>NC_060140.1:876612054-881412054 GCF_021461385.2 Schistocerca piceifrons
CCGCTGTCATGTGGAATAATCACATTAAAAAATAGCTAAGATTAGGAGACTGCATAAATTTCAGACATAAAAAGTGAATATTTTAAAATGCAGAAGAAAACAATCAGAAGAATCCATACTCAGTATACATATTAACATTGTATCTGAACCACATACTTACCTTGGTAGATCAAGTTTTCCAGTGTAAATGTAATTGCTGTCACCTGGAGAAAGCAGTGTGGGTTTGATAAACAACTTGCTATCTTTCACAACAGTATTCTCTTCACTGTCTGTGTACACAACAAACTGGTAATCCTGTCAATAGAAATTTATGGAAATATTGTGTAACTCTCACAATTTTATAAATACAATCAGATGATATCAAAAATAGGGTAACAGTTGGAAGACTACGTATCAGTAAACAAATGTAGCTTCAAAAAACACACAAGAATGATTAATTTCCTTTAAGCTCAGCCTATAATATTACCAATTCAATGTGTGTACAAGGTTAGTTCAGACATTTTGATTGTTGCTTGTTTCTGTGCTATTCATTTCCCTTAGTGTCAAATACTTCAGTTGCTCAAAACATTAGTTTTAAATGTAAATAGCCCACTAGTCCACTGTAAGCAACCAACTAATCATGTGAAATATTAATTGCTATTCCTCAACACAACTGTGGCCTCTACTACTTCACATACTTTCACCCCCAATGGTCAGTGAGATGATGTCCCAGACTTGTTGAATTGTTTCATTGCTGATCATGATATTAGGTGTCCTAGCTAATCCTCCTAAAGAAGAAAGAAAACAGTGGCGAACCATGTTTAAATTAATTTGACCAGTAGGCAAAGCATCATAAACAGCATCTAGTTTCACACTTATTTAGTCACTTTTTCCCCATTCAGAAGCCAAAAGTGACTCCCAGTTCTTTTTTGACCACTGCAAGTAGAAAGTATAAAGCTAGTCATTAATACTGCAGAACAAGAATTGAAGGCAAATAAAGAAATTTTATTATTTGTGTACAACATATAGTAGGCTGAGTACACATTTGTGATCTGGCAGTACACAAGAGGCATTATTTAGTACGAAGAGCTGCCCTCTCTGTCACAACTGTCTAACCCAAATGAGCAAATCAAACTTGGTTAAGAAGACAGATGCAGCTATGTAATTCTACACTGCAACTCTATGCTTGCGTTCAGTCATAGTAGTTGGCAGGAGGTAATATTCCAGTCTCTCAGCAACCCATTATCAGACTGGAAGAGCAAGGGGGGGGGGGGGGGGGTGAGATATCTGAACATGCTGGCCTGGTCAACAGTGACACCCCCTGTATGAAGGTAGATCAGAACATGAAGAAAAACTTAGTTTTGCATTTTCTTTTTGAAAGATAAAGTCCTGGGCTACTTGAAGTTAGGGTGACAGCTTCTAGCCTTAAAATGACAAAAACAAAATTTCTGCTGTCCAAATCACTGACTCTGTGAACTAGATGCAATCATGATTTGTACCTAATGGCACTTCATATGACCACACCAGGTGCTGGCATCATGATAAAGGCAGTCAGGCAATAGCTGTTCATTTTTGAGCATCCACACACGGCTATGCTTGGTGATGCTGTACACAAACCCAGGACTT
Organism: Schistocerca piceifrons; assembly: GCF_021461385.2. NCBI lineage: Eukaryota > Metazoa > Arthropoda > Insecta > Orthoptera > Acrididae > Schistocerca > Schistocerca piceifrons. Next base: position 876,613,660 of record NC_060140.1, read on the forward strand.
GCCTCAAAAGTCTGGTGCACTCCTGGGTATAGTCTTGTCATTGAGTACATCACTGTCTGCACACCTCTGCTGCTGTGTCAAGGGAAGCTGCAACAATTATTGCCATGCTTTCAGCCCATGATGCTCTGGACAGCATCACACTGAGGATGCCTCTCTTGCTGCAAAGTAACTCATTTCCTGACTCAAGGTATGAGAGATTTCTGTATGATTCTCCACAGCCAAACAATATGTCCTCTCAGCACTAGTCTCATGGGGGTCATTGAAATCTTGCAAGACACTGAGTACGGCCTTCCTGAGCCCATTGCTTCCATATTTCTATATTTTTATGACAGCTGTGAGACCCCCATTCAACATGAGTTGCATTCAAGGTGAGTAGCAATACTGCTGAACAATGAACATCAGTTTCTACACATCACAGTCCTGCTGGTGTGTAATTCTGAGTCATGCTGATAGATGTTTATTCTCCTTACAGAAGTTATAACACTATTGCCTCACTAACAACTAACATTCCAATGAGATGTTGGCTTGAGTCTACCAGGATTAGCAGAGTCATGGCAGTGTTCGTCTACTGCTCTTAGGCTGCTAAAGTGTCAGTTTTGCACAGTCAATGGTATGATACTTTCACATAACCAATGAGAGGCAAGGAAAGAGGGTATTAAATTTTTAGCACCAAAATAGAAAATTTTCTTCACAAATGTCAGACACAAATTACCAGGTAGTGGTTAGACTGGGACCTAATAGCACAGTTTAAATTTCTGTAAGTTAGATGAGCAGCAGTTAATTTTATAATCTTTGTTGTCACAAATATTTGCCAGTTTTTTTCCATGTATTACGAATTACGAGGTTCTGGTTAGATTGGACTGTGACAGTTTGACTGTGAGATGGTGAAGCCAAAGAATGTGAAAGCTGAAATACCTAGTTGTGGTGACAGATTGATCTTTAGCTTAGTCTGAGGCTTACGCTCAGTTGAAGTGTAACAGTTTTACTTGCAAAAAATAGTGTTTGTCCAATGTTTTTTCTTTCAAATATGTAGCAAATTATGGGGTGGTGGTTAGGCTGAGAATTTGAAGCACAACTTAAATTGAATTAATGATCTTGACTGTCAAAATATTTTCCTAGTTCTTCCAGATGTGTTCCAGTTTCACAGGCTGTGATATACTGGCATGAGAATGTGACAATATTCCTTCCATATACGTCATCTGGCTGCTGCTGCTGCTGCTGCTGCTCTCTCATTGACTGCACAGATCTAACAGCTGACAGACCCTCCCTCCTTTCCATCAGACTTCATAGGGAGCACTGGCAACACTGCTACACAAAACACTGAAGTATGTGGCCCTGATCCAGACTTTTACCCTTTTTCGGTCACAGTTTTAATGGTCAGAAGTGTCCAGCAACTTAATATGTTTGTCAAATCCATACTAACCTATAAAGCCAGATATAGATATATCAGAAAACACTATTTGGTGATTAGTCATGGAGCACAAACTTTGATTGAGGGAGGGTAGGGAAGTAACACCATCTTGCTCTTTCTAATAAACCATTTACTGGACCATTGCCTAAAGCAATGTACAGAACCCACAGAAAACTTCAGTCTGGAAGGCTAGACAAGCATCTGAACCATCTATCATCCAACATCAGAATCCGTTGTTCTACCATCTTGAATACATGAAATGCTTTTATTAGTATGAGGAAGGAAAACTTGAACTGAGAAGAGAACTTACGGGAGCACCAGCCAGCTGTATCTCATGCTGCCATTTGCTTGGATTTAGTGTCGAGAAAGTATCTTCGAAAATGATGTGCCCCTTGCAAGCAGGCTTTCCATTGACAGTTGTTATTGTGTTGTCACACTTCTCTGGTGGTTTAGGTGTGACTGTTGGTTTTGTCACTGGTGGTGAATTCGTGACTGGTTTAGTAGTGCCTTGTGTGACAGGTCCAGTATCTGGTACTCCACTGTCAGGATCAACTAATTCTGTTCAATAAAAAAAAAGCTTAATTAACAACTCCTACAAGAGCAAATAATGCAAAAATTGGAGCAGCATATTTCAGAGGAATGATGAGAGGTAAATGCTGTTCCTCCACTAAATGTCAGCAAATAGTTTTGAGAGAGAGAGAGAGAGAGAGAGAGAGAGAGAGAGAGAGAGAGAGGGAGAGAGAGAGAAAGAGAGAGAGAGAGAGAGAGAGAGAGAGAGAGAGAGAGAGATCTTCAGTATGCTAAAAATGTCAGATAATGAGAGGAGAATGGAACAAGTCATTTACAGAGCTCAAAACAATGTAATAAATCAAAATTAAGTAACAAAATTACATTTCTAATAAAGGGAAAGGAAAATAGAAAGTTTTAGACACTGAAAATCTATTTACATTTTGTTTTCCTTTCTTACATCTTGACTTTGCAGCCGCATCACAGTTCTTTTTGCCAACAATACATCCAGAGCAGCAGCAGTTGAATGTTTTGAATATTAGAGAGCAGTCTATCTCATCCTTTGCTGCAGAGTGCTGATATTTTCATAATCTTTCTTCATTATCTGATTCTCCTTGTTCAACACTATCCTGTTGCAAAACCAGAGCCACAATCTGATCATCATATTGTTTTTCATTGTTGACAGCTGTAGTGCCACCTGACAGCCACTCCTCTCCATCAGCAGGCTGCATATTAGTCTTCAGAGTTGCCAAATGAATGACTAAATCTGTAGTGTGACTCAATTTGTGAAAGTTCCTGCTTTTGGTTTAGCCTAGGGCAAACATCCCATGTTTCTTGTAGAGGGGTTTTGTTATGTTTTTCTCAAGCTTGAGCAACTGTGTAAATTTCATCTTTTCTGTTGAGGCCTATCATGGCTTTGAGAACATCAGAACCCTCTTCTGTTTTCTCTAACAAAGCACTGATGTAACTCCTCGTGTAACATTTTAACCATTCAATAACACCCTCATCCATTGGTTGGATTATTTAAGTCATGTGGGAGGGGGAGGAGCAAAAACAGCTTTTATGTCACTTTCTTGAAGTTCAGACTCAAAGGTGCATGAGGTTGTGAGTTTATTTCAAGTATTTGTTAAAACCAGAACAAATGCACTGTAAACATTCTTTAAACAAATTCTCATTCATCCAAGCATTTTTGACCTTTGTAATAACCAGGAAGTATTGGTATGTGTATTTTTATGAAGGCTCTGTTTCTTAGACCTACCAATTACAGATAACAGCAATTTTTTGATCACCACTGGCATTGCTGTATGTTTCAGTGGTCAGCCAGTTCTTCCCTAGTTTTGCATCAGACTAATTACTTTGAGGCAAGGGATTTGTGAGATAGCATTTCATTACTTTAGCACTGTCTCATCAGTGCTGTGCACTAATTGATAAGCTACCAGTTTACATTCTGAGACTTTTTCCAAGTTTTTTAACTAACTCCTGACCTGCATCACCAACAACAGAAACATTTTCACCTGAAATAGCAACTTGTCCAATGCCGTGACAATCTGTTGACAAGTGAAATCAACTTTCACTTTGTTAGAATTCGCCTTCCTACAAGCCTTGCTCTCTCACAACAATGTTATCACCATAATTTTGTTAAAATGTGATTTTTCTAACTTTCAGGGTTGTCTCTAAGTGTTCCATTTATTGTTCCACATACTGCTTTAAATATGTCCAACTTTCCGTCTATATCATGTTAACAAGTCACAGCCCAGATATTTGAAATTTGCTATGTTCAATTACATCACTGTTAATTACTTTGCTTGACTATATTGTCGTTTACCTTAAAGTCTGTAGCTTTCATCTTTTATAATGAAATTATAAGATCTTGTTCTGTACATGTTTGGTTTAGCTGATATACTGCAAACTAGATGCCGTTGTGTGCATTATTATTTGTAAGCTCCAAGTTTTAACACTTATATTACAGAGTTTATGTAATTTCATTTCCAGATAAGTATCTGTTTAAGAACACTGTCAAAAAAAAAATTAAAAAGAGCTGGTGAAACGACACCCCTGCCTCAGTAGTTTAATTTTTATCTCCTCCATAATTTTCTCTTGTGTATTTATTACTATTGTTGTTTCATGTCTGATTGCCCTTAAAGAGTATGTGCGCGTGTCCATTCATCCACTAATCTTCTTGAAGATCCGTACGGACAGCTTTCAGCAGGATAATGTATGTGTAGTTTCCACATTTGCTTGTGTTACATCTTTTGAACAGACATGATGTTCACTGTTTTTCATTAGCTTGCAATTTATCACATTTACGAGCACATATTAAAGATGAAGTAATGTGAATGAAGTAGTACATGTATATTTGCTTAATTCTTCATTTTTCCTTCTATTCCTGCAGCTTTCCTATTGTCATGTTTGAGTGTTTTGTAGTTTATTCATTGTCATATTTTCAATACCTAGAAATTCCTTTCCTAATCAAAATACAAAACACTATCTTTCTGTTTGAACCATGTATAATCCACCTTTTACTTTTATATCTGACATGCATGCTCATTGTATATTGTCTTTGATATAGTGGTTTTCTGACTAGTGACAGGAGCTTTCCATATGCTTTGTTTTTATTTTCTGGTATCCTCAAATTCTACATATACTACACCTTTTTTTGCATTTGTGTTTCTTTTCCCATCTAGTTGCTTATTACATTTTCTATACAAGTTCTTATATTGTTACTTTCTTCTTCATCATCATTGCTAATTATAGTGCAAAATGAAATGAACACACAAAATATCAAGGAGCAAACATTTTGAATATCTCCTGAGCTGTTCTTGGGTATTTGCTTTTCTAATTAACTAGTGATTTAACTATCAACACTTTTAGACAGTGGTCTGATTATTTGCCACATATCCTGTAAACTCTGGCGTCTTAAAAATTTTTCGTTTTTCTATTTGCAGAACTTGACAGTGTACTTTGAGAAAAAATCTGCAGTCATTGTTTTTAAAGCACATTACTTGTCTTTATTGCATTCATTTTTAAATGACTAGTTTCGGTTCAACATTAACCATCCTCAGAGCTTTATGTATTTGTTACAAGAGTAACCATAGGCATAGCCAGGATATGATTTCAGGGAGGTTTCAACAAATGAACATCATAATACAGTAGAGCTGTAATAGAACAATCATTTAACTAAAAAATATTATCATTAATCAGAAAGAGTAAAATTCTTTTGTCGATGATATCTCGATGTTTTTGTATGGCAGTAAACATTGCTTAGAGATTGCAGTGAACATTTGTGCAATCCACGTCCATCCAAAAAGTGGTTTAAATTCGAACAACAATGAGTTAGTAAGCTGGACAAGTAACACAATGGCCATCACAAAGAGAGGAGAAATGAAGAAAAGAATTTCCATTTTGCTCAGTGCTGACAACAAATGTTCAGTTTCCACTTCATAGGCCCATCGAGATGATCTATGGTAGGAGTAGGGAAGTAAATTTAGTGTTTATGTCTGGTCGACAGCTAAGGCCATTAGAGACAGAGATTTGGCCTTTTTTTTTTAATGGAGGGGAAGGAAGCGGGCTTGGGATTTTCAAGGAACCATTCAGGCATTAGCTTAGAGTGAACTGGGAAACCAATACATGTATAGTCAGCTCTTGGGTTGTATCCGGGTCTCTTAAATGTGAGTCTAGTGCTTCAGGCACTACACCACTCTGCTTCGTACTATGGTAGAAATGACAGGAAAAAGCGCAGAGTAGGAACGTGAATGTTCAAATGTAATCCTTATCAGTGGTTATGAATCTGCAATTAAATTGTGTATCTTGTATTAGTGTTAGATTGCTAAGGTAGGCAATGGCCGGCTACTGGCAAGGAAACTTCTGCAAGATTATGGGTCCATTTAGAATAGTTTATGGACGATTTTCAGTTAGAGTACTAAACTATATAAATCTGCATAAATCTTATTTAGTGTGAATAAACTTTAATGCTTCCTATCTTGTGTGAACTTAGTAGATTTCATTGGAGGTTCTGCATTTACCAAATGTAGTCCACATTAATTCATTCAATGAAAGAGAGAGAGAACAAGAACTGTGATAGCAGTACAACTTTTGTTAAGACATATTGAATGGATACTTTTATAATAGAACTTACGTTAACACATACTGACAGCAGTAGCAACAAACTGCACGATAACTGTTGTTGCTAGCAGCGGATTTGGCAGAAACACAGCAAAGGCATAAGTAGAATTTAAGTTTTTTTTAGTCGTAAATACATAACCAGTCTCTTCATGTATTGCCGTAGGTACTACAAAAGCACTGTATATTGTGTATGTATTGGTCAGAATGGAAATTGCAGATTACAAACAAAGTAACTGTTTTATTTCTTTTTTATTTTAGCAAATACACATTTATATAACAAGTCTTCTACTTTTTTTTTCGAAAAGGAATCTATGGCTTCTGATGCATCAAGTTCTATGCTGTAGTGGATGTTCATTAGATCCAAACTGTTGAGGCTATTTTCGGAAACTGTGTTCCTAAGATAATTTTTTAATCTCCTTACGCTGGAAAATGTTCTTCCTGGAGCAGCTGTTGAAACTGGTACTGTTACCAAAATCTGAATCAGTACGTAAATGTTTGGATCCAACTTTGAATCACACAGATCTAAGTTCTCCAAAGCAGATTTTTGACACTTCGAAGTCATCTGTGCCTTCCAAATGTCAGATTCTGCTTTTATTACTGATGTGCTTTTCTCCGGAAGAAGTGACGAATACATTCATATCGCCTGATCAACGTCAGTGATTTTATCGAAATTTTCTGGCACTAGACCATAAAGAGCACATGAATTTGCGATGCTTTGTGAATCTTACAGTTAACTGTTAAATTGTGTGCTCAAAGAATGGAATAAATAAATTCACTATGTAATATGTAATTACATCCACCGCAGGCGTATTAGAGCGGTTCAACTGCTTCCCAGTAAGAGGTGGCGCCTGCAGCAAAACATTTTCCTCGTGACATTAGCTTTGCTTCTGCAAAAACATTTGTAAATTTATCCTCAGCATTGACTCAACAACTGCAAGGCGTTAAGAACATTGTCAACATGATGAAATGTTGCAATGAGGTCTATATTGGTTCCTTGCAGCTGTTTTGATATCTATAGTGTGTAGCTCATCACTTTTTGAAGAACCACTAAACTCATCACAAAATTTGAGGAACGAAGTGTGTATCAGTTGGGCAGCTTGTCTTGACGTGTCGTTGTTGTTGCTAGCTGCAATTTTTCGAGGGCAGCGACAATTGCTGGATAAATTTCCTTGAAACGGATGACTGCTTCGTGCTTGTGGACCCATCTTGTTTCACATAGTGCAAGTTAGTTTTTTTTTGTGTCCAGTTGGCAACGGTTCGCGAATTTCGTCTTAATACGGCAGTGCGTTTAGCAGAATGACTGACTTAAGACCTAACAGACTGCACAATCCCCAACCGATTTCTGATTTCTGCTCGTGAACATGTGTCAGCAATTGCAAGTTTAAGCGAGTGTGCACTGCAATGTACATAAAGAACATGGGCGCATTCCTTAACGAACATACGCTTGGGCCACCATGCAAGTGCCCACTCAAAGCTGCAGCACCGTCATAGCCTTGACCAACTACATGAGAACAGTCAAGTCCGTGTTTTTCAATGCTTTAATGATTGGCTTTGCAAGGCCGAATCCAGTAACATCAATAGTTCGCATATATTCGAGGAACATTTCCTTAATTTTATGGTGATTAACATTCTCCGAATCAACATACTGAAGGCAAAGTGAAACTTGTTCTACGTGTGCAATGTCAGTAGTTTCGCCAGCAAGAATACTATATATTCTGGCTTTATTTACGTTATATAATTTCACCACAAATAGCAATGTCATTTTGAATTTGTGGGCTGGTACACAGAGCGTTCTTTGGAGCTGTTGACAAATGCTCCAAAATATGTTTATATCCAGACTCTAGCAGCATAACGCAGTAACGCTCGAAAGTTACCACCGTTCATTAGCTGTCGCTGAGGTTCCAATCATGTGTAAACTAATCCAGAGTCAGTACGTCCTCTGAAAGGAATGCCTTGTTTACCACAAAAAATTATAGCTTTTGCTATGGACGTCTGTTAACTTTTATTGTCTTCTTGCTATCGTTTTCTCTCTGAAGACAATTGCTCAATTACTAGACATCTTTGAGGAAACAGTTTTAAGAAAAGTGTCTGCCATTTGCGAATTTCGCTTGTGATAGGAAGTTTGTGGACGCGTTTGAAATACCTCCAACGCTTTTTTCCAATTTGAAAAAGGCTCACACACGAGTTTTCCTAATCGATGTTTTCCTTGCCTAAGCATGAGCGACCCATAATGACAATTTTTGGAGAATGCTCCATTTTTTAAAATCAGAATACGACAGCCAATGGAATCTGTCCAACCATTTCAGTTGAAAGCTAAAATTTCGTTTTGATAAAATAGGAAATTTTTAATCATTAGACGATACCCTTTAGACGATCATCAACTTGTGAACTTTGATTTGAATATAAACCTATGCCTAATGTATTAAAACCATTCGAAGCAGATGAGACATCACGTAAACTTAAGTCCCACGCTCGAAGTTGCAGATTGATTGATGCTGGGAGGCAGTGAGCAAGACGACTGCTGAGTGGCCAAAAGTACCTGCGTTTGTAGCTCTTTCTGATAATGAGGCCTCAGCAATCATTACGTCTTCACTATCTCCACTCGACACATTATGACTGGCGGGTTCGACAGTTGAAGATGAGTCTAAATGTACCAGCTTGTGAACACCATTTTTTCCAATATTCCAAGCCCTTAGATTTATTTGTATTCTTAGCTTTTCTTTTCTTTGTCTCCATTTTTGCGATGCAGATGACCCTTTAAAAAACACTAAAATAAGAAATTGGCAAACATTCGACTGGTTATTATTAATTTTATTCGGCTGGGTTAGTCAGATTGCAAGTGTGCTAATTTAACTTTAGTTAACACCAGTCACTAAATGACAGTTACTAGGACAAGAAAATTAGCGCTCTGCCATCCAAAAATTTGTGGAGTTCTGAAAACTGCATCACTCGAATAGGCTTCAGGTATGCATAATCCAAGCTTTGCCCGATTTCTGAGTGGAGCTTCAGTCTTGATGAAAAGAAAACCACCGAAATTTCAGACATTTCTCTGGATCTTCTCAAATTCTTTCGAACTTAAGCATTTAATCTAAAAAGTCAAGGTTACCAAATCTGTCGTATTAAGTTCTGTATCGATTGGTAAAGAATACTTTACAATTTGATTACATTTTGCAGTGCAAAACACTAGTTTTTCACCTTCAGATAAACACTCGTTTCGTCGACATAATACATGCAGTATCTGAGATTGGTCAATTTGACGAAACAATTTCTTGGAGAAAAGTTGTGAAGCATCTAAATATATTGCCAAAATAGTGTCGGAAAACCTAGTTCGTTACCGGTAGTATATGTCGCCAGATACCAATTTTATAGAAAAATCTTGGTTAGTGAGAGTAAATTGACTTTCCATTCACTGGCTTTTTGTAGCATTCATTCTTTCTTTTAATTAGCAGCTCACACATTCTCTGGATTTTGTTGCTTTGCTGTCGAAAATGTGTTCTCTCTACCTGGTCTTTTTTTGAACTGCATTGGACGCTCAATCCACACGGTATGCCACTGCTTCTATTCAACCGATGCCACAGAGAGAAGAACGGAAACAGACAATATGAACTCCGGCATGTAGTAACACGATACTCAACACATGGTTTTCACACAAGCTCTGCCAAAACAATAGATTTTACCAGCCGAATGAATACAACCATTTGTGAACTGTGCAACGAACATTGTGAAAGGTATCACGCAGAAAACTGCAGGAAAAGATGAATGTTAATAAAACTAGGACTACAACAATGTGACTCAGTTTTGTATTTGCGTACTGTATTTTCATGAAATATATCTGGCAGTGGGGGAGGCAACAGTTATCAGCTAAGCATTGTTTACTTACGTTCGTCAGAGGGAGTCAGCACGACGTCTGAAAGGTTTATTTGTACCGTAGTGAACTTGTTATGAACAAAGTAAATTTGACAAGGTGAAGGAAAAAGACATACAAACTTTTACTGACAGGACTAAGACGAGAACGTATGGTAAACATGTTGGTTTTGGTGAAATGTTTAGCTGTTGTTGATAAATGCAGCAAATCTTATTAAAAGGTTCTTTATGCAAAAACGGGTACAGACGATGGGAAATAAGTCTTACATTTATCGATCGTCAGTTTGTTTTGGGCGAAAAACTTATCACAGAGTTGCATGAAAAACGAAATGTAGATTCCGATTAAAAATAACCCGGGTTCGTGACGTTACAAAGACATTTCAAAATCGACAATGGAATTTGTGACAAAACGGAATAATGACTGGAGAACTCAAGTAAAACTTGAGGTAGGTCCTTCGACCATAAATATAATAGACTGGCCCTGACGTCATTTTCGTGGCTCCAACATCTCTGGGCTAAAGTCACGTGAATGTTGGCAAAACATGGTTGTTTCGTGTTGCGCTTATGGCTGTACTCAGCGTTTTGTCGGGGGAAATGGCATTACATTTCACGTGTGTTTCTATGATAATGCAGATGCGTTTATTGAAATCTGCTGAAATGACATGTGTTTTTTACACTTGAAATAGAGTATCACGTAAATTAAAGTGTTCAAAGTGATGCCTTGTAATGTCAGACTCATATTACATTTTGGAAAGTATCTGTGATAATTCGGTTACAGAAGTAAGTATAACTACTTCTCGTTCCTACTTTAGGTTCCCTAAGGATGAAAACCGAAGGCAGCTTTGGATACAGGCCCTGAAACGGAAAAACTTTATGCCATCTGCACATACCCGCCTTTTTGTATATACAAGTGAGATTATAATAAGGTAAGAGCACCTATAGTCGACACAAAGAGAATTTTTTCTACCTTCTAATACTATTAAAGAAATGTAGGCTCCAAAATTATTTTCTGAAACTTAAAAATGTCTCACATTTGATCTAAAATATTTTTTTAAACTGATAGTTCTGTAAAAATAGTAGGAACTGAACCTTTGAAGTGCACGTAAAATTGATACTCTAAAATGGACCTGCTCCTAAAGTCGACAATTTTGGCACCTATAGTTGACATAATTCCCACATCCCATTTTCTTTTATAAGTGACTAGAGCTCAAAACGCGGCGAATCCAATGTTTAAAGTTTTGACACGAGCCCACTCTTACTGTTTAAAATAATTTTAACGACATTTTACTTTAATTGATAATTTATAGTAATTTCGTCCCGCTGTATTTGTTAGATTTTATAAATGGTACTGTGAACAAATTCAGGTCAAATGTAGTTCTGACAATTTTTCGCAAATAAAAAAGCAATTTTTGTTGGAAGCGTTTGGCAGCCAATTGAGAAATGTGGGTAAAATACGATACGAACATAGGATGGCAGACCGCTGATTTGAAATCCCGCCACGTTTTGCCAACAGTCACGTGGTTTACGTTGGAGCCACACCAGCCCTATAGCTTCTGCACAGCAAGGCCAGTCTACTAGTATCTTTGGTCGAAGGGTAGGTCACATTGATCTTGTTTTTGTGTAAAAAAAATTTTGACGTCAGAAATGAACAGTTGAACAGTAAGATCTCCGAATATGAACAAAGTTCTGAGTACAAATAACGGAAGGATATCAGAGTTCGACGTATATATCTTCAGAGGCTCATTGTAATAACGATTAGGGAAGTCGGGCTAACTACTGAGGCATAAAAGCGGTCTTTTTTTTTCGCGTAATGTCCGTGAATGGAACCGACGGCGTGATGGTGAAGGGGTACTTCAGTATCACTGTCTCACCACGTCGTACCTTGCGGAACACAATTATACAAATGTAAATGTAGAAAGAAAACACTAAAAAACAGGTGATATTGCACACTAGTCGTTTCTCTTCTACATAACTACTTAAACATTTTAAAAAAATTCTCACCACGTCAGTAACAATTTCTGCAGTTTCTGGGAAGAGGGATGCCGATGGTAGCAGTAAGCTGCTGCCGTGTGAATGAATGACTTCTCATTATGCCCAGCTAACTAGGGTGGGCCTGATTCAGGGACTGCACTACCTGCAATTTCCATTGCTCCAGACAAACCGCATTCTTTTGAGGCTCAGTCCAGACATTGGTGGCAATATCGTCGCGCTGGCTCTTCGCTGCCGTGTTCCCCTCGCGCACTACGCCACGCTGGCATAGCCGCAGTTTGAAAACGAGGTAGCTTTGAAATAAAGATTACATTACAATCGATTTTAAGGTAAATTCTCCCGTTTTTAAGCTTCGTCAAATTTTTGGGGAGGGGAGTGTGTTTGGGTGTTCAACCCCCCCCCCCCCCCACACCCCACCCCCTTGGCTACGCCCATGAGAGGAACCTATCCAACTTTCAACAAATTTACGTGCCGAGTCATATGTCATACAATAAAATGTGTGACATAGCATGTAAATTTGCTGGTAACTGGATGAGTTACTCTTGTAACCAACGTATTTAGATCTTAGGATGGTTCATTTTGAACCAAAACGAGTCATTAAAAGTTAATGCAATCAAAAATAATGATAAACCAATTTTTCATTTGCAATGATGCAATACCAACCCCACATGTATAATCAAGCTATTTCTGGGACATGTTAAATGTTAAAGTTACTCTACTAGGCTTGATCATATTACTTGTCTCATAAGCAAAGAACTATTTCTGCTTCTTGTATGTGTGATGGAAGCTCATGTATAATAGGAACATGAGCAGACCTCATACCTATAGTATACCTATAGGTATTTCCAATTTGAAGATGCTGTTTTGTTTACTTAATGTGACACTGCATGCTTTAGTTAGATAGGAAGAAACTATTACCCTCAAGATTTCAGACAATTTAACATTTGAAATCTACTAGAAGAAGTGTGAACTGTATTATCAAATACTTTTGACAAGTTATGAGAAATACCAGGTGCCAATGTTTTTTCATTTAAAAATTACACAGTGGTGCCAAAAGACAAGAGATACCTGCTAATATGTTAATATGTTGGACCTTTTGCACAGTGCAGGGCAGCAGCTTGACGTGGCATGGGTTCAGGAAGTCATTGGAAATCCCCTGCAGAAATATTGAACCATGCTGCCTCTACAGCCATCCATAACTGCATTAGTGTTGCAGGTGTAGGATTTTGTGCACACAGTGACCCCTCAATTGTGTCCCATAAACGTTTGATGGTATTCATGTCAGGCAGTCTGAGTGGCCAAGTTATACTCTCGAATCATCCAGAATGTTCTGATATGGTGCATTAACATTCGTAAAAATTCCATCCTTGTTTGGGAACATTAAGTCCATGAATGGCTGCAGATAGTATCCAAGTAGCCAAACAGACCCATTTCCAGTCAATAATTGATTCAGTTTAACCAGAGGATCCAGTCCAGCCCACACCTTTATGGAGCCGCCCCCAGCTTGCACAGTGCCTTTTCGATAACTTGTGCCCATGCCGTAGTGAGGTCTGCACCACACAAACTATCATCAGCTCTTACCAACTGAAATCTGGATACATCTGATCGGGCCAGCCCCGTGCTACTGGAGAAGTCTGGTATTTTCATGAATGATGGCACTGGATCTAGAAGGTGCCAGCACTGTCAATACAGGGTACACAACATGCAGCACGACCTTTAAGACGGCCTTGTCGGCAAACTTTTTGACACAAATAAAACCTACTACTATTACATTTTGTGCTAACAGATGGCACCACTTCAGTACTTGACCCAAGCTCGTAACAGTATTTTGCAAAATCGAGACAGAACTGGTTCTTGTTGGTATGTTGGGACATGAAGGCCGATAGCGGCTACAGTACCAATATATTGGGATGGATGGCAACATGTTGTAGATAGTCTCAGAGGTAAAATTATTGTGGTGCTGAAAGTTTATGGAATTTTCATCAAACTGGTGTGGCCTTTCTTTTACATACCCATTAAGTCTTCTGCAATTAAGTCATGGATGTAAGAATTTCCGAACTTACAACAAATGGTCCAAATGGCTGAGTACTATGGGACTTAACTACTGTGGTCATCAGTCCCCTAGAACTTAGAACAACTAAAACCTATCTAACCTAAGGACATCACACACATCCATGCCCAAGGCAGGATTCGAACCTGCGACCGTAGCGGCCACGCGGTTCCAGACTGTAGGGCCTATAACCGCACGGCCACCCCGGCCGGCAGGACTTACGACAGACTGAAGTTACGTGAGCCATAGCTGGCACTGGAACAATGGTTCTGGGAAGTGTAATAATTTTTTATCAGAGACGTGAATCGTCCATCACTGCTTCAACTATGCAACCACAGCCACGCTTACTTCTACTCAAACCACGACAAGGCAGGACACTTGTTCAGTAAATTTTACTAACTGGAAGTTCAGAATCCAGTTAAATTTCAGCAATTGTGTAAAAGAGTTTAAAGACTGCTGTCAGACCATGGAATTGGTATTAGTTTGGCTTGCCTCTGTTTTAGACCTGTGAGTACAAGTCTGATCTTGAATTCACAGTAAATTTCAGAAATAAAATGTAATGAGCTTGCTTCAGAGATTTGTTACCGTAAGAAGATACACATTTCTTTCAGAGGGTTTAATAAGGTAAGAATCTCCTGCTTCCTTGCACCAGCAGCTTACACTGTTCAACGGACAGATGTATTCTCAGTATCGAAATGATACTGAAGGTAGGCAGTGCTATGATTAAGGCATTGTTCTTTTAACAGAGTGAATTTTACAATCGAGCCCCTGAATTCGTCAGTTACTTCGAAATCACTAGTCTGTCGCCTTAATTGTTTAACAGCAATCCCTTTAGTATGCGCACGGTTCAGTTTATAAAGAAAAGTTATAAAAATATCGTTAATTGCTGAATTAAATATAATGCAAATACTACAGTGAGCGACAGGGCGAATCTTTAGTGTTCAGTGATAACTTTTGTGAAGGTTGGTGATACTGTCTGTGCTACAGCCAAAGCCACGCGCCAGGCCTTCAGATGACAGCTCCAACTTCTGATGTCGCGCGCAGCAACAGATAATGTGGTGGTGGTGGTGGTGGTGGCGGCGGCGGCGAGTTCCTATGGGAACTAACTGCCAAGGCCATCGGTCCTTAGGCTTACACACTACTTAAAAAAACTAACGACAAAACACACACACACACACACACACACACACACACACACACACCTGTGTCAATCTTTAAGCGATTGAACGCAATTATTCATTTAAAAACACAAATTTAATTTAGGTAAAATCGTGATGGCTCGGTCATAAGCTCCAGGTCGAGCTGACCTAGATCTCTGAGTACTTTTACCTGAGACAGTGAAGGTCTGGTCATCTAAGCGGTAGCCCCTCCCATCAGCTTGCACGTACACCCAGTAGTTGATGACGTCACCAGGCTTGAGGCGCACGCGCCGGTCCTCATAGACCCAGCGGCCATTCTTGGGCCTGGTGATGTCCACTGAGATCTGCCCCGCCTCCAGAAGCGAGATCGCTTTGTTCACATTGGCGTGAACTGCAAACAGCTCCACCCCCAGGTCATCTGCGAGCAAAGCAACAAAATACCTTAGATGTAGTCTTTTAGTCTTAGCGTGGAATTGAGATGAAATGAAATGATCATGTGGCATTACTAGCCGAGAGGCCCCTTTCGGGAAAGTTCAGCTGTCAGGTTGTGAGTTATTTCAGGTGACGCCACATCGGCCGACTTGCGTGACAGTGGTGGTGATAACGCAACACTCAATCCACGAGTGGCCGGGAATCTAACTCGGGCCCGCTGCATGGTACGCAAACACTTTATCACTCAGCTAAGCAGGCGAACGTAGGATTGATATGTCTTTAGGTTATCTACAGATCTTTGAGAGTCAAGGTGGATGAAATTATTCAGTGTGTGAAACTATAGCTAGGCAAAATTACAACTGGACGTCGAATATATATTTTTGGATGATTGAGCAACCTCTACCCCACAATGTAAGGTGGCCTGAGTATATGCAGATGTAGAAAGCAAAGCCGATGTATCAGATTTGTGTGTTAAAGCTGCGTCATGCTTCATTTGTAACTTTAGCTCCCAAAGGTTTTTTGTCTCGTTAATTGTTGCGAGCGGACTATTGAGATTAGTTACCTCATACCAATAGTGTGAGGCTTAGAATTGTTGGAGTGACTTGCCATGGACAACATTGGTACTTTGCGAGAAAAGCACTGAAGACTGCAGGTTCCCCTTAACATGAACCAAGATTACGAGGTGGAAGGAGAACGGAGACTGCTCACAGCATCACTGCTTCCCTTTTTAAATTTTGCTTCATAGTGGGCGCTGTTTCTGTGCCAGGAATCTAGACCAAGTAAGATTATAGCCACTACGAGTCAAGTCCACTAGTGCATAATCTAATTTCTAACGCTTCTTTGTTACAGAATCCAAGTAAGACGAAGTGGAGGAGATATTCGAAGGTGATCTCATGTTCGTTCGTGAAGCTATATTGTGCTATTGGTGCCCTGTCAAGTCTGAACTATGACGTATACTGTCAGTGCAGTTCCGACAATGTCTTACGTGATTTCCGTCACATTCATTTGGCACGTAGTAGGCTAACCCATAGGCATTCCCAAAGCAACACACACCTCTGAGAAGAGTAGGGCCAGTTTTTTGCTTTATTGGTGGGCGACCGCCGCAAGCATGTTGCCGCGAAGTTTAAAGCTAATCTAAACAGTTCACAAAACTGATCCTAAAAAATTGCTACTGTTCTTTCCTCTAAAATTGGGAACTTGCAGTAACAATCTTTTAGTAGGATTTACTCGTACCAGGGCTGTTTACAGATGAGACGTACGCTAATAGTTTCAAAAGCAGCCTTAAAATATGTATTGCATTCAAGTTGCAAGCAACAGCGTTACTCAGCTGAGGAGAAAATAATGCAGAAATCCGAGCTACGTTAGTGAGTAGTCCAAAGAAGCTACAATTCATTAGTTAAATGTAGCTCGGGTCATTTTATGGCCTGTTTGTGAAAATGTCTGCCCTGCAATCTGTGCCAACTGTCGTTTGCAAGAAGACATGCCAAAATTCGGAACTTTTGTCATTCAGATGAAGAGCCTGTTACAAAAGGAGGAATTCTCTGACAGGTTAATTTTCAATAGTATCGCCAGATGTCCCAATTTCCAACAGTGTCATGGCCTGTCCCGTGCAATTCTTAAAGAGGACGTTAAATTTCCCGGTAATGCCAACAATTTGAAAAGAAATGCATTTTCACTTAGGTGATCAAGTACATGATAGTTCCGAACTGAATTTCTCAACGCGTCGATGACGGTAACCAAGAAAGTTAGGCATGTTGTGCCAGAAGGCTGCGATCAACCTGTAAAGTAAAGGGACGGCTGAACACATGCCCGAACTGCACATTCGGAAAATCCACAGCCATTTCATTGTTTTATTATTACCACCACGTCGCTGCTTTTGAACTATGTTCTAACTTCTCTCACTATCGCTCACTTACTAGCAAATACTACTTTACCTGTGTTGATTGGTGTGGAAGAGTGAAATTTTTGTTACCAGCGTGAAGTCACTACTTTTGATGAACAGAACATAATTTTTCACAGTAGTTATACCAGTGTGGGAAATTTGTTCATTATACAGGATGCCCACATGTAACCTCCCTCGTTTCTACATGCAGTTAAAAATACTAATGGACACATTTGCTGTTTGCAGCATCACATAAAGCAACTCAAGATCTTTCCGGATTTTTATCTAAACGATTCATTTCCTTTTATTTTCTTTCAGGTTCTAAAGAATTACCGTAAATGACATGTCTAGAGAGCCCAGTGCGTGATGTGTATGGAATCTGAATCACTCATTGCTGTCCAAAGGGATTTTCAACGTGAAATTCAGTCGGAGGCACCAGACATTAAGATGCTTAAGGCAGTGTAGACAGGCTCTATTAGAAAAAGTGTATCTAATTAAGTGGTAGAGGAGATCAGACTTATGAAGAAGCCCATCAAAGTTTGAGCATCACGAGAGCTGACCATAACTCACTAACTTTGATTTTTACGTTTATGTTGCAATTTTGGTTTTTGTATATTTTTAGCCCTTCTATCCCCATGTCAGAATGGTTCAGTCACTATATTAAATACATTATTTGCACGTAAAAAACAGCAGTCGGTGTTCTGAATACTACTATGATCCACAGAATCGTACCAATACGGAAAAGTGGCCACCAGAATCATTGGAAATTGTAGAAATATAATTGGTCTGTAAGAATTATGTAAGGCTTGTTTGACGCCATGGGAGCAACGTCACAAGCCACCACAATGAAAGAAGCTACCTGAACTTTTAACAGTCCTGGGCCATTTCTTTTCTAAATTGAATCTACCGATGCCAGTCCATTTACGCGTTCGATACCTCTTTCGATCGTTTTTGTGCGGTTCGCGGTTTTCGCTAGGGAGCTTTGTGTTTAGGGCTTTTATACATTATGAATATTTGTTTTCCTTCTTGATCAACATGAAAACAGCTATAATTTTTATCGAAGAATGTGTCCATTCCATAAAAAGTCATCCTTATAATTTTTTACTTAGAGTTTAAATAAAAATAAATTATATGTAGGGTTAGACTAAATAATTCTTTAGGTTTCATAGCACTGTTTGTTAGCAAGTATATGACGTTCAAAAATGGATGACACATGAAAATACACTCATTAAGTTTACTATCTTGCCTCGTGACAAGTGTGCGCTAGATGGCATGCATGTGACGACGGTACAAGATGGCGGCAATGCAAGAAAGGAATTTTCCGTATTAGAATGTGTGAAGTGTTTGTCGGTTACGAGCGTTGAGAGTACTTACATACTCAAATACGGAAAACTGCCCTAGTAGCCAGAGTATATTGCAGTGGTTTCGCCAGTTTGATCAATACTGGCCTTCTGCCTAAAGTGGGACCGCTCGTCTCGGGGGAAATCGTTGAGCACATGAGACAGACCTTTGTGTTCAACTATAAAGTTAGCCGCATGTGCAAATTGTGAACTGGGCATTCCGCATGAAATAACGTGGAATGCTTTGCGTCAGCCTTTGCGTTTCAAACGATACCGTTTGCAACTTCTACAGCACCTGACTCCCGATGATCATGCAATATTAGAGTTTTGTATCCAAATGCAGCAAGCTATGGAAGATTACTTTGCAGGGACATTGATATTCAGCAACGAGGCGACTTTACATGTCGGGAAACTTTAACCGTCACAATGCGAGGGTGTGGGGTACTGATTTGCTGCATGTCTGTGCAGAATTGGGAAAGGATAGGCCAAAAGGGTGGACTGGTTGGTTAATTTGGGGGACGGGACCAAACAGCGAGGTATCGGTCCCATCGGGTTCTGGAAGGAAGTCGGCCGTGCCCTTTTAACGGAGCCATCCCGGCATTTGTCTGAAGTGATTTAAGGAAATCACTGTAAGCCTAAGCCTAAATCAGGGCGACCAGACTCAGGTTTTGAACCGTCGTCCTCCAGGATGGCGAGTCCAGCGTGCTGACTAACCAGAACGTCTTCTGTGCCATATCCAAGACAAAGATGTAAGGCCCCTTTTCTTTCCGTGAAGCAGACAGTGACAGGCAATGTAACAATTTTGTTGACATTCTGAAGGATATATTTATACGCGGTTGGTGTTCGCACCGTTACAGCAGTCTTTACATCAATTAATTGATGTTCTGTTTTTCTGGTGGTTGCGAAGTACGAGTATTAAGAGCGCCCTTCTCCCTCTCTCAACGGAACCGTCATAATTGCACAAAGTGATTTTGCACTTATCAAGTTTGCAATTTACGAAACTTTTGCTCCGAGTTGTTTACGACCCAACATCGTATTAGGTGGTTATAAGCTGCTGATGGGCAGTTGGAGAGTTGGAGAGTTCGAGAGTAATGAGCTCGGGCAGTTGTGGACAGTTCAAGAGTAATGAGCTAGGGCAGTGGTTCTGATGATTTTAGTGAATAGTATGGCGGCGACAGTTACTACACCAGTTGTAAGTGGAACTAGACTCCGGTGTTGGCTTCTTTGTTTCTTGTCTCTTAATTCCCAACAGGGAGTCCAGGAGTCAAATGTGCTATTTGGGATGGCCAACTCGTGTCATAAAATGAAAATAAATTCTGCACCATATGTAGCCTCAGAAGAAAAAAATTCCTGGAACCTATGGAAACCTTGAAATTGCTCGATTTCCTAGTAAGTCACAAACTTTCATGAAACAGCCACATTGCGCATGTATGCAAGAAACTTTAACGTATAGTTTAACTCCCGAAGAGAGTAATTACAGATGAATACCTAGTAACGATGTCTCATGCTATCTATATTCCACGTTCATACTGCCTATGGACTACAGATGTGGGACCATTCGCCAGGCTTCGAGTACACACTATTAGTCGAAAGAAGGAATAATTGTCACATCGCATAACAACTAACAACACTACAGGTCGTTAATCATAAAACTGAGAATGACTGTTTACAGCTATTTTACATTGTGTCTCATCAATGTCAAGGAAAACTTTCACCAAGAGAACCACAACACACTAAACAAAGAGACCATAAACTTTACGGACTGTCGACAACGAAGCGATAACTTTCCGACGATTGTCTTTAAAGTACAGTTCTCTTCGAAGCGCAGATCTTCCCGTTGCGAACAGAAAAGGTGCCAAGTTTTTATGCCGTGTGTCATTTGTAACACTGTCCGGAAACAAACTTACGCAATTGAGCGGTCTAATACTGAGAATCATCACCGGCACATTCATTCCCTTCCAATAGATATTCAAAGAAACATTGGAACGGAAATCAGCATTCAAACATGCTCCTTGTATTCACCTGATGGCAGTCACAAGAGACGACGTCATCGTCCAAGTACCATCTTATTTTATTGGCCCTAGTGGCGCCACGGTTCATCGTAGCCCGTTGAGGCGTACGTTTAATGGCGGCAGGCTTCACCTCCTGAGGTAGGTACCAGCTGGGATATTCTTTCCTGTGACGTGAAGGACGTTCAAAATTGGCCTTAACTCTGATATTTTCACCTTTTGCTATGAATGAGCAAACTTTTGCACGCGCAGAAGTTGGAGGAAACATGAGTGATTACGAGCAAAAAGTCTAACAGGAGCACGCGTGGTGCTGCTGCTGTTTCGGGAACAATCTGATAGCCGCAACAGCTACGCCCCACCAACACAGAACGTATTATCCCTTCAGCTTTGACAGTACTCGCTACCACACTCGCCGCAGTTCAACAGATGTCTTGAACGCTGCTATGGAAGCAAATGGAACCTCAGAAATCTCTGAAATCTAAGCCTGTGCAACAGATGACTGAAGACAATGATAACCGTTAAGGAGAGCAGTGCGAGAAGCGTTCAGTGAATTCGGCAGTACAATTTCACTGACAGCTCTGAGGGAAAGTTGTTCTTGCTCCCACGTTGGGCCAGTAAACGGATCAAAATGTATCTAGTCGCTCAGTGACCATACTGATAATAGATCATATACTAAATTCAGTCTTCCGAACTTTCGCTCCGGAAGATCTAAATTCGATTCCACCCACTGTCAGTCATCGCACGAACGCTAAAATACCAGATACTGAGAAAAGTGATCGACGAATAGAAAATAAAATATTTCAGAGGACAGACGTGATAAGACAGCTGTAAGACTCTACAGTTTACTCAAAATGACTTGCTCCTCTTCCAGCAACAAACTATCGTCTTCCTAAAGGTTCGAAGTGACAAGTAGCTGCAAATCATTCCACTCTCACTATGGGCCCACCGACAGATGCACATTACTATAAGCACGTATAGCTGACTTCAATCTATAGTAGAATTATGGAACATTTTCTGCTCGGATAACGTGACCTTTTGGCAGAAATTTAAGTCTTCGCAATAAAGCTTATACAGCAAACGGATTTTGCTGAACTTGTTTTGATTCCAGGTGAGATCCACAGTGTCGCAGACAACAGCACCAGAGTTGATGCTGTTTTCCTGAATTTCCTGGAAGCCTTCCAGAAAGTTCCACACTATACTTTAGTGAATAAAATATGAGAGTACTGAGTATGGCTGAGGTTTCTGACGAGTCAGGACTCACTAGCAGATAGGACTCAACACGTCAACAGGACAGTATGGATATAAGGAAAACTGACTTCGGAAGTATTACGTAATAAGTACTTTAGAAGTTAATTTTGCTCCTCTATTTTGTTCCGCTTGAATGACGTTGTGCTAGGAACTACTGCATCCAGTCACATGATGTGTGGATTCACAGGGTAGTCAAAAAGTGTCAAAAGCTTGTAGGAGTGTTGCATGGTAGGTCGTGGTGAGAAATATTTGTTAAGTTGCATTGTTTCCGAGTTAATTAGCATTGAAGTTATCAATTCGGAAGTTTTGTGCTCAATTTCAAACAGCCCGACAGGCAATTTGTGGCAGTTCTCACAGCGTAGGTGACCGCGCACTAGACTGCTGAACCTCTGGTTCAGGTTCGAACCTTACTTCCGTCCCGTGTCCAATTGTTTCATAGTAGTTCTGTTCGGTTTTAGGAAAGCGAACTAACCGTTTCTGACCACCTTGTATATGTAATCATACACATCATGCAGGTGGTGGTGGTGTACTCTTGTATTTGATACAGGAAACTGTTGGTGGAAAGATTGAGTAGTCGGACTGCATTATCCACGGCAGCTGAAAACCGTAACTACCATAAAAAGACTGGTAAAAATGTAAGAATTATCCCATTGGAAAAAACAGATTCTGTCAAACTCTAAAAAATACTTCAGCTACCGCCTCCTCATTTGATGAAAATATCTTCCCAGCAAGTCAATGTTTCCAGTTAGCGAAGAGGAACAACTCGCTTGTAGCTATGTCTACACTTACGCCAATTGCAGCGCAAGTCGCCTTAATTATGCGTCACTTCCCAGCGCCAACCAATGCCTGCTCTGGGAAGTGAACAAATTCCCACAAAATTTCCCTTCCTCTCAACTTCTGCTATTTAGCTCCCCCCAGGCCACCCATCAAGGTTATTTTTCCAGAATTCTGACTCCCAGGAGAGTACTTCAAAATCCTTGGTCCTACATTCCCATCGGAGGTCAGCGTACTTCATTTTGTCGCTCTTCACCTGATTTACTTCAGACTCTGCAGACCGTGAATTCAGTGTGAAGTTGCTATAGTCATGAACATGCATATTTTGACCTCTGTTGACCTCTCCACCATAGCTTTGTGCGGCTTTCTCGCATGTTTCACCGAAAACGGGACGACGGACATTTATCAACACTCATACAAGTTCTCCGTCTGCTTCCCGGTACACCAGCATGGGGTCAACCACCCCCTCACTGTCACTCAACTTAAGGCAGCTAGAGGCTGCACCCCGTTACCGCTTTCTCAGAGCTTGAGCGGCCCAAGTTGCCTATTGTCGCTTCCCTTCGCCGCTCCCCCGCCGGCCGCAGTCATTTCTGGGTACTTCCCTGGGATAAACTAGCCTCCAGTAAATCGACGCGTTTCCACAAAGTTTTTCGTCATGTGAATTACTAAAACCATCACCCGACAATTATTCCACTACGTCCACACTATACCCTCTATAAGATGCATTGTGCCTTGTCAGTCATTTTTGTTCAGCCCTACTGTTCGCTCAACGTGAGTTAGGTGATCTTTAATGACTTCATGTAAGGGGCATAGTTCTTACAGTATGGTGCACCGCGGAGAAGGATTTGCTGTTGACATTAATAGAACGCACATTGAAAGTGGACTTACGGAACGTTACTTCCGCTAAGTATACCTCGCGAAATGACCATTTGTAAACGGACCAGGGAAGTGGAGAAATATAATAGGAGTACCCTTTGTCACAGTCCGCGAAGAACTGCATAGCTGTAGTTGTAGTTATAGCATCTTTGTTTTTCTGGAGGCTGATGTACTCTGTGTAAAACGTGACATTGTTACAGTAAACGGTGAAAGAATAGTCCGCTGACATTATCCCGAGTCCTGGTCTGTAGTTATGGGCTTTCCCGTTGTAATGCGGCAGCGATGTGGCTGCCGACAGCCGTGTGGCGTAATCTGTCAGCATGTTGACAACACACCTCTGGCATCCGTCTCCACCGGGGCAGACGCAAGGCAGAAGTTGCGCTGCGTCACTACAAAAAAAAAAACACACACACACACACACACACACACACACACACACACACACACGAGCGTTTTTATGCAGATGGAATGGCTATTGGAGATTTTCTTTTTGAGTCTGATAAGTTTGCATATATACGTAATTTGAAGTGCAGGACAACTTGTAACTGCAATTATCAAGAATAAAAAAAATTTCTTACGAAAAAGGTAAATTTCGTCTACGAGCTTCTATTCGATGTTGGATCCCCGGACCTCCATAAAACTATTAGTGTGTTTAGCAATACAGGCATAATGATTTCTTCGCAAGTTAACAATGCTGGGCAAGCCTCCCACCATCACGGTCCGGACGAAGCGCAATATTTCGCCGTCAGCCTGTGTGTTGAAGACGTTCCCTAAGCGACCAGTTTTTCAGAGGATACCACACTGCCACTATTGTTCAGACCTTCTCATTCTGAAAGTTTCCAAAAAATCTTACGGCGACTGTACTCAAACTGCCAAGAGAGACGGAGTCTTAATCGCGAGTTGTAGCAGTTTTCTCCGACTCTGCCTGGCGTTTTCTGAGAGCTGGACAAACGGAGACCTCCGACCGCTAACTCATCCTGTATCTAACCCGTTCTCTCCTTACAGCAGCCACGAAGAAAATCTGTAGTCAATTTTTTTCACATATTTTTATCTTAGATAGGTAAAAATTTAAAATGTATTCATCTATTCAAAAATCAAGAGTTTAAATGCAGTACCTGTCTATGTCAAAATGAAAGGTCAAGCAATTTTTTTTTTTTACTACGTAGCAGTTCATTTTAGCTTTCAGTTTCGGAAACATTGGAAACTTAGTTTAAAAATCCTCCATTTACCGAAACACTTTGCTAAATCTATTCCTCTGTGCTTTTCTTTTCCTCCAATAGACGTACTTCCCGCTGCACTAGGTCCAAAACTATTTACTCCGTTGTTGATTTGTACTAAAGTATGTTGGTTACATGTTTATTAAGTCTTATTCGAATTTTCAAGCCCAAAATTTTTCTTTTATTTTTCATAATTGCAGTTTTCCTGTGCTGAAGACTACCAGTACGATGTCATTAAAACGTACTGGTCGATAACACATCCTTGGTTCTTAGTATTCACAGTCTGAGGATCTGTAAACTTCATTTAGAGATGTAATCTCCCTGTCCGAGTCGCTGTCAGTTCTGGATTTCCCTTTATCCTATTTAAGCCTTTTGCGAGCTGTAGCATTGACGCATGTATTCTTCCGTACAGTGGCATGTTTAACAATGATTAGCATAGGTAGGTTTACAAGTGCAGATTATATTCAAACGGATCCACAAAATTCCTTAAAAACTATGAATCCTGAAGTGACTTCATTCTAATGGTTGTGTTCTGTTATTTCTTCCAAGAGCTGCTTATGGTACGTTGTGCTATACCCACGGAGTGTTCAGTTGGTTCGTTGTAATGTATTTTGTGTTCTTTTGTTAACTTCAATGAAAATATTTAAATGAAACATTCTGTACATAACTTTGCAAGTGGCGAGGTAATGTTCAATATATTATGAGAGATTTAGGCTTTGACCAACGACGTGTGCAGCCACTACATGCTTTTAACATTATGGAGGTACGCACACACACCAGAATGTCTGATACAACTATTTTAAGTGTTCCCTTACAACTTAAATCAACCTTGCATTACGTAAGCCTAGAAGCTTGAACCGGTGTTGACACGAAATGGAACTATCACATTAGTTTCCTTGTTGATAAGGAACTAAATTTGACTTATTTAAAGCGTCCAGGGATATTGTTGCTTGTATACGAAAGAGCGTCTTTAGAAAACTTGTACGATCTGTGAAGAAATACTGCCCATGCGGTTGGAGGACATCTTATGCTGAAAACGAACACCAACGCGTATCTCGCTAGAGTCAACGGAAGTGCTGAAGAAAATTCCTTAGTATTTATTTAAATTACTGAACTGAATGTTCACTGAACCATGCACTGGGCTTTTCTGACTTGGGATTGGACGCAATCTTCTGGACTCAGTAGAGCAGCTTTGTTTAATTTTGAAGCACGGGTAGAGGACGATGTTTTGAAACCGGCATTTGTCGTCAGAGATTAAGTGCTTTTTAAGTGCCAGCTTGTGATACGCCGTCCACAGACCGTAGCAGCCATGCCGTCAGCACCCATCACACCTCAGACTTCTGTTGCTGTGTCCTTTAAGTTAGCGTCAAAACCCTCATTCGCCGAGTTCAATCGGTTGTACTTTGAGCGTGAGCTGGGCAATCGCTCAGTAGTGTGTGTTTTGACTTCGTGAATTAGTTTGGGCCGAGAGGCAAGAAAATAAGATCATGCCCAGATTTCCTACATTATCTGACTCACTGTAATTTAATATCACATTGATTAGAGCTTTAGGCTGTTTATATAGGCTGTAGCGAAAGTAATTCACTTTCATTGAAACAATGTATTCATCTCCGCGATACAGTGTCATGGGTACTTGTTTTATACTGAAGACGACGTCGTATCGCACCCACGTAATGAAATGCATCACGTGGAGCAGAAAGATTATGCCACCCCTCTGGAAGTGTGCGCTCGTGTTTTTGAGATCGTAGGAAACGAAAAGTGTTATCGTTCGATTACCACCTCTACTCAGATGAGGCCACGTATCAGACATGTGGTTTTCATGAACCGTCACAACTACCAAATACGCACCGCAACAATCCTCATGAGGTACAACAGCTTAAAGCGTTTCCCAGGTTGAAGTCAGTCTGTTAGAACATGATCATGTACAGGTACTTGTTTCACCACGCAGTTCAATTATAAAGGAATTTATGCTACAATTTATATTTAAGTTCCGACAACTGTGGAAACTCAGATCTAAAGAACACATGGACAAACATACGCCAAGCTCTTGCAAAAATTGTCGAGTCTCCCGTCCAGGTACAATAGCAGAAGACGTTACGGAAACTATATTCTAGGCACGACTGACAAGCGTGAAAGCAATAAAATAAGAAAATTTATGGTTCTTACAGAGATGATTTATGTCACAACTTTATGGTACTTCGAATAACCAGACCAAGGCCTCTCTTCGTTCATAATCAATGCAACAAATGTATTCTCTGCACTAGAGACCATTCCACTTATGTCAAAATATTTCAGGACGTAATAAAAAGAAATTGCAAAACGAAAACTGCTCCAGTGCCAAGTTTGACAAATTTAGGTTGTACCCTATGCCCTTGTTAGCTAGGGTGACAATGAAACGGCCAGTTTGACAACCAAGTGTCGCTTATAGGAAACTATTCGCAAGGGCAAGATGGACGTCAATGTTGGCGGCGTATTCATCAAGTTATAGAATCTTATCTAACTTAATCCCATTACTACAGATTTTGAAATCTAATCTAGATAATAGGAAGCGTCAAAGATCGCTAAATATGACGGTGTTTTCACAGACCTACTGTTTCTGAAGCCATAGAGACAAAAAGCTTCCGGCAAAACACCGCGCACGCACTTTCGCCTCATGCTATGGTAGCAGCGAAGGATTTCAGCTTAACCACATGCTGACTGGGGACGTATGATAGAATAGGGTCTGGTGTGACACATTACACGCCTTACGCGAAAATTTAGTAGTTTAGGGAACACACTAATTTCACGTCTTAGATCTGGTGATAAACGTAGCCGAACTCTTCGATTCAGTCAACGTCGAGTAAGGTCAGTAAACATATGTAACACTGTCAACGTTTACAGGTGTTAGATTAGGGTAAGCAAGATCATACAAGATGTGATCAAAAAATAACGGGAATTTGTTTTCCTTAAAG
The DNA here is from genome assembly GCF_021461385.2 of Schistocerca piceifrons. Classification (NCBI taxonomy): domain Eukaryota; kingdom Metazoa; phylum Arthropoda; class Insecta; order Orthoptera; family Acrididae; genus Schistocerca; species Schistocerca piceifrons. Next base: position 876,641,471 of record NC_060140.1, read on the forward strand.
CAACTGTTTATTCTTCAATATCAGAATCATCCCCGTCGAAGTAATCCCCCGCAAATACACTTGTGCAAGCGCTTTTTCCAATCTTGGGAGCACTTCCGGAACACACACTGTGGAGCCCAGCTCCTTCAGCGATTCTGTTTTTATTTCTTATGTGGTGGCAGAACGTCTTTTCGTGGTTTTCTTCAGCCTCTGGAATAGAAATAAGTTGCAGGGGCCAGGCCCGGCGAATACGGTGGCTAAGGCAACGTAACGTTTGTTTTTTTGGCAAAAAATCACGAACAAGTTTTGAGGTGTGAGCGGGAGCATTATTTTAATGCAATTTCCACTAGCAGTCTGCCACAATTCTGATTATTTTCTCCGGATTGCTTCACGCAAACGGCGCATAACTTCAAGGTAGTATTCCTTATTGATCATAAGAAAGCAACTCATGATACACAACCCCAGTGTCATCTAAGTAAACAGTTACAAGAACCTTCACATGTGAAGGAAGTTTTCCAAAGTTTTTCGGTCTTTGCTCTTCAGGCAGTTTACACTAGGACGTTTGGGCCTCTGTTTCGATGTCATATCTGGATATCCACGTTTCGTCACCCGTTTGAACCTTCTTTCAAAGTTCCCGATCGTTATCGACTTGATCCAACAATTCCTGAGCTGTATCTACGCGATGCCGTTTCCGGTCGTATTTCAACAATTTTGGAACAAACTGTGTTGCTACGTTTAATGCCCAAACCATCAAAAAAAAATTCTTAGCTTAAGCCAAAGGATATCCAGACATCGTTAGCAACCTCTGACCGTGATTCGGCGATTTTCCAGAACCATTTTCTTTACTTCCTCCACATTATCGTCAGTAATTTATGTGCTATGGCGTCCACGATGGTCGTCGTCTTCAACGTCTTCCCGACCCTCGACTCAAGCTGTTGCTTTACTCATAGTGGATTCGCCGAAAGCCACAGTCAAGATTTCATATGCGTTGCCGCACTTTATTACATTTTTAAAGCATAATTTAACGCAAGTTATTTGATCCATCTTTTTCGAAAGTAACAAATTCGCCGAGTACTCTAAATATGTATAACCTTTCCGACTGCCACCAATAAACTAAAAACTGAAAACAGCTGAAAGTTTGAGCTTATCAAGAACGTGTCTACCAACAAGAAAGTTTTTAAAATCTGATGTATAAAGACCGCGAAATTAAAAAATCCCGTTACTTTATCACAACCCGCATATTTCTGTGTGGCGAATGTGTCAAGAACCAGAACATCAGCAAATTTTCGTCTCCATGATAAAAAATGTAGAGGTGTATGAGGATGAGTGACCAAAATGTATCTAATGAGTGACAAAATTTCACAGCACGATTCGCATACAAGCGAGCGAGGTGTTCTAATGGTTAGGACACTGTATCCGTTTTCCAAAGAATTGGCGTTTAAATCTGTCAAGCCAACCAGAACAAATTTTACCTGGTTTTCTAAATCTCTTAGGCGGAACGGCTGGATGGTTTTTCAGCGATCCTCCTCCATCCCGATCTTGTTCTCGCTCTCTGATGACTTCGACGTCTAAATGAAATGAAACCGTCTTTCCAACACAGGTATGTGAGCATGATTGTAAGGGACTGTAAATCTCAGCTGTTAAGTGTGTGGAAGTACTCATTACAAGCTACGCAAAGCGGAAATGCAAAGCTGAATCACTTACAGGAAAGGCACATGCCAGACTCATTTTTATCGTAATAATTGCAAGAAAACTGAACACGTTCATATCCTCTGTTAGTAGTACTTCGTGTGGGTCTCCTACAATTTATTATCAGTGGGCTTTCCAAGCAATCTTGTTTGTAGACTGGTAGGTAAATACCCAGCATCGTACCAGTGAATACATGCCCTGCAACTGACTTGACGTAACTTGTGACGACACTTTGCGGACGCTCGGTTCCGTGCAGGGCTCACGGGAAATAAATACAGGGTGTTACAAAAAGGTACGGCCAAACTTCCAGGAAACATTCCTCACACACAAAGAAAGAAAATATGTTATGTGGACATATGTCCGGAAACGCTTACTTTCCATGTTAGAGCTCATTTTATTACTTCTCTCCAAATCACATTAATCATGGAATGGAAACACACAGCAACAGAACGTACCAGTGTGACTTCAAACACTTTGTTACAGGAAATGTTCAAAATGTCCTCCGTTAGCGAGGATACAGGTATCCACCCTCGGTCGCATGGACACACTGATGCGCTGATGCAGCCCTGGAGAATGGCGTATTGTATCACAGCCGTCCACAATACGAGCACGAAGAGTCTCTAAATTTAGTACCGGGATTGCGTAGACAAGAGCTTTCAAATGCCCCCATAAAAAAGTCAAGAGGGTTGAGGTCAGGAGAGCGTGGACGCCATGGAATTGGTCCGCCTCTACCAATCCATCGGTCACCGAATCTGTTGTCGAGAAGCGCACGAACATTTCGACTGAAATGTGCAGGAGCTCCATCGTACATGAACCACATGTGTCGTACTAGTAAATGCACGTGTTCTAGCAGCACAGGTAGAGTATCCTGTATGAAATCATGATAACGTGCTCCATTGAGCGTAGGTGGAAGAACGAAACTAAAATGAGCTCTAACATGGAAATTAAGCGTTTCCGGACACATGTCCACGTAACATCTTTTCTTTACTTGTGGGTGAGGAATGTTTCCTGAAAGTTTGGCCGTACCTTTTTGTAACACCCTGTATATTTGAGAAGGTAGCCACTAAATCCCCCCCCCCCCCCCCATGAACCTTGCCGTTGATGGGGAGGCTTGCGTGCCTCAACGATACAGATGGCCATACTGTAGGTGCAACCACAACGGAGGGGTATCTGTTGAAAACGACTTTGCTGTGCTGGTACCGCGAACAGCTGAAAGCAAGGGGAAACTACAGCCGAAATTTTCCCCGAGGCATGCAGCTTTACTGTATGGTTAAATGATGGCATGCTCTTGGGTAAAATATTCCGGAGGTAAAATAGTCCCTCCATTCGGATCTCCGGGCGGGGACTACAAGAGGATGTCGTTATCAGGAGAAAGAAAACTGGCGTTCTACGGATTGGAGCGTGGAATGTCAGATCCCTTAATCGGGCAGGTAGGTTAGAAAATTTGAAAAGGGAAATGGATAGGTTAAAGTTAGATATAGTGGGAATTAGTGAAGTTCGGTGGCAGGAGGAACAGGACTTTTGGTCAGGTGAATACAGGGTTATAAATACAAAATCAAATAGGGGTAATGCAGGAGTAGGTTTAATAACGAATAAAAAATAGGAGTGCGGGTAAGCTACTACAAACAGCATAGTGAACGCATTATTGTGGCCAAGATAGACACAAAGCCCATGCCTACTACAGTAGCACAAGTTTATATGCCAACTAGCTCTGCAGATGAAGAAATTGATGAAATGTATGATGCGATAAAAGAAATTATTCAAGTAATGAAGGGAGACGAAAATTTAATAGTCATGGGTGACTAGAATTCGAGTAGGAAAAGGGAGAGAAGGAAACATAGTAGGTGAATATGGATTGGTGGTAAGAAATGAAAGAGGAAGCCGCCTGGTAGAATTTTGCACAGAGCACAACATAATCATAACTAACACTTGGTTCAAGAATCATAAAAGAAAGTTGTATACATGGAAGAAGCCTGGAGATACTAAAAGGTATCAAATAGATTATATAATGGTAAGACAGAGATTTAGGAACCAGGTTTTAAATTGTAAGACATTTCCAGGGGCAGATGTGGACTCTGACCACAATCTGTTGGTTATGAACTGTACATTAAAACTGAAGAAACTGCAAATAGGTGGGGATTTAAGGAGATGGAACCTGCACAAACTGACTAAACCCGAGGTAGAGAGTTTCGGGGAGAGCATAAGGGAACAATTGACAGGAATGGGGGAAAGAAATACAGTAGAAGAAGAATGGGTAGTTTTGAGGGATGAAGTAGTGAAGGCAGCAGAGGATCAAGTAGGTAAAAAGACAAGGGCTAGTAGAAATCCTTGGGTAATAGAAGAAATATTGAATTTAATTGATGAATGGAGAAAATATAAAAATGCAGTAAATGAAGCAGGCAAAAAGGAGTACAAACGTCTCAAAAATGAGATCGACAGGAAGTGCAAAATGGCTAAGCAGGGGTGGCTAGAGGACAAATGTAAGGATGTAGAGGTTTATCTTACTATGCGTAAAATAGATACTGCTTACGGGAAAATTAAAGAGACCTTTGGAGAAAAAAGAGCCACTTGTATGAATATCAAGAACAGAGATGGAAACCCAGTTCTAAGCAAAGAAGGGAAAGCAGAAATGTGAAAGGAGTATATGGAGGGTCTATACAAGGGCGATATATTCGAGGACAATATTATGGAAATGGAAGAGGATGAAGACGAAATGGGAGATACGATACTGCGTGAAGAGTTTGACAGAGCACTGAAAGACCCAAGTCGAAACAAGGCCCCAGGAGTAGACAACATTCCATTCAAACTACTGACATCCTTGGGAGAGCCAGTCCTGACAAAACTACCATCTGGTGAGCAAGCTGTATGAGACAGGCAACATACCCTCAGACTTCAAGAAGAATACAATAATTCCAATCCCAAAGAAAGCAGGTGTTGACAGATGTGAAAATTACCGAACTATCAGTTTATTAAGTCACGGCTGCAAAATACTAACGTGATTTCTTTATAGACGAATGGAAAAACTGGTTAAAAGCCGACCTCAGGGAAGCTCAGTTTGGATTCCGTAGAAATGTTTGAACACGTGAGGCAATACTGACCTTACGACTTATCTTATAAGAAAGATTAAGGAAAGGCAAACCTACGTTTCTAGCATTTGTAGACTTAGAGAAAGCTTTTGACAATGTTGATTGGAATACTCTCTTTCAAATTCTGAAGGTGGCAGGGGTAGAATACAGAGATCGAAAGGCTATTTACAATTTGTACAGAAACCAGATGGCAGTTATAAGAGTTGAGGGGCACGAAAGGGAAGCAGTGGTTGGGAAAGGATTGAGACAGGGTTGTAGCCTCTCCCCGATGTTATTCAATCTGTATATTGAGCAAGCAGTAAAGGAAACAAAAGAAAAATTCGGAGTAGGTATTAAAATCCATGGAGAAGAAATAAAAACTTTGAGGTTCGCCGATGACATTTTAATTCTGTCAGAGGCAGCAAAGGACTTGGAAGAGCAGTTGAACGGAATGGACAGTGTCTTGAAAGGAGGATATAAGATGAACATCAACAAAAGCAAAACGAGGATAATGGAATGTAGGCGAATTAAGTCGGGTGATGCTGAGGGAATTAGATCAGGAAATGAGACACTTAAAGTAGTAAAGGAGTTTTGCTATTTGGGAAGCAAAATAAGTTCTGATGGTCGAAGTAGAGAGGATATAAAATGTAGACTGGCAATGGCAAGGAAAGCATTTCTGAAGAAGAGAAATTTGTTAACATCGAGTATAGATTTAAGTGTCAGGAAGTCGTTTCTGATAGTATTTGTATGGAGTGTAGCCGCCAATGGAAGTGAAACGTGGATGATAAATTGTTTGGACAAGAAGAGAAGAGAAGCTTTCGAAATTTGGAGCTACAGAAAAATGGTGAAGATTAAATGGGTAGATCACATAACGAGAAGGTATTGAATAGAATTGTGGAGAGGAGTTTGTGGCACAACTTGACTAGAAAGGACCGGTTGGTAGGACATGGGGACAGGGGATCACAAATTTAGCATTGAGGGCAGCATGGAGGGTAAAAATCGTAGAGGGAGACCAGGAGATGAATACACTAAGCAGATTCAAAAGGACGTAGGTTGCAGTGGGTACTGGGAGATGAAGCTTGCACGGGATAGAGTAGCATGGAGAGCTGCATCAAACCAGTCTCAGGACTGAAGACAACAACAAGAACAACAACAACAACAACAACAACAGCCTCTAAACGTCTAGTTCCTTTATTCGCTCCCCGCCGGAGACGGCTATTGGTACTCATAAGAACTGCAGTGTCAAGTGAAGTGACACACACGCCACAGCCAGCCTTTCTCGTGCGCGTAAGAGAGAATGACGTCAGCGCGAGGCGAACTCCGGAGCAAGTGTGCGCGTTCCGTTGCGTTGCTAGCACGTTCGTTCGTCCGAGCGAGCGCTACCAACCGGTATAATGACCTCGTCGGGGGATCCCAGGCAATCTGGCGGTGACGTCACTAGACTGCCGAAGGTCCACTTCTCCGAACAGGTGACTCGGCGAGGTCCTAAAGAGCACCAGGTAGCACCGAGGTCTGCTCTGCTGAGGACGTCGATACATCATTCGTTAAGACTTTACATTATCGTAAGAAGAGTGTGATCAGTGATGAAACTGTCCGAGACGTCGGAGAAATTTTTTCATAGTCCTGTTGCTGTTCAAAAGGTAATGATCATGTAGAGGTGAGAAACCCACCAGTAGTCAGTAGAAAAATTGGAGATTTTGTGCATATAGCGCTCTACCGTTCATAAATGCGAAAACTGCTATATTATAAAACTGCCAAGAGCTGTTTATAAATGATATTTACTACCGGCTTCGATCATATATTATAAAATTATTTAAAGCGGCCTACATGGCAACATTCCTACCGCCTCTTCAAATAAAATAAAAACTATTCTCAGTCTCTGCCATCATCACAAATTGTCTATAAACTGAAGTCATTTGCTTGCATCCGTCTGTATAAGCAGGCTGGTATCGAACTGCTATACGGTTGTTGGTACGGTTTTCAGTAATAGGAAGGTTTTTTTATATAATTAATATTTCTTAGAAATTGAATTAAGATGAAGTTGCGATGGCGATGCCATTGTCACCCACCGTTATGAACTGCAGTGCCTAAGGACCGCGGCAAGCGGCATCTAAATCCCATCTTGTGCGGCGGTCCAGCAACAGCACGTGTGGCTGGAAACCGAAAGATTGTGGGATCGAATCTGAGATGGGTCACTTCTTTTCACTGTGCCTTCTAATCAAGCATTGACCTCTTGATATGCAGATACGCATTTCGAAATTGACAGTTTAGTCTGCCAACTTCTGCTTCCTTCACATTATTAATCACAACTCGAACCCTTAATTCACTGATAATTCTTGGAACAGTAGGAAGTGAATTATTGTATTTTGAACTATCGTAATAAATATGACCAATAACGAAAAAATTACCACCATATCAGGCTGTGATGTGAGATTTAAATAATTATATTTAACCAATACTTCCTTTGAACTGTGAGGACAACCGCATAACTAAAAACATGTGAATCCAAAATGTATTTTTTAAGCTACAACTAAAACGTTTTCCGAAAATCTACTTCAACTTTGCTTCGCTTACACACAGATTCTCTCAGAAGCGCAGCAAAACTTTCCTGCCTTCGTTGAACTAAACCTAGATGAAGACGCGATTCTTTGCTTGGCACAGCCAAGCAGGCTGTCGTAAAGAGTCTACTACAAAGAATTGCGGCAGCGAGTCAACAATGCATCAGTGCGTACTATGATTCACAAGATGAGTGCTGTAACAGTATGGAACACACAACATTCAAGCCTCCAGGCAACTCTACCCCGCTATACGCCGCTTGCATTGCGCAAGTTATATGAAAATAATGACATTCAGTTACTTAACGTTGTTCTCTGCAGTTTACTCATAACTACAGGGTGGCCCATAAACAAAATGTGCTACGCCACACGTGTCATCTAGCCGTAGATAATGCTACAAATGCGAAGCAGGGCCACGTCGCGAGTACAACGAAATTAATCAGATTTCTCTATCGTCAATCAGCTCATCTTTTGTTCGAAGAAAATCAGGTATATTTTCTGAACGGACCTGCTCAATCACCCGATATGAACTCTAACAATCATGGGATGAACTGAAGCATCATTTTCGCGTCACAGCACTTTACCCGAAAAGAGGGTTACAGTATATGTTCAACGACAGACTTGACAAAAAAGTTATCACGCAGAAGAGGAGGAAACTAAACTTAGTGGGCTGCCAAGATACGTGATGTTATCTCAGTGATTACAAAACAGTCATTTATACAAAGAATTTAGCTGTATGAGCCCATTCATCAGTACCACATTGCACCTTTTATGGTCTGGATGCGTGCACTGATTTTTTTTTGTTTTAGGGCGCGAAACATCTAAGGTCATAAGCGCCCAGTAAAGAACCAAAGAATGCTGGGACCGCGAGGGGAAAAAAACCGTTACGAGGTCCAATACAAAAGGGAAGAAAAAACATCTCAAACATTAGGACGTTACGGAAGATTAAAAGACGTAGACAAGAAACCGGAGTCACCAGATAGAAATTAAATCTCTTTTGCCATATTACTGCTTTTTTAAAACTTAAAACGCGAGCCACAGCTCGCACGTCATCTGCTAAAATGTCCGGCAAAGCGGGCGGCAGCCCGACCCTGAGACGAAAGTGGCTAAAACAGGGGCAGAGTATCAGGAATTGTCTGTCTGTTAATGAATGCGTGCACCGATTCAGTTGAGAAGGCTGTCAAATTCATTATATCCTCTCCTGGGGCAATTGAGGCCACAACTCTTGATATCTCTGATACTGGTACTACTTCCGAGGTTGTCCCACGCATGCTCTATCGGAGAGACAGCTGGGGGGGGGGGAGATTGCAGGCAGGCTATGGTACCTTATCAACCGACAATTCACAGTCACGCGCCACGTATGTACGAGCACTGTCCTCTCGAAAAATGGCGCCGTGATACCGTCGGAACTGAAGTAACACATGAGGAGGGTTAACGCCCGTGATGTACGGTTGTGCTGCCACAGTTCCCTCAATCATTACCAGCCTTGGCCTGAAGTCATACCGGATAGCTCCCTACGCCATGAGCCCAGGTGTAACACCGCTGTGTCTCCAAAACAATGGAAGAATGGGACCTCTCCCAAGCCACCGCAGTATTCTCCAGTATCTCAGTGCCAGTTCCAACGTGGCCACTGCAACGGTCGCGGTGTGTAACGTACGGGTCCTGGTTTAGATGTTTCCTTCGGTTGTTGCTGACCGTGTTTTGAATCAAATTCTAGAGGCTTCTCTGTAGTAATAAACAAGTTGAGTAGACAATGTCATGTCACAGCAAGTTAATGCTAGTGTCAAGACGGTCCCGCCAAAGAGCGATGTAACACCTACTACTGATTACAGCTGGGGGATCACCTGTGGCATTCTATTATACCGCTAACTTCTTTCAAGAAGCGGAGAAGGTTCTTGTTGCTGTAACAAAGTAACTGACTTAGAAAATTTGGAACTGGCCAAATTTCAGTCTACGCTGCTTTGTCAGATGCAGGAACTCAGGGCAGTATGAAGGATTACGTAAAGAGATCTCTAAATCAGATTCGGAAGCTCTGAAAGCTCGTGTTGAGTTCCTACAGCAGAAGAACTCCAAGATAACACAGAAAAGCTACTACGTCTACTCTTTCACATGCCGCTGTCTCAGCTTCACAAACACCAAAGCTAAGGACAACAGCTTAAATATAAAAGGCAGCAAACAGTTAACACATTATTTGATCTACTGAGAACAAGAGTGCCAAAGTTCTCAAGAAGAAACTTACTGATGCAGTATAACACAAGGGTAGACAACGTTAGTATCAAATCGATCCTGACAGCCAACAGTGTTGTTATAGTGGAAAGAGGATAACAACTGCAAAAAGCTTCAGGGACAAGGTTCAGATACACAGCATTAAATGTGGGCTACCGAGACTTCTGAAAATTGTGTACTATGTGGCCAAGGAGGTGGACAGCAAAGAACGTCTCTAAGGTATATATGAGCTTAACCTTTCTGAGCAAATGCAACAAAATTTGAAGAGTTAAGACAGATTCCGAAGAGGAATCAGAGAAAACCTATGTCAGTTGTGTAATGGAAGTCACTCCTCGTCTTCGCAAGCTTCTGCACCAAATGGTAAAGATGTACCGGTACGTCGGTTTCTGTGCTCTAGAAATTAACAACTGTGTGGACATGGCACACACAAGAAGATCTAAGTGCCAGGCAGTAGCAGCCGGCCGAGACAAGCAGCAACGGGGAAGTAACATATTTTGTGACTTTCACGAGTTCTTAACCAGGAGCGATTTTATAATATCTGTGTGCTTTAATAGTTTAGTTTCTTGAGTTTCTGTGTGTTAATTTAGTATCTAATAGCCACAGTCCTTGCGTTTTCGTAAACCGATTTTGTGACATATTAAAAGCTCCTAATGGGAGGCGAATTATTTTGTTTCACCTGAGTGTTTCGGTAGTTAGGTTTTCGAATCTCTGCCTATTACTGTAACTTATTTGACACAGTTCCTGCGTTTTCGCCAGGGTCTACAGTAGAGTTACACAGCACGTGCCGATAGTCCGTTTATCTGAACAGCTTAGTTTTGTAAGGGGTCCTTAGGCCCTTACTATAAATTTGCACTCGGCACAGGTCGATGGGGCGAACAATCGATTGTGTCGTGTTGCGAGAGCGAGTGTGGAGTTGAGCCAGTGCCATGTTGCGGGTGGAGGTGTGTGGAGGTGTGTGGAGGTGTTTGTTGAAATGTAAGGCTTTAACGACAAAGGGAGTTGCCATCGCCGTGGTTTAACCCCTTTGTACTAGAATAATACCGGGAAAGTGAAGAAGTATAATTACGGAAGTGGTCAGTGATATTTCTAGTGCCGATATTTTGGTTTCGCGTCTACCGCGCCGGCATCTCCTTGGATTGCAGTGTTGGATTGCAGTGTTGGATGCAGTGATGGATTAGCGTGTGACGATAATGAAAAATGAAGAAGCCTGTGCTGAGAGTAGCCGTAATTAGATATGTATGACGAAGGCAGTGGCTGTCTCCTCCTTTGTGTGTTTGAGACGAATATAGATTCGTAATTAGTGAAACTGTGTTGGTGTTTTTCTTGTTACCAGACATTTCATTATTACAGTATTGAGAAGGACGAACTGGAAAGTAACAACTTCCGTAGCAGTCAATTCCGATTGCCAGCCCCATTAGGTACACGGTCACATTAATAATAATTATTGGGCTGCTATTCGATCAGATCAGGCCGGGATAAATAAACGGAGGTGTTACAGTTTTCCACTGTCTTTAGTATGGACAGGGTCTGCGATTATTGTGTGCGGATGCGGGCCGAGTTGGTGACACTTCGGTCTCAGCTTCAGGCTGTGATGGCTTCGGTTACACAGCTTGAGATGTTGTGGGCCGGCCGTGGGGATCTAACGGACGTCCAGCTCGTGCGAGTCCTCCGATCGGTTCTCACCGGAGGCCAGCCCAGTTACGCTCGCACTGAGGCTGACCATCTGTGGTCGAGTTGGAGGTCGCCCCAGGACGTAGCAGGCGGCGAAAGACTTCCCAGGCGGCCGCACGTAAGGCCTCCCCGGTTTGTCTGACGACCAAGTTCCAGGTGCTGTCTGTGGCTGACACTGTCGCTGATCCAGATGCTGTCGCCTGTCTGGTTTCAGAGGAAACCTCTCAGCCAGCAAGATCCGGACAATCGCAGAGGGTGTAATTATTTATAGTTGGGAGCTCCAATGTTACATGGCTGCCAGGAAGGGAAAGAAATCCAATGTGCACGCCGTGTGCATATCGGTTGGAGTCACTCCAGATGTGGAACAGGTCCTCCCAGATGCCATGAAGAGCACAGGGTACAGCCAACTGCAGGTGGTGGCTCACGTCGGTACCAATGATGTGTATCACTTTTGATCAGAAGAGATTCCCTCTTGTTTCGAGCGGCTAACAGAAGTGGTAAAGGCTGTCAGTCTTGCTTGCAAGATGAAAGCAGAGCTGACATCTGCAGCGTAGTCAACAGGACCGATTGCGGACCTCTGGTACAGAGCCGAGTGGAGGGTCTGAATCAGATGTTCAGACAGTTCTGCGACTGTGTAGGCTGCAGATTCCTTGACTTGCGCCAAAGCATGGTTGGGTTTCGGGTTCCGCTGAATACGTCAGGTGTCCATAAGCAGGAGGCGGCTACACGTGTAGTAGCGGCTGAGTGGCGTGGACTGGGCGGTTTTTAAGTCAGAAGGTCTCGAGAAAACAAGAAAGGCTTCAGTCACAAAGGGTGCAGGCCGAACACAGGAAAAACGTAGATACAGGAACCATCGGTATAACAGTTGTAAATTGTCGTAGCTGTGTTGGAAAAGTACCAGAGCTCCAAGCGCTAATAGAAAGTACTGATGCTCAAATCGTTATAGGCACTGAAAGCAAGCTGAAGTCTGATATAAGATCAGCAGACATTTTTGCGAAGAACCTAACGGTGTTCCGAAAGGATAGGCTGATCAGGGTTAGCGGTGCCGTGCTTGTTGCTGTTAGTAGTTTATCTTGTCGTGAAATTGAAGTAGATACTTCCTGTGAGTTAGTATGGGCAGAGGTCATTGTTGGCAACCGAAATAAAATTATTGGATCCTTTTACCGACCTCCCAATTTAGATGATACAGTTGCTGAAAGGTTCAAAGAAAACTTGAGTTTGATTTCAAACACGTACCCGACTCTTACGATAATAGGTGGGACTAATTTGCTCTCGGTATGTTGGCGAAGATACATTCCGGAGGTACCCATAAAATATCATCCGAACTTGTGCTAAACGCATTCTCTGAAAATTATTTCGAGCAGTTAGTTCATGAGCCCACGCGAATAGTAAACGGTTGTGAAAACGCACTTTACGTCTTAACAAATAATCCTGAGTTAATAATGAGCATCAAAACCGACTCAGGGATTAGTGAACACAGGGTTTTTCGTAGCGAGATTGAATACTGTAACCCCAAAATCCTTCAAAAATAAGCGAAAAGTATACCTATTCAAGAAAGCAGATAAAAATTCACTTGAGGCCTTCCTGAGAGACAATCTCCACTCATTCCATACTAATAATATAAGTGTAGACCAGATGTGGCTTAAATTCAAGGAATAGTATCGGAAGCAGGTGAGAGATTTATACCAAATAAATTAATCGACGGAGCTGATCCTCCTTGGTACACAAAACGGCTTAGAACACTGTTGCAGAAACAACGAAACAAACAAGCCAAATTTAAACCGACAAAGATCACCTAGATTGGAGATCTTTTACAGGAGGTCGAAATTTAGTGCGGACTTCAATGCAAGATGCCAATAACAGTTTCCACAACGAAACTGTCTCGAAACCTGGCAGAAAATCCAGAGATAGTCTGTCGTATGTAAAGTATGTTAGCGGCAAGAAACAATCAATGCCTTCCCTGCGCTATAGCAATGGAGATACTATCGAAGACAGTGCTTCCAAAGCAGAGTTACTAAACACAGCCTTCCGAAATGCGTTCACAAAAGAATTCGAATCAGGAACAGCTGCCAACATGGGTAACGCAGAGGTAAATATCATCGTAGTGAAGCAACTTAATAAAACCAAGTCTTCTGGTCCATACTGTGTACCAGTTACGTTCCTTGCAGAGTATGCTGATGCATTAGCTCCATACTTAATCCGTACCCAAAGACTGGAAAGTTGCACAAGTCAGACCAATATTCAAGAAAGATATGAGTAATCCACTAAATTACAGGCCCATATCGTTAATGTCGATATGCAGTAGGATTTTGGAACATATGTTGTGTTCGAACATTATGAATTACCTCGAAGAAAACTGTCTATGGACACAGTCAACATGGGTTTAGGAAACATCCGTCCTGTGAAACAACTAGCTCTTTATTCACATTAAGTGTTGAGTGCTATTGACAAGGGATTTCAGATAGATTCCGTATTTCTGGATTTCCGGAAGGCTTTTGACACTATACCATACAAGCGGCTTGTAGTGAAATTGCTTGTTTATGGAATATCGTCCCAATTATGTAACTGGATTTGTTATTTCCTGTCAGAGGGGTCACAGTTCGTAGTAATTGACGGAAAGTCATCGAGCAAAACAGAAGAGATTTCTGGCGTTCCCAAGATAGTGTTATAGGCCGTTTGCTGTTCCTTATCTATATAAACGATTTTGGAGACAATCTGAGCAGCCGTCTTCGGTTGTTTGCAGATGACGCTGTCGTTTATCGACTAATAAAGTCATCAGAAGATCAAAACAAACTGCAAAACGATTTAGAAAAGATGTCTGAATGGTGCGAAAACTGGCAGTTGACCCTAAAAATAGCGAGAAGTGTGAGGTCATCCATATGAGAGCTAAAAAAATTCGTTAAACTTCGGTTACACGATAAATCAGTCTAATCTAAAGGCCGTAAATTCAGCTAAATACCTAGGAATTACAATCACGAACAACTTAAATTGGGAGGAACACAGAAAATTTTGTGGGGAAGGCTTACCAAAGACTGCGTTTTATTGGCAGGACACTTGGAAAATTTAATGTAACTACTAAAGAGACTGCCTACACTACGCTTGTCCGTCCTCTTTTAGACTACTGCTACGCGGTGTAAGATCTTTACCAGATAGGACTGACTGAATACATCGAGAAAGTTCAAAGAAGGGCAGCACGTTTTATATTGTCGCGAAATATGGGAGTGTGTGTCACTGAAATGATACAGTATTTGGGCTGGACGTCATTAAAAGAAAGGAGTTTTTCGTTGCGACGAAATCTTCTCACGAAATTCCAACCACCAACTTTCTCCTCCGAATACGAAAATATTTTATTGACACTAACCTACATAGGGAGGAACAATCACCACGATAAAGTAAGATATCAGGGCTCTAATGGAAAGATATAGGTGTTCATTCTTTTCGCGCGGTATACGAGATTGGAATAATAGAGTATCCATGTAGATGTAGAGAGCTAGTGTGCTTCCACTGTGGAGCAGAGTGCCACTAGCAAAGAGCATACACAAAAATCAACGAGAAATCTATCTGCATTCCAAGTCGCAACACAAACAGAAAATGTGACTCACCTGGAAAGACTGCAACGTGTGCAACACTGTAAGAACGTGAAATAGCTACAACAAATATAAAATAGAAGACAACGTAGCCGTAGGGCGCTGAACCCCATATCAAATGTATGCAACTCTAGTAACAGAGGCACGTTGCACGGAAAACGGAAGCAGAAGCCTCTGTCGACAGTAGCCAGGACTTCGCTTCGCACTAAAGCCTCGCGTTAACGACTTTGGATTACACTGCCACGGAGATGGGTGTCCATTTTGACATTCCAAGCATCAATCAAAGAGTTTATTGAGAAGCAGCAACTTGACTTTACGAATTTAAAAGACGATCTGATACTACAGAACTGATTAGAGGCAAAGTAAACCAGTCTCAAATGATGTGACAAATGAAAGCACCAGTTTGTTTTTGTTCTACAGTACTAATTTTTGTGTTAACTGGTTTTCGGCTTACGAGGCCATCTTCAGACATTTACTGAGTATTGTCACCAAAAAACTTACAATGTTTGCAAACAACCTTGGAAGAGAAGTAACACGTCTAAACTGAAGCAGAAACATACAATAACATCTTTGAGAGTGTGGTCGTAATGAAATGAGAAAGTAAAAAATGTGCTTTATGACAAACGAACTTGAGTTACAGTAATTTTCTGCAAGTGAAACTGAATATTCAGGAATGTTAAATACAGACTGTATAACTTACTTGCCCTCATCACGTACACAATTTCACCAAATAAAGTTTGTGAACTTTGGGGGCGAGATCATGTGCAGAACATCTGCATCGAGTCCTCAAGCTGCGGGGGCTGGCGGCAGAAGCGATGTTGCTGGTGCAGCAACGCCTGCAACGGGAGGCTTCTCGACGTGTCAATTGTCTAATCCGGCGCCGTATCTACGTGAAACTCTTGTCAAAGGGTACGATAAAGACAGTGATAATCATTACGACCACTTTTCCGCACCTGAGTAGCGGCAAAAGCCCATGCAGCTTCGACATCTGCAGATCCATCCTGGTTACTATTTAAAGAAAGTGGCAACTGTGGTAATAGTGGTGGGTATAAGAATCGCAAAACAGAATTGCAGTGAATATCAGAACTTCCCATCTACTCGTAATATAAAAAAAATTATTTCTAGTATGTTCAGCCCTACTAAAAATTATATTCAGTTACCTGCAGGAAATATCTATAACAGTAAAGAAACTACGCACCACCAAGGGATTATCCTAATGGGACAGAAATCTGTAGAGGTGATATACATGTGCAGAGTCAACAACACATTGGTCCATCTCTGGTCCTTATGCGAGCAGTTATTCTGCTTGGCCTTGATTGGTAAAGTTGTTGGCTGAGGGATATCGTGACAAATTCTGTCCAGCTGACCCTTAGATCGCCAAAATTTCGAGCTGGTTGGATGGCCCTGTCCACAATACTCCAAACGTTCTCAATTGGGGGAGAGATCCAACAACCTTGCTGTTCAAGGCAGGGTTTGGCAAGCACGAAGACAAGCGGCAGAAACTCTCGACAAGTGTGGGTGGTCATTATCTTGATGAGACGTAAGCCGAGAATGGCTTGCCGTGAAGGGCAACGAACTGTGGGTACAACATCAACGTACCGCTGTGCTGTAAGGGTACCGCAGATGGCAACCAAAGGGGCCCTGCTATGAAAAGAAATGGCACTCTAGACAGTCACTACTGGTTGTCGGCCCTTATGGTGGGCGACAGTCAGTTTGGTATCGCACCACTATCCAAGGCGTCTCCAGACCTGTCGTCGGCCTGGAATCTCATTGACTGGAGTAGAACTGTCTCCAAGTGATGATTACGACTTCGAACTGAGACCTGATGACCAGCAAGGACGTGTCTGAAGATGCCCCAGACTGGTAGGACTCCAACCTGAATGCCACCTATCTGACCAACAACTAGGTGATTGGGGTGACATTTCATTTCATTGAGGACCCCATTGGTTATACGCAGTGCCCTTACAGCACGGCGGTACGTCGACTATATTCTATGCCCTGTTTTGACCCTGGCCAGCAAGGTCGCCCGATCTGTCCCCAGTTTGGAGCATTAGAGGCAGGGCCCTCCAACCAGGTAGGGATTTTGACGATCTACCGCTCAAATCTGAATTTGGCATGACATCCTTCAGGAGGAGATCCAGCAACACTATCAGTGCCAAGCCGAATAATTGCTTGCATTGGCCTAGAGGTCGACCAACATGTTACTGACTTGCTCAATTAGTGATGCTCCTTCTCTTGAATAGATCATCTAATTGTGAGATTTTAAGCATCTGATTGCACATGTATATCAGATCTGTTTCCGTCCCCATTTGGATAACAACTTCGTGGCAGGTTTTTTTGTCTTAGTGTAATTTAGCAATTAATGGTCTATTGGACGACCCCAGCGTAGCCCTACTGCAGGCTGCTCTTAGGCATGTTATGAGAGAGTTGAGCATCAGACAGTAAACCATTACGTTCCCTTTTTCGGCAAGTCTTCACGAGAAGGAAAGAACCATTCGATATTGATCAATTATTCTTAGATTTTATCTACCCTCTCCGAAATGCTTTGTTCACATTAGATATACATAAAGGATAAAGGAACTACAGAGAAATGCTGTGCTAAGTAAACCAGCTATGACAAATACGGTAACTAATCGACAAATTGGGTTTTGATGTAGTCAGTTTGCAAGAACCATCTTTTAGAAACAAGAGGCTCTTTCCTGCTGAAATCTTAATTACTGGCCACGATGAGAATGTCTGCCATTTTGATTGCAAGTAGGAATTAACTAATGTGGCACAGCTGCGTAGCAAACATGGTCACAATAGAATCGAAGGATGGTCAGCCTAAGTGGATTGTAGCAAGTATGTAATAATACATGCAGTATCCTCATCCGATCTGACTTTTTGTATGTAAATTCAGGGGTAGTTCTATACGTACGAGATGCGTATCTTCTTGACTTGACAGATGTGATTGCAAAATCCGCTGTATGACGCTGCGGGCAAAATGACGAACGGGGTGACACTAGAGGACGCAATGCAGGAACTGCACATCAAAGCTAGAAGGCCAGCCAAGTACTTTCGAGGGACGAGCAGATAACATACGGGGATTGGACAAAAATATAGGAACAAGAGAGCTGACTTGTTTAGCGTTTCAAAAGGCACCGTATCTAAGATTTACACTGCATCAGGGGAAGAGGAAAAACATCATCCGCTGTCACAGCATGGATGAAATGATAGAGTGCTCGAGTGATCATGGTAGACCGTCACTGGAAAGGACTGAAACGAAAAGAACGACAGCTGCAAAAGCCACTGTAGACCCGAATGTCTAACTCGCGAACCCTGTCAACAGCAAAACCAAGCGAGCTTCCTGAGAAAGGAATTTAAGAGCTAGCTGAAATTCCAAAACCAGCTATCAGTGATGCAAATTCCCCTAACAAGAAAATGTGGTGCCGAAGACAAAACTTTGATCATGGGGCAATGGAAGGAAGTCATTTGGTCAGATGAGTTTTGTTTCACACTGTTTCAAACTGCTGGCCGAGTTTATGTCCCAAGAAACATTGGGGAGGGTTCGGTGATTTGGACAGCCATTTTGTGGTATTCCATAGCTGCAATGTCTTATTACGGCAGGTCCCCTGTTCATAGAGCTCGCTTAGTCCAGGAATGGTTTTGTGAGCACGAGGCTGAATTGTCACATCTCCCCTGGTCGCCCTTCACCAGATCTCAATATTATTGGCCCTTTGTGGTCTACTTTGGAGAGAAGGGTGTGTGATCGCTATCAACCTCCATCATCGTTACCTGAACTCGCCAGGATTTTGCAAGGAGAATGGTTTCTGTATTTATGCATTGCAAAAGGACTGGGAGCTGTTTCGAATGCCAAAGGGCCGCCACCGCCGTATTACACATGGTAATACGTCGCGTTTTTGTTTTTTCCTTTTTTGTCCGACACCTGTAGATCGCAACGGCTAACAAATAGTTAGCAAGTGCTTCAGTATTCAATGACAATACTGTAGTTGTCACCGAAGGGTAAAGTGGTGACAAAATAAAGGGACAAGCAGACGAAAGCTTGACTGACGGCTTAATTGTCTGTATTTCAACATTTCCAATGGACTCGTTCCCGGTACACTTTGAATTGGGTGCGCTGCTACTAACTGAATTCTTGCGAAGAGCACGGGACACACATCCCTAAGAAATAGACAGTCAGGCTACACTATGGTGGAGCCCAGAAGTTTCCATGACGAGGCGACGGGTGATATCAGGAAGAGAAAGTGTTTTAAGGCAATCAGAGAGCACTGCGAAGCTTTTTGAATACAAGGCAATTAAGATGCCTACAAAACATTGTATCAGAAGTAAAAGAATACAACGGGAGAAGTTTCAACGAATGCAATTGCAATTTGACATATGGGGGAACACTACGTTATTGACTGGAAAGGTCAAATGACCTACAGTCATGTCTACAATTCTATGACAGCTTAACAGAGGGGGTCTGCAGAATATCTGCTGACCGCCCTCAATTCTGATAAAAAGATGCTGGAATACAAACACAACTAGGAAGTGAATTAGGAAACGAATATGACACTCGAATGTAGTAACATTTTGTTCAATAAGAAGATGCTGTCAATTTCCAGACTCAAAACTAGAAAGCCACCAGGTGCAGTTGGGGACTTCACTGAGGTCGTGCGGATGGTAGGTCCACTGATGGTGCTTTATTTAACAGGATTACTAAACGAGGCGTTGCGAACAGGTAGGATCCCGGCAATTTAGAGAACATCTAGAGCAGTAGTGATAAAGGTGGAAAGGATAAAGACCTGACATCACCGGAAAGCTATAGACCCAGTTGCCTCTTGGCTAAAGTTAAGGAGCGTCTGCTTTGTGACCGGTTGCGGGCGCACGGGGAGCACTGTTCTGAACCAAATCAAGTATAGATTCAGAAAATCGAATTCTAAAAATGATGCAGGTAATAGAGCTCTTCAGACTGTAGAAAATGAGTCCGAAGTATGCAACTACACATGATTGACATCGCAGGCGCATTCGATAATCTTTGGTGGCATGCGATTTTCACTGAGTTCGAAGAAAAGACGGAGGATGACAAAAAAGAGAAAGTAAGAAAAAACTGAAAGGCCATACCAACAATTAACACTTTTCACACTGATACAATAATAGACCTGAAAAACGAAGAGATTGAAAGTGCTCGGAATGAAAGGGAGGAACGCTCAGAATAAAGCCTACAGCGTGAAGTTGAAAGAGCAGAGCTTTGTCTGTTAACCATGCTTCATAAAGGTGAACAAAACAGAAAAAGGTTACCCAGATTTCTAGTATTCGTTGACTTAGAGAAAGGTTTCGATAGTGTTGCCTAGAATACACGCTTTGAAGCTCTAAAGATACAGAAAAATATAGGGAAAAAAATTAACAACTTCTGCAGTTGCAATGTGGTTTCTTTACGTATCCTACCACCCATTTACTCAATCTGTGTGCTGAGCTAGCAGCGAAAGAAACCAAGGAAAAATTATGAACGGGAATTAAAGCTCGTAAAGAAGAAATTATATCTGAGTTTTGCAGATATAATACCAGACGGCAGAGCAGCTGACCCGAAAGGATAGGGTCTTGAAAAGAGGGTATAAAAATGATCAACAGAAGATTAATCGAAAGAGCAATCAGGCAAAGCTGAGGGAACTGAATTATGAAATGAGGAACTGAAAGATGTAGGCGAGTTTTGCTCTTTGAGCAGAATAACTGTCGCTGGATGAATTAGAGACGATCTAAAATACAGACTCGCAGTAGCAAGGAAAGATATTCTAAAAGGGGTAAGAACGTTAACATCGAATATAAATTTAAGTGTTAGGAATCAATCCTGGAGCTGTCTTGAGTGTAGCCTTATATAGATTTCGAAGGTTGACGATACACAGTGCAGATAGGAAGAAATAGAAATGGGGTATTAGAGAAAATGGAAGATGAAAACTAACGAAATTCTGTAACAATTTGGGGAGGAAATAACTTTCAAGCACAAATTGTAAAGGAGGAATCAGTTGATAGGACACATCCAGAAGAAACAAAATGTAATTTATTTGAAACTGAGAGAAAATTTTGTAGTGAACTATGATGACTAGTTTTTGGGGCGCAAAACTGCGCGGTCATCAGCGCCCGTGCAAAGTCCCAATTTCTACACAGTCCAATTTTTTACACAGTCCAATCTAACCACTGTCACAAACGATTGTGATGAAATGAGGTGGACAACACAAACACAGTCCCCAGCAGAGAAAATCCCCAACCCGGCGGGGAATCGAACCCGTGATCCAGAGACAGCAATGTTAGCCACTAGAACACGAGCTGCGGACTGTTGTGAACGAAGGGGCGGAATGGGGGAGGGGGGTTACAAGTTGTGGAGACATAACAGGGCTGTAATACAGCAAGGAGATTCTAAGCTATTTAGGTTGCAGTAGCTACGCAGAGGTGAAGACCAGTTTTGATAGCCGCATCAAACCAGTTTGGGTCGTCGTGCCACATTTTTTCGCAGGAGCTACTGAAGACCATTGAGAATACTGATATGATGGAGTTCCCTGGCTCTACAACGTGTTCGCCATGTTCTGCAGACATTTGTGTTGCCGGAGGCAAATTCCCGGCAGCCCAATCTCCCGTTACTCTTACAGGTTTCTCCTGTTACGTCCTCTGAAATCCACAAGGCAAACGGTGTTACAGCTGAGGCTCCGCGAGGCACTAGAGGTCACGGTAACCTCAAATGTCGTCTGCAGCCGGTATCCGTTGATAAATAGCCGTACACGAGTCAAAGTCTCTTCTGCCGGTTCGGGCCAGAAAATTGCCTCAAATTCATTCCCCTCCCTCCGGATAACTGCCTGCCATCCACAGACGAATCGCCTCACAGAATTCCTTAATTCCTTACTAAGACATTGGTAGATACTGAACAGAGATATACGACACAATTCAGCCCGTCGTGATACCGCATACAACACTGAACCAGGACACTACCGGCGTCTTCCCATTCTTTTTGCTCCACGGTCGCGAGGCCGAAACGACAATGAATACGCTGTTCCCGTTTCAACAAGACGATACTCAGGATGAGTATGTGAAACTCATTTCCAAGGTGGAAGACTGCTGGCTCCCATACAGGCCAGGACTCCCAGTAGAAATACCGACAGCGCTGTAACATCAGAGACCCATCAGAGACACGCTGGGAGATTTGGTACGGATTTTTACGCCTATGGGGGAAGTGGGTCTGTCGGAAAGGTACTAAAACGCTACTTTGGGCCCTATTCTACCCTTCGTCACTTGAAGGTCACATAATCGAGGATTCTTACCATCAAGAAGACAAACGTCCTCCGTATACAGAAGTGCAGATAGGCAAGGGGAGTTGAAGGAAACTGAAGAGCCACTCAACTATCACTAAGATGCGACGGGAGGGCCTACCTTTGACGCTCGTCATAGTGAACGATCCGCCAGTGCTGACAAAGCAGACCATTAACAAGATGTAGATCCAGGGTGCCGGAGTCGTGCAGTGTACTTTCGTGCAGTGTGCTTTCGTGCAGTGTGCTTTCGTGCAGTGTACTTTCGTGCAGTGTACTTTCGTGCAGTGTACTTTCGTGCAGTGTACTTTCGTGCAGTGTACTTTCGTGCAGTGTACTTTCGTGCAGTGTACTTTCGTGCAGTGTACTTTCGTGCAGTGTACTTTCGTGCAGTGTACTTTCGTGCAGTGTACTTTCGTGCAGTGTACTTTCGTGCAGTGTACTTTCGTGCAGTGTACTTTCGTGCAGTGTACTTTCGTGCAGTGTACTTTCGTGCAGTGTACTTTCGTGCAGTGTACTTTCGTGCAGTGTAGTGGCTAGCAGCACTGGCTACCGTGCTGCTAGACGTCAGTTCGAACTTAACCTCGTCAGTTATTTGCTGTTTGGTGTACCTTTCTAGAAGATTCTTTAAGTATGTCTGTAATGTTTGTGTAATCAAATATTCATTGTATATATAAACAGCTGTACTGTCCGTCCCAGAGGTCATTCCTGTTCTGTCTGTACGTTGGTGATCCTAATAAACGTTCGTTCATAGTAAGTGTTTTATTTCATTGACGACCCTGCTTTCGGATTTGGATTATTCTGGTTATGACGTGGTAATATTAAACAGATGGAAGACTTTAAAGAGGTAGATGAGTTTCGTCTCGGAAATAGAGTAGGTGAAGAAAGGCACAAGAAATACATGGCCAATGGCGAATCGAAAATGAAACGATTATAAGCATTTAAAATACGGGTACAGGAGACGGTTGATGTGTTTAATAAAGCAATGCCGTCCTGCAACCAACCACCGAGAAAAGTGCCTGATGGAGAACATAATAAATTGAAGAGACAGTAGTTCGGTTCAGTTTATAGAAGGAGTCGTCAGAAGTGGAAGAAAGAATTCGGACAGGTTCAGATTAGTACGTGAGACAGAGCGTCCATGCAAGATGCAACGATTATCTTGAATTGTAGACAGGTAACAATAGATAGCAATGAACTGCCTGTTTACTGATGAACAGAAGAGCTTTTGCCAGACCACGATTCTAATCTGAATTTCCTGCTTTCCGATAGCAATCTCCTTAGTCTTTAGGTTATCTGAACTCTCATCCAGATCTGACAAAAATTCACTGTCACTAGTGGTTCCACTTGCTTTGACAGGATTCTAATTTTATTCGTTGATTAATCCCTCATTTCAGTTTAGCTAACCAAATAATTTTATGACTGTGCACTTTTGACACCTTACACATTTAACAGGGTCTAAAAACAACAACTACGTATCATTTTACAGAGTACGTCTCATTTATGGCATTCTCGCAGCACACTAATATTCAGTGTCCCCACACCACAAGAGATGCTGTGCTCTGGTAAGCTATTTCCATTAGTTATGGAACAATCCGTATCAGAGATTGCTCAGACAAACCTAGTTGTGGGACGTGACAAGAAATCTTCCATCGCGTTCCAGAGCGAAGAGCCAAAGGCTACAGACGCTGTCGCCTCGTAGTAACGAATAATCTCTTCGGTATTCTTTATATTGAGAATAGGGTAGTTGAGATAGGTTTGGTTTTGGGGAGGAGACCAGACAGCGAGGTCATTGGTCTCATCGGATTAGGGAAGGATGGGGAAGGAAGTCGGCCGTGCCCTTTCAGAGGAACCATCCCGGCGCTTGCCTGTAGCAATTTAGGGAAATCACGGAAAACCTAAATCAGGATGGCCGGACGCGTGATTGAAGAGTCGTCCTCGCGAATGCGAGTCCAGTGTGCTAACCACTGCGCCACCTCGCTCGGTTTGGCGTCGGGACAGCGCTGTGCCTGCGCACATCCTGGAAGACGCGAGCGCGTCCTCCTCTGCTCAAACCATCTGCCAGTTTCCTCAGATGTTTGTTCCGCGGAAGGACACGCATGCGCCTGACGCAACTGCCGATACGTAAGCACAGCTGACGGTGCCGTTTCCCGTTGTTGGCTTTGTCTGCTCGCTCAAGAGCGTGACACTGAAAGCCCCGGCGACATGCGCCGTGTCCTTTCAGTAAAGCAGACGCATTCTTGTTCATCACGGGAACGTTTCGATCAGTGACGGCCACATTGCCATAAGGCTACCATCTTCGGCCTGCGACATGCAAAAGCTGCGTCAGCTGAGCTCAGTACTATTGTTTTCAGATTAAACTTACAGTGACACCGGCAAAATTGGTATTCTATCCCTTCGGTCTTTACACTCCAGCTTGTTTCTTTGATCTACTGTAACAGCTGCCATCAAGTTGGAACTGTTGGCCTTGGCAACGGGCGAACTCAGATTGCCCTGTTTATCATAACCGCTGCACCAACTAACATAAACCAGTTTTTATACATGTTTAGACCAATAAATTTTAGAAAGGGGACATATTTCGGTTTCCTAAGAACAGAGGTGATCAGATTTAAGAAATTCTGTTCAAAAAAGGTGTAAACAATTGCTGGCAGAAACAGATTAACAATGTAAGCAAAAACGGCTTTAGTACCAATAGGAGCAAAACTGCAACGGTTTATCCGCGAAACAATTGCTAGTCATTCCCCAGTCTTAAGAAAACTGTGCTGTGCTTTCGGCCCATTAATCAACCCAAGCATTTATCATGCTGATTCTTCTGTCGGTTCTTGGTAGAACAACATTACAATAAATGGAAAACACTATACTGCTTATGTCCTACAGGGTTAGAGCACAAGCAATTAGTGCTTTTAATTTATTCACAACTTTTATACTTGGCATGATCTCTGCAGCCTTTCGCACCCTGACAGTTCCTATATTCTTAAGACTGTGGAACCGAACAGTAATTTTGCTCAAATGGTAATCTATTATTTACCGCAAATTTTCTCTCTAAAAAGAAACATTTTGCCGTTTTGGGTCATTTTGATCTAGCTACCTGTTTCCACTCACAATCCACAACCAAATTAAAATAGCTCTGATTCAGTTCCATCGGTTTACCAGGGAAGCAACACACGTGTGTTCAAATGGTTCAAATGGCTCTAAGCACTATGGGACTTCACATCTGAGGTCATCAGTCTCTTAGACTTAGAACTAACCAACCTAAGGACATCACACACATCCATGCCCGAGGCAGGATTCGAACCTGCGGCCGTAGCAGCAGCGCGGTTCCGGACTGAAGCGTCTAGAACCGCTCGGCCACAGCAGCCGGCCAACACGTGTGTATTTAATGCATTCTTCCGTCTCCCTACACATGGTTAACTGCGGTTCATCTATTTTACATTTACATTTTGGTCACCAAATAATTGCTGCAGTTCCCCTTGTGATTGTAGCAGATATTTATTTAGTATGACAACCGTTGCGTGTTATATATACTTAAATATTTATCTTGGTTAAACAATTTCATGTGATGTGTAATTAAGAAACTTTCAGAGAGTAAGTACTTGGAATCGTGAAAATATATGTACACTTAAGGAAGAAAGTCTTCGTCCTATCGAAAGTTTTGTTAATGAAAGCAAAACTAGACAACGAATGGAGTGATGCTCCTTTTTGCACATGGTGGTAGATGTCTGGCTTTTGTGTGTGAAAAGTGTGTAACCTATATTTTGTTGGTTTCAGCGGCGCACGTTGCAGTTATCTTTAAGTTGGGAAGTATTTCTTCAAGACATCGCGGCTTGTGCCATTCCATAATTTGGGGGTCACTGATACTCTGAGGCATGGAAGGCAAACGATGTCAAGAACTGCATTATGCAACTCAGTTGTGCTCCGTATTTTATTAGAGGTGGTCGATATAGCTCTAGGATCAAACCATCATCGGGTCCAAACCCAATCTCAGCTATGCATTTGTTTAACTGGAGAGTCAATTGTTCCATCATTGGTATTAGCTGTCTTGGTTGGTTTAGGGGAGGGATCCAATTCCATTGGATCAGGGAAGGACAGGGAACGACGTCGGCCGTGCCCTTTCAAGGGAATCATCCCGATATTTGCCTGAAGCGATTTAGGGAAATCACGGAAAACGTATATCAGGATGACCGGAAGCGGATTTGGACCGTAGTCCTCCCGAATGCGAGTCTAGTGTGCTAACCACTGCGCCATCTAGCTCGTTGATATCAGCTGTGGGTACATAGCATTATGCCCATATCTCCTCAGACGTCCATGATAAACTGACAAAGCTAGGTATACACAACTAATATCAATGATTGGTTCAATGTACACATGGCAACTTTTATTCGAGTTACGCAAATGCATAGCTCAAATCGCTGTTGGACCCAATGATGGCCTCACTAGGCCAGATCGTTTCCCACCATTCTTTACATCTTTACACCACTACCTCTATAATATATCAGCAAGAAACGAAATATCTCGATAATTACTTCTCACAACATTCATTAAAGCTGTACACCACCACTTCCGTCTCATATTTGCAAAAAATTAATATATCAGAAATTACTTCTTACAACGTTCTTGAGATTAGGAGTCAACGATGGAGGTCAGTGTCGCTCCAAGTGTCTAACGCTAACAGCTGTAACAGCAGTGTCGCGACTACAATACATGTGGCTTTGTTGATTGGCAACGCCATCTGCAGTTTATTTTTATGCTCTGCTACTGCAGTACAGGAGAACTATGCAGCCGCCTACCAAGCCGAAATTTGAAATAATCCAAATTTTGGCCAGAAATTTCATCGAAGAGTTAATTGCTCCTTTACGTTTTTAGCCAGCCCAGAACATAATTGTGTTGGGAGTACGACCGGAAAAGCGCGAGTGCCATAAAGACCCCGCAACACCGTCCTCGTTATAAGTTACTTGACGACGGTGGCAGCGTGTCCCGGAGATAGTCTTCATTCGTTAATATTACAGTATGAAGGAAGATGACACGATTTCGTAAATTTTAATCTAAGATCAAAAATTTATATTCTGGTCATCTGTTGGGGCAGAGCTATTTTTGTGAACAGTAAGAAGTTTTGGCTTCCAGAGATGTTTCTTCTAATTCACTGCACGATTTCATTACGTCTTAAGTGCGTAGACCACCTTGGCCATTTCCAATTTGAGTAAAATCTTTTGGTGTCTCCATCAACACCGCTGCAAAGATGACCGAAAAAATTTAATTTTAATTTATTTTTGCAAAATTATGCGGTTAATACCCAAAAGAGTTTTATTTAAATACCATGAAGAAAGTTCTTAATGTTTTCTTAGCGATCCCGATTCATCAAAGTTAAGTCATTAACGAAGCAGTCTACTTTGTTATGTGATGACTTTAGATGACAGGTGTGTGACATCAGAACTTTACTTTCACCTCCGCTACCCTCATTCCGTGCAGTTTCGGAAGGAGTCGCACGCCGTTGAGAATAGAGCGTACGTTTATTATGACCACGATGGAACAAGCAGTTCATGGTATCGTTCTCCACGACGCTTGTGCGAGAATTCGTCATCTTTGGGAATAAAATCTTACTAATGAAAACCATACATATAGCACTTAAAATTTGCCGAATATACATTTTCAGTAGAGAAGTTGAAAGGTGGCTACACTGTACCACTGCGCCAGAGATTGCGCCAAAGAGTACTATTAAGCCGCCTCCACAGTGTGTGTTTAGAGTTCATAGAAGTCAGTGGTTGTTGAGAGTTCGTGGCAGTCAGTGCTAGTAGAGAGCACAGTGTGTGTTAAGAGCTCGTGATTGTCGTGAAGTCGGAGTGAGATGTGGTAGTAAAGAGTGTTGCTCCTTGTTTTATGCAGTTATTTGATGGGAGAGATAGCAGATGTTATTGTAATGAGTGCATTTCGTCAATATATATGAAGGTAAAATTTATAATGTTCCTTTATTAGTTGTGTATCTGAAATAATGTGTCACTACAGGTTCAGTCAACAAAGCATCTGGCTCGTGTTCTTGTATTAGAGTGAATTTTGGTTTTCTTGCGTAATTATAGTTTTTCTAAATTTCTTTTGTCACGTCAGTATAATTGGTATCAAAATTCCTGTCTTGTTGGAGAAGAACCGTGCCAGATGTGGACGTTGAGTCACACTCCCACATACAGAACAGTTACTCTTGTGCTTGTTGGCTTCGTAGATTTTTATAGTTGCTGGGGTCTTAATTAATTAACTGTGTTTACGAAAATTTTCTTACATTGTTCTTTGCAGTCAGATAGCGTAACAATTCTAGTCAGGGCCAACCGATTACGAGACTTGCGTAATCGGACAGACAGTTACTAAAACAAAACAAAGTATTTTCAATCTTATATATATTTAATTAAGCCCCCATGCAAAGTAAGGTCCCCAAATTCTCTGCCTTACATTCTATAACAAGAGACATGCACCGGAGCCAACAACTGTTCGCAGTGCACCGTGTCTTCACATCTGTATCAACATGCA
Organism: Schistocerca piceifrons; assembly: GCF_021461385.2. Lineage (NCBI taxonomy): Eukaryota > Metazoa > Arthropoda > Insecta > Orthoptera > Acrididae > Schistocerca > Schistocerca piceifrons. The sequence continues at coordinate 876,670,027 of NC_060140.1, forward strand.
CAGCTGCCACAGCGACAGTTTGTCGCGCCAAGAACTCTTCGCGACGGATCCTCGAGGTCAACAAAATTTCCCCCATAAAACTTTCCTTAGACGTCTCGGGTGGTCAAGGGGGTTCCGGCAATGAAGCACGTGCTTCAACCTTATCTTAAATCATTCTTTCCGCGGATATAACCGGTTTGATGGGATTCTGTATACTCACATTTAATTGATGTTTTTGGATACATTTATTTATTAATTCTGTTAAGTCTCTCTATATAGGCAGCGTTACTGACATTTTAGCCATCCCACGAGTGTGAGGGTGTCCAGTTAAAGTACTTACAAATCTAATGAAACGGGGAAGACGAAAAAACACCTCGCTTTTATCAATATTATGCTATTCTCAACAATTCACCCTATTTAATCCTTGGAAGGGTAATTCAGTTCCTTATGTACCAACGTTCACGTATTTTCAAGTAGAAGAACAGAAGAAAGACAAATTTTCAACTTTTCTGCTATTTCATATGCCAAATCTATCCAAAAGAAAACAGTTAAAAAGACACCTCTGTTTCTTCCTGCGGAAGATCTGGGCCCCATTCCCGGTACCGACAGGGGTTTCTCCTTCATGGGAGATCGACCGAGAGCAGTGTGCTGAACCCATGCACATCCAAATGACGCCATACGGTAGAAGTTGACAAGGCGCTCGGTCGGCTTATCGTGATCTTCAGGGCGTGATCGCTGAGTAGCTAACGAAAGTGCCAAGTTCTGCTTTGACCGCCAACACGCTGTATGTTGCAGCAGTTCAGTTCATATAGAAATCTTGTCTACCGCAAAATCTTTTTTTCACTACTGCACAGTTTCCGCAGTATAGCCATTTTCAAGTGTATTATACCAACGGAAAAATGCGAAAATGTTCCAATTTATTTAAAAGACTGGCTGAAAAGTGGGGTACCAACTTCCTCATTCTGCATTCCTCAGGAACTTTAAAAATTTTCCCAAATATGTTGGCACGCGAACATAACCGCGTCTTTTAACATGCAACTCCTATCAACGTGCCACAAGCTCCCGTAACTAAAACGCACCCACTAGCCCATTGCTGTTAGGTCGCTAATACACATCCACCCGCAGCTGTCCTCTCACTCATTCAGCGAAATTCACTTTCACTACGCCCGCGAGTGTTATTGCTAATATCGCATTCCTTCCTTGCTTCTTACTGCCGTTGTCTCTTCTCAGTGTCACTGTCATTTCCTCGTTGTTGTTGTTACAATTTGTCTCGTTATCACTGCCTGTAACCCACTTCCACTTTCTATTTATTCCTACCCCACCCCCCAGACACTTCCTTTTCCTTGCGCAGTTCTGTCCGTGTCAAGTATATCCCACTGCCACTGTGTCCGTCTCGCTCGTACTAACACTACCTCCTTCGCACTTTCTGTACCAAAACCACTGCCTACTAACTTCCAGTATTTATTACATTTCCGCCTCTTTGCCACTGCCACAGACTTCTGTCAGCATAAAAATTGCTGATATGTTCGCACGTCAAATTTTTTGGGAAAATTTTTAAAAGTGCCGAGGAAGGTAGAATGAGGCAGTTGGTGCCCTGCTTTTCAATCAGTCTTTTAAATAAACAGGAACATATTCGCATTTTTGTGCTCCCATAGGCACATTTCTCCTGTTTCTTTTCGTTGTTGCAGCAGGGGATGTAACTCTCATGAAAAAATTATGGCAATAAAATTTCGGTGGTTTATGTGAAAGAATGCAAAACTAATTTTACACCTCAGACCGCATTTTACGTGCAAAAAGAATTTGCATGTGGTTCAGTATCACAACATGGGGTTCCCATAGGACCATTTACAGCATATTCCTCCGTGCTGTTTCACTATGTAGGATTTTACGTGTAGAAGTAGGGTAACTTTGAAGCTATGTATCTCAAACAGATGAAGGTATGAATAAAATTTTCGAAGTGTTCCAGATCGGAGTCTTAGGAATACATCGTAAAAATTTCAGCTATTTGCTATGCATAGCCGTCTTGGAATCTGCATCAGAGTTTTGGTCCGTTGGTGACAGCGAAAATATAGTAAAAACCCTTTTTTACAGTTTTCCGAGGAACCGCCCATAAACTAATGGTGCCTCCGTAAGTCCCATCCAACCCATCATTGACCACGTCGAATGCAAAACGAATCAACCAATTTTCTCCATTTGTCCAAGCAGGAGGAAGAGAGTAATATTCGTACTTTGACCCTGTAGTGTAGTGACGAAGGCGATCCTTCTGTTTGGTATACAAATGGTCTTAGCCCAAAGGGTATCCGAAACAATCGATCCTACCTTTTTATGACCAACAGAACCTGAGGAATGAGCGCCGCAAAACAGTTCGTACGTGCGGCGTTTTGGGAGATTAGGTGTCATGCTTTTGCTTGTATACCGATAACCCGTCAAATGAATAGAAATGGTTTACAATCAATACTTACGTCTTTGACGAATTAGTTGGGTGGTTGAGCTTTGAACGGCTGACATGCAACGTCACAACTGTTCAATGAACACCTGGTCTCGTGTGAGAAACGGCGCCATTCGAGTGGTATTTGTAGTTAAACACGACGCTACTGTCTCATTGGAATAAGCTGATTGGACCGTGTAGGCAGGACGTACCCTGGGCGGTGTGATTTGCTTGCGCATCTGTGGGACGAGAACCTGCGTTGTCTCATCAAATTTAACTCCAGGGCCTTGTCTTTTTCATTCTGCCCTGACATGGAAACAGTAGGCCACGTGACTCCAGGGCCCAACCCAACCGCCGACACACCGTACGTTCCAGCAGCTTACAAAGAACGTTGGTATGGCTGATGGGCCAATAGCTATCCACAACAAGCGGTTTTTTACCAGGTTTGTGCAACGGAATGATGGTGCCCTCCCGCCACTGCGATGGAAAGACGCCATCGCACCAGATCCGGTTGAAGATGACGAGGAGATGTCGCTTGTAGTCAGATGAGAGGTGTTTAATCATCTCACTGTGGATCCCATCGGGCCCAGGAGCTGTGTCAGGGTAATGAGCAATGGCACTAAGGAACTGGGGCGTTACAGGATTCACTGTGGCGTGTAGTGAACGAGAGGAATTTCCCTTCCAACCGCCGTTTGAGAATGCGAAAGGCTGGTGGATAATTCGACACACAGGCAATCGCGCTGGCGTCGATACATAACACGCCATTTATGTTAACACTGGTAACACCTTTTGGGGTCTGGCACCTGAAAACGCGTTTGATCTTTGCCCAGACTTGGGAAGGTGACGTATGGCACCCAATGGTCGAGACCTCTCCCACCACTCCTCCCCTTCCGTCATATGATAAGTTGGCGAACGCAGGCACAGAGCTGTTTAAAGGCTCTGAGGTGCTCCAGGGAAGCGTCCGCTTATGTCGCTGTAGAGCTCGCCGACTCTCTTTAATTGCTTCAGCGACTTCCGACGATCACCAAGGGACTGCCTTATGCCGGGGGCACCCTGAAGAGCGAGGGATCGTGTTTTCTGCAACAGAAACGATTGTTGTCACCTGCTCAACTATCGCATCTATGTTACCGTGTCGGGGAGATTTAACAGTGCCAGCAGAGGTGAAAGTTTCCCAGTCCGCATTGTTTAAAGCCCATCTGGGCAGGCGTCCATTGACCTGACACTGGGGCAGTGACAGGGGAAGTGGTCACTACTACACAGGTCATGTACTCTCCAGTGGATAGATAGAAGTCCTGGGCTGCAAATTGATAAATCAATGGCGAAGTAACTACCATGAGCCACACTGAAATGTGTGGCGGCCCCAGTATTTAGGAGGCAGAGGTCGAACTGAGACAAAGTTTCGACATCTCTGCCTCGGCCAGTAAGCACAGTGCCACCGCACAAGGGGTTAAGGGCATTAAAATCTCGCCCAAGTAGGGAAGGTTTAAGAAGTTGGTCAACCAGTGCTATTAATATATTCAGGGGTACTGCTCTAAGAGGAAGCTATACACTGCAGACTTGTTTCCTGTATCGTCATTCTGACAGCCACAGCTTCAAGTGGGTTTGAAGGGGCACAGGTTCACTACAGACTGAGTTTAGGACATAAGCGCGAACTCCAGCTGACATTGTAGTCACTACAGTCCCTGTAGTATCCCTTATAGCTGCAGAGGGCAGAGGTCCGCATTGCTGGGAACCAGGTTTCCTGGAGGGCAATGTAGAAAGAAGGTGTAAGGCTTAACAGTTGCTGTAGCTCAACCAGGTGGTGGAAAAAACTGCCGCACTTCCAATGGAGGATGACATTCTGAGACTGCGAAAGCATGGAGCATTTAATGAGGCAGTTTACGCCTCAGGGTCACCTGCTGCCACCGGCTTATTGCCTGAGCAGTCTATATCCATTGTTTCTGAGGGTTCCACAGTGGACGCCAGAATCTCCACCTCATCTGCAGACACACAGCTTGCAGGTAGCGGTGGTGTGGGCGCCACTGCAATTCCCTTGGTCTTGGGGACCTTTCTTTTGGATTTCTCTCGCTGTTCCTTGGGTTTCCCTGGCTGAGAGAGGACTTCACTGATTCAGTCTCAGACTGAGAATGAGCGTGAAGCCCTACGGCCAGATGCTTTTGGGCTCTTCAGCCACTGATGGGTGTCATCTTTCCCACTAGCAGAAAAATGGGAACGGAGTGACCCAAAGAACCCCTTCCTAGCGAGAGAAGCTGAAGACGACTGATGGCTCAGAAATGGGCACTGGTATCCCCAATGGTTGGAGGGGTGTCGCTCTCTAAGTAGGTGGTGTGGGAACAAGAGGGAGGGAAGTGTTCCCAGCCGTAGTCTTCTGGTTCTGAGAGGCGACAGGAATGCAAGTAACTGATGGGGCGACAACTCCTCGTAGTGGCGGTGTAAGAGGAAGTCAGCCACAGCATCTAGGTGCTGAAATTTAACTCTTAGCCTCTGTGTAGATCAGTCGGTCCAGGGTTTTATATTCCATGATTTTCCTCTCTTTCTGTAAAATCCTGCAGTCTGGCGAGCAAGATGAATGATGCCCTCTGCAGTTGTCATAGATGGGAGGCAGGGCACATGGAGTATTGGAATGTGATGGACGTCCACAATCTCTACATGTGACGCTGGAAGTACAGTGGGAAGACATTTACCAAACTTCCAGCACTTTAAGCACCACATAGGGCAGGGATATATGGCTTGACATCACAGCGATAGGCCATCACCTTGACCTCAGGCAATGTGTCACCTTCGAAGGCCAAGATGAAGGCACCAGTAGCAACTTGTTATCTCTCAGACCCTGATGGATGCGTGGGACGAAATGAACACCTTGCCGCTCTAAATTGGCGCGCAGATCGTCGTCAGACTGCAAAAGAAGGTCCCTGTGGAATATAATACCCAGGACCACATTAAGGCTCTTACAGGGCGTGATGGTAACCAATATCTGCAAACTTGTCACTTGCTAGTAATGCCTGTGACTGGGCAGAAGATGCTGTTTTTATGAAGACTGACCCAGAGTGCGTTTTGGACAAGCCCTCAATCTCCCCAAACTTCTCCAAATGCTCCACAAAAAACTGAGGCTTCATGGACAAAGATTCCCCATCAAGTCACACACATTCAAGGTACCAGGGCGAATAAGCTTCATTGCTCTCCTTAGCCTGGCGTTCCTCCGATGGTGTGGCCAGGAAGGGGAAAGATTTGGGGTCGTATTTCTTAGCACTGAAATTAGTCTTTGCCCACTTAGAGACCGCTGGCACAGGAACAACAGCAAGAGACGACGTACTACGCTTCATGGCGTGTCATCCGCCCTGATGCCACCCACTCCGACCAGGGGCCCTCCTCACGAGCGCGACGCAGCCTCGGCAAGGGCCACCTGGCAGGATGGCCATTGCCGGGAGTCCCGATGGCCCAGGGAGATGGGCGTCTACTCCATGGCATACGAGGGGAGTTAACGGCGCAGGCATCAGCAGAGCGATCCCTACGTTGTCAGGGGGCTACAACCAACAGGGTACATGGCGGTCCCACCACAACTGACTGGCTACCGTGCTGGATATGAGGTGCTAAGAAGTCCACGGTCATCGTCGGCGCAGAAAGCGACACTGCATACTGCGTGGTGGAAAACGTACCCAGGAAGGTGTCCTCGCCCAAGAGATGGAGAATGAGGGACTGCAATGCAACGATGAGAAAGTGGGCTAAAGATCTCAATGCACGATGGACACGATGCACCATGGTAAGGTTCACTCCCCCAATTGGCTCGCTCTTCGGGAAAATAAAGATGGAGGTCAAACCCGATAGGGGACCATCACAGAAAGGTCGAAACAAGGAGACTCCTTTTAGTCGCCTCTTACGACAGGTAGGAATACCTCGGGCCTGTTCTAATCCCCAGACCCGCAGGGGGTCCCAAGTTCTGAAAGAATGTCGTCCACTCCCGTGGCCTTGTTTCTGCATACGCCTTTCAGTGCTGTCAAATTATTCTCGCAATAAATAAATTTGGATGAAGTTTGTTCCTGGAAAATGTGAGAAAGCTGATGATTTAGTATTTGGAAGTCACAGTGCTCACACACGGCCAGAAAAGGAAAACTTCATTAGAGTTTCCTCTATTTAGCAAATGCACTGTGCTCTCTGAAACCAAATGACACACGAGATTGGGAGTTGTTAATTTTCTGTGACTGGTTAGTTACACGTTCCACCTATCATTTCGCACGATAGATCGTAATTATATGGAGCCAGTCATTTTACATTCACATCGCAAATTTGTACATACAGCTACATTTTGAATATTTCTAAGTTTTTTGTGAAAAAAAAAGATACAGATGTAAGTAATTCCCAGCCACCACATTTTACACATGACAGTAATACAGTAATGTAAATTATTCTACGAAATAGCAGTTGTCAAGGAGAAGCTTTCTTCGTTTATCAAATTTTACTTTGCTGTGTCGGACATTTCATATCACTGGGTAATTGATCGAAATTTTTTGTTGCGGCATTGTGTACCCGTTTTTGTGCTAAAGTCAACCTTAATGTCGAGTAATGAATGTCTTTTCCTTCTGGTATTAATTAGGCACCTCATTGTTCCTTTTGAACTGTTGTGGATTATTTACAATTGGCAAGAACGTCCTCATTAAGGCAATTTCAGTGCCCGCGAAATGTCTTCGACAGTTGCAGCCATAGATACTCAAAGAAACCGCCTCTGATATTAGTTTTGTATCTAATAGTAATTCTGTAATAAAATTATGCCCAGGAGCACATCGATATCAAGAACATTAAATTTTGTCGTTTAGCTGACGTGGGTTTTGGACTTTAAACTGAAACTGATATATCTAAAAGTAATTTCATCATCAACCTTTGATTCTAAATGAATGTGTGTTATAAATGCTTAAGAAACTAAGGAAAAATATCTTATTCCTATTATTGGTATTTATATTCTTCGATTTTGTCGAAGTGTCAGGTTTTGAAGTAATGTTATCGATACCAAGTATACGGAATGTAATCGGAAAGGCTCAACTAAAAAAATTGTCGCACACTATTGTTACCCCTCAACATACCGTGACTTTCAGGTGCAGACATGTCCTAAGATTACCTAGCGAAGATTCATTTCCTAGATGCACCCACTTTCAAACGTGGATAAACAGTTAAAGCCGAACTGCCTGCTGTTGCCATGCATCTGCCCGTTCGAAGAAAGAGGCTAGCAGGATCAGACTTCATGACGTCATTCGCTACAGGTGATTGGACTTCACAAAACTCCGACAAAAAAACCCTTGAGCTTTATTCATTTCTAACAGCCGTGTTTCACCACGCGTGTTTTTTAAGTAACGTCGGCAATATGTAACAGTTTGTTCTAGTTTTCAACTGACAGGTCGAAAAGGTTTTTTGGAACCTCATCTTTACACATACATTCGAACATTCATGTCTTTTTACATATCTGCAGTTTCCTTTAAAGTCTCGGTTCAGCAAATGAAAGCTGCAAACAGTTCTGAAAAGTGAACGAGCCTTCTTAGCACGCGATACTGGAAACTAACAGTGTTACAGAGAATTACCATACACAACGTACCAAAATTTCATTTGTCGTGGTGGGTCGGTTTAGAAGATGTAAAAACCATTATTTTCAGTGAGAAAAGCAAAGAGTTAAGCGCGCATAGAAAATTATAAATAGACGATACAAAAATTAAATGAAAGGAATACTGGAGGTCAAGATGCATTTGTGTCCATGTGCCTTAAGCTTGGCATTCAGCTCAAAAATTTTTGAATTTAAGTTACCGTGATTATGGTAGCAATTAGACAAAACACGACAGGTGAAATGTGTTAAATTTATTTTGGAACGTTTTTCTTGGGTACTGTAGGCTGTTACGGAGCACATCTTTGACTATCAATTGTGTTTGGTGTTCCCACTCTCTGTTCGCAAATACATCTTGGAAACGTCAATTCATTTTTCATTTATTATTTTTAACTACAAGTACTTACACGACAAAGTTTTCATTCTCAACGTCTCTATAAAAATGTTAACGGCAGTGCTGCTGTTTCCTCTCTTGTATGAGGGAGAGGCTTATGAAATGACAAGGGTTTCAAGTATAGCTCTATGTAAGGTATGCCCAAATATTTTAAATTAAAATCTACCATTAATAATACATTATTCTCTTTACCTAAAAGTTTATTTCATGAATACCAAAAATTCTAGTTGAAGCCTTGCAATGATTTTCTACTTCTACAGTAGAAACCTAAAAATGCAGAGCGCTGCAAAATCTAAGGATGTCAATGGTTTTGCTCGTGGTCTTGCGGTAGGGTTCTAGCTTACCGCCCACGGGGTTCCGGGTTCGATTCCCGGCGGGGTCAGGGATTTTTCCTGCCTCGAGATGACGGTGTTGTGTCCTTCTTCTTCTTCTTCTTCTTCTTCTTCTTCTTCTTCATCATCATCATCATCATCATCATCTACTCAATTGTTCTCTATATGACAACTTTTGACAAATTTTCACACTTCACAGTGGCTCATGTTCTCAATGACCATACAAATCCTAACTCAAGTCCTTACTCTGAGGGCCCATAGGGAAACTAAACAAAATTATGTTGCTAGTCAGTCCGAAGACTGGTTTGAGGGAGGTGTTCACGCTAATCTATCCTGTGCAACTCTTCGCACATCAAAATGTGCCCTATCGACTTGTCCCTTCTTTTAGAGAAGGTTTGCCATAAATTCCTTATCTTCCCGTTCTCATTCAGTACTTCCACCAATTATCTGATGTAGCCATCTAATCTTCAGCTTCTTCTGCAGTACCAAATTTCATAAGCTTGTGTTCTATTTTGTAACTGTTCATCGCCCACATTTCACTTCTGTATAAACCTACATTACAGGCAAATACCTTCAAAAATTTACATTCGATGTTAAATTAATTTTCTTCAGAAATAAATCTCTTTCTTTGTTATATACGAGTATATGCAGATTGAAGCAACAAATTAAAATTTATTCCAAGGTCAGATTTCACCCAGACCACCTGCTTACTGGGCCCTTGTGCTAACTACTACACCACTCTGGCAAAGTGGCTTTGCACAATTGCACAGCCTGCTCTAGCGTGGCTTCCTCCTCAATCCAGTTATATCTCAACCAACTTGGTGAAGCAGTTTTGGACCGAGGGTAGAGGCACGCTAGCGTAGTCAGTGAAATTATGCAAAGCCACTGTGCAAGAGTGGCGTAGTGGTTAACTCATCTGCCCTAGTGACGACATCTGGGTTTGAATTACGAACTTGGTACAAATTTTCATTCGTCACTTCAGACTGCATATATAAATCATGGATGTTTGAGACTTGAAAACGTCTCTGCTATCATGTGGTTTCATTTGATTAAAGCTTCTCTTGCTGCTGCGTGCCTGCATTTAATAGCGCCTCTGTTTCAGTCACCTTAAGTTATTTTGCTGCCCAAATGACTAACTGATCTTTCAGAGTCATTTCCTGGTCTAATTCTTGATTCGTATGCAGTCCATTAACCTTGTTTTACTTTTTCTGGTATTCAGCTAATAATCTTTTCAAGGCACTGTCCACTCCATTCCACCGCTTGTTCAAGTTCTAAAGTCTGCATTGCAGTGTCATCGGAAAACCTCAAAGTTTTTATTTTTTCTGAAATTTAATTCCCTTTCCAAATTTCTCCTTGTTGCCTTTGCTGCTTACTTCATGTACAAACTGAATAACAGCAATAGACTACAACCCCATCCTTTCCCTTCTCAACCAATGCTTCCCTTTCAAGTTCTTCGACTCTTACAGTTTTAACCTGGTTTCAGTACAAATTTTAGGTAACCTTATACTCCCCTGTATTTTATTCCTGCTACCTTCAGAACTTCAAAAATATATTCCTGTCAGCACTGTCAAAGGCTTTCTCCAAATCTACAAGTGTAGGTTTGCCTTCGGGTGGTAGGGTCAGTATTGCCTCACGTGTTCTCCAGAACCCAAACATCTTCCCTGAGGTTGGCGTCTATCAGTTTTTCCACTATTCTGTAAATTATTCGTTTTAATATTTTGCAACCATGATTTATTAAAATGGTATGTAATAATACTATACCAACAGCCGTTATACTGATATTTTTATGATGCAACCAGTTAACCAGTTTCGATGTTCCAGTCATATCTTCAAATCTGTCGCATTAATGACACTAACACTCGTGCATGTGCAAGACAAGGCACCAATACTCAGAGCTGTCGCATGTGTGACGAGCAGACATGCTGATGAAGTTCGGATATCTACGGAACCAGATAAGAGTATTGGAGCTTTGTCTTAACACATGCACGAGTGTTACTTCATGACATTCTTGCGACACATCTGACGATGACGATTGGAACATCGAAACCGGTCGCCTAATAAAACAATGCCAATATAACTGCTGTTTGTTTAGTATTATATTTCACTGACCAGCCGCTCTCCCATGCTCCTGAACCCAGGATGGAGCTACGTTTGTAAAAATGGTTGGCTAGTATTCACACCTATCAGCATCTGTCTTTAGCCTTTGCACAACATCCTAAATCCAATTATTGCTCTGATGTCTTCACTTTTTCAAATTTTCTTAGCGAGATCTAGGAGAGCTTTTTTCACAGGTCCTTAAGCTGCCTGATGTTTTCCTTTTGAAAAACCCGTTCAAAATTCACGTTTCACAGCCGTTCTTCTTGAGGTCTTACGGTGTTTTAACCGTCTCATATGTTTCCAGAATGAGATTTTCACTCTGCAGCGGAGTGTGCGCTGATATGAAACTTCCTGGCAGATTAAAACTGTGTGCCCGTCGAGACTCGAACTCGGGACCTTTGCCTTTCGCGGGCAAGTGCTCTACCATCTGAGCTACCGAAGCACGACTCACGCTCGGTACTCACAGCTTTACTTCCGCCAGTACCTCGTCTCCTACCTTCCAAACTTTACAGAAGCTCTCCTGCGAAACTTGCAGGAAGTTTAATATCAGCGCACACTCCGCTGCAGAGTGAAAATCTCATTCTGGAAACATCCCCCAGGCTGTGGCTAAGCCATGTCTCCACAGTATTCTTTCTTTCAGGAGTGCTAGTTCTGCTAGTTTCGCAGGAGAGCTTCTGTAAAGTTTGGAAGGTAGGAGACGAGGTACTGGCGGAAGTAAAGCTGTGAGTACCGAGCGTGAGTCGTGCTTCGGTAGCTCAGATGGTAGAGCACTTGCCCGCGAAAGGCAAAGGTCCAGAGTTCGAGTCTCGGTCGGGCACACAGTTTTAATCTGCCAGGAAGTTTCGTCTCATATGTTGCACACCAGGTGGAATAGTTATCTCCCAACGATCTCGGTACGCACGCTACACTTTGATCGCGGCCACCCAGCCATATTACCACGCACTGGCAATTCGTCGCCTGCAATTCATCGGATTGCTTTGGAACAATAAGGGTCCTACTATCCATCGCTGCGATCTGCGACCTGTAACTAGACAGCTACCTAACTGCCTAAAAACTGCGATCTGTCGGCCGTGTGTGCAATACTTAAGAACTGTGTGCACAGATGGCGAAGATCTCCTGGTAATATACCTGAAAAGTGGGGAACATTTCGGCAATAGGTCTGCAAATAGTGGTAAAAATAATTATTAAATACGATTTCCATAGCTGTTACCATGCTTCTGCCTCCTGCTGACCCGGCAGTTCAAGTTCTTACTAACAGTCGGGTGGAGTGCCTTGTGGTCTTCGTCTTTCTCTGGAACTCTGCTCTAGAAATCTTTTGTCGATCTTGTCATTTCTTCGTGTGGTACGTCCTGTTCATTTCTATTTTAGAGTCTTTACACATTCCACAACGTTCTGAATACTGTTATTCCTCTGGTGTATTCACTTTTCCAATTTTTCTTAGCGAGAAATGCGGGAAGAGCGCCCTGATGCGAGTCCGCCCCCGGTAGCTGAGTTGTCAGCGCGACAATGTCAATCCTAAGGGCCCGCGTTCGATTTCCGGCTGGGTCGGAGATTTTCTCCGCTCGGGGACTGGTGTTTTGTCCTAATAATCGTCGTTCCATCCCCATCGACGAACAAGTCGCCGCAGTGGCGTCAACTCTAAAGACTTGCACCCGGCGAACGGTCTACCCGACGGGAGGCCCTAGTCACACGACATTTTACCCTGATCGAGAACAAATCTTTTGACAGATTTAAGAATGGTTGAATTTCTTCCATGAAGCCTCCAATGTAGCTTGAATTAGTGAAAAATTTCAGGTTTTAAGTCTCCTCGTATTTCAGTTATTTTCGAATTACCAGGGTGTGCAGGCAGCCTGCAGGAGTCCTGTACAACTTACGATACTCCCAATTTTAAGGTGATTCATATTTATTCTTATTTTGTGGGAAGCTGCCCATTTGTGGCGTAAGAGGCCGTTAGGAAAGTCTCGAACTGCAGGTGTACATACGTAATGTGTGTATCACCGTATATTGGCATTTGCATAAGAGTAATTTACTAGTAGTACACATATGGGTGTTCCATGGCGTAAGACTATCGTTAGGCATTAGTGTAAGCGCGAATTTCATTAAGCAGTATGGAACTTCATGAAACCTTAGAACTGTACATGACAAATAGCCCGAATTCGAGTCCCGGTCCGACAGTTTCACATTAGCACTCACGCCACTGCAGAGTGAAAGATCCATTCTGGATTGCATCATATCTTTAAGGAGGAACTAATTTTTCGCGAGTCATTCTGCAGCTGCCTTCCCGGAACTGCACCGTAATCCATTCCGTGATGGACAGTAACGTTTTAGCGGGAAAGGACAGGAGGGAAGAGATACCAGTACATCATGTAATCTCCACTCCACGCCGTTAGGTATTTTACGGAGTATGTGGTTGCCTCCCGATGGAGTGTTGCGATCATTTTTGTGAGACGCTCATGTTAGCTAATTTAACTATCTCGCTAAAACCTTTTTGAGGGTTAATAACTAAATCAGTGCTTCAATGTCACAAGAAGTTTCGAAACATTTTCCACAAAACATTTGGTAGTTTTAAGTCTCAGTAGAACGCCACATCTGTGACACATGGCTCAGTTACCCAACCGGGGCAGGGGAACTACGGTTAATGTGGAATCACAACCGTGTGTCATGGCCTCCTTACGACATTGAGAGGTGAAGGCTAGATTAAAGGCCGACTGAAGTCTCGTAGTCCGACTGCGGTTCGATCCCGCGACCAGTGTTTCCAGTAACGTGGTTCACCACTATACTCCCAGGTGCGACATTTGCTTTATTCATTAAATCTCTATCATAGGACGCTGTTCTCTCATTAGCAGCCGTAATAAGTGAGCAAGCAACCGCATCAAATAGTGATGGTGCAAGTAATTAATAGCGTTTCTGAACATGTTTATAAGCTCCCGCATCTTTTACTATCTGTTCCAAGTAAGCTTGACAAACTCTCAGAAAGTACGATCAGTGGGTGGAATTAAGTCACTGTCGTCAAATGGATACAGATATTGACTAGAGAGGTCTACAGTAGAACTACTACAAATTCAGTCATTAGGAAGGCAGATGCCAGAAAAATTTATTTAGGAAATGTGCGTCCACGAACTATTCTCTCCAGTTTATGGCATACTCTTAAGTTGGAATGACAGGCAGTCTAGTTAATGGAAGAGCTTTGTGATCGTTCACGGATTTATTTTAAATAAGAGCGTGGCAACTGTCCTACGTGTTCGATGAGGTACTCTACAAAAAGAGGTGTTTCGAGGAAAGGTCTCTCTTTAAATTGTGAGAGCATTACTTTCAAGGCAAATTAACGGACACTATTTCGTTTCTTGTACAGGTAGAATAATTATCACATTTCAAAACTGAAGAAATCCTGGCTTACACGCAGGAAAGTAGCCAGACAAAACTTTAACAGTTGTAGGAAGATACGCACACGCTTCATGCAGCGAACTGCAGTTGACGCTCAACACATAGGTATAATATTGCACATAGATAATACGGTTTATATTCGGTTACGAGACAGGTGATCAGTCCCTGGAAAAGCCTCTAACATCTACATCTACATCCATACTCCGCAAGCCACCTGACTGTGTGGCGGAGGGTACCTTGAGTACCTCTATTGGTACTCCCTTCTATTTCAGTCTCGTATTGTTCGTGGAAAGGATAGTCGGTATGCCTCTGTGTGGGCTCTAATCTCTGATTTTATCCTCATGGTCTCTTCGCGAGATATACGTAGGAGGGAGCAATATACTGCTTGACTCCTCGGTGGAGAATTGTTCTCTAAACTTCATCAAAAGCCCGTACCGAGCTACTGAGCGTCTCTCCTGCAGAGTCTTCCACTGGAGTTTATCATCTCCGTAAAGCTTTCGCGATTACTAAATGATTCTGTAACGAAGCGCGCTGCTCTCCGTTGGATCTTCTCTCTCTCTTATCAACCCTATCTGGTACGGATCCGACACTGCTGAGCAGTATTCAAGCAGTGGGCGAACAAGCGTACTGTAACCTACTTCCTTTGTTTTCGGATTGCATTTCCTTAGGATTCTTCCAATGAATCTGTCTGGCATCTGCTTTACCGACGATCAACTTTATATGATCATTCCATTTTACATCTCTCCATATCAGAATATGCGTCAGGAAGGATCTGAAGTGGAACGACCATAAATCTAATTGTAGCAAAACCAGGTTATTTATTAACCGGAAGAACGCGACAAGTTTACTCCAATCACGAAAGATATAGTGTACGAAGATCTCATTTGTCAGATTCTTCAGTATTACTCGCCAGTCTGGGATTTACAGGTAGCAATACAGAAATAAGATCCAAAGAAGAGACATATTTCGTCACGCGAGTGTTTAAACGCGACAGCGGTACAAATTTTTGCCCCATTGCAGGGCAGACGGTCCAAAAGCCGTTGTGTCGCTGAATTTTTCTGGGAAGAGACAGAACACACGTTCCAGAGAAAGTGAAAAACACTATTACCCCCTATTTCTCGCTTAATGACTACGACGAGGAAATCAGAGAAACTGGAGCTCGTACAGAGATTTAACGACAGTTTTTGCCCGTGCACCACCCGCGAATGTAATAGGATGGGATGAATGTAATGGTATACTGCATACCCTCTGCCACATAGAGAACTGTGGCTTGCCGAGCGTTTGTATGTGCTACATCTAAGGCAAGGGCAATGCGTGTATCTGTAGCAAACAGTCGGTGCAGGGTTGACAGGAGCTGCCTATGGATGCGACAATAGAAGGCCCGGCTCACCTGGTATGGAGATTCGGAGTCCTCGTGGCTTGAGGGCCTGGACGAGCGGCTGCGGGACTTCGTAGAACTGAGCTGCGGCAAGGGACAACAGCAGCAGTAACGGCAACAGCGGCCGCGCACCCATGGTGTAGGCTATAGGCAGTACTTCGATCCTAGTAGCTGTCTGCCTGGTTGCAGACTGGCTTCCGCGCCGGAACTGCGGGCTCGGGGATTCCAAGTCCAGCCACCAGGCAGCGCCACCATCAAGTACAGGCTAGGAACTAGCGCCGCTACGGCAGCACCGCGAAACGGACATCAACACTGTAAACAAGGGTACACGCGATCCAATCGACAAACCGACCGACAAATTGGACGTGTGTAGGCATTTTGAGCGACCGACCGTCGAACTTTCCTTGTCAGTATGTCGGGCGGGTAGGACCACCCGACAGCCGATCCTTCTACCAAACCACCCAACAGACTGTGCCATGGGTAGTGTTGTAGTGCCAAGAGCCCGACAAATGTTCGTCTTTTGTCACTGCGCGCGGAATTAAATTTAGATTAGACCGAGTTTTCGTTCCATATACCAAAAAATGAGACGTTTCTCGTGGGAGTGGATCATGTCAGGAAGTATAACATAAAATATTTGTGTATAATACTTCCCACCCTGATCATTTGTCAGGAAATTGTCGAAATAGGTGAATACAATGCAGTAAACTGGAACAGCTAATACTTACAGAATTAACACGCTGTCAGACTGAAACATTGTTATGCACTATTAATAAATTTATCATACAAAAAATACCTAATCACGACTGTTGTGACCTAGTGCCGTCAAAACTAAAGTCTAACAGACATTTTTACTGAAGCTGGCTTAACAGTCTCTCTTAAGATATTCATCTATAGAGTAGAAAGATTAGCCTATCAAAAAGTCTTTCAAATTCTGTTTAAACAATGCTTTATCCGAAACCAAGTTTTCAACGGTTGCTGGCAATCTATTGAAAATGTGTGTTCCTGAATATTGAACCCCTTTTTGGACTAATGCAAATGATTTTAGATCTTTATGCAGATTGTTCTTACTCCTAGTATTGATACCGTGTTGAGCTATTGGTTGGAAATAAAGATATATTACTTACAACAAATTTCATTCAGGAAAAAATGCTGTTCTAATACGTGGAACAGGCTGCAAGGCGGACGAAACTTCTAGGAGAGACTTTCTGGAAAAATTTAAAGATTGCAGATGTTTGTGGGATACGTCGTGCGAAGAGTATGGTAAACACAGATGCAAGAATGAAGCACTATTTTCAGTTTTCAACGAATCCGTAATCTGAAAGAACAGACGCCACATATACAGGTGGTACATTCATCGTGACCGGGCCAAATATCTCACGAAATAGGCGTCAAACGAAAAAACTACAAAGAACGAGACTCGTCTAGCTTGAAGGGGGAAACCAGATGATGCCATGGCTGGCCCGCTAGGTGGTGCTGCCATAGGTAAAACGGATATCAACTGCGTTTTTTAAAATAGGAACCCCTATTTTTTATTACATATTCGTGTAGTACGCAAAGAAATATGAATGTTATAGTTGGACCACTTTTTTCGCTATGTGATAGATGGTGCTGTAATAGTCACAAACATATGGCTCACAATTTTAGACGAACAGTTGGTAACAGGTAGGTTTTTTAATTTAAAATACAGAACGTAGGTATGTTTGAACATTTTATTTCGGTTGTTCCAATGTGATACATGTACCTTTGTGAACTTATCATTTCTGACAACGCATGCTGTTACAGCGTGATTACCTGTAAATATCACATTAATGCAATAAATGCTCAAAATGATGTCCGTCAACCTCAATGCACTTGGAAATACGTGTAACGACATTCCTCTCGACAGCGAGTAGTTCGCCTTCCCTAATGTTCGCACATACACTGACAATGCGCTGACACATATTGTCAGGCGTTGTCGGTTGATCACGATAGCAAATATCCTTCAACTTTCCCTACAGAAAGAAATCTGGGGACGTCAGATCCGGTGAACGTGCGGGCCATGCTTCGACGACCAATCCACCTGTTATGAAATATGCTATTCAATACCGCTTCAACCGCACGCGAGCTATGTGCCGGACATCCATGTTGGAAGTACATCGCCATTCTGTCATGCAGTGAAACATTTTGTAGTGATATCGGTAGAACATTGCGTAGGAAATCAGCATACATTGCACCATTTAGATTGCCATCGATAAAATGGGGGCCAATTATCCTTCCTCCCATAATGCCGCACCATACATTAACCCGCTAAGGTCGCTGATATTCCACTTGTGGCAGCCATCGTGGATTTTCCGTTGTCCGATAGTGCATATTATGCCGGTTTACGTTACCGCTGTTGGTGAATGACACTTCGTCGCTAAATGGAACGCGTGCAAAAAATCTGTCATCGTCCCGTAATTTCTCTTGTGCCCAGTGGCAGAACTGTACACGACGTTCAAAGTCGTCGCCATGCAATTCCTTGTGCATAGAAATATGGTACGGGTGCAATCGATGTTGATGTAGCATTCTCAACACCATCGTTTTTGATATTCCCGATTCTTGCGCAGTATGTCTGCTACTGATGTGTGGATTAGCCGCGACAACAGCTAAAACACCCACTTGGGCATCATGATTTGTTGCAGGTCGTGGTTGATGTTTCACATGTGGCTGAACAGTTCCTGTTTCCTTAAATAACGTAACTATCCGGCGAACGGTCCGGACACTTGGATGATGTCGTCCAGGATACCGAGCAGCATACATAGTACACGCCCGTAGGGAATTTTGCTCACAATAGCCATACATCAACACGATATCGATCTTTTCCGCAATTGGTAAACGGTCCATTGAAACACGGGTAATGTATCACGAAGCAAATACCGTCCGCACTGGCGGAATGCTACGTGATACCACGTACTTACACGTTTGTGACTACTACAGCGCCATCTATCACAAAGCGAAAAAAGTGGTCCAACTAAAACATTCATATTTCCTTACCTACTACACGCATATGTAATAAAAAATAGGGGTCATATTTAAAAAAAACGCAGTTGATATCCGTTTGACCTGTGGCAGCGCCATCTAGCGGGCCAATCATAGCGCCATCTGGTTTCCCCCTTCAAGCTAGACGAGCTTCGTTCTTTGTAGTTTTTTCGTTTGATTCTTATTTCATGAGGTATTTGGCCCGGTCACTATCAATGGACCACCCTGTATGTAATTAAGTTGAGACGACCTATGATCTCTTCGGTGTGGCTGCACGCTAGGCTCCAACTCTTACAGGGATCGGCGAAATGCCGCGAGCAATGAGGACATAGGAAAGGAGCAGTACATTAACAGTGTGTGGATGTTGAGAAGTTTGATCCGACGGGAGGTGTGTTAGGTTAATCCGTGCAGCTGCGATGACCAATGTGTCTGGATTACGCAGTGGTCAGCGCATCTGCCTCATTAAGCAGAAAACCCGGTTTCGATTGCCAGTTCGGCACAGATTTTCAGCTTCCCCTTTGATTTAAATCAATGCCCACTCGCAGCCAAAGTCTGTAATTTATTTGTGTCTGAATCCATAATGGTTTCGTGTGGCACAGGGAGATATTAAAATTCAGTCGACCTTTCTGTATTTCCGCTTTTAGATCTATTTCCGATGATTACCGGAAATGAAATAACAAAAAACTGAAATATGAACATTCAGTGGACGTTAATTCATGAAATACGCTTGCTTCATTGTTATGAGTTTAAAAAATCCAGCCTATAACCAAGCGATTTGTTATGAAGATCAGTATCTGGGTCGTTTTTTACGGCTCTAGCAGTTGCTAAATGCTTCATTTCTTACGTATATGTTGTGTTTATTAGACGATGTGCACCACCACCATGTGTAGTCTTTCTTCTTCGAAATAATTCAAAAGCCAAGACCGTTTAAATACTGTTTACTGGATAACTGGTTTCAACACACTAAAGGTGCCGTCATCGGATCTGTATTTAAGCGATCTTGGCTTTTGAATTATTTCTACAACAGTGTTCAAATGGTTCTTAGCACTATGGGACTTAACTGCTGAGGTCATCAGTCCCCTAGAACGTAGAACTACTTAAACCTAACTAACCTAAGGACACCACACCCATCCATGCCCGAGGCAGAATTCGAACCGGTTCCAGACTGTAGCGCCTAGATCTGCTCGGCCACCAGGCCGGCTACAACAGTGTGATGGCCCCACTACGCACTATGTGTTTCTTCTTCAAGTTTGAAATGAGTTTCTTAGACTTACAGGTCATCTTTTAAGCTACATAGATAAATTAATTAAAAACGTTTACACATTCGTCTTTTGTTTTATTTGTTTTTCCTTGCCATGATGTATATCCTCAGTCAGCTATAAATCACATTGCAGGTTTGAGGAATCATTATAATTAATAATTGTGGGGATACAACAGTACTGAATATGTGGTACTCTTAACTTCTGATAGTGGCTAGAAATCGTAATTTAGTTAACAGTCCTCTTCGCACGTTACAGCCTCTGTCATTACATTATTCTTTTTCGTTAAGGATGGTTTGGTGGTGTTCAGCAGCTCAGAAATGCACGATTCATCGGTCTTAAATAATTACAAAAATAATCGGCTACCTGCTGCTAAGGAACGTAGATGAATTTATTTCCTTGCAGTAGCCACTTGTTTGTCCGCAGCTATTTCTCGGCTTTTTAAAATCTTCTTATCTCTGAAACAGCCAAGGCAAACCCGCGTTTTTGTTTCTGTATAAGACCGAGCGGGATATTATAGCATATAATCTCAATCAACTTTAGATAAACAAATCACGATGATAGGGCAGCACTGAAATCGCTGAGTGCAGTCGGTCGGGACGTGTGTAGGCTGCCACGAAATTGAAACTTCCTGGCAGATTAAAACTGTGTGCCGGATCGGGACTCGAACTCGGGACCTTTGCCTTTCGCGGGAAAGTGCTCTACCAGCTGAGCTATCCAAGCACGACTCACAAACCGTCCTCACAGCTTATACCTCGTCTCATATCTTCCAAGCTTCACAGAAGCTCTCCTGCATACCTTGCAGAACTAGCATTCCTGGAAGATAGGATATTGTGGAGATATCCCGAGTTCGAGTCCCGATCCAGCACACAGTTTTAATCTGCCAGGAAGTTTCATGTCAGCGCACACTCCGCTGCAGAGTGAAAATCCCATTCTTGCCTCGAAATTGGTCGGACGGTCGGCCGGTAAACTGGTGTGTGTGTAGTGGCCTAAGTCTACAACCGTAAACCTCTGTGAACAGCATAGCAGAGGGTACTTCCCATTGTAATACGAGATCTGTGGTTTCTGCCCGTTTCGTTCGATTATGGAGTGCGGTATCAACGACCGAGACGAGGCAGATCTCACGTACGCACAGGGATCGTCGAGCACTGCGGAGGGTGGAAGGTGCCAGTCGTGAGTTCCATAACGAGCACAGTAACTGTGCCGAGGGAGTTTAAAAGAATGGTATACAATAGCCGAGCAGCTCGTCATTAGCCACGCACTCCCGTGGTCAATGATGACCGACGCTTGAGGTTCAAATGGTTCAAATGGCTTTGAGCACTATGAGACTTAACATCTGAGGTAATTAGTCCCCTAGAACTTAGAACTACTTAAATCTAACTAACCTAAGGACATCACACCCATCCATAGCCGAGGCAGGATTCGAACCTGCGACCTAGCAGTCGCGCGGTTCCAGAACCGCTCGGCCACACCGGCTAGCACGCTTGAGGTGATGTGAAGAGGGACGCGATTGGGCAGCGAAGGAAGAGTGATTGGGAGTGATAAATAACGCTATATCTTGCGGCAATCCAATAGGAGAGTTTGGTTTTGGCGAATGTTTGGGGGACCGTTTCCTGCCATCGTGAATAGAGCCAAAAGAAAAGTATGGAGGACATGGTATTGTGGTATGTGGGTGTTTTTTGTGGTTAGGTGTGTCCCTTATTGCGCTTCAGAAAGAGCTAGATGACGTAAACATTTCTTATATCATTATGTGCTGGGTACAGTACAGGAACAGTTTTCAGACGATGGCTATATCAGCATATCAGTGCATACTCTGTGGCAACTACCTAAATTCAGTAGCATTCCTGACATGGATTGTCCTGTCCATAACCCCTATTGAATCCAATGAAAACCTTTTGGAAGAATTAGAACTTCGGTTTCTCTCCAGTCCCCACACATCACTACCTTCCCTCATTTCAGCTCTTGAGGAAGAACGGGTTCTCATTCCTCCACAGACATTCAGACACGTTGTCGAAAGGATCTCCAGCCGAATTCAAGCCTTCATAAAGGCGATGGGTGGACACAAACTATATTAAAGACCGATAATAGGGGTCAGGATACTTCTGATAAAGCAGTGTATAATTTCCTTACCGCCTCACGTGCCCACAACATCAGAGGCTGCATTCGGTCGCACCGTGGGCTGTGGTCGCATTGTTTTCATCCATCAGTGTATACGCCGTCATCATTTCTATTTACGCCTGTAAAAAGACGTTCAAAGTAACAATTAGTGAAACGACATATTACGTCTACTGTGCTTATTATCTTATCCTCTAGAATGTTAGTTTCATAGAAGCTTCTTTACATGACTACGCACCTCGCCATCTGCAGCAAAATGATGTTGTTACGAGATTATTTGATGAGTTAACAAATTACATATATAAAAGTAATTTTCGTTCCGCAAAAAATATTTTACGAATAAAATTTGTGCTCACCTATAACATTACTTTCGCAATCTCTCTCCTCACCTGCATGCTTTATCCTACAAATACACACAGAAACAGGGTACATATTTTTAATGAAGCACAATTGAAAATTACAACTTCGAATTTCACAAAACACCATGTTGACTAGGGTGGTTTAATAAGTCTGGTAAAGAAGCAAGAAGAAAGTTTATTTCGTAAAGAACTCACCTTATTTACTATTCTCGACATAGTCCTCGTTGAGAGATACGCACTTGGTCCAGCGATCCTCCAGCTTTTGCATCTCATCATTATAATATGTTCTGTCAAACTCTGCAAAATACTAGCTGACTGCAACTCATTTGATGAAAATTTCTTCCCGGCGAGCCAAAGTTTCAAGTTAGCGAAGAGGAAGAAGTAACTTGGAGCTAAGTCTGGTGAACGGGGTGGATTAGGAAACAGTTGAAAGCCCTACTCATCTACTTTCGCCATTTTTATCGCTGGTGTGTGGAGTGGTTCATTAAGCTGGTGAGAGAGCTCATTTTGCGTGTCAATCTTGGTCTTTTTTCAGCCAACGCAAGTTTCAAATGATCCAACAATGAAACATAACATGGTCCCGTTATGGCTCCGCCTTTTCTCCAAGCAATCTATGAAGGATTATTCCTTGGGAATTCCGAAAAACAGTGTCCATCATCTTGGACAAAATGGTCTTGGTGCACGTTCACCAGTCTTTGCCCATTGTTTTGACTGCCGATTTGTCTCTAGCGTGTAATTATGGAGCCACGTTTCATCAACAGCCACAAATCGGTGCAAAAAGTCATGCGGATTTCAATTAAACATCGTCAGACATTGTGTTGAAATGTACTTTAGGTCGACTGTGAAGAATTGTGGCACCCACATTGTGCAAAGGTTTTTGTACTAATTCTCCGTGCAGAATATTGTGCACTCGCTCAGTTGAGATGCCTAGTCTCAGCAATGTCACGAATTTTTCATTCGGCGGTCTTCCATTACCACATCATGGATTTTGTCAATGGCTGCCTTTGTGGTTGACTTCACCTGGACGGTTGGACGACGTTTCTGATGCCTCTGACAATGGAATACATGTACTGTTACTGTTGTTGCTAAGCCTGTAAGGTAGGAAACTTGCGGAGGTGGTAACATGGACCAAAACAAAGAAAATCAGTGTCCAATAAACATGGGCTCTAAAATGCATACCTTCGCTACTGTGAAGCATATCTCCTATACTGAACAAGTTTTCATACCTCTTGAGATCCGATTTTAGAGCCCATATTTACTAGACATTATTTCTTGTTTTGGTCCATCTACCACCTCTGAAAGATGCCTGCCCTACAATCTTTGCAACAGTACCAGTACATGTATTTCACTGTCAGAGGTAACAGAGCGGTTTCCGCTTATAATTTTCGACTCGTCGTTTCCGGATACCTCAAATTGATACGTATGTCCTTCTTCATCATCCTTGAAAATCTGTAATATCATCACAGAATCACGCTGTATGTACTTATATTTAGAGGCGCCGGCGCCTATAACTTGTGAGAGACCCTGTATAAGTAATTTCTCCTCCCATTATTATATATATTAATGTCACGGCTGTATTCGAATTGTGACTGTCGACAGCAAACTTCGCAATGGAGGATATGTACAACGAGTGTGTTGTCACTATTCCTCGTCGTTTAACACTACTATATATTATACTTGTTGCACGCTTCAGCCTAAGTAACTTTTCCTCAAAAACAAACTCTCCCTGAAAATGTTGCCATAAAACATTAGCGATTGAGAATAGTAAGTTAATATTTTGACGTTTCCATCAACAAAATTTGATATTTTTTCGTAATGCAAAAGTTACAGAGCGTAAACCCATAAGGGTATCTGTAACATTTGACTTTCTGTTCAAGTTTTTATAACATATCTAAAAATTTAGGAAAACCTGTTTCATTTATTGCTGTGCAGTCATTCATTTTTCTAATTGTTGGCTAGGTCCAGTATAGTGCAGGACTGTATGTATTGTTTTACTTGTATTTTGTGTTCAGTGACAGTTCATTTTCAGGGAACAGGTTATTAATTTTCAAGAAAATTCCCATTAGGCTAGATTATAATGCATCGCCAGCAAACATAACTTTCTCTGCTTATTGAATGCATGACAGCAGATCATTTACGCATTACAAATATAAGAGCGTTCATAATATCGATTCCTACGTACATTCTAGGGACTGTTCCCGTTCTGAAGATGCTATGTGATTTAGTAGACTCCTTGAGTTTACTAATGCACTTCGTTCTTTAGAATTATATATTAATACTTTCAGCTGCTGACGGGCGTTGATATATATCAACGGGGACAGGTGAAAATGTGTGCCCCGAACGGGACAAGAAACCGGGATCTTCTGCTTACATGGCAGACGCTCTATCCATCTGAGCCACCGAGAGCACAGAGGATAGTGCGACTGCAGGGACTATCTCGCACACGCCTCCCGCGAGACCCACATTCTCACCTTACATATCCACACACCACATTCGTAGTGTCTCTACCCAACACACTCATTACTCGTGGAAGACATTCTTAACAAGTCCCGCAAGAGTTCGGGTAAATATGTGTGCATCCGCAGAGAAGAGGAAAGTCATGGCCGGTATTGCCAGGACTATAAACTTATATGGATATGGTGTCTGTTACGGGACTTGGTAAGAATGTCTTCCACGAGTAATGAGTGTGTTTGGTAGGGACATTACGAATGTACTGTGTGGACATATAAGGTGAGAATGGGTCTCGCGGGAGGCGTGTGCGAGATAGTCCCTGCAGTCGCACTATCCTCTGTGCCCTCGGTGGCTCAGATGGATAGAGCGTCTGCCATGTAAGCAGGAAATCCCGGGTTCGAGACCCGGTTGGGGCACACATTTTCCCCTGTCCTCGTTGATATATATCAACGCCCGTCAGCAGCTGAAGGTATTAATATATAATTCTAATTTCGTTCTAGACGGCTGCAGGTCATCAATGATGTCTGTTCTTTCGAACAGACGTGTCCGACAGAACAGACACCATACCCATATAAGTATACACTCCATTCTTGTATTGAGGTGGAATCAAAATAGGTTACCTGCAACAATTCTGATACCATTATACTTCAGCATCACTAGGAGATGATTGTGGGCTCCAGAGACAGGTGCTTTTCACATGCCACATAAAATACCAGGTGCCAACATTCTGTAATTTACATTTAGTCTAACATCTTGTGATAATGGTTGTGACGCTCTCAGCAAATGGACTGGTCTTATAGTTTCATCGTGTTATCCAGATATAGAAAACCTTCTCTCTTTGCATGCGGAACAGTAACGAATCATTATAAAATTTTGTATATTGTCAGTAGCTAAATTAATTAAACTTCCACAGTATGTTCCCCAAACTTCGTTGATTTGCCTTCCAACTACAGCTGCTGTTATGACAAGATTTACTTAGTTTCATTCATGACAATCGATGTTTTTAGAAAGTCTGCGCCTGTTGTAGTGTAACGACGCAAGTTTTGTATGAATGATTTTCTTTTTGACATATGACCATGTGCAGACTTCGTCACCTACGTCAGTTACAACACACTTCAAAATTATTTAAATTCTTTTTAAATTGTCTCAGAATGGTTCTTGAACGAAACTGTAAAACATCATTTGAGTCGTATGCGCAGAATTACGTCACTCAGTCCAATTGGTTTGCGCAAACTTTTTTCAATTTAGATGTCGTTTGTTTCTTCTCAGAAATTATATTAATGCAAGTGATCTGCTTTAATAAATATTAGAACCACATTGAATAAACTATCGAGATTCAAACTCGCGAAGAACGTTGTCAAAAATTAATAATCTTGCCAAATAAATTACGTAACATAATTCTTCATAAATAAATTCTCGGAACACGTATTTAAATTTTAGTAGCATCCACTAGTTTATTATCTTCCTACATATAGACGTGAACCTGAGCCTTGACAAGATAGAACTGAACATTTACAACATGATTAACTTTCTATGACGTCATTGTTGTACAAACATTACAAATTCTCAATTTTCAATTTTTAGAAGCACGACGCAACAACTCGGTTTCAGGATCTTCTGTTGCTCTTTGGCTGTCGACCCGCAACGTGTAGTGACCAGCAAATTTCTCTCTGGTCCCGGCAGTGAAGATGCTGTCTCCGTTCGTTGCGCCGCCCTCTCCGTACATGAAGCATTAAAAATAAATACAAAACTTTAGACAATTCACAACCATTACAAATATTACAAAAATACATAAACAGAAAACTAAATTAAACTTATATTCACCTGCAAACTGGGCTGACACTGGTGGATGGGTGACGCTTCAATTTCGCGTCCCACTACATACCCCACCCACAAGCTCAGTTTGTCAGGTTTTAACCGAAAATAAAACTTCTTCTATATACAATATTTAACTGTTAGTATTATACATGTTTCTCACATTTTCCGTAATCTAAAGTCCTTGCTCTTAGATAGATTCAATCCTTTTATGACGATATTGTTGTGACGATTTGTCATTTACGTTTAATTGTGCTATTATGGTAATTCATAACCGAATATATGGAGATTACTCCTTTTCATTTAATAGATGCTAGTGAATAATAATTTAGTACGTTCTTTAACGTTGTTACATTAGGACAGAGCGTTGAAATTGTGATAGGTTAGTTTCAGTTTTATTCATTTACTAGAGTTATTCTTTCCAAAATGTATATTACTAATAAGTTCCTCACAATAACTAATAGTACTATTTACTTTACGTCGTTTCTTTCCCTAATGCTTTATTTATGCCTGAGGTCAAGAAGAAATCAAGCAAAACTTTCTTTAGAATCTCGGCACGGCTTTCTTTACCTTCGGACACTTTGTTGGGTAATGGCAATTTATTTAGGAGAAACAAGCGAGAGAGCCCCGTTTGGTGTGTTCTATATTAACACTATTACAAATCTCTATTAAAGGCACTCTGCTATCTTCTCGTGAGCCATACAGCTCTGGACGCCCATGGTCCCTAAATTATTAACCATCCCCTTTGGTTCCTACTACCCGAGTAAATATAAAATATACAAAATTACTTCTGACCTAATAACAAAATTTCTTCCATATAAATCCCCTTTAAGTTGTCTTTCTCTTTTTGAAATACCGGTAGATTATTGTAGAACACTTGTTTAAGCTTCCTGTCATTTCTTTAAAATAACGCGTAACTATCACGAAAAACTTCACATGAATAAACTATTAACGCTCTTCCGTATGTAACATATACTAAATATTAACTTATTTAGGAATAAAGGATTTCATTTGATCAACACTATATAATCCTTTAATTACACCTGATGAAGGATCCATAAGAAGTAACGCTTTGGCATGTACAATCTTATGTACAACATTTGGACATCTACATCTACATCTACATTGATACTCCGCAAGCCACCCAACGGTGTGTGGCGGAGGGCACTTTACGTGCCACTGTCATTACCTCCCTTTCCTGTTCCAGTCGCGTATGGTTCGCGGGAAGAACGACTGTCTGAAAGCCTCCGTGCGCGCTCTAATCTCTCTAATTTTACATTCGTGATCTCCTCGGGAAGTATAAGTAGGGGGAAGCAATATATTCGATACCTCATCCAGAAACGCACCCTCTCGAAACCTGGCGAGCAAGCTACACCGCGATGCAGAGCGCCTCTCTTGCAGAGTCTGCCACTTGAGTTTATTAAACATCTCCGTAACGCTATCACGGTTACCAAATAACCCAGTGACGAAACGCGCCGCTCTTCTTTGGATCTTCTCTATCTCCTCCGTCAACCCGACCTGGTACGGATCCCACACTGATGAGCAATACTCAAGTATAGGTCGAACGAGTGTTTTGTAAGCCACCTCCTTTGTTGATGGACTACATTTTCTAAGCACTCTCCCAATGAATCTCAACCTGGTACCCGCCTTACCAACAATTAGTTTTATATGATCATTCCACTTCAAATCGTTCCGTACGCATACTCCCAGATATTTTACAGAAGTAACTGCTACCAGTGTTTGTTCCGCTATCATATAATCATACAATAAAGGATCCTTCTTTCTATGTATTCGCAATACATTACATTTGTCTATGTTAAGGGTCAGTTGCCACTCCCTGCACCAAGTGCCTATCCGCTGCAGATCTTCCTGTATTTCGCTACAATTTTCTAATGCAGCAACTTCTCTGTATACTACAGCATCATCCGCGAAAAGCCGCATGGAACTTCCGACACTATCTACTAAGTCATTTATATATATTGTGAAAAGCAATGGTCCCATAACACTCCTCTGTGGCACGCCAGAGGTTACTTTAACGTCTGTAGACGTCTCTCCATTGATAACAACATGCTGTGTTCTGTTTGCTAAAAACTCTTCAATCCAGCCACACAGCTGGTCTGATATTCCGTAGGCTCTTACTTTGTTTATCAGGCGACAGTGCGGAACTGTATCGAACGCCTTCCGGAAGTCAAGAAAAATAGCATCTACCTGGGAGCCTGTATCTAATATTTTCTGGGTCTCATGAACAAATAAGGCGAGTTGGGTCTCACACGATCGCTGTTTCCGGAATCCATGTTGATTCCTACATAGTAGATTCTGGGTTTCCAGAAATGACATGATACGCGAGCAAAAAACATGTTCTAAAATTCTACAAGAGATCGACGTAAGAGATATAGGTCTATAGTTTTGCGCATCTGCTCGACGACCCTTCTTGAAGACTGGGACTATCTGTGCTCTTTTCCAATCATTTGGAACCCTCAAAGATCTTCGAACTTTTAGGATGAGATCGTACTAATACAAGGTCTTCCTTTTCTCGTTCGGATGGACAATTCGTAGAATAACATTTTCCTTTCCTTTACATAACCTACTAATTAGGACTCGTATTAGATGACTTTCAATAATTGGTTCTTCAATTAATTTAGCATGTTTTCCTCTTAACGAATAATTTTGTTTAAACTGCTTAACAAAATCGTCCCAGTGCCTAAATTCAGTTCTATGCAGTACTGCCCATTCCGCAGCTTCTGCTTCTAAATGTCCTATTACAAATTGAATCCGTTTTCCATTACTCCATTTAGGAGATAATGAAGTTTCAAAAGCTTTTATAAAGATTATAGGGTGAAGTTCGCCTCCTGGTTTGAATACAGGAAATCGACTTACTACATTGGAATTTGTCGTTATATCATCCCAACATTCTGCGAGAGACATAGTTGGATTTTGTTTAGATTGCAGAGACGGAGTTGCGTCGGATTTGCTTGCCGTGATTTCTTTATTTGTATTGTTGTCGTCCGAGCTAGCAAACACGATGCGACTGTTGTCTCTGATTACGTTATTACTTCTACTACTTGAAATGTTTTCATTTTTATCTAACTCTGATAACCGTTTAGTAATTTCCTGTATTCGCATTTCTGTATTGGATACACGGTTAGCTAATATCGATTCTTCACTTGGTTCACGATGTGAACGCTCTGTACCTTCGTCAATGTTATTATCTTTGGAAGTCTCAAGGTTACTGCATATTTCGGTAATTAAAAATTTCATGTTTTCTATTTCAGTATGATCTTTTTCTACTCGATGAGTTAATGTCTCTAATTCTACATTATCTATTGAAGAAATCTCTACAGGTTTGGTAGAAACCTCTTTAATAGATTCTAATAATTCTCTACGAACAGTTTCTGTTTGCACAGGAAATTCATCTCATAACTTATCGTTATTTTTCTCTATTTCATTTACAACTAAAACATTGACATTATCTAGTCTCTTGGTTAAGTCTGTAATACCATTTCGCATGCGAGCTTTTTCCTCACGCGATTCCTGGATATGTTCTTCTAACCTTTTGCAATTATCAGCAATCTTATTACTAAGTTCTACTAGTTTCTCCTGCATTTAAACTTTAGAAGCCTCTATTTTATCACTTAATTCTCGACTGGTTTCATTAAGATATTCCTGTAACCTGTCTGTCAATTTTGTTAGCTCCCCTTTAAGTTCCTCTTTTAATCTAGCCGTAGATTCTTGGTTAGACTGTTTTAATCTAACAGTAGATTCTTCGTTAGACTGTTTTAATTCCTGTTTTAATCTAGCAGTAGATTCTTCGTTAGACTGTTTTAATTCCTGTTTTAGTTCCTCTTTCAATCTAGCAGTGGATTCTTCGTTAGATTGTTTTAATTTAGCGATCGCCCTAAAAAGGGATCTCATGCTCCTATCGGACATAGATTGCTCTTCGTCTGACATTTCACTTCCCGAGATTATTGTAAGATAGTAACTAGTTACACACGCAGACTTGTAATCAACAATCCTATTAAAAGCACACTCCCTATGTACAACATTGTCAAAAGCTTTCTCTAAATCTACAAATGCTAGAAACGTAGGTTTGCCTTTCCTTAATCTTTCTTCTAAGATAAGTCGTAGGGTCAGTATTGCCTCACGTGTTCCAACATTTCTACGGAATCCAAACTGATCTTCCCCGAAGTCGGCTTCTACCACTTTTTCCATTAGTCTGTAAAGAATTCGTGTTAGTATTTTGCAGCCGTGGCTTATTAAACTGATAGTTCGATAATTTTCACATCTGTCAACACCTGCTTTCTTTGGGATTGGAATTATTATATTCTTCTTGAAGTCTGAGGTATTTCGCCTGACTCATACATCTTGCTCACCAGATGGTAGAGTTTTGTCAGGACTGGCTCTCCCAAGGCTATCAGTAGTTCTAATGGAATGTTGTCTACTCCCGGGGCCTTGTTTCGACTTAAGTCTTTCAGTGCTCTGTCAAATTCTTCACGCAGTATCACATCTCCCATTTGATCTTCATCTACATTCTCTTCCATTTCTATAATATTGTCCTCAAGAACATTGCCTCTATATACTCCTTCCACCTTTCTGCTTTCCCTTCTTTGCTTAGAACTGGGTTTCCATCTGAGCTCTTGATATTCATGCAAGTAGTTCTCTTTTCTCCAAAGGTCTCTTTAATTTTCCCGTAGGCAGTATCTATCTTACCCCTAGTGAGATAAGCCTCTACATCCTTACATTTGTCTTTTAGCCATCCCTGCTTAGCCATTTTGCACTTCCTGTCGACCTCATTTTTGAGACGTTTGTATTCCTTTTTGCCTGCTTCATTTACTGCATTTATATATTTTCTCCTTTCAGTGATATTACAGAAGTATGCTCAAATTAAGTGGTGTGACAAGACAAGAAATGAGGTCCTGCCCAGAATCGGCGAGAAAAGAAAACCACACGAAAAATAGTGATTAGAACAAGGGACATGTGATTTGACACGGTTAACGACATCGGGAAATAACTTCCGTTGCAGTAGAGGAAGACGCAAAGGGAAAAACTGGAGGGGAAGACAGAGATTGGAATATATAAAACGAATAATCGAGGGTATTGGCTGTAATTGCAGCTCCAAGATGAGATGAATAAGCTGGCACGGGAAAGTAAGTCTTGTCTATGGGACTCGAACCAGTCAGAAGACTGATTAGATGTATTTTTCGTTCCAATAGATCCATAGCGAGGAGTTTACACAGGAAGTAGAACATTTCAGAAAATCAACAATATGCATTACGTATTGACAAAGAAAAACTAATATGTTAATAATGTACCTTCCATAGATCCCAAGCGAAAACGACCCTCAAGGACGTGGAAAAAGTGAAAAAAAATCATAAACTATTTTCATTTAAAGTTAATATCAAATTTATCATAAAACATGTAAATGTTCAATTCACAGACATGCATATGATAATTCTTACGCTATTGTAGCCATGCATCATCAAGTACAAAAATCATTTTACAATACTTATTTACAATAATGACATTATTGTACTGAATTTGTACGAAAATCAGACTGTTCGGAGAACTCGGATTATTTGTTATTATTAGTAACATATACACATCAGTTGGTTCTACTGATAAATCCGTCAGAGTAAGAGCTTAGATCCAATAAATCCTTCGGGCTTCTCTTAAACTGAAGTTTATCAAGAGTTAAACTTTTCGGATGCTGGCAAGTAGCTGAAAATGTTTGTCCCAGATTAATGGACCCTTTCTGAACAAGAGTAAATGATCTTAAATGTTTGAGAAGATTATTATCATTTCCATTGGTGATTCCATGAACCGAACTGTTGGTTTGAAAAAGAGATATACTTTAATGACAAATTTCAGTAAGTTGGAAGTGGAGTTACTTCCAACTTAAAACAGACTCACCGGACACAAATATTTTAGTTTGTAGTTCTCGATGATCAGTGTGCTGCTATGGGCTGCAGAAGTAACAGCCGTCGATGCAGCCGCTGAGATGCTGCGACCCCGCTTCCGCAACCGGCAGGACGCTGAGTCGAACTCGGGAGACGTCACTGGCTGCAACCACTCCCGGCCCCGCCGTAGACAGGCGAAGCCCTCAGCAACACCTCTAATACCAGCCAGAGGAACGCCCCCCAGCTAACGTACTGGGCCTGTTAGTTTAGGGAGAAAAAGGGTGTCGGGGTTTGCAGCGTTCAGCTGCTGCTCAACAGATGCGCCTTCTCGTGGAATAACTGCGTGACCGTACTGCTTGGCTGCGCTCCGTCAGATGCCCACACCCGCGAAGTCGCCGCTGGCTGGTGAAGGCTCCACGAAGACTCACGTTGACTTCCGAAGGACTCTTGATGTTTTAATTGTTTCGTATCTGTGTGCCTTAGTTGCACACAAGTCCTGTTTATAAGGTCGCCACGGTGTAGTGTAACGACGCAAGTTTTGTATGAATGATTTTCTTTTTGACATATGACCATGTGCAGACTTCGTCACCTACGTCAGTTACAACACACTTCAAAATTATTTAAATTCTTTTTAAATTGTCTCAGAATGGTTCTTGAACGAAACTGTAAAACATCATTTGAGTCGTATGCGCAGAATTACGTCACTCAGTCCAAGTGGTTTGCGCAAACTTTTTTCAATTTAGATGTCGTTTTTTTCTTCTCAGAAATTATATTAATGCAAGTGATCTGCTTTAATAAATATAAGAACCACATTGAATGAACTTTCGAGATTCAAACTCGCGATGAACGTTGTCAAAAATTAATAATCTAGTCAAATAAATTACGTAACATAATTCTTCATAAATAAATTCTCGGAACACGTATTTAAATTTTAGTAGCATCCACTAGTTTATTATCTTCCTACATATAGACGTGAACCTGAGTCTTGACAAGATAGAACTGAACATTTACAACATGATTAACTTTATATGACGTCATTCAATTTTCAATTTTTAGAAGCACGACGCAACAACTCGGTTTCAGGATCTTCTGTTGCTCTTTGGCTGTCGACCCGCAACGTGTAGTGGCCAGAAAATTTCTCTCTGGTCCCGGCAGTGAAGATGCTGTCTCCGTTCGTTGCGCCGCGAGAGTTCGCTGGAGAGCGGGGCGGAGGTCTGTTCTTTTCTGATGAAAGATGGATCTGCCTCGGTGCCATTGATGAAGACCAGTTCAGGGCCTGCAACCAGTCTCTCTGGACCTACACCTGAAGTGCGATTTCGTATGACAGAAGCAGCACTCTCGTGTTGAATCCACGTACACTGAATGCAAATTTGTACGTCAGTCTGATGATTCGACCTGTTGTGTTGCCATTCACGAGCAGCATGGGACGTTTCCCAATAGGATAACGCTCGCCTACTTACCGCTGTCGTAAGCCAACGTGCTCTACAGAGTGTCTACATATTTCCTTGGTTTGCTCGATCGCCTCATCTGTCTCCAGTCGAGCACATATAGGACCACAACCAGCATCTACCGTCCTTGGATTGACCGATGAAGTGCGACAGGCGCGGAATTCCATCCCACAACCATCACCTGTACAATACAATGGACGCACTTTTGCATGCTTGCATTTAACATTCTGGCGGTTACACCGGCTATTAATGAACCAGCATTTCATATTTGCAGTAGCTTATCTCGCGTTTACATTCACCCATGGTTCTGCAATGTCAAGCATTTAAATACACTACTGGCCATTAAAATTGCTACACCAAGAAGAAATGCAGATGATGAACGGGTATTCATTGGACAAATATATTATACTAGAACTGACATGTGATTACATTTTCACGCAATTTGGGTGCATAGATCCTGATAAATCAGTACCCAGAACAACCACCTCCGGCCGTAATAACGACCTTGATACTCCTGGGCATTGTGTCAGACAGAGCTTGGATGGCGTGTACAGGTACAGCTGCCCATGCAGCTTCAACACGATACCACAGTTCATCAAGAGTAGTGACTGGCGTATTGTGTCGAGCCAGTTGCTCGGCCACCATTGATCAGACGTTTTCAATCGGTGAGAGATCTGGAGAATGTGCTGTCCAGGGCAGCAGTCGAACATTTTCTGTATCCAGAAAGGCCCGCACAGGACCTGCAATATGTGGTCGTGCACCATTGGGCCCCCATACCATCACGCCAGGTGATACGCCACTATGGCGATGACGAATACACACTTCCAATGTGTGGCCACCGCGAAGTCGCCAAACACGGATGCGACCCTCATGATGCTGTAAACAGAACCTGGATTCGTCCGAAAAAATGACGTTTTGCCATTCGTGCACCCAGATTCGTCGTTGAGTACACCATCGCAGGCGCTCCTGTCTGTGATGTAGCGTCAAGGGTAACCGCAGCCATGGTCTCCGAGCTGCTGCAAACGTCGTCGAACTGTTCGTGCAGATGGTTGTTGTCTTGCAAACGTCCCCATCTGTTGACTCAGGGATCGAGACGTGGCTGCACGATCCGTTACAGCCATGCGGATAAGGTGCCTGTCATCTCGACTGCTAGTGATACGAGGCCGTTGGGATCCTGCACGGCGTTCCTTATTACCCTCCTGAACCCACCGATTCCACATTCTGCTAACAGTCATTGGATCTCGACCAACGCGAGCAGCAATGTCGCGACACGATTAACTGCAATCGCGATAGGCTACAATCCGACCTTTATCAAAGTCGGAAACGTGATGGTACGCATTTCTCCTCCTTACACGAGGCATCACAACAACGTTTCACCAGGCAACGCCGTCAACTGCTGTTTGTGTATGAGAAATCGGTTCGAAACTTTTCTCATGTCAGCACGTTGTAGGTGTCGCCACCGGCGCCAACCTTGTGTGAATGCTCTGAAAAGCTAATCATTTTCATATCACAGCATCTTCTTCCTGTCGGTTAAATTTCACGTCTGTAGCACGTCATCTTCGTGGTGTAGCAATTTTAATGGCCAGTAGTGTATATTACCGAGACAATTTCATTACTCTACATTAATTATTTTTTGGTGTTAAGATTTTTTCCGTCAGTCTAATGAAACATTGCATCAGTTATGTGTCGTGCTGTGCACGACAAAGAAACAAAAAAAAGAACGTAAATGGTGCAGTGTTTGAATTATTAATGACAAGACTCCTTAGCTGTAAGACTGTAACGTAATCTTAAACTGTGTAGACTTGTTATCACAATGTAGATTTTTTATGTTTGTACCAGTCTGTTGGTAATATGATTCAACAAATAGAAGTAAAATAAAAAAAACTCGAGAAAAAGAAATCTGCCAAGCCCTCTTGGAAGGATCACTGGATGGAATGAAGCCATTGTCGTTAAATGGATACAGATATTGACCAGAGCGTTCGATAGTAGAACGACTACAAATACAGTCATTAGGAAGGCAGATACCAGAAAAATTGATTTAGGCAATGTGAATCCACGAACGATTCTCTCCAGTTTATGGCATAGTCGTAAGACGGAGTGATAAGAAGTGTAGTTACGGAAAGAGCTTTGTGATCGTTTACGGATTTGTTTGAAGCAAGAGCGTGACAAATGCCCCACATGTTCTATGAGCTACTTTACAAAAGAGGCGTTTCGAGGAAAGGTTTCTCTTTAAATTGCGAGAGCATCAGTTTCAAGGCAAATTAACGGACACTATTTCGTTTCTTGTATCTGTGGTATAAGGGTGCAGGGTTTGAATTGTAAATGACAAAACTCCTTAGCTGTAAGATATGTGCCAGTTGGGAGACTTAACATAATCTTAAACTGTGTAGGCTGCTATGATTTGATAATGTAGATTTTTATGCAAGGTGTGTCATAATTAATGACGTAAACGCATACAGTTGAAAGTACACGATACTAGAGGCAAAAAAGTCTCAGTAAACATAGGGTCGAAAATGCATGCCTTAAGAGCTAGGAACAGTTTTTCATCTCGGATTCTGTGAAACAAATCTTTTGTACTGCAAGCTCTTTGCTTTCCATATTTTGGGAAGTGGCAGTA
The DNA here is from genome assembly GCF_021461385.2 of Schistocerca piceifrons. Taxonomy (NCBI): domain Eukaryota; kingdom Metazoa; phylum Arthropoda; class Insecta; order Orthoptera; family Acrididae; genus Schistocerca; species Schistocerca piceifrons. Next base: position 876,706,558 of record NC_060140.1, read on the forward strand.
TGGGTCAAAACAAGAAAAAAATGTCCAGTAAACATGTGCTCTAAAATGCATGCCTTAAAAGTTATGAGCATTTGTTCATTAGAAGAGTTATGTTTCAAAGTAGCGAAGATGAAAAAATGCTCATAGCTCTTAAGGTATGCATTTTCGACCCTATGTTTACTCAGACTTTTTTGCTTTTAGTATCGTGTACTTTTAACTGTATGCGTTTACGCCATTAATTATGATACACCCTGTATTTGTACCAGTCTGTTGGCATTATTATTCAACCAATCAAATCAAAACAAAAAATTCGAGAAAAGGAAATCTTGCGAGTCCTTTTGGAAGGATCCACTCTGGCAACAGCCTTTGTCGGCTTAGGGAAACTGCAGAAATAGTAAATCACAATAGAGTACGTGGTCTCCTGGTCCCAAACACGATTCCAGAGTGTTAAACCTACGACGTACGCTCAGACTACGAGGTATACACGACGTATTGAGAGCCACGTCATTTCCCGTTCGCATCCGCCCTAAATGAGGAAGACGCATCACCGTTAGACGACCGAATGTTGTACACACTCCTTACGGAAGCGCTGGAGACAAGTTCGAGTCCTCTGAAATATTTATTGTTTGTGCTGTGCTGAACTACATCGCATTGCTGGAGCAAGTAGTAATTTTTGACAATGAAAGACTCTTCTATTTAGGTCAATGAACGTTGAAATTTTCTTTTCCATTAGGCAGAGTGCATCTGCGTTTCTGGTAAGTCTGAAAAACATCCATCCACAACGTTCAAGGCCTCTTGCGTGGACCAAAAACGTTTCCGGAAAACATTTCTTTAGATACGGTAATAGGAGCAATTCCTAAACGTGGGCAAGAAAAGAGGTGGCATTTCCACACTCACAGCTGAGTGCCTTACGAATTCTAAGGCGTTAGAGATGACTGGGAATATTACCGTCGTTCAGCTTCTCTGTGTAATTGGTTTTGTTGGACCAATGTTTCGATGGTATGTGGCCTTGAACTGTTGCATAGTAACTTGGTTCTAACTGTCTTGAAGTCCTTCGAGTCTTCTTGTCGTAGCAGTTTAATGTGGAATTTAAAAACGTTTTAAACCCCTGCGTCCAGCAGTCTTATATTTAGAGGTTTCCTATCGATATTACTTCCTTCCCAATTATATTGATTTCTTTCGTGAGACTTAATCAAATTCATCCCTACCTGACCGGCAAACAGTGAAAAGGTTGACTGCCAGTGACCTGCCAAAGCAGCACAAGCAACAGTTCTACTATTCTACTGACCAGCCGCTCGTCCACAGACATACCGACTTAGAACTGTCCGGTGACAGACCAGAATGTCAGGTCGGTTGTCAGCTAATAACCAAGAATACGACGGTGCATACAGAATGCAGTTCAGTAGCCCTGAAGAGAAACATAACGATACAGGATCTTAGGACAGGGGATGGGAAAACCTTTGAGCAGGTTGGACTTGGGTAGATAATCCTTCAGTGGTAAGTCACACAGCACGTATTAGACAATGTATTTACAATGTATTAAATAACAGCAAGGAAAATTTCAACATTTTACAATACTTAAACAACAGCTGACAAATGATGCACTACAAAAGACAAGGTCCACCACAGTTGAACAAATAATTATTTGTCCCATGTAAGTCGACTATAACCATTCCACGGGCGCAGGACCTACATACAGAATTATTCCTGCCTGGCGCCCACTGACAGACGCAACCAAATTTACAAATTCACAAATTAGCTATTAATAAATGACGCTCCTCACACGAGCAGTTAAATACAATTAAAAACTTATTATTATTTTTAAATAGTACCAAATAATTTCGAGTTTTTTCTGCTTTGAAATGCACTAGAAATTTTTACTTAAAGAGTTTCAAACGGGAGAAAATTATTGCACTTGATTAAAGAACAAATACATTTAAAAAACAAATACATAGTTTCATTGTCAGTTGTACTGAGCCAGAATTTGAAGAAGGCAATTTGCACAAATGTCATCCGTCAACACACAGGAAAAGGCAACAAGCTGAATCATATATATTCAACACACATTCTTGCATGTCAGTTAACAGCACTTGACTGGCGAACCAACAAGCTTTTAATGTTAAAGCCTTCAAGACAGAGCAGAGGCAGCTGTCCGCATTCAGATCCATATAAAGTTAAAAAAAAGTGCACAAAATCTGACTTTAACAGTCAGATAAACGTCAAGCAGGCGAGGAAAGAAAGAAAATAATTTGAATTATTCACAACCTTATTTAAACCACTTCCATGCACATTCAAAGCATCTAGACTCTTACAATTAATCATAGTGTCACTGTCAATGAAAGCCTTCGCACGTATATAATTTCTATGCATTTACCTCCGCTGTTGTGTGGTTATTGATGGTATAGCTATTTACAGAAATTCCATAGATATATACACTCCTGGAAATTGAAATAAGAACACCGTGAATTCATTGTCCCAGGAAGGGGAAACTTTATTGACACATTCCTGGGGTCAGATACATCACATGATCACACTGACAGAACCACAGGCACATAGACACAGGCAACAGAGCATGCACAATGTCGGCACTAGTACAGTGTATATCCACCTTTCGCAGCAATGCAGGCTGCTATTCTCCCATGGAGACGATCGTAGAGATGCTGGATGTAGTCCTGTGGAACGGCTTGCCATGCCATTTCCACCTGGCGCCTCAGTTGGACCAGCGTTCGTGCTGGACGTGCAGACCGCGTGAGACGACGCTTCATCCAGTCCCAAACATGCTCAATGGGGGACAGATCCGGAGATCTTGCTGGCCAGGGTAGTTGACTTACACCTTCTAGAGCACGTTGGGTGGCACGGGATACATGCGGACGTGCATTGTCCTGTTGGAACAGCAAGTTCCCTTGCTGGTCTAGGAATGGTAGAACGATGGGTTCGATGACGGTTTGGATGTACCGTGCACTATTCAGTGTCCCCTCGACGATCACCAGTGGTGTACGGCCAGTGTAAGAGATCGCTCCCCACACCATGATGCCGGGTGTTGGCCCTGTGTGCCTCGGTCGTATGCAGTCCTGATTGTGGCGCTCACCTGCACGGCGCCAAACACGCATACGACCATCATTGGCACCAAGGCAGAAGCGACTCTCATCGCTGAAGACGACACGTCTCCATTCGTCCCTCCATTCACGCCTGTCGCGACACCACTGGAGGCGGGCTGCACGATGTTGGGGCGTGAGCGGAAGACGGCCTAACGGTGTGCGGGACCGTAGCCCAGCTTCATGGAGACGGTTGCGAATGGTCCTCGCCGATACCCCAGGAGCAACAGTGTCCCTAATTTGCTGGGAAGTGGCGGTGCGGTCCCCTACGGCACTGCGTAGGATCCTACGGTCTTGGCGTGCATCCGTGCGTCGCTGCGGTCCGGTCCCAGGTCGACGGGCACGTGCACCTTCCGCCGACCACTGGCGACAACATCGATGTACTGTGGAGACCACACGCCCCACGTGTTGAGCAATTCGGCGGTACGTCCACCCGGCCACCGCATGCCCACTATACGCCCTCGCTCAAAGTCCGTCAACTGCACATACGGTTCACGTCCACGCTGTCGCGGCATGCTACCAGTGTTAAAGACTGCGATAGAGCTCTGTATGCCCCGGCAAACTGGCTGACACTGACGGCGGCGGTGCACAAATGCTGCGCAGCTAGCGCCATTCGACGGCCAACACCGCGGTTCCTGGTGTGTCCGCTGTGCCATGCGTGTGATCATTGCTTGTACAGCCCTCTCGCAGTGTCCGGAGCAAGTATGGTGGGTCTGACACACCGGTGTCAATGTGTTCTTTTTTCCATTTCCAGGAGTGTATTTCCATTAATTTTAAAGGGCCCACGCAAGAGCGATATATTGCTGGCAATCTCGCCAGCAGTATCGCCTCAAATCGGTAAGGTCTCTTCTACGCCGTCACATATGCGCAATTTACCAAGCAGTTTCAGCAGTGTCGTAGCTCTGCGACGCAAAATTTATTTGCAGTGTTTGGCAGCTGATCGGAGTACGTCAACTAATATTCTTATACATACATCAAAAAAAGTTTTGCATCACCTCGGTTCCGAGAGTTCCTGAACCTGTACAAAATATTGGAGATAAACATAATCATCATTTCCACCCATTTCATTGCTCATGAAAACCATACATTGTATGTTGTACCACCATACAGCGAGACCTTGATAGATGGTGGTCCAGACTGCTGTACACACCGGCACCTCGAATACCCAGCAGCACGTCCTCTTGCATTGATGCATGCCTGTATTCGTAGTGGCATACTATCCACAAGTTCGTCAAGGCACTGTTGGTCCAGATTGTCCCATTCCCCAACGGGGATTCGGCGTAGATCCCTCAGAGTGGTTGCTGGGTCACGTCGTCGATAAACAGCACTTTTCAATCTATCCCAGGCGTGTTCGATAGGGTTCATGTCTTGAGAACATGCTGGCCACTGTAGTCGAGCGTTGTCGTTATCCTGAATGAAGTATTCAGAAGATGTGCACGATGGGGGCTCGAATTTCCGTCCATGCTGCCGATATGATTGCACTATCGGTCGGAGGATGGCATTCACGTATCGTATAACCGTTATGGCGCCTTCCATGACCACCAGCGGCGTACGTCGGTCACAGATAATGCCACCCCAAACCACCAGGGAACCTCTACCTTGCTGCACTCGCTGGACACTGTGTCTAAGGCGTTCAGCCTGACCGGGTTGCCTCCAAACACTTCTCCGACGACTGTCTGGTTGAAGGCATATGTGATACTCATCGTGAAGAGAACGTGATGGCAATCCTGACCAGTCCATTCGGCATGTTGTTGGGCCCATCTGCACCGCGCTGCATGGTGTCGTGGTTGCGAAGATGGACCTCGCCATGGACGTCGGGAGTGGAGTTGCGCACTATGCAGCCTATTGCATAGTTTTAATCGTAACATGCCGTCCTGTGGTTGCACGAAAAACATTATTCAACATGGTGGCGATGTTCTCAGTGTTCCTCAGAGCCATAATCCGTAGGTAGCTGTCATCCACTGCAGTAGTAGCCCTAGGGCTGCCTGAGCGAGGCATGTCATCGACAGTTCCTGTCTCTCTGTATCTCCTGCATGTCTGAACAACCTCACTTTGGTTCACTCCGAGACACCTGAACATTTCTTTTGTTGAGAGCCCTTCCTGGCACAAAGTAACAATGCGGACGAGATCGAACCGCGGTATTGATGAACTAGGCATGGATGAACTACAGATAACACAAGCCGTGTACCTCCTTCCTGGTGGAAAGACTGGAACTGGTCGGCTGTCGGACCCCTCCGTCTAATAGGCACTGCTCATGCATGGTTGTTTACATCTTTGGGCGGGTTTAGTGACATCTCTGAACAATCGAAGAGACTGTGTCTGTGATACAATATCCACAGTCAACGTCCCAGAACTCCTGAGTTCAGGGAACCGGGGTGCTGCAAAACCTTTTTTGATGTGTGTAAAAAGAAAGAAAAATGGGAATAGTCATTTAAGTGGCTTAATGTTGGCGGTGTAAATGAATTAATAATCTGGCCACTTATCATATATTTGTATATCTTAGAATAGATATTGTAACTTCCTGCCCTTGGTTCATAATTAAACTTGTAGATAAATATATAATATGAGAGAACAGTCTCATTCATAATATTTCTGTTACCTGTGATGAAAGGTTAAAGCTTCTTTTTCCTGCTGCTAGGATTTGAATGTAATGCTTCTTGTATTCTGCCTTGATACATCCGCGACGAATTTGGTCGGTAATAGAGTGGTGGGGTGGTTTGAAAGTCGTCACAGACGCACAGTGGAAATATCCGGTTTCCCCTATTGATGACATGGTCCGTGGAGAACAATTTGGCATCAGGCAGCCACCTGATAGCAGTTGGCGCGTCGTACCCATTTGGAGTTGCCGCCCTTACATAATATTGGGTACTCAGGTGGATTAGACTCGCCAGTAAAGGCAGTACGTTATGCATAAACTAACGGTGAATGTGCGAGGGACATTCAATAAGTAATGTAACAAATTTTTTACTGGAAGCAGGTTGGTTTTATTCAGGATGACAACACTACATTATTCTCTTATCCTTTGGCTACAAAACCATATATTTCAACATAATATCCGTTCAATGCGACGGCCTTACGCCACCTTACTGGGAAGGCCTGTATGCCCGCACGGTACCACTCTATTAGTATACGTCGGAGCCAAAGTCTTGTTGCATCAGTAACCTCTGTATCATCCGAGTACTGCTTCCCTCGGAGTGGATTCTTCATTGAGCCAAAGAGATGGAAGTCCGAAGGTGCGAGATCCGGGCTGTAGGGGATGTGAAAGAACTGTGCAGTGAAGTTTTATGACAATGTTCGAAAGAAAATTGTAACGATGAACCTCGTAACGCGCAAACAACTCCGCACAGATGGTTCTTCGTTGCATTTTACGGTCTCCCACTAGGCGGTGAGGAATCCAGCAGGCCACTAACTACCGCTACTGGTGGACGAGTGTGTCAGCTCTACCAACAGTGAAATCCAATTGAGCAGCCAGGTGTCTGATTGTGGTCCCTCAATCACGTCGAATGAGTGTCCGCACCTTTCAACATCGCAGGAGTCACAGCTGTGTGCTGCCGGCCGCCACGCGACAGATCTGGCAGGTTTGTGCGACTGTGTTGCAATGATGTCAGACGCCTCGTACAATGGCTCAGCGTGCTTCTGTTCACTGCCAGGTGTCCGTGGACATTCTGAAAGTGCCCATGAATATCTGCGATGCTCAAAAGAAACTCAACTTGGACGCACTTCCGTTATAGAAGCCGCTATTGAAGGCTTGGTACAGCGTCGCCACCATCGGAACTCCATGAAACTATAGGGGCTGAAGCGGAAATATTCCACCTGTCCTACAACATATTTCGGATTTTTCGACCGAAATTGGCCAAGGTTCATGGTGTGGGTTCCTGTTGTCATGTCCTAGTTCATGAACCACGGGCAACGTATGAGTGGCCAAGTAAGTGGTCCCGACAGTCGGGATACCAGTTACTTTGGAATAAGGCTGGCATCTCGGACATATTCTGAGTCGTGGTCACCTTTGTACTCAGACGGCAAAGACTACCAAATCCACCGGTTAGTCCTTCAACCGTTAGGGGTAAAACTCAATGGGACCCGGGGCAAGTAAGGCTAGCAACCTGCTTCCCTGGTACTTTAAATATGATGCTGGCAACAATCAGAGCAAAATACCTCGGACCTTTGGAGGTGACGGAGTTCCACCTCTAATTGACAAACCAGTGACTTCTAAGATACGACTCGGCAAACGAATGGTAACGAGATGGGGAGCTATTAATATCAATGGGGGCTACTCTGGGAAGAAGGTAGAGCTGGCAGAGGCTGCAAGTAAGATGGGGTTGGACGTTGTAGCTGTTAGTGACATTCGGGTAAGGGGTGAGAAAGAAGAGGAAGTGGGAGAATACAAGGTCTACCTGTCAGGAGTCAAAGCAGGAATAGCACTATGTGGTGTAGGGCTTTACATCAGGAAAGAAATGGAACCCAGCGTAGTTGCAATAAGGTATGTAAACGAACGACTGATGTGGATAGATCTGACAGAGTCTAGCAAGAAAATTAGGATTGAATCAGTATATTCGCATTGTGAAGGCACAGATCAAGATAAGAGGGATAGTTTTTATGACGCACTCAGTGATGTAGTTGTTAGAGTAAAGGACAAGGACAGTGTTCTGCTCATGGGCGATTTTAATGCCAGGATTGGAAATCGAACAGAAGGGTATGGAAAGGTTGTGGGTAAATTTGGAGAGGATATGGAGGCCAACAGGAACGGGAAACAACTCTTGGATTTCTGTGCCAGCATGGGCTTAGTAATCACAAACTCCTTTTTTGAACACAAGAACATTCACCGGTATACTTGGTAAGGCACGGGAACCAGATCTGTCATTGACTATATAATAACAGATCAGGAATTCAGGAAGGCTGTGAGGGACACACGTGCATTCCGGGGATTCTTTGATGACACTGATTACTATTTAATCTGCAGTGAAATTGGTATTGTGAGGCCGAAAGTGCAGGAGGTCAGGTCCATATGTAGAAGAATAAGAGTGGAGTAACTTCAGGATAAGGAAATCAGGCACAAGTACATGACAGTGATCTCAGAAAGGTACCAGTCAGTCGAATGTAGTCAATTACAGTCATTGGAAAAGGAATGGACAAGGTACAGGGACACAGTACTAGAAGTGGCTAAAGAATGTCTTGGAACAGTAGTGTGTAAAGGTAGGATGAAGCAAACAGCCTGGTGGAATGACACAGTCAAGGTAGCCTGTGAAAGGAAAAAGAACTCAGGTAGACAGGGAAAGTTATGTTGAAGAAAGATACAAAGCCAAACGGATAACTGCAGCCTCCAAGAAGATATCTTGGGAAGACTTTGGAAACAGGTTGCAGACTTTGGGTCAAGCTGCTGGAAAACCATTCTGGAGTGTAATTAGCAGTCCTCGAAAGGGAGGTAAGATGGAAATGACAAGTATTTCGGACAGGTCAGGAAAACTGCTGGTGAATTCTGTCGATGCCTTGGGCAGATGGAGGGAATATTTTGAAGAGTTGCTCAGTGTAGGTGAAAATACGATCAGTAATGTTTCAGATTTCGATGTACAATGGTATAGGAATATTGATAGAAATAGGATCACATTTGAGGAAGTGGAGAAAATGGTCAATAGATTGCAGTGCAATAAAGGGGCTGGGGTAGATGAAATTAAGTCGTAACTCATAAAATACAGTGGTATGTCAGGTCTTAAATGGGTACACAGGATAACTGAAATGGCGTGGGAGTCGGGACAGGTTCCATCAGACTGGACGAAAGCAGTAATCACACCAATCTTTAAACATGGAAACAGAAAAGATTGTAACAACTACAGAGGTATCTCTTTAATCAGCGTTGTGGGTAAAATCTTCTCAGGTATTGTTGAAAGGACAAATTGGATAAAAATCAGTGTGGGTTTAGGCCTCTTAATGGTTGTCAGGACCAGATCTCTAGCTTACGGCAAATAATGGAGAAGTGTTACGAGTGGAACAGGGAATTGTATCTGTGCTTTACAGATCTAGGAAAGGCACATGACCGGGTTCCCAGGAGGAAGTTATTGTCTGTTCTACGAGATTATGGAACAGGAAGCAAACTTTTGCAAGCAATTAAAGGTCTTTACATAGATAGTCAGGCAGCAGTTAGAGTTGACGGTAAATTGAGTTCATGGTTCAGAGTAGTTTCAGGGGTAAGACAAGGCTGCAACCTGTCTCCACTGTTGTTCATATTATTTATGGATCATATGTTGAAAACAATAGACTGGCTGGGTGAGATTAAGATAGGTGAACACAAAATAAGCAGTCTCGCATACGCAGATGACTTAGTTGTGATGGCAGATTCGATCGAAAGTTTGCAAAGTAATATTTCAGAGCTAGATCAGAAATGTAAGGACTATGGTACGAAGATTAGCATCCCCAAAACGAAAGTAATGTCATTGGGAAAGAGATATAAATGGATTGAGTGCCAAATAGGAGGAACAAAGTTAGAACAGGTGGGCGGTTTCAAGTACTTAGGATGCATATTCTCACAGGATGGCAACGTAGTGAAAGAACTGGAAGCGAGGTGTAGCAGTAAGCGCTCAGCTACGATCTACTCTCTTCTGCAAGAAGGAAGTCAATACCCAGACTAAGTTATCTGTGCACCGTTCAATCTTTCGACCAACTTTGTTGTATGGAAGCGAAAGCTGGGTGGATTTAGGTTACCTTATCAATAAGGTTGAGGTTACGGATATGATTGCTGGTAATAGTAGATGGGAACAATGGCAGGAGGGTGTCCACAATGAGGAAATCAAAGAAAAACTGGGAATGAACTCTATAGATGTAGCAGTCAAGGCGAATAGGCTTAGATCGTGGGGTCATGTTACACGCATGGGAGACGCAAGGTTACCCAAGAGACTCATGGGTTCAGCAGTAAAGGGTAGGAGGAGTCGGGGTAGACCAAGGAGAAGGTACCTGGATTCGGTTAAGAATGATTTTGAAGTAATAGGCTTAACATCAGAAGAACCACCAATTTTAGCACTGAATAGGGGATCATGGAGGAATTTTATAAGGGGGACTATGCTCCAGACTGAACGCTGAAAGGCATAACCAGTCTTAAATGATGATGGTGATGATGATGATGACAATGATGAATTGGCCAAGCAGATATATGTTGCATTACTTACTGAACGCCCCTCGTGTACTAGACAACCGGTCCGTCAGCCCACACAATAGTTTAATATTTTAGACATGTAAGGTACAAACTGAGCGGTTATTTTCCGGAGGATCGTCGACTGACAGGGACTGACGACCACTATGCTACTGCAGCGACGGTGGTTACAAACGACAAATGCTTGGTAGAAGCGATAGCAAGTAATTCATAAACTACGTAAAAGACTAACAGAAACATTTACTTCAAATTCGACAAACGTAGACGACTTGTGGTTAAAGTTCAGATATAACAAAAACTGAACTTTAGATGTATATGTAACAGTTAAGGTACTAAAAGACAGAAACGACTGACCTTGGATTAAAGGAACAATTTGGCGAATGTTGCAAGAAAAGAGACCGTTACATTTTCTGTTCGATGGAAACGTAGAGGAACTTGTAGGGAAAACTTCATGCCAGCTCGTGCATTTGCAAGAAGCAGTAACTGTAAAGCCAAAATCAAAGACAGATACTGACGAACATAGTATGCAAATTCTGTGTGACAAGTCTTGAAGAACAGTAAGACACAACCCAGGTAAACATATGTAGAACAGTTTTAATCTACAAATGCATAATCCAAATAACTCCCACTTAGAAAAATAATAATCATAACAACTGCTTGTGAAGGTTATCATTATGCATTGATTTTTCACAAGTTTGATCCTGGGCTGAGATTCATTTGATAGTACAAGGTGAGGTAAGGACGACGGCTGATACCAAATTCCGTGCAGTCCCTGACGTAGAGGCCACAGTCCGGAGATGGCATGACACTGCGGGCTCCCTCTGTCGGCGGTGGCTGGCGCACTTCGCGGCTTCGCAGGCAGTGAAGTTTTCAATGAGACTCTGATCCAAGAATTGCCAATGCGCATGGTTCAGAGACTCGGAGAGGAAATGTGCGACATAAACGGTAGTTAGTGGGCGTGTCTCTACATTTTTAGAAAGTCTGCGCTCTTGTTCAAATGTTCCAATGCGTGTGAATTCGTAAGGGACCAAACTGCTGAAGACATCGGTCCCTAGACTTACACACGACTTAATCTAACTTAGACTAATTTACGCTAAGGACAATACACACACCCATGCCCGAGAGAGGACATGGAGCCTCAAATCGCGCGGCTGCGCCCGTGTCATTAATGATTTAAATAGATGACGAAAAAAATCCTTACATGAAGAAGAAGTTGTGCGATAAAAATGAAAGCTGGTGGGCTGTTTCTACATTTGAATGAAGATATCCATACCAATTTCTCGCCATTCTCATGAGAGTAGTGCTAGTAGAATTACTATGATGATGCAAATCATGTTTGCTTCAAGTACACACTGTAAAGGTCGTGACCATTAGTTACCTTCGAGACTGGGCGTGGTGAGCTGATGTTAGTCAAGAATGCCTGTAAGGCTACAAAGGCGCCATTATCAATACCTCACTGAGTTTGAGCGAGGTCGTGGAGTAGCGCTACGGGAAGTTAAATGTTCCTTCTGCGATATTGCAGAAGGACGTGGCTGGAATGTAGCCACTGTACGTGATTGCCTGCAGCCGTGGTCGCGGGAATGTGTGGTCGCAAGAAGACTTGGCTCCAGACGGCCACGTGGCACTACCGAGAGTGAAGAACATCGTGTTCGGTGTATGGTTCTGGCGTATCGCACTCCATCTACAGCAGCGATATGAGCAGAAGTTGGCACCACAACGGTTACTTCAAGCACAGCTCCGAGCCAGACGCCCTGTAGCGTGCGTTGCACTGAACCCAAACTACCGCCATTTGCGAATTCAGTGATGTCAAATGACAGCTCATTGGAGGGCAGGGTGAATGTCTGTTGGGTTTTCTGATGCAATCTGGTTCTGCCTCGGTGCCAGTGATCGCAGTGTGTTGGTTAGAAGCTAACCTTCTGTGTGCTAGACACTCTTGACCTACACCTGGAGTAATGGTTCGGGGTGTGATTTGATATGACAGCGGGAGCACTGTCGTGGTTATCCCACGCACCCTGACTGCAAATTTCTCTGTTAGACTGGTGATTCGACATGTTCTGCTGCCATTCATCAACAGGAAACTAGACGGTGTTTTCCAGCAGGATAACGTTAGGCACATACGCTATTGTAATCCAACATGCTTCTCAGAGTGTTTTCATCTTGCCTTGGCCTGTTCGATCACCAGATCTGTCTCCATTCGAAGACATACGAGTATGGGACATCACTCGAACAACTCCAGCGTCAACCACAGTCGACTTTAGCCGTCCCTGTATTGACTTACCAAGTGCAACAGGCAATGGACTCCATCTCACAAACTGGCATCCGACAACACCATACGTTCACGTTTGCATGCTTTCATTCAACATTCTGGTAGTTTCACCGGTTATTAATGTACCAGCATTTCACATTTGGGTTGGCTTAGATAGCGCATACATTAACCTATGATCTTGCAATGTTAATCATTTACATACGTTATCTAGACAAATGTACACTCCTGGAAATTGAAATAAGAACACCGTGAATTCATTGTCCCAGGAAGGGGAAACTTTGTTGACACATTCCTGGGGTCAGATACATCACATGATCACACTGACAGAACCACAGGCACATAGACACAGGCAACTGAGCATGCACAATGTCGGCACTAGTACAGTGTATATCCACCTTTCGAAGCAATGCAGGCTGCTATTCTCCCATGGAGACGATCGTAGAGATGCTGGATGTAGTCCTGTGGAACGGCTTGCCATGCCATTTCCACCTGGCGCCTCAGTTGGACCAGCGTTCGTGCTGGACGTGCAGACCGCGTGAGACGACGCTTCATCCAGTCCCAAACATGCTCAATGGGGGACAGATCCGGAGATCTTGCTGGCCAGGGTAGTTGACTTACACCTTCTAGAGCACGTTGGGTGGCACGGGATACATGCGGACGTGCATTGTCCTGTTGGAACAGCAAGTTCCCTTGCCGGTCTAGGAATGGTAGAACGATGGGTTCGATGACGGTTTGGATGTACCGTGCACTATTCAGTGTCCCCTCGACGATCACCAGTAGTGTACGGCCAGTGTAGGAGATCGCTCCCCACACCATGATGCCGGGTGTTGGCCCTGTGTGTCTCGGTCGTATGCAGTCCTGATTGTGGCGCTCACCTGCACGGCGCCAAACACGCATACGACCATCATTGGCACCAAGGCAGAAGCGACTCTCATCGCTGAAGACGACACGTCTCCATTCGTCCCTCCATTCACGCCTGTCGCGACGCCACTGGAGGCGGGCTGCACGATGTTGGGGCGTGAGCGGAAGACGGCCTAACGGTGTGCGGGACCGTAGCCCAGCTTCATGGAGACGGTTGCGAATGGTCCTCGCCGATACCCCAGGAGCAACAGTGTCCCTAATTTGCTGGGAAGTGGCGGTGCGGTCCCCTACGGCACTGCGTAGGATCCTACGGTCTTGGCGTGCATCCGTGCGTCGCTGCGGTCCGGTCCCAGGTCGACGGGCACGTGCACCTTCCGCCGACCACTGGCGACAACATCGATGTACTGTGGAGACCTCACGCCCCACGTGTTGACCAATTCGGCGGTACGTCCACCCGGCCTACCGCATGCCCACTATACGCCCTCGCTCAAAGTCCGTCAACTGCACCTACGGTTCACGTCCACGCTGTCGCGGCATGCTACCAGTGTTAAAGACTGCGATGGAGCTCCGTATGCCACGGCAAACTGGCTGACACTGACGGCGGCGGTGCACAAATGCTGCGCAGCTAGCGCCATTCGACGGCCAACAACGCGGTTCCTGGTGTGTCCGCTGTGCCGTGCGTGTGATCATTGCTTGTACAGCCCTCTCGCAGTGTCCGGAGCAAGTATGGTGGGTCTGACACACCGGTGTCAATGTGTTCTTTTTTCCATTTCCAGGAGTGTATTTCCGAAATTTCATTGCTCTACATTAATCCATGGAGAGGAAATAAAAACTTTGAGGTTCACCAATGACATTGTAATTCTGTCAGAGACAGCAAAGGACTGGGAAGAGCAGTTCAACGGAATGGACAGTGTCTTGAAAGGAGGGTATAAGATGAACATCAACAAAAGAAAAACGAGGGTAATGGAATGTAGTCGAATAAAATCTGGTGATGCTGAGGGAATTAGATTAGGAAATGAGACACTTAAAGTAGTAGATGAGTTTTGCTATTTGGGGAGCAAAATAACTGATGATGGTCGAAGTAGAGAGGATATAAAATGTAGACTGGCAATGGCAAGGAAAGCGTTTCTGAAGAAGAGAAATTTGTTAACGTCCAGTATAGATTTATGTGTCAGGAAGTCGTTTCTGAAAGTATTTGTATGGAGTGTAGCCATATATGGAAGTGAAACATGGCCGATAAATAGTTTAGACAAGAAGAGAGTAGAATCTTTTGAAATGTGGTGCTACAGAACAATGCTGAAGATTAGGTGGGTAGATCGCATAACTAATGAAGAGGTATTGAATGGAATTGGGGAGAAGAGGAGTTTGTGGCACAACTTGACTAGAAGAAGGGATCGGATGGTGGGACATGTCCTGAGGCATCAAGGGATCACCAATTTAGTACTGGAGGGCAGCGTGGAGGGTAAAAATCGTAGAGGGAGACCAAGAAATGAATACACTAAGCAGATTCCGAAGGATGTAGGCTGCAGTAGGTACTGGGAGATGAAGAAGCTTGCACAGGATAGAATAGCATGGAAAGCTGCATCAAACCAATCTCAGGACTGAAGACCACAACAACAACAACATTAATTATTCCGGTCTCGGAAACTGACATACAGCCAGGAGAGCGGTGTGCTGTCCACATGCCGCCCCCCCCCCCCCCATATCCGCATCCAGTGACGCCTGTGGGCTGAGGATGACACGGCGGCCGGTCGGTACCGTTGGGCCTTCATGGCGTGTTCGGGAGGAGTTTAGTTTTAGTTCCACATTAATTGTTATTGGTGTTGTGGTTTTTTTCCGTCAATGTATTTGTGATCACATGGCTCACAGAAGAAAGGAGATCGCGAGGCGTGTGACATCTAGCGGCTCTTACGCTGCGGCTTGGTGGCCTAGCCAGCGTGCTCTATCGTGGCTCCGTCGTCCGCTGATGTGGCCGCTACCTGGTAGGTCAGTTCGCATACCACAGGCGTGAGAGGGGTTGCAGGTCTGTTGTCGAAAGGCTGGTACAAAATGAAAACTTCCAACCATCCTCTCGCAGACACAGCTAGTGCTGAAACTGCAGGTCAGCAGAAAAACTGAAATATTAAGTTCTGATTTAATGTCTACATCAATATTTACATCTACATCAACAGCCCATAAGCCATCTTATGGTGTGTGATGTTGGGTACTTTTGGTAGCATAGTCAATTTCCCATTTCCTGTTCCATTCACGAACGATGTGTACGAAGGACGACTCTCGATAAACATCCATATAAGTAATTTCTCTGATTTTCTTGTCGTGTTCATTTTGTGAGATATATATATATATATAGGAGGAAGTAATATTTTGCCTCACTCTTCCGCGAAAGTGCACTCCCTTAATTACAACAGTAAACGTCTCCATGATACACAATACCTTTCTTATAGTGTCTACCACTGGAATTAGTCGGTACCCTCGTGAGGCTCTCACGCTTACTAAACAGCATATGTCGAAAACTGCCACTCTTCATTAGATGCCTTAATTCATGAGAGTTCTACTGCTGTATTGCCGTCCAAATGACGCGTAAACTTACAAGTGGGTTACTAAAGAAATAACATTCCTTCTATTGGAAAACAATTCGAAATGCAGCATACATTTGGTTTTGACACAATTTCCGTTATATATTAACATCTTCAACAGAACTAGTGCCTTTCTCAGCTCATCTTTATCGAGTATCTCTCGGATGTATTGATGAGGGGTTGAACTGGAAGAAACACACTCACGATCTGCTGAAACGTTTGAGTTCAGCTACTCATGCTATTAGGGTCATTGCAAATTTTGGCGATATACATATCAGTAAATTAGCTTACCACGCCTATTTTCATTCTCTGCTTCCGTATGGCATCATATTCTGGCGTAACTCATCATTGAGTAAAAGAGTGTCCATTGCACAAAACCGTGTAATCAGAATAATTGCTGGAGCTCATCCAAGATCATCCTGCAGACACTTATTTAAAGAGCTAGGGATCTTCAATGTAGCCTCACAATATATATATTCACTTATGAAATTTGTTATTAACAATCCGAACGAATTCAAAGGAACAGCAGTGTTCATGACTACAACACTAGGAGAAAGGATGATCTTCACTACTCAAGGTTAAATATAACTTTGGCTCAGAAGGCGGAAAATTATATGCCACAAAACTCTTTGGTCACTTACCTAATAGCATCAAAAGTCTGGCAGATAGCCATACAGCATTTAAAAGGAAATTAAAAGAATTTCTGAATGGAAACTCCTTCTACTCATTAGATGAATTTTTGGATATAGTAAGTGGGTAATTTCCCCAACCCCCCCCCCCCAAAAAAAATTATAAATATTAAGTGACATGTAATATTTTGTGTAATGTAATACATTGTATAGGCACCTTTTATTAACCTGACACGTTCCACAACATTACGAAGTGTCGTATTCATGATCTGTGGAACAAGTACTAATCTAATCTAATCTCTAATCTAGCGAATAGTCAGCTTAACTGGAAAATAGCGCAAGTCACTCTTGTTTGTAAACAGGACAAATGGGCAGATGCATGAAACCACAAACTAATGTTGTTAACATTTCTGTTGTAGGGTCGTAGAGCAGATTCTAAACTAGAGGATTTTGTGGTTTCTCGAAAGTTATTTCAAAGAATCAACAAGGGTTTGGAAAAAAGTAGTTGTGTGAAATACTGCTTGGTATGATGTGATGCAAATAGTAGATTCAGGTAAACAGGAATATTCCGTCTCCTTAGATTTTCAAAAGGTGTTTCAACATTGTTCTTTGTTGTTGGCTCGTGAACAAGATGAGATCATATGGAGCAGCTTTCTAAATACCTAAGTGCAGATCGAATAATTTTGACTAGTACTGCATTATGTGATATTGTGCAACGAATGTTTATCAGGAATGAAAATAACGTCGGTTGTCGTCCAAGCAAGCATAATAGTACATCAAATGTCAATATAATATGATTACACGATATATCAGATGTGTTCAGAAACACACTTCGACTAGTCGCTGACGATTCTGTTATCGACAGGAAAATATCGTCGTAGGCGATCCTAAGGAAATGACTTTGACTCCTCTTGGTGTACTTACGTGGCTAATATACAGGGTGAATCACCTAAAACGTGCACTGCAAATGTTGCGGAAATGGAAAGTGCTATTGATGTGGGATTTCCACAGAATAAATTGCTAGTCAGGGGCTCATATTATTAGCCAATCAACAGATTGTAATAATACTTACAACTTGTATATTTTATGCAAACATACACTGTTTAAATGACCAAATGCCTATTGACATTAACAAACTAAAAGTAGCGTAAATTACAATGTCACTAGTATGTGTTGCAAGAGTCTAGCGCTAAACGCTTACGAGATATCGTATTGTGTAAAGTTCCCACACCAACACTTGTACAACTCCAGTGGTAGCACACACTAAAGAAAAACACAAGTGCATACACTAGTTATGTGGATTCTAACCGAGACAACTGACCATCACAGGTTGTGTTCAAAATGACTACAGGCAGCGCCGGTACACCCTTCCAGTCTGGTATGGAACGACTGCTTCACACGTGCTAGCATTTCAGCGGATTTACATTATCACAGAAAAACTGTTGAGCGTTGTACCTGACGTGTATACTGCTGCCTATAAATTTTTTTTCATCGCTTCCTATTGCGCATACAGCTGCTGACTCGCCATGTTTTCTCCTCTCGGTGATCGAAAAAAGACCCCAAGCTAAAGTGTTGATTTTATGCTTGAATATAAACAACTTATCGTCTTTGCTGACAATACAAATCTACATTTTTATAGTGGAAAATCCGTATTGCTTTGGCTGAGTTATGTACTGAACAGTCGCTTTCTCAGCATCTTTAATACACGCGTTCATTACTAATCAGTGTATATTGATTAAATCGAAGATTTAAGTTTCAAGCATAAACAGTTTTGGTCTCACACAAATGAATTACGTAACAATGTCTTTCTATAAATTATCTTTTAGTCTCACTTTTGATATTTCCGCAACCAAACTTTGGTACTATGAATACTCCAAAAGTTGCAGAGCATAGGTAGTTGAGAAAATGTGTATCACGTAATTTCCAGTTCAAGTTCTTACCAATATAAACATCTAAGACTTTAACATGCTGTGCTTCTAAAGAAGCTTATATATTGTTTATTTTTCCGTCTCAGTTGCATATTTCTTACAGTACGGCTAGTTTCGATGACCAGCGATTACCTTCAGATCCACGGAGAAGCGTAAGCAACCCGTCGTGTGTGTGTCGAAAATACACATGAGAAAATTATATGTAATCTTTTTTTACACATCAACTCAGTTTCTGAATTCTGTTGCGACGAATATGTTGCATATAGTGAACATTATGCTTTGTTTATCGATTTTCATACTTGCATTATTTGTAGTGGTATGGTCAGGCTTTGTGTAATACAGAATAGCTTGTGGTTTCCAATTTCTATGAATACCAACGTCAACTGTGTGCCAAGTTGAGAACCTCAGTAATACACTTAGGTGACAAAAGTCGTGGGATAGTGATGTGCACATATACAGAGGGCGGTAGTATCGCTCACAAAAGACATAAAAGGGCAGTACAACGGCGGATCTGTCATTTGTACTCAGGTGATTCGTGTGAAAGGAATTCCGACATGATTATGATCGCACGATGGGAATTAACAGACTTTGAAAGCGGAATGGTAGTTGGACATAGACGCAAGGGACATTACACTTCGGAAACCATTAGGGAATTCAATAAATCGAGATCCACAGAGTGAAGAGTGTACCGAGAACACCAAATTTCAGGCATTACTTCTCCTCACGGACAACGCAGTGGCTAACGGCCTCCTCTTAAGCACCGAGAGAGCGGCGATTTCGTAGAGTTGTCAGTACAAGGAGACAAGCAACACTGCGTGAAATAACGGCAGAAATCAATGCGGAACGTGCCACGAATCTCCATTATGACACTGCGGCGAAATTTGGCTTTAAAGAGCTATGGCAGCAGCCGACCGACGCGGATGCCTCTGCTAACAGCACGACATCGCCTGCAGTGCCTCTCCTGGACTCGTGACCATGTAAGTTGGACCCTACACGACTGCAAAGCAGTGGCCCTGTAAGATGAGTCCAGATTTCACCTGGTAAGAGCTGATGGTAGGGTTCGAGTGTGGCACAGACTTCACGAAGCCACAGACACAAGTTGTCAACAAGGCACTGTGCAAGCTGTCGATGGCTCCGTAATGCTGTGGTCTGTGTTTACATGGAATGGACTGGGTCCTCTCGACCAACTGAACCTGTTATTGACAGGAAATGGTTACGTTCGGCTACTTGGAGACTTGACTTCATGTTCCCAAATAATGATGGCAGTTTCATGGATGGCAATGTGTAATGTCACCGGACCACAATTGTTCGCAATTCGTTTGAAGGACATTCCGGACAATTCGAGCGAATGATGTGGCCACGCAGATCGCCCGAATGAATTCCATCGGACTTTTATGGAACGTAATCGAGAGGTCAATTCGTACACAAAAACCTGCACCGGCAACACTTTCGCAATTACGGACGGCTGTAGAAGCAGCGTGGCTCAGTATTTTTGCAGGGGAATTCCAATGACTTGAGTCATGCTGTGTCTAGTTGCTGCATTACGCTGGGCAAGTGGAGGTCCAACACGATACTAGGAGGTACCCAGACTTTTCTCACCTCAATGTAGTTCATTTGCAGAGAACCAGTTAATAATTTCAGACACATTTTATTTATATTTTCTAGACTTGAAGTTTGTCCCTTTAGGCTTATGCAACGTCCCCTTAGAAATATTATACATGACTGTGCTTAAACTGACACACAATATTTTTAGCGCAACGCAATCTGACTTTCAAAAATCCCTACAAAAGAATGACCCTGACAAACAATAACCTATACCTTTCACAAATCACTTACCTCACAAAAATCTTCGTTACTCTAACTACTGCAATATAGCGAGCGCCACTACTGCCAGCTAAATAAAAGATTCAAACTACGGAAGGCACTAACTAGTGATAGGCATAGTTAGCAAATGAAAGATTTTGATAGAGAACAAATTATGTATTTACGTTAATAGTCATAATATATATAGCAGTTCATGACATCCAGTCTTACAAATTTCAGAACTCCGCCATCTCTCTCCCCACATCCACCACTGCTGGCGGCTCACCTCCAACTGCGCAACGCTACGCGCTGTTAACAGCCAACTGCCCAACACTACAATGGCAGACAACAATGCAAACTAGCCACAGACTGCACACAGCACAGCCAGTGATTTACATACAGAGCGCTACGTGGCGTTACCTATATAAAAACCTAAACAGCCTACTTACAGGCTTCTGTATAATACTTCCATCATCAACAAAGATAACTGTGATATTTTACGACGTATCATTTTATGTAGTAAGAAGAACGGATCGCGTGTCGATGCTTACGGTACAGGTGTAGCAAGTTTTCTCCATCATGAGGATGGCATTTCGTTTTGTGTATTCACTGGGTTTCTTAGTGTATATTTTTGCATTCGCTCAACCCAATAGGATGAAAACTACACTCCTGGAAATGGAAAAAAGAACACATTGACACCGGTGTGTCAGACCCACCATACTTGCTCCGGACACTGCGAGAGGGCTGTACAAGCAATGATCACACGCACGGCACAGCGGACACACCAGGAACCGCGGTGTTGGCCGTCGAATGGCGCTAGCTGCGCAGCATTTGTGCACCGCCGCCGTCAGTGTCAGCCAGTTTGCCGTGGCATACGGAGCTCCATCGCAGTCTTTAACACTGGTAGCATGCCGCGACAGCGTGGACGTGAACCGTATGTGCAGTTGACGGACTTTGAGCGAGGGCGTATAGTGGGCATGCGGGAGGCCGGGTGGACGTACCGCCGAATTGGTCAACACGTGGGGCGTGAGGTCTCCACAGTACATCGATGTTGTCGCCAGTGGTCGGCGGAAGGTGCACGTGCCCGTCGACCTGGGACCGGACCGCAGCGACGCACGGATGCACGCCAAGACCGTAGGATCCTACGCAGTGCCGTAGGGGACCGCACCGCCACTTCCCAGCAAATTAGGGACACTGTTGCTCCTGGGGTATCGGCGAGGACCATTCGCAACCGTCTCCATGAAGCTGGGCTACGGTCCCGCACACCGTTAGGCCGTCTTCCGCTCACGCCCCAACATCGTGCAGCCCGCCTCCAGTGGTGTCGCGACAGGCGTGAATGGAGGGACGAATGGAGACGTGTCGTCTTCAGCGATGAGAGTCGCTTCTGCCTTGGTGCCAATGATGGTCGTATGCGTGTTTGGCGCCGTGCAGGTGAGCGCCACAGTCAGGTCTGCATACGACCGAGGCACACAGGGCCAACACCCGGCATCATGGTGTGGGGAGCGATCTCCTACACTGGCCGTACACCACTGGTGATCGTCGAGGGGACACTGAATAGTGCACGGTACATCCAAACCGTCATCGAACCCATCGTTCTACCATTCCTAGACCGGCAAGGGAACTTGCTGTTCCAACAGGACAATGCACGTCCGCATGTATCCCGTGCCACCCAACGTGCTCTAGAAGGTGTAAGTCAACTACCCTGGCCAGCAAGATCTCCGGATCTGTCCCCCATTGAGCATATTTGGGACTGGATGAAGCGTCGTCTCACGCGGTCTGCACGTCCAGCACGAACGCTGGTCCAACTGAGGCGCCAGGTGGAAATGGCATGGCAAGCCGTTCCACAGGACTACATCCAGCATCTCTACGATCGTCTCCATGGGAGAATAGCAGCCTGCATTGCTGCGAAAGGTGGATATACACTGTACTAGTGCCGACATTGTGCATGCTCTGTTGCCTGTGTCTATGTGCCTGTGGTTCTGTCAGTGTGATCATGTGATGTATCTGACCCCAGGAATGTGTCAATAAAGTTTCCCCTTCCTGGGACAATGAATTCACGGTGTTCTTATTTCAATTTCCAGGAGTGTACTTGTGAGCAAGATCTCTGGTATTTAAGCTTTTTTTAGGAGAACACTGTGAACTGCACAATAAATTGTTGTTCTGGATAATAACATGTGTGTTACTGAACGTGTGAGATACAGGAGAGTCTTCTGCTCACCGGAAGTGTTTTGCCAGACGTGAGCTTCCGTGGCGACCTGGTAACGTAAGACAACAAGGCGCTGATAGACCGTCTTATCTCACCGGGGACACGCAAGACGGGAAGCGGAAGTGTCGAAAAGGCCTGCTGGATCTTTTAGTCTATCGTTCTCCTTGCGCAGGTTTGCTACCAGAATACGTTAAAACTGCTCTTGAGGATCCATGGGATGCTCAGAGTCGCTAACGCTGGAATACACCAATCGCCTTAGATGGCTTACCCGTAATTTGCAGCAGATCTCTTAGGCAGAGATCTGGTGACAGTTTCTGTAGATAACGCAAAGGTGATATCCATACAATTTATGCAAAAGCGGCGGAATACATCACCATCTATTTGTAGTGGAGTACTGCAACATATTGTGTGTTTAAAAACAATGACCCACTTCAAGCAAAATGATCTTCGTCACAGCACGAATTCCGAAAACATCGATCATGTGAAACAGAACTCACGCTCTTCACAAATCATGTCCTAAAGGTCAGTGACGAAGGTTAACTGGTGGATGCACTGTTTTTAGGATGTCGGAATGCGATGGATTGTCACGCCTGTGCAGGAAAATACAGTCGCATGGGTTATCTAGACACGTGTGGGATTGGGCTGAACACTCTTCATACTGTGACATTCCTCTCTAGCTCTGACACATTTGTAGATGCACGTCGAAATACCGAGTGATTACAATTAAAGTGCAGCTATTCATTGTGGTCCAATGTGGGCTATAATTATCGTATGACAGTGAAACTTGGTAGATATGCTAATCCGTTAATGCGGAATCTATTTACGCTGGAAAACAACTTAGTTCTAATTGTGGCCACCAGGTGCAAATCTTTCGCTATACCCTGTTTGCATGATTTTATGACATCCACGATGCCATTTGACAAGCCATAACGTGAATGAACAGTGTGGCTATCGAGAAGAGATGTTCGTAAAACTGTTTTATGTGAACAGCAGCAATTACAGTGCTCCATTCAAAGAATATATCCGACTGAAAGGGCTGAAGAGAGACTCGATGTCATTAAATGGTTTAAAGAAGATGATGATGACATTCGAAAACACAGTCGAGCTCGGTGTGGCAGCTGGCGTTCTATTCCGGTGGAAGTTATTGATGAGGCTGCTGTTGCTGTAACTGACCACGCAGTAAGTGCCCCGGGTAGAGCCATTGCTTGTGGGGTGTCACGAGAATTGTCCATACCATTCTCAACAGCACGGAAAGTCTGCAGTCTATTTTACACTAGTACCCATACAGGATCCAGGCGGTGCAGCAACTGAAACCTGCTTAATCCGCAGCAACATTCTGAATTTGTTCTTTGGTTTCTGGCATGGATCGAGGTAGATAACATGTAGCATAACATGTGGCTAGGCAATGTTATATGAAGTGACGAGGCACACTTTGCATTACAGGGTGCAGCTAAAACACGGAACTGCTGAACTTGGAATACTGGTAAGCCGCGTGCTGTGCACGAAGAGCCGTTGCACTCGCCGTGTGAGTTTGTGTGGTGTGCATTTGCAAGCCCCTTCATTCTCGGTCCGTTCTCCTTTGAGGAGAACACACCCAGAGGACCTGACTGATGTACCGCGACGTTTTCATGTTACCGAGACCTCCATGGACAGCATGTAATTCGTGTTTTGGAAGTGCGCAACTGTGTAGAAACCACTATTTTCATGCAAGATGGGGCAGCACTTCATGTCGCTCACCCACTGAAAGATCTGCATAATGCAATATTCCACTAACGTATTATCTTCGGAGGTCATCCAGATGCGTGGTCTGCAAGATCACATGATCTGAAACCATGTGACTTTTGGCTCTGTAGATATCCAAAAGGATGCGTTTATCAGGGACGCGTTCCATCTCTACACGATCAGAAGGCCTGTCCACAGGAACACGTTGCTCAGAGTCCACCAGAAGTGCTGCCAGCAAATGCTGATTACGTCGTTTTATGGATGCCGAATCTCATCGATGTCTCCGGTGCCCACAGTGAACAAACTGTATAAGCAGCGGTTAATAAAACAATCAACGTTATGCCTTCCTCACCTGTTTAACCTTTTCTGCCCATGTCCCATCCCTTACCCATTACATACGGAAAGACTTACATACGTCTTTCTTGCACTCACAGTACTATATTTGCACATGGAGGTCAAAATTGGAACTACAAGATTTATCAGAAAGAATCATCCGATTTACAAAAAATCATAACTACGAGGCGTGTTTTTTAAGTTCGGTCCATTTGAACATAAGTACACAACGAAAGGTTATTTGAAAAAAGTAAATTTATTTTCAGAAAGTCCATACTTCACTCTATTTTTCGATATAGTTGCCAAGTTTGTTGAAACACGTATCATACTTCTCAAACAATTTTAAAATACCCTCTTCATAAAAACTTGCCGCCTGCTCCGGTAACCAAGAGTTCACTGCCGTTTTCACTTCGTCGTCATCGTTGTAACGATTGGCACTGAGGTGTTGTTTGAGGTGGAGGAACAGATGGTAATCGCTCGTCGCAAGATCAGGACAGTAGGGTGGGTGGTCTGAAACTTCCCAGACAAAACTGTCCAATAAATCGCGGGTCTGACCTGCAGTGTGAGGTCTTGCATTGTCATGGAGAAGGACAATTCCCTTTGTCAGCATGCCGCGTCTTTTGTTTTGAATCGCTCTGCGTAGCTTTCTCAGGGTTTGGCAGTGTGCTTCTGCATTGATAGTAGTTCCTCGTTGCATGAAGTCGACCAACAAAACACCATGCCTATCCCAAAACACCGACGCCATGATTTTGCGCTGGGACAGACTATGTTTGGCCTTCACCTTTACAGGCGAGTGTGTGTGTCGCCATTCCATGCTCTGTTGCTTCGATTCGGGCATGATATGCGAAACCCATGTTTCGTCTCCAGTTACGATCGGAATCAAGAAGCCGTCACCTTCTTCGTGATCACGAGTGAAGAACTTCATCGCACACCCAAATCTTTGGTTTTTGTGGTCCTCTGTTAGGAGTTTCGAGACCCAACGGGCGCATATTTCCTAAACTTTAGGTGTTCAGAAGCAATGTTGTAAAGCACTGATCTCGACACGTCAGGAAATTCGTTTGAGGGACCTGTTATTGTGAAGCGCCTGTTCTCACGAATACTCGCTTCAACTGAAGCCACCAAATCATCTGTAATCAAAGAATGGCGACCGGAGCGGTCCTCATCATCAACGTTGTCACGGCCATCTTTGGATTCTCGTACCCACTTACGCACTTTGCTTTCACTCATAATAATATCACCGTACACTTCGCAAATCTGTCGATGAATTTCTGCAGCAGACAGGTTCCTTGCTGAGCGAACCTCACACACGGCGGGCGAGTTGACAATCTTAAACATTTTGAAGGCACAGAACAGAACTGTACAGGTTAACTACAGAGCTGAAACTTAGCACGGTTGTTCCCGAGGCATGTCGGTACACGACGCACGTGCTCGTTGCAGTATGCACGCAAACTACTAGTGTCTACAACAAAACGGACCTTGCTTTAAAAACGCGCCTCGTGTTATGTTATTTCATATATGTGCGTGAACAACGTACTGTTAGAAAGAACAACCCTCGAGTTTTATATGGCTCCAGCTAGGTAGCAACGGTGTGCGCCCACTTCAGTTCTAGTAAATATGGTGTCGCGACAGCTAAAAGCGTTTTGTGCTCTTCGTTTTGCGGCAGTGCGGGCCAGTAATAATTGTTCAACGTGACTTTCCTATAAGGTATGGTGTGGCTTCATCTAAAGCACAGAGCGTTAGTCGATGGCATGAACAGTTCCGAGAAACAGGTTGTTTAGTAAGAGCAAATCGCCGGGCCGTCCCCGAGTGTGTGACACAGACGTCGAACGTATCCGCCTTAGTTTCACAAGGAGTCCGCAGAAATCCGTTCGCCGTGCAGCTCGTGAAGGTGTCAAGCAACAACATGTGGAATTCTGGAATTCCGTTCTTGGCAAGATGGAGAATGACAGTTTTCTTCCACGCTCAGCGTTTAGTCACGAGGCAACATTCCATTTAAATGGAAAGGTGAAACGTCGTAATGTGAGAATATGGGGTACGGAACAACGACATGAAGTTGTACAACATGAGAGGGACTCCAAAAATTAATGTGTTTTGTGCACTTTCACAGGAAAAGGTGTATGGTCAATTTTTCTTTGTCGAGAATACTGTTGCAGGAAGCAGAAACCTCGATATGCTTGAGAACTTTCTTTTCCCACAGTTGGAGACTGATTCGAACGACAGCCACAGTGGCATCTGAAAGCGCGGGAATTTTTAAATCAAAGGATTGCTGAACGATGACTTGGTCGCACTGGTCGAAATGATTCACCGTTATATTACTGACCTCCAAGGTCACCAGACCTAATTGTATGTGATTATTTCTTTTGGGTGGTTTATAAAAGACTCTGTTTATATATCTCCATTACCAACAACAATGAAAGAACTGAGACATAGCATAACATTAGCTGTGGAAGCTGTAACTCAGGACATGCTCGCTGCAATGTGGGAAAAATTTGAATACCGCATTGACATATGTCGTGTATCTCAATGGGGGCGTGTTGAATACTTATGAAAAGGCATGAACTTTTTGACTTTCATGTTCATCAAAAAACAAAATTTATTGTACATGTTTATTAGTTTCAGAAATAAAGACGTGCCAAAGCGGATGATTCTTTTCGCTACACCCTGTACTTTTCTTTCAGCGGAAATTGGTTCCATATTGACACATTTGATTATCTACTAAGTTTCGCTGCCAAACGATAATTACAGCCCACACTGAATCACTGTGAGTAGCTGCACTTTAATTGTAAAGGCAAATCAAAAAGTCTTTGCCTGTACTTTTTATTAGCCAAATTTACATACAATTCTACATACGTGATAGCGTTACGGAGATGTTTAGCAAACTCAAGTGGCAGACTCTGCAAGAGAGGCGCTCTGCATCGCGGTGTAGCTTGCTCGCCAGGTTTCGAGAGGGTGCGTTTCTGGATGAGGTATCGAATATATTGCTTCCTCCTTCTCATACCTCCCGAGGAGATCACGAATGTAAAATTAGAGGGATTAGAGCGCCCACGGAGGCTTTCAGACAGTCGTTCTTCCCGCTAACCATACGCGACTGGAACAGGAAAGGGAGGTAATGACAGTGGCACGTAAAGTGCCATCCGCCACACACCGTTGGGTGGCTTGCGGAGTATAAATGTAGATGTAGATGTAGATGTAGACCTTACACTATTTTTCTACATAGTTCCCATACCGGCTCACACATTTGTAGAAGCACTAAATTTGAGATGCCGGTGAAGTAGAATTCGTCCAGCTGACTATGAAACCACTGATGGACTGCTGTCTTGGCTTCATCATTACTTGTGAATCGCTGTCCTTCCAGGAACTTCTTCAGCGGTCCAAAAACGAGGCAGTCACGAACGTCGAGGTCTGGACTGTATGGTGGATGGTCCAGAAACTCCCAGCGAAAGGCCCGGAGCTTTTCGGCAGTTCTGATTGACACGTGTGGTCTCATATTGTCACGGAGCAGAATCACGTTGTCCACATCGAGAATCCCTCAGCGCATTCGCCTGATGGCAGCCCTCAGACATGACAGTGTGGAACAGTAACTGTCGTCATTGGTGGTTGCACCTTGTGGCATGAAATCGAGCAGGAGCTGTCCCCGACTATCCCAACAGATGGGGCTGAACGGATTATTTTTTTTTTTAATACAGGTGAACACGGATGTTTCCGCACCATGCTCTGCCGCTAGGATTCCAGTGTGAAACGCAGTATCCACGTTTTATCGCCAGTAACAATGCGGTCCAGGAAATCTTATCTCTCCTTGGAGTACCATTCCAGATGATTCAGTGAAGATATAATTCACTTGCCTTTAACTAACATTTTTAGGCACCAGCAGACATGAAACGTTACGGTACCATAAGGATCTGTGAACGATACCATAAGCACTCCCACACGATATGCCAAGCTCCCGAGAAATGGGCGTGATGTGCGCACGCCGATCTGCTTTCACCATTGCATCCTCAGGGGAAAGTCGTCAGTCAGCGAAAAACATCGCCTTCCCGACCGCTCATTGTAATGCATAGATCACGGCATTTGTCAAACTCACAACACAACCATCTCACAGTTCTCAAAGCTAGACAGTATTCTCCACATGTGGACTGCATCTCCCTATAGAACTCGGTGGGTAAGGCACATCAGTCCTCCCAAGAAGAGTAAGTAACGGAGAAGATTCGGAAGAAACTTTCCTGAGTTGTCCCTTGTCCCATAGAAAAAGAATCACGCTTCGTTGCTCTAACTTCGTGGGCTTGTGAAGCACAACCACCATCTTTAACAACTGACAGCGGCGCCGTGTGGCGGAGCTACCGGCAGATAACGCCGGCACGAACGAAGAAATGCGCAACGCTGGGAATGGATATGTTGACTTCGCGTTTACAGCCGTAATGCGGCAAAAAAAAAGGAGCAAAGACTTTCTAATTTGCCTTCGTATAACCACCCGGAATATCTGGTAAACGCCACAACATCTATCTGCACAGTAGTTCAAAATACTGACCTTTGTGTTAGACTGAGTAGTACAGGATGATAAATGCAAAAATTATTTGTTTGTTGGAAAACAGCTCATTAATTTTAAGAAATGCTCTCTACTTCTTACGTGTTTATTTCTAAATAAGCTAACATCACAAGTGGTTGCAAGTCAATGTCGATAATACACTGACGGAAAAAAAGTGCAACACCAAAAAATAATTAATGTATGGTAATGAAATTTTGGGAATACATTTGTCTACATAACGTATTTAAGCGATTAGCACTGCAAGATCACAGATTAATGTAAGTACGAGGTGAGCCTTTGCAAATTTGAAATGCTGGTTTTTTAATAACCTGTATAACCGCCAGAATGTTGAATGTATATGGAGTAGAAGTGCCGGATTTCAGTCTGTGGGATGGAGTTCTATACTTGTTGCACTTGGTCGGTCAATACAGAGACGTTTAATACTGTGCGTGCATACCGCTGGGGTGTCGTCTGATGGTGTCCCTTGTGTGTTCGATTGGGGACAGATATGGCGACAGAGCGGGCGAAGGCAATATATCGGCACACTGTAGAGCATGTTGGGCTATAACAACGGTATGTGGGCGAGCGTTATCTTATTGGAAAATAAACCCTGGATTGCTGTTCAAGAGCGGCAGCACAACAGGTCGAATCACCAGACTGATGGATAATTTTGCAGTCAGGGTGGGTGGGACAACCACGGTAGTGCTCCTGCTGTCATACGAAATCGCACCCCAGACCATAACTCCAGATGTGGGTTCAGTGTCTAGCAGACAGACAAGTTGGCTGTAGGCCCTCGACTAGCCTCCTCCTAACCAACACACGACAATCACTGGTACCGAGGTAGAACCAGCTTTCATCAGAAAATACAACTGAACTCCATCTTTCCTTCCGATGAGCACTCGCTTGGCTCCACTGAAGTCGCGAAAGACTGTGGTTTGGGGTGAGTGGAATGCTACTACAGGGCGTCTGACTCCGAACTGTCCTTGAAATAACATATTTGTAACAGTTCGTTGTGTCACTGTGGTGACAACTGGTGCTCAGATTGCTGCTGCAGATGCAGTACGATGCCCCAGAGTCATACTCGGAACACGATTGTCTTCCCTCTCGCTAGTGCGACGTGACCGTCCGGACCCATGCCTTCTTGCGACCGTATATTCTTGTGACTGCCGCTGCCAGCATCATGTACACTGGCTACATTCCTGCGAGGTCTTTCTGCAATATCGCCCAAGGAACATACAGCTTCTCGTAGCCTTACTGCATGACGTCGATCAAACTCTGTGAAGTATTGACAATGGCGTCTTTGTAGCCTTAAAGGCACTCTTGACTCACATCAACTCACCACGCTCTATCTCGGAGGTAAGTAACGCCCACAACCGTTACAACGCATATTTAAAGCAAACCCGATAATCATTTTCATAGTGGCGTCGCTAGCGCCAATCTTATGCGAACTGCGCGAAATTGGAATAGAAGTAGATGCATGCCTACCAACTTTCGTTTAGGTCGCACAACTCCTTTCTGGTGCTGTAATTTTACTTCCGTCAGTGTATATTGGCAACCCAAAATCCCTAAAAGACTTCCTATCAGAGAGCGTTGGGAGACACACGTCTGGTTCACAAGAACCCTGCCCTGTCTAAGTCGGTTCTCTTCAATTGCTGGTTGAAGACTCAGATGAAACATAAATAAGTAAATCTACATCTACATCTACATCTACATGGATACTCTGCAAATCACATTTAAGTGCCTGGTTGAGGTTCATCGAACCGCTTTTACAATTCTCTATTATTCTAATCTCGTATAGCGCGCGGGAAGAACGAATACCTATATCTTCCCGTACGAGCTCTGATTTCCCTTATTTTATCGTGGTGATCGTCTCTCCCTATGTAAGTCGGTGTCAAGAAAATATTTTCGCATTCGGAGGAGAAAGTTGGCGAATGGAATTCCGTGAGAAGATTCCGTCGCAACGAAAAACGCCTTTCTTTTAATAATGTCCAGCCCAAATCCTGTACCATTTCAGTGACACCCTCTCCCATAGTTCGCGATAATACAAAACGTCCACTCTTTTTTTCAACTTTTTCGATGTACTCCGTCAGTCCTGTCTGGTAAGGATCCCACACTGCGCAGCAGTATTCTAAAAGAGGACGCACAAGCGTAGTGTAGGCAGTCTCCTTAGTAGATCTGTTACATTTTCTAAGTGTCCTGCCAATAAAACGCAGTCTTTGGTTAGCCGTCCCCACAACATTTTCTATGTGTTCCTTCCAACTTAAGTTGTTCGTAATTGTAATTCCTAGGTATTTGTTGTTTGATTATATTCCTCGCAGATCTTTTGGTGCATTATCACAATAATGTTGGTGACACTTCAAAATAAATATAACAACTTTCATTTAAAAATTTAAAAGCAGCGAAATAATTTTCTGATATGTCATTATTTACATGTCACTCGTATAGGCTATTGTAAATTTAGATCTATAGTCCCAAAGTAACCTTATGGTGCGTGGTGGAGGGTATTTCTGGGATGACTAACATCTTCCACTCTTCCGTTTAAGAATGATATGTGGGAAGAACGACTATCGGTAAATTAGAATTTATCTGATTTTCTCGTAGCGGTGACTTCGCGAGACGAATGTGGGAGGAAGTAATATGCTACCCCCTCCTTACTGGATGTAAGAGTAAACCTCTCCGTGATGCACAACGGCTCTCTTGCAGCATCACTGGGGTTAGTTGAGCTTCTCAAACGAACTCGCGCAAACGCTTCCGTGACGAAACTTGTCGCTCTTCGATGGATCTTCTCTATGCCTTCCATTAATCCAATCTGGTCAGGGTCCCATACTGATAAGCAACAATCAAGAATGGATCGAACGAGCGTTTTGTAAACCACTTCTTTCGTGGAGGAATTACGTCTTTCTCAAGATTTTTCTACTGAAGCTCAGTCTGCCACCTGCTTCTCCGACGACTACTTTTAATTAAGAGTCATTCCACTTTAGTTCGCTTCGGACCACTGCTTATAGGTATTTTACCTTAGTTTCCATTGATTTGTCACAAATAGCGTAATCGAACAATGAACTGCTGATCGTATAGCGGAAAGTGCAGCGCGCTACCTTAAAAGACAGAGAGATCAACAAGACTCCGATCGAATCCCTACGGTGTATTAATGACGGTTAGGATGTACAACTGTCAGCCTGAGTGCTATTTTAGGTGGTTTCCCCTGTTCAGTTAGGCGAATATTCGACCGGTCCCCAGCCTCCATCTCAGAAAATATACTACGAAAAGAGTTAAAGTGCGGTAACACTCAAAAGAAGTATAGCAGTAGGCGCACACGACATTACCCCCCTTCCCTGCTTAGGTTATCTGATGACTGTGGCGCTAGGAGGGGAACCTGACAACAATACAAAATGAATTCTCCAAATCAAGGAAAACGGGGGACCTCGTCCGACGAGATACTCACCAGGAAGGAGAGAGAGCGTAATCGAGCAGTAGTCGATCTGTTCCTCTATTTACACGTAATAAAAAACATATATTTATTTGTGTTCAAAGCCCCGAGTCAATAATTGGTACCTCTGTATGGCTTCCTGCATTTCGCTACAGTATTCTGGCGTTGCACTTTTCCTGTAGATAACAGTAAAATATGCGAAAGCTTCAAGGAGCTTCCGATTTCATCCACTAGATCATTTATACATGCTGTAAACATAAATAGCCGCCCAGCACTCCCTTGGGGTACCTTGGAATACTACGTTTACATTTGTCGATTTGGATCCTTTAAGAATGACGTGTTGAGTTCAATACGTTACGAAGTCCTAAATCCGGTCACAAATCTACCGAGAAAAGCTGAAAATTGGTATTTTAACCACTAAAATGACAGAGCTGAAATGTACTGAGTGCCTTCCAGAACTCAGGGAACGCGGCATTAACCTGGACGCCGTTCTCTACAACGCTCTGGCTGGACGAATAAAACATGATGAGTTCCTCAACAGCTCTGCGGAATCCAATTTGATCTTTGTGGACGAAATGTTCATTCTCCAAATAGGTCACAGTGCGTTAATAAATTTCTATGATAAATGCTCGTGAGTTAACTAATGACTTTATATATATGCATTTATTCAACGCTAAGTTATTTGCAGTCTATTCCCTCTACCGACATAGCTCGACACCATTCATCGTCTACGGTAGCACAATTAGTGAGATACTTGATGGAGTAAGACCTACACAAACAGCCACAAATCAGGTGTGATGGATCAGGAGAAGACCCTTACGAACCTGTTGCATCACCATTAACATGTGTATTCCTGTCTTTCAATAAATCGTACTCAACATTGTCACATACTCAAAATAAGGGTGTACTAGATTCACTCACAGATGTCCATACGAGTAAATGTAATTCTTGTGTCGGGAAAGAAGACGGTAAAAAACTGGAACATTACAAAAGAAATTAATATGTTGTCAGAACTACTTTATGGGTAATAGGAATTTAACTAAACATTACGTATATTTTGATTAAATGGCAAAACCATTCCAGTCGGCGGGGTCAAGCACTTACCTACTTTGTACAAGCAGTTGACCTATAATGTACAAAAACAGTAGATAATTGGAAGTTTATCGGGACAGTTACTTTACCTGTTAGATACCTACATAAATGATTCAGTTGAAACCTTGAAACTTTTTACAAATGACGCACTTTATATCAGAAAGTTTTATCCAGTAACAACTCTAGTAATACCCATTGCTACCGGCGTAAAATATCAGCACGGAGCAAAGAAAGTTAAATAGTCCTTCAGGAATATAAATGTAATTAAACTTCCTAGAGGCTAAAACAGTGCGTCAGACCGGTACTCGAATCCAGAAACTTTACGCATTTCCGCAAGTTATGCAGTTTGTAACTTCTGTGAAGTTCGGAAGATAGGAGGCAGGTACTGGCGGAAGCAAAGCTCTCAGGGCGTGTTGTAAGTCGTACCGGGATAGCTTAGGCGGTAGAGCAAGTTTTCGGGAAGGGTGAAGTTTCCGAGTTTGAATTCCGAACCGACACACAGTGTTCATCTGCCAGGAAGCTGCAGATCAGCGCACACGCCCCTACATAGTAAAACGTCATTCCGAAAATCTAATGTTGCGCATCATTCGAAATGAAAATTTTTAACATCGTTAAGTAAGTGACTGGTAAATCACTATTAGAGTATGTAAGTAACAATGTGTGTATTATGAAATGGCGTAGTATAAAGGCTCAGAGTGAAGTGAAAGTTAGTTTTAGAACTTTTGATTATAAATTTTATTTATCTTTATCTTAATATAACGCAATAACAACGACATAGTCAGATGCCTGGAAACAAACAGAAAAATTATCTTGAGATATCAGATCTTACAAATACGGTTTGTTGGTTGGATACTGTAAAATTGTAGTTCGTATATGGAAGAGATGCTGACAAACAATTGTTCGTCGTGCACTGGAACACTGATCACTTGTACAGGAGAGAGAGACGTAAATGCTATTAAGATAACTTAAGACTAATGTGAGAGCGTACCATGCTCCTTCCATAAAGTGAATGGGAAAAAATAGTTATGTCAGCTTTGATACAATACCATTTCCATTTTGTTTTGCACTTTACTTCATAGAAATCGCCTCCGTAAAGCTCCTGATCATCTGCCTTCGACAGGAATGTCTGGGATTAATTTCTAAATCGCAATGCCTCATGGAGAGGGGATGTGTGACACTGTTGATGGAGATCCGTACGTCTGACGGGGTCGTTAAGCTTGGCGGCTGCCTTGCTGCTACTCTAGAGGAGTAGACTCTCACCATTAAACGGTTCAAACATAACACCACACTTTAAATAAATCCATCACACTCACCTACATTCATCAGATACACTCCTGCACACAGCAAGGGAAGGGGCCTTTGTACACGGCAGACGAAACCCTTTCCTATACGGCAAGCCTTTGGGTCCCCGACCCAACTGTTTCACAAGATTTTTTCTCTCCTTATTAGCATAACGTAGATACGGACGTAGATTCCACGATCAATTGCCTGTAGCACTGAAAAATTGCCATTTGGCCTTTGCGGTACCTTTTAACAGCGGGATCTATTCTCATTGTTAGCGTCTGGCTACAACGCACTACTAGTGACATTGCTATCCTCATTAAAAGTGAAGAAGAATTGCAGGATCTGTTGAAGTGAATGAACAGTCTACTCAGTAAAGGATATGGATTGAGAGTAAATCGAAAAAAGATCAAGGTAATGATAAGTAGCAGAAATTAGAAATGCGAGAAACGTAACATTATAACTGGAGGTCGGAAAGTAGATGGAGGCACGGAATTCTGCTACCTAGGCAGCAAAATAACCTGTGCTGGACGGAGCAAGGACGACATCACAAGCAGAATAGCACTGGCAAAAAGGTCATCCTGGCCAAGAGAAGTCTACTAGTATCAAACATAGGTCTTAATTTGAAGAAGAAATTTCTGAGAATATACATTTGGAGCATTGTATGACAATGAGACATGGGCTACGGCAGAACCGGAACAGAAAAGCATAGACGCATTTGAGATGTGGTGCTACAGAAGAAAATTTGGTGGAATGACAAGGTAAGGAATGAGGAGGTTCTCTACAGAATTGGTGAGGAAAGGAATACGTGGAAAACACTGGCAAGAAAAAGGGATAGGACGATAGGACATCTGTTAAGACATCAGGGAATGACTTCCATCTTACTAGAGGGAGGGTAAAAACTGTTTAGGAAGACGGAGACTGGAAAATCTAATTGAGGACGTATTTTGCAACTGCTACTGTGAGATGAAAGGGTTGGCACAGGGGAGGAACTCGTGGCGGGCCGCATCAAACCAGTCAGAATAGCGATGCCTCAAAAACAAAAATAAAATAAAATAAATAAAAATAAAAAATGTCACAGTAGTTTTCCCTTGTATCAAGTATTGATCTTATATTCTTTATATTTTGTTAGAATTATTGCTACTGTAAATTTCTGAAAATTGTACATTCACGTGGTGTCGTCCAACGCTTAAAAGATATTCGTTTGGCAGAGCAACCTTGTAGGCACTTTCCTTCATAGCTCTTATGACTGTGCTATGACTATGAATGCTTCAATTATTTGTTAGTGGAACTGAGAAAAATTTAATAGTTGAAATAAGGTGTTGATTAGATTAGATTAGATTAGATTAATACTAGTACCATGGATCATGAATACAATATTTCATAATGATGTGGAACGAGTCAAATTTTCCAATACATGACGTAATTAAGTTAATTTAACAACATACTTAAGTTGATATAACAACTTTTTTATTTTTTTGTTTTTTTATTTTTTATTTTTTTATTTTTTTATATTTTTTTATTAATTTTTTTCTTAATTTATAAAATTCCTCTGTGGAGTAGAAGGAGTTGTCATTCAGAAATTCTTTTAATTTCTTCTTAAATGCTTGTTGGTTATCTGTCAGACTTTTGATACTATTTGGTAAGTGACCAAAGACTTTAGTGGCAGTATAATTCACCCCTTTCTGTGCCAAGGTTAGATTTAATCCTGAATAGTGAAGATCATCCTTTCTCCTAGTATTGTAGTTATGCACACTGCTGTTACTTTTGAATTGGGTTTGGTTGTTAATAATAAATTTCATAAGTGAGTATATATACTGAGAAGTTACTGTGAATATCCCTAGATCCTTAAATAAATGTCTGCAGGATGATCTTGGGTGGACTCCAGCTATTATTCTGATTACACGCTTTTGTGCAATAAATACTTTATTCCTCAGTGATGAATTACCCCAAAATATGATGCCATATGAAAGCAACGAGCGAAAATTGGCGTAGTAAGCTAATTTACTAAGATGTTTATCACCAAAATTTGCAGTGACCCTTATTGCATAAGTAGCTGAACTCAAACGTTTCAGCAGATCATCAATGTGTTTCTTCCAATTTTAATCTCTCATCAATGGACATACCTAAAAATTTGGAATATTCTACCTTAGCTATATGCTTCTGATTAAGGTCTATATTTATTAATGGCGTCATACCATTCATTGTATAGAACTGTACGTACTGTGTCTTATCAAAATTCAGTGAGAGTCCGTTTACAAGGAACCACTTAGTAATTTTCTGAAAGACAGTATTGACAATTTCATCAGTTAATTCTTGTTTGTCACGTGTGACTACTACACTTGTATCATAAGCAAAGAGAACTAACTTTGCCTCTTCATGAATATAGAATGGCAAGTCATTAATATATATTAAGAACAACAAAGGACCCAAGACTGACCCTTGTGGAACCCCATTCTTGATAGTTCCCCAGTTTGAGGAATGTGCTGATCTTTGCATATTATGAGAACTGCTTATTTCAACTTTCTGCACTCTTCCAGTTAGGTACGAATTAAGCCATTTGTGCACTGTCCCACTCATGCCACAATACTTGAGCTTGTCTAGCAGAATTTCATGATTTACACAATCAAAAGCCTTTGAGAGATCACAAAAAATCCCAATGGGTGGTGTTCGGTTATTCAGATCATTCAAAATTTGATTGGTGAAAGCATACATGGCATTTTCTGTTGAAATACCTTTCTGGAAACCAAACTGACATTTTGTTAGTACTTCATTTTTACTGATGTGTGAAGCTACTCTTGAATACATTACTTTCTCAAAAATTTTGGATAAAGCTGTTAGAAGGGAGATTGGATGGTAATTGTTGACATCAGATCTATCCCCCTTTTTATGCAAAGGTATAACAATAGCATATTTCAGTCTATCAGGGAAAATGCCCTGTTCCAGAGAGCTATTACACAGGTGGCTGAGAATCTTATTTATCTGTTGAGAACAGGCTTTCAGTATTTTGCTGGAAATGCCATCAATTCCATGTGAGTTTTTACTTTTAAGCAAGTTTATTATTTTCCTAATTTCAGAGGGAGAAGTGGGTGAGATTTTAATTGTATCAAATTGCATAGGTATGGCCTCTTCCATTAACAGCCTAGCATCTTCTAATGAACACCTGGATCCTACTATATCCACAACATTTAGAAAATGATTATTAAAAATATTTTCTACTTCTGACTTTTTGTTCGTAAAGTTTTCATTCAATTTGATGGTAATACTGTCTTCCTGTGCTCTTGATTGACCTGTTTCTCTTTCAGTAATATTCCAAATTGTTTTAATTTTACTATCAGAGTTGCTGATTTCAGACATGATACACATACTTAAGGATTTTTTAATAACTTTTCTTAATATAACACAGTAGTTTTTGTAATGTTTGATAGTTTCTGGGTCACTAGTCTTTCTTGCTTTCAGATACATTTCCCTTTTCCGGTTACAAGATATTTTTATTCCCTTAGTAAGCCATGGTTTGTTACAAGGTTTCTTACGAGTATATTTAACTATTTTCTTGGGGAAGCAGTTTTCAAATGCGTTACAAAAATGTCATGAAATAAATTATATTTTAAATTGGCATCAGGTTCACGGTACACCTCATCCCAGTCTAACTGCTGTAGGCTTTCCCTGAAATTTGCAATTGTTAAATCGTTGACTGAACGTACTACTTTGGAGGACTGTTTAGTATTGCTGAATAGAGCTATGTCACGTATTGTAACTAGCTGTGCACCATGATCAGAAAGACCATTCTCAACAGGCTGAGCATTTATCTGGTTAAATTTATTTTGGTCTATAAAGAAGTTATCTATCAGTGAGCTGCTATCCTTTACCACCCAAGTAGGAAAATCAATAATGGGTGTCAAATTGAAAGAACCGAGTAATACTTCAAGGTCATTTTTCCTATTACCCTCTTTCAGAGAATCTACGTTGAAGTCCCCACAAATAATAATTTGCTTCCCCCTGTCTGACAGATAGCACAACAAGGAGTCCAAATTGTTCAGAAATAGATGAAAATTTCCTGATGGGGACCTATATACAGTTACAATTATAAATGTGCCTTTATTTAATTTAAGCTCACAGGCACATGCTTCTATATGTTTCTCTGCACAAAACTTTTTTGTTTCTATACTTTTTGCACAATGATAACTTTTGACATATATGGCAACTCCTCCCTTCTCCATATTTTCTCTCATTACATTTTATGGAGTATGTTTACAGCTGAAATAGTAAATACAGTTCAGTGACTGTAATATAGACAGTAACAAAACACTGATGAACTTATCAGTATTCTAATACTGATATCACGACCGCATTGTAAGCTACGAAAATTTGTCAATATTTGCTTGATACTCGGAAAGTTTGTAATCGACCTTTGGATTCTTGACAATCGATGTCTTGCAGCTGAGGTACAGGATCGATATAAGATTGATCATCAGTGTGTTATTTAGTTCGGAGAGCAGACGATTTCAGTGAGATGAGCTCATCACGCATCCAATTATCAGGTTGGTGCAAAAGTTGGTAGTGTTCTTGTTTTACACGTCGGTATTGCGGTTGTTACAGTCATTTTTTATTTGTAATTCACTGTTGCATTTTGAATTTACATAGTGTTATTATGCCATCTGGAGATAGTGAGTGGAGCTGCGGGCGCTAGAAAATGGACTCCCAAGTAGAGAAACTGGATCATTTCCGACATGTTCTTCTGTTTGAGTTCAATAGAGGGATGACAGCACGAGAGGCAGCCAGGAACATTTGCGGTGTGTGTGGGGATAAAGCCACTGGACAGAACATCGCATGACAAGGTTTTCCTCTTTTTAAGGGGGATAGCTTTGACATTACTGACCCTCTACGTTCGGGGAGACTTTCGGCTATTGTTCAAGACCGTTTAAACGCATTCATCTACAACGACCCACATCAGTGTGTTGAGAAGTGGCAGATGTAATCAGCTGTGATCCTTCTAGCACCATGCGACATTTACATGTGAAACGGGGAAGGTTCGAAAATCGTGTGTATGGCTACCGCATGCTCTAAAACAAAATCACAACAATCAGTGTGTGACCATATGTGCTCGTCATCAATTGTCTCGTGAACAACACCGACCATTCCAATTCCTATATCGTTGCTGGTGACGAGAAAAGGTGTGTTTATGCTAAATACGGGAAAAAAGGAATCGTTGAGCCTAATCAAGGCAGCGACTTCCCGTAGAAAGACATGTGCGCACCCACAGAAGATAATTTTATGCATCTGGCGGAATAGTGACGGTGTGGTGTACTTCGAATTGCTTCCCAGACGTGTAGCCATCAGTGTTGATATTTACTGTGAACAACGCAGACGTCTTACAGACACAATCCGAGAACGACGACCAGGAAGAATGAGTGAAGTGACGCTATTCCACGATAACGCACGCCCGCATTCTGCGAGACAGACAAAGAACACCATACACGAATCGTGCTGTAAAGTCATTCCACTCGCACCTTATTCACCAGATCTTACGCCTTCAGAATTTCATCTTTTCAGCTCCTATCGAACAACGTTCAAGGAACTTCCTTTCTGGTTCAAAATGCGCTCCGAACGTGGCTGACGAGTTTTCGCCTCAAGACCACGTGATTTCTAAAGTCTGTGAGTCGAAAAGTTACCTCATCGTTGGAAGGTTGTTGCAAATAGTTAAGGAGAATGTATTATTGATGACTAAAGTCTCTGTATTGTGTATCTGTCGTGTCTGTTAAATCTGACAGGAAAACGCTACGAACCTATGCACCACCCGGTATAACATAACTTCCTTCCCTCGCCACATATATAGCAGGGATGAATGTTTCTTCTACCCCTGGCTACCTGCATCGGCACAAGAGTCCATCTGCACGATTGCAACACACGTGAAGTACGAAAACTGCCAATTTAAACTAGAGGTAATTACTGATCTTTGCGATTTTATGTTAAAGAATGTAAACAAAGAGACCTCTTTCTCTAATAAAATATCATATATTTAGAAAGTGTTTTTTGAACTGCTGGAGCCCATCCTCGGGTCTTGTCATTGAAAATCAAGTTTAGGACTTATTTAGGCATACAGGCCGCATGCAAGGAATGTCACAAGGATACTGAAATACGAGTAGGCCACAGGCGTTATTTACTTAATTTATTGCTGTTGCAGACTGGACCTGGAGTCTTGTGTCTAATGCAGATTGTGTAATACAATTTGCAGCCATAACATTAAATGAAACATTGAGTTTATAAAACCATTACCAACTGCTGACCTTTTTTACTACAGCTAGAAGAATCTGCTCTAAAAACTCACTATCTAACCCCGAAAACTTTACGTAATGTAACTGTAGGTATATGTCCCACATTAAACAGAAACTATTATCTGGTATTCCAGAAAGCACGGGTGTTGCACGTGTCTCTATACTCAACTATTTAAAAAATGCAAAGTATGACTATTCACTGCAACTACAGACTACGTTACTACAGTAAAACTATTGCTGATTTTTTTCTGATCCATGTTACATTATCAAGTCCATCGGAGGCCTATTGGACACAGAGTCGTTTCCACTCCTTCAGTACGAGACGATCATTGCGATATTCTCAAAGTTTTCCTGTTATCACGACGACGGTTCAACATCCTCAGAGCGCCTGGTACCTCCCACAATGGCGCTTGCGTTAACAGCTATTTGTAACTGTTCTTGGCTACTGGTATCATTTGAAACGCCACATTTTTATCTTGTCATAACGGTTAGTGATATTTTTCCTTCTGCAGTGGTCGTTAAAACCTGTTGGTCTGCCGTCCATAATGAACCATTTTGACTGTTATTGATTTCACTGTCTTTCTGGAGGCTTCTTTCTTTTTATATACACATCTCATACACCTGTTGACATATTGTTCGCTAGAATATGAAGCAGCTGCCACTTTTTCTCATTAGAGACCGTAATACAAAGAGTGTAAGAGTATGGCAGTACGTATTGTTCTAGCGGGGAAATGTGACATAAAAGTATTCCATATTCCCCTATTCTCTATGCTTTCGGAGATACAGCTGTTTGAAACTCACACAGCTGGCCACATTGGCCATTTGAATATGCATTTAGGCGAGGGAAGACGGTAATGCTTCTGTGTACACTAATTATCAGTATTATTTATCAGTTAAACTGTGGTATGCTACCACCGATAAACACTCTGGTCCAGTTACTGTTTTAACTACTGTTTTAACTATACACCATGATTGTCTATAGAGTGAACATACCGTCACGTCACTGTAGTGTAACGTTGTTTGCAGTTTGGGCTAATGTTTAACGTTTAGTATTATAGTTATCTGTAACATTTTTCACATTTATTTATTAGGAACAGCAATGTTGAATTACAGCTGTTGCTATACATGCAAATCGAAATATGTCAAAGGAAGAACTAGTGCTTTTCATAGGCAAGTATTCCAAAACACGTACAAATGTAGATGACAAAAACTGAATGCTTGCTCCATAGCTATCCCTGCTCTGTGGTTTCAACGGGGCTTAGTGATCCCTGCAGAATCTGTTGCTTGAGTACTTGGTGGATGTTCCCTTGGCTGTAATTTTAGTTATAATTTATACTACTTATTTCTTGTAGTCCACTTTGTTGATGACAACAGTGGAACGTTACATATAAAATTATATTTATGTGAAACTTTATGATAGTTTATTTTTTTCTACTCTTAAAATTAAACAAATATTACGGGGTCTGTCAGCTGGAGTGACCGAGCGGTTCTAGGCGCTGCAGTCTGGAATCGCGCGACCGCTGCGGTTTCAGGTTCGAATCCTGTCTCGGGCATGGACGTGTGTGATGTTCTTAGGTTAGTTATGTTTAAGTAGTTCTAAGTTCTAGGGGACTGATTACCTCAGAAGTTAAGTTCAAAAAAATGGCTCTGAGCACTATGGGACTTAACATCTATGGTCATCAGTCGCCTAGAACTTAGAACTACTTAAACCTAACTAACCTAAGGACATCACACAACACCCAGCCATCACGAGGCAGAGAAAATCCCTGACCCCGCCGGGAATCGAACCCGGGAACCCGGGCGTGGGAAGCGAGAACGCTACCGCACGACCACGAGATGCGGGCAGAAGTTAAGTCCCATAGTGCTCAGAGCCATTTGAACCATTACGGGGTCTGTCATGTTATTTTCATTATCT
Organism: Schistocerca piceifrons; assembly: GCF_021461385.2. NCBI lineage: Eukaryota > Metazoa > Arthropoda > Insecta > Orthoptera > Acrididae > Schistocerca > Schistocerca piceifrons. The sequence goes on from NC_060140.1 coordinate 876,749,609, forward strand.
TTATTTTTTTCCACTACTGTCGCTGTAACATTTAGGTGACTAACTATACGCTACTTTACATGTAGTTTTTCTATGAAACTTTACCCACTCTCAGTAGGCTATTCCTTAGCTGTTACAGAAAACGATCCACATGTTTCAATTATTTCAATCTATTTTGGCCAATTTTACAGATACCTTTATCACCTTCTGCTATTATTATTATTGCAATAGCATATATATATATATATATATTACACTTCATTTCAAAAGCTATCAATTAGCTAATTCGTCTCCTGTGGCTATATCACAGTAAAAACTGTCATGTGTATACAGTAGTACGATGTATTCCACACATCAGTGTGGGGGAAAGCAATATGTGATGGTATGTCAAATAAGAGTTTCACACAGCTATAGTAGGTACATCACAAACCTCCCAGAGGTGAGGTGCGTAAGTATAATCGAAAAGTGCAACACTTAAGGGGGTTCTGTCGGTGTGTCAGCATAAAATATATCAACATACTGTAGTTTAATTTTTAAAGGGAAAACTATACGACGTGATCAAGATCTTAAAATCAAACGGGATGCTGTCCAACAATACAGTAGCGCTATTGACTTCCATCCCATTTCATCTGAAGACGCTGTGCTCAGGCGTCAGGATGTCTACAATCGAAGTTCCAGTTTTAAAAAGTAGTGGGAAGAGAAGCATTGCTCAGAATGACGTCAAATTTGAACTGCATATTACTGACGCGCAGGTGGAAACGTCACGGAACAAAAACAAAAAAAAAGAAGTCCAAGAGATGGCGTCAGAATTTGCACACCAACAGATGTAGGGCACGGCACGCGGCTGTTCCTCAGGTTGCCTCCGAGACGCGTAACACGACTGTCTCCGTGAAGGATAGCGCGCCGCCGCTACAGCTATGTTACAAGAACGGTGACTGTGAGCCAGTAGACATGCAGAAATTCGGACACGCAAGGGTATGAAAAAAGTCATTGGCACGATGCCTGCCAAGTGTCTGTAGAAAAGATAACAAAATCTGAAAAGACAGGTTCTTTTGAAATGCGATTTGGGAGAGAGAGGAAAGATGTTGATACGACGTCTGTCGAAGATGTGGCCAGAGCATTGCAGGAGCGGTGCAGTGGTGACGTGCAAGTATGCAGTGCACGGGGAATTGCCCGAACGTTGGCCAGGCCTGTGAGCACAGCGCATACAATCCTACGAAACATCCTGCACTGCTATCCATACAGATCACCCATGTTCAGAAGCTGCTTCCTGCTGAGCTGCCAACAAGACAAACTTTCGCTCTGGAATTTCTAGCGCGCATGGGAGTGGACAGTGAATGGTCATGGAACATCCTGTCGTCAGACGAAGCCTACTTCCATCTGCAGTACGGTCAGTACGCAGAATATGGACAGCGGACAATGTGCACACACATAAACTGGTACCATTTCATTCTGTGAGGGTGACTGTGTGGTGCGGGTTCACAGCATCTTTTATCGTAGGGCCGCATTTTTTCGAGGAGATGAGACCTGCGTGTCCTGTTACTTGTACCGTCACTGGTAAACCCTGTGAGAGTCTTTTGGGCACCAACGTTATTGCAACCCATCAACATCGTGGATGTGCGAGCAGGATCATTTTTATGCAATATACCTCCCCTCCGCACAATACACAGCTCATGAAGCTGCAGCCGCAGAGGCATTTCGGAAATGCTAGGATTATCAACTGTCACTTCCCTACAGCCTGACCGTCCAGATCACCCGATCTTAATTCGTGTGATTTCTGGCTGTGGGGGTTATGTGAAAGATTAGGTGTTCACTGCTCCAGTTACGAACGTAGCTGAATTGAAGGCGCGCGTTGCGCAGCGCATTCTGAACGTGACTCTTGGGACACTCCGATCCGTTGTGCAGCAGGCTGTCCCTCGATTTCAGTTTGTGGCCAAGACGGTGGACAGCATATTGAACGTGTCTTGCGCTAGTCTCACGACTGTTAGAAACCGATGTCATTTTGTTTTCTATGCGGTTTTTAACGCCAGGATAACTAACAACAGATGTCATTTTGCTTTTTGTGCTGTTTTTGGCCTTTTATGCAGCTTTTGGCTTCAAGACGATTTTAAACCGATTTTTACTATCCGATGTGGTACGATCTTGCTATGGTGGATGGGCTTATCTAATAGTGCTGCAACTATAGACTGCCGAACTTGTACAACCATGGACATTGAACAGTACGGATGGTGTAATGTGCAACTCAAACCACACCCGTTGTATTGCGATTCATCTGCCATTTGTAACCGACCTTATTCGCGTTAAAGCGTACAGCGCCATTTATTGCTAAAATTTTCATTTACATTTTCTTTTGTTCCATGACGCCTCTCTTTACGTCAATAATATGCTGTTCAAATTTAGCGCCATTCTGAGTAGTGGTTGCCTTTCTAGAGCGTTCTGAAACTGAAACTTTAATTAGGAACTTTAATTATGAACAACCTGCATTTATTCCATCCTTCGTTTTCTGGTCATACGGAAATTTAAATGACATCATATATTGCAGAATATACTTCTATTACATTAGTAAGAAAGTCTCAGAATGTGTTAAAGGCACTAAGAAAACATATAGTCAGATGCAAATCCACCTTCTTCAGTTCTGTAATCACTTCTTTAACCACTACTCTATGGCAAAGATATGTTTTTTTCGACTATTGTGTCGGCTATCAGAGTATCTCTTGAATGTTTATATTGCTGACGCGTCGTTAACTCACATTTAATTATAAGGGTGACGTGTTTGTGATAAATATTCGATGTGACATTGCCTTCAAACAGCGTACTGGTGTACATTAGGGGTTTTGAAACAGCATACTGCCACAACACGCAAGTCAATACGGCGCTTCGAAGTTGCCCAAGGTACGAGTAAAGCAAAGACCATCAGTGGAAATACTGTATATTCCTCTTTGTGAGAGGAATGCACGAAGGCTCAATGTCTAATTACACATTTTGTCCTGCTCATCTGAAAGGTCACTCCACAAATATTTCTACGCTACGTTCTTTGCAGATGAAAGTGCAAGATGAGAATGAATTAAAACTTAACCAAGCATTTCGTTTTATGATAATGCACTTGTTCACCAGACATTGGAAGCACTTCGCTTTTATTACACATCTCCTGTGCCATCCTAAGAATAATTTTCGATCATTCACGCACACTGTACAGAGGTAGTGCTGCCGGTCGCGGTGGCCGAGCGGTTCTAGGCGCTTCAGTCCGGAACCGCGCGACCGCTACAGTCGCAGGTTCGAATCCTGCCTCAGGCATGGATGTGTATGATGTCGTTGGGTTAGTTAGGTTTAAGTAGTTCTAAGTTCTAGGGGGCTGATGACCTCAGATGTTAAGTCCCATAGTGCTCAGAGCCATTTTTGAGGTAGTGCTCACCACCAAAACTTAGTGAGCTACAGTGTTACCCAACAAAAATGCTATCTTTAATGAACTAAACATTTAAATAAACAGCTGACGTGTTCTTAGCCACATTGCTAAGAGTGAAGAGTTGTAGTCCATGACGAAATAAGCGATTGCAATCGCACGTAAGAAAATGTGTTAGCATATATTTTATCAAAAGATAAAGGACGATCAAAAAATTTCCGTTTGAGGGTGTTGCTGCAGCGTATATTCAGTGTAGCGTGACTCCGATGCGGGTATTTAAGCACCGAACTGCAAGGATGGTATTAGTGTGGCGTTCGCGTCTTACCCAATGTGCGGCAAATGCGAAAGCTTGAACTTACCAAATGCGTCCGAACAGGATCAGCTTGCTGTAATTGTTTTCTTGCCTGCCGAAGGACAAACACCGGTAGCCATCCATCGCAGAATGAAGAATGTGTATGGGGCAACATGTCTATCAGAAATCACCGTTGTGGAATGGCACCAAGGGGTGATTGTGCTTGGTGATAGCGCACATCCCCTATCGCAAATGTTGTAAAGCAGAAACTATTGGTACACCAACGCTACTGGAAGACTCTCAAGAACCCGTCCTTTAGATCTGACCTCTCCCCATGCGATTATCATGTCTCTGGGATCTTCAGGGGGGACGTTGATGAAATTGACCAAAAATTTCAATTTTCGATTTTTTTTATTTGTTAGTACAACTCATGGACAAAAAGTTCCCAAAGTTTCAATGCTGAAATCGCATTCGAAGTGGCTTAAAATTATTTAAAAGTGTGACGCGGCCTCCCTGCCACGCCCATGTTTTGAAGCAGCACTTCAATTCCAGCTCAGTGAACAACGATTCTGTGTCTTACTTTCAACCAAACGTGTGTGGGATACATCCAGAAGGCCGTGATACATACTCTTGGGTTTCATAGATCATCTTTGACTCTGTTCCGTATCTTATAAAGAATAACAAACTAGCTGCATCGTTTATGACGAAGCAATTCTTTTTTTGCCTTGTGATACTGAAGGAGATTTATACAAGTGTTAGATTCTTTCCTCATTCAGTTATGCCACGATAATAAAGAGTGTATAAAAAACCTCGGGACGATGAAGGTATTAGAAAGAATGGGCTTCAAGATAGGAAAATTTACTCAAGACATCCTGAGAAAAATAGATTTACAGTGCGTCTCTGCAGCTGAAAAGTCAGTTGAAGACCTGGTAAAGGAAAGAAGACAGACAACAAGAAACCAGAAGAGAAGCCTTGAAGGGAAACACGATCCAGAGTACAAACTGAAGAAGTGACATATGGAAAAAGTTAGGTTGAACTTTAAATTGCGTTTCCTGAAATGTTTGTTTTTTAAAGTTTATGTACCTTTTCCTCAGATTCTATGAATGCTAGAAATATGAAATTTTGTACACATATTTCTGTAAACCTAATAAACGTTGCCTCAAGAGAAAATTTTGAAGTTCTGATTGCAAGCTGAGATATGGGGCAAAGTGCTTGGAATTTTGCATGAATCTAAAACTGTACTTGTCGAATTATAACTTAAAAAATACGTAAATTCTCCTATTTGACCTATTCCAAAAACCTCATGAGGGAAGCTTACAACATATAAAGAGATGAAACAGAGAAAGTTTTGTAGAAATCTCTTGAATACTTTCTGACAAAAAGGGACATCCATTATTATTTAAAGTAAAACTTCAAATTTAATTAAAAAAAACTTGAACATATATAATCAAAGGGTTTCATATGTAAATGTGTTTCTTTCATGTAAAGCGTGGTACAAAATTTCATTGCCATATCTCCAAAACTGTGGATTTGGTGCATTTTTGAAATAGTGTGTGATTTTCATCAACCTCCCCCCTTAAAAAACGCTTTGAAGGGTTAAATATACCTGTAAGACGAAGACTTGCAGCAGGCAGTTACGGAATTCTTCACGCAGCAGGGTACGGTGCTTTAACAAACGGAATTCTTCAAACTGGTGCGTCGGTGCGATAGCCTCAAAGCTCACAGCGATTTTACTTGCATCCCGATTCTTGACTGTACGGCCTTCGAATGCAAACATTTTGATCGCCCCTTTTACGTTAGCACATCCATGCTGGACGCGATTCATTATTGTAGCTTTCTTGACTAATCATCTTTTAAACCATCGTAATAATGGATCTTGCATTTTACTTACGTTAACACAGCAATAAGGACGAAGTTTTGCATAGCAAAGAAAACGGAAAGTGAAACTAGTCGATGAAACACATACGGTGTCGAAACGATGCATACCTTTTTCTCATAGGATACGTTATCCAAAAGATGGCTGTCCACTTTGTTGCAGTCATTCTGTTGACTTGAGGTGACAAAGCGGGTCCTCAGACTAGGTATGTTGTAAGCGTCAGGAACAGTTAATAACAAGCGGCAATAATTAAATATGCAACTTCACGAAATGACTGTACCCACGGGAAAAAACAGGATGGACTCTTCATAAAAACGCAAAGTAACAGTTGGTGACGTTGTTTCATTGTTTGTGGAGGAGGAAAACGAGAAAGGTCAACATGCTGTACAACAGCCTCAGCACCGGGGGAAATCCCCCCCCCCCTAAAGACAACAGCAACTACGGGCACCATGCGTCATCTGTCCAACACAAGCTGCATTCAAGCTCCACATGTCAGCTCTGACGGCGCTACTCGGAAATTTCTGTCTGTTCCTAATACTACTCAACTATCGGCACGTCCTGGACTTCCCCCTAGCACCACCTCCACCACCAACTCAAAAGCGCGAAGCATTTGCAATAGATATACTGCTAAGAAATCCACTTAGAGGAACACAGAACAAAGCAGTGGTAATTGATAACTGAAAACTTGAAAATGGAAACTGAACATTGTATATACTGGTGCAATGATCCAACATAAAGTTATATTGACGTATAATAAAGATACATTAGTACACAGTAGGGAGTCAAGAAAAAGTGCACATCGTAACATAAATTAACGACGTTGATAAGAGAATTAAAACTGTATGGAATATTGTGAACGAGAGAAAGGACAGGAAGCCCACAGAATATACCACAATTAAACTGGACGAACTCGTTGCGACTGATAACTAACAAGTTACAGGATCAAATACTCCAGTTCAAAAATCAAAGGTATATAATAAAAATGTTTAGTAGCCACTAAACGGCCAATATACAGCTATTCTCACAAACAAATCACGTACAAGGGCTGCTCGGAAAGTAAGGTCCGATCGACAGCGAAATGGAAACCACCGCGAAAATAAAAAAAAAGGTTTCATTTGCAACGGTCAGCAGCAACTTTCATTTACTTCTCTACATAGTCACCATTCCGATTTAGACATCTGTCGTAGCGTTGTGCCAACTTTCCAATATCCTCGTCAGGGAAGACATTTCTCTGCGCTTGTCTACAGTACGTTTTCTGTGCCAAAATGACGTCTTCATAGCCAGCGGTTTATGTGAGCAGAGATGTAACTCAGGGGGAGCAAATTACAGGCTGCATTATGGCTGATCAAACACTTCTCATTGAAAACATTGCAGGAGCATGTGACGGATAACGGCGGCAAAGCGGGAGGTTGGACGGAAGCTGGAAGAGTTGCGAAAAAACTAGGAACGGTGTGATTCGTGGACGCGGAGGACGTCAGTAAGGACACGCAGATTCAGCAATTCGGTCCTCGATTCGAGAGCTAGCAACGGCGCGGACCGTAGACGTGGAGAAGAACAACAGGAATATTATTCTTACTGAAGATGGCGAATAGATGAGATTAACATTCGGACCGAGAGAGCGGAGATCAGCAGAATACTTAACTGAGGGCAGTGATAGACTCTGTGGTAACCCATCGAGGACAGTGGGAGAGTACTGGACATGAATCATTTGAATAATGAAAATTGAGAGCAACAGCTGTATTGTAATTCAAACTTCGTTAGTTGAAAACATGCTACCAGTTTCCATCGGAACGGCTTCGTTTTCAGGTCCAAAGTGTAATCTGCCATCAACGTACGAACCATAATGACAAAGACAGTACAGATTATTAAGCACTGTACGCCAGCATGTGTGACCAACAAAGTCGAGAAAGGCGGGGCCAAAACCATTTGCCTTCCGTAGGTAGCAGTAGCAAGCCCACCAATAATCGGAGTTATGAGTTGGATTGCAACACAGCGGTTGTTTTCAGTTTTCATTATTCAAGTGCAGTGACACATGGCCACCATAAGATCTGCGGTTCAACAGTAGACGGCGTAGCTCATAGTAAGAACGGATTGCGACAGCGTCACACACGGAACAGACAGGCGCGACGATCCGTTAGTGGCTAGTCGATCCGAAGCGGTGGCCTCTGTAACGGTCGTTCTGTCACAACAGTAACATTATCTTCGTTCACTGTGAAATAACTGCTTACCTATCACACAACTTTGCTTTTCTCTGAATGATAGATCACGGCGGAAACTCCTTAATATGCCTACTCGTCACCAAACCATGCCAACCCATAATTATGAGTATTTATGTAGGCCTCTGTCTAGTAATGGATATGAGATAGTTAATGACAGTTGTTAATCCTTGAAAAACGTAACGATGTTTCTGGAATAAATTCTAGATTTTGTAATTGGTTACTTTAATCTCATAGACATTAAATCCTCTAACATAGTAAAGAGTTAGAAAAGAATTAGAGAGATCACATTCAGGATGCATTTCTTAGGGCCAGTAATACCAGATGGCGTTATCTAAAAAAGCCATTGCGCAACATTATTATGTAGTATCATGGGGCCAGATTCTTCAGATCCGACTGTGATAACGCATTTAAGATAGAAGATACTCTATCAACGGACGGGATCTCGCGCCCTATGCTATCTGTATGACTTCCAAAGTCCACAATTGTTTAATTTATTTCAGATCTTTGTGTTGCCACTTATTTCGGAAGCTTATCTCCGACTTTCTAACATCAAATGGCTCTGAGCGCTATGGGACTTAACTTCTGAGGTCATCAGTCCCCTAGAACTTAGAACTACTTAAACCTAAGTAACCTAAGGACTGCCCGAGGCAACATTCGAACCTGCGACCGTAGCGGTCGCGCTGTTCCAGACTGTAGCCCACAGAACCGCTCGGCCACTCCGGCCGGCTTCGGACATAAGACTTTTCGCTTTGTACATATTAAATTCCCTGGTTCCACAGTTAGCTCCACTGCATTCGTATTTTTCACAGCTGTGATTAAAGCGAAGTCAGTTTGTTTAGGGTGGCTTCGTTCTGACCTAAGAGTATCTACAGAAATTGTACGATGTAACTTGGTCCTTAACTCCCGGCATCGTCAGTCTTTCAGTGTTCATACTCGAATAGTTATCTTAAATGCGCCGTTGTGGACGAGCGGTTCTAGGAGCTTCAGTCCGGAACCGCGCGACTGCTACGGTCGCAGGTTCGAATCCTACCTCGGGCATGGGTGTGTGTGATGTCCTTAGGTTAGTTAGGTTTAAGTAGTTCTAAGTTCTAGGGGACTGATGACCTCAGATGTTAAGTCCCATAATGCCCAGAGCTATTTGAACCATTTATCTCAAATGCGGTATTGTGTCGCCGTTTGTTCTTGTAATTATTATCATACACGTTCCCATAAGCACCTGTGCATAGACTAACTGCCCAGAAATCACCAACAAATACGACTTCCTGTCGTATTTATTGAAACGCCACTTAACCTAAAAACACAAACTAGTAATAGCTGTGTGTCGTGGAAGTTGTCCTTTAACTGCATAGTCTCCCCAAAGATCTTTCACTACTCTTGGCCGCGCACGCGCAGCAGTGAGCAGTACAGTTTCGAAACTTAAGTTTCGCAAGTGTCTCCGTGTACACTGGGCTTACAGTAACGAGTTTCTAAACACCCAACATTTTTAATGGTGAGCTCTACGATCTGTCTTGTGGCAGTTCTTCGTCTAGCAGAGTGCACTGTCTGCTGGGTGTGACGCGCGCAGCTGCGCTCTCGTGACGTCAGCGGCGGGCAGTCCCCTGATTGGCGGCAGCCTCGTGGCGGCACACAGTGGCGGGAAACGGGAAGCGGGCCGCCAGAGCTCCGTGCGCCTCCGGCCGGGCTGGACCAAGCGTTCCACGTTCACAATGGCGCCGCCTGTGCTGCCGCTTGCGTGTGCTCTGCTGACGCTGCTGCAGCGGACGACAGCACAGTCGCCCTTCTACACGGTGCCGCCGCCACTCATCGAGGCCCTCAGCCCGAGGGGACTCCGCATATCCATACCAGGTAAACTACCTGTTATATCTACTAGTATACCTGCGTGAGGCCGTTCAGTCAGCGAGCACGCTTCACAATCTGCTAGTTGTAATACTACCCTTCACTGCCAAATCTGATATCACTACAGACTTATTTAGTTTAGTTTTCGTGAGCTTGCATAGTATTTAATTCGTAAAAAATGAAATTTCGTCCGTTCGGTGCTTAGTGACCGACCACGTTCCTATTCTGTTGCACCTTCAGTGGGCATTACCTTCCATTCCGAAAAAAATCAATAACAAACTTAAAAAGTGGTAAATATAATAATGTAGGATTTTTTGGCGAACTTCATTGATGAAATCTTCTGTAGCTTGTGGTAACGTAGTCATGAATTAATATTTCAAAAAGTTTCCTACTCACCTTCAGCTGAAGGTGAAGAGTAATTTGTTGGAAACATGGCTTCAGGATGACACTGGCTGATAACCGTAGAAAATTTCATCAACTGGCTGGTGTTCTGTGCACGTTGTGTGACGAAAGGGGAAGTTATTTTCTTTGAAAACAAATATTATGAAGGTATATGTACGCTGTGTATGACAATAGTATTTAAACAAGAATTTACGCTGCAAGAAGTCACATATCGGAAATTTTGTGCTGCTCGTTTACACAGTCAGCGTTTCTGTCAGGCTGTCACCATAATAATACCACCTTAAATCTGCTTCCATAGGGATCCCTAAATTAAATCCTATACCTCCCCGCAGCGTTTAGTACTGTTGCTGACAGATTGGAACAGTAAAGCTTCTTGCTTCTTATAAGGGAAACTCCACACCACGCCCTCATCAGATTTAGTGATAAGATGGATCAGTGGACAGCTCGTCGAAAATTGAACGCAGATCATAAAAACGGGGAGGTGTATTGAACTGTGAAAAAAGCAATATAGATGTGGATCGTATTCTTTATTATACAATACATTTTCCCATTGAAAACTATCTCATCACGTTGACAGTTTACGTGATAGTGTTTTACACTATTTTAAGCTAATGTTCCCTTTTCTCATATGATTTTACATTTGATATGTACGAATTTGATTTCATTATCAATCAGATACCTACAGCTTGCAGAAAATCGTTATACAGTGGAACCTCGCAGAACGAGCACCTCCTATAACGTGCAGTTCGCATAACGAGCAAAACAAATCATAAAAAAATTACTCGCTTAACGAACTCTTTCGTATAACAAGTAACGACGATTTAGTGTGACGTCACCAGCCGTTCGCATGCGGCTGGGGGAACGTTCAACAATACGAACACCTTCCGCTGTCGGCAGCGGCATTTGAACAATGAATTCAGTACGTACCGCAGTCTGGGTTTAGCGCTCTTTCTGCTACCATCTCTAGAGTGCAGCTTGTGATCTCTTTTACCTGAACTTGTGTTCGCGGTGGTCCTTGTGTGCAAATTTTAGTAACCTTCGTAGAAATGTCACCGAAGATAAAACCGAAAGAAGACAACCATAAGAGAAAGAAAATGACCTCAGAAATAAAACGTAAAATCATTGAAAAACGCGTACATGGTGTGAGCATTGCTGATGTAGCACGCACATACAACGGGTCAACATCAACTATTTGCACCATCCTCGAGAACAAGGACAAGATTACCGAGATCGATGCTTCAAAGCGAGTGAAAAGTATTTAAGCAACAGATAAATATAAAGCAATTGCAAGGAGCCATTATTAACGAGAGCATCACGTGTGAGAAGGCGGGAACGATTTTCACCGACCTCGTTAAGGAAACACCAGGATCATTAACGGCCGAAGAAGTGTTTAACGGTAGCTGTGGGTGGTTTGAGGAGTTTAAGACCCGGCATCCACAGCATAGTTAGCCACGGCGAAGCAGCCAGCTCCGACACAAAGGCAGCAGGGAACTTCATCTGAGGGTCATCTGCCGCAACAGGTTTTTAATTGTGACGAGACAGGTCTGTTCTGGAAAAAAGACGTCGAAGCATACCTTTTTAACAGCAGAGGAGAATGCATTGCCCGGTCACAAGCCAATGCATGACTGTCTCACACTGCTATTCCGTGCCAATGCAACTGGCGATTTGAAAACTAAACCGCTGCTTGTTTACCATTCAGAAACTCCACGAGCCTCCAATAATTGTAAAGTCCAGAAGAGCACGTTCAATGTGATGTGGAGGTCCAACAACAAGGCTTGGGTGACACGTGATCTTTTTTGTGATTGGATCATTTTTTCGATGAAAAAATATTTGCTTGAGATGAATCTGCCACGCCATGTCTTGTTACGGACAACACTCCTGCCCATTCTCCAGGCCTACAAGACCACTATCTAGAAGAATTTCAATTCATCAAGGTTCAGTTTCTGCCTCCCAATACCGCTCCATTACTCCAGCAGAATATTTCTAACTGTAAGAAGCTCCATACTAAAGCGCTCTTTGAGCATTGCTTTGAGTTGACTGAAGATACCAATGTCACTCTGAGAGTTTTGGAAATATCACTTCAACATCTTTGGCTGCTTAAAGGCGATCGAAAAGGCGTGGGAAGGGGTTACCAAGAGAACTCCCACTTCTGCTTGGAAGAAGCTTTGGCCAGAGTGCATTGTCGAATGTGACTCGGGCATTTGAATCAGTACCTGAGGAGCCTGTAGTCAACGAGATTGTGTCATTGGTCTAGAGCATGGGACTAGAAAGGGATAACAATGATATCGAAGAGCTTGTGGAAGATCACAGCCAGAAATGACCACCGAGGAGCTTATGGAGTTGTAGTGTGTTACACAGCAGGAAGTTACGGAAAGGAGCTCGCGGAGGCGGAGACAGCAAAGCAGCAATCTCCTGCCGCAACAAAAGAAATGCTGAGAGCATGGGAATCGGTTCCCTTATACATTAAAAACCCCCTATGAACCATGGACCTTGCCGTTGGTGGGGAGGCTTGCGTGCCTCAACGATACAGATAGCCGTACCGTAGGTGCAACCACAACGGGGGAGTATCTGTTGAGAGGCCAGACAAACGTGTGGTTCCTGAAGAGGGGCAGCAGCCTTTTCAGTAGTTGCAGGGGCAACAGTCTGGATGATTGACTGATTTGGCCTTGTAACACTAACCAAAACAGCCTTGCTGTGCTGGTACTGCAAACGGCTGAAAGCAAGGGAAAACTACGGCCGTAATTTTTTTCGAGGGCATGCAGCTTTCCTGTATGATTAAATGATGATGGCGTCCTCTTGGGTAAAATATTCCGGAGGTAAAATAGTCCCCCATTCGGATCTCCGGGCGGGGAATACTCAAGAGGACGTCATTATCAGGAAAAAGAAAACTGGCGCTCTACGGATCGGAGCGTGAAATGTAAGATCCCTTAATCGGGCAGGGAGGTTAGAAAATTTAAAAAGGGAAATGGATAGGTTGAAGTTAAAGTGGGAATTAGTGAAGTTCGGTGGCAGGAAGAAAAAGACTTTTGGTCAGGTGAATACAGGGTTATAAATACAAAATCAAATAGGGGTAATGCAGGAGTAGGTTTAATAATGAATAAAAAATAGATGTGCGGGTAAGCTACTACAAACAGCATAGTGAACGCATTATTGTGGCTAAGATAGACACGAAGCCCACGCCTACTACAGCAGTACAAGTTTATATGCTAACTAGCTCTGCAGATGACGAAGAGATTGATGAAATGTATGATGAGATAAAAGAAATAATTCAGGTAGTGAAGGGAGGCGAAAATTTAATAGTCATGGGGGACTGGAATTCGAGAGAAGGAAAAGGGAGAGAAGGAAACACAGTAGGTGAATATGGATTGGGGGGAAGGAATGAGAGAGGGAGCCGCCTGGTAGAGTTTTGCATCATAGCTAACACTTGTTTCAAGAATCATGAAAGAAGGTTGTATACATGAAAGAATGCTGGAGATACTAGAAGGTATCAGATGGATTATATAATGGTAAGACAGTTTTAGGAACCAGGTTTTAAATTGTAAGACATTTCCAGGGGCAGATGTGGACTCTGACCACAATCTATTGGTTATGAACTGTAGATTAAAACTGAAGAAACTGCAAAAAGGTGGGAATGTAAGGAGATGGGACCTGGATAAACTGAAAGAACCAGAGGTTGTACAGAGATTCAGGGAGAGCATAAGGGAACAATTGACAGGAATGGGGGAAAGAAATACAGTAGAAGAAGAATGGGTAGCTCTGAGGGATGAAGTAGTGAAGGCAGCAGAGGATCAAGTAGGTAAAAAGACGAGGGCCAGTAGAAATCCTTGGGTAACAGAAGAAATATTGAATTTAATTGATGAAAGGAGAAAATATAAAAATGCAGTAAATGAAGCAGGCAAAAAGGAATACAAACGTGTCAAAAATGAGATCGACAGGAAGTCAAAATGGCTAAGCAGGGATGGCTAGAGGACAAATGTAAGGATGTAGAGGCTTATCTCACTAGGGGTAAGATAGATACTGCCTACAGGAAAATTAAAGAAACCTTTGGAGAAAAGAGTACCACTTGTACGAATATCAAGAGCTCAGATGGAAACCCAGTTCTAAGCAAAGAAGGGAAAGCAGAAAGGTGGAAGGAGTATATAGAGGGTCTATACAAGGGCGATGTACTTGAGGACAATATTATAGAAATGAAAGAGGATGTAGATGAAGATGAAATGGGAGATGCGATACTGCGTGAAGAGTTCGACAGAGCACTGAAAGACCTGAGTCGAAGCAAGGCCCTGGGAGTAGAAAACATTCCATTAGAACTACTGAGGGCCTTTGTAGAGCCAGTTCTGACATCTGATGAGCAAGATGTATGAGACAGCCGAAATACCCTCAGACTTCAAGAAGAATATAATAATTCCAATCCCAAAGAAACCAGGTGTTGGCAGATGTGAAAATTACCGAACTATCAGTTTAATAAGTCACAGCTGCAAAATACTAACACGAATTCTTTACAGACGAATGGAAATACTGGTAGAAGCCGACCTCGGGGAAGATCAGTTTGGATTACGTAGAAATATTGGAACACGTGAGGCAATACTGACCTTAAGACTTAAAAAGAAGATTAAGGAAAGGCGAACCTACGTTTCTAGCATTTGTAGACTTAGAGAAAGCTTTTGACAAGGTTGACTGGAATACTCTCAAATTCTGATGGTGGCAGGTGTCAAATACAGGGAGCGAAAGGCTATTTACAATTTGTACAGAAACCAGATGGCAGTTATACGAGTCGAGGGACATGAAAGGGAAGCAGTGGTTGGGAAGGGAGTGAGACAGGGTTGTAGCCTCTCCCCCATGTTATTCAATCTGTATATTGAGCAAGCAGTAAAGGAAACAAAAGAAAAGTTCGGAGTAGGTATTAAAATCCATGGAGAAGAAATAAAAACTTTGAGGTTCGCCGATGACATTGTTATTCTGTCAGTGACAGCAAATGACTTGGAAGAACAGTTGAACAGAATGGACAGTGTCTTGAAAGGAGAATATAAGATGAACATCAACAAAATCAAAACAAGGATAATGGAATGTAATCGAATTAAGACGGGTGATCCTGAGGAATTAGATTAGGAAATGAGACACTTAAAGTAGTAAAGGAGTTTTGCTATTTGGGGAGCAAAATAACTGATGATGGTCGAAGTAGGGAAGATATAAATTGTAGACTGGCAATGGCAAAGAAAGCGTTTCTGAAGAAGAGAAACTTGTTAACATCGAGTATAGATTTAAGTGTCAGAAAGTCGTTTCTGAAAGTATTTGTATGGAGTGTAGCCATGTATGGAAGTGAAACATGGACGATAAATAGTTTGGACAAGAACAGAATAGAAGCTTTCGAAATGTGGTGCTACAGAAGAATGCCGAAGATTAGATGGGTAGATCACATAACTAATGATGAAGTATTGAATAGAATTTGGGAGTAGTTTGTGGCACAACTTGACAAGAAGAAGGGACCGGTTAGTAGGACATGTTCTGAGGAATCAAGGGATCACAAATTTAGCGTTGGAGGGCAGCGTGGAGGGTAAAAATCGTAGAGGGAGACCAAGAGATGAATACACTAAGCAGATTCAGAAGGAGGTAGGTTTCAGTAGGTACTGGGAGATGAAGCTTGCACAGGATAGGGTAGCATGGAGAGCTGCATCAAACCAGTCTCAGGACTGAAGACCACAACAACATGCATTGAAAATCATCACCTCAATGAAGCCGAGGCTATGCGCGCTATAAATTTATTTGAAGATAACGCTGTGTCGCATTTTCGCTAAGTGTTGAATCGTCGGCAGAAACAAATGACTATACATAGCTTTCTAGTAAAAAAGTAGTCATGCATCGTGGATAATCAAGTACATAATACTATATATATATATATATCATTTTCTTTGAATCAGTGGCATGAATAAGATAAAACTTTTAGTACTCTTTCTGCATGGAAAGCACTATCGTATTTTACATTAATTTATATGGGATAAATTGCTTCACTTAACGAGTGTTTCGCACTGCGGGTAAGATTCTGGAATGAATTATGCTGTCTCTGCGAGGTTCCACTGTTTTCGAGCAGTGCACGATACATAGTTTCCTCGCTAAGCACGGCATGCTGTATACTAAGTAATGATCGTCAGCCAGCGTTCTTTCAGAATCTGTCAGCTCTTCCATTACTCAACTGTACACCCCTCAGCAGCTCCTCTTCCCTGCACGCCAGTACAAGACGAAATAAAATGTTCTTTTTTTATATTTTATTTTCGTGGAATCAACTACATACCAAATATCTACAGAAAGAAATGAAATGTGTTCGAAGTATCCAAATGAACCGGATTACTTTGTTCATCCATCCATATTAACGTTTTCCTTGATTTCCGTAAACCGCTTAAGATAAAACCATGATTATATCCACGGGTTTGAGCACAGTCACTAGTGACCTTGTCATCGACGAGACGTTAAATTCGAATATTCGTTGCTTTCACAGTTTGCCGTTGTAGTATACTGTTCACTAAGTTCTATGTTCCGCCGTTAAATTGATTGAAAAGCAGAGAATATTTGCGTAAACAAATAAGCGTATGGGCAAATACACGAAAAGATTAAATTAATTCAGAAGCAGGATCGTATCTACTGAATTAAGGAAAAAATGTTAAAATGTTTATTCTTACATAAAAACGGGTAATCCGTCAAAGTCGCCTGTGCATATTCCCGTTGATAATATCGGCATCGTAGAAGAAAATACACACATCAAAAAAAGTTTTGCGTCACCCCGGTACACAGAACTCCTGAAGATACACGTTGACTGTGGATGTTGTATCACAGACACAGTCCCTCAGACTGTTCAGAGATGTCACTAAACTCGCCCAAAGGTGACAGCTATGCTTGAGCAGCGCCTATTAGTCATAGGCGGTCCGACAGCCGATCAGTTCGTCATTCCACCAAGAATGAGGTACACGGCTCGTCTTGTCTGTAGTTCAGACATGCCTAGGACAGTCAATACCGCGATTCGATCGCGCCTGCATTGTTACTTTGTTCCAGGAAGGGCTCTCAACAAGGGAAGTATCCAGGCGTCTCGGAGTGAACCAAAGCGATGTTTTTCGGGCATGGAGGAGAGACACACAGACAGAGAGAGAGAGACAGAGACAGAGAGAGAGAGAGAGACAGAGAGAGAGAGAGAGACAGAGAGAGAGAGAGAGAGACAGAGAGAGAGAGAGAGACAGAGAGAGAGAGAGAGAGAGAGACAGAGAGAGAGAGAGAGACAGAGAGAGAGAGAGACAGAGAGAGAGAGAGACAGAGACAGAGAGAGACAGAGACAGAGAGAGACAGAGAGAGAGAGAGACAGAGAGAGAGAACTGTCGATGACATGCCTCGCTCAGGCCGCCCAAGGGCTACTACTGCAGTGGATGACCGCTACTCACGAATTATAGCTCGGAGAACCCTGACACCAACGCCACCATGTTGAATAATGCTTTTCGTGCACCCACAGGACGTCGTGTTAAGACTCAAACTGTGCGCAGTAGGCTGCATGATGCACAACTTCACTCCCGACGTCCATGGCGAGGTCCATCTTTGCAACCACGACACCATGCAGCACGGTACAGATGGGCCCAACAACATGCCGAATGGACCGATCAGGATTGGCATCACGTTCTCTTCACCGATGAGTATCGCATATGCCTTTGGAGGCAACCCGGTCAGGCTGAACGCCTTCGACACACTGTCCAGCGAGTGCAGCAAGGTGGAGGTTCCCTGCTGTTTTGGGGTGGCATTATGTGGGGCCGACGTACGCCGCTGAAGCTCATGAAAGGCGCCGTAATGGTTGTGCAATGTTCTACCATCGGGCACTTAAAATACTGTTCTTGCTACACCTCGCTCTACGAGGTATATGGTGATGCAGACATCTGATTTCAAATTTAGCACCGGGCTTGTGAAACCGCCCAGCATCATGGTAGCGTACCCATCTCCACCTCCAGCTGTGTAACATACCACCAAACTTTCGCCTCACGGAGTGAAGTCACCAGCTACCCAACTGGCAGGCTGGAAAGGACAGAAGGGACTCTCCTGTGAAGACTCCCTGTGTTCCTCCAACCAGCAACCACCTGAGTCTTCCTCTGCCACCCGGTAAGGCTCCTAGAAGTCAAACAAAGGTAAATTGTCTTCTTCACCGACTCGAAGATCCTCTTCGATGGTGTCGCCACTTGATATCCTCGCCCAGCCGACCTCCGTGTTGCTGGTGTGCATTACCAGCTGTTGTCCTGCCCTGGACTCCGCAGCCCAACAAAGGAGAATACTGACGCTTCTGCAGACTTAACGGAGCAGGATTGTCCAGCCTCTGTGCCCTGTAGCAGCGAGTCTTCGAAGGCTTCCGCTCGGCTGCCACCGAAGTGACACCCTTTCATTTTTTAATCGCCATGACTCGCCTCCAGTGGGACGTTCGCAGTCTTCTATCCAACAAAGAGGATTTCCGGCTGCTCTTAGAATCGCAGCGTCCACTTGTTCTCTGCCTTCAGGAAAGAAAAGTGCACCCTCACGACTGCTTTGAGCTCTCGCATTTCTTCCCGGTCCGTTTTGACCTACCCTCTTTGAGGACGGCATTCCATCTCATGGGGGAGTCATTCTGTTCATGCAGTATGACGTTCATAGTCAACCCATCTCCCTGACTATCCGCCGTCAAGCTGTTGCAGTTTACTTTTTCCTTCCTCACTTGATCTCTTCCCTTTGCAGAATTTACATCCCTCAGTCATTCGATGTCGCCAGGGCAGCTACCTCACCCCTTTCTGCTGCTCAGTGACTGTAATGCACACCATCCCCTTTGGGGTTCTCCCAGAACCTGTCCGAAAGATGCCCTCTTCGCTGATGTCAATCAACTTAACCTCTTCTGCCTAAACACAGGAGCTCCCATATTCCTTTCAGACTTCAAGCACACCTATTCCCATTTGGACCTATCTTTCTGCACAGCTCAGCTTGCCCATCGTCTCTGCTGGTCCGTTCTCTCTGACACATACTTGAGTGATCATTTCCCATGAGCTAACCGTTTACTGACTCCTAAGCCACCTACGTGCACACACAAATGGCAGCTTACTAAGGCTGACTGGAGGTTCTATTCCTTCCTGGCGACCTTCGATGAACAAAATTTCTCCAGCTGTCATGACCAGGGAGAATATCTTACAAACGTTATCTTCACCGCTGCAGAATGTTCCACTCCTCGCACTTCCTCTTTACCACACCGTGTCCTGATCGCTTGGTAGACAGAGGCGTGTCGCGACGCAATTTGCTCGCGGAGACGTGCTCTCCTTTTTCAAACTATCATCCAACGGTAACAAACTGCATTCGTTATAAACAGTTTCGTGCACAGTGTCGTCGCGTTCTTTGGGATAGCAAAAAAGCTATCTGGATTTCGTCCTCTAGTTCCGTTAACAGTTCCACTCCCTCTTCCGTAATTAGGGTCAACCTCCCGCGCTCTCTGGGACTAAGAAGCATTTCCCAAGTCCCGGTCTGACAGTAGCAGACAATGTCATCGTGGACCGTATTGCTGTCTCCAACACCACGGGCCGGCATTTTGTGGAGATTTCGAGCACCTCCCACTGACCCTGCCTTCCTCTATCGGAAACGAGCGGAGGACGCTCGGGCGATACCTTTCTCTTCTCAGAAGTGCGTGCTACAATGCCGCCTTTACCACGAGGGAGCTGGATCATGCGCTCACTTCTTCCCGATCTTCCGCCCCAGGGCCAGACGATGTTCACGTTCAGATGCTGCAGCACATTTCTCTTGCCGGCAAGCACTTTCTGCTTCATACGTACGGACATCTGGGCAGAGGGCACATTTCCCAGACGCTGCAGTGAAGCCATTGTCATATCCATACCTAAGCCTGGTACGGACAAACACTTTCCTTCTAGCTACCGCCCTATTTCTCCCACCAACTGTGTTTGCAAGGTGATGGAACGTATGATTCATGCGTGGCTGGTATGGTGGCTCGAGTCTCGCAATTTACTAACCACTGCACAGTGGCTTTCGAGCGCGCCGTTCTGCAGTTAACCATCTCGTCACTTTGTCCGCCATGTCATGCATGGCTTTCTGCGTAAATACCAGACTGTGGCCTACACCACCTCCATACTCAATACATGTGAGGCTTCTGCGGCCGCCTGCCTCTTATTCAGAAAAGCGGTGTGCCTCAGGGTTCCGTCCTGAGCGTCGCCTTCTTTGCTGTCGCCATTAACCCTGTAATGTCCTGTCTTCCGCCGGGCATCTCCGGCTTCTTTTTCGTTGACGATTTTGCCATCTGTGGCAGTTCTCCACGGACTTGTCCCATTTTGCGGCATCTTCAGCGATGTCTCGATCGTCTTTACTCATGGAGTATCGACATAAGCTTTCGTTTCACAAAACCGTTCGTATGGATTTCTGCGGGTGCAGTTGGTTTTTTCCACCGTCTTTACGTCTCGGGTCTGTCGCTCTTCCGTTCGTTGAAACTACGAAGTTCCTGGGGCTCATGCTCGATAGGAAACTTTATTGGTCCTCCCACACCTGGCAGCTCGCTGAGCGGTCCCTCAACATCCTGTATGTCCTCAGTGATACTTCATGGGGAGCAGACGGAAACATCCTCCTCCGTTTGTGCTGGTCCCTTGCGCGTTAGAAACTAGACTCTGGGTGTTTCGTATAAGCATCTGCACGTCCGTCGCTCTTACTCCATCTCAATACTATCCACCAGTCATCCGTTTGGTCACTGATGCCTTCTACACGCCCAGTTGAGAGTCTACATGCAGAAACTGCCGAAATACTGCTGTCCTACCGCTGTAACCTTCTCCTCAGCAGATATGCATGCCGTTTGTCTGCCATACGTGGCCACGCATCCTATGCCTCCTTCAACGACTCCTTTAGTCGCCAGTGTGGGGTGTATCCCTCTTCCGTTACCTCGTGGAGGTCGCTGTCGCTGTCGGCTCTTGCTCTTGCTCCAGCAGCTTAACTTCACGCTAACTGCAGCTTTCCTGGATGACTAAACCCTTCACCACCTTGGCTTTTTGCGGCGGCCAGTGTTCACCTTGGCCTTCATTCGCTTTCTAAGGAGACTACTCCAGCCTCGCTGTATCGCCTCCAGTTCCACGACCTTCGCACGGAACTTCGCGATAGCACCTTTGTGTATACTGGTGGCTCTCGGACAGACCGTGGTATCGGGTGTGCCTTAGTCATTAGCGCCGACGTTTTACGGTATGGATTTCCGGAACGCTGCTCGTTGTTTATAGCAGAGTTCTTCGACCTGTATCAGCCCACGCAGTAAATCCGGCGACACAGGCTTTTAAACTGCGTCATCCACTCCGACTCTATGTGCCCTTCAAAGCCTCTGTGTAGTGTACACCGCACATCCCTTAGTGCAACGGGTCCAGGAAAGCTGTCACCTACTCTCTCTTGATGGAGCGACTGTGGTGTTTATGTGGGATCCCGGTGACGTCGGTCTGACAGGAAAGGAGGCCACCGACACTGCTGCCAAGGCTGCAGTCCTTGTACCTCAGCCCGCTAGTTCTTACATTCCTCCCGATGTGTTGCCGTCTGTCAGCAGGTGGTGTCACTTCGACATCACCACTGGTCCTCCCGTCATAGGAACAATCTCCGGGCTAAGCCTCTCCCAGATTTTTGGACGACCTCATCTCGGCCCTCGCGCCGTTAGATCATACCACGTCGTGGGTATCGGGCGCTGTCTTTTTAGCCATCGCCATTTATGTGGTGCCCCACCACTTTGTACTCATTGCGCTCAACCTTTGACGGTTTGCCATTTCCTGACGGAATGCCCCTTTTTTTAACAACTCGTTTGTGTTATCGGCCGTTTTAGCGAGCGACACGCGGTGTGTCGACTGCGTTTGTTTTTATCCGTCGAAGCAATAAGGCGAAGGCCATTTTTAGTTCATGACCTCCGTCTCTCTGTGGGGGTATTTTATATATCTTTCTCCACGTCCCTGTTTTTAGTTGTCTTCTCTTCCGTCGATTGAGATTAACGTGTAGTCGTTTACAACTCCTCTCCTTGTCTTCGTGTTCTACAGTTCTGACTTGGGCGCGTATGATCCTAGTTGTTTTGCGCCCTAAAACAAACAAGATACAAAGGTAAATAGGAGTAAGAAATCAAAGAAAATAGTTACTATAAGGAGCTACCGGAGACAACGGGACCTGCATACCAAAATATTAGGAACATATTCCTGGACAACTTCCGAAATTTTGCCGAAAATCGGTTACACACTGTAGATCAGTGAGCGCGGCATACAAAACCTGAAGAAACCTGTTACAGGGAAGGCCACAGGACCTGATGGGGTACCAATTAGATTGCGTATAAAAATGTGGGAGACCCATTCCCTCTCCCCCCCCCCCTCCCCCCCACAAAGTCTATCGTAGGTGACCAGTGTCTCCTACTTAAATGGAACCGGCGCACGTCATTCTGGTCTTTACTCATTGTCGCAGAGCAGATGCACAAAACCACTAGACCTGACTCCCTGATATCGTACTTTCATGGACACCGAACAACTCCCTTCTAGGAACGAACGCGGACTTCGCAGGCAACTGTTGTGAGGACACCAGTTTGCTCTGCTCGTCTCGGAATCGATAAGGGTTTGGATAGCCGAGTGTTGTTTGTCGCCGTGTTTTCTTGTCTTTCGGAAAGTACTGAGTGACTAACAAACTGGATGTGTGTAGGTAGTTGTTTTGACCGATCGAACAACGAACTTTCACTGTCGGGATGTCGGGCAGGTGGAACCACCAGACAGCCGACCAGTCCCTTATCTTCCACCCCCACGCCCCGCACCGCCCAGCAAATTGTGATGTGCAGTGCTCTTCCGCCAACCGCCAAGCAAAACTTCGTTTCTTGTCTTTGCGCGCGTGATTAAATGCAGTTTTAATATACACGTCCTGAGGGTTGTACGGTGGTATAAAGCAGATGGAAATAAGATACTTTCTCACTTTTTTATCGAATCCACAATAGTTCTGTGTGGCACATAGGGAGAATAAGTCAGTCGACCTTCTGTATCTCTGTTTTTAGGCATTTGTTTCCAAAATACCGACATTCAACAGACGTTAATTCATAAAATATGCTTGCTTCGTAAATGATTAAAAAAATCCAACCTGTATAGGAAGAATTCTAAGAAAATGTGACTCATCGACGAAAGAAGTAGCTTACAAAACGCTTGTTCGTCCGATTCTTCAGTATTGCTCATCAGTATGGGACCCTTACCAGGTTGGATTAATAGAAGAGATAGACATGATCCAGCGAAAAGCAGCGCGATTCGTCATGGGGACATTTAGTCAGCGCGAGAGCGTTACGGAGATGCTGAACAAGCTCCAGTGGCGGACACTTCAAGAAAGGCGTTACGCAATACGGAGAGGTTTATTATCGAAATTACGAGAGAGCACATTCCGGGAAGAGATGGGCAACATATTACTACCGCCCACATATATCTCGCGTAATGATCACAACGAAAAGATCCGAGAAATTAGAGCAAATACGGAGACTTACAAGCAGTCGTTCTTCCCACGCACAATTCGTGAATGGAACAGGGAAGGGGGGATCAGATAGTGGTACAATAAGTACCCTCCGCCACACACCGTAAGGTGGCTCGCGGAGTATAGATGTAGATGTAGATGTATCCAAGGCTCCCGCTATGAAGAGCAAAGTGTGGAATCTTTACACAGTTCTAACATTTGCTAAATGTTTCAGTCCTTATGTTGTTGTTGTTGTTATGGTCTTCAGTCCTGAGACTGGTTTGATGCAGCTCTCCTTGCTACTCTATCCTGCGCAAGCATCTTCATCTCCCAGTACCTACTGCAACCTACATCTGAATCTGCTTAGTGTAGTCATCTCTTGGTCTCCCTCTACGATTTTTAGCCTCCACTCTGCCCTCCAATACTAAATTGGTGATCCCTTGATGCCTCAGAACATGTCCTACCAACCGATCCCTTCTTCTGGTCAAGTTGTGCCACAAACTTCTCTTCTCCCCAATCCTATTCAGTACTTCATCATTAGTTATGTGATCTACCCATCTAATCTTCAGCATTCTTCTGTAGCACCACATTTCGAAAGCTTCTATTCTGTTCTCGTCCAAACTATTTATCGTCCGTGTTTCACTTCCATACATGGCTACACTCCATACAAATACTTTCAGAAATGACTTCCTGACACTTAAATCTACACTCGATGTTAACAAATTTCTCTTCTTCAGAAACGCTTTCCTTGCCATTGCCAGTCTACATTTTATATCCTCTCTACTTCGACCATCATAACTTATTTTGCTCCCCAAATAGCAAAACTCGTTTACTACTTAGAGTGTCTCATTTCCTAATCTAATTCCCTCAGCATCACCAGACTTATTTCGACTACATTCCATTATCCTCGTTTTGCTTTTGTTGATGTTCATCTTATATCCTCCTTTCAAGACCCTGTCCATTCCGTTCAACTGCTCTTCCAAGTCCTTTGCTGTCTCTGATAGAATTACAATGTCATCGGCGAACCTCAAAGTTTTTATTTCTTCTCCATGGACTTTAATACCTACTCCGAATTTTTCTTTTGTTTCCTTTACTGCTTGCTTAATATAGAGATTGAATAACATCGGGGATGGTCCACAACCCTGTCTCACTCCGTTCCCAACCACTGCTTCCCTTTCATGTCCCTCGACTCGTATAACTGCCATCTGGTTTCTGTACAAATTGTAAATAGCCTTTCGTTCCCTGCATTTGACACCTGCCACCTTTAGAATTTGAAAGAGTATTCCAGTCAACATTGTCGAAAGCTTTCTCTAAGTCTACAAATGCTAGAAACGTAGGTTTGCCCTTCCTTAATCTAGCTTCTAAGACAAGTCGTAGGGTCAGTATTGCCTCACGTGTTCCAACATTTCTACGGAATCCAAACTGATCTTCCCCGAGGTCGGCTTCTACTAGTTTTTCCATTCGTCTGTAAAGAATTCGCGTTAGTATTTTGCAGCTGTGACTTATTAAACTGATAGTTCGGTAATTTTCACATCTGTGAACACCTGCTTTCTTTGGGATTGGAATTATTATATTCTTCTTGACGTCTGAGGGTATTTCGCCTGTTTCATACATCTTTCTCACCAGATGGTAGAGTTTTGTCAGGACATACATCTACATGGATATTCTGCAAATCACATTTAAGTGCCTGGCAGATGGTTCATCGAACCACCTTCACAATTCTCTATTCCAATCTCGTATAGCGCGAACACCTATATCTTTCCGTACGATCTCTGATTTCCCTTATTTTATCGCGGTGATCGTTTCTCCCTAGGTAGGTACGTGCCAAGAAAATATTTTCGCATTCGACAGAGAAAGTTGTTGTTTGGAATTTCGTGAGAAGATTCCGTCGCAACGGAAAACGCCTTTGTTTTAATTATGTCCACCCCAAGCCCTGTACCATTTCAGAGACACTCTCTCGCCTACTTCGCGACAATACAAAACGTGCTGCCCTGCTTTGAACTTTTTGCATGTACTTCGTCAATCCTATCCGGTAAGACTCCCACACTGTGCAGAAGTATTCTAAAAGAGGACGGACAAGCGTAGTGTAGGCAGTCTCCTTAGTAGGTCTGTTACATTTTTAAAGTGTCCTGCCAATAAAACGCAGTCTGTGGTTAGACTCCCCCACAACATTTTCTGTGTGTTCCTTCCAATTTAAGTTGTTCGTAATTGTAATACCTAGGTACTTAGTTGAACTTACAGCTTTTAGATTAGACTGATTTATCGTGTAACCGAATTTTAACGAATTCCTTTTAGCACCCATGTGGATGACCTCACACTTTTCGTTATTTAGGTCAACTGTCAATTTTCGCACCATTCAGATATCTTTTCTACAACGTTTTGCAATTTGTCTTGATATTCTGATGACTTTTAGCGGATAAATGACTGCGTCATTTGCAAACAACCTAAGCCGGCTGCTCAGATTGTCTCCCAAATCGCTCATATAGATAAGGAACAGCAGGTCATCTTTTATTCTACATACATAATTAAATTAATGACGTTTACACGAAAGTTTAAAGTTTTATTTATTTTGCTTCACGTTAAGGTTTCAGGAATCATTTTGGTTAATTATCGTGGGGATCTAATAGAACTGAACTTTGAGGTTTTCTTAACTTCTCCCAGTGGCTAGAAATCATAATGTAGCTAGCAGCCTCCCGTCACAGCCTACAGCCTCTTTCACGACCGTATTCTTTTTCGTTAGGAATGGACTGATGTGTTCAGCTGGAAACGCATAATTCAACCGTTCTTAGATAATTATGGTACGAAAATCATCGACTTTCATCTGCTTAAGTAACAGAACATGGGTCAACTTCTTTCGTTGCATTAGTCACTTCTTTGCCCACAGCTTTCCCTCGTTTTTTTTTTTTTTTGCCCTTGTTACCTCTAAAACATTCAAGGTAAATCCCCTTTCTTGTTTTACTTTAAAACCAAGTGGGCTCTCGTAGAACACGAACTCAATGAATGTAAGAAACAAAACATGGTGGCGCAGTAATCGCAGAGTGCAGTTGGTCCGGACCTGTGTAGGTTGCCACGGATTTGGTAGGTCCGTCGGTCGGTGGGTTGATAGATTGGTACGCGTGTAGGGGCCTTGCCACACAGTTCCGCAGCGTCGTCTGTCCCGCTTACGGGACAGATGAACCGGTATGTGTTTGGACTGAAGAGTTCGGTGGAAACAGAACTCTGTGCAGCGTCGTTCATCAGCCTACGTCAGAGGCGAAAGTAGTGCGCGCTGTGCTTAAAGGTGGTGTGGTGGGCCAGTTATTACTGTTCACTGTGAATAGGCGTGTCATTTTTAATATCCAAAACTGACACGGGTGAAATTGCACGTTAGTAGAAACAAGAGCTTTCCAGGAAACTTGGATCAGCAACAAGCCGTTTACGAGATAAGTTTAAATCTGTGATTAGGATCCGCCACAGACTTAATTATGTAATAACGTCCTAGTTAGTCGAAATGTATTTGAAATATAAACTTTTTTAGTTAAGTCCTCGTATAATTGAGCGTATAACTATATATCTAAAGCGCCAAAATTGATAGGTGGGTCAGGGCCGATAGCTTGGCCTTTAAGATCACCTGACCTTAAGCCTCTGGTTAATTCTGTTTGGGGGAATCTTAAAAATGAAATGTACAGCACTGCCGTTGAGACACATTTAAGGACTCGAGCAAGGGATTGTAAAGCTTTGTGAAGATTTACACGATGATAGATTCGTAGGTCACTGCAGAGAAAGAATATAGGATTGTGGGTCCGCCTTGATGCAAAACACTTTTGTTATTTATTCATTCCCAAAATAGTTTCAGCGACAATATCGCCATAAGCAGTGGGTTATTTGATTCTAAAGCATGCAAAAATAGCATACTTACTGACATTGTAAAACATTATTACATGCTTACTGTTTGTTCCCAAATACTGTTTTCTGCGAATAAATTCATAATACCTTATTATACGTCACAGCATGGTTTGTACGATTGTTGCTGCTGTTTCCGGCGTACTTCCTGCTTTTCTTTGTCGTTGCCGTTTTTCTCGGCGTACATCATGGCACCGGCAGTTGTACAAATGACAGTTAGTAAATAAATGTCAGCGTTATACAATTGGGATTGTGGTAGTGTTGTGGATTGTACTAGGTTGTTACGTAGTTTGTCATGTAGTCGCGTTTGTTAGATGGCTTGCAGCTACTTTTAGACACGGAAAAACAAACTTAGGACCATTTTCTTCTATTGTTAGTTT
The DNA here is from genome assembly GCF_021461385.2 of Schistocerca piceifrons. Classification (NCBI taxonomy): domain Eukaryota; kingdom Metazoa; phylum Arthropoda; class Insecta; order Orthoptera; family Acrididae; genus Schistocerca; species Schistocerca piceifrons. The sequence goes on from NC_060140.1 coordinate 876,777,333, forward strand.
TCGGAAAAAACTGTTGCTGTGTTTCAGGATGTGTAGATCATTTGCGATATTAGTGGCATTGTGGTTTTTGTTAATTATTTTATAAAATGCACAACACCGTGCTGTCTGCGACGTCACTAATTCTGTTACCGGTTATGGTCTTGAACCATCATCACCGCAGTTTTACAACATAGAAAAGTGGACAATGTGACAGTGCGAAACAAGATCAAAACAGGAAAAACCGCTAAATCAATCGAAATACAAAAGTTATCGCAGATGTATTACATGTCATACATACTTTGACATACGTTACCACTGGAAACCATAATTGCCAGTAAAAATGAAAAATTGTAGCAAGATGAAATATGATGGCCCATTGACAAAATAACATCATGTGATGTATAGCAGTACAAGCGAGAGAGCTTCAGAGTAGAAGATAACAGCCTTGACCAAATCCAAAGAAGTTGCCAATAATCGCTTCTGTGGTAATCAGGTTACAAAACTGAAGTATTAAGTTCTAAACTTGATTGATATTACATAAAAACATTAATAAAATAAAGTGAGAGTAACAGGATTGATGAATGTAAGATACACAATATTTTACTATACAGTCAGAAATGTAAGCATGTATAATACAAGCTACAGAGCAGTCCATGAAATTAGAATCATTCAAACTGTGTGTGTGTGTGTGTGTGTGTGTGTGTGTGTGTGTGTGTGTGTGTGTGTAGAAACATGGTGTGCATCTAAACTGTTAAACATTAGCTAAAAGAATGTCATTTCAATGTCTACACATTACACATTACATATTTTATATTCGTACGTGAACTACAGATGAATGGCGTCACATTGTGTTCAGTGATGAATCGTGGTTGTGCACTATTCCGGATGGTCATCATCGGTGAGAATGACGACGACTTCGGGAGAGGCCTCTTTGTTATACTGTTTTGGAGAGGCAGAACGGTATTACCCATGGCGTCGTGGTGTAGGGCAGCTACTGTGTATGACACCAGGTCACAGCTGGTATTGACTGAGGGAACATTGGCAGCACAACAGTACGTCACGGGCGACCTGTGTCCTCACGGTACGTCTAACGCGACAGCATCGTGGTACCATTTTTCAACAGGAAACGCTCGTTCACACATCGCACATGTGTGTATGAATTGTCTGGGTGATGCTGAGGTAGTCCCGTTGCGAGCAATATTGCCTTATCTGTCACCAACAGAGTATATGGGATCAACTCCGACGTAAACTCTGTTCTACATCTACACCCATACTCCGCAAGCCACCTGACGGTGTGTGGCGGAGGGTACCTTGATACCTCTATCGGTTCTTCCTTCTATTCCAGGCTCGTATTGTTCGTGGAAAGGATGATTGTCGGTATGCCTCTGTGTGGGCTCTAATCTCTCTGATTTTATCCTTATGGTCTCTTCGCGAGATATACGTAGGAAGTAGCAATATACTGCTTGACTCCTCGGTGAAGAATTGTTCTCGAAACTTTAACAAAAGCCCGTGCCGAGGTACTGAGCGTCTCTCCTGCCGAGTCTTCCACTGGAGTTCATCTGTCATCTCCGTAACGCTTTCACGATTACTAAATGATCCTGTAACGAAGCGCGCTGCTCTCCGTTGGATCTTCTCTATCTCTTCTATCAACCCTATCTACACTCCTGGAAATTGAAATAAGAACACTGTGAATTCATTGTCCCAGGAAGGGGAAACTTTATTGACACATTCCTGGGGTCAGATACATCACATGATCACACTGACAGAACCACAGGCACATAGACACAGGCAACAGAGCATGCACAATGTCGGCACTAGTACATTGTATATCCACCTTTCGCAGCAATGCAGGCTGCTGTTCTCCCATGGAGACGATCGTAGAGATGCTGGATGTAGTCCTGTGGAACGGCTTGCCATGCCATTTCCACCTGGCGCCTCAGTTGGACCAGCGTTCGTGCTGGACGTGCAGACCGCGTGAGACGACGCTTCTTCCAGTCCCAAACATGCTCAATGGGGGACAGATCCGGAGATCTTGCTGGCCAGGGTAGTTGACTTACACCTTCTAGAGCACGTTGGGTGGCACGGGATACATGCGGACGTGCATTGTCCTGTTGGAACAGCAAGTTCCCTTGCTGGTCTAGGAATGGTAGAACGATGGGTTCGATGACGGTTTGGATGTACCGTGCACTATTCAGTGTCCCCTCGACGATCACCAGTGGTGTACGGCCAGTGTAGGAGATCGCTCCCCACACCATGATGCCGGGTGTTGGCCCTGTGTGCCTCGGTCGTATGCAGTCCTGATTGTGGCGCTCACCTGCACGGCGCCAAACACGCATACCACCATCATTGGCACCAAGGCAGAAGCGACTCTCATCGCTGAAGACGACACGTCTCCATTCGTCCCTCCATTCACGCCTGTCGCGACACCACTGGAGGTGGGCTGCACGATGTTGGGGCGTGAGCGGAAGACGGCCTAACGGTGTGCGGGACCGTAGCCCAGCTTCATGGAGACGGTTGCGAATGGTCCTCGCCGATACCCCAGGAGCAACAGTGTCCCTAATTTGCTGGGAAGTGGCGGTGCGGTCCCCTACGGCACTGCGTAGGATCCTACGGTCTTGGCGTGCATCCGTGCGTCGCTGCGCTCCGGTCCCAGGTCGATGGGCACGTGCACCTTCCGCCGACCACTGGCGACAACATCGATGTACTGTGGAGACCTCACGCCCCACGTGTTGAGCAATTCGGCGGTACGTCCACCCGGCCTCCCGCATGCCCACTATACGCCCTCGCTCAAAGTCCGTCAACTGCACATACGGTTCACGTCCACGCTGTCGCGGCATGCTACCAGTGTTAAAGACTGCGATGGTGCTCCGTATGCCACGGCAAACTGGCTGACACTGACGGCGGCGGTGCACAAATGCTGCGCAGCTAGCGCCATTCGACGGCCAACACCGCGGTTCCTGGTGTGTCCGCTGTGCCGTGCGTGTGATCATTGCTTGTACAGCCCTCTCGCAGTGTCCGGAGCAAGTATGGTGGGTCTGACACACCGGTGTCAATGTGTTCTTTTTTCCATTTCCAGGAGTGTAGTACGGATCCCACACTACTGAGCAGTATTCAAGCAGTGGGCGAACAAGCGTACTGTAACCTACTTCCTTTGTTTTCGGATTGCATTTCCTTAGGATTCTTCCAATGAATCAGTCTAGCATCCGCTTTACCGACGATCAAATTTATATGATCATTCCATTTTAAATCACTCCTAATGCGTACTCCCAGATAATTTATGGAACTAACTGCTTCCAGTTGCTGACCTGCTATATTGTAGCTAAATGATAAGGGATCTTTCTTTCTATGTATTCGCAGCACATTACACTTGTCTACACTGAGATTCAATTGCCATTCCCTGCTCCATGCGTCAATTCGTTGTAGATCCTCCTGCATTTCAGTACAATTTTCCATTGTTACAACCTTTCGATATACTACAGCATCATCAGCAAAAATCCTCAGTGAACTTCCGATGTCATCCACAAGGTCATTCATGTATATTGTGAATAGCAACGGTCCTACGACACTCCCCTGCGGCAGACCTGAAGTCACTCTTACTTCGGAAGATTTCTCTCCATTGAGAATGACATGCTGCGTTCTGTTATGTAGGAACTCTCCAATCCAATCACACAATTGGTCTGATAGTCCATATGCTCTTACTTTGTTCATTAAACGACTGTGGGGAACTATATCAAACGCCTTGCGGAAGTCGAGAAACAGGGTATCTACCTGGGAACCCGTGTCTATGACCCTCGGAGTCTTGTGGACGAATAGCGCTAGCTGAGTTTCACACGATCGTCTTTTTCGAAACCCATGCTGATTCCTACAGAGTAGATTTCTAGTCTCCAGAAAAGTCATTATACTCGAACATAATACGTGTTCCAAAATTCTAAAACTGATCGACGTTAGAGATATAGGTCTATAGTTCTGCACATCTGTTCGACGTCCCTTCTTGAAAACGGGGATGACCTGTGCCCTTTTACAATCCTTTGGGTCGCTACGCTCTTCTAGACCTACGGTACACCTGAGGCGTAGCGCCGTATAACGATCCTGCCTTGGAGGCAAGTCGGAGATGTCTCAGAGCTGGATAGTGACAGATGGTGACGCGAGACTGGACGCGCACGTAGTTTATGTATCAGCCGATAGAGGACAGTATTGGATAGGGGAACTGTTATTTTAGTTTCGATTGTGCCCACTAGAGTGCACTAAAGCAACTGAATGTTTTTCATAAACTGTTCTAGTATTTTATTAAGTGTTATTATGTCTTTTTGTGTATGTAAAATGTTGTAAATGTGTTTTAGCAGTATGAATGATGTGTGAGTGTGGTTTAAGGTTAATATGTAGATAATTGTTTGAGTTACGTAGCAGGATATGGTGTGGGAACATTTCGAAGAAGTATGGATTTGGACAAAGGGGTTTTTTGTAGAATAGATTTGTAAAGTAAGTTTATGGTAAAGAGAAAGTTAATTCAGGTATAAATAACAATAGTAAATAACTACGCATAAGCAAAACTTCAGCATATTAGATAATTACGTCTGTAAAGAGTGCAGTCGTGAGGTTTACTATTTTGCGATTGGTTATTGATGAAAAGCGCGGACTGATGCAGAAGAATGTTGTTTTGCTATTGGCTGTTAAGTAAACTGACCAATGGTAAAGCAATATTCTTCGCGCGCTTTTCTGTGCTGGTAGAGAAGACTTAGTGTTCTAGAGAAGTCGTCGGAGCCTAGTCATGAAAGAGATCAGATGAGGGTAGTAGTAGTTCCGATGGAAATGATATGTTGCCGGATCTAGCAGTGTTTTATACATCAAAAGTGTTGGAAAGTGACGGCATAATTATTCTGATGTGTATACAGAAATTTCGGAATTTTTAAGTGAATTTTGTGACGAGAAAAGACATATTCCGCTTGGCGTATTGAGCAGGTCGGTGGCTAAAAACTGTGACTGCATTAGGTACCGACAGACGTTATATTTGGCGAACATTCTCAATCAAAAACAATCATTATTTTTGCCGCTATTACGTTTTCGGGAAATGCAACTCCATAAACTTACTAACGTGAGTGAAAGGTATTGTGAGTGACTGTGTAAGACTAGCACGGGCTTGGCCGTGATACTTGTTCACCTAAGTTTCAGAATATATTAATTGAGGACAAAATTTCCAACGTTTCATTTCGTGTTTCTCCCGAATCGTAGACTAGTGACTTTAATTGCAGCCTGGTTCACGTCGAAGTACAGTAGGTTTCACTCGGCTTTCCTACTTATCTGCTGAGACAATGTTCACAGGTAGGTGCAGGTTCGTCGCAAAGGGACGGAAAGAACCGCGCCGCCGCACACCGCTGCAAGAAGGGGGGCAAGTTCCTTCGCGTACTCTGTGTAAAATCGAACTGGTTTCCCATCAGGTCCGGCGGCCTTTCCTCTTTTGAGCGATTTTGTTTCTCTATCCCTCTGTCAGCTATTTCGATATCTACCATTTTGTCATCTGTGCGACAATCTAAAGAAGTAACTACAGTGCAGTCTTCCTCTGTGAAATAGCTTTGGAAAAAGACCTTCAGTATTTCGGCGTTTAGTCTGTCATCCTCTGTTTCAGCACCATTTTGATCACAGTGTGTCTGGACATTTTGTTTTGATCCACCTACCGCTTTGACATAAGACCAAAATTTCTCAGAATTTTCTGCCAAGTCAGTACATAGAACTTTATTTTCGAATTCATTGAACGCCTCTCGCATAGCCCTCCTCTGACTACGTTTCGCTTCGTGTAATTTTTGTTTGTCTGCAAGGCTTTGGCTATGTTTATGTTTCCTGTGAAGTTCTCTTTGCTTCCGCAGCAGTTTTCCAACTTGGTTGCTGTACCACGGTGGATCTTTTCCATCTCTTACGATCTTGCTTGGCACATACTCATCTAATACATATTGTACAATGGTTTTGAACTTTGTCCACTGATCCTCAACACTATCTGTACTTGAGACAAAACTTTTGTGTTGAGCCGTCACGTACTCTGAAATCTGCTTTTTGTCACTTTTGCTAAACAGAAAAATCTTCCTACCTTTCTTAATATTTCTATTTACCACTGAAATCATCGATGCAGTAACCGCTTTATGATCGCTGATTCCCTGTTCTGCGTTAATTGTTTCAAATAGTTCGGGTCTGCTTGCCACCAAAAGGTCTAATATGTTATCGCCACGAGTCGGTTCTCTGTTTAACTGCTCAAGGTAGTTTTCAGATAAAGCACTTTAAAAAAATTCAATGGATTCTTTGTCCCTGCCACCCGTTATGAACGTTTGAGTCTCCCAGTCTATAACCGGCAAATTAAAATCTCCACCAAGAACTATAACATGGCGGGGAAATCTACTCGAAATATTTTTCAAATTATTCTTCACGTGCTCAGCCACAACAGCTGCTGAGCCAGGGGGCGTGTAAGACATCCAATTACCATGTCTGAGCCTGCTTTAACCGTGACCTTCACCCAAATCATTTCACATTTCGGATCTCCATCAATTTCCTTCGATACTATTGCACTTCTTTTCGCTATAAACACGCCTCCCGCTTCACTGTCCAGCCTCTCTTTGCGGTATACATTCCAATCTGAGTTTAGAATTTCATTCTGTCCCTAGTACTATGTGGGCATTGTGATCGTTTATTAATAGAGAGCAGTTCTGGGACCTTTCTATAGATGCTACTGCAGTTTACTATTAGCACATTAATATTGTTATTCCCTGTTGCATTTTGCCTGCTCCTACCTTGCCGCGTCACAGGAGGCGTCTTGTCGGGCCTAGGGAGGGAATTCTCTAACCTAAAAAACCCGCATGTGCACTCCACAGGTACTCCGCTACCCTTTTAGCCGCTTCCTGCGTGTAGTGCACGCCTGACCTATTCAGCGGGACCCTACCTTTCTCCACCCGATAGCGGAGGTCGAGAAATTTGCACCCAAGGTCTCCGCAGAATCGCCTGAGCCTCTGGTTTAAGCCTTCCACTCAGCTCCAAACCAGAGGACCGCGATCGGTTCTGGGAACGATACTACAAATAGTTAGCTCAGATTCCACCCCGCGAGCGAGGCTTTCCGCCTTCACCAATTCCGCCAACCGCCTGTACGAACTGAGGATGACCTCTGAACCCACACGGCAGGAGTCATTGGTGCCGACATGAGCAACAATTTGCAGTCGGGTGCACCCAGTGCTCTCTATCGCCGCCGGAAAGTCCTCGTCCACATCTCGGATGAGGTCCCCGGCAAGCAGACAGAGTGAATACTGGCCTTCTTCCCCGACCTTTCCGCTATTTCCCTAAGGGGCTCCATCACCCGCCTAACGTTGGAGCTCCCAAAACTAATAAACCCCTCCCCCCGTGTGCCTGCTCGGACCTTGCTGAAGGAGCAGCCACATGTCCACTCACAGGCAGCGGGCGATGCCACACGGCCAGCCTCCACATTGACCCTCCGCCTCGTGCGCCGCGAACGCCGCTGAACCCGCCACTCCCCTTGGGGAGAGGTTGGCCCAACGCGCCCGGTACCCGCGAAGATGTCTCGACAGCAGGGACAGTGGGTGAATCATGTAACACCTGGGGTGTACCATGCGACGCACCAGACTCCCCACTGCCGCTACACTCCGAGGTAGCAGCCTGAAGACGGCTGACCGCGGCCATCAGCACGTTCAGCTGTTCGCGAACAATGGCCAGCTCCTCCTGCGTCCGTACACAGCAGTCACACATGCTATCCATCCTAAGAAATCAATTTACTGTGGAGAGTTAATCAACTTTTAACTAGACTGCTAATTCACTGAAGGCGGCTGATAGTTGACTAAACTGTCGTTACTAGGCACTTCCTGTAGAAAACAATGAAAATAGCACTACCTGTCTCTGGACTGTGTTCAAAACAAACACGAGCACTACTGGCACTATGGCTGACTAAAGGTACTCTCTCTGACTGTATTCTAAACAACCACGAAATCTATGGAACACTATTACTAGTACTCGACGATTAAAACTTCCTAAAAGCAAAAACACACAGAAGGTGACAAGTAAGAAAAATACAGTTAATACTTAAATTAACGTAGCTCGCTGCACAGCAGACGTGAAGCAGACGGCAGTTACGACGACACTGTTCCAGTGCCAGTATCAGTAATTGCTTCATCTTGCCTCAGGAATGGATACCATAGCACACCCAATCTCTAATCGAGGTTGTGTGGGTGTGCATGCGAGAGAGAGGAAGGAAAGTGAGTTTTTCGGATTAGATCAATGATGAGGTAACAAACTGGAAGTGTGACTATAGAACACTTGTAGCTATTAAATTTTCTTTCGTTTTTCTTACTGTCTTACGACACAATTATACAAGCGTTTCACAATGCCGTAACGGGATTTGACCAGCCAGTTACCACCTTCAGACAAGAGGCACGTTCTGCAGTGGGTGACAGATGACAATACATTGTGTCCTAGCTTTGTGTCGAAGAAACTGTTTATGAAATTACAATGAAATGAACACCCTTAGCTGCCTACAGGCGTTGACATACTTCAACGGGGACAGATGAAAATGTGTGCCCCAACCGGGACTCGAACCCGGGATCTCCTGCTCACATGGCAGACGCTCTATCCATCTGAGCCACCGAGAACACAGAGGATAGCGCGACTGCAGTGATCTATCTCTGGCACGCCTCCCGCGAAACCCACATTCTCAACGTATTGTCCCGCACTACATTCGTAGTGCCCCCGCCCATTATACTCATTACTTGCGGCGCGTTGCCGATTCCCGTAAGAGTTCGGGCACTGTTTGTGCATTCGCACAGAAGAAGAAGAAGATGGTCAAGTGGCCGGTGAGCCTTGACTATATATTTACTAAGATGGTATCTGTTCTTTCGGACATGTCCGAAAGACATATATTAGTAAATATAGCTCACTGGCCACTTGACCATCTTCTTCTTCTGTGCGAATTTTCGGGGCACACATTTTCATCTGTCCCCGTTGACGTATGTCAATGCCTGTAAGCAGCTAAGGGTGTTCATTTCATTGTAATTTCATTCTAACGAACTTCTTGGTCACCGATGTCCGAAAGAACAGATACCATCTTAGTAGAAACCATTTATGTTGTCGCTTTGCTACAAATTGGTTTTCTTTCCTCACACCGTTTTCAGCAAAATTTTGGTGTAGTGTCCTCGGACAGATGCACATTACAGAGTTACATCACTGACATCAGTGTCTTGCCTAATAATGGAACACGTTTAGTATTCGTGTATTATTACGATTTTTAGAACTAGTGTCCCCTATTGCAATCAAAATAGACTCCGCAAGCAGCGGTTCTGTGAAACCCGGTTCGTATGGTATGAAGGGCCGAGGATAATGGCGCCCAGGTTGATGCAGTGTTCCTTAACATTTGATAAAGTTCAAGCTTTCGCCTAATGAACAAAATGAGAGATTACGGAATATCGAATTAGCTTCGTGACTGGACCAAGGCTTTAGTAGAAAATACTCAACGCGGCTAAATAGTCAGCTGTAAAAGTAACTTCGGGGAAGTACAGAGCTTAACTTCTCACAGTAAATTTTCCCCCGAATTGGTGGACAATGTCGGATGTTTCGTGAGGCTGTTCGTCAATGATGATATAGTCTATAGGAGAACAGAGACGCCAGAAAACTGTAGCGAAATGTAGGAAATCTTGCAGAGGACCGATGCTTGGTGCAGGGATTTGCAGTTCACCCTTAACGTAAATAAATGTAACTTACTGTGCATAAGTAGGCAGTGGGACCCATTACCGTCAAATGCGTCTACCTCGGCCGCCTTCTATGAAAGTTCTATTTGCAATAATTAACTTGGCTTTGCCTTGTCCAGCAGATGTCTTTCCTTCTGTTTGCTTATCAATCGACCATGCCTGGGAGGACTGCGTGAGGAATAAACTTAATTGAATTTATTTCCTGTCACCTCATATCAGCGGTCTGTTACCCTTTAGCTCTGTGATGTATGACAATGCAGTTAACTGCAGCGCATGTGAGTTCGTGGGATCAGTGACGTTTTCATGATCCTTGTTATAGAAGTGTGGGAACATACGTTGAATATTTTCTTTAAAATCTGGCTCGTAGCGTGACCGAACCGGAGACAACAGTTCGTCGCGTTCTTTTTAAAAATACATCTTCCGATTCGTCAGTCAGACATAGGCACGGACTCTGCAATTTTCCACCGAACTCTCGTACGGAATACTGCTCGGTAAATTAGTGGTAGGTTGAATAATGGGCACTGACGTCACGAAGTTCTTTCTTTCGACGATTGGGTGATGGCCACCCCCGCTCTAGAAGACTGCACCAGAGCACAACGGCTGAAACCTTTTAGAAAGCAATTTGTTACAGTAAGGCGGGGTCTGACGCTGTCGAAACATTAGCTGCTGCCGCTGCCGCCGCCGCCGCCAAGTTCACTTAGGATAAAACATTTTGGTTAGGAATCCCGTTGGTTGTTTACATTTAGTATTGTACATAATCGGTGCATTAATTAAATTCAGTTGTCTAGGGAGCTACGTAGCTAAATATCGCGTGTGTAAATTCTTATCAGTTTTCAATTTTGGAAGGGCGACTTGGTTTTCGTTAGCCACCTCCGTAAGTATTTTGTCATTGATCTCGAGATCCTGGGGAATATGGATGACAGGCAACAGGTGGATTCCACGTTTCGAGATTTCCGTAAAGCATGTGACACGGTGCAACCCTGCCGACTATTAATGAAGGGACAAGCTTACGGAACTGGTTCAAGGTAAAAGACTGATTCGAAGACTTCTTCTGGCACAGAATGCTGTATGTTGTCTCGACGGCGATTGTTCCTCAGACAAGGGTAACGCCACGAGTGGTTGAGGGAAGTGTGATAGGGCCACTGTAGGCCTAATTTTCTATGTACGTAAATGATCTGGCGGACACGGTAAGCACCATCCTTCGGCTGATTGCTGATAATGCCGTGGTGTATGGGAAGCTGTCGTTGTTGAGTGACTGCAGGAGGATACAAGATGACGTGAACAAAACTTCTAATTGGTCTGATGAGTTGCAGCTAGCTGTAATTGTAGAAAAATGTAAGTTAATGAAGATAAATAGGAAAAAAGACCCATAATGTGCGGATACAGCATTCGTAGTGTGCATTTTGACATAATCACGTCTATTAAATGTCTAGGCGTAATGGTGCAAGGAACGGGAGACTTTAGGTTACTTGGAGAATTTTAGGAAAGTGTGGTTCATATGTAAGGGAGACCTCATATAGGATACTAGTGCGACCCATTGTTGCATAACCTTATATATATCAGATCTGCACCGAGTCGGATTAAAGGAAGACATCGAAACAATTCAGAGGCGGGCGGCTAGATTTGTTACCAGTAGGTTCGAACACACAAGTGTTAAAAATTTGCTTCAGGAACCCAAATGGGGATCACTGGAGGAAAGGAGACGTTCTTTTGGAGGAGCACTATTGAGAAAATTTAGAGAACCAGCATTTGAAGCTGACAGCAGAACGATTCTACTGTCGCCATCTTAGATTTCACATAACGACCATAAAGATACGATCAGAGAGATTAGAGTTCAGATGGAGGCATACAGTTAGTTTTCTTCCCTCGTTCTATCTGCGAATGGAACAGGAAAGGAAATGACATGGCTAGTAGTGGTACAGGGTACCCTCTGCCACGCACTATACGGTGGTATACGGAGTATTTATGCTCTATAGATTTATTTGAGCAGACCTCCATAGGGGGCTCACGGTTCTTCCGCAAGTTCACGCGTGGCGCACATGCGACCATTACAGCCAATTCTTCCTTCCCAGACTGCATTTCCTTCTCCGTCCCCTCGTTCCCAGCCCTTGCTCCTTTCTCTCTAGCACCTCCTTCCTATCTGTGCGTTCTTGCTTACGCCGACATGGCTATCAGCCTGGTTTCCTGTATTCCTTGTGGTTTTGTCACCCTTGCCTTTTTCATCCTTTTTGGCGGTTTCGGTGCTCCTTTGGGGTCTGACGTAGACTTCTAAATTTTATGTCTGTATGTGAGCCATTTGGGGAAGAACTCCGACCCCAGAATCCACAGCGTGGTTTCTTCTCCCTCCCTCCCTCCCTCCCTCCTTCCTTCGTCTCTTCCTTATCTGCCGTAGCTCCCATCTGCCCTGCTGGGTCACCAGCACGTGTAGCCAGTCCATGAGGACTGTTATGTACCCATCCGTCTGAGCCCCATGACAAAACAGGGATCACACTTACGATACTAGAGCTGTTGACTTCCCGTGCATGCCTAGAAATGGTTGCTTGGCATTCTGGAGCATTGGAACTCCTGGTAACAGTCGCCGTGCCAGACAGTTCTTGCTGTGGCTGGGTGGTCCCCATGAGAAAAGCCTGTTATCAGAACGGGTGCTTCGTATATGAAACGTATCAAGCTCCAGAAAACAGCCCATTCTTCAGTGGCTGTCTCAGGTTGGTAATGGCTCATTTAATGCTTCTTATGACCCTGCGACTCTCCCTTCCCTGGCTACGCCCAGGGAGACGGGCCAGGGGGCTGAAACACTTTCATTGCTACCTGTCTGCACTAGAACGCATGGGACCACGTTCACCGCCATAAAGCCGTTATTTTTTGTGGAAGATACTGAAATGTAGAGTCTCTCTGTAAGATATGGTCAGGTTCACTGTTGATAAAAACTACCTCTGGAGCCCTTCGTGCTTGTGATCATCTTGGCGGAGTCCTGGTGTCCATTACTCCCCACCAGTGTTTAACTATGGTTCATGGAGTCATTTTTCATAGGGATGTGTCACGTAAACCCCACCGCGCACCCCTTTTACTTTATATACAGTTTATATGGCACAATATTATATTAATTTTATATTGCTTATTGTTGCGAGCACGACAGATAAAATAAGATTCTCACTATTAGTTTCTGCAGTTGAAAATAGTTTGACTTTATGCACTTTGACCTATTACGTGGCGATACGGACAACAATGAAATATTTCCTGCTGTGGACGTACGATCTTTAATTTGCAAACTATTTTTATATAACACTGATCTGGCTTGTTAGATATGGAACATGGTATCATTACTGTAACTAATTAAGGAATAAAACAAAGATGCCCTTCGCTACTTTCGTCTCTTGAATGCACTAAAAATTTCTCTTATTACCTGTATGGAAGTTACAGTATGTTATGTACGCTAACGGGATTTTTTTAAATATATGAACACTATTAACTGCCGCGACTAACACGAGAGCATGAAACACACAAAAAAATGAAATTTGGTTTTTATGTTATTAGCCTGAGCAGGTTTTGCACAGCAGTCTTTGATCACACACAATTAAAATTTTATCACTCATGAATTATTTACGTAACTGATAAAATAATAGCAGCTGCCCATGTCCACCTGAAAATGACGTAATAAATTCCACAATTTCATTTGAAGTCTCCAGGAAGATGAAAGAGAGAATTTAAATGTACCGTTACACCCCCGCTATATTGCGGGAAAACTGCTTTCATTCACTTTAATTTGAATTTGCCGCGGCAGCGGCTCCCGCTATCGCTGCACGGCTCTGCGTCATGAAAAATTTCTGATATACTGAAAACTGCTAAGAATGTGTAATGAAATCTTGGACAAGCTAGCAATAAATTATTACACGTAATAATTTTAACAATTTCTATATTCAAAAAATGGACATAAATTGAAAGTACACACCTTTTACAAATATCAGCCTCCAATGGCGTCTTTCTCGATAAAAGAACAAACGAAGGCTACCTAAGCATTCAAGCAAGCGTCACAGGCTCTTACAACTTTAACGGCTACAAGAAGACAGACAGCAATGTTTCAACCTCCACTATTTATAGGCAATTTAATATGCATCTATGTAATTATTTCTAATAATCGTCAGCTTCGATACTTACATTCGCCGATCACAGACGTTATTTGTGAAATATGAATACATAAATATTGCAGAAACTTAGAAATGAACAATTATTTCCTTTTGTACATAATCTACAACCATTCATACAGTAATGAAATAATAATACGGATAAATGTTTATTATTTTTTATATATTATAATGATTTTGTAAATGTCTTGCTAGGAGACGTCACAGATGTCATCCTTAAAACTGATGAACTCGGGGCCAACATGGAACAACAGGGTGTTAGTTTTGTTCACAAATGTCGGAAGGACAATCGCACCAACACTGGTACCTTCATTCTGGCATCTGAGGGAGGTAGCCTCTCGGAGAGGGTCGACGTTCTGTGTAACTGATGTGATGTGAAGCCATGTCTCACCACCCATGGGGTGTTTTCGGTGCTTGCGTTTAGGGCTCATGTCTTCCCGCAGTTCAGCAGATCCTCTGTATAGTGACTGTGGACACCCTCTCTGAGTGGAGCCCCTTGCGTTCCGTTGCCTGCGAGTGATGATATGACTATCAGTCTCCTCACCAAGTTGCCTGTCTTGTAAGGAAGAAAAGATACAGGAGTTAAAGTCCCTTGATCTTTCATCCTGTACTGAGGCTCGTCAGAAATATAACGATCGTTTCTGCGGCGGAAAACACGATAGCTTGTTCTTTAGGGTGACCCTGGCGTAAGTCAGTACCTTGGTGGTCGCCGGAAATCGCTGAGGCCATTAAAGAGCGTCGGCGAGCTCTACAGCGACGTAAGTGGCACTTTTCTCTAAAGCACCTAATAGCTTTTAAACGGCTCCGTGCCCGCCTTCGCAAGCTTATAAAACGACGGAAACAGTAGTGTTGGGAGAGGTACGTCTCGACCATTGGGTGCCATAAGTCACCTTCCAAGTCTGAACGAAGATCAGACTTGTTCGTGGGTACCAGACCCTGACCAGTGTTACTGGCATTAACATGAATGGCTTGTTATTACCGACGCAAACTCAATTGCCGAGCACTTTGCTGAGCACTGTGCTCGAGCCTCCGCGTCAGGGAACTATCCCCCACCATTTTGCGCCCTCAGACGGCAGATGGAAAGGAAGGCCCTCTAGTTCACTGAACGTCACAATGAACCCTATAATGCTCCATTTTCAGAATGAGAGTTCCTCAGCGTCCTTGCACGTTGGTAAGTCGGCGGTTATGTCGGGTCCTGGAATCGCATGGCCTACTGGCTACATGTCAGAAGGGGATTTCGCAAGGTTCACCCTACTACTGATAATCTGGTTTCCCTTGAATGTGCCATCTGAACAGTCTTTTCCAGGCGCCAACACCTGGTTGCTGTTTCTTTTTTTTTTTTTTTTTTTTTTTTAATTTACGAAAAGCTTACGACACGACCTGGTGACATCATGTCCTTGCCATAGTACATGAGTGGGATCTCTGGGACCCACGCCCGATTGTACCCAAAATTTGGTATCGTTCCGTACTTTCCATGTCCATGTTGGTGCCTCCCATAGTCCCCCCCCCCCCCCCCCCATATCCAGGAGAATGGTGTCCCGCGGGACTCTGTAATGAGTGTTTCTCAATTTTTAGTGGCCATTAACGGTCTAGCAGCAGCTATCGGGCCGTCCGTCTCACCTTATCTATATGCAGACGCCTTCGGCATTTAGTACGGCTCCTCCAGTACTGGTGTTGCTGAGTGGCGCCTACAGAGAGCCATCCACAAGGCGCAGACATAGGCTCTAGCCCATGGCTTCCAGTTTTCAACCGCAAAGTTGTGTGTCATACACTTCTGTCGGCGTCGTACCGTTCATCCGGAACTAGAACTTTGCCTTAATGACGATCCATTCACGGTAGCAGTGGAGACATTAGATTCTTAAGACTGATTGACGTGGCTTCCTCATCTTAGTCAGCTGAAGCGGAAGTGCTGGCAGCACCTCGGTGCTCTCCGCTGCCTGAGCAACACCAACTCGGGTGCAGATAGCTCTACGCTGCTGAAGCTTTACAGAGCCCTTGCTCAATCCCGCCTTGAATATGAGAGTCTGGTTTATGGTTCGGAGGGCGCCCTCGTCGTTGCGTTTACTCTACCCAGTGCACCTCTGTGGCGTTCGGTTGGCAATAGAAGCTTCTCTGAAGAGTCCAGTGACCAGCGTTCTGGTGGAGGCTGGAGTCCCTCCGTTGAAGGTTACGCGTGCACAACTGCTCGCCAGTTACGTAGTGCACATTCGTAGTTCTCCTGAGCATCCGAGTTACAGTCTCCTTTTCCCACCAACAGCGGTTCATCTCCCGCATCGGAGGCACAGGTCAGGTTATGATTGCGGTTCGATCTCTTCTGTTTGGCGTGGAGTCTGTGCCTTTACTACCTATACTCGAGGTCCAGTCACGTACACCTCCATTGTGTACACCTAGGCCGAAGGTTAGTCTGGACTTTTCACATGGTCCTAAGGACTCAGTAAACACTGCAGCTGTCTGTCACTTTCTCACGATTCTTGAGATGTACCGGGACCATGAAATGGTTTACAGTGACGGCTCGATGGCTGATGATCACGTTGGCTTCACGTGTGTTCATGGAGTAAATATTGAACAGCCCTCCTTGCCAGATGGCTGCAGTGTTTTCACTGCAGAGCTGGCGGCCGTTTCTCGTGCTCCTGAGGGCATCCGCTCATGTCCTGGATAGTCGTTCCTCCTGTATACTGACTCCTTGAGCAGCCTACAAGCTATCGAACAGTGCTCCCCCCGCCATCCTTTGGTAGCGACCATCCAGGAGTCCATTTATGCCTTGGATCGGTCCAGTCATTCCGTGGTGTTTGTGTGTACCCTAGGCTACGTCGGAGTCACAGGGAATGAACTTGCCGACAGGCTGGCCAAACAGGCTACACGGAAACCTATTCTGGAGATAGGCATCCTATAAATGACCTGCGATCATTATTCCGCCGCAGGGTTTTTCATCTTCGGGAGACTGAATGGCATAATCTCAGTGCACACAACAAACTGCTTGCTCTTGAGGAGACTAAGAATGTGTAGAAGACCTCCATGTGGGCCACTCGCAGGGACTCTGTGGTTCTCTGCCGGCTCCACATTGGCCACACGTGGCTAACACATGGCTACCTCCTCTGTCGCGAGGACCTGCCTCGGTGTCACTGTGGCTGGCATATGACTGTCGTCCACATCTTGCTGGTCTGCCCACTTTCCGCCGCTCTGCGGCGGACTTCTAACCTTCCAAGCATCCTACTTTCGGTGTTGGGCGACAATACGTGAATAGCAGATTTATTTTTACGTTTTATTCGTGAGAGGGGGCTTTTATCGTACCATCTAAGGGTGGGCATTTAGCCTTCTCTCTGAGGTCGCCACCCTCCCTCCATTTTAACTCTGTCGCACTTTGCAGTTGTATTTCCTTGTGGTCGTCTTCTCCCTGCAAATGTTCATCTCGCCTTGTCTTTTTGGGGTGGACATTTTAATGTGTTGCAGAGTGGCTGGCTAATTCTCTTTTATTATTGTGATCAGCCAGCCCAGACCATCTGCTCTATGGTTTTCATACGTTCTTCTGCTTTTCCTTGTGGTGTATGTTTTCCCCATTTTTTGTTCATTCCATTCGTTTCCTTTTTACGTGTGGTGTTTCTGTACCTTGAGCCTTTCTTTCGTCAGGAAAAAGGGAATGATGACCCTTTATATCCCAAACTAACCAACCAACCAACCAACCAACCAAGGGTACACACATCGATGTAGAACATCAGCAAAATACTGGTCTCGGGTTCAAGTGGATAATGGTTCATATACACTATTGGTCATTCGGACATGTGTATCTTTAAATTTCTCTAAATTATTTCAGGCGAATGGTTGTATGGATCCGAAAGCAATATCGTGAACTCTTCCCTCTTTGCCTCGCAAAATGATTGTGTTAATTTCCCAGTTTTCTTGACTTCCTTCTAATAATTTACGTTCGTTTTCTACTGTTAAAAGAATCTGATGGATCTCGTAGATGACGCTACAATATCCTTAAGGGTTGTTAGTGTTAAGTATTTGTATGATTTTGTTGACACTAAAACGTCAACTCGCGTATGTAGGCGAAGACTATTTCTTTAAGTTTAGAGATGTTACATTTCTCTACATATGGAAGCAGTGGTGAATCTTCAATCTGCTTAAATACTTTTGATACCTAACGATATCACTTTAATTTGCGTGTACTACAACATTTCTACCTGTTTTTCCTCTGCAATAACGTTGTGGCCAGCACATGGAACGAGCGAAATGAGTTACCAGAAAATAAAATAATGGCAAACTGACTAAAACCGTCAAGATTAGTGAGCAACTAATCTCTCAAAATAAATATGGATTTAAAAAAAAAAAACTGATTCCGTCGCCAGAAATGGCGGTCGTCTACCGTTGGGGCTCAGGTGCACAAATCAGTGACAGGAGAACTCAGAACCGACTATGACGTCACACCTAGTGTGAACCTACCCCAGTTTAGCAGACGTTTACTTTCAATGATACGACCACAGCTGTGAATAACGAAGCTCTTGGGCTGTACGTAAATATACTACTGCTGTCAGAAGTTGTAAACAATGTCCGCTTTAAGTAGCTCCCGTTGTTTAGTGTTACAATCAGCCGCGCGTAAAGGAGGCCACTGAATGACTCGACCCGGCCGCTGGTCTCGCCGATTGTGACGTCACATCTGGAGCAAGCACGTCATCAGTAGCACGTAATGCTTTGCGTCAGGGTCGTTGCCTTCAAGGCCTTCTACTCCGCTAGCCAAGGGGCTCCCCCTTTCCCCACTGCTTCCACACACTCCAGCGTCACTGGGAGTTCCGTACCCGTCCGTAGTAAGAACGTTGTCTTGCACAGCCATTACCAAGCACTGAAAACAGTTTAAATATGATGATTCAGTCTCTGTCCTCTTCTGACGCAAAGCAGGAGCTGCTGTCCATGCGGGAAATGCTCTCTCTGTGAAAACTCTATATCCCGTTTGTGACGGTTTGTGTACCGGGTAATTACGTAATGGGGTTTCTATATTTCACTGTACGAATTATCTTCCTCAATGCCTTACAGACTACAAAGGAAACAGTATATACAGGGTGGTCCATTGATAGTGACTTGGCCAAATATATCACGAAATAAGCGTCAAACGAAAAAACTACGAAGAGCGAAACTTGTCTAGCTTGAAGGGGGAAACCAGATGGCGCTATGGTTGGCCCGCTAGATGGCGCTGCCGTAGGTCAAACGGATATCAACTGCGTTTGTTTAAATAGGAACCTCCATTTTTATTACATATTCGTGTAGTACGTAAAGAAATATGAATGTTTTAGTCGGACCACTTTTTTCACTTTGTGATAGATGGCGCTGTAATAGTCACAAACGTGTAAGTACGTGGTATTACGTAACATTCCGCCAGTGCGGACGGTATTTGCTTCGTGATACATTACCCGTGTTAAAATGGACCGTTTACCAATTGCTGTAAAGGTCGATATCGTGCTGATGTATGGCTATTGTGAACAAAATGCCCAACGGGCGCGTGCTATGTATATTGCTCGGTATCCTGGACGACATCACCCAAGTGTCCGGACCGTTCGCCGGATAGTTACGTTATTTAAGGAAGCAGGAAGTGTTCAGCCACATGTGAAACGGCAACCACGACCTGCAACAAATGATGCCCAAGTAGGTGTTTTAGCTGCTGTTGCGACTAATCCGCACATCAGTAGCAGACAAATTGTGCGAGAATCTGGAATCTCAAAAACATCAGTGTTGAGAATGCTACATCAACAACGATTGCACCCGTACGATATTTCTATGCACCAGGAATTGCATGGCGAATTGGATGGCGACGAGTTTGAATGTGTACAGTTCTGCCATTGGGCACAAGAGAAATTACGGGACGATGACAGATTTCACCAACAGCGGTAACGTAAACCGGCATAATATGCAGTATTGGGGAACTGAAAATCCATGGTGGCTGCGACAAGAGGAACGTCAGCGACCTTGGCGGGTTAATGTATGGTGCAGCATTATGTCAGGAAGCATAATTGGCCCCCATTTTATCGATGGCAGTCTAAATGGTGCAATGTATGCTAAAAAAAATGGTTCAAATGGCTCTGAGCACTATGGGACTCAACTGCTGAGGTCATAAGTCCCCCAGAACTTAGAACTACTTAAACATAACTAACCTAAGGACATCACACACATCCATGCCCGAGGCAGGATTCGAACCCGCGACCGTAGCGGTTGCGCGGTTCCGGACTGTAGCGCCTAGAACCGCCTGGCCACTCCGGCCGGCTGCAATGTATGCTGATTTCCTACGTAATGTTCTACCGATGTTACTAAAAGATGTTTCACTGCATGACAGAATGGCGATGTACTACCAACATGATGGATGTCCGGCACATAGCTCGCGTGCGGTTGAGGCGGTATTGAACAGCATATTTCATGACAGGTGGGTTGGTGGTCGAAGCACCGTACCATGGCCCGCACGTTCACCGGATCTGACGTCCCCGGAATTCTTTCTGTGGGGAAAGTTGAAGGATATTTGCTATCGTGATCCACCTACAACGCCTGACAACATGCGTCAGCGCATTGTGAATGCATGTGCGAACATTACGGAAGGCGAACTACTCGCTGTTGAGAGGAATGTCGTTACACGTATTGCCAAATGCACTGAGGTTAACGGACATAACGTTGAGCGTTTATCGCATTAATGTGGTATTTACAGCTAATCACGCTGTAACAGCATGCGTTCTCAGAAATAAGTTCACAAAGGTACATGAATCACATTGGAACAACCGAAATAAAATGTTCAAAACGTACCTAAGTTCTGTATTTTAATTTAAAAAACCTACTTGTTACCAACTGTTTGCCTAAAATTGTGGGCCGTATGTTTGTGACTATTACAGCGCCATCTTTCGCAAAGCGAAAAAAGTGGTCCAACTAAAACATTCATATTTCTCTACGTACTACACGAATGTGTAATAAAAATGGAGGTTTCTATTTAAAAAAACGCAGTTGATATCGTTTGACCTATGGCAGCGCCATCTGGCGGGCCAACCATAGCGCCATCTGGTTTCCCCCTTCCAGCTAGACAAGTTTCGTTCTTTGTAGTTTTTTCGTTTGACGCTTATTTTGTGAGATATTTGGCCCGCTCACGATCAATGGACCATCCTGTAGATGTTAGATCTGTAGATCTGGCTGAATAAACGTTTCAGATAATTCTGTCTCCCAAACTAAATTTCTCGCGTGTTCTCTACCACTTGTTAGACGATTTGATGAATTGACATTGTATACTGAGTATTTAGTTCATATTTATTATCTCAGGGCGATTAAATGACATGCTTTGCGTGTTGAGCCAAGTTGTTGATTCGATTTTATGTTCAATATCTCGATGGCCGACCAATCGTTGTCTTCGGGTGCTGCGAGCTGTATTTTTATCCAAGCAAACTGTGAAGTATTGATATCGTGCTGCTATTTATAACTAAGGTCGACTCGGCGCATATTTCCCTTTCGCTTCCAGGTCTAAATATTAATTAATCAACGGCTGCTATTCTCCGCTGGCATTAATACACACTTCTGTATTTTTTTAACGGCAAAGCCTCTTCTCTACTGCAAATATAGACGAAGTTATGGAACAGAGATGAGGTGAATGATCTTCGATATTGTGCACGTATGGAGATTAGTTCCGGATGAAGACACAGTGTCTAACGAGAAGGTGGTGAAAAGTGACAGTGGAGATAAACGGAGAGGACACTAGGCGGTGGTGACGACCCGACGCGGGCTGGGTATGACAGGCTATAAGCACGGTGGTGCAGATGATGGGGCTGCGGCAAGAGCAGGGCGCCTGCAGCGAAATAGTGCTCTTCCTTTTTCGGCTGTGCAATTTTTATTTTCTGTGCTGTTCGTGCTCTTATTCACAGAAGTAGATAAACTTTCCTTCTCTCGCCCATTCTACATCTATATCTGTACTCCGCAAGCCAGGATACGGTGTGTCGCGGAGTTTACCTACTTCTTCCATTTGCCCCCCTTAGTATTACAGTCGTGAAGGGTAAACCGGAAGAAAATTGTCGGCAGGTCGGGCCCGAATTTTTGTAATTTTTGCGTCGTGGTAATTACAGAAGAAGGGTGTTAGAGGCAGTAATATATTTCTTCACTCACTTAGGAACATGGGCTGTCGGAATTTCCTGTGTGAGGAAAGCACTTCCTGCAATTTTGCTTCGTGTGATTAACACTGACGCGATATTTTGTCAATGATTTGTTCCAACGAACATGGCTTAATGCTGAAACGCGTACGTATTAAAGAAATATGATAAATGCTTGTTGTCAAGAACACAGTTTTATTATAAATTTCTCTTAATTTGATGGTGATTTATGTCACTCGGATCCATTCCCGTACGTGTTTTGTTTTTGATATTGTCCAGCCTTGTGACACACATGGAGAATCCCAACTTTTTCATTTACATTCGAAGCAGCGCTTGTTCACATTTTGTTGATGTACAACATTATCAGTAATACAGAACCGCCGTGAGGATGATGGGCCTATGAACATTCATCTTGAGAAGGATGATCACTTTCTTCTCACGTAGCACTCCACTGACTTGGCGCCAGTTATCAATACTCATGCTAGATTATCTGGGAACATCTGATGGTACCAACTTATGAAAGGGCCCAAGTATATTTTGATGAGTGGTTGGTTCTCTGACGACGGCACCGCTAATCTGAGGTTCGCAGTATTCCAAACAGTTTTCTTGATGGTTAACCAACAACTTTAACGGTTCTTTCAGCTCAGGGTGCTATTTTCAAGATCTTAGTGGTTTCGGTCAGCTGGGAACACGAAGCAGCATATAATTTCGTTAGTTCAAGGATACTGATATTCATATGTACTCCAGGAGTCGGCAAGTAATCTTAGATGGGGACTAGATACTTCTGAAAATTTGTATCGAGGTCCCCATAAAAGCAGCTCATATTCCTTATTAATATTTTAATTTACACTCAAAAAATATGAACAGCAGGTACTGTATTAGAAAAGCGATAGGAGAAATTACTTTTACGGTCTTAAGCAAGTTTTTTAAAGTTTGGTTCACGCGGGGAGCGGGTTATGCGAAAAGCGTCTTCAAGGAAGGTGGGCGACTATTAATCTTGAGAGAGAATGGTTCTTCAAAAAATTCATTTTCAGAAATGAATTACATAAATGTTTGTAGCTCCGTCGTAACTCAGATTAGGAAAAATCTTATTTTCTGATGGCTATTAGTTTCGGACATCTACGTCCATTTTCAAACCACGCCTATCGTGTGACAGTTAAACTGAAAACCTGTGTATAAAAACAGCCCCTGCAGTGACGAACAAAGCAGCAGTATGGCTGGTTCAACAGGCCTTACTAGCGGAAAACTTTATTTGTGGCAGTCTTTTTCTTGTGCCTATCTGCGACTCGGAATCTCTGCTATAGGGTGAGTAGCAACTGTCCGTTTCATAATATTGTTACAATCCGTCCTGGATTTTCCATTTCTGGATTTCTTTTTCAAAGATATCCAGCTTGTGACGGAAGGAAGACATGTATTGTATCAGCTCGCATATTAATTTCACATTTCGGTGTAGCTCGGTGCTGAGCGCTTCTGAACATTCATAATGTCTTTCAGGAAAACTACAGACCGAATACTGCGTTCGTTTGGTAGGAACTCCAGACACGCCCTAGCTTCTTGACTACTTTTTCTTCTGTTTGCCAACGACGTTCAATCACTTGACCTTTACTTAGCCAGCGAACGTGGTTGTGCTGCAATGAGTCAGAATGCGACGGATCACACTCGGATAGAAACTCTTAGTACTGTCTGTGCTGCAGAGCAGAACCTCATAAAATTGATCAACCTGAGCTAGCCATTACTTATCAGAGTGGTACTAAGTTTTCCACGAAGGTCTGCCTTGTGTATTAGGCGAAGATAAGATAGTAGCCCAGCATTCTTATCCTCGATTTTCTTTACTACTCACTTTCCTTTGGCGATTATCGCAGGGGGGCCCGTCTTGTCGTTAAACGACAATATTGCTAGCAGTTCGTTCCTACAAAATTTACTTTAAATATCCAAAATTCGCTTAAAAGTGGACATTTGTTCTTCATTAAAAATGTCAAAAGATTCATAAGTGCTATGGCGTGGCAAGGCGTCTTTCGCAGAAGTTCGAGCAAACTACTTTTACTGTCAGCAGCCAATGTTTCGTTTCTTCTTGTATTGCTTGCTGCTGACAAATACGATAAATTGAGGAAACAACGTCCTTTCTCTTTTCAAAAAGTGCCCCCATCACTTCCAACATAATTTCTTTTCCTATCTGAGCCTGGAGATGGCTTCTGGTGTTCATTAAGCGCGCCATTTTGCATAGCCGTGCTGTTTTCGCAAGAAGGTAGACACGCCTACAGATTTCTTTGACGAAATTTTTTTAGAACTGTTGATGAGATGTTCGGTAGCGTGACTTTAAATTGGCACGTTTAAGACAAGCGACAGTTACCTTTCATATGAAGCAAACTGGAACAGCTCCAAGCCTACCACGCAGCGTAAAAAAACTGTTCAATCCACACAGTTAAAAACTTCCTATTTTCACTATTACCTTAACGAATTTTGGGAGGATCCTTATCGATGCAAAGAAACGTTATAAGCTTCTTGTTAAGACCAATTGACTGCTCCTTAGGAAGTCGATCACTCTTGAAGAAGTGACAATAAATTTTGTCTTTTTCATTTAGATTCGTTCTTTATAAAGATACGGCCGGCCAGCACAAAGTGCGTGCCGACTCGCTGTAGAGGAGTGGCTTCCATGTCACAGGTCGCTGCCGCCGTGTACAGCCCGCGCTGAACACGGTGGCCGATGCACAGTGACCAATTTTCGACCAAAGCGCTGGGCAGTTCATTCGTTTGTTCGGAAGCGGAGGCAGACAAGCGTTTTCCACATTTCCGCCGGTCAGAGATGACATAATCGAGGCGCGCACCCTGCAATATTTCTCAAACGTTTTACAGAAACTAATGGGTAAAAAAAATCATTATTGCTTTACTTACAGCTTTATATGTCACGTTTATGATGTGCCCATCATTTCGTAAATGGTCATAGTTATTGTGATATTTACGTGAAAGTAAGACACTGCGCGAGATTCTGAAAAGTGTGCAATGAAAGAGAGGTCGCTATGATTCTGCATTTGGTACATATTGCATGTGTTGTTTTGTACGAAATTCAAATAACGTAACTGAATTTTTCTTTAGTCTAGGGTAGGGACGTCTTCACCAATGTCGAGAAAACTGATCTGATGTAGCACACTCATTTGCGATAGCCCCGCGCCAGCGGTAAAGCCAGAGTGAAATGTTCACAAATTCCTCATATTTCACAAATGGTTTCACATATCGAAATGATATTTTTGGCAAATACAGTATGCAAAGAGAAGAGTATTTTACCATATCGTTATTATCTAAAACTTCGTTGTTTTATTCCAACAAATACAAACTTTATTGGTGAAAGAATGCAATTTTTAAGGGCCATCGATGGCTGATGAAGTGAGAAATGCTATGGGTTTTGGACACATTAGACTTTTTGTACCGAGCATTTGTTTTTCATAAGCTACTGCCTTTACTTTTCCTCAGTTCCCCACTTAATAAATTCAATAAACCACTGTTCCTGAAGTCTTCCGCAATGGTCTGCAAGACATGTAAGTGAAGTGAGGCAGTGTAAACACTGGTGTGTGCAAATTCGGCATGACAACCAGGGATGTGTAAGTTTTACTGAAAATTCGCCACTCATGACGCTTCTCTGAAAATGACAAATGGTTAACAAGCCAGGCGAAAATAAATCGCTGCACTTTCGACAGAATTATTTTTAGATACTGAAGAAAGTAGAGGTGACAGTAGATCTTCATAAATGGTTACGATGCAAATGTGGGCATGGAGGAGCCCCACTTAATATTTACAAAAAAAATGTGCGCTTAGGCTTCAGTTTAGAGCGGCGTTTCCCCTAAAGCGCTCGGCGTTTCCCCTAAAGCGCTCGGCGTTTCCCCTAAAGCGCTCGGCGTTTCCCCTAAAGCGCTCGGCGTTTCCCCTAAAGCGCTCGGCGTTTCCCCTAAAGCGCTCTGCGTTTCCCCTTATATATTTAATATATAGTTATATATTACATATATTTAAAAAATATCTGTCCGAATGTTTATTAGAGTATCGTGTAAATATAGGAAATAAATGGGTCAAGAACTTACCGAGAGTTTTTGTAACAACGTTAAACTAAAACTTGGAGTATAGATAAACAGTTCTGTCCTTTTATCCAGTCAGATTTTTTAATTTCCCTTAAAAAGTATCTGCTACTGTTTCCCTTAATCTTGTCCTGTGGCTCTATTTGCCAGTGGCTATCAACCACTGTATGGGAGTAGACGGATCCTGGGTTGATGTTAGTGATATATTTGGTAATAGTCGGACTGATTGCTGGATGGTCAGTGTTCTGTATTACACACGAGTAGCCTCGGATCCACGATATTTACGAACCGGGGCAAAAACGTGATAGTGGCCTCCCCTCTCCCCTCCCCTGCGACCGCTTGAGATAGGACTACAAAAATCTAAAAATCGGTCGGTTTTTCAAAAATGAGGTCGTTCTGTAGCACCCACCTGTCTGAAGAATTTCATATATAATACATGGGTCAGAGGAAACGTAAGACAGGTTATTTGGTCTTATATGTGCCAAAATGGTGTCGCAGCTCTTCACAGAGCATTCTCCTATCGCACCTCACTGTATTTCGCTCTATAGAATTCAAACGTGTAATTTTTTGTAATGGCAGCCATCAAACCTATATCAAGGACAGTGGAAATTAAAATGTCCTGTGGTGCCTCTCCTGCTCCCAGTCAGACGGTTTGACATCCGAACCCCTTTTAAAAAAATCTCAATAGTGAGTGGGATTATTTGTGATCAGGAGAATAAAACTCTTCTGAAAGTTTTTTCTTTATTGCCTATTACCTATTAAGTTTCTCTTTCGTGTGACACACAAATTAAAGGTGGGAAACTTAAAAGCAATAAAGACTAGAGGCAAGCAAGACAGTACACATTTCTTGAATCCTTAGGTCCTAGCAATTTTTTTTTTTTCACTCTAATCTTGTTACGGCTTTAAACGGAGTGCTTTCCTTACTGCAAAAGGATCTATTACCTCATCAAAGTTCATTAAACGTTTTGCTACATGGAGAATCAAAATGTCGCCGTTTAATTCCGAAAAAGCTGTTAATACGAATAGTACCCAAGATGGGTGTGGTATGGTTTCTCGATTTGATTGCCTCTATTTTGTCACTGTCTGCTAGATAAAACGAAATAGGCCTTTCTAATATTGCAGCAGTTGTAATACTCGGAAAATATGCGAGACTGTTTTGGCACAAACTCATTTTTATCTACCTCATTCACTAAGAACCAATATCAAATGCCTATTAGGCCTACTAGAAGCAAAAAGTCTTACGTGAGGAAACAGTTTCATATTTCATTCGTATGCTCCAGTTTCTCAAGCTGGGCCTGGACTCTTTCAACGCTCGTGACATTATAGAGATCGAAAATGGTGGTAGGACGAAATATTTGTATAAATCTGGAATGGTCATATTCTTTCATATAATTTATGTGATGTGCCCGTTTCTTCTTCCTTGTTCTAATAAACAATCTTGTCAAAATTTATTCTCCGGTTTTCACCAACCATGCCAGAATCACCGCTTTAGTTATCCAGCGTTTATTCTCCGGTTAAGCGTTATTACATGCTCGTACAACGCGTTTTCCGCGCTGCTCCGAGAATAGAAGGAAGCAGGTGCTAAGAGGGGAAAATTGGCCCTTAGTAACTCGCGATGTGGCAAAAAATTTTCCGTCAATTTCATTTTCTTGGATACACCGAGATGATAATAGAATCTTTCTTACTCGTTATTCCAGTTAGTCGTTCAAATATATGTCATGTGAATCTAGGGATTTCGCCAATAATTGTAACAACGCTTATCATTTGCACATCCAATCAACAACATAAACAGATGCAGTGGGGATTCCCCTGGTATAGACGTCACATACATTATGCACACATTCAAAAATTAACGTCCGATTCGTCTAGATGGCAATTTAGAATGTGTTCAGAAACAAACAGGGATGCGTTTCAAAATCATACGAACAATCGATAGATCGACGTGCGTTGGATGCTAGGCGCTTTGTGAAACAATGTACTTCAACAATATAAATTTGGCGCCTGCCCCCCTCCCCCCCCCACCCCCACCTTGAAAGTGCCGCCCGGGGCAGGTACCCCGCTTTGCCGCCCCCACCCTCCCTCTACATTTGGGCCTGCACATGAATAGTTACAGTTAAGAAAAATTAATAATATACTTGATTTTACTGTTATAATCCAACTGAAACTCTGATGAGGTTCAAAGTGTAGGTGGCATTCTGTTGAAAGATACTTCACAAATGTTTCTTTGTTTTCTGGTCTCCATCTAATGGTTGCAGAACACCAGAAAAGTTTTTCTATGTTTTATAATGAAGCAATCATTCGTTTGTAACGGAACACCGCTTACACCACCACCACCACCAACAACAACAACAACATTTAGCTCCAGCTAGGACGTGAGCACGCAATTGGTTGCAGACGAGCTGGGCATCGAGTTGTTCGCGGTGCACGCCAACATCAACAAGCCGATGGGCCTGTTGGAGGCGGGCCAGATCTCGGTGGACATCACCAAGCCCAAGGCCGGCCGCTGGGTCTACGAGGACCGCCGCGTGCGCCTCAAGCCTGGTGACGTCATCAACTACTGGCTGTACGTGCAGGCCGACGGCCTGGGCTACCGCCGGGACGACCAGAACTTCACAGTTAAAGGTGAGCGGAGGGAGGCACCGGTTCGTGCGTCTCTGACTGCTCCATGTAGTACGAGGAAACGCTCTAAGTTGGCTGTTCCATTTCTTTTCACAGCATAGAATTTTGTTTGTTGTAATTAGGCAGAAAACATGTCTGATGCAGCTCTCGTTGCTAGTATATTGTGTGCAAGTTCCTTCATCTCTGCATAAATCTCTGCATAAATCTCTCTCTCTCTCTCTCTCTCTCTCTCTCTCTCTCTCTCTCTCTCTCTCTCTGCCACCCCCCTACCCCCGCCCCCACCCACGCCCGCCGCCATCTCTTCCCTCCAGGACTAAACTGACGATTCCTTGATGCCTCAGATCCTATCCCATCAACTGCTCATCTGCTTTAGTAAAGTTAAACCATAAATCCCTTCTCCAGTTCTGTCTGTAATAAGCTGATCCACACACATTTGATGTTTATTTTTTTAAAAACACAATACAGGGCTATTACAAATGATTGAAGCGATTTCATAAATTCACTGTAGCTCCATTCATTGACATATGGTCACGACACACTACAGATACGTAGAAAAACTCATAAAGTTTTGTTCGGCTGAAGCCGCACTTTGTTTCTGCCGCCAGAGCGCTCGAGAGCGCAGTGAGACAAAATGGCGACATGAGCCGAGAAAGCGTATGTCGTGCTTGAAATGCACTCACATCAGTCAGTCATAACAGTGCAACGACACTTCAGGACGAAGTTCAACAAAGATCCACCAACTGCTAACTCCATTCGGCGATGGTATGCGCAGTTTAAAGCTTCTGGATGCCTCTGTAAGGGGAAATCAACGGGTCGGCCTGCAGTGAGCGAAGAAACGGTTGAACGCGTGCGGGCAAGTTTCACGCGTAGCCCGCGGAAGTCTACGAATAAAGCAAGCAGGGAGCTAAACGTACCACAGCAGACGGTTTGGAAAATCTTACGGAAAAGGCTAAAGCAGTAGCCTTACCGTTTACAATTGCTACAAGCCCTGACACCCGATGACAAAGTCAAACGCTTTGGATTTTCGGCGCGTACTCTGTCTAAAATCGAACTGGTATCCCATCAGGTCCAGCAGCCTTTCCTCTTTTGAGCGATTTTAATTGGTTTTCTATCCCCCTGTCATCTATTTCGATATCTACCACTTTATCATCTGTGCGACAATCTAGAGAAGGAACTACAGTGCAGTCTTCAGCTGTGAAACAGCTTTGGAAAAAGACTTTTAGTATTTCGGCCTTTAGTCTGTCATCCTCTGTTTCAGTACCATTTTGGTCACAGTGTGTCTGGACATTTTGTTTTGAACCACCCACCGCTTTGACATAAGACCAAAATTTCTTAGGATTTTCTGCCGAGTCAGTAAATAGAACTTTATTTTCGAATATATTGAACGCCTCTCGCATAGCCCTCCTCACATTTCGCTTCGTGTAATTTTTGTTTGTCTGCAAGGCCTTGGCTGTGTTTGTTTGCTGTTTGCTGTGAAATTCCCTTTGCTTCCGCAATAGTTTCCTAATTCAGTTGTTGCACCACGGTGGCTCTTTTCCATCTCTTACGATCTTTTTTTTTTTTTTTTTTTTTTTTTTTTTTTTTTTTTTTTTTTTTTTTTTTTCAGGAATATCTGCTCGTAACAAATTTCTCTTTTGAACAAAATTCCTCTTCTGTTGACAGTCCATATTAGCCTCTACGTTCCTGCTGTTGTCAGGCAGTGTCCTGCACAAGTAGCAAAACTCGGCTACTGCCTAGTGTCTTCCTTCCTAATTTCCTGATCTGATTCCGTCAGCATCATCTGATTTGACGCAACTCCGTTATCTTTATCAACATTTATATCATAGAATCTTTTCAGGCCATCATCAAGCCCAGTCAATTAATCTTAAAAAGTCCTTTGCCATCTAACAGAATAACCGTGTCATTGGATACTCTCATATTTCATTTCTTCTCCCTGAATTTTGAATCTCTCTCCAAATTTCTTCATGATTTCGTTTACTGCGTGCTCGATGTATGAATTCAGAAGCACGGAGGATAGACTAAAACTCATTCATTCCTTTCTCACCTACTGGCTTCCCTTACCTGCCCCTTGACTATATTGGCTGCGTTCTAATTTCTGTGAAAATTGTAAATAACCTTTTCCTCTCTGATGTTTTATCTCTGTTAATTTCAGAGAATACATTTCCGTTGTCATTGCCCAGAATCATCTAAATGTACAAAAAACGGACTGTAGTAATTATTCTCCGAATTAGAAGTCAGAGTGAGACTCTGCCTTCTAGGACAAACGTCATGTCACAGAATGTTTCGCTTTCGTGTATTTCACGCTCAAGGCGCTCTATTTATTTAAGAAAGACATTGTAAAAGACAATCATGCAGTGACTAATGGTAATTTGTATCTTTCTTCTGGAACCTGGGACTGAAAAAGTCTCAAAACTAAAAAGGTCTTGCATTAACACTGTACATAACTTTAATTATATTCCTGCAACTGCCACACCTAATACTTTTAGTTGATACTAACTACAAATGCTGGGCTGTAGTTCACATTTGAAAGATAATAAGTGCAACTTATAGGTTAAGAAATTTTTTTATTACTAGACCGTGTTGTCTCAATATTTCTTCTTTTCCTGTTTGTTCATAAGCTAAAAACAGTAGGAAATATTGCTCAAAAATATAAGAAATGTCTAAACCATACCTCTATTAAAAGGAGCCAAACTTAACGAATAATTTGTCACATTATTCTACACATACAGTGTACGCAAGAATGTGAATATGATGATTGACTGTATATACCCTGAATAATGTTATTTTATCGGGTGCTTTGACACATTATAGAATCCAATTAATGCATGTAGAATTGATGTTTATGTAAATTTTACCTCACAATTTTTTGAATTTCAACAGAGTAAAATTAAGTTACATAGTTTTGTTTCCTTGTTCTTGGTACTACGAGACGACTGCGCTTGTAATCATAAAGATCAGATCGAATTTGACATGTAATTAGTTTCGTTAAAGTCTCTTCCTTCTATTAGCCTCAAACGAAAGGTTATCTTAATAAAGATGGCGTAAGAGGACAAGAGGATGTTAAAAATGTCGCGTGACGAGCATGAAGTGTAGTGTATGTAGCTTTAGGAGGTCAATTTGAGGTCATTTCCTGGCTTGACATTCCATCAGTTCCTTTTATCGTTGGTTTAGACTTCCCTACATCACTGTGGTATGTTGTAAACAGTTGCCGTTTATGACGTTCAATACAACCATAAATATAGTACATTGCAAATAATGTAAGTGCAGATGAATTTAATCATTAATAATTTATTTATTTCGTTTATCTCGTCAGATATGTTGTTTCGTGTAAAACTATGATGTTCTTCATTTACTGTTAGGTAATAAACTGAAGCAGCTGTAAAACGTAGAAAACGTAATCCATGAGAATGGCCATGTAGAATTAAAACAGGAAAAGAGAAGATTGTGATTGAAAGTGGTGTATTATTAACAAAAATACCCACAGGCTGGTAGGTTACAGCCAGAGCACCTGACAAAATGTTTGTTGATAAATGCAATTAATACGTATTCGTGCACAACTTAATATCCATAGCGAGCACGACATTGAAATTGGCCGCTGGCGGCTCCAGGCTGTAGCTGTGTGACGCGTCAGCTGTTGCCCTGTTGCAGAGCTGGTGTCGCCAGAGGCGCCCCCTGAGGCGGCGGCTGAGGCTGCCCCCCTTCCAGGTGGTCCTCCAGGCCCCCCTGGTCCCCCAGGCTTCCCAGGCCCCCCTGGACCTCCTGGGGCACCTGGCCTGCCTGGACCACCTGGCCCACCTGCGGCTGTTGTCCCACCAGACCTGGGACCACTGCGCCCGAGGCCACCCGCTGCGGCCTTCCCGACACCACCGATGCAGACGACGACACCGGCCTACCCGACAGAGCCGTGTGCACAGGTAACTTACTTGGAGAGACTGCCTTGCTGTGCCGCCTCTCAGCTGCTACTAGTGGTGGGCAGGAAATCACGTATCTGTTAGAAATCACGGTGATTGAGAAGTCAGATATCGCAATAACAGCTTTACCGAATCTAACTGCAATTTCAGTCACAGCAGTTGCAAGTATCATTTCACATTCAACTCTGTGAGCTATCTGTTGGCCGAATTCCGTATTGGTTTTTGCGATTTCAGTGACAAGTCGCGGCTAGAAGTCGCGAGTAGCATCTAAAAAGCACAATTAACAGTGCCATCTGTTGGCCAAAGTTCGTACTATGCTCATCTTTGCGACATGTTATCGAGTCCCACTGCAATTTCTGTGACAAGTAGCAACTAAGAGTCGCAAGTAGCAACTAAGAGTCGCAAGTAGCAGTGCCATCTGTTGGCCAAAGTTCGTACTACGCCCATCTCTGTGACATGCTATAGAGTCCAACTGCGATTTCCGTGAGAAGTCGCAACTGAGTCGCAAGTAGCAACTAAAAAGCGCAGTTAACATTCTTTTCCTAGTGCCATCTGTTGACCGACATACATACTTCGTTATGAGAGCCTTGTGCCTCGTGAGATCGATGTGCCGTGAGTGCATACAAAGGGTTTATTTCAATAGTGGTACAAGTCTATTTTTGTTCATTTTGAGATACAGAGCCGTAAAGTTAAATGAGCGCTGAAAAATCTGAAGTTGAGATACCAGAGATATTCATCCATATGGCTTCTTGCTAGAGATGAACCTTTATTTATGTTTGTTTGGATCATTAATTTCAGAAGCATTATAGACAGAAAAGTGGAGGTAATGGACTTGTACCACTATTGAAATAAGCCCTTCATATTATATGACGACATGCACATTCGGCATCAAACAGAGCTGTGACTCTGAATGTATTATATCAATAAGAAGCAACATTGCCTTTTTCTCCTGAAAATATCAAGTAAAATAACAAATGTGTTAGATTCTGCTTCCAATATGACAGTTTTGGTTAATACTCCACATGCCTACAGGACTTTGCAATGTTAACACAGCAGAACTCAGACACCTGTATAAGTATAATGAAATGAAAACAGTAGTATTGAGTCATATGAACGCCTCACTTTTGTTCCGACACAGTTAAAGACTTTCGAGAAAAGTTTTACACCTGGTGTTCCACATGGCAACTTCACACACAAGAACTTTTTGCCGACACTACTACCACCTACATAAGTTTTTCCTGTGTTACTTTCAAGTAATGCACTTAAGCTATTCCTGATTTAACTGGAAGATCTGTACTTCCCACTTTCATATCAGCAGCCTCAAAATGCATATTGTACACTTCGGGATATGTTACAGGTCAGTGCCACACCAAGACTGTGGAGAAAGGGGGGGGGGGCGGCATGTCACTCTCCAACTTTTTACCAATAAATAAGTGGCGGAAAATTCACGGGTATAGGACGGCTTAACATGTGGAAAATGAGATTTTCATTATTCACTCACTGTATTCAACATTTATTATTCATTTAAAATCGCACAACAACTTCAATAAAACAGTTTAATCACTCATCTGCACACCTACTTCATAATTATGGCACTTTTAAACTGCAAATTCTCTAAGAGCTGTCTTGAATCTTTACGAGTCTCTCAACAGCCTTGGTGTGGATAGATATGTACAGTAACCAGTAATCAGAGTCGGAACTGCGTCTGCAAAATCACAAGGATTATTGAACAGTTTTGCTGTAACTAATTGCAAGCAATTGCTTTAATGAAAGCCACTCAATGGGGTATATTTCATATATGCAAGAACGATCTCACTTAAATAATTAAGTTCATCGAAACAATTTGAAACTAATCTCTCGTCTGACGAAAACGGTCTAAAGACGCAGTGGCAATTTCTCCATATCTGTTGACAATGATATTTTGAGTTATCACTTTACTGAGTGACTGAAATGTAGTTCGGGTACCTGTGAGTGTAACAATATGTTAGAATTCGTTTTCTAAACACGAACTATTACGGTACTGTATGGCTAGTTACATATTAATTACACTATTAATATTTTCACACTTGTTTCTTTAACACAAAATTAAAGCCAACAGAAGAACAAACGTAAAACATACTTACTAATGACAGGTTTGTTGAGATGCAATTTTCTGTGTGGGGAGATGTAACTTTTTCATGCGGTGGTAAGTCGCAGAAATCGCGGAAGTAGAGTGCGGAGGGATCATAGAGTAAATATCTCTGGAGTGAGCATTGCGTTCTGCGCATGTTGTCAACATTAAACCAGACTGTCACGTGTTTTCGCGACTTCGCGTAACACTGCTGATCATAACAATTTTTCTCGATCGTCGTTACAGACGATGAAACATAGGTTCATCACTTCGAACCCGAAACAAAACGGCAATCCATCGAATGGTGCCACACAATCACTCCTCTGGAGAAATAGTTCAAAGTCGCACCCTCAGGCGGTAAAGGAACTCTGAAGGAGTTACTGTTTGAGGTCCTCCCTCACGGTGCAATGAACAACTCTGAAGTGTATTACGCCGCTCTCTTCAATTCCTTGAAACTACTCCTCTATGACAGCACATGTCCTCAAACAAGCCCGTACACGCAAGAGGAGTTCCCAAAGCTTCACTGGACTCTACTTTCACATCCATTCTACAGCCCAGAACTCGCACCCTCCAACTTTGAAACGTGTTTCATACAACAGACATAAAGTAGATTTGGCCCAACATACACTGAGGTGACAAGTCATCGGACAGCGATATTCACATATACAGATGACTATAATATCGCGTACACAAGGTATAAAAGGGCAACGCGTTGGTTGATCTGTAATTTGAACACAGGTGATTCATGTGAAGAGGTTTCCGACCTGATGATAACCGCACGACGGGAATTGAGTCTTCGAATGCGGAATGGTAGTTGGAGCAAGATGCTCAGGACATTCCATTTTGGAAATCGTTAGTGAATTCAGTATTCAGAGATCCACAGTGACAAGAGTGCCGAGAATACAAAATTTCAGGTACTACCTCTCACCAAGGACAATGCATTGACCGACGGTCTTTACTTAACGACCGAGATCAACGGCGTTTGGGTAGAGTTGTCAGTACTAAGACAGGCGACACTGCGTTAAATAACTGCAGAAATCAATGTGGGACGTATGACGAACGTATCCATTAGAACAGTGCGGCGAAATTAAGCGTCAATGGGCTGTGGGAGCATGTGAAAGACGCGACTGCCTTCGCCAATAGCAGGAAATCGCCTGCAGCAGCTCGTGACCATATCTGTTGGACCACAGAAGACTGGAAAACCGTGGCCTGGTCAGAGGCTGCCAGATTTCAGTTGGGAAGAGCTGATTGTATAGTTTGTGTAGCACAGATCCCACGAAGCCATGGGCTGAAATTGTCAACAAGCTGTAATTTCTTCCAGGAAGGAATATAATAAAATCTCGCTAGGGTCTTACCATCAACTGGGCTCATAAGCTTAAAAGAGCTGAAAAATAGTGACACCAAAGCCCACAAACTTCCAAAACACCGTGAAAACAAATACTTAACCTTAGAAACAAGTGATTTTACGTGCCTAATAATTTAAAAACAAACGCTTAAAAGAACCCGGATAAGATGTCGGCCTATAATGTTGCTATGCGGGCCAACTCTGCACATTTCATAACAATAACATTAACCATGGCAAAATTTTTGAGAGAGAACGCTGGCCAGCAGATTAAGAAAAGTTACTTAAAAATCACACAGAGCAGACAGGCCAATACACTATTCCTAAAAACACGGAGTCAAGTAACAAGGTATGCATGACGACTCAAAGGACATATACACATCTGTTCAAACAGCTTGCAGAGTGGGAAATTGGTGCACAGAGCTGAACAACTAGTTGCGCACATCATCAGCGAACTTTGCTTTTGCCCAGTCCTGGCGAAGAAGAGTGGATGACGACCCGGAAAAGACGTGCGTTGCTCCAAGCACTGCTGCTGGCGCTCCCGACTCCACACTGTGCGAAAACTACCCATTAACTGCCTTCCCCGCTCTCTTCAGAGGCCTCTCTCTCTTTTTACAAGCGATAGAAGCGACTCTAGCGGCCGCTTTCGAAGACTAGGCGAGGCAGCAATAATCGCCCAAGGGTGTAATCCGCGGCCCCTGATGGGACGCGAGCTAAACGTTATCGATAGTGAAATGAGCCGCCACGGCTCATAGTCAGTTCATTAACAAAATGGTTCAAATGGATCTGAGCACTGTGGGACTTAACATCTACGGTCATCAGTCCCCTAGAACTTAGAACTACTTAAACCTAACTAACCTAAGGACAGCATACAATACCCAGTCATCACGAGGCAGAGAAATTCCCTGACCCCGCCGGGAATCGAACCCGGGAACCCGGGCGCGGGAAGCGAGAACGCTACCGTACGACCACGAGCTGCGGACAGTTGATTAACACTACAGTTTCTACCTGTACAAATACTATACACACACAAAAAGTTTATGCATCAGCCAGGTTCCCAGAATCCCTGAAGATAGACGTTGACTATCGATATTGTATCACAGACACAGTCCCTTTGACTATTCAGAGATGTCACTAAACCCGCCCAAAGATGTAAACAACCATGCATGAGCAGCGCCTGTTAGACGGACGGGGTCCGAAAGCCGATCAGTTTGTCATTCCACCAGGAATGAGGTACACGGCTCTTGTCTGTAGTTCAACCATGCCTAGTCGGTCTATACCGCGGTTCGATCGCGACCGCATTGTTACTTCATGCCAGGAAGGGCTCTCAACAAGGGAAGTGTCCCGGTGTGTCGGAGTGAACCAAAGCGATGTTGTTCGGACATGGAGGAGATAGAGAAAGGAACTATCGATGACACGCCTCGCTTAGGCCGGCCAAGGGCTACTACTGCAATGAATGACCTCTACCTACGGATTATGGCTCGGAGGAACCCTGACAGCAACGCCATTATGTTGTATAATAGTTTTCATGCAGCCACAGGATGTCATGTTACGTCTCAAACTGTGCGCAATAGGCCTGCATGATGTTCCACTTCACTCCCAACGTCCATGACGAGGTCCATCTTCGCAACCACGTCACCATGCAGCGCGGTACAGATGGGCCCAACAACATGCCGAATGGACCACTCAGGGATGGCATCACGTTATCTTCACTGATGAGTGTTGCATATGGCTTCAACCAGACAATCGTCGGAGACGTATTTGGAGGCAACCTGGGCAGGCTGAACGCCTTAGAAACATTGTCCAGCGAGTGCAGCAACGTGGTTCCCTGCTGTTTTGGGGTGGCATTATGTGGAGCCGACGTATGCCGCTGGTGGTCATGGAAGGCGCCATAATGGCTGTGCGATACTTGAAGACCATCCTCCGACCGATGGTGCAACCATATCGGCAGCATGTTGGCGATGATTGTCTTCATGGACGACAATTCGCCACCCCCCCCCCCCCACGCCTTCCCCCTTCTCCCCCATCGTGCGCATCTTGTGAATGACTTCCTTCAGGATAACATCAATCGACTAAAGTGGCCAGCATGTTCTCCAGACATAAGCCCTATCGAAATGCCTGGAATAGATTGAAAGGGGTTGTTTATGGATGACATGACCCACTAACCACTCTAAGGTTGGTTGTAGGTTGTTTTTGGGGAAGGAGACCAGACAGCGAGGTCATCAGTCTCATTGGATTAGGGAAGGACGGGGAAAGGAAATCGGCCGTGCCCTTTGAAAGGAACCATCCTGGCATTTGCCTGGGGTGATTTAGGGAAATCACGGAAAACCTAAATCAGGATGGCCGGACGCGGGATTGAACTGTTGTCCTCCCGAATGCGAGTCCAGTGTCTAAAGCCACTCTAAGGGATCTACGCCGAATCGCCGTTGAGGAGTGGGACAGTCTGGACCAATAGTGCCTTGATGAACTTGTGGATAGCAGGCCACGACGAATTCAGGCATGCACCACTGCAATAGGATGTGCAACTGGGAATTAGAGGTACCGGTGTGTACAATCTGGACCACCACCTCTGAAGGTCTCGCTGTATGGTGGTACAACATGCGATGTGTGGTTTTCATGAGCCATAAAAAGGGCGAGAATGATGTTTATGTTGATCTCTCTTCGAATTTTCTGTACAGATTCAGGAACTCTCGGAACCGAGGTGATACAAAACTTTTATTGATGTTTGTATTTTCGACGATAGGTGACCATTTCACGACACACTATACAAAAATTACAAATAGCAATACTTCTGTTTTATTTGGTTACAAAGCAGGAAATGTTCTCTAATGAAGTATTGAATATTATTAGCTTATACCTTTGCAGTATAAATCGCTAAACCCATTGACTGACTTAAACATATTGTGCTAAACAAGTTGCACTGATATTAACGACATCTTGGGTTGTCGGGTGTTCTGCCGGATATCAGCGTCGTACTTGCACGATATTTCGGTCACGTAGCTCGAGACCTTCATCAGGTGCGACCTGAGACTGCTCCTCGAGTGGACCTGCTCCAGTATTTATGCCTATGGCCTTCCCCCTCCACCAACGGCTGCAGGCGCTTCCTCTGTGGTCCGCGCCCATTACCTGTGACCTGCTGGAGCGTTGCTGCTCCGTTTTCCGTCCGCTGCGGTTCTAGGTGTTCTCTCTGCGGTCCGCGCCCACCAAACCCGCTCCTGGGGGTTTCATCTACGGTCTAGGGTACCAGGCGTTCCCCCTGCGGCCCGCGCCCGCTCACCACGACCTGTTGGAGCGTTGCCGCTCCCTCGCTCGCTCGCTTCTACCTTACGGGTCTTCCCTGACCCGTGCAGGGGCAGGCTAAGCAGTTTTCTGCTATTCCTGCGTAAACCTTACGTATTGGAACTGCGGCCTCTCTTCATGGATTGGCCTCTAGGTTTTCCTGGATGCGGGTGTCCTGTCTCTGTTGTGGGAGTTTTCACTCCCGCAGCAGGTCCGGCCAACGGGTTGTTGGCCTGTGGTGTGTAGGGTGGCCCAGATCCCTGATGAGCCGGTTTTCGGACCGTTCGGTCCGCTCGTAGAACGTCCGCGCCGATTGCTTGAAGCGGTCGCGGAGGAGGGGGATTCCTGTCTGCTCGTGTAGCCGAGCGGTCGAGTATAACCTCGGCAGGCGCAGGGCGAGCTTGAGCGCCCTGCTCTGCCCCCTCTGCAGCTTGTTGATGTGTGTTTCGGCCGCGTTGCCCCACACCACAGCCGCGTATTCCAGCACTGGACGTACCAGCGCCAGGTACAGCGTGATGCCGTGGTGAGGTGGCAGCGCAGACGAGGGGTTGAGCAGAGGGTACAGGACGCGTAGGCGCCCTATTGCTCTGCCCCTGACGTCCTCAATGTGCGGCTTCCACGTCAGCTTCTGGTCCAATGTGACCCCCAGGTAGCGGCCAATCTTGCTCCATGGGACGGGGCTGCCCATGATGGTGACTGGCGGAAGATCAGGCGGCAGTGGTCTTCTCGTGAAGACCACCGCCTGGCTCTTCGCTGCGTTTTGCTTGAGGCGCCACTTGGTTGACCAGGCGCCAAGGGCCTCGCAACCTCTTTGGAGAAGACGGCGCATCTCGACCGCCTTCATGCTCCGCACGAACAGCGCAGTGTCGTCGGCATATAGTGCCAACTTCACCGGCGTCACGCGCGGAGCGTCGGCGGTGTATAGGGAGTACAATAGGGGCCCAAGGACGGACCCCTGCGGCACTCCAGCACGGATGTGTCGATGGGTGGATGTCCCATCGTCCAGTCTGACGTGGAAGGACCGCTCGGCTAGGTATGAGCGGAGGAGGACCCCGTGCGACGTCGGGACCCCGTGTACAAAAAGTTTGTACACGAGGCCGTCGTGCCACACGGAGTCGAATGCCCTGGATACGTCCAGGAACACCGCCCCAAGGTATTCCCGGGTCTCCAGGGCGCGCATCGCTTCTTCTACCAGCCGCATCAGCTGGTGGACGGTGGAATGGCCCCTCCTAAATCCGAACTGCTCATCGGGTATGATTCCTTCCGCTGACACGTGGCGGAGCAGTCGTCTGGCGTACAGGCGCTCAAACACCTTCGAGAGCGCCGGCAGCAGGCTGATGGGCCTGTAGTTGGCGGCGTCCCGTGGGTCCTTGTTCGCCTTGGGGATTGCCACCACCTCTGCGTGTTTCCACACAGTGGGGTAGACCCCAGAGCGAAGGACCTCATTGAAGATGCCCGCCAGGAATGGGTATGCGCCCGCCGGCAGGCTCCTCAGCAGATGGTTGGTGACGCCGTCAGCACCGCCAGCCTTCTTGGTGTTGAGCGCTGTAATCTGCGCGGCCACCTCCTCGTCGGAGATGGGGTCGATCTCGTCTGCGTCGTCCCTGGCTTCCAGGAACACAGGGAGCTGCTCTTCCACCCGGTGGAGGTGTTCTTCGTCTACATTGTCATCCACCGGGGTGAATGACAGCTCGAAGTGGTCCGCCAGGACGCCTGCTTTGCCGTCCGGGCTGCAGACGACGTCCTGTCCGAAGAGCAGGGGCGGCACGCGCTGCCTTCTGCGTAGAAAGGACTTCACAGTCCGCCACGCGCTGCCGTCCTCAGGGTTGAGGGAGGCGACGAGGTCCGCCCAGACGTTGTTCCTGTGCGCCTCAGCCGCCGCTTTGATTTCTCTCCGCATGCGGTTGAGGCGCCGTTTCATCGCGGGTTGGCGGGTGAGCTGCCACTCCCGGAAGAGGCGGTTCTTCTCCCGTATTGCGTCCCGGATGGGAGGCGGTAGGTTACGCGAGAAGTCCCTGGTACCCTGTGGAGGGGGAGGGGAGGCCGCGTCGGCTGCTTGCAGCAGCTGGCGGGTGAGGAACTGGAGGGCGGCATCCGCACCCACTGCCGCGGGGTCAGGTGAGCTCTCCAGTGATGCCAGGACATTGTCCTGGAATCGGTCGCAGTCCAGGCGCCGGTACGTCCGCCGACGTGGCGGGAGCGTGGCTCCAGCGATGTCGATTTGGTAGACCACCGGCAGGTGGTCGGACGACATCGCGCACCGCGTGGTGGCGGTCGTGTGATGCCCGATTCCTTTGATGACGGCCACGTCGAGCACGTCTGACCGCCCCCTGGCCGGGAAGATGGTGTGTTCCCGTGGGCCCAGGACCAGGGCGCCATTCCTCTGGGCAGCGCGAAGAAGTCGGCGGCCACTGATGTTCGTGAGGCGGGAGTTCCATTCCGGGTGCTTCGCGTTGAAGTCACCCGCAATGAATGCCCTTCCCCCAAACGTCAGCAGCTCGTCGATGTCCGCCTCCTGGAGGTGTCCACGCGGCGGCCTGTATGCGGCCACGAAGGTTATTTGCCCCGCAGCCGTGGTGACGTTCACCCCGGTGGCTTCCAGGGTGGCCATGGCTGGGAGCTGCACCTGGTGGTGCCGGAGTGAGGCGCGTACGTAGATGGCGGTACCCCCGCCTGCCGTCGGCCTGTCGTTCCGGTAGCAAACATAGTTTGCCACCTTCACGCGAACTCCTGGCTTGAGGTGAGTTTCGCAGATCAGACACAGGTCGATTGCCTCGTCCTGCATGAACTGACGAAACTCACCTTGTTGTGGGAACAGGCTGTTGGCGTTGAAGCCACAGATGGTCAGGCCATGGATAAGGACATTATCCATGATGTGGCTTCGCGGCGACGGTAGCGGCCTGGAGGGCCCCCGTTACGGCGGTGACGAGCACCGGCAGTTGCTGTAGCAAGGCAGAGAGGGAGCTCAGCATTGCTCCCAGGTCTGCTGCTTCCAGTCCTGGTGTTGCAGCTGCAGGTGCCGCAGTTGCGGCTTGCGGCGTGGCTGTGGTGGGGGGACGGGTTTGGCATCCGCCCTGGTGTTGGACCTCCCGGGTGCCGGCTGCCTGGTTAGGCGGCGTGGTGGCCGGGAATTCCGCCTGCCGCCCCCTGGGGGCGTCCAAGGACTCCCCCTTGGTGGCAGAGGCGAAACTGGTGCCTGGTTGCACCTTTCGTGCGGGTGCCGCACGTCCTTGCTGGCGTGGGCGGCGCTTGAAGGCGGCGCAGCCTCTGTAGCTCGCCAGCGTTGCCGCTCCGTTTTTCGTCTGCTGCGGCACTGGATGTTCCCTCTGCGGTCCGCGCCCACCAGTCCCACTTCTGGGTGTTCCATCTTCGGTCTCGTGCTCCTGGCAGTCAGTCAGGGGCTCGTTTACGATCTCCATGTCTCTGGTTCTTCTGTTTGTGTAGTGTTGCAGCTGGCCCCGTTGCTCCTTTAACAATTCCAGAGCCGGTTCCCAGGCTCTGCTTAGCTGGTACCCTGTGTCACGATTCATAAGATCATCAGCCATTTTAATCTCAATCGATTCTCTTATAACACTGTCCCAAAATCTGGGTGTTCGTGCTAGAATCTTGGTATCCTCATACTTCATGGCATGATCTAGTTCTAGACAGTGTTCAGCAATGGCTGACTTAGTCACCTGTCTTAATCTAGTGTGCCTCTGATGTTCTTTGCACCTGATCTCCACAGTTCTTGTCGTCTGGCCAATGTAGGACATGCCACATTGACAAGGTATATTGTAAATCCCTGGTTTTCGTAACCCCAGTCGCCTTTGACACTCCCCAGCAGTCCCCCTATCTTGTTGGATGTTATCTTATGAATCGTGACACAGGGTACCGGCTAAGTAGAGCCTGGGATCCGGCTCTGGAATTGTTAAAGGAGCAACGGGGCCAGCTGCAACACTACACAAACAGAAGAACCAGAGACATGGAGATCGTAAACGAGCCCCTGACGGACTGCCAGGAGCACCAGACCGAAGATGAAATAAACACCCAGAAGTGGGACTGGTGGGCGCGGACCGCAGAGGGAACATCCAGAGCCGCAGCAGACGAAAAACGGAGCGGCAACGCTCCAACAGGTCGTGGTGAGCGGGCGCGGACCGCAGGGGGAACGCCTGG
The DNA here is from genome assembly GCF_021461385.2 of Schistocerca piceifrons. Taxonomy (NCBI): domain Eukaryota; kingdom Metazoa; phylum Arthropoda; class Insecta; order Orthoptera; family Acrididae; genus Schistocerca; species Schistocerca piceifrons. Next base: position 876,820,755 of record NC_060140.1, read on the forward strand.
TACCCCAGACCGTAGATGAAACCCCCAGGAGCGGGTTTGGTGGGCGCGGACCGCAGAGGGAACACCTAGAACCGCAGCGGACGGAAAACGGAGCAGCAACGCTCCAGCAGGTCACAGGGAATGGGCGCGGACCACAGAGGAAGCGCCTGCAGCCGTTGGTGGAGGGGGAAGGCCATAGGCATAAATACTGGAGCAGGTCCACTCGAGGAGCAGTCTCAGGTCGCACCTGATGAAGGTCTCGAGCTACGTGACCGAAATATCGTGCAAGTACGACGCTGATATCCGGCAGAACACCCGACAACCCAAGATGTCATTAGATCGCCGGGAAAGCCTGAAGAGTTACACTGATATTGGTTAAGGTTTCTCAGCTATACACAAATTGATAAAATGTAATTAATCAATCTGATGTGCACGTCAAAATTCATAAAGAAGGTATAAGTAAATATATCTTATAGTACATACAAAAATTAAAAGTACGCCTCTCAGAATAAAATGCTAAAAAACACATCAAGTGAGAACTGCACAGACTACTATATTGTATGGAGAAAATTACTGGTGAAAGTGATGAACAGACAAGAGGTGCAACGTGAGCGGTCTCGCGTCCGTCGGTCGTCGTAATTTAATATATTATTATTGTTACTTTTTTTGATTGTTACCGACTTACGTGGTGGGCCTTAATTAAAAATGATATTTCATTTAATTTTGATTTAAGGTTAAATGCTTTCCTGAAATTCTCCTTTTTAACAATATTAATCTCAAATTATTTGTTACGTTAATGAATGTTAGACTCGCTGAATCTTAAAACATGAGCATTTAAGTTGAACAATGTAATAAACTTTTCATATTAATTTCCTCGGCTAGTCAGCTCACTTTAAAGCAAAAGATCTTTAGTTATTAATTACAATTGCGGCCCACACACGCGCGAGAGTATTTTTCTTGCCTCTGTTAACCATTGTATTTTTGTCGGAGTCCTGGCTCTGGCTCTCGGCTATGGTACTGAAAATAAGAATCTTAAAGCTAAGTATTTTCTGCAACGTCGGGCGGCTGTGGAGAAAAATTAATATTATGTTAACAGCGGGCGAGTTTTCCGCTTCCGCTAATTTTCATAAGTTAATATCGCCACGTAATGGCGTCGTTGGCTGTATCGGCCGCTGCGATTGTTGAACTGTAAATTACTTGAATGCAGGTTAATTCAAGGAAGGCGGACATGAAGTCGGGATCACCTCTTACAAATTAAAAGTGCACAATAATATTAAATCAGTATATTATATGGTTAACTCATGCAAATATGCTTACATTTGCCAGCACTCGCAAGATGTTCGTCTGTACATCATCAAGACAAGTGAAGAAGTGAAGTCGACTAAAAAATTAACAAAAAAGCGTATATGGTCGTCTCTTTAGATCATTTTGTCATAAATTATTTCTTTGCAATCTAAACCTACACAAAGAAATTATTAATTTACGGCTACATGATAAAAATATATTATTCAATTTTTTAATGTCTCTTCTTTATAAATACTGTTTTTAAGTCTTTCGTAATATAGCACTGGGGACGCTATAGCGGGAGGAATGCATAAATGCATCGTGAGGAGTGGGGGACAGTTGTAACATTAATAACAAGCATATTACCTTACGGCGAGGGAAAAATTTGTTAAGGGGCTGCCGTTACTTTAGCAAGGGTAAATAATGGAACTATATTTGATCATTAAGAACTAAGTCCCTATTCTGTGAGTGGTGTTATTGATATAATCGTAGCCGCGCGGGATTAGCCGAGCGGTTTAGGGCGCTACAGTCATGGACTGTGTGGCTGGTCCCGTCGGAGGTTGGAGCCCTCCATCGGGCATGGGTGTGTGTGTGTTTGTCCTTAGGATAATTTAGGTTAAGTAGTGTGTAAGCTTAGGGACTGATGACCTTAGCAGTTACGTCCCATAAGATTTCACACACATTTTTTTGATATAATCGTAACTTAATCCTTAATGATCAAATATAGCTTCACTCTTCACCTTTGCTAAAGTAGAAGCATCAAGTTACGAATTTTTATTCCTCGCCATAAGATAATGAGTTTGTTGTAAATAGTATAACCACTGTCTCCCATTCCACATAATGCATTGACTCCTTTTTCCCTTCTGATCCTCCCCCTTTCGCCTGTTACAGTTTCACCGGTAGTTTTGGCCGTACAACATAGCAGTATGTGCCAGTATACGCTTGGTGTACTGTAGCGTCGCCCCAGACATAAAGAAATCTCACGGTACTGACCAGTCTTTTCTGGAAGTTGCCTTACTTCTCAAGCAAATGTTGGAATTGACAATCCCCTCCCGTATCTTCTCTGACGTATTGTCAGCTCGCTGGTTTATATATAGAAAGCATCAGGTCTGATGAGAAAGGAACTTCTCCCTCTTCGTTTCCAATCGTCAATCATCCCAGTACACGATTTGATTTCTTTTAAAAAGCAAGCGAAATAAAATATGTGCACTTGAAGTTACACTCACAGTCTAATTTACTTGTAAATTTAATTCTAAAATCAATCATAAAAATCGAAAAGAAATTAGTGGATATGTCGTTCTGAATTCTTTACTGAAAAATCATATCCCTGATATCGCAGGATCGATAACAAATTGGGCTGGATGATCTGGGTGAATTCGGCGCTATTCAGTGGTCACACAGTCAAGCTGAGGTGAACAGCGCCCGTGTGATGTATTGTACATGGTGCCCGTAATTCACGCTCCAGTTTCAAAACACAGCAAAACTAGAATCACCGCTCAGAATGACGTCAAATTTGAACAGCATATTATTCACCCACGAACAAATTACGTAATGGAACAAAGGGAAATTTAACGAAAATTGAACCGGTTGAAGGCGGTGTAAGCGTCAAAATGCGTACACAAATAGAAGCGCGGTCCACGTTTGTTTCCTCACTTTGAGTCACACACCCAACGTGACTTGTCCCCTTGAAGGACCGCGCGGAGCTGGTAAAGCTTTTTTTACAAGAATAGTGACTGCACCACTGGCCCTGCAGAAGTTCCATACACTCAAGGGCATGAAAAAGCCATTGGTCCAACGTGTTAAGTGACTCAAGGAAATGTTTACAAAACTCTTGATGTGAAATATTGCAGAGGGAGGAAAGCAGTTGGTCCGAAGTCTGTGGAAGATGGGGCCACAGCATTGCACGAGGGGTCGAGCTGTGATGTGCGAACATGCAGTGCATGGGGAATCGCCCGCACGTTGCAGTATTTGACATTCCTCTCCTCACAAAATCATGTAAGTTCAGGAGTTGCTTCCTGTTGACTTGCCAGCTAGATAAAAGTTCTCTCTCGAATTTCTTGCTTGGATGGAAATGGACGGTAAATGGCCGTGGAACTTTCGGCAGACGAAGCCCATTTCTATCTCCATGGAGATGTCAATACGCAGAATTGATGAATACGGGCAACGGGAAATCTTCGCGCACATCAACCGGTACCACTTCACTCTGCAGACGTGACTCTGTGGTGCGGGTTGACGGCATCATTTATCGTAGGGCCCTATTTTTTCTAGGAGGTGAGTCCTGCAGGTCCATTTATCTGTACCGTCTCTGGAAAATGCTACGCGAGTCTTCTGTGTACCATTATCATTCCAACCATTAAACAAAAACTGCGAAGACCTTTACCCACCGGGGACAAAAAGAGGAAATGGGGCAAACACTGATACAGAGTGCGAGGGGTCACGACGAAACTCTCCATCTGCTGTATCGTCCAGGTATGAGTTCTCGCAATGAGAAAGGTAGATCCCACGTTGTACAGTGTAGTGTTCTATCATCGTCTTGTAACTTTAGCTTCTCTCACCCTCCAGCTGCGTGGAGGGTCGTGGAACGCACTCCACAAATAATTGGAAAAATATTGTCGATAGTTTGGGTTACGGAGGATCTTGCAATGTCGTTCCTGCAAATAGTTCCAAAAATGTAAAGTGTCCTTGAAACAGATAAAGCACTGCATGTCCACGAAGCCACGTCACGGCATTAGTTTTCGTGCGTGGGTAATACGTCTCATCCGGGAATAAGATAGTCGTGGGGTCGATATGATTCGGCGTCACTCGAAGGAAGTATGCTGACATTTGCCTCACTAAGTGCCACACTGCCGTAGACTCGCCACAGCTAAGACGGTGTTCATCGTTGTCTTGAACGCCACAGCTCGTGCACGTAGGTGAGTCTACCATGTGGATCGCATGTAGCCGTGATCTGGTCACCTGCTTACCGTTGACAGTGATATACCACATAGCTGTGACGTCAGTGTCCAGTGTTACGTGGTGAATTATCCCCTCACACTACTCGCCAGTTGACGTTCGGGTGCTTCCTCTCCACGACGTTATCGGGTCGTCCACGTTGCATGACCCGATAAACCGACTTTGCCGTCGCCAGTTGAGTCGCTGGTAAGGCAAGTCAAACGTAACTGAGTTCGAGGTAAAAGACACCGATGTAGAAGAGCGAGGAGGGGACGTGGTGTATCGGCACAGGTGGCAACAGGGAGGGCGGTGCTAGTTCTTCTATTAACAAACTCGTCACTGTCCGGACGGCGGTGCCATAGTTTGACTAATGTGCTCACAAATAAGGCGACCGCCCTGTGACGAACGTGACAAAGGCCAAGCCCTCCCCGATCCGGTGGAAGGGTGAGAGTCTCATATTTGATCTTGAAAAGCATTCCTGAACTCACGAAGGACCCAAAAGTCGCAAGTATACGGCGAGCTAACATCACCGGTATAGGTTATATCTGGGCGATGTGCGGAATGCGTGACGCTAAATGTGTGTTGACATACTGGGTCCGTTGGACAATGTCCAGGGCTCGTAAGCGGTTGTTGGCAATCCCAGTCCGAACATTTCGTAAAAGCCGTCGAAAGTTGCGAGCAGCGGTTCGTCGTATATCGTCTGTAAAATCAAAGTATCTCTGAGCTGTAAGGGGGTGACACTGTCCACAGACAATCCGACCCCGATGTTCACCGCCACCGATTTTGCGACGTTGATACGACTACCAGTGGCCATCCCGTATTTCGCTATCCAATTCAGTGTGCTAGCGGTGTCGTCGCCGTTGCGGATGACAATCACCAGGTCGTTAGCGTACGCTTCACATCGGAAAGTGTGGCGTCGTAACGTCATACCCGTTAGTCGTTGGCACAGGCCGCATAGGAGTGGGTGCATGGCCACTGCGTAAAATGGACAGAGGGCAGCCTTGTCATATCGATCGAGAAATGGTGAGGGGCTGCGTAGGTCGGCCGTTGACGATCACCTTGGATGTCGCGCCATGGAATAGTCGCTTGACGACAGTGACGAATGGCTGTGGGTACCGCATATGTTGGAGGATCGCTTCCAAATAGTCGTGGTCCACTCGGTCGAAAGCTTGACTGAAATCGATTGCCGCCAGTGCACCCTTCAGACGACATGCCCTCGCCAATGAGATCAAGTCACGATATTCACTGAGTGCTGTCTGAATATTATTGTCCCCTCATAATGACGTTTGATAGGGTGAGATGACGTTTCGTAAGGTCTGGTGTGTCCGCGCCGCCAACAGTCGAGAAAAGATCTTAAAGTCGCAGTTCAATAGCGTCAACGGGCGGTCGTCCTGCAGCCGTGAGCCACCGGACGGTTTGTGAATAGGAATAATCATCCCTTCCACAAGGGCCGCAGGGAGCAGCACTTCCGAGGATATTAGTTCGCGACAGATGTCCGTCCATTGGGTGGAAAATAAATATTGAAAAGTGCGGTAAAATTCCAAGGGGAGGCCATCAGGACCCGGAGACTTGTTGACAGCTCATTTTCTGACGGCGTCGATCACTACGTCTTCCGTAATTTCTTATATCAAGGCCGCTTCCATCGCCGGGGTGACGGTGCCGTAAATCGTCTGAAATACGTCGTCCTGTACTGTCGGATCTGCCGTAAATCGTCAGAGACGTCTACCTGTACTGTCGGATCAGGGGTCTGAGCGGAATAGAGCTGGGAATAATGATCGTGTTTGTCTTGTTGCGTGGTGAGGCGTCGACTGTCTTCCGTGTCGATGAAGCGTATCAGCGCTCGTTGGCATCGTTTACGTTCACGAAGTACATGGAACATCGACGGGCGTTCGCTCGGTATCCGATCCTGCGTCCTTGTGCGGATGACCACCCCCTAGGTGGCGTCGCATATTAGCGATGATCTGAGCCTTAGCACGGTGGACTGCCGTTTGTCGTTCCGGAGACGGCGGCGTAGCATCGCAGTCACGCAGTACCCTGAAGTAAAAGTCGAGTGTGTGTCTACGCCAAGCAGCGTGGTCGCGACCGTAGGTTATCAACGTTCGTCTCAGTGCCGGTTTGGCGCAGTCCAACCACCAGCGGATCGTTGTGGTATATGCACGGAGGCGATTTTCACACGAATGCCACGTATCCTCAACAGCTTGGCGGCAATCCGGGTAAGACAATTGGGCAATGTTTAATTTCCACGGACAGCGGCTTCTCCACACTAGTTGCCGCCGTTTGGTGACGGCACAAACGTAAGCTGAGTGGTTCGAGAAAGCTGCAGGCCACAGTTCCGCATCCTGTGTTCCACCGGCGAGAGAGCTTGAGACATAAATCCGGTCGATGCGACTGGAAGAGTGACTCGAAGTGTGTAAATCCCGTTCGGTGGCCTTGAAGATGTTCCCAAGTGTCCACCATCTGCAGGTCTAGAATTAGTAAAAATGGTTCTGAGCACTATGGGACTTAACATCTGTGGTCATCAATCCCCTAGAACTTAGAACTACTTAAACCTAACTAACCTAAGGACATCACACACAGCCATGCCCGAGGCAGGATTCGAACCTGCGACCGTAGCAGTCGCGCGGTTCCGGACTGCGCGCCTAGAACCGCTAGACCACCGCGGCCGGCTCTCGAATTAGTGTCTCGAGTCACGGGTACGGATTATGTCGTGGGAGTTGGTCTCTGGGTGGCAGTACGCAATTGTAGTCACCTTCAAACACCAGGTGGTCGTGGCGGCCTTGGAAGAGCGGGGTGACGTCTTCCGCAAAGAATCGTGAACGTTCGCGACGTTTGTCCGTTTAGGAAGGTGCGTACATATTGAGAAGGCATACAACTAGTACTGTGAGTGCCATTCCTCTTGCCCCGGGCAGAAAGAGGATATCGTGCGACACTATCCCTTCCCGATGTAGTACAGCGACATCGCTGCCTGTGGGGGAAGCTGGAGAGACGCAAGCATCGTAACCGTACATGCCTGGGAAGTCGTCGACGTACACTTCCTGGAGAAGTTCTATATCGATGGAAGCAGAATTCAACATATCTTGAAGCAAGGATAACTTAGCGCGCGTCCGTATGGTGTTGTTTATAGTCGCACCGCGATAAGTTTGAGGTTTATTCATAGCACCCGTGTTGGCCATCAATACCCTTGTAAGGCTGTCTCGTCACTGTATCTGATGGCGGGAAAGGATCAACACTGGTGGGGTAAATTCCCGCGCGTGTCGTCCGACAAGATGGGCAAGGAGTTTTCCCCACTGTCGTCCGCCCAGTCGCCATGAAATACCATCAGCTGTTCGTGGCTGCTGCAGCACTCGGCGCTGACTCCAACGGCTCTACTGGCTGGGAGTCGGCAGCGACTGTCTGCTTGGGATCCTGCTGTTCTGTGGGGTCGAAGGGGCTGAAGCCGTCACCACGGCGATCTGTTGGGTGGGATGTTACTGCGGCCTCTGTACCGCCGGACCGTCGTCGGAGCGTCCACAGTCCATGTCAGACGATCGCTGAAAACATTCGTCCGATGGAGCACACCGCCGTCTCTTGTGTTTCCGCGGGGAACGCTGTTTACGGACGTTTGTTTCAGTATCCGAATGTAGGTGGATTTCTTCAGCTGCTCCGGTGTCTGGTAGAAAAGCCGCTGTCGGCACAACCCTTGGGTCAATGTCCATCCTGGCATCCATGCCGCCTTGCAAGGCCCATCGGTGATTATCTTCAGGTGGGGGCGCCGTTGTAGAGGCCGGATCCGGTAATGCAGAATCCATGGTCTCGCTATCGGGGGCGGCTATCGGACTAATGTGGTCAGCATCGGAAAGGGTTGCTGCCCATGCAACCCGGGCATAATTGAGAGGAAGGGTTGTCACGGTAGAAGGGGTCATTGATTCACCTCTTGGCATCTGAGTAAGCTGTCTTCGGAGACAATCCGACCGGACGTGCCCTTCTGGGCCACAACCGGAGCAAGTGCTTGGCTGACCGTCATACATAATGATCGCCCTAGAGCCGCCGATGACAAGATATGATGGTACATGTTTGGTGAGTTCAATTTTGATCTGTCGTAACCCGTTAAGAACGGGGTACGTTGTAAAGGTGATCCATTTTCGGCCATAAGGCTGACCACTGCCATAAGGCTGCAAAGCCGCGGTGAATACATCCGGTGGTACTTCGAAAGGGAGTTCGAAGACGCGTATCTTATGGAGGCCAAGCTCTGAGTGATCGATAGAGACCGCCCCCCATTGTGGCCATCAGAATGTTTCAATTTAAGACCGTTCGCATGTACGCGCACGATTCTGTTGCACACCTCGTCGCTTACTATTGTAAGATGTCGTGGTCTCCTGACCTTCGCCGGCCGCGGTGGTCTAGCGGTTCTAGGTGCTCAGTCCGGAACCGCGTGACTGCTACGGTCGCAGGTTCAAATCCTGCCTCGGGCATGGATGTGTGTGATGTCCTTAGGTTAGTTAGGTTTAACTAGTTCTAAGTTCTAGGGGACTAATGACCTCAGAAGTTGAGTCCCATAGTGCTCAGAGCCATTTGAACCATTTGAACCATTTGAACCTGACCTTCATTGCTTACATATTCTGCCCTCACAATCATGTTCCGCACATCAAGACACTTCATTCGAACCCAAACTCGAAAGGATAGTTAACATTGTATGAATTCATGTAAACGATATGCAAATAACTAATAAATCCCAAGTGCGCACGGTGGTTGAAATACTAGAGGCTGGCGTACACACACACACACACACACACACACACACACACATTCCAGACACGACGGTCACAGGAGCTTTTAGTTTGGTGAGGCATCCGCACGCCAGGAGGCCAGTCCCAACCCATCTATGTCGGCCGGTGGCCGCCCGTGGAGCGGACAGCATTCGCCCAAGGGAAAGGAGGAATGACCCCATGTTCAGCTTAAAAGCAAATTCCTATACATTGTGTGGAAGCATCCACCCTATGCATTCTTTACACACAGCACGCAGTTACAGAGATTTTTCACAGGGAGACAGCAAACGCCAAACGCCGATACTACAGATTTCCGGATTGGTGGCCTTAAACGAAACGTCATTCTCCCGTTTTAGAAGAGAAATGCTGATCGGCAGAAGATATTTCTGACGGCTTGAGCTGAAGGAGTAATGGAAGAGACCGAAAGATATACCCCTTCACGTCTGGTGTGGAGAGGCGCTGTTCCATTGTCGCTCTTGGAGCGAGGAACAAGTCTCTCCTCAGCACTTCACTGGGAGAGCACCTCTGTCGAGAGCCGAATCGTAGTCCGACTCTCTATATCGAGTCCTTGCAATTAAGCGTTGTTCACTGTGTTGGCCGACACACTTATTGTGCGGTGTGAACGGACAGAGGTATAGTTAAACGCCTGCAACCAAATTTTGAGTGGCATCGCGGTGGACTGGTTATCTGACCAGTGTATCACGCCAATAGTTAGACTAGGGCCGAATAGGAACCCTTGACTTCATCAAGTCGTAGGGAGAGTTTGATTGGCGAAGGTCAATCCAGATAGAACGAGAGTTATCTTATTTATGAGCAGCGAGCGGCGCAGACAGCCGTCATCGCAGCTTACGGTATTGTGCGCTACAGCTATTGCGAGCCCCATATTTCCTCCACAACGGTACACTTCACTGCATTTCACACGCGACAGCCTCAAACGTACCTAGCAACATTCTAACGGATAATTATTCAAGTTGAGTAGGTGCCCCCCTCAGCCATTCTGCCAAGTCAACCACAATCTTAAACTTTGTATAGAAATTTCGTTAGCGAATCCTATCCTTGAGAGGAAACTTGACATTCCGGAAATAACCAGGATATAACTTGTTTAATTCATAACTAAAAGTGCCATTGTGATTTCTCAGAATTTTTGCAAAATAAATAACTTTCGTTAGTTTCATGTTTTTCTTACACTAACTAGCACTACTCAGTACCCAAGTATCCCACTAGTTACGTAAGAAATTTTGTGAATTTTTGTGTCATTTCCTTACAGCGGAGGACTCCAGAAGATATTTATTGCTGAAAGTTTTTCAGGCATTTCTCTTTAGAACGTTAGGACCGTCTGTCTGACTTCTGTAGTAGTGTGGGGGTGGAAATTGCATCTTGCAGGAACCACAGGGTAAAGGGTACATCTCAGATTAATCCGTTGTGCAGAATAACAGGTAAACCCCACACCACAGACTATCTTGACATAGACAACACTGCTCGTGATAGAGAGATGAATACCAATTACGTCCTGCAGTTCAATTTTAACGTCACGTAGAAAACGTTCCAGCTCAAAAGCTCGTGGCCGTGCACGATCAGGTTGAAAACTGATCTAGATGGTGGTTTGTATGAATGTGCCATGTTGCGTGGATAGTGACGGACTCTAAACTAGCGACAACGAAGTAGTAAACAACTACGGGCACTCGTGATCGCGCGAACGGGATGTAAACAAGACGTCCTCGCCGCAGCGCTGTGGAAAGCAGACTGACGACTTAACCACGACGCCGTAGTTCCGCCACTGTGCTCGTGGACCGTTCACTGTTTGTTTTGCTTTTTTTTTCACAGTTCAGTACATCTTCTTGCTGATTTCGTGCTTGATCTGTATTCAGTATTTGATGGGCTATTCGCTGTGAGGCGTAGCGCCATATAACGATCCTGCCTTGGAGGCGGTTAAGTGGGAGATGTGTCTCAGAGTGGATAGTGACAGATGGTGACGCGAGACTGGATGCGCACGTAGTTTATGTATCAGCCGATAGAGGACAGTATCGGATAGTGGACTGATTCAGTTTAGATTGTGCCCAGTAAAGTGCACTAAAGTAATAGAATGTTTTTCATAAGCTGTTATAGTATTTTCATAAAGTGTTATGTCTTTTTGTGTATGTAAAATGTTATAAATATGTTTTAGCAGTATGAATGATGCGTGTGTGTGGATTAATGTTAATATGAAAATAATTGTTTAACGAGTTATGTAGTAGGGTTTAGTGTGGGAACATTTCGAAGTAGTATGGATATGAACAAAGGGGATTTTTGTAGAATAGTTTTGTGAAGTAAGTTTATGGTAAATGGAAAGTTAATTCAGGTATAAATAACAATAGTAAATAACTTTATGCTTAAACAAAACTTCAGCATATTAGATAATTACGTCGGTAAAAGGTGCAGTCGTTAGGTTTACTATTTTGCGATTGGTTATTAATGAAAAGCGCAGACTGACGCGAGAGAATGTTGTTTTGCTATTGGCGGTTGATTAATCTGACCAATGGTAAAGCAATATTCTTCGCGCGCCTTTCTCTGCTGGTAGAAAAGACTTGGAGTATTCTAGAGAAGAATCGAAGGCTAGCCATGAAAGAGATCGGACGTGTGCAGTAGTAGTTCCGATGGAAATAAGTTACCGGATCTAGCAGTGTTCCATACATCAAAAGTGTGGTAAAGTGACGCCATAAGTATTCCGATGGACGTTTAGAAATTTCGGAATTTTTATGTGAATTTTGTGACGAGATAAGGCATATATTCCGCGTGGCGTATTGAGCAGGTCGGTGGCTAAAAACTGTGACTGCATTTGGTACCGACAAACTTAATATTTGGCGAGCATTATCAATAAAAAACAATCAGTATTTTTGTAGCTATTACGTTTTCGGGAAATGCGACACCATAAACTTGCTAACGTGAGTGAAAGGGATTGAGTGACTGTGTTAAGACAAGCACGGGCTTGGCAGTGATACTTGTTCACCTAAGTTTCAGAATATATTAACTGAGGACAAAATTTCCAACCTTTCATTTCGTGTTTCTCCCGAAACGTAGATTAGTGACTTTAATTGCAGCCTGGTTCATATCGAAGTACAGTAGGTTTCACTCGGCTTTCCTACTGATGATTAGCTGAGAGAATGTTCACAGGTAGGTGCAGGTTCGTCGTAAAGGGACGGAAAGAACCGCGCCGCCGCACCTGGACCATCTTGCCACAAAATCTGAGGGGGGTGCGATGGGGAGTTTCCCCTCTTGTAAGCTGCGGTTCCCTTTCTAAAGCGTTTTGAAACTGGAACTTTTATTATGGACAGTCTGTACACCTATAGTTCAGTTCTTTTATCTTGGCGGTTCGCGCATGCCCGCCCAGACGCGGGATATTGCTGCGTTGCCAATTGCACGCGCCTAGCAAACTTACGTTTAAGGGGGAGCGCGCAGTTCATGAAGTAAAGCCCCTGCACTGCTCGCCTGTGCAGACACTGGTGTTCAGACTGCTTTGACACACTTATCATTCGATTTCACAAAAACAATTTGGCCCAAAAATTTGATTTTTACCCATCTTCTTGACTGATACCTTCCCCCCTTATGACTTAATTTTGTTTCGATGTTCAACGCAGTTTTTGTGCAGCATTAAATGTAGTAAACCACTGCACGAAATTTTTGAAGAGTTTGCAGGGGTAAAGTCCATAGCGTATACTTTCCGTATGGCTGATTTCAGCTGCCACTAGAAATTTCAAAAAATTACATTCAAACGAATAAAATTCATGAAGTAAGACACTTCGATATTGTTTTTAAATAATGAAAATATGAAGCACCGAACAAGATTTGAACTCGGAACCTTTCGCTTAGTAGTCAAACACTTTAACCATTACGCTATCGCAGCTCATCATTCAATGTAGTTCTTGGACGACTTTAAACTAGGACGCAAAATACCGACAAACACTGTTGAATTGACTATGAATTATTCACGTTTCGTCGAAGTGCAATAGGAAATAAACAATTACCACTGTTCTTTATTGCGAAAAAGCGGTTAGTGAGAATGATACAAACAGCTTTCCTTGCTATCGCCTGAATTAGGAGACTTATTGCTTGTTTGGTCTAATTAATTAATAGGATATGAAGCAACTGGTATAAAGAATGCTTTTTCCAAACTTTCGATGAAAGAAATTCTGCTATCAAGACATCGCTTTCGTTCAGTTACTTTATTTATGACTGAACGTTTCTAAAACTGAAGACACTCGTCCGTGCTCTGTACTGCAGTCGAGCTCTGGCAACGTCGTTCTCTGTTCATTGGCTGACTGTGTTTTGTGACGTCAGATGCGCAGAACGAACCTAAACTCGGCCGCCGTCATAAATGACGCGCACTTTAGTGTTTGCTGTGCGATTGGGTTGCACCGCTTTCACGACTGTTACCGAGCAACAACCCTTCCTTTCTTCTGGGTGTAGTTGTTCCCAACCTGACTCGTTGCTACGAGTCTGGTGCATCCCACTGGGGTGAGAGTTGTGATGTGTGTTGTTTGTGTGTGGCCAGAGGTGCGAGGACCCTGAGCTGGCGCGTCAGGAGCTGCAGCAGTCGCGGCAGCTGCACGAGCTGCGGGTGATGCACGAGGAGGAGCTGCACAGGCTGCGGCTGCAGAACCAGGAGGCGCTGCACCAGGAGCGGCTGCGGCTGCTTCGGGAGGGCTGCGCGGTCCAGCCGCGGGCCGAAGCCGCCGCCGGCGCGACCACCCCCGAGAATGCAGTCTGGCGCAGCCGCCGCGGCCTGCCGCCGTCCTAGACCCACGCCATACACTGGCCAGCTCTCAAAACAAGTCTCTCACCCCTCCACCAAAGGGCTCAACTCCACCAGCTGCTCCAGTTCACGCGCATGACAGCCATTCGGATGAAACTGCCAGTGCAGTAGGGACGGACGATATTTAACGTAGCGATGAACATAACACTGTTACTGAATCATACTTAAGCAAATAATACGTTAAATTTTTAATATGATTATAGAAAAGTGGGTTTTCACCTTTCGCATCATTTTTGGGCATCAATGAGAAAACTACTGCGTTTATATTCCAGTGCTCTTGGTCCTGCAGTTCAAATCAGGAACATCCAACTTCAGGCTTCAGTCCTGCAACTTGTTACGCACAGATACGCCTGCACGGGATAAGTGTTACTTCTGACTGGAACATAGTCGTTCCTTCTTTAACAGTTAACAGGGTCGAACTGTCGTGTGCGGACCCGTTCCACCACACAAGCAGTGCAGCCGTTCCAACCTGGAAGCCGTAACACCTTTAATGTTAGAAGAGTAAAATATTTCCTTTAGGCAGTGCCCAACATATTCAATGTTTTTAGAGATGGGCGTCACAGAACTAATGAAAGTTGTTGTATTGAATTTTTATTCACAGACAACTAGATTGAATTTTCTTATGTCCAGAAATCAGGAGAGGTCTGTTTTAGTTGCTAAAAACTTTCTAAAGACATAATCGCAAAAATATTTCCTTACAACACTCAGTGTTACAGACTTTGCGGTATGTTAAGGTCTTCAAAAATTTTTGTTATAAAACGTTCATTTTTTCCGAAACCTCTCGCCAACTTTTCATGTAAGTAGATAAAATGCAGAGCGTTATATAAAGGTTTTCATACATAAAACATTTAAAATCAAAAAGCGCACCGTACACATGGCCATGTCCATATATTTAGCGCTCACAAACGATTGCTCTCATAAAACTCATACAGTATACAATAAAATGTACAGTAGCACATCTGTTTCAGTTAGATGGACATGTTCCAATCATTGCACATCCATCTTAAAACATGTCTTATAACAAACATTTCTGAAGACCGAAAGTTTTTACCAAAGACAACTAGTTTAACTGACCATCTTCAACAACACATCAGGACTACATCAAGTTTAAGGAAGGTTCTCTGTCTTTAAATAGTTCGTATTCTTTGACCAGACAGTAGCTGCAACACAGTAATTGAGGTCATCTTTTGACTTGTTGATGGCTGATGGAAAAGATAGTACACGAACGAGCACGTAACACAGGCTGCAGCTAAAAGCAAACATGCATTTCGCGCCGGGCAACCGTCCTTAAATTAAATGTAGCGTTGATTTGAAACACACTGTCTGTGAATAACATCCTCATTTTAGAACAGCTTTCAATGGTTCCATGATGATGCCATTCCTTACTTGAAACTGCGTTGTGCGATCTCGACTGCAGTCCCTTTCTCGCGTCTTATGCACATGTTATACCGTAAGGAAATGAAGTATAGCAATTTTACATAATTTTTTTATGTTGTTAAGAGTGGTTGTCAACAAAGAATAAAGGAAAACTCGTCTCTTTCAGAAAAATATATCCACAGCCAAAGTAAAAAAATTAAGCATTGATTAAAAACTATTGTAACCAGACAAAACATCTGGAAAGAAATAAAGCACCAGTTAATTTGTCATTCACAATACTGTCGCTGAACTCAAGTAAGAAGCATGCGGAAAATGTTCTGTTTTTAAATTTTAAGATGAACTTTGGATTAAGCAAGGATACATGGTCTGATAAAAATGCAAATTAAAAATTGTATGTTTTGCTTTTTGAGTCATCAGCCTTGTAATTGTATGATGCTGCCTGCCCCGAGTTCCTCTCCTATGGCAACCTCTTCATCTCAGAGTAGCACCTAGACAAACTACGTCCTCAATTATTTGCTAGATGTATTCTGTATGTTTCCCTCTACAGTTTTCACCCTCTATAGCTCCCTCTAGTACCTTGGAAGTTATTCCCTGTCATCCTATCACTTCTTGTCACTCTTTTCCATACGTTACTTTCCTCGCAAATTCTCCGGAGAAACACTTCACTCCTCATCTTATCATTCTACTCTATTTTCAACATTCTTCTACAGCACATCTCAAATTTTTCGATTCTATTATTTTCCAGTTTTCCAGCTATCCGCATTTAACTACCATACAATGCTCCAAACATACTCAGAAGAGTCTTGCTCAAATTAAGATTTATGTTTGATAAGAACAGACTTCTCTTGCCCAGGAATTCCCTTTTTGCCTGTGCTAGTCCGATTTTTTGTGTCCTCTTTGCTCTGTCATGGGTTATTTTGATGTCTAGGTAGCAGTATTCCTTAGCTTCGTCTACTTCGTGATCCCTAATTCTGGTAAGTTTATCGCTGTTCTCATTCCTGCTACTTCCCATTACTTTTGTCTTTCTTCTGTTTACTCCCAGTCCATATTGTGTAATCATTAGACTGTTCCCCATGCATCACATCCTCACTTTCACTGAGGAGAGCAGTGTTTCGGCGAATCTTAACATTGATATTCTTTCACGCCGAATTTTAATCTCATTCTTGAACCTTTATTTTATTTCTTCCATTGCGTCTTCAGTGTGTAGATTGAACAGCAGGGGGACAGACACCATTTTTAATACCTGCACTTCGGTCTAGGTCTTAAACTCTTATTGTTCCCTCTTGGTTCTTTCACGTATTGTATATTACCGACTTTTTTATACCTTACCCCTATTTTGCTCAAGACTTGGAACACCTCGCACCATTTTCCACTGTAAAACGCTTTTTCCAAGTCGGTAAATCCTATGAATGTGTCTTGAATTTTCTTCACTCGTGCTTCCATTATCAACCACAACGTCAGAACTGCCTCTCTGGTGTCTTTACATTTCTTAAAGCCAAATTGATCATTTAACACATCCTCAATTTTCTTTTTCATTCTTCTGTGTATTATTATTGTCAACAACTCGGATTCATGAGCTAATAAGGTGATTGTGCAGTTATTCTCGGACTTGCAACTCTTGCTACCTTCGGAACTGTGTATGATGCTTTTCCGAACATCTGACGGTATCCAGAATGAGATTTTCACTCTGCAGCGGAGTGTGCGCTGATATGAAACTTCCTGGCAGATTAAAACTGTGTGCCCGACCGAGACTCGAACTCAGGACCTTTGCCTTTCGCGGGCAAGTGCTCTACCAACTGAGCTACCGAAGCACGACTCACGGCCGGTACTCACAGCTTTACTTCTGCCAGTATCTCGTCTCCTACCTTCCAAACTTTACAGAAATTCTCCGCTATATCCTTTCTTTCAGGAGTGCTAGTTCTGCAAGGTTCGCAGGAGAACTTCTGTAAAGTTTGGAAGGTAGGAGACGAGATACTGGCAGAAGTAAAGCTGTGAGTACCGGACGTGAGTCGTGCTTCGGTAGGTCAGTTGGTAGAGCACTTGGCCGCGAAAGGCAAAGGTCCCGAGTTCGAGTCTCGGTCGGGCACACAGTTTTAATCTGCCAGGAAGTTTCATGAAATAGCTTAAATTTTAAATTTGCATCCGGTTCCCTGTATCTCTCATCCAAATATAACAGTTGCAAGCTTTCCCTAAAATTTGCAATTGTTAAATCGTTAATAGAACTATTTTGGAGGACTGTTTTGCATCACTGTATGGAGCTATGTCATATACTGTTGCTTTTATTACACGAAAGTAGAGTCCTCAAGGTCACGGCCACTGCCTGTCGCCAGCAGGGGTTGCGGGCTCAGATTCGCTGTAATGTCTCTTTCTGCTGTCAGTTATGAGAATTCTATTAAGTTCGTGAAGTTAAATTTCATAAAGCTATGTTTCATAGAACCTCGTAAGAAACAATTACAAATAAGCAATATTATATTTGCAGGTTGCCAAATTAAACTTTAAATTCTGATTGAAAACGAGCGCCAGGCTCCTACAAATAATATCAGATGCGTTAGCGTAATAAAATATATGCGAAGAGGCACCTGACCTATAGTAAATTGTATCACTGAAAATAGTCACTTTATGATAAAATAAATCTTGTGATTTGATGCTAATTAATTTTGATAGTATTTTTAAATAAGTTCTTCTGCTTCGACTTCGTATTTCCTGTGGAAATAAAAAGTTTAAATGCGCCGCGTAATGACGGCCAACTTTCTCAGTCAAAGATGATCGCAGCTGCAAAAAATGCTTCACAAACTCTTGTGTTATAACAAATGTGGCGTGGGTTCCTTAAATAAATACTCTGCACTCCTGATTAGCTTATTATATTTTCGTAACTCTTTTACACATCAATTATGTTCTAGTAATTAAACGAGACAAGAGAAAAGCTATCGCAATACAATCGTACCTTCTGCACTCAAACAATAGCTAAGACACAAGAAACCATCAGAAGAGGACTAAGTTCATTGTCTTCCAGTCCTTATATAATATAACAGATTATAGCGTTCAGTTCTTTAGTTTACACCATAGAGTATCTATCTCTGGAGTGAGCATTCACATGCGCAGAACAGATTTTGCAAGATACATTGCCGGTCTGGTCACGTGTTCTCGGGACGTCGTGTTTGTCCGTATAGCGCTCTGTATATTTCGAATGTCACTACATCCCTATTACAGACGGATTCTTTTCGTACGTGTCGTGAATCATTTATATAGGGTGCGCAGACATTTTAACAGTATCCATTTGATACCGGGAGTAAAACAGCTACGTAAATTTTAAGGGCAAGTGAAATTGCATTCTGCTTCTTTGCGATAGGTGTCACAGTTCAGATGCACTCTAGTTTTGGTAGTTTTCGGTATGATACCGCACTTTATAGTATTACAGAGCCTGACGTACATTTTTGCAGTGATAGTCTTGAGAAACGACTTGACAGTACGCTAGTACTTTTGCAAGTGTCCGAAAAACACCGAATTTGCCTCACATTAGCGATTATATCCTTGCTAATTTGTCCTTTTTTTCTGCAATGTATGCGTATTTATTTTCTCGTTTTTGCGACCTAAAGCACAATTATTCTTACTAGCGACACTTTGAAGTGTTTATTTAACGCATTTTACGTACTTGCTCCCAGTTTATTAAATAAATACAGTCAATCCATATAACACCATTAAGGGAAGTGGAAAGTGACACAAATGAAACAGTTTGGGGACATGTTTACTAATATTTTACGCTTCTTAATCAAATGGTGGAGAAAATAAATTGAAGGCAAAATACATAAAAGAAGATGAATGTGTACTTTGATTAGCTACGCTACTGTGTTTTTTTATTTGATTTGTGCAGAAAATGTATTTAAGCAGAATGCAGAAATTGGTAGTAGGTGCTGTGGAAAATTAAAAATAGTTGGTATAGCATCTACCTTCAGCCACACACGTCCAAATTTTTCTGTTTCTAAACATTCCACTTCAAAGTGTTTTGAACATACTTTGGAATATTTTGTGGGGACAAAATTACTCCTCATTTTCTGGAACCACATCTTTACTCGTTGTTCATCCTTCGGGATACTAAAATATAAATCACACATAATCATTCTGCATGTCCTAGACACACTTAACATGGTCGTCTCCTGTAACTTTATAGTAAACAAAAAAGGTTTGGACACACACATTATACGAAGACAATTAGACTCCCACTCTATTGAATTTTTCTGTCTCCCGTCTTTCAAATCTATATACATAATCGACAAGTCACTGATAAATGCATGGAGGATAGTATTTGCTGAAACAACTAACCATTCCCTTTCGTGTTCAACTAGCAAATTTACGAGAGGAAGCGATTGTTTGTAAGCTTTTGTACGAGCAGTAATATCTATTATATAGTCATAAAATCGTAGAGAAATAGGTCTACAGAATCAAGCCTTAATTATAATGCGTCTCGAAATTTTTAAACATAGTACCCATGAAAAGTTCCTATCCCTCCTTTCACATATTTTTCGTTGCATCCGTAGCAACAACAGTAATTCACCATCGCATTACACTATCAACAAACGGTGAAAACACAACAGAAACTCTTGATATTATGAAGTTCAAACTCTGAGGAAAGCACACAAGCACAGCGAAGTCCCGAAAACACGTGACAATCCTGGTTTAATGTTGACAACACGCGCAGAACGCAATGCTCACTCCAGAGATATTTATTTTGTGGTTTACACATATGATCTTATAGCACGGAGAATCTTTTTTCTATTATCAGAATCGATAAATTGTCTTTAAAGTTATTTCGTCACTTTGTCCGTATCACAATTAAGCATTAAAGTTCATACAACATTACGCATGTATAGTTCTTTTGTCGTTATTTATATTGTTCATGTGAAATATATGGAAAGGGACACTATATCGCCCGCCTCTCGGCTTGGTTGCCATGTACGTACCGTTAGTGATGCGGTAGGTCAGAGCAGCTGAAAGCTCAGTGTTACCGTGCTATATTGAGTGTTCACGTCTGATCTCAGTGTCTTACTGTCTTCAGAAAGGTGCTTTGACGTGTTCGCAGGTGCAACGGCCTACTTGTTGTACTCCTCCGGTCGGTGTGCATAAAGAGCGGAAAGACATTCGTAAAAATCGAAAATTTTCATATCGGATGTACCGGTACTTAAGTCTTTTACTGATCTGGCCGACAATGAAGAAGTGAGGAGTAACTTAAATTTTGCGCAAATTCATAACTTACTGCTAAAGCGTGTGGTGTCTCAAAGTCAACTGTAGGCCATATTAACAAATCTGTGTCATTGGGAGACACTCTAGACATGAATGTTTAGATTCTCCAAGAAAGGGATACGAACGTGAACGGAAATCAACCGACTTTGACGGTTTTAACAAGAAACTCTTGCGTAGATCTGTACTTGGATATTACGACAGAGGAGAGTATCCAACGGCTAAAAAATACAGGCAGACCTCTGTGAAAAAATTACTCGGGCTCAAAGACCTCCGTTTTTCGTCTTCTCCGTTCCCTTGGTTTCCGATTCAAGAAGTGTAATGACGGACGGAATTCTTAATTGAACGCAGAGACATTGCAACAGCAAGAGCGAAGTTTTTGCGTACATGCACTTCTTGCGTGCTGAAGACACCGGGCCAGTAGTGTACTTGGATGAACCTTCGGTTTCACAGAACCACACTAATAAGGAAACGGCGATTTGAAAGTGCCTACTGGTAGAGGTGGCAGATTAATCATGCCCACGCTGGTTCATTAACCACAGACTTCATACCAGAAGCTAAACTCGTTTTTCGTGGTAGGAAAAGTTCTTGCCAATCCGATCACCATTCAGAAATGGAGGAGTTGTTAAGAATTGGTTTCTTCGAATGTTGTCTGCGCTGCAACGAGGGTCAATTCAATTATCGTGATGAATAACACCAGCTATCACTCCATTCAGATAGAAAAGCTGCCACGTTCAAATTGGCGCAAGGCAGATGTTATGGAGTGGTTAAAGAGAGTGTGTTTCATTTTCAGTCGATGAAACTAAGGCTGAACTCCTGTCTAAGGAAGAACTCGTAGGTGCCAATAATACTTGAGAATTAGATCATCTGGCAAAGGCAATGGGACACCAAGCAGTAAGTCTACCACCGCATCACTGCCAGTATAATCCCACTGAATTGACACGGGCCCAAGTAAAGTGAGTAGTGAAAAGAAATACTAATTTCAAACTTACTGATCACGAGAAGCCAACACACGAAGCTCTTGACAGTGTTACTCAGCAGGAGTAGGAGAGGTGCGTAAATCACGCAGAAACATTGAAAGAAACTGATTTCTTGAACCAGGTTTTGAGGGATACCATAGTGGAATCTGTGATACACCTGGCTGAAACAAGCGACAGTGAATCTGAAGACACGGAGCCAGAAGATCCTTCAGTTTATGTAAGTGCCGTATATGTAAAGCTGACTGTATTTAAATGTTTGTCTATTCATTTCAGTTATAGAGGACATACTGTGAATGTTTTCCCTTACAGTAGACGTCTGATAAATTTATCACAACTGGTCGTGATTAGTTTACTCGACAGTAACTGTCAATTAAAATAAGATTATCAATTCTGCATTAATTAACAGTTTTTCGTAAAACCATGTATCGGATGTCTTTACATTCGGATATAATCTTACTGCATTCGGTTTACTTGTACATTCGAAATTTAACTCCTTTTCTTCATAGAAAGATTTACCGGCTTTTCGTAGTAAGGGTAATGCAGCTTATAAAATGACAGCACGTTATGGTGCTTCTGTATCGAGTGCAGCAACATCAGAACAGTCCCAGCACCTATTCTGATTCTCCGAGAAGAGTATAGAAACCTGTGATATTTGACGACGTTTACAAAAAGCTAGAACGTAGAATTGTATTACTTTAGTATGACAGAGGATAATATCCGGTGGCTAGAGAAACACAGGATAATGTCCTTGATAAAATCGATTACTCTGCAGTCACATCAATCTGTCTCCACCGGCCACTTGCTTTTTAATTCAGAAATTGTAATGATGGACGAAATATGTAACACAAGACAGGGACATTGCAGTAGTAAGAACGAGGTTTTTGTGTACCAAGCACATATTGGATGCTGAGATTAATAGGCTTACAGCAAATTTAAATAAAACATGGGTTTCACAAAACCTTTCGAACAAATATTTTGCTAGACTTCAGTCAAAATAAATACTGGCTTCAAAATAAATACTGGCTTCAAAATAAATACTGGCTTCAAAATAAATACTGGCTTCAAAATAAATACTGGCTTCAAAATAAATACTGGCTTCAAAATAAATACTGGCTTCAACATAAATACTGGCTTCAACATAAATACTGGCTTCAACATAAATACTGGCTTCAACATAAATACTGGCTTCAACATAAATACTGGCTTCAACATAAATACTGGCTTCAACATAAATACTGGCTTCAACATAAATACTGGCTTCAACATAAATACTGGCTTCAACATAAATACTGGCTTCAACATAAATACTGGCTTCAACATAAATACTGGCTTCAACATAAATACTGGCTTCAACATAAATACTGGCTTCAACATAAATACTGGCTTCAACATAAATACTGGCTTCAACATAAATACTGGCTTCAACATAAATACTGGCTTCAACATAAATACTGGCTTCAACATAAATACTGGCTTCAACATAAATACTGGCTTCAACATAAATACTGGCTTCAACATAAATACTGGCTTCAACATAAATACTGGCTTCAACATAAATACTGGCTTCAACATAAATACTGGCTTCAACATAAATACTGGCTTCAACATAAATACTGGCTTCAACATAAATACTGGCTTCAACATAAATACTGGCTTCAACATAAATACTGGCTTCAACATAAATACTGGCTTCAACATAAATACTGGCTTCAACATAAATACTGGCTTCAACATAAATACTGGCTTCAACATAAATACTGGCTTCAACATAAATACTGGCTTCAACATAAATACTGGCTTCAACATAAATACTGGCTTCAACATAAATACTGGCTTCAACATAAATACTGGCTTCAACATAAATACTGGCTTCAACATAAATACTGGCTTCAACATAAATACTGGCTTCAACATAAATACTGGCTTCAACATAAATACTGGCTTCAACATAAATACTGGCTTCAACATAAATACTGGCTTCAACATAAATACTGGCTTCAACATAAATACTGGCTTCAACATAAATACTGGCTTCAACATAAATACTGGCTTCAACATAAATACTGGCTTCAACATAAATACTGGCTTCAACATAAATACTGGCTTCAACATAAATACTGGCTTCAACATAAATACTGGCTTCAACATAAATACTGGCTTCAACATAAATACTGGCTTCAACATAAATACTGGCTTCAACATAAATACTGGCTTCAACATAAATACTGGCTTCAACATAAATACTGGCTTCAACATAAATACTGGCTTCAACATAAATACTGGCTTCAACATAAATACTGGCTTCAACATAAATACTGGCTTCAACATAAATACTGGCTTCAACATAAATACTGGCTTCAACATAAATACTGGCTTCAACATAAATACTGGCTTCAACATAAATACTGGCTTCAACATAAATACTGGCTTCAACATAAATACTGGCTTCAACATAAATACTGGCTTCAACATAAATACTGGCTTCAACATAAATACTGGCTTCAACATAAATACTGGCTTCAACATAAATACTGGCTTCAACATAAATACTGGCTTCAACATAAATACTGGCTTCAACATAAATACTGGCTTCAACATAAATACTGGCTTCAACATAAATACTGGCTTCAACATAAATACTGGCTTCAACATAAATACTGGCTTCAACATAAATACTGGCTTCAACATAAATACTGGCTTCAACATAAATACTGGCTTCAACATAAATACTGGCTTCAACATAAATACTGGCTTCAACATAAATACTGGCTTCAACATAAATACTGGCTTCAACATAAATACTGGCTTCAACATAAATACTGGCTTCAACATAAATACTGGCTTCAACATAAATACTGGCTTCAACATAAATACTGGCTTCAACATAAATACTGGCTTCAACATAAATACTGGCTTCAACATAAATACTGGCTTCAACATAAATACTGGCTTCAACATAAATACTGGCTTCAACATAAATACTGGCTTCAACATAAATACTGGCTTCAACATAAATACTGGCTTCAAAAGAACTAAAATTACTTTTGCGAAGGGTATACTGGGGTTTTGAGTGATGAATGCAATGACGAAGGATATGTATTAGCAGCCAGTGAAATATTTTCGGGAAGTACGGAATATTCTCGGTCATATTTAAAGCGAGCCGTCCGAACAAAACTCTTCGCGGCGGCCTACGACGACTCGCGCACGGAATATCGCGGAAGCAATTTGCCTTGTATGTGGTACGATACAATAATGTCTGAAATGTTACCAAAAATAATTTTGTAGTTTTCTTAACTTTCTCGCGGGAAGTTTCATTGCAGTCCTACAAAACGAAAATTCATCAACGACTACATTTTTCGCTACGCAGTCGGCACAATTTCACACCTCTTACAATGTTTTATTTTTTATCTCAGAATACTTTTGTTTCCGAAATAAGATGCAGCATATGCATCTGTAAACTTTGAAGATGTTCATTTTTTTCAGTCCAATTACATTAGTGATTCTATTACTACCACAGGTTGAAGTAAAAAGTTATTTTTCTCCAAAACTTTTTGTAGCGTTAGTTTTATTTTTCTAGCAGCTAGTAAGAATTTCCTTTTGGAATGTACTCCATCATATTCTAGACTAAAATAGTTGGGCAATATTTTTTTGAATTTTTATGAGCGTTTGAAATTCACTGTAAAAAGAAACTGGCAATGCTGTAAGATGGCGAGATGACCTTGAAGCCCTATTTTCGTGCCGGCCACTATAGATGTGCATCACAATCAGAGAGACCATTCTTAACGGGGTAAATGTTTATTTGATTAAATTTATCTTGTTCTATGAAAATATTATCTATCAGTGTGCTCCTTTTCCGTACTACCCGAGTAGGAAAATCAGTAACTGATATCAAATTGAAAGAACAAAGTGATACTTAAAGGTCATTCTTTCTATAAGACTCTTCCAGAAAATCTACATTGAAATCCCCATAAACAATAATTTGCTTTTCCCTGTCTGACAGGTAGTATAACAAAGAATCCAAGTTTTAAAAAATAGCTGGAAATGGGTATCTATACGCAGCTACAATTATAAAAGTACCATTATTTAGTTTAACCTCACATGGACATACTTCCATATGTTGCTCTACACAAGATTTCTTACTTTCTAAATTTTGAACACTGTTTAAATGAAACAAAAAGTATTAAACTATGGGCGTTCCCAGGCCAGGCGTTTCTGCGAGTGCATATTGGAGGCAATGGCAAATACACGGATCTTTACGTAGACGTTGACGTCGCTGTAGACATTGTTAATGCATGTTCTTTTCTACAGAACTATGTACGAAGCGGAGATGGAGGATAATTTATGGATACACTGTATGGATTTCCTCCTGTTAATGTTGATTCCACGATGAATACAAAGTGATATATTCAGTTCACATTACAGAAATGAGAAACGTATTGACCGATTAGTTTGCAGATGATGGCGCTCTGTCATGGCAGCTGGATCACATTCTGTGAATGTCTGTGTTGGGGTGCTAAAATGTGAAAGAACATACACACTGGGTTTTGTTCCTGCGGCTGTCATTAACCCCCCCCCCCCCCCCCCCCCCCCCCGGTTTCTCTCTTTAGGTTTTTATCTACATGCTCTTCGGACGGCAAGTCCCACGAAGTGGGAGTCTTCCTAAATTTTGTAATTATTTTCCGCGTTTAAGTCCTTGATGACAGAAAGATCCTTTTATAGAAACGCAGCAACAAACTAACTAAATAACAATCCAAATTATCATAAAAACTATATCAAAAAGTCAAAGATGAAATGTTTCCAATAGCCGCTTAACTGTATGAAGGTGCTTTATTAGCAACGTAAGTATAACGCTTCTTCATGTTTGTCTGTCAAAAATTCAAATCACTGTGTGAAATTTCTGAAATGGTAGAAATATAGAACAATAGTGCTGGCATTCAACAAATAAAAGAATGACGAGGACTCACAGTGGTTACGTTTCCATGGTGTGGATGGACAATTACTGAGTCCCAGCTTTCGGGAAGTTATCCACGGTAAGAGTCAAAGCACATTGGTGGATTTTTATAAAACTGTGTACATGCAAAAGATGTATAGCATGTCTGCTGAATGTGCCAGGCCTAGAAGAAAAAACGGGAAAAAAATGTCAATGCTGTGAACGAGGATAAAATGCCTAAAAAATTATTGAATGCCAAACACTATGGTTCTGTACGTTTACCATTTCAAAACTTTCACACAGTGATGTCTATTCTTGACAGACAAACCTGAAGATGCGTCTATCCTGACAAAGCATTTTCATACAGCTTTGCGGCTCTTGAAAACAGCTCACCACTTTTGTTAAAATTTATATGATAATTTGAATGGCTATTGAGTGGTGTCACCGTTATTCACAATATCTCTGAGCTGTCGTTACCCTCCCCAGAAAGTTGTTCGTAACAAATAACGAAATGCAAACATCCACAGCAGTTGGAACCCGCGTGATAGCTGGCCGCACACTGGCACTCAACCCTGTGCGCTGCTACTCGCAGCTGCAAACAACTTTGGGAACAGAGAGGCTCGTCGCATGACAAAGATGCTGGCCGGACGCAGCACCTGACCGCAGTCGGTAGCTTGCACGTGGCACTTTCGCTTTGGTCTCATCCGACCAGCCGCAAGTGTGGTTGTGGCACTATTGCGCCACTGCCTGCGACTACAGGGATACGTTCACGCTCCAACCTCGTGGCTCGCACGTGCCCCCCCCCCCCCTTCTCTCTCTCTCTCTCTCTCTCTCTCTCTCTCTCTCTTTCAAGCGTGATACAAGAGCGTATTGTACAGATATCAGCATATACTGCAGTGATGTGGGGTCGATTAATTAACACATCAAGATATTCAAGTGCCTTCGGCCGCACAGAACCTTTCACAAACTCGCCACATTTTCCTATGTACACAATTGTCGTTCTCTCATGTTGCCAGGGGTGGATAGCTCGCTCGTGTACTGATTAATTGCCGTGAACTTTAGGCCCTCAGCACAAACTCCCATTGAACTCATTTCTGCAGTCTTTCGCGTCTGTATTGACGGTCATTTTTTTGTTCTAAAATGTTCTCTAAACCAATTAGTGTGGGGTCTTGCCCACTCGTTGCTAATAGGGTGCATAAGGGATCAGGCGCTCTCGGAATGTTATATAATAATTCAAACAAATAACATTAGTAGTTTTATTTCTAGAAAGCAAATAGACAATACTTAACTCTGATTACAGTAAACGTCGCTAGCGAAATGAGACATGAAAACAGCAAAATTCTTTCTACACACCCCCTGATAGCGTAGCACAGATGTCCGATGCAGACTGGGCTGATCTGAGAGGTCGGGGCTGGCAGGAGCGGCGCTCATATTCACATCTTGAAGGGGGCGCTCTCTGCGCGGCGCGGTCCAATTCCGCGTACCATCGGCCGATGTTTCCTCACCGCCTTCTCTGGTCTTGCGTTCTGCATCTTCGTTCCGGCGCTTGTGGTTACACCAGAACAATTAGCACAGTTGGATCGGGATCCTTTATAATATATTTCCGTGTCTGTGAGTCACTGCATGATACGAAAAATCTTCAGTAATTTCGAAAGCGCATACGTGCGACAACGACATGGGCACGACTGGCGAGGTAATCGTGAATGCAAGCCTAGTGTAAACTACAGCACACTCGGTTACTGTCGTCGTTCATAGTATACATCCACCAGGCGTTGTAACAGCACTGGAAATCGACCCTTCCAACAGATTAGCTACTTTTTGTTGTTACAGCGCGAATGACTCATGGACACATGCTGAAGCATTACGAGCCGTCAGCGGTTTTGCTATTTAGTGTGCTGTCGTCTCTTATGAGATGTAAATCGGTAAGTATGTGGGTCGGTATAGGTAGGTATGTGGGTCGGTATAGGTAGGTAAGACACGCAGGAAATTTTCCGAGCTCGATATTGAGTGAACAGGAATGGACACATGCACTCAGGCTGTGCGCTCGTTAGACAGTCATTATTTGCAGGTATCAACCATAGAACAATACTTACAGAAAGTAATATAAATAAATACTGAGTTACGTACAGACTTGAGTGCAAAAGTCACAAACGCGTCCGTTAGTCTCGGCCAGTTAGAGCGAAGTCTCAGTACCTTAGAACGAATAGTCACTACACATTCAAACAACGTCGAAAATTTGCCACTAACTTGAAAACACAGTTGACAGATGCAACCGATAAATTAGATACAAAATTTAGCAATACGTATCATCAGCTAGATAAAAAAAACTTCCTAGTATGAGTGAAGATGAAGGTCAAAGTGCACGTCAAGCTGACGAACTTGCAACGAAGTGAAATGTGAAATTGATAGTAGTTAGAGTTTTGCGGAAAATTTAAGTGTGTGTCCAAAGTAAAGGCAAATGGCAAATGGGAGATGGAGGTGATGTATTTGTCGCAGTAGACAAGGAACTCCAATCCACCGAGGTAGAAATTGAAGCTACTTGTGAGATTGTTTGGGCAAGACTCAATATCAGGGGTGAGCATAAACTGATTATTGGATCCTCCTATCGCCCACCAGACTCATCTCTGGATGTGACCGAAAATTTTAGAGAAAACCTCAGCTCACTTGTACGTAAGTTCCCCAATCAACCGTAATCATCGGTGGAGACTTAACCATCTAACAATTAGGAAAATGACGGGTTTGTTAGTGGTGGGCGAGATAAGACAATGTGAACCTTTACTAAATGCCTTCTCTGAAATCTACCTAGACGAGATAGATAGGAAACTCACTCACGATGGAGGTGTATTGGATCCTCTTTGAGGATGTCCACATCGAAACTTGTATTATTGACCATGGTGCAGTTGTGGCAACAATGATTACCAAAGTACAAAGGCAACTAGAAAAAGCAGAAAATATATGTTCAGTAAACTAGACAAAAAAATCAGAAGTGTCATACCTCAATGAGGAACTTAAAACTTTCGGCACAGGGCAGGAACATGTAGAGGAACTCTGGCTCAAGTTTAAAAGAGTACTTGATCATGAACTGCATAGATATGTACCCAGTAGAACAGTTCATAATGCTATACAGTCACTGTAATGGAACTCCTGAAGAAACAGTTTACTACATAATAGGTGTAAAACAAAGCGTAGGGTAATAAATAGAGAAATGCTAAATGAAACACATTTGCCTGTCAAGAGAGCAATGCGTGAAGCCTTCATCGACTACCGTATCACAATAGTGTCAAGCGATCTTTCGAAGAACCCCAAGACATTCTGGTTGTCTGTAAAGGCTGTTAGTGGCACCGAAGTTGGTGATCAGTCCCTAACGAATGAGACAGGAACTGAAATTGAGGGTAAAAAGCAAAATCTGAAATGCTTAACTCCGTTTTCAAATGTTTCTTTACAATGGAAAACCCAGGAGAATTGCCCCAATTTATTCCTCGTACCACTGAAAAACGAAGGAAATAAGAATTAGTGTCAGTAGTGTTGAGAAACAATTGAATTGTTAAAACTGAACAAAGCTCCAAATCTGTCAGATTCTATACTGAATTTGCGCCTGAGTTAGCCCCCCCCCCCCTCTTCTAACTATAATCTATCGTAGATCCCTTGAACAATAAACCGTGCCCACTTCCAGGAAAAGACACAGGTCACATCCATCGTCAGGAAGGGTAATAGAAATGACCTACAAAATTACTGTCCAATATCCTTCACATGGATTTTTTGTAGAATCTTAGAATATAATCTGAGCTCAAACAAATGAGGTGTCTTGAACAGAATGACCTCCTCAATGCCAACAAGGATGGATTTCGAAAATATCGGTCATGTGAAACCCAACTCGCACTTTTCTCACGTGACGTACTGAAAGCTTTGGATCAAGGCAACCAGGTAGATGCAGTGTTTGATTTCTGAAAAGCATTTTACTCAGTACTGCAGCTAAGCTTATTGTCAAAAGTGTCATCATATGGGGTAGCGAGTGAAATTTGTGACTGGATTAAGGACTTTTTGAAGGGAGGACACAGCAAGTTGTATTCGATGGAGAGTCATCATCAGATGTGAAAAATAACTTCAGGCGAGCCCCAGGGAAGCGTGTTGGGACCATTGCTGTTCATGTATATTAATGAACTCGAAGATTATGTTAATACTAAAATCAGGCTCTTTGCAGGTGATGCAGTTAGCTATAGTGAAGTAATGTCCGGAAGAAGCTGCATAAATATGCGTCATATCTTGATAAGATTTCAATGTGGTGCAGACATTGGCAACTTAGTCTAAATGTTAAAATGTGTAAAATTTTGCACTCCACAAAACTAAAAAATACAGTATCGTACAACTACAATATCAATGAGTCACTGTTGGTATCAGCCAGATCGTAAAAATAACTGGATGTAAGGTCGTGGGTAAAGCAGGTGGTAGACTTTGGTTTATTGGTAGAACACTGGGGAAGTGCAATTAGTCTACAAAGGAGATTGCTTACAAATCAATCGTACAACCGGTTCTAAAATATTGATATTGCTCAACTGTGTGGGACCCGTACCAGACAGGACTAACAGGAGCTATTGAACATACACAGAGAAGGGCAGTACGAATGGTCACAGGTTTGTTTAGTTCGTAGAATGTTAGAGATAATGAACTGAATTGGGAGAGACTTAAGACAGACGTACAGTATAACGAGAAAGTCTGTTAAAAAGTTTCAAGAACCGGCTTTAAATGATTACTGTACGAATACACTATGTATCGCCCACATAGGGACCGTGAGGATAAGATAAAAATAATTACTACACGCACAGACAAATTTTTGTTGAAAACAATAGACTGGCTGGGTGAGATTAAGATATGTGAACACAAAATAAGCAGTCTTGCATATGCGGATGACTTAGTTGTGATGGCAGATTCGATTGAAAGTTTGCAAAGTAATATTTCAGAGCTAGATCAGAAATGTAAGGACTATGGTATGAAGATTAGCATCTCCAACGAAAGTAATGTCAGTGGGAAAGAAATGTAAACGGATTGAGTGCCAAACAGGAGGAACAAAGTTAGAACAGGTGGACGGTTTCAAGTACTTAGGATGCATATTCTCACAGGATGGCAACAGAGTGAAAGAACAGGAAGCGAGGTGTAGCAAAGCTAATGCAGTGAGCGCTCAGCTGCGATCTACTCTCTTCTGCAAGAAGGAAGTCAGTACCAAGACTAAGTTACCTGTGCACCGTTCAGTCTTTCGGCCAACTTTGTTGTATGGGAGCGAAAGCTGGGTGGATTCAGGTTACCTTATCAACAGGGTTGAGGTTACGGATATGAAAGTAGCTAGGATGATTGCAGGTACTAGTAGATGGGAACAATGGCAGGTGGGTGTCCACAGTGAGGAAATCAAAGAAAAACTGGGAATGAATTCTATAGATGAAGCAGTCAGGGCGAACAGGCTTAGATGGTGGGGTCATGTTACACGCATGGGAGAAGCAAGATTACCCAAGAGACTCATGGGTTCAGCAGTAGAGGGTAGGAGGAGTCGGGGTTGACCAAGGAGAAGGTACCTGGATTCGGTTAAGAATGATTTTGAAGTAATAGGTTTAACATCAGAAGAGGCACCAATGTTATCACTGAATAGGGGATCATGGAGGAATTTTATAAGGGGGCTATGCTCCAGACTGAACGCTGAAAGGCATAGTCGATGATGATGATGATGATGATGACACATTCAAACAATCTCTCTTCCAGCGCTCTATACGTGAATGGAAGAGGTAGAAACCCTAATAACTGGTACAACTGCCATGTACCTCACGGTGGTTTACAGAGTATAGATGTAGATGCAGAATCGCATTCCCAGCTAATCAAACCAGCAAAGCAGTCACGCGAACATTGTTTCGCCAACGTCAGATTACGGCGACAGTGAAGGAGAACAGTCCGCAAACAATTAAACGTATGTGCCAGTGTCACCATATCTAACACTGCCGCCCACGAAAAGGCGTTGGACGGTGTCGCAGTCTGGTGTATTGCCTGGCCTATCGTCAGTTATAATAGACGGGGGTCTAATAAAACAGACAGTTCCTAGGTTTCTCACAAGAATCCAAGAAAACACGACCCGTTGTCTTTGTGAGAGCTTTTAGAAACGTTTTACCTCGCTATTGGTCCTAAATGCAAAGGATTCCGTTCGTTGTTGGTTACATACAAAGTGAGGCCGAAGAGGCAGACCATTGTCGAACATGAAAAGAATTTGAACAGGCCTTCCTAGAGAAAAACTAGTCACAGGGAATTGAGGGTACCGTGGCTCACCATCAAGAAATAACGGTAGTGGCTGGAATACTTGATGTGGTACCGGTGATAACAGACAACGAGGGTAATAGGAACGTGAATGAACACCCACACTTAAACAAGTTATGAAAACAACGGTTATGGGAGCTGCATCAACCAAAATCAGCGAAACGCTCCCTCCCCCCCCCCCCCCCCCCAATAACGCGCAGAATAGAACATGTCAAAATACTGATCACGTTGTGAACAAGTAGAAGTGACCGGCAGGAGCGGCTGCACACCGTCTGTCCAGACGATAAGCGGCAATCTGTCGTCGGCCTAGTCCCGCCGCCGCCGCCGCCGCCGACCGAAAACGATAGTTGGGTCGGGACGCTAATAAACAATTATTTAAGGTATAATAAGGAAGCGATAAGTGAAATTTTTGGAAATTTGTGATAAGATCTTAACAGACCAAACTGCTGAAGTTATCGGTCCCTAAGCTTACACACTACATACTATATCTTAAACTAACTTACGCTAAGGATGGACACACATACACACATACACACATACACACATACACACATACACACATACACACATACACACATACACACATACACACAAGCGAACCGTGACAGGACGCCATAGATCGCACGGCTGTATACAGATAGGGCAAATGACGTGAAAGGAATAAACTATGAAGTACAGGTGATGGTTAATGCAAAAATAGGAATAGTAGGTGTACACGTGATATTAGACATATGAGCAGCTACGAATTTTGTTTCGTACAGCTCGTTCATAGAAATAAAAGGGAAACTAAAACTACCTAGGAAGATTCTCGATGGAGAAAGGTAAGGCAACAACCAACTTGTAGTGACGACGCAGACTTCAGAACATGTTGTAAGTTAAATAATGGATGTTTGTTTTATCGTCGAACTCCTCAGTCTGATAGTTGGTGTGTTTGTGTAGCTGAAGGATATGTAGACAGTTTTGTCAGACATACACACAACTCATGGGGTAAATATGGTGTAGTCAAGTGAGCTCAGAAAATGTCATACTGCTATTTCCCTAAAATCAGACGCAGAGTACAACAGGCCCTCAAGAAATGTGCAATCTGTCAAAAATCGAATACTTAACCACATCACGATTCGATGAATTGCATCCTATTATACAAGTTAAGTCCTTCAAGCTCGTGTCAGTAGAAGCCGCAGGACCTTTTCCAACTGCAAA
The DNA here is from genome assembly GCF_021461385.2 of Schistocerca piceifrons. Classification (NCBI taxonomy): domain Eukaryota; kingdom Metazoa; phylum Arthropoda; class Insecta; order Orthoptera; family Acrididae; genus Schistocerca; species Schistocerca piceifrons. The sequence continues at coordinate 876,854,496 of NC_060140.1, forward strand.
AGGAATGAAATATATAATAGTCTTGTATGAAGTGTTTTATAAATATCTGCAAATGTGTGCCAACTACAACTCAAATGGCAGGGCCTACAATCAAGCGAATTGTGAGAGTATTTTTGTGAAATTGGGTAAAGCAAAAGCTTTTCTGACTCATAAGGCAACTAACTTCACAGATGGAAAGTGGAAAGAATTTGTCAAGTCACGTAACAGATGTATTCATGTATCCAGAATTCATCCCGAGGCCAGTCCAGCAGGACGAGTATTTCGTGAGTTCAACAGGTTTGTGAAGTCGTATACATCACACACACATACTAAGTAGATTGAATACGTGACGCCCTTTCGGCAAATAGTAAATAATTTGCCACACTCACCAGCAGGCTTTACATCAATCGAATTGATGCACGAGAAGTATAAATTAAATGACTTGGCTAATCCATCATCTAAATTTCCGGATACAGAGATACTGTTAAAAGGTTAGACAACCTTTAATAACGTTGCAAGCAAAGGCACAAGCTAGGAAAATTGCCATGAAAGAAAAAGTCGTATAACCACTTTTCTCGTTGGACTGGAGATGCCACTGTGCACACATCTTCCATCTACGAAACGCAAAAAGCTTAAAAAAAATGGCAGTTGCTGAAGGATCATACATTATGCACAGAATAGCACAGCAAGGATGCTATTTGCCTATCAACAAAAAAAAAAAACAGGGAAATACGTGAATGACGTCCACCAAAGAATTCGTATGCTAAACAAGAGATCAATAGCCTCAGCCACTTCAGCGTCTGCAGCGATTATGGGAAAAAAAATCTATAATCCTTACAGAAATTTGGAGGTCTATCTGATAGTAAGAAATGAAAACACTTCTAGGATGTTTTTTGCCTAACTATATGCAAACTACCACTTTTGAAACAAATTAGACTAGGTACCAGCCAAGGTCGGTATGAAGATTCTTTGAAATTTATTACCAAAATTTTGTTACTCTACTCAGAGCGAAATGACAATATGCAAACTGTACTTTAAGTAAATATTTGGAAACAGCGAATATGAACGACAGCAATACAGTATGGCAGGCTGCGCCGAGTTAGCTGAGCTACAGGTGGTAAACCTCTCCGCTCTCCCACTTGTGACGTAGTGTAGCTTGCAGTGGCCATATTCGTGCATGTGCGTTATTCCCAACGCGCTAATGCACCGCTTAACGAAGAATGGCTGAATATAAGAAACGCAATGCGTTGTTCAAACATTAACTAGTGAAAATGAAAATACTATTGCGCAAAGGAAATAGTATGAACAAACCGCATTAAACAAACACCAACACATATGTAACACAAAATTACGGGAAAATCGATCAAGTGAGGTAGCAGTTTTTCCATTTTATCCACACAGCTAGTTACAGGAACGAAGGGTGCACTTGATAAACCGTATTGCTACCCAATGTATTAACCATAAGAATACACATGTACACTGAAGTGCGAAAGAAACTGTAGTGTCTGACACAGTTGTTAGATCTGTTACTGCTGCTACAATGGCAGGTTGTCAAGATTTAAGTGAGTTCGAACGTGGTGTTATAATCGGCGCACGAGCGATGGGACGCGCCATCTCGGAGGTAGCGGTAAAGCAGGACGACCATTTCACGAGTGTACCGTGAATATCAGGAACCCGGTAAAACATCACATCTCCGACACCGCCGAGGCGGAAAAAAGATCGTGCTAGAACGGGACCAATGACGACCGATGACAATCGTACAACGTGACAGAAGTGCAACCCTTCCGCAAATTCCTGCAGATTTAAATGCTGGGCCATCAACAAATGACAGCGTGCGAACCATTCAACGAAACATCATCGATATGGGCTTCCAGAGCCGAAAGCCTACTTTTGTACCCTTGATGGCTGCTCGACACAGTGTCTCACGCCTCGCCGGGGCCCGTCAACACCGACATTGGACTGTTGAAGTTTGGAAACACGTTGCCTGGTCGGACGAGTCTCGCTTCAAATTGTATCGAGCGGATGGACGTGTACGGGTATGGAGACAACTCGTGAATCCATGGACCCTGCATGTCAGCAGGGGACTGTTCAGGTTGGTTGAGGCTGTGTAATGGTGTGGCAGTGTGCAGGTTGGAGTGATACGGGAACCCTAATACGTCTAGAAACGACTCTGACAGGTGACACGTACCTAAGCATCCTGTCTGATCACCTGCATTCTTCCATGTCCATTGTGCATTCGGTCGGACTTAGGCAATTCCAGCAGGACAATGTGACACCTAACGCGTCCAGAATTGCTAGAGAGTGGCTCCAGGAACTCTCTTCTGAGATTAAACACTTCCGCTGGCCAACGAACTCCCCAGACATGAACATAATTGAGCATGACTGGTAAGCCTTGCAACGTGCTGTTCAAAAGAGATCTCCACCCCCTCGTACTCTTACGATTTATGGACAGCCCTGCAAGATTCATGGTGTCAATTCTCTCCAGCACTACCTCAGACATTAGTCGAGTCCATGCTACTTCGAGTTGCGGCACTTCTGCGTGCTCGCGGGGGCCCTACCCTATATCGTCAGGTTTACCAGTTTATTTGGCTCTTCAGTTTTTTTATGAGTATTATTACTGCACACTTGGTATTTTATACACAGGTTTTGCTAGTATGAAGCATTTTATCTAATGATATGTCCATTCTACCATATAATTCTGAGACAAACTTCAAAAGCAACTTCACACATACGACCGTACGTAGACGTAGGACTATGCACAAGGAGAAAGGTATATCAGAATAAGAAGCTATATGCAGAAGAAAATATTTACACGGAAAGAGCTATGGTTCCGTGCGAGGAAAGAAATGTTTACAGAAAGGTTACAATTATAGTAAAGTAATAAATAAAACAAATGTTAACAAGTAAGCTTCGAAGAAGAAAAAGCTAATGAATATAGTGACAGAACCAACATTATGTACGATTTACATTACACTATTTACAGCTACTTACAGCTACTTACAATAACGAAGGACTACGCTATTCATACATATATAAAACTATGATAACTGTACAATAGTTTGCACTATTCTATTGAAAATTACCTGTCCATTAAAGCGAATACGAAAAACTAATGTACTGCATGCGAGGGAAATAAAAAGAAAAGAAAAATTCGTCTGATAAAACGGCAAAAACTTTGCATAGTTAGCAACAACATGTCTCATGGTAAGTAAAGGTTCATTACGGCGAATAAGCAGTATTTACAAAAACACAGTACAGCAGGCAAATCACTGTCAAACAGAGCGTGAGGAAGTACGAAATACTGATAAACATATACTCTGAGGGGTAGAAGACCAAACGTTATCAGCAAAAATATTAAATGTACCCATTTGTACTTTGTGTGCGTATGTGTGAATGAACACTGTGACTGACCTATGGGCAGTTATGCGTAATTAAGAAGTTATGTACTAATAAGAATTTTGTAGGAAATGATACAAAGTAGGACGCCCTGCTTGGTGAAAGAACTGAATTGAAGGTGGAATGTACCTCCCACATTAGTTTATAAGTTACGTATAATTGGGATTATGTGTGAATTTATGGAAAAGAGGATAAGTCGATACATTTATCCAGAATGAGATTTTCACTATGCAGCGCAGTGTACGCTGATGTGAAACTTCCTGGCAGATTAAAACTGTGTTCGCAGAAGAGCTTCTTTAGGGTTTGGAAGGTAGGAGACGAGGTAGTGGCAGAATTCAAGCTGTGAAGACTGGGCGTGAATCGTGCTTGGGTAGCTCAGATGGTAGAGCACTTGCCTGCGAAAGGCAAAGGTCCCGAGTTCGAGTCTAGGTCCGGCACACAGTTTTAATCTGCCACGAAGTTTCACATCAGCGCGCACTCCGCTGCAGAGTGAAAAATCTCATTCTGGAAACATCCCCCAGGCAGTGGCTAAAATGTCTCCGCAATATCCTTACTTCCAGGAGTGCTAGTTCTGCAAGGTTCGCATAAGAGCGTCTGTGTGGTTTGGAAGATAGGAGACAAGGTGCTGGCAGAATTGAATCTGTGAAGACGGGTCGTGTGTCGTGCTTGGGTAACTCAGATGATAGAGCACTTGCCCGCGAAAGGCAAAGGTCCCGAGTTCGAGTCTCGGTCCGGCACTAAGTTAGGATACATTTATATTCAGTACGTCGAAAGAGCTAAACATGAGTGCAGCTCTATCAGCTGAGGAGTAGTAATAAGTACAGTGTATCTCACATGAACTTAGCCTAAGTGTTACGCGATTCGGTAAAACTTTGTGTGCTATGTCCACTGAAATACATAGATGGTTACGCAAGCCACATCTGAGTGTAAATTAAGGGGAGGTTTACTATCTTTGGCCCGAAAAAAAGCATGTTCTTTGAGAATTTCTTTCTCGGGATGTGTTATACGAGTAGATACCAATGTCAAATTTGGTCAAAATGTTTATTGATATTTCCTCTACAAACTGGACTTTTTTTTAGACCGGAAATGTCGAAGAGCAAAGGCCGTCAGAACGAAACACAATTCCGATGTAGACCTCCACGCGCGGTATGTCACAGGTCAGCCGGCTCGTCTGAAATCAAAACTGAGTTGAAGTTAGCGAAGTATATAAGATTCTTTAGGAACTGTACCTCGCTTAAGTTACTTGGTCCATGGGAAACAAAATGGCGGCAATTTGATAAAAATAGTGTTTTCATCGATTTTTCGACTTCGTCGGCCAAATAAAAATATTTATAGTTGATGGATCGGAATAAAAGTGCTACAACTCCTAGACAATTTAGTTAGCTTCGTCGAAAACAAAGAATCATGCCAATCGGTTCAGTAGATTTGAAGTTACCATACTGCGTGATAAAAAAAAGTCATTTCGAGGAAAACGCGTTTGAAGTTTTGACTACATATAAATGCAATATTATACAACGTACATTTAATCTGCTATTCCGGGTCCATAAACTAGTCCTTCCTCAAAAAGGGCGTTCTGCTCGATCTGGGCCATCCTGCGCTGCTCCAGAGCCGCTCATACGGCCGGTCATAAAAGGTTTTCGGCCGCTTGAATCCGGTGGGCTTCCGAATGCTTGGCGAACTGCGTCGAATAGAGTCCCAGGGTGACGTCCGTCGCTGTCATGGTCTCCAGAATTGCTGAATACCCTTCGTTGAAGCTGCCCACTGCCAAGAAAGTCACGATCTCCACAGTCTTCACACCAGAATGCAAATGCTTGGGGGCTAACTTCCAAACACACGCGCTCAGACTTTTATTTGAATTTTGTGTGTTTCCTCCCAAGCACCGGTACAATAACTAGTCCTCCAAAAGAAAAAAACTGGTGCGTGTAAAAGGCCGATTACAGGCAGGTGCATTTCTTTTGTTCAACCACGAATAACAAACATTTCCGTTCCGTATTCGGAAAAACCGTTTCAGGGGTGGGTTCTAAACACTTTTATGGATCCAAAAATGCAATTAAGAAAACGATTTTTTTGAACCTAAAGATAGTAAACCTCCCCTTAAGTTCACTTTGTACAAAGAGTAATACAAAACTAACGTTGTAGAAACGCTTAAACACACTATTCAAACACAGAGTTACCAGTGAAGCTGAACATAAAATGCAATGAAAATATATATATATAGGTTTGTAGCATGCAGAGACGGTTTCAACAGTGATGAGTTGAGTGAAAAATATATTAAAAAAGGATTTTGAGACATAGAGATAGAGGAGTAGAAACGTTATGCTGTGAGCAGAAGATGAATTTACAGACAGTATTTTACCCGTGCTCGTAGCAAGTAGTTTGTTTAAACAGATACTAGTATAAGTGAATTCGTGATGTTCATCTTAAACAGAAGTTGCTTGATAGAGTTCCTTTGCTTTTCCTCACCGTTATCTCTTGATTGTGTTGCTGATAGTGTTAGTTTTCAGGTTATTATGGAAGATATAAAAACTTTGAGCAGTAAATTGTTCACTCACTCACTGAAAGAAATAAAAGGGAGAAAATTTTCTTAGAGCTAAAAACAAAGGTGCCAGGAAAAATTAATTACGAGGAATCTCGAATTAGAAGAGAAATAACGTCGGTGAAGAAACAACACCGCGAAAGTGCCAAAACAAGAATTTTACAGGAGAGGCAAAACCTGTCTAGAATACCTGATACGTTTCATAACAGCACGAAATTTGCATTGTTGCACTACTACGATATTCCGGATCGTAACAAAAAGTGAAAAAATACTATTTAGAAAACTTAATTATGGCAATACACGGAATTTTCTCAGTATTTTTGGAGGAGGACGAATAATGTTATTTACACGGTATTTGTTTTCAGTCTCCTGTATGACTTACCGATTTTACATTGTTTTTGTTGCTGAAAAACAGTAACAACATCGTTTTGAAAAGACTTCATGGAAACAAATTCAAATACGCACGCGGTTCAAATAGGCCTCATACTGTCTGTAGGTTTCTTCAGGAAAAAAACAGCCAAACGGAGAACTACATCGCACTGTTACTCTTTAAACAGTAACGTCCAAGACGATGATAAGTCGTAAGGAATGTTATCACAATAGCAATGAAAATCCTTAGGAATAACGGCTTTATGTTTTTGTAAATGATCTCATTTGGATTTCTTGATTGTCAGTCTTTCTTTGTCTATGTAGTTTCAGGAAGTAAACTTTTCTTTAAATATTTCTCGGACGTCTTGGTATTTCTTGCCACACTTCGCTTAAAGTGCACTTGTAGTAAATAATGTCTGGACGGTACTGCATTCCCCTCATGCCCGTAACTGTTGGCTCGGTGTGAAAAAGGCGTAATATAGGTACTAGACTTCGTAAGGTCATAGCTCTCTTCTCGCCTCTTTAGATACCTAGGCATATTGACGAGGAAGTATAACTTCACGTCCTCCGTGTCTGTACTCGATGGAACTGGGTCACATTCCGTCTGAGTATGACCTTTCTCCAAACACTTCCGCGTAATCAGTAATCCTTAACCAATTACTAATCTTAAAAGAGCGTTTGACAATACGTCGTTTTTATTCTATGAGCAGCCATTAGAACACAGAATGACTGGAGCAGACCTTTGCTTAATTGTTTTGGACAGTGTGCTCACAATAAAAGAGGCAAAACTTGATGCAACAAATTAACCTTGCTTTTTACCGAACCTGTAACACGCAATGCGTCATGACTTTCTGAATTATACATTGGAAAGTTAAGGATAGCTAATTTTGTTTCATAACAAACTACACTTGCCTGTTGAAACGGTGCTTCTTTCACAACCAGTAAGTCCATGGTGCAGACTGTGCAGAGCTTCCGTTGGGCATCTTTCTTATCTAGCTCTTACTGCAACCTTGCTTGCTCTTTCCATTGTACATGCTGCTTCCACGTGTTTTCACTCACGTTTCCAAGCCTGTAACTGCAACACGAGTCGCATTGGTCTTCCTTTGGAGAAAATAAGCTAAGGTTACCCTCTTCGAAATTAAAGGAGGCTAAACTTAATTGTGAAATCTGTTCCTTATTGCATTTTTCGGTGTAGTCCATACAGCTGTTGTCTGCTTTGTACAATAGGCTCAAGATACAGCCAGCTTGCAGGAGGATTTCCTGCATTAATGTGATGGCAGTTTCGGAAGACATTCCAGGATTTTTTTACCAAGTTTTTCTCATCTTTCTTCTTTATTGGTTTTATTTAGGAACATGAAGATTCTGAATGTAGAATTATCCAGCCAATATCTCACTGTCCATTCTTTGATGCCACAAGTGTGCTGAGATATATTTTTTAATTTTCTTTTATTTTTTAGTATACTTCATGTTTCTCATATCAATTCTCAAATAATAAACCAGCATGTCTTTTGTTCTGAATTCGCCAGTGATCTTTCCTGGACCTTTGGTTGGAATTATGCCCATAAGATTGGTTACGCAACTCTTCCTCTGATCCCATGACATCGTTTCCCAGAAAGTGTTAAAAATTTCCTGCCTGCCAACAGCAGAAATTTGATGACATTTCCTTTGACCGGATTTATGATCCGCGTTTGAAGTACACATCGGACCTAATTTTCGGGCCTCTCTTCGACGATTATGAGTAATTTTGTCAATTCAACTTCTTTTATATCCATTATACGCTTGTCCGAGCATTCTCAGAGTTTTGTTGGCGTTTTTGATCCATTCTTCAGGGCAGGCTTCAGATTTCCTTTTCCCCATCACTGTTTAAGTCACCACAAAATACTTGTCTTCCACTTCAATATCCTCGCTTCCATCAGCTGCCGATAAATTATATGAATTCACTGGTAAAAAATCAGCGCCATCGGGCAGCAATAAATGTGAAGAAGTACTATCGTCTCCAATGCCAACTGTGACGGCTGTATTATTTTGAGCTTTCTTGGATGCAGTCAGCGAAGTTTCTAGAAGAGAAACGTTTCTAAATCACCTTAAGAAAACCAAAGTTGAATTTCATTGTAATGTATTTACGATAACTGTGGCAGGGAAGGCAAATGATCGACTTCGGTTTATTGGGAGAATTTTAGGAAAGAGTTGTTCACCTGTAAAGGAGACCACATATAGGACACTGGTGAGACCTATTCTTGAATACTGCTCAAGTATTTGGGATCTGAACCAGGTCGGACTGAAGGAAGACGTCGAAGCAATTCGCAAAAGTGGTGGTAGATTTATTACCGGTAGGTTCAACCAAAACGTGTTACGGAGATGCCTCGGCAACTCAAATTGGAATCAATGGAGGTAAGGCGGCATCCTTTTCGGGAAGCACTATTAAGAAAATTCAGAGTACCGGCATTTGAAGCTGATTGCCGAACGATTCTGCTCCCGACAACATACATCACGTGTAGGACCCACGAGAAATTAGGGCTCTGAGGCGTACAGACGGTCGTTTTTCCGGTGCTCTATTTGCGAGTAGAACGTGAGCGGAGATGACAAGTAGTGGTACAGAGTACCCTCTGCCGCGCACCTGACGGTAGCTTGCAGTGTGTCTGTGCAGATGTAGATGAACGACGATTACAGTATCATCAATAACACTAATAGTCACCATAAAAATTACCTGCGTCATTAGATGGCTCAGGAAAAGTAACAGAAATTAATTCTTCTTCTATGCATGTAACTTCATTGTTACTACGCTTCTCACATATTGTTCGTTCTGTATTTACTGGAAAAGCGATAATCTAGTGGATATTCAAAACATCTTTATCAGAAGGGACTAAAGCGTGCACTAAGTGAAGTGAAATGTGGCGTTATAATAAAGGAGCTGTGGTATTAGTAAATTTTAGAGTTTTTGCGCACTGCTGTTAATGCGAGGTAAATAACAAAACAACCTTCTTACCACTGTCAATCACTCTCAAGAAGGGTTTTCTGCTTTTATGCGCTAAGTTCAGATGAGAAACATTTTCTTCATCAGTAAAGAGATCATCTTGTAAAACGATGTCCATTTTCGGTAACTGAAGGTACAACCAAGGAACCACTTTCGAGCTCTGGGTTCTACGTAGTAGGTAGTAACAATCAGCTGAAGCTGTGCGCACTTCTGAATTTACACGGTGTTGTTTACAATATCCAAAACATTCTAGCTGCGCAGTATTTCATACTTTTGCACTTTCGCGGTAATTCCAGCTATTTTCTCGCTGTGTCGTACACATGGTGCTGTTTTAGTTCATTTTATTTATAGATAATTAAAATAAATATCGGCATTCTGGCGGTAAGAGTTGATGCGCTGAGAGTCAAGAGTGGAAAACGCAAAATCCACAATCTATTAGTTACCCGGTATTGTTTCTTCACCGAGGATAAGATTTTCTTGTAACTGTGTTTGCATGACTTATTTGTTCCATGTCTTTTAAATATTCTGTAAATATGTGAAAAACCAACGGACGTATTAGGAAGTGCAAATACGTGTGAAAGAATGCTGTGTAAGTTGTGCAACGTACCTCGGATATGTAGAATTGCCACGTCGTTCTTAAAATATAGTGCTGTGCAACGATTCAAGTTCGCAGTCGCCAAGTGATTCATCATCTGCGATGATGAATAGGTGGAACAGTGGTACGTATGTGCTACTGGAGAGGTAAAAAGTCACGATTTCATCCAGACTTAGATGGTTCAGCAGGGTCCTTCGGCCTCACGATGCAGTGGAGACCGTCGTAGCTTGCGGAATCCGTAGGCAAGTGTAAGTAGTTACCCAGAGTGGAGACCGAACTGTTCACACTTCATTACTCAATCGAAAAATGCTCTTCGTGGTGCAGAAAATAATAGCGGCGAGGAACTTCTAACAATGGAACCAGCTCACGTCGACGATTCGACAACAGATAAACGAAGGACAGGGAAGATGCAAATTTTCGTTGTAAACTAAATGAGGCACGTGCAACTGTCATAAATATGAATGTGGAAATGGACTGCATGATGTCAGACAAAATTTGTAATAATTTCCTTACATATGTTAAGTATTGATTTATTTGTAATTTTAATATACCAGGCGGTTATAATTAAACTTTCCCTATTTAACACGTTATAAGACGGAAACTAATTACCGTACGAGAACCAAACTTGGTAGCATTAATGTTAAGGATATGGGGAAGAGAGATAATGCAGAATCAATCCAGTTGAAACACTTTTAATGTGTTGCTATGGTACATTATACCATTATCTACCGGCGCCAATGCCGCTACAAAAGAGGCTCAATACGGCTCCCATCAGCGTCTAGAAGAGTCAGAAAGCACAGGATTGCACAGCAGAACGAAGCATGTCCGTAGGTATGCTGGCTACCTCTCTTGATGTGTTGATTCAATTTAGCAAATGTGTGAATGTTCCCCTGGTAAACCCTGTCCTTCAGGTAGTCCCACAACCAGGCATCAGGTGACCGTATTGGTGACGCATTTGGAAAAGAGCGGCTGATAATTAGATCGTTTCCAACTGTGTTTCGGGGAATCAGCTGAACTTCACGAGCGATGTGCGATGGGGCCCCATCTTGCATGAAAACATGAAAACTGTCGAGTTCAATGCGTCTCTCTCCTGTAAGGCGGGTATAACATGCTCATTAAGCATATCGTAGCAGCGCTGGCTAGTCACACTGAACGTCTTTGGTCCTTGAGCGCCAACCTGTTCAAAAAAGAATGGGCTAATGATGAATGTAGCCGTGAAGCCAAATCATACGGTGACACGTTAACCATACAGAGGAACTTCGTGAGCAGTGACTGAGGGTGAAGATCCCCACACTCGGCAATTCTGTGTGTTCACCTCACCCTTCAGAGAAACTGAGCTTCGTCTGTCCACAGGATGGTCCAGCGCCAGCCCTCGTCAACTTCAATCCTTGCGAGAAAGTGGAGAGCGAAGCCAACACGTCTTTGTGAGTCTTGTGGTGAAAACTGCTGTTCGATACGGATCTTGTACAGATACCATTTGAGAATGGTTCAAAGCATGTTCCGTACAGTGGACCACAGGATGTTCAACTGTCGTAACACAGAATGCCCAGTTCTCCAGTTGATTCTAACTTCTTCATCGTGCTCCACACAGCAGGTGGAGAAAGAGGGCCCTTTCGCAGTCCTTTCAGCCGGCGATATTCTCGAAGTGCAGCTGCAGCATTACTGTTGTTTTGATAATAGAGCTTCACCAATAACACCCTGCTCCTTTTGTCCAAGCTCATGTTGACTCGTCAACAAGTGCACTGCGACTGGTTAGGCGTGTGAAACTACGATTCTCGATGACTGATCACGGCACCTGTTGGTCATAGTTGGAACTAGACGGTGGGGCTGGGACGCATGGAAATCATGCACTGCATACTCTGGACATCAATGCTACCAAGTTTGATACTCGTACAGTTATCAGTTTCCGTGTTATTACGTTTTAAATACGTAAAGTTTAATTATAACCACCCGGTAGTGTAAGAAAATTTTTGGTAAAATGTGTGTCAAATAAATCATTTGGTAAAAACTAGGTTCCATCATAGCTGACAGAAGTTAGTCAAATAGTATATTAAAGAATAATAGACAAATAGGCCTCCCCAGTTCTCTAAAGCCCTCCAAATCCTCAAACACCATGCGCTCCGCCTCGCCTTCTGCATCCACCTTCCGTCCCCCACGCTCATCCTCTACGACCTCATCCCCTTCCCCCACCTTCTCCTTTTCCTTGAACACATCCGCACCCTATAAATTGTCCGCCGCCTTCATCCCCCTCATCCCCTGACGTCTCCCTTCCTCTCCACCCCCAACCAGTTGCCACGCCTTTACCATTGTGTCCCACCCTCTCTCCATCTCCACACCCTCCATCTCCTTCCCAATGCAACTTCCACCGTCTACCCCTCCCGGATGATGAGCTTCGCCCTGACATCTACCTTTCCTACCGACTCTAACCCCTTCCTGCCTCCTCCTCAAGGCTCCCTCTCTTCCCCCTCCCTCCTCCTAAGCGGCTTCCCCCTCCTACTCCCCCTCCCTCTCTTGTGCCCCCTTTCAGTGTCTCTGCACTCCCTCCTGCCCTGTCTTCCCTCTTCATCTCCTGCCCCACGTGTCTCCTGCCTCATAGTGTACCCGCTGACACCCCTACTCTCTTCATCCCGCCACTCCCCCTGCTGCCCCTTGCTCTCCCGTCCTTTTCCATCCTCTCTGACCTTTCCCTCGGCAGGTCCCACCTGGCAGTTTATTCTTCGCTGTGTGTGCTCGAAGTGGGTTTTAAGTGTGTTTTTAATACTGTTGCCGACTTTTAACTTGTGCATGCACATTCAGTGTCTTCTCTGTGTTTTAAGAATCGCCAACTGTGTTTTTTAACTTTCTGGTGACTTTTTTAACTGCCCCCATGGACGTCTCCATGTCAGTGTATTTTTACCTCCATTTTCTCCCCTTACTCTGTTTTTTGTTCCCCTTTTTTATCGCCTTATGTGTGTATCCTTTTATTCTTGTTTTAGTTGTCGTGTCACTCGGCTGAAGAGCGGCGGATTGTGCCGCTGACAGCCCTCCCCTGCCCGTATGGGGCAGGGGAATGAAATCATAATAAAGAAAAAAAATTAGGCCAAAGGCTGAAAGGCCAAAACAAAGGTTTCTGACCCTGTGGCCATGAAAGCAGACAACTGCACCTTGCCCCTGTGGGTACAAAATGTAAAATGTATAAATTTGTATACATTAATATAAATTGTAAATTGTGTATTGAGTACTATGTTTATGAATCCACAGCCTTCAGTAGGGAGCAGGTATAGTGGCACTTGCTGGATGTTTCCAAAGAGGCATACGTAAGATAAACGAAGCGAGGCGCTGCAGCAGAGATGCTGTTAGATGTGAGAGGTGTGACTGTCATTTTTAAGGCGGCAGAAAGACGAGTCTGGTGTGTCCTGATGAAGAGAAGATGCGAACATTTTATTAGGCTTTTGGTGCAACATTTTTGTTAATAATAATGGTTTTTGGATTATAGAAATAACATCAAGAAAAATACAGATCCTTTATATTTGACAAACAGCTCATCTCACCATATCGAAATATGATTTTCTTTCATTTAGGCGACAAATCAATTACATACAAGGGATAACAGAGCAAAAGAAAACAGATATGTTTAGAATGTTAGCACAAATTAGAAGATTTTTTTCTGAGAAACATGTTAAGGTAAAGGATTCTGAGAGTCACTTAGATGTAACAAACTACAAACCTTTCAGTGTGAAGCTCTATTGAGTACCTGTGTCAGAGCAAGAGGCAATAAGAAATGAAATGCAAAAAATGTTAGACCAAGGGGAGGATGGGAAGGAGGTGATTGAAATCTGTCACATTTTGCACAACAGTCCGTTACAGGTGATGAGTAAGTTATATTACGAGACATGTCGTTGTTGTTGTTGTTGCTGTGGTGGTTAAGGTGGTGGTCATCTTCAGCTCGAATACTGATTTCATGCAGCACTCCATGGTTGTCGATCATGCGCAAGCCTCTGGATAATAACTGCAGTCTACATACATTTGAATGTACTTGTTGTTGTCAAAACTTGTCCCCCCTCTACAATTTGTACCAACTTTTTATTGGAGACTACTTGCCCCCACTACCAGTACTAATGTTGTTAGAGGGTAGTCAGTGTTGAGAACATGCCACAGCAGCCAGCATGTGAACTAGAAAGAGCATTTTTGAACTTTCTTGATGTGCAGGTAGAAGACTGTTAAGCAGGCATTATGAAATAATCATTTACTGTATATACAGTGCTTCAATTTTCAAAAATACATGTATGTAATGAAATAGACATAAAATTATTCATTATATTGTAAGGAAGTGATATGTACCATTACTGAAAACAAGTTTATAAATAAAACATATGGAAAGCAGAGATATATTCAGAATAGTCAAAGATTAACTCATTTAATTTTGCCACAAACAGTATGTGAACTATCGTTAAATCTGTGATTATGTCTCTTGTTACATAACATCCACTGAAGACACCTCTCATTTAAAAGTTGAATTACATCTGGGAAATTATATCTCAAGTTCCATTTTTAAAACAAAATAATGTTTTTAGACTACAGACAGATTTCGCTTCTCTTGTAATAAGTCAGATTCTTATGGAATTTTTTTTAATTACAAAAATCTACAATACCACACGATTTTGACTATGTCTGCAGCCATTTTCAGTAGTACAACATGTAATTCATGTTTCTGAAGTTTATTAGTTCTCAAGTGAAACTTGGGCTTATATATATATTTTACTGATTGTAGATCGATAGTTTCACATACTAATGGGTTATATCATGAAAATTAGTTTTCCTGTAAATGACATTGAAAGCATGTAAAACATAACTGTATCATTGCTATCCCTATTTAGCAAAGTAAATCTAATTTTATTTAAGATAAATGACACTAACTTTTTTTATTAGTTTACCAATTGTTATTATACCAAACTAATGACATGGCATAAGATCCATGAATTTAGAAATATTTTATTTATTTTGCTATCTATGTTTTTCATTTTCATAATACTTTCAAAGAATTTATATCTGCAAATTACATTTACTAATTTGTAATTATGTTAAATCTTCAAACACCTAAGTTTATAAATAATTAATTTGAGTCTTGGATTGTTGTAGAAGCTTTCAGAACAAAGCATAGTCGATATTACTTGTTGTTTTGGAGTAATAAGTGTCACTTCATTCACTGAAGAGCAGGACATGAAGCACTTCGGTAGTTATCACTGAACAACTATGTACTAAGTTGTGTAACAATTTTATTAACTTTATAGGTGCAAAGAGTACTTATGAATTTGTGCCTGGAAATAAATGGCAGATACGGGAAAATTAAACAACAAACTTCTGCCTATTCTACTGAAAAGCCCAGGACCTAAAGTTTTTTTTTTTTTTTTTTTTTTTTTTTTTAAAAAAAGGTTGTACAGACATTGCAACTCCTGAACAGTGATGCCAACTGTAAGTTAACTAAAATGTTTTAAATTGGCAGAGAGTTTTCTCCTTAAAATTTTGACTACAATTAGTGCATTGACAGTCATACTCACTAATACACAATACATTGTGGAACTATTATCTGTGAAGATAATAGTTGAGAAAGGAATTTTGTATATTAGGGCTCGTGCTGGGACACAAAGATTTGTTGGCTGAAGTTTTAATATAAAATATATTGTTCAAAAACATACTACAATATGGGAACCATACACTATGTGATTAAAGCAGTGTGTGGAGAAAAGATTCAATAACTGACACCCATTCTGAAAACCATAATTACTCATAGGAAATAACACCAGTACATGAAAACAAAAAATCAAACAAGATCATTGCACAAGACTATAAAGGAAGAGACAAAATAAGTATATAAGAAATTTCAAAATATTTACCCCTGGTGTGAGTGTTTTCTGGAAATTTCTAACATGATGAAAAACAATGAAGAAATTGAGAGTGAAGTGGTGGGAGAGGAACCATGCAAGTTGAAAGAAAGCCAGACCTGAATGAACTGAGTTCAGTATTAGGACAAATTAGCTTTAAATTAGGAAATATGGAATCTCAAATAGAAGAAGTGAAAACTGAAATAAAAACTAATACAAACCCTTTGGAATCTAGAATGGGGGAGACAGAATGAACTGTGAAGGCCAACAGTGAATCAGTTATCACTCAAATCTCAGAATAAAAATCTCTTCAAACAATATGATAAATTATTTTAACAATAAAACCAGCTGTGTTATCAAAGAGTACAATTCAGTTAAGGAAACTAGTGCTGACACAACTCCAACATCTAGAAACATGGCAGCAAAATCGATTGTATTATTGAAGAAAAACATTTCGTTATTGAAACTAGCAGTATTGTTGTCATACAAGAAACCAGTGTGGACACAACCTTACCATATATATGTTTACCTGTTGTGGAATGCAGAAAAACTTCATTTAGCACTTATAGGACAGTCAGAAGGATAATATTTAGAAGCACATGAGAATTAAAAGCACAACTTTTTATTTAAGATTTCTGTGCTTTGACACCTGACTATTAACTTGCTTGGACCAAATTCATAAATAATGTAACACTCTCTGTAGTGGATTTCAGTGTGACAGTGATTTCTGAAGTGTTTTGACAAAGTTAGAAGCTACAATGTGGAGAGGACTTCGTAAAATCAGTTTTACTGGTAACATGTTTTGGCAATAATTCACTGAAATTTTAAGAGGAAGTTTACAAATTTTTCATGACAGCATGTTGTGTATCTAACGAACAGAGAATGGTGAAACTGAGGTCAGCTATTGAAACAGTGATAACAAATGAAACTCAGGAAATTGATGGTGAAGAATTGTAATAATAGTACCCTCAGAGGATTACGAACTCTTTGGGTAATTGTATGTGTGCAAACCCATGGCACTGATGCTTGTGCAGTAACATTTCAGTCTTTTCCATGTCTATACTGCCTGTTTCCTTCTACTCATCTGTTAATCTCTGCTTGATTACCTTCTACTGTCAGTCTGTGTTCTACAACCTTAGTATAGGAACCATGTTGATAGTATATAGAGGTCTTATGATAATCTCACCAAAAATGGTTACAGTACTCAGAAAGGTGCAAAATCAACTGAAAATTATCTGGGGACTAGAAAGAAATAAGATGCACAACTGTTTACATTGAAAAATCTTTTGATGACGATAAAGCAATATTTTCTCCATTTTGAAATTTTGCCATGTGTAGCACATTATGAAATCTATGTACACAAAAGTTGATAATGAAAGATTTTCATGCTCTTCTGAAAAATAATTTTCTTTTATTCAGTGTTGTATAAACAAAGATGTCATATTTTGTATGTTGCTGTTCTAAAATAACTAAATATAAATGGTGAGGAAATTTTGGTAACTATTTTGAAAAATCAGACTCGAAATATTTTAGTATTTTGTGATGAAATTCAGCAGTTATTAACATCAAAAAATATCTAAACTCTAATGAGTGAAAACTCTTGAAGGGAAATGAAATTGTTATATTATTTGAAAGTTGTGTCAGTTCTGTTACTGTTGTGTCATTGCGAGAGAAACGTTCAATAGAGTGTGATAGTTCTCAGATCCAAAGAACACTGAATACAGGTAGATGTCTGAAAGATCAGCTGGATTGTAAAATGTTTCTTGGTCTGTGGTATGTGTTGCATTGTCATATATGAGGTTTGGGAAATATGTTCAGTTTGATGTACTGTATTTTATAGTATTGTGAAGATGTTCATGATATTCTGTGGCAATGATGTAGGGATGTTGATGTGTTGTTTTGTAATTTTGTTTACTCTCATTTGCAATGGTATGTTGTCTATGGTTTTCAAGAATGACTAAGGTTACTTATGCTACATGTTGAAGTAGTTTTTTCTATGGTTATGCTAATGATATTTATGCAATGCTTCAAATGGATCTGACATATTTGTGGTATGTGAATTTTTGTTGAGTACTTTATTGTGATGGCAAGTTTTAAAATGAGAAGGATACTGAAAGGATCTGTAAGAAATAGAAAACATAATGTTGTTACTGACTATAAAAAATTTAACACCCACTGAATAAAGTTTGAAAGTATCTGACATGCTAAATGAAAACTGAACACAGATAAAAATTAGGGGCTTATTCAATGCTAAACAAGAGCATAGATTGTTCTTATTTAAAAATATAGATATTTCAGGGCTGCAATAAATTTTGCAAAGGCAGAGTGAACCTGAGAGATATATTTCACACTTCATAGTATACTGTAAGATTACACAAAGTAGAAACTAGGAATATTTTGTTTTTTCTGTATTACTGTGTACATTTTATTAATTTTGTGTGTGCTGGGGTTGAAGCCAATTTCTTTTTAAATGGAAGTCTATTGTCAACATCTCTTTAACTAAAAAGTAAGTTCTATGCCCATTATTTGAGAAGGGTTCTGTTAATATTTACTCCGTTTTCATAAATACATGCTTGTGTTACTTGTCAAAAGACAAGGAATTTTGAGAAATTTTACTGTGTAATGCATTATGGGTTAAACATTACTTTAAAGATATTTTATAGTGATCAAATTCTTTTATTCTTGTCTTGGTGTATGCCAGTTATATAACACAGCTTTAAATGGCACGTAATTAATTAAAATTGAAGTTAATTAATTTTACACCTCAAAACTTGTTGCTGTGATGACCATTTAATTGTCTATGTATGCACATTTTCTTTGGCACTACATTAAACCTGTTGTACAATTACCATTATTTGTTACACTATGTATTTAAGATGCTTGTCCAAATCTGACCATTTTTCTGGACTGTTGAAAATATTGAAAAATTCATGATGTTGAGTGAAAATATCAAACAGCTTTAATATTTAAATGATCACGTAGGAAATCCCAGATATACTAACTAGACTAAATATCACTGCTAGACTGAATATCACTATTTCAATTTGCTTTGTCTACTCTGGCATATAAAGGCATCCACATCCAAGCAGTCAGTAAGAACTCACATTGTTTTATATAAAATTGGCAATCAGCCCTCCCCCTTAACAAACAAAAATATGACACAATCGAGACAAGGGGCTAAGTGAGACTTATAATGTCTATGGTAACCAAACGAAGACAAAGGACAATTATTTTTGTGGAGAAAAAGAAGTTGGGACATATGTTGGGCACCAGGTTCTTTTATATCTTTGTATTCGCAACTGAGTGTAATTACTAACATGTTATATGGACAGTTAACATGTTTAAAATGAAAAAAACAGGGACTGAGTTTTGTAATGTGCAAGTGTAAATGCCAGATATACTAACTAGACTAAATATCACTGCTAGACTGAATATCACTATTTCAATTTGCTTTGTCTACTCTGGCATATAAAGGCATCCACATCCAAGCAGTCAGTAAGAACTCACATTGTTTTATATAAAATTGGCAATCAGCCCTCCCCCTTAACAAACAAAAATATGACACAATCGAAACAAGGGGCTAAGTGAGACTTATAATGTCTATGGTAACCAAACGAAGACAAGGGACAATTATTTTTGTGGAGAAAAAGAAGTTGGGACATATGTTGGGCACCAGGTTCTTTTATATCTTTGTATTCGCAACTGAGTGTAATTACTAACATGTTATATGGACAGTTAACATGTTTAAAATGAAGAAAACAGGGACTGAGTTTTGTAATGTGCAAGTGTAAACAATTTATCCATGATATTAAATGTCATCTCGTTTATAGCTGTGGCTGGACGCACAAGTTTTATACAGAATTTGTCTGGAACTAATTTGGAACAGATGGACCCCAGAACACACTTATTAACTACACAACTGAAAATTGATCTGTGCTTAAAATTTGAAATGACTATTTTAATATAATGGACTCTTTCTCATGCAATATGTACTCTGTTTCCTAGCTGAAAATGTTTTTAATGTATACTTTGTAATTTTCTTACTTATGGCAAAAAATCATGTCATTTAACATAAGCTTTGCTAAATTAAAATTTTATTTCTTTAAAATTTACTCTTAAACATTCAAGATTTTGATTTTAATTTCTTATGATTTTTACAATTCGTTTTCTCAAAGTAAATGTTCTGTAGTCATAATCTCCCAATCGGATCTCCAGGGTAGTTGTTTTGTGAAGAATCCAACAAAAGAAGAGGGTGTGAAAGAAGGAATGAAAAGCAAAATCAAAGTCGAAACTTTAAACATTGCGACATTGAAGGGAAAGAGTCGAGAGATTGTAGACATGGTGCAAAGAAGGAAGATAAATATCCTGTGCTTACAAGAGACTAGGCAGAAGGGTGACAAAGGCAAACTATTGGCAGAAGAATACAAGTTGTTCTATAGCAGTGTGGACAAAGAGTCCTGAAATGGAGTAGGGACTATTGTGGATAAAGATCTAAAAGAGGAATTCTGTGGAGTGGACAGAATCAATGACAGAATTATGGGTGTAAAGCTTACTATCGGAGGAGGCGTCATCACAGTTCTAAGTGTGTATGCACCCCAGACAGGGTGTTCAGAAGAAGAGAACGACGAATTTTGGAAAATCCTAGATGGAGTAACAATGGAAATACCAGACAATGAAAGAGTGATAATTGGGGGAGATTTAAATGGACATGTTGCTGAGAGAAGGAGTAGGGAAGACAGAATTTATGGTGGATGGAGCTATGGAAAAAGAAATGTAGCAGGGAACAAGATTCCAGAATACACTGTGTCTTTTGACCTAATGATCGCCAACACCAAGGCTAACCAGCCATTGACCTTCTTCTTCTGTGCAGATGCACATATATTGCCCGAACTCTTATGGGACTTGGTAAGATTGTCTGCCGTGAGTATTTAGTGCAATGGGCAGGGGCACTACGAACGTAGTGTGTGGACAGTAAGTTGGGAATGTGGGTCTCACAGGGAGAGTGTAAGGGATAAGTCCCTGCAGTCGCAATATCCTCTGTGCCCTTGATGGTTCAGATGGATAGCGGGTCTACCATGTAAGCAGGAGATCCCGGGTTCGAGTCCTGATCGGAGCACACATTTTCAACTATCCATGTTGATGTATATCAACGCCTGTCGACAGCATAGGGTCTTAATTTAATTATCATTTCAGAAGATAAGTAGGCAAGGTGGTGGTATGTGGAGGTACAGAAAGCGATAAAAGTGAAGAAAGGGGAAAAAAACAATGGAACTTAAGAGGAAGACAGGAGGATAGGGAAGTCTACAAGACTGCAAAAAATATGGCAAAAAGAGCAGTGGCAAAAGCAAAGGCTGAGGCAATGGAGGAGGCGTATGAAGAGCTGGGAAGAAGACAGAACGGCAGGCAACTTCTACGGATTGCCAAAGCAAGAGATAAGGCGACCAAGCACATATCATCAATGAAGCAGATAAAGGATGAATCAGGTGCAGTATTACACGACCTTGAGAAAATCCTGAATAGGTGCTGGGAGTACTCTGAAAGGCTATTGAATGAGGAAAATGTACAAGAGAAGTATTAAGATGGAGATATACATGAACAAATGACACAAAGTATAAGTAGGAAATAAGTTGAACACACAATGAAGAAAATGAAAAATGGGAAGGCCCTAGGGGCAGACCAAATCCCAATAGAAGCATGGAAGAGTCTGGAAACTGATGTTCTCTGGGGCCTACAGCAGAAGATTTGGAAAGGAGAAAGAATGCCGCATGCGTGGAGGAGCAGTATATTGGTTCCCACATATAAGGGGAAAGGGGTTATCCAAAACTGTGACAATTATAGAGGCATAAAACTGATGTCCCACACAATGAAGATCTGGGAAAGGATAATTGAGAAGTGGTTGCATCTAGAAACTGAAGTATGTGAAGAACAGTTTGCGTTTATCCTGGGAAGACGAACGACCGATGCAATATTTGCACTAAGGCCACTTATGGCGAGGCTCAGAGAAGTACAAGCCGAACTGCATATGGCCTTTATCGATCTTGAGAAGGCATATGACAGAGTGCCGAGGCAAGAGATATGGAGATGTCTGAGAAGTTAATGCCTGCCAGAAAAATATATCAGGGTGGTAAAAGACATGTATGTAGGTGCATTGACACAAGTCAGGAGCAGTGCAGGTGCAACAAAGGCATTTCCAGTGAGAGTAGGACTACATCAGGGATCTGCTCTCAGGCTGTACCTCTTTGACCTTGTCATGGATGAACTAGTCAAAGATGTAAAAAAGAGGCACCTTTGAGCATGATGTCTGTCGCTGATGTTGTAATGTGCGAACCCGCCCAGGAGGCACTTCAAGACAAGCTTGAGTAGTGCAGAAAAGCTCTAGAGGAAATGGGAATGAGAATTATTAGGATGAAGACAAAGTATATATGTACAAAGGATGCCAAAGACCTATATATTAACCAGCAAGAAGAACAACTGAAGCTGATCATGAAATTTGAATACCTAGGCTCTTACATGCAAAGTGATGGAGGACTGAAGGCCAAAATATAGCACAGGATAAATAGTGGATGGATGAATCGGAGGAAACTGAGTGGAGTACTGTGTGATAAGAAGGTTAGCTGCAGAATGAAATGAAAGCTTTACAAGTCTGTGGTAGGACCTGCGATGATGTATAGCAGAGAAACTTGGCCAATTACAAAAGCCCAAAAGAGAAAGATGGAAGTGGCAGAAATGAGAATGTTAAGGTGGATGAGTGGGATGACACGAATGGATAGACTAAGGAATGAGTACATCAGGGTGACAGTGAAAGTGGGGCCCATAGGGAAGAAGATCCGAGAAAGTAGGCTAAGATGGTATGCGCATGTGCAGAGAAGAGGGGAGTACTACATGGGGACAAGAATTGAAGACCTAAAAATCGAAGGACCAAGGAGAAGAGGAAGACCGAAAATGAGATGAAAGGACAAGGTAGCAGGGGACCTACGGGAGAAAGGATGCCTCAGAAAAGAAGCACTGGATAGACATTTATGGAAGAGAAGGATCCAGCAAAGCAACGCCAACCCCACATGACGTAGCAAAAGGCTGAGATGATGATTATGATATTACAATTTGTTCTTTCAAAAAAAAAAAATGGTTCAAATGGCTCTAAGCACTATGGGACTTAACATCTAAGGTCATCAGTCCCCTACAACTTAGAACTACTTAATCCTAACTAACATAAGGACATCACACACATCCATGCCCAGGGCAGGATTCGAACCTGCGACCATAGCAGCAGTGCGGTTCTGGACTGAAGCGCCTAGAACCGCTTGGTCACAAGGGCCGGCATTTGTTCTTTCATAAACAAAGGATTTTCTATCTATAAATATTATCTAAAAGTCCACATACAGCTAAACGTTTATAGGATGACTAACTTCTATGCATATTCCATAGAGCGTCACAGAAATTTTATATCTGATCTTGTGTAGAGGATATTACAACAAGTAAGAATCTTATGGAATTGATCTCAGTTAGAGAAATTTAAGATACCACACGCCTTTAACCATGCTTACGCCTGTTTCCGGTAGTAAAGTATCCTGATTCATGTTTCTGTACATTTAGTAAATTTATTAGCTCTTGGATGAAGTTTCTGCTTATATATACTTTACAGATTATACCTCGATAGTTTATTATACTACCAGGCTGTATCATGAAAATAAGTCAATCTGATTTCAATATTATGAACAAGGCTGCGCTTCAGCAATGGTTAGAGATCAGTTATTGAGTCCAAAGCAGCCAGACTGTTGAACGAAAGGTAGTTTTTTCCAACCTTTGACCATGATCTTGTCACATGAAAACCTGTCTCCTACAGAAATACGTGTAAGCCAAAGACAATTTAACAGCAATAACTACAAACCCTGAAACAAACGTCGAAATTATGCATCATACAGAAACTAGAGCCCCACAAAGCGGTGTGAATATCACATATATCGTAAAAGATAACTGAAAGGATAAAACTGGTAGTCACTAAAACTTCACATTGGAAAAACACCAAATAATGAAGCAATTAGACATTTGTCCTAAGAGAATATGCTGTCAGTGCGCGTCATTGTATACATTACTAAATATGAAACTTCCTGACAGATTAAAACTGTGTGCGACACTCCAACTCAGTAAGTTTCATATCAGCGCACACTCTGCTGCAGAGTGAAAATCTCATTCTGGGTTACTAAATATGCTGGTTCCTATGATCAGGGCTTGTTAGGCGAGAATAATTAAACTCCGGAAATAAAGCCAGTGAAATAAAATGTCAGGCCATGCTATGAGCTGTGCTACAACTGAAAGGACACAGAGTGTGAACACCAGGAAAACAAAGCAACTGGTGCATGCACTGAGAATGAAGAAGTACGCTTGTATGATGAATGGTCAATATGTGGAAGAGCATTGGGGGGGGGGGGGGGGGGGGGGGGAAGAGGGGGGGAATGAGAGAATAGCGAAAAACAAAGAATAAAATGAGTATAAACAATCACAACTGCAAGAAACTTTTTTTTTTTAGGTTACACTTGAGACCTCATGCCATGCTGGTAGGTGGTGGCGGTGAACGGAGTAGGTACTATGAATCAATGAACCAAGTTTTTATTTGATTTGATTGGTTTTATTTCCGGATTTTTAACTTTTCACATTTGACAAGCCTGATCATAAGAGACAGCAAATTTAATAACTTATAAAATGATATGCGCTAATAGCACGTTTTCATTGGTTAAAAAATCGATTCATTATTTGGTGTTTCTCCAATGTGATTTTTAGTTAGTACTAGTTTTATTAATTTAGTTATGTTTTACGATATGTGTGATACTCCTATACTTTTGTGGAGAGCCAATCTCTGTGTGGCAAGTAACTTTGACAGGTGAGTTAGCGGGTTTGTAGTTACTGCTATTACACTACCTTAGAGTTTCGTTTGTTTCTGAAGAAAATGGGTTTACATCTGTCGAAATTATGGACAAAGGTTGTGTAAAACTACCTTCTGTTCCAACTGGTAAAGGTTGTGTAAAACTACCTTCTGTTCCAACTGGTTAACTGCTCTGGATTCATTTACGTTAGCAATCTTGTGTTATTCCGGATAAATAGTACTATATTTTTTGTTAATTTACTGATCGATGTTATGTCAGATTAAGAATGTGGCATAAGATTCATAATTTTATAAACATTTTATTTTGATGTCTTTTCTATTCTTTCATTTCCATAATGCTTTCAAAGAATTTACATGTGGAAATTACAACTATTAATATGGAGTTATGTTATTGTTGCTGTGGTCTTCAGTCCAGAGACTGGTTTGATGCAGCTCTGCATGCTACTCTATCCTGTGCAAGCTTCTTCATCTCCCAGTACCTACTCCACCCTACATCCTTCTGACTCTGCTTACTGTATTCATCTCCTGGTCTCCCCCTACGATTTTTGCACTCCACGCTGCCCTCCTATACTAAACTGGTGATCCCTTGATGTCTCAGAACATGTCCTACCAACCAGTCCCTTCTTCTAGCCAAGTTGTGCCACAGACTTCTCTTCTCCCTAATTCTATCCAGTACCTCCTCGTTACTTATGTGATCTACCCATCTGATCTTCAGCATTCTTCTGTAGCATCACATTTCGAAAGCTTCTATTCTCTTCTTGTCTGAACTATTTATCGTCCATGTTTCACTTCCATACATGGCTACACTCCATACAAATACTTTCAGAAACGACTTCCTGATACTTAAATCTATACTCATGTTAACATATTTCTTTTCTTCAGAAACGCTTTCCTTGCCATTGCCGGGTCTACATTTTATATCCTCTCTACTTCGACCATCATCAGTTATTTTGTTCCTCAAATAGCAGAAGTCATCTACCACTGTAAGTTTCGCATTTCCTAATCTAATTCCCTCAGAATCACCCGATTTAATTCGACTACATTCCATTATCCTCGTTTTGCTTTTGTTCAGGTTCATTCAAGACACTATCCATTCCGTTCAACTGCTCTTGCAGGTCCTTTGCTGTCTCTGACAGAATAACGATGTCATCGGCAAACCTCAAAGTTTTTATTTCTTCTCCTTGGATTTTAATTCCTATTCCGAATTTTTCTTTTGTTACCTTTACTGCTTGCTCAATACACAGATTGAATAACATCGGGGATAGGATACAACCCTATCTCACTCCCTTACCAACCACTGCTTCCCTTTCATGCCCCTCGACTCTTATAACTGCCATCTGGTTTCTGTACAAACACTAAATAGTGTTTCGCACCCTATATTTTACCCCTGCCACCTTCAGAATTTGAAAGAGTATTCCAGTCAACGTTGTCAAAAGCTTCCTCTAAGTCTACACGTGCTATAAATGTAGGTTTACCTTTCCTTAATCTATCTTCTAAGATAATTCGTAGGGGCATTATTGCCTCACGAGTTCCTACATTTCTACAGAATCCCAACTGATCTTTCCCCAGGTCGTCTTCTACCAGTTTTTCCATTTGTCAGTAAAGAATTCGTGTTAGTATTTTGCAGCCATGACTTATTAAACAGATAGTTCGGTAATTTTCCCATCTGTCAACACCTGCTTTCTTTGGGATTGGAATTATTATATTCTTCTTGAAGTCTCAGGGTACTTCACCTGTCTGATACATCTTGCTCACCAGATGGTAGAGTTTTGTCATGGCTGGCTCTCCCAATGTTATTAATAGTTCTAATGGAATGTTGTCTATTCCCGGGGCCTTGTTTCGACTTAGGTCTTTTAGTGCTCTGTCAAACTCTTCCACGCAGTATCATGTCTCCCATTTCATCTTCATCTACGTCCTCTTCCATTTCCATAATATTGTCCTGAAGTACATCACCCTTATCTAGACGCTCTACATACTCCTTCCACCTTTCTGCTTTCCCTTCTTTGCTTAGAAATGAGTTTCCATCTGAGCTCTTGATATTCATACAAGTGGTTCTCTTTTCTCCAAAGGTCTCTTTAATTTATCCCTATTGATACATGCCTCTACATCCTTACATTTGTCCTCTAGCCATCCCTGCTTAGCCATTTTGCACTTCCTGTCGATCTCATTTTTGAGACGTTTGTATTCCTTTTTGCCTGTTTCGTTTGCTGCGTTTTTATGTTTTCTCCATTCATCAATTAAATTCAATATTTCCTCTGTTACCCAAGGATTTCTACTAGCCCTCGTCTTTTTACCTACTTGATCTTCTGCTACCTTGACTATTTCATCTCTCAAAGTCACCCAATCTTCTTATACTGTATTTCTTTCCCCTGTTCTTTCTCTAATGCTCTATCTGAAACTCTAAATTGTGTTATATCTTCCAAAAAACGGAAGTTTATAAATTATTAATTTGGGTCATGGGTAGTTCTAGAAGCTTCTGTAATAAAGATTAATTGGTGTACCTTGTAGCTTTGGTAGTTTACAATGAACAATTATGTATGATGTTGTGTAACAGTTTTGTGAACTTCAGTGGATGTAGAGAGATCTTGTGACTTTGTGCCTATTGAACAACAAGAAGTGGAAATAAATGGCAGATATGCGAAAATTAAACAAAACTTTAGGCTACGCTAATGAAAACTAAGAACCTTTTTTAACAAGTTTCAGCAGACGCTGTAAGTCCTGAACACTGACACTCAAGTTCAAGGTAAGTAAAACCTTTCAAATTGTCATAGAGCTCTCTCCTTAAAGTTTATGCACAGTTTACTGCATTGACAGTTTTATTCAGTAGTTCGCAATGCATTCTGGAACTGCTATATGTAAAGTTAATACATGAGAATGGAATTCTATACAGTGATGAGGGGGTGGAGCGGGTTGGGGGAGTTTGAGCCAGGATACAAAGATTTTTTGATTGAATTTTCAACATAATCTCTATTTTTCAGAAATACACTATTATATGAAGATATGCTTAACACGAAACTGTAATCAATAAGTAAGTGAGCAACATTGGATAATTAGCTAATACGCTAGATCTAAGCAACAGCAACAGCACAATGCATATCACCTTACTGCATTCAGGATATACAGCCAGCATCTTAAACAACCAGGTTCACTGTGGTGGTAACGCATGTCGAAGGGTACTGCACTTGCAGCCAATGAAGGTGCTCCTCAGCTGGTGCAGCAGCTCCTCGAATGTCAGACGAAGCTGGTGAAGTGACTCCTCTTGCTTCACTTGCAGCTCGTACAGATTCTGCTCCAGTTTCTGCAAGTCTTCACTCCACTCGCACTGTGAATATATACATAGAGGCTTTATAATGAGGAAATACCATAGTCACCATGTTGATTAAGACGCCATCAGACACAGACACAAACACACTCATCTACACCCACACATAAGACAAACTGCAAGAGACACATCACAGTTTCGATGTCTTATATAATTGAGGGATACATTACACTGAGCTGTGCTTTACTGAGAGTTAGTAAGCAGAGTTCAGAGTTACATTAGCACAGGTGAACTGACAATCTTGCATGAGCAATCTCCATCGTTTCTACAGGCCATCTGTCCCTCTCAGACGCGAAAAGAAGGGGCATCTGGGGACATATCACAGGGGTAGCCCAATACTTAACCATCAAATCAGTCAGATGTAAGGATTTATAAGAACACGATGATGGCAAATGATGACGCCCAACAGAAACACCAAAATCATATTTGCTGTTACATCATATTAAAAATGCGCTGAACTTGTTTATTTATGAAGCATTAGATGTAGTTCTTTAGAGTGAGCTCAAAATGGACAAAAATGTACAAGGGTGCACTTGCATCACTGTAGCTCACGAGAACTTTGCCTACCTGAGTCAGTGTTCAGACTGACAGAAAAACTGCAGTTATACGTCATTTCCTGAACAACTGGAAAGACTATGTGTTAACAGCCAAACCCGATTTTAGGATGAACTAGTTTCGCCTAGGTCGAACTCGTTCATCCTGTTACCGATAGGATAAGACAGTTTAGCCTAGGCCGAATCGTTTTATCATAGTAAGAATTTACATGCCTCAGGGTAAACTTGTACGTCATAGTCTAAACTAATTTCACCTAGTTTGTATCTTCTACAAGATTTTCAAAGTAAACTGAATAAAGGAATAGAAATAAAATAGTTAATTAGTTATTTTTTAACTAATCAGCAATTTCACATCTATCACTAGATCGACCTACATATATCCATCCACAGAAATCATCTTATCTGCAATTTGGTGATTTACTTATTTTTCCAAGGTTTACTGTGGAGGCACTTAGAATTGCAGAGTACTTTTTTTTCTTACAATTGCATTTGTTGTACAGTTTTTCATGCAACTACATTTCACGAAGCCTTCCCTGATCCAACAGAATGTTTTGAGGCTGCAGTCCTTAAAGATATTTCAATATCCTGGTTAACATCTCTCACATCTAAAAACTTCTGAATGCAGACGTCGAAATCAGTTCTAAAAAATAAAAAAGAAGTTAAAACAAATATTTTTTAATATTTTATTACAAAAATTATGGAAAATTTTAATAAAATTGTACATGCAATAATGTTTTTGAAGTATGCCATGTTTGGTGCCAACTTTGTACAGGCCCTCATCAGTCTTTTGAAGTATTACTCCACTTATGTTTCGAAGGTCACCTCTACCTCTATCTACATCTGGAATAGGTATGGTTACGTTCTCTCCACTGTCAGTTGGTGGATGGGATTTGTCAGAGGAAGCTTTCATTCTTTTAGCTTGTTTTTTTAAATTTTCTGTCGCAATTTTTCTAGCATTTTGAATGTCGTTTGCGTCAATTTCCACGATGTTATCATCATCACTGTCTTCGTACTGTTCAGTATTGCTGTCATCTTCGATTGCCTTCTTTAGGTCATCTTCATCCTGAATATCATTTATGATTTCTTGAGGCAACGAGGAAGTGGAAAGTCTTACTCTAGGTTCGATTCCGATTAATGCTTTGTAAGGTGATTGTTTTATGGCAGAGTGGTAAGCTCGATTTTTCATGAATTGGACATACCTTAATCCTTCCGACCACTTCGTCGAATTGTTGTCCTTTAACCAAGAAGTTATCATATTTTCAATATCTTGGATGGCACGTTCATCAGATCCCTGACTCTGGCTGTGCCTTGGTTTTCCACGCACAATTTCCAGTTCTGACCAAAGCTTTGCGGGTTCACTTATAACATTATTGACAAATTCTCTGCCATTATCAGACTGAAGAATGCACGGCGCCCCTACAGTTAGGAATATATCATTCAAATCATAAGCCTCTTCTTCAGCCCTCTTTGATGTTAACGCTAGAAGGAGAACAAATTTTGTGAGATGGTCTTGGTAAACTAGGATGAATTTTAAATTCCCGACTGGTTATGTTTGGAAATCAGTCAGATCTACTTGGCATCTGCTATTAATTTCCGAATGGAGAATTGGCTTTGAAACTAGCCCTCTTTTCTTTTTTGTCTTCTTTTGTTGACAAACATCACACATTGATAAATAGAGGCATACCAATTCCTTTGTGATGTTGGCATGTTTTTTTGATGTCTCGGCTAACATCCTATCGCGACCACCATGACGCACGGCTATATGAGCAGCGCCAATCACATCATCGTAAGGTTCATCAACTGGAACAAGGTATTTTATATTCACTTCATACCATGCAATGAGTTTTTTCACATCTCCAATTTTCAAAAAAAAAAAACCAACCGTTTCAGTCTTCTTTTTTGTAATGATGTTCTTTTTTCCAATTTTTCCGCATCTTCTACTTGTTCAACCAAACCCGCATATTCGTCTACTGCTAAAACATTTTAATGAGAAGACATTTTGTTTTCACTCTGCAAAATTTCCTCCAGAAGCTTTTCTCTCCACAGCTTTTGATTGGTATGTCTACTACACGAAGGCTCGTCCATGATGAACGGCCTCACAATAATTATACTAGGGTTATAATAAAATCCTTTAAACGCAACCAGCAACTTAACACGCGTACTCGTCGATTCAGAATACCGTTCAAAACAAAGAACAGTGCGAGAAGAGAGCGGTTGGTAGGCGAGAGGGGCGAGCCAGAGATGATTCGGGGATCCCTCGTTCGTACAGGCAGCGACATGCGTTCCGACTAGGCAAAATTAGTTCAGATTAGGATGTACCATATTTAAATTCTAACCAGGATAAACCGATTCGACTTAGGCTAAACTATTTTATCTTATCGGTAACAGGATGAACGAGTTTGACCTGGGCGAAACTAGTTCATCCTAAAATCGGGCTTGGCCAGTAACATATGCACTATTCTCCTGGTTCGATTAGTCGGCCGCTGTGGCCGAGCGGTTCTAGGAGCTTCAGTCTGGAACCGCTCTACCGCTGCGGTCGCAGGTTCGAATCCTGCCTCGGGCATGGATGTGTGTGATGTCCTTAGGTTAGCTAGGCTTAAGTAGTTCTAAGTTCTAGGCGACTGAAAACCTCAGATATATATATTGTGCATATTGTGCTCAGAGCCATTTGAATCTCTTGAACCAGGTTCGATTTTTATAGGCTTGCAAAGGAAAAATCTGAGCGATAAATTCCGATTTTCAAATCTAACTCAAGGGTTTCTTGTGGTAATCTCATTTTATTCTGTACTCTATAATTTCACTCCACTTTATCGTTCATTTTTGTATACTGTCAGCAATATTTAGCCTTCATGTATGTCTAAAACTTAGAGTTTTTTAATTTTAGAATACGATTCACTAACAATTAAGTAATTACTCTTTCCATGACCAAGAAACTAGAAGGTATCAGACAGATTATATGATGGTAAGACAGAGATTTAGGACCCGCTTTTAAATTGTAAGACATTTCCAGGGGCAGATGTGGACTCTGACCACAATCAATTGGTTATGACCTGTAGATTAAAACTGAAGAAACTGCAAAAGGCGGGAATTTAAGGAGATGGGACCTGGATAAACTGAAAGAACCAGAGATTGTACAGATTTTCAGGGAGAGCATAAGGGAACAATTGACAGGAATGGGGGAAAGAAATACAATAGAAAAAGAATGGGTAGCTTTGAGGGATGAAGTAGTGAAGGCAGCAGAGGATCAAGTAGGTAAAAAGACGAGGGCTAGTAGAAATCCTTGGGTAACAGAAGAAATATTGAATTTAATTGATGAAAGGAGAAAATATAAAAATGCAGTAAATGAATCAGGCAAAAAGGAATACAAACATCTCAAAAATGAGATCGACAGGAAGTGCAAAATGGCCACGCAGGGATGGCTAGAGGACAAATGTAAGGATGTAGAGGCTTATCTCACTAGGGGTAAGATAGATACTGCCTACAGGAAAATTAAAGAGACCTTTGGAGAAAAGAGAACCACTTGTATGAATATCAAGAGCTCAGATGGAAATCCAGTTCTGACCAAAGAAGGGAAAGCAGAAAGATGGAAGGAGTATATAGAGAGTCTATACAAGGGCGATGTACTTGAGGACAATATTATAGAAATGGAAGAGGATGTAGATGAAGATGAAATGGGAGATACGATACTGCGTGAAGAGTTCGACAGAGCACTGAAAGACCTGAGTCGAAACAAGGCCCTGGGAGTAGACAACATTCCATTAGAACTACTGACGGCCTTTGTAGAGCCAGTCCTGACAAAACTCTACCATCTGGTGAGCAAGATGTATGAGACAGGCGAAATTCCCTGAGACTTCAAGAAGAATATAATAATTCCAATTCCAAAGAAAGCAGGCGTTGACAGATGTGAAAATTACCGAACTATCAGTTTAGTAAGTCACAGCTGCAAAATACTAACACGAATTCTTTACAGACGAATGGAAATACTGGTAGAAGCCAACCTCGGGGAAGATCAGTTTGGATTACGTAGCAATATTGGAACATGTGAGGCAATACTGACCTTACGACTTATCTTAAAAGGAAGATTAAGGAAAGGCAAACCTACGTTTGTAGCATTTGTAGACTTAGAGAAAGCTTTCGACGATGTTGACTGGAATACTCTCTTTCAAATTCTGAAGGTGGCAGGTGTCAAATACAGGGAGCGAAAGGCTATTTACAATTTGTACAGAAACCAGATGGCAGTTATAAGAGTCGATGGACATGAAAGGGAAACAGTGGTTGGGAAGGGAGTGAGACAGGGTTGTAGCCTCTCCCCGATGTTATTCAATCTGTATATTGAGCAAGCAGTAAAGGAAACAAAAGAAAAGTTCGGAGTAGGTATTAAAATCCATGGAGAAGAAATAAAAACTTTGAGGTTCGCCGATGACATTTTAATTCTGTCAGAGACAGCAAAGGACTTCGAAAAGCAGTTGAACGGAATGGACAGGGTCTTGAAAGGAGGATATAAGATGAACATCAACAAAAGCAAAACGAGGATAATGGAATGTAGTCGAATTAAGTCGGGTGATGCTGAGGGAATTAGATTACGGAATGAGACACTTAAAGTAGTAAAGGAGTTTTGCTATTCGGGGAGCAAAATAACTGATGATGGTCGAAGTAGATAAGGTATAAAATGTAGATTGGCAATGGCAAGGAAAGCGTTTCTGAAGAAGAGAAACTTGTTAACATCGAGTATTGATTTAAGTGTCAGGAAGGAGTTTCTGAAAGTATTTATATGGAGTGTAGCCATGTATGGAAGTGTAATATGGACGATAAATAGTTTGGACAAGAAGAGAATAGAACCTTTCGAAATGTGGTGCTACAGAAGAATGCTGAAGATTAGGTGGGTAGATCACATAACTAATGATGAAGTATTGAACAGAATTGGGGAGAAGAGGAGTTTGTGGCACAACTTGACAAAAAGAAGGGACCGATTAGTAGAACATGTTCTGAGGCGTCAAGGGATCACAAATTTAGCATTGGAGGGCAGCGTGGAGGGTAAAAATCGTAGAGGGAGACCAAGAGATGAACACACTAAGCAGATTCAGAAGGATGTAGGTTGCAGTAAGTACTGGGAGATGAAGCTTGCACAGGATAGGGTAGCATGGAGAGCTGCATCAAACCAGTCTCAGGACTGAAGACCACAACAACAACAACATGACCAAGGAGCTAAGAAAAGTACAAACCATAAAAAATAAACCATAAAAAATTATACCGCAGCAGATGGGTCTTCCACTATCGGTCCAGCACGTCCAGGAGGTCCGGGAGGTCCAACTGGCCCAGGAATTCCAGGTGGTCCAGGTGTTCCAGGTTGCCCAGGATCGCCCTTCCTCCCCGGTGGCCCGGGACCACCAGTATATCCAGGTCTACCAGGTTCTCCGGGAGGGCCTACTCGTCTGACTGCAACAGAGCTGGCCACTGTCATGCAGTCTTACAATTAGCACTGTCTTTACACAAACTAATGCAGTCGTAACGCTAGAAACTAGTGAGACTACCTGTTGAGGGGAAAGCTCTTTGAGGTACACCGTAGAAGTTTAAAAAAGTAATATAAGTACCAAATTATAAGAAGTTAATATCTGTAACTCAGACATTTACCTTGACATATGATATGCTAGAAGCAATACATAAGTAATTATTATTTTGTAACTTGAGTAGAGTTTTAGACTGTATGAATCATGAGACACAGCAGACCCAACCGCATACTGAAACAGCGTCATACTGTTTGCATAACCAGGACTCGCCTGTAAAGACGACATGGTGCCACTGCTGTGTTTGTAATTGCTGTTTTTCGCATCTTTGTGGCGCTACTCTCTCTGCTACCACTTCAAAGGAAGCCAGAACAGTGGTCGGCCTACTGACTGCAGTGCTGCAGACGTCAGCACACTGGGCCTGTTGATACTGGTCTTGCTGTAAACAAGCCCATTTCTTCATGGAAGGTATGTGACCTGCCTATACGGTACTACATGAACGAAAACACACTGTCTCGACTCTCGGGCGCTAGTGGAGTGGAGTCGTTGAGAAAGAGCATGGCGTTGGATATGTCGCTCCTGTATCAATCGCTCTCATATTCGCGTGAGAGTCTTGTTATTTCGACCACCCCAAACAGCAGTATGATGGAATGATGAACAGCAGTCTCAATAGGCGACGATATCGCCGCTGCCACTGTCGAATTCTGAAATGTGCTTCTTACAAACAACATCAAATGCTATTTCTTAATGAGAACTGGCTATGTGTTTTTTCCCTTACGTACAGAATATACTCCTACCTATTTCGTGGGGTCTCACTGAAATGCTAATCATTTGCATATCCCATCATGTAGTAGAGTTATTGCTAATTTGACATTGCTTGCCTGTCACCTTCGTGGTATTCCAATTTTAATGGCCAGTAGTTTATACATGTATAGCAATAGAATCGGACCACTACCAAACTGAAATGAACAGTTATACATGTGCATTTGTTACTGAATATTACTTTCTAACGTATGAAGTTTATTACTAATGCTGAACCACAAAATAATTTACTGAGCACAACTGAGTAAAACTGAGACACCTACCATGGCTAATGCAAGAGAGTACAGAAGCAGGTCACACCAGAGTCGACTGGATGCTGTTATATCGACAGCCTGCTGATACAAGAACTATCGCTATGACGCCAGGCAATTACCAAATCACAGACAGCTGAGGGACCAGAATTGTAACATCAGCAGAAAGGCAAAGCAACTGCTGTGTTGGTTACCTGTTTCCTTCACATCCAAGCACGATTTTTCTGTGGCTTAAATGATAGAAATTGATGCTGTAGCAAAATAAGGGTGGGTCAGGTTCGTATAAATACTCTTCGTTTTTAGTCAAAGGTATCACATTCTGCCAGCCACCAGTCCTGAGGATTTACCTAAGTCAGTCCACATTTCTATGAGTCTGTGGGTCTATGAGTCACCCTACCTGTTCTCTGTCACTGCCCTGATGCTGACGAAGTCTGATGCTGTGACCTTAGCTTACTTCAGCTTCTATCCTGGTGGCCTATAGCTTGAGCCAGTGGCTATGCGGCCATTCATCCACAATCGCTCGTGGAGGAAAACTCCTTACTGCTTGCCTCTACTTGCGTGGCCAGCCACCTCTGCTGCTGTCAGCCGTGTCACTCACCCTGGATCCAGGACATAGTTCAGAATGCACCTCTGCATGCTATGTCCTGGGCTGCCAGCAGTCTAATCTGCATTACGAGTCGCTGCTCACTGTTGTGGTCAGTGTCCTTGTAGAATCACTGCTGTAATCACCTCTGGGGGTCCAACACTGCACCCTGTCTGGCCTCCAGCTGATGGCTGCACCTCCCTGCAGGCTACACACGGGTTACGTCGCAAGGGGGTTTGGCTTCTTAAAGTACCATCATGACAGTTGTGGCCGATGAACAAAATAGGAATGTCATAACAATAATGTTTTAATGCCAACACGTCAGACGACTACCAGGCATCCACTCACCACTCCACAACTATCCTGGCCACAGTGGTGAACTATTGGCTACCTCACTTCTGCCAGCCCATTACCACCACCGACCACAGAGGCTTACCACAGCCACCTCTGTACTAACATGCTCCGTATCCTCACAACACCTGTCTCAAACCACCAAAGCACTTATTAAAATTTGTACTCATAACAATGCACTAGGTTTACACTAGAAAGATGTGAAAATTAAAGTCATGTGTCCTGGCTGTGTTATGCTAATAATTTTTAAATTTAATTAACAGGTGTGCAGCTCACTTCCCACAGAACCTTTATTCACAAGACATCAGCTATTAACAGTCAAAAGTTTGATGCCTACATTAATCGAATATACAACAGTTTGATGACTGCTACACGCACAATAGATGGTGCTGAAAGTTCATACATATTTAATACACAAATAAATAAAACAGTAAACATATTCAACATATATGGAACCCTACAAATTATGCTACAAAACCGGCTGAGAGTGCCATACAAACTTTCATAAAGGATCATTATACGACGACCATTCCATCAGTCATAATGTCTACGTAACGACAAGGTACGGAACGAATGAGAGAATACATTAAGGCAAGCACTGCTCCACCGTTCCAAATGTCTACCCATAAAAACTTCTATCAACAGAGGTTAGCTACCAGATCTACCTCTTACGTAGTCTAAAACACATGGAGTGCTGAGGAGATGTCCTGTACAAGGTAGTTAGTGCATCATAAGCGCATTATCTATCTTAAATATAACTTTTTTCTCACTAAAATTTCGCTCTATAACCACCAGACAAAGATAACATCAATTTTACATTGTTATATGTTGATAAAACAGAGGACTGATCAACTCCCTTTATGAAACCTTCTTATATACTCTAAAGATCCAGGATGTAAGCGACAGATGGAAATAATGTTTGTGAAACTGACTCATCCTATTTTAAATAGCAGTTGCACTATTTAGTGTATGTGGAGTGCAGGGGCGGGGTGGTTGAGCAAATCGTGGGTACCTCTGAGCCTACAGCAGCGTTCAGACGTGCATTCATCAGTGTTAGGTTCAAGGTAATGTTCAAAGTTTTGTGGCACATCGTATAATTGCCACAGCAATCTGGTTTTGTTAAGATTTAATCAACGGCATGTTTTCTTTTACCTTGTACCGCATTAACGTATATGACTATGAAGTGTAAAACAGCTTTAGAACATTGAATAAAGGAATGATATTCATTCATTGTTTACAAATTGATTCACATAAAAACAAAATAGCTTTTCACATAAGTGACTACTTAAATAATTTCACACATGCGAGAGACAGCTTGATTTTACAAAACTGCAACACTGAACTTTGCATGACGGTGTTCTGGGAACAACTTCATTGTTTCACATAACACTGGATGTAAACTTATCGAATACAGTAGACACTGTATGAGCATTTTGACATCTTTATAGACGATGTTAAATAATTCCACCAGCAGCAGCGAATCAGACAGTGGACAGAATATAAAGCGCGTCAGGGATGCGGAAAACAGTGCAGACATTTTTGAAATGTGTAAATGGAGTCATTTATCTGACGTCCAAAAGGGCATGACTATTGGCTTTTAGACCAAGGGGGAAGCATTTCCAAAACAGCTAAGTTTGTAAACTGTTCACATGTTTCCTTGGTAAAGGTATGCCTTGCATGGAAAAATGGCGCTATCGAAAACCGGCGTCGTGGTGACTGTGGTGCACCAACGGCCATAGATACCACAGGTGAATGACAGCTGTAGAAATACGTACAGGCGAATAAAGGAGCAACTGTTGAACAGATCAACCACCCAGATGAACCAAGGGTCTACCAGCAGTGCCTCCTCAGTGACCATTTAGTGAATGTTGCTCCATATGGGCCTCTGCACCAGGCTCCTGGTGCATGCTGACTGCTGTTCATCAGACACGAAGGCTGGAATTTGGGCGCCAATATCGCAATTGGACGTCCACTAAGTGGTGACAGGTTGCCTTTTCAGACGAATCACGTTTTATGCTCCATTAGGCAGACGACCGTTAGCGTGAACAGCGGGAACGTCTCAAAGCAAACATCCTGCAACAGTCGTTGGAAGGGAGTGGTATGGTCTGGGGATCCTTTCCGCAGCATTGTCTGAATGGCCTTGTCAATCTGTAAGGCACAATGGATTAAACCAAATATCCATGACACAGCAGCCTTGTCATTCTGTAAGGCACAATGGATTAAACCAAATATCCATGACACAGCATATTTGCGGAGACAATGTCCACCGCTACATGCAGTTTAGTTTTCCTCAGCATTATGGCATCTACTAGCAGGAAAACGTTTCACACATCTCATAGTGTATCTGCATGGTTTGAAGAGCACCAGGATGAGTTTACCACATTTCCCTAGACACAAAACCCCCTGAATTTAAACCCAATCGAGAATCTGTGGGACCACCTTGGTCGAAATGTTCACGCCGTAGATCACCACCCGAGAAACGTAGCGCATACGGTAAAGGAACTAGAGTAGACATACGAGGGTCACTACAAAAGAAATGCATACTATTTTTTTTAAATCTATCTTTTATTCTACATGTTTCAAAGTTTTACAGTGTGTAGATACATCCTTTAGGAACAATATTTTCATTTCTCCACATAATTTCCATCCCTCTGAACTGCCTTACGCCATCTTGGAACCAGCGCCTGTATACCCGCACGGTAAAATTCCGGACCAACCCGTTGGAGCCACTGTTTGGCAGCGTGCACAAGGGAGTCATCATCTTCAAACCTTGTTCCATTAAGAGTCTTCCAGTTTCCCAAAGAGATGATAGCCATGTAGAGCCAGGTCAGGACTGTAAGGTGGGTGTTTCAGTGTTGTCCATCCGAGTTTTGTGAACGCTTCCATGGCTTTCTGACTGACATGTGGCCGTGCATTGTCGTGCAACAGCAAAACATCCTGCTTTTGCCGATGTGGTCGAACACGACTCAGTCGAGCTTGAAGTTTCTTCAATGTCGTCACATATGCATCAGAATTTATGGTGGTTCCACTTGGCATGATGTCCACAAGCAAGAGTCCTTCGGAAGTGAAAAACACCGTAGCCATAACTTTTCCAGCAGAAGGTGTGGTTTTGAACTTTTTTTCTATGGTGAATTTGCATGATGCCACTCCATTGATTGCTTCTTCGTCTCTGGTGAAAACTGATGGAGCCATGTTTCATTACCTGTCACAATTCTTTCAAGAAATTCATCTCCACCATTGTCGTACTGTTCCAAAAGATCGCTGCATACCGTTTTTCTTGTTTCTTTGTGAGCCACTGCCAACATCCTCGGATCCCACCTGTCGCCCGCATCTCGTGGTCGTGCGGTAGCGTTCTCGCTTCCCACGCCCGGGTTCCCGGGTTCGATTCCCGGCGGGGTCAGGGATTTTCTCTGCCTCGTGAGGGCTGGGTGTTGTGTGATGTCCTTAGGTTAGTTAGGTTTAAGTAGTTCTAAGTTCTAGGGGACTGATGACCATAGATGTTAAGTCCCATAGTGCTCAGAGCCATTTGATCCCACCTGACACAAACCTTTTTTAACGCCAGCACTTTCAGTATTCTGCAAACACTTCCTTCCCGTATCCCAACGTAGCCTGACAATTCGTTCACTGCGATGCGTCTGTCAGCAGTCACCAATTCGTTAACTCTCTGCTCATTGTCTGGAGTGTGTGCAGTACGAGGCCTGCTGCTGTGAGGACAATCCTCAATATTGTCGTGCCCGCTTTCATCCCAATTCGTTAACTCTCTGCACATGGTCTGGAGTGTGTGCAGTACGAGGCTTGCTGCTGTGAGGACTATCCTCAATATTGCCGTGCCCGCTTTCATCACGTAACGTGCTTGCCCACCGACTAACTGTACTGCGATCGACAGCAGCATCTCCATACATCTTTTTCAGCCTCTTGTGGATGCTTCCCACTGTCTCGATTTCACAGCACAGGATTTCTATGAGAGCACGCTGCTTGTGACGAACGTCAAGTGTAGCAGCCATCTTGAAGACATGCTGTGACGGCGCCACTCACGGGAACAGGTTGAAAACTAAGTTTGAAAACAAGCGCGAAGGATTTATCTACACACTATAAAACTTTCACACATGCAGAATGAAAACTGTATTTTTACAAAAATCGTGTGCATTTCTTTTGGAGTGACCCTCGTACCTCCACATCCCTATCAGTACCTTCCAGAAGTTCAGCGACGCTCTTCTTGCACGTCTCGCAGCGATTCGCACGGCAAAATGTGGTTATTAAGGCTCTTGACAGTTCGTCACATTAATGTGATTGGGCAGAGTATAACTGCAAATTAGAAGCTTTATCGATGGACTGAGTCCATGACTGCTCATTACATGATGTCATAGATAACTAAATACAAAATATGGACTAACAAGCCACTTATTGTTCTTCATTATTTACTGTAACTTACACCTCTGGTTTCCCTACAAGCGTTACTCTTTCTCTGAACCTTTTTTATTTTTTCATTTTAACAATAATGTTTGATCGTTTATTTTACACACATCAAAAAAAGTTTTGCATCACCTCGGTTCCCAGAACTCCTGAAGATAGACATTGACTGTCGATATTGTATCACAGACAGTCCCTCTGACTGTTCAGAGATGTCACTAAACCCGCCCAAGAATGTAAACAACCACGCACGAGCAGCGCCTATCAGCGCCTATCCGACAGCCGATCAGTTCCAGTCATTCTCTCAGGAAGGAGGTACACACCTCATGTTGTCTGTAGTTCTTCTATGCCTAGACTGTCAATACCGAGGTTCGATCGCCTCCGCATTGTTACTTTGTGCCAGGAAGGGCTCTCAACAAGGGAAGTGTCCAGGCGTCTCAGAGTGAACCACAGCGACGCTGTTCGGACATGGAGGAGATACAGAGAGCCAGGAACGGTTGATGACATGCCTCGCTCAGGCCGTCCAAGGGCTACTACTTCTGCAGTGGATGACCGCTACCTACGGATTATGGCTCGGAGGAACCCGGACAGCAACGCCACCATGTTTAGTAATGCTTTTCGTGCAGCCACGGCACGTCGTGTTACGACTCAAAGTGTGCGCAATAGGCATGATGCGCAGCTTAACTCCCGACGTCCATGTCGAGGTCCATCTCTGCAACCGCGACACCATGCAGCGCAGTACAGATGGGCTCAAAAACATACCGAATGGACCGCTCAGGATTGGTATCACGTTCTCGTCACCAATGAGTGTCACATATGCTTTCAACCAGACAATCGTCAGAGACGTGTTTGGAGGCAACCCGGTCAGGATGATCGCCTTAGACACACTGTCTAGCGAGTGCAGCAAGGTGGAGGTTCCTTGCTGTTTTGGGGTGGCATTATGTGGGGTCGACGTACGCCGCTCGTGGTCATGGAAGGCGCCGTAATGGCTGTACAGTACATGAATTCTATCCTCCGACCGATAGTGCAACCATATTGGCAGCAAATTGGCGAGGCAATCGTCTTCATGGACGACAATTCGCGCCCCCATCGCGCACATATTGTGAATTACTGCCTTCAGGATAATGACATCGTTCGACTAGAGTGGCCAGCATGTTCCCCAGACATGAACCCTCCTGAACATGCCTGGGATGATTGAAAAGGGCTGTTATGGACGACGTGACCCACCAACCACTCTGAGGGATCTACGCCGAATCGCCGTTGAAGCGTGGGACAATCTGGACAAACAGTGCCTTGATGAACTTGTAGATAGTATGCCACGACGAATATAGGCATATATCAATGCAAGAGGATGTGCTACTAGGTATTAGAGGTACCGGTGTGTGGAGAATCTGGACCACCACTCCTGAAGGTCTCGCTGTATGGTGGTACAACATGCAACATGTGGTTTTCATGAGCAACAAAAAAGGCGGAAATGATGTTTATGTTGATCTCTACTCCAATTTTCTGTACAGGTTCAGAAACTCTCGGAACCACTGGGTGTTGTGTGATGTCCTTAGGTTAATTAGGTTTAAGTAGTTCTAAGTTCTAGGGGACTGATGACCATAGATGTTAAGTCCCATAGTGCTCAGAGCCATTTGAACCATTTGAACTCTCGGAACCAAGGTGATGCAAAACTTTTTTTTGATGTGTGTATTTAGGTACTAAATACCTTAACCAATAATAAATAAATTTTGAAACATAATAGTCTGTATGAAGCAATATTCATTGCTACAAGTATGTAGAGAATCAAATTAACAGATAACCAATTATAAGATTGTCACTTGATGGTATCTGTTTGTAATTTAACTATTATGACTACTGCTAAACGGTGTGAGCATGTACAAATCTAACACTGCTACGACCTCTTCCAGGAGACTAAATTATCTTGCTGTTCATGAACGTTGAATAATGAAAATTAAATTTTCGGGTAATATATAGTAATAAGTGCATTGTTACAGGTATTGATCGGGGGTGCAGCCAACCACGTTAGATCTGACATAGCTTTCGGAGGCACATCCACCCATGTTCCGTTCAGGTGAGGATCGGGGCGGTTCCGCCCATGTTAGGTTTGGGATAGTACTGGCAGCATTCCACAGGGTTAACAAAATCATTTATTCCCTGCATAGTATAACTGTTAACACATTTAGGCGTGTACTACTTAATTCCTTATCATCTCTTAACAGATACTTCATAATGTAAGACCAGAACACCATTCAGAACTCAATTAATGCACATCGGAAAGAGCTAGCTTGTACACTCTGCTAACCTAATAATAACTCAAGGGTGATGTGGGAGATGTTCATGGAATATATTCGAATCCGTAACCACAAAAACCCTCCTTAATGTAACTATTATAAATTTGTTACCTACATCCATATGTCAAAATGCTTCACAATTTCCCCATTAGTAATATTACAGACACTTAAGAAAAACAGTATACTGAGGAAGTAATCAGAATTTGCAACAGATGCTGTGTGACTTTACGGCAAAACTGTATAAAAAAAGGAAGAGGACACCACATACACTATGTGATCATAAGTATCCGGACACGTGGCTGAAAATGAATTACAAGTTTGTGGCGCCCTCCATAGGTAATGCTGGAATTCAATATGGTGCTGACCCACCCTTAGCCTTGATGATAGCTTCCACTCTCGTAGGCATACGTTCAATCATTTCTGCAGAACATACTAATGTACATGATCTGTGAATGTGAAAGTCCTATCTCTAGTCCTTCAAGGTGTTCTGTTCTTTCTGAACATGAGTATCTTTTTTTCTGCCACCAGTAATGGTAGACATTATCCGCCTCACGGGAGGATTGATGGTCCATCGCTTACAAGATGATGGAGGGAAAAAAATGTAGCCCTGACACGCCCTGCCATGTCCGGTGAATGAGATATGAATGAGATAACACAGCCATAAGATGCCTACCCTTGAGGGATGCCTGTCTGACCACTGACCTGTGTGCTCTCAAATGCACAATACACAACTGCTCTAGTGTTCGTCATGCAGTCAGCAATAATTAAACACTGCTCCATGCATGTCTGGGGACGTGGGGCAGTAGTTGTTAAACCTAGAACCAGGAGGCTACCATTGGAAGTTGTGTGAAATATGTTCCTGCACTTCCACAGTGGAATTGATACACAGCAAGAGTGTACTTTGTTTAAAGAAAGTTAACCCCAAAACCACCACAGTGTAATTATTATGTGGGAGATATGTACTTTGTCTAAGAGAAATGTCTCATTTAAACAGGTGGGCTAGATCCAAGACCTTCCTTTTCCTTGTCCAAAAAAGAAAGTTTGTAACAATAATAAAAATAATAATAATAATAATAATAATAATAATATATAATCCTAGAGACTCCCTAGGTGTGCTAGAAGTTCCTTTCATGTGGTATTATGTGATAATAAACGATGAGCTGATAATTAAATACTGCTATAGACAATTCTAGAAGCATCTGACAAATGTTCTAAGTGTTTAAATAAATATACAACTTTTTATGATTTTTGGCCATTTTACACTGCCTTTTTTTTTAATTTGACGTTGACCATATTGGATTCCCCATATTGGGTCATAAATTATTTTGAGTAATAAATGTCAAACTACAAGGATGCTAAATAAATAACCACCGCCCACCCTAATTGGGTAAGCAATTATAGCTGGAACCTAAATAAACGCCGGTGATCATTCCAAATGGCCTAAAGTGGTGTGGGAGGGCAATGGAAAAGGGGAGTTTACGTTGAAAACAATGGAAGCCATGAGATAGCACCAATTGTAATCATCAAATGCTACAGATCCCAATGATTGGAAAAAATGTGCAGCCCATGCCTATGCACAACCAGATAACAGAAAAGATCAAAGAAAGTACTGGCAAATCTCA
The DNA here is from genome assembly GCF_021461385.2 of Schistocerca piceifrons. Taxonomy (NCBI): domain Eukaryota; kingdom Metazoa; phylum Arthropoda; class Insecta; order Orthoptera; family Acrididae; genus Schistocerca; species Schistocerca piceifrons. The sequence continues at coordinate 876,898,803 of NC_060140.1, forward strand.
TCAACGTCCATCTGTTGTTAAATCCTAGATATGTTATGAGCTCAAACACAGTGAGGCATCTCAAACAGAATTACCTTGAGCATGCTAAGCTTGGATAGGGAAAAAATCGGTCAACTGGAACATAAGAAACTTCCTGACAGATTAAAACTGTGTGCCGGACCGAGACTCGAACTCGGCACCTTTGCCTTTCGCGGGAAAATGCTCTACCATCTGAGCTACCCAAGCACGACACACGACCCGTCTTCACACCTTCAATTCTGTCAGTACCTCGGCTCCTACCTTCCAAACCTTACAGAAGCTCTTCTGCGAACCTAGCAGAACTAGCACTCCTGGAAGAAAGGATATTGCGGAGACATGGCTTAGCCACAGCCTGGGGAATGTTTCCAGAATGAGATTTTCACTCCCGAGTTCGAGTCTCGGTCCGGCACACAGTTTTAATCTGTCAGGAAGTTTCTTATCAGCACAGACTCCGCTGCAGAGTGAAAGTCTCATTCTTGAAACTGGAACATACCTTGCACTTTTCTCACATTACATCCTGAAAGACCGGCTGCTGTGGCCGAGCGGTTCTATGCTCTTCAGTCCGCAACCACGTTGCTGCTACGGTCGCAGGTTCGAATCCTGCCTCGGGCATGGATGTGTGTGATGTCCTTAGATTAGTTAGGTTTAAGTAGTTCTAAGTCTAGGAGACCGATGACCTCAGATGTTAAGTTCCATAGTACTTAGAGCCATTTAGCCATCCTGAAAGCCATGAATCACGAAAATCAGATAGATGCAGAGTTTCCTAATTTCCGAAAAGCACTTAAATCTGCACCACACTAACCTTTCTTAACAAAAATACGATCTTATGGGGTATCAAACAAAACGTGTGACTCGGTTAAGGATGCTTTGGTAGGCTGATAGAGCATCCTATCAATAAAAATAGAAGTAACTTCGGATGTACCCCAGGGAAGTGTATTGGGGCACATTTTGTTCATGCTGTATATTAATCATGTGGCAAGAACATTAATAACAACCTCAGACTTTTCGCAGATGATACAGATATTTATAATTATAATACTGTCTAAAAGACCTTATACATATTCAGTCAGTTGTTAATAAGTTTTCAAAGTTGTGCAAAGACTGGCAACTTTGTTTAAATGTACAGAAATGTAAAATTAAACACCTGACAAAACGAAAAAGCTTAGTAGCCTATGTATCCCGTGGTTACAGTATCAGTGACTCATAACCAGAATCAATTCACTCAAATGCCTGGATGTCACAATTTGCAGGAGTATGAAATGGAACCATCTCATAGGCTCAATAGTACTTGAAGCAGATCGCTGACTTCGATTAATTGTCAGGATATCGAGAAAATACAGTCAGTCTACAATGGAGGCTGCGTACAAGCCATTTGTCGTCGTCGTCGGCTGATACTCGTATCCGAGTTTTCATTTCTCTCCTGAGATTTCCTTTGTCACGGTTCAGGCGTGGAAGTGTCGTTGATGGCTTAGCAATCCAATCCTAGCGTGGAACAGGCGGCCACAGACGTTACAGCTGATGGAAGGTGGAGGACGCGGCTGAGCCTGGAGGAGTTTACGTCTCTGGCGTTTGTCATTCTCCATTCTTCGACGTTCCAGCTCAAAGTTTTGAAGAGCATTTGAGGTAACTGAGCGCCAGCGACTTCGGTCTTCTGCTATTGTGGACCAGTTACTCGGATCGATGTTCAAGTTTTTCAGATTTTTCTTGTACTGATCCTTATAACGTTTGAGAGGGGCACCTCGTGGCCTTTTACCTGTGCTCACTTCGCTGTACAGCATTTGGCGTGGAAGATTGTCATTTTTCATCCGCTGGACATGTCCGACCCATCTGAGTTGATGCCCAATGATAAGAGCTTCCAATGCTATGCATTTTTGATTTCTCTAGAACAGCCGTACGTGTTACCTTAAAATATTGCTCAAATCCATGGAACATATACCAAATAGGAATAACAACAGATATTAAATGTATACAAAGAAAAGTGACACGAATGGTCACAAGTTTGCTTCACTCACTGAAGAATGCCGCAGAAACCTCAAAAACCTAAATTGGCAGACCTATCATTCCACGATAACCCACCAACACCAGGGAACTAGTATTTAGTGAAGAAACTAGAGATAGTCTTCAGCCCCATATGTATCGCTCCCACTGCTCGTAGGAACTTTGAAGAGAAAATTAGACTAATTTCAACATTTAATGAGTCATTCTTCCCGCGCTCCGTAAATAATTGGAACAGAAACAAATCATGACATGTGATACCATGGTCAGTACATTCTGTCATGCGCTTCACAGTGGCTTGCAGACTATGAATGCAGATGCAGATGTAGAGGTTGGTGAATGCTTCCTTCAGGCTTCCAGACCATTATGACAGCTTCTCTGTCTGCACTCACTCATTATTCCCGTCGTTTGCAACAATAAATAGCATTAATAAATATCACGTGAATAATTTGTTGAATACTCTGTTTGCCATCATTGATACACTCTATGAAGGAAATAACCTCAACAAAAAAAAAAAAAATTAAAAGGAAAAAAGAGAATATCGAGGTCATTAGAGATCTTTAATGACGAGACAGGTCTGATTGCAATAGCGCGTTCAGCATGAGAAACAAATTATTTAACTGTGTCAAGTTTAATTTCTTACTCAACGACAGATCTGTCATTTCGAGTACGCTGTTAGTGATGTTTTTTCCTCATTGACCTACGAGTTCTCTTTCTTTTTTTCATTTTTTGAAGTGATTGCGGTTCAGACAGGGGGCAGGAGGGACCAAAATGATATATACGACTAACTTATGGATGCAAATAAAAAGAACGTTATCGCCAAGTGACCCAAATATGTTGCTGATACTCAGTGATGAGTCATTCGGCCAAAGTTTACGTTTGTGTATTTAGTCCTCGTAGGCATACGTACCGTATCGCACTCCTTAGGACCTACATGGTTTTTTTGTAAAAGCGCAATGCTTTTCGACTTGTATAAAAACGAGCTATATTCCTATCGTTTATCACGAAATAAAGCTATCACGTTTTGCGTAAATTCACTATCTGTTCTGTTACGAAATCATCTCATGAGGTAATGAAACTAAGGATGAAAAAGTATTTATTGCATATAAACGAGTTATATGCTTATTATATCGTACTGATAATGCATCACGCGGAGGAGTCATCAACTAGCTCGAAATTCTAAGAGTTAACCGCTTTTAAATTTTTCTTTCGCGTTGTTTATAGAAACAATAGAAGTAAGTTACTAATGCATTGTTACATACGTTGCAAATAATTTCCATATAGATTAGTTGCTTCCATGTATGTTAATGTGGTGTACCTTCTGGTGAAAATAATTGTAAGCAGGAGTACGGATACCAGATACAGGAAATTTAAAACTAAATTAAAACTATATAATAGAATCTGTCTTTATGATCTGCAACGTTATCCTTCAATACAGACTCTTGCCCGTTGGACACTATAGACCGGCAGCACACCCGTGGATATTTTGATTATCAAATACGCCGGGAGAAACTCAAGAATCACAGACGCTTGATGTTTGTTATTTGAAAAGCATGTTCAGTTGGCAAGTTGACAAGTTTCACGTTTCTCGGTTGTGTCTAACAGTTAATATATGGAATCTAACTAAATTTAAACACTTCATACAGTTAACTCGTGTTATTCATCATCGCTGATGAGTTTTCTACTTTCGTTTGATGTGGACCCACATTCAAAATCTCCCTCACATGACACGTCCTGTGTTTCACCTGATTTTACAACGTGCCAAACTATAATTTAAAACTTTCATTCAGGGTACAAATATTGATACTTGTCTTTCCGATTGATTATTTTATTTACATAATAAGTATAACTGATATTTCATGCACATATTTTTATTCTCTCATTTTCCCTTTCTCTCTCTGTTTTTCGTATGTGTGTGTGTGTGTGTGTGTGTGTGTGTACACTCTGGAAGATTAGGACGGAGATCCAATTGCCTTGGGAAAGTGCATGAAGATTCAAGACAAAACAATTCAAGAAGACAACGAATAAAATTGGCAGCAGATGAGAGGAGAGAAAATGTGAACTTATGAAGGAATAAAGCTGATTGTTGCCTTATTTGGACTACAATGAAAGAAGAAGGCAAAGACAGAGAGCACAGATTGCAAAGAAGTTCTTAGAGAGCGATTATAAGATATATGTACAGTGTTTTCGCGTCGATCCACATGTGAACGGAACGTGAAGTAGCAGATGTGAGGAATATGGTAAAATTACACCGAAATGACTTAGACTCTTTCAGAACTGAAGAAGACCAGTCACAAAATGTTTGTCGCCTAAGACTTGGTTTCTGAAGATGGTCACTTATACCCGAAACCGGTGATAATTAAAAGCCTGATGCATGATTGTATCTAGAAGATATGTAATAAATCTTATAGAATTTAATACTTATTTGTTTGCCTAACAGGAACCATTTTTTTTTCTTTATAATAGCAGAACTGCCGCATTTGGTGCTATATTTGAAACTATTCTGCAACTGCTGGCACAGTTTCATGAGGTTGTCCAGAAATTTGTTTCCTACCAATCTCTTCTTCATATGTAAAAACGATAGAACATTTCAAAAGATCTGTGAATTACTTAGACAGTGGAAATGTTATATAAAACACATATGTAAGCAGCTCGTGGTCGTGCGGTAGCGTTCTCTCTTCCCACGCCCGGGTTCCCGGGTTCGATTCCCGGCGGGGTCAGGGATTTTCTCTGCCTCGTGATGACTGGGTGTTGTGTGATGTCCTTAGGTTAGTTAGGTTTAAGTAGTTCTAAGTTCTAGGGGAGTGATGATCATAGATGTTAAGTCCCATAGTGCTCAGAGCCAACATATGTAAATGAGTACCTGACAAAAAACGTGATCTGAGTAAACAGTTGTCCCTCCCTTTTTCGGTTAAATCCTCAGAACGGCAATACACAAAGATCGTGTATCTCCTCTACTTGAATATCAAGAGTGGCGTAAAAATTATGAAGATACGTCTTCGAGTCGCCGAAAGCACAGCAGATACCCATCTTTACTCAGTAATCTCTTATTAAGTCTATGAAATAGCGCTGTAACTAAATTCATTGCATCAATAACTGCCATTCTGCAGTCGCAACACAGCGATGTTTCTTTCAAAATAAATTTACTGACGTGCATCTTTCATCTTACGCAAAATCCATTCTCCTACTAAGTTGACTGACATAACAACCACCATAATTACTGAAGAGCAGCTTACATCGTTAAAACACAATAACGTCACAGGACTGACACGTTCTGGAAAAAAAAGAGGGTATGTATTAGCTTTACTTCCGACCACGATGTAGCGCAGGAGTAATATTCCTACTGATTGGAAAAGAGTACAACGAAAGAAGAAGGTAAAGACAGACAGCACAGATTGCAAAGCAGTTCTTAGAGAGCGATTAGAAGATGTATGTTCAGTATTAATTTTAATTTTAAAAACCAACAGCCCCAGTTGCAAAGTTTACCTAGCTTTACCTAGGTTTCAGTCGGGATAATCCAACCTTCTTCGGAATAAAAGTAACTACCGTTTGCCCATAGTGGACATCGTCAAGCTAAAACTAAAAATCCATGAATTATCGTCATACTGTAAAAACTTAGTTGAAACTGCCTCGGCCCCACTTCGCGACCGCGATGCGGCAGCCAGGAGTGCTGCACTAGAACAGCCGGCCTAGGTGGCCGCGCGGTTCTAGGTGCTACAGTCTGGAACCGCGCGACCGATACGGTCGCAGGTTCGAATCCTCCCTCGGGCATGGATGTGTGTGATGTCCTTAGGTTAGTTAGGTTTAAGTAGTTCTAAGTTCTAGGGGACTGATGACCTCAGATGTTAAGTCGCATAGTGATCAAAGCCATTATTTTTTTTTACTGGAGCTGACCGTAGCGTCATGAGGCCCGCCTAGGCCGACACAGTACGTTGCACCTGCGCATAGACTGTGCGATGGGTACTCCTGACATTTAATTTACTAGTAAAGGGAAATAAAAGAAAGGTACAGCTGAGGAAAAGGGCGTATATGTTATCCTGTGCAGAACGTACTTAGATCGACTGTCTTAACATTTATGAAGTATTCGTTGGTCATGATATGAGGAAGACATCGTGTGCTTACAACGTATGCCCTGTCTAGGAAAATTTTGGGCTTAAGCACGAAGTTTAATCAAATGGTTCAAATGGCTTTGAGCAGTATGGGACTGAACATCTGAGGTCATCAGTCCCCTAGAACTTAGAACTACTTAAACCTAACTAACCTAAGGACATCACACACATCCATGCCCGAGGCAGGATTCGAACCTGCTACCGTAGTGGTCGCGCGGTTCCAGACTGAAGCGCCTAGAACCCCTCGGCTTATCCGGACGGCGAAGTTTAATCATCTAAAAAGAACTTAGGAGTGGGAAGGATAATATAAAGCCAACATCGTTATTATTTGTGACAAGGTCTAAATTTTTTTTTGAGACGTTAATGTTAAGCATTTGCTTAGCTATGGTTACAACGCATGAACATCCTATTGAGTTAGCACACAAATGGTCATGAATGAACTTGTGAACAACTTTACATCTAATCTCTAACATCCGGCAATACGGGCCGTATAAAATAGATGGTCATTATTCAAGATTAGCATATTTGACCTGAAATGGTCTATCAAGTCAAAATAAACTAATGCACGTGCCTGATTGAGCTTCATGACGTAGATATGGTTATGAGTTACAGAAAACCTTAAAGTAGGGGATGATGTGGCCGCAATGGGGTACTCAATTTGTCTTCAAGGAGGCGATCCACATACATATCGTAAAAACTGTGTGTGGAACACCGCCATCATAATTCGGGCCTGGTGACCACTGCCATTGGACTTAGGGAATGATAGCGGAATTATTTAAAGCTAAAGTGGGACTTGGCGAACATCGCTCTGGTCAACACACTTAAAACTATTGACCGACAGAGGTCAATTACGCTCAAAGCTAAAATGTGACTTAGCGAACATCGCTCCAGTCAACACACTTAAAATAATTGACGGACAAAGGTCAATATGTACTTAAAGAACTAGTCTAAACAATGGGAGGATGACGGGAAAATGGTTAAAATATGATGTGAAAGATCAGTTCAAACTGATCCAGCCGTCTGAACCAAAACTTCGTATCCAGTAGATTGTGGCAAGGTGACGTTACCCTCCCGTGATACTTATATGGATTTAATTAATTATGTTAACAAAAAGTTGTGTATGACTAGATGATGGCATCACTGTTATCATATACACATAATATTGTCCACAGTCGGTCATATTGAAGGATTATGTGGTAGCACTTATATTCTATAATGGGGTAGTGACTTGGTGATCGTCATTCCGGTTACTCCACGTATATGCTATTGACCGACGAAGTTATTATTCACTAATTAAATCAAGTGTTGAAACCGTTCTTAACTCTAGAACGTGCGTACCGAAATCGGTTGACCATCTGTGTGCATGTTCAACGTGTTAAATACGACAAATATTAACCATTTACGCTCCTAACCTATAATGGTATAATGGAAATCGGGAGCTCTCTGGCAAGCCCATGGTTTACCAGTCGTCTAGGCTCAAACCGGTGTGGTCACGAGTCCACGAGAGGCGCGGCAGGCTATATCGTGCTGTTAGCAAAGGCACTCGCGTCGGCCGTCTGCTGCCATAGCCCATCAACGCTAAATTTCGCTGCACTGTCCTAACTGATACGTTCGTCGTGCATCTCACGTTGATTTCTGCGGTTATTTCAGACAGCGCTGCTTTCCTCTTACCACCGACAACCATACGCAAACGCTGCTGCTCTCGGTCGTTAAGTGAAGGCCGTCGACCACAGCTATGTTCATGGCGAAATGTGAAGCCTGAAATGTGGTATTCTCGTCACACTCTTCACACTGTGGATCTCGACGTATTGAATTCCCTAAATATTTTCGAAATGGAAAGTCCCATGCATCTAGTTCCAACTACTATTTCGCGTTCAAAGACTGTGAATTCCCGTCATGCAGCCACATTCAGGTCGGAAACCTTTTCACATGAATCACCAGAGTACAAGCTGTAACACCATAGCCTAGACACTACATACCTTTTGTTGATTCATTTAGTTTTCTATTTTGTTCAACATCCCATCGTTGAATCGTTGAACTTCTGTAATTAGTGTACGATTAATTCTATACTGTAATGAAGTGTAATCTCTGTAATATGCACAACTGGGCAAATGATCTTTGTCTTATTCATATAATCTCTTTGGTTATCTTTAAAATTAAATAATTTTGTTTAGAACTACCTATATGTGCAAATGATATGTTTTGTTTAAAATGATTGTTTGCTGTTATGTAAACTGCTGATTTTCCTTAGGATTCTTAGTTATTTTGTATGTAAAACGTGTTGTGGTTCCCCTCGGGAATGGAACTGTGTAGCGCGCGCAAATGGTGGTTGGCCTAGGTAGAAAAGGTGGAACCAAGAGTCAGTCGGGACGAGCTACCAAACTGTGAACTGCCCATGTAAAAGTTGTATATTGTGCTGGTTCCGAGAGACGCTTTTCCTGACGCTTTCCAATGCCTCCAAGAAATGACAGAATCCAGCAATTCTGCCTGCAAATCCACCCACCAATATGCAACTGCCACCACATTGCGCAGTCAGTGTAATGGAACACTGTAGTAATGTACAGTGAAGGATCAGCTTATTGGATTTGTTAGTGTGCTCAAATATAAGGTAATTTATAACTGAACTCTTGTACCTACCGTGATTTATCCTCAGGCACTTATCCACTTAAGGTCCCTCCCACGCTAAAGTGCTTACTGAGTGTCCTTTATTGAAAGAAAGTTGAAGTTAATGTGGCAAGAGAGTGAGCTAAAGTATGTGATGCTTGCTGAAAATAATTTTTCTATTAAAACTGCTTATTAATATGTTGTTGCCAATTTCAAAATTAAAAGTTCTTAAAACTGAGGATGGTAAAGTTTTGCTTAGTAAATGATCACATTGCTGCTTGTTGCAAATCGCAAAAGGTGAGTCAGTTTCTGTCAGATATGTCAAGTTGTGTTTTACTGCAGTAAGAGTTGAGAGCTAATATCTTGTTTCTTTAGTGTATTGAAAGTGTGTTTAGGTTGCTCTGCTACAGTGGCTAAGATTAAGGGGCCCCCGTCCATTGAAAGTAGTTCAAATGCACAAAGTTACTTAATTATGGAAAGTTTTAATTACTCTTCCTATTCAAGCCAAATTCTGTACAGTATTGGGTTCCTCTTGTGTTTTGAAAGTGCATGTTAATAATGTAATATGATCCACAGTTTATACTTTATGCTGATGATAAATAACAATTAATAGAAAGACAACTATCTATGAAAACAGTAACTTCTTTATTCAAAAGACAGTGAGGAGTATTTTTTAGTGAAATACATTTAACTTTCATTCTAAATAGAAAAGTATTTAGATGAGAGAGACTTAACCTATGACCAGTTCATAATTTTGCAGTAAACTACATTTACAATTTTTTTGTCAGGAAAATGTTTCAAAGGTAATACTGAACCTATGTCCAATTTATGATTATACAGTGAATATTAATAGTAATGTTATAAAGACCATTCAATTTGAATAAGCCCTGAAAGTAATAGTGTGTATTGTCATCAGTTATATTTATGCAAATAGTTCGTTCTGATCTGTCAGCTCCAATCTTACCGTGAACATATACAAGTGTCAGAGTTCATTGCACTCGCATGTGGCAAAGTATAGGTTGTGTTTGTCCGTTAAAGTTACTCATACTTATTTTCTTTAACAAGAATGTCAATCATTCTCTTGTCTAATTAGGCTAGCGACCGTTTTCCTTATTCTTTGAACACTGTAGATAGGTAAAATATTGTTTGTTACTGTTTAAATATTTACGTAATTCTGACTTTCACTTCCGATAAGCCACCTCTGTTGTGTACAACACGGTCAACATAACAAAATTCCTCTCAGAGGGTAACACTGCTCTGTTGCTTTATACCATATTTGCTTTAACAAGGTAGTTTCATTTCATGACCTGTCTCCAACTTTCTTTGAACTTTTTCGGTGTATTCCGTCAGTCCTATCTGGTAAGGATCCCACAGCGCACAGCAGTATTCTAAAAGACGCCGGACAAGCGTAGTGTCTCCTTAGTAGGTCTGTTCTAAGTGTCCTGCCAATAAAACGCAGTCTTTGGTTAGCACATTTTCTATGTGTTCCTTCCAATTTAAGTTGTTTGGAATTGTAATACCTAGGTATTTAGTTGAATTTACGGCTTTTAGATTAGATTGATTTATCGCGTAACCGAAGTTTAACGAGTTTCTTTTAGTACTCATGTGGATGACCTCATACTTTTCGTTATTTAAGGTCAACTGCCACTTTTCGCACCACTCCGATGTTTCTTCTAAATCGTTTTGAAGTTTGTTTTGATCTTCTGATGACTTTATTAGTCGATAAACGACAGCGTAATCTGCAAACAACCGAAGACGGCTGCTCAGATTGTCTCCCAAATCGTTTATATAGATAAGGAACAGCAAAGGGCCTATAACACTACCCTGGAGAACACCAGAAATAACTTCTTTTTACTCGATGACTTTCCGTCAGTTACTACAAACTGTGACCTCTCTGACAGGAAATCACATGAAACTTCCTGCCAGATTAAAACTGTGTGCCCGACCGAGACTCGAACTCGGGACCTTTGCCTTTCCCTGAAAGAAAGAATATTGCGGAGACATGGCTTAGCCACAGCCTGGGGGATGTTTCCAGAATGAGATTTTCACTCTGCAGCGGAGTGTGCGCTGATATGAAACTTCCTGGCAGATTAAAACTGTGTGCCCGACCGAGACTCGAACTCGGGACCTTTGCCTTTCGCGGGCAAGTGCTCTACCAACTGAGCTACCCAAGCACGACTCACGCCCGGTACTCACAGGTACTCTCAGGAGAGCTTCTGTAAAGTTTGGAAGGTAGGAGACGAGGTACTGGCAGACGTAAAGCTGTGAGTACCGGGCGTGAGTCGTGCTTCGGTAGCTCAGTTGGTAGAGCACTTGCCCGCGAAAGGCAATGGTCCCGAGTTCGAGCTCGGTCGGGCACACAGTTTTAATCTGCCAGGAAGTTTCATATCAGCGCACACTCCGCTGCAGAGTGAAAATCTCATTCAGGAAATCACATATCCAGTCAAATAATTGAGACGATATTCAATAAGCACGCAATTTCACTACGAGCCGCTCGTGTGGAACAGTGTCAAAAGCCTTCCGGAAATCCAGAAATACGGAATCGATTTGAAATCGTTTGTCAATAGCACTCAGCACTTGATGTGAATAAAGAGCTAGTTGTGCCTCACAAGAAAGATGCTTTCTGAACCCATGTTGACTGTGTGTCAATAGACCGTTTTCTTCTGGGTAATTCATTATGTTCGAACACAATACATGTTCTAAAATCCTGCTGCACATCGACTTTAACGATATGGCCTGTAATTTAGTGGATTACTCCTACTACCTTTCTTGAATATTGGTGTGACCTGTGCAACTTTCCAGTCTTTGGGTACGGATCTTTCGTCAAGTGAACGGTTTATATGATTGTTAAGTATGGAGCTAATGCATGAGCATACTCTGAAATGAACCTAAAACTAAAATTATTCCTCTGACTCTACGTGCTTATCCCGACATGTGTAACTAGTGAAGATAAAACTAGGCAAGTAACAGCTCCCACGGAAGGGTACGACGCGTCTTTCAAAAAAAATGTTCAAATGTCTGTGAAATCTTAAGGGACTTAACTGCTAAGGTCATCAGTCCCTAAGCTTACACACCACTTAACCTAAATTATCCTAAGGACAAACACACACACACCCATGCCAGAGGGAGGACTCTAACCTCCGCCGGGACCAGCCGCACAGTCCGTGACTGCAGCGCCTTAGACCGCTAAAAAAAAAAAAAAAAAAAAAAAAAAAAAAAAAAAAAAAAAAAAAAATCCTTAAGGGCCGATAATTTCAAACCGGTCGTAATTTTATTTACGTTTATAGTGGTGACAGAATAAGATTGCGTCATTGTGCTGTCACTATGTAGTTGTTTCGATGAACTAATTTAGTTTCCTGTGGTTCAGGGTTCAGTCAAGCTGTAACAGTTTTCTCGGAAGGCTGAACATGGAATAACACTTCAATCAGTTTATTAGTTACTGTCCCGTTTTTTTTCTACTTCTGATGTTTTCTCTTGTACCGCAAGCAGACTGATTTCCTGGTGAACTTCCTGGTTTTTCCTCCAGTGATTCGTATAAGACCGTTTCGGACCGAATATTCTTTGGGCTTGGGTCGCCCCTACCGGATTTTCCCTTCCCTTGGTTACGAGCTACATTCTCATTTGGTTGCGCCGGTATTTTACTTCGCGGCTTATCTGGAGCAGCAGCAGACGCTTTCGCAATTTCGGTTACCGGCGCCTGCCCTGAGGTGTTGACCGTGATTTCAGTTTGGCCACTATTTCCTCGTTCTTTATTAATTTCACTCACTTTCTAATCGAGGGAAACAGATGGAGACTGCAGTTTTGTAACCTCTCCCTGAATTTGTTTATTAACAGATAGCTGCTGATCTTTGCAATCGGCTACTGCACCTGTTGTTTCTTGCAAATTAATGATGATTACACCCCCTTCATTTTCTGGTACCGTATGTGTATTATCTTTCTGTTCATCAGTTTCTATTCGCATTTTGCCTTCAGGTTCCTCTGCCTCCTCATCGCACTGTTTTTGCTTGCGAAGTGAGGGAGTGGGACAAGACAGCTCATCCTCTGAACAACTATCAGTTATTTCCAGAGGTCGTTTTTTCGGTTGCGTTTCAGTCTCATGGGTAGTGGTAACAGGGTTTCCCTTTGTTGTTAACAGGGGAAATTGACTGTTATCGTGAACGGAGACATGAGCTTGGCCCGCTCCGTTAACGTCCTCAACCAGTTGATCCGGGCTATTCTTTGGTAACAGATCATTTAAGGTAAGCTTCTGAAGCTGTATCAAATTACTTTTAAGAACAACAGTTCGCAGCGGACATTCCTGTCTGAAGTGGCCGGTTTCGTTACATATATGACATGTAGCTTCCTGACCTGTATAAACAATTTGTGCCTTATACCAACAAACAGTTATGTGAGACGGAACATTCGTCTTAACGTCCATCTCTACACAGCGGACCCCTTTGAAACACTGCAGTTTAAAGCGAGGCGACCATCTTTCATTTGCAATTGATTTAACGTCTCCGTCGTTTGAAAGAGCTTCCTTAATCTTATCATTTTCAATTTCAATGGGAAGATTCAATACACGAACGGTTTTGTAATGAATGTCCGCTCTATAGATGGAAACCTTACTTTTATAACCATTTCTATGCACAAAATCTACTTCATAGCCCCACTTCCGTAACACTTTATCAACAGTCGAAGCACTGATTAACTTGACAAAAACACAGTATTTTTCCTGATCCAGTTGCCAGGTATGGACGGTTTCAGAATTGAGACCAATTACCTGTGTAATCCAGTCATCTATTTCCAGGGATGTCGGCTGAACAGGACGGGATTCCCTGTCAAAATCAAATACCAGAGTATTCTTCCTGAGGTTTGTAGCCATGGTTAATCCAGCGACGCAATTGCGGTTAAACAACCGAAATTCCCGTTAGCAGCAGCAAGACCATAAAGAGCGATCAGATCACAAGGAATAGGAACGAACACGGAGATTAACGGACGGACAGCACTCGGTGAAGCAGAAGTACAGCGATGTAAACACTGAAGTGCAGGGCAGCAGTCAACAGCGGCCACTCGCGAGCGCGGCTGAAACGGAACTGCTCGGCTAATCGCGCGTGGCGACGCGTCTTTCTTCGTATGCAGCATAAGCAAATGGAACATTGCGAAACCTTAACATGTGGCACAGTCAAAAATGCCCTCTTCCACGAAGTTCACAGCAGTTTATAGAATGTGGATGTAGAGTACATTCTTTCCAGCAACTTTCATCTGTGACATTTTTCTCTCTCACTGGCAGTGACTACGTTAATGAGGTCTGTGATGGGACTAATTTAGCACACTGGCTCAGACAAGAATAGAGACGCAGCTACTGTACCTTCGTTGTCCTCCGGAGGTTGCGGAGGAGGAGCTCCGCCCACCACCATCGACACCGACAGTAAAATCAGCACCGCCAGGGTGCGGAACGGTGTGCTCTCGGCAGACATGGCGGCTTCTCTGGCTGTCCCCGCGCTCGGCCAACTACGGCTCTGTCCGTGACTCAGCAGCGCAGCCAGCGCGGCCCGTGACGCCAACAACTGGCTGCAGATAACACGACGGTCAACACGGCGCCGTCAGATCGGTTCGGGTCTCCCTAAAAGTTCACGTTGTACCGGGTGATCAAAAAGTCAGTATAAATTTGAAAACTTAATAAACCACGGAATAATGTAGATAGAGAGGTAAAAATTGACACACATGCTTGGAATGACGTGGGGTTTTATTAGAACCACCCCATATTGCTAGACGCGTGAAAGATCTCTTGCACGCGTCGTTTGGTGATGATCGTGTGCTCAGCCGCTACTTTCGTCATGCTTGGCCTCCCAGGTCCCCAGACCTCAGTCCGTGCGATTATTGGCTTTGGGGTTACCTGAAGTCGTAGGTGTATCGTGATCGATCGACATGTCTAAGGATGCTGGAAGACAGCATCCGACGCCAATGCCTCACCATAACTCCGGACATGCTTTACAGTGATGTTCACAACATTATTCCTCGATTACAGCTATTGTTGAAGAATGATGGTGGATATATTGAGCATTTCCTGTAAAGAACGTCATCTTTGCTTTGTCATACTTTGTTATGCTAATTGTTGCTGTTCTGATCAGATGAAGCGCCATCTGTCGGACATTTTTTGCACTTTTGTATTTTTTTGGTTCCAATGAACCCCCATGTCTTTCCAAGTATGTGTGTCAATTTGTACCTCTCTATCTACATTATTCCGTGATTAATTCAGTTTACAAATTTATACTGACTTTTTGATCACCCGGTAGATGCTGGACATTATTCGTCTGTATCTGTATCTAAGCCCTAGTAGTATTCTTCTTTGTGTCGTACAATACAAAAACCAACACAAATACCCAGTCAAATCCTGATAACAGTTCGAAATCGTGTAAAGACTGACAACTCGTTTTAAATATTCAGAAATTCAAAACTGCGCACTTCACAAAACGCGAAAGAATGCTATGACTACATTATCAATGAGCCATTACCGGAATCAGTAAATTTACACAAGTTCTTGGATGTAACAATTTGTATGCATATGAACTGGAACGATCACGAAGGGTCAGGTATAGGTGAAGCAGGTGGCAGACTTCAGTTCATTGAGAAAACTCTCTCACGGTAAACTGTCACAGCCGGCCGCTGTGGCCGAGCGGTTCTAGGCGCTTCAGTCTGAAACCGCGTAACCGCCACGGTCGCAGGTTCGAATCCTGCCTCGGGCATGGATGTGTGTGATGTCCTTAGTTTAGTTAGGTTTCAGTAGTTCTAAGTTCTAGGGGACTGATGACCACAGATGTTAAGTCCCATATTGCTCAGAGCCAAACTGTCACGGTCATTTTGAAAAATCTGAATCGATATACGTTTCAAGATAGACGCCAATAGATGCTAAAGCCTATTTACAAACTTAACAATAAACAGGATAAGTGATGAGTCTAGAAAAACAGGGTGAGTCACTAACTACATCCTCCAAGGATAACACCGAAAGTTTGAAAGGTGGCTACACTGAGTCACAGTGCCAGAGATTGCGCCAAAGATTATTATTCCGCCGCCTCCACTGGCAGTAGTAGTTCAGAGGATGTCGAGGGCAGTCGTTCTGTTGGGCGAGAGAGTAGACGATCTGAGTGTTGACTGAAATGTTGTACTGTTCGCTTGGTGTAATGTATAGATGGAAGAAGATGCAATTGTCAGAATATATTTGAGAAAGGAGATGGGCTTTTGATTTATGATGCTGGTGTAATGGAATATTTTCGTCAATGTAAAATGAGGTAAAAAGGTATTACAGTTTTCTTTAATAACAATCCCTCTTGCTCACAGGTACAGTCAACAAAGCATCTGGCTCGTGTTCATTTACTAGACTTGTAATTATGGTTTCTATTTGCAATTATAGTATTTGTGGTTTTTCAATTAGTTCATTGTAAATGGTGTTTAAAATATTTTGTCGTATTGAGAAAGAACCGAGACCGATACATGTACGTTGAGTCACACTACCACACACAGAGCAGTTACACTTGTGCTTTGTTGTTTCGTAGCTTTTATAGTTGCAGGGGACTTAATTAATCAATTGTGTTAATGGAAATTCCTTGTCATTCTTTATTTTTATTTTATGCAGTCAGATTTCGTGCTAATACTAGTCAGGCCAACCAGTTACGAGACATCGTAACTGGTCACACAGCTAGTAAAATTATTGCATTTATTCATTAATATTAGTCTTTTCTTTTTAATTAAGCCCCCTTGCAAGTTTGATAGGAGCTGAAAAGTTTGTGGGACAAAAGTTGCGTGGGACAAGAGGGGCCATAATGTGACGTTGGTTCTTTGTTGCTGGGTGGGGTCGCTTCAGAGATATGAAGGTCAACTTTGTTTCTTTAAATGGGATGCTATAGTTTGGTGCTTATTTTCTGATAGCGACTATCGAGACGAATCCAATGATGTGTAACAGTAAGGTCTTTGAAGGTCAATGAAGGTCACAAAGGTGGCATCAACATCCATTTACAGAAGATGTTTGAAGTGAGCACCATTGGTATCAATGTAGTATTGCAATCTTCTTATAATAGCTTGAGTGGTATTCCTTATCACATTGGCACTTACCGAAGCACATGCTGTGACAATTCTCTCGCGCATATCTTCAGCTGTAGTTGGAACGTATTTATAAACAATGTCTTTTATGAATCCCAACAAGAAAAAATCCAGAAGCGTCAAGTGTGGCGAACGAGCCGCCCACGGCACGTCTCCTCCGCGTCCAATCCAACAATTTGGGAATTGTCTCTGCAACTCATTTCTAGCCATTAGCGAAAAATGTGCCGAACACCCATCGTGTTGATACCACATTCTGTGCCTTGTTCCTAAAGATATTTCATCCAATAACAGGCCTAATTTCTCTTGCAGGAATGTGGTATACTTCCTAACATTAAGATTTCCTTCGATGAAATAGGGGCCTATAATTCTGCCTTCCAGAATCCCACACCATATATTCAGCGACCACGGCTTTTGGTGTGCAACTTGCCGCAGCCAACATGGATTTTCAAATGGTTCAAATGGCTCTGAGGACTATGGATTTTCAGTTGCCTAATAATGTATGTTATGCAAATTAACATTTCGATGGTTCATGAATGTAGCCTCGTCTGTAAATAAAATCAAATTAGTAAATGTCTCATCCCTCTGAATCTGAAGTTGAGCCCATCGCCAGTATTCAATGCGACGCATATAAACCGACCAGTTAATTCTTGGTGGAGACTGTTATGGTAAGGATGATATTTATGGCGATGCAGAACAAGAACAACACTACTCTGGCTCATGCCAGATTCCCTTGCGATTTGACGCGAACTAACACAAGGATCTCGAACCACAGTAGCAAGAGTACCAATTTCCGTTTCCTTGTTAGTAAATTTCCTTTGGCGGATATGTTTCGATGCGTTAAAGATCCAGTTGTTCTCAATTTACCATACACATATAATATGTACGACGTGTAGGATGAATCGTTGAGGATATCTTTCAGCGTATGTCTCTCTCTAGCTCTCACTGAATTTCGTTGGAATTCTCTGTAAATGAGAAGCATATCGACTTGTTCTTCGAAAGAATACATGATTCACATTCGCTTGATTCGACGATACTAGTCTTACCGTTCCTATTTGTGTCGTATTACGAAACCGTCGAATGGTATTTACATGTCAATGGCAAGTTAGATGGATACGCCGCATTTGGCGAATATTTACTATTTGCCCGATATACGGGAGAGAATTGTCAGAGAATGTGCTTCTGTAAGTGCCGAAGTGTTAAGGAAGACCACTCAATTTATGATAAGAAGATTGCAGCACTGCATTGATACCGATGGTCATCACTTCGAACACCTTCTGTGAATGGACGTTCATGCCATCTTTGTGATCTTCAAAGACTTACTGTTGCACATCGTTGGATTCGCCTCGACAGCCGCTATCAGAAAGTAATTACCAAACTGTAGCATCCCATTGAAAAAAAACAACGTTGACCTTCATATTTCTGACGTGACGCCACCTAGCAACAAAAAACCAACGTCATATTACGGCCCCCGCTGTCCCATGCAACATTCGTCCCACAAACTTTTCTGCTACTACCATACTTTCGGAGTTATTCTAGGTGGCAATAGTTAGTGACTCACCCTGTATACTACAGCCACCTCCGTATCGATCCCACACGAACAGCGAAGACATGATTAGACTCATTGACTCAGCTTGCATTCATCGCGAACCTCTCTCCCAAAGCAAAGTCCCAAGCGACTGGAAATAAGCGCTGGTGGCTCCCGTATATTAGAAGGGTAAAAGAACGGACCTACAAAATTACAGACCAATATCTTGAACATCGGTTAGCTGCAGAATCCTTGAACATATTCTCAGTTCGAATATAATAAATTTACTTGAGAAGTAAAAGCTTCTGTCCACAAATGAGTACAGTTTTAGAAAGCATCGCTAGTGCGAAACTCAGATTCCCCTTTTCTCACATGAGATCCTGTGAACCACGGATGAAGGGCAACAAGCGGATTCGTTATTCCTAGATTTCCGTCAAGCATTTGATATGGTGTTACACTGCCGACTATTAACGAAGGCACATGCATACGGAATAAGTTCCCAGGTATGCGACTGGCTCGAGGACTTGATGCATAACAGAATTAGTATGTTCTCGACGGTGAATGTTCATCAGAGACAAGGGTATCGTAGGAGTGCCACGGGAAAGTGTGATAGGACCGCTGTTATTTTCTGTATACAAAAATAATCTGGCGTACATGTTAAGCAGCAGTATGCAGCTGTTTGCTGATGGTACTGTGGTATGTGGGATGTTGCCGTTTAGTGACTGTAGGAGGATATAAGATGACTTGGGCAAATTTTATAGTAGGTGTGATAATTGTGATTTAGCTCTTGTGAGCGTGGGGTTGATCTGCTGTTATTCTGCTCAACGGATTAATCTGAGATGTACCCTTTACCCTGTGGCTCCTGCAAGATGAAATTTCCACCCCCACACTACTACAGAAGACAGACATACACTCCTAACGTTCTAAACAGAAATGCCTGAAAAACTTTCAGCAATAAATATTTTCAGGAGTCGTCCACTTAAGGAAACGACACAAAAATTCACAAAATGTCTTACGTAACTAGTGGGATACTTGGGTACTGGAGTAGTGCTAGTTAGTGTAAGAAAAACATGAAACTAACGAAAATTATTATTTATTTTGCAAAATTCCTGAGAAATCACAATGGCACTTTTAGCTATGAATTGAACAAGCTATATCCTGGTTCTTTGCGGAATGTGAAGTTACCTCTCAAGGATAGGATTTGCTAATGAAATTTCTATACAAAGTTTAAGATTGTTATTGACTTGGCAGAATGGCTGAGAGGCGCGCCTACTCAACTTGAATAATTATCCTTTAGAATATTGCTAGGTACGGTCGAGGCTGTCGCGTGTGAAATGCAGTGAACTGTACTGTTGTGGAGGAAATAGGGGGCTCGCAATAGTTGTAGCGCACAATACCGTAAGCTACGATGACTGCTGTCTGCGCCGCTCGCTGCTGACAAATAAGATAACTCTCGATCTATCTGGATTGACCTTCGCTAATCAAACTTTCCCTATGCCTTGATGAAGTCAAGGATTCCTATTCGCCGGCCGCAGTGGCCGTGTGGTTCTGGCGCTACAGTCCGGGACCGCGGGACTGCTACGGTCGCACGTTCGAATCCCGCCTCGGGCATGTGTGTGTGTTGTCCTTAGGTTAGTTAGGTTTAAGTAGTTCTAAGTTCTAGGGGACTTATGACCTAAGATGTTGAGTCCCATAGTGCTCAGAGCCATTTGAACCATTTTTTGATTCCTATTCGCCCCTAGTCTAACTATTGGCATGGTACACCGGTCAGATAACCAGTCCACCGCGAGGCCACTCAAAAATTCGCTCGCAGGCGTTTAACTATAACTATAACTCTATCTGTTCACACCGCACAATAAGTGTGTCAGACAACACAGGGAACAACCCTTAATCGCAAAGACTCAATATAGAGTCGCACTTCGATTCGCTCTCGACAGAGGTGCTCCCCCAGTGAAGTAGTGAAGAGAGACTCGTTCCTCGCTCCAAGAGCGACAACGGAACGGCGCCTCTCCACGCCAGACGTGAAGGGGTATATCCTTCGGTCTGCCCGCATCTCGTGGTCGTGCGGTAGCGTTCTCGCTTCCCACGCCCGGGTTCCCGGGTTCGATTCCCGGCGGGGTCAGGGATTTTCTCTGCCTCGTGATGGCTGGGTGTTGTGTGATGTCCTTAGGTTAGTTAGGTTTAAGTAGTTCTAAGTTCTAGGGGACTGATGATCACAGATGTTAAGTCCCATAGTGCTCAGAGCCATTTGAACCATCCTTCGGTCTCTTCCATTATTCCTTCAGCTCAAGGCGTCAGAAATATCGTCTGCCAATCAGCATTGCTCTTCTAAAATGGGAGAATGACATTTCGTTTAAGGCGACCAATCCGGAAATCTGTAGTATCGTCGTTTGGCGTTTGGTGTCTCCCTGTGAAAATCTCTGAAACTGCGTGCTATGTGTAAAGAATGCGTAGGTTGGACTCTCCCACACAATGTAGTGGAATTTACTTTTAAGCTGAACACGGGGTCGTTCCCCCCTTCACTTGGGCACACACTGTCTGCTGCACGGGCGGCCGAGGTTGACTCGTCCTCTGAAGGGACCGGCCTCCCGGTGTGTGGTCTGCCTCTCTCGAACTAAAAGCCCCTGTGACCGTCGTGTCTGGAATGTATGTTTGTACCCCAGCCTCAAGTATTTCAACCCCGGTGGGCACTTGTTATTTGTATATCGTTTACATGAATTCGTACAACATTGGCTTTGTCTTATTGAGTTCAGGTTCGAATGAAGCGTCTTGATGTGCGGAATATGATATTGAGGGCGGAATATGTAAGCAATAAAGGTCAGGAGACCACGACATCTTACACTCTAAATGTAGAAATCTGTACGTTAATGCGTATGAGTAGGAAAAACATACCCATAATGTTCGAATACAGTATTGGTAGGGTGCAACTTGGCAGTCATATCGATTAAATATTTAGGCATAACGTTGAAAGCAATGTGAAATGCAATGGGCGCATAACAACTGTAGTAGGGAAGGCGAATGATCGACTTCAGTCTTCTGGGAGAATTTTAGGAAAGTGTGGGTCGTCTGCAAGGGAGACAGCACATAGGACACTAGTGCGACCCAGTGTTGAGTACTGTTTTAGTGTTTGGGATCCGCACCATACCGGATTAATGCTGGGCCAGCAACAGCGCGCCAGGCTTCAAGCATGCAGTGTATGCGGGCCCGTCCTCCGAAGTACATGGGGCAGCGCGACATTTCATTTAGCATTATGGTGCGGCATTTTGATGTCAGCACAACTCCCTGACTTCGGCAGGGTGGTAACGTCAGCACTGTTTACCCTTCGCTATTTGGTCGTGGTATGAAGGACGTTCACAGGTCCAGTGGCTGTTTGTACAAAACAGGCAGTCTAGCAATCTGTCATCACAATCCTTTAAAATGAATGCGAATGCCGGAAGAGAGGGATGAGAATTACCAATTCGCACGCACGATGGGTGCTGCTTATTTGCTAGGAAGCGACATTGTAGTACCACGCAGAAAGAATTTAAACTTCTTGATGGCAATGAAAGAGCAAAACATTACAACGCTCGACAGAGAGGATTTGTTGTTCTTAGTGCTAAATTAGGGAATGGACAGTGTCTTGAAAGGAGGGTATAAGATGAACATCAACAAAAGCAAAACGAGGATAATGGAACATCGGGTGATATTGAGGGAATTAGATTAGGAAATGAGACACTTAAAGTAATAAAGGAGTTTTGCTATTTGGGCAGCAAAAAACTGATGATGGTCGAAGTAGAGAGGATATAAAATGTAGACTGGCAATGGCAAGGAAAGCGTTTCTGAAGAAGAGAAATATGTTAACATCGAGTATTGATTTAAGTGTCAGGAAGTCGTTTCTGAAAGTATTTGCATGGAGTGTAGCCATGTATGGAAGTGAAACATGGACGATAAATAGTTTGGACAAGAAGAGAATAGAAGCTTTCGAAATGTGGTGCTACAGAAGAACGCTGAAGATTAGATGGGTAGATCACATAACTGATGAGGAGGTATTGAACAGAATTGGGGAGAAGAGGAGTTTGTGGCACAACTTGACTAGAAGGGATCGGTTGGTAGGACATGTTTTGAGGCATCAAGGGATCACCAATTTAGTATTGTAGGGCAGCGTGGAGGGTAAAAATCGTAGAGGGAGACCAAGAGATGAATACACTAAGCAGATTCAGAAGGATGTAGGTTGCAGTAGGTACTGGGAGATGAAGAAGCTTGCACAGGATAGGGTAGCATGGAGAGCTGCATCAAACCAGTCTCAGGACTGAAGACCACAACAACAACAATAACAGTGCTAAATTTGCAGGCACGAAGCACTTGATGAAATTGGTGGAACGAACAGCAAAATTTCTGAAGTCGCACTCATTATTCCATTTTCAGTTGCAACAGTTTTCAATGGAAATTAACGAAGAGTATGGAAACTTCATATATTACTGTAAGTACGTTGGTTAAGTCAAGAGGCATGCCCTGAATCATTTTTCGGTTTAAATGTCGCTGTTGTTGAATTTATGAAGGTAAAAGGAGTGCAGGAACGAAAATTAGAGCATCCGGAATCGATTGCATACTTTACATTTTAAGTGGACTTGACTGCACGCTGCAGGTAACTTCTTCTGGTTTGATGGGGGTGCATTTAAAAAGAAAATCGCGCTCTAAAAGGGACAGATTCTGACACAATCCAGTTCCCTAAACTCATAGGCGTTAGAGAAAGTGCGAGGTTTGAAGAATTCATTGTGGCCTTGCAAGAATTACAACGATAGTTTTATAACGGTTTTGAGAACACTGTCAGTCTTACATCTGTTTTCGAACTGTTTTTGGAGACCGTTTGCCGTTCCAGTTGAAAGCGCCCTGTGATGAGCAGATGTAGCTGATTGACCTGCAAGGTAATTACAGTTTTAATTACAAATCTTTTTACGTTAAAACTGTCTGGGTCGTCTACATTGCTTTTCTCAGGTAGATTTTCGAAGGCTCCATAATGATGTTCCAAAAGTATTACAATATTTTGATCGATATATTTGTGTGAAAGACCTTTTTTCGATTATGAAACTAAGTCACAGTACGACGCAACTTGAGTGCGAAACTCTGTGAAATTGTCTGCGTCTGTCCGTATGGCGACAATTTGTACCAGATAAAAATTATATTATGTCTTCAGCACTCCAAAAATAATTAATACTGAAAATTTACTTTTCTTCAGATCTATGTTGTTGAGAAACATAATGTGGTGTCACCGCCAGACACCACACTTGCTAGGTGGTAGCCTTTAAATCGGCCGCGGTCCTTTAGTATACGTCGGACCCGCGTGTCGCCACTATCAGTGATGGAAGACCTAGAGAGACTCCCTAACACTCGCCCCAATTGTACAGCCGACTTTGCTAGCGATGGTTCACTGCATACATACGCTCTCATTTGCAGAGACGACACTTTAGCATAGCCTTCAGCTACGTCATTTGCTACGACCTAGCAAGGCGCCATATTCAGTTACTATAAGTCATATCTTCAAGAATGTCTTCTGAACAGACAATATTGTGACTCATGTACCGTCAAGAGCGACGTTCATCATTAATGGATTAAAGTTAAGTATCAAACCAATTACGTCCGCTTTCTAAATTCTCATTCCTTGTCATGTTCCAGACCTCTCGTCAGTATAGTTCTTCCCTCCACACGAAAGCCTGCGTGAGCTAAAACGCGTTCATTTCGGCCTCCACTCGCAACATGGTGTTGGCTATTCTGCCAACACAAAACATAAAATATAAAACCATGTCACTTGTAGTATGACTGTACTACCATTTAAATGCGGCACGTTCGCTGTTTTCGTTTCTTCTCCTTCCAGGCGCTCAGACAGCCCACCGTGGGAGTGGGAGAAAAGAGAAGCGAGGCTGAGCGCTTTGGCCCTCGGGTGCGGGCATGGTCCGCGAGCCGAAATCTAGGCCACCCCTGGATTAAAGGGCATCGAAGCATTTCAAAGGCGGGCTGCTAGATTTGTTACCGGTAGGTTCGAACAAATTGCAAGTATTATAGAAATGTATCTGGAATCAAATGGAAATCTCTGAAGGGAGGGCGACATTCTTTTTGAGGAGCACTGTTGAGAAAATTTAGACAACTGGCGTTTGAGGCTGACTGCAGAACGATTCTACTGTCGCCAACGCACATTTAATGTTAGGAACATAAAGATAAGATCAGAGAGAGTACGGTTCATAATCAGGCATACCGTCCCAGATGTGACAGCAAAGGAGTACCAAGACATCACTGTTTATGCAGTAAACCACAGTCATCATCACCGGTTAAAAGTACCACTCAGTGATGACAATGTCAACAAGTAAGACCCGGCATCGCATCCTAGAGTGCTTCTCTCATGATTTGTGACACCCATACAAATGAATCGACGCCTTCCAGTATTTCAGTGGGGATCGTCGAGTACAGAAATTGACGCAGCACAAAACGAAAAGACTGATAAAACACGAATGTAGAGTTAAGAAAATGATATATTTGTAAAAATATTTTTTTTTCCTTTTTTGTAAAAGTAATTATTTTGAAACCTTCCCGTCTCTTCTATACCCCTTTTGTTAATGATAACCTTCCCTGTTACAATAAACTATGAAACCGTTCCTTAGGATTTCTATCTCTTGCTTTATAATAACAAATGAAATCTTCCCTTTGAAATTTATTCTCTTTCTCTATCTTCGCTTACAAATTTAATTGCTGCTTATTAAAAGTGATTTTCTGATTATTTCGACGAAACATAGAATGTGTCGTCGCCGTGGCCCTCAGTTGTTATCTGCAATACGCAAAACTGTTCCTTACCTTTTTTACTGTTACTGGATCCCCATCTGACTGCTATATCGAACTGCGACATGAATATACTTACTCTGTTTTACTATACTCTATTAGCTGCTGGTGGGCTTTCATAATATGTGGCTGTATATATTACCAAAGCTGACGTTATTCTTTAATAGCAAAGCTGACGTTATTCTATAATTAATTTGACTGAAATTACGTAATTCATAGTTAAACTTTTTCTTGACAACAATAAAATTTTGCAAAGTTTTACGTTGATGGTTTTTGGGATGGATAATAATTAGAAATGCAATATTGCTGGCAAAAGTTAATTATATTCTGAATGAAATGATTTTACAAACGTTCAAATGGGACATACTTTTTACAATAATCTTACAACTAGCAATGCGCAAACATACCTTCAGTAGTCTTGAGTTTCACAATAAAATTAATTCAATAATATTAGTTCCTCTTATTATAATAGTTCGCTGATGTCTCTGTACATCCGTTAATAATCTCTTGTAAATCATAGCTAGTGGCTGGCAGGCAGACCGCTCTCTCAACCTCTCGCTTCAGACCTGCTACCAACTCGCTTCACATCTCGCTTACTACTGACTTCCTACGAACGCTAAAGTGCCGTTTCTCCTGCCAACAGTGCTTTCTGGTGCAGACAATCCCTGCTACCATTACAAAATGTATCAATGCGCGGTCTTTCCCGCTCTTTTTTTAAAATGTATCCATACGCGGTCTCTTCCGCCGTTTTGTAAAATTATATCAATTTGCGGTCTCTCTTGTCAACAATACTTTGGTGCAGACATTCCCTGCTACCACAATTATTTCCAACATGACAAATATTAATTATTCCTACTTCATCCTATTAATAAAATATAAACGTCTTTCATAAATTGTGATTTGACAGTAAACAATAGAAATATACACGTCTTACATAATGGTACAGCAAAGGAAATGATTAATGGAGGTACAGGGTACAATCCAACACGCACCACGCGGTGGCTTGAGTAGTATGTACCATCATACGAAAAAGTATCCAAACGAACTGAATTGCTTTTAGCCTGATTTGCATGGAGCCCAAATAACGTAGCTGTCTTGCAGGTCCTGTACCCTCTTTACACTACAGTCGTTCGACTACACAAAATGGATATCGCAAGAGATCACTAGACGACACTGTTCTTTAAGGTAATCAGGCCGAATGTAAATCAGTTCCACTGTGTTATAGATACTAGGAAACGCGCCATTAGAGATGCGATAGTCCTTAAACTCAGTTTCATTACAGTAAGTGACATTTCAAAATCACTACCACCTTCATTAGAATTTGAGTTAACTAATGCCGTCACGTAAGTCATTCCAGCAATCTTTAGACAAAATTAAACATTTTCATTAAAAAGATGTTTTGGGACAATATCTGGACTCATAAAGTTCTGATAATTCGAAGTATTTTTGCTCTTAAAAAGGTTTCCCCACTCCTGTGAAACGTCGTTTCTGATACGAGTGTTTTGTCATAAACTGGATGTTGAACTAATCCGTTGAAAGTAACGCGATTAACAGCGGCAAGCGGATTAACGTCGTGTCACCAGTAATTTCTCTGTACTCATGATTGAGCAATTATTTGTGCACATGTCAGAACTTTAAACGACATGACGAACTTTTTTGTCCTGATTCTGGATTGAAACCAAGCACCTAGCCACTGTAACTAAGCAAAGCTTTCGTGCCTGCGGATCACAGCAACGTTCGTCATTGGTGAGTAGGCATAAAGAGTCGTGAAATATCGAAGTTTTCGCCATTATAAGTTAGCAAACCCGAACTTGAAAAATTTTGTGCTCTCCCTAGAATTCGGTCAAGGCCTTTATCTTCCTGTTGACTAACCACAAAAAACATTTAAATTAATTTCAAGTATCAAACTGTGCACATGTTTAAAACGAAGTGCCACGGTGCAAAGTTTTGTGATGTGGACTTGAACCCAGCACGTAGTCAGATTGATAACTAAGTAAAATCAGATGTTAGATATCGATTTTTTTTTACCAGAATCTGATGAGGATGTAATTTTTGTGCCCCACCGAGAATCAAACTCGGCACCTACCGCCGTTGTTTTGTGTCCACCGATTGTTTACTCACGAGCACTGAGACGTGTGCATCTTTTACTAGATATAACAGTACCTATCGTTATAGTTGACGACACATGAAGAACATTAAAAATGATAATTACTTATCACTAGTAGTTCGGTGTGCATATAATATGGCTTGAAATGAAACCATGAATATTTTTGTGCTGGACCATTCGAACCCACATACATGCCTTTCGTGGAGACCTAGAGGATTTTGCATTCTTACGGAAAACAACGAAATGAACGAACTATACGACGTTCCGTATGGGTCAGATACCACGAAAGAGAAGATAGGAATTCGTATCTCAGTCCAGTACCTAATTTTTCAACGTCTCGAGTTCAAATAAAATAGGAAACCTGTGACCTTAAGTGACCACTGGCTCATTAAATCAAATAAAGTTTGTAGTGTAAGGCAGCTCACTGGCGACAGAGTTCCCGATTGCCGGGACTTGGGCGTCTTAACATGACTCAACCTCAACATGCTCTGCGTCAGTAGGTAGCGTTATGTTAATAACGCGGATTCTAAACTATGGTGGAACCCGACGTTCTTCACTTTGAATTATTAGACGTGGAGGAGATATGTTCATGTTTGTTTAAAATGCATAACAGAAGGGGGAATCGAACCGATACCCAGGAACTAAGATACTAGAATTAATCCACGAGACCACTGAAGCCCACATTTTCTACCTTCATGATTGTGTTGTAACGTATGATGCGCTGCTTACAAATTACAGACGGAGAAAAATATTCAGTTCTCTGTTAACCGATTAATTACTAGCACGGTCTGACACGGAGATTATGCTGATGTTATGTCAGTGGAATGTAAAGACAGTTTTACCACCATAGCCTCGATTCGATACGAATTGCAGAATTTGATAGTGCCGTGGCTTCCAGTTCCTAATATTCCTGACGTAAGGTGGCTGTGTATCATTTCAGGCCCCAGGTACTGCAACGCCATACTGACACTAACAGTGTGCTCGTACTGCCAACTTCGTTGTTCGTTTCATTCGATTTTGTAATCACTGAAATAAAAGTCACATGACCTCCAGACATGAGAGGTTTCATTTCGTTCCTCCTTTCCTTCTGGGAGATTAGTTTTCTGGCCAGTAAGCCTTTTCTCTTCTAACCAGCGAAGTACGGCTTCACAAGCCGTTATTTACTGCTGCTAGTTTAATCATAAACATCTTAGGCAGCAACGTTTATGTTGTTGTTGTTGTTGTTGTTGTTGTCTTCAGTCCTGAGACTGGTTTGATACAGCTCTCCATACTACTCTATCGCAACGTTTATAAATTTACAGAATAAAAAAAGTTTATTGATCACCTAGGATAAGGTCTAAAAAAAGGTATGCACAATCTGGGTCATGTCGATCTTTTCTTCTGACAGCACTGCATTAGAGTTTGACGAAGAGGTATCACACTTTGTGTTTCTGTAGCCGTGGAAATCATTTGTTGAAATCGAGTTTCAAATCCAAGGGTACTGCTAAAAATACACAATTAACAATCGAAGGCTGAGTTTATCCTCAAGCTGTCGTGTATTTATAATAACGAAACCGTTTGTCCTCCTCTTCCTTCAATGAGCATTCGAAGCCACATACACAAATGTTTACAATACTACTATATAGTTCAAATGGCTCTGAGAACTATGGCACTTAACATCTGAGGTCATCAGTCCCCTAGAACTTAGAACCACTTAAACCTAACTAACCTAAGGACGTCACACACATCCATACCCGAGGCAGGATTCGAATCAGCGAGCGTAGCAGTCGCGCGGTTCCGCACCGAAGCGCCTAGAACCGCTCGGCCACAACACTACTATTTTGAACGTTACAACTGACGTTGTCCTCCTAAAAACAATTCTTTGTTTACAACGAATAAAAAATTTGTGGAAGCGGCAGAATTCGAATCCTATAACAAGAGATTACAAACTCACCGTTTTACCTACTCCACTGTACTCCCACTGAAGCGCTGTTACACATTTCTGTGGTGTAATGTGTGAGATAACACAGTTGACTAAAATACGATGGCCGGAGGAACATGACCTGCATCACAACGTGAATCCAAATTTTACGTTTAATATCTGAAAATAGTGTCATTATTCTTACTACGTATGACGTTTAGAGACAAAATACATTAATATGATTCTCTAAAAAGTAGTCACAACGAACTAAATTATTAAATCTTTTTATCAGAGCATGTAATCGGGAATTCATTTTACTTCTGAGGCGAAAGAAGTATTCTCCACCTTATATCGCACTTCGTTTCCTCCTGTCTTGTCAGTAGGTTCTTACTTGAGAAATATCACAGTTCAAGGAATTTGATAAAGGTCTCACGCCCGCCCGGTTGGCCGTGCGGTCTAACGCACGGCTTTCGGGGCGGGAAGGAGCGCCTGGTCCCCGGCACGAATCCGTCCGGCGGATTTGTGTCGAGGTCCGGTGAACCGGTCAGTCTGTGGATGGTTTTTAGGCGGTCTTCCATCTGCCTCGGCGAATGCGGGCTGGTTCTCCTTATTCCGCCTGTTACACTATGTCGGCGATTGCTGCGCAAACAAGTTCTTCACGTACGTGTACACCACCATTACTCTACCACGCAAACGTAGGGGTTACACTCGTCTGGTGTGAGACGTTCCCTGGGGGTCCCACCGGGGGCCGAACCGCACAATAACCCTGGGTTCGGTGTGGGGCGGCGGAGGGGTGAAGTGGACTGTGGTAGTCGTCGTGCGGTTGTGGACCACTGCGGCTGAGGCGGGGACGGACCCTCTCCGTCGTTTCTAGGTCCCCGGTTAACATACAATACAATACAATACAAGGTCTCATTCTTGCGCTTTATAAATACGTATATTGTATAAGCGCCCTGTCCCGTGCCCTAGGATATAGAAAATCTACATCACTAGATGAGGAAGATGGTGCAGGAAGACCACATCAACCATCGTCTTCGTGCAGGACGTCGACGGATTACTATGGAGGATCAAGACAATGGTATACGACACTGCAGTGATGGGGACCCTTTCAGGACTAGCTCAGAAATTAGGAAGATCCTCCAGATAAGCGTGAGCAGGTCAACCATTTGTTGTCGTCTCAACGAGAAAGGAAGGTAGGGACGAAAATCCGAATACTGAAGGAACAACATAAGGCTGCCAGATTAAACAAGACACTAGCCTACTGAAGGGAATTGCTTTCGTACTGGGAGCAAGTCATATGTACAGTGGAGAAGGTATTTTTTACTACACCAAATACTTTAACGAATTTATATCGGCCAAGCGGAGCGAGACTCGACTGCAAATACGTTCATCAGAGGTAAATTTGTGGCCGAACTGCTGTCTCAGTTTGAGGATGGATATCAGCAAGGGGATGTGGCGTTTTGTTGCAAATGGACTGTCCGTCTTCTAGTCATTACTACTGCAAAACACTGGAGAACGTAATGCTTCCCTCTGTTCGTCTGAGATTTTCGGGAGGCAGAGTAATCTTCCAAAATGAACATTCTCCTGTCCACACGGCGAACTGTGTAGAACACTGGTTTCAAGTGAACGGAGACGTTGAGCTGTTGGACTGGCCTCCCACTGGTGCTGACTTCTGTCCCATAGAGCACGTGTGGGCAGAGGCGGAGAAAATTATTAGGTGTAGAAGACCAGCACCGACAACCAAGCCAGCGCTGTTCGAAGCATTTCATGACGCATGGGAAGGGACGTCACAGAATAAGAGATTCATCCGCAAATTTGTTGCTTATATTCCCCAGCGGCGGGGTGCTGGGATGCAATCGTAGAGCTGGACGGAAACTGGACACGTTACTGAACTATTGTGGCATTAAGAAAAAATTTTATTTATGACAAACGAACCTCTTGTTATTCCTCGAAAAAGAGGAAAATTCGTTTAGCTTATCGCTTCTTTTTTTAAAAAAGAAAAAAAGGGGATCAGGTTACATACAAAAAACTAGGCTCTCTATTTCGTCTTTACAGTCATTAAATAGATTCTTGATTTTAAATTATTTTAAGACTGTTGATCAAAAAGACTGCGACAAAAATAAAACAATTTTTTTTGTCGCACGGCGCTTGATGTCAATGTCGATAAAAACTTCAAATAGAAACTACTTATTTTTCTTACGTTGAGAAAAAGCATTATGTTAATTTGTAATCTCTTTATTTACATGCAGGCAGAACGCCAAAACCGACGAAAGAACAAAGGCGATGCCATTTTCTTTTAATGGAAGGTAGAAACCACAATACATTACATGTGCAAATAACATCTACTAATGTGGAAGTATGATAAATTTAAAAAAAAACGGCTGTTCGTAAGCTATTAATTTGAGTCACGGATTGTTCTAGAAGCTTCGGGAGCAAAGCACAACCCATATACCTTGTAGCTTTGGTGCCAAAATTGTCACTTCATTCACTTCATCACTTGTATTCCGACAGAGCTGATGAGCAGGGCATGAAGCTCTTTGCTAGTTATTACTGAACAACTATGCATTATGGCGTATAACAGGTTAGCGAACTTCAGTGGATGTAAAGAGATCTTGTGACGTTGTGCCTATTTAGCAACAAGACGAGGAAATAAATGGCTGGTATGTGAAAATTAAAAAACAACTTCAGCCTATTCTAATGAAACTCAAGGATCTATGCTTTTTAACAAGATTAAGCAGACATTGGAACTCCTGAACACTAACGCCAACTACAAGTTGAGTAAAACCTTCCAAATTGTCATAGAGTTCCCTCCTTAAAACTCTATGCATAGTTATTGCACCGATAGTGGTGTTCGGTAATACACAATATATTCTGGAAGTATTATTTGTAAAGTTAATAGATAAGAGTGAAAATTTACACAGGGGTGATGGGTGGAAGTTCGTACCAGGGTACAAAGACTTTTTGAATGAAGTTTTAACATAAACTATTTTTCAGAAATGTATTATGATAAGGAAATATGCTTAACATGAGAGTGACATCAATAAGCAAGCGAGCAACACTGGATAATCAATCATCTAATACGCGAGATGTAAGTAACAGTTACAGGACAATTCACGTCACATTACTTCATTCAGGATGTGCAGGCAGCAACTCAAACCACCAGCTTCAAATGGTTCAAATGGCTCTGAGCACTATGGGACTTAACATCTATAGTCATCAGTCCCCTAGATTATATAACGGTAAGACAGAGATTTAGGAACCAGGTCTTAAACTGTATGACATTTCCAGGGGCAGATGTGGACTCTGACCATAATTTATTGGTTATAAACTGTAGATTAAAACTGAAGAAACTATAAAAATGTGAGAATTTAAGTGTTTGGGACCTGGATAAACTGACTAAACCAAAGGTTGTACAGAGTTTCAGGGAGAGCATAAGGGAACAATTGACAGGAATGGGGGAAAGAAATACAGTAGAAAGCGAACGGGTAGCTCTGAGGGATGAAGTAGTGAAAGCAGCAGAGGATCAAGTAGGTAAAAAGACGAGAGCTAGTATAAATCCTTGGGTAACAGAATAATTATTGAATTTAACTGACGAAAGGAGAAAATACAAAAACGAAGTAAATGAAGCTGGCAAAAAGAAATACAAATGTCTCAGAAATGAGATCGACAGGAAGTGAAAAATGGCTAAGCAGGGATGGCTGGAGGACAAATGTAAGGATGTAGAGGCTTATCTCAAAGGGGGTAAGATAGATACTGCCTACAGGAAAATTAAAGAGACCTTTGAAGAAAAGAGAACCACTTGTATGAATATCAAGAGCTCAGATGGAAACCCAGATCCAAGCAAAGAAGGGAAAGCAGAAAGGTGGAAGGAGATATAGAGGGTCTATACAAGGTCTGTGGTGGCGGGTGGTTGCTATTCTGTCGTTCTGTGCAACGGATTAATCTGAGATGTACCCTTTACCCTGTGGCTCCTGCAAGATGCAATTTCCACCCCCCCCCCTCCCCCCCCCCCCCCCCCCCCGCCCACACTACTACAGACGTCAGTCAGACGCTCTTAGCTCTTAACGTTCTAAAGACAAATGCCTGAAAAACTTTCAGCAATAAATATCTTCTGGGGTCGTCTGCTGTAAGGAAATGACACAAAAATTCACAAAATTTCTTACGTAACTAGTGGGATACTTGGGTACTGGAGTAGTGCTAGTTAGTGTAAGAAAAACATGAAACTAATGAAAATTATTATTTATTTTGCTAAAATTCTGAGAAATCACAATGGCACCTTTAGTTATGAACTGAACAAGTTATTTCCGGGTTCTTTTCAGAATTTGAAGTTACCTCTCAAGGATAGGATTTGCTAATGAAATTTCTATACAAAGCTTAAGATTGTTGTTGACTTGGCAGAATGGCTGAAGGCCGCACCTACTCAACTTGAATAATTATCCATTAGAATGTTGCTAGGTACGGTCAAGGCTGTCGCGGTTGAAATGCAGTGAACTGTACTGTTGTGGAGGAAACATGGGGCTCGCAATAGTAGTAGCGTACAATACCATAAGCTGCGATGACTGCTGTCTGCGCCACTCGCTGCTGACAAATAAGATAGCTCTCGTTCTATCTGGATTGACCTTCACCAATCAAACTCTCCCTACGCCTTGATGAAGTCAAGGACTCCTATTCGCCCCTAGTCCAACTATTGGCGTGGTACACCAGTCAGATAACCAGTCCACCGCGATGCCACTCAAAAATTCGCTCGCAGGCGTTTAACTATAACTCTGTCCATTCACACTGCACAATAAGTCTGGCGGCCAACACAGTGAACAATGCTTAATCGCAAGGACTCAATATAGAGTCACACTTCGATTTGCTCTCGACAGAGGTGCTCTCCCAGTGAAGTACTGAGGAGAGACTTGCTCCTCACTCTTTGAGTACACGTACGAGCGCGCACGCTCTCATTACGTGTTCTCGCTCCAAGAGCGGCAATGGAATGGCCCCTCTCCAAACCAGACATGAAGGTGTATATCTTTCGGTCTCTTCCATTACTCCTTCAGCTCAAGGCATCAGGAATCTCTTCTGCCAATCAGCATTGCTCTTCTAAAATGGGAGAATGATGTTTCGTTTAAGGCGACCAATCCAGATATCTGTAGCATCGGCGTTTGGCGTTTGGTGTGTCCCTGTGAAAATCTCTGAAACTGCGTGCTATGTTGTAAAGAATGCGTAGGCTGGGCGCTCCCACACAATGTAGCGGAATTTACTTTTAAGCCAAACACGGGGTCGTTGTTCCTTTCACTCAGGCAAACGCTGTCCGCTCCACGGGCGGGGAGGTTGACTCGTCCTCTGAAGGAACCAGCGTACCGTTGTGTGGTTTGCGTCTCCCGAACTAAAAGCTACTGTGATCGTCGTGTCTGGAATGTATGTGTGTACGCCAACCTCGAGTATTTCAACCACGGTGCGCTTACTTGTTATTTGCATATCGTTTACTTTAATTCATACAACACTGACTTTATCTTATCGAGTTTGGGTTCGAATGAAGCGACTTGATGAGCGGAATATGATTGTGAGGGCGGAATATGTAAGCAAAGAAGGTCAGGAGACCACGACGTCTTACATACCTCCCTCCTTCTGACAAAAGTTTTCTCTGGGGTTTGTCAATGCCGAGGAAAATATTGACAAAGTCAGGCAAAAATTGTTCTTTTAGATTTTCCAATAAACTTTTCTCAGCCACCCTTAACAATTTTTTCTAATGATTTCTTTATAGCTATTGTTTCTATTTTTTTAATTCTACAATTTATGGTTTGTTGTTAGGCAAATATAGACATTACAAAGGTTGCTATTCTTTGTCGTTGCCAGTACATGTCTCTGTTTTTCTTTTTCATTTCCAAAAATTGTTTTCACAATTTTAATTTTTCTAAACTTGTTAGTGTACAGTGTATCATGTTTTAGTGTGGTTATATCTTTTCTTTAGTTAAGCTTCCCGTGAATGTTCGCTAAAGCTCTGTTGTGTGACTTTGTGTTATTTATTTAGGCATTATTTGTGTCACTGTTTTAAGTGTGAAGAAGTGTTTTTTCTTTATTCTATCCTCTTTGAACCTATTATTAATCAAAACCCAAAACCTTTTTTATATAAAAAACTAACTAGGCTTTACAGGTAATTTTGAGATTATCTACTTATACTAATAAATTTTCTTTACATAATATTTTAAGGTCTCTATGACATAATGGGCTTTACATATATGATAAAATTGTAAGACGTGTATATTTCTATTTTTTATTGTCAAATCACAATTTATGAAAGACGTTTATATTTTATGAATGGGATTAAGTAGGAATAGTTAATATTTGTCATGTTCGAAATAATTGTGGTAGCAGGGAATGTCTCCACCAAAGTATTGTTGACAAGAGAGACCGAAAATTGATATAATTTTACAAAACGGCGGGAGAGACCGCGTATAGATACAATTTAAGAAAAGAGCTGGAAAGACCGTGCATTGATACATTTTATAATTGTGGTAGCAGGGAATGTCTGCACCAAAGTATTGTTGACAAGAGAGACCGCAAATTGATATAATTTTTAAAAGGGCGGGAGAGACCGCGTGTGGATACATTTTAAAAAAAGACCGGGAAAGACCGCGCATTGATACATTTTGTAATGGTAGCAGGGATTGTCTGCACCAGAAAGCATTGTTGGCAGGAGAAACGGCACTTAAACGTTCGTAGGAAGTCAATAGTAAGCGAGATGTGAAACGAGTTGGTAGCAGGTCTGAAGCGAGAGGTTGAGAGGAACGGTGTGCCTGCCAGCCACTAGCTATGATTTACAAGAGATTATAAACGGATGTTCAGAGACATCAGCTAACTATTATAATAAGAGGAACTAATATTATTGAATTAATTTTTTTGAGAAACTCAAGACAACTGAAGGTATGTTTGCGCATTGCGAGTTAAGATTTTTGTAAAAAGTAAGGCCCATTTGAACGTTTGTAAAATCATTTCATTCAGAATTTAATTAATTTTTGCCAGCAATATTGCATTTCTAATTATAATCCATCCCAAAAACCATCAACGTAAAACTTTGCAAAATTTTATTGTTGTCAAGAAAAAGTTTAACTATGAATTACGTAATTTCAGTCAAATTAATTGTAGAATAACGTCAGCTTTGGTAATAAATACAGCCACTTATTATGAAAGTCCACCAGCAGCTAATAGAGTATAGTAAAACAGAGTAAGTATATTCATGTCGCAGTTCGATGTAGCAGTCAGATGGCGATCCAGTAACAGTAAAAAAGGTAAGGAACAGTTTTGGGTTATTGCAGATAACGACTGAGGGCCACGACGACGACACATTCTATGTTTCGTCGAAATAATCAGAAAATCATTTTTAATAAGCAGCAATTAAATTTGTATGCGAAGATAGAGAAAGAGAATAAATTACAAAGGGAAGATTTCATTTGTTATTATAAAGCAAGAGATAGAAATCCTAAGGAACGGTTTCATAGTTTATTGTAACAGGGAAGGTTATCATTAACAAAAGAGGTATAGAGGAGACGGGAAGGTTTCACTTGGCGACATCCAATCGGTAAGACTCTTTAGTGAATCTACTGTGAAAATGAATATACTGACTCTGACAGTTGTATGAATAGGCTAGTGTTAAGTGGCGCAACGCTTATACTAAACTGTATACCTTTAATTCATAGCCCATCGGCAATTCTGTTTGCTCTACTGATTCTGCGTTGAAAAGTATTTGTTCAGTGTTACATCCGCTTTGAACAGTGATATATTTTGTTGCGTGTGTTAATTATAGACAATGTCCCGCAGAATAATTACTCGTTCTCAAAGCGATAAAAGTGTAGAAAATAGTGACGAGAAATTCTTTTCAGGAATAGACAGAAATAATACGTGTGAGAAACTCGGTAGTGAAACATTAGGTGAACAGACATTCGAGAGCAAAATGGAATCTTTTGACGAACAATCAGCTTCAGAGATGCCAACTGATAATGAGACATTGGTGCAAAATAATTTGTTTTTAAATACAACAGACGCTCCACAGCCACAAATTACGCGTAGCAAACATAATAGTTTCAGTAACGAATCCACTATAATGCAGTCAAACAGTGTGACCCCATTACGTGCCGAAACAGATTCAAACCGTACACAGATACACAATCTGCGTAGCAGATATCACAGTTTTATTGACAAAAATTCCGAATCCACGGAAGAGGTGACACGATTACAATCGTCTGAGGATGTTCAAATAAACACAGATGTACAACACTTAACAAAGAATACAAATACACACAGAAGTCAATCCGAAACGGATCCAATAATGGCATTTTTGCTACAAATGAACACGTAATCAAAGTAGAAATTGAAGCAGTCGCTGAAAAATAAAACCAAGAATTACACGCCAAGATTCAAGAAATAACTGATAAACAAGAAGCATTCGCGGTTAACATACGAGAAACAATGACAGAGAACTTTTGTAAACAGAACGCTCACATTGATGAACGTTTTAACAATCATACAGAAAACTGTTTGATACGTCACCGCAAACTGGTGCGATCACAGGATAAAGAACGAAAAGAACTGTTAGAAACAATTAATAAACAGCGACACGACGACAAAAAGAAAGTGTTTGCTCAGGGAAAAACTTACATACACTCGATTTCAGAAGAAATCGAAACGGTTAAGGAGACGAATATTCAAATACAAGAGAGGCTCGCGGAAATCCAATCACACACAATTGAGGCGAAAATTTCTACAGACACTGAAATCCAGAATATTTGGAACAAATTAACAGAAGAAGTTCTGACACTAACTGACAGAATGGAACACACAGAAATCAATCAAAACTCAGAAAATTTGAAAGCAGATTTTAAGAAAGTAACCAAAAGTAATCGTAAATTACGAAATGAATTGACAGAAAAGGTCAACGAACTCACTACAAGAACAGACCTGTTAGATACTACCAATGACAGTAAATCAGATGACACTACACCAGTCTCAGTTCAATAGATTTCTAATAGTAAAGATACGCAAATTACAAATGTGCAACAAACAATCGCAGGCCTAGAATCACGTAATAATTTGTTACATCTAAAAATCAATTCTTTACAGCAAAGGATAGCTGACACACAAGAAACAACTGCAAACAATCAATTCCAACAGAACACACACCATTACGACATGCCTCAGATGCACCATACATATAATGTCGGTAGACTTCAGAGAGTAAGAGATCTTAACCAGGCAGAAAGACATACAAATTCATATTCACAACATTACGAAAATAATTACACACAAAGACATGATGGTTTCAATCACAAGCATTTCCTTTTAGTGAGAAAGTTTAAGACATTTAAAAACGACAGGACGCAAATACATCCAGTGGAATGGATCCAACAATTCAATGCGGCACTCCCACCATCATTGCCAGCTCAACATTAAGCTAGAATTTATTATTAGTCTTCTTGAAGGGGAACCAGCGAGAAGAATGCGACCAATTGCTAGACAGTGTTTTTCAGTAGAAGCATTCCAGGAAGCATTTCTAGCAGCATATTGGTTAGATACCACACAGAGTAGCATTAAAGATCTGCTAATTAGTCTACCAAATTTCGAGAATTCTACTTTCCCAACAATCACACAATTTTTCGAGTATATGGTTGAACAAAACCAATACCTCAACGAGCCATACAGTCAATCCGCATTAATACAGTTGTGTATTTCAAAACACCCCAGAGCATTGAAAGTGTCATTATTAACAGGCCAGCAAAAGGACAGCGTGTACGCATTTAGAGACATCCTACAATTGCTAGAGGTACACCAGGCAGATTATGCGTTTGTTAATAAGAACTTTTCACGACATAACGCAAACCAGACCAACAATAATAATTTTGAGCAAACACGATTTGGCAATAACAATCATAACAAACGCTTTCGCAGCGAAAATGAAAACTTTAGTCGAGAATACACACAGGGATTCAATGAATAGCAGTATAATAACAATGTACGTAACAATTCAAGACAACAACAAAGCCATCCAAATAACACGACACATATACGACAGGAAATGCCGAACCGGTCAAACTTTCACATGGCTCATCGCCAAGAAAAGGCGACAGGTGCAAACAATTACATGGGCCGGCCGCGAAATACACAAAACGAACAAAGACAGCCTTTTCAGAGAAACACGCGTGCCTCGCCGCATAACCACAGTTATGACGACAGAAGGAGAGAAAACGAACACCGACCGCAAAGGACATTCTACAATGATAATTTTCATAGAAATTCAAACAGTGCACAACAACCAAGTTATCGTATGAATGTACCAGACACAAGATTTCATCCGCCACCTACCGCTAATAATCAAAACGGTAGAACAGTGCAGCTCATAGAAAACACACAACACTCCCCAGCAGAAAATTAAATGTCAGAACATTTATGACTAGAGATAGCCTGTGACGAGTCTCTAAATGACGACACTATGGATAAGAACAGAGAAAAGATAACGATAGAGAATGCCATTACATTCGACGACGTGCGAGACACATTGTTACAAGAAAAACCGATCATGCAAAAAACTATATGCCACCCAATAATCCAGATAAATTTAAAGTCACAAAATATTTTAGCAATAATTGATTCAGGCTCACCAATGTGCGTAATTAACGAAGACACACTTAAAAGATGCAATAGCGATAATGATTATCCAGTATTCCCGTTACACAAAACTAAAGTTAAGGGAGCATTTCCAGGAAAAATAATTGAAGTCAAAAGACAGACACAATTAACGTTTGTTTTTTCAGGGCAAACTTTCCACAGCAATTGTTGGATAGTTCCACATTTAACAACTGATATAATATTAGGAATGAATTTTCTCGTACAGTACGACGCAAAGATTGACTTTAAATCGTCATACCTAACATTACAGAAGGAAGACAGTGAAGTGGTAGTGAGATTTCAAAACACAGTATCCTCAGAAGAACAAAATATGCACAGGATCGAGATTATTGCAGATTCTAAAGATAACGATTGTTATCTCACACTATACACGAATACACATAATAACGACATGGCAGAGGAACAGGAGTATAATGTATTAGAGACAATTACACGCAAGGCTGGAGACAGTATAGCAGAAGTCGACACAGAATGCACAGAATTAGAAAATATTCTTGTGCAACGTAAAACAGTTTTTAACAATGTTCCAGGAACGATGACAGGATTTATGTACAATTTTAGGTGAAACCACACGAGACTTTCAAAGCAAAACACTATCGAATCCCGCATATATACACAGAAGCAGTTAAGAAAGAGTTACGAGCAATGATTGATCAGGGTATAATTGAACCAGCAGCAAGCCAATATATAAATCCATTATACATCGTTGAAAAGAAGGATGGATCACTCCGTTTAGTTTTAGAAGAGTTACTGCAAAAGTTTCATGGCACCTCTATATATACCACCCTCGATCTCAAATCAGGATTTTGGCAAATCCAGTTGCATCCAAATTGCCGAAAGTGTACGGCATTCCTTTGCTTTGGTGAATGTTACCAATTTTGTAAACTTCCGTTTGGACTAACGATTTCGTCTGCAACCTTTATACGAGGCATGAATACAATTCTCCCACAGGATCTTAAAAACAAAATTACTACATATGTAGATGACATTCTAATCGCAGCAGAAAACTGGGAACAGCACAACCACACCCTTCAACAATTACTGAATACATTCGAGCAAAATGGTATAACTATAAACCTCCGTAAATCTGAATTTGGAAAAGCCTCAATAAAATTTCTAGGTCATGTCATTTCACAAACAGGTATTGCACCAGACTCCGACAAATTGCAAGCATTGAAAAATATCGACGTGCCAACAAATAAGAAGGAGCTTTTTAGGCCTTATTAATTATTTTAGAAAATTCATTCATTATAAAGCATTAGACACACCCTTGCTATACCAGCTCACAAGTAAAAACACAATTTGGTCATGGAATGAAGACGCTGAAACTGAATTCGAGAATTTGAGAGAAGCTTTACTAAGGGCACCTTTGTTATAGCATCCTGACCCAACACAAAACTTTTCCATTGCAACAGATAGTTCAACTACAGCACTAGGAGTACATATTTTTCAGGAAGTAGAGCAGGACGGTACGACAATCGTTAAACATATTGCGTTTGCAAGCAGGATACTTTCTCCATCAGAGCGCAATTACTCTGTAACAGAATTAGAGACGCATTGTGTAGTATGGGCATTTAAGAGATTCCGTCATTATCTATATGGAAGACACACCACAGTATATACCAATCACCGAGCAATCCAGTTTTTATTATCAGCAAAACTTAAGCATGATAGATTAAGCCGTTGGAAATTATATACACAAGAGTTCGACTTTACTATTGTACACATTCCAGGCACGCAGAATATTGTTGCCGACGCTCTATCGAGATCTATTCAGCATAAACGACTAGAGAAAGAAAATACCTTCTGCTACAACAACCATAGTATTATGTATATCAAACAAGTAGCTTTCGAAAACTTTATATCATCAGCATTACAGGACATAGAGGGAGAACAGCAGAAAGATGAAACACTAAAAGAAATTGTAACGCTTTGGCGAGACAAGAGCAACGCAAAAATCAGACATAATTACACTGTACGTCAAAATATTCTGTTTATTCGCTCGTACCCGGACGGCAACAATTGGTTTTTATGCATTCTAGAAGGGATCAGAAACAAATTGATATGGTATACGCACCTAAGCTATGCACATTACGGAGCTAGGAAATACTTTCTAATTCTTCGACAAAATTGTCACTTCAACACAATGGAAAAACACATTCGCAAAGTTATAGCATCCTGCAAGATATGTCACAAAGCTAAATCATCTAAAGTATCACATATTCCACCACTGTATCCCATCATACCGGGTAAGTTAAGACACATGGCAGCAGTAGATCTTTTCGGTCAAATCCGCAGAACAAGTAAAGGTTATAGTTATATTCTAGTAGCCGTAGAACTGACATCCAAATTTGTAACATTTTCTCCACTAAGGAAACCAACAGCTAGATCAGCATCAAGAGCATTTGTAAGAGATTTTCTATCAATAGTAGGACATGTACAGAAGGCTATTTCAGATAACGGACCGCAGTTTAGGTCAGACATATGGAAACAAATGTTAGAGAGTAAGAACATAACACCAATTTACATATGAAGATATCACAGTTCTTCTAACCCGGCAGAAAGAATAATGAAAGAGATCGGGAAGCTTTGTAGAATTTATTGCCACAGAAAGCATACAACATGGGACGAATACATTTCACAGATTGAGGAAGTAATAAATGCAATACCTAATGAGTCAACGATGCTCTCACCAACTGTAATACTGACGAATACAAGACCCACCGAATAAACTTACTGAAATGATTACTTTTCCAGAGAAGCGTAGACTTCGTCATTGTGAGATAATGGACATGGCATTAGCGAACATTAAACAAGCTGCAGATCGTCGGAAGAGACAACAGAAGCAGGTAAGTAGATTACGCAAGTACGAGATTGGCGATAAGGTACTAATTCGTACCCATTATCTGTCACACAAAGGGAAGAAACGATGCAAAAAACTTGAACTTCTATACGAAGGACCGTACAGAATTCGAAATATTCCCCACGCTAAGAACAAAAAAATCGAGAAGAAACCATCATATGTCAAACATAAAGAAATTCTTAAAATAGAAAAAACCTTCTTACAGGGATACATGTAGACAGAGTATAGCAATCAGCTTTTTTGACACATTCCAGCAAGCCCGAATACAGTGAGCTACTAATGGTTTATGTACGTGCACAACAGGTCACCTCGATTCGACCGCAGATAAATACACTGAACATTGTCTTAGAAGCGTTCTCGCAGGACATTTATTTCGCATTATGTAAGGTAAGTGAAGCAATTAACAGGACTACTTTAAAAGTAAATGTATAACACGCACAAATAATTTTCATACAGTAGTAGCAATTAGATGTATTCTTTAACCCGTGCATGCAGCATTGTTGTCATAGTTCACCAAAATAAACGTAGATTTAATTATAATATAAGTATTGAATATGGAGAAATGTGGATAAATGCTTTACAGGTCATGCCGAGAGCTGACGCGATTTTCCAGATGCAGAGAGATGTTGAAGTCATGCCGTGCGCTGACGATTATTAACCATGAATATTTTGCAGAGAGATATTGAAGTCATGCCGTGCGATGATGATTATTAACAATGAATGTTTTATTATTGGCTATGCAGAGAGATGACACGAGGTACAAAGGAGAGAGGAGAATGAAGATGTTAGTATGTAAGGAATATAACAGGTGACAGCGCAGCGCAGCACTACGGATGGAGAAACCACATTAAATTGCTTACTATATGTACTTCGCTATTCGAAAAATTTTTTCTGCATTGAACATAATATCTTTTACATCAGATACATACATAGGAAAAACAGATCACACCAAATGTCAGCATACCAATTCGCA
Source organism: Schistocerca piceifrons (assembly GCF_021461385.2). Classification (NCBI taxonomy): domain Eukaryota; kingdom Metazoa; phylum Arthropoda; class Insecta; order Orthoptera; family Acrididae; genus Schistocerca; species Schistocerca piceifrons. The sequence goes on from NC_060140.1 coordinate 876,942,445, forward strand.
CTCTACGTAAAATACAAATGTTTTCTCTTAAATAACAATGACAATGTGTACTACACAACTCAAACATAATATACAGTTGACTGACAATATGACTCGTAACTGACGAACACATTACCGAACATACTGAAGTCACAGAAAGTGACATAGTTTGTCAAAATGTACTTTCATATTTCAAAAACTGTGAATTCACATCCTGTGAAGTAATATAACAGTGTCTTTATGTAATTATGAATTTGAACACCAGATTATGATTTATTTAGAGTCACAGAAAGTGACATAGTTTGTAGAAAAGGTACTTGTCTATTTTATTTAAAATGTTGATGCCTAAATGTACTACTAAATTCCACTTACAGAAATATTTTTTTATGTTATTGACTGTCACGTAATGTAATATGTATTGTAGGCTGAATTCACTACAGATGGAAAATGTGTTTTTTATGTAATTGTTTAAAACTATAAACTTTTTCTACAGTCACACAAGGTGACATATTTTGTCCTTTTAACCGTAAAGTAAGAATACGGTAAAGATAATTTTTATGAGCACAGAAGAAAGAGATGATGTAAAATTTGGTAATAACGGTATCAACCATATCCGTGAACCTTTTGACAAAATGACTATACCTGTACCTTAATTCCTGTACATCCCCATGGTTATGTAGCACAAACAAAGTGAACAGTGACCCACGTTACTTCAATCTACGATGTTTTCTATGAGGTGTCGGCATACCAAGATGCACACCACAGTCATGATGTACGTCAATAGGTGCGTGCATACCAAGATGCACACCATCACTACTAATGGACAATTGGAGTTGGAACTTGTACCTGATGTAGCTGCAGCAACTCAGGCAATTCGATGGTTAACTTAGTGTTTGGTTACACTAAGACTATGGATCAAAGAGACGACGGAATCACATGGCGAATCCTGGTGTTGTGCTATGTGAGGGAAAGAAACGGACTTTTGAGTGCATTCACAGACAGTTGCCATTGCTTTGACCATGCTATCCAAATCCTTTTTTTCCCTTCCTTGAATATGGTACTAATAGATGGCAATTTATAATTAAACATAAACTATGATCTCATTTTTGCCATCCATTACTATTAGAAATGTAAATAACTTTTACTACCTGATGTACACTTCCAACTGACTGACTCATATTATTTGTATATTATGATGTACGTCAATAGGTGCGTGCATACCAAGATGCACACCATCACTACTAATGGACAATTGGAGTTGGAACTTGTACCTGATGTAGCTGCAGCAACTCAGGCAATTCGATGGTTAACTTAGTGTTTTTGAATATTCTCTTTGTTAGACTTAGGAAAACAAATTCTTATGACAGTATATGTATGTGCTTTGTTGAAAGAAATATTCTATCATTAACTTACTTATTACTACACATATTTCTATAATCAAATTTCCTCCTTACGTCAAGTCCAAATGACTTAACGACGTAGGAAAATTTCAAGGAAACCCAGTGGAGGGTTATGTAAGATGTGTATATTTCTATTGTTTACTGTCAAATCACAATTTATGAAAGACGTTTATATTTTATTAATAGGATGAAGTAGGAATAATTAATATTTGTCATGTTGGAAATAATTGTGGTAGCAGGGAATGTCTGCACCAAAGTATTGTTGACAAGAGAGACCGCAAATTGATATAATTTTACAAAACGGCGGAAGAGACCGCGTATGGATACATTTTAAAAAAAAGAGCGGGAAAGACCGCGCATTGATACATTTTGTAATGGTAGCAGGGATTGTCTGCACCAGAAAGCACTGTTGGCAGGAGAAACGGCACTTTAGCGTTCGTAGGAAGTCAGTAGTAAGCGAGATGTGAAGCGAGTTGGTAGCAGGTCTGAAGCGAGAGGTTGAGAGGAGCGGTGTGCCTGCCAGCCACTAGCTATGATTTACAAGAGATTATTAACGGATGTAGAGAGACATCAGCGAACTATTATAATAAGAGGAACTAATATTATTGAATTAATTTTATTGTGAAACTCAAGACTACTGAAGGTATGTTTGCGCATTGCTAGTTGTAAGATTATTGTAAAAAGTGTGTCCCATTTGAACGTTTGTAAAATCATTTCATTCAGAATATAATTAACTTTTGCCAGCAATATTGCATTTCTAATTATAATCCATCTCAAAAACCATCAACGTAAAACTTTGCAAAATTTTATTGTTGTCAAGAAAAAGTTTAACTATGAATTACGTAATTTCAGTCAAATTAATTATAGAATAACGTCAGCTTTGCTATTAAAGAATAACGTCAGATTTGGTAATAAATACAGCCACGTATTATGAAAGCCCACCAGCAGCTAATAGAGTATAGTAAAACAGAGTAAGTATATTCATGTCGCAGTTCGATATAGCAGTCAGATGGGGATCCAGTAACAGTAAAAAAGGTAAGGAACAGTTTTGGGTATTGCAGATAACGACTGAGAGCCACGGCGACGACACATTCTATGTTTCGTCGAAATAATCAGAAAATCACTTTTAATAAGCAGCAATTAAATTTGTAAGCGAAGATAGAGAAAGAGAATAAATTTCAAAGGGAAGATTTCATTTGTTATTATAAAGCAAGAGATAGAAATCCTAAGGAACGGTTTCATAGTTTATTGTAACAGGGAAGGTTATCATTAACAAAAGGGGTATAGAAGAGACGGGAAGGTTTCAAAATAATTACTTTTACAAAAAAGGAAAAAGAATATTTTTACAAATATATCATTTTCTTAACTCTACATTCGCGTTTTATCAGTCTTTTCGTTTTGTGCTGCGTCAATTTCTGTACTCGACGATCCCCACTGAAATACTGGAAGGCTTCGATTCATTTGTATGGGTGTCACAAATCATGAGAGAAGCACTCTAGGATGCGATGCCGGGTCTTACTTGTTGACATTGTCATCACTGAGTGGTACTTTTAACCGGTGATGATGACTCTGGTTTACTGCATAAACAGTGATGTCTTGGTACTCCTTTGCTGTCACATCTGGGACGGTATGGCAGTTTGATGATTATAGTTGACTACCGACGATCATCACCCAGTATTGTGCTGTGACGTCTTGGTTCTTCACACCTGGTTCGGTATGGCAATTTGATGATGTGGTATTGAGAATACTGTTCATTTTGCTGAATTTATTTCTAGATAATATTGGTTGGTACTACTTAATATTCCGTTTGCCATTCGCTTGTATTCGTTTGACGATTCAAGGTTTATTTTTTTGGAGAGGTGGTTGTAATAGTTGCCATGCCTCAAAGTTCATGGAAAGACGTTTGTAGTAATTTGCTTTGTAGGATAGGAGAGAAAGGTATCTTGCTGTCTTCTGCCCTTCTTCATCTTGCATCTTCTGTTCTTCTCTTCTTGCATTCTTCTGTTCTTCTTGGGCTAGGAATTCGTGAATTTTAGTGTAGGAGTGATATAGGATTTGTAGGATCTGACTGTCTTTCCAACTGTTACTTTGTTTGTAGATCTTAGTAATTTTTTGTACCTTCATTGTCATCTCATCGTATTAAGATTCTCCCCACGCTCTTCTGTTGTGTAGCAGTGTCGTGACATATGAAATGTCCGTGCTGTGTGTTGCCCTCTTGAAGTCCGACCTGGTTGAAACCTGCATTTTCAGTGTGGCGTTGGTTTTCATGTTGTTGTTATTGCCCTAAGTGCTTCCTCAACATGTCAGTACCCTCTCCGTCGCTGTCTTGAAGCATCTGGTGTTAAGGGAGCTGGTGATTGGTGTTGGTGGCAATGTCCCTCTGACATATAGAAGTATTTACAATTTTTGTTTTACCTATATTTGTTATTTACAAAAGAACTCTGATTTTATATAATGTAAAAATTTTCTGATAGTAGCAAAAATTATTGTATATATATGATTTCTTTTCTTTATTCTAATTATATCCTACCACTACTTCATTCTTTTAATTGTTGTTGTGTACCATTTATTGTTTGTGTGCATGTTGTAGTGTACTTGATACTACAAGAGATTGTTAGTGTGTATTGTGTCTCTTTTTTTTAATTAATGTGTTATTTTGTTGATCTATTAATTTAAGTTTTATTTAGTGGTTAGTATAAGATAGGGTGGACGTTAGTTTGTCTAACCTCTTTCGCATTTTTCAATTCAATCTTTACGTTTTGCAGTATTCGGTGGCCTAACTTCTACATCTGGTTTCTCTTTGCTGTGTTGTTCTTGTCTCTGTGGACCATAATTTTCTCTGTAATTATTCGTACCCTGGTCTCGCCAGTTGCTGTTTCTAACATCGTGACCTCTTTCAAAGTACCCTTGACCGTTGGCATTTTGATTCCTGAACCCATATCCGCCACTGTATGAGTGTTCATTACCGTTCCTATTTCGGTACCAATTATTCTGGTTATCGTTTCTATGCTAATTGTCTCCATTGTGCCACTGTCCTTGTCTGTTAAATTGCCTGAAATTATTGGTGTTAGGATTACGATTATTATTATTGGAATATTCGTTCCTAGTCCTCTCCTTTTGCTGTTCCCTTTCCTTTCTTTTTTCTTTCACCTCGTCTGCTTTAAACATAAATTCAAGTTCCCATAAAACCCCTTTGAATTCTTCGGTATTTTCATTTTTTCCTACTGTCACCTTTGATACTTTACCGGTAATTTCATTCTACATAGACGTATCAGCTCTCCGTTATTGTTTGGTTTGTCTAGGCATTGATTCTTTTTGTCCATTTATCAAAGAATTTTACCACGCTTTTCTCTCCTGAGTTTTCATATGGTGCCATCTAAAGTAACTCGTATTTAATTTTGTTTTGCGCCACCTTAGACCAATATCTTTTGAGAAATGCTGTTCTGAACTGTAGGTAAGATGCACAGGTAGACGCGATCTTTTGCATCACCCCTGTTACTGTCCCTGACATGTGTGCACAAAGGAAATCAAGTTTGTGAGCTACACTCCAGTGGTTTGGTAAGCCTACTTGAAACTGATCGATGAATGTGCGTGCATGCAAACTACCGCCTTCGTCCTTGAAATGTTGAAATTTTCTAACTGTAATGAAGTGGTCTGTATCATATCTACTCATAAATCCGGTTTGTGGCTGATTCATGGACTCAAATAATCTGCCACTGCTTGTGTCGTCGTGTTTATTCTCTGGTAATTTACTGCCTGTCTTCCTATTCTCAATTTCCTGACTCATATACGCGTCATATCGTATCATTAGTGAACAAAAGTGTTGTTCATGTGTTTCTACTCTCGTAGTTCGCGCTATAGTACTTGTACTGCTATTATGTTGTGTCATTGGATTTACTGGTTCAGTTGCCTGTCTTTCGATTGGTGTCGGCTGAATGAATGTGTTCCGTTTTCTGGGTACTGTGCCTGGTCCTGTGGCATGTCATGTATTACTTTAATCGGGGTTTTCTGTTTCGATTTCGGCACGAGTGTTACGTCTAGCCTTGGTTATACTTGAACTTTTTTAGATAGCTCGTGTTCGTGTACTGCATTAACGCTTGACGTGTCAGTTGTTTCGCTACAGGTGTAATCGGTCTCAATCTTTCCTTCAATAGTTTGCATCAACTCTGTTCGAAGCTTTTCAAATGACGTTTCGTTTAAGGCGACCAATCCGGAAATTTGTAGCATCGGTGTTTGGCGTTTGCTGTCTCCCTGTGAAAATCTCTGAAACTGCGTGCAATGTTGTAAAGAATGCGTAGGCTGGGCGCTCCCACACAATGTAGCGGAATTTGCTTTTAAGCCGAACACGGGGCCGTTGTCCCTTTCACTCAGGCAAATGCTGTCCACTCCACGGGCGGTCGAGGTTGACTCATCCTCTGAACGGACCAGCGTCCCGTTGTGCGGTTTGCGTCTCCCAAACTAAAAGCTACTGTGACCGTCGTGTCTAGAATGTATGTGTGTACGCCAGCCTCGAGTATTTCAACCACGGTGCAATTACTTGTTATTTGCATATCGTTTACATGAATTCATACAACATTGACTTTATCTTATCGAGTTTGGGTTCGAATGAAGCGTCTTGTTACGCAGAATATGATTGTGAGGGCGGAATATGTAAGCAATGAAGGTCAGGAGTCCACGACGTTTTACAAAGGGCGATGTACTTGAGGACAATATTATGGAAATGGAAGAGGATGCAGATGAAGATGAAACGGGAGATACGATACTATGTGAAGAGTTTGACAGAGCATGGAAAGACCCAAGTCATAACAAGGCCCCGGGAGTAGACAACATTCCATTGGAACTACTGACGGCCTTGGGAGAGCCAGTCATGACAAAACTCTACCATTTGGTGAGCAAGATGTATGAGACAGGCGAAATACCTTCAGACTTCAAGAAGAATATAATAATTCCTATTCCAAAGAATGTGAAATTACCGAACTATCAGTTTAATAAGTCACAGCTGCAAAACACTAACGTCAGTTCTTTACAGACGAATGGAAAAACTGGTAGAAGCCGACCTCGGAGAAGATCAGTTTGGATTCCATAGAAATGTTGGAACACGTGACTTATGTTAGAAAATAGATTAAGGAAAGGTAAACCTACGTTTCTAGCATTTGTAGACTTAGAGAAAGCTTTTGACGATGTTAACTGGAACACTCTCTTTCTAATTCTAAAGGTGGCAGGGGTAAAATACAGGGAGCGAAAGGCTATTTACAATTTGTACAGAAACGAGATGGCAGTTATAAGCGTCAAGGGGCATGAAAGGGAAGCAGCGGTTGGGAAAGGAGTGAGACAGGGTTGTAGCCTGTCGCCGATGTTACTCAATCTGTGTATTGAGCAAGCAGTAAAGGAATAAAAGAAAAATTCGGAGTAGGTATTAAAATCCATGGAGAAGGAATAAAAACTTTGAGGTTCGCCGATGACATTGTAATTCTGTCAGAGACAGCAAAGGACTTGGAAGAGCAGTTGAATGGAATGGACAGTCTCTTGAAAGGAGGATATAAGATGAACATCAACAAAATCAAAACAAGGATAATGGAATGTAGTCAAATTAAATCAGGTAATGCTGAGGGAATTAGATTAGGAAATGAGACACTTAAAGTAGTAAAGGAGTTTGGCTATTTGGGCAGCAAAATAACTGATGATGTCGAAGCAGAGAGGATATAAAATGTAGACTGGCAATGAGAAGGAAAGCGTTTCTAAAGAAGAGAAATTTGTTAGAAAATCGAGTATTGATTTAAGTGTCAGGAAGTCGTTTCTGAAAGTATTTGTATGGGGTGTAGCCATGTATGGAAGTGAAACATGGACGATAAATAGTTTGGACAAGAAGAGAATAGAAGATTTCGAAATGTGGTGCTACAGAAGAATGCTGAAGATTAGGTGGGTAGTTCACATAACTAATGAGGAGGTATGGAAGAGAATTGGGGAGAAGAGGAGCTTGTGGCACAACTTGACTAGAAGAAGGAAAAGGTTGGTAGGACATGTTCTAAGGCATCAAGGGATCTGTAATTAAGCATTGGAGGGCAGCGTGGAGGGTAAAAATCGTAGAGGGAGACCAAGAGATGAATACACTAAGCAGATTCAGAAGGATGTAGGTTGCAGTAAGTACTGGGAGATGAAGAAGCTTGCACAGGATAGAGTAGCATGGAGAGCTGCATCAAACCAGTCTCAGGACTGAAGACCATAACAACACAAACAGCACAGCAGTGATGGATGAGGATCTCGATTGTTGTTGACGCTTCATGGTTTTTCCACTGACTTACTACAACTGTGACTGCATCTGCCTTATATCCCCTGACGTGACGATCAGATGTAGTATTCCTGCATTTCTATTAGCCTCCACCAGTCTTCAGGTGTTCCTCCCAATTTTTCTCCCATGACCTCACACTTTTGAGCATGCTCTGGTGATGGAGTTGTCGACTAGGCCAGTCGGTCTTGCGCTGCTGAAGAGGACAGCTCGCTGCAGATCTATCTGTTTGGCTGCAATGAGAACCATTACTAGTTCAGCATATACCTGTTATCAGCGTGCAGCCCACCGCAAAAATGTAGCACATGGGAATAACATTACTTACCTGCTGGACTGGTGGCAATCGCCTCTTGTGTGGTTGAAGAGGCAGGCTGACTAGCGATCTCATAGGAGGAAGTCGACAGTTCAATCCAGCAACCGGCTGTATAGTTGTAAAATGCGGTTTCACCCCATCTTGCTGCATCATCATTATTTGACGACAAGTATTCTTTTTTTGCTCCTCCATTATCTTATCTTTCAACCACCAAGAAGGACACTATGGGATGCAGTCCTCGACTGTAAGTTTACAGATAATATGGTTATTAAACTCCTCTCTGCTCAACGCCCTACACCTCATCAATTGTATGCATTGAACGCACAAACACAGTACCTTTCTCGCCGGAAGCTCAACGCAGAGGTTTTCCCAGCAATTCACAAGTGTGGAAGGGGAGGCAGCTCTAGGACCATCCACATATGAATAAATAAAAGCAGTACTTTATGCCCTCCCTCTGTAGCAGCTCACCACAGACTATGTCTTTTTCCGACCAGTTTCGAATGAGGGAATGGAGGGGAGTGGGTGAGGGGGGTGGAATGGTGGAGGAGAGACGAAGTAGGGAGAGGAATGAGAGTGGTGAAGTCATGTGATATTGCCACATCTATCCTCTAGGGAGAGGAGTTAGGGGAACCCCCTGGGAGATGTGATGATCTGGAAGAGCAACTACGCTAGCAGTAATGGTTATGTACCATCGCAAGTCAATTGTCTTGAGTAAATTGTAATAGTGAAAATACTGTGTTATATGACAATAGGGGTGGATCCTCAACTCTGAAATTTCAGCTAATGAACTAAGTGGCTAAAATTTTTAAAATGAATTAAAATAAATTAAAAAGGAAGACCAGGACGTTACGTCTAAATAAAATCACTTAAACATCAAAGGTCATCCTTCTTCCAGTGTTGTTGTGGAACCAAAGGTTCCGTGTCAAAAAGATGAAAGTGACCTAGGAAAATCCGAAAAAACGAAAGTCACGTCCGGAAACCAAAGGTCAGCAGAATCTAGAAACTTAACTGTCTTACACATTGCACAAAAAGGTCGGATACTCAGTGTCCTGGAAGAAATCGAAATCTTAAGAAGTCTTCAATCCCATCTTCTCGGTACAATTTATGAATGCACTGACCTGTACCACAGAAACGTTTTAGTTAACTATATTATCAAATGTACGGTCTTCTTCCCTCGTAAGGTTGTGATGTTTCCGACTCATTTCTGTTGTTCCCGCTTTTTTCAGTGTAAACAGTTCACTAATTATACATGTTTCATACTGGGCCTATGCTATTGATCGTGTGCAGCTTTAGTACTCATGACTAGTATTTACTATCAAATAGTTTACTTGTTTGTGTTCCCAATCACACAGAACAGGCGAACGGTTTTTATGGAATTTATGTAAATAATCCCACGAAATATGCGATTTCTCTCCTCCTCCTTTATACTACATTTTACATGTTTCTAGAGTCTGGTGCTCAGGAAGTGATTTCAGTTTTTTTTAGGAATTTTCTAGATCGCTTTATCTTTTTGGCACCTAACCTTTGGTTACATGACAACATTCGGGTGCGGATGACCTCAGATACTTAAGTGATATTGTTTGTAAGTAACGTCCTATTCTATCTTTTAATTTATTTCACTTAATTTTAGAAATTTTCCCACAGTTCCTTATCTGACATTTCAGATTTGAGGATCCCCTCCCACTGTCGTGTACCGCAATTTTTTCGCTATTAGAGCTTTCACCAAAAGATGGAACTTAAAGTGTTCCGAAACGGGTCGTGTACACAATGAAAGATTGTGAATTAAGCAACTGTTGTGCAATTTGTTCATTTTACAAAATATTCTTGCGCTCATTTAAATATCATGCATAGTATGCAGATCTGAAACATCGGAGAGTGACCAGCATCAAAAGACACGTCTCTTGAGGTGTATTACTTGTTTGATCTGTCTGTTAAATTTAATTGTTGTCCTAAAATTATGTATTTGTGAAAAACCAGGAACTTCGTGCGTTTATAAGGCACAGGAAATTGGTGCAGGAGGTCATTCTTTCTTGGTCGGTCAATATCAGTAGGTCAGTCCCTGGGTCACTCTGTGCAGCTGTGCAGGAGCGGCCAGCAGTGGTCAGTCTGTGAGACACCTAAGAGGCGCGCTACGAACCCGCCCAGTTTGAAGTGACAGAAATATTCTCAAGTTTTTCAAACTTTGTTTAATTTACTGCTAGATTCAGTGACAGAAATCCTCGCGTGTCAGGCTCTAGCTCTGGATGACTTTTTTTGTGTCATCAGTCTTCCGACTGGTTTGATGCGGCCCTCCACGAACTTCTGCGCCAATCTCTTCTACACCTACATCTACATCTACATCTACATCCATACTCCGCAAGCCACCTGACGGTGTGTGGCAGAGGCTACCTTGAGCGCCTCTATCGGTTCTCCCTTCTATTCCAGTCTCGTATTGTTCGTGGAAAGAAAGATTCTCGGTATGCCTCTGAGTGGGCTCTAATCTCTCTGATTTTATCCTCATGGTCTCTTCGCGAGATATACGTAGGAGGGAGTAATATACCTCTTGACTCCTCGGTGAAGGTATGTTCTCGAAACTTCAACAAAAGCCCGTACCGAGCTACTCAGCGTCTCTCTTGCAGAGTCTTCCACTGGAGATTATCTATCGTCTCCGTGACGCTTTCACGATTACTAAATGATCCTGAAACGAAGCGCGCTGCTCTCCGTTGGATCTTCTATCTCTTCTATCAACCCTATCTGGTAAGGATCCCACACTGGTGAGCAGTATTCAACCAGTGGGCGAACAAGTGTACTGTAACCTACTTCCTTTGTTTTGGGACTGCATTTCCTTAGGATTCTTCCAATGAATCACAGTCGAGCATCTGCTTTACCGACTGTTAATTTTATATGGTCATTCCATTTTAAATCACTCCTAATGCCTACTCCCAGATAATTTATGGAATTAACTACTTCCAGTTGCTGACCTCCTATACTGTAGGTAAATGATAAAGGGTCCTTCTTTTTATGTATTCGTAGCACATTACACTTGTCTACATTGAGATTCAATTGCCATTCCCTGCATCATGCGTCTATTCGTTGCAGATCCTCCTGCATTTCAGTACAATTTTCCATTGTTACAACCTCTCGATACACCACAGCATCATCCGCAAAAAGCCTCAGTGAACTTCCGATGTTATACACCTGAAATCACTCTTACTTCGGAAGACTTCTCTCCATTAAGAATGACATGCTGCGTTCTGTTATCTAGGAACTCTTCAATCCAATCACACAATTTGTCTGATAGTCCATATGCTCTTACTTTGTTCATTAAACGGCTGTGGGGAACTGTATCAAATGCCTTGCGGAAGTCAAGAAACACGACATCTACCTGGAAACCCGTGTCTATGGACCTCTGAATCTCGTGGACGAATAGCGCGAGCTGGGTTTCACACGATCGTCTTTTTCGAAACCCATGCTGATTCCTACAGAGTAGACTTCTAGCCTCCAGAAAAGTCATTATACTCGAACATAATACGTGTTTCAAAATTCTACAACCGATCGACGTTAGAGACATAGGTCTATAGTTCTGCACATCTGTTCGACGTCCCTTCTTGAAAACGGGGATGACCCGTGTCCTTTTCAAATCTTTTGGAACCATACGCTCTTCTAGAGACCTACGGTACACCGCTGCAAGAAGGGGGGCAAGTGCCTTCGAGTACTCTGTGTAAAATCGAACTGGTATCCCATCAGGTCCAGTGGCCTTTCCTCTTTTGAGCGATTTTAATTGTTTTTCATCTCAGAGTAGCACTTGCAACTTAAGTCCTCAGTTATCTGCTAGATGTTTTCCAATCTCTGTCTTCCTCTATAGTTTTTGCCCTCTACAGCTCCCTCTAGTACCATGGAAGTCACTCCCTCATGTCTTAGTAGATGTCCTATCATTCTGTCCCGTCTCCTTGTCAGTGTTTTCAACATATTCCTTTCCTCTCTGATTCTACGCAGAACCTCCTCATTCCTTACCTTATCAGTCCACTTAATTTTCAACATTCGTCTGTAGCATTACATCTCAAACGTTTCGAATCTCTTCTGTTCCGGTTTCCTCACAGTTCATGTTTCACTACCATACAATGCTGTGCTTCAAATGGATATTCTCAGAAATTTCTTCATCAAATTAAGGCCTATGTTTGACACTTGAAGACTTCTCTTGGCCAGGAATGCCGATTGTGCCATTGCTAGTGTGCTTTTGATGTCCGCCTTGCTCCGTCCGTCATTGGTTATTTTGCTGCCTAGGTAGCAGAACTCCTTAACTTCATCTACTTCATGACCATCAATCCTGATGTTAAGTTTCTCCTTGTTCTCATTTCGGCTACTTGTCATTACTTTCGTCTTTTTTCGATTTTCTCTCAGTCCGTATTCTGTACTCATTAGACTGTCCACATCATTCAGCAGATCACGTAATTCTTCTTCACTTTCACCTAGAATAGCAATGTCATCAGAAAATCGCGCCATTGATATCCTTTCGCCTTGAATTTTAATTCCACTCGAGAACCTTTCTTTTATTTCCATAATTGCTTCCTTGATTTTCCATACTCATACATTCTACACACCAACGTGAATAATCCTTTTATTGCCATTTCCTCTAATTTTAGAAATTCTGATGGAATGTTATCGATCCCTTCTGCCTTATTTGATCTCCTTCAAAGCTTGCTTAAATTCAGCTCTTATACTAGATCTCCAGTCTCTTCTAAATGGACTCCTGTTTCTTCTTCTATCATATCAGGCAAATCTTCCCCATCATAGAGGCCTTCAATGTACTCTTTCCACATATCCGCTCTCTCCTCTGCATTTAACAAGGAAATTCCGGTGGAACTCTTAATGTTACGAACCTTGCTTTTAATTTCATCGAAGGCTCTTTTGCCTTTCCTTTATGCTGAGTGAGTCCCTCCGACTATCATCTCTTCTTCGAATTCTTCACAGTTTTATGCAGCCATTTCGTCTTAGCTTCCTTGCATTTCCTATTTATTTCACTTCTCGGCGTCTTGTATTTCTGTATTCCTGAATTTCCCTGATCATTTTTGTACTTCCCCCTTTCATTGATCAGCTGAAGTGTTTTTTCTGTTACCCATGGTTTCTTTGCAGTTACCTTCTCCGTACCTATGTTTTTTTCCAGCTTCTGTGATTGCTCTTTATATAGATGTCAATTCCTGTTCAACTGTACTGCCTACTGAGCTAGTCCTTATTGCTGTATCTGCAGCGTTAGAGAACTTCAAGTGCATCTCGTCATTACTTAGTACTTCGGTATCCCACTTCTTTGTGTATAGATTCCTCCCGACTAATCTTTTAAACTTCAGCCTACCCCTCGTCTCTACTACATTCTGATCTGAGTATATCTGCTCCTGGGTACGCCTTACAATCCAGCATCTGATTTCTGAACCTCTGTCTGATTAAGATGTAATCTAACTGAAATCTTCCGATATCACCGAGCCTTTTCCAAGTATGACTCCTCCTCTTGTGTTTCTTGAACAGAGTATTCGCTATTACTAGCTGAAAATTATCACAGAGCTCAATTATCTTTCTCCTCTCTCATTCCTTGTCCCGAGCCCATATTCTCCCGTAACCATTCCTTCTACTCCTTCCTCTACAACTGCATTCCAGTCCCTCATGACTACTAGATTTTCATCTCCTTTTGCGTGTTGTGTTACCGTTTCAATATCCTCATACACTTTCTCTAACTGTTCATCTTCAGCTTGCGACGTCGGAATGTACACCTCAACTATCGTTGTCGGTGTTGGTTTGCTGCCGATTCTGATGAGAATAACCCTATCACTGAACACTGAACTGTTCACAGTAACACGCTGCCCTACCTTCCTATTCATAACGAATCCTACTCCCGTTATATCATTTTCTGTTGCTGTTGTTATTAAGATATACTCATCTGATTAGAAATCCCTGTTTTCTTTCCATTTCACTTCACTGACCCCTACTATATCTAGATTAAGCCTTTGCACTTCCCTTTTCAGATCCTACCACATTCAAGCTTCTGACATTCCACCCCCCCCCCCCTCCCCCGATTACCTTTCGTTGACTTCTGTTTCTCATGGTCACCGCCCCCTTGGCAGTTCCCTCCCGGAGATCCGAATAGGGGACTTTCCGGAATCTTTTGCCAATTGAGAGAAGATCATGACACTTTTCAATTATAGGCCACATGTCCTGTGGTTACACGTTATGTGTCTTTAATGAAATGATTTCCATTGCCTTTTGCATCCTTATACAGTTGATCATTGCTGATTCTTCCGCCTTTAGGGGCCGTCTCCCACCACAAGGGTAAGAGAGTGCCCTGAATCTCTGTCCGCACCTCCGCTGTCTTTGATAAGGCCGTTGGCAGAATGAGGGTGACTTCTTATATCGGAAGTCTTCGGCCGGCACTGCTGATTATTAATCAAAATGTAAGCGGTGGCAGGTTTCGAAGCTGGGATCGAGGGCGTTTTGATTATAAATCAAAAGGACTACCGATAGACCACGGACGGCCGTTCTAGAGTCTCCTGATTATTGAATAATTCCCGAAACTTTGAAACTTGAACTTAAGGGATGCAGAGGAAAACCTGCAGTGGTAAACTGTGCACGTAAAGGACAGGCGAGCTCGTCAGCTATTCATGCCCAGACTCGGTCCAGACTGGCACCCTGAAGTTCTCGGAAATCGGCCAACAGCTGCCCCCCTCCTCCCGGCCTCCCCTTCCCCACACATTTCAGATCAGCGACAAGCGAGGAGTACCACTCGCGGCTGGCTGCATAGCTGAAAAGGCAAATCGCTGTTCTGATAAACAATCACACCTCGTCATGTTGACCAAGGAACTGACACAGAATTGGGCACGGATATGTGGTAATCCATCTTGTCGTTGTTACTAGAATTTACTGGAATACTTCTATGTTGTCAGTGAGCTATGATGCGCCTTTTCTGGCACACCAACTCTTTGGCACGACTATCGATTACCCAGCTGTACTATGATCTTTGCCCCTGTTGTGATCTGGCGGCGGGTATTTGCGGTCGGGGAGTTGGTCGTCGGACTGGCTGCGAGCGCTAGGACGTGCTTGAGGTGACGAAAGAGCAAAACACGCGGGCTCGGCCAGCAGCGGCGCGGCCGGTCTAACTTGCAGGGTGGTCACGAGATGTGGTGCACCTGCCTGATGTCAACTCCGGCCGCTGCTCGTCGCATTGCTTTGGTGCCTGTTTTCTCGGACAGATCATTTCCTCGACACCATCTCGAATAACGCTCTCCATCGGAGGTGTAAGTCGTTTTGGCGCCATCGTTTCGTGGAACCATTTGCGTTGTAGCGACTGTCACTTGTTGGTTGGTTGGTTGCCCTAATGTACAGGGTTATTACAAATGATTGAAGCGATTTCACAGCTCTACAATAACTTTATTATTTGAGATATTTTCACAATGCTTTGCACACACATACAAAAACTCAAAAAGTTTTTTTAGGCATTCACAAATGTTCGATATGTGCCCCTTTAGTGATTCGGCAGACATCAAGCCGATAATCAAGTTCCTCCCACACTCGGCGCAGCATGTCCCCATCAATGAGTTCGAAAGCATCGTTGATGCGAGCTCGCAGTTCTGGCACGTTTCTTGGTAGAGGAGGTTTAAACACTGAATCTTTCACATAACCCCACAGAAAGAAATCCCATGGGGTTAAGTCGGGAGAGCGTGGAGGACATGACATGAATTGCTGATCATCTCCACCACGACCGATCCATCGGTTTTCCAATCTCCTGTTTAAGAAATGCCGAACATCATGATGGAAGTGCGGTGAAGCACCATCCTGTTGAAAGATGAAGTCGGCGCTGTCGGTCTCCAGTTGTGGCATGAGCCAATTTTCCAGCATGTCCAGATACACGTGTCCTGTAACGTTTTTTTCGCAGAAGAAAAAGGGGCCGTAAACTTTAAACCGTGAGATTGCACAAAACACATTAACTTTGGGTGAATTGCAAATTTGCTGCACGAATGCGTGAGGATTCTCTACCGCCCAGATTCGCACATTGTGTCTGTTCACTTCACCATTAAGAAAAAATGTTGCTTCATCACTGAAAACAAGTTTCGCACTGAACGAATCCTCTTCCATGAGCTGTTGCAACCGCGCCGAAAATTCAAAGCGTTTGACTTTGTCATCGGGTGTCAGGGCTTGTAGCAATTGTAAACGGTAAGGCTTCTGCTTTAGCCTTTTCTGTAAGATTTTCCAAACCGTCGGCTGTGGTACGTTTAGCTCCCTGCTTGCTTTATTCGTCGACTTCCGCGGGCTACGCGTGAAACTTGCCCGCACGCGTTCAACCGTTTCTTCGCTCACTGCAGGCCGACCCGTTGATTTCCCCTTACAGAGGCATCCAGAAGCTTTAATCTGCGCATACCATCGCCGAATGGAGTTAGCAGTTGGTGGATCTTTGTTGAACTTCGCCCTGAAGTCTCATTGCACTGTTATGACTGACTGATGTGAGTGCATTTCAAGCACGACATACGCTTTCTCGGCTCCTGTCGCCATTTTGTCTCACTGCGCTCTCGAGCGCTCTGGCGGCAGAAACCTGAAGTGCGGCTTCAGCCGAATAAAACTTTATGAGTTTTTCTACGTATCTGCAGTGTGCCGAGACCATATGTCAATGAATGGAGTTACAGTGAATTTATGAAATCGCTTCAATCATTTGTAATAGCCCAGTATGTGTTGTTGAAGTAAGAGCAGACGGCAAGAGGTGTGATCGCATGGAGACCAGCAGTCACTACTTCCTTTAAGGAAATCAGCGTCCCCAAAAGATGTAGTAACTTAAGGTATTGAAGATATTAGGTTATACTCTGGTTGTAATTTTCTGCATACCAAGCTTACACAATTGGCAGTGTAAGTAGGCTGTTTAGGTTCTTATATTGTAACGCCACCGCCACGTAGCGCTCTGTATGAAAATCACTGGCTGTGCTGTGTGCAGTCTGTGGTTGGGTGGCATTGTTGGAATTTGCTATTGTAATGTTGGGCAGTTGGATGTGAACAGCGCGTAGCGTTGCGCAGTTGGAGGTGAGCCGCCAGCAGTGGTAGATGTGGGGAGAGAGATGGCGGAGTTTTGAGAGCAGATGATCTGGACTTGTGTCCATCAGAGACAGTAAATTTGTAAGACTGGATGTCATGAACTGATATATATTATGACTTTTGAACACTGTTTGTTCTCTATCAAAATCTTTCATTTGCTAAGTATTCCTATCAGTAGTTAGTGCCTTCAGTAGTTAGAATCTTTTATTTAGCTGGCAGTATTGGCGCTCGCTGTATTGCAGTAGTTCGAGTAACGAAGATTTTTGTGAGGTAAGTGATTTGTGAAAGGTATAGTTTAATGTTAATCAGGGCCATTCTTTTGTAGGGATTTTTGAAAGTCAGATTGAGTTGCGCTAAAAATATTGTGTGTCAGTTTAAGCAGTCATTTATAATTTTTCTAAGGGGACGTTTCAGCAGTTACACTGCAGACCTATGCAAGGAAATTAAAGTACACAAAACCTAGTTTGTGGTGGTGATGTGCATTTGAATAACGTAACATTATCTTGAAATTATTTCCACTTCATCTTTGTGCACATTGTCGGCCTTATAGTCTGATATTATTTTATAACATTGCATTTCTGTACAAGACTTAGTTTAAATGTTTCACGGCATTGACATTGCTGCAAAATTTAAGGCGTTATACTGAAACCACTTATTGATTTTTTTTAAAATTATATTATTATTTATTGGTTCTCACTTATATTAATTGTTGTTTGCCATGTTTTCTGAGGTCTGTTTGTATTCCAGTTTTCTGCGAGTTGGGGTGTATGGGAGCGGCGTCACGTTCTGCTTCGGTGCACAGAAGCTGTGACGTGCCGTCTAATGGGAAGTGACTCCCGGTTGGGCCCCGGGGTTTAGGTGTTGTTTTGGACGGCTGGTCTGCTGCTTCCAGCATTTTAAGTCAAGTCACCTTTTTCTCAGGGCAGCCTGGCGTCACTGCCCGTTTCGTAGTTATTGAACCTATTTTTTATATATGTAAGAAAAGGGGTTTTTAATTGCTTGGTAATCAATTGCATTATTTAACTTGTTGTGCTCTTTGTGTTATTTGGGTTCGTAACGAACTGGTGTGCCTTGTAAATCACTTTCATATTATTGATTATTGCCTTTAAAAGAGGAGAACATTATATGTGACACCTTTCAAAATCACCTTCAGATTGTAAGTTATTTATTAACTATTGAAATCTCCAGTAAGCTGTTTTAATTATACATTTTGATATTGTCTTAAGAAGTGCCTTGTGTTGATTGCCTCTGATTTGTTTATAAAAGCTTGTTTTGAATAAATTGTAAATAATTGATTTGCTAGTTGTTGTGTTGAGGAGTGACATAGTAGGGGCCTTGTCCTTCCATGCTGAGTGCACCCCTCACCCCGACTTCCTAAGTTACAGTCAGTGATGGTACAGCCTCGACAGCGGTCGTTGAAGCTGGATGTGTGGTATCTGGTTCCCCATCCTGGAAGCGACTCCAGATGCGGCAGCAGATTTTGCTTGAAGCTACTTGGGAAATTACGCTCAGCTGGCTACTGGGTACTCCGTCTCTCTAAGGCTTCTTGCGTCAGCCAGTGGTTACATCTCCCGTGAGTTCAATGACCAAGTAAGAGAAGCTATGGATCAACAACCCACTGGAATTCCTCATACACTCTGTCACCACCTAGTTTGGAACCAATTCTGTCTTTCTTTCTGATATGAAATTTTTCACCCGAATTACATCTACACTACCCTTTCCAACCATTAATCGAATAAAATTTCCATCCCCATAGGTTTATCACCTAAACAAGAATTTCGATGGTCAGCCCATTCTCTCTCCTACTGTGTCATTTCCTTGCTCCCCAGAATTCATCATCACATCCTTTTCAAATACCTGTGCAGTCTCTTCTGCATGATCGTACACAATTATATCACGCACACAATGTATCATTTTTGTCGTCGTTTTATTACCCCATATTCGTAGCTGAAAAGCGGCACATCTTAATTTTCCGGACAATTATTATGATTCTGTGGTCCATACATCGTAGGTCCCTCAGATCTTCCAGCTCGATCGTAACTGCTATGTTGAAAACTGTCATTGCTATTACCCTGTTGAAAATTATTATTGCCGGCCGAAGTGGCCGTGCGGTTAATGGCGCTGCAGTCTGGAACCGCAAGACCGCTACGGTCGCAGGTTCGAATCCTGCCTCGGGCATGGATGTTTGTGATGTCCTTAGGTTAGTTAGGTTTAACTAGTTCTAAGTTCTAGGGGACTAATGACCTTAGCAGTTGAGTCCCATAGTGCTCAGAGCCATTTGAGCCAGCCAAAATTATTATTTTTATGATTTCGCTGTAAATCATTATTATTCTGGTTACGATTTTGACGCATATTCTAGTTTCCATTTCTGTGCTTATCATGAAAATATGATGTTTTGTTTCTTAGCACCTACTTTAGTTTCTTAATAAGTTCTAAAGATCAGTTCAGTGAGTTTTTTGGACTATGCACAACATCACACTGTAAATTATTTAGCAATCTTCTTTTGAGCATTGTAATTACATCAACACACCAAACAGCTTCTTTATATGCATCAATTTTCCCAGTTTTCACACATAAAATTCCCTTATTCATAAACTGCTTTTCCTGTAACTTGTTCTGTTTAAAAATTCACCTTGAAGCCATGTTTACTTCATCCCCTCCAGAAATTTGTTCATAAAATATCTCTCAAATTCCCCATAACTAGGATAACCAATTAATTGGTGATTAGATGTGCATGGTATTGTGCATCTCCTACCAAATGCTCCTTTGCGAACTTAATTTTTGGTATGACATCACTGGCACAAATCCATCTCTACAAGCAACGAGAAAATTAACTTGGTAGTACTTCCTGTGATTCGTGAAACATTTTACATTTGAAGACCCCGAACCAAAGTACAAGATGTGACAATAAAGTAATGAGACTGGTTTTCTTTGCAAGATGTGGCAACCCTGCAGGCTTGCATAGGCACAATATCTTTGACCTTGGTCTATAATCTGCTTCTAGTCCAAGCAGCACATCGATGCAACCGCTCAGTCGTGAGTTGTGCTGTAATAAGTTAACACATGTTTGTGTCTCTCGTCACGGAAATGGAACCGCGTAATATTGCACAACGGTATGCCATTTCTTTTTGCGTTAAATTGGGTGGAAACGCGATGACAACTTATAGTAAGCTTCAGAAGGTTTTTGGAGAGGAGGTTATGTCAAGAGCTAAAGTTTTTCGTTGGCGTAAAATGTTTAGTGAAGGCAGAACGAATGTTGAAGATGAAGACCGCAGTGGACGACCATCAACCTCACGGACGGATGTCATTTTGGTCAGAGTGCGTGAACTCGTACGATCTGATCGAAGATTATCTGTGAAAATGATTGCAGACGAAATGAACATCAATTGAGAAACGGTTCATCTAATAAGTACTGAACATCTTGGTATGAGAAAGATTTGTGCAACAATGGTCCCCAAAAAACTCACACCAAAACAGCGAGAAACACGGAAAAATGTGGCGGCCGATCTGTTAGAGCAAACGGAAATCAATCCAGAATTGTTGAGCCGTGTTACCACTGGTGATGAAAGTTGTTTTTTTCCAGAGACAAAACGCCAATGTTCGCAATGGTGCTCAAAGGGATCACCCAGACCAAAAAAAGCTCGCATGTCAAAGTCAACAGTGAAATGCATGCTTGTGTGCTTCTTTGATTCCAAGGGAATTGTTCATAAAGAGTGGGTACCTCCTGGACAAACAGTTAACCAATATTACTACAAAGAAATTTTAGAAAGACTTCGTAAAAGAGTTCTCGTGTCCGTGCCAACATTGCTGATAATTGGATTCTGCATCACGATAATGCACCATCCAATACTGCTCTGTCAGTACAGCAATTTTTAACCTCAAAACAAATTTCAGCACCACCACAGCCACCTTATTCACCAGATATCGCTCCGTGCGACTTTTTTCTATTTCCAAGAGTCAAAACGGCGGTCCAGGGACACCATTTTCAAACAACACAAGATGTCCAAAATGCTGTGACGATGGTCTTGGAGGATATTACAGAAGATGAGTTCCAGAAATATTACCATCAATGGCAGAAGCGCTGGAAAAAGTGTGTGCAATCCTACTTTGAAGGAGACAACACTAAACTTGACTAAAACAGTAAGCAACATTTTTTTTCACATCAGTCTCACTACTTTATTGTCGCACCTCGTATACTTACTACAGTAGTGACCTGATCTGCTGCTACAGAATTCACCTTGTAACTCTCATCATTAATTTGTTGTTCATACTTTTTGGTTTGCCATTGCTTCCCACTTCTAAACACTTCCTGCTATTTACAATTTCATCCTGGCGTTCTACAATTTTCCCGGCAACCTGCTGATTACCTCGTTCATTTTCTCTTCATGTGTAGTTTGCTCACATCCACGCTGTTACTTAAATTGTTTTGTACCACATCGATTTTATCCCCAAGTTACTTATCTACCAGACTGACTCTTTTACTAAGATGGCCAGTAACTACCAAAAGTATTCCCATTTGTGATTTTAAACTTTTCAGTTCTTTCTCTAACATTACCTAAGTATCAGATTTAATTTTCCCAGTGTTAGATTTTTGCTTTCATTATTTTTATTAACCTCAGATTTTGTCCTTTCAGTATTTGAATTAAGTGCAGATCTTACAATCTGCATATTAGCTGCTAAATTAGAAATAGCATGCAATACCAGTGCATTCCGATCTAATGTAATAATGTCACCTAACTACCATGCTATTTTCTGCCGCTGTCCTCTTCCCGTTCTGTAAATTAGACTATGAGTTCCATCTGATGTACCCACAGCTAACTTTCGCTACCGCACTTGTTCACAGGCAGCTGCTGCAAAATCTTTAGCTCAGGAGCCCCAACGGAAAACTGCCTAATTAGTTGCAGGATCTGTTTCACGTTATGAGGTACTAGCAATGCTATTTGTGAGTTTCAGGGTGAATTAGCTAACTTGTGAAATCAATTCCGTAGAACCCCCATTGCAACGGGATGTTTTTAAGCACAGTCGTCTATCCCAGAAGAGAAAACCAATTGCGTCCCACCGTCAGGCAAACGTACAATCCAATTTTAAAGAGTTTGTTGCTAATGTGATAGGATTGTGTCATACGCTGTCTACTTTAGGCCCAGCAGCTAAATTCACTCCAAAATAATGGTTTCGTAAGTGATTCTCTAGTCAGAATGACGTTTTGCGAGTGAAATCGAAATAAAATTTCGAAATTAATAAGCAAAAAAATATGATAAATGATTGTATTCCGTTGGATAAACAATAGTAGGCTACAATGAAAGGGTGATTTATTCATTTAATCAGTTACACGATAAACTGAAATGGTGGCCCTACAGAAGTAGGCAAATAAAGCATAAAATAATTAACAACAATAGAACGAATGCGGATAAGAATGTTTAAGTTTGAAAGAAAGTACTAGCAAATTCCCACAATGCAACTAATCATCACGGAAGCATATAGCAGAAAGTCTCATGCCGCTTAACTGTTCATAAATCAATTGCTAACTCACTGTTATTCAGAGTGCGGTAGCGCAATTAACACATATAAATTTCTGCTGATCTACAACTGTTTTTATCAAACTTGCCGTTCATCATAATCAAAGTCCATTAAGTTGATAAACCCAGCTAATCTAAATTAACGTCTGTCGAGAAATGAAAGTACGAATATTAATCAAGTTAACGTCAGTGACTGTCATAACGAACCATCAAACATTCCATGCTAATTTCTTCTTCTGGAGGATTGCTTGAATGAGTAGTTGAGAGTCCTGCTGAATGCGTGTTGAGCGAAGCCTTGCAGATCAGTGGCGAAAAGGGCAATATCAAGCCATTAGTCCCAAGGGGCCTCGGGTCCTTTACAAAGTGCAAGTGTCGTCACCATGAAGGGGGCTGGGATGCCAGGCACGAAGTTGCTAGCCCCGGTGCATCGTGTGTAAGCAGAGGACCGCCGGACAGGCGCTGTCTTCAGTTTCCCGCATGGCAGTAATGCTCGTATGCTAGGCGACAGGAGACTACCTGGTAATAAAATTATTATTATATACGAGGTGTCTGTTCTTTCGGATATATCCAAAAGAACACACTCCACATACTCATGATTCTGCAGCCGCACATCCACATTATGAAAAAGAAATGCAGGTACCAGATGTATGACGGCGTTGAAATAATTCAGTGGCAACAACTGAAAATATGAGCCAGACCGGCACTCGAAACCGGATTTCCCACTTCACACCAGCTGTCTTCTTAACGGCTTCGTCTACAAAGCCCAAATTCTCACCTTTTCGCACACTACTTGCGTAGCGCCGCCCTGTCCTCTATCCTCATTCCTCGCAGCACTTGGCACGATGCCCGCAAGACATGGGGCCTGGTGTGCGTGCAGGGTGCGTTCACAAAGTTCCAAGACTGATTTTTTTCCTGAACAGGGGAGGGCACGCTAACCGGTTCCATAAACAAGGTGAAATATTGGGGAGTGACAGCTAACCAATTGCACCAGCACCATTTGCTTCCGAGACGCTAGAGTAAGCAGATCGCTAATGGTGAAAGTACGTGTCAGTGATCCCAATCAGAGAGGCGTCATGTGGAGCATCGTTATTCGATAAAGTTCTGAGCGAAACAGACAAAACAGTTACAGAGATTTTTGATATCACTCAAGAGACCTACAAAGAAGAAACCATCTCACGTGCAATGGTTTTCATGTGGCATAAGAGGTTCAAAGATGGTCGCGAGGAGGCTGAAGACTGAGAAACCCTCAACAAGCCGAACTGATGATAATTTGGTGAAAGTGCGCTTGTACTTGCTGGACAGACTGTCATTGGTCAGTTCTGCGCTGGAGTGCTCCGGTGTATGAAGAATCGAGACCGCTGCGTCCGCCTGGAGATCAAAGACGATTGGGTTCTTCACCGCGACAATCCGCCCTCTTACACGTTGCTCGCCGCCGACAAAGTTCTGGCCAAGCCACCCTACGGCCCGATCTAGCTCCCAGCGACTTCTTTTTGTTCCCCTGAGGCGTCGTCACCACAAGACAGTATAGATTACAAAACGGAAGTACTGACAGTGGTCCTGCAAATAGCACAGGGAGCAGCTATACTGCGGTCAACAACTGGGTGGGGATAGGAACAACCGTGGTCGCCAGAACTGGAAAGATTAAGGAAGGGTTCACAGGACAAAAGAAAGTATTACCAAAAAGCAAAGACAGCTCCTGAATGACAGATAAGGCTCGACCTGTACCGTGACGCCAAACAGAAATCCCAAAGACGGCTAAAGACAACAAGGCAAGAATACTGGACCAATTTCGTCAAAATCCAACTACCGAACGACTTCTGGGCACAACCATTCAAGACAGAAACAGAAAAAGTTAAGACACCAAAATTTCTGTCAGCAGTAAAACAAAATAACTAGAGGATGGAGAAGCACAGCAGAATACCTCCTGAACAGCCTCCTCCAAGATGACGACCCACAAAGGACCAGCGGCACCACACTGACCTAAGAGAGAGGATGAGGCGACCACACATCAGTGACAGTGTAACAGTAGCATTCTCACAAGAAGAAGTCGCGACGGCAATCAGCAGGCTTAAAACCGAAAAGCACCTGGCCCAGACAAAATACACTACTGGCCATTAAAATTGCCACACCACGAAGATGACGTGCTACAGACGCGAAATTTAACCGACAGGAACAAGATGCTGTGACATGCAAATGATTAGCTTTTCAGAGCATTCGCACAAGGTTGGCTCCGGTGGCGACACATAAAACGTGCCGACATGAGGAAAGTTTCCAACCGTTTTCTCATACACAAACAGCAGTTGACCGGCGTTGTCTGATGAAACGTTGTTGTGAAGCCTCGTGTAAGGAGGAGAAATGCGTACCATCACGTTTCCGACTTTGATAAAGGTCGCATTGTGGCCAATCGCGATTGCGGTTTATCATATCGCGACATTGCTGATCGCGTTGGTCGAGATCCAATGACTGTTAACAGAATATGGAATCGGTGGGTTCAGGAGGGTAATACGGAACGCCGTGCTGGATCCCAACGGCCTCGTATCACTAGCAGTCGAGATTACAGGCATCTTATCCGCATGGCTGTAACGGATCGTGCAACCACGTCTCGATCCCTGAGTCAACAGATGGCGACGTTTGCAAGACAACAACTATCTGCACGAACAGTTCGACGACGTTTGCAGCAGCATGGACTATCAGCTCGGAGACCATGGCTACGGTTACCCTTGACGCTGCATCACAGACAGGAGCGCTTGCGATGATGTACTCAACGACAAACCTGGGTGCACGAATGGCAAAACGTCATTTTTTCGGATGAATCCAGGTTCTGTTTACAGCATCGTGATGGTCGCATCCGTGTTTGGCGACATCGCGGTGAACGCACATTAAAAGCGTGTATTCGTCGGCGCCATACTGGCGTATCACCCGGCGTGATGGGATGGGGTGCCATTGGTTACACGTCTCGGTCACCTCTTGTTCGCATTGACGACACTTTGAACAGTGGACGTTACATTCCAGATGTGTTAAGACTCGTGACTCTACCCTTCATTCGATATCTGCGAAACGCTACATTTCAGCAGGATAATGCACGACCGCATGTTGCAGGTCCTGTACGGGCGTTTCTGGATACAGAAAATGTTCGACTGCTGCCCTGGCCAGTACATTCTCCAGATCTCTCACACCAATTGAAAACGTCTGGTCAATGGTGGCCAGGCAACTGGCTCGTCACAATACGCCAGTCACTACTCTTGATGAACTGTGGTATCGTGTTGAAGCTGCATGGGCAGCTGTACCTGTACACGCCATCCAAGCTTTGTTTGACTCAATTCCCAGGCGTATCAAGGCCGTTATTACGGCCAGAGGTGGTTGTTCTGGGTACTGATTTCTCAGGATCTATGCACCCAAATTGCGTGGAAATGTACTCACATGTCAGTTCTAGTATAATATAGTTGTCCAATCAATACCCGTTTACCATCTGCATTTCTTCTTTGTGTAGCACTTTTAATCGCCAGCAGTGTACTTGTGTACTTTCCCTCTTCGTCAGCTTAAGGGAAATGTGGCTATCAGCTTCCCTCTACAATAACCTCATCGAGTATTGGAGAGGTAGAGTGGCGGAGTGGAGGGCTGGCACATGCAAGGTTGTGAAGAGGAGAACAAAGGGATGTCCACAGGGCAATATCTGCAGACCAATATTTTGGGGTAGCGCAATGGAGCCCTTGCTAAACACCCTGGACCGTGACGGCAGCGTAATAGGTGTGGTGGCGTACATAGATGACCTGCTTATAGTGGTGCCAGCCAACTGAGAGCAGCACTAGAGACAAAAGGCTCGCATCTGCTTGAGAAAATTAAAATTGGTGCAAAGAAAATAAACTAAAAATAGCGCCCAACAAACCTGTATGTTTACTGCTCAGAGGGACACTACAGAGAAACCCAGTTCTAAAATTAGACAATACTAGTAAACAGAGGAAGCAAGTCGCACGTTACCTAGGACTGTATCTTGACGAAAAACAGACTTTCAACGATTGTCTCAAACTGACAATTGACAAAGCCGCAAAAATCGTGCACAAACTAGCAAGACTCAATACAACTCAGTACAAATTACCTATTAAGACGATAAGGGCCTCGCATATTGCGATATTTGATTCCATCGCATGCTTCGCCACAAGTTCTGCGGTTCACAGACTGAAGATACAAAGACAATTGCAAGACGAGGTCAATGTAATATACTCCTGAGAATGAACGGAGCCTTCAACACCACATCACTGGAGGTACTATTCGCTGTGTTGGGGATCTCTCCTATAGGCATAACAATACGTTATAGTGCTGCACTTTACTGGCTCAAGAATGACAGGCTCGATAAACTCACAGAAATACAGGAACCAACATTGTAAACTAAAGACACATGCAACAACGGCGGATTCAAACATGGCAGAGAGTGGACGCATCCGACAAGGGTCGCCGAGTACACTCTTTCTTCCTAGGCGAAAGATTACGACTGAAACATTTCTACCCAAGTCGGGGAATGGTCCATTTCCTGGTAGGCCATGGGCTGTACACGGTGCATATAAGCCGCAAGGGACTAACGATTAAATATGCATTTGCTGAGAAACTGGGACACTAGAACATGTCAGACTGCTAAGCAAGACGCTAGCACAAGTGAGACCTATACATAACGACATTGACATCGCCAGAATAATACGGAATGACGATGACTGGCATACAGTAAATAGAGTAACCGATATTGAGCGAACACACTGTATCAAGAGCACAAGCTTCAAAACCCGTATGGAAAGAGGCGTAAACAAACACAAACAATACAACAAACCACATGGGAGGATACAAGCACGACCACAGATTCCGAAACGGAACCAGCACACTAAGTGAATATGACTCAGAAGGGATCAGCACATAAGGGACCCAAACCAATAACACATGACACTGCATGCCATAACACTGCACAACAAGCAGTAACAATCATAAAACAAACAACCGGTACCATGTACTAACACTCTAGTAATAAGGTAACATCTCTTGAGAGGAGAAAGCGTGAAGAACTTTTACCCTAGGCTGCTCCTCCCCAATGACACATTGCATAGTGTTTAAGGTACTCTGCACACAACCAGTAATGTATCATTCGTCTTATTATGTGTAGACAGAAGTGTATTCTCTTTTTCATGTAAAGCAACAATCAATGAATTTTATACAGGGTGTTACAAAAAGGTACGGCCAAACTTTCAGGAAACATTCCTCACACATAAAGAAAGAAAATATGTTATGTGGACATGTGTCCGGAAACGCTTACTTTCCATGTTGGAGCTCATTTTATTACTTCTCTTCAAATCACATTAATCATGGAATGGAAACACACAGCAACAGAACGTACTAGCGTGACTTCAAACACTTTGTTACAGGGAAAGTTCAAAACGTCCTCCGTTAGCGGGGATAAATGCATCCACCCTCCGTCGCATGGAATCCATGATTCGCTGATGCAGCCCTGGAGAATGGCGTATTGTATCACAGCCGTCCACAATACGAGCACGAAGAGTCTCTACATTTGGTACCGGGGTTGCGTAGACAAGAGCTTTCAAATGCTCCCATAAATGAAAGTCAACAGGGTTGAGGTCAGGAGAGCGTGGAGGCCATGGAATTGGTCCGCCTCTACCAATCCATGGGTCACCGAATCTCTTGTTGAGAAGCGCACGAACACTTCAACTGAAATGTGCAGGAGCTCCATCGTGCATGAACCACATGTTGTGTCGTAGTTGTAAAGGCACATGTTCTAACAGCACAGATAGAGTATCCGGTATGAAATCATGATAACGTGCTCCATTGAGCGTAGGTGGAAGAACATGGGGCCCAATCAAGGCATCACCAACAATTTCTGCCCAAACGTTCACAGAAAATCTGTGTTGATGACGTGATTGCACAATTGCGTGCGGATTCTCGTCAGCCCACACATGCTGATTGTGAAAATTTGCAATTTGATCACGTTGGCATGAAGCCTCATCCGTAAAGAGAACATTTGCACTGAAATGAGGATTGATACATTGTTGGATGAACCATTCGCAGAAGTGTACCCGTGGAGGCCAATCAGCTGCTGATAGCGCCTGCACACGCTTTACATAGTACGGAAACAACTGGTTCTCCCGTAGCACTCTCCATACAGTGACGTGGTCAACATTACCTTGTACAGCAGCAACTTCTCTGACGCTGACATTAGGGTTATCGTCAACTGCACGAAGAATTGCCTCGTCCATTGCAGGTGTCCTCGTCGTTCTAGGTCTTCCCCAGTCGCGAGTCATAGGCTGGAATGTTCCGTGCTCCCTAAGACGCCGATCAATTGCTTCTTCCGGTCGGGACACCTTCGTTCTGGAAATCTGTCTCGATACAAACGTACCGCGCCACGGCCATTGCCCCGTGCTAATCCATACATCAAATGGGCATCTGCCAACTCCGCATTTGTAAACATTGAACTGACTGCAAAACCTCGTTCGTGATGAGCACTAACCTGTTGATGCTACGTACTGATGTGCTTGACGCTAGTACTGTAGAGCAATGAGTCGCATGTCAACACAAGTACCGAAGTCAACATTACCTTCCTTCAATTTGGCCAACTGGCGGTGAATCGAAGACGTAGAGTACATACTGACGAAACTAAAATGAGCTCTAACATGGAAATTAAGTGTTTCCGGACACATGTCCACATAACATCTTTTCTTTATTTGTGTGTGAGGAATGTTTCCTGAAAGTTTGGCCGTACCTTTTTGTAACACCCTGTATATCAAATGATATTTTGTATAAATTGTGTATAAAACTAAAAATGTAATGCATTAAGTTATTCAAGGAATACTGCACTCAGGTAGCAACGAACTCCATTCTATTTCTGCTGACAAATTTACGAGTAAATGTGTTCTTCATGTGAAGTTTTAAATTCATGTATTCCACGTATCAAATTCTCAGTTAGTATTTAATCTACATAATACCAGGTGTATGTATCTAAGGTATTGCACGGAATATACCGCAACTAGTAACGACAAGACAAACTGACAACTACTGAATATCATGTAGTGTCCTGACATGCAACATTCCAAGTACTGTATCAATACACACAAATACAATAAACATTCATAAAAACAAATCATTTCGTATAAGAGTAACTTTCTCACCTGAAACAAGTAGAAACTTAGACTATATCATAAATCCAAATACAGTATACCACTTCCTTCTGCATACTGCAACTTATTTTCACCATACATATTCTATTACATTTCTTTTATTTTTCTTTAATATTTGCATTACATAGATTATATTCTCATCAACTAGGCAGAAAAAATTGCATAGAACCACTTTAACAATTGTTAGGCATTTACTTCTCAGTACACTTGAGAAATTTTTATATATTATGTTCTTTATATTATTTAAAAAAGCATTAACAACTGTATACCAATAAGATAGTAATAATAATAAGTCTTTGCAGTTAGATTTAGAAGCATCCGACCCAACTTACATTTCGACGTGGTGGGTTACTCTATTCTGTCAATGAAATAAATTAATAAATAAATCTCCCCGAATCAAGAGAGACCTGAAAGGAAAGCGATTCGGAGACCAGTCGTCAAAGTTTCTGAATGCACGATATATTTACTGTAGGTATATCACGAAATTCTGTCAAGACATATCGATATTACTATTATATCTGTGATATCTGTTGTTTCGGACATGTCTGAAAGAACAGACAGAACACATGTTACAGTAATATCTATAAGCTTTGTTGGCATTTCATGATATATCTTCGGTTGTGGATGCAGCCTAGGTCCGCCATGTTGCGGGAATCATACTAAATGCTACGAGATGGTAGACAGAAGGGCGCTTTGGGAGTAGTGTACGAACTGAGATTTTTTGTTGGACATGAAGCGTGTTCAGACAGCCGGATTCCAGTCCCGATCCAGCACAGATTTTCATTTGTCGCCTCTGAACTACTCTGACACAAAAAAATCGACATAAGGGATAGTTGGCAGGCGTATTTCTACATCTAAAACACGACATCTTTTCAAATTTTGTGCCAGTCGAGTAACAGCTGCGCTAGTAGCACCACTACAAGGATACAAATCACGTTTGCTTTAAATACACGCTTGACGGTCGTGACCATTAGTTACCTTTGAGATTGGACGTGGTGAGTTGATGTTAGTCAAGAATGTTTTTAAGACGACAAAAACTCTATTATAAAAAAATAGTTCAAATGGCTCTGAGCACTATGGGACTTAACATCTGAGGACATCAGTCCCCTAGAGCTTGGAACTACTTAAACCTAACTAACCTAAGGACATCACACACATCCATGCCCGAGGCAGGATTCGAACCTGCGACCGTAGCGGTCGCGCGGTTCCAGACTGAAGCGCCTAGAACCGCTCGGCCACACCCGCTGGTACTCCATTATCAACACCTCATTAAGTTTTAATCAGAGCGTGTAATAGGGTTACGACAAGCAGGATGTTACTTGCGGGATACTGCAGAAAGATTCGGCAGGAATGTAGCCAGCGTACATGACTGCTAGCAGCCGTGGTCACGGGAATATACGTTCGCAAGAAGACCAGGCTCCAGAGAGGGAAGACCATAGCGTTTGGCGAATGTCTCTGGCACATCGTACTGCATCTGCAGAAATAATCTGAGCAGCAGTTGGCACCACAGCGACGCAACGAACTGTTAAAAACGATTACTTCAAGGACAGCTCCAAGCCACACGCCCTATATGCATTCCATCGACAACCGGCCACCGCTGTTTGCGACTTCAATGGTGTCAAGTGACAGATCATTGGAGGTCAGGGTGGAGATCTGTTAGGTTTTCCGATGAAAGCTGGTTCTGCCAGTGATGGTCATGTGTTGGTCAGAAAGAGGCCAGATGAATGCCTGCAACCAATTCGTCTGCGTGCTAGACACAGTGGACCTACACCTGGAATTCTGGTCTGGGCTGCAATTTCGTGTGACAGCAGGAAGTTATCGCGTGCACTCTGACTGCAAAATTGTACTCATTCTAGTGATCCGACCTGTTGTGCCGCCATTCATCAGCAACTTTCCAATGGGTGTTTTCCAACAGGACAACGTCACCCGCATGATGCTGTTGTAACCCAGCATGCTTTTGCGATAGCTTATCTCTCACTTACATTAACCTGTGTTCTTGGAATGTTAAACACTGTAATACACTACTGGTCATTAAAGTTGCTACACCACGAAGATGACGTGCTACAGACACGACATTTATCCAACAGGACGAAGATGCTGTCATATGCAAATGATTAGCTTGTCAGAGCGTTCACACAAGGTTGGCGCCGGTGGCGACACCTACAACGTGCTGACATGAGGAAAGTTTCCAACCGATTTCTCATGCACAAACAGCAGTTGACCGGCGTTGCCTGGTGAAACGTTGTTGTGATGCCTCGTGTAAGGAGGAGAAATGCGTACCATAACGTTTCCGACTATGATAAAGGTCGGATTGTAGCCTATCGCGATTGCGGTTTATCGTATCGCGACATTGCTGATCGCGTTGGTCGAGATCCAATGATTGTTATCAGAATATGGAATCGGTGGGTTCAGGATGGTAATACGGAACGCCGTGCTGGATCCCAACGGCCTCGTATCACTAGCAGTCGAGATGACAGGCATCTTATCCGCATGGCTGTAACGGATCGTGCAGCCACGTCTCGATCCCTGAGTCAACAGATGGAAACGTTTGCATGACAACAACCATCTGAACGAACAGTTCGACGACGTTTGCAGCAGCGCGGACTATCAGCTTGGAGACCTAGGCTGCGGTTACCCTTGACGCTGCATCACAGTCAGGAGCGTCTGCGATGGTGTACTCAACGACGAACCTGGGTGCACGAATGGCAAAACGTCATTTTTTCGGATGAATCCAGGTTCTGTTTACAGCATCATGATGGTCACATCCGTGTTTGGCGACATCGCGGTGAACGCACATTGGAAGCGTGTATTCGTCATCGCCATACTGGCGTATCACCCGACGTGATGGTATGGGGTGCCATTGGTTACACGTCTCGGTCTCCTCTTGTTCGCATTGACGCCACTTTGAACAGTGGACGTTACATTTCAGAAGTGTTGCGACCCGTGGCTCTACCCTTCATTCGATCCTTCCGAAACCCTACATCTCAGCAGGATAATGTACGACCGCATGTTGCAGGTCCTGTACGGGCGTTTCTGGATACAGAAAATGTTCGACTGCTGCCCTGGCCAGCACATTCTCCAGATCTCTCACCAATTGAAAACGTCTGGTCAATGGTGACCGAGCAACTGGCTCGTCACAATACGCCAGTCACTGCTTTTGATGAACTGAGGTATCTTGTTGAAGCTGCATGGGCAGCTGTTCCTGTACACGCTATCCGAGCTCTGTTTGACTCAATGCCCAGGCGTATCAAGGTCGTTATTACGGCCAGAGTTAGTTGTTCTGGGTACTGATTTTTCAGGATCTATGCACCCAAATTGCGTGAAAATGTAATTACATGTCAGTTCTAGTATAATATATTTGTCCAATGAATACCCGTTTATCATCTGCATTTCGTCTTGGTGTAGCAATTTTAATGGCCAGTAGTGTAGTACCCTCATGCCCCTGAAGCCGGTATTTCTCGTTCATCACAATAAAATATTGTGTCTAACGTGACGTGCCTGCCGGCGCCACTGGTTAGTTGCGACGTTTTCTCACAGGCCGACAGCGACTGGGTATGCAGAACTCCAAAGAACTGAACCCTGCAGGAATCCCATATACCGGGGAAAGCTTGCAATAAAATCTAAGAGGAGGAATGAGAAGAGGCCATCGAGCACCTTTGTGTTTGGGAGCGTGGCCCCAGCACTCATGAGGCTGGCGCCTAGCTAACTGGGGATGTTGATTTTTGCTAAGAAACTGTAAATCAGCTACCATTGGTTAACTTATACGTATTCTGGAATGGGAGAAAGCAGCTCACCTCTGTATACGTGGTGAAGGATGTGTTGTCTGGAACACGAAACAGGACAGATAGTGGCAGTCAGATACTGTATGGTTCTGAGCGCCAAAGCTATAGCTCCTCACTATTGGTTAATCATATTAAAACTATGGACAGTAGACTGCTACATTTTTCTTTTTTTTCATCAGTCCTCTGACTGGTTTGATGTGGCTTACCACGAATTCCTCTCCTGTGCATATCTTTCCATCTCAGAGTAACATTTGCAACCTACGTCGTCGATTATTTGCTGGATGTATTCCAGTTTCTGTCTGTCTCTGCTCATTTTACTCTGTACAGCTCCTCCTGAGTGCCAGGGAAGTTATTCCACGATGCCTTAACAGATGTCCTATCATCCAATTCCTTCTTCTTGTCAGTGTTTTCCATATATTCCTTCTCTCGCCGATTCTACAGAGAACCTCCTCATTCCTTACCGTATCAGTCCACCTAATTTTCAACATTATTCTGTAGCACCATATCTAAAATGCTTCTATTCTCCTTTGCTCTGATTTCCCACTGTCCATGTCTCATACAGTGCTCTGCTCGAAACGCATATTCTCAGAAATTTCTATCGAAAAGTAAGGGCTGTGTTTGATACTAGTAGTCTTCTCTTGGCCAGGAATGCCCTTTTAGCCAGTAGTAGTCTGCTTTTAATGTCCTCCTTTCTCGGTCCGTCGCGGGTTATTTTGCTGCCTGGGTAGCAGAATTCCTTAACTTCGTCTACGTCGTGATAACCAAATCGGATCTTAAGTTTCTCGCTGTTCTCATTTCTGCTGCTTCTCATTGCTTTTGTCTTTCTTAGATTTACTCTCAATCCATATTCTATACTCATTAGACTGTTCATTCCATTCAACAGATATTGTAAATCTTCTACACTTAATGAGGGTAGCAATGTCATCAGCGTATCTTGTCACTGATATCCTTTCACCTTGAATTTTAAACCCACTCTTGAACCTTTCTGCTTGGAAAAACCCCTGACATTGGGGATCAGAATCATGCACAGTTCACACTCAAAATGTAAAACTTCACTTCTTGCTTGGAGCACGGGGGAAACTTCAACCGAGAGAGGGACATGGACTGCAGGGTCTGAGGGAGAGCAGTTTTCGACGCAGGACAGATGACTTACCACAGCAGTCAGTCACGGACACAGGTTACTAAGTATGGTGAGCAATATCTTTATTCGCAAACCAAGTTGTAGGAGGCAAACGAAGACTTTAAACTAACGTTAGAATTTTCACACTTCTATTTCAAGCATACCGATTAGCAATCGCAAGCTCAACATGAGGTCAATCAAGGCAGTATATACATGCGTAAATCTTTCTGTTGGTCTTTTCTTATTTCTTGATTAACAATGGGCAATCGCAATGCAGCTTCTGCACACTTGGTTGCTACCCAAAGTGCTTGCTGATTCTAAAGTGTTCACTCCACATCCATCATTCTACTATTATCAAGGTGTTGATGTTAATTCAATTGTAATCTGTGTTGATACCTCATGAACGTAACTGTCCTCTATTATCTGTGTGGTTTTTTGTTAACTTGAAGTCTATAGCGACTTCTAATAAATAGGGTTTTATAGGGACCATAGTTTCATTCAGCAGTTAGATGAATTCCCTACCTTTATCATCTTTGTAAGTGGCTGCACCTATGATTCATATGTCTCAGGACCATCCCTGTTTAATTATTTCAGTACACTAAGTTATCCGTTAAGTGGTACCTGCAATTACATTCATACGATCCTACGGAGAGGATCACCTACATCTACATATATACTCAGCTAGCCACCAAGCGGTGTGTGGCGGAGGGCACAATTCGCGCCAAAGTCATATTCCCTCCCCCCCCCCCCCCCTCTCTACATCCTCGGTGAAGGTCGGATTTCGGAATTTAGTGAGCAGCCCCTTCTGTTTAGCGCGCCGTCTATCTGCAAGTGTGTCCCACTTGAAACTTTCTATGAGATTTGTAACGCTCTCACGATGGCTAAATGTACCCGTCACGAATCTTGCTACCCTTCTTTGGGCCTTCTCAGTCTCTTGATTCAGACCGATCTGGTAAGGGTCCCATACAGACGAACAATACTCCAAGACTGGACGAACTAACGTATTGTAAGCTATTTCCTTTGTTGAAGGACTGCATCGCTTCAGGGTTCTACCAATAAACCGCAATCTAGAGTTCGCTTTACCCGTTACTTGTGTAATCTGATCATTCCATTTGAGATCATTTCGAATAGTTACACCCAGATACAGATCGTTCTGACATACATGGTGGTATGTCAATTGCTCAGTCCTCAGCCATAACCTCACACTGCAAGCTTTCATATTGTCTATCCCGCTGACCTGCAGCAAATCTCGAAGCAGCTGAAGTTAACAAAATGGACCATCATTGGAAATATAAGCAATTTGCATCTGCTATATACATGCTGAAAAGAGCTCCTCTATCTCTCGGACGTCCTCAGACCACAATGTTCTAGGTCTAACACTTTAGTCATAAATAATTTAAACACAAATTTTGCACACACATGCGTAAATTAACAACAAGGAAAACGTCATAACTAACAGGCAACAATAAAGATGGGCAGCTCAATAGAAGAGTCTGCTTGAGCTGTATCCAGTGGTAACAAATACAGGGTGACCCAAAATTCAGTCAACATTTGAAAATGCACTAATTTATGGAATAATGTAGGTGGAGAAGCAAAAATGAATACACATGCCTAAAATGACGTGGGGGTTTCATTGAAACTTAAAATGAACGCAAAAATTGGCCAAAAGGTTGTGCTATACAGCAACATGTCAGTAACGCCTCATGAGAATCTTTATAAAATGAGCTGCAGTGAGAGGTGGAGTCAGCAACCGTAGCATGTCGACTTTACCTGAAAAGGCACTGTCAGTGAAGCTTTACTATCACAATGGAGGATACCCTGTTGCACTTTATCCCATCGTCATAAGAAAGATATTCGAATGGGGAAAGGTCCTGTGACAAGCGTCGCTGTGAGGAAAATAAGCACGAAGTTCAAAGCTATGGGTTGTTTAGACGATCGGCCCAGTGGTGGGCGACCAGAAACAAGTGGACAGTTCATGAAGAAATGGAGACTTTAGCGGTTTCATCTCCGCATGGTGAAGTCAGCGCTCGTGAAGCGGTACGTCACACTGGCATTCCACTCAATACTGTTTGGAGAGCATTTGCAAACTTCCACCATCTTATGTAATCTGGACTTTAATAAAAATGGCAAGGTAATGTTAATCAAAAAACAAGGAGGAGTTTTGATCTAAATAACAATAGATTTATTCATTCCTAACATCACAAGACAAAAAATGGCTAAAGAAACGTTACACAAACATTTTTATTTGACAAACGCTTTCACTAATATGGGGTCTATGGTGGACAACGTGATCAGTTGGGGATCGACACACGACACTAACCAGAGCACTAATCGCTTTATCTGACTTCATACACGTGAATCTGGGGTATGGCACTAAAACTACGCCACAATCAAGCATCTATACTCCACTATTCCATAAAGGAAAATATGGTTTCAAAGAACAGGGTGCAGAGAAGCATGTATTGAAGGCCTACCCCGTAGCAGCAAATACTTTACCCTCCTGCTAGTCTGGGTGGCACACCATGATGCGTTCGGCGACTGAAGTCATGGATGGCAGCAACCTGTTATTAATGGCGCACGCCCAAAAAATGCAAGTACGCGGTCTCGCGTTCGGCTAATTTGGAACACAGGCACTTCCCTATGAGCCTCTGAAACACCGGTGCATTCCAGTGTGCAGGTGAACCCGTTTGCTGGTCTGCCAAACCAATCTGACTCTGTCCCACGACTATGTGTGACGGAATATGTCGAATGTTAAGACATCCGACTAAAAAAAAAAAAAAAGTACATCCATGCATCATTTTTTGTGTGCATGATGCTAGAAGCAGTACCTCTGACGGTTCAGAAAGTGACTGGCACAGGCTCTAAGTGGCACACTAGCAAAGGACACAAATCTCACCGTTTAGCCAAACACCTGAACTTCTTTACTAGCGAACGACAGTACAAGTGTGTCCTTGCTATAAGCTACCTTGCAGAAGTGTCTCTGGAAGGTTCCAGATACTGCTATCAAGACTGTACGCCTGTGTAAGTGGAACTGTGCCCTTTCCCGGCATCAATGGTTTTTACTCATGATGATTATAGGAGAAAGTCATTGTAAGCTCGATGTTTTATTCAAAGTAAGGCAGGTTGTAAACTGAAAACATTTTATTCTGGTATGCTACCGAAAATTACTCCAAAGGCACATTTGAGTAAGTTGCTAATCCTAGTTCACAGCGTTAACTTATACTTATTAATGGCAACCCTTCACTCACAGAAATAAGTGATGGGTACTTTCCAACAGACATTCTTATATTGATTCGTTGATTTTGTACATTTCTCATCTTTCTCACGAATTTGATTTAAGAATTTCGTAGGTTTCACCCTCAAGTTGTTGTATCCACTGTTTTCAAAAAAAAAAAAAAAAAAAAAAAAAAAAAAAACGATTTTATTTTACTATTTCTTTTTCATTAAAGCTTGTAACTTTATACGCTTATGATCATAACAAATGATGTGAAATGCTTACCTATTATTGTCACTAACTGTAAATACTCTCTTTACTATTTGGCAGAGGGTTAACAAGTAGGACTTGTTACTTAAATTTGTGATGGTAGTAGTAATGGCCTTGGTATAGTGATTGTTACCGATGATGTTGGTGATAGTCTTAGCATTGTTTCTTGTATTTTATGCAAAAATTGTGTTAAGCTAAACTTTAAATGTGTTATACGGTCGCAAATGGTGAATGCCTCCAGCCTTTACCCAAGGTGCCCTGTCTGGGGTTAAGTTTATATTGTATGGGAGTAGGTTGCCTTTAGCTTCTCACACACATGGAATCCAACTCGTTACTTACACTACCTTTTGATATGTCATATGCTTTGCCCACGCAGAGGCATATATCGCCTTCAGGGGATTGAAAAAGACCTTGTTATTATTTGTTGTACTGTTTCCTTAATTCTTGTAACTTCATATATTTATAGCTATAACAAGAGATGTGTTATGCCTACTTTTTCTTGTTATTGTTCGTTATATATTGTACTTGATATCTGACTTAGGGATAGTTGTGAAAATTATATCACCTACTTTTTGTGTAAAATGCTGTGAGATTGTGCTTATACTTGAGATATTAATTGTCATATACTATGTATATTGTATAGTGATTATTGCTGGTGGAGCATACTACGGCCTCAGCATGCAGTCTTAGGTCTAATGAAGAACTTGAATGTGCAATAATATACTTTTTTTGTCATGTGATTGCCTTTGTTAAAACCTCCAGTCTCTGTGAAGGATTTTGACAGATGAATGGTATTTTCTGTATCAGTAGGTCACAAATTTTAGCTCTTTATTTTTACTTAGTCATCTTTAAGAAATTTTTGATATGGTCCTTTGCAATTATTTCTTTTTTCCAGAATTATTTCTTTGTTTATTATATTTTTCATTGATCTTACATAGTTTTTATCCCATCAATAGATTTGTAAGAAAATTTTAAAAGTTTTGTCTATGTATGCATGGTTTTCATGGCTTTTAAATAACCCATTACGTTATTTTAGAGTTTTGTTCCTTAGTTTCATATAACTTTGTATGGCTAAGATCATAATATATGATGCTACATGATTACTTATTCTTGTACTATATAGTTGCAGTAAAGGTCTATCTATTTGATCTAGAACTACCCGTTGTAGCCACATTTTGTAGTTACATAATATATCTAACCTTCCATAAGATAAAGTTTATTTTTTAGAAGTAACTTCTATATTTGAGCAATGTGTTATTGGTTTTATGGTGTCATATTGTGCTTCTTCTGTGTTACGTACACATTTCTTGTTCTATGATGACAATCTTTGTAATGGCAATTAATTTGATATCAATATTTATAATACGATATTGAGATAAGCAGTGCTTGTACATACAATGAACTTGTACACAGCTATAGCCTGACTTAGTATCTCTGCTTTGTTGATTTCTTGTATCACCCATCTTTGGTACTTCCTTTATAATGTGTATACTACATGATGACCAGTTATCTGCTGTTCTCATGGGTCACACTCTGTTCTGTGTTAAAGTTATTATTGCCTTTCTGTATGTAAGTAATTGAAGATGATTTTTCATGTCAGTATTTGATATGACGTCTTAAGAATATTAATATAGTTTTTTGGGCTTAGTTTTGGTTGTTAGAGGAACAGAGATGGTTGTACTTGACCAAAATTGGTTCTAATAAAATTATTAATACAGCTCTCTGTCATATAATACAAAAAAATACGTTACACAGTTGGAAATCGTCTACAAGAATGTTAGATTTCAAGAACATTATCTCCACAGAAAAGTTATTTTTCAATTCACAAACAAGATTCTACGATATTTAAATGAAAAAAAATTGCCAACCAGTATTTTGTGTGACTTAGCAAAAGTATTTCATAATTCATTTCGTAGTGTTCTTCTACAGAAGCTCACATATAATGATATCAGAGATCTCATTAGCATTTGGTTTTGGTCATACCTAACTAAATTGCGAGTGTTTCCTAAAGAAAGCCATGGAATGTGTTAAATGGATCAGGATTTTCAGAAAGGGGAATAATTATTAGGTGTACCACAGAGATCGATATTTGATCTGCTCTTGGTATTGTTATCTATAAATGGCCTTCCATCATACGTGCTAAAAACCGAAATAAATCTCTTTGCTGATGATGCAAGTATTATAATCAAATCTAATGGGGTAACGTTAACACTTGAAAAAGTAAATATTTTCTTGAAAATAAGTTACTGGTTCTCTGCAAACCGAGTGTCACCGAATTTAGAGAAAACACTATACATGCAGTTTAATATTACACATGGCCTGACCACGGCATTATCAATAATGCTGGATGGTAAATCAATAAATTAAATGGAATATATTAAATTATTATGTTTTATATTGGCAAGAACTAATCTCGAAGTCACATGTTGAAAATCTTCATAAATGTCTAAGATCTAGAACTATTGCATTACGCAAAATATCAGATTCTGGAAATGAGGACGTCAAAAAGTTGACTTCCTTTTAAATGAAATGATCGTATGGCATTGAGAGCCGGCAGTCCCCACCTGGGGAAGTTCAGCCATCGTGTTGTAAGTCTTTTTATTTTTAGATGACGCCACGTTGGGAGAGTTGCGCGCCAAGGATGATGACAGGATGGTGAACGGAGAAAATCTTCGGCCCGGCCAGGAATCGAACCTGGGACCTCTGTATGGTAGTTAGATGAGCTGGTCACTCGGCTAAGGAGGAGTATACTTCGTTTTCCTGCTTCCTTTCGGTAATGTCTTACGGCATCATATCCAAGTGTAAGGAGGAGGGAGCGAAATTGGTCAATTTACGGGCTAGGGAGTTTGTTATTAAGTTTCAAAACAGCAAAGAGATAGGGCAGTTGAAAGCACAGCACTGAGAAGGTAGAAATTCAGTAAGTAGTAGAGATGATGAATAAGACCAAAGGAATGAATCAAAGTCTGATTTGTTAGACGAAACAGTACAATCAGAGGAGAAACTGTCTAATATCCGATTTTCATACAATGGGATTGATTAGATACAAGGAGCAACAGAGCAAAAGAAAATAGATCTCTTTAGAATGTTAGCACGAAGTAAAAGATATTTTCAGAGAAACCTAATACAGTAAAAAATTATGAAGTAACAGACTATGAACCTTTGAATGTGACATCAAATTCAATGCCTATGTAACAGTAAGCGGCAGTAAAAAACGAAACCCAAACAATTTTAGAGCAAGGGGAAGAGAGGTGTGGGAGGAGGGGGGGGGGGGCAGTTGATTGAAATCCGTCAGAATCCGTTACAGATGGTTGGTAAGCCACATAACAAGACAAACTGTATGCTGTTGGTTTTGATCTTCTGCATGAAGACCGGTTTGACGCGGCATTCCATGCTAGTCGATACTGTACAAAACTCTTCATTTAATAATAACAACATGGGTGTTATCAAACAGAAATAAAATTGTTTATTAGCTTGTGACAAAATGATTTATACCACTATTAAATATCAAATTACAAATAAAACCCACAGGAAGCAAAGTTATTGTCAGAAAAGGCAAAAATTAACTTAAGTATGATTTAGTTTTACGACAAATAGGATGTGAAATTTTATTAAATCAATAATTACATTATTACAGAGCATCCATTGAAATCTTCAGTTTAAAAGTCGGAACACATCTGGGAAATTAAACACCAATTCTACCGCAAGAAAATGAGTTTTATTTATATAACAAATGTGACTTTACATTATGGACTGATTTTACTCCTCTTCTTATTGACTGGGGTCAATAAGTAAGCGAAAAAAATTGGGTATTTAGCTAGTGTTATAGATACAAACGAAAGGCGCAAGTAAAGGGTAGTAAAATATGCAAATAGTCAAAGTAAACATAGGTCTGGAAATCAACCAGTTCCCTATAAGACGTATTACAACTGAGTACTTGAACCAGAACCAAACTACAAATTTGCAAATAATAACCTCCACTTTACAACAAATTCTCCTCGTGACCACCGTCCTTTTGAAGGCAGGCCCCAACAAGTCTCCCCATCACAGCCTGTACGCATCCAAAGATCCCAGTCGTTTTCCGAATGCACTGACAACCAACCACAAGACGCTCTGGCAACACATCACCACCGTCTACAGGGCTGCAAAAAACCGAAGCTTATAAATATTCCCCCAGAAAAATATTCAACCGATTCAAGTCAGGTGACCATGAAGGTCAAATATGTTGGCAAACCACTACCGATACATTTGTCGTTGAAACGCTATTTACCAGTTCTTCGGTATCTGGACTGATGATAAAATCAAACGAGGGAAGATAATAACTTTGTAATTTACGCCGCATTTGCGGTGTTTCGTAATAAACGTAGCCTTGAATGTTAACAGTGCTGTAACATTAGTATGACAGCCTGTACATACATCGTACTGAGAAACCCATTGGTATCTCGATCTTTATTTATTATGATTATTTCCTTGTTTCATTGTTGTCTACTCGTCCCTTTCTATTGTACCTATAATAGTCAAATACCCTATATATATAACGGAGATACAAAGAAAGGCTACAGGACAGTGCACATCGAGTTGCTGCATCCAGGATGTGCAGGCAGCAATCCAAACTACCAAGTTCACTGTGGTGGGAGCACATGCCGTTGGCAACTGCACTTGCAGCCTATGAAGGCGCCCCTCACCTGATGCAGTACCTTCTCATATGTTAGACGAAGCTGGGGGAGTGACTTCTCTTGTTGCACTCGCAGCTCGTAAAGAATCTGTTCCAGATTCTGCAAGTCTTCACTCTGGTTGCACTGCCAACAAACATAAACAGGATTTACAATGACGAAACACCACAGTCAAGATTGGTTAATGGTTAAGACAACTTCAGGTACAAACAACGCTCCTCCATCCCCCCCCCCCCACCCCACACACACACACACAAGGGATAATGGGTGTAGGAGAGAAAAACTTGGTGATTGGGAAGTTATCAGCAAGGGAATTCTTCAGAGTCTTATATAAACTGCCCAACAAAAGTTTTGCACCACCTTCTGCATATCTGCGAATGCATGTGTGCTAGGATTCAAAGAGTGCGGTGGAACAAACAATAGACCTTATATAACAGGAAAAATGTAACTTTATTGGTACATCAAAATAAACTAATAGCTAAAATAAAGGCAGTGTATTCAAAAGTGAACAGCTCAGCACACCTGTGCACTCAAAATCTGTTGATGGGTGACGTTTGATATCGCGTAGCTCCACTCCAAGAATTGTCATATGCTAGGACCTACCTCGATGGGTCGTTCACCATGTGACAGAGATGTAATTAAATGTTTCCCTGGGACATTTAAGTCTCTTCTTTATCTACGATAGTGATCGAAGTAGAAGATATGAATTAAAATTTGTGCTGCAGCCCTACCAGGGCAGCAGTGATAATGAAGGGAAAATAAGCTGAAGAAATGAATTGAAGTTTGTGTTGGGAAGGGCATTCAGCTTGGGTAGTTCGTGTAGCAATGTTGACCATCGTGCAGTGGTGGTGTAATAGAAGACCCGGGTTCGAGTCCTGGCCGCAGCACAAATTTTAATTCATTTCTTCTGTTTCGATGATTATGTGATAGAGATGTTACTGCTTAAACCTGTCCATCTCATCGATGGCGGGCATCCTGAAGTTATCTGCTGTCAGAGGAAGGTTTCAGCTGGTCTCAGACAAATACAGCACGTCATTTCGTTCGGTTGATTAATGCCTCCTGAAGAAAGGCGTTCACGAGATTGGCGAAGTGGGCTCGTACATTATTGTCTGAAAGACAAACCCATAACAGAACATTTGTCTGTAGTTGTGGAGGGTTCTGTTCCGGTGCTGCACAAGCCTCAAATCAGTCTTTATAGCAGAAAGCACGTCTCACATCCATACATGATGGACTGCTTGCCTTAGATGCTTATTGTTAGCTCGTCAGCTAAAAGCCCTTTTATGACGCTCGTTAGGCGTCAGTTACTTCCTTCACTCATTGGAGAATGGAATCTTGGTTCGTTTCCAGACGTTCACTTGCTAGTCTTCTTCACGTACCATGATGCTGAGAATTTTTTATTGTTGCTCGCACTGGCTGCCTAGAGAGTACCTTGATCTTGTCGAAATGATCATAGGTTGTATGGATCGGCGCAATCTTTCAAGTTGCCTCCGAAAAAGGTAGCACACAGCCTATGGCATTCTGTTCCGAGTAGCTAAGAGCCATAGTTTGTAGGCACCCGTCACGAGCAGCGATTTTGGCCGCAGACGATCACTACGAGGCAGATCTTTGGTGTTTTGTGTCTGACGAGAGAGGCTGAGTGTTTCCAAGCGACTTCCAGTGCTGAAGA
This sequence comes from Schistocerca piceifrons, assembly GCF_021461385.2. NCBI lineage: Eukaryota > Metazoa > Arthropoda > Insecta > Orthoptera > Acrididae > Schistocerca > Schistocerca piceifrons. Next base: position 876,986,872 of record NC_060140.1, read on the forward strand.
CTAAGCTTGTGCTCAAAGTCTAAGGTTGAAATGATCCTTCGAGGCATCTTCGTAGACTCAACAGTACACACAAGCCACGTTGTCCCGCTCATAACTGGAAACACGTAGGGCTACAGTCATCTGCACTGAAAATGCAGGTTAAATTTTACCGTCTTTACACAAGAATCTGTATATAGCTATTTCCCGTGATCAAAAGAACGTCTAGATAGAGGCTTGCTATCAAAAATCATAAACTATGCAATGCATGAGGATGGTGCAAACCCTTTTTTGAGCAATTTTGTGAATGCAGAGTTGTACTTTTGCAGGCAACAATAGCGTTAGAATTAAACATGTTTTGGGGAAATTAAAGGGGGGGACGTTTCTCATAATATTTTTGAAAGAATCATTAAGTGTCTCTCTGAAAATTGACACAATCTTAGTTTTGAAAAGAAAGTACGCAGCAGTCCAGCAAATAGAACACAATCAACAACAATTATTGTAGCATATAAGAAGGAGTTGTAACAATGGGAAAGTGTTACAGTTCGTTTAGTGTAAATCTTGGTGAAAAAAAACATGTTACTCATTTGCTCAAACGACGAAATTCAGCAAAATTTCCGCATCCTATAACAACTTGTTTTGGAAACAAGCAAATCAACGTCTTAAAATATTTACACATTTCTTCTCATTGATGTCTCTTAGCTTAGTTATTGGATGACACATCACTTAGAAATAACTATTGATTCCACATAAGCAGACGATGAGTATTAAATGTAGAGTTCAACAAAAAACAGCTTGTAGACACGTCTTCCCAAGAGTTATTCATTTTAAGTGCTCCTTCACAAGATGTATGTGCGCTAAGTAAATTCGTCGTAAATAGTCCCTTGCAATTTTAGAAGAATAGTAATGTTCAGGGTTAGAATACTAGATGAAAAAAATTGCTTTATTACTCATCCCAAATGTTGTCAGTAGCTCAGAAAGGAGTACTACATTCAGCCTCAAAAATTTTCGCTCATATGCCTAGCAGCATAAAATGTCTGTTCAATGGCAAAGAAATTTTGATTTTATTCTCAAGTCATTACTTCTGCACAATTACTTCTATTTCGTAGACGAATACGTAATTAAAACCTGATGGAATATCTAGCATAAGAAAGGAAAAGTAACTACCTTTAAATGTATCAGTACCAAAACAAATAGTATCAAAGATTAAAACGTACATTTTCATTAAACTGAAGCTAGTGCACTATTTAGTAACTTGTTAATGGATAGAATATAGCCATATTCACAAAAAAAAATATATGTATGGACTCCTTCAACACCAAGCCGATGCAAATCGTGTAAATTATCTGTGGAACGTACAACTAATTTACTAAACCACACACACACACACATGTAGAACTGAATGAAACACATCGGGGTTGGTGCGCAAAATGTTTTATATGCTTGAGGAATAAGTTAAACTGTGTGAGAGTTAGTAAGCACAGTCACATTAGCGCAGCCGATAAGGCACCGTTATACCAGCAAGCTCCGTCATCTGGGCAAACCATTTATTCCAGAAGGTGGGATGGATGGCTCTGAGGCATGCCTACATCTGAGGACGTACCACAGGTACGACCCAATGCTTAACCATGAAATCCGCAAGATATAATAAGGATTTATATACAAATGATGATGACAAATGACAAGGACCGAGGAGAACAACTAACTCATGATTAATTTCGTTACATCTTCTTACTAATGTAGTGGACTTGCTAATTTATGAAGCAACTGATGTTGCTGTTCAGTTCTGAAAATCTAAGAGGATGCAGTTGCCTCGCAGCAATTTGCCAGAACATTCATCACTAGTTCATTATTCACCCAGCAAAACATTCGTCAAAAAATTCCTTGAAAGACCGGAAAGAACGTATGCTCTGTTCTTCAGTTCAAATTTTCTGTAAGTTTATAAATGAAAAATTTGGCCTATAGACCTTGATTTTCAAGTCGATATTAAAAGGCTTTCCTGTGGCAAGCAAATGTTATTCTGTACTGGAGTTCTCACACAATTTTAGATCCTTCCACTCTACTTTATTACTCATATTTACATACTGTGCCAACCTTTAACTTCTTGTTTCTCTAATTCTTTGTAGAGGTTTTTAATTTTGAAATATTTTGTCACTGTTCTGTGAATTGTCTAAGACTCTTTCGATGACCAACTAGCTGGGACAAGTATAGACAATAAGAAAACCAACCGCCGCAGATTTCACCGCTGAAGCAGCATCCAGTGCCGGTCCAGGACTGCCGCGTGGTCCGGGAGGTCCAATTGGGCCAGGAATTCCAGGTGCGCCAGGCAGCCCAGGATCCCCCTTCCTCCCCGGCTGCCCGAAATACCCAGGACCTCCAGGTGGACCAGGTTTACCGGGCGGGCCGGGAGCGCAGTCTATTTTAGTAATAACAATAGAAATAAGTGAAACTGTCATAGAGAAGAAACAACCTTCAGGTACAGCACAGAAGTTGGAAAATATGAATGCCTAAGTATTAAAACACGTTATCTGTAACTTATATATTTACCTTGACAAGTGATATGCTGGAAGGAATAAATTAGTGATTATTATCATTGGGAATATTTTGCGACTTGGGTACAACTTTTGCATGAAACATCACTTCTTCATGCAGACAATGCATGTTCAACAGCACATGGATACGTCAGGACTCGCCTGTGAAGACGACATGGTACCACTCCTGTGTTTGGTGCTTTCACTGACCGCATCACTTTTGGGCGTGACTCTCCCTGCTACCGCTTCAAGGAAAGCCGTTATAATGATAGCTCTGCTGACAGTGGTGCTGTAGGCGTCGTCAAACGGTGCGTGTAGATATTATTCTTGCAGTAAACTAGCCTATTTCTTGACTAAAGGTATGTTACATGACAATACGATCCTTCACGACTAAGAGAACACTGTCTCTCCTCTCAGGCGCTAGTCTCGTGGGGTTGTTGAGTCAGTGCATGACGTTGAATATACCCCTCCTGAACCCATACTCCCATATATGCTTGCGAGTCGGGGCATCTCGACCCTGTGAGCAGCAGTATCATGGAATGATTGAGTCAGATGCTGGTAGACATTTCCCTTCTTACAAGAGGTACAACACCAACTTCTCACAAACAAACAACATCCAATGCGATCTCTGAATGAGAACTAGCTGTATAATTTTTCGTTACATACAGAATATACTCCTACCTTTTTTGTGGGGGTCTCACTGAAAAGCTAATAGTTTGTCTAGCCAAGCAGGTAGTACATATCTCGCCAGTTTGACTTTGGCTGTATGTCACCTTCATGCTATTGCGGTTTTAATAGCCTATAGCGCATACAGAGCTAAAAAAAGGCAGCAATTGGAGGTCGGCATGCGATTCCACATCCAGATTCAAGTCAAAAGCTTCTCTAGTAAAATTAGATCTGGTGCTTTGTGAAAACGAGGAGCTGGCAACACTGTCACATCGTGCAGCGCATCGTAATGTTCAGAGAACCATGAGATCTCCCCATACTACCATACCAGCAGTTGCAGCTAGTGGAGTATACTACTGGGACATCAGACCAACATCCACCATGGAAAATTGTTGAGGCTTTCGTGGCCACTTGTTGACAAACTGCATACTGGCTTCTGTCTCGGGTTCTTCGGCCGACGTTCATCTAATGATTTTTCTGACGTTTCGCCAGCACGAGTGGCTGGCATTGTCAAAGCTTCAGCCCCCATTGCCGGTGGTGAACTGGAGCCGAGCTCGCGGGCGCAGACTGTATGTACCTGGCGCGCCAACGTCCGAGGGATTCTCCGCGGTCATTTCCGGTGCGGTTCTCCTCTTGCTACCTGCGACGGTCGTTCGCTGCAGTACGGGAAGCCAGGATCCGTTTACCTTAAGGCTTTCTTGTTCAAACTATTCGCGTGTTTTTGTATTTCCACAGCTTCTCTGAACAAGCGCGTGTGATACTGCTTCTCTACAGCCAGAACTTCCGTGTCGGCGAATTTTATTACGTGGTCGGTCTCATTCAGTGCGTGCTCTGCCACGGCCGATTTCTCCACCTGCCCCAACCTGCAATGTCGTTTATGCTCAGGATCAAAGAGCGCCCGAAGAACCCGAGACAGAAGCCAGTAGGCAGTTTGTCATCCACCATGGAGCTATAATTCGAATCCTCGTCAGGTTCTATAACGTTTCCTTATAAAACAAGCTTTATAGCTATGCAATTACAATTTTATTTATATATACATAGGCACTGATTACGTCTGTGGACTCTGAATAATAATAGAATATAGACAATTAGGTTATATTTTGTATTTTAAAGGATTAAGTACTCGATTTGTGAAATGATATCTGTGTCGGCGAGTTCTGAAACCGCCACAGAAAAGAATTAGTGAAGAAAAACTCAAGAGATTTCATGACAATCAGCCATTGTATAATAGTAGTGTAAGAATAATAATGTCGTGGTCGTCTTCTTGGAGTCACGTAGAGAGGAGGAACCTGTGACGCTATGTTTAACACATAGGTAGCTTTCTTTTGTCAAGATTGTAAGCAAGACGCCATTAGTCGCTGATTATAAAGAGAGGTGTGTGAACTTGTTATTATTCTAGTTTAAAATATAATTATTTAATGAGAACTCGTATGGTATTATTAGAAAGCTTGCCTGGTATTTTAGCCATTTATTTAAGACATTTTCAGCTTTTTAAGTAGTGTTCGTGGTGAAAAGCTGCGACATGGCAGAACGAGCCGCCGCCGCGGCAGATTCAACTCTGATAATAAGGGCAATCACACGGCAATAAGCGGTCAGGCAAAAAGTGCATTTAAAATTATTTCTTACAGCAGTTCGAGATCGAAGTACAAAGCAGCAGATTTTACGTTGCGTTTCACAGGCGGACGTGGGCTGCTAATATTGTAAACTTTAACAGTGCCAAAGTTAAAATACTTTCATGTTTCAAAAGGAAATCTTGCTAAGCAAAAATTATGGACTCGTAAAAGTTATAGAAAAATCATTTTCTGATTAATAATGATAGTCTCATGCTCTAGTGGTAGCCGTGGCACTGATTAATAATTAACGTTGACGAAAAATCCACTGCAAGGTTTGAGGTTCTTTAAGCATTGCGTATGGTAACTTCATTATTTTTTGTAACAGAAATAATTTCAGAAAGTTTTTATGATAGTTGTAGCAGAGATGGATATTGTGATGTGCGTACTGTAAGACCTTCGGTACACAAACCGTCAGATTATTTGACTTGTCGCTCTAACGAAGTAGGCGAGTGTCAGCAATATGTCTCATGGTCTTATCGTGGCGTGTTTATCTTCTGCCGCTAGGTCAGACAACAGAAATGCCACTTGCACGCTTAGAGTAGCAGATTGACGGTGACCAACTTTAAACAGAACTTGATTAATTTTCACACACATTTATTAAAATAATAAAAAGCATAGAAATTACTTAACTTGATTCTGGATGCTGTTTACAATTGACAATCTGAAGTTCCTTTGGTCTTGGTACGTTAATCTTATTCTCACATATCTCTGATACTTGACAAAGTGTCTATACATTGCTCTTCATGGCTATGTACATGAATATGATAATCTCGTTAGGCGCAGACTGAAACTTGACTACAGACAAATGCAGACTAATGCAGACTAATGCAGACTGATGCAGACTAATGCAGGTTGATGGAGACTAATGCAGACTGACTAATCGGAGGTCTGTACACTCGTTACAATAGCTCGAGCGTTCAGGTATCACTGCGCGAGTGTGATCCGCGAGGAGAAAAGGTTCTACGTTAGCAGCAATCTCATTGGCTGCCTTACATATTAATACGCGGATCGGCGGAAGCAGAATTTGGTCCATCTCTAAGGCAGCGCCATCTCGTAGTGCAGAGATGGACGAGCGCTGTGCCTGCGCTGTTGTGCTTAGCGGGGGCGCGCTATAGTGGGAAAGTTGTGTACGCGCTGACTACATGGAACTATGTACACAACAGATATGTTGTGCATTCTATTGAGTTTCAGTAACAAAACTGTTCATTTAATAAGAAGCCAGTTCCAGTATAATAATAATTAATCTCACTTGTTCATAGCATACAGGTAACCAAAGTAAACCAGTGTACAGAAAAAATATTGGAGCGTGAAAGTTTCCTTTTCTTATTTTTTTGACGTCCATTCGCTACTTGTCGTCGTTTGTAAGCAGGACATCATTTTGTCACATGACAGGAGCCTATCACGTAACTGTGGGATCCATTAAACTGCATGCATCTGTCTACTAACCGCGCAGTACACAACTATAACTGATCATATTCATGTAGGGTGGAGTACACAAACTATGAATACGTGGTTTCGGTGCTGGGTGCATCCGATAACCAAGCTGTTGCTCCTGCTGCTCGGCGTATGCTGCTCGGCACCCTCAAAGGCGCCATCCCGATAGGAATGTTTCTCGTCGCTTGGTGCAACGCCCTCGGGAGACCGATAATCTTCGTCTGCAAGTAATGTACAGAGGCTGTCCAAGAACTAGACGTACTCCACAAAGTGAGCACGTGATTCTTGAAACACTTCACCAGTCACCTCGGCCAGGTACCAGTGATATTCTAAGACAGTTCCAGATATCACAAAGACTGGTCGTTGAAGTGTTGCACGATGAAGAACTACATCCATATCATTACACGTTAACTCAACACTAGTAGCCTTTCGACGTATACACTTTTATGGATGGCTTTTACACTAAGTGGAAGATAAAGAACATTTTATAAATAACATGATATGGATTGACGAATCTAGGTTCACTCGTGAAGGTATTTTCAACCTCCACGACAGCTATTATTGGTCGAAATACAACACACGTGTCATCCGTGAACGGAGCTTTCCGCATGATTTGGCATAAACCTGTGAGCTGGAATCGTGAGAGGAGTGGTTTGGGGCCTTGCTTATAGCCGGACCTAGTTGAATGCGCCAATATATCGTACGTTTCTTTGCAATACTTTGTTTGACCCTATAGGAAACGATCTGCTTGTTGTTTAGCAGCAGCTATGGCTTCAGTATTATTGTGCACCGCCACACTTCGGAATAAATGTACATAACTATTTGAATGAGGCGTTTCCAGGGAAATAGATTGGTCACGGAGGTCCAATGTGCTGACCTCCACATTTCGCGGACATTAATCCATTAGAATTTTATTTGTGGGGACACGTAAAGGAATAAGTTCATAGGGCCCTACCCATAGATGTATACGACCTAATAGCTCGCGTACATGCCGCTTCGCCAATGTTGGATGCAGCTCAAAAATGTTCAAATGTGTGTGAAATCTTATGGGACTTAACTGCTAAGGTCATCAGTCCCTAAGCTTACACACTACTTAACCTAAATTATCCTAAGGACAAACACACACTCCCATGCCCGAGGGAGGACTCGAACCACCGCCGGGACCAGCCGCACAGTCCATGACTGCAGCGCCTTAGACCGCTCGGCTAATCACCCGCGGCTGGATGCAGCTGTCTTGCGCAGACTTCAGCAAAGTTTGATCCAGCGCGTGACGAAGTGTTTGCGAATGCAGGGTGATCGCTTTGAGCATCTTTTCTACAGTGAACGTTACTCGTACGTGTACGTACTGGCACTGTGGTGTTAAGCCTGGACGTCAAACGTACAGAACGGAATTATTGTGCGTAGCGTAATGAGCAACCTAGTTTAGCCTACCTATTGTGTGTTTTGTACTTCACTGGATGCAGACGATGTTACTGTACTCTCTATTATTTTATACTGCCTTTATTTGTGTTACGGACGAAACAAGGCGGCCACTTACACCTGCAAAAAACTCATGTTAAATCTTGACGTTTCAATGAAGTAGCAGAAATAGAAATAAATACACAAAATACCGCAATGCGAGGTGTAAACTGGATACAATTTGATTCACTCACTGAAAAATAGTTTTGGCGCGAACGCCGTTCGAACATAGGCGAGTCTTCCTATGTGTTTCTCACGGCATGGCCTCCTCTCACTGGGCTAATTGGACAGCTCCGGCACAACGTAGAGATCTCGGTCACACTACTCGCATTTATAGCGTTGCCAAAGCCTCATTTTTTAAATGGCATTTCTGTTAATCCTATTGGCGGGACTATGTTTTGCTATACACACTTTTGTCTTGGTTCGGGATGCCGACCGCCAAGTGTTCATAACTCTTAGATCTGTACCAGGTAGGACTGATAGAAGAGATAGAGAAGATCCAACAAAGCCTGGCACGTTTCGTCACGGGATCGTTTAGCCGGCGCTAGAGCGTTACGGAAATGGCAGGCGTTACAAGAGACGCGTTGTGCAATACGGAGAGATTTACTTTGAAATTTCGAGAGAGCACTTTCCGGGAAGAGTGGGACAACATATTACTCCCCTTCCCCACACACAGGTCTCGCTTAATGACCGAGAAGGGGACACTGGAGTAATTAGAGCCAATAAATAGGCTTGCCGACAATAATTCCTCCCACGCGCTATTCGCGAGTGAAACAGGGTTGGAGGGCACAGTCACTGGTACAAAACTAAGCCTCCGCCACACACCATTACGTGGCTTGCGCAGCATGATGTAGATGTAGATGAAGTCCGGCGTATTTTCTTCAAATGGTTCAAATGGCTCTGAGCAGTATGGGACTTAACATCTGAGATCATCGGTCACCTAGAACTATCTAAACCTAACTAACCTAAGGTCGTCACACACATCCATGCCCGAGGCAGGACTCGAACCTGTGACAGTAGCAACAGCGCGGTTCCTGACCGAAGCGCCTAAAACCGCTCGGGCACAGCGGCCGGCTATTTTCTTCACCCTATAGATATATCGCAGTACAGTCAGTTGCGTAAGTCAGACTGTTACTAGGCTGACTGTGAGATTGACAGTTACACATGTGTATATGTTAAATAAATAAGTGCTTGTGACAAATGAATTTAATTACCTACAGGGTCTGTGCCCATAAAAAAAGTGTCTCCAACAACCAAAGCAAAAAGTTCCTAGATCCAACTCAAAAGTAACTGTGCACCTATTTTCCTTATTAAAATTTGTATTCATACGTAATAATGGCAATCATATGCGTAACTGATACAGTAGAAGCCTGATTGTTTTTCTCCTCACTTCCTGCAGATTCACCATGCTATAGCGTGCTTGACCACAAAGGAAGTCTGAGTGGTTGGGCATCGGGAAAGCCCGAGGATTGTCAAAATGAAAGTCTTGGGCCCTGACCCTCATTTGTTTACATATTTTAAATTTAACTAACATCTTTTCAACCCGCTTCGCATATAAACTTGATTTACAAGGCGTCTGGTACCAGCAGCCGACAGTTTAAGGCTGATGTCAATCGAATGAACAGTTTGTTTGCTTGTTTTCGGGATCTCCTACTCGTATATCGCCACCCACCTGCAATGTCGCACCGTTTCAGTTCCGCAGGAGCACCGGGCGAAGTCAGCTGGCAGGAAGAAAGCAGGCTAGTTCCGAGGGCGCACACGGGAGCAATAGATGCCGCCACATATATGGAACTTTTGGTGCATCCGCTACGTCATTTTTCCTCAGCCAATCCGAGCCCACATCGCTAGACCAATAGTTGTCTAGCAGTCATCCGCCATGTTGGTACAACTGCTCTCGCCCGGCAAGCAGCAGGCACTTCCATCTCTGTCAGCAGAAGCAGAAGTTCGCCAGCACCACGCCGCCGCCCACACTCGATGTCGCCTCGCCCCTGCCATCCACACCACCGGCGACCCGCTACTCCGACTATGGGCTCTGAGGGTGGAACTCCTTGTATTGCTCGTGAGATGGGACTTTAATTTTCTGCCTCGCGCGCATATCTAAGAAGATAGTCGTTCTCGTTTGCAATAGAACTTTTCAGAGGATAGTCTCACACAAAGATTTGTTTGTCTTGTTTTCTAAGAACTTTTAGTTGCCAAAGAAGTTATTAATTTATTTTCAAAAAGGATTTTTTATTCAACATTTTAAACATAGCTGCACAACAGCAACGGTTTCACATAATAAAATTATAAACAGCCGACCAGTTGCAACGGATAAAGAAATTCTTTACCTAAGTTTCGACAAATATAAATTTGTCTTCTTCAGAAGGTAACCTAAGGGCAATGAACATCATAGCTTACATTAGAAAAGTATGAAACTTATATTTGTCGAAACCTAGGTAAAGAATTTCTTTATCCATTGCAACTGGTCGGCTGTTTATAATTTTATTACGTGAAACCGTTGCTGTTGTGCAGCTATGTTTAAAATATTGAAGTTCCTGCCTGCCGAGGTATCAAAAGCTGCATCCAGGTACATGGACATCAAATTAAAAACTGTGAAAGCAGGTACGGCTATTGATTTTAATCAACAGTGCCTAGATACAGACATCACCCCTGATTATGTGAAGGCGTACTTAAATTTGAAACAGTGTAATAAAGTACCTTCTGTTAAAAAGAAATTGGTACATTTAGTCATTTCTGACAGCACAGTAAACTTGTACAAGAAAAAAGATGATCTTAACAGTGAAGCTTACTATATACACCTATTTTTAACAAAAGCCTTTAAAGATCTTTTTAATTCCAAATTGACCGCCTGTGGAATAATATTAATGAATGGCTTTATAATCGCAAAGAAGAAATTAGGGCCAGACATGAAAGAAAGTTGTTGAAGTTCCGTAATAGGGCCACAAGCAAAAATGTTAATATAGCAGACAATAGTGTCAAACATCAGTTTTACGAAAGAATATTGAATAAAACTAACATTACTTTTACGCAGGTTGAAAATGACTTGTTATGTAAAGGCCTTAAATATAATTTGCCTACTCAACTCGATAAAGATCCAATTATCTGTAATCTTATTGTAGATCTTAAAATCGGTTTAGAATCCCTTACATTAGAGGAAACCAAGCAAGTCAAATGTGTCTACGCATGTAATAACGTAATAGACAAAGAAATTAAACTATATTCTAATGTTCAGTCGGGTGAATATAGAATAGTAAAAAACATTTATCGTAAACTGAGAGAACAAGACGCCTTAGTCTCTAAGAGTGACAAAGGGAACACTGCTGTCGTGGCTTATAAAAATGAATATATTGAAAAGACGGTAAAGTTTTTTGAGGACAATGACATCGCTGGTTTACCGTAGATCCAACCGCGTAATTGCAAAAAGAAATCCGGCGCACTTTAGCTAGTTCTGTCAGCTTGTTCAATAACTTCCAAAAGAAATGGCTTATAAATATGAACCCGAAACCAGAAGTCAGTTTAAACTGCACAAACAAAATCACCCGATTCGCACTTTAGTGAATGGAATAGGTAGCCCACATCACACACTCGCTAGGCGCCTCCATTTCAAAATTAAAGATGCTTTCATATTTGAAAATAATTTGTCGGTGAAAAACAGCAAGGAATTGATCAACAATATTCAAACTGTATGATGTACACCTGACACTAGACTGGTTTCCTTTGACATCGTCAGTCTTTATACAAATGTCCCTATCGATGTAACCATAGCCCTTGTAAAAAAGAATTTACTAAAACATAAAACACTAAATGAAATTCAGATTGCAGAACTGATTAGTTCGCTTACAGTCGTTTTGAAATACAATTACTTCACGTTCAATGGGAAAATGTATATACAACCAGATGGTTTAGCAATGGGTAGTCCCCTCGCTGGTATTTTGGCAGATGTTTTCATTAACGCTTTGGAAATAACGTTCTTCAATTCAAGTTCAGAATTACGCCACAAAATCCGTTATTATGCACGTTATGTTGACGACATTATCATTGCTTTTGACGGTACTGATCATGAGTTAGAGCTTCTCTTCAATACTTTCAATGGTTTACATGAAAAAATTTCCTTCACAAAAGAACTTCAGAACCAAAAAGGTGAACTTAACGTTCTTGATTTAACAATTTCTATACAGAATAGTTCCTTCAATTTCAACATTTTCCGTAAGGAAACGTATTCAGATAATGTCATCCCTGCTGACTCAACTCATCCAAAAGCTCATAAACTGGCGTTTTTTCATTCTGCCATTCACAGTATAGTAACTACTCCTTTATCACCTGCCGATCAACAAAAATAATTGAATGTCATCAAAGCGATTGCGGTTAATAATGGGTACAATCAGAATATGATCGATTACATGTTCAGTAAGAAAACTTCCCAAAAAAACTGTTCGACTTTGAGCAACACCCCCTCTCCCCCCCCCCCCACCCCCCCCTGCCCCCCCACTGATAGCAAAGAAGCTAAAAAATTTCTTTCTATTCCTTTCTTAGGCAATATATAGGATAAAACGTCTTCTAATGAAAAAATATAACTGTAACGTCTCCTTCTCTACAGATAACAGTTTAAGGAGAAATCTTGTGCATTCAGTACAGATCGCTGGCGATTGGTTTTCCAATTCAGGGATTTACAAACTAACCTGTAACAACTGTTCTTGATATTATATTGGTGAAACAGGCAGAGCTGTGAAAACAAGATACAAAGAACACCTATTAGGTAAAAAAGGAGCGAATATACACAATTCTACTTTTGCTGAACATCTCCTGATAGCCAGTCATACGCCAAAACATTTAGAAGACACTGTTGTCCTACACAGAGAAAACAAAGGGCGTAGATTAGATCTCTGAGAACAGTTACAAATTTTCAAACATCTTGAGCTCAAGTACGGTAATATACTGAACGACCAGTTGAACCTAGCTTGTAGACAATTTTTCGAAGGCTTTAAACCTGTACTGTTCATGGTATAACTTTAATGCTGGTAACCTTAGTGGTTTATTTCCTCAGGAAGCTATGATGCACCTTCAGTGCTTTAAGCTCACTACCCCTTATGTAATGGTGGTTTTGTCACGATGTATGTTTGCTACTACATCGGCCCTTATGAGATTTTGCCTGGTTCTAAAATTTTGTTTTTCCTGTGAATGTATATTAACAGGATCGTGTACCAGTGTTCGTAATTCTTTCTTGACAAGAGCCATTATTGTCAATTTTAAAGTTCTGACATGTATACCGTTTGTGGGCTTCACTAATATAGTAATGTAATTTTTTATATTTTAGCTGTATATGCCACTGGGCGAAAGTTTCTCGCGTAAGCGCCACCTGCCTTTTTTGATGTATAACTACATTATTTGTACCAATGTTCCCATACTGTTGTAACGGGAGTGTTAATTTCCTTCCTTTTTTATTGTTACTCTACCCAAGGACGTTATTAATACTGATAATTTACACGTTGCCTTTGTACGCCAACTGGCACATATTTCTCGGCACGAGCGCCACCTACCCTGTTTTCAGAGTAACTACGCTCGCCGATTGCACTCAGTCGGTTGTGAGCTCTGCAAGATCAAAAAAAATGGTTCAAATGGCTCTGAGCACTATGAGACTTAACATCTATGGTCATCAGTCCCCTAGAACTTAGAACTACTTAAACCTAACTAACCTAAGGACATCACACAACAGCCAGTCATCACAAGGCAGAGGAAATCTGCAAGATCCATGAGCTATTTTATATTAACGTGACAAACCCTAATTCTAGGGCTATATTTTAGTTTTGACACATGGATCTATGCCGACAATTGTAAAAACGGCAATGGTACATTAGTCCTTACTAATGTAAAATTGTAGGTACCAGTCGTCGCTATCATACTTCTGTAATGCAAGAGTTCTCTAATTTTTTTTAAATTTATTTTCGGCTTACAAGTTTCATACTTTTCTAATGTAACCTATGATGTTCATTGCCCTTAGGTTACCTTCTGAAGAAGACAAATTTATATTTGTCGAAACCTAGGTAAAGAATTTCTTTAGGATTTTTGTTTTTTTTTGTTTTTAACTGCCAACAGAGCACAGATTGTGAACATAAACTGATTGTGTCAGTAAACTGATTTGCAAGTGTAGTCACAGACTTGCTGTAAAAGAGCCCCACGCTGGAACGCTTCAGTTCGCGAAGAGATGTTTCAAGAATTTCACGTGACTGTTCCAGATAGGGCGCCTGTGTTTGAGTCACCATGGCTTCGGCAGACGTGCTTATGGACCTTACTCATCTGATCCTCCTTCTTCTACAACAGACACAGTGGGCAACGAGGCTCTTCTGGCGAAACTCGCGGATCCAGCGCACCAGACCCCTGAGGTTTCGGAGCACGGGGACACAATCCCCACCCCCAGATGGAGCTTCCAGCAGCCACCGGCTCCCTCCCGTGCGTTCGACCAGAAAATTGAGACGTGGTCGTGCAACATAGCGCAGATGAACATTTCCTGGTGCACAAGTTGACAGGTTACACCCAGTGGCGCACTTATCTTTTGGCCAATGCCGGCCCCATTGTGTAGCATCTCATCCAACACCTGCATCCTGAGGCTGATCAAGACTGTTTCCTGTGAACTTCTGAAGTCTGGCCTCTCTGACTACTTTGATTCCAGCGTTCATGTCGCCGTAGACCGCCTCTGTTTCTTCATTTGTCAAAAACTTTCTCATAAATCTTAGGACTCTCTCAGGACGGTTGTTTCCAGTATGCTAAGGACCAGTGCAAACGCCCATATGCCTCCTTCCTGGTGTGGGTGACATGGTTCAAGTGCATCCCCAGATGAGGCCCTCCATCACGATTTGCTCATGCTTAAGGATCCCTCCCTTGAGTCTTGCCTTCCCATTATTTGGGTGTACGATCAATCTCAGCGCTCTTCGGTGTCCCTGCAGAATCTGGCGTTGGTCTTTGCCTCTAAGCCGCCTCGGAAGCCTTCTGCCTCTTCCAAACCTCCCCAAGACACAGGCCAGCAGGGTGAACATTGGCTGCATCCTCTTCCCCAGTGCAGTCAATATTTCATTAGCCATCATGGGCAGCAATGTCATTTTTGCCATGCCAAATGTTCAGCATGTGGAACGCCCAGCTACCATTCCGAAGTTTGGTTCCTTGGTGATGTCTGTCGATTGACTGTCTCCTTCCCCTCCCGACACTGACGACTCCAGGGACAGCGATGCTCTGCCGTACGTTCTTTTGATCCACAAGGTGCTCCCTTCCTCCCACGAATCAATGTCTCTCCCTGTCCTGCATAAGATTGTCCCAGTTTCTCTCGAAATTGATACCGGGTCCTCTACCACTGTCATCGACCAGCCAACTTATAAGGCCCTGGGATCCCCCACCCTGCAGCCCATCCACACCCAGCTACACAATTTTAGCGACAACCTCATTTCTGTCAAGTGTGCCCTCTCAGTCTGCATTCAATACGAGGACACACCTCTCATGGGACGCATTCTGGTGGTTGAAGTTCCTCTCGCCTCTAACCTTCTCGGCTTGGAACTTTTCACCACTCTGGGGCTGCAGATTCTTGATGCCAGTCCTCATGTCAGTTGGGTGGAGGCCGGATCCTACGCCTCCTAAGCACCTTCTTCTGGCCTCAAGGACTTTGAGGCCGATGTCACACTTCTTCCATCAATGGTTCCTAAGTTTTACAAAGCCCAGACCATTCCCTTTGCACTCTAAGACTGACCCTGACAGGAACTCTGTCGTTTACAGGACGCTAGTATCCTCACTCCCTTCTCCAACAGTAGCTCGGATATCCCAGTTCTTGTCAACAAGGCTAATGATGCCTTATGCATCTGCAGCGATTTCAGTGTTACAGTCAACTCCCAGTCAGTGGTGAACTCTTACCTTATTCCCAAAGTTGAAGAGATTTCCTCTAAATGGGTGCCAGCAAGATTTTTGCAAAAATTGATCTTCGTGACATCTAGCTCCAACTTCCTTTGGACGCAGTATCCAGGGACATTTTGGTTATCAGTACCCCATTTGGCCTTTTTCAATTCAATTTGCTCCCTTTCAGGTATCGCCAGTGCACCAGCGATTTTCCAGCGTTATGTTGAACAATTTTTGCGGGGTGTTCCCCACGCTGCCAGCTACTTGGACGATATCTCGGTCCCCAGTGACCTCGCCCACAATCTGGACGTTTAGTTTGCAGTGTTTGATCGTGTGGGTCTCTGTTGTAACATGGACAAGTGTGACTTGTTTGTGAAACAAGTGGAATATTTTGGCCACGACGTTAGTGCTTCTAACATCCGCCCAGTCCCATAGTTCGTTGAGGCCATCCAAAAGCTCCTTGTGCCTTGCAATAACGCTAAACTTAAATCTGTCTTAGATCAGTTGAACTGCTATCACCATTTCACTCCCCGTGCACCTGCCGTTGCGTTGCCCCTCCATATTTCCTCTCCCCGAAGTGAAGGGTGTTCCACCTATTAAAACAGGCGCTCCTCAAGCCTACCTACTTGATGACCTATGATCCCTCCCAGCCGCTCACACTCGTCGCAGACGCCTCCGATTATGGTATGAGAGCTGTTCTTGAAAGCTGTTCTCTCCCACATGCAGTGGAGCAGCCAATTGCATTTGTCTCTAAAGCTCTTAATTCCGCTCAGCATAAATACAGCCAAGTCGGAAAGAAGCATTTGGCATTATTTTTGGGCTCAAAAAGTTCCATGAATATCTCTATGGGCATCCATTTGCCCTCTATACATACCGCAAGCTCCTGCTGCCCCTGCTCTGGGCTTTCGCATCTGTCCCCACCTACACAGCCTGCCACCTCCAGCACTAGGCCCTCCCTTGAGGAGGCTCTTCACCTTTTTTCTTACGTCATACAGAGCCACTCCAATGGAGGGCTTCTCTCTAGCAGAACAGCTCCATGGTCGGCCTCTCCTTCCCTCTCTGTCCATTCTCCATCCACCAAACTGTTCCACTTCTCCCCCCTTCTTCCCTCCAGCATCGTTTTTATCCTGGAGACCCTTTCTGGGCTATGAATTTTGTCAGTGGCCCATCTCCTGGGCCGAGCTGTGCTTCTCATCACACTCCTCATTGGCTCCAAATCCTGCAAGCATAACTACCATCTCCAGCCCCATCGTGGTTCCCCATCTGAGGTGGACTCCGCAACTCAGCTCCAGACACACAGAACTGCAAATGTCTCGCTGCATGCCCAACCGATGCGTTGCTTCTGCTTGTCGACCCCTCCACCCACCAATTCAATGGACATCTACCCACCAGCATCCCCTGCCTGGCCCTGAGGTGATGCTTCCGGCAGCGACGCCGCCCTTGACTCCTACTGCTGCCTCCACCTCTCCTCGGTCTTTCTCGGGGAAGGGAGGTAAGATATGGCGTGTTTCCGTGTTCTCCAGCAACGCCACCAACCAGCAACATTGCATCGCTATGCGGGTTATCATTCCAGATCTGCAGGCGCACTGGTTGAATTCTTTTTATGCAGCCAATCCGAGGCCACATCACTAGACCAATAACTGTCCAGTAGTCATCTGACATATGGGTATAACTGTCCTCACCCAGCGAGCTGCACGCAGTTCCATCTCCACCAGCAGAAGCAGAAGTTCGCCAGCACTACACCGACACCCAGACTCGATGTCGCCCTTGCCACCTGGGATCGCCGCACATGGCAACCTATTGTTTCGGCTGTGGACTCTGAGACTGGAACTCCTTGTATTGCTCCTGAGATGAGCTTTAGCTTTCTACCTATTGTGCTTGTCTGAGAAGATAGTCATTTTCGTTTGCAAGAGAACTTTTCAGAGAATAGTCTCACACAAAGAATTATTTACTTTCTAAGATCTTTTAGTTGTCAAAGAAGTCATTCTTTATTTTTCCAAGAAGGATTTTTCTTATTTGTTTTGAACTGCTAACAGAGCACAGAATTTAGGTTTGTGAACATAGACTGATTGTGTCAATAAATTAATTTGTAAGTGTAAGCAATGACTTACTGTAAAAGTTCCCCAAGCCGGGACACTTCAACTGTCATAAGGATAACAGAGGAAGCTAAATGCTCACACATATTTAATACGCAAGTTAAAAAAAAACAGGAAACATTATATACAAAGGGTGCTCCATAACCAATACTAGGGAACACACTAAAAACATTGCATGGACTTCAACATCAAATTGGGCTACTCGCGTAATTTCGGGACGATGCTGCTTTCTACATTTTTTTGTAATAGCGAAACTTGAATATTATATGCATTCACCTTGTTTTGTATAGGTTTCTGTGAGGTTTACTAACAGCTATTGTGCGGTACTCTTGCTATGGACGTAAAGATCAGTGTGTGAAAGGAGGACCAGTTATGTTTCATAGGTACGTACAACAAATGGATAAGTGTAAATGTCACATTGATATGAGGCACTTTATATGTTAAAAAATATCGAGACACGTTATTATAAAGTAGAATTTCTGCGATTTTATGGCCATTTGTTTACGAGACAAGTACTAGATAAATTCGCAAATTTATTTAAGTAAACTCTTAGTCAATGTATGCACACTGGTGCTGTGTTCTATGCAGATTAAATTTATACTTGACAATCATATTAATTTCCTTCAATTTATGGAGGTTATCAAACAGTTGTGTGTATCTTACTGTTTCCAAATGAGGCAGTTTCCTATAGTGTCTTTAGAGCTTAATTAATTAGAATAGATTCGACAATATGAATCAGCGCCATAAGAAACCTAATAAAATATTGTTGGCTGTCATTTACTTTATTACTCCAAAATTCGAGCATCGATGTGTGCCAGTGTACGGTTTTACTTTTCTGATGAAATGGCAAAAAAATGCTATAGATATTTTGCTTGTCTCTCAAAAGCAGAAGCGCAAATACAGAAAAATTGAAAATAATAATGGATAAGAAGGTGGTGCAAATCGCTTACCATATTCAACTGCAACAGTTTCATAGTGTCAAATGTGTTGCTTCTCGTGACACTTTGGTACCGTCTACAGTGTCACTGTAACGTAAATAATTAGAACAGAGATCCGACAATACGAATAAGAGCAATACAAAACGTAAAATATTGTTGGCTGTCACTTCTTATCCCGTTACGAAATAAACGTAAGTAAAGTGGAATCTAAACTATGATTCTGTGGCAAAGAAGTACAATACCATTGCTCTTCACATCTTAAGGCCTACTTAAGTTCCTCGTCTCAAACTGTTAAGATGTCTGTAAAACGATTATACGTAGTTTCACGGTACATCTAAAGGTGACCTATTTGTAGCAGTGAAGCAATAACGCTCAAAATGTTCTGAGGGCTACACGGGCTAAAATGCACCGTCCCAATATCACGTGACTTAAGCTGCAGGCGATGTTGCGGACAGAATTCCCGTTCTGCGCATATGAATCTCACTCCATACACAATTATACTCTATGAGTGGACAAAGGTTCATTATACACTGCCCACGACATCCATTTCAGGATCATTCCATCACTCAAAAAACCTGTGTAATGACAAGAAACGAAACAAGCGAGAGAACACGGCGAGGCAGGCACACTGCATTGATATTCGGAACAGCGTTGACGCTGCAGATAGGGCCAAAACGAATCACAACTGATCTTACAGTGGCATGCCACACATGAACTGATGAACGCTAGAGTTAAGTTTAAGCATATCTCTCGTCTGGGTTTGAAACATAAAATATTCCCAGCGACACCATGCAATGATGTTGCACTTAATCGTCATTCATATCGCTCATAATACATGGCAACAGATTTAACTGCGGTAACTGTTCAACTGTGTGTGAAATCTTATGGGACTTAACTGCTAAGGTCATCAGTCCCTAAGCTTACACACTACTTAATCTAAATTATCCTAAGGACAAACACACACACCCATGCCCGAGGGAGGACTCGAACCTCCGCCGGGACCAGCCGCACAGCCCATGACTGCAGCGCCTGAGACCGCTCGGCCAATCCCTCGCGGCTAACTGCGGTAACATCGCTTGTATAGTGTGACTTAAGTTTAACACACCGTAAACTGCTTTATTTGATTGCAGCTAAACTTGGAAATGGATTACCAAAGCTCCAGTTCCATGCCACCGTCCCCAGTCGATGCTAGCTGAGTCGGACACGTTCAAGCATCCAAAGACACATGTTATTCTTTCCACTGCATCGAAATGTGGGTAAAGCTAGGCAGAAGTGCTCATGACGTCATGCCGTATGACTCTAATGAGTTTAAATTTCTTAGGGTGGCTGTACGGCCGTCATGTTTGAAGCAAATTTAATACCCGTCCGCCATTTCTTCTGTATTAAAGAGCGTCTTCTGCTTTATTAACCCCCCTTGAAATTACGGCAGCATCAAGTAAAGTTATAATCGACATATGGATAAACTTTTCGATTCATCTAAGACTGCAACATGACTCAAAACACACTCGTCTATCCACGATAACTTCTTGTTGCTCGCAAACTGAATATAACTCAATGTAATTTCAGTAGGTACTCTGAATATTATGCAGTAAGCTTCGAAACGAATTGTAGTGAGCTGGCGCAGAAATTTTGTATTTTGTTTGTATTTTCAGCACAGTCAAAGCCTCAAAAATCAGAATACTATGGACGAGAATATTTTAAAAATAATTGTAGTTAACACAAGTATTCAATAACAATAATAATGACTTACAATATAATAAAATGATTTACTGCCGCTACATGTTTATAGTGTTCTATCGTCATTTCATTTCCACAATGTTTTCATTAGCATTTCATTGTTTCAGTGCCTTCACTCACATGCTGTTTCTGTAATGTTGTCATTGAGCTTTAAATAAAATAAGCTTAGTATCCAGTTGTCCTGCAACTTTACCTGTCAGCTCACAAGATTTATGTCAGTGATTTATTCTGAAGATAAAATAATGCTTGAGGGGAAGTTTTTTTTACACATAATGCGCTTTCCTTCCAAATTAAATTGTTGTAAAAATATGGTCAAAGTTTATAAATAAGTACCTTCTCGTCAGTTGCAGCGAAGTGTTCTTGGGTGAGACAACTTCACAAACTATATGACTTAGCAGAATAAAAATGTATGGTCAGAGTCTATTTCCTTATTTTCTGAGAATGTTGTGATACATTATAACTAGCTTGAAGTTCCAAAAGCTCCTTCAACAGGTCCGTTACGTTATCATTATTTAACGTATAAGAAACTGAAATACATAGACTTTTTTCAAACTGGCAAGTCAAGATACTAACTGCAATATTGTTCTTTTGTGTCGTACACTAAGTTGCTTTATATGTTTCTTTAGTAACACATTATCTGCTTGTAGTCTGTCATATTGCGTTTTCAGCTTTCTTATGACTTGGAAGACCTGTAACTGTCATTGTCATAAACAGGTGTACTAGGAACCATAAACAATGAAATTCCATCATTTGTGTGTGTGTGTGTGGGTGGGTGGGTGGGTGTGTGAAGAGATCCGACGGAATAAAAATTAAATACGTAAATAAAACTGATAAACACATATGGTGTCTCTCCACGTGGGAAACATATGGGCGCGAGTCCAGTCGTCTTGAGAAAGTGCATGAATATCAATAAGAAAACGTTAATTCTTTCGAAGAAGTTACTGTTTATAATGAACTTTATTTACGTAAATAACGCTATTAACGTAAGTGATGCTATTTACGTAAATAAATACCATTAGCAATAGTGACTGTTGCTGTTTCCTTCTTTGACAGAATCAACCTATATGTTGTGCACAGCTACGCTCTCAAAATGTGAGTTTTCGATAAAATAGCGTAGTACGAGAAATCAGCATAAACAATCAAGAAATTGAAGACAGAACAAAACACAGAAATAAAGTTAAAAGGTGATATGGTTCCCAAGACAAAATAGTTGAAGAAGGGAGCGAAAGAAGCGGGACAGCAGAAGAGAGGAGAAAAAAAGTGAACAGATGACAGTGTATCGGCGAAAGCGTAAACCTAGCTAAACTTTTGTCCTTACCTGGCCTCTAACGAAATAAGAAGAAGAAGAAGAAGAAGGGAGAAAGCGCAGGTTACATATCATTTATTGAAGAGAATTTACTAAATATACATGCAGTATTTTTTCATCACTGTACATGCGAATGGGACATGATGTAGCATATTGTGGGGTAAGCGGTATAGGAAAAAGAAAGGAATACTGATGTTTAACGTCCCGTAGACATGGAATTCATTGGAGGCAGAGCGCAAGCTCGAATTGAAAGATTAGAAAATGAAATCGGCAGTGTCCTTGCAAAGGATTCGTCTCAGCAACTGCCTGGAGGGATTTAGCGGTATGACGGAAAACGTAAATCAGGATGGGGTCGGACGCTGACTGGAACCGGTGTCCGCCCGAATTTGAGTCCAATGTGCTAACTATTGTGCCACCTCGCTCGCTTTATACAATAAAAGGACACAAAAGTGACTAGCATGCTTTCAGTACTGAACAAGACAAAGCACACAACCAATGTCTTGACACTTATTTACCATATGTTGCCTAAGACTTACGTTTCTGAAGTCGGTCAATTACGGCCGAAACCTGTCATGGTTAAAAACCAGTTCTATGATTGTATCTAGAAGCAATATAACTAACAGAATAAAGGTTAATATTCATTTGTTTGACTGACACAAACCTCTTCTCACTCTTACAGCAAGAACTACTAAATTTGGTGCAACGTTTGAAACAATTCTACCGCCCCTAGCGCAGTTTCTTGATTTTGTCTACATACTTATTTCCTGTTACTCAGTTCTTCATTTGTAAAAACACTAGTAAATTATAAAAGATTTGTGATTTAATTCGATAGCGGAAATCATCTGCAAAAAACGCACTATAAATGTATACCTTCCAACAAACGTTATCTGGTATTTTTGTTCGGTCATCTCTTACTAGACGTATGAAACAGTGTTATCACTAAATTCATGGCATCAATAACCGCCACTGTGGAGCCTAAACAAATCAAAGTTCACTTGCAAATAAATTTACTGGTTTGTATCTTCCGTCGGTACAATTACGCAACAACCCTATCGTTACCGAGATGAGTGTGCAGCTTACATCGCTGAAAACTCAGTAAGATGCTCTCTGCCAAAGCTTTCAAGTGTGTTAGCCCTACTCCTCACCACGATGTACCATAGATATTTTGACAGGAGAAATATTCCCACTGATTGGAGAAGAATACAGGTCGCAGGCATCTACAAAAACATAAAATGAACTCATGGAGGTACATTCTGTCTTTGCAACTAAATGAAAGGCAGTTTGTTTTTTGCCATATGTATTTCTGTTCTTTTATTTATGAAGCATTTTCAGTGCCTGTGTTACATGTTTGTTTCTACATATATAATAAACGCATTATGTAGCATCTACAAGTACTTTTTACCCGTAGTTTCACTCGGTCATCTCTTATTAGACCTATGAAACAGTGCTATCATTAAATTAGTTCCATCAATTACTGCAAGAGCTTGTAACTGCTACATAAAGCACTTATTATAAGTATAAAAACAAATATGTAATACAGGCCACTGAAAATGCTTCATAAATAAAAGAAACCCGTCTGGCAAAAACAAACTGTCTCTCATTTAACCGCTAAGACTGGGCATACCTCAGTGAATTATGAAGCAGCTAAGGAACAACGCAAAACGGAAATAATGATGAGAGAAAGAATTTATCCACAGAACTATTGCTGTGTTTAGTAACATTCGTATCTAGCAAAAACATTGTGTTCTCACTTCAAACATTATGACATACCACGCCCAAAATAGCCTGCTCCACTGAAACCAGTACAAGAACCGTAGACATTGACAATGAGAGCCGGCCGCTGGGGACGAGAGGTTCTAGGCGCTTCAGTCTGGAACCGCGCGACCGCTACGGTCGCAGGTTCGAATCCGGCCTCGGGCATTGATGTGTATGATGTCCTTAGGTTAGTTCGGTTTAAGTAGTTCTAAGTTCTAGGGGACTGATGACCTCAGATGTAAGACCCATAGTGCTCAGAGCCATTTGAACCGTTTTGACAATGAGCAACTCGAATTATCTACATCTGATCTACGTTCCTACGGGATATTTAAGTGGGCATTGCAACCGGACAAAAATTTTCCTTCTATGATGGTCGCCGCATGCTGTCCTGGATGGAGAGTCATCCACACACATTGAAGAAATATCTGATGTGAACCACGGGAGTGCAGTAGAACTATTGCTGTTTATGTTTTACATTAATGACTTAGCAGATAGTATTAGCTAAAATGTCAGACATTTTACAGTTGGCGCAATTGTCTATGAGGAAATTTTATCCCGTAAAAAAGCAGCAATATGCAGTTAGACATCGACAAAATATCAACCTTTCACAAATACTGGCAACTTGCTCTTAATGCAGGGAAATGAAAAGTACGCTTCACACGAAACGCGAGAGCCTCATAGCCTTTGATCGCACGATTAATGGGTCGCCATTGGGGCAAGCCATGTCAGGTATGTATAAGAGAGTGCGAAACGGTAGTCATTAAGTTTAAATTATCACATCGAAAAATGTAGCACATAACTAATGTTTTGTTTCAGTTGTTGCCAGATAGATGTCTGCAGTCCTTGTAAACACTGAAACCCAAGCAACCCAGTAGCACAGCAGGCCTTTAGAGGAGTCAAGCAAAATGGCGCAGACCATCTCCTCCACTTTATCAGTGGGTTGCAGAATTTTGTTTTAACTCCTCCATCAGCGTGCCACGATATTGTGACATGTACCTGCAAAGAAGTAAACAAAACATTAACCTCGCATTGTTTTTCAGGTGATAATTGAAACTCTATGATTACCTGTAGTAAAAACGTGGAATGTTCGGAAAGTAAAGATCGATTAGGTGTGAAGTGGAAACCACAGTGAAAATACTATGAAGCTTTGCACAGATGTGTTGGGTAGTGTCTCTAGTAAGCCCCTCGATCACGTCACATCGTTCTTTTCAGTTCTGAGCGCACAGTAAACCCTTAAAGGCGCCTAGAAAATAGTCTCCCGCCAGGTGTGAGGGCTTGGTGAGAGATTTCGCCTGCTGTCACACAGGCCACATAACACAACTGTCACGCGTTTCCTTCTTCATAACAATTCTCGACCGCAATCTGCAGGGGCGTTTTCGATAGGAAGTGCCAGATCACCCACAACTGTCCCCGTCATTAGTTCCCCGTCAGCTCCATTCTGCTCACATGAACCGCTGGCTGTGAAGAGCACATTTTCGCACAGACAGCGAGCTGTAGACGAGCGTAGAGAAATCGCGGAAAGCAGAGGCGGGTGCCTTCTATGACGAGTATATTGGTATGTTGGAACAACGCTACGACAAATGGGAAATTGTAGTAGGTACCTATGGGACAAAACTGCATAGGTTACCTGACCCTAGGCTTACACACTACTCAATCTAACTTAAGCTAACTTACGCTAAGGGCAACATGCACACCCAAGCCAGAGGGAGGACTCGAACCTCCGACGGGGGGAGCCGCGGAAACGGTGGCAAGGCGCTATAGACCTCGAGGATACCTCTTGCGGCTGACGACTGTGGAGAGAAGTAGCTGAAAGTTGCAGCTAACTGTTGCCTATCCCATATATAACTCATAGATAAAATTAGCCAAGTAAGAGGTCCCACAGAAGGGTACGATTTCTGTTTCTTCATTAGTCGAGCAAGTGGGAAACCTGAATATATGAGGTGTGTGAGAAAAGTAATGAGACTGGTTCTTTAATTACCAAACTTTTTATTTTCTTTCCAAACTACAACATTGTCCCCTTCAAAGTAGTTCCCTTCAGCAGCTATACATTGGTGGACTCGTTATCCCCAGTGTTGGTAGCAGCGCAGAATGCCTTCACCTGGTAGGGCCTTTAACATGTCGGTCACATTCTTTTCCACGTTCTCCAGAGTCCCAAAATGAGGTCCTTTTAAGACATTTTTCAATTTCTGGAAAAGAAATGCCTCAGATCAGGTGAATAGAGGGGCCGCGGAAAAAAACAGATATGCCTTTTGAGGTAAAAAATTCCGTGATGAAAGTGGCCGTGTGGTAACGTTTTTCGGCACCGTTTAGGCATAAACCTTCCGCATGTGCAAAATTCCAGTCATAATTTTACGTACCGTGAAAGTGTTTAACAAGTCACCCATCACCCTTGTTATTAAACGCCAGTCTGGTCTCACCTGATTTTGAAGTTGAATGTCTCTCTGCGCGAGGTTCATCTTCAATGTTTTGGCCTCCCAAAAGGATTTGTGTCAGCAAAAAACTCGTGCTCTGGATAAGCAATGTACCCCATAGACCTGTTTCAACTTTTGAGAGGTCACACTCGCCGATTCTCCAAGTTTAACAAAAAAACTTGAAGGAATAACGTTGCTCTAAACTCCACTATCCCATTTTCGTAACACGCAACAAAATCACAACTTTTCAGATGGCGCTCTCAAAAATCACTTGATGGCCGTACGGAGATGAAACGCGGACTGAACATCTGGAAGGGATAAGCTCACCAGTCTACACGAGTAGAACAACACAGCTTCACCAGACCGCTCGCAACGTTGTCAGTCCCATTGCTGTTTTCACACACCTGCTACGGTACCGTCAAAAGTGCTTTCTTCCACGTACAGTGTAGATGTAGAGTCTATTCAAACTATGTTATTTAAGACTTTCACTTCCAGCTCCTTACCTCTGTGATGTTCTTATGTCTCACTATTAGTGACTACGTGCGATTCGTGGTGGGAACAATGAGATCATACCTTCGTTGGAGATGTCCAGTCCCTCGGTGGTCGTTCCTGGTTGCGGAGTAGAAGTTGCACCCCCCAGCACAGACACCGAGATCAACATCAGCACCGCTAGGGTGCGGAACGGTCTGGTCGCCGAATGCATGGCGCCTCATCTGGCTCTCTTCGTGCCTGGCCAGCAGAGCGCAGAGCTCTGCCGGTGACTCACCAGTGAAGACAGCGCGATCCGTGACGTCACAGCTTGCCGCAGATAACACTCTGATAGACACTGCTCCGTCTGATCTATTCGTCTCTACTTAAAAGTTTGGCGTTGCAGTTGTACTCATTATTCGTATCTCCTTTAAGGATTGCCAATATCTTATTTCTCCATGCATCGTCGAAAGTAAAATAGCAATGCAAATATCAGGTGTCAGAGTTTCATAAATTGAAAGGATACTGTCACGGAAGAAGACCATGAATATGATTTTAAAAAATTTGTATCAATATACACTAAGGTGACAAAATTCATGGAATACATCTTAATGTCAATAAATGATAATTAATTGAAACCCTCATCTGCCGACAGGTGTTGTTGATGTACCACGATGGGGACAGCTGAACATGTGTGCACTGACCAGGACTCGAACCCGGGATCTCCTGCTTACATGGCAGGCGCTCCACCCATCTGTTTTTTCGATATAGTTCGTTGCGTTTGGCCAGGGAGGACGTCACATAACATCCGTTCAAGTTGATCGTTGATTCCTTGACTCAGTTTTTTTTATTCCAGAGAGCACACAGCACTCTGACGGAACACGCTGAGCTACCGTGCCGGCATCCAACTGAGCCACCGAGGACACAGATGAATAGCGCGACTACAGGGACTTATCCCTTGCACGCTTCCCGTGAGACCCACATTCCCAACTGTCCACAATCTACATACGTAATGTTCCTAATGGATATAGGTATATCAACAACACCTGTCGGCAGCTGAGGGTTTCAATTAATTATTATTTATTCTAGAGAAGCTGCACCGTCATCAATGGCATCTGTTCTTTCGAGAACAGTTACTATCTTCATATATACTATCTTCATACATCTTAATATCGTGTGGGAACTCCTTTTGTTCGGCGTAGCGCAGCAACTCGAAGGCATAGAGTCAACATGTCGTTAGATACCCCTTGCAGGAATATTGAACCGCCAATTGCGAAAGTGTTGCCGATGCAGGATTTTGTGCACGAACTGACCTCTCGAATATTTGCCATAAATGTTCGACGGGATTCACGTCGGGTTACGTGATTGGGCAAATCATTCGCTCGAATTGTCCAGAATGTTCTTCAAACAAATTTCGAACAACTGTGGTCTGATGACAAGCCGAATAATCATCCATAAAAACTTCACTCTTGTTTTGGAACATCAAGTCCGTGAGTGGCTGCAAATGGTCTCCAAATAACCAACATAAGTTTCCAATCAATGAGCGGTTCAGTCGGACCAGACGACTCAGTCCATTCCACGCAAACACAGCCGACACCATTGTGAGGCCACCACTGCCTTGCAGAGGACCCAGTCTATTCCATGCGAAGACAACCCACACCGTTATGGAACCACTACCAGCTTACACAGTGCCTTGTTGACAACTTGGGTCCATGGTTTCGCTGTGTCTGTGCCACTTACGAACCGTACCATCAGTTCTTACCAACTTAAATCGGGATTTATCTGACCAGGCCACGTTTTCCAGTCGTCTAGTGTCCAACCGACATGATCACGAGCCCAGGAGGAACGCTGCTGGCGATGTCGTGCTGTTAGCAAAGGCACTAGCATCGGTCGCCTGCTGCCATAGCTCTTTAACGCCAAATTTCGCCGTATTGTCGTAACGGATTGTCGTACGTCCCACATTGATTCCTGCGGCTGTTTCACACAGTGTTGCTTGTCTATTAGCACTGTCAACGCTACGCAAACGCCGTTGCTCTCGGTCGTTAAGTGAAGGCTGTCGG
The DNA here is from genome assembly GCF_021461385.2 of Schistocerca piceifrons. Classification (NCBI taxonomy): domain Eukaryota; kingdom Metazoa; phylum Arthropoda; class Insecta; order Orthoptera; family Acrididae; genus Schistocerca; species Schistocerca piceifrons. The sequence goes on from NC_060140.1 coordinate 877,015,196, forward strand.
CCACTGCGTTGTTCATGTTGGTGAGTGGTAATGCCTCAAATTTTGTATTCTCGTCGCTCTCTTGGCACTGTGGATCTCGGAATATTAAATCCGTTAATGATTTCCAAAATGGAATGTTCCATGTGTCTAGCTCAAAGTCTGTTAATTCACGTTAATTCACGTACCCTGAGTACAAATGATAGCCCCGCCAACGCAATGCCCTTTCGTACTTTGTGTACGCGATATTATCGCTATGTATATGTGCATATCGCTATTCTCTGACTTCTGTCATCTCAGTATATATTCCATTAGATCTGGAAGATACCCTAACAAGTGATACAATGTCAAGTAACTTCTTCCGTGCACTTGACAGTGGTTTCCAGAGTGTGTATGTATGTGTAGTTATAAATGAGGATCCGTAATTCTTTATCTAGGTCCACAAATGCTAGCAAGATATCGTTATTTTACCTCGGCAGCCTTCCATTTCTAAGATCGATGCCGGAACTTCTTCACTGGTACGCTTTCCCTTCGCTAAACCATGCCGAACTTCATTCAGAAAGTCTTTAATTTATTTATCTTCTCCTCCGAACATTATTAAAATCAGCAATATACAAACTTGGCTTCAACACCTACAAAAGCCAAGCGGGCGCTACAAGAAGTTAATGCAAAAAATGAGATTAATGATTAAGGTAGGAAAAAAGAACGAAGGAAGTGGAAGGAAATTTCAGAAGGGAAACACACAATAATTTCAATGCTGGGGATCGCAGGTGACGCATCTTTCTAAACGGATGTAAAGAAGAAGCAGAAGATTTGTGGAAAGGAGTGAACAGTATACTTGGCGTACGACATGACTTTAGGATAAACGAAGCGAAGACGACGGCGATGAGTGACAGAAAGGAGAATAACGGCTTGCGTAACTTTAGAACTGACAACTGCCGCGCGGGATTAGCCGAGCGGTCTAACGCGCTGCAGACATGGACTGCGCGGCTGGTCCCGGCGGAGGTTCGAGTCCTCCCTCGGGCATGGGTGTGTGTGTGTTTGTCCTTAGGATAATTTAGGTTAAGTAGTGTGTAAGCTTAGGGACTGATGACCTTAGCAGTTAAGTCCCATAAGATTTCACACACATTTTTGAGAACTGACAACTGATTTACACTGCTGTGGGAGAAGTGAGAGAATTATCCTACCTACTGTACACGAATGCTGTTACACAACTGGCCGAAGCCAGAGAAACATCACACGTGGATTCAGGAGAATAAAGTTTTCTTCGGTAGAGGAGTTGTATTGATATGGAAATGAGGGAGGAGTACCTAAAAGTGTTCGCCTTGAGCAGAGCATTGTATGGAAGCGGAACAGGGACCATTGGTAATATGGAGTAGAAGAAACTTGAAGCTTATGAAATGTGGTGCTATCGAAGAACGTTAAAAATTAAGCAGGCAGATAAAGTGCAGAATGAAGCACTACTAAAAAGAATTGGTGATGACAGGACCTTACGGAAGGAGTAGTTAGTGGGACATCTGCTAAGGCATCCATAATAGCTAAGGTGGCTATAAGTGGAACAGTAGAGGGGGAAAATAGTACGGTACACGAAGATTAGAATATGCAAAATAGATTGTAGGCAGTTTTTGGATGCAAAAGTTCCAAAGAGATGAAAAGATTAGCAAGAGATAGAAAACGTTGCACGATGGTACCCAACCATTCCAAAAATACAAGTTTGAAAAAACAAATGCATTCACATTTCAATAAGTGATTTAGGATCTATGCCATAATAATCACAACAAAATTCTGAAAATTTCCACAGGTCCTCTTGAACGAATATCAAAATGGTTTCCACAAGTGTCGTTCCTCTGTCAGTGCTGCACTCAGCATGCAACAGATAATCGACAAGCATTGAGAATATGAGCGGAAACACACACACATTACTGACTGGGATTACAAATTAGAACTAGAAAGATATAATTACGAGACAAAAGATGTGTGAAATACGTACTGACAAAGACTTTCCAAGCCTTATCTTTTTCTTAACGTCAGTCTTCCAACTGGTTTGATGCGTCCCATCATGATTTTATTTCTATACCAATCTCTTCATGCCAGAGTAGCACTTAGAGTCATGTCCTTCACTGTTTTGTTCTTCATATTTCAGTGTCCGTGTTCCCCTACAGGCGCATGTTTTGCGTTCTACGACTCCCTGCAGTAGCATGGGAGCTATTTTTGGACTTTAACCACGTGTCCTCAATCCTCTCCCCGTTGTCCTTTCGTGGTAAGTTCCTATAGGACCAAACTGCTTAGATCATCGGTCCCTAGGCTTACATACTACTTAAAATAACTTAAACTAACTTACGCTCAGCATCTTTTAGTGACATCACACCTGAAATGCTTCTGTTCTCTTCCTGTAAGGTTACGCCCATTTGGCCGGTTGTCAGTCGCTGCTTCGTGTGCCCGTTAAGCTGTCCGTGGGGTCAGCTAAAGTGAGATGAAGGCTGTGGAAACTTGTAAAGACGTGTCAAATTTTTTTGCAGGTGTACTCTAAATGTCCAGCTGGTTCCATGGGCTTGAGATTAGCTGCCTTACAGTCTGGAACCGCGCCACCGCTACGGTCGCAGGCTCGAATCCTCCCCTCGGGCATTGATGTGTGTGATGTCCTTAGGTTAGTTAGGTTTAAGTAGTTCTAAGATCTAGGGGACTGATGACCTCAGAAGCTAAGTCCCATAGTGCTCAGAGCCATTTGAACCAATTAGCTGCCGACTGTCTCGCTGGGACCTCCCACCAAATGGCATGTGCAGACTGCAAAACACTTCGTACTTGCGAAATGAATTCATTGCTTCGAATTCGATCTCATGACCAATATTGTGAAACGTAGACTATGATTCCTGAAATTACGCAACGAAAACTGAAGCACTGCTGTGCACAAATATCTACAGCTCCAAACAAGACCTAAACGGTGATAGGTAGCAGACAGTTGCAGCAGTGGCTAGAAAAAGTCGCATTCTTGTATCATGTCTGTTTTCGGCGTGAAACCCATTTTAATTAACACAGAATCTATTAATCAAGCTAGAAAACACTTGTACAGTGACCAACACGTATTATGAAGCAAATTTTTATCGGCCTATGTCTAATCTTCATCCTCACATATCGATACACACTGAGGAGACGGAAGTTCAAAAATGGTTCAAATGGCTCTGAGCACTATGGGACTTAACATCTATGGTCATCAGTCCCCTAGAACTTAGAACTACTTACACCTAACTAACCTAAGGACATCACACAACACCCAGTCATCACGAGGCAGAGAAAATCCCTGACCCCGCCGGGAATCGAACCCTGGAACACGGGCGTGGGAAGCGAGAACGCTACCGCACGTCCACGAGCTGCGAACTCGGAAGTCATGGGATAACTTTTAATACCGAATCGGACCTCCTTTTGGCCGGCGAAGTGCAGGAGTTCGACTTGCCGTGGACTCAACAAGTCGTTGGAAGTCCCTTGTAGAAATATTGAGCTATGCTGCCTCTATAGCCGTCCATAATTGTGAAAGTGTTGCCGGTGCAGAGTTTTGTGCACGAACTGACCTCACGATTATCTCCCATAAATGTTCGATGGAATTCATGTCGATATGAATGGCCAAATCATTCGCTCGAATTGTCCAGAATGTTCTTCAAATCAACTACAAACAACTGTGGCCCAGTGACAATTCCATTGTTGTTTGGGAACAGAAGTCTATGAATGGCTGCAAATGGTCTACAAGTAGACGAACATAACCAATTCGAGTCAATGATCAATTCAGCTGGACTAGAGGACCCAGCGCATTCCATTCAAGCACAGCTCACACCACAATGGAGCTAACACCAGTTTGCACAGTGTCTTGTTGACACCCTAGGACCTTAGCTTTGTGCGGTCTGCACGACACTCGAACTGTCCCATCAGCTCTTACCAACTGAAACCGGGACTCACCTCATCAAGCCAGGTTTTCCAGTCGACTAGGGTCCAACCGACATGTTCACGAGTCCAGGAAAGGCACCGCAGACGATGTCGTGCTGATAGCAAAGGCACTTGCGTCGGTCGTGTACCGCTGTAGACCATTAACGCTAAATTGCGCCGCACTGTCCTAATGGATACGTTCGTCGTTCATTCCACACTGATTTCTGCAGTTATTGCATGCAGTGTTGCTCGTCTGTTGGCAGTGGCAACTCTACGCAAATGCCACTGCTCTAGGTTGTTAGGTGAAGGTCGTCGGCCACTGCGTTGTCCGTGGTGAGAGGTAATGCCTGAAACTTGGTATTCTCAGCTCTCTCTCGACACTGTGGGTCTCGGAATACTGAATCACCTAAACACTTCCGAAATGGAAAGTCCCATGCGTCTAGCTCCAACTAACATTCCGCGTTCAGAGAATGTTAATTCCTATGGTGCGGCCATAATCACGTCTGAAAGCTTTTCGCATGAAACACCTGACGACAAATGAGAGTTCCGCCAATGCACTGACCTTTTATATCTTCTGTACGCAATACTACTGCCATTTGTATATGTGCATATCGCTATCCCATGACTTCCGTTATCTCAGTGTAGTACCTCTGTAGGTTAATAAGCTTTATGAAATGAACGCTCAAGTAATTGGCCTAGTGTTAAAATTTGATGCCACTTACAAAATAACTGATAACAAGAATTGGTGCGGCTTAGAGAGACATACAAGCTGAGGTGGCTATACACATTGCCTGACAAAAAAAGTGAAGCACCCAGCAGGAGAGGAGAAAATGAAACTTCGCGGATTGAGAGAGTAGTAAAATTGAAACTTCCTGGCAGATTAAAACTGTGTGCCCGACCGAGACTCGAACTCGGGACCTTTGCCTTTCGCGGGCAAGTGCTCTACCAACTGAGCTACCGAAGCACGACTCACGGCCGGTACTCACAGCTTTACTTCTGCCAGTACCTCGTCTCCTACCTTCCAAACTATACAGAAGCTCTCCTGCGAAACTTGCAGAACTAGCACTCCTGAAAGAAAGGATATTGCGGAGACATGGCTTAGCCACAGCCTGGGGGATGTTTCCAGAATGAGATTTTCACTCTGCAGCGGAGTGTGCGCTGATATGAAACTTCCTGGCAGATTAAAACTGTGTGCCCGACCGAGACTCGAACTCGGGACCTTTGCCTTTCGCGGGCAAGTGCTCTACCAACTGAGTTACCGAAGCACGACTCACGCCCGGTACTCGCAGCTTTACTTCTGCCAGTACCTCGTCTCCTACCTTCCAAACTTTACAGAAGCTCTCCTGCGAAACTTGCAGAACTCAGAACTCAGATCTCAGAGCTCAGTTGGTAGAGCACTTGCCCGCGAAAGGCAAAGGTCCCGAGTTCGAGTCTCGGTCGGGCACACAGTTTTAATCTGCCAGGAAGTTTCATATCAGCGCACACTCCGCTGCAGAGTGAAAATCTCATTCTGGAGTAGTAAAATTATTTCAGTGGTTACAAAATCGAGCTAAATTTACTAATAACTTGGCAGTTAACTTACCATTATGATGTCCCTCCCCGTCTGGCCTGAATGTATACACCGATTCGGTTGGGAAGGGTGTCCTGAAACCGTCGTTACCTCAGCTGCGGCAAGCTGGTCCACAACTATGGTAAACGGTGTTTGATATCTGGGATACTGATACTGGACGCAGTTGACGTCAAGGTGGTCCCACACACGTTCACACATGCTGGGGTCGTGGGAGTACCTCAATATCAAGCAGACAAGTTCACCGTATACACACACGCGTTATGTGTGGACGAGCATTGTGCTGTTAAAAAATGGCACCAGGATGCTTTGGTAAGAGAGGTAGCACATGAGAACGCGGGATGCTCGTAACTTAACGTCTTGCTGTCAGAATTCCCTCGACCACTACTAGTCGTGACACAGAGTCGTACCCAATGGCTCCGCACACCATGACGCCAGCACTATCACTGCTACGCGTCTCCAAAACTTTGTAAGAATGGCACTTCTCCCCAGGTCGCCGCCATATTCACCGACGATAGTCATCCAGAATAGTCCAGAACTGCGATTAATCGCAGTACAGAATGCGACGCTTTTCATCAGCAGTCAATGCTTTCCGGTCTCGTCTCCATTCCAGACTCAGCTTTTGTGAGGTTTTAAGTGCAGCCCACACATGGGACGGAAACTCTCTAGTCTGACTGCTACTAGTCTCCGATCAATGGAGTGCGATGGGTATTACGTGCTTGCTGCACAATAGGGCGATCCTCTTTTGTGGTGGTTGGATTTGATCGATCAGAACCTTCACGACTAATATGCCATCTCTTACTTTTCCATGTAGTCCAGCATTGGACCACCGTCACATTCTAATGCCTCACAAATGTGGACACTGCACGAATCGTCCATCCAGCCAAATGAAGAGGAACAATGAGACCCATTTCAAACTATGACAGGTGCTGATGACACTACTGCATACGCTGACGCTGTTCATGTCCCTTGTACAAGGTGTTCCGAAATTCCCGTTAAAAACTTTTAGGAGTTGTAGGGGTGGGGGGGGGGGGGTGGAGGGTGACTACACAATATTCTGAATAGGAAGCAATGTCCGGAAACGTCATCTGACTATACTACAGAGCGTCAAAGTTATAGGCCCCGGTGCCTGTTAATGTACAGTGTGATTCTGTGATCATATAACAAACTCTTAAAGATAATGGAGACGGATTAATGTATCAATCTGGCGTAAGGGTCCCTGTTTGGAAACGATCGAGTCGAAAGTTACAAGCGAAAATCATTCGGATATCTCTGACAGTGAAATACGTGTACCAGTACCGTTGTTATTAAGAATGTAGGGTATACAACTTTCAGGGATGGCAGTATGGACCGAAAAAAGGAAAAAATGTCTACTAAACATGAGATCTAAAAGACATACCTGACGAGCTATAAGATCTTATAAATTATAGATTGCAGCAATCAGTCGTCCTTTTTAAATTTTATTATGCAGATCTAGATTTCGGCTAGAAGCTAGCCATTTTCAATGCACTAATATTTTCGCTCAATACATGCAAGTCCCTGTTGATCGGGCTTCACCCACAGTTGGATAGCTTCTAGCCGAAATCTAGATTTGCGCAATAAAATTTAAAAAGGACGACTCATTGCTGCAATCTATAATTTACAAGTCAATATAACACAAGCTGAGTGCACCCGCTTTCCGAATGGAAGGTAACCTGCTATAAGATCTTGTTCATCTTCACTAGTGTGAAACACGTCTTCTCTAACGCACAAGTGCTCATAGCTCTTACGGTTCGCATTTTAAAGCCCTTGTTTACTAGACATTTTTCTCGTTTTTGTCTATACTACATATCCTACAATCTGAGCAACAACAGTACCGTTACATATTTAAATGTGTGTGAATTCCTAAGGGACCAAACTGCTGAGATCATCGGTCCCTACACTTACACACTACTGAAACTAACTTAAACTAAGAACACACACACACACACACACACACACACACACACACACACACACACACACACACACACACATTCCCGAGGAAGGTCTCGAACCTCCGGTGGGAGTGGCAACGCAATCCGTGACATGGCGCCTTTAACAATGCGGCCACGCCGCGCGGCCAGTACACCAGTACATGTATTCCACTGTCAGAGGTATCAGAGTCGTTTTCACGTATAACTTTCGACTCGTTCGTTTCCGATACCGGAACCCTTACCTCAAATTGATAAATTTATCCATCATTCTTGAAAGCTTGCGACACCATCGCGGATTCAACCTTTATACAGGGTGTTCGCATTCGGGAGGACGACGGTTCAATCCCGCGTCCGGCTATCCTGATTTAGGTTTCCGTGATTACCCTAATTCGCTCCAGGCAAATGCCGGGATGGTTCCTTCGAAAGGGTACGGTCGACTTCCCTCCCCGTTCTTCCTTAATCCGATGAGACCGATGACCTCGCTTGCTGGTCTCCTCCCGCAAAGCAACCAAACCAACCAACAGGGTGTTCGGAAATTCTCGTTATAAACTTCTAGGACTTGTAGAGGGGAGTGAATACATAATATTTTGAATACCGCTTCCGTGATACAGCGGTTTGAAAACATGTTTGCTAGGTAAGTATGCAACAGGGAACTCGTGGCAGTGGGTGGTTACGTCGGGTCAGCTGACGTCATTTGACGTCTGTGCTACCTCTCTGGCCTGGTCCGAGCCTCATTCACACGTCTGTGGGTGTCAGAGCAACGTGGCTGAGTGCACGTTTGCAAACTACACCGACACGATCCTTCTGAATGGCGAAGCTCACGGTAATGGAAGAGCTGCTCGCGGGCTTTATCAAGATCGTTCTGCACAACGTCAAACTCCACCGCATACCCTTTTCCCCACAATTACACAAAGGCTTCGAGAAACGGGTAGCTTCACCGGCAGCAGGCGTCACTGCGGTGCTCCAAAGAGACGCCGCACACCCGCATGGGAAGAGGCCGTACCGCATCACGTTTACGAGAACCCATCAACAAGAGCAATTCCTTTGGCTATTAATGAGTGGAATTGTAAAACAAACGATCAAACGATGTACTGAGTGACCCCTAATCAATTACCTGTAAAAGTGATCGCGTTGCCAACATTTTTCAAAAGGTTATAGCACGGAAACGTTACTTGCCGGACATAGCTTACAGTTCAAGATACACTACTGGCCATTAAAATTGCTACACCACGAAGACGACGTACTACAGACGCGAAATTTAACCGACAGGAAGAAGATGCTGTGATTTGCAAATGATTAGCTTTTCAGAGCATTCACACAAGGTTGGCGCCGGTGGCGACACCTACAACGTGCTGACATGAGGAAAGTTTCCAACCGATTTCTCATACACAAACAGCAGGTGACCGGCGTTGCCTGGTGAAACGTTGTTGTGGTGCCTCGTGTAAGGAGGAGAAATGCGTACCATCACGTTTCCGACTTTGATTGTTTCCTATCGCGGTTGCGGTTTATCGTATCGCGACATTGCTGGTCGCGTTGGTCGAGATCCAATGACTGTTAGCAGAATATGGAATCGGTGGGTTCAGGATGGTAATACGGAACGCCGTGCTGGATCCCAACGGCCTCGTATCACTAGCAGTTGACATGACAGGCATCTTATCCACATGGCTGTAACGGATCGTGCAGCCTCGTCTCGATCCCTGAGTCAACAGATGGGGACGTTTGCAAGACAACAACCATCTACACGAACAGTTCGGCGACGTTTGCAGTAGCATGGACTATCAGCTCTGAGACCATGGCTGCGGTTACCCTTGACGCTGCATCACAGACAGGAGCGACTGTGTTGGTGTACTCAACGACGAACCTGGGTGCACGAATGGCAAAACGTTATTTTTTCGGATGAATCCAGGTTCTGTTTACAGCATCATGATGGTCGCATCCGTGGTTGGCGACATCGCGGAGAAGGCACATTGGAAGCGTGTATTCGTCATCGCCATACTGGCGTATCACCCGGCGTGATGGTATCGGGTGCGGTTGGTTACACGTCTCGGTCACCTCTTGTTCGCACTGAGGGCACTTTGAACAGTGGACGCTACATTTCAGATGTGTTACGACGCGTGGCTCTACCCTTCATTCGATCCCTGCGAAACCCTACATTTAAGCAGGATAATGCACGACCGCATGTTGCAGGTCCTGTACGGGCCTTTCTGGATACAGAAAATATTCGACTGCTGCCCTGGGCAGCACATTCTCCATATCTCTCTCCAACTGAAAACGTCTGGTCAATGGTGGCTGAGCAACTGGCTCGTCACAATACGCCAGTCACTACTCTTGATGAAATGTGGTATCGTGTTGAAGCTGCATCGGCAGCTGTACATGTACACGCCATCCAAGCTCTGTTTGACTCTATGCCCAGGCGTATCAAGTCGTTATTACGGTCAGAGGTGGTTGTTCTGGGTACTGATTTCTCAGGACCTATGCACCAAAATTGCGTGAAAATGTAATCATATGTCAGTTCTAGTATAATATATTTGTCCAATGAATACCCGTTTATCATCTGCAGTTCTTCTTTGTGTAGCAATTTTAATGGCCAGTAGTGTATTATCTACTCACTTCCTTCTACAAGTCTCAGAAGTTGGTAAAGGGAATTTACGAACACCTATGTACCACGCTTGATAACAACACTAAACACGAACAACATTAATGCACTCTGGTGGCCGTTCTATCCGTCACAGAAAATCCCAACTTTTAAATACTTACAAACCTACCTATGGGAAGTTACATTGACATCCCATCACGTCTTCTGGATGCTTTACTTTTCTTGTCAGGCAGTGTTTCTCGCAATAATTTCATTTGATTTCGAATTCGCGTTTTCGTATCTTTCGCGATGTCCTAAGATAAACACTTTTTTTAAAAAACACCATGCATGTTATGTAGATCTGAAACGCTGGAGAGTGACCCGCGACGAAAGATACTTTTATTGAGATTAATTACGTGTACGTTTTGGTGTGTGAAAATTACACGGCGTCCGAAAGTTGTTATCCGCGAAACGTCGGAGAGAAACGTGTGTACGTAAGCAGTGGGAAACTGGTACACGAGGTCAGTCTTTATCGTTGGGTCAGTATCGGTCGGTCAGTCGCTGTAACGTTCAGTATACGAACGGTCCGCGGGGCACGGTTCGAGGCCGCACAGTTTTGACTGATAAAAATATTTCCGTGTGTTTCGAACTTTCCCGAATTTACTGTTACATTCGTTGAAGCAAAATTTCGCATGAGTTTCAGACTAACTTTGGACGACTCTTACGTAATTTTATAGTCTTTGGGAATTAGAATTTTCTCGATGCTTTGAAACTTGAACTTTTATTTCTTTTCATTATATGGCTGCAGGACATATTCAGCAGATTTGAAACTTGAATTTTTATTTCTTTCCATTATACGGCCTCAGGATTATTTAGCGGAATTTCACCTCGATTGTTTTTATTACGTTAAGAGAGATTGGGACTTTGTATTTATACGATTGTCATGTGAATTAAGAATATAAATTCTCCACTTGATCCAAAATATTGAACTCTACGGCACGGTGATTCACTTGTGGTATTCGAAGCGCGATTCTCTTCCGCACACGTGAACTTGTAACGGATACCATTCATTTACTTTCTGATGCTTATTAAATAAACATCACATATTAATTCAATTAAGAATTACCTTTCATTCAATGAATTTTGTCACATTCTATCAAGTCTTCGAATGAAGCACTAGTGTAACGACTGAATTCACGACACCCGGAGATTTACGGCTCTATATGAAATTTTCGTTTCTTTGGAGAGATGATTATGGCCTCTGAAGATGGCATATCGAAATACAGAAATTGTAGCCTTCAAAATACTGTAGAATAAAATAAGATCTTAAGTTACACGGCTGTTGGTGAATGTCATTGGCACTGACAATTACTTAACCCTGTCCATGATGGACCAACAAAGATACTATTAAAAGCAGTTGTCCGACACCTTAGCTGAGAGGTCAATGTAGATACGGGAGGCCTGGGTTCGACTCCCGGTGGTGCCAAGAATTTTTACTCGATGGGAGGACTGCTACAGTGTGCACTCAGAGTAGCGCCTCCACAGTCTGGAAAGTCTGCAAAACGGCCGTGAGACCGGTGTACTGACCACATGCCCCTCCATACCGCATTCGCATGACGCCGCCAAGCCAGGGGATGACACGGCGGCCGGCAGACATCCCTTGGTCCTTCAGTACCTGGTGACTAGCTCGTTTATTAAAAGCAGTTATTAAATTTAACTGTTTCTGAGAAATTATCTGCCATGAAACAAATATAGCAGGGTTTAGTGTGGGAGTGTGCTCCCCCCCCCCCCTACCCCACTTACAGACACAATAGGAGAAAATTTATTACAACACTGTCGCACATTTACTTTTAGTTTAACAAATCCAACAGGACACGCTAACATTATTTTTCAGTTTTCCCACAATCAAGTTGAGGATGTTCGGGTTAAATGCTTGGAAATTTATTTTATCCATTTTGGTTGGAGAACGCCGCAGCTGTTTTCATAAAATTAAACTACAGCAAATACTGTGACCAGCTACAAGTTTTGCTGAAATGATTTTGTTATACCATTACTAACTTCGGGCCTGAGCCCGTCGTCAGATGGTAGCGTTGACTTCTTTGCATGTTTTTTCAGGTAGATACCAATGTAAAACTTGCAAAGAATTCAATGCTACCATGTGACGACGGGCTCAGTCCCGAAGTTAGTAATGGTATAACAAAACCATTTCAGCAAAACTTGTAGCTGGTTGCGTCATTTCCTATAGCGTAAGTCGGAAATTTAGATATCATGTCAATGCCTATGTTTAATACTAGTAGATTTGTTTTGGGGAGGGCCTAAAAACAAATAAGACAACGTGCAGGAATGTTGTTTTCGCCTTTGCTAGTTGGCTTTTCATGCCCTTTCTGTTTGGTCCGTCATGTGTCAGTTTTCTTCTGAAGTAGCAGAGATTCCTTCATTTCGTCTACAACATCCTCCCAAACTTTGATGTTAAGTTTGTCGCTAATCTCATTTTTGTCTCCTCCTCCTTTCCCTCTTTGTTTGGTTTAATATCAATTAATAAGCTGAGGATAGAAAACTGTTAATTCCAATGAAAAGATCTTGTGATTCTTCCTCACCTTCAAAGAGAATAGCAGCGTGATTAGCGACTGTTAGCACTGACATTCTTTCAGACTGAATTTCAATCCAAATTATTACTACTACGCCAGACAAGTCGTCCAGCTGTATGTACCCGTTGTAAGTCGTGGCAGGTCGCTACTTTATAATAGTCTATCTGACTAAAAGATCCAGACCAAGACCCAGACGATCATTGTAGGCAAAACCACCCCTTCCTTCCGTATCCTTGAATTCTATGTCACCATCTATGGCTGTCCTATCGCCCTCACCCCCACCCTTAAGTACCTTGGCGTCACCCTTGACCGTTGCCTCTCCTGGACCTCCCATCTCCAGACAATCCAAGCCAAGGCACGCTCTTGACTCCGTCTCCTCAAGCTCCTTTCTGGCTGCACATGGGGTCTGGACCCCTCCACCATCCTCCACACCTATAAATCACTCATCCACTCTATCCTCTGCTACGCCCGCCCTACCTGGATCTCCGCCCCTCCTACCTTTTACAAATCCCTTCAAATCCTCACCTTGCCTATCGCATCCGTCTCCCCTCCCTCACGAGGATCCTGTATGACCTTATTCTGTTCCCACACCTCCTCCTTTTCCTCGAATGGATACGGATCCTGTACATCTCCCATAAAATAGATCTCCCTCACCCACTTGTCTCTCCCATCCTCTCCCACCCCCGTCTGCTGCCACACCTGTATTTCCACGTCCCACCTGCTCTCCATCTCTCCACTCTCCTTACCCTCTCCCAAGGTGGCTTCCGCAAGCTCCCCCTGCCTGATGATGCCCTCCTATCAACTTTGATCCTCCTCTTCCACTTCCTGTGTTTTTTCCTCAGGGCACCCTCTCTCCCTTCTCTCCCTACTCCTTTCCTCCCCCTTCCTCCCTGCGGGCTGCCCCTACCCCCCCCATACCTTCTTTCCTCCCCCCTCTCCTCTGCCACTGGCATCTCTGCTCTCTCCCTCCTCCCCCACCTTTTTCCCCTTCTGGCAGGTCCCCGGAGTCGCACACGTTTAGAGGACATTAGCGCGCCGGAGATCATTGGCATCTGTTGTGTGTGTGGCGTCGTGTTTGTGCTTTAGTGTTTTCGCCGCCCACGCTCCATCGTTCATGTGTGTCATCTCCATCATCAGTGTTCGTGTACAGTGCTAACAGTTTCTTTGGTTTTCTTCGCATGTGAACGGCTTCGTGTTTTTTCGTTACTGAGTCTATTGTTCTTTGTCTACTGTTATGTCATGTTCATTCTGTGTCTCCATTGTTTTTTCTCTTGTACTGCCTGTGGCTGAAGAGCGGCGTACTGTTGCCGCTGCCAGCCCACCTTGTAAGGTGTAAAATGACAATAAAGAAAAAATAAATAAAAGATCCAGAAACACTGTGTAATGCGGAACTGAGCACTAGATGTCAGGAGAGGCGGACCCGCTAGTATGAAAGGAGTAGTGTGTTGTCTGTGGAGAAGCTGTAACCGCAGAGTGCGGTGCCCGTTGGATGTCACCCTGTCAGTTCCCCCTCCCAGTACTGAAGCCCAGATTACATGCAAATGTACAGCCTAAATATGCCCCGCACTGAAATGCTCTATCGTGTACAAAATTTAGACCCATGAATTTACAGAACAACGCGATCTAGCTGCACCGTTAAAGGAGTACGACGCAGAACAGGAGAGACTTACCTTGCGCAACGTATTTTTAACGGATACAGTTATTAATTGATATGTGTGGACCTGACAAGTCACAATAACCACCTTAATTTACATGAGTTACGTGTAAGGAACTGTGCTCATAGCTCAGTTTTGTGCAATGGACTTCTGTGCTCAGCTTGTTAACATAGTTCACAAATGCAAGACTTAAGGTGGTGACACTTTATGTATAATTTCCGCCAGCATTGGCAACGACTGACTCACCTTCGGTCCTGAAAATGCATGAATAGGAAAGCAGATAGCATTTCTCATGGTATTTACTGAATAACGTAATGCTGATCGTATAAGCAACTCAAGAAATTGTCTGTCTTCGGTGAAGGCAAAATGCGCGTAACATGTAATGATCAACCACAAATTGTAAGCTGTAACTCGGTATAATATCAACAGAATTAAAAAAATGATTCAAGTATAATTGACTTTGAACATATTTGATTAGAAAAGCATATAATTGCTCCCAAAATGTACTTAAGCCACTACTCCACGCAAAACATTTATGTACCATTCAAGTGGTACAAAGGCTGCAGCACATGATACACAGGTACAAAGGAAAATCTGTATATCTTGAAAAATATTGAAAGAAGCTCATCGAATGGGAATGTGATGAGTTTGAAAGCCCTACTAGTCATATTGATTAACGAAAACCAGGTTCTGTACCATGCATCGAGGATCACCCACCTCACAAACGCACAAGCGGAATATTGCAGCATGTAAACATGCTCTAATCTTCCGGTATTATAGTAACAGTCACCAGTCCAAACTGTGTAATACGGACAAGAAAACAGGCACACATTATCTGACCGATATCTACGACTCTGATCTCAGTTCCACTCAAATTTTACATAACCATAAAGCATCTTACATCACAGTGCCCCACATCACCGATCGACCCTACCATGCTTAACCACTTTGCCCTTTTCAAACACGCCGTCCACCGTACGGCCACGCGCCGCTCTTGAATCTCACTGAACCGCGGAACCAAAACCTCATTGTCTTCCGACCACCTTCACTGAACGCGCCGAAGGCAGTTACACTTACGGACAAATACAGTTCTGTGCAAAGTATTTATAGCGTTGCAGTGTACCTGTGAGTTAACAACGCGAGAAATAATTTCAGCAGTGAAAGTTGTGAAGAGGCCAGACAACTTTAACTTGGTGATCGAGGACTTCTCAGTCCTTGTAACGCTGCTCATGTCGACTGTTGCTGATATGACTGTGAACAACGACAGCTAAACCTAGACCACGCAGAGCTCGCGTACTGACGGACAGGGACTGTGTAGCATTGTAGAGGCCGGTTGTAACAAAATCGCATGAAATCAGCAGAGGCAATCACTAGTGATTTCCAGCTAACACACTGACTGTACACATGAGTTACAAAGAAGGAGGTGCAATGGCCGAACAGCTCCTCACAAGCCACACATTTCCGTAGTCAGTGCTAAGCGACGCTTGAGGTGGTGTAAAGAGCGAATGCACTGGGTAGAGGATGACTGGAAACGAATGATTTGGAGAGATGAACCACGCTACACCCTGGGACTGTCCGATGGAAGGGTTTGAGTTAGGCGAATGCCAGAAGAACCTTACTTGCCATCCTGCATGGTGACGGGGTCCGGGGGAGGGAGTGGGGGTGGTTTTACGGTATGGGGATCCATTTCGTGGTTACGAACGAGCGAGGTGGCGCAGTGGCTAGCACGCTGAACTCGCATTAAGGAGGACGACGGTTCAAACCAGCGTCTGGACATCCAGATTTAGATTTTGCTTGACTTCCCTATATCGCCCAAGGCGAATGCCGAGATGGTTCCTTTCAAAAGCGCACGGCCGAATTCCTTCGCCATCTTTGATACAATCCGAGCTTGTGTTCCGTCTATAACGACCTCGACGTCGATGAGACGTTAAACTCAATCTTGCTTCCTTTCTTCCTTCGTGGTCAGGGTGTGGTCCCCTCATTATCCTTAAGAAATCCCTAAATCCAGAGGGATATGAACACATCTGCCACGTGCAGAAGAAGAACTGTTCAGAGGCGAGGATTACCGGGTGATCAAAAAATCAGTATAAATTTGAAAACTGAATAAATCACGGAATAATGTAGATAGAGAGGTACAAATTGACACACATGCTTGGAATGACATGGGGTTTGATTAGAACAAAAAAAAAATACAAAAGTTCAAAAAATGTCCGAAAGATGTCGGTCGATCGCGATACACTTGCGACTTCGGGTAACCCCAAAGCCAGTAATCGCACGGACTGAGGTCTGGGGACCTGGGAGCCCAAGCATGACGAAAGTGGCGGCTGAGCACGCGATCATCACCAAACGACGCGCGCCTGAGATCTTTCACGCGTCTAGCAATACTTTTTTTTGTTCTAATAAGACGTCGTGTCATTCTGAGCATGTGTGTCAATTTTTACCTCTCTATCTACATTATTACGTGGTTTACTAAGTTTTCAAATTTATACTTTTTGATCATACGGTATTTGTGTCAGCATAACAGTGCACCCCGCGTTATAAAGCAGAATCTCTGTGGCAATGGTTTGTGGGCAAAAATATTTTTGAAAAAGACTGGTCTCCAGAGTCCTGACTGAACCCCATGGAACACCTTTGGGAGGAATTAGAATGTCACTTCGATCCGGACACCAGCCTCCAACATTACTTCTCTCAGTTCGGCTCTCGAGGAAGAATGGGCTGCCGCTCCTCCACAGACATTAAGTCACCTCACTGAATGTATCCCCAGCAGATTTCAAGCCGTCATGAAGGGGAAGAGTGGACACACCCGGCATTAATGACCGCCGATGGGTGTCCAGATACTTTTGATCATATAGTGTATCCATTGAATCGACAATTTCTCAGTGGCATTCAGTTTACAAGATGCTTCTTCATTTAAAGTTCCTTCAAATTACATTATTTTATGTTATTCGTATGAATTTAAGTGTCTTTCCTTCACGCATCCCGTGATGTGTTTATAAATCTGTATAATAATGAATTCAGGTTCTGCAACATGAAAGTCAACGCTGGTCGCTAAACATTAGCCTGAAGTAACTATTTTACCCTGTGTTGTGTAATGGAAAACCACCAGTTTTTGTGTGGTGGGTACTACACGCAGTGTGTACTATTTCTAGATGCTATGTTTATAAAAAATACATTTTTTGTATCCCTAATTATACTACTACCACTTGCTTTAGATTATAATACATCATTGTTTTAAAACTGAAACACTAATTTTGCATGGATATTATTCTGTTATTTTAAAAACATATACAGATAGAACACTAAAAAAAACGAAAACCTACAAGGACGGATTTCTGACTGGTAACGGAGGATAAAAGGTCCCACGAACATGTGTCCGGAAATGTAAGGGTGCCATGGTAGATGGTGCTGAGGAGTGAAAGTTCCTCTGACCAAGTGCTGTGTCTTCCTTGCGTGTTGTAGGCTATGTGGTAGACGTGTACTGTGAGCAGCAGAATGGTCTAATATTCATGTCGGGAAAAAACCGAGATGGTATTTGATTAGGCCTAAGCAGATGGAAATGGTCGAGAGACAGCACGGCTATACCAAAACAAGTACTCTCATAGACACCAATCACATCACACAACACTTCAAGCCCTTTTTGGGTGTTTGTGCGATCATTGGTCCTTTCAGACAGACGAACGTGCAGGGAGGCGGCGTACTGTGCCCACACCAGATTTAGAGGACAGGGTTCTACAGGCTATTGAGACAAATACTAACATACGCTCCAAGCAAGTGGCCCGCCAACACGGTATAAGCCAAAGTCCGACTATATGTATCCTGCATGGCAACTGCTACTACCCCTACCATCTGCAACGAGTGCAAGGATCAACGGCAGCGGATTTGCCTCTACGGGGAGGATTTCGTCAGTGGTTTTTGCATCAGACCGTCACAATTATGGGAAAGAGTGCGACAATCCATGAAGCGACGCGTGAACGCTTGCATTACATCCCATGGAGAACATCTGTTGTGACGTCAATGAGATGCAGTTCTGTCCTGTGCTCCGGGACGGTTTGTTATCGTTGCACGCGCACCGTCCATTTCGAGGACGCATGTTCATAGGACCTTCTTTCCTACATTTCCAGTCAGGAATCCGTCCCTGCAGTCTGTCGGTTTTATTAATGTATATACATGTTCACAGTGTGGTTAATACATTGTGCTGAATACCTCACTAAATTTCAATTCTTTTCTGCATCTACATGATTACTCTGTAGTTCACTTTTAAGCGTCTGGCATAGGGATCATGGAACCACGTTCAAACTATTTCTCTACCGTTCCACTCATGAACAGCGTGCATGAAAGCCAACATTTATGTCCTCCCGTGCGAGCTCCGGTTTCTTTTATTTTTTTATTGATGATCATTGTTCACTATGCAGGTGGACGCCAAAAAAATATTTTAACACTCTGAGGAGTAAGTTGGTGGTTGAAATTTCGTGTGAAGATCCTGCAGCAACGAAGTAGCCTTTCTTTTAATGATTGGCACCCCATTTCACGTATTATATCCCTAGCACTCACTCCTCTGTTTCGCAAATAATATAAAACGAGCTGCCTTCTTTGAGTTTTTTCGATGTCCTCAGTCAGTCTTATCTGATGTGGATCCCACACCACACAACAATCCTCCAGAGACAGGCGGACAAGTGTAGTGTAAACTTCCTACACTACTGACCATTAAAATTGCTAAACCAAGAAGAAATGCAGATGATGAACGGGTATTCATTGGACAAATATATTGTACTACAACTGACATATGATTACATTTTCACGCAGTTTGGGTGCAAAGATCCTCAGAAATCAATACCCAGAACAACCACCTCTGGCCGTAATAACGGCCTTGACTCCCCAGGGCATTGAGTCAAACAGAGCATGGATGGCGTGTACAGGTACAGCTGCCCATGCTGCTTCAACACGATACCACAGTTCATCAACAGTAGTGAGTGGCGTATTGTGACGAGACAGTTGCTCGGCCACCACTGACCAGACGTTTTGAGTTGGTGAGAAATATGGGGAATGTGCTGGCCAGGGCAGCAGTCGAACATTTTCTGTATCCAGAAAGGCCCGTACAGGACCTGCAACTTGCGGTCGTGCATTATCCTTCTCAAATATAGGGTTTCGTAGGGATCGAATGAAGGCTAGAGCCACGTTTCGTAACACATTGGAAATGTAACCTCCACTGTCAAAGTGCCATCAATGCGAACAAGAGGTGACCGAGACGTGTAACCAATGGCACCCCATACCATCACGCCGGGTGATACCCCAGTATGGCGATGACGAATACACGCTTCCAATGGGGGTTCACCGCGAAGTCGCCAAACACAGATGCGACCGTCATGATGCTGTAAACAGAACCTGGATTCATCCGAAAAATTACGTTTTGCCATTCGTGCACCCAGGTTCGTCGTTGAGTACACCATCGCAGGCGCTCCTGTCTGTGACGCAGCGTCAAGGGTAACCGCAGCCATGGTCACCGAGCTGATAGTCCATACTGTTGCAAACGTCGTCGAACTGTTCGTGCAGATGATTGTTGTCTTGCTAACGTCCCCATATGTTGACTCAGGGATCGAGACGTGGCTGCACGATTCGTTACAGCCATGCGGATAAGATGCCTGTCATGTCGACTGCTAGTGATACGAGGCCATTGGGATCCAGCACGGCGTTCCGTATTACCCTCCTGAACCCACCGATTCCATATTCTGCTAACAGTCATTGGATCTCGACCAATGCGAGCAGCAATGTCACGATATGATAAACCGCAATCGCGATAGGCTACAATCCGACCGTCATCAAAGTCGGAAACGTGCTGGTACGCATTCCTCCTCCTTACACGAGGCATCACAACAACGTTTCACCAGGCAACACCTGTCAACTGCTGTTTGTGTATGAGAAATCGGTTGGAAACCTTCCTCATGTCAGCACGTTGTAGGTGTCGCCACCGGCGCCAACCTTGTGTAAATGCTTTGAAAAGCTAATCATTTGTATATCACAGCATCTTCTTCCTGTCGGTTAAATGTCGCGTCTGTAGCACGTCATCTTCTTGGTGTAGCAATTTTAATGGCCAGTAGTGTATTTAGTAGACCTGTTACATTTTCTAACAGTCCTGCCAATAAATCAGTCTTTCGTTCGCTTTCTCTACAACATGTGATCGTTCCAATTTAAGTTATTCGTAATAATCTCTAAGTAAATAGACGAATTTACGAGATTTGAGTGATTTATCATGTAACCGAAAATTAGGGTGTTTCTTTTAGTACTCATGTGGATGACTTCATAGTTTTCATTATTTAGAGTCAAGTGCCACTTTTCATATCATACAGATTTCTTGTCTAAATCATTCTGCAATTCGTTTTGATCATCTGATGTCTTTGCAAGATGGTAAATTGCACCATGATCTACAAACAATGTAAGAGGGCTGCTCGGATTGTCTTCTAAATCGTTCATACAGATCAGGAACAGCAAAAAGCCTACAACACTTCCTTGGAGAATGCCAAATATTACTTCTGGTTTACTCGAATACTTTCCGTCAATTACTACGAATTGTGACCTTTCTGACAGGCAACCACTAATCCCATTAGACAACTGAGACGATACTCCACAGGCAAGTAATTTGGTTGGAGGTCGCTTGTGAGGAACGGTGTCTAAAGCCTCCTGGAAATCTAAACATATTGAATCAGTTTGATCTCGCCTGTCGATGGCACTCCTACTTCATGAGAATAAAAGCTAGTTGTGTTTCACAAGGGCGATGTTTTCTGAATCCGTATTGGTTATTTGTCAATAAATCGTTTTCTTTGAGGTGATTCATAATGTCAGAACACAGTACATGTTCCGAAATCCCACTGTAAATCAACGCTACTAATATGGGTCGGTAATTCAAAAGGTTAGTTGTATTTCCTTTCTTGGTATCGCAGTTACTTCTGCAACTTTCCAGTCTTTTAAGTTTCGAAATCACATCAATTCATAAAATCATGCAACTGTGCAGTAAATTTTATGCAATTAAGTACTAATCCTTAAATGCTGCGTTATAGGCTTTTAATTCTAAAGTTGCTCTAACATGATATTTTTGAGGAACAGTCATCAAAAATTTCCGCTAAAGGGACCTCTCATGATTCATCCTAGGGGTTCATATACCCTCTATACCGTCATAGTCTACGTAGTTTTTAACGTTTTTCGACAGCACCGTGTCTCAAATGCTTCTAGTTTCTCCATATGCGAGTTTCCGAATGTTCGACTTGGCTCTGTTTGCGCTTAAGCCATATTTCATGCTGAGTATGTCGTCCATTCCTTTCAATAGGTCTTCTAAATGTTCTTTATATCCAGCCAGAAAATCTCTCCTGTCGCTTTCTCTCTAATAGGATTTATCGTAACACTAAAATCGTCTGCCGAGAAGTTTCTGGCCACGTACATGTAGAGAAGCACGCTTTGCCACACGAACACCGTGGGGCTGGTAGGCAAAGACGGCACAAAGCACAAAGAATGCTTCTTAGCAGAGATAACATCTGAAGGAGAGGAGAAAACACGACACTGCTAACATGGGATCAGCCTGTAGGCCCCTAGGAGCCCAGCTAGAATTTTAGTTCAAAATTTAGTATGGAAGTCCATGATTGACTCATAGCAATTAAATTCTTCATTTGTGTGGCCATTTGCGTTGCTCTGCAGTTTTGAGGGTATTTTCGTTCTGTCGTTGCAACTACAAAAAACGCGTGTTTTTTTTCAGCAGACGCGATTCACTTTATTGAGGTATCATCAGTGGCCTGTAATTAACTTATTTTCATATTGATTCGTTTTTAAGATCGAAGATCCATTAGTGAATTTCAGAGCAGCTCCTACATATCCACTAGCAAAACAAATGACAGTCACAGCTCACCCAGTACTATAAACTAGAAAATAATAGAACAACAAGAAATACCTTTCCACTAATAAGACAAATAAGAGCCATAAAAACCCATAGCACAGCAACGCTGTTTTCCTTTGATGTAGAAAGTATGTACAGTTGCATCACTCTTAACGAAACCATAAAAATAGCTGAAGAAAACCTAAAAACACACAACCAGCTATCTCATGAACACGCAGATAAAACAATAACATTATTACAGTTAATGAAACAACAAAATTATTTTGAATTCTATTAAGAATACTACATACAAGAAGACAGTTTACCCCTGGGTTCACCTACTTCAAGAACGTTAGCCGAAATTTTCACGAATAACATAGAAAAATTAATAATTACAGACATAATAAGAAAGAAAAGCTACATCATCTACTGGTACAGGCATATGCATGATATAATATGCACGGTAGACGAACCTAACAACAGAATACAGTAACTACACTAAGATATAAATACTGTACACAAAAACATAAAGTTCACAATGGAAGAAGGAGAAGAAAACTCGCTCAACTTTCTAGACGTAACCATAAGAAAAGACAATAACAAACACACATTTGATATGTACAGAAAACCCGCAACAAGTGACAGTATCTTAAATACAACCTCAGACCACACGCAGACTCACAAACTGGCTACAGTCAGATACGTGTTAAACAGAATGAACAGGATAGCCCTAACCACTTCTGATTACAAGAAAGAGCTGGCCATTGTAAAACAAATTGCATTAAAAATGGACACAAAGAAACAATCACAGACAAACTAAACACAGAAATAGAGACACAAATAATGAAGGAAACTAACCAAACCACACCAACACATACAACATGCCTTACAACAAAAAAAGGCGTACAATGACGTATCAAACAAATTCACACGTAAAATAGGTAACGTATTCAAAAAACAAGGAATGAACATTGCTTACAATACAACAAACACAATTTAAAAGCACGTCCCAAAACTGAAATCGAAACCAGACAGATACCAACAATCTGGTATCTATCACCTCAATTGCAGAGACTGTGAAAAGATATACATTGGAATGACTGCAGGACATTTAATACAAGATATAAGGAACATGTCAGAGCATTTATATATGGTACAAGTCATACAACATTTGCAGTTAATCTAAAGCAAGATCACCATAGACCAAGCAATATTGAAAAAGATATGAACACCATAAGTATCAGTAACGACAGGCACCTCCTCTTTTTCTAGGAAAATTTCCACATATACAAAGCATTAATACAAAGTAAATAGTTGCTCAATGACCAAATAAATATTGGAAACCAGACACCACATAAAATAAATAAAGAAATTAGACGAAAAACAAAAGAGCCTTTTTCATTCTTCACCCTCTTCCACTCTCCCCCCACAACCCACCCTTCCTTCCCAATTTCATTTTCATTTCACTTCTTGCTCCTAAACTTCTCCTCTCACACTTCATCACACTCACACTACTATACACTTACGTCCATTCATCGTGGCTTCTACATTCCTTCCCCCCCCCCCCCAAAAAAAATCCATCACTATTCCTTCACTGCTCTTATACAGTATATAAATACCCAGCAACATAGCAACATAATTAAATAGAATTACACAAATACAATACAAATACAATAGAAGAAAAAAGAGTATAGGTCAAAGTCAAACTAGCGGTAATGTTGTGTTGGCAACACCACAAAACAAATACCACAATACATACTTAGAAGTATAAAAATAAACTGAAAACAGCGGTGTGCGAAAAAGTGTGCTGCGTAAAACATAAAAATTCATTGTTCTGAAGTGCAAATAAAAATTAGATTGCATTTATCAATGTCTAACGAAGAAAAATACCAACGATGTGCTAGCAGACGGCATTTCCCGATGTAGGCGAGAAATCAAGCGGGAATCACCATAAGTAAGAATCCACACATTGTTAACGAATTGTATTTCGGTCTTAAAAACAAATCAGAATGAAAATTACTTTATTACAGCGAAACGCGTCCGGTGAAAAAAAAAAAAAAACAAAAAAAAACACGCATTCTCTGTGGTTGTAAGGATAGAACGAAAATACCCTTAAAACTCAAAGCAATTAGCTTGATAGAGGGGGAGCGAACTTGTGTTTGTGTACGTACACTGATTAACCGCAGCAGAATCCAAAAGAGTAGGGAATTTTATATCACGTTTATTACATTATGGTTATAGGAACTCGCTAGGTCTTCTGCAATTGGCCAGCAAGATTCCAGTGCTGGCAGAACCAGAAGTTTCGTAGAGGAGAGTAAAGAGTACTTGTTCTTGGGGCGTCACAGTAAATACTTATACTTAGGGCATCGAAGGGAAGACAACTCCACAGGGTCTGAGGCAGTACACTCTTCTTAGAGCTGCAGAGTGAGATGTGTCTAACTTAGAACAGAATTCAGATGTAGAATTGTCAGCCATTACTGCAACCATCAGCTGCACTCGTGCATCTCTAGAGTGATATGTGTGGGCCGCATTTGTATTCATCGAGACAAACCAAGTGCAGTGTGCTTAGGCAATGGTACTGGTGGTTGTTCATGCTTTTCCAGAAGTTTTCTTCAGATGATTAACTTTTTTAAGAATCACTGTTCATGAGGAATTTAAACCTTCTCAGCATACAGACTGTTCTATAAAATTTCGGGAGAACTGCTGGATGTCTGTAACATGCTGGCACGATATTTCGGCGCAGAGTTTTCCGGCCTTCTTCAGGTGAATACTAACGAACAATACACTGATCTCTCCTACTTAAGAATCCACCGGCACTTGTGTGGTGTCCTAGTGGGCATTGCGCATGTATTGCATTTGCTTGAGTGCATGCGCTTCTGCTGCAAGTCTGTGCGCTACTCTGTGTGCCTTCCCTGATGAAAGTTCGCCTCTTCGATATCAAAACTTTTGTCTTCGCACCGTAAGATTGCAGAACGACGCTGATTATGTAGAGCACGAAGTTTTTCTATAATCAGGTCCCATGCAGAATTTAATTGGAAACCGTCGTCTAGATTCATAAGCGATTCAGATGGGCATACTTCTACTGACTCATTGATGATTCGGCTCCAAAAGTTTGACGTTTTTGCTGTTTTTTTTGAATCGGGATGAGTTGTTTATAACAAATTTCATAAGTGCGTATATATATTGCGAAACTACTGTGAATATCCCCAGTTCCTTACATAAATGTGTCCAAAATAATCTTGGCTGGGCTCCAGCTATTATTCTGATTACAGACTTTTGTGCAAATAATATTTATTTCCTTAATCATGAATTATCCCAAAATATGGTGCCATATAAAGCATTGAATGAAAATAGGCATAGTAACCTAATTCATTTATATGTTTATCGCCAAAATTTGCAATAACCAGTAGCATAAGTAGCTAAACTCAAACTTCAACAGATCATCAATATGTTTC
The DNA here is from genome assembly GCF_021461385.2 of Schistocerca piceifrons. NCBI lineage: Eukaryota > Metazoa > Arthropoda > Insecta > Orthoptera > Acrididae > Schistocerca > Schistocerca piceifrons. The sequence continues at coordinate 877,040,740 of NC_060140.1, forward strand.
TACAAATTCAATCTCCCATCAATGCACACACCCAGGAATTTGAAATATTGTACATTAGCTGCAGACTTCTGTTCGATCTTTATATATATTTATGGTGTGTGCCATCTGCTGTACAGAACTGCATATGTTGTGTTTCATCAAAATTTACTGAGAGTCCCTTAATAATTATCTGAGAGACATTATTTAGAATATTCTCAGGTAATTATTGTTTGTTGTACGTGATTATTATACTTGTATCAAAGAACTAGCTTCACGTCTTCATGACTATAGAGTGGCAAGCCATTAATATATAGCAAGAACAATAATGGACACAGAATTGAACCTTGTGGGACACCATTCTTGCTACCTCCCCAGTTTGAGGCATCTACTGACTTTTTCGCTTTATATGAACCATTAATTTCGACCTTTATTCTTCCAGTTACATATGGATTAAACCATTTGTGCACTATCCTACTTACACCACAATACTCAAGCTTATCTAGGATAATTCCATTATTTGCACAGTCAAAAGCCTTTAAGAGGTTACAGAGAATCAAAACTTGTAATGTCTCGATTATTCAGAGCATTTAAAATTTGATCAGTGAAACCATATATAGCATTTTCTGTTGAAAAGCCTTTCTGAAAACCAAAATGGCATTTTGTTAATACTTTTGTAACACTTATATCGATTAGAAGCAGGTTCATATTATGTAACTTTGTGTCTGTAACTATGAAGTCTTTACTCTTTGTTAGTTAAGGTCATTGATTTGTGACAGGAAATTTAAAGTTTGTAATTTATATATGGGAAAAGATAAATGATTATTTAAAATAATGAAATTTTATAATATGTGTAAGTTTACAAGATAAACAATGTGTATTGGAAGCTGGTTCATGTTTAGGACACTTGTATTGTAAAATGTAAAAGATGTAGTGAAGACTATCCACAACGGAAGTGGCATGCCGCAATGTAAAAGTTGGTTTTGGCGGTCGAACTGGACAGCTCCTTGGTGTGAACGGTAGGCGGTCAGTGGCTGGTCATTGCACGGTACACATCGACAGTGCCAAGGGAGGCAATTGGAAGCCATTTTGCAAGGAAATTTGCCTCGGATTTGGATCTGGCTGTTGCTTGGTACTCTCGGCAATAACGAATAGCTCTATCAAGTTAAAAATCCGTCGCCAAGAATAAGTTATATAGAGCATTCAAACAACAAGAGACGTGAATACGTTTAGCCGCCACGCCGCTTGACACCATAACTTCGCCACTGCTCCACCAACTCCATGCACACAGATATGTAACAGAGAATGGACCAGTTATTTGTGTGAGCGATTTTAATAATAATCCAAATGCTATAAATCAGTGTTTGGAACCGTATCTTTTATCCTGATCATAAACCTATGCAGGATCCCCTCCTAAGTGTTTATTAAACCGAGTATCGTGTTAAAAATGCACTATTATTGTTTATTTATGTTTGACAGATGTACAAGGACTCGTAAAAGTGAAGCTAGTTAGAATTTTATTGAAGTACTCTCAGCTTATTGCAAAGTATCGTTTTGCAAAAATTCAGTGCCACACTGTGTAAATGTTACTGTCTAAACTACCTGCTTCACACGTGACGAAAAAAGGCAAATAATCTATGCTCATTTGAATCTTAATTTAGCTTTGATTACTATCATTAACGAATTTTTTAAGCTAATTGAGATCAATGTTGAATAATTTCCCTTCAAAAGTAAAAACATAAACTATTCCAAGTGAAGTTAAGAGTTAATTTTGTTTGAATTAGTTTTTGTACTGAAGTAATCTTAGAACTTGACTAGTAACACCATACTAATTTATGGGTCCTCATCATATTCTTCACATATTAAAAAGATAAATGGACTATCATCACTACTAAGGAAGTCTGATATATTTCTATAAGTGGGAATATAAAAAATGTGATTGTGGTATTATTTATTTTAGTTGTGGTATTTATATTTTAGTTGTGTCAGAGGCCCATCCTTGCCAATTTTACTTCTGCACTTCTTGCAGGAACATTTCAGTACTGATCCAAGTAACAATACTGAGTGTAGTTCTTATTAGTATGAGTATGGTAGGATTTTGCTTCCTATGATTACTAGTACGTACATTATTGGTGACTGGTGCTACATACAGCTCAGAGTGCCCTGTGTCAGTTTGTGTCAGCTATTCAAAGGGAAATCCTAACGAAAGTCACTTCAACAACTAATATTCAATTTTCTTAAACTTATATTTCCAGATCAAAGTTCCTAATTGGGCTGGCGACCGTTCATTTTTTAGTTCGTATATGAATTTTACTACTTTCATTAACCCCCAAAGTTAAAGCCTGTTTCCGGCCGGAGTGGCCGAGCGGTTCTAGGCGCTTCAGTCTGGAACCGCGCGACGGCTACGGTCGCAGGTTCGAATCCTGCCACGGGCATGGATGTGTGTGATGTCCTTAGGTTAGTTAGGTTTAAGTAGTTCTAAGTTCTAGGGGACTGATGACCTCAGATGTTAAGTCCCATAATGCTGAGAGCCATTTGAACCATTTTTTAAAGCCTGTTTAGTTTTTTCTGTTAATTGCAATATATTCAAATTTACAGTCCCATACCCTTATCCGTTAGACAAACACGCGGTCAAAATTCTAAACTCCTTTCAGAGGGTAATATTAGATTATGTCACGATAGGCTAGTGTTATACGTGGCTTTTGATGTGGCAGGACTTGGGTTTATGTTGTTATGGACTAGTGACGTATAACGAAGATAGTGTTATACTTTATTTTTGCAGATATGTGAAGCTGCCGTTCAACACATTACTTTTTCAGGAAGTGTGGACGTACAGCTGTCTAAATCCCTTATCAATCAAGATGGCGGTTTCCAATTAAATTCTGTATGGGACCCGATTATATAAAAAGCTTTGTGCTCTGCATAATCAGCGTCGTCCTACGATCTTACCATGCAAAGACAATCGTTTTGATACTGAAGAGGGGAACTTTCACCACGGGAGACGCGCAGAGCAGCGCAAAGACTTAGAGTAGAAGCACATGTGCTCCAACAAGGCATGCACAATGCCAACTAAGACACCACACATGTGCATGTGGAATCTTAAACATGGCCGATCCACCTGAAGATGGCCAGAAGACTCTTCACCGAAATATCGTACCAGCAAGTTACAGACATGCGGCAGTTCTCCCGAAATTTCATAGAAAATCGTTGTCCATATTCACGATCAGAGTTTTTATGTTGTTTCTATCATGTACCCATCCACCTGTGCCAAGACTACTGTAAATGTTTCCAAGCCCTCGTTCCCCCAGTAGTTAATTGTATCCTTGCTCCAGTGGATAAAACATTTTTAAGTCTTTTAGCAATAAAGCAGATTGTTATAATGACGCTTAGATTCTTTTGATAGTTTCTTGGATCCCATTACCAGTATGTTTATGTGAGATCCGGTATCCATATTTCATGGTGGGCCACCCCCGGGAATTTAATTACACTATCTGTCTTCTTTGTACGATTTTGTTTTCTTCTAATTTGCATGATCTTATAGGAAGCTGTCTATCACTTTAGGTCACCAGGAATAGATTCTGTAGCGTCTCATGGGTATAGCAAACGCTCAGCCAAATCCTCATAGCGGGAGTGAACCCAAAATTGACCTCCATGGGACTCATTTCCTGATTTCTCCCTAATGAGCAACAATTCCTCTGCATTCAACATTGTTAAAATCATTCAGCACTACTTTTTGTATTGTGTTTGTTAAGCACAATTCAAATCATTACATGTTAAGCCATTAATTCCATAAAAGTTAAGTTTTTCTAAGAAAGTTACAGGACCTACACAACAAAAAACCTTGGAAAGATCACAAAAATACTAACTGACGATATTTTATTAATTAAGACTTCTAACATTTGATGTGTGAATGTATAAATAACATTCTCAGTCGAGCAACCCTTCTTGCAGCCAAACTCTGATGTGCTTAGTAAATTGTTCCTACTTAAATGTGAGACTACTCTTGCGTATGTTTCTTTTTCGACTATTTTGGAAAAATATGTCAATAACACTCTCATGAACCATGGACCTTGCCTTTGGTGGGGATGTTTGATTGCCTCAACGATACACATAGACGTACTGTAGGTGCAACTACAATGCAGGAGTGTTTGTTGAGAAGCCAGACAAATGTGTGGTTCCTGAAGAGGGGCGGCAGCCTTTTCCGTAGTTGCAGGCACAACAGTCTGGATGATCGACTGACGTGACTTTGTAACGTTAACCAAAACTGCCTTGCTGTGGTGGTACAGTGAACGACTGAAAGCAAGGGGAAACTAGAGCCGTAATTGTTCCCGAAGGGGGTGCAGCTTTACTGTATGGTTAAATGATGATGGCGTCGTCTTGGATAAAATATTCCTGAGGTAAAATAGTCCCCCAAGTAGGGGTAAGGCAGGAGTAGGTTGAATAATGAATAAAAAATAGGAGTGTGGGTAAGCTGCTACAAACAGCATAGTGAACGCATTATTATAGCCAAGGTAGACACGAAGCCCACGCCTACCACAGTAGTACAAGTTTAGATGCCAACTAGCTCTGCAGATGACAAAAAGATTGAAGAAATGTACGATGAGATAAAATAAATTATTGAGATAGTGAAGAGAGACGAAAATTTAATAGTCGTGGGTGACTGGAATTCGATAGTAGAAAAAGGAAGAGAAGGAAAAGTAGTAAGTGAATATGGAATGTGGGTAAGGACTGAAAGAGGAATCCGCCTGGTAGAATTTTGCACAGAGCATACTTAATCATAGCTAACACTTGGTTCAAGAATTATGAAAGAAGGTTGTATACATAGAAGAGGCCTGGAGATATTGGAAGGTTTCAGATATATTATATAATGGTAAGACAGGGATTTAAGAACCAGGTTTTAAATTGTAAGACATTTCCAGGGGATGTGGATTCTGACGACAATCTGTTGGTTATGAACCGTACATTAAAACTGAAGAAACTGCAAAAAGGTGGGAATTTAAGGAGATGACACCTGTATAAACTGAAGAACCAGAGGTTGTAGAGACTTTCAGAGAGAGCATTATGGAACGATTGACAAGAATGGGGGAAAGAAATACAGTAGAAGAAGAATGGATACGTTTGAGAGATGAAATAGTGAAGGCAGCAGAGGATCGAGTAGGTGAAAATATTTCTGGTAGAAATCCTTTGGGCAACAGAAGAAATATTGAATGTAATTGATGAAAGGAGAAAATATAAAAATGCAGTTGTTGTTGTTGTTGTTGTTGTTGTTGTTGTGGTCTTCAGTCCTGAGACTGGTTTGATGCAGTTCTCCATGTTACTCTATCTTGTGCAAGATTCTTCGTCTCCCAGTACCTACTGCAACCTACATCCTTCTGAATCTGCTTAGTGTATTCATCTCTTGGTCTCCCTCTACTATTTTTACCCTCCACGCTGCCCTCCAATGCTAAATTTGTGATCCCTTGACGCCTCAAAACATGTCCTACCAACTGATCCCTTCTTCTAGTCAAGTTGTGCCACAAACTTCTCTTCTCCCCAATCCTATTCAATACCTCCTCATCAGTTACGTGATCTACCCACCTTATCTTCAGCATTCTTCTGTAGCACCACATTTCGAAAGCATCTATTCTCTTCTTGTCCAAACTACTTATCGTCCATGTTTCACTTCTATACATGGCTACACTCCATACAAATACTTTCAGAAACGACTTTCTGACACTTAAATCTATACTCGATGTTAACAAATTTCTCTTCTTCAGAAACGATTTCCTTGCCATTGCCAGTCTACATTTTGTATCCTCTCTACTTCGACCATCATCGGTTATTTTACTCCCTAAATAGCAAAACTCCTTTACTACTTTAAGTGTCTCATTTCCTAATCTAATTCCCTCAGCATCACCCGACTTAATTTGATTACATTCCATTATCCTCGTTTTGCTTTTGTTGATGTTCATCTTATATCCTCCTTTCAAGATACTGTCCATTCCGTTCAACTGCTCTTCCAAGTCCTTTGCTGTCTCTGACAGAATTACAATGTCATCGGCGAACCTCAAAGTTTTTATTTCTTCTCCATGAATTTTAATACCTACTCCGAATTTTTCTTTTGTTTCCTTTACTGCTTGCTCAATATACAGATTGAATAACATCAGGGAAAGGCTACAACCCTATCTCACTCCTTTCCCAACCACTGCTTCCCTTTCATGTCCCTCGACCCGTATAACTGCCATTTGGTTTCTGTACAAATTGTAAATAGCCTTTCGCTCCCTGTATTTTACCCCTGCCACCTTCAGAATTTGAAAGAGAGTATTCCAGTTAACATTGTCAAAAGCTTTCTCTAAGTCTACAAATGCTAGAAACGTAGGTTTGCCTTTTCTTAATCTTTCTTCTAAGATAAGTCGTAATGTCAGTATTGCCTCACGTGTTCCAACATTTCTACGGAATCCAAACTGATCTTCCCCGAGGTCGGCTTCTACCAGTTTTACCATTCGTCTGTAAAGAATTCATGTTAGTATTTTGCAGCTGTGACTTATTAAACTGATAGTTCGTTAATTTTCACATCTGTCAACACCTGCTTTCTTTGGGATTGGAATTATTATATTCTTCTTGAAGTCTGAGGGTATTTCACCTGTCTCATACATCGTGCTCATCAGATGGTAGAGTTTTGTCATGACTGGCTCTCCCGAGGCCATCAGTAGTTCTAATGGAATGTTGTCTGCTCTCGGGGCCTTGTTTCGACTCAGGTCTTTCAGTGCTCTGTCAAACTCTTCACGCAGTATCTTATCTCCCATTTCGTTTTCATCTACATCCTCTTCCATTTCCATAATATTGTCCTCAAGTACATCGACCTTGTATAAACCCTCTATATGCTCCTTCCACCTTTCTGCCTTCCCTTCTTTGCTTAGAACTGGGATGCCATCTGAGCTCTTGATATTCATACAAGTGGTTCTCTTCTCTCCAAAGGTCTCTTTAATTTTCCTGTAGGCAGTATCTATCTTACCCCTAGTGAGACAAGCCTCTACATCCTTACATTTGTCCTCTAGCCATCCCTGCTTAGCCATTTTGCACTTCCTGTCGATATCGTTTTTGAGACGTTTGTATTCCTTTTTGCCTGCTTCATTTACTGCATTTTTATATTTTCTCCTTTCATCAATTAAATTCAATATTACTTCTGTTACCCAAGGATTTCTATTAGCCCTCGTCTTTTTACCTACTTGATCGTCTGCTGCCTTCACTACTTCATCAGTCAGAGCTACCCATTCTTCTTCTACTATATTTCTTTCCCCCATTCCTGTCAATTGTTCCCTTATGCTCTCCCTGAAACTCTCTACAACCTCTGGTTCTTTCAGTTTATCCAGGTCCCATCTCCTTAAATTCCCACCTTTTTGCAGTTTCTTCAGTTTCAATCTGCAGTTCATAACCAATATATTGTGGTCAGAATCCACATCTGCCCCAGGAAATGTCTTACAATTTAAAACCTGGTTCCTAAATCTCTGTCTTACCATTATATAATCTATCTGATACCTTTTAGTATCTCCAGGATTCTTCCAGGTATACAACCTTCTTTTATGATTCTTGAACCAAGTGTTAGCTATGATTAAGTTATGCTCTGTGCAAAATTCTACAAGGCGGCTTCCTCTCTCATTCCTTCCCCCCAATCCATATTCACGTACTATGTTTCCTTCTCTCCCTTTTTCTACTGACGAATTCCAGTCACCCATGACTATTAAATTTTCGTCTCCCTTCACTACCTGAATAATTTCTTTTATCTCGCCATACATTTCATCTATTTCTTCATCATCTGCAGAGCTAGTTGGCATATAAACTTGTACTACTGTAGTAGGCATGGGCTTTGTGTCTATCTTAGCCACAATAATGCGTTCACTATGCTGTTTGTAGTAGCTAACCCGCACTCCTATTTTTTTTATTCATTATTAAACCTACTCCTGCATTACCCCTATTCACCTGACCAAAAGTCTTGTTCCTCCTGCCACCGAACTTCACTAATTCCCACTATATCTAACTTTAACCTATCCATTTCCCTTTTTAAATTTTCTAACCTACCTGCCCAATTAATGGATCTGACATTCCATGCTCCGATCCGTAGAATGCCGGTTTTCTTTCTCCTGACAATGACGTTCTCTTGAGTAGTCCCCGCCTGGAGATCCGAATGGGGGACTATTTTACCTCCGGAATATTTTACCCAAGAGGACGCCATCATCATTTAATCATACAGTAAAGCTGCACGTCCTCGGGAAAAATTACGGCTGTAGTTTCCCCTTGCTTTCAGTCGTTCACAGTACCAGCACAGCAAGGCCATTTTGGTTAATGTTACAAGGCCAGATCAGTCAATCATCCAGACTGTTGCCCCTGCAACTACTGAAAAGGCTGCTGCCCCTCTTCAGGAACCACATGTTTGTCTGGCCTCTCAACAGATACCCCTCCGTTGTGGTTGCACCTACGGTACGGCCATCTGTATCGCTGAGGCACGTAAGCCTCCCCACCAACGGCAAGGTCCATGGTTCATGAGGGGAAAAATGCAGTAAATAAAAGCAATACAAATGTCTAAGAAATGAGATCGAAAGAAAGTGCAAATTGGCCAAGTAAGGATGGCTAGAGAACAGATATAAGGATGTAGAGGCATATATCACTAAGGGTAAGATAGATACTGCCTTCAGGAAAATTAGAGAGACCTTTGGAGAAAACAGAACCACATGTATGAATATCAAGAAAACCAGTTCTATTCAAAGACGGGAAAGCAGAAAGGTGGAAAGAGTATATAGAGGGTCTACACAAGGGCGATGTACTTCAGGTAAATATTATAGAAATGGAAGAGGACGTAGATAAAGATGGAATGGGAGATATTATACTGCGTGAAGAGTTTGACAGAGCACTGAAAGATATAACTCGAAACAAGGGCCTGGGAGTAAACAACATTCCATTATAACTACTGATAACCTTGGAAGGGTCAGCCATGACAGAACTCCACCATCTGGTGAGCAAGATGTATCAGGCAGGCGAAATACCCTCAGACTTCAAGAAGAATATAATAAATTCAATCCCAAAGAAAGCATGTGTTGACAGATGTGAAAATTACCGAACTATTAGTTTAATAAGTCACAGCTGCAAAATACTAACACACGTTCTTTACAAACGAATGGAAAAAGTGGTAGAAGCCGATCTCGGGGAAGATCAGTTTGGATTCCATAGAAATGTTGGAACACATGAGGCAATACTGACCCTACGACTTATCTTAGAAGATAGATTAAGGAAAAGCAAATCTTCGTTTCTACCATTTGTAGACTTAGAGAAAGCTTTTGACAATGTTGACTGTAATATTTTCTTTCTATACTCCTGGAAATTGAAATAACAACACCGTGAATTCATTGTCCCAGGAAGGGGAAACTTTATTGACACATTCCTGGGGTCAGATACATCACATGATCACACTGACAGAACCACAGGCACATAGACACAGGCAACAGAGCATACACAATGTCGGCACTGGTACAGTGTATATCCACCTTTCGCAGCAATGCAGGCAGCTATTCTCCCATGGAGACGATCGTAGAGATGCTGGATGTAGTCCTGTGGAACGGCTTGCCATGCCATTTCCACCTGGCGCCTCAGTTGGACCAGCGTTCGTGCTGGACGTGCAGACCGCGTGAGACGACGCGTCATCCAGTCCCAAACATGCTCAATGGGGGACAGATCTGGAGATCTTGCTGGCCAGGGTAGTTGACTTACACCTTCTAGAGCACGTTGGGTGGCACGGGATACATACGGACGTGCATTGTCCTATTGGAACAGCAAGTTCCCTTGCCGGTCTAGGAATGGTAGAACGATGGGTTCCATGACGGTTTGGATGTACCGTGCACTATTCAGTGTCCCCTCGACGATCACCAGTGGTGTACGGCCAGTGTAGGAGATCGCTCCCCACACCATGATGCCGGGTGTTGGCCCTGTGTGCCTCGGTCGTATGCAGTCCTGATTGTGGCGCTCACCTGCACGGCGCCAAACACGCATACGACCATCATTGGCACCAAGGCAGAAGCGACACTCATCGCTGAAGACGACACGTCTCCATTCGTCCCTCCATTCACACCTGTCGCGACACCACTGGAGGCGGGCTGCACGATGTTGGGGCGTGAGCGGAAGACGGCCTAACGGTGTGCGGGACCGTAGCCCAGCTTCATGGAGACGGTTGCGAATGGTACTCGCCGATACCCCAGGAGCAACAGTGTCCCTAATTTGCTGGGAAGTGGCGCTGCGGTCCCCTATGGCACTGCGTAGGATCCTACGGTCTTGGCGTGCATCCGTGCGTCGCTGCGGTCCGGTCCCAGGTCGACGGGCACGTGCACCTTCCACCGACCACTGGCGACAACATCGATGTACTGTGGAGACCTCACGCCCCACGTGTTGAGCAATTCGGCGGTACGTCCACCCGGCCTCCCGCATGCCCACTATACGCCCTCGCTCAAAGTCCGTCAACTGCACATACTGTTCACGTCCACGTTGTCGCGGCATGCTACCAGTGTTAAAGACTGCGATGGAGCTCCGTATGCCACGGCAAACTGGCTGACACTGATGGCGGCGGTGCACAAATGCTGCGCAGCTAGCGCCATTCGACGGCCAACACCGCGGTTCCTGGTGTGTCCGCTGTGCCGTGCGTGTGATCATTGCTTGTACAGCCCTCTCGCAGTGTCCGGAGCAAGTATGGTGGGTCTGACACACCGGTGTCAATGTGTTCTTTTTTCCATTTCCAGGAGTGTAATTCTGAAGGTGGCAGGGGTATTTACAATTTGTACAAAAACCAGATGGCAGTTACAAGAGCCAAGGGGAATGAAAGGGAAGCAGTGGTTGAGAAGGGAGAGACAGCGTTGTTTACTATCCCTGATGTTATCCAGTTTGTATACTGAGCAAGCAATAAAGCAAACAAAAGAAAAATTCGGAGCAGGAATTAAAGTCCATGGGGGAGAAATAAAAACTTTTGAGGTTTACCGATGACATTGTAATTCCGTCAGAGACAGCAATGGAGCTGAAAGAGCAGTTGAACGGAATGGACATTGTCTTGCAAGGAGGATATAAGATGAACATCAACAAAAGCAAAACGAGGATCATGGAATATAGTCGAATTTAATCGGTTGATGCTGAGAGAATTAGATTAGTAAATGAGACACTTAAAGCAGTTGCTGAGTTTTGCTATTTGGGGAGCAAAATAACATGATGGTCAAAGTAGAGAGGATACAAAATGCAGATTGGTAAGGCAAAAGAGAGCGTTTCTGAAGAAGAGAGATTTGTTAATATCGAGCATAGGTTTAAGTGTCAAGAAGTCGTTTCTGAAATTATTTGTATAGAGTGTAGCCATGTATGGAAGTGAAACATGGCCGATAAATAGTTTAGACAAGAAGAGAATACAAGCTTTCGAAATGTGGTGCTACAGAAGAATGCTGAAGATTAGTTGGGTAGATCACGTAACTAATGAGGAGATACTGAATAGAATTGGGCAGAAGAGAAATTTGTGGCACAACTTGACTAGAAGAAGTGATCGGTTGGTAGGACATGTTCTGAGGCATCAAAGGTTAACGAATATAGTATTGGAGGGCAGTGTCGGGGTAAAAATTGTAGAGGGCGACCGATAGACGAATACACTAAACAGATTCAGAAGGATGTAGGTTGCAGTAGGTAGTGGGAGATGAAGAAGCTTGCACAGCATAGAGTAGCATGAAGAGCTGCATCAAACCAGTCTCAGGACTGAAGACCACAACAACAACAACGTCAATAACGAAATGGGATGATAATTATTCAGGTCATTTTTGTCATCTTTCTTAAAAAGAAGTTAAACTGCACATTTTAATTTCTCTGGAAAAATTCCTTGCGCCAATGATGCATTGTATATATCACTAAGGACATTACTTATTAAATCAGAACAACTATTCAGAACTCTGTTTGAAATTCCTTCAACCTCATAAGAGCTTTTTGTTTCTTAGAATTTTTGCAATTCTATTTATTTCAGTGAAGGATATTGGTGCTACTGCCAGTTCCTTAATCTGGGATGACATTTTTAATATATTCTCTTGCTTCTTCAAGTGAACCTTTACTTCTATTTTTGCTGCTACATTTAGAAAGTGATTATTAAAAATACTTGCTATTTGCGAATTATCAGTCACAACATTTTCATTTAGTTTCATTGTTGTGGTATCTTGTAATCTGCCTGGGTGACCTATCTCCCACTTCACTATGTCCAATAAAGTTTTAATCTTATTATCTGTGTTATTAATTTCCATTAGGTCATGAATACTTCTGGACCTTTGAATAATTTTCCTTGAAATATTGCAGAATTTTTTTGTAGAATGCAAGTAATGTTGGATCTTAACTTGTTCTGGTCTGTATGTAAGTTTCTCTTTTTCTCTTATACGAAAATTTAGTCTCTTTAGTTATCTATAGGTTTCTTGTCTTTTTAATGGACTTTTGGATAATTTTTATGACAGCTACTCTCAAATATTGAGACAGTATTAATACAGAATGTACTGAATTTCACATCAGCATCTCTTTCTATACATATATCGTGCCATAACATCTATTTTAAGGTATTCTTAAAACATTCTACACTGTTCTCGTTAATAAGCCTCATTGCTTTGTATGAATGTGCCTTACAGTTGTGGATTATTAAATTTTTAATTTCCATTTACTGTGTTTCATGGTCAGAGAGTCAAGTTCAGTACACATTAATTGTCTCAGCTTATGAACATAATATAAAATGTTATTAACCTGTGTCTTGCTATTGGCTGGGTGCGAGTTGGAAAATTCACCACTGAAATCGGACTGAAACAACCTAGCAATGATTCCAGTCTATTTTTCCGGTCAGAATTTATAAGAAATCTACACTAAAATCTCCACAAGCTACTAACTGTTTTTTTTTTTAACTCAATAATGCGTCCAGATTTCTCAGAAACAGCTGCAAGTTACCAGATCTGTAGGCTATTGCAATTGCAAAAGAAATATGTTGCAGTAATAACTCACAAGCATATTCTTCTAGGTTTTATTCAGGCAAATACTGCTTGTTTCAATATTTTTGATTTTGTGTCTAGCTTTTAGATAAGTTGCGACTCCTCCTTTTTCGATGTAAACTCTACACGAAACGATGCCGCTCTGTAATCGCTTATATTCGTATTTAACTTCTTTATCCCTATGTTAACCTGGTGTTCAGAGATGCACGGAACATCTACACTCCTGGAAATTGAAATAAGAACACCGTGAATTCGTTGTCCCAGGAAGGGGAAACTTTATTGACACATTCCTGGGGTCAGATACATCACATGATCACACTGACAGAACCACAGGCACATAGACACAGGCAACAGAGCATACACAATGTCGGCACTAGTACAGTGTATATCCACCTTTCGCAGCGATGCAGGCTGCTATTCTCCCATGGAGACGATCGTAGAGATGCTGGATGTAGTCCTGTGGAACGGCTTGCCATGCCATTTCCACCTGGCGCCTCAGTTGGACCAGCGTTCGTGCTGGACGTGCAGACCGCGTGAGACGACGCTTCATCCAGTCCCAAACATGCTCAATGGGGGACAGATCCGGAGATCTTGCTGGCCAGGGTAGTTGACTTACACCTTCTAGAGCACGTTGGGTGGCACGGGATACATGCGGACGTGCATTGTCCTGTTGGAACAGCAAGTTCCCTTGCCGGTCTAGGAATGGTAGAACGATGGGTTCGATGACGGTTTGGATGTACCGTGCACTATTCAGTGTCCCCTCGACGATCACCAGTGGTGTACGGCCAGTGTAGGAGATCGCTCCCCACACCATGATGCCGGGTGTTGGCCCTGTGTGCCTCGGTCGTATGCAGTCCTGATTGTGGCGCTCACCTGCACGGCGCCAAACACGCATACGACCATCATTGGCACCAAGGCAGAAACGACTCTCATCGCTGAAGACGACACGTCTCCATTCGTCCCTCCATTCGCGCCTGTCGCGACACCACTGGAGGCGGGCTGCACGATGTTGGGGCGTGAGGGGAAGACGGCCTAACGGTGTGCGGGACCGTAGCCCAGCTTCATGGAGACGGTTGCGAATGGTACTCGCCGATACCCCAGGAGCAACAGTGTCCCTAATTTGCTGGGAAGTGGCGCTGCGGTCCCCTACGGCACTGCGTAGGATCCTACGGTCTTGGCATGCATCCGTGCGTCGCTACGGTCCGGTCCCAGGTCGACGGGCACGTGCACCTTCCGCCGACCACTGGCGGCAACATCGATGTACTGTGGAGACCTCACGCCCCACGTGTTGAGCAATTCGGCGGTACGTCCACCCGACCTCCCGCATGCCCACTATACGCCCTCGCTCAAAGTCCGTCAACTGCACATACTGTTCACGTCCACGCTGTCGCGGCATGCTACCAGTGTTAAAGACTGCGATGGAGCTCCGTATGCCACGGCAAACTGGCTGACACTGACGGCGGCGGTGCACAAATGCTGCGCAGCTAGCGCCATTCGACGGCCAACACCGCGGTTCCTGGTGTGTCCGCTGTGCCGTGCGTGTGATCATTGCTTGTGCAGCCCTCTCGCAGTGTCCGGAGCAAGTATGGTGGGTCTGACACACCGGTGTCAATGTGTTCTTTTTTCCATTTCCAGGAGTGTATCATTTAGATTTTTCTACATCTTCTAGACGCACATAAACTGATCTATGTACCTTGTTTTTCAGCCCCCTAATGTTCAGATGAAGCAAACTAATTTTACTTTTCTCGAAACTGTCATATGTACTACGATTGTATTCTTTTCTAATTTTTCCCCAGATTGTCTGTCTATGCTCTGACTCTAAACTACGAAAGGAGACCCTCTGACTCTAGTGATCACAGGAACTGGCGTTATGCGCTCTTAAATTTTCTTCAAGATCCTCAGCTAACTTTTCCTTTCCCCTCCCGTTCAGGTGCAGGTCCGGCGGGTTATACAGGGTGAGTCACCTAACATTACCGCTGGATGTATTTCGTAAACCACATAAAATACTGACGAATCGATTCCACAGACCGAACGTGAGGAGAGGGGCTAGTGTAACTGGTTAATACAAACCATACAAAAATGCACGGAAGTATTTGTTTTAACACAAACCTACGTTTTTTAAAATGGAACCCCATTAGTTTTGTTAGCACTTCTGAACATATAAACAAATACGTAATCAGTGCCGTTTGTTCCTATGTAAAATGTTAATTACATCCAGAGATATTGTAACCTAAAGTTGACGCTTGAGTACCACTCCTCTGCTGTTCGATCGTGTGTATCGGAGAGCACTGAATTACGTAGGGATCCAAAGGGAACGGTGATGGACCTTAGGTACAGAAGATACTGGAGCAGCACATTACGTCCACATGCTAACACCTTTTTATGGGTCTTTTTCACTGACGCACATGTACATTACCATGAGGAGTGAGGCACACGTACACACGTGGTTTCCGTTTTCAATTACGGAGTGGAATAGAGTGTGTGCCGACATGTCAGGCCAATAGATGTTCAATGTGGTGGCCACCATTTGCTGCACACAATTGCAATCTCTGACGTAATGAATGTCGTACACGCCGCAGCACATCTGGTGTATTGTCGCCGCAGGCTGCCACTATACGTTGTTTCATATCCTCTGGGGTTGTAAGCACATCACGGTACACATTCTCCTTTAACGTACCCCACAGAAAGAGGTCCAGAGGTGTAAGATCAGGAAAACGGGCTGGCCAATTTATGCGTCCTCCACGTCCTATGAAACGCCCGTCGAACATCCTGTCAAGGGTCAGCCTAGTGTTAATTGCGGAATGTGCAGGTGCACCATCATGCTGATACCACATACGTCGACGTGTCTCCAGTGGGACATTTTCGAGCAACGTTAGCAGATCATTCTGTAGAAACGCCATGTATGTTGCAGCTGTTTGGGCCCTTGCAATGAAGTGAGGACCAATGAGGTGGTCGCCAATGATTCCGCACCATACATTTACAGTCCACGATCGCTGTCACTCTACCTGTCTGAGCCAGCGAGGATTTTCCACGGACCAGTAATGCGTGTTCCGTAGATTCACTGCCCCGTGGTTTGTGAAACCCGCTTCATCGGTAAACAGGTAGAACTGCAATGCATTCTCTGTTAATGCCCATTGACAGAATTGCATTCGATGATTAAAGTCACCATCATGTAATTGCTGATGTAGCGACACATGAAACGGGTGAAAGCGGTGACGATGCAGTATGCGCGTGACACTACTTTGACTCAGTCCACCGGCTCTCGCAATGTCCCGTGTACTCATGTGTGGGTTCATGGCAACAGCAGCTAACACACCAACTGCACCCGCTTCTCCTGTGACGGGCCTGTTACGGACCCGTTTGCGTGCTACGACCATACCTGTTGCATACGGTTGGCGGTAGATGTTTTGCAATGTGCGGCACGTTGGATGCTCTCTGTCCGGGTATCGTTCTGCATACACCCTGCAGGCTTCAGCTGCATTTCGTCGACACTCGCCATAGATGAGTATCATCTCCGCCTTTTCAGAGTTCGAATACACCATGGTCACAGTTCCTACAACACTACACTATCACAGACGTCTGATAAAACGGTGTACTACAGTTGGTCTGCGTGCGGAGACGAATGCAGAATAGCAATAGCAGTAGGCGCTACATGCGGACACTGCAACAGCTAGACCAAACCACCACAGTGCACTACAGACACACTCGTAAACACGGTCGTCATCGTAAATGCGTCCCTGCAGAAGCTGCTCGCCGACCGTGGCCCGTGTTTGTTACAACACGCAACTGAACGTCGGAGGTTTCAAGCGTCAACTTTTAGGTTACAATATCTCCAGATGTAATTAACATTTTACAATGCAACAAACGGCACTGATTACGTATTTGTTTATATGTTCAGATGTGCTAACAAAACTAACGTGGTTCCATTTAAAAAAAAAACGTAGGTTTGTGTTAAAAAACATACTTCCGTGCATTTTTGTATGGTTTGTATTAAACAATTACACTAGCCCCTCTCCTCACGTTCGGTCTGTGGAATCGGTTCGTCAGTATTTGATGTGGTTTACGAAATATATCCAGCGGTAACGTTAGGTGACTCACCCTGTATATTCAGATCTCCCAACTACAACAACTCGTACAGCCCCTACGTGGGACTTGTTTCAGTCAAAAGCAATCCATCCAGATCTTTGTTTACACAGTTGACAGCTGTTTTCACTCAGGGCTGGTCATGTCGCTACATAACGTCCACAAACCCCACACAAGTGTGTGCTGCTGTTGCTCCTGTTTTTCTCCATGTCGCATTTAACACGATAAGTAGTTAGCCAGGCTATTTCCATTGCTCCTACTTTATGTACCTCATCTTCTTCATCAAAATTTCTGCACGAAGTCCCTATGTTACCTGTCACCTGGCTAAGCTTAACACTAGGTTTCACGGTGCCTGTGACATGGCATTCTACACCTAGCTTTTCTTGTACCATTAGGCCTACATACATCCACGATCTTTTTCTTCCACTAGATTTTCCTACCGACCTAGTTTCCAAGATCTTTCTGCGAGTCTGCTGCACTCTACTTTGCTCAAAAAGTAGTTGAAGCTCTTCCCCTGTTTGAGGTAATAAGTCAAACGGAATTCAAAGTGTGATTTCTGAGGTTTTCTCCTTTTATTTATTTCTCGTTACCTTTTGCCATTCCCATAGTCTCTTTCCCCGTTCAATGTGAGTAAATCAAAATGCGCCGTATCTAATTCTGCCTGAACGGCACAAATCTTTCTTCCGTCTTCCAGGAGTCCGTTGTCTCAACTGCATAATCAACAACTCCATGCGAGTGATCGTCTGGTACTTTTCTGGACTCCCCACTACAATTGCCCCAATGAAACACCAACCCAAGCTTATACTAAGTAATCTGTGGCAATATGTATATTTATCACATATGACGTTACTTTTATAGTAAACTAAAACAACACTGACACTCTCTTAAACTGTGATGAAGTGAGACCTAGTGAAATTTATCTTCCGATGATTTACACAGATAACTTCCAGAAGAGGGTGGATGCAAACGCGAGAGTGTAAAAACCACACAGATATCCCCTGAATGTAAGTTTTAGTTCACAGAAAACACAAAATGAATGAAAACTAAAATAGTACGCTATTTTTGATATCGGTATTAAACAGACACTATCCGAAATAAAGAAAACGCACTGCAATGTTTCCAAAACAACACGTAGCGCTACACACTGATCGCACTGATGTCAGAGTGGTAAGAGTGTGCATCCGGCCACCACAACTGCAAACTACCAACAACCAATGAAATACAATACGTATTGTTTCTGGAAGATAATTCGCCCCTGAACCGGAGTTATATTTCAGAATTTCTGCATCGGCTCCAGATGTCGTATAATACCGATGTTTGTAAATGCTTACGGCAGCCTATGTACTATATGTATCCAGCAAAATTAGACACTTTCACAACTAGATTTTCAAAGGCAAATGCCTTCAGATGCAAATAGCAAAAATATCTGACAATAAAAAAAATGGCTCTGAGCACTATGAGACTTAACATCTATGGTCTCAGTCCCCTAGAACTTAGAACTACTTAAACCTAACTAACCTAAGGACAGCACACAACACCCAGTCATCACGAGGCAGACAAAATCCCTGACCACGCCGGGAATCGAACCCGGGAACTCGGGCGTGGGATATCTGACAATACACAAATTATTCAAAGTGACGTGTGACATAAGAGTAAAGAAAAGAATCATTATTAAAAATATTTTCTTTCCAACCTAGAATACTTTGTCTCAGGAATGTGACTTCATAAGAACCAACAGTAGTTGGTCAGTGTTGCTATCCTAATTTGCTTTGACACTCTTTTCCATTTGAGAAATGCATGGTGTAACCGTTCTCTACGATCATTACTGACAGTTCCAAGGTTATCCGGTAAGAATTCCCAATGGTTATTGAAGAAATGTAATTTAAGTTCCAAGTTATATTCCATAAGGTGGTATGATCTCAGGAGTTCTTGTACAATTCTGCGATAGTTTTCTGCCTTATGATTGCCTAAAAAGTTATTCTAAAAGAAGGAATGAAGATTGAGTTTTACTTCCTATCGACATCGATGTCATTAGATACAGGACCACAAGCCCTGACTTACAGCAAGGCTGGGCGAGGAAATCGGCGGTGCCCTTTCAAAGGAACCATCCCCGCATTTGCCTGGAGCGATTTAGGGAAATCACGAAAAATGTACATCTCGATGGCTGAACGCGAGTTTGAACTGTCGTCCTCTTGAATGTGAGTCCAGTGTGATAATCACTGTGCCACCTCGCTCAGTAAAGTTATTCTACATACATGTGAAATACAGTAATGCCATTCTTTCATCTTCAATCAACAAACCAAGGAAATGTTCATTGAACATTAATTCCTTACCTTGCGGTCTTACGAATATTCCTTCCTTTATTTTTGCTTCACAGTGCTCTGAAACTGCTCTCGCAAGTACATGAATTACGTGAAGTTTTTGCCCACAGCTTTCACAAAGTTTTTGACGATACCCAATTTAATGTACAGCAGACGTAAATATACATTTTCGTATTAACAAGAGAAATACTGACATATTTTTCTATCCAGGCGGTAGAGCATTTCGGACAGACGATCTTTTCCCCATAAAAGTGTTTATTTATTTATTTTTTCTCTGCTGTTCCACTCACATAAAAAGCAGCAGTTCTTTGGATGGCCAGTCTACGTATCGGGAATAGTCTTTCGTAGGAGACTGTCTACAGCTATTAAATCAGGGCCGGCCATGGCTTGCCTCACTTCACACGTGCAGCGTGTGAGGGCAGCGTGGGGAAAGTCCCGGCCTGTTATTCGGCTTTGCTCGGTCCTCCTCGGAAGTACCAGCAACACCGCAACATTTCATATAGCATTGCGGTGCGGCATTTTGCGGTCGGCACAACTCCAGGAGTTCGGCAGAATCGTGGTGCCAGTGCTGTTTACCCATCGCTGTTTGTTCGTGATAAGGACTTTCACAAGTCCAGTGGGTGTTTGCATAAAGAGTGGCAATATAGCGATCAATCATCACAATCCTTTAAAATGAATGAGAGTAACAGAGGAGAGGGATGAGATTTCTTAATTCGCATAAGCTTGTTTGCTACAAAACAACATTATAGTACCATAATTAAACTTTTAGATGACAATGAAAGAGCAAGACTTGCTATACTTGTTACCGGTAGGTTCGAACAACACGTAAATGTTAAGGAGATGCTTCGGGAACTCGAATGGGAATCGCTGGAGGAGAGACGATGTTCTTTTCGAGAAACACTATGGAGAAAATTTAGAGAAACGGCATTTGGACCTGACTGCCAAACGATTCTATTGCCGCCAAAATACATTGCGCGTAAGGACCACAAAGATAAGATACGGTAAATTAGGGCTCATTCGGAGACATATAGACTTCCTTTTTTTCATCGCTCTATCTGCGAGTGGAACAGGAAAGGAAATGACTAGTAGTGGTATAGAGTGCCCTCCACCACGCACCGCAGGGTGGCTTACAGAGTATATATATATATATACACTACTGGCCATTAAAATTGCTACACCAACAAGAAATGCAGATGATAAACGGGTATTCATTGGACAAATATATTATACTAGAACTGACATATGATCACATTTTCACGCAATTTGGGTGCAAAGATCCTGAGAAATCAGTACCCAGAACAGCCACCTCTGGCCGTGATAACGGCCTTGATACGCCTGGGCATTGAGTCAAACAGAGCTTGGATGGCGTGCACAGGTACAGCTACCCATGCAGCTTAAACAAGGTACCCCAGTTCATCAAGAGTAGTGACTGGCGTATTGTGACGAGCCAGTTGCTCGACCACCATTGACGAGACGTTTTCAGTTGGTGAGAGATCTGGGGAATGTGCTGACCAGGGCAGGAGTCGAACATTTTCTGTATCCAGAAAGGCCCGCACAGGACCTGCAACATGCGGTCGTGCATTATCCTACTGAAAGTACGGTTTCGTAGGGATCGAATGAAAGGTAGAGCCACGGGTCGTAACATATCTGAAATGAAACATCCATTGTTCAAAGTGCCATCAATGCGAAAAAGAGGTGACCGAGACGTGTAACCAATGGCACCCCATACCATCACGCCGGGTCATACGCCAGTGTGGCGATGACCAATACACGCTTGCAGGGTGCGTTCACCGCGATGTCGCCAAACACGGGTGCGAGCATCATGATGCTGTAAACAGAACCTGGATTCATCCGAAAAAATGACGTTTTGCCATTCGTGCACCCAGGTTCGTAGTTGAGTACACCATCACAGGCTCTCCTGTCTGTGATGCAGCGTCAAGGGTAACCGCAGCCATGGTCTCCGAGCTGATAGTCCATGCTGCTGCAAACGTCGTCGAACTGTTCGTGCAGATGGTTGTTGTCTTGCAAACGTCTCCATCTGTTGACTCAGGGATCGAGACGTGGCTGCACGATCCGTTACAGCCATGCAGATAAGATACCTGTCATCTCGACTGCTAGTGATACGAGGCCGTTGGGATCCAGCACGGCGTTCCGTATTACCCTCCTGAACCCACCGATTCCATATTCTGCTAACAGTCATCGCGATAAGCCACAATCAGACCTTTATCAAAGTCGGAAACGTGATAGAACGCATTTGTCCTCCTTACACGAGGCATCACAACGACGTTTCACCAGGCAACTGCTGCTTGTGTATGAGAAATCAGTTGGAAACGTTCCTCATGTCAGCACGTTGTAGGTGTCGCCACCGGCGCCAACCTTGTGTGAATGCTCTGAAAAGCTAATCATTTGCATATCAAAGCATTTTCTTCCTGTCGGTTAAATTTCGCTTTTGCAGCACGTCATCTTCATGGTGTAACAATTTTAATGGCCAGTAGTGTAGATGCGCGATGTGGATAGGATTCATTATTCTGTACATCAAGAAGCACTTTGCTCTGAATTTACAGGCATGGACCACCTGAACAAATTGCAGGTACGCTTAGTAAAATTCCTAGTCTCACACATTATTCCATTTTCATCTGCAACAGTTTTCAATGGCAATGAACAAAGAGTAAGGAGACTTATTACTGCAAAAGCCCGCTGGTTAAGTTGAGGGGAGTGCCTGGAAAGATTTTTCGATTTAAATCTCACTATTATTGAATTTATGAAGGAAAAAGGAGTGCAGGAACGAAAATTAGAACATTCGGAATGAATGGCAGACTTTGCGATTTAAGGGGCCTTGATTGCACACTGCTTAAAGTAACTGCAAGGTAACTTCTTTCTGATTTGATGGGGACGCATTGAAAAAGAAAATTGCATTGCACAAGGACAGCTTCTGACAAAAACAATCCAGTTCCCTAAGTTCACTGGCATTAAAGAAAGCGCGAGAATTCATAGTGGCCTTGCAAGAATTACAAAAATAGTTTTATAAAGGTTTTGAGGACACTATGGATCTTACATCTGTTTTCGAGGTGTTGTCGAAACCGCTTGCCGTTTCAGTTGAATGCACCCCTGTGAGAGTACAGATGTAACTGGTTGACCTGCAATGTAATCCCAGTTTTAATTACAAATATTTTTACGTTAAAAGTGTGCAGGACCTTTACATTATTTCTCTCAGATAGATTTTCCACGTCTCCATAATAAGGTTGCAAAAGTGATACAATATTTCGACTGGCATATTTGTGTGAAAGACCTTTTTTTCGATTACGAAATTAAATAAGTCAGGATTACATGGTAACTTGAGTGCAAAACTCTGTGAAATTTTCTGCGTCTCCATAAACCGACAGTCTACACCAGGTACAAATTATACAGGGTGTTTCAAAAAGGACTTTATAACTTTGAAAATTCATGTAAATTAATTCATTGTACCTACGGAGGTGACTGGAGTGTCAATTTGTATGGAAATACGTCAAGTTTCGTATCGCATAGTTCGCTAATGCCAAATCGCACCGTAAAGAGCGCTAGCGGCAGTTGCGTTAAAGATGGCTGCCTTCCCTGTACCCAAACATGCTAGTTGTGTGTTTTGGTTTGAAGAATCCAAGTCAGCAACAACAGTTCAGTGTAATTTCCATACCAAGTATACTAAAGATCCTTCTAATAGGCCTACAGTTTATGAACAGTATAAATATTTTGTAGAAACAGAGAGCTCAGTAAGATATGGATAATCATCAGGTCGACCGAGCACATCTGACGACGTCGTTGAGCGAGTGAGACAACGTTTTGTCGACAGACCTACAAAATCGACCTGGCGTGCTTCTCGCGAACTGCAAATCCCACATATGACTGTTTGGTGCGTTTTAAGAAACCATTTGCATTTGAAACCTTACAAATTGACGATCGTACAAGCAATAAGAGACACTGATAAAATCGCTCACCAGAACTTCTGTGCCACTTAAGCGGCAAAGTTAACATATATAACTGTATGATTTGGGGCAGGGAACATCCACATTGAATATTGGAACATGTTTTGATAGCCCTAAACCGAGCGTTTTTTGTACATTGAACAAGAACAAAGTGTATGGCCCCTTTTTTTCGTGAGAGAAACATCAACGGGATAGTGAGCCTGGGTAGGTTACAACAATTTTTGATACCACAGATCGATGAGAATGACTAAGTACGAAATGTTTACTTCATGAAAGGCAGCGCACCATCCTGCTACCTGGTTGATCTCGGGGATTTTCTCAGTGACCGCTTTCCAGGTCAATAGATTGGCCATGATACGCCAATTGCGTGGGCCCCACATTCCCCAGACCTGATAACACTCGATTTTTTTATGGGGATTCAGCAAGGATATCGTGTTTGTACCAGCTGTGCCGGATTCTCTACCTGAACTAAGAGAAGAATTTATGCCTCCACTGAGCAAGCTACACCTGCAGTGCGTCAGCGAGTTTGGGAAGAAATTGACTTCCAGTGGGATGTATGCAGGATAAACAACGGAAGCCACACACAACATCTTTAGTTTAAGTTAAAAAAAACTTGATGTGCTTTCCTACAAACTCAGCTTTATATCTTCTTTCAGTAAATTTATACGAATTTTTAAAGTTGTTAAGTTCTTTTTTAAACACCCTGTATTATGTCTTCAGCGCGCCAAAACTAAATAATTAATTTTGGAAACTTGTTTTGTTTGTGATCGTTGTTGTTGAGAAGTTTCCCCACTTCTTCCTCCTCGCGCTCAGACGGCGCGGCGTGGCCTTGGGGGAAATGTGAAGTGAGGCTGAGTGCATTGGCACTTGGGCCAGGGTATGGCTCACGAGCCGATATCTTGGTCACCCCTATGTTACAACATATGGAAAAAGCATATTTGTGCCATCAGCTGTACAATTTCATGTTTATTCTGTACTGGTTTCGATTGTTACAATCTTCTACAAGGATAAAAACATTGTATGTCAATGGATCAATGATACATTTGATAATAATCCCAGTTTTAATAATTATTACATGCGGAGTTATCGTCAAATGTGTGCTACTATAATTATGCCAAAGCACACAATGGATAGATGGACTGTCTTGAGACAGACTATTACGAGAATTCGATAGGTTTTACATTTGTATGTCTCATGTATGACAGAACAGTATGGTTGATCCAATGATGTACAATGTTTTTCTCCTTGGAGAATCATTGTAATGATCAAAACCAAAAATAAACGTAATAGTGTTGAGCTGATGGCACAAATATTCTTTTACAAATATCGGGAAGAATTGCTAATACCTTGAAATCTCCACATATTTGCCATTTGTATTTCTCAACGAGGTAAGTGTGAATAATCGGTATTCTGTGCCCATTGTAGAGAAGTATTGCTTTCAGACTAACTGTGCTGCCATCTATGAATAACAGCCAATATCTCCTTCACTGTGTCCTGTTTGTTCATCGCTGTCTTTGTCTTCACTGTCAGTCACATTCTCAGGAGACAATGGTACAGGTAATTCTTCACGGCAACGTATAGGCTTTATAGCAGATGGTAAATTACGATATTACTCAGTTTTCCTAGTTTTCGAGCTGATTCCATTCATTTCTCTCAGACAAAAATTACAGTTCGTTGTGGTTACCTCCTAATCATGGAAATAGTAACGGGCGTGCGACTTGATCCTTTTAACCAGGCCTGCAGCAGTGCAGCACATGACAAAAAACATTTTGGTGGGGCCCAGTACTTGTCCTGATCGCCAACCTTACACGTTTACAAGACTGTTAGGATATCGTTTCCGCGATTTCAGGGTAAACTCTTTACTGATATAGCAAAAGTAATTTGTGGTATTTACACACGTACGAGGAATTTCTTATTCTGAATTAACACAAATCGCAAACCAGAAATCTTCACTACTTTAGAAAACCAAGCGGTTGTTTACAATTGCCAGAACTTTTAATGCTGAGACGTAAGTGGCACCAAACAGTGATTCTACATGTTCAATGGGGGCTCTTCGTCAGTGCTGTGAAACCACCTCCACTTCTTGAAGGTATATTTCTGGGCTTATGGCCTTGTGTAGCAATTACTTGTACATGTTGTGATTATTTTTCGACAGTTAAATCTGCATAAAATTTAAGTCACGGAAGATTTACCAATACGCAGTATTTTCAAGTATATCGATAGACAGAAGATAGCGTGCGACAAGACAAATGATCCCAATAGTAAGAATTGATTTTATATTCTAACACCTCCTACGATATACTAATGAGCCCCATTCCTATTTTATATAACAAAAAGCTTGTTGGCCAGTGTTACTAGTCTGTCTCTGTATTTTAAACTCTTTATCTTCTAAGGATTATGAATATCCATTTCATCCTACATTCTCCAATGCTTTCTCTTGGACCACAAGTGTTAGAAAAGTATTCTGATTTTCTTCCACTCAGCTTTCCATTATCAAGAGCATCAACGTAAATCCTTTTCCGGTTTGTTTTCCTATCGTGAAATTGATCTTCCAATACGTCTTCAACGTCTCTTTGTATTCCAAGAAATACATCATTTTCAATAAGTTCTACCGTTAAAATCAGCACTATATCAAGCACTGCTGGGCAGTTTTGAGTCTTCGCTTGTTTCAAGGGCAGAGATGAGCGAGGGCAAATAAGATGAACTCTGCATTCCAGAAAGCCAGAAACGTATACAAGAAGAAGGCTCTGTTCGTGTGACACCAAAATTAAACATTATAATACAATAGTGAGATCTGAGGCTCCCGAAGACGCCGAAACACTAAAACTAGAGAGGAAAGAGGGTGGTATAAACAAAAGTGTGAAAACAGAAAGAAGATTGATTAGAAGCATAGTTGTCTCGAGGACAGGAGAAATAGAATACTGCAGGCCACGATCTAACAAAGAAATCTATGAACATGTGGGAACGCAATACACACAATGTGTGAGAGAAAAATGTAGTTCTGCGGACATTTGGCTAGAATGGACGGTGACAGACTGACGAAGCATATCTTTAGTAAAGTTATGAAGCTGAAAGGACAACTATCATGATTTACACAGACATAAATGACTTCAAAGAAACAGACGTCAACATAATGAACACACATAAAAGGAACTGAATTAGGAAGAAAGTCCAGAAAGTGGTCTTCATGGACGAAAGGAAGTAAAAGAAAACATTGTCAAACAACTTCGAAAGCAGAGATGAGAACTGATGAAACGAATGTGGAAGAAGAAGAAGAATGCATGCATCAAGAACTGAAATATTGATTTAAAGTGCTGTATAAAAGGGCTATTTGCATATATAAATAAAATAAATGTGTTGTGTAATGTTTGCAGATATGCTGCTCGTAATTCTTTAATTTT
Organism: Schistocerca piceifrons; assembly: GCF_021461385.2. Classification (NCBI taxonomy): domain Eukaryota; kingdom Metazoa; phylum Arthropoda; class Insecta; order Orthoptera; family Acrididae; genus Schistocerca; species Schistocerca piceifrons. The sequence goes on from NC_060140.1 coordinate 877,067,484, forward strand.
ATGCCAGTGAAAGTTTCGTAAGCTTAATATACTGTTTGGCTCTACTTATAATTTTTTGGGATCTTATGTTGTAACGTGTCGCCTTGGAATAGCACAGGAAGAGTGTTGTACCTTAAGGACAGTTTACCTAGGAACCCACGACCTTTCCTGGTCAGTGTTTCGATGTAGTGACCGATTTGAGAATAACATGTAGAAATGCGAACTACAAAGCACCATAACCGCTATCCGGCGTTTTATACTGTTTCTATTGTTGAGGAATGTCAGCTTGTGTTTCGTGCAGCATTCGTGTAATCTATTAAAGCTGTTTCGAAGATGTTAATTCTTCTGTTACAGAATTTTATGCTGAGTAAAATTTTATATGTTTTGAAACTAGGTATATAACCTGTGGAGATAAATCCACACTTTACCATTCGTACCGTCTAGCACCTTGAAACAAAAGGAGGTTGTCTAGCATGGAAGACGTAATATTTCCAAATGAATTGAGTTTCTTTAATGTCTTAACAGTTTTACCTGACTTGAAAATGGAAATTTGTGTTAGTCATCAAATGTATTTGACTTGTAACTTGTTTTTCATAGTATTTCTTTTTACTTTGGTTTCACTTGGCTGATTGTTGGTATGTAACAGACTATAAAATACAGTATTGACAAGATTTTCTCAATTTTTAAATTTAAATAGAATATTTGTTCCTCGGTAAATGACCATGTTGCACCTTGGAACATTTTTTAACTTTTGGAAAAGTCTTACTTTTTCGCAATAATTTTTCTAATTTCAGAAAAAAGACTGTAGCACAGAAAAGTGAAAGCTATCATTTAAAAACCGAACAAGAGAATATATCAGCAGAAAAATGCTCCTACCGGAGTACAAAAAATGTGAAAGTGCTCCTATTTATTTAGGACTCTGAAAATTGGGCTACCAGATGACTCATTTTATCTTCCTCGATACGTTTAAAAAATTTTCCAAAAATATTGATGTGCGAACGTTCTCACTCCTTTTTAACACACAACTGACCTCTAACGCCCCCAAACTCCCCTAACAGTAACTCGCTCACACACAGAAATCCACTCCCACTTGCCCATTCTCATTCTGCCCAGCTCATTGTCATTATCTCTTTGTCTCTCTCACCGTCATTGTCTCCTGTGTCACATCAAGAGTCTCCTCCGTTCTGTCCTGCACTGTCACTGTCTCTCTCTCGCTCTCTCTTACTGCTACTCTCATTTATTCCTTCCCACTGCTGCTCTCTCTTTGCACTGTCACTATCTCCCCCTTCCTCGTTGTCATTTTCATAGTTTCTGCCTCTCATTATCACTGGCTCTTAACTACATCCACTTTGTCCTTCTCTTTATTCCTCTGCCACTGGCATCGTCTCCTCTTCACACTTTTCCTAGCATTGTTCTGTAACTGTCAACAATGTTCCACTGCCACTGCCACTGTGTCACTCTCTTTCTCTGCCACAAACACTTATGAAACGTCCCCTTAGAAAAATTATTGAATTACTGTGCTGATAAATCTCTTACGTTATTTGATTTTCAAACAGCTGAGCAGAACTGAACGTACTCAGACATTTCGCTCTTTACCTGTTCTGATCAACACTAAACTGACACACAATAGTTTTTTAGCGCAACGCAATCTGACTTTCAAAAATCCCTACAAAAGAATGGCCCTGACTAACATTAAGCTATACCTTTCACAAACCACTTACCTCACAAAAATCTTCGTTACTCTAACTACTGCAATACAGCGAGCGCCACTACTGCCAGCTAAATAAAAGATTCAAACTACTGAAGGCACTAATTACTGATATGCATAGTTAGCAAATGAAAGATTTTGATAGAGAACAAACAATGTATTTACCTTAATAGTGTTCAAAAGTCATAATATACACTCCTGGAAATTGAAGTAAGAACACCGTGAATTCATTGTCCCAGGAAGGGGAAACTTTATTGACACATTCCTGGGGTCAGATACATCACATGATCACACTGACAGAACCACAGGCACATAGACACAGGCAACAGAGCATGCACAATGTCGGGACTAGTACAGTGTATATCCACCTTTCGCAGCAATGCAGGCTGCTATTCTCCCATGGAGACGATCGTAGAGATGCTGGATGTAGTCCTGTGGAACGGCTTGCCATGCCATTTCCACCTGGCGCCTCAGTTGGACCAGAGATCGTGCTGGACATGCAGACCGCGTGAGACGACGCTTGATCCAGTCCCAAACATGCTCAATGGGGGACAGATCCGGAGATCTTGCTGGCCAGGGTAGTTGACTTACACCTTCTAGAGCACGTTGGGTGGCACGGGATACATGCGGACGTGCATTGTCCTGTTGGAACAGCAAGTTCCCTTGCCGGTCTAGGAATGGTAGAACGATGGGTTCGATGACGATTTGGATGTACCATCCACTATTCAGTGTCCCCTCGACGATCACCAGTGGTGTACGGCCAGTGTAGGAGATCGCTCCCCACACCATGATGCCGGGTGTTGGCCCTGTGTGCCTCGGTCGTATGCAGTCCTGATTGTGGCGCTCACCTGCACGGCGCCAAACACGCATACGACCATCATTGGCACCAAGGCAGAAGCGACTCTCATCGCTGAAGACGACACGTCTCCATTCGTCCCTCCATTCACGCCTGTCGCGACACCACTGGAGGCGGGCTGCACGATGTTGGGGCGTGAGCGGAAGACGGCCTAACGGTGTGCGGGACCGTAGCCCAGCTTCATGGAGACGGTTGCGAATGGTCCTCGCCGATACCCCAGGAGCAACAGTGTCCCTAATTTGCTGGGAAGTGGCGGTGCGGTCCCCTACGGCACTGCGTAGGATCCTACGGTCTTGGCGTGCATCCGTGCGTCGCTGCGGTCCGGTCCCAGGTCGACGGGCACGTGCACCTTCCGCCGATCACTGGCGACAACATCGATGAACTGTGGAGACCTCACGCCCCACGTGTTGAGCAATTCGGCGGTACGTCCACCCGGCCTCCCGCATGCCCACTATACGCCCTCGCTCAAAGTCCGTCAACTGCACATACGGTTCACGTCCACGCTGTCGCGGCATGCTACCAGTGTTAAAGACTGCGATGGAGCTCCGTATGCCACGGCAAACTGGCTGACACTGACGGCGGCGGTGCACAAATGCTGCGCAGCTAGCGCCATTCGACGGCCAACACCGCGGTTCCTGGTGTGTCCGCTGTGCCGTGCGTGTGATCATTGCTTGTACAGCCCTCTCGCAGTGTCCGGAGCAAGTATGGTGGGTCTGACACACCGGTGTCAATGTGTTCTTTTTTCCATTTCCGGGAGTGTATATATAGCAGTTCATGACATCCATTCTTACAAATGTATTGTTTCTGATGGACACACGTCCAGATCATCCGCTCTCAAAAATCCGCCATCTCACTTCCCCACATCCACCACTGCTGGCGGCTCACCTCCAACTGCGCAACGCTACGCGCTGTTAACAGCCAACTGCCCAACACTACGATAGCAAATTCCAACAATGCCATCCAGCCACAGACTGCATACAGCACAGCCAGTGATTTTCATACAGAGCGCTACGTGGCGTTACCAATATAAAAACCTAAACAGCCTAGTTACACACTGTCTACTGCCTCCCAGTATTTATTACCTTTCAGTCTCTTTCCCACTGCCACTGTCTCCTTCCATCTTAGCATAGAGAAGTGCGAATATGTTCGCATGCCAAACGTTTTGGGAAAATTTTAAAGGTGCTCAGGAAGGTAGAGTCAGGCAGTTAGTACCCTACCTATAAGCCAAATTCTTTTAATTAAGCATATTCTAATTTTTTGTGCTCCGATAGGAACACTTTTCCGCTGGTTTCCTTCTTTTCCCTGCTGTAGCAGAGCATGTCACTTATATGAAAAGGACCGTACAGGACTGTAGAATACTGATAGTTTACTCATGTGAAATTGAAGCAACGCAAAATTAGTTTTACACCGCAGATCAGATTTTACGTGCAAAAAAATTTTGCGTATGCTTCAGTACTACAAGGGGTTTCCAGAAACCTTACGATGATAACAGAGGCGCTTTACAGCATGTTTCTCCGTGCTACGCCACTTTATAAACTCCGTTTTCGCCTCGCAACGGATTTTACTTGCGTATTTTTAAGTATACAAGTAGGAACCTCTGTGTCTCGAAAATTGATGGAGATACTGTATCTAGAAAATTTTCGGGGTTGCTCGAAATCGGGATCTTAGGAATATATCGAAAAAATTTCATCCATTTGCTGTCCTTAACCGTCTTGGAACAGCGACTCTGTTGTAGTACCCAAATACCATGTTCTTGGATTGTTTCTCGATAATGACGGGTAGTAGGCTAACTTTGAATCTCTGTATCTCAGAAATAGATAAAGATATAAAAAAAATTTCTAGATTGTTTGAGATACTGATCTTAGGAATATATCGTCAAAAGCGGAGCCATTTCTGTGCACAGTCGTCTTGGAACTCGAGGCTAGGATTTGGTACGAAAAACGGCAAAAAAAATGCTTTTTTCAGGTTCCCCAAGAAATCGCCCACGCACTAATGGCGTCCCTTAAACCCCATAATGCATATCGTAGAAAACAAACGATTTGCTTCGTTTGCCTAAGCTGTAGGAAGAGTGTAATATTCATACACTGACCCTGTAGTGTAGGATAGCGACACTAAGAGGATCCTTCTATTAGGCACTCTAACACTCTGGTCCAAAGACTATCCAAAACACTTGACCCTACTACTTCATCACCAGCAGAAGCCTAGGTACGATCCGCGGAATAATCGCAGTTTTAGGAGCAGCGTTTTGGAACATATTGGTAAGCGTGATATTAAACTACCAATACAGAGCTGACTAGCGTCGCAAGCGTGAAAAGTGCTCCCAAATACAAAACTCTCCTCTACTTCGTTGCACTGCGTACACAAGAATGCGATTTTTCCGCGTTTGCGAGCACACTTCATTAAACAGTTCACCTTCGCTGTGCGTTTATAAAAAACATCTACATCTACATTTACATCCATACTCCGCAAGCCACCTGACGGTGTGTGGCGTAGCGTACTTTGAATACCTCCATCGGTTCTCCCTTCTATTCCAGTCTCGTATTTTTCGTGGAAAAAAAGAGTGTCGGTATACCTCCGTGTGGGCTCTAATCTCTCTGGTTTTATCCTCATGGTCTCTTCGCGAGATATACGAAGGAGGGAGCAATACACTGCTTGACTCCTCGGTGAAGCTCTGTTCTCGAAACTTCAACAGAAGCCCGTACCGAGCTACTGAGCCTCTCTCCTGCAGAATCTTCCACTGGAGTTTATCTATCATCTCCGTAACGCTTTCGCGATTACTAAATGATCCTGTAACGAAGTGCGCTGCTCTCCATTGGATCTTCTGTATCTCTTCTCTCAACCCTATGTGGTACGGATCCCAGACTGGTGAGCAATATTCAAGCAGTGGGCGAACAAGTGCACTGTAACCTACTTCCTTTGTTTTCGGATTGCATTTCCTTAGGATTTTTCCAATGAATCTCAGTCTGGCATCTGCTTTAGCGACGATCATCTGTATATGATCATTCCATTTTAAATCACTCCTAATGCCTACTCCCAGAAAATTTTTGGATTTAACTGTTTCCAGTTGCTGGCCTGTTATATTGTAGCTAAATGATAAAGGATCTTTCTTTCTCTGTATTCGCAGCACATTACACTTGTCTACATTGAGATTCAATTGCCATTCCCTGCATCATGCGTCTATACGTTGCAGATCCTCCTGCATTTCAGCACAATTTTCCATTGTTACAACCTCTCGATATACCACAGCATCATCCGCAAAAAGCCTCAGTGAACTTTCGATGTCATCCACAAGATCATTTATGTATATTGTGAATAGCAACGATCCTACGACACTCCCCTGCGGCACACCTGAAATCACTCTTACTTCCGAAGACTTCTCTCCATTGAGAATGACATGCTGCATTGTGTTATTTAGGAACTCTTCAATCCAATCACACAATTGGTCTAATAGTCCATATGCTCTTACTTTGTTCATTAAACGACTGTGGAGAACTGTATCGAACGCCTTGCGGAAGTCAAGAAACACGGTATCTACCTGGGAACCCGTGTCTATGGCCCTCTGAGTCTCGTGGACGCATAGCGCGAGCTGGGTTTCACACGATCGTCTTTTTCGAAACCCATGCTGATTCCTACAAAGTAGGAAAGTCATTATACTCGAACATACTACGTGTTCCAAAATTCTACAACTGATCGACGTTAGAGATATAGGTCTATAGTTCTGTACATCTGTTCGACGTCCCTCTTTGAAGACGGGGATGACCTGTGCCCTTTTCCAATCCTTTGGGTCGCTACGCTCTTCTAGAGACCTACGTGTATTGGTTGGGAATATTTTTGCTGTTTATGGTGTTATCCACTGTCGATGTGTGTTTTTCGCCTTGTTTTGTTTGCGTTGTGATATCTACAGGGTGCGTCCAAAAAATGTATACACACTTTGAACTGTCATAGACAATTTATTTCCCGTTCTACAAGGTCAAATATCTGTGAGAAAGTAATGTTATGATTCTTCAACAGGTGGCAGCAGTGGCAAGGAAGTAACTGCAACATGGCGGACGTGCGTTTGAGCTTCGAAGCCCGGAAGCATATAATTAAGTGATACTGGAAGTTTAAGAATGTAGCTGCGGTTCGAAGACAGTGGAGAAGTGAGTATGGTACAGAACCACCTTCAAGGTTAACAATTACACGTCTACGAGACAAATTCGAAAGTCACGGAACAGTGTGTGACGTGCATAAAGGTCGATCAGGGCGACCTCGTACAGCTACAAGTGATGATTCCACAACTGCGGTCTTGGAACTGTTTCAGCCTTCGCCTCAAAAATCTTCAAAGCAAGCGGCATGTGAGAGTAATGTAAGTGCTAGTAGTGTGCTACGCGTTCTGAAGAAAGGCAAGTTTCGTGTGTACATTCCATGGCTGGTGCAACAGCTAAGTGACGACGATGCAGATCGAAGGTTAGAATTTTGTGAATGGGTTCAAGGAGAACCGGGATTTATGGGTAGCATAATTTGGTCGGATGAAGCCCAATTCAAACTCAATGGAACTGTCAATAGGCACAATTGTGTGTACTGGGCTGAAGATAATTCTCACATTGCAGTTGAAAAGGCTGTGAATTTGCCTGGTGTAAATGTGTGGTGTGGTTTGTCTGCAAGGGGACTCATTGGGCCTTTCTGCTTTGAAGGTACTGTTACTGGAGAAACGTACCTAACAATGCTTGCTGACTTCATATTCCCTGCCATTCGTGCATTATACGGTAATGATGAGTTTTATTTCCAACAAGATGGCACCCCGCCACACTGAGGCGTAGCGCCTTCGCATCGCTCCTGTCACTTGTTAGGATGATATCGTTATAGGCATGAGTCATCGACAGATGTCACCAGCTGACATGGACCTGAGTTACAGAGCTGCACGTAGTTGTACTAGTAGGCGGCAGAGGTCAGCAGTTGACGGACAGTGCTAGCAGTCGTAGTCAAAACAATGTTGTAAAGTTATGTTTGACTAATATTTAATGTATTTGCATAATTATAATTGTTTTATATGTGTAGTAATTAGCAGTGTAAGTGTTGTATGAGTGAAGAAAAACAGAAGTAAATGAAAAGTGTTTTGTTTATTCACGAAGTACCAGTTAAACTATACAGGGGATTTACTATAATTAAAGGCAGTCAGTTTATGGTACTAATAAATCGTGAGTAGAACACAAATTAATCGGTAATTTCAGAAGGAGTAATTTTATATTTCATACTTTTCTAAATTTATTTATTTAGCAATTGCCATAGAAAGAAATGTTTTACTATGACTGGTCATAGAAGTAAAGCTCGGGTTAGCGTGGGATAATGCTGCAACCTGATTTGCTGTTTGTGATATCAGCCAATCAGAAAAATGGAGGCTCGCGCCAATCTATGCTGGGAACAAAGCCTTTGGTGTGATCTAGGTCGGTCAGGACTGAGGGCTCGAACTAGTAAGATCTGATTGAAAGCAGCTCCGACGAAAGTACTGTAAAATCGCAGAAAAACGCTAATTATGAGTTCGCGAAGTAGTACAAAGCGCATTTAAGTGAACGGTATAGTGGAAGTCGTGTGGAATTTCGGACGGAATATCAAAATTATTACTTTTGACTGTTAGTTAAAACCGCGTGGCGTATTGTGCGAGCTAAGACTGGAACAGGTATTACTTGTAGAGCAGAGTGCACAACATTTGAGCGAGCATTTTCATAACTAAACGATCTAGTGAACTCTATTAACTTCGGTAACGGTTGTAAATACCATAAACTGGCTACGTGTGTGATTGTGGTGTGCGTGGGAACTTTACATTGTGTAGACACTTAGTACGGACTTGGCAGTATTAACTGTGATCTTTATCGTAAAAATACACCTGAAAATTTACATTGCCAAGTTAAAACTTTTATTTCAGTACTAGCCACATCCCATTTACCGGACAATTCTACACTCCTGGAAATGGAAAAAAGAACACATTGACACCGGTGTGTCAGACCCACCATACTTGCTCCGGACACTGCGAGAGGGCTGTACAAGCAATGATCACACGCACGGCACAGCGGACACACCAGGAACCGCGGTGTTGGCCGTCGAATGGCGCTAGCTGCGCAGCATTTGTGCACCGCCGCCGTCAGTGTCAGCCAGTTTGCCGTGGCATACGGAGCTCCATCGCAATCTTTAACACTGGTAGTATGCCGCGACAGCGTGGACGTGAACCGTATGTGCAGTTGACGGACTTTGAGCGAGGGCGTATAGTGGGCATGCGGGAGGCCGGGTGGACGTACCGCCGAATTGCTCAACACGTGGGGCGTGAGGTCTCCACAGTACATCGATGTTGTCGCCAGTGGTCGGCGGAAGGTGCACGTGCCCGTCGACCTGGGACCGGACCGCAGCGACGCACGGATGCACGCCAAGACCGTAGGATCCTACGCAGTGCCGTAGGGGACCGCACCGCCACTTCCCAGCAAATTAGGGACACTGTTGCTCCTGGGGTATCGGCGAGGACCACTCGCAACCGTCTCCATGAAGCTGGGCTACGGTCCCGCACACCGTTAGGCCGTCTTCCGCTCACGCCCCAACATCGTGCAGCCCGCCTCCAGTGGTGTCGCGACAGGCGTGAATGGAGGGACGAATGGAGACGTGTCGTCTTCAGCGATGAGAGTCGCTTCTGCCTTGGTGCCAATGATGGTCGTATGCGTGTTTGGCGCCGTGCAGGTGAGCGCCACAATCAGGACTGCATACGACCGAGGCACACAGGGCCAACACCCGGCATCATGGTGTGGGGAGCGATCTCCTACACTGGCCATACACCACTGGTGATCGTCGAGGGGACACTGAATAGTGCACGGTACATCCAAACCGTCATCGAACCCATCGTTCTACCATTCCTAGACCGGCAAGGGAACTTGCTGTTCCAACAGGACAATGCACGTCCGCATGTATCCCGTGCCACCCAACGTCCTCTAGAAGGTGTAAGTCAACTACCCTGGCCAGCAAGATCTCCGGATCTGTCCCCCATTGAGCATGTTTGGGACTGGATGAAGCGTCGTCTCACGCGGTATGCACGTCCAGCACGAACGCTGGTCCAACTGAGGTGCCAGGTGGAAATGGCATGGCAAGCCGTTCTACAGGACTACATCCAGCATCTCTACGATCGTCTCCATGGGAGAATAGCAGCCTGCATTGCTGCGAAAGGTGGATATACACTGTACTAGAGCCGACATTGTGCATGCTCTGTTGCCTGTGTCTATGTGCCTGTGGTTCTGTCAGTGTGATCATGTGATGTATCTGACCCCAGGAATGTGTCAATAAAGTTTCCCCTTCCTGGGACAATGAATTCACGGTGTTCTTATTTCAATTTCCAGGAGTGTATGTATGTTGCGACCTGCAGTAGACAGTAGTGGCCTTGTATTTTCTACTACAGCTTTTAGCTAGACAAATGAACATTGCTGGACACTGGCAGGGCGGTAAAAAGAAACGTGCCGCGCCGCAGCACTATCATAGGGACGTATGAGCACACCTGGATCACAATGTGCCAGGCCAGTGGATAGGACGAAGGGGACTAATCGAGTTTCCTGTACGCTCTCCAGACCTCACGCCGCTGGATTTCTTCTTATGGGGCACAGTAAAAGATGAGGTGTACAAACGTAAACCACGTTTGTACACACTTTGGAATGAGATTCGGGCAGTGTGCGCAGGAATCTCATTGGACACTTTGTACGACGTATGGAATCAGTGGTGACTCGTACTCAGAAATGTATTGACGCTGAAGGCCACCAGTTTGAACATTAATCACATTTGCAAAGTACATTTATTTTTCCAATTGTAATTTAAGCTTTCCATTTCCAGAAATGTAACATTGTAGAACGGGAAATAAATTTTCTATGACGCTTCAAAGTGTGTATACATTTTTTTGACGCACCCTGTATGTATTCGTTTGTTTGTTGTGTTGGTGAATGTGGATGAGAGACGTGTTTCAGTAAAGCAATTTGCGGTTGTTGTTTGTTTTTTGTTGTATGTTATTCTAGTCAATAGTTCACAAGTTTGAATCAACAGCCTAATAGTCAGTTTCCGCATTTGCATGGCGTATGCAATGTGTTTTTTGCAGGCGCTGGTGACGCAGAAGGTGATGCCTGTAACCGCAGTGGGGCCCGCCTGCCGTGTGTACGCTGCCTGGAGGTGGGGGTCTGCAGATATAGGCGGCCGAGCGGCCGGCGCCACGGCAGTCAGCAGTGGGCGAGCCATGGCGCTGGTACGAGTTGTGGCATCTGTGGTGGCGGCCGTCGTGCTGGGGCAGCGCGCCGCACTTGCGGAGGGCGCCTACTCCGTGCCCGAGCCCCGCATCCAGGCGCTCAGGCCCAAGGGGGTCCGCTTCTCCATACCAGGTACACCACGCTACCTGCCACACTCACTGCTACCGTGCTCTAGACCAAAACTAGTTTTCGTTCTATTCCACTTACAATCTGAAATTTCAAGGGTACCAGTGATCAGTTGTTTGGAGAAAAAGGTCCTCCACAACTTGTACAGAAGAATAGAAGGATGTGAAAGATAGACGTAGCTGAGAAGGGACGGAGACAGAATTGTAGGCTATTTGCCACATTGTTCAATTTGTATGCTAACCATGTAGTACAGGAAACTAAAGACAAATGTAGAAAGGAAATTAAACCTCGTGGAAACAGTAGGGGCGTAATTTTCCGTTAGAAGATCGTACAGTCTAGAATCGGTATACCAATCATGCAAAATCGCCTTGAGCATTGAGGCAATGATCCCACCGATGCATCAGGTTGAAGCTATCCGTTTGGTCCTCTTGCATGAAGAAGTCCGTAACTGCCTGCTGCACATTATCGTCCGATGCCTTTTAAGGGCCCGAAGGCATGAGAGATAAGGACTATTGGGCGGATATGGGGACGTGTATTATCAAGTCACGGTTGATTTTCGACAAACGTGCTGGCCCATACACATTCTTCATTCTCCGATGGGTGTCTATCGGTGTTTGTCCTTCGGCAGCCAAGAAGAGAACAACAGCACGTTGGTCCTGTTTCGACACATTTGCTAATAACCTCGCCATTGTTCACGTTTCCGCATTTACAGCACCCACTTCGAAAGACACAAATGCCACACTAATCCCTTGAGCAGGTGTCAGCGCATTTATACGCGCATCGGAGTCGCGCTACGTTTAGCCAACGTACTCAGATGGAAACTTTTTGATCGCCCCTTATAATTAAAAAGTTCGAGTATAATTTCTTAGACTTTCTCGGTGATTCGTTGTTGTCTAGTAGAATCGGGCGTACTCCGGTGGTCCGCATCTTCCCAACACGATGTTTCGGCGCCGTAACTCGGCGTCTTCATCAGGTGTTTCCAGAGACTGACGAAGACGCCAGGTCATGACGTCTAAATATCGTTTGGGAAGACGCGGACCACCGGCAGTACACCCGATTCTACGAGATGACAAAAACTTTGAGCTTTGCTGATGACATTATAATCTGTCAGACACGGGGAAGGAGTTGGAACATGGGCTGAACGGAATGGACAGTGTCTTGAAGAGCGTTATAAGATGAGCACCAACAAAAGTTAAATGGGACGAATTAAATGAGGCGATTCCGAGGGAATTGGATTAGAAAATGAGACACTAAAAGTAGTAGATACGTTTTGCTAGTTTGGTAGCTGGGGCTTATGGGCGCTCAACAGCGAGGTCATCAGCGCTATTTGGTAGCTAAATAACTCACTTTGACAAAAGTAGAGACGATATAAATGCAGACTAGCAACAGCAAGAAAAGTTTTTCTGAAAAAGAGAAATTTGTTAACATCTGAGTTTTTTCTGAAAACACGTGTCTTGTGTGTAGCTTTATGTGGGAGTGAAATAACGATGAATAGCACAGACAGTAGCTTTCGTAACATAGTGCTAAAGATGAACCCTAAAGATGTGGTGGCTACATCGAAAAGCTAATGAAGAGGTACTGAATCTAATAGGAGAAAGAGAAATTCACGGTAGAACTTGACTAAAAGAAGAGGTTAGTGGACAGGAGACATCCTGTGGCAATATCGTAAATGGCAGGATTCCGAGCGTGCTGAACAAGAAGGTTGGGGGAGAGGGGGGATGAGTAAATTTTTGAGGGAGATCAAGGCTTTACGATAGAGTCAACTCAATGTCAGTTGCTATAGTTGTGCAGCGAAGGAGACACTTGCATAGCATCGGCTAGCGTGAGCTGTGCGTCAGACCAGTCCTCACACTGAAGGTCAACTGGTTTAATAGAAAATAAATGCCGGAGGAGAAACTAAAGAGGGAAGAAGGAAGAGTACAGTTTAACGTGCCGCCGACATCGACGTGATTAGAGACGGAGCAGAAGCTCGGAACGTTTCGGGGATGGTTAAGAAAATCGGTCGTGCCCTTTCAGAGGAACCATCCCGGCATTTGCCTGGAGCGATATAGGGAAATCATTGAAAACGTAAACTCGGATGGCCGGACGCGGATTTGAACCGTCGTCCTCTCGAACGCGAGTCCAGTGAACTGATCACTGGGCCACCCCTCTAGGTGTGGAACTGAAGAGGAGATAAATGTTGACTGGCAATAGCCACAAAAGTTTTTCCTGGAAAAGTGAAATGTGTTATCATCGAATATAAATTTGTTAGGAAGTATTTTCTGAAGTATTTCTGTTGAGTGTATCATTATAAGAAAGCAGGCAGTGGACGATAACGGAGGCTTTTTAAAGATGCTACAGAAGAATGCTGAAGATTTGATGAATGGATCAGAAGAGGAACAGAAGCGAATCTAGGCGAAAATTGCTTTGTGAAGCAATTTGAAAAAAGCACGAGTAACGTAGTAGAACAGTTACTGAGGAATCAAGAATAGGTAATTTGTAATGGAGGGGAGTAGATAAAGATCAAGAATTGAACGTATACACAGTTTCGAATGGATGAGGAAGCATCAGATAGGGATGATGTTACCTAGTAACGAGTCTTTGGACGAACACCACGACTACTTTAGTATTGTAATACTAGTTTGAGGCTTGGTTCCACTATGAGGTATGGTCAGATAAAAACGTAAGTTAATGCTTTCCTCAGCCCAAAAGCAGTTTTAACATTGCAGTGTTTTATTAGGCACGGGGTGCTACGTCTTTTTCTTTCTCCATCCTTTGAAGTCAATTACCAGAGCAGTTACAGAGGTACCAACAGTATAACGTGCGCTCAGAACTTGGCATTTCTCACACATGCAAATCAGTGCCAGAGATTGGAGAAGCGGTAAGCAACAGAAAAAATCCTAGTGCCAATCCCCACACCACTGGGTATTTAGTCTGACACCCGCGCAGTCACCGTGCCCACATTTAGTAATTTGCGACTTAATACTTTCTTCCACCGAAGTGCCGCTTCATTTATTGGTAAACCACAAGATAACAGTTCTTTCATTTAAAGTCTGAGACAAGACAAGTGCCCTGGAAAAAATGCGAAATTCGTTGCGCCATATACTACTTGAAACTGTCCTGTCAGCAGCATCTATTCACACAGCTGTGCACAAATTCAAACTGAAGTCTTACAAGGTAACTACAGTGCTTCATCTGAACAGATAACGTTGTTTGACGTCAGTACTTCAAATGGCTATTGCAGTCTGAGCGCAATGTGGGAGCTGATCTTGAAATGCTCATTTTGTATGAGGTATGGCTGCATTTATCGAGGCGCGTGCAATCGCAGGCCAATAGATGTTGCAGTACCGAAAAACTTCAGCAGTTACATCAAGAGCATCTGCATGATCTGGAAACGGGAGTGTGGTGCGCAGTTAGCGCAACACAAACTACTGGACTGATCTTCTTCCACCAAGTCGTACCTTTTGATAGGTTTGTGAACAATATACTGCAAGCTTTTTTCAGTGAACTAACAGCTAATAAAAAGACTTAAAAGTTATTTCCTGCAGGACAATGATAGAGGCCACACCTCTAACGTGTCTGTAATAGTATTATGAGGATAGTTCCTATAATCAGAATCAACTTTTAGTATTTTCAAACTCGTATGGCTCCACAAACCTTTCGTTTTTTCGAGTAATGGTCTTCCGTAGAATTCTTTCGTCACCTTTATCTGCCAACTTAAATTTCTGTGTTCTTTTCTATACTGTGTTCCAAACGTACACTTTCAGAAACTTCTGAGTTCCGCACCAATATCAGATATCAGCAGAGCTTTCTTTGTCTGCACTTATTTGATTCTGATATATTCCTTACTTCCTCTGTTGTGTATAATCTTTCTTTCTCGTTAGCAGAATTGTATCACTTCTTCCACAACCATGTTGATCCCGACTTTGATGTCAAGCAAGTTATTCTCCTTTCAACGACTCTTCACCATCTTCGTCTTTGTTTATAATTAGCAATATTCTGCGCTAAATATTCTGTCCATATCTTACAACAGACCATCAAAGTATTCCTTAAATCCAAGCAAACTAAAAAGATTCTTTGATAGAGTAATCCAAACTATGTTGGAAATTATGTTTACATATTGATAAGCATTCAGAAAATGTGACACATATTGAAAATAGCTTCTTCGTTGTTAATCTATATCTGTGTAACATAAAGACGAATGCATGTTTGTATGTATGTTCTACCTCTCCTCCTAAACCAATGGATCGATTTCATCCAAATTAGGAACATATACTACTTATTGTCTGGAAAGAAACGGTAAAAACCACCGAAGTTCCATAGAGGCAGGGGTGGGAGTGAAAAGGGATGGTAGCCACTGACATCTAGATTGCTTCGCAGGTAGTAACAGAATGCGTTACAGAGGATATACATGCGGATGGGCATGGCTGGGATGAGAGAATGGGAGGAGGAGATGCACAGAGAGAGAGAGAGAACGAGACGGATTGCTGGAGGGAATAGGGTATGGAATGAGAGGGGGTGTAGGAGATGGACTGACTGACAGGGGAGAGGAGGAGATGGACAGATGGTGGGAGGATGAGATAGAGAGAAGCGAAGGAGGAGATAGAAAGAGAGGGGGGAGGGGGGAGGAGGAGGTAGACAGAGAGAGACGAGGAGAGATGGACAGAGAGAGGGGAAGAAGGTGGACGGAGACAAAGAAAGAGAAGATGGATAGAGAGAAGGGGGAATGGACAGACGGAGAGGGGCGAACAATAAGAGGATTATTAGAAGATGGAAGAGGAACAGGTTGTGAGGATGCAGATGGAAAAGGGGCAGATGTGAAGAGGCAGATGGAAGATGGACAGATGTGAGGAAGCAGATGGAAGAGGATCATATTGTGAGAAAGCAGAGAGAAGATGTACAAGGTGCGATGAAGCAGGTGGAAGAGGGGAAGAGAAATGGGAGGGGGAAGCTAGGGTAGGGGAGACATTTAAATTTTTCCTGATTATTTTTATGGAACAACAGCTAAGATCTACCATCATGTAGGCAGCCGGCGTGGCTCCTGTCCTCTGTAAGTCTGTGTGTTGAGAGGTAGTTGGGTTGCAAAGACAGTGACATATCAATCAGACCATCTCTGCAATGCCTGAAGCAGTTTTTCCCAAACTTGGTACACATATCAATTGCAACCTGGAAAAAATTACTCTTACAGTTAGATATCCATGGCACTCCTGCGACTGAGGTAAAGGTGAAAAGAATTGACGTAAAGGCATAACTCAGGGGCGCCTGAAGCAATTTCAACAAACTTAGTATATAAATGACTCATTTATTTGTATATAAACAGTGTGGTAAAGATACCCCTATAGCCCCTAGGGGTGGGGATGGGAAGGGAGTGAAAATTGTTCTAAAACAACCGGTTTTGGTATTTCTCTCCTCTATTTAGCTGACATAGAAAACTTTAGAAGTATGAAGTGCAATTTGTCTCTTACTTTTGCTGTTCAGTGTGTCAACCAGGTTGCGAGAATGAGGCGAGCCAATACTTTTGTCAATGTGTTTTTGGACCAAAGATTATGTCACACAGCTGAATACCACAGATAAATTCAACATCCTCTCTGAGGTCGTATGTTGTAAAACAGCAGAGATTGAGACATATATGTGTGAATTATATATATGACACTCACTTAGTAGGTGAAGCAGCGGGTAAAAAGCTAATTTTCAATATAAACTGCACGATACCGGTACTGTTTGATCTGATGTACTTATGACGTCAATTATTTCATATTCCTTTCACCGCTGATCATTCCATACCATACGCCAAGGAAAGCAAGTTCACGTTTTAACCTTAGCAATACCAACGCAGCACCCCCAGAAAAAATTAAAGAGAAACAAAATTCGTTAATTGTTGTTACCTTTGAACAACATACTTTTTAAAGAGGTACTGATGTCTTAGTAGGAGCCAGAACATGAAAATATCTTTTAGCGCACCCTTAGCAACATCAACGCACTTTCCAAAATCAACGCTCTTTCAGTAACGTGTACTAACAGAGGGGGGGAGGGGAGGGGGCGAGGCGAGTACCTTATCCCCACCCTTAAATCAAGTTTAAGATATGCAGATTTCGTTAACTTGTTGATTTTTGCTCACAACATACGTTTTAGAGAGATATTGATGTGTAAGTAAGATCTGAGCCGAAAATATTTCATACGACATTCATTGTGGAAAGTGATCGCTACTACCAGGACTTAAATTTGAGGTTAAGTTTAATTCAAAGTTTAAAACATTCATGGAATCAGAAGAATTCACCAAAAATAATGATTTTTAAAAATTTTAAAATACAAACTAACTCGATTACAATATTTCCAAATGGTGGGCGTGAAGAACACTCCCCTCCCCCTTGGCACTGCGAGCGTTAATGCTGTTGCTTTATTCTTAACTATTGGAAATTAAGTATCGGAGTGCTTATAAACCTTCCGCAGTCTTGCCTTGAGAATGACAGGGTGTGCGCCTGTCGAAATATTGGCGTTTGTCGACGACGTGCCCGGCTTCATTTCCGTAAATTGTGTCAACAGATGTAAGTTTGTTTCTGAAATACCACAGAGGGTGTTATAACGCCGTTAGTGTTTACAATGCAAGGCTTTCATAAATTACTTGTGTAGAAATCATTAATTGCGAAAAGATTAAATAATTCATATCAGTGTAAGGCCAGGAGGCGGCCACACGGGTAGGGGGAGCTGTGTGGCGTGGACTGGGCGGTTTTTTGGGTTAGAGGGTCTCAGAGAAACACAAAAAGGGCTTCAGTCTCAAAGGGTGCAGGTTGAACACAGGAAATACGTAGATCTAAGAACAATCGGGGTAACAGTTGTAAACTGTCGTAACTGTGTTGGAAAAGTATCAAAGCTCCAAGCGCTAATACAAAGTACTGATGCTCAAATCATTATAGGCACTGAAAATTTGCTTAAGGCGGAGATAAGTTCAACCGAAATTTTTGCGAAGGACCTAACAGTGTTCAGAAAGGATAGGCTACATACAGTTGGCGGTAGGGCGTTTGTTGCTGTTAGAAGTAGTTGATCTTGTAGCGAATTTGTAGTAGATAGTTCCTGTGAGTTAGTATGATTAGAAGTTATTCTTGGCAACTGGAATAAAATAATAGCTTGAGCCTTTTACCGACCTTCCAGTTCAGATGATTCAATTGCTGAAAGGCAATTCACACATCTACCGACTTAAAAAAGAAAAAAAAGGTTCAAATGGCTCTCAGCACTATGGGACGTAACATCTGAGGTCATCAGTCCCCTAGAACTTAGAACTACTTAAACCTAACTAACCTAAGGACATCATACACATCCATGTCCGAGGCAGGATTCGAACCTGCGACCGTAGCGGTCACGCGATTCGAGACTGAAGCGCCTAGAGCCGCTCGGCCACTCTGGCCGGCGCCGACTTCAATTTACGAAATTTTCAAATGTATGTGAATTCCTAAGGGACCAAACTGCTGGGTCATCGGTCCCTAGGCTTACACACTACTTAAACTAACTTATGCTAAGAACAGCACACACACACACACACACGCATGCCCGAGGGAGGACTCGAACCTTCGGTGGGAGGGACAGGTTTCAGCCCGAAGGCAGACGTAAAGCATCATCCGAAATTGTGCTAAACGCATTCTCTGAATATTATTTCAAGCAGTTAGTTCATGAGGCCACTCCAATAGTAAACTGTTGTGAAAACGCACGTGACCTCTGAGCAACCAATAATCGTGAGATGATAACGAGCATCAAAACGAATACATGGATTAGTGAACACAAGGTTTTCATAGCGAGACTGCATATTGTAACTTCCAAATCCTCCAAACATAAATGAAAAATATATCTATTCAAAAAAGCAGATAAAAATTTGCTTAACACCTTCCTGAGAGACAATCTCTCCACTCAGTCCAAACTAACAATGTGAGTGTACACCAGATGCAGCTTGAGTTCAAAGAAATAGTATAGGCAGCTATTGAGAGCTTACACCAAATAAATTAACAAACGACGAAGCTTACCCCCATGACAGAGAAAATAGGTCAGAACACTGTTGCAGAAACAAAGAAAAAAGCTTCTCAAATTTAAGCGAATGCAAGACCCCCAAGATAGGCAATCCTTCATATAAGCTCGAAATTTAGCACGAACTTCAATGCGAGATGCTTATAATAGTTTTCACAACGAAACTTTGTCTCGAAACCTGGCAGAAAATCCAACGAGATCCTGGTCGTATGTAAAATATGCTAGCTGCAAGGGGCAGTCAATGCCTTCTCTGCGCGACAGCAATGGAAATTCTATCGATCCCAATGCTGCTAAAGCAGAGTTACTAAATACAGCCTTCCGAAGTTCCTTCACCAAAGAAGACGAAGTAAATATTCCATAATTCTAATCAAGAACAGCTGCCAACATGAGTAACTTAGAAGTAGGTATCCTTGGTGTACTGAGGCAGCTTAAATCACTTAACGAAGGTAGGTCTCCGGTATGCACTGTATACCAATTTTGTTCTTTTCAGAGTATGCTCATGCACTAGCTCCATGCTTTACAATCACATACAATCGCTCGCTCGACGAAAGAAAGGTTCAAATGGCTTTAAACACTATGGGACTTAACATCTGAGATCATCAGTCCCCTAGACTTAGAACTACTTAAACCTAAGTAACCTAAGAACATCACACACATCCATGCCCGAGGCAGGACTCGAACCTGCAACCGTAGCAGCCGCGTGGTTCCTGACTGAAGCGTCTAGAACCGCTCGGCCACAGCGGCCGGCTCGACGAAAGATCCGTACCCAAACACTGGAAAGTTGCACAGGTCACACCGATATTCAAGAAAGGCAATAGGAGAAATCCACTAAATTACAGGACCATATCATTAACGTTGCTATACAACACGATTCTGGAACATGTGACCGCACATTACGAATTACCTCGACGAGAACTGTCTATTGACACACACTCAACACGGATTTAAAAAACATCGTTCTTGTGAAACACAACTAGCTCTTTACTCTCACGAAGTGTTGAGTGCTTTTGACAAGGGACTTCAAATTGATTCCGTATTTCTCGATTACCAGAAGGCTTTTGACACCGTATTTCCAAGCGGCTTGTAATCAGATTGCGTGCTTATGGAATAGCGTCTCAGTTATATGACCGGATTCGTGATTTCCTGTCAGAGAGTTCATAGAGTTGGAAGAAAGTCATCGAGTAAAACAGAAGTGATATCTGGAGTTCCCCAGGGTAGTGCTATAGGCCTTCTGCTGTTCCTTATCTAGTCGTATACAAACTATTTAGAGAAGCAGTCTTAGGTTGTTTGCAGATAACACTGTAGTTTACCGCGAAGTAAAGCATCAGAAGATTAAAACAAATTGCAAAAGATTTCGAAAATGTATCTGTGTGGTGGCAGTTGACCCTAAATGATGAAAAGCGAGAGGTCATCCATATGAGTGCTAGAAGGAATCCGTTAAACTTCGGTTACACGTTAAATCAGACATATCCAAACGACATAAATTCAGCTAAATACTTAGGAACTACAACTGCGAACAACTTAAAATTGTAAAGAACACATAGGAAATGTTGTGAGGAGGGCGAACCAAACACTGCCTTTTATTGGCAGAAGATGCAACAGATCTACTAAAGATACTGCCTACACTACTTCAACGGCAACACGTTTTTTATTATCGGGAAATAGGGTTGAGAGTGTCACGGACTTGACATAGGATTGGGGTGGACATCATTAAAACAAAGGCGTTTCTTCCTGCGGCGGGATCTTCTCACGAAATTTCAACCACCAGCTTTCTCCTCCGAATGCGAAAACATTGTTTTAACGCTGATCTGTGTGACTTGTAGAGTATCCATGTAAATCAGATGTAGATGCAGATACAGCACTGAATGCAATGTTTCTTTAAGTTCTGTTCCCGCCTAACACTGTTAGTTCCAGATGTTCCCACTAGGTGGCATGCGCGAAAGAGTTGTTCCAACGGACACCATGGAGTCGTATAACGGTACAGAGCGTGGCGAGTGTTGTTTGTGGTTTCATAAATACAAATCCGCTTCAATTCAGGACAAAACGTCGCAAGCCACCACCTCAAAGGCAAACTGTTATTACTTGGTACAATCGTTTCCCAAAAACGGGCTGTGTATCACGTAGGATGCGAGGTCACGGTCGGCTAGCAGTCTCTGATGAAGCAGTTGATCCATTCGTACATTCGTAGTCCGGATAAATCAGCGAGACATGCCGGATAAGAATTGAATATCTCTAGTGTTGCAGTGGGGAAGATATTACAGAAACGCCTGTCACTCAAACCCTACAAAGTGGAGCTGTTGCAAGCTATAAGTGAAAGTGACAAAGAAAAACGAGCTGAGTTTGCGTAGAAATTATTAACAAAACGCAGACTGCAGATAATTTTCTTTGTGAAATTGTGTTCAGTAATGAACTACCTTCCATATCTGTGGTAAAGTGAATCTGCATAATATTTGGATATGGGGTGAGCAGGAACCACATTACGCAATCGAACATGGATAGGACTCACCTAAGTAAATTTTTTTTTTCTTTTTTGTGTGTTGTAAGCTGGTATAATAAGATTTACGGTCATTTCTTTTTTGCTGAGTCAACCGTAACTGACATAACGTACCTGGATATGCCAGAACATCACCTAATGTCTCAATTACAACAGGATACGGGCACAGAATTTATTTTTCATCTAGATGGTGTGCCACCACGTTATCATCGTGATGTTGTCGCGTATCTCCGTAGGAATGTCCCGACTTGGATTGGACGCGGCGGAACAATATCCTGGCCTCCACGATCACCTGAGTTACTCCCAATGGACTTCTGTGTATGGGGTCACATTAAAGACAGAATGTTCGTTCCTCCGCTTCCTGGAAACGTCGACGGCCTGCGACAAGGAATATTACGAGGGTGGTTTGAAAAGTTCTCGGGCTCGCCACGAGAGGTCAGCGCTAGCGCAACGAGTTGTTCAAATGATATTCATTGGAGTGTTTCCAGTAAACATGTGCCACGTCAGTGCTCTTGGAAGAGAGCTGTGGCGGTGTGTGGCTCTGTTGTTGTTTCCGCGTAGTGATTTGCGACGACGAAAAAAATCGAGATTCGAGCAGTGATTAAGTACTTCGTAAAGGAAGGTATGAAAGCAAAGGACATTCATGCCGACTTTCTGAATACACTGGGGAACTCTGCTCCTTCATATTCAACTATTGGTAAGTGGACAAATGAATTTAAATTTTGTGCGGTAGCGTTCTCGCTTCCCGCGCCCGGGTTGCCGGGTTCGATTCCCGGCGGGGTCAGGGATTTTCTCTGCCTCGTGATGACTGGGTGTTGTGTGATGTCCTTAGGTTAAGTTAGCTAGGTTTAAGTAGTTCTAAGTTCTAGGGGACTGATGACCATAGATGTTAAGTCCCATAGTGCTCAGAGCCATTTGAACCTTTTTTTTATTATTTAAATTTGGTTGGGAAAGCTTAGGTGATGATCCGAGCAATGGTAGGCCAAGATGTGTCACTACTCTAGACGTCATTGCAAAGGTGCACAAAATGGTCATTGAGGATCGCCGATAGGAAGTGCGTGAATTTGCTCACGCTTGCCAGATGTCATCTGAAAGGGTATATCACATTTTAACTGAAGAATTAGAAATGAAATAATTATCTGCAAGATGGGTGGCGCGACTCTTGATAGTGCATCAAAAGCGCATGAGAATGGAGAATCGGAACAATGTTTGGCCCGTTTTAGGAGAAACGAACAAGACTTTTTGCGCCAGTTTGTAACCACAAATGAAACTTGGATGCACTACTATACCCCAGAGACAAACAACAGTCAAAGCAGTGGAAACATGCTGATTCTCCGCCGCCAAAGAAAGCAAAGATAATTCCTTCTGCGGGGAAGGTCATGGCATCAGTGTTCTGGGATGCGAAGGGGATTCTGTTTGTAGATTATCTTTTCATAATGGTTCACATGGCTTTGAGCACTATGGGACTTAACATCTGAGGCCATCAGTCCCCTAGAACTTAGATCTACTTAAACCTAACTAACCTAAGAACATCACACACATCCATGCACGAGGCAGGATTCGGACCTGCCACCGTAGCGGTCGCGTGGTTCCAGACTGAAGCGCCTAGAACCGCTCGGCCACACTGGCCGGCAGATTATCTCCCCACTGGGCAAACAATTACTGGTGAATGTTATGCTAACCTCCTGAACAAATTGCAACAAAAGACACGTAAAAAAGGCCAAGTTTAGCAAACAAGAAAGTCATCTTCCATCAAGACAATGCGCACCCGCACACATGTGCCGTCGCCACGGAAAAATTACACGAACTAAGGTATGAACTGTTGCCACACCCGACTTATTCATCTGATATGGCTCCACCAGACTTCCATCTCTTCCTAAAACTGAAAATTTTTCTTAGTGGACGAAGATTCACATCAAACGAAGAATTGGTAGCAGGAGTTGACAACTATTTTGCATGCCTACAGGAAACTCATTTTCGAGATGGGATCAAGGCACTGGAACATCGTTGGAGCAAGTGCATTAATCTACAAGGAGACTACATTGAAAAATAAAAAAAGTTTCAGTGATGTAAGTACTTTTTTTCTATGCCGTTCCGAGAACTTTCCAAACCGCGCTAGTACAAGCAGCTGCCACCATAAATCAAGACCTGCTCCATAGAATTCGGCAGCTGACAACAGTATTTGTGGTATTACAAAAAGTAGCTGCATTGAACGTTTGTAAATAAAACTTAAAGATATACTGCATTCAATGTTGTGTCAAACATTGGTGACAATTATTTACCTTTTCCACAATTAAAGGTTACTATTGCATAACTACGAGGGTTGGAACTTTAGTAAGTGGCAACTATTTATTTACAACTCGTACAAAATAGATACGTGTCACAAAGTTTTACTAACCTTCAAAGTAGTCACCAGCATTGTGTATAACCCGTTGCCAGCGATGTGGAAGTTATAGGATACTCTTACAAGGGAACCTCCTCATCGCACCCCCCTCAGATTTAGTTATAAGTTCGCACAGTGGATAGGCCTTGAAAAACTGAACACAGATCAATCGAGAAAACAAGAAGAAGTTGTGTGGAACTAGGAAAATATACAAACTGAGAAGTCCATGTGCAGCATAGGCAACATCAAGGGTACCTCGAGCTCTGGAGTGCCGTGGTCCCGTGGTTAGCATGACCACCTGCGGAATGAGAGGTCCTTGGTTCATGTCTTCCCTCGAGTGAAAATTTTATTCTCGCAAAGTTATGATCTGTCCGTTCGTTCATTGACGTCTCTGTTCACTGTAAGAAGTTAAGTGTCTGTGTTTTGCGACCGCACCGCAAAACCGTGCGATTAGTAGACGAAAGGACGTGCCTCTCCAATGGGAACCGAAAACATTTGATCGCAAGGTCATAGGTCAACCGATTCCCCCACAGTAAAACACGTCTGATATATTCTATACGACACTGGTGACGGCATGTGCATCTCATGACAGGAATATGTTGTTGACCCACCTAACTTGTACAGTTGGCGAATGGGTAAAAAGATTCTTCTACTTTGCCCGATTTAGGTTTGCTTGTTTAGGTGTAGCGTCCGCATATTACGGCGCAGTTACCTCGCATCGGACGGACGGATAATAATTGTCTGAAAATAAAAAATTAAAACTTTTCACTCGAGGGAAGACTTGAACCAAGGACCTCTCGTTCCGCAGCTGCTCACGCTAACCACGGGACCACGGCGTTCCTGAGCTTACACTTTCCTTAATGTTGCCTATGTTGCTCATGGACTACTCAGTTTGTATACTTTGCTAATTTTTTCATAGTTGCACATAACTTCTTCCTGTTTTCTCGATTGATCTTTGTTCAGTTTTTCAAGGCCTATCCACTTTGCCAACTTATAACTATATCTGAGGGGGGTGCGATGGGGAGGTTCCCTTGTTAGCAGTGCCAGTTGTGTTGACAGTTCGAGCGGCGCGGTCTATTGCCCGACGAATTTGTAGCAGTTCTGAAGCGAATGGCGTGAAGTGTTTCCTTTAGTTTAGTAGTCGAGTTGAACTCACGAGGGCTTAAGTCAGGGGAGTGCAGTAGGTGGTATAGCACTTAGCAGCCCCATCAGTCAAACAAATCAGCATTGTCCTGCAAAATGATGGTCCGGTCGTGCAGAAAGTGTCATCGCTTCAGCCTCTATGCTGTTCATTTTTGGAATACAGCCTACAACCAGCTTAGAGACAGAAATGATGACACTTTCTGCAAGACCTGACCATCATTTTGCAGGACAATGCTCAAGCACGTACAGTGCAATCAGTTACTGATTCTTTGACTGATGGGGCTGCTAAGTGCTATACCACCTACTGCACTCCCCTGACTTAAGCCCTCGTAAGTTCAGTTCGATTTCTAAACTGAAGGAAACACTTCACGGAATTCGCTTCAGAACTGCTACAAATTCGTCGGGCAATAGACCGCGCCGCTCAAACTGTCAACACAACTGGCACTGCTAAAAGTATCCTATGACTTCGACATCACTGGCAACGGGTTATACACAATGCTGGTGACTACTTTGAAGGTCAGTAAAACTTTGAATCACGTATCTATTTTGTATGAGCTGTAAAGAAATAGTTGCCACAATTAAAGTTCCAACCCTCGTAATTTATTAACACCCTGTATATATATGAAGTTGGTTTGATAAGTCTGGCAAATAATAGTAAGAAAAAATGTTCGTTTCATAAGCAACTCACCTTACTTCTCAATATAGTCGCCTCTGAGGGATATAAACTTGGTACAGCGATCGTCCAGCTTTTTCGTTCCATCGAAAAAATAGGTTCTGCAAAACTCTGTAAAATACTCGTTGACTGCAGCTATCACTTCCTCATTTGATGATAATTTCTTCCCAGCAAGCCAAATTTTCAATTTGGGCAAGAGAAAGAAGTCACTGGGGGCTAAGTTTAATGAATAGGGTAGATAAGCAACTAGTTCAAAGCCCAGTTCATGCTCTTTCGCCATTGTTATCCCTACTGTGTGGGATTGTGTATTATCCTAGTGAAGGAACAATTTTTTGCGTGCCAATTTTGGACTCGTTTCAGCCAACGCAAGTTTCATACGATACTAGCATAGTAGGATCCAGTTACGGTTCTGCTTTTTCCAAGTATCTATGGGGATTATTCCATAGGAATCCCAGAAAACAGTGACCATCCCCTTATCAACTGAGGAAATTATCTTCTCCTTCTTTGGTGCACTTTCACCGCATTTTGTCCATTGTTCTGAACATGGCTTTGTCTCTGGTGTGTAATGATTGATTCGGGTTTCATCAACAGTCACAAATCGGAGCAAAAAGTCTTGTGGACAACGATTAAAGATCGTCAGACATTGATTTGAAATGTGCTGGATGCGCTTTTGGTCGACTGTGAGCAATCACGGCATCCACCTCGCACGCAGCTACTTCATGGACAATTCTCCATGCAAGATATTATGCACTCGCTCAGTTGAAATGTCTACAGTCTCAGTACTCACGAAATTTTATTCGGCGGTCTTGCATTACCATATTATGGATTTTGTCAATGGTTTCCTTTGTGGTCGGCTGGAGCGTGATCGTCTTCGGTACCTGACCAACTGCATTTATATTCATTAATCCAAATGTAAATCACCTTCAAAGATGGTGTAGAGTCCGCATGAACTGCATCCAGTTATTTTTTGATTTGTGTGGTAATCCAACCCTTCGATTGAAAATGTTTAATAACTGCACAAAACTCCATTTTCAATCACAATCGACACTCTGGCAATTCCGGCGGCTGCCAATAATGAACTGTGCAGTGTACATTGTTGAAAGTCCTTGGAATAATCAAGCTTACCCAACCATGAAAGTGCAACAAAAAAGTTCCATTTACCAGACTTATCAAAACACCTTCGTAAGTGATCTGGCAGATGACGTCGGGAAGTTGCAACTCCAGAAGACAGCAGCGAAAAAACGATTGATGCAGGGACAGGCAGCTGGTTCTCAACGTAAATAAATGTGACGCATTGTGCATAAATAGGCGAAGAGCTCCACTATTGTTCCGTTACACTTTCGTGATAAAGCACTGGAATCAGCAACTACCATAAAATAGCTACGAGTAAGCTTCTGGAGCGAGTGAAACGGCCACACAAAGCTAGCAGCAAGAAAAGTAGGTGCCAAGCTGAGACTCAGTAGAAGAGTCTTAAGGAAATGTGATTCATCCACGGAAAAAAAGTCTTATGAAACTCTTGTTCGACCGACTGTTGAGTATTGCTCGTCTGTATGGGACCCTTACCATGTCGGATTAATGGAATATATGGAGAAGGTCTGGTGAAGAGCAGCGCGGTTGGTCACGAGATCGTTTAGTCGAGGCAGAAGCATTACGGAGATGCCGAACAATCGTCACTAACAGACGCCACAAAAGAGGCGTTGTGCATTAGAAAAGGAAACATACACTCGGCTTCTTAATCTCCTGCCTGTCGGGTTCCGTTATTGAGAAGGCTACTATATCTCCGACAGGAAACACCTGTGTCAGTACGAAAGAGATGTTAGTTAAGCTAATAGGCATCATCCAACTGGTAATTAACAACATGTGGCGTCTCACGAGGTTTCATCTAAGGACCTTTACTTTTTATAGTGTACGTGAATATCCTTTCATCAGTAACATAGCCAGATGCCAAGTTTGTTTTGTTTACAAAAGAGACAAACATTTGCAAAAAAATATCAAATCGAGTGTAACCCTAGAAAGATCGATTAATGCAACTGTCATGGACATTAATAAATGGCTCGCAGCCATTTCTTTGTCACTAAACTTTGAAAAAAAAAACACTATATGCAGTGTAGACTCGTAACAAGTTTCCCGTCAGTGCTTATATATGGCTAACATATTACGCGAGCAGATACAAAAAGATGACAGTGTTAGATTCTTGGGATTACAGCTTGATAATAAATTCAAACGAGAGGAACATACCACAGAACTTCTGAAACCCGTAAACAGATCACTATTTGCAGTGCAAATGTTGTCAGACAAGGTGATAAAAAAATTAAAAAGGTAGCATGCTTTGGTTAATTTCATTCCATCATGTCATACAGGATTTTTTTTTTTGGGTAATTCATGAAGCCAAGCCAACGTTTTCCGAGTCCAGGAACGTGGCATGTAAAAAGGATTATTTGCGGTGTGAAAACAAGGACGTCCTACAGAGGCCTGTTTGTGGAACGAGGGATACTAAGGTAGCGGTCGTGGTTCAGGGACACTACGAGGTGCATTCAAGTTCTAAGGCCTCCGATTTTTTTTCTCTGGACTGGAAAGAGATAGAAACATGCGCATTGTTTTAAAATGAGACCGCGTTCATTGTCAATACGTCCCAGAGATGGCAGCACTGTACGGCGAGAATGAGAACTGTTTTAAATACTTAAAATGGCGACGTTTTTCTTACTTGAACAGCGTGCAATCATTCGTTTTCTGGATTTGCGTGGTGTGAAACCAATTGAAATTCATCGACAGTTGAAGGAGACATGTGGTAATGGAGTTATGGATGTGTCGAAAGTGCGTTCCTGGGTGCGACAGTTTAATGAAGGCAGAACATCGTGTGACAACAAACCGAAACAACCTCGGGCTCGCACAAGGCGGTCTGACAACATGATCGACAAAGTGGAGAGAATTGTTTTGGGGGATCGCCGAATGACTCTTGAACAGATCGCCTCCAAAGTTGTCATTTCCGTGGGTTCTGTGCACACAATCCTGCATGACGACCTAAAAATGCGAAAAGTGTCATCCAGGTGGGTGCCACGAATGCTGACGGATGACCACATGGCTGCCCGTGTGGCATGTTGCCAAGCAATGTTGACGCACAACGACAGCATGAATGGGACTTTCTTTTCGTCGGTTGTGACAATGGATGAGACGTGGATGCCATTTTTCAATCCAGAAACAAAGCGCCAGTCAGCTCAATGGAAGCACACAGATTCACTGCCACCAAAAAAATTTCGGGTAACCGCCAGTGCTGAAAAAATGATGGTGTCCATGTTCTGGGACAGCGAGGGCGTAATCCTTACCCATTGCGTTCCAAAGGGCACTACGGTAACAGGTGCATCCTACGAAAATGTTTTGAAGAACAAATTCCTTCCTGCACTGCAACAAAAACGTCCAGGAAGGGCTGCGCGTGTGCTGTTTCACCAAGACAACGCACCCGCACATCGAGCTAACGTTACGCAACGGTTTCTTCGTGATAACAACTTTGAAGTGATTCCTCATGCTCCCTACTCACCTGACCTGGCTCCTAGTGACTTTTGGCTTTTTCCAACAATGAAAGACACTCTCCGTGGCCGCACATTCACCAGCCATGCTGCTATTTCCTCAGTGATTTTCCAGTGGTCAAAACAGACTCCTAAAGAAGCCTTCGCCGCTGCCGTGGAATCATGGCGTCAGCGTTGTGAAAAATGTGTACGTCTGCAGGGCGATTACGTCGAGAAGAAACGCCAGTTTCATCGATTTCGGGTGAGTAGTTAACTAGAAAAAAAATCGGAGGCCTTAGAACTTGAATTCACCTCGTAGATATTGAGCGTCAGTGACAGAGGGGAGCAAAGGTCATTATTTTGTCAGGAATGGTGGGAAGGAAGCGACACTTTGTGGGCGGTACAGTGGACTCTTTCCTCGGCTCAGTAGGGGAGGTGTGAGTGAAACATTGGTGGTTTCACTAACAGTCATGTACTGAAACATAAGACCCTTTAAACAAACAGATTAATACATTGTGTTTTAACTCGCTCAATTCCTCGCGGCGGCAGATCGGCGGAGTCGCAGCGTGCTGACTCCGGTAACAGCCGATGCAGCGACGGCTCGTGCTGCTGCGGCGCGCTGGTGGCTTATTCTTCCATTGAGTACTGTGCCCGTGACTCACTGCGGCAGCGGCGTGGTCTTTGCTCGTTGCGTTAGTAACAAGCGGCTACGGCGTGACGAGGAGTGATCCGTCCCGGAATCGAACCGGCGACCCTCAGGTTGGGCGTCTTCTGGCGAAGTTCATCAACCTCTGGGCTCACAGGTCACCCATATGGCGAGGCCGCAGCCCCTTCGTCGTCATCAGCCACCTGGGTAAGTACCACTCGAACTTCTTTCTGGTAACATCTGGGATGGCATCTTTTGCGTTGTCCTATTGGCGCGGTATCGACTTCTGCTTCTGTCGAGCAGCGTTGCGGCTAAGTCGTCTTAACGAAGTATGACGTCCGCTGACTAACCATCGGTCTGTCCATCCGGACGACGTTTCTTCGTGTCTTCTAGCACCCCTTGAAGGACCTCCTCAAAGGACCACCTTACACCCGTTTGTCGGAGGTATTTATTCGGTGTTTTTTCCAATGTCGCAAAGTTTCTAGGGCGGCGACTGACTCTTCTGTCGTTGATCTATGCTTCTCACGTTGGGCGTAAACGTGACTCATGTGTCGGCTTTCCATTGTTTTACCTCTGTGCTGGTGTGGTCGGGCATTGCCCTGTCGTCTCCTCCGCATCGCCAGATACGTCACGTACGTGAGTTCAGCATGCTGACAGTTCCTGGAGCATTGACCACTGATGTGCGAACAGCGCTGGTCTTTGTTCTCCTTCGAAGCGTTGCCCGTCTGCTCGGTCGCCGATCTGTCGAAGTACTGCTGCTGCGCAAACTCCGCTAATCATCGGCCTTCTCACGTTGAGCAGAAACGTGACCAATGTCACACACGTGGCGGTTTTCCTTGTTCGACTGCTGCCGCTTCCGAATATTGTGGCTTAAGTCTCTAAAATGTTCACTTAACCTATAATAAGTCTCTCTGATTCGAATAAACATAAACAACACATAATTATTATATATAATTATTATACACTCTATAGTAACTACTGCTTCCCAATATATTTATTCCTTAATTAAATTGTCATTAAAATATATCTCTTTTTCTAAACCAATATTAGAAATAAGAATAAATTTGACAAAGATTAAAAGTCACATGCTTTGTCCCTGAAAGGCGTCCATTATCCACGAACACAAATTTTCAATGATTTGGCAAATCCATAAAAGCTTTAACTACTTACAAAGTTCAGTTTAAGAGAAGTCTAAAGGCTTTAGTTTTGGTCAACGCCTTCTACTCTGTTGTATTTCTTAGCAAAAGCGTTTGATGTGTACATATTACGAATATTTTCAGTTAACGCGAGTAGTGCGTACAATCTAAATTCGGTACAAATTCAGTGCCGTAATGTGATCATCGTAATGTGTAAAAGGTGCTGGGAAGGAATCACTAACTCAGATCTGCATATTTAATAATGGTAATATAAAAAGGATAAAAACTTATAAACGATCAGCACGTAGCCATGTGGACAAATTAATTCGTGATGTGAATACAAACCGACTCTTTCCATGTCATTACGATTTATCGTGCAAATGATCCATGAAACATGAAGCAAACTAACCAACTAAGCGTTGTAGAGTGATTCTTCTATTCGGTGACGCATGGTTGCAATAGCCTAAGAATTATGATATGAATATATTTTGTGATAAGTTTATTAATACCTTCGAAATGAAATTTAACATTTATTTGTCTAGATCTCGAGTTTAGGAAATATGACCAGTTTAGATCGTGCTAAAAATCATCTTCACACCGTAAGACGTCATTGCAGAATGTGTGTTACATGTTGTGTATCAAGTACAGTGTCATTAAGACTTTTTAAATGAAAAAAATGGTTGAAATGGCTCTGAGCACTATGGGACTTAACTGCTGAGGTCATCAGTCCCCTAGAACTTAGAACTACTTAAACCTAACTAACAGAAGGACATCACACACATCCATGCCTGAGGTAGGATTCGAACCTGCGACCGTAGCATAAATGAAAACATGTTAAAAATTTCTTAACATTGCACATACAGGAGGATAATTACACTTAGGATCTGTGGAAGAGACGGCCGCTGTGGTCGAGCGGTTCTAGGCGCTTCAGTCGGGAACCACGCGGCTGCTAAGGTCGCAGGCTCGAATCCTGCCTCGGTTATGGCTGTGTGTGATGTCCTTAGGTTAGTTAGGTTTAAGTAGTTCTAAGTCTAGGGGACTGACGACCTTAGATGTTAAGTCCCATAGTGCTTAGAGCCATCTGTGCAAGGTACATTAGAATATGTTTCTTCTTTGGAAAAATGTACTGTGTATTCTCTGACATGTTCTACTGCCTGGTGGATCTCCTCAATGTGGATCTTTGGGAACGAAAAGCACATTTGATTTAATCATCACAAAGAAGTTTACTGTTGAAATTCTGAGAGGGTACTTTCAAAGGATAGTTGAGCAACATTCCATTTCTTCCTATATACATCTCACAAAACGAAATGATGAGAAAATTTGAGTAGTTATAGGCCATACGGTGGCTTACCGTCTGTAATTATTCCCAGCTCACAACTGTCAAATGGACTGATAGGTTTACGAAAGTGTTCTCCGCTACACACCGTACGTTGGTTTGTGGAGAATAGATAGCGATGAACTACCTGTCGAAACAGAAGAGGGACGCGTTGTATTTTAAGAGTAAGTCATTTCTCAAAGCCGACTCCCGATGCTACCGGTCATTATCTTGATGGATACTTTGAGAAAGATGCTGAAGTGGGAGAGAAAATGGAGAGTGCCAGGGGGACGCACAGGTACACAGAGTGGGCGCCAGCTGTGGCCCTGACCTTTGGCGCGATGGGCGGAATTCCCCGCGGCTGGCGGGAGACGCGTCCATCTCGCCTAGCCCGTCACCACGCGCTGCGTCTTCTGCCTCGGGCTGGCTGCAGGGTCGGCGTTAGGTAACGCCGCTAAGAGGCACCCACAACCCGCAGGCTGGGCTCCCTGCGGTTTCGCCGCTTCCTCTCTGCGTGAAACCGTGCCGGAAGCTTGTGCTTACGAAAGGGT
This sequence comes from Schistocerca piceifrons, assembly GCF_021461385.2. NCBI lineage: Eukaryota > Metazoa > Arthropoda > Insecta > Orthoptera > Acrididae > Schistocerca > Schistocerca piceifrons. The sequence goes on from NC_060140.1 coordinate 877,100,229, forward strand.
CCACTGCTTTTCTGATAGCTCACATCTGGTGCGATATGGAAGTTGGGAAATACCATACGGTGTAGACTATCTTCACAACACTGCCGTGTAAACAAAACAGTTTGTTATCACAACGTAACACCAGAGCAGTTGGAGAGGACAACAACGTTTATCTTACAACTGAGGCACAACGCTACCGGACATTGATGAAATTTCCGTGGATAGCATCGTACCAAAGTCTCCGACAAAATGGGTATACGGACGTCCTTGGAAAGAGAGGAATGCACAACAGGCAGCCATACATACCCAAACTTAAGGCGAGTACGTATAAAATATGGATGGATGATTAGACTTTAACGTCCTGTCGACGGGGTCGTTAACTCGGACTGTGGAAATTATAGAAGGCAACCCATCGTCCTCTTTCGTCCCAGTATTCGCCTTAAGAGATCTAGGTAAACCACAGGAAAGATGGCTGGACGGGAATTTCAATCGTCATCCTCCCAGATACGAGTCTAGAGTCTCATATCGCTGATTTATGCTTATAGATGGCGGCAGAGGGAGCGAGCGCTCCGCCTCCCAGAAAGAACAAAGAAATTTTGTGGTTTATGGATTGGGCATGGGGTGGACACCACAGAGAGGTGCCACTGTCACGGCAACTTCCTACTCGGCCACCACGGAATAGGCGTCAGAGGCTCTTCACTTGTTTGCGAGACTCAAGTGCAGGTGTTGTAAGTCACGATTTCAAAAAAATGGTTCAAATGGCTCTGAGCACTATGGGACTTAACTTCTGAGGTCATCAGTCCCCTAGAACTTAGAACTAGTTAAACCTAACTAAGCTAAGGACATCACACACATCCATGCCCGAGGCAGGATTCGAACATGCGACCGTAGCAGTCACGTCACGTTTTCCTTGCGGCCAAGTGGCAAGCCTGTCAGCAAGTGACTTCTGCAAAAGACTGTGCAAATTGAAACACTAATTTCCCACCTGTATCATCACTCTTATCACATTAGGGAAAGAAACAACTTACGTAATCATCCGTGTATTGTTTAATTCTCACGTAATGCAAGCCATCGTATAACCAGAACAAATTACTATATTTGAATTGTTCTTTATTTTTTTTCCCTCAGTAATTTGAAAGATATTTGTTGTTTTGTTCGCCTGTTGCCATAACAGAAAATGGCAGCTGTGTTGAGAAAGTAAGACGTAGAATATCTATGCGTAAAAGAGCTTTCAAAAAGTTGGAAGGTTTGTTGACGGCAAATATAATTCCAACAGCCTAAGAAACAGAGTCACCAAGTGTTTCGTCTCGACAATAGTATTATATGGCTGTGGGTCATGGACAATCAAGAAAGGGAGGAAAAATACTTGGATGATTTTGAAATGCGTTTGTGGGGCCTACAGTTTAACGTATACTCGGAACCACGGGGCGGCTGATAATTATTATTTCCATTATTATGTATGTATACCCTGGCCGATGAAAAATAGCAGAAGATTAATATTGCCTGTTCTGACTATCTTATTCCTCTCAGGAGCCCAGCTGGTAATGGGTTGGTACATGACTGGTGATGCCGGGGTTTCTGAGCTGAAAGCTCTTCAGGACCATAAGTCTTCTGTTAACATAAACTCTGGGCAAGCTAGAGCGACAATCCTGGGGCGTGAAGGTGGAACGCTACGTGTCCCAAAGAACAGATGGTCCTGACTTCACTGCCCGGATAGCGAGAATGTTAAAGCTCCGCCGCTCTGGCCTCAGAAGGACCAATTAGGACAGACCGACTCCCTTATCAACATCAGCCAATGCGTCATTTGGATGCGGTATGGAGAAGTGTGGGCTCAGCATACCGCTCTCTAAGCCGTTACGGGATTTGCAGACGTTGGAGCCGCTTTTTCTCATTGAAGTAGCTCTTCAGTTGGCATCGTGAGGCTCAGTGAACCCCGTTCCAGTCCTTCCATCAAGGAAAAATATCTGGCAATATCGGGAACTGAAACCGGTACCTCCACACGGCAAACCACCATGGAGACCACTCAGCTAAGAGGGTGGACGAGAATGGTAAAGATCTCTATAAGAACCTATCAGTCTCCAGGAACGAGACTTCTTGACAGATTGAAACTGATTTCTGGGTAGGGATACGAACCGGGAACTGCCCTGAAAACTTTACTTCTACTTCAGAAACTTCACATAAGCTCCCCTACATACCTTGCTGGACTAACACTCCTGGAAGAAAGGATGCTATGGAGATATGTCTTAGCAACAATGTAGGGGATTGTTTTCACAATGAGAACGTTCAAAGCAGTGCACACAACTTTGCAGAGTGAATACTTTGATTCTTTGAGGATCCAACACATTGCTCTGTAAAAGATTGCAGAGATTACCGTTTTTGTACAGTGTTATCGTTGAGTCAATATTGCAATTGTGCCGCTTAAACCGTAGTTGTTATTGTGGTCTTCAGTCCAGAGACTGGTTTGGTGCAGCTCTTCATACTACTCTATCCTGTGTAAGCTTCTTCATTTCCAAGTAACTACTGCACCCTACACCTTCTGAATCTGCTTTGTGTACTCATCTCTTGGTCTCTCTCTACGATTTTTACCCTCCACGCTGCCCTTCAATACTAAACTGGTGATCCCTTGCTGCCTCAGAACGTGTCCTACAGCTTAAACTAGAGAACGATTTAATTTTGGAGTCAATGTCATGGGAAGTGTCTAAAATCAAGGAATTTTAAAAAAACTCACATCTTCGCTATGTGCTTCCTATTAAGTATCTTCTCCTGTCATCTGCTTCCCTGTAGTTTTTTTTATCCACACAGGGCGATTCTTATTAACGTTTAAAAACACCGAAGCGATGTAGATGACGCTGAGACATATAATTTAATATAAGACTCAAATGGTCACAAATATCGGAAAAAACCCAAAAATGGATGAGAAATGTTGAACATGTGACGTCACCAGATGAGGTACCTCGCCGCACGTGCAGTGGTTGGGCATGGAAGTGAAGGTATGACTGAGCGATGCAGTACTTGCATTCGATCAAACGGTGCAAATTTCGAACACCTTCTGTAAAAGGTGCAATGTGATCCGTTGTAAACGTAGACGTTACAAAATTATTGTCCTCACTATAGCCAAGTAAAAGCTTTTCTTACATTGCATTTCTTTGAAAGTAAAGAAAACATTGGTCATTTACTGGTAACGACGCAATTCGGAAGCTTACGCTCATTTATTTGTGACTCAGTGTGGTTGGTTTTTGTTGTACTGTACTTTGCAATAACCCGGAGGAAACCGCGAGACCGGCAAATAAAATTAGATATCTTATGTCAATGTAAATATAGAATTGTCTAAGGCAATGAAAAAAATATTGCCTGCTAGACGTAAGACTCGAACCTGAGCTCCACGCTCACCTGCGCACCTGAGCCGAGCGCTACACCGACATGAATACTTCATTGGCGTTGGAAAGATCAGGTGCGAAAGACGACGTTTGACGGGGTATGTCATTTGGTGATGTCACGTTTTCGACATTTATCATCCAGTTTTGGGATATTTCCCACATTTCCAACCCCATGTGCCTTGTATTAAACGACATGTCTCAGCGTTATTTATATCGGTTCGGAGGTTTTTAAACGTTAATAAGAATCAGCCCCTATAATTGAAAATTTTATGCTTCTCTTATTAAATACAGTTCTCGGACTCGGTTTTGTAAATCATTTTCCGATTCTGTTTTACTCCGCTTGTCATAAAAGTTGAATGACAAATTAAAAAAATTTAAAAAAACAGGAAATTGCACCTACCAAGTAATGAAGCTCCTATCGAAGTAGTTTCCTTGACTATTTTCACACAGTTGCCAACGTTTCTGGAGGTCATGGAAGGAAGGAGGGAAATTTTCAACTGCGATGCTGGGAAACTACTTTGTCTCAGCCCATTGGATTCTCCGATATCTTTATGAAGCTTTCCTTTCAGTAGCCTTTTCACTCGCGGATACAGGAAAAATTCGCAAGGCGAGAGGTCGGGTAAAATTGCGGATGTGGGATGGCAACAACAGAATGTCTAGCCAGATATTCGGTAACAGATAAAGCAGTATGGGGGTCTTGCATCGTCGAGCAGTGAGAAGTAGTCCTGAGAATGCCACAAATCAGGGCGGCGACGTCGCGTTGCTTGTCGCAAACGTTTCAGTACTTCGATGTAAAGATTTTGGTTCGCTGTTTGACCTGGAGGAAAATACTCATGGTGAACTAAGCCTTTACTTTCAAAGAATGCGGTCAACATTCTTTGTTCTCGAAAGTTGTTGTCTGACTTTTTTCAACTCTGGTGAGGGTCATACTACTGACTCCAACTTTCATTCCCAGCAATAATCTTTGGCAGAAATGAGGGATCACGTCTGGCTCCACAGAGTTGTTCAGCAGAAATTCTTCATATTTACTCATTCGGGGCGGCCGAGCGGTTCTAGGCGCTACAGTCTGGAACCGCGCGACCACTACGGTCGCAGGTTCGAATCCTGCCTCGGGCATGGATGTGTGTGATGTCCTTAGGTTAGTTAGGTTTAAGTAGTTCTAAGTTCTAGGGGACTGATGACCTCAGAAGTTAAGTCCCATAGTGCTCAGAGCCATTTTCCTCATTCTGTTCGTCTATTACTGCGGGAGGGACGAGTTTTGCATGAAGTTTCCGTTTCCCTAAATCTTCACGTAAAATCTGATGACACACATCACGATTCAAATTGAGTTCTTCTGATATCGCACGCACAGTTACATGACGGTCTTCTTCCAATAGCTGCCTTACACACTCCACGTTTGGATCAGTATGTGCTGTAGACGAATGATCATCTCTGGGATCGTCCTGTACTGAATCTCTGCCTTCACGAAACCTTTTGCGCCACTCGAAAACACGAATTCTTGAAAGTTCCTCGCCTGCGTATGCTTGCTTAATCATTTTCCATGTTTCACTAAGGGTTTTCCCGAGGTTAACGCAGAACTCAATGTTCACTCTTTGCTTGCAATCAGACTCTACTGTGTCGCCGCTACTAATGCGCCAAGTACCCAAACAGCCCTGCCACCTGGTGAGTTTGTGCAGAAATGCGGCGAAGGCCATTTCAAGGACGCCCACTTACTAGTTAACATAAAAATAGCATTTGTTCCTTTTTAGTATTGCAAAGTCAGAAATAAAAAACATGTCTTGGAATTTTTCTGACAACTTGTCCCCCTCTGTAACCGAGTGGTAAGTGCATCTGACGGCCGTGTGGAGGACCTAGGTTCAGTCTCGGTACTGTTGAAAAGGTGTCGGTGGTAGGAGGACTGTAACGGGGTGAATTCAGCACTGTGGTGCCAGGTGAGTAGCTACTTGAAAGAGAAGAAGCTGTTCCCAGGTCTGGAAAGCCGACGGCGACTAGGAGAGCGGTTTGCTAACTCTTTGCTCCTCTGTGCCACAGCCGAATTATGCCACATGGCAGAGGATAACAGCAGGTCGGCATTGCATGGTCCTCTGGGTTTGAGTGTACAGTTTAGTTTCTTTCTCTGGTTGTAATTACTTCGCCATTTTCAAACAGTTGCAAGTTGATGTTTGGTACCACGTTATTATCTTGGGTTGGTGCATAAGTTCGTAGCGTTTTACCATAAGTTTAATAAACAGAACAGACACAACATAACTTTAGTTATCAATAATAGGAAAGGTAAAGGCACGAGAGAGGCAATTCTGATGTTGCGGTTAATAATGCATGCAAGACTAAAGAAAAATCAAGACATGTTCGTAGGATTTGTCGACCTGGAAAAAGCGTTCGACAATGTAAAATGGTGCAAGATGTTCGAAATTCTGAGAAAAGTAGGGGTAAGCTATAGGGAGAGACGGGTCATATACAATATGTACAACAGCCAAGAGGAATAATAAAAGTGGATGACTAAGTGCTCGTATTAAAAAGAGTGTAAGACAAGGATGTAGCCTTTCGCTCCCGCTGTTCAGTCCGAATATCGAGGAAGCAATGATGGAAATAAAAGAAGGGCTCAGGAGTGGAATTAAAATTCAAAGTGGAAGGATATCAATGAAACGATTCGCTGATGACATTGCTATCCTGAGTGAAAGTTAAGAAGAATTACATGATCTGAACGGAATGAACAGTCTAATGAGTACAGAGTATGGGTTGAGAGTAAATCGAAGAAAGACGAAGGAAATGAGAAGTAGTAGAAATGAGAACAGCGAGGAACTTAACATCAGGATTGATGGTCACGAAGTAGATGAAGTTAAGGAATTCTGCTACCTAGGCAGTAAAATAACCAATGACAGACGGAGCAAGGAGGACATCACAAGCAGGCTAGCAATGGCAAAAAGGGCGTTCCTGGCCAAGAGAGGTCTACTAATATCACATATCGGTCTTAATTTGAGGAAGAAATTTCTGAGAGTGTAAGTCTTGAGTAAAGCATCGTATGGTAATGAAACACGGACTGTGGGGAAACCGGAACAGAAGAGAATCGAAGCATTAGCGATATGGTGCTACAGACGAATGTTGAAAATTAGGTGGACTGATAAGGTAAGGAATGAGGAGGTTCTCCGCAGAATCGGAGAGGAAAGGGATATGTGGAAAACACTGACAAGGAGAAGGGATAGGACATCTGCTAAGACATGAGGGAATGATTTTCTTGGTACTAGAGGGAGCTGTGAAGGGAAAAAAACTGTAGAGGAAGACAGAGGTTGGACTACATCCAGCAAATAATTGAGGACGTAGGTTGCAAGTGCTACTCTGAGATGAAGAGGTTGGCACAGGAGAGGAATTCGTGGCGGGCCGCATCAAACCAGTCAGAAGACTGATGCCCAGAAAAAAAATCTTCACCTTCACTGTTTGTCTGTCAATGCTGGGGTAACTTTTCGACTCTGCGACTGCAGAAGTCACATGGTTTTCAGGCGAAGAACTCGTCGAGCTAGGTTCAGAGAACGTTTTCATCCGACAAGGAAGTTCCTAGTAGAGTGTTCAGCACCAGTAACGATAGAGGATAGGAATGGTTGGTGTTGTTCACGAGCCCGTTGATAACGTGCAAGCAGAGACAGACATATGTCCATCCGCTGATTTTTGTGAGTTTGACTTAGAGCACGCGGTACCCATACACCCGATTTTTGAACCTTTTCCATTGCATACAAATGTCAGACGATGGTGTAATGATCACAGTTTATCATATTCGCTAGTTCTCGGATAAACTGCCGTGGATTAATGCGTTTTAACGATCTTCATCAAACCCGGAAGGGCTTCCTGAACGTGGAGATTTACTAATGTCAAAACGATTTTCCTCAAAACCAGAAAACCATTTTCTTTGCTATGCTCTGTACACTGACATTGTCCCCATACATGGCCGCCTACCCTGCCGTCACCCCGCTATTGAACTCAAACATAAGAATATGTCGGGAATGTTACGATTTCTCCATTTGGCACTCCATTTTCCAGCGTCCACAGCTCCACTCACTATCTCCAAATGACAAAATGACAATGTGTAAACTCAAACAGCAACAGTGAACTACAAGTAATAAAATGACGTGACGAAATGACAGAATGTAATATTAGACAGCAACAGTGAACTACAAATAAAAAAAATGCCAATCGATAAATAAACATAGCAGCCGGAATACCAACACGCAAAACTAAAACACTACGAACGTATGCACCAAGCTAATATTTGACAGTAAAGTACGAGTTAGTGGCGTCTTTGGAAAGAACGCACACCAGGTTTCAGCCCTGCTGGTCTATTTCTTTGTGTTTGGTATTCTTGTGAATCAAGGAAGTCGAGTGATTGTCAAAAATGGACGAAGAAGAATTTCGTGTGATGATTAAACAATACTTTATGGAAAGCAAACCACATCAGGAGACCAAAGAGAAGCTTGATAAACATTACGGTGACTCTGCATCTTCGATTAGAACAGTTTATAAGTGGTTTCAAAATTTTCGGAGTGGCCATATGGGCACAAGTGATGCTGAACGTTCTGGACGCCCTGTGGAGGTTACGACTGCAGAGATCATTGATAAAATCCATGATATGGTGATGGATGACAGAAGAGTTAAGCTGCGTGAAATTGCTAGTGCTGTGGGCATCTCGAATGAACGGGTACATAATATTTTGTATAAACATTTGGACATGAGAATGCTATCCGCAAGATGAGTTCCGCGATTTCTCACGCTTGACCAAAAACGGAATCGTTTGAAGTGTTGCAAGGATGGTTTGCAGCTGTTCAGGAAGAATCCGCAGGACTTTAAGCATCGTTTCGTCACTGTGGATGAAACATGGATACATTACTATACTCCTGAGACCAAACAACAACCTAAACATTGGGTTACCAGGGGAGAATCTGCACCAAAAAAGGCGAAGACCAGTCCTTCGGCCGGAAAGGTTATGACGACTGTCTTTTGGGATTCACAAGGGATAATCCTCATCGACTATCTGGAAAAGGGCTGAAAATATTACAAATGCATATTATTCATTGTTATTGGGCCGTTTGAAAACCGAGCTGCAAGAAAAACGCCGGCGATTTGACCGCAGAAAAGTCCTTTTCCATCATGACAGTGCACCACCACACACCTCAGCAGTTGTAGTCGCAAAATTAATGGAAATAGGATTCCAACTCGTTTCACATCCCCCGTGTTCTCCAGAATTGGCTCCCTCGGACTACTATTTGTTCTCCAATTTGAAGAAATGGCTGGCGGGACAAAGATTTTATTCAAACGAGGAGGTGAATGCAGCAACTAACAGCTATTTTGCAGACAGTTCCTATTATTCCGAAGGGATCAACACATTAGAACAGCGTTGGACGAAGCGTATAAGTTTAAAAGGAGACTATGTCGAAAAATAAAAAAAGGTTTACTCCAAACATGTAGTAGTTTTAATTTTTGCACGGACTTTTCAAACGCCCTTGTACGTCTTTTAAATCACTAGAAGCGCATTGTTTTTAAATATTCAGTACTAATTGCAAAAATAAATTGTGCGCGATGCAGTTTGTTTGTTTAGCATATTAGAATTCATCAGACGAGAAAGCCACCAGAAGAAGCCATTATCGTCGACAAAAGTGTTTCAACCGTCGGTGTATGCTGTCGGCCGTGTAGCTTACTGCTGACTGACACGGGGCCCTCTCTCTTGCAGACGAGCCTGGCGTGGAGCTGTTCGCGGTGCACGCCAACATCAACAAGGAGATGCGCGACCTGGAAGCTGGACAGTTGTCCGCCGACGTGTTGCGACCGCGCGACGGCCGCTGGGTCTTCGAGGACCACAAGACGGCGCTCCGACCCGGCGACCGCATCAACTACTGGCTCTACGTTAAGCACGGCGGTCTGGGATTCCGCAGGGACGGCGGCACCTTCACGGTCACAGGTTGGTGCCACTGCTACTTCCACATGCCCTTCGGGTGGTCGAGTACGTTTCACGCTGCTTTTTACAGGAACTGACGTAATCGTGTCGTAGTGGCGCTGTCAGGGCAACCAGAAACGAAGCTTTAGATTTCTCGATCGCTGTAGCTTCGAGCTGGCATTCTTGGATGTGTTAGTGACAGGAGAAACCAGAGTTGCAGCGAGAACTCTTTAAGGGATGTGTTTGTGGTTGCGCAACATGTGAAAAATTTGTGACAAGGAAGATTATGAGTTTTACTGCTCATCGTTTCACTCGCAGCAATTTAAACGGCCTTCTTAGGTTCCTGTCTAACCACACATTCCGAAATCGTCACATATACGGAAATAAACAGCTAAGCATTTATGACAAGGAAGAATACGAATTATATTGCCTGTCGTTTCACTGGCACCACTGTAAGCCTGTCATCTTAGATTCCTGCCTAACCACACACACCACATAATCAGAAATAAACACCCGAATATTTGTTTCAGCCTTGGTTGTCTAATCAGACGGAAATGTTAAAAACATCAAACACTGCAGAAGACACTTGTACTACACTCGTAACCAAGTCCCAGATTGTGTTAACAACAGATGAAAAAAATTAGCGCGGAATAGGATGCGAACCCATATCCTTCCACTTCATAAACCACGACAGTACCCACTATGCAACAGCTTATTCGCGCGACCGATATGTCATGTCTTTGCTATCCTAATATTTCTTCAATTCTTATGCCGTTACTGCAAGTTTGTGATACATTTTTATTGCGCCATTGATTTGAAATGGCACACTGTGGCACACACATTACAAAGGAAATGAGTAATCAAAATGCACGCAGCTTACACATAAGTCGTCCACACACGCTCGCAAAATGCAATAATCGAAAAGCCATTAGTGACGTCACGACAGCGAAGAGTAGTGTGAATTCTACTCGACACCCCCCCCCCCCCCACACACACACACACTTCCCTACATGAGAGGCTTGTGTTGTGTGTTGTCTTGAGCGTGCGGAGCTTATTAGCTAACGTTGATTATCTCATAAGAAAGGCAGGTTAGTGGTTAAGCACAGAGCGATTCTTTACAGTTCGCTCGCAGTACTGCGGCCTTACGTAGCGGCAATATTCAAAATGTTGAAAGAGTTTGACAAGTTTTCGAACATGTGCCTCGCAAATTAAGTATTATTCACGAAACTTCTCGTTGCGACAACTTGCGGAAGCGTTTAAGCAGTTGTTCTTTTCGCAAAACGAGCTCTCAAGAAAAGGAAAAAACATAGTGTAGTCAGGTGTTTTTCTTTCGAGAAAATGATTTAAAAATCGTTATCACCCAGATTTTCTACAGGATTGCAACTGTAACCTTTTGATTGGTACTTACAAGTCGTCTTCCAAAATGTCAGAAATACTCCACATCACCAGGTCTTCCTCCCCCCTTCCCCCCCCCCCCCTAACAGTCGTATCGGAGCCGTTGTACGTCATACAATGGGAAGTAGCGTGTGCATACAGCTCACTGTAGTTAGACACTTCGTCAATAGAGCTTCTAGGCGCAACACACAATTTAGTACCTCTGCACTCTTTGCACAATGCAAGTATGTAATCGGGAATGGTTTGCCACTCTGAAGCAGTTAATCCAAATAGTAAGTATCGAACTTATGTCAGCACAGCTTCTACGCAGTTTCCTTGGTTGCCCTTTTTTTCCCCGTGGGAGTGAGACGTGTGCTTCACTCAGTTATTACACGTGTCAGATAATCCACTTTCCATCATTGTTACCGCCACATGCTGTTTTTTTTAATTGCAAATTTAATATTATGATATGTCAGCGTACCTTTACTGATTGTGTAAGTAAGTATGGCGGGGTTGGGAATCTCGGGCCTCACCCACATATTGTAGTTACGTTTGTCACAAACCCATACCTGTGTAGTTACCAGTTAACCAATATGCCGCGCGGAGTGGACGCGCGGATTGAGGCCCCAGGTAACGGACTGTGCGGCTTCTCCTGCCGGAGGTTCGAGTGCTCCCTCGGGCATGGGTGTGTGTGCTGTTTTTAGCTTAAGTTAGTTTAAGTAGTGTGTAACTCTAGGGACCGATGACCTCAGCAGTTTGGTCCTAGGAACTCACACACAATTGAACAATCTGAGGAAACACATCCTATGGTGGATATCGTCCAGAGGATAGTTTTTTGCGTTTTACAGCAGAATCATTATTCTATCAGTAACTTCAGTGTTTCGGAGCCTTATGGCATTATTGCGAGATTTGTATGATAAGTGCTGGTAGTTTCCCTAATGTGGCAGCTCCCGTACGCAGGTTATTTATACCATGTAAAAAATAACAAGACCTACTAATTACCGATTATACGCGTCAGTGTAGTGCCAGAGCTGTCAATACAAGCCAGTGATATTGATTACAAAATGATGTATTACTTTTAATAGGTGTTCACTTTTGTATATTATAAATAAAAATGTTTATATGCATGAAATGCATTTTTACATTAGTTACTTTAATTTTCTTAAAAATATATGTGTTAAACTTGTCAGAGAATGCTAGATTTAACTTAGGCCTATATTTTTGTACCAGTATGTATGAGTATGGCAGAAAACTGCACGTCGTTACTACAACACAAGATTTTTGTTTAAATTTTCAAAATGTTTTGCCACAATTTAATGGTGCCCTGTCAGATTTCGTATCTTAGCAGTTTAAATTTCGGAATTCAAAATCCGTCAAATATTCAAGCGTACATCTTTGAGGACAGTACGTCAAATTACACATTGCTGGGACTCAGATGCATGGGCAGTATGTCATATGTTTTTAACATTTGACTAACACTACGTACGATGTGTTAAAGCAGCATGACAATGGCAGCCGGGAACCTTCGGGTGGAATACAACAGTATTGGCATGCGTTAGCAAACTTAGTTACGGAGGCGTGCATAGCAGAGGGCTAAATAAAAGGAAGCAATTTCGCAATCACTCTACAGAAAATGTACGGTGCCAACGAATTGCTTATCCGCACTCTGCCTGGGACGTCAATGGACTGTATAAGGTAGACGCACCTCAAATAACGCTAAAAAACATTTTCTTGTTACTAAATGTCAGGCTAATTTTGGAAAGCCCTCAGCCTACATAGCCTGATGTCAAAGTCTGATCAGTCGACGAACTGACTACGTTTTATTGTCAGGACACTTAGAAAATGTAAACGGACCTACTAAGACTACTCTTGTCCGTCCTCTTTTAGAATACTGCTGCGCGGTGTGGGATCCTTACCAGATAGGACTGACGGAGTGCATCGAAAAAGTTCAAAGAAAGGCAGCACGTTTTGTATTATCGGAAAATATGAGAGAGAGTGTCACAGAAATGATAAAGGATTTGGTCTGGACATCATTAAAAGAAAGGCGGTTTTGATGCGACGGAATCTTCTCACAAAATTCCAATCACCAACTTTCTCCTCCGAATACGAAAATATTTTGTTGACACCGACCTACATAGGGAGGAACGATCACCACGACAAAATAAGGGAAATCAGAGCTCGTACGGAAAGATATAGGTGTTCATTCTTTCCGCGCGCTATACGAGATTGGAATAATAGAGAATTGTGAAGGTGGTTCGATGAACCCTCTGCCACGCTCTTAAATGTGATTTGCAAAGTATCCATGTAGATTTAGATGGATCGCACTTTCTCCTAAGCCGCCATCAACTTCAAAAGAATAACTCGAACGACTCCGTTTGCAATAACCAGAGATTTTGACTGACTTGCTTCCGCAAAATGCTTCCCGCTTGAGACTATCAATAACCTTTCAACACAATGTGGTTTGCCCGGTTACCAAATCGCAACGACTCTCTCGAAATAGAGCTTCCATTCTGCAGCGAAGTGTGTGTTCGATGAGGCTTACAGTAATTATAAACCGACTATTTGGCCTTTTACTTTAAAGAAAGTCATACAATAGTGCCAGGATTTTAGGTATTAACATACAGACAAAATTTGGGATTTAAACCTTACCATTTATTGTTTTGTGGCCGACAGGTTGTGAAACGTAGTAACATAATAGAACGAGTAAGTTATTTGTATTTATTGCTTGGATAACTTGCAATGTGCCTGAGTCTGCAACGCCGTAATAGGTACATCTTTTGTACACAGAGCTGGTGGACAAAAACGCGCCAGCATCTCCTCCGTTGGGCTCATCCCAGCACTGCCCCCAGGTATGTACATTGTCTGCTGAGCAACTACACTACACTATGCTATACACTACACTATATTCTACACACTCTATGAGGTTTGGACAAAAATATGGAAGCGTCTTGAGGTATGGATGCTCAGACATGAATGCCAACCAAGTCTGCAGGTTGCAGTAATGTATCTGACCACGAACGGCACCTTCTGCCAGTGGCAGTCGTGTTCAGAACAGTATTTTGTGTAGTCGTGAGTGCACTGACTCGGAGCTGAGGGAATGCGAACGATGGAAAATTCTTGATGCTCGTGTGGCGGGTGCGTCCGTAACCAAGCGAGCCGCAGTGTTTGTAGTTTCAAGAGGCACCACATCAAACACTTGTACCGCATACAGGAAAAGCGGAAAAACGTTATCCGCTAACTCAGAACGCGGACGGAAGTGTGTGTTGACTAATCGTGACAGGCGATCATTGACGAGCACTGTGACGAGAAGTAAGAGAACGACAGCTACAAAGGTCTCTCCCCAACTGAATGCCACACATGCGAACCTGTCAGCTATAAAACAACACGAGGGGAGCTCCATAAGCAGGGAATTTCAGGGCGAGTTGGAATCCCAAAACCGCTCATCAGTGATGCAAACAACCATTACAGGAAAACTTAGTGCCAGCGCCATAAAACCTGGACTATGGATCGACGGAAGAAAGTCATTTGGCAGGCTGAGTCTTGTTTCACACCGTTTCCAATTTCTGGTCAAGTTTATGTCCCAAAAGTGAAGCATGGCGGGGGTTCAGTGATGATTTGGGGAGCCACATCGTGGTGTTCCATGGGCTCCATTGGCACTCTGTAAGGTCGCATTACTGCCAAGAATTATGTGACCAATTTGGCTGATCAGGTCCGTCCCGTGATTCTACGTTTGCTTCCAGTGGTGGCACTGTGTTCCATGACTACAGGGCCCCTGTCCACACAGCTGGCATAGTCCAGGACCGTCTTTGTGAGTGCGAGGATGAACTGTTGCACCTACCCTGACTACCACAGCCACCAGATCTTAACGTTATTGAGCTTTCGTGGTCTATTTTGGAGAGAAGTGTGCTTGATTGCTATCCACTTTCATTGTCGTTACCTGAACTTGCCAATATTTTGGAGCAAGAAAGGAATAAGATTCCCTCGAAAACCATTAAGAACCCGTGTTTATCCATTCTGGTGCATTAATGCCAAATGGTATCCTACACCGTATTAAGCATGGTAATACGATGGTTTTTCGTGTTTCCATATTTTTGTCCAGCCTCTCTATATGCTACACGGTGATCGCACTGCAGAGCGCTTGCTTGCTGAATCCAAGTGCACTGCATTCAGCATCCAGTAGTTGGACCAACATTCAAGGTATTCTCTTACTAATTTCCGTTAATAATGGTTCATTTTACCATTTCCCACTGAAAAGATGGTAATGACAGTATTAGTTGTAATCAAGGAAGCTAATATGTGTCTAAAAAGCTGCAGAAACTGCTAATGACCCCCGGTGTTAACTAGTGTTACATATAAGAAGCATACAGTGCATTTTTAAAATAGGCGTCCCATATTCATACAAGAGGTAGAACTTAACGAATGTAGGGAAAAAAGTCCTTTAATCATGTGTCCGGAAACAAGTACTTGTTGACATATGGGTCATTTTCCGTCTGTCAAAAGCTGTCATGTCTCAGTAATGTAGCCTGTCCTCATGTTGGCGTCCATTGTTCATTTCTTATTGTTTGTGTTCGTCTCCGTGCTTCAACTTTACCTGGCTGAATAAATCTAGCTTTCAAACTCTAAACTTTTGACGACTTGAATGGAGCTTGAGCTAATGATTATGGTGCAACAAGATGGTGCCGCTGGTGAAATTGGAATTCTGGACACTTATCTGTGACAAAACTCTTCTTAAAAGATTCATTGACTTTTACATACGTAGTACGGCAGTTACGGCCGATCGTAGTAAACTCATATAGCTTCAAATTATAACACATTCATGTCTGTTGACGACTTATTTCTCAAACAGTCGATCATATACCACATATTAAAAATGAATTTTATTTTTGTTCCCCATGCTATCCCTGGCGTTACCCCTTAGATTTAGTCTGCGGTCAACACGGGCCTGTTCAACGACAAAGCGTCACTAAGCTTCAGCGTGTCGAAATGGTTGCTGCACCAGGTACATTTTTAAAGTGCTCAACAAAGGTCCGTGGGTGGCACTAATTGCTGAACTGGGAGTCTTGGACGGACCCGTTGCTGTTTTATTCACGTATGTGTCAATATCGGAACTCCTTGTGATCACACCACAAGAGATCGCGAAACAGGACAGCTGAAAAAGGATAAACATCCTTTGCTGCTCCCAATCACGCTCACATTTATTTTCCTCCTGCGAAATCTGTGGGAATCAATGGCCCAAGGGAAAGGGTGGTTGGAATGACGCCATTTATGCCACCCCCTGACGCCTTTTCGTGTCGATACTGAGCGACAGTGTGCCTGAAATGATTTCCTCTGCCATCCACAAGAAAACGGCGTGATTTCAACGCTGGGCGTCGTCATTCTGATCTCCATCGCAGAGATGTCAAAAGAAGGGGTGAAATGTGGGTGAGAGCAAGAGGGAGTTCGACGAACCTCCCATCGTGTGACACGTCGACGGTGGCGTTCGGCAGAATTGTGGTGAATTCTGGTGCGACTGTGACACCTTACACCTCACAAGAACTTCTGGCCGATTTTTCGCATTTGTCGAAGCCCTGCGGTCTAAAGTATCACGAGCCCGAGCATGACTTCGCAGGGCGCCATGCTTTTGCACCATTGCAGAGAAAGATTGTAGGCATCTTTAAGTCAATTTTCAAACTTCTGCGTTACTACGGGAGACAATTAAGGGGTTTCGAAAAAGTAACCTAATATCTGTGTCGCGCATTGTGCATATTATTACATAGTACGGTACAAGTATATTAGAACATTTTTCTTTTTGCGCTTATATGACAGTTGTGTTTCAATAAATACATTCACATAAAAACTTAGCTAATATTTTATTTTCATTCAATAGCAAATAGTCGACAGCAGTAGCTAGTTGTTGGTTAGATTTTACCAAATGGGTCAATAATTCTCTTCGATGACTGTCGTACTGCCTGCAAGAGAGAAACACGTGATTCAAATCTCCAACGGACGTTCCATCGCACGCACAGGATAGGCACTCAATAATTTTAATTCGATACGACTAACTAGAAAATACAGGATGTTTATAAATGAATATCGAGGTTTTAACGCTTCATTATATTTATTATATTAAACTTACAGTTATAAATGATATGTTAAATGAAAGAGCAACTCAAACAGTTTTGCCAATAACCTTATAAATGTTCAATGTGAGCACCTTTGTCACGCGGCACACATCAAGTCTATAGCCGAGTTCTTTCCAAACGTTGGTAAGTGTGTCTTCAGAGATTGTAGCAACAGCTGCTTCAATCCGGTTTCTTAATTCATGAAGGTCTGCTGGTAGCGGAGGCACGTACACACGATCCTTGATGAAGCCCCAAAGGAGAAAATCGGATGGCGTTAGGTCGGGTGAACGTGGAGGCCATGCTAAGCAAGCCCTGTCATTGGGCCCCTTGCGGCCTATCCAGTTTGGGAAGAACTCGGCTATAGACTTCATGTGTGCCGTGTGACAAATGGTGCTCACATTGAACATTTATAAGGTTCTTGGTAAAACTGTTCGAGTTGCCCTATCATTTGACATATCATTTATAATAATGTAATAACTATTATAAAGCGTTAAAACCCCGATATTCATTTATAAACATCCTGTATATTGATTAGATGTGTTTGACTCTCATGCTTATTGGCGATGTTATTTGTCTTCTGTTTGCTTTGAACGAAAGAAACGAAAGTTTAAGGAGAATATC
Source organism: Schistocerca piceifrons (assembly GCF_021461385.2). Classification (NCBI taxonomy): domain Eukaryota; kingdom Metazoa; phylum Arthropoda; class Insecta; order Orthoptera; family Acrididae; genus Schistocerca; species Schistocerca piceifrons. Next base: position 877,117,598 of record NC_060140.1, read on the forward strand.
TGCCTGTACTTCTACATAAGTTTTGCCTCTCATAATTTTAGATGGATTCCTCCTGCTTTCCCATCCTTCAAAGCTCGTTTTTAACAATACTATTAATTTCAGTTCTTGATAATTTGAAAACGTGTGTTCGTAGCATGTTCGGTGAAATGAAATGATCGTATCGCACGGACTGGAAGATCCCATCTAAGGGTTGTTTGGCCGTCTGGTGCACGTCTTTCTATTTGATCCCACTTCAACAAATTGTGCCTCATTGTGATAAATATGAGACGAAACGGTGACAACACAAACGTTGAGCCTCGAGTGAAGAAAATCGTCGACCCGACCGGGAATCAAACCCGCGACTTTACGATCTAGATGCAGCGACGGTAATCATAAGACCACGAGGCAGATTAAAACTGTGTGCCGGACTGAGACCCGAACTCGGGACTTTTGCCTTTCGCGGGCAAGTGCTCTACCATCTGAGCTACCTAAGCACGACTCACGCACCGTCCTCACAGCTTTACCTCTGCCAGTATCTCGTCTCCTACCTTCCAAACTTTAGAGAAACTCAGATGGTAGAGCACTTGCCCGAGTTCGAGTCTCGGTCGGACACACAGTTTTAATCTGCCAGGAAGTTTTATATCAGCGCACACTCCGCTGCAGAGTGAAAATGTCATTCTGGATGAGACCACGAGTTGCAGATAGCATGTTCAGCGCCTGTTTTGCTAGCTTATCCGCATGCTCATCGAATGTTACTTCTCACAAATTGTACCTACTGGCAAATTACTTTCTTTCAGTTTTTTTTTTTTTTTTTTTTTTTTATAGACTGAAAAAGTTTATGAGGGATTTACATCCCACTGCCTCTCGAGTGGTATATGAAGCTACCGATAAGACAGACATTTCTTTGAATGGATGAATTTTTCTACATGAGAAAAAAAGTATTGGTCTTTTGTACGCAATTTGTCGTCAGCACTGCCTTGTGTTGCACAGGGTTGCTCCCATGAGGGAGTCAGCGGCGGCGCGGTCGACCCGCTGACGGAACAGCGGCTGCGCCACGCAGAGGAGCTGCACCAGCAGCGCATGCGGCACACTGAGGAGCTGCACAGAGAGCGCCTGCACCAGCTGCAGCTGCAGCAGCAACAGCAGCGCGCCGGACACGGTCCTGACGGGGTCGGCCCCGGCGCGGACGTGCAGGACGTGTCGGCCTTCAAGCGCATCGGCAGCAGGCGCTGATTCCTGCCCGCTGTCCGCCAACTGCCCCAACACAGCCGGTTCACAGTACTGATCCAAAATGGGCAAGGACTGGTGATTTTCATTTCTCTCAAAAAGAGCTTGAATTACCTTATAATAACATTTTAATAAAACATGAGGATAAAACTTGAACTTCGATACAGAAATTGATTTTTACACTATATACGGCACAGAAATGAGCTCCTGGGGTAACCAATCCTACTACTCTTCTGTCAGGGAGGCTCTGATTTAATTTTATTATTTTAATAACTGATATTCAGAAAGCGGGGTAGTTCACAGAAGCAGTCAATTCTGTTACTTGTACACTATTTAGTTTAATTTATTTCAAACTACAGAAAATACATAACAAAATATTCACTGAAACTTCCTGGCAGATTAAAAATGTGTGCCGCATCGAGAATCGAACACGGGACCTTTGCCTTTCGCGGGCAAGTGCTCTACCAACTTTTTTTTTTTTCTAGGCGGACGTCACAAGACATCCGTTCAAGTTGATCGTTGATTCTTTGACTCAGTTTTTTTTTGTTTTTTTTTTTTTTATTATTACAGAGAGCACGCAGCCCTCTGACCGAACACGCTGAGCAACCGTGGCAGCATAATTCTCATTTGTTTGTCTCGGAGGGTGGCGTCCAACGACACCTCAATCGTTCCGCCACCCCACCTTGTGCGTGCATGGAGGCGGGTGACGGGGGTGGGGAGGAGAACTTTCAACTGAGCTACCCAAGCACGACTCACGACCCGTCTTCACAGCTTTACTTCGCCAGTATCTCGTCTCCTACCTTCCAAACTTCACAGAAGCTCTCCTGCATACCTAGCAGAACTAGCACTCCTGGAAGAAAGGTATGCAGGAGAGCTTCTGTGAAGTTTGGAAGGTAGGAGACGAGATACTGGCAGAAGTAAAGCTGGGAGGACGGGGCGTGAGTCGTGCTTGGGTAGCTCAGTTGGAAGAGCACTTGCCCGCGAAAGGTAAAGGTCCCGAGTTCGAGTCTCGGTCCGGCACACAGTTTTAATCTGCCAGGAAGTTTCATATCAGCGCACACTCCGCTGTAGAGTGAAAATCTCATTCTGGAAAACATCCACCCGTACACAGTATGTACGAGTGGATATTTTCCAGAATGAGATTTTCACTCTGCAGCGGAGTGTGCGCTGATATGAAACTTCCTGGCAGATTAAAACTGTGTGCCGGAGCGAGACTCGATCTCGGGACCTTTACCTTTCGCAGGCAAGTGCTCCTCCAACTGAACTACCCAAGCACGACTCACGCCCCGTCCTCCCAGCTTTACTTCTGCCAGTAGTGTGTCACCACACTTCATTAACAACTGTATTCATAAAATACATGGGTCACACTGATTTTATGTATACACAAGTAACTAAATTTTAACCATTTCAGTACAAGATTCTATACAACTGTAATATGCAGGATCACAGGATGATGAAACCTCTGTTAATAGTCAACTGATATTAGATTATCAGTATTTGCTGTTCATATCGTTGAGATTCTGCACTGCCAGTTCAAGTTGTTTGGGGCTGCAACCCACCCTCTCCCCTCTAATTTCCCTCTCCACCCCAGATATAACTGCTCTAACTTGAAATATTGTATTGTTTAACTGGAAAATATAGGAATTCTCGCCATATCCTGCCAGATGTTAGTTTAGTACAATTTTTTGGGGTTAGAAAAGTAAGAGAAAAGTGATTCCTAATTAAGAAAAGCAAAGTTCCTCATTTTGGCCCTGATGAGCCATCAAGACCAACCGACTGCCATATCATCCTCTGCCAATGTGAATGTTGTAAGAGTTTCTTACGGCAGGAGTCAGATACTTAGGGGCAACATGAAAGGTACACTGCTACAGTATTAGAGGAAAGGCCGTAGGACCTTGTAAGTGTGCCACATCCACTACGATCAAGTTCTTCGGTAACCTGGCAGACAGCCGTTGGACACTGTGATGTTGACCCCACAGTAGGGCCAGCACATTGCTTTGGGCCTTCTACATTTTGGAGCCGTTACCTCTCACTCAAGGACTCACAGATTCTCAGTTATTATCAGGAAGCTGAGTGCGCCCTGTTCCAGTCGCCTAGCCAAATAAAAATCGCTGACAGTACCGAGAATCAAACACAGGTATACGCATGACAGCCAAGCTCACTAGCGAATGCGCTATGTAGGGAGTCAGTTCCAAATTAAGGAAATGCCAGATTTGAGGAAAGCCAGGAAAGCCATTGTAATAATATTGACTTGCCCCTGGCTAACGTTTAAAACTATAGGTGTCGCACTGTCATCACTTTTGATATTGCCAGAAAAACAAATTATATTAGAAATCCCTGGTTGAATTTTGCTGAGGCTAAATAAGAGGGACACCAAGGCTTGTTCTAGAAGCTGTCCATATCATGATGTGATGCGGTAGCCTACTAATCCAAAAGTTTAGTGTTAGAGCCTCTTTCATCTTTGGCTACGATATGTTGTAGTAACAAATACCAAGTTGTGGGAGTCCACATTAAACTACAGGTTCCTCTACAACTGGCTGTGTGGGTCCCTTCAGTGGTCAGAGGAACGCTGTAGCACACAGCCTCCAATAATACCATGCCTATAGTCCGTACAGCAAAAGAAGAGGCGTGGCAGTTACAGTGGCTTGGCGCGACTGATTCGTGCTCCTACTGCAACCAAGCACGTAACACGATTTTGTATATGTCTCTATGACAAATCCCACCGTTGACACAGCTTTATAGATGATTATTGTTTTCAGTACCTTTCACACTTCGCAGCTGAAAGCTAGCAGTAGTGCTGCTATGTCTTAGGGCTCTTCTTTCGCCGTATAAGGTAGACGAAAGCACTACGGTGTTCAACATTTGGGTAGGTAACATGTTCACTTTTCAACAGTCAACAACAGGTTCACTTCTAACACCCAGTTATGCAACCTCCACAGGTACTGATCAAACAGCAACCAGTCGCGAGGTCTATGGCTGATGCAACTCTACTCAAGGTCGCATTGGACAGAGAATCGCGTGCGGCAGTGGGCATTCCCCACGTCGTCATAGGAGAAAATCTTACTGAAGAAAGAGTTACAAGGAATGCACTGCAGACTGTGCACTTAGAAGAGTACATTCTACGCATCCTCTAAGAGTGTCTTACGGCAGGAGTCAGATACTTAGAGACAACATGAAAGCTACACTGCTACAGTATTAGAGGAAAGGCCATAGGACCTTGTAAGCGTGCCACATCTGCTAGGATCAAGTTCTATGGTAACCTAGCAGACAGCCATTGGACACTGTGATGTTGACCCCACGTGTGGTCTCATGGGACCACTGAGTCGTTAGGATAGGGTGTCAGACAGAATTTTGGATTGATCAGAATGACGTTACATGAAACAGTGATGAACATGAAACAGAAGATTAAGGAACAAGGTTATCAAAGTAGGAGAAACGCTATGTAAGGAAGAATACCAATTAATAATACAAGTGAAAAGACAGCGATAAGGAATTATTTAAGAAGTAATGTCCTGATTGAGAGTAACTCAAATGATCAAAATTAACAGCTCTGTACAAGCAATTATTAACATAATAAGAAATGATAATTGCCATACGCAGTTTCAACTAAGTTTTCATGGTTTTCTTAGAGAACAGTTTAGAATGACACTAATCACAGAGAGAATAGAATTGTAGCAACATTGAGGAGTGGGAAGGCGAATTGGAAGTAACAAGGTTGAAATGCTAGTAGTATGGCTATGATGATTCTGGTGCTCTTTCACCTTTGCCCTTCCGGTTGCCTATACACTGGGTGTCAGGTCATACCTTCTTTTTTCCTTAGGTCCCTTGTATAGAGTAAAATATTGCGGCCAGTCGAAGTAGGCACGATCTCTGAGCGCCACAGTGGTGCAGAGTATAGAAACAGTTATTAAATTAATCTGCAGAGGGAACCACAGTAGCCATAGACAATAGATACGAACTACATTAAGAAGAATTCAGTGGAGTAGCAAAGAGTGGACACTCTGAATTAACGACACAGAAGAAATGAATTTTTTAAGAAGATAACTATATAAAAAAGATAGACAATTGTTCTTTGCAGATTAGAGAGAAACAGACTTTGTGATTATTTAAGAATATCATTCTAAAAAAGTGGCACAGAAAGTGAGAAGAACTTTCATAGTCTTACGTGAAAAATATAATAATGGTAAGGGGAGCAGTGTCAACAGAAGTAATTACCAAAAATTAAGCAACAAATTTTGTATCTTAGGTTTGGTTACGAGAATAGTATTTCAGTTTATTTGATCAATTAACTAAATGTTTAATTTTCTGCTTCAATCCCAAGCAAACTGAATTTTCCTCATACAGTGTCATCTACAAGACTTTGTGCTCAAGGACTGGTTTCAGAACACAGATATATTAGCCACAGCCCAGCCAAATGTGAGACGATGATCTGGGCTGCTAGAGGAAGAATAGCGGAAGTATTTGTGTGGCTTTTGCAGGTCTGCAATAACCAGTTTCACAGTTGGCTTTCTAATGAATATGTAGCTGTGAGAAACAAATTACATAACAGCAACACAAGGTGGTCATTAGCTGATAAAGCTACCATATGTGGCAGGTCCACAAATAAATAAAATTAAAGAAAAGTCTCCAATCACTTATCACACCAGTGATGAGCTAGGGACAGAGGTTTGCCTACACACACAGCGGCAATGGCGTCATTAAAATGGTGGGAAACTCAGAAATTCAAGGTAGCTCCAACAGGAAATTAAAAAAAATGGAGAGACTTGTTAAGGGTAACTTTCTTGGAAGGAAAGGAGGGAGAATACGAAGTTCAGTCTCTGCCTATTGTCGAAGAGCAAAGGAATGAGGAAACTGTAAATGTGTTAACTGATTCAGGATCTGATTTGCATCAGATTAATAAAACTAGATGGAGTGGAGTAAAAGACAGGAGGGAGGCAAAGTCTTTGGCAATTAAAGGAATACATTTACAAGGAATAGTGGGAAGTCAAAGCATAAAGGTGGACAAAGTGGTTAGAATGTTTCCATAGGTGGTACGGAGTTTCTGCCTCCTCTCTATTGTGGTGTCAGACCTAAGGGGTCCCGTTTTATTGGGACTAGACTGGTTAAAGAAGTGCGAAGCCAATATGTTATTTGGCAGTCAAAACATAAGACGTGAAAGTAAGAGAGATACATTTAACAGCGTAGATACTAATGTTGCTGTTGAAGAGGTGGAGAATGCATGGGGAGCTGTGCTGGCAAATTGCAGTTCGAAACAATAGGTTATACAGCAACTAGAGGGAAGAGAAAAAAATAAAATATGATTCCTGGGAAATGTGTAAAACGGTAAAGAAAGAAATTTAGGCAAACTTGAGTCGTTATAGACATGTGTTTTGAGACCCAGCATCATTACTGGATACGGTTGTAAACTGAAGATGAAAGTGGGAAATCAGTTTTATAAAATACCTTATCTGACCCCTCTGAGTTCGAAGAAAAAGTTTTGGGCTGAGATTAATCGAAAGATAGCAATAGGTTATACAGCAGCTAGAGGGAAGAGAAAAAAATAAAATATGATTTCTGGGAAATGTGTAAAACGGTAAAGAAAGAAATTTAGGCAAACTTGAGTCGTTATAGACATGTGTTTTGAGACCCAGTATCTTTACTGGATACGGTTGCAAAATGAAGATGAAAGTGGGAACTCAGTTTTATAAAATACCTTATCTGACCCCTCTGAGTTCGAAGGAAAAGTTTTGGGCTGAGATTAATCGAAAGATAGCATAGGGTGTTATTGAAAGATCACAGAACCCTTTTCAAAATCCTAATGTAAATCGTAATATCAGATTATTTCTGGATGTGGAAATACTCAGTCAGTGTGTAGAAGTTGAAAGAGATCGAACTATAAGCATAGGAGAAAAGTTAACCAAATTTTCAGGAATTAAATATTGTAGTTCACCAGATTTGATGGATGGGTACTGACAGGTATCTATGGCCTAAGATTCCAGAAAATACAAATCATTCTTGTTTGATGGTAAGAGTTAACAGTTCAGGGTCTTGTCCTTTGGGCTCGGCGTTAGTGTGTCGAAAATTATAAGAGTGATGGACCAAGTTTTAGGGGAGAAGATACCAGAGATAATAATAATTTATGTGAAAATCATTATAATTGCCACTAAAACAAGGGAGACGGACGTACAAACAATTCAAAAAGTGTTGGAACGACTTGACAGAACTAACATTATAGTCAAACTGGAGACAGTTAATATTGATTGTGCTGAAATAATTTTAGGAGACATTATTAGTTGTAAGGGTATTAAGCTGGATTCAATCAAGATAGAGGATGTCATGAAATGCCCCACAACCAATACACAGAAACAGTTGACATTTTTCCTTGGATTGATTGGATTTTACTGGAGATCCGCGCCAATTTGACTAATTTACTGAAAAAAGGAGTGGACTGGAGATGAATGGCAGTGTGTCAAAAGGAGTTTGAGGAGATAAAAAGAGTTTTACAAAGCAATATAGTGCTAAGCCATCCTGACCTCACTGGGACTTGTCATGCAACAACTGATGTATGAAGGATACAGAATATCATGAGAGATTTATCAAGTAAAAGAGGTGGAAGGGCAAAGAGTGTGAAGGCCTACTGTTTTTGCCAGTAAATTTCTTACACAGTGTGAATGTAATTATTCTACCATGGAAAGGGGGGCACTGTCAGTAGTTTGGACTTCCAAAACATCTTGTTATTTGTTTGCAGGAATAAGGTTACTATTCACTCAGATCATGGAGCTTATGTTTTCCTAATGCACAGTAAATTATTGAACAGTAGGTGGACTATTCTTACAAGAATTTGATTTTTAGGTAATGTATATAAAAGAAGAAATGAACCAGGTGGCAGATGCTCTATCAAAGAGCATATTGATGACTATGAATTCAAAAACGATGTCTGAGTTTATTTTCTTTCAGAAAATACAACAAGGAGATGAAGGAATTAATAACTAAGATTCGTCTAAAACAGAGGATAGATTCATGGATTAGTAAAATACTGGATAAACCTGAAACAGAAGATGTTTATCATAGATTAAGAGAGAATTTTTGTTGTAAAAGCTGAAGCACTTTACGTAAAGAGGTTTGGATTCCCTGTTTGAGACTTGTACTCCACAAAGTTGTGCAGTATCACTGGTCAAATATATGCAAACTGAATACAGTCATTTTAGGCCAAAAATGTATTAATCAGATGAACAAATTTTACTATTTCAAAGGGATGAATAGCAAAGTCAGGAATATTATGAAAATGTGCAAGATATCTCAAAAGATGAAGTGGAAGACAAAATGAATTAATTATCAAATGGTTCAAATGGCTCTGAGCACTATGGGACTTAACGTCTCAGGTCATCAGTCCCCTAGAACTTAGAACTACTTAAACCTAACTAACCTAATGACATCACACACATCCATGCCCGAGGCAGGATTCGAACCTGCGACCGTAGTAGTCGCGCGGTTCCAGACTGTGCGCCTAGAACCGCTCGGCCACCAGGCCGGCAATTAATTATCCTTGGTATGCAATTTTACCAAGAAATTTATGGGAACAAGTAGTGGTAGATCTTTATAGGCCACTGCCAGCAGGTAAGGGAGAAGTGCAATATATTTCTGTGATCTTGGAAGTTTGGTCGAAATCGGTGAAAATTTACTCAATAGTAAAGATGATGAGAAAAAGACTTCTACGGATTCTCAGAGATGAGGATTTCAGCAAATTGCATAGACTGAAAATACTTCTGTCAGATAACGAACCTCAGTTTACAGCCTAGAATTTTAGCAACTTTGTAAGAGAACAAGGCAAGAAACATATACTTAACTCATATGTTTCATCCACACGGAAATCCAGCAGGGAATGTGGTGTGGGAAATCGAAGAATTGTTTAGGACATATTGTGAAAAAAGACAAACTCAATGGGCACAATATATGTGATACTTGGAAATCATTTTAAATGATTTGTCACATGCTGTTACAAAGGTATCACCTACAGATGCTATTGGGGAATGTAAGCAAGGGAACCAATTTTGAAACTAACTGAGTAGCCAGATGTAGATAAGGAATGACAAGAAGATACCACAACCTTAGTAGATAAAAATCTTAAGTAGAAAGTTATGGATTATGAAGAAAAAGTCAAGCTAATGGCTCAAGAATCAAATTACCAGATAGGAGAGAAGGTTTTAGTGAAAGTACATAAAGCTTGGGAACAATGTAGAAATGTTCTTTCCTGTGTACCAGAGACCCTTAGAATTTATTGAAGTTATGCATGCTAAAGCATATTTGCCTAAAGATCCAGCATGTGACAAACCATGGGCTTATATAGAGTGTCCCACCTAACTCTACCACCTCATATATTTCTGAAAAGGAACGAAATGTGAAAAATGCAATTGGCCAGCGATGCTCCAATGTCATGGGCTCCCACAATGTGTGGGAAAGTATAAGCCATAAAGGTCAGCTAACACCACATTCAACATAAAGTAAGGTTTATAAAATGGCATGTATGTTTTCTTCTATGGAAATGATTAACTAGAGGTACAATTAGTGAGGGCACGCTTTGTTTCACTGTTATAAACCTCATACATTCTGAAACATGAGACTTTCAGGGATAATGGCACCAGTTTCTGCCATATTGCACAGGGTAAGGGTTACCTGCACTGTGCTGCAGCCTGCTGTCAGTGGCTCACACACTGGGCAGAAATGCGCAGTTCATAAAAGTAAATAAACATCACTTTCAACACAAAGCTATGTTTATTTAAATGATACATGAATCTTTTTTTCTACAGAAATGAAAAGCTGAGGTACAGTTTAGTGATAAGATGTGGTTCTAGTCTCATAAACACAATTGTTAGTAGCATATAGTTTCAAGGTTGTGCATGAAATCCAGCACGAAAAACACACTCACAAATAACAGGTAACAGCCCGTCCAATGACCTTTGTCACTTCAACAGAAGTACGTAGTAACGCACAATTTGCATCAATACACTCCTGAAGACGAAAAACAAGTGAGCAATGCACCCACATTGGTAACACATTGTTGCAAATCCTCTGATATCATGAGGATTTCGTAGTACACACACTCTTTCACTGTGCCCTAGATTGAGAAGTCTAACGGCGTCACGTCGTAGGACCAGGCTGGCGCGCTCACAGAGCCTCCCTATTTGATCCACCTATCTGGAAACATTGCCTCCACAACTGCCCTGGAAACATGTGTGTAGTGTACGGTGCGTCCGTCATGCTTAAACAACATTGATAGCCGCTTCTCCAATCTCACATCCTCCATGAGAAGGGGTAGATTATCTTGCAGAACTGATGCATATCACCATCTGGTTAACACTTTCGCTGCGGCATCGGTGCAGGCGCGCAACTCCCCAGTGCGGCCCGGCAAAGTGCGAGTGCGGGTCGGTAACACTCTGAAACGGCAGGTACTGTCATGAAACAGATTCGAAAGCTGTGTTTCCACGCTATCATCACTCTGCAATTCTTCTGCAGCCTCTAAATAATAATCTCCGTGGTATGCCTCGTCCTCACTACACAGAAAATCACTATCGTCTAGTACACTAACAAGGGAACCTGCCCATCGCACCCCCCTCAGATTTAGTTATAAGTTGGCACAGTGGATAGGCCTTGAAAAACTGAACACAGATCAATCGACAAAACAGGAAGAAGTTGTGTGGAACTATGAAAAAAATAAGCAAAATATACAAACTGAGTAGTCCATGCACACGATAGGCAACATCAAGGATAACGTGAGCTTACGAGCGCCGTGGTCCCGTGGTTAGCGTGAGCACCTGCGGAATGAGAGGTCCTTGGTTCAAGTCTACCCTCGAGTGAAAAGTTTAATTTTTTGTTTTCAGACAATTATCAAAGTTCAGGCACTTACACATAATCAACTTCGCTCTCCAGAATTCCAGGACATATTCAGATTTGCTTGGACATATGCAGGATTTGATGGTCTACACAAGGAAAAATTTGAAAACGTTAAAAACATGTTTTGACAGAGCACAGGGAAAACTGTGCGACTGTGAAACTGTTGCATTCATTTGTTGCAGTTTATGTGACAAACTCTTATGTTTTCATCAGTTTTTTGGGAGTGACTATCACATCCACAAGAAAATCTAAATCGGGCAAGGTAGAAGAATCTTTTTACCTATTCGCCAAGTGTACAAGTTAGGTGGGTCGACAACATATTCCTGTCATGTGAAGCACATGCCGTCACCAGTGTCGTATAGAATATATCAGACGTGTTTTCCTGTGGAGGAATCGGTTGACCTATGACCTTGAGATCAAATGTTTTCGGTTCTCATTGGAGAGGCACGTCCTTTCGTCTACTAATCGCACGGTTTTGCGGTGCGGTCGCAAAACACAGACACTAAACTTATTGCAGTGAACAGAGACGTCAATGAACGAACGGACAGATCATAACTTTGCGAAAATAAAGAAATTAAAAATTTCAGTCGAGGGAAGACTTGATCCAAGGACCTCTCATTCCGCAGGTGCTCACGCTAACCACGGGACCACGGCGCTCGTGAGCTCACAGTGTCCTTGATGTTGCATATCTTGCACATGGACTACTCAGTTTGTATATTTTGCTTTTTTTTTCATAGTTCCACACAACTTCTTCCTGTTTTCTCGATCGATCTGTGTTTAGTTTTTCAAGGCCTATCACTGTGCCAACTTATAACTAAATCTGAGGGGGGTGCGATGGGGAGGTTCCCTTGTAAGTAACTGTTCCTCTGTCAATTTAACTCTTTTCTTGCTCCTTTTCACATTGGAAGGTCCAGGTGTCTGTTCATTAGTCTCCATTACGAACAATATATGTTCAATAACTGACCACACAAAGTTGTACACGCTTTGATGGTAGCTTAGCCGCTGCAACTGGACTGAGTAATCCGACAGTGAGCGCGGACGCTTGTCAGCGTCAGCCGCACTGGCTCGTGGCTTGTTGTGACGCATATAAGCGTCAGCCGCAGCGAAAGTGTTAATGTTCCCTGATAAAAATATGGACCTACAATATGATAGCAATGATGCCACCCCAAACACTGACACCCTACTGTCGCTGATGAGCAACTGCGTGAAGCTAGTGGGAATTTTGCACAGATCAGTAGTACATGGTTCTCAGATTCACATGAACATGCTTTGTGAACGAAGCTTCATCTGTAAACAAAGTATTACATAGGAAATTAGGATGACCTTGAAACCACTGAACTGCAAAAGGTCAGAATTCAATGCAGGATTCAAAGTCATTCCCATTCAGTACTTGGTGGCGTGAGACATGATATGGATGAAATGTATACCTACGAAAAATTCTCCACACACTGCTATGGCTTATTCCAGAGCAGGGTGCAATCTGTCATACACTCACCTCAGGATTGTATGCTACAGCAGTCAGAACAACGCATTTGTTGTCATTGTTATTTGCTGTGTTTGTATGTTGTCACTTCCTGGGTGCCAAAGTGCCTGTTTCCATGTGACTTGTGCAGATGTTGGAAATGGTGCGACATGACGGGTACCATCAACGTGACTAGCGTTTAGCGTACCGTGCTACAGCTGTGATTGCATTTCTGCGACAGTCGCCGTAAATTAACATCATATCTACTTTTACTTCGTTAATGAAGACAGTGTGGGTAGGACATATGTACTGATAGTGTTTGTTTGCAGCAGACTGCAGTTTAGTGCAGGCAACTCTCGCCCGCGCATTACAGCAGAAACCATGTCGCAGTTGCCACGCTTTGAAGTCTAATATTTCAGAATGTATATCGCTTAGGACAATGAAACCAAGTATGTCATCACAAATTCTATCTCCGGTTTTTATTCATGTAGAAATAACATACATGTGCCATTTAAAATATCTAACTTTATTTTGAAAGTGGTGTTCATTAACTGATGGATTATGCATTCCTGCCCATTGTCTGACCCCCTGACATAGGTGCATCCCTTTCCAATTGCATTTTTCACATTTTGTTTCTTTCCGGAAATATATATGGTGGCAGAGTTGGTGGGAAACCCTGTACACTACACACAGTTTGAGAAAATTTGTGGAGAGGCAGGACAATGTACTGAGTGAGGTGCCAGGAGTAGGTGTGAAAGACAAGGGAGAACATAACAGTTAACTTGATAATGAGGAATTGAGAACACAGGGAAAGAGGATGGGATTAGGTGAAAGAAAGTGGTCGTCCGAAAGGTGTTCATAGACAAGTGATGAGATGTTAGATACGCAAATAGAGAGAAGGCTGAGCAATGACATGGTGTCTGAAATACAGTCACTGCATGATCAAACTCAAAAAGTATTAACAGAATAAAATTAAGAGAAGGTGCAAGATTACGACCTACAATCAAGGGAATAGTCAATTCCATGGATTTCGACATTATACTTGATTCAGATAGTACTACCAGCCCAGTTAAAGGACAATTGTGGAACAGCATTGGAGGAACCTATGAGTAGTAATATCAAGTGACAGGATAACGAATACGAGGAGTGAATAAAAGAAACAGAAGTTACCAAAGAATCATTCCTTAATTTTAATGTTAATGATATACATTTAAGTCAGTCAATGTTAGTGGTACGAAAGATGAGTGTTGTCGTGTCCCGACAGGAAGTAAGAAGGACAAGTTTTAATTACAAGGGCTTACTTCGATCGATGGCATCAAAGGGCGACTTTTGTATGGGCAGCTGGTAGAACTCCACCCTGCAAAGAATCTACAAGATAAGAGGGTGTTCAGAAAGACAGAACTCGGTGTTAATCTCAGGGAATCTCGTATTTAATTACACTCCAAATAACAAATGGTTCAAATGGCTCTGAGCACTATGGGACTCAACTGCTGAGGTCATTAGTCCCCTAGAACTTAGAACTAGTTAAACCTGACTAAGCTAAGGACATCACAAACATCCATGCCCGAGGCAGGATTCGAACCTGCGACCGTAGCAGTCTTGCGGTTCCAGACTTCAGCGCCTTTAACCGCACGGCCACTTCGGCCGGCCCAAATAACAAAGTTCAATGACTGTTGACTTATGGCACTACTGACTTAACACGTCTGTTCAATGGGCGCTACTACTGTATTCGGCTCACTCAGCTCTAACAATTAGCTTCTTCCTACCTCGGGTCCTAATACTATCTTCTCAGTACTGTCCCGTTCCTTACACGGCTCTAAAAATTCTAAGTACTCAGCCTGGCGACCTCCAGCACAGGCGTAGCGTTCCAGACAACTATCTGCTGTGCTCTGCCTTTGGTTTAGGGCGAGTCCCCTCTTTATACCGCTCACCAAGGTGCTGGAACATTCCCTCTGATGCACATCGCCGGCAAGGGTGTGTTCACTACCATATTCGGGGCAACTCATGATGTACTTAGGTCACTGTGATGTACTGCTGTACGGGACTTGGATCACACGTTGGCTGACGGTAGTCCGTCTGCATATGTGTATAGTCTATGAACCGTCCGTTGCCAGCCTGTCGCTGTTTGAATAATCTATTGCGCCAACGCTTCTGCTGCCTTCTTTGGACATCTCCTAGGTGCAACTTGAATGTAATGCCTTATTTACTCCTTTAATATTGGAATCCGTGACACTTCCCATCCCCCGAGCAAAATTTTCTAGACCCTGTCCTCAGGAATTATAAAATTCTCTGGTCGCATGATCAGTAGTGCCTTTGGCTCTCCAGTTCCTTTTATGCATTCATTTTTTTTTTACTTTCAGCAGAATTATGCAACAATATATACATTTTAGAGCTGATCAAACAGTAATACTGATCTTATTCTTCATTCACAATAAATAAGGCAACATCTTTTAAAGTATCGTTTTCCAGTTCTTGCTGGGACTTTTCGTTCGTCAGTGCCTAATTGTGGGGAATTTGTTTTTGGGGAGAGGGATTCAGTCTTCTTGATTCTCCTTGGCAGAGGACCGGCAGCCCTCCCTATTCTGCTGATGGAGAATACTGAATTGACCTGGTGTCATAAGAGTCCAGCCGCTTCGCCTCGTAGTCCATATTGGTATGGTGATCTGGGATATATCTGACATGTGAGATTGGGACACGTTCATTTATAATGGTATTTGCTACGCAAATTCTAGCACAATACTATATACTTGCTATTAGATACAGTTTCTTACGAAAATTCGAACAACGTCCACAATAACGACACAGGCAACACAAGATTATAAATACAATTAACATAACAGGTCCTGATGTTTGGTTTGTGGGGCGTTCAACTGCGCGGTCATCAGCGCCCATATAAAGTCCCAGTGTTCACACAGTCCAATTTTTACCCAATCCAGTCTAGCCACTGTCACGAACGATGATATTGATCATGATAAAATGATGAGGATAACACAAACACCCAGTTCCCGGGCAGAGAAAATCCCCAACCCGGCCGGGAATCAAACCCGGAACCCGGTGATTCAGAGGCAGCAACGCTGGCCACTAGACCACGAGCAACGGACATAACATGTCCTGACTATCCCCAGGTCAAGTATTCACTCATGGACAATCCGTTGAAGGTCATTCTTTGCTGATTATATATTTCGTCTTGTAACTCGTCAATTTTATGTCCAGCGGCTTTCAAATCGTCCAGCTGGCGAAATAGGTGCTCTAAAGGTAACGTTACATATATTTCTTATATTTTCTGATTTTCATGTTCTGTAATACAACAGTCTATTTTTGTATTTAAGACAGGTGCTATATCTACATAACTTATATTGGTAGGTATTGTACGCTCTGATTGTAGCATGATCTGGGCTCCTTAGCCCTTGCATTTTCCTAGAAATGTTATCTTGCCCGTACCGCTACTCCAACGTTGGCCATCTGTAATTCATCGTGTAGACCTGTCAGTCCTTCCTCTTTGGCAGCTACGAATAAGTATTTATTGTCCCGTATGTGCGTCCAGGCACTTTGGCTCAAAATTATATATTTAAGATTGCAATCTTTAGATTCCTCTCGGACTGGCTGCAGCATTCGTGCTTCGCGTCTCTCATGATCATAGGTAGACATGGGTACAAAACTTTGTTTACAGATCTGGTGCCTATTATTAATATTTTTAGATTTTAATTATTCAAGAGACAGTAGCGCATATTGCCTCCTAGCTTCATCGATTATTAAGAATTCGTTTGTGGTGGTAATATAGGTAAACGGTCTCTTAGTTGTATCAACTTCGACAGGTAATGGCAATATCTTGCGGATCGTATACTCACTGCTGTCCACTAGTGGTACATTCAGAACTCTGCTTAAAGTACTGCCAGCTAAAAATACATCTACATCTATAAGCCACAGCAATTGCTAACCTCAGTTAGTGCTATAGGAAACATTTTGTCTTTCATGTCATCTTTAATTGACTCTAACTACCGTACCACTTGTGCATGAGTTATTAAGTGAGGCCGAAATAAAACAAATCACATTCTCTTTCTCATTCATTAAACATTTCTGTTAATTGTACCAGCTGTTCAGTTACCGTTATCAGAATTAATGCCTGCTGTACCTTCTTACTCACACTATTTTCATAATCTTCCAAATTTCGTCAGCGATTATCTTTTCATTCTTCGTAACCACATTGTCTGTCTGATTAAAACTCGCTAGGCAGGCCTTCACCAGTGTCACTTGGCCCTTGGATAACCTTTATAATTCTCGTTGCTGTACCTTCAGAACATCTATCTTACCCTTGAAAAAAGATGCGTCCTCCTCTTCTAACGTGTCAAACAAAATCTTACTTGCTTCTCCTATAAAATTCAAAATTCCTCTTTTCGGTCAGGCGGCTTCATGCTTAGCTAACCTATCAGTTCTTTCGCTTTACTTACTTTTCCCTACATGCCATATTGCGGCTTGCTGTGCATGTTCACTTTCGACTGTGGCCAACTTAGCGGTATGTAAGCTCGTTGTGCAGTTCGACACCGCTTGGTTCGTGGCTTGGCGAGTTTTGTTAAACTTACCGTGCAATTCCGTCAAATTAAAATACGCTATTATACGCCAAGTAGTACTGTATAAACTAACCGTTTCTTGGTTGTCGTGATAAATCCGTAGATTGGAATCGTTGTGACCGTACGTCCCTCGCCGTCTATGTTCCGCTATCGTGGTCACCACACTGTTGATGATTATGTTGAGCGACTGACAATTCGCAATTTCTCACAAACACAACTTTTATTGAGGTACGTTCACAAGTTTGAAGACTGAACAACAAACGAAAAGGTAACAATAACGATGCCAGTAAAAGTCTCCTAATTGAGGCAAACAAAAGTTCACTTCTAATTTTCCACACACACACACACACACACACACACTAGTAAGAGTCCAATTCAGAGACGAAGACGTAATCTTCAGCGGTCGAAGTACACAAGGTCGGCATCCGAGTGAACTGAACTTCGGGGCTGGTTCTAGCCCCTAAACAGCTGTCTCCAGCCAATCAGGTTCTGGCGAAGTGATACTTCCTGCAGGCCGTGGCTCGAGCTCCCCCTGCAGGAAGTAGTGCTCGGGATGTCTGTTTGCATTATCTTTTATGTAAATAGCCAGTGTTTAGCATAGTGCTTTTGATACGCCTTGGACATAGACAACCTCGTCCTCTGTGGTGTAATATGGTTTGCCGGCCCTCAAGGGCTACCTTGGCTCCAGCATAACAGATTGGCCATTCCAGAAAGTCTCGTAATCATTGTAGTTGTCGACTTCGTTTGTAGAAGTCCCGGTATTGCATTTTCTGCCGAAGAAATAATTCAAATGGCGTATACCCTGTAGCACTAACGGTGGTTGTGTTGAAAACGGAAGTTGTGAGTGGCACGCACCCATATGTCCCAGTCTGTATGGTGTCTCTTTATGTAATGTCTGAGCATCTCAGTTAACGTCCTGTGCTTTTGCTCCGGTGCACCGTTTGTTTGCGGGTGGTGGCTCGTAGTTTGCAGCTTCTCAATCCTTAACAATTTGCATACATGTTTCATCGTGTCGCCCACGAAATTACTACCCATATCACTCAGCAGGGCGGTTGGTATCCCAAAATTTACGATAATGTTCTCTACCAAGTTCCTCGCGACGGTATCTATATCCTGTCTGCCCAGCGGCTCTGCTACAACGAATTTTGTAACTGAAATCTGAAAGGTTAAAAGGCCTGCGACTATGGTAATGGTCCGTCTATGTCCACATTACATATTTCGAACATAAATTCAGGAGTAGGCGTTATCTCTAATGGCTGCTTAGTTTTAGCCACGGTAATTTTATTTTCTGGCAACTTACGAACTCACGAATATAGGCCTTTATGTCTGTCTTCATTCCTGGCCAGCTACAATGTTGCTTTACTCTCTCGTACGTTCTACCCATACCCTGATGACCTCCAATAGGAGACGTATGCATTAGCTTCATTATCGCTAACTTCCTCTCGTTACTGAATTTTATTTGCTTTAGCGGCTCTCCTGCCGGTGTTTCTGACGCTTGGAGCATACTGTTGTCACCTCGCGCTATCTGTAGGCAGTCACTGGTGGCCATGACCACAGCCTCAGCAACGCTGACTGCATTTACAGCGTTATATTCTCCACTCACTGCGCTTTCCACTGTTCTAGTCGCTGGGTCACTTCCTCTATCATGTGCATTCCGAATGTGAGACATCTCATCTGCCACCTTATTTTGTTTGCCCTCTTCGTCCGAAAGCTGGTAATCGTATTCCTCTAATTTCAGCGAACTTCATGAGGCGGGATGACGGATCGGAAATACTACCTATCCACGTGAGTGGTTTGTTATCTGTCATTATCTTGAAATGTCTTCCGAACAGGTAGGGTTTAAATTACTTCATGGCTGACACTACTGCGAGTAGCTTTCTCTCTGTGGTGCTATAGTCTTGTTCACCCTTGTTGAGTGTCTGAGCTATAAAGGCTACTGGTAGATCTTTGTCAACTAATTCTTCACCCAGAACCGAACCAAACTCTTGTTCAAAGTCTGGGTAATGTAATAAGAGCAGACTAATTACTTTCTCTTTTAACTACTGGAAAGCTTCTCCTAGCTGAGTCGCCTAGCTATACAGAATTCCCTATTTCAATAAGCCATACAGTGGTTTGGCTGTCTTACTGAAGTTGCTTAAAAGCGCCTGTAGTATCCCAAGAGGCCTAAATACGTTTCAGCTGTGTTGTCGTTTGTAGTTGCGGGTATTTCCTGATGACTTCCACTCTGGACGGATCTGGCTGAAGTCCCTTGGCCGTCAACATATGACCCCAAAAACTGACTTCTTTTCTCAAGAATTCGCACTTATCTATCTGAACTTTAAAGTGTTTTTTCTTAACCGTTCGAACACCGCTTCTAATCGGGCGTTATTCTCCTTGAGCGAAGTTCCCACGATGACTAAATCATCTAGATATACGATGACTTGGTTACGCTGTATTCCTGCCAACAACGTATTCACCAATCTTTGGAATGTGGTTGGCACTGTCTTCAACCTCATGGTCATCTTATTGTATTCAAAGTGACTGTGGGCGTGCTAAACGCAGTTTTCTCGTGATGTCTTTCATCTGTAATCACTTGGTACCATCCATTTGTCAAGGCCAACGCTTAAATGTATTTTACTTTTCCTAAGCTGCCTGTTATCTCGTCCATACGGGGAAAAGGATACACCATGTTGAGAGATATCTCATTTAACTTTCTGAAGTCGGCTACCACCCTCCACCTCTGTTTTCCGCTTGCATCTACATTTTTAGGTAACGTAATAATGGGAATTCCAAGGACTATTACCAGGTGATATTATTCCATTTGCTAACATTAACATACTGTCAACATATTTCTTCAGTGCCTCTTCCTGGGCACGCAGTGTTCTGTAAGGCCATTGACTGATAATCGTGCCAGCTGCTTCTAGTGGTAACGGTATCTGGTGCATCACGACTGTTGTATGAGTTAATCGATCACCCAGTAAATGGAACACGTTTTTGTAGGCGACGCACAATTCTGAAATTAATTCTTTCTCTTCGTTGTTGAAATGGTCTTCTCGTATGTTCTCTAGCAGAAGACTCTTTCTATACTTAACAATAACGGGTGGCTCTCTTCGTACTGTTCTGAGTTTGCAGGGGTTTGGTGGAGGAACAGAATCTGCAAATACCTCGGGTACTTGTATTTGGCCGGCCTCTGTGGCCGAGCAGTTCTAGGCGCTTCAGTCCGGAACCGCGCTGCTGCTGCGGTCTCAGATTCGAATCCTGTCTCGGGCATGGATGTATGTGATGTCCTGAGGTTAGTTAGGTTTTAAGTCCCATAGTGCTTAGAGCCATTTGAACTTGTATTTGGACGTCTTCCTCGCCTAATGTTTATCGTGCTAGTAATACATGTTCGATCTTTCACGATCACAAGTGTCTCTGGGACCAACACGCGTGGTCGTATCTCTTGTTTCATAATAAGAGCTTCAGTCCCTTCATCTCGTGTTAGTCTTACTTGCAGAAAACGCTCTTCTCACGCTCCTATCCGCGTTTCTGTTTTAACCTCTTGTTGCCGTTGCTGCTAGATTCTTGCAGGTTGACTACTGTTTATCCTTTCCAGCCTGTCACCGCGTCGTTCTGGCAGAATTCTCATCCGCGACTCTTCTTTTTCTGTGATGATGACAGCCTCAGATTGGTTAAGTGCAGCTTGTCCCAACGTCCTATTCGGCTGCCTCTGTCTAGGATCCTTATCTCTAGTTGCGCTTGTGTTTACTTGCCTGGGTAAACTTCTTATCCTTGAATGGATGGCTGCTGCTTTCTGCGCTATCGCTTCCCTGTTTGCGTACCTCTGGTGCCTTTGTGCTAGATCTCGCTCCCTCGGTTCTCTTCTAGTGTCTTGAGTGTCCCGTGTCAGCACTTCTGTTTGGCGCCATTCCCAATCGACCTACTCGTTCCATATCTTAAGTCGCTGACCTGCATAGAAAATAACTACGCCGCGCTGGTCCATGAAGTCCCTTGCCACTAAACCACCAAAGGGTAAATCAATACTTGCTCCATTGACCTGGAAATTCTGTACACATCTTGTCCCCTGTGGAATGTACAAGACCAATTTTGCTCTCCCTTCCGTTCAGATCTCCTCATTTGTAAAACTTCGAATGGTGACAACTTTCTTTCCATCCCAGGATCTCCTGGGCTTGAATTCTTCCTTATTCATTAAACTTACATGTGACCCATTCTCTATTAAGTTGGCCCCAGGGTTACATGAATTAAGCATTTCCACTGAATAAAGTCAATCTTGCTGGTGGAGTCCGCGGCACGTATAAATGCCGTATGCAGTGTGGTGTGACTGCTCTATTAGGCTTTGTGTTCGTTTCCATGTTCATTCTTCTTACGCATATTCATCCATCAGCTGTCTGTACAATCCCTGGTGTAGTGTCCCGAGCGGTGACATGTTCCCGATTTTCCTCGTGTACACAGGGAGTGTGTCCCGTCAGGTTGCACTGACTGCAACTCTCTGGAGATGGGCGTTGCAGTCAGGATCCATTTCCTCCTTCATCAGTATGGGATTCTTACCAGGTTGGATTAATAGAAGAGATAGACATGATCCAGCGAAAAGCAGCGCGATTCGTCATGGGGACATTTAGTCAGCGCGAGAGCGTTACGGAGATGCTGAACAAGCTCCAGTGGCGGACACTTCAAGAAAGGCGTTACGCAATACGGAGAGGTTTATTATCGAAATTACGAGAGAGCACATTCCGGGAAGAGATGGGCAACATATTACTACCGCCCACATATATCTCGCGTAATGATCACAACGAAAAGATCCGAGAAATTAGAGCAAATACGGAGACTTACAAGCAGTCGTTCTTCCCACGCACAATTCGTGAATGGAACAGGGAAGGGGGGATCAGATAGTGGTACAATAAGTACCCTCCGCCACACACCGTAAGGTGGCTCGCGGAGTATAGATGTAGATGTAGATGTGTAGATGAAGTGACGAACGTCGACCAATGTGATCGATAGTCTGTTCGGAGCTTGTCTCGGTGGAGTTACTGGACCCTGATTAATTTATCTGACTTGATACTGTTGTTTACAATCGCTCGCCAGGTGTCTCCCCGAACATAACGTAAAACACTTTGTACTCATAGAGGCCCTGAATATAAATAAATTGCCCGTCCGAGTTTTCCGATCAATGCGTTACTTCCGGAAATATCTTCTGCATTCATTACCTTCTTCATTGCTTCCCTGAAATGATATTGCATCGCATCGATTCTCACACCCCACTGAGCCACACTTTCATCCCTTGCTTGCCTGCTGCCAAATAATCTGCAAGAATAATAGTCAAACGATCGCTTTTTCTCATAATTTTCAATTAAAATCTCACACACTGCAGACCAGGATTCCATATGATCACAGGCTAATAACTTGATACGAGCTGGTCCAGCGATTTGTCCTATGATAAAATATAAGTATACTTTTTTAGAGCTAGGATCCACTAACTCGCGTTTGTTGTCGCACTTGTTTACGAACTGAGACAATTGTTCACGATTACCATCAAATTTTCGTGGCACTAATTTGGTTGTCTCACTGTAACTCAAAAACTCCCAGTCCTACTATCTGGGAGTCCAGTCTCTGCTCAGAGGGTGAACTCAGAGTCGCTAATTATTTGTTGCTATCGTCGTCATGCTGGCTGCTGAGGTGTTCTACAAGGTGTCTGCTACGGGACAGAGGAGTCTCCAGCTCAAAGTCTGCGCGGGGGCGGCGGCGGTGCCTTTGGTACTGCGAGCCGCTCACTCAATGTAGCAAGCTGCAGCTGCGGCCTCTCCGTCTCTACATTGTTTCTTCGACACGGTCCCGGGCGCCGTTTAGTATACTGAGCTTCCCTATACCTGTTCCAGTGCCCTGACTTGATTCGATCCACATACATCAAAACACAACCACACCACCACACCTGACACTAAAATGAATTCGCCATCCTTGTCGTGTCCGAAGAGGGAGTAAGGAGGAGACGTTTTAATTGTAAGGGCTTACCTCGATCGATGGCATCAAACGGCGACTTGTGCGTGGGCAGCTGCTAGAACTGCATCCTGTGAAGAATGTACAAGGTAAGAGGATGTTCAGAGACACCGAAGTCGATACATATCTCAGGGAATCTCAGGTTCAATTAAACTCCAAATAATAAAGTTCAATGACTGTTCGCTTCTGGCACTATTGACTTTAACTCGTCTGTTCAAAACATGATTCTACTACACAACTTGTCATTAAAATTGCTACACCAAGAAGAAATGCAGATGATAAACGGGTATTCATTGGACAAATATATTATACTAGAGCTGACATGTGATTACATTTTCATGCAATTTGGGTGCATAGATCCTGAGAAATCAGTACCCAGAACAACCACCTCCGGCCGTAATAACAGCCTTGATACGCCTGGGCATTGAGTCAAACAGAGCTTGGATGGCGTGTATAGGTACAGCTGCCCATGCTGCTTCAACACGATACCACAGTTCATCAAGAGTAGTGACTGGCGTATTGTGACGAGCCAGTTGCTCGGACACCATTGACCAGACGTTTTCAATTGGTGAGAGATCTGGAGAATGTGCTGGCCAGGGCACCAGTCGAACATTTTCTGTATTCAGAGATGACCATACAGGACCTGCAACATGCGCTCGTGCATTATCCTGCTGAAATGTAGGGTTTTGCAGGGATCAAAAAAATGGCTCTGAGCACTATGGGACTTAACATCTATGGTCATCAGTCCCCCAGAACTTAGAACTACTTAAACCTAACTAACCAAAGGACATCACACACATCCATGCCCGAGGCAGGATTCGAACCTGCGACCGCAGCGGTCACGCGGTTCCAGACTGAAGCGCCTAGAACCGCACGGCCACACGGGCCGGTTTGCGGGGACCGAATGGAGGGTAGAGCCACGGGTCGTAACACATCTGAAATGTAACGTCCACTGTTCAAAGTGCCGTCAATGCGAACAAGAGGTGTCCGAGACGTGTAACCAATGGCACCCCATACCATCACGCCGGGTGATACGCCAGTATGGCGATGACGAATACACGCTTCCAATGTGTGTTCACCACGATGTAGCCAAACACGGATGCGACCATCACGATGCTGTAAACAGAACCTGGATTCATCCGAAAAAATGCCGTTTTGCCATTCGTGCACCCAGGTTCGTCGTTGAGTACACCATCGCAGGCGCTCCTGTCTGTGATGCAGCGTCAAGGGTAACCGCACCCATGGTCTCCGAGCTGATAGTCCATGCTGCTGCAAGCGTCGTCGAATTGTTCGTGCAGATGGTTTTTGTCTTGCAACGTCCCCATCTGTTGACTCAGGGATCGAGACGTGGCTGCACGATCCGTTACAGCCATGCAGATAAGATGCTTGTCATCTTGACTGCTAGTGATACGAGGCCGTTGGGATCCAGCACGGCGTTCCGTATTACCCTCCTGAACCCACCGATTCCATATTTTGCTAATTGTCATTGGATCTCGACCAACGCGAGCAGCAATGTCGTGATACGATAAACCTCAATCGCGATACGCTACAATCCGACCTTTATCAAAGTCGGAAACGTGATAATGGGAATGTCGTGTGGCTAGGGCCTCCCGTCGGGTAGACCGTTCGCCTGGTGCAGATCTTTCGATTTGACGCCACTTCGGCGACCTGCGCGTCGATGAGGATGAAATGATGATGATTAGGACAACACAACACCCAGTCCCTGAGCGGAGAAAATTTCCGACCCAGCCGGGAATCGAACCCGGGCCCTTAGGATTGACAGTCTGTCACGCTGACCACTCAGCTACCGGGGCGGACGGTAACGTGATGGTACGCATCTCCTCCTTACACAAGGCATCACAACAACGTTTCACCAGGCAACGCCGGTCAACTGCTGTTTGTGTATGAGAAATCGGTTGGAAACTTTCCTCATGTTAGCACGTTGTAGGTGTCGCTACCGGCGCCAACATTGTGTGAATGCTCTGTAAAGCTAATCATTTACATATCACAGCATCTTCTTCCTGTCGGTTAAATTTAGCGTCTGTAGCACGTCATCTTCGTGGTGTAGCAATTTTAATGGCCAGTAGAGTATATGCGGCTCACTCAACTCTAACTACTAGTTACTTTCTATCTCGCAGTCCTGAGACTATCTTCTCAGTACTGTCTCGTTCCCAACACGGCTCTAAATATTCTAAGTACACAGGCTGGTGACGGCCAGCACAGTGGCAGCGTCCCAGACGATTACCTGCTGTGCTCTCCCTTTGATTCGGGGCGAGTCTCCTCTTTATACCGCTCACCAAGTAGCTGGAACACTTCTTCTGAAGCACATCGCCGGCTAGGGAGTGTACATTACCATATTCGGGGCAACTCATGATGCATTTGTGTCACTCTGATTTGCTGCTGTACGGAACTTGGATCACACGCTGGATGAGTGTAGTCCGTCTCCATACGTGTATAATCAATGTACCACCCTTCGCAAGCGTGGCGCTGTTTGACTAGCCTATTGCGACAACGCTTCCGCCGTGTTCCCTGGACAGCTCCTAGCTGTAACCTGAATATAATGCGGTATTTCCTCCCTTAATACTAAAATCCGCGACAACTTGAATATTTTATTAGATTTAGATTGGTTATTCATTGCAGAACAAAACCTGAGAATACGGTATTTCTATGGTAGCTTCTCTTTTACTGATGAGCGGGCCAAGAATACTTATGCATAATATTTGTAGTCTTTAAGAGTACTAGTGTAGTACAAGCTAACAAAAACTGTAGTCTATCATAAAATAAAATAAAAAAATTAAACAAAATTCATCCAAGTTATTAGAAGGGCATTCGCTTTTCAGGATTGAGATGATATTATTATTTTGAGGAGTAAGTGATTTTAGATCAGTCAGACTTCTAGTAAAAGTTCATCATTTACGAAGCTTGCAAGAAGCCAGGGTTTTGCGAGCTAACCATCGGCTCTACGAGAATTTCCTGAGGTGTGTAACGCCCCAAGGACAGAAAACCCCAATGAACAAACTTTGTGGAAACTTAAAATAGGGAAGTGAGTCATCTTGACAGTGACGGCAACTATTGACGATAAAATATTCACTGGTAATATTTTGATTAACACCTATATCATTCAAATACTGAGGACAGCAGGAGATAAAAGGAAAGGATTATCACAGAATCTTTATCAAACATCTATAGAATAAATTCAAAATCATATGAACGAAGGATAAATCCAAGAAAGTAATTCAGTCATTCAGACAACATTTACCATGGAAGAGAGTTGTAGCCGCATCGAAAAGGAAATTCAAGGCGACTACAATGCAACTCGGATATGGAAATGTTCAGTTAGTTGCTCTTGAGTTGCTCTAGAGTACTTTTGCGATAGTTGTCTGGACGCAAACGCTGTTAGATTGTTTCAGTTTTGGAAGTTTGATAATTCGTGAGGTAGAGACTCAAGTATTGTTCAGTCGTTCGACTGATGAAAGTTAATCTTTGCCGTTCTCAACGCGACGGTATAGTAAGACGAGTGTTAGACCTCAGTTGAGTGATACTGGTTTATCGGACTTAGCCTTCGTACTGATGAACAGTTACAAACCTCAATGGATCAACGACAGAAAAACAATTCGTAATCTTGAGTAGGACACAATAAAACAAAGACACGAAGAAAGACAAGTATGCCGATTAGTCAAAAGTTGTCGTCAGCGCCACGATTACTGAACTGAACAGAAGTTTATATTGAATGACATATCGGTGTGAGTGTGTTGTAGGGACAAACAATTAATTACAGAAAGAACAATAAAATCTGAGTCAAAAGACAAATCTTATGTGTCGCCTAACTCGTTAAACGGACAATACAATGTGTATTAATACAAGTTGTTTAACTCTTTAAACATTTTAAGTGACTAAGTGAGCACAGGAGTAATAAATGTAATAATAAAAGTGATTAGTTTAAACCAGTATTAAGGCGTATAAAAAGCATTTACTCCAACATAAGTTATCTCTGGAGTTACGTCGGACCGTTGTTAATAACTGGACGTAGCAACGGCACAGCAACGGAATAGTAGACAACAAAATTTCATCCTCGCAATGTATGATGTGAAAAACGACCGTAATGCTGAAATCAAGAATCAAGATTTTATTTCATCACGGAACTAACCAGGCATAAAAATAAACGATTGCAGTTTACCATTTCGCATAAGCTGAGAAGACTGTAGCGGACAGATAACAGAATATTTCTAAACCACGCGAGGAGTTGTGTTCTTATGGGAGTTACAGGTGGTGTTCCACGTCATACCGACGGGGACGAACATCGTTACGAGTCGCGTCTCCTCCCGGCGTGTGAGGAAGGAGGGGAGTGACGTCACAGGTGGCAAGGTAAAACGTTTTTTCCCTGGCACGCCAGATCGAGTGCTACATAGAGCCGCCACGAAGCTAGCAATCCTCTTCGTGAAGCAACTGTGTGGATAAAGGAAATGCCTGTTAGCCTACCAGATGTTACATGCCTGTAATCGCTAGTTTATGATGAAAGAGCTCATTGCAAGCAAAATAAAAATATTCCCCTTCTAACTGTCAAATGAAATTCATAGATCTGGGGAGACATAATTTATTCAATAAAATATTGAGTGAAATTACAGGTTTTACAGTGAAATGCCGAGTAACACGAGGCCGCCCACCAGCGGAAATCGCCAGACAGTTAATATCCAAACATCGGTCTGTAAACAAATGGTACTATATTGATCATCAGTAAAGTTTATAAACTGATAGTTGAGATAGAAAAGCAAAGGACAAACCCCACCGTTGAAATAAGAATGCTTGTGTTGCGCCTCTGAACTTCCACGCTGTACAGATACTGAAATCTCCGAGAATTCAGCCCACTCTAACGAAAATATCCTTCTCCAAACTATTCCACACTTCTGGGCCGGTCTCCTGGACTGCACTGCTGTCCTACCACCCACTGCTGGATTACGTGCGTGCCAGCCAACGGTGCAGCTCTGTGTTCCACTGGGATGTCGCCTTATGTGCGGGCGGGACTGCTCAGACAGCGGCTGTGCTTGTAGTCTCCACACTCCATCATAGCAGATCCCATTCCGAAATCGAAAACAAACTCGAAAACTGAGAACTCGAATGATCAAGTCACTTGCCGTCCCACAATAAGAATGCCTAGTCCCCTCCTCTCTGGCCTCCCATCTAAACTTTGAGCATTTGAGCACATCTCATGTCTCTCCCTCGAAACCAATTATAGAGCAGCCCTGAAACGCTCTTCCAATTACAGCAAATATTTCTGATCTTTTGCCTCCCACCAGAATGGTAATTGTGGATTATCTAATCAGCAGAATTTTTTAAGGAGCAGCAGCCGGCTGCCCCGATTCCCACGCTTTGGTGAACGTTCGCCCCTATCGTAAGATTTTTGGAAACAGGAACCGAAAATTTTAAGGGTCTACATTCTCAAGGAATACTCTGAGTCTAAATGAAATGATGATTAATTCAAGGCCCTAAGCTGTCGACAGGCGTTGATATACAGGGCGAGCACAAAGTCTTACCCTCGTTATAACAATTTATTACAGAATAACCGTTTGACATAATAATTTACATTTGATGCCGTTACATACGTTAGTGTTACTAGTTATTTTTAAGACCACTTACGTTAAGAAACCTCAACCTGTGCTCCCTTGGTGGCTCGGAGAACGTCGAGGCGGTATTCCAGTTCCCCCCAGGTGTTTCGTAACATGTGTTCTGTCGTAGTAACCACAGCAGCTTGTATCCTAGCCTTCAGTTCGTCGACATCAGCAACTGGCGTGACGAAAACTCTGTCCTTGATATAGTCCCAGAAAAAAAGTCAAGGGGCGTAATGTCTGGAGAGGGGAATAATGTCCGGATTGGTGGATTGGAAGGAACAGTCTAACACCCTGGCCACCCCGCTCTCCAGACATTACGCCCCTTGAATTTTTTTTTTTTTTTTCTGGGGCTATATCAAGGACAGAATCTTCGTCACAGCAGTTGCTGACGTCGACGAACTATAGGCTAGGATTCAAGTTGCTGTGGGTACAGTGACAGAACACATGCTACGAAACACCTGGCGGGAACTGGAATACTGCCTCGACATTCTCCGAACTACCAAGGGAGCACACGTTGAGATTTACTAAGATAAGTAGTCTTAAAAAAACTAGTAACACCAACCTATGTAACGGCATCAAATATAATTTATTATGTCAAACGGTTATTCTGTAATAAATTTTTATAATCAGGGCAAGACTTTGTGCTCGCCCTGTTCATCAACGGGGACAGTTGAAAATGTGTGCCCCGACCGGGACGCGAACCCGGGATCTCCTGCTTATATGGCAGACACTCTATCCATCTGCGCCAACGAGGGCACCGAGGATAGTGCGACTGCAGGGATTTATCCCTTGCACGCTCCCCGTGAGACCCACATTCCCAACTTAATGTCCACACACTACATTCGTAGTGCTCCTGCCAATAACTCTCATTACTCGCGGCAGACAATCTTAACGAGTCCCGTAAGAGTTCGGACAATGCGTGTGCATCCAGCACAGGAGGAGGAGGTCAGCGGTCGGTGAGCCTTAACTATATACTATGAGTCTGTACTCCACAGACTATTCTCGAGACGATATTATTTGAACACAGCGAGTGGTGTCTCGCTGCCTACCAGCAAACCGTGGTCCACAGGTCAGCAGTCACGCACTCAGCTTTCCCTGTGGGTAACGGGGATGCCCCGCCTCGGTCTACCCCGTGGTCTGGTACTCTGCTGCAGCCATTCTCAAAGTTGGGGATGCGTCCCACTGGGGGAACACAGAAAGTAATCCCGGGGAGTGCTAGCTTTCACTGAAATATCTATATTTTATATCATATAAAAAAAGGACTTCTGGTGAACAATTATTGCTAGTGCTGGACTCTCATTTCCATGAATCAAGTTAGGACGCTCCTCCATCGTTAATTTGCTGTCTCATTTCACAGAAACTGACCCTTAGAGCCTGTCAATAGGAATGCTCAGAAAGGTAATATTTCATCACACAGCTCCTGTCGCCGGTCGTATGGGTGTTAGCCACTTACCAAACATTTAAAAATCGCTAACGAAAATAAGTCTTTTGACAAGGTGACCGCTACTGCCTTTCAACACTGACTACAAGAACAGATTGCTAATCACAGCCATTGTTACTATCCATTCGATTTCAGCCAGGATTCCGGAGTCAATTCAAAGAAACTGAATTAGCTGGAAGTTGAAGTCTAGCGCCGGTTCAGTGGAAGTATTTAACCAGATTTAAAATAAAGTGATACAAGTTCCGCCGTCGCCATGGATAAATGGTTGGTTTGAAGTGGTAACAAGAGATTCCGTGGAAGTGATTCGCCGAGTGTCTCTTCTTCGAAAGTATGCAGCTCTATTAAAGAAAAAGATTCGAATTGAATCAAAGTACAATTTTCTTTTTCATCTTCCTCTGTTCCTATCTGCGACGTTAGTTCTAAACGCACAACCAAAGTGCGTAGACATGAAGTTGATTATCTGACTTTAGGCTTTATCAGCATTCTTTTGACTAATGAGGTACGACCACAATCTGTTCCTTATTAGAAGATTTTAGCTAACGATAGCTTGAGGTCTATAAAATTAGGGAGACGCCTGCAGACAGAACATCCAGACTATGTAAGTAAATGCATCGAATTTTTTAGGAGTCATCAACAACAATTAAAAGGAAATGTCACAGTTCTCAAAAAACAGGTACCAGATCCTCAGAAAGCCCTAAGAGAATCCCTATCGGTTTCCTACTTAATTGCAAAATCCAAATCACCGCACATTATTGATGAGAAATTATTTGTTCCTGTGGCCATCAAAATGTGTCTGGTGACAGTCTGAAGTCGATACCACTCTGAGGTGAGACTGTGGCTGGTCGTATTGATGCAGTAGCTCCTGACATGAAAAATAAATTGCTACCTCGCCTTCATGATAGCCCACAATCCGCTGTGCAGCTTGATGATAGTATACAGGAAATTTTACAGCTCCTTGTTTTTGTACAATGCTGCTATGAAAATGAAGGTTTGTAAGGCTCTGAAAGAAAGAACAAAGGGCAGAGATATCTTCTCTCTTGCGAAATCCTTTTTTGTTGACAATCTATCACCGACAAATTGTGTTGATATTTGTAGCTATCAGGCGGCAGCGTTTACTGGAACTAAAAAGGTGTTCATAAGAGAGTGTGCTGTTTCCCCTTCTGTAAAATTCACACATTGTGTGATACACAGGAAGGCACTGGCTTCTAAAGCAATACAACCGGAAATCAAACTGCTGAGCGATGCAATCATTGTTGTAAATCTTGTGAAAACACTAGCTTTAAACAGTAGGCTATCTGCCATTATTTTCGAGGAGATGGGTTATACACATGATTCGCTTCTGTTGCTTGCCTCGTGGTAAAGTGCTTGTGGACTTGAAGGATGAACTTTGTCTTTTCTTACTGAACAGCAATCCTACACTCGCGGCTCTGTTTCTGGATGAAAAATGGCTTCTAATACTGTGCTACTCGGTCGACGTGTTTGAGAAACCGAATGATCTTAACGTATAATTTCAAGGCCGAAAGAGTAGTATCATCTTTCTAAGCCAGAAAATGCTTGCGTTTAAGAGAAAGTATGGACTTTGAAAAACACAGCTGGTGATGGGTAACTGCGAGATTTCCTCTTGTCTCAATGATTTCATGAAGGAAAATGAGATGGATGGAGGTAAAATTAGCAGAACTAGCGTAGAACTTCTCGAAAGCCTTAGTCAACAATTTGAGGATAATTTTTCAGAGCCTTCACCTGAGTATGACTGGCTCCACAATCCATTCGATAAGATCATAACAGTCAACAGTAGAACAGGATGAGCTAATAGAAATCTCAAGTGGCAGAATACTTCGGAACGGATCTAAATCGAAGTCTCTTGAAAATTTCTGTATGCAGGCTCGAATGATTATCCCGGTTTAGCAGAACGGCAGTGGACATATCATCAACCTTCGCATCAACTTACTTACATGAGTCAATACTTTCCGCTGTGGCATTAATCAAGACGAAACACCGCTCTCGACTGTAGCTAGCAGTGGCCCCGCGAGTTGCTGTTTCAACGATCCAACCAGACTGGATTTGCTTTCTCCACAAATTCAAGCACACACATCACACTAAATGTGCATATGTGAGACAAGCATGTGCACTTCTACTCTTGTCTATTTTCTTTAGGATGATCAGATTGAATATATCAGTTTCTAAATACGTATTTAAATGTTGACTACTGTTTTATCGTCATTTGTAGGTCGTGATACTTCAAATATTAAAACATTGTAAAGAAATTAAAAGCAATGTAGAAGAAATAATTAAACTTTAAATAACTAATTTGTACAAATAATATGTAGTGAAATACACATATATGCTCAGTTTCAATAATTTCACATGCAGCCGTAGTTATTTATAAACTACTTGTAATTGTTAACTTTCACTAGCTTTGAATAATATAAACATACGACAGTTTTGAAAAATGTGTAACTGGGATATGCTCGAAGGACACTCTCTAATTATTATTGTTACTATCGGTATGCAGTGGACAGCATGCTTACCAATATATGGTAACTGAAGAAAACTTCACAACCCAAGATCGCTTAAAAAACCATTTTATTGTATGACTGGTTTCGACAGAGCTATGCTGTCTTTATCATCGCATATTATGCTTTTGAATTTTTGCAACAGCATAAGATCTGATGATGACAGCATACCTCTGTCGAAACCGGTCATACAATAAAATGCTTTTTTAGCGATCTTGGGTAGTGAAGTTTTCTTCAGTTACCATACATTGCAGATCGCCCCAAAACTGGCCATATCAGATACACTACTGTCCACTAAAACTGCAGACGATAAACGGGTATTCATTGGACAAATATATTATACTAGAACTGACATGTGATTACATTTTCAAGCAATTTGGGTGCATAGGTCCTGAGAAATCAGTACCCAGAACAACCACCTCTGACCGTAATAACGACTTTGATACGCCTGGGCATTGAGTCAAACAGAGCTTGGATGGCGTGCACAGGTACAGCTACCCTTGCAGCTTCAACACGATGCCACAGTTCATCAAGAGTAGTGACTGGCGTATTGTGACGAGCCAGTTGCTCGGCCACCATTGACCAGACGCTTTCAATTGGTGAGAGATCTGGAGAATGTGCTGGCCCCGGCAGCAGTCGAACATTTTCTGTATCCAGAAAGGCCCGTACAGGACCTGCAACATGCGGTCGTGCATTATCCTGCTGAAATGTAGGGTTTCGCAGGGATCGAATGAAGGGTAGAGCCACGGGTCGCAACACATCTGAAATGTAACGCCCACTGTTCAAAGTGCTGTCAATGCGAACAAGAGGTGACCGAGACGAGTAACCAGTGGCACCCCATACCATCACGCCGGGTGATACGCCAATATGGCGATGACGAATACACGCTTCCAATGTGCGTTCACCACGATGTCGCCAAACACGGATGCGACCATCATGATGCTGTAAACAGAACCTGGGTTCATCCGAAAAAATGACGTTCGTCGCTGATTACACCATCGTAGGCGCTCCTGTCTGTGACGCAGCGTCAAGGGTAACCGCATCCATGGTCCGCGAGCTGATAATCCATGCTGCTGCAAACGTCGTCGGACTGTTCGTGCAGATGGTTGTTGTCTTGCAAACGTCCCCATCTGTTGACTCAGGGATCGAGACATGGTTGCGCGATCCGTTACAGCCATGCGGATAAGATGCCTGTCATCTCGACTGCTAGTGACACGAGGCCGTTGGGATCCAGCACGGGCGTTCCGTATTACCTTCCTGAACCCACCGATTCCATAGTCTGCTAACAGTCATTGGATCTCGACCAACGCGATACGATCAACCGCAATCGCGATACGCTACAATCCGACCTTTATCAAAGTCGGAAACGTGATGGTACGCATTTCTCCTCCTTACACCAGGCATCACAACAACGTTTCACCAGGTAACGCCGGTCAACTGCTGTTTGTGTATGAGAAGTTGGTTGGAAACTTTCCTCGTGTCAGCACGTTGTAAGTATAGCCACCGGCGCCAACCTTGTGTGAATGCTCTGAAAAGCTAATCATTTGCATATCACAGCATCTTCGTCCTGTCGGTTAAATTTCGCGTCTGTAGCACGTCTTCTTTGTGGTGTAGCAATTTTAAAGGCCAGTAGTGTATATATTACCAACATGTTCCAAAATCGCGCGCGTAAAATGGGATTTTCCGGTGCTCATACCTGGAGTTCTATTGGTAGGGTCAAGTGCTGTGGATAGTCCTTGAGCTAGGGACCATTTGTATACCCAAAAGGACGATCGTCTTAGTGTCGCTATCCTACAGTACAGGGTCAAAGTATGCATATTACACACTTCGTCCTGCTTAGGCAAATGGAGCAAAGTGGTTGGTCGCTTTTGCATTTGATGTGGTCTACGGTGGGCTTTATGGGATTAACGAAGACACCATTACTTCATGGGCGGTTCCCCGGAAAATTCCAAAAAATGGTTTTTTCCTACATTTTTGCCGTCACCAGCAGACCAAAACCCAGCCGAGGATTCCAAGATGGCTATGCACAGCCAATGGCTGAAATTTTTGCGATATATCCATTAAGATTTAGAACTTGAACAGCCTTCAAAATTTTCTTGATATCTTTAATCTTTTCCACATACAGAGGTTCAAAGTTATCTTACTCGTACTAATAAAATATGAACGTAAAAATTAAACAGATTGGTTGAAGAAGGGTACACCTTGGATGAACCCGTGATTTAATTAAACTGACCGGTATATCCTTGATGAATGAATGAATGATGCAGTTGTGTAAATTTAGCGTGAACAGTTCGTGAAAATTGCATTACCTATAGGCTCAAAAAATTGTTGAAAAGACGGCTATGCACAATAGGTGGCTCAACTTTTTACTACATTTTCATAAGATCCTGGTATCGAACAAAATTGAAAATTTTCGAGATATCTTCACCCGTATCCGATGTACAGACATTCATAAAGTTACCCTATTTGTGCATGTGAAATACGCATTTAAATGTGTGAGGCGAAAGCGAAGTTACAAAATAATCTAGCACGGACAAATATGATGTAAAGTGTCCCGTTTCATCAGAAACATGTCCGCTCCCTAAAGGGACCTGAAGCCAACAATTCATGTTTATCTATCATCCACTCCAATTTCCGTCTTTTTCTTTGTTTCAGTTGGACATTTATTGCGTCTTTGAATCTACAACAAAATAAACATGTCTAAGTACAAAAACCATTTTATATGCTGTAACAAATAAGTATGCAAAGCCCAAGCGCAGAATCGCGGTTTGGAAGGGAGGTGCTCGGATCTTATTTGAGCCAGGAACATGGAGTAAAAAGTTTTTGTTTTGGCCCGGATCAGCAGCCTCCTGTCTTACTGTAGCTATGTTACAGTATATTAAGCAAGGTTTGAACGACGAACCAGAGCAGGCGCTCAGGCAAATTGTGCAAATGGATCAATTCATTTTGAACAAGATTTTAATTGGGCTCATATTAATGCTCAACTAATGGCTCTATTTGTATGTTCATCGTTCGGATTTTATTCGCAAAAACAGTCATCCTCGCTCGGATTTTAAGTGCAAAAGCTATCGCCCTTAAATAACTTCAAACTGGAGCGAGACTGGTGGTTAAGATTTGGTCCACCCGTGTATCAGACCATGGGCTAAAAAACAGTTAAACCGTTTGAAAAAATCTTGCTTTGTTTGGATTTTGTGCGGAAAAAAACACGTTTTTCTGGGAGGTCTTAAAGCATGCCATGTATACGCTTTAAACTTATACGAATCGTTTCAAACTGTGCATATAGCTTGATGAATGGATGAAGTGAAAACGAATTTTTTTATTCAATAATCTTTATCCGTTGTAGAGATGGGAGGGTTTAAAATCGAACTAAATACAGCAAGTAAATTCGTTCTTAGGTGTATTGAACGCGCGCGAAACCGTCTAAAGTGATCAAATAAACAAAAAATGTATTCTCACGATAAAATTGAAAACTCGCTTCAAAAATCTAGCTTTATTCGTATTTTGTGTGCAAAAAAAGATTTTATGTGCAAAAACATTTTTGTGAGCTTTTTTACGAGCACCACTTCTATGTTTCAAACTTGTACAAATCGGTTCATATTTTGTAAGATAGACAAATACATGTAATTAATGGTAGTGCTCTCGTTTTCTGAAAGCCCAAGGTTGTCAATTTTCGTACACGACTCAAAAACTTTATAGTATTTTGTCGTGCAAAGATTGTTTCGCAGATGTTCTGCTTATTTCAGCCAAACATACTCATATTTAATTCAGATGGGTTGTTGCAACATTTCATGTCAATATTATTCACGTGAGTTTTTATAGTGGCGGTTTCTTAATTTTCAATTTTTATTTTTGCATACTTTAAATAAACAATGACAAGAATTTTATAGCAAGGTATGATAACACGATGTATGTTTTTCAATAGATTATTGTTTCTTGTGTAACACATTCAACTTGTGATATAGTAAGCTTTGAAGCACGTTTATCTATGTCATATAGTCGTTTCGTACGTATATCTATGTACTATAAACTATTTACATACTTCATCATTAACTTCACACAGTATTTAATATTTCGTTTGGTATTGTCTTTATGTTTCCTGTTATTTTGTGCACTGTATTAAGCATTTGTTTCTTTTTCATATGTTTTCATGTGCAGTCTCAAATTTATATGAGTAAAGTGTGTGTAACTATATAACATAAAATTGGAGGAAACACTAAAAATTAAACAAAATTAGAAAATATGAAACAAAATAACGAAACAACAAGAATAATAAAAAAATAATGTGAAAAACAAATTTAAAATATAGAAAAATAAAACAAAAAATCTCCTGCAAGCATGTGATCTTGACACGGTGGGGAGGCTAGTATTCTCTGAGGACACAATAGGCAGTACATGACATGTTCAACCATACCAGGCAGGTAATCATAGAGAAGCCAGACTAGCGACTCTCACTTCAAGCAAGTTGTTCATAAAGACGAGAAGTAAACCTCTACCAGATTAGTCGTTGATCAAGTCAACAAAAATCTACATGAGTTGAAAAGCTATGTCAGTGCGTAGAGTAAAAGTGTGGTAGAGGGAAAGTTCGGAACCCGAATGAAAAATGTTCCTATCATATGACCATAGTACAAGAAAGGCGAATATGTCCAGGGCAGAGTTAGGGATGTAAAAGAAGGGAACTAGCTTTTTGAGTTATCTGGTAGCTTCAAAGACATTTAAATGAAAACATCTTGACATATTCGCGCTTTTTCACGAGTTAACCGTATTTCCCCAATGCAGTGAGCTCTATTAGCGGCTAGGTGTTGAGACATACGCATCTTGCAATTTATAAGCTAAAGTCCCTGATCTTGTGCCCAAAATCCAGAAGATTCGCCAGCCATTGTAAACAATATATATCCTCATACCAGTATGGCTGAAGAGTGTACATGTAACATCCAAAAACAATTTCTGAGGTTGGCTTTGTTCCTGAGGAGACGCTAAAGCATTTTTTTTTTTTTTTTTTAATTATAGTAGGAGAGGGGGTTGATTCTCTCCCCAAAGGGACCACCTCTCCCCAAAACCCACTCACTGTTACATGTATGGCGGGGGGAGTGAAAGTAAGACAGAAATGTACGTGCCTCTAGAGGCTGTGCGATGCATCTACAATAGAACCTATCTGAGAGTGGAGGTGCATCTGTAATAGGAAGTATCTCAGGGTGGGCAAGCATGCATCTTAAACTTTAATGACGTATTGTGTCATATTGCATGACATATGTCATGTTGGATGAACTGATGGCATGCGTCACGTTATACTACTTGCCATTAAGTATCGTGTTACTTTACTTGATGCGATGCATTATAGTGTATGACATGGGCACAAATTCTAAAAAGTAAAACAGCGCGAATATATCAAGACATTTTAATTTAAACATCTTTGAACCTGCCAGATAAGTCGAAAAGCTAATTTCTTCCTTTTCCTACCCAGGAAATATTCGCCTTTTTTGTGCTATGATATGGGCATTGTTTTATTCTATAATTTTTATTTAATAAATATATAGTTGTCTAATGTGTAAAATGAAAATAGAAAAGAGGAAACATAGTCATTAGTGAATAAAGGAAAGAAATGCTGAATGAACCGTTTACTGATTAGTCTGTTTTCCTGTTTTCAGTTGATATTAGATGTTATCACTAAATCTGTACTCAAAGCAAGAATCTAACCTGGGATGTTTCCTGTGAAAACAGCACAGTCCAATTCCTTCCCTAGCCTTCCCTCAAACGCACTTTTCATCTCTAACAACCTCATCATCAATGTGACAGTGAACTGTAGTCTTGCATCCTTCCTGTTATAAATAATCAAAAGGAAATACTTTCTTACAAACAGAAATCACAAAAAGGAATTAGACAAGAAACAACTGGCGGAAGCACCCAGTAAATATCACAGTATCTGATGCTAACACTCAGAAAATTTTTTTTGTCATACATCTGATAATACTTATTATGTGCTAAGATAAATTTCCTGATGACTGGAACTTCCGATACAGATGTATCGTGACTTAAGGTCAGAAAGCAGTGGAATCCAATGTCTGCTCCTTAGCCCATTAACTCAAGTCTGGATATGAAAAAGCCGAGCCTATAGCAACTACACTGGACTTACAGAAAAATCATCCTATTGATTTGAGCATTGTATAGTCATTGTATACTGTAGACAGACCAAGACAATCATCAACATGTACAATTATAATAATAAAAGAAATTGATTTCGATCAAAAGAAATTCATTTTGGTGAGAACATACTGTGAATCTGCAACAGGCTGCATGGTCCTTATGAAGAACTGGACAGCATGCTGTAAATGAAGAGTCAGCTATACATCAGGGTTGGTACCAGTGGTCCAGAGAAGGTGTAAGAACAATATTGATACTGGCCAGCACCAATACACAATGTGTAACTAAAGTCCCTTTACAGACACTGAGGATCTGTAGCGGTGACAAAGATGGTTCAGTTTAGTTACACTGATGAGTCAAAACATTATGATCACCTGTTTCTAGTTTGTCTGTCTTTGGAACGAAATACTTCACCGATCCGACAGTTTGCTGGTAGGTTTGTGGAGGTAAGTGGCATTTGATATCTATTCACATGTCATGTAATTCGCATAAATAACGGGCTGCTGATTTGCATACGCCGTGATGGCGTCCAACAGTGACCCAGATGGGCTCCAAAGGATTTACATCAGGCAAATTTGGTTGCGAAGATATCAACGTGAGTTCACTGGATGCTCTTCAAACCACTGCAGCACGGTTATGGCTCCGAGACACATACAATTATACTGCTTAAGACGAAATCGCCATCGTGGAAGACTTCAAGCATGAAGGAAAACAAGTGATTCGCAGCCGTTAGCGAGTCTTTGATTACTACCGCAGGCCCTATCCAAGCACAGAAGAATGTCTCCCATAGCATAATACCACCCCCACCAACCTGCGTCCGCGGCTTGTTGCACACTTCGAGCTGCTGTTCATCTCAAAGACGGCGTTGTGGAGATGGCCAACGTTCTAGTGTAAAAAAAAATTAAAAAAAGGATTCACTCGAAGGGCCGACACGTTTCCATTGAACGACGGTCGAATCCTGATAGACCCATGCCCATTGCAGTCATAATTGACGATACCATTGGGTCAACATGTGAACACGTAGGGGTGGTCTGTTGCAGAACTCCGTGTGCAACAATGCGTGTTGAACGGTGTGCTCCAAAACACTTGTGCATGCACCAGCATTGTGCTCTTTTGGCAGAGATGCCGCAGCTCACTATCTATTCTACTTCACAGAGCAGACAAGCCTCTGAACCCAGTGTTCTGTGAAGAGTCATCGCCGTCCAGCCATTGAGAGCCTAGTGATAGTTTCACTGTCCTACCTCTTTCTGTAGATTCTCACGACAGTAGCCAGTGAACATTGTACCAGGTCACCGTTTTCGAGACACTCATTCACAGGGTCCGTGTAATAAAGTCGCTTATCTCAATAGATTTCCCCATTTGCAGTTCATGTCTTCGACAGGGTCGACCCCCATCTGTGTCTGCTTTTACATACTTTTTGTACTACGCCACATGCCCACAATGCCACCAGGAGGTATACAACATTGCAGTGGGCAGTTATCATAATGTTTTGGCTTATCAGTGTACATGCAAAATACCACAACACACATTGCTCTCTGACCACTGCTACTTGTCAGCTTGGTCCACTTATAAGTAGGGCTCGATGTGAGGACCACCAATGTCAACACAGGTACAGTACCCCCACACCATTCCTTGTACACACGATCACCAATCCCTGGTTGTACAGCATCAGCCATAACAATAAACCTCGCCTGTAGGGGTATAATAAATTAAGGATTTCATATGACCCCATATGTGGCAGTCCAGAAGGTTCAAGTCAGCAGAATGTGCAGGCCAAGCAATCAGGCCAACACAATCTATCCACCACTGCCTGAATCCACAAGTGAATAATGATGTAGTGTACCATCATTCTGAAACCAAGTTTTGATGCCCATGCAGTGACACATCTTCCAAGAGCCCATGCAGTGCACTGTCAAGGAATTGCAAATACACAGCACTGATGAGATATGGAGGAGGGACTTATGGCCCAGTCACAAGTCCATCCATGAAACCAGTCCAAATGTTCAGACTATTGTTTCTGAAATCCAGGGTGGCACACAACATGCAGGTTTTTATCAGCTCACGCATGACTGTTGCAGGAATTGAGAACCTTCACAGATACATCATTGGTTTGACTCATTATTAAGTAATAGAACCCATTACCTTCCCTGGAGGATAAATGTACAACAGAACTGAGAGTAAGATCAGGTGTATCCCAAGAATACATATTTTGAATGTTCTCAGTATATACGAATAATATTGTCATGTAGAAGAAGGTGTAATTAGATTAATGACGAACACTAACTTCGCACTTCGCTTAACGACTGTTTATTCAGCACTTGCACATACAAGAGCACAGAGCGAATTGCCTCTGGCCACTACACATATGGCATATATATACAGTTATAGAACATTTCAGTAAAATGATTCTTGATATTTGTGGATACTTGTAGAATGTCCTTGAACCAAATATAGAAATTAAAATTTTATAATTCAGGTGAGTTTTGAACTCGCAGCCCTCCATGCAACTGTCTAGTATTATAACCACTACACCACATTGACTGTACTACTTAGTTTCTCCTGCGACACTGCTCCCTCCTTAAGAGAACAGCGTCTCGGTGTTACGTCGTCCTAGTCCAGGAATGAGTCATCGATCCTGTCCTGCATACTCCGACTCCCAATGACTGATGTTCACCCTGGTGGTGATCTTCCTAGAACTTCCTTTGCACTACGCTCTTCGTCACCTTTCTTAAAAACTGCCACAAATTCAAGAACATTGACATTAATAAATTCTGTTTAGAGCAGCATCTAGAAGCATGTGCAACAGAAGTAGAGTTCCATAACAGATCCTATATAATAGTAACTATTTACCAAGAACTTGCAGGAAATTATAATCTGCTCATAAATCATCTAGAAGCTCTTTTGGGTTATTTAACATGAAGAAACAAAGAAATTATGCTTGCTGGTGACTTTAATACAGATTTTCTAATGCAATCTCCCAGTAAACATTTACTGCAGTTAGTAATGTTGTCTTTCAATCTAACTCACACTGTAAACTTTCCAACTAGGATCACTAAATCCTCCAAGACAGCCACTGATAACATTTTTATAGACAAATCAAAGGAACAATCATATCATAAAACCTGTAATAAATGGACTGTGAGATCATGACATGCAGCTCCTTGTTTTAGATGTAAATTCTAAGCAGATTATCAACACTGCTAAATCTGAGTACAGGAGAGTAGTCAATCAACCAAAAATTGTGTGTTTTAGAAAACTGCTCAAAGATATGTACTGGAAAGATATTTATAGTGCTCATGACATGAATGAAAAATATTACACATTCATGAACAATGTCAGTATCATGTTTGAAAACTGTTTTCCTCTAAAAGTTACTCAAGTTAAACAGAAGTCTATAATAAAACCATGGATTACACAAGGAATAAAGATTTCGTGTAAGACAAAAAGGAAAATGTATCTGTCGACCAAGAATAGCTCCAATGCTGATGATTTAGCTAAAAATGGTTCTGAGCACTATGGGACTTAACATCTGAGGTCATCAGTCCCCTAGAACATATAACTACTTAAACCTAACTAACCTAAGGACATCACACACATCTATGCCCGAGGCAGGATTCGAACCTGCGACCGTAGCGACTAGAACCGCTTGGCCACACCGGCCGGCATGATTTAGCTAAATACAAGGAATACTGTAAAATATTAAAAAAAGGTAATTCAGACATCTAATCAAATGCACTACAAGAAGAAGATAGCAACGTCAGGGAACAAAATAAAAACAATATGGGATATAATGAAAGAGGAGACTGGTAGAACCAGAAAGGAACAGGAGAAAATAGCATTAAGTGTAGATGACACATTAGTAACTGATGGGCATAGTGTGGCAAATCTATTTAACAAGAACTTTATATCCGTTACTGATAGAATGGGATTGTCAGGATCAGTAAATAATGCCCTTGAATATCTAAAACTAGCCTTTACAAATAGCTTCAGGTACATTAATATGTCACTCACTTCACCAAAAGAAAACTTCCATAATAAAATCTTTAAAAACAAAGCATTCTAGTGGTTACAATGAAATATAGACAAATTTAATTAAGGCATGTTCTTGTGAGTTTAGTACAACTCTAAGTTACTTGTGTAACCAGTCAATTATAACTGGGACATTTCCTGACTGGCTAAAATATGCAGATGTTAAGCCTCTATTCAAGAAAGGAGATAAAGAGATACCATCAAACCACAGACCGATCTCACTTTTGCCAGCATTCTCAAAAATTTTAGAAAAAGTAATGTACAGGCAGCTTCTCAACCATCTGACCACAAATAACATATTATCAAGAACACAGTTTGGATTTCTGAAGGGTTCTGATATCGAGAAAGCTATTTACACCTACAGTGAAAATGTACTTAATTCATTAAATAACAAGTTACAAGCAGCAGGTATTTTCTGTGATTTGTCAAAGGCATTTGATTGTGTGAACCACAACATTCTTTCAAATAAATTAGAATTCTATGGTGTCACGGGCAGCGCTGCAGAATGGTTCAAGTCATACCTCGCTAACAGGAAACAAAAAGTGTC
The DNA here is from genome assembly GCF_021461385.2 of Schistocerca piceifrons. NCBI lineage: Eukaryota > Metazoa > Arthropoda > Insecta > Orthoptera > Acrididae > Schistocerca > Schistocerca piceifrons. The sequence goes on from NC_060140.1 coordinate 877,160,948, forward strand.
AGTGCAAGGGACTGGTGAATTAAGTCATCAGTCATCATCAGAATGGGAAGAAATTACATGTGGTGTCCCACAAGGTTCCATCTTAGGTCCTTTGCTTTTTCTTGTGTACATTAATGATCTCTCATCAGTTACACTGCCAGAAGCAGAGTTAATTTTGTTTGCAGATGGCACAAGTATTGCAATAAATAGTATGTCGAGTGTAGTTCTTGAAAGATCTGCTAATGATATTTTCATGGATATTAATAAATGGTTTATAGCCAACTCACTGACATTAAACTTCTAAAAGACTCACTATACGCAATTCAGAACCTGTAAGAGGTTTCCAACCAGCATATGCATAAAGTATCAAGAAAAGCAGATAGAAGAGGTTGACAATGTTAAATTTCTGGGATTACAACTTGATAGTAAACTCAGTTGGGAGGAGCACACCAGAGAACTGCAGAAACGCCTTAACAAATCTGTATTTGCAATTGGAGTGTTAGCAGACATAGGCGACATAAAAATGAAAAAGCTTGCATACTTTGCCAACTTTCATTCCATAATGTCATATGGTATAATATTTTGGGGTAACTCTTCTTCAAAGAACTGGTTATACTAACTACTGCCTCTCAGTATATTTACTCCTTAATGAAATTTGTCCTAAATAATATATCTCTTTTTCCAACAAACAGCTCAGTTCATACATACAATACCAGGAACAGAAATTATCTGCTCAAGGACTTAAAAGCACTTACTTTAGTTCAAAAAGGGGTCCACTACTCAGGAACACTCATCTTCAATAATTTGCCAGCAAACATAAAAAACTTAGTTACAAATAAAGATCAATTCAAAAAGAGCCTAAAAGACTTACTAGTGGCCAACTCCTTCTACTCCATTGACGAATTTTTTAATAGAAACAAATGATGTATTGTATATACTCATACTATTAGTATTGTTATTTCAGCTTAAAAAAAAATTGACATGTTCCACATCCACGAGGATCTCCTCAGCACAGATCTATGGAACGAAAAACTAATCTAATCTAATCCATTTGTTGCCTATTGCTGGAGCTTCGAATTAACCCTGGGTTGCAGGATCCTTACAGGGCTTCATTCAAAGAATGTGGACCATATCTGATCTGTCGTCATCTTGCGTTGGGGTCGAAATCTCCAACTTCATAAGTAACATCAGACAACTGTCTTACAACCTTATAAGGTCCAAAGTAGCGCCTGAGGAGCTTCTGGGGCCATCCTTCCGAACAGGAGTGAAGATCCAGACAGGTCACCAGACTGGTAGACAACAGAGCCATGGCGCACGTCGTACCTTCGGCGATTGTTTTCTTCAGCCTGCAGAGCCGAGCTAACTGCCGAGCTTCCTCAGCTCTGGTTAACACCTGGTCGATGTAGACATTGTCCATGTCATCAGCTTGTAATGGAAACACAGTGTCCATCACCATAGTCGCTTCACGTCCATGCACCAGGAAAAATGGCGTAAATCCTGTGGTGCTTGTTTGGCGGTGTTGTAGGCAAACGTCACGAAAGGTAGCACCTTACCCTACTTGCTCTGCTCAACACTGTCGGACATTGATAGCATGTCGGCCAAGGTCTTATTAAGGCATTCAGTAAGCCTGCTAGTTTGCAGATGGCAGGCAGTCGTCATGTGATGAGTAATGTTGCACCGACAGTTTATCTGCGTCACAAGATTAGATTGAAAACTTTCCCTCGATCTGTAAGTAACGATCTTGGGGCACCATGTTTTAATACAATGTCTTCCACGATGAATTTGGCTAACTTGAATGTTTCGGCTGTTTTCATGGCTTTTGTAATGGCATAGCATGGCAGATAATTAGTGCAAACAATAATCCATCTATTGCCACTGGCGGATGTTGGAAATCATCAAAGGACGTCAATCCCAACACGCTGGAAAGGCGTTTCAGCTGGTCGAAATGGTATGAGTAGGCCAGGTGGTTTCTGAGGAACTGCCTTTCTCCTCTGGCACTGTCGACAGTGTGACACATAGTGAAGGACACTCCTCAATAACCCTGGCCAGAAAAATCTCTTGGGGATTCTATCGTATGTATTAATAAATCTTAAATGTCAGCCTCAGGTGTGTCCTGGAATTTCTGTAGAACATGTGCATGTTTTTAGGAATCACTGGTGGCCACGTCTTTCCAAACAGATCAAAGTTTTTCTTGCAAAGTAATCCATTAACTACCTTAAATTGTCCTTTCACATCCTCTGACTGATTTAAGGCAAGCATAATTTGAGATATCTTGGCACCCCCCTCCTGCTCAGCAGGGAGATCCTGAACTGCAGGACAGTCACTATCTTCATCAAAGTCTTGATGGCCTTGCACAGGGTTTCTTGAGAGACAGTCAGCATCTTGGTGTTTCATTCCACTGCTGTACACTATGGTAATTTCATACTCTTGAAGACATAGTGCACACCTGCCAAGTCGTCCTGTTGAATCCTTAAGACCTGTCAACCAACAAAGTGAATGATGGTCTGTAACAACTGTGAATGGCCTTCCACAGAGATACTGTCAAAATTTGCATATGACCCAGATCACAGCAAGCCATTCTCTTTCTGTAGTTGAGTAGCTTCTCTCGGCTTTTGTAAGTGTCCTAGAAGCATAGGCTATAACCTTCTCTTTTCCATCCGAAATCTGCACCAGAACAGCACCGATCCCATACCCTTTGGCATCTGTGTGTAATTCTGTAGGTGCTCCCTCATCATACAGACCGAGTACAGGGTAGGTCGTCAGAGCTTTTTGCAGCACATCGAAAGAATCTTGTTGAGCACCACCCCCAGATGAATTTAGCATCGGCTTTTAACAATTCTTGGAGTGGCCTGGCTTTGATACAAAAGTCTTTTATATAATTGCGGTAATAAGAACATAATCCGAGGAAGCTTCTCACATCTCTAATACTTTTGGGAATAGGAATTCGCTTATAGATCTCACCTTTTCTGGGTCTGACCGCACACCTTCGTTTGACAGGTGTCAAAGTATTTTGATTTCTTTTGCTCCAAAGAGAGACTTTCTTGGATTAAGATTCAGTCCGCCTGGTTGGAGACTGTTAAGAATGGCCCTCAGTATTTTTATATGTTCAACAATTTCTCTGAGAACACTATAATGTCATCTGAACAACAAAGATACATCGTCCACTTCAGGTGACTTAGAAGATTATCCATCATCCATTCAAAAGTTGCTGGTGCATTACACAAACCAAAAGGCATAACCTTACACTCATACAGGCCCTCAGTGGTGACGAATGCAGTTTTCTCACGATCAGCCTCATCTACTTCGATTTTCCAGTATCCCGAGTATATAGTGCGGGACAGTAAGTTGGGAATGTGGGTCTCACGGGAGGCGTGCCGCAGATAAGTCCCTGCAGTCACACTATCCTCTGTGTCCTCGGTGGCTCACATGGATAGTGTGTCTGCCATGTAAGCAGGAGATCCCGGGTTCGAGTCTCAGTCGGGGCACACATTTTCGACTGTCCCTATTGACATATACCAATGCCTGCATGCAGCTAAGCGTAGTGATTTCATTGTAATTTCATTTGAAATCCGACTATCTCTTTTGCTACTCCGAAGAATGCGACGACACTTCATGCACATTTGTCTATAATGTATGCAGTTTGCCAGCGTAGGGTGGCTGTTAAAAACACGGAGATCATGTCTACATGTGCGAATTGCTTCGCGGCATGCCTCAGTCCACCAAGGGACTGGAACATGATGTGGTAGAGAGGAAGTGTGGTGGATGGAACGTTCAGCAGCAGTAAGGGTACTGTTTGTGACATATTCGACCTGGGCATCACAACTGGGGAAATCTTGTTCTTTGCAGGTCGCCAGGGAGGAGTAAAGCTGCCAGTCAGACCAAGGAAGCTGCTATTTAGGCATGCACGTGGATGGGGTAGGGGTCAGAAAATGGATAGCACATGGGAAATGGTCGCTCGAGTAAGTGTCAGAAATAACAGACCACTCAAGACGATGGGCAAGCTGGGCAGTGCAGTGGGATAGGCCCAAATGGGAATAGGTGTGCTAGGAGTCGGAAAGGTAAGTGAGTGCTCCAGTTTGAGGCAGAAGAGATTAAGTTGGTTACGGTCAGCCAAAAGGGCATCTCTCTGACAGGTCCTGGGAGAAACCCAAAGGGAATGATGTGCATTAAAGTCACTGAGTAGCAAAAATGGGGGACGCAGCTGCCCAATAAGTTGAAGGAAGTCTGCCCTGGTGACAGCGAATGATGGAGGGACATTTAGAGGACAGAGGGAAAAAGTCAGGTGGGGAAGGAAAAGGCAAACTGCCATAGCTTGAAGACTGGTAGTCAGTGAGATGGGTTGACTATGAATGTCATCCTGTATGAGTTGCATGACGCCCCCATGAGAGGGAATGCCGACCTCAGGGGGAAGGTCAAAACTAATTGGAAAGAAATGTGATAGCTCAAAGTGGTGGTGAGGGCGCAATTTCATTTCCTGAAGGCAGAGTAAAAGGGGATGCTGCGATGCTAGAAGCAGCCATAAACCTTCTTTGTGGGGCTGAAGGCCGTGAACGTTCCACTGGAGGAGAGTCATGACTAAGAGACGTGGATGTGACGCCTCAGTGACTGCTGAGTGACAGCTTGGGAAGAGGCACTACTACAGGGTACAGAAGCAGAAGGATCCTGCTCCATGGGGTCCAAAGAAGAATCAGTGTGCTTGTGCAGTCAGTCTGTAGAGTCCAATGCCGAAAAACGGTTGTTGGTGCGCACCGGCGACACAGAGGCAGACTGGGCGAAGATATCACGTGCCGATACCACCAAAGAGGATCTTTGAGGTGGCAAAGGAGAAGGAGAAGACCGTTTGCCTTTGAAGGACTTCTTCGAGCCTTTCTGGTTAAATGAAGACTTGGGTGTCGTTTGGCTGGAGGGATGGAGGAAGTCTTCACAGGACTACTCCTGTCCTTTCTGGCCTACCGGTTGTGTAGCTGGTAGTTTCGCCCCTGGAGGCGAGAGTTTGACAGCTCGTTGCGCAGCTGGACGGGGGGAGGGGGAATGGCGATGCTATCTTGACACTGGGCGATTTCACGACCTCAGAGCTGAATTGGAGGTCACATGTCTGCATGGCCATGTCCTCCATGGAGTGAGGGGTACCAACAACAGAATTATAGGCACCAGATGGGAGAACACAGAGTTTGCGACTATCCAGTAACTTGCAAGCAACTGGATAAGGCACCTTTTCCTTTACTCGCATCTCTTGAACAGCTTGCTCACCAAAATACACCAGACACTCCCGAGAGCGGGCGGCATGGCCACCATTGCAGTTGATACAGCGGGGATAATGAGGTGGACAACCTCCCTCATGCGCATCCCTACCACAGGTGACACATTTGGCTGGATGTCGACAAGACGTATTAGTGTGGTTAAAACAATGACAATGGTAGCAGCACATCGAGTTCAGAATGTATGGCCACATGGTGATAATTTCATAGCCTGCTTTGGCTTGGATGGAAGCACCACTCTTCTCAAAGGTGAGAAAGAGAGTTCGGGTAGGCACTAAGGAGGAATCTACCTTTTTCATTACATCATGAACGGCAATGACACCCTGATGAAAGAGGTAAGATCGTATTTTGGTCTAGGTTAGACCGTCGAGCAGCCTGGTGTAACTTACATCATGAGAAGAATTCAAAGTTCTGTGGGCCTCGACACGAACAGGTTAACTGTGGAGAAGCGAGTTATTGTGCTTGAGAATCAGAAGTTGTCTATAAAAGCAAGAGTGAGAGCAGGACTTCACAGGGCCAGCAATTGCATATACACCTTTCTGAATAATAAATGGATTTACCATGGCGAAGGACTTACCATCTTCAGTACTTGAGACCAGGAGGAACCATGGTGTAGTGGGAAGGGTCTTTGAATCATTAGTCTCGTATTTACATTTTGTAGAAGTTGAGTGGGAAGATGATTGACTCATCATGAAGAAATCCCCCATTATTGCCAGCGTCTCTGGCCAACTGCCCCCCCCCCCCTCCCACTCCCCCACCAGGGGACAAACCCACCTTAGGTGATTGTACACACCTCCCGAACATCTCACAGAGAGACCAATCGATAATTTGGCAAGGTTACAGCTCAGGCAGTCACCCCTCCCAGGGCCTGACTGAACTGTACCAGGGGGGTAAGTGCGAACCTTATCAGTTGATCGAGAGCAGGGAATTACGCATTACACAGTCACCTGTTACACGTCATACACATGGGCCGACCTTCAGGAGTGCACAGGGAGGAAGAAGAAAAATAGAGGATCCTCAAACGCCAAAGTGGAGGAATGAGATGAGAAGGGAGCAAAAAACAAAAGTGAGACTCTTCGCATGTCACCAACGAATGCAGAACATTCCCAAGAATACCCCAGACATGTTCCCCAAGGGAAGGGAAAAGGAACAGCAAGAGGATAGACATGCAGCATGGAAGGGAAAAAATGCCAAAGAGTGGCGAGCCCCTTTGGGGAGGGGGAAACCACTATTACCGTCTTACCACAAATAATATATTCTGGTAAGATATGATACATGACCTGAAAAAAAGTAATGTTAAAATCAAGTACCAATACATCTGAAATTCTCCGTAATATTCTCAAAAAAAATCTTTTTTTTTTCTTCAATGTCTTGTAATCAGTTGCTTCCACAACTAAATAAATTTGTTCTCATAAAAATTAGGCCAACTCATTATAAGTTGACACTAATTTGAACTTTGATGCCTTAGAAGTTGGTTGTTGGTTGACTTAGGGGGAGGGAACCAAACCATCGATCCTATCGGATTAGGGTAAGGATGGGGAAGAAAGTAGGCCACGCCCTTTGCAAAGAGGGACCATCCCAGCAGCTGTCTGAAGCGATTTAGGGAAATCACAGAAAACCTAAATCAGGACAGCCAGATGAGAGTTTGAACCATCATCCTCTTGAATACGATTCCAGCGTGCTAACCACTGTGCACTCTTAGAAGCATTACGGAAAGCAGGAAGAAGAAGAAGGTCACTGTGAGGAGAATAGGTAACGTTTTCTAATCTGCCATGCAATGCTACTACATTAGGAGTGCACGCTTGCTGAGAACTGCAGCAGTTATGGTATAAACTGCACACAGGAATGACAAGGTTCAGTGAAAACTCAATATAGACACACAGCTGACTTCATTGCCAACACAATAGAAAACAGCACAGCTGTCACTCTGCTGTAGCGTTACAGTTGGCAGATCTCTGAGACCAGCAGCATGCATGATCATAATGAAGTTGACATAAAATGTACAGCTTGTAAAAGTTTTCTTCACAGTTTCACCGAGGGGAGTGCACGGAGTGGAGAAAAGAGCACAATGGTGGTGAAGGGTAAGGAAAGATGCGTAGACACACAGCAGTGATGGCATTTTTCCCCGTCATACCAATGTAATACTGTAATGTACCCTGGCTGCTCAAAATTTACACTTGACAGATCGTGAAAAAGAGTGTTTCATTGGCTACACTGTAGACGCAATACAGCAGCTTCTATTACACAATAGCTGACAGTCTTCCGTTACCTCTTCTAACTGTAGATTAATGAAAGTACCATATCTAAAATTATAAGAATTTATTCTTGAATTAAAGCTACTGCATAATAATGTGCATGTAAGCATAACTAAAGAAATTTTCGATAATGGCGCAAAGATATACAGAAAATTAGCTTGACAATGAGTAATATCTAAATATAGTTTCATAATCAATGACGATTGTTGCTAGTGACAGTGTACACATGAATTGTATATCTAGAAGTTACCATGATAAGTGCAAATATGCTGCTGAACAACAACATAATCCCATGCATAACAAACATTACATTTGACAATGAAATGCGAGGTTCGGGAAACAAGGGCTTGAAAATTAATGAAAGTGTGAAAAACAATAAATAGGTAGTTTGCAGAGTAAACACTAACCAAATTTTATACCTCTTCGCTCAAAGATTTTTTATGACATATGTCACCACCAGGCCATACCATCTAATGATAGGATACTATCAATTAACACATTTACCCACATATTTAAACAGGAAAATACTTTGAACCATAGCAACAAGTGCATTTTATAGCAACTCTTTGCGTTCATATAACGTGACATAAGAGACCTATATCTCTTAGTCAGGGATGGACACACACACACACACACACACACACACACACACACACACACACACCACACAGAGAGAGAGAGAGAGAGAGAGAGAGAGAGAGAGAGAGAGAGAGAGATTGCAAAGAGTGCATTTGTTCATTCTGAAAATAAATTGATGGTACATCTGCTTATTATTATTGTCATGTCAGCTACTGCTAATGTGTACCAGGTATGGATTTTAAAACAAAAACATCAATATTGTACCAAACATAATGTCAGTTCATGAAATATCGATATTCATGTGTTGATTATTTTCCAAACTAAAGGTGAAGTGTACACTCCAGCTCTTTCAGCAAATGTTGAAAGATTTTCTAGATACAAGCATATGTTGACTGACAATAGATGTTCCTTTACCTTTGAAAACCTCTGCATGCTGATTGTTATGTAATAGCTGTACAATGTTACAGAACAGTTTCCGTACATCTTCAAACAATGAGATTTCTTTAAAAAAAAACATTGTGACTTTAATTATCCATCTTGTAATTTCAGTTTCAGCCTTCTTATAAAGTTTTTCATTACTATAGTTCATTTTATAACTCATTTTACATATTATATTTTATATCACTATTAATATTTTAATGGTACTTTAGTGATACTTTTGAACATATTTTATATCATAAAAATCTTCAACAGCCCTCTACAGCATTTTTTTTTCCAGATTTGTAAACTGTTACAGCCAGCTTTATTCACAAAATACATGAATAATACATGAGTTATAAGTCTTAAGCCTAATAGCCCACTGAGCCAGCATGCGTGGGACATATTTCGCAATGGCGTCATGCCGCCGCACAAGGGCTCTGCTGGCAAGCTTGCAGCCCTGGACAACGTGGTTGGCAGTCTGAAGGCATTACATCTTGCTTAGCACTTCTCCCTGTCACAGCTGTGACTCATGAGAGGTTTCAATGGCACGGCATTGATACACATGCAGATGCAAGTCATGTAGTCGTGGCCTGACAGGAAGCAACTGGTGTTGTGAGTCCTGCAGTGCTGGTCAGGTGTCTTGGCCGATGACAGCAAGGCAGCCCTGTCACAGATGATATGCAGGCACACGGTCCCTCTCCAACCTGTGCAGACGTCTTCAGCAAATGGCCCTCCCACAATAGATGCTGCTGCAGCACCGCCACCTCATGGTGCACCTCCTCCAGGCCTGCATCGGTGGCAGAGGGCCCGAGCTGCAGCAAGGCAAGGAGTCTGTTCTGCCTCAGAGTTGGTTCCATCCAGCGGGCAGAGGGGATGCTGTGGCCCCCCTGGGCTATAGGAGGATGGAAATAGCCCAGTGGAGTGTCCATTTGGAGGCGGAACCATCTCCTCACTGCAGCACGAACGCAGATGTCCACAGCCATGCGGGTGCTACTCGAGGAGAGCACATGGTAGAGGCCCAGGAGAAGCACGTCCCAAAGTTCATAGGGCCACACTGCTGTGACTTTAGCAACGCTGCCATGATGACACCCAGTTGCTCCTGGATGTGGCACCGACCCGAAGATGAGAACTGTAGGTCCAGGTAGCTGAAGGTGTCATCCACACGCAGCACTGGCATGGTGGAGTCAGAGGCAGTGAAGGTGACGTCAGAATCAACCTTCACATTCTTGTCGCTGCTGGATGCCACGAGGACAAGGATGAAACACTTCCACGGGTTCAGTTGGTCGAGGGCTACTATTGCTGTGTTGATGAGGGACTGCAGATCCTCCCTCCCCCCCCCCCCCCCTTTGTTGAGGCAAAGAACAGGATGTCATCTGCAAAGGCTGCCAAATTGACGTGGCAATCCAACACCTTGGCACCTATGTGGGACGGCAGCTGGCCTAAAACATAGTTGACGGCAATGTTAAAGAGGAGGGGGAACAGAGGATCTCCTTGCCGAACACCCCTTGCCAGCCGCACGGCCATGGACCTGGCTCCGCCACCCACAATGACTGTCGTGCTACCCTCAACATAATCCACGATTTCGTCTGGAAGACCATGGTCCTTAAGCACAGGGCGGAGAGCCGCATGGCCTTAAGAACTGAATGAATCAGAGACAACAAGGGAGGCCACAAACGCAGAGTGACAGCAGTAGTCAGTGCCAACGAGAACCTCATGGAGGATGAAAGTATTCTCCAGCATTCTATCCGGGGATGAATGCCCACTGACGTTCTTACACATGACATCTGCATAAGCCAAGTCACCAGTACCTTGTGGAAGGTCCTGACTAACACCGAGCAGGCAGCGATGGGCCAAAAGTCAGCAGGGGATGCTGGGGTGGCTGTCTTGGGCAGCAAGGAAGTCTTGGCCTTAGAGGAGAGAGGAAAGAAGCTTACAGGAGGGGAGAAACAAGTTGAGGCGGTTGGCAGTGACCCCTGCCAGCAGGAATTGCAGCTGTGCCAGTGATTGGCCATCTGGACCTATGTTAATCACTTTGCTGAAGTGACTACACTAACACTTCTTTGTAAAAAAAAATAATCGTTAATATTGACGCTATTTTATAAAGGAACACAAGTTTTAATTCTGTTCTGATTCATTAACACAATAAACATGTTATTACAGGTAATACTACAGAGTAATTCGTAGCTGTCATGAAGATGAAAGCTTCTTGTTATCCCCTAAAGCCAACTTGTGAGGTTTTGTGCAAACTGCACTTTATCATTTTGAGTGGAAAAGATAGTCACCTGTGCGATCTATGAATACTATGATACATTAATATACAACTAAGTATCAGTGGATTACTGCTTCCACGATTTTATCTGTTTTGAGCAACATCAAGGCAAATTAGGATAAATATTGGAAAAACGGACTGTTTACCAACAAAAATCTTGTAATCGACACAACAAAATCTAGAAAAATGGGAGAGAATAATTTTCAATATTAGGTCCGAAATGTCTTCATACCATTTGCAGAGAATAATTGGTTACTTTTGTTGGACTCTTGAGCTAGACATAACGATATCTTTGCACTTAGGATAACGATGAAAAAAACTTAATATAATTCGGATTCCAACCAGAAGTAATACTGTGATTCAGTCTCCCAACAAAACATTTTTCCACAGTGTAAAGCATTTTTCAGATAATTGTCTGACAAACTCACTTCCGATAGCTGTTTGTCATTTCAGATTTATCAGTGGTCCAGTCATGTTAGAATGCTGGAATGTGAACAGGGAAGGGGCTGGGTGGATGAGGACAATGACTAAAGAAAGTTGAGGTCAGGAGGGCTGCAGGAATGGACACAGCAGGGAAAGTTCCCACCTGCACAATTCAGAAAAAAAGCTGGTGTTGGTGGAAAGGATCCATATGGTACAGGCTGTGAAGCAGTCTTTGGAATGAAGGATGCCATGTTTGGCAGCAAACTCAGTAACAGGATAGTCCACTTGTTTCTTGACCACAGTTTGTCAGTGGCCATTCATGCAGACAGACAGCTTGTCAGTTGTCTTGCCCACATAGAATGCACCACAGTGGTTGCAGGTGAGCTTGTAAATCACATGGCTGGTTTCACAGCAGTCTGTCTATGTGGGCAATGAAAAAACATTCTCGGATTTCCCGGTTAAGAAATACACTTTCTCCCAGGTGAAAATACACTTTTTTCCTTGTTAAGTAATAGTATACCTTCCATCGGAATCGTAAAATGTATCAGTCCTTTGAATGATTAGGGTTTTATAAACTGGCTTAGAACCTACCACCACTTTAGGAAGCAAACCCCAGAAAAAAAATGTGTTTTCGAAAGATCTCCGATTTGCAGCAACATGTACGCTGCATATTTTTGTATTATGAAAGTACATAGTCGAATTCCACCAAACACAGAACATTAGTTTCTGAAGCATTGAAATCGAGATTGCTATGAACTTTTGTAAGCCAATCATAGCTCATGTCAAGAGATCTCGCCAGCCGATGATAGATATTCACCGCATTTACATGGGGCTCCCAAAAGCGGATTTTGTACACCGATCTCCCAATATCGCTTCTGGGTGGTCACGTAAACACTTCAAAATCGATTCTGGAAATCCGCTTCTGGTCGCCGGTTTTCTAATTCCGCAATCAATTTTCGCTCCCGTGTAAACGCAGCTGCTTGGGCTGTCAGGTTTCGTCTTGTTTCCTAAAAATTTCGGCTAATATTGACAGAGTGCCTTTTTCTAAAGTGAATGATGAGTAGAAAATAGACTGAAGCTGTGTGTAGTGAGTGAGTGAAGAGTTATGAAACAATGTGTGTATAGTATGCAGTGACTGATGGTGAGATATGAGTGAACAATGTGGCATTACATTACTTGATAAGTTATTTGTAAAAAAAGTATTGTATACCAGGAGTAAATCTAATGATTGTCTCTAACTTGAAGTCTGTAAATATATGTGTATACGAATTAGCTTATTTTAAATTCATCTAAATTTGTAAATATTTTGACGTGTCCTATATCCTCGTAAAAGGAGATCTACGGATGAATAAAGCTACTACTACTACTACTACTACTACTACTACCACCACCACCACCACCACCACCACCACCACCACCTCATATAATTGAAGAGAAACAGCGATTGTGCTGACTACGTAATAAACTATATCAGCTGTTTTCCAGGCACCGGAGTTAACTGGCCTAGCAAATCCGCTTCAGACCTTAACATGTAAACACAACAGTGGAAAACAGTTTCCGAAATTCGGTTTTCGTCTTTCAGAAGATGTGTCGCACGTAAACATAGTGTTTCAGAGCATAGGACACATGTGGTGTAGTCAGCCTATGGCAACGTCACTGTTAAGTACTGCGAACACACAAATAGGAAAAGTTAATGGTTTAAATTAATGTACATAGTGCAGCTACATGAAAAGCTAATCTTTCACATATAATATTTGTCTTCTTGCGCGTGTTGCATTTCGATACATCACACAAATGTGCCAGTAAAATTTTACGTAATGACGTAAATGTCTGGTCTCGAAATTCTTCTAAGTGACTGGCCCTCAAACTGTTAAGCTGAAAATGAGAATCAGACGCTCTGCGATTTAAGAAATTCAAAGCACGTTCGCAATTGTAACGTAACTCGTACTGCGTAAAATGACACGTACTTTGTAAGTAACGCTTTTCAAACCACCAATCGCAATATTTTCTAGTGACCTGTTACAATTCGTTTCAGCAGTTGTCAGAGAGCCAGAAACAGCGTTACTGTGCCTGGGCAGCTACGATGACGTCGGTAGCCCGTATATTCGTACTATATAGCATAAAGAGATCTTACGTCATAAATGAAACAGGACATCAGAGGATACTCCAAGAGCATCGGAATTTCGTAAATCCTGCGAAAAGACGTCATTTGACTTGAAGGGCACATTTGTATTTCCAGATTCACAAAGAAGTAGGCTCCAACCTGATATGAAACTTTTTAGTGTGGTTTTCGGGATGCAAATTTTCTTGGAGTACCAGTACTGTATTATCTCATGTTTAGTTCTTTATTAAGGCATACTGCCATACGTCCCAGAAGATGACAACATGCACTTGAAATTCCGCAAAAAGTTGACATTAGTAATAATGTTTCAAATAAATTGACAAAAATAAATTCATTGTTTTGCAAGGCAATTGATGGGCGACTGCCAAAACCTGGAAATAAAATAAAATCAGAAAACTGAAACTAATAACATATTTAAGCCTTCCATAATTACTTAATTCACTTTATAGCTCCCGGCCACAGAAATCCGTTTGGTTTTCTTTTGACGTGAGAGCTGTGAACCAACAGGAAACAGCAAAATCACTACACGTGAACACGGTTCACGTAGAGACTGGCCCTAATCCCACTACATCTCAAGACTGCTCTGCGCTTAAGCGAATCTGGCAGCTTGGACGCGTAAGGAAAATTTTTCTCGGCAACACCTAACTGCTTGTTGCTACTTCTGATAGAGCCACCTACCTAAAAGATACACTCATCTAATCCACAGACCCTACTGAGCACCACCAACATATATGCGGAATTTTTTTGGGCCTACAGAAAGCTGGAGTGATCTTCAACTTGGAAAAATTCATTTTTGAGGTGAATGAGGGCAAATTCCTCTGACACTGGCTCCCGTCACCTCCTCAAGACAGTACTGGCAGTAGCAGACTTCTCACATCCTACTACCTTCAAAGACCTCTGACATTTCATTAACATGGTCAACATTTTCCGTTTCTATCTCGAAGACGCTGCTGTCACCTTATCCCTTTACTACAGCACTCCGTGGTGACAAAAACTGAGCAAACAAGTTGGTCCCTTGTACCCCAGCCATGATCAAGAGCTTCAAAAAAACAAAACACGACCCAGTCAATGTGGCCCTTCTATCCCACTCCCACACCCACGACCCCCCCCCCCCTTGAAATAGTGGCAGACACAAACCAGATGGCTGTCAGAGCCATCCTACAACGCATGGACAATATCTGGCAACTGCTCACCTGCTTTTCCTCTGAGCTCTTTCCGATACACAATGCTGCTGGGGCACATATGACCACGTGCTGCTTGCAGCCCATGAAGCCGTATGCTGTTTCCGATCTTCAGTTGAGGGATGCTTCTTCACAGACCATAGCCCCCCCCCTCATCCCTGGTTTTTGCAGGGAAGACATAGACCAGATCTCACCTCGACAGTTTAGGCTTCAGGAGTATATCGTACAATTCACTACTGACATCTGGCATCCCAGAAATTTCAGCCAATTTGAGTCAAAGCTGTGGTGGCAGTCTTTATTCAGACCTGGATGTCCTGCTTTAGTTGCCCACATGGCATCACTAAAGATCGGAGACACCAATTCATGTCGGCCCTCTTCCTCTCTCTGGCAGCCACCTGCAGCTCCAGTTTCCACCATACAACCAGCTACTACCCTGCAGCTAATGGTATGGTGGAGCGGTTCCACCACACACTTAAAGCCACCATCACATCTTATTCTTTTGAATGATCTGTTGCCCTACCCCAGGTACTTCTAAGCCTGTGGGTCGCACACAAAACCGACCTGGGAACCTCAGCTGCTGAGCCGACATACAGACAGCCACTCCCCATTCCTGGCAATTTTTTAGAAGTGAGCCTGCTCCCTCCTGAAAGCACAATCCCAGGTTTCATCCAACAGCTTCAGGGCTACATGGCTCAACTGTGACCAACACCTCTGCAACAGCACAATGTGCACCGTACCTCCATCCGCCGTGACCTCACAGCATACACAGACATCATGCTTTGGGTGGATGCATACCAACCACTTCTCTGCCCTCAGTATCCAGGCCCACACCTGATGTGATGCGGGGCAAGTCATTCTCCATTCGTGTGAATGGGTTAGCAACAACTGCCTCCATAGTATCATACTGGTTGTTACCTATCTCGTTTCTTAGATAACTGAAACTTTGTGGAATCTTATGCAGTACATTTTGGTAGGACCACACTCTCACCACGTGTTTTTGAATGAGAATAATACGACTAGTTCCAGCGCAATTTCAGCAAGACTTATTTTTTAGTAGCTGCTGAAAGATTACACACTGCAGATCTCATTTGTCTAGGGGTTCCCGAAGTTTCGTCTGCAAAATAATCATTCCAATAAGCATGGCCTGGGTTTTCTTAGTGTTTGAAATAAACATCACCGGATCTGAAATACTTTCAGCTAAAAATTATATTTATTCATACTTTTTGTTAGTAACTACACCATTTTCACTATGAACATTGATACTCTAAATCCATTATACCTGTCACATAAACACGTCCATCTCTCCCCAATACAGACAAAGAGAAGCAGACAAGCCAACATGTGCCGGAAGTTGCAGGCATTCCTACATTCTAGATTCTTTGGTCTACTGATCTTAATAAACTCCAAAGATACATATAAATAAATACATTTAAATATACAGCATTTAATATCTTAAACGAATCTGTTATTTATCATAAAAGAAAATATTCATAATTAAATAAATTAAACACCTTTTCTGGCAACATAATGAAATTACCTTAACTCTTTACTGTGGGCATCGTACTTTTTGTATGAGATAAACTTTATCTCCAACAGTTAAATACATTACAATAGACAGGCTCAAGCCGCCCATGTTCTAGAGTCCACTCCAACCAACAAGCACAGCACCATTGAGGGTACAGTTTCCCCCACCTACCACTGGATCCAGCCACAGCACCATCAACAATGCACCCGATATGATGCAGGCCAACACTGTTCCCTCCACTGCTTCTGACGTGCCATGGCCGCCACTGCCCCTCGATGCTGTGTCTGATACACCACCAGCTGACGCTGCCTCTGGTCCACCATCAATCGACTGTATGAGTGACACCCCTCCCAGTGCTTGGGACCTCATGCTGCCACAGCATTACCCTTTTTGCAGCCTCTAGCTGACAGACAGTGCCCCATCCCAACAGGCACCTGCCACTCTCAACGGTGTCCTCACCAACACTGCTAGCAACTGCACCATTGGAGCAGTGATGCTACTTTACACGCTCCCAATGCTGCACGCAGGATTTGCCCATGCCCTTCCTCTCACTGGTAACCACAGCACGAGCACAGCAGCAACAACCCGCGCATGCGCCACAGCAAGCATTATCAGCCAGCTTCAAACACCCCTCTGCAGAGTTGGTGGCCAAGCGGTTCTAGGTGCTAGAGTCTGGAACCACGAGACCACTACGGTCGCAGGTTCGAATCCTGCCTCGGGCATGGATGTGTGTGATGTCTAAGGTTATTTAGGTTTAAGTAGTTCCAAGTTCTAGGGGACTGATGACCTCAGCAGTTAAGTCCCATAGTGCTCAGAGCCATTTGAACCATTTGAACCTCTGCAGAGTTGACCCCAGTGTTCTCCTCTTGGTTAACAAGTATTAGAGCATCTCAAATGTCACTTAATTGTTAGCTTTTGGATTAATATGTTAGAACTAGACCAAGCTGCTCTTCTAGCATGCTGCATCATGTCTTACTGTTTTCTTATCTAGCACACTGCTTGAGCTTGTGCGCCCCTTAGGTGTATCGAAGGGAACATAAACCATTCCTTAAGACCTCTTGACTTTAACCTACATTCTGGTAGTTAGCTATCAAAATAATAATGATGGTAATTTTCAAGCTTTTCCTTCCACAAAGAAAGATATGGATGTGAGGCCCAAATACAAATGCAGCTAGAAACGTAAGGACCATCATCCTGATGATGCAGTTGTTTTCTATGGCAATATATCTTGCCTCTAAAATACTCAATCAGTTAAACCTATTCTATTTCTTTGACTAGAAGTAAAAAACACAGTGTAACCTATGTAACTACTGACTGAGAGAATCAAATGTCATATTATCACATTGTAAGTAAAAATGAAAGGAAAAGTTTGTTGAGATTTGCATCAAAGCCAGGTTTCAAATTGCAGAATCTTTCATATTTATTCCTTAAATATTACCTTTCTTAAAATACGGTTCATTAACAACAAAGTTCAGTATCATTGTTATTATGGGAGTTTTTGGGGGGACCAATGAATGTAGTCATTAAAAATAGGAATTTTTGAAAAGTAAGTTTTGTTAGGACAGGATTTTACTGGGCTTCCATAGCTCTGAACGCACGTTGTTTACTTAATAACATGTACATTTCACTTGTTTCCAGTAACTACAGATGCCTTTCTAATTTTTTAGTTTGCATCTATACACTGTTTTCTCTCTTTGTATCAATGGTAATATTTGTCTTATTGTCCTTTCCTCTCATTCTTAATTTCTTTTTAGATAATCTCACAAAGATATCTGTATATATGAACATATTGTTCATAAGACCTTAAAATAAAGAGAGCTAATGTGATCAGAGATCAAAAACAAGATGATATAAAGTCAACAGCTACATAAAGTAACAAAAAATGACAAACTTAAACAGATGGGGCAAATAAATAGGAAGTTCTTCCTAATGTTGATGAGCTCTTTTTTTCATTAGCCAGAAGAACAGCTCTGGGTACAGTGTTCTAAGCAGAGCTGCTATATGGGCTACAAATGAGCATGTTGTAAGTTCCTTTTTTTCTGTTGCAACAGCATACAGGATCTCCTCAGCCACTTTCTCCACTGGTGAACCATTTTCTGTTGCTGAATCCATAACTGCAGATGACATTATAAACCTCAAGTTAACTTAAGGTGGTGTTGTAGGAGAGTATATAGTGCAATTAATGTGTCACAGAAGCAAAAAATATCACAAAAAGTGTTTTGCAAAAAAAAATCTAGCAAAAATCAAAGTACTGTCATACCACTAGAAAACTATCTTACCTCCATAAGCCTCTCCATTTCCTGTCAATGCATTTACAGACAGCTTTGTGTGAATGTATCCCGGGCTCACAAGAGTAACATTTATATTGTGTGCAGCAACTTCTGCTCTCAGGGTGTCACTAAATGCTTGGACCGCATGCTTTGAAGCAGTGTAGGCAGACCTACACAAACATTGGCACTTTTAGAAAAAAACTGGAATAAATGAACCAATTATTTTGCATTTGTGTTTAACACATGGGTAGAGTCTTTTGAATTTACATTTACCTGTAAGGAATAGCTATCTTTCCTTGAACACTGCTTACTGACACTATGTGACCACTTTGCCTGTCAATCATAGATGGCAGGACTGCTAAAAAATAAACATAAATACATTTAACCACCAAATTACCCACAACCATGCTGGATATTAATGAAACAGTTAAGACTAAACTGACTTTGCAATGCTTGTTCCTCAACAGCGTCAGTCCAATGTGTGTGTGTGTGTGTGTGAGCGCGCGTGCGTGCGTGCGCTTGACAAAGGCCTTGTTGGCCAAAAGATAACTTTTCAACAGTCTTTTTGCTGTGCCTTTCTACAACTCAACATCTCAGCTATATGGTGAGTAGCAACTATCCTTTTCATTATATTGTTAAAATTCCATATGGGATTTTACATTGTTTGATTTTGTTGAAAAAAAAAATATTTCTGAATGGTTTGACGTGGATCACACAGAGCTAGCTTATGAGATGTTGAGTGACAGTGCTATTGTTCAGTGAGTCCAAGGGAAATCCTATGTGGTGAATGACACTGACAACATTTCTCTAATTCCAGAAACAGTACTCAGTCATGCATCAGCATGTCAATGGGCTGAAGGGTTACTGGACTATCTGGAACAGCATGAAATCGCTCCCCTCTCCGACAAGTTGTTGTTGCGTGAAATTTGTAGTGTCTCGCTGAGACAGAAATCAGTTCAAGAATATTTTGTTTCAAAGTAGAGTAGTGTAATGTGTAACTGGCTTGTACTCTGTTCTTTGTGAGTATTGTATTCTCACACATAATACAATGAATAAAGTAGAATTTATTATAAACATTACTTTCATTTCTGAAAGTATTTGTATGGAGTGTAGCCATGTATGGAAGTGAAACATGGACGATAAATAGTTTGGACAAAAAGAGAATAGAAGCTTTTGAAACACGGTGCTACAGAAGAATGCTGAAGATTAGACGGGTAGATCACATAACTAATGAGGAGGTACTGAATAGAATTGGGGAGAAGAGGAGTTTGTGGTGCAACTTGACTAGAAGAAGAGATCAGTTGGTAGGACATGTTCTGAGGCATCAAGGGATCATCAATTTAGTATTGGAGGGCAGCGTGAAGGGTAAAAATCGTAGAGGGAGACCAAGAGATGAATACACTAAACAGATTCAGTTGGATGTAGGTTGCAGTAGGTACTGGGAGATGAAGGAGCTTGCACAGGATAGAGTAGCATGGAGAGCTGCATCAAACCAGTCTCAGGACTGATGACCACAACAACAACAACAAAAACATTACTGTGTACTTTAATTGTGGGTTATCTGCAGAATTTGATTACGCATGGTTTCAGGTCCCCAATTACCATGAATAACTGGGAGTACACTGTAAAAATTATTTACGCAGTACATTTCTGTATCTCCTGGCAAAGATGATTTAAAATCATCTGTGGACCTGGTGACAACATGACACTTTGCCACAATACTTGTATTCATTTGGGCACAGACTCAGCTGTAGACCAAAGAATTTTCATTTAAACTTCCTGGCAGATTAAAACTGTGTGCCGGACCGAGACTCGAACTCGGGACCTTTGCCCGCGAAAGGCAAAGGTCCCGAGTTCGAGTCTCGGTCCGGCACACAGTTTTAATCTGCCAGGAAGTTTCATATCAGCGCACACTCCACTGTAGAGTGAAAATTTCATTCTAGAATTTTCATTTATGCTGTAGTTGTAACACACACAAATGGAAAAACCAATTTTACTTCACCTACAAGAGAGAATTCATATTCCAAAATACTTGCCATTGTCAACTTATCACAAGACTACATTTTTCTGACAATGCTTAAGAAAACTAATCGCTCTAGCTTCATAAATTCTCTCTTCACGACAGTACAGGACAGTGCTCTCAAAAGGTCAATCTTTATATCATCAGATCTTCTGTATGTCATTCTACAAAAGTGGTATTTTCTAAGTCCCATGCACGCAATATTAACTAGAAAATTTTGTGAAAACTATCAAGCGAAGAGCTGCTAACCAGTTTTAGTGAAGTTAATAAGAAGTGGCAAAAAGCTGCTACGGAGTATCGCAATAGCAACCGCAGCATGGCGACTTAGGTCAGAATAACACATACACAGAGGGACTTTGAGATGGTCTAGCTGCACTCAGCAGAAAACTACACCACACAGTGGTAATGGCCGTAGTGTGCAGATCAATGTCAGCACACCAGAGCAAAACTCTTGTTATGCACTATATGACTACATGCCAGGCCTTGGTGTAGAATAATGCACAACCAGAACCATACAAATAGGTTAAAATGTTGAGGCACCGGGACTACAACTAGGCACCACCACCACCACCACCACCACCACCACCACGATACCAGTGCCAAGCCAAATAACTAGACAACTGGGCACAGCCAGTAGTAGCCATGAGTTCAAGTTCAGGTTGGGCCAGTCGCCACCAGCATTGAGTTCATTGTGGGGCTTCATGTCTCAGGATCCACACAGCAGTCACCACGGGCCACTGTGGTGAGTGCATGTGGGGCTGAGTTGCAAGAAGAAGCCATTCCCCAATGAAATATAGCCACAGCACAACACACAGTGCTGTTTATGCCACACCTGTTGCCTGCTGAGGCTACTGGTCCTACTCCAGCCTGTTGTCAGCATCACAGGACACCTACGTGGGTATCTCCTCACCAGGTGGAAGCAGCCAGCCACAAGCCAGAGCTGGCCAGGATCAGTGGAGTGAGGCATGTTTGCATCGCTGAACTAATGTCACAATGGGTAAAAGTTGAATAAACATCTTTCTTTTGGTCAGCAGTATTTACAATGGATATCTTGGCCCATTGTTATCACCACTCATCTTCCCAAGTGCAAAAAACTCAAAAGAGTAGTGTCAGGAGAGCTGACATCACTGTAGTGGACAGCAGAGGGTGTTACACCCTCCACAGTGTGACACCCGAACTGCAGCCTGCAATATCGTGATTGTGGGTTGAGTGAGACTATTCTATTCTTTTTTGGTGACATTTAGGAGGCATCATAACTGCAGAGTGCTACTTGCTGTTCCAGGTAGTCCAGTAACCCTTCAGCCCATTGAAGTGCTGATGCATGATTCATTACTGTTTCTGGAATTAGAGAAATGTTATCTGCGTCATTGTCATTCACCTCCTCAGATTTCTCTTGTACTCACTGAACAATAGGACTGTCACTCAACATCTCATGATCTGGTTCTGTGTGATCCACATCAAACCAGTTAGAAACATTTTCTTTGTCAACAGTTTTCATGCCTAAGTAGCAGAGTAGTGCAATTTACTTGGTCACTCTGCCCCTTGTACCAAGTCTGTGGCAATTTTTTGTCTAAAGATGTATCTGTTTTGGCCACTTGTCAAGGCAGTGTAGAATGCCCAGATGGCTCATAAATAGACAGAAGAAAAAAGCATGGTAACATAAGTTGCTACAGAATGCTCTATTTAATTGTTGAATTGTTAGTACAAGGTTTGTAGAAATGAGTAAGGCTGATGCACTGGGCAAAAATCAGACACTCAAGGTGTCACCAGTGAGGAAGCTATTCAGTCATTTGTTAATCAGGTAGCTCAGTTGAGGGTAGAGAATACATTTGTAAATTATAAGCCAGCAGAAAATGTGAGGAAACAGAATCAGTGAAGTTGCAGACTCTAGGAGTGGATCCTGGTTTCTCCCGTTTCTGGCAGGTTGTTTGCTTGTTTGTTGTTTGTTGCTTTAGGGCACAAAACAGCTGTCATAAGCATCCATGTTCTAACACAAAATTGTGAATTACTGAATGAGTCTGAAGTCGTTAATACCCAGAGCCTAATGAACTGGAGTACAGGGATAGCTAAAAATGATCACTTCCCCTTTGAGGAGGTTCCTCACATGGTTGAAAATTAAATTTCCATCACTATATTACTGCAATGAATGAAAAGTAGAACATGATCTACAGCTTGTACTGTATCTGCTAAAATGTCGGATAATTTAGATGACAAACGTATATTAAAACACAAATGGTTACAAAGTCGGCATTGGGTCAGAAGATGGCACTCTTTCAATGGTTGGTTGCAGTAAGCACAGAGTGGTGCACGGTCTCCACTTAAATGAAAGTGACTGACACGACAATACCGAGTAGGTAGGTCATCTGGTAATGTGATGGCATTTGTACAGGAAATCTTGTCATCAGCCAACATGGGTGGTTGGTCAGCTAAACAGTTGTTACAGATAGCAAGGTTGCATCTGTCTGGGGAGGCAAAGTCATTTGTATAATGCACAGAGGAACTACACAAGGTAGAGACTTTTGAGCAACTTAGACAAATATTAGAACAGAGATATAGAAAGCAAAACAGTGCACAGTCTTTCAATGTACAGTTGAGTGTAATTTCGAGAAGGCATTAGGATTTTGTGGATATGATTAGAAAACTTAATTTGAACATGTATGAGTTGACAAATAATGAGGAAGTGAACGAGGTGTTGCTACAGGAAGCTGAGCAATGACTGCTTGATGGTTTCCTAAAGGGTTTAGCACCAGCGATGTCTAGGAGGGTGTCTGGAGTGCCTAAGGATCTCCATGCAGCAGTTAGGGTGGGATTGGAATACGAGGAAACTGACATTGCGTCAGAGGTAAGGTTTCGGAAAAATGTTTTTGTATCAAGTGGAAGAAGTTTTAATTATGGGGCATGCCAGCCACAGAGTAATAGGAATGGTATAAACTACCAGCAGTTTGATGAGAATAGCCGCAGATTTAGTATGGATCAGCAGCAGGGGTACAGGAGTAATATTAAGTGTGGTATGGGTGGTAAGAAGTACCCTGATAAAAGTGAACACAGTAAAAGTTGATGCAAAGGCAGAATGTGCCATAGTGGATGTAAATGGTGGTTAGAGTATAAGTTTTTGTTGGACAGAGGGACGTGTGTGTCAGCAACCTTGAGAGATTTAGTGGGCAAGAGGTGATGGAACTCTTCATGTTACATGTTGTGTGGGTCCAGGGACAATGAGACATACTAAGACTGAGGTCGGTAATGATGAGTCAGTTTGTTGGCGACAACCAAGTTTAAGCAATGTGTATAACTAGGGTCTCATGTAAGCAATGGCCAGCATTATCCAAGAGCTCAGTGGGAAGACATTCCAGCTACAGGAAGCTGTCGTCAATGTTGAACTCTGGCAAGGAGTTAACCCATGAACAATGACATTAATACTTAATTCATATGACAGTGTGTCAAGTGGTACCAGAAAATCACTATGGGGGAGTGTTGAGCCATGTTATGTATAGTGGAACCATTGGAAGATAGTGGTATTAGATTCACAATGCTTACAAGGACAGGGTGAAGGCAAAATGATACCCCATCAATGAGGATATTTTTGGGGTTGAGGAGGTTAAGCTGTTAAAGGGAATGTTAGTGTCAACGCTGTAAATTCTGAATGAGGAAGATTGCCACATAAAGTTGTGGGCTATAAGAGGGCACTGGATGATGTTAGGGTAGTATTTCACGAGAAGGTGAGGAAATTTAAAGGGGACTGAGAGGGTGCAGATGGAGGAACTGTAATTAGAATCCCAAGACCTGTTCTTTTCATCAGGGCCTTGCCTGAGATGACCGTAACACAACAGAGGATTTTGATGGGGAGCAGTGCACCAGTTTATTGGAGGTCTAACAGAATACCACAGTCTGCACGACTCATTTTGGAGGAATTTATCAATCACCAATTGACTGACAACAGTATAACAGATGAGAATAGTAGCCTCTGGGAGGGGGAGGGGAGGGAGGGTGGCACTTGTGATTATACTGAAGCAGTCTACACATTGTTCAAGGAAATATCTATTATGTAGCGACTAACACCATTTAAATACCAAGACTATGATGGTTGCCTACTTGCCTACCCTATTCTGCACATTACAGAAATGACTGATAATCTTGGACAGAGCCAGTACTTCTCAACCATGGACTACGACTGGATGCCATCAGTTAGAAGTGGCTCCAGAGGATGGAGAGAGGACTGCATTTTCAGCACCATGAGGTCATTACCAGTATAGAAGAATGCCATTGGGTTCGAAAAATGCTCTCTCAACATTCCAGCGTTCATTGTATTGAGTGTTGAAAGGACTGAAAAGTTGTCAGTGTCTGGTGAATCTGGACAAAAAAAAAAAAAAAAAGCATCTTTTCAAAGTGATTGCAGAATCACAGGCAGAGTTACAATATTTTCTGGGTCTCAGAAACTATTACAGAAAATTGTAACAGGGTTTGGGGATATTGTGAGGCTGCTCACACAGTTGTTGAAGAAAGGCATCCTACTAATATGGTCTGAAGAGTGTCAAAAGGTATGTAACAAATAAAAAGAGGTATTAACATCATGTCTAGTGTTTGTGTTTCCAGACTTTTGAAAGGAATTTATATTGTCACTGATGCTTTGAACCATGTCCTTGGCTGCGTTTTGAGTAAGAAGGTTGATGGATAAGAACATTGCTTTTGCATCAAGACAGTTGAATGGAGCAGAGAAAAATTATTCAATGATAGAGGAAGATATTTTGCCTGGCATGTGGTGTGACATACTAGGAGTATTATTTGTACAGAAGGAAGTTTTAAGTTGGTGACAGACCATGCTGCTTTGAAGTGGTTACTAGGTTTGATGGTTGGTTGGTTTGTGGGATTGAAGGGACCAGACTACTAGGGCCATCGGTCCCCTTTTCCACAAACTTGAAACATCTACAAAGAATAAAAACAAACAATAGAGATGACAAGAGATGACACAGGACAAGAAAGACACAGACAGAGACCAGAAAAAAGAAATTAAAATCACACTGAGTGTGACAGTGGTTGGCCGACCATAGAAACAAAAAAGGAAAAGCCAACCACCAAGAAATACACTAAAATCGTAGGGCAAAGGCCAGACTCAGCACACAAAAAAAGGACAAACACTTAGATCAAGCGATAAAAACCCCCCTGCATGAATAAAACTCAAAATTAAATCTGCCATTGCAAGGTCATCTGATAAAAGTGCAGGAAGTGTATCAGGCAGAGCTAACGTCTGCCTGAGTGGAGTTAAAAGTGGGCAGTCCAACAAGATGTGGAGCACCGTCAAAGCTGACCCACAGCAACATAAATGGGGTCCTCGCAGCGCAATAAATAGCTATGTGTCATCCAGGTGTGACCAATGCGCAGCCGGCAGAGGACAACAGAGTCCTTGCGAGGGACCCGCAAGGAGGAGTGCCATGCACCAGTAGCCTCCTTGATAGCCCGAAGTTTGTTGGGTGAAGGAAGGGTGCACCATTCTTCACCCCAGGTGCAAAGTATCTTCTGCAGCAAAACTAACCTGAGGTCACTCTCCAAAAGGCCAATCTCCAAGGCTGGTGTACCGACAGCCTGTTTGGCCAGTGTGTCAACACGTTCATTTCCTGGGATGCCTACAAGACCCGGGGTCCACACAAAGACCACAGAGCGGCCGCAACTGGCAAGAATATGGTGGGACTCCTGGATAGCCATCACCAGACGAGAGTGAGGGAAACACTGGTCGATAGCTCATAAACCGCTCAGGGAGTCACTACAGATAATGAAGATCTCACCTGAGCAGGAGCGGATATGCTCTAGTGCACGAGAGATGGCGACCAGCTTGGCAGTGAAAACACTGCAATGAGTGTTGTTCATAATGAGCCCCTAGAGTAAGAGCATAACCGACACGACCAGCAACCATTCAACCGTCAGTATAGATAACGTCAGAGCCTTGAAACGCGGCAAGGATTAAAAGAAAGTGGCTACTAAGTTTGAAGGACCCATAGACTGACAAGATGGGCATTAAAACCCAGTGAATTTGAGTACGAAGTATTACGCAAACAAGGGATGATGCATGGAAATGTGGAAACTCTAAGCAGGAAAATAGCAGTGATACAAGTACTAGGTCAATGCCCATCTGAATGGCAACAGCACAAGGTGCTGACAAGGAGTGCAAATGGTATAGCAAGCAACAGCAATTTAGCATGTATGACTGATTATTGGGTAATGAGTAGGGGGATGAAGTTGGCACATCACAGTTTCTGCAAAATATCTTCACAGCACTGCACTTTAATAGTGGTTCCACATTCGAGAAATATGATGAGCAGAGGGCCCCGGCAGACGAAGAGGTCATCATCTTAACGTGGTGCCACCATTCCAAGCCTGACAGCGATAGGCAAAGCCAACAGTGAGCCTGACAGCGATAGGCAAAGCCAACAGTGGAAACACTCTACATCTCCCCTGAAAAAGAAATCCAAAGCTGTTCACACAAGTTCTGGTAAGGTGGTGATGACCGCTTCAACTGCAGGGGGCCTCAACTCTTCGAGTTCCTGAACTATAGAACCACAATCAATGTGCAGTGCTATGAAGGCACTTTGCCGAAACTGCAATGTGTCATAAAGCCGAAACGCCAAATGAATGCTCTTAGGTGTAATCATCCTGTTGCATGTTAACACCCATCCCTATATTGCTAATCAGAAATGCAACGCTTCAGCAGCGTGGTCGGGAAACACTGCAACATTCACCATACAGCTCAAATCTTCCAGTATGTGCTTTTTTACATGTGTGGCAACCTGAAGAAAGACACTTATGGAAGTCAATATCAGTCAGACAAGGTAGTGCAGGTGTGTTTGGGGTCAAGAATATTACAATGATGTGACAAAACTCATGGGATAACTTCTAATAGCATATCAGACCTCTTTTTGTCTAATGTAGCACAGCAGCTTGAGGCGGCTTGGACTCAACAAATCGTTGGAAGTCCCCTGCAGAAATACTGAGTCATTCTGCCTCTATAGATGTCCCTAATTGTGAAAGTGATGTAAGTGCAGGATTTTGTGCACAAGCTGACCTCTCGATTATGTCCCACATATATTCGATGAGATTCATGTCAGATGATCTGAGTGGCTAAACCATTTGCTTGAACTGTCCAGAATGTTTTTCAAACCAATCACAAACAATTATAGCCCGGTGACATGGCACATTGTCATTGATAAAAACTCCATTGTCATTTGTAACATGATATCAATGCACGGCTGAAAATATTCTCCGAGTAGCCAAAGACCCAGGGGACCCAGTCCATTGCATGTAAACATAGCCCCAACATTACGGAGCCAACACCAGCTTGTACAGTGGTTTGTTGACAACTTGTGTCCATGGCTTCGTGGGGTGTGCATCACATTTGAACCGTACCATAAACTCATACCAACCGAAATCGGGATTCATCTGACCAGGCCACAGTTTTCCATTCATCTACGGTCCAACCAATATGGTCACGAGCTGAGGAGAGGCACTGCAGGCAATGTCGAGCTGTTAGCAAAGGCACTCATGCTGGTCATTAATGCTAAATGTCACCACACTGCCCCAATGCTTATCTATTAGCACTGACAACTCCATGCAAATGCTGCTCCTCTTTGTCGTTACATGAAGGCTGTTGATCACTGCATTTTCTGTGGTGAAAGGTAATGGCTGAACTGTGATATTCTCGGCACACTCTTGACACTGAGCATTGTAGAATATTGAATTCCCAAATGATTTCTGAAATGGAATGTCCCATGTGTCTAGTTTCAACCACCATTCTGCAGTCACAGTCTTAATTCCCATCAAGCAACCACAATCACGTCAGAAACCTCTTTATGTGAATCACCCGAGTACAAATGACGGCTCCGCCACTGCACTGCCCTTTTATAGCTTGTTTACGTAGTACTGCCACCATCTATATATGTGCACATCACTATCCCATGTCCTTTGTCACCTCAGCGTATATGGATCAGTAACTTTAATAGTAGGGATGGGTGTTATGCAACAGGAAGATTCCGTCCAACAGCATCCCTTTCATTTTCACTTTATGGCACATCACAGTTTTTGCAGTGTCTTCACAGCATTGCACATTGATTGTGGTTCCACACATGAGGAACTAGAGGAGCAGAGACCCCCTGCAATCCAAGAGGTCATCATGACCTTATCAGAACTTGTGTGAACAGCTTTGTATTTCTTTGGCCGGGGAGACGTGAAATGTTTCTACTGTTGGCTTTGCAATGGTGGCACCACATTAAGTCATGATGACCTTGTTCAGTTGTAGGTGACTTCTGTCCATCGAGTTTCTCAAGTGTGGCTCCACAATCAATGGGCTCTGCTGTAAAGATATTTTGCAGAAACTGCAATGTGCCATAAAGTCAACTTGCTGAGGAATGACGCTGGACAGAATCACCCTGTTGCACAATAGAGCATGCCCCCAAACTGCCTACTGGATGAAGGCTGTACTAAGGCAATTTGGTTGGGGACACTACAACATCCTCCATACAGAGCAGATCATTCACTGTGCAATTTTCAAGTCTTTGGCAATCTGAAGAAAGTTTATTTACTTATTTATTTATTTATATATCTAAAAACAAAGATGATGTGACTTACCAAACGAAAGCGCTGGCAGGTCAATAGACACACAAACAAACACAAACATACACACAAAATTCTAGCTTTCGCAACCAACGGTTGCTTCGTCAGGAAAGAGGGAAGGAGAGGGAAAGACGAAAGGATGTGGGTTTTAAGGGAGAGGGTAAGGAGTCATTCCAATCCCGGGAGCGGAATGACTTACCTTAGGGGGAAAAAAGGACAGGTATACACTCGCACACACACACATATCCATCCACACATATACAGACACAAGCAGACATATTCAAAGGCAAAGAGTTTGGGCAGAGATGTCAGTCGAGCTGGAAGTGCAGAGGCAAAGATGTTGTTGAATGGCAGGTGAGGTATGAGTGGCAGCAACTTGAAATTAGCGGAGATTGAGGCCTGGTGGGTAACGGGAAGAGAGGATATATTGAAGAGCAAGTTCTCATCTCCGGAGTTCAAATAGGTTGGTGTTAGTGGGAAGTATCCAGATAACCCGGACGGTGTAACACTGTGCCAAGATGTGCTGGCCGTGCACCAAGGCATGTTTAGCCACAGGGTGATCCTCATTACCAACAAACACTGTCTGCCTGTGTCCATTCATGCGAATGGACAGTTTGTTGCTGGTCATTCCCACATAGAATGCGTCACAGTGTAGGCAGGTCAGTTGGTAAATCACGTGGGTGCTTTCACACGTGGCTCTGCCTTTGATCGTGTACACCTTCCGGGTTACAGGACTGGAGTAGGTGGTGGTGGGAGGGTGCATGGGACAGGTTTTACACTGGGGGCGGTTACAAGGGTAGGAGCCAGAGGGTAGGGAAGGTGGTTTGGGGATTTCATAGGGATGAACTAACAGGTTACAAAGGTTAGGTGGACGGCGGAAAGACACTCTTGGTGGAGTGGGGAGGATTTCATGAAGGATGGATCTCATTTCAGAGCAGGATTTGAGAAAGTCGTATCCCTGCTGGAGAGCCACATTCAGAGTCTGATCCAGTCCCGGAAAGTATCCTGTCACAAGTTGGGCACTTTTGTGGTTCTTCTGTGGGAGGTTCTGGGTTTGAGGGGATGAGGAAGTGGCTCTGGTTATTTGCTTCTGTACCAGGTCGGGAGGGTAGTTGCGGGATGCGAAAGCTGTTGTCAGGTTGTTGGTGTAATGGTTCAGGGATTCTGGACTGGAGCAGATTCGTTTGCCATGAAGACCTAGGCTGTAGGGAAGGGACCATTTGATGTGGAATGGGTGGCAGCTGTCATAATGGAGGTACTGTTGCTTGTTGGTGGGTTTGATGTGGACGGACGTGTGAAGGTGGCCATTGGACAGATGGAGGTCAATGTCAAGGAAAGTGGCGTGGGATTTGGAGTAGGATCAGGTGAATCTGATGGAACCAAAGGAGTTGAGGTTGGAGAGGACATTCTGGAGTTCTTCTTCACTGTGAGTCCAGATCATGAAGATGTCATCAATAAATCTGTACCAAACTTTGGGTTGGCAGGCCTGGGTAACCAAGAATGCTTCCTCTAAGCGACCCATGAATAGGTTGGCGTACGAGGGGGCCATCCTGGTACCCATGGCTGTGCCCTTTAATTGTTGGTATGTCTAGCCTTCAAAAGTGAAGAAGTTGTGGGTCAGGATGAAACTGGCTAAGGTAATGAGGAAAGAGGTTTCAGGTAGGGTGGCAGGTGATCGGTGTGAAAGGAAGTGCTCCATCGCAGCGAGGCCTTGGATGTGCTGAATATTTGTGTATAAGGAAGTGGCATCAATGGTTACAAGGATGGTTTCCGGGGGTAACAGATTGGGTAAGGATTCCAGGCGTTCGAGAAAGTGGTTGGTGTCTTTGATGAAGGATGGGAGGCTGCATGTAATGGGTTGATTTACATTTTCTTTGCATGGAGCCATCGTAATGATGGCTTTTGTAAATGTCAGACTTAATACTATGGTTATATTTACACTTATAAAACACACTATATTCTGTAGCTGTTGCTTCTTATGCCTGATTCTTACATTTATCACATTACAACTGATATGCTAATGCCTCGTGTTACAATCACTATCTTAAAATTCGTTGAAAGAATATAAACATTTCTCTGATAGAAAAGATTTTAATTTTGTTTTAAAACATTTCCCGTGTACATTCTTAGAGAGTTTGGTAGCTTGTTATACCACTGATATATGGACTTCTATCAGTCATTTTTAACGTTGTTCTGTTACAGAAATAGTTACACTTTGTTCTAGTGTTGTGATCATGTACATCACTGCCCTTGATAGCTTCTGTTGGTTGACTTATAAAACAAGAATGAGTGCAGTTGTGGATCCGTCAGCAGCCAAGAGCGTTTTATGAAACAGGAACTGATCATTTCGTCGCCAAGTGCGATAAACTTCATAACGCATGTGGTGATTACTTTTGAATGGATCCGTTCTGTTGTCCCATTGTGGTGGATATTTGGTTTTCATTTGACTGCCCCTTATATCCTTTGATGGTGCACTCTCTGTAGTCTCATTATTTACTTTCAGTTTAGTTCTGTTAGGCTTTTTTCCTTGTAAAAAAGCTCATACTACTGAAATTATTTCCATTAAGACTTGTTTGTTAATCAGTCGTGTATATATGAGCCTTATTAGCTTCCAGTCTTACTACTTTGGCATCCCAAATGTAATTTCATTGGTACCACTGGCAAATAACAGAACAGTAATCAAATGAAATCATGAACAGTACAAAAGCCCACACATTCGCATACTGTCGGCATAGGGCTGCTATGTTTTGCAGTTATTCTCACACTACTGATGGCACTACCACCTTCAGATGCCAGCAGAAGTGCTGTTTCTATTGCATCTCTTAGGTAATAATTATTAGCGCTCTCACCAATATGGTTGTCTTCCCTGCAGACTGCTAACACTGTGGTGACTTGTAAATCAACATTTCTTCTGCTATACACAAGGTAACAATTTTTAAGCATACAGTTCATTATTACAAGTTTCTAGCATGCACAAGGAGTTCATATGAAATAAACAGGTTTATCAGTTGAACACTAGAAAAACAGTCTTCATATTTTATATGCAATGACTGATCCAAAGAACAACATATTAAAAATCATACTACTAGCAAACAATACAAGTAATAAGATGCAATGAAATATGTTTTAATGGTCTATTACTTATTGTCATAAGGCATGTACAAACCTAATTGTGCTTTACATATTACATGGGTGATTTACATACCTTTTGTAAGTGCCACCTGCCCAAAGTAATTAATAAGCATGAGTTTGATATCAACATCAATGGATGTGGTCAGTATATTGCCCCGATAACTGATTCCTCCATTATTTATTAAAATATCAATATGACCAAAAATCTCAAGAACCTTTGCTACTTTTCCTGGTAAAGCATTCAAATCAGAAAGGTCCAGGGGCAAAACAACAGGAGGATGCGTAACATCAGTCTGAAACATATTCAGTTCTTGCAAGAATTTTTTTTCTATTTGTGTGTGTGTGTGTGTGTGTGTGTGTGTGTGTGTGTGTGTGTGTGTGATGAGACATAATAGCAACAAATGTTGACAATCATCTATCATTTTAAACAGGATATCGTTCTCAAATAACTGAAAACAGTTGCTTTGCCAAAATATCAATTCTTGCAATTACAGAGAAGAAGTACATAAGTAGATGCAAGAGCAGAAAGTAGGAAACCAATGTAGGCAAAAGAAAATCCATAAGACATTAGCAATAAATGTAGAATCAGAAAAAGGCAAAAATATGACAAATGCTACAACACAACAAAAACAGCTTTTTCTGAACACCAGGCTTAGCCTATATTATTAAGTTGCCAGCATTTCAAGTGGTAGCTGTGGCATTAAAGATTTCTACTTATTATCAGTTTGGTTCTATTTGGCTGGAATTTAAAACAATAATAATAATAATAATAATAATAATAATTATTATTATTATTATTATTATTATTATTATTATTATATTATTATTATTATTTCTATTTTTCTCAGACCTTAGGTATGGTTAAAAATGGAAAGTGACGCAGATCTTCATCAAGCGTGACTTCCTTTTAACTGTACGGTATATGTTACACTGTATTTAGGAACTTTCGGGTTATTGAACACGTATCAATAACTACGGATTTCTGTAGTTGTATATATACGTTTGGATGTAGCTGTATTGCGTTGATGTACTGGTGGATATTGTGTGGTATGACTCCTGTAGTTGATAGTATAATCGGTATAATGTCAACTTTATCCTGATGCCACATGTCCTTGACTTCCTCAGCCAGTTGTATGTATTTTTCAATTTTTTCCCCTGTTTTCTTCTGTATATGTGTTGTATTGGGTATGGATGTTTCGATTAGTTGTGTTAATTTCTTGTTTTTATTGGTGAGTATGATGTCAGGTTTGTTATGTGGTGGTGTTTTGTCTGTTATAATGGTTCTGTTCCAGTATAATTTGTATTCATCATTCTCCAGTACATTTTGTGGTGCATACTTGTATGTGGGAACGTGTTGTTTTATTAGTTTATGTTGTATGGCAAGTTGTTGATGTATTATTTTTGCTACATTGTCATGTCTTCTGGGGTATTCTGTATTTGCTGGTATTGTACATCCGCTTGTGATGTGATCTACTGTTTCTATTTGTTGTTTGCAAAGTCTGCATTTATCTGTTATGGTATTGAGATCTTTAATAATATGCTTGCTGTAATATCTGGTGTTTATTGTTTGATCCTGTATTGCAATCATGAGTCCTTCCGTCTCACTGTATATATTGCCTTTTCTTAGCCCTGTGTTGGATGCGTCTTGATCGATGTGTGGCTGTGTTAGATGATACGGGTGCTTGCCATGTAGTGTTTCCCTTTTCCAATTTACTTTCTTCGTATCTGTTGATGTTATGTGATCTAAAGGGTTGTAGAAGTGGTTATGAAATTGCAGTGGTGTAGCCGATGTATTTATATGAGTGATTGCTTTGTGTATTTTGCTAGTTTCTGTTCGTTCTAGAAAGAATTTTCTTAAATTGTCTACCTGTCCATAATGTAGGTTTTTTATATTGATAAATCCCCTTCCTTTCTGCTTAATGTGAATCTTTCTGTTGCTGAATGTATGTGATATATTCTATATTTGTGGCATTGTGATCGTGTAAGTGTATTGAGTGCTTCTAGGTCTGTGTTACTCCATTTCACTACTCCAAATGAGTAGGTCAGTATTGGTATAGCGTAAGTATTTATAGCTTTTGTCTTGTTTCTTGCTGTCAATTCTGTTTTCAGTATTTTTGTTAGTCTTTGTCTATATTTTTCTTTTAGTTCTTCTTTAATATTTGTATTATCTATTCCTATTTTTTGTCTGTATCCTAGATATTTATAGGCATCTGTTTTTTCCATCGCTTCTATGCAGTTGCTGTGGTTATCCAATATGTAATCTTCTTGTTTAGTGTGTTTTCCCTTGACAATGCTATTTTTCTTACATTTGTCTGTTCCAAAAGCCATATTTATATATTTATATCATTGCTGAATATTTCTGTTATCTTTAGTAATTGGTTGAGTTGTTGCTGCCAGTAGTTTTGGATCATCCATGTATAGCAAATGTGTGATTTTGTGTGGGTATGTTCCAGTAATATTGTATCCATAATTTGTATTATTTAGCAGGTTGGATAGTGGGTTCAGAGCAAGGCAGAACCAGAAAGGACTTAATGAGTCTCCTTGGTATATTCCACGCTTAATCTGTATTGGCTGTGATGTGATATTATTTGAATCTGTTTGTATATTAAGTGTGGTTTTCCAATTTTTCATTACTATGTTTAGGAACTGTATCAATTTAGGATCTACTTTGTATATTTCCAATATTTGTAGTAACCATGAGTGGGGTACACTATCAAAAGCTTTTTGGTAATCAATGTATGCGTAGTGCAGTGACCTTTGTTTAGTTTTAGCTTGATATGTCACCTCTGCATCTATTATCAGTTGCTCTTTACATCCTCGTGCTCCTTTGCAACAGCCTTTTTGTTCTTCATTTATAATTTTGTTCTGTGTTTTATGTGTCATTAATTTCTGTGTAATGACTGAAGTTAATATTTTGTATATTGTTGGTAGGCATGTTATGGGGCGATATTTAGCTGGGTTTGCTGTGTCTGCTTGATCTTTAGGTTTCAGATAAGTTATTCCATGTGTAAGTGTATCAGGGAATGTGTATGGGTCTGCAATGTAACTATTAAATAATTTAGTTAGATGTGAATGTGTTGAGGTGAATTTCTTTAGCCAGAAATTTGCTATTTTATCTTTTCCAGGGGCTTTCCAATTGTGAGTAGAATTAATTGCTTGGGTGACTTCATGTTGCAAAATTATCACTTCAGGCATTTGTGGTATCATCTTGTATGTGTCTGTTTCTGCTTGTATCCACCGTGCATGCCTGTTATATTGTACCGGGTTTGACCATATGTTGCTCCAGAAGTGTTCCATGTCTGTTATGTTTGGTGGATTGTCTATTTTAATGTGTGTGTTATCTATTGTCTGGTAAAATTTCTTTTGGTTTGTGTTGAATGTTTGGTTCTGTTTCCTTCTATTTTCACTTTTTTTGTATCTTCTAAGTCGTTTGGCCAACGCTTGTAATTTCTGCTTCTTTTCATCTAATTGCTCTATTGCTTCTTGTTGTGAGATTTTACCTAACCTTTTTCGTTTTTTTTCTGACATTTCATTTCTTATAAATTGTGTTAGCTGTCCGATGTCTTTTCTCAGTTTTTCTATTCTGATCTGTAGCCTGTGTTGCCATGCTGGTTTTGTGGGTTTCTTCTGTGTGTTGGTTGGTTCTGATCTCTGCCTAGTGTGTATATTTAGTGTAGTGAGTGCTCCTATATAAACCAGTAGTTGTAACTCTTCCATAGTTGTGTTTTCATTTATTTTGTTGTGTATGATTGTGTTGATAGTTTTTATTGTTGTTTCGACTTGTGGGTTATTTGGCAGTCTATGCAAGAATGGTCTAATGTCTGTATTTGTGTCTTTGTATTCTATATATGTCAGCTGAAATTTTTCTTCTATATCTGACATGTGTGTCACTTCGTGTTCTATTTGTGCTTGTTCTGGTGGCTGCCTTAAGATTTCGTTTTCCTCTGATTGTTTAATTGATGCGTGTTGTTCTTTGTTTGTTTGCTCTGGGATGTTTGAGTCCATTACTGTATTTTCTTCTTCTTCTGATTGCACATTATTTTGTTCCAGTATTTGTTGTACTTCTTGTTTGATGTTTTCTAATTCTGACTGGGGTATCCTGTTATTTTTGATTATTACACGGATCTGATCAGCTAGTCGTCGTTCTGTTAAAAATTTTAATTCTGGATATCTGGTAATAAATGTTGTGTATACTTGTGATCTATATCCAGTTGTGTTGGTTCCAAAGTTTGTTGCTTGGTAATAACAGAACATGAGGTGTCGATTAACTTCATCTGACCATCTCATCCTCTGTCTGTTTTCCTTCTAGGGTGGTTGCAGGAAGCATATCCTGCAAA
Organism: Schistocerca piceifrons; assembly: GCF_021461385.2. Taxonomy (NCBI): domain Eukaryota; kingdom Metazoa; phylum Arthropoda; class Insecta; order Orthoptera; family Acrididae; genus Schistocerca; species Schistocerca piceifrons. The sequence goes on from NC_060140.1 coordinate 877,197,313, forward strand.
ACACCTCTATTTGGATTTAAATCATTTTTCAGTTGGCTAGCAGTGTCGTTACCATTGTGGGCGGGCATAGGGTTCAAGCATCGTCCCCGACCATGACGGCGCGTGTCCGAGGCTTCTTTAGTTCTGTCCTGAACTAACTAATCACACTAAAAGTGGGGTTAGCCCTATTAGTGGTTTGTTCTTTTCGTCGCCTTTTACAACTGGCAGAACATACCGGAGGCCTATTCTTTTCCCGGGCCTCCACGGGAATTATTATTATTATTATTATTATTATTATTGTGACAAAGTCCTATCCCTGTAATGTCCCATTCTGTTCACCTTGACTCTTCACACCATAGCCCTGCATGGCAGTGACCAGAGATGGATGGATGTGCAGGATTTAGCAGCTCTCCCTAGAGCTTGTGTGATAGACTGCAGTGCAAATCTCTACACTGATGTATGCTTCCAATAGCCAATAACTAGAGTGGTGTGCAACGAAGAAGGCATGTGAGTGATGTATGCTACACACAAAGAGACTAAGAATACTTAGTGGCATCACCAATGTTCCGTTCCACACAAGACGCTCCAGCTTAGCTCATTTCTCATTCCTGGTAGCTGGCAACAAAGAGGCATGCTCTACGGCAGGAGCTTCTGATTTTGTTGAAAAATTGACACACTCAGAAAACTAGCCTCCTCATTTGTGAAAATAATATTTGTTGAAGACGTCATCCATAACACACACTACATGGCTAAATAGCCTCATGATGCCTACACAAACACAAAAATCAACAGGAGATATACTATGTGGACTCTGGAGTGCAAAGATGGTCACAGCCTATCTGTTGCCGGGCTGCGAGGAGTGTTAGTACAGACCCCTCTGAGGTCGGCACCCTGAAGTGATGCACCCCTTGCACCCCTAGGGCCACCTCTGCTGAAGTTTACGCTATTGACAGGTGCGACAGAACGACACTATTGGGTGATGGGTCAAGTGGCACACTGCCGCTTGCTACCGCACATAAATCCCACCGATCAACTTCTTAGTTGTACACAACTCTTTGAAACAATTTATTCTGAAATCTGTAAATATTTACTTTGCTTACACTGTGTGTAGTTAATAACATATTTTTTACTCTTCTGAGTTCATCTTCACGTCGTGCTGCAAGGACAACTCTACAACCAGCTCGGTAGAAAGCATGAGCCAGTGCCTCACCTAAGCCGGAACTAGCACCTGTTATCAGAACCACCTGCAACAGTAACATTGCGAATTGCCATGGCTGTTGTATCTCTGTGCCCTGAACAGTTTTACAGTATATTATCACAAAAAAAATTATTACCAAAGCTGTTACAAAAACAAACTCTTATCAGAATCAGCAGCAGAAAAGTAGTTGGCCATGATGTTATTTGCTAAGGATGTTGCATGTCCTGGTTGTGTGATAAATCTGACAGTAAAATTTAACGAATGTATGCCGATGAAAGAGATGCATGACATGCTGAGCACCAAAATTTTCCTTCAGAAGTGTAGTGTATTGAAAGAATACATTAAATGTGGAAATGCAATGAAACTGTCCGTTTCCCATATCAGTGACAGATGTGTATAGCACTGTTCAGGACGACAATTTGTGACACTATTTCACGCAGATTCAAAAAGTCTAGGCTGACAAGTGCAATATCATTCATTTGACTTACTATATGAGAGGCAAATGCAATCAAGAAAATTAATAAATTATGAAACAGAATTTCTGGTCAGTAGTTACCTGCAGGTGACAAAACATGCAGCACTGTTGATAAATACATATAAAAGGAAGACTGTCACACTTGTAGCTTTCAGAACATAGGTCCTTCTTTGGGGAGAAGAGATGGATAGCTTGGGGAAGGTTAAAAAGGAGGGACAGGTCACTCAGATCCAAGGATGAGAGGGTCCCACCTATTGTCAGGATGAGAGTACACAAAGTGGCAGGGGCAGACATCACATTGTAATCACCCATGTTATTATCCAGATTTTGTAGTCTTGATATGAAGGGTATCACAGAACTTATTTTGGCTATTCTACCACTCCTTTCCTCCACTTACATCGCTGTTTCGTGGTTAGTTGGTACTGCTGAGCTCACGTTAGCTCAAGATAAGCAAACCAATTTTTTGGCAATTCTTTGAGGATTTGTATTATGAGGAAATAAAGACTTTGGATAATTTTTGCTTATGTTTGGTGTTTGACAGTTGGGGGAGATGTTATTCGCTCAATTTGTTCTCACCCAGAACCCCACCATTTCTGCTTGTGTTCTGTTTGTTACAATTTTGTTTCACAATTATTTCAAAAAATTTTCGTAACAAAATTTTTTATATGCTTTTTATTATACACTCCTGGAAATTGAAATAAGAACACCGTGAATTCATTGTCCCAGGAAGGGGGAACTTTATTGACACATTCCTGGGGTCAGATACATCACATGATCACACTGACAGAACCACAGGCACATAGACACAGGCAACAGAGCATGCACAATGTTGGCACTAGTACAGTGTATATCCACCTTTCGCAGCAATGCAGGCTGCTATTCTCCCATGGAGACAATCGTAGAGATGCTGGATGTAGTCCTGTGGAACGGCTTGCCATGCCATTTCCACCTGGCGCCTCAGTTGGACCAGCGTTCGTGCTGGACGTGCAGACCGCGTGAGACGACGCTTCATCCAGTCCCAAACATGCTCAATGGGGGACAGATCCGGAGATCTTGCTGGCCAGGCTAGTTGACTTACACCTTCTAGAGCACGTTGGGTGGCACGGGATACATGCGGACGTGCATTGTCCTGCTGGAACAGCAAGTTCCCTTGCCGGTCTAGGAATGGTAGAACGATGGGTTCGATGACGGTTTGGATGTACCGTGCACTATTCAGTGTCCCCTCGACGATCACCAGTGGTGTACGGCCAGTGTAGGAGATCGCTCCCCACACCATGATGCCGGGTGTTGGCCCTGTGTGCCTCGGTCGTATGCAGTCCTGATTGTGGCACTCACCTGCACGGCGCCAAACACGCATACGACCATCATTGGCACCAAGGCAGAAGCGACTCTCATCGCTGAAGACGACACGTCTCCATTCGTCCCTCCATTCACGCCTGTCGCGACACCACTGGAGGCGGGCTGCACGATGTTGGGGCGTGAGCGGAAGACGGCCTAACGGTGTGCGGGACCGTAGCCCAGCTTCACGGAGACGGTTGCGAATGGTCCTCGCCGATACCCCAGGAGCAACAGTGTCCCTAATTTGCTGGGAAGTGGCGGTGCGGTCCCCTACGGCACTGCGTAGGATCCCACAGTCTTGGCGTGCATCCGTGCGTCGCTGCGGTCCGGTCCCAGGTCGACGGGCACGTGCACCTTCCGCCGACCACTGGCGACAACATCGATGTACTGTGGAGACCTCACGCCCCACGTGTTGAGCAATTCGGCGGTACGTCCACCCGGCCTCCCGCATGCCCACTATACGCCCTCGCTCAAAGTCTGTCAACTGCACATACGGTTCACGTCCACGCTGTCGCGGCATGCTACCAGTGTTAAAGACTGCGATGGAGCTCCGTATGCCATGGCAAACTGGCTGACAATGACGGCGGCGGTGCTCAAATGCTGCGCAGCTAGCGCCATTCGACGGCCAACACCGCAGTTCCTGGTGTGTCCGCTGTGCCGTGCGTGTGATCATTGCTTGTACAGCCCTCTCGCAGTGTCTGGAGCAAGTATGGTGGGTCTGACACACCAGTGTCAATGTGTTCTTTTTTCCATTTCCAGGAGTGTAGTTGTATGACTGACTTCATAGTTGCTATATTGGATTTTTATGTGTTCACCATTTATTGGTATCATGCATAAAAGTTGAAACCCCTATACTAAACAATTCATATTTCCCAAAATTTTATGCTAATAGCGCTCAGTGTACGAGTACAAAGCATTATAACAATCATCCACAAAAATGAACCCAAGCGAACCAGATATGAAATTTAAATAAAGGCCATTTACAATTCTCTCTTTGGGTACAATGCTTTATTCTCTTTACTAAATCTAATCGACACACAATAATGAAATTAAAACCAACACAAACCTTTTAAGAAAAGCCACTTGGGGGAGGACAGGAAGAACATGGGATTGATTAAATAAGTTGTCCATAGTTGATCAACAATGGACTTTTTCAAATGTCAGTACTTCAATTTCAAATTCTAATTAAATCATTTCCATAGGGGCAATGACCTCAACAATTAGGATTACAGATAAGATAACCAGCAATATTCTCAATAATAACTTTTGGTTAAGCATTAAGCTGCTTTTTGATCCTTGCTTCAGTCATCCATAATGTTCTGTAGATCTCATCAAAAAAGGAGAACCTTCACAAATGTGAAATGAGCCAAGGTACACATTAATGAAAGAGAAGCAAATCATACAAAACCTAATACATACATTATATATAAAAACAAAGATGAGGTGACTTACCGAACAAAAGCGCTGGCAGGTCGATAGACACACAAACAAACACAAACATACACACAAAATTCAAGCTTTCGCAACAAACTGTTGCCTCATCAGGAAAGAGGGAAGGAGGCAACAGTTTGTTGCGAAAGCTTGAATTTTGTGTGTATGTTTGTGTTTGTTTGTGTGTCTATCGACCTGCCAGCGCTTTTGTTCGGTAAGTCACCTCATCTTTGTTTTTATATATAATTTTTCCCACGTGGAATGTTTCCTTCCAATATACTAATACATACATTGTAATAGGACTGTACTATCGCTAAACTATCACTTGAACCAGCCAATTTTAAACAAGTAAATTAGAACAGAAGCTGCAACTTTGAAAACACAAATTCTGCATTCTCAGTCACACTATATAACCGCTGTTAATCTACTATAGGTAGATTAATTTCTACTTAATTTGCATGCTTTAATTTTAAAAACAGTATTTACCTATGTCTATACATACTGAGTCCCATTTACAGGAAATTACTACTTGCCATGCGGTTTTACCATTAACACTGCTATTTGTTATAGAATTAACAGAATTCATGAAGTCGTGATTCTAGATATTACACTAATTCGATGAAAAACTGGCTAATGGTGTAGTTTTTTTTTCTTTTTTTCCTTCCTTTATGTTAGACATGAGTTAGTTGACTGTCTTCCCACCAGAGTACAGAATCCCACTCTCAAACCTAGTCATGGAGGCAACATCTATATGAAAATTAATTTTGTGTCTTTTACTGTGATTCAGTTTAGCTAAAACTTATTTTTAATATCAGCAACAAAAACATATTTAATGTAATAGGAATTAAAGGTAAAATTCCAGATTCCTTAAAAATGCTCCATGATCTACTTTACAAAACATCCTTACTGTTTATTTCTGGTGAATACACTTTGTTTACTTTAGTTGGACTGCCCCCAGAAGATAATTCCAAAATAAAACAGAATGAAAATATGCAAAATAAGTCAATACTCAGATTAGTGGGGTATCTGTGTGTTGACTATTTCAATTTGTTATCTAACTGGGCACCCAGAGGAATATTACATGCCGTTTCATTTAGTAAATGTCTATCAACATCTATTTCTAGTGCTGACATTTTATTATAGTTTCTGAAAATTGTGTTACTTCAGTTTTTGTCAGATTATCAGAAACTAATAGGCTAAACCACTACTGGATCTTTACTGCTATCATATGAGTTGACTTACGACAGAGTTTCGACCATTGTGTTATCATCATTTTTAACCATCCTTTTAAGTTATTGGAAGATTATTCATGTAGGTAAAGAACAAGAGTGGCCAAATTGCGGATTACTGAGAGATCTTGTGTGTTATATTACCCATTCTGAGGTTACTTTCATGCTTGTGAGACCATTAATAAGACCCTCTTTTCCCTCTGTTCTGAGGCAAGACTTGTCAAAGTACAAGACAGCATAAAATTTTACACATAAATATGTGCGAAATACTGACACATATAAGTTGTAATATTACATCTACACTGGTAGCTTTCTTACCAACAAATTTGTCTTGATTGTAATAAAATAAATGATATTTCATCTAAGTATAAGAGGTTTATGTACACACATACACACAAGGTAGAAATTACTGGAAAGTTATCGACACATATCGATAGACAGTGGTAAAATAACCAAAAATCCAGAATATGGGTAAGAAAACTGAATCACATGTCTATGTCACAAAGCACACACAACCACACACATCAATTAATGTAAGTACATTAGTAAAAGATCTTTAGATTTTTCCACAAATATTTTGATAATTATATATTGTTTAGTAGAGGGATTACAAGGCAGAACTTAGAAATCTGATCAATATTCCAAATATTCATTGATGTTGTAGAAGCTGTGGATGATTAGTAGATATTTTAGTTCTATTTTAAATGTGTTATAGTTTGATGTTCCTTTGCTTTCATCTGACAATGCATTGAAGAGGACTTTTGGTTTGCATATTATACTGTCCCAATAGATTTGTTAATGTGTGTCCCTAAAAAAGCCATTCCTATTCCATGTTTCATAATTATGAACTTCACTGTTCAAAGTTGAATACTCTAAGTGAGTCTTACTGAAACTGGAAATTTGAGGTATAAATATACTGACAGGGTCAACAGTATACAAGCAACTCTCCCCTCAATGTTTCGCCACTCTATTACACCTATATAGGTTCAGCAAACAACATGATTTAAGCAACACTCCACTCAAGGGATCAACGTTTTGGCTTAAGTAGCGAAACATGCAATGTAGGGCCTACTCCATATCACTTAAACCTCGCTGTTAAAACAGGCAGCAGTTTCATACAGAAGAATACTTGGAAAGAGATACGAAAAAAGAAATAAGACTAAATTAAAGAAAATTTTTTAACTGATACTAAAATAATTACAAAAAGAAAAAGAAAAACACAGACATCACCATTACCCCCTTTCAACACAATCATGGACCAACACCCCAGATCAATAAAATGAACCAAAAAAATAAGACACTTCAAAAGGCACAGAGGATACAGCATCCAAATATGATTCAACTATTTACACAGGGAGACACACTTGAATCTCTCATATTCATCTACATAAATTTGCGAAGTACTACTGCCCTTCCAACAGCTTCATTACCATTACAGTATTATGAAAGGACAGATTGCTACTCGCCATATATTCTTCACTACTGGTGAGTAGCAACTATCCTTTTCATAATTATTACATTAATCACAACGATGTGGAATGAGTCATTTTACATTCACATTATTCTTTCATGTGCAAATATGGCTACATGCTGACCATTCGTAAGGGTTTGGATTGACTGCCGAACAAAATAATTAGATTCAGTTTCTCATTAGCTAACGTATACTATCAACTAATTGACTTCAAACAGTATCAATGAGCTGCCAACATCCACATACAACATAAGAGCCACAAATACTGCAAGTGCACTTTAGTTGAAGTGCACAAATCTTTGCTCCCATTTAGTGATTCTAAACACCCTACACTAGAGCACGCCACAACTTCAACAAGTCCTCTGCAAATATGCTTCATCTTAGTGATGTCACACAATACATACACATCAGAAGCCTAAGGTGACAGGTGGTACTGCAGTTTTCAGTTGACCTATGATCACAATATAATGCTTTTACAATAAAATGATTTATGATCCCCCGAGGAATAATCTGCACTCCTAAGATACCCCCATCCTTTTGGGAAAAGGGGCACCTTTTTTATCGTAACTGATTGATTATGACTTGTCATTCTTCTGAACTCAACATATCACAGGGAGAATGCCGACTCAGTTTTTCAGACAGGTTGAGAGGAGGCCATGGAGCTGTCCAGGGAGTGCAGTTGCATGTTTATAGGTCTGGGGTCAGTTGTAACAATAGACGAGTGGAGTGCAAGGTGCAAAGCAACATGTTCACGGTCCAGGGGCCACCAGTGGGCATCCTTTGCAAATGCAGTGTAAAACTATGTTTCATATCTTAAGTTATCTGGGGAAAATTGTACGTAAATCAAAGAGCATTGTGCAACAAGGACCACCCTAATGAGGCACTTTATTATGATGACAAATCATATAATAGTAAGATGATCACTAGATAAATAAATAAATCAAATTAATAACTTAAGGCTAGGTACATGTTTTTACCCTGAAATTTATGGCATCTTTCAAGTTACAATTTGTAGATTACCCTTCTGTGCCGTCTTCCACATACGACTGTAGAAGTAATTTAAGCCAGTAGTTCTATTATTGAACACAACTGATAAATGATATACCAAATGGGTAATAAACGAAGTTATATAGGTTTTGGACTTTTCTCACTTTGAAACGGGTTACTAAACTTACTTGGAATACATGAACACTAAATCCACATTAAAATATGTACAAAATGAAAAGGGTTTCATCGTCCGGGTAACATCGTAAGGACATACATTACAAATGACTTTTATATTGCCACACTGGGCGCTGTGCAGTGTCTCACAAACAATGAGGCAACATGAAACATATAGACAACTGTGCGAACTCATAAGGGTCTTAAAAAATAATTGGTTCTACAATAGATTTTATAACTGTCTCCAACTCAACCTTTTCTTTCAGCCTGTATTTCAGTCGACGCCTCTGTAAAGACTTGTATGCTGCAAACATTGTGAATGGTAAAAGAGTAACCGTAGCGCATATTGTCACCAGCGTTCGCCATATAGACAGTCCTCTTCTATCACTTGCAGTAATTTTCATTTTATCGTCTCTCAGATTCTTAACCCGTTCATGTTCTCCTTCAGCTCTTATTCCTCCGTGCCGCTTCTACCCCCACCACGTTTCTACTGTTGTTTTGACAGATCACAAAAGTATCGAGGTATCGAAAATTTTTTAATATCGCAATGTTAGTCGGTACTCGGTACCGCCTGTGATCGATATAAATCAATTACGAAAGTGCTATTGCACCGGGTTTACAAGCGACACACCTTTTAAAAGACGAAAACCGAATTTTGGAAACCGTTTTTGCTGTCGTGTTTACATTTAAAGATCTGAAGCGGATTTGCTAGCCCAGTTAAATATGGCGTCTGGAAAACAGCTGATCCAGTTCTGATGTGGTCAATACAACTGTTACTTCTCTTCACTTAAATGTAATAGGTAGACACTTTCATGCTCAGCCTAATATTTCTGCTTCTCCTTCACTGCACAAGAAGTCCATATTAACCAAATATTCTAAAATAAGACGTAACTTGACAATCCAAGCACGTTTCAAAACCAGTTGCATTCACATGGGAGTGAAAATCGATTGCGGGTGGTTACATAACCACCCAGAAGCGGTAAAGGAAAATCGGTTTACTAAATCCAGCTTTGGAATCCCCTCGTAAACAAGGTGACTCCGATAGAATTTAACCCTTCTACCTCCAACGGGGATAATGAAATTAACCATTTACCATTTTTCGCTTATATTTATACTTCCAAGAGTGCTTAGGGGTTGTGTTGTGTTGGGTAAGGAGACCAAACTTCGAGGTCATCGGATTAGGGAAGGAAGTCGGCCGTGCCCTTTTCAAAGGAACCGTCCCGGCATTTGTCTGATGAGATTTAGGGAAATCACGGAAAACCTAAATCAGTATGGCCGGACGCAGGATTGAGCCGTCGTCCTTCCGAATGTCAATAGTGCTTAAATTAGATTAATACTTGCTGCAGAGATCATGTACACGACACTTCGTAATCATGTGAAACGTGTCAGTTTAACAAACGGGTTCTTTTACATGACGTAATTCAAGTATTTATATAATTGCAAGATAACTAATTTATTTCTAAAAATTCATCTGTTGGGCAGAAGACGTTATCATTCAGAAGTTCTTGTAATTTGTTTTTAAATGCTTGTTGGCTATCTGTCAGAGTTTTGAAATTTGAAGCTATTTGGTAAGTGTCCAAAGACTCTTCTGGCAGCATAGTTCGTCCCCTTCCGTACCAAAGTTAGATTTAACTCACGACACTGAAGATCAGCCCTTCTCCTAGTGTTCTAGCTGTGCAAATTGCTATTGGGATGGGTTACTGATAACATATTTCGTAAGTGAATGTATAGGGTGATTCAGATGTCCCTCCCGATGTCTTTGTATACAAGCCGCGGTGTTATACCCGGCCTTCAAAAACCACAAACGAGATTTTCATATTCTCTCGTTAGCTACGCGCCAACTATTAAGTTCTACAGAAAAAATGAACAGGACTTTTTTCGTAGAAATTTTAATGTAGTTAAATTTGGACTGGGATACTTCTCCGCCGAAGGACGCAGTTTTCGAGTTATTCGGGACAAACGTGGAAAAGTGACCGTCTTCCTCTGCACGTTGTTCTGCACTGCTACAGGAGAACTTGATTCTTCATCTCGTACTGTTCTTATGGGAAAGACGACTACCCCCACCACAAGCACTGCTTGCTTTTCTACAGACAGAGTACACCTTCCCAGCATTTCCTGTCCAGTTCTCTTATGTAGGTAGACAAAATTACTTTGTAGGATTTGGGTAACTTTGTAGGATTTGCGTAACGAACACGATATTCATGATGTGTAATGACTGTCAACGTTGCCGATTCACATACACAGTATTTATTTATACACAGAGTTTCTGTTTTTTCAGCAATATTCTTGGGGACGGAAGTCCATAGAGATTGTGTCCTGTTCGTGACGTCGGTACTGGCTGTGTAGGTGGTACTGGCGGTGTCATCGTCAGGTCGTCCATCGGTGACTGCACGTGATCCTGTGGTGGGGGGTATAGGCTGATCCTGTGTCCGGTTTTCCGTGTTGTGGTCTGGGACTACACATACAGGACGCCGTCCCTGGATAGCGTAGATAATAATGCAGTTATGTCAACTGACTATGGTATCGGTTCGGAGTGGTAGAATGATCACAACACTGTGCTGTTGCCGACCTGTCGGTTTTCGTACGTGGCAGATACCACGATCATCGTGTCATGTAGAGACACTGTGATATCTTGTGGAAGGTAATGTTTGACATCGACTGTGACGGAAAAGGGGGTTGTGTCGTGGCGTGAGGTCAAAGGGGCGGAATTGTTCCCCGGTGTCTCCAGCAACGTCCATGCTGGCTTCAGTCTATTGACGGACGCAGTAGTGGGTTTGCCGGCTAGCATGATTTCGAATGTGTTGGGTCCCCGTCTTAGTACCTTATAAGTTACACGATACGCTGGGTGCAGTGCTGGCTTGATGGTGTCTGTGCATGGCATTACGTGAGTAGGTCTTTATGCACAAATACAGTGGGTGTTGCGTAGTGCGACGGCGGTGGGGCTCTGATGCTGCGTATCCATTCTCTGACCCATTGTACGAGGTCTTGGAGGTCCTCATTGCCTTCGTCCGTTGTCTGTGTGACAAATTTCGCCGGAAGACTAATTGCTTCACTGTAGAGGATCTCCGCTAGTGAGGCGTCGGGTCCTCTTTGTGGGCCATTCTGATACCCAGCAGCACCCAGGGTAGGGCCTCTGACCATTCATTATCGTGGCACACCAGTGCTGTTTCAGCATCCGGTGCCACCGTTTCACTAGGCTGTTTGACTGTGAATGGTATGTTGTGGTATGGAATCGGTGGCACCCGCAGAGGCGGCACAGTTAAGGGTCGATTCGGATTGTCTGTCCTGATCGGTTGTTAGCAAATCACAGCAGCCAACTCTCGTTATCCATAGATAGGTGAACGATCTCGCCACTGTCTCCACTGATATGTCCCTGAGCAGAGCAGCCTCCACCCTGCGAGTCATTCGGCCGATGACCAATAGGGTATAATGAAATCCGTTAGATTCTGGTAGTGGCCCCACTAAATCTATATGTGAATGGAAAAATAGCCCTTCGGAATGAGGAAACTCCCTAACGGCAGCTGGTTGTGTCGTCCTGTCTTCGCCCTCTGGCAAGGAACGCACGCATGTGTCCAAGATGCACAATCCCTCTTCAGATTCACCCACACATAACGCTCCGAAACTAGTTTAGTCGTGTGGCACACTCCGGGTGAGCTAAGTTATGGAGCAAGTCGAATATTATTCGGCGATAGTTTGCAGGGACGAAAGGTCGTTACCTTCCCACTGATATGTCGCACCCAAACTAGTTTGTTGGTTCTGGGCACTGGGCATTGTCGTGGTTGTAATCCCGTGTCGCCACCTGACAAGAATCGTTCCAGGTTCTGTTCCGCACACACGGCGAACGTCTATTGTGAACTGTGAGATATGATCCAAGTGCCTACACCTGCGAAGTGTGGCGTCGGAAGATGGATTCTTTAATGTGACAGCTGATGGTCGATGGTCTGTATAGTTAGTAAGTGGTCTCTCTTCAGTATCGTCGCGGAAGTAGCGCACCATTTTGTACGTGGCCACTAGTTCACAGTCAACGCTCGACCACTTCCTTTGAGAGTCTCTCAGTTTTTTTAAGAAAACCCAGAGAGGTTGTGTCATCCCTTGGCACTTCCTGCTGTAATACAGCGCCTATCACTCGGTCGCTCGCGTCTGATGTAAACATAAGATGAGCATCCGGTGAAGGTAGTGCGAGTGTGACAGTGGGGGTTAGTTGAGCTTTAATGTTGTCGAATGCAGTTTGCATCTCGGCTGTTCATGCTAGATTCCTCTTCCCTGATGTGCTTTTCCCCTACAGAGCTTCAGTGATGTGAAGTAGAGTCTCAGCTGCACAGGGTAGAAATTGACAACGCCAAGAAATTAACGTAGTTCTTGGTAATTTGTGGGAGGGGACCAATTAGTAATCTGCTCAATATTGTCCTGTGTGGGCCGTATGCCTGTTGCGTCGACTAGGTGGTCGACGAACGTGACGCAAGGCTGTCGCAGTTGGGATTTGACAGTATTAACTTCCACTCCGTGTTGTGACAGCTTGTCGTATACTACATTTAGGTGTCGTTCGTGTTCCTATGTAGATTTTGAGCATATAATTAAATTATCTAAACAGCTGTAACAGTGTGGCAGATTGAAAAACAAACGATCAGTGAATCTTTTCCATGTCTGTGCGGTGTTTTTCAACCCAAACAGCATGAATACGACTTCATATAAACCAAATGGTATTATAATGGCCGTTTTGTGAACGTCCTCTGGGGCCACAGGTATTTGGAAGTACGCCCTTTTAGAGTCCAGTGCGCTAAAAATGGTTGCCCCTGCCAACTCATGTGCAAAATCTTGGATATTCAGGACTTTGTAGCTATCTATAATTGCTCTGGCATTGAGCTACCGGTAGTCGCCACAGAGGCGCCATGTACCGTCTTTGCCGGCCGGAGTGGCCGTGCGGTTCTAGGCGCTACAGTCTGGAACCGAGCGACCGCTACGGTCGCAGGTTCGAATCCCTCCTCGGGCATGGATGTCTGTGATGTCCTTAGGTTAGTTAGGTTTAATTAGTTCTAAGTTCTAGGCGACTGATGACCTCAGAAGTTAAGTCGCATAGTGCTCAGAGCCATTTGAACATTTTTTGTACCGTCTTTCTTTGGCCGCATAGTGATAGGTGATGCCCATGCACTGTCCGAAGGTCTGATTATACTGTCCTGGAGAAATTCGTCAATGGTTGCCTTGAGTTAGTGGGGGGGGGGGGGGGGGGAAGTCTAGGTGGTGGGGACAGCGGCGTACGGACGGTTCCAGAGTTGTATTAATTCTGTGGATGGTGCCAACCGTGCTATGCTGTTTTGTTTGGTAGGGGTGGTCCAGGAGGCGGACTCCTGTTGTCTGATCTGTGCACAGGGGTGGTAGCTTTGTCGGTGGGTAACCCGCTCACAAGAGCAGAAACGCTGTTGCAGTTCAACCCACTCGCAAGAGCTGCGTCACCAAGTATAACAGGCACTGTACTAACCTCTGTATCCGTGCTAACGGCTGTACAGATATCCTGTGGCTCTCGGGTGTGCCGAGCTGTACGTAGTTGCCGCTTGATTCGTTGCAGTGGGCTGTCCAGTTCGTGATGGCGGCTGCGTAGCTGCTCGTTCTCTGTACATGTCTTGTTGTTCTCCTTGTAGATGTTCTTGTAGGCTGCGATCTTTTCGTGGAGTTCATCGCACAGTGTTACACGCTGCAACGCAAGATCCGCTGCAGTCTCCATGTCTAGCGGTGGAGAGGGAGGGTCTGTGGTGGACGGCAGACTGTCACTGAAGACGTGTAGTCCTTTACCTTGTAATAACAGAACCCTGCTGAGATCCGGGATAAGGCGTTAATGATGGAGGAAGTCTTCTTTGAGCACTGGTTCCACCATTTCAGCCACAAGGAAAGTCCATGGACGTGGTGTGTGGTCGCCTAGCCAGAGGGTAGCAAAGGTTGTCCCCATTACCGGTATTATTGAATCACTTACCGCTCGGTGTTGTATGGTTGAGAGATTGTGCCGGCCGCGCTGGCCGAGCGGTTCTAGGCGCTTCAGTCCGGAACCGCGCGACTGCTACAGTCGCAGGTTCGAATCCTGCCTCGGACATGGATGTGTGTGATGTCCTTAGGTTAGTTAGGTTTAAGTAGTTCTAAGTTCTAGGGGACTGATGACCTCAGAAGTTAAGTCACATAGTGCTCAGAGCCATTTTAACCATTTTGAACTGTCTCATATTTGTGCGCAATCAGAATATTTAGCAGTAGATCGCTGACGAGATCCACTTGTTCACCGAGATGGATTAACAGTTCTCTCCGGCCATCCTCGATCCCTGCAGTCCTCGTCATATATTAGCATAAAGCAATCCACACATCTGGTGAGTCTGTGTGAATGGGCGGGAGTTGGAGTTTGATAGATGGTGGGTGGTTTCTGTAGTGGTTGTTTTGTGTCGGTCCCACTGAGTTGTCCTTGTGCAGTAGTTGCATGGCCTTGCTCGGACCGAGTGTGGTGGCCTGATGAGGTATGGCCACTGTTTGTTGTCCCTGTCGGCATGGTGTGGTGTGATATTCCAGTAGGAGCTGTGGTCCGGCGTGCAGCGGGGCCGGCCGGGCGGCGGCGTCACGCCTGTGGAGTGGCGAGATGTCGGAGCGGCTGATATCTCAGTGCCATCGCCCGTGTATAGAGGCATGAGTGGACTGCGTAGAAATATACACTAGTGGCCATTAAAATTGCTACACCACGAAGATGACGTGCTACAGACGCGAAATTTAACCAACAGGAAGAAGATGCTGTGATATGCAAATGATTAGCTTTTCAGAGCATTCACACAAGGTTGGCGCCGGAGGCGACACCTACAACGTGCTGACATGAGGAAAGTTTCCAACCGATTTCTCTTACACAAACAGCAGTTGACCGGCGTTACCTCGTAAAACGTTGTTGTGATGCCTCGTGTAAGGAGGAGAAATGCGTACCATCACGTTTCCGACTTTGATAAAGGTCGGATTGTAGCCTATCGCGATTGCGGTTTATCGTTTCGCGAAATTGTTGCTCGCGTTGGTCGAGATCCAATGACTGTTAGCAGAATATGGAACCGAGCGAGGTGGCGCAGTGGTTAGACACTGGGAGGACGGCGATTGACCCCGCGTCCGGCCATCCTGATTTAGTTTTTCCGCGATTTCCCTAAATCGCTCCAGGTAAATGCCGGGATGGCTCCTTTGAAAGGGCACGGCCGACTTCCTTCCCCATCCTTCCCTAATCCGATGAGACCGATGACCTCGCTGCCTGGTCTCCTTCCCCAAACAACCCAACCCAGAATATAGAATCGGTGGGTTCAGGAGGGTAATACGGAACGCCGTGCTGAATCCCAACGACCTCGTATCACAAGCAGTCGAGATGACAGGCATCTTATCCGCATGGCTGTAACGGATCGTGCAGCCGCGTCTCGATCCCTGAGTCAACATGTGGGGACGTTTGCAAGGCAACAACCATCTGCACGAACAGTTCGACGACGTTTGCAGCAGCATGGACTATCAGCTCGGAGACCATGGCTGCGGTTACCCTTGACGCTGCATCACAAGACAGGAGCACCTGCGATGGTGTACTCAACGACGAACCTGGGCGCACGAATGGCAAAACGTCCTTTTCGCGGATGAATCCAAGTTCTGTTTACAGCATCATGATGGTCGCATCCGTGTTTGGCGACACCGCGGTGAACGCACATTGGATGCGTATGTCCGTCATCTCCATACTGGCGTACAACCCGGCGCGATGGTATGGGGTACCATTGGTTACACGTCTCGGTCACCTCTTGTTCACATTGAGGGCACTTTGAACAGTGGTCGTAACATTTCAGATGTGTTACGACCCGTGGCTCTACCCTTCATTCGATCCCTACGAAACCCTACATTTCAGCAGGATAATGCACGACCGCATGTTGCAGGGTCTGTACGGGCCTTTCTGGATACAGAAAATGTTCGACTGCTGCCCTGGCCAGCACGTTCTCCAGATCTCTCACCAATTGAAAACGTCTGGTCAGTGGTGGCCGAGCAACTGGCTCGTCAGAATATGCCAGTCACTACTCTTGATGAACTGTGGTATCGTGTTGAAGTCGCATGGACAGCTGTAGCTGTACACGCCATCCAAGTTCTGTTTGACTCAATGCCAAGGCGTATCAAGGCCGTTAATATGGCCAGAGGTGGTTGTTCTGGGTACTGATTTCTCAGGATCTATGCACCCAAATTGCGCGAAGATGTAATCACATGTCAGTTCTAGTACAATATATTTGTCCAATGAATACCCGTTTACCATCTGCATTTCTTCTTGGTGTAGCAATTTTAATGGCCAGTAGTGTAGTTCTGTTGGATGTCACAGTTTTCTGGCAGTGTTTGTCCTTGTGCCTACTGTTCCGTCAGTCTCGTCGCCGCCATCGCGGTTGCAATGGTGGGGTCAGTGTAACGAAACGTATCGTGTGGTGCGGGTGGTGTAACAGTTAAGTCCATGTTAAGAGCATCGCCCCCGTCGGTCATTACCCGCGTCGCAGTGGGTGGGGTGAAGTCACGGTCGGTCGGAGGCCATCTGGGCGCGGGCGGTCCGTGTGGTGTGCCCATAGGATCGGCGGCGTGTGTTGTAATCATGGTCGGCTGCATAAACTCGTCGTAGATCGTAGGCCCACGTGGTAGTGGGTTCACTATAGGCGTGGCGGGAATGTCGAGCTCGAACTTCACGCCCTTCATTGTCAGTGCGGGTGGTGTAGCAGTCAGGCTGTAATTCTGGTATTCATCTTGTGGTCGTAGAGCTGTTGATGTGTCTGTTATGGCATCCTGGTAGCTGTTGATGTGTGGTCTTGGTAAAACGGTAGTGTCTTGCGTCCGTACCAGCACGCGGCGGGCGTCAGCGTATCCCGTTGCGAGCTGAGGTGTGGGGAGTGGTGCGGCCGGCGGAGCCGTGACGTCACGCCCGAGGTGTACGCAGCGCGGCTGCCTTGACATCACCCGCGTGACGTGTGAGAGAGAAAACGGTTTGCGCAAATATGCCATTCTGTTCAAAATCACTGCTAACCGGCATTATCTGTCCTTGAGACCACCAAATACACTGACCTGCATGTTTGTTTGTTGTCACTGATTGTTCGGCGATTGTTACATCATTGTGGTTGGTGTCCGTTATCAGATTGTCAGTGCCTGATATCTCAATAATGGTAGGGTCACTTGGTTGATGTATACTTCCAACTTGCATTAGTACTGGCTAAGTGAATATCTAATGGAATATTGCACTCGAGAACGGCGGGGGCGGCAGGGTAGCGCAACTGTTCATTACCGCTGATCGTCGTTGTCCCTTCGTTACGTATTCTAACGAGGCTTGTGTCGACATAAGCACTCATAGCACTATGATCAGTGTTTGTTAAAGGCACTCGATGGAAATTCAATATCGTAGTTTTTAAGTGTGCGTTTATATGACAATGGTTGCATTGTTGTGCGGGTATTAAACACGCAAGTATTGCAATTTCCGTCTTGCAGCGGTGAAAAGGCATTAGATAAACACTCGCTACACTTGCTGTCATTGACCGTAGCTGGCTGACAGTCCGCGTGTGCAGGATCCACCTCGGCGAGGTGTTGGATTCTCAAGTCGGAAGAGGTGGAGCAACACCAAAATGTCGCTGCGCGATTGTCAATAAACTCGTGGTCACCAATGTGGGACTCGGGTAACGAACACAATGTTCAACATGTGTAACGACTGTCAACGTTACCGATTCACATGCACAACATTTATTCATACACATTATACCGACAGATACAACTTAAAAGACTTGGTGTCTCAGAACACATTGCCCAAGGTCCAGAGTTACTGTTTTTGCAGCGATATTCTTGGGAACGGAAGTCCATACAGCTGATGTCCCCCCAACTTCAATGAGCTCGTGTTTATACAATGGAATTCTTCTCAGATTATTAAGTTCAAAATGGTTCAAATGGCTCTGAACACTATGGGACTTAACTGCTGAGGTCATCAGTCCCCTAGAACTTAGAACTACTTAAACCTAACTAACCTAAGGACATCACACACATCCATGCCCGAGGCAGGATTCGAACCTGCGACGTAGCGGTCGCGCGGTTCCAGACTGAAGCGCCTAGAACCGCTCGGTCACACCGGCCGGCCACTCAACACACACTTTCGACCGCTTTGTGACCTAGTGAATGATGTTTTTCAGCTTTCCCTGTATATGGCATAAGTCTTCAATACAGTACATCTTGAAGCACCAAGCAACCACTATAGGAGCACTGACAATTTCCCCATGTTCGAATTCACTCAGCTCTGACACAATGCATTTACAACTAAACAGAACGCTGTCCTGACCACGACCAAAAGTTGCAGCGTATTGAGGACATTCTATAGGTGCCGTTTGTAATCTCAAATACAACAATGCAACGTGCAGTGTTGGTTAGAAAAATGGCTCTGAGCACTATGAGACTTAACATCTGAGGTCATCAGTCCCCTAGAGTTTAGAACTACTTAAACCTAACCAACCTAAGGATATCACACACATCCATGCTCGAGGCAGGATTCGAACCTGCGACCGTAGCGGTCGCGCAGTTCCAAACTGTAATGCCCAGAACCGCTCGGCCACCTCGGCCGGCATCTGTATTTATATTCAAGCATCTATTTCTTGCGGTGTATCCATATTTGTGCAAAACCACTGTAAATCCACTGTGTAGATCGTGTACAACAGCGGGTGGAGAACAGACTCCTGAGGAACACCTGCATGAATGAGACACAATGGTTTACCCTTACGTGGAAACTGTAGGTAAATATTTAGTAAATGAGACAGGTGAGACAACCTTGCCCAAGTAACTTGTACCAGAAACGTTCATGCCATGTGGATCAAAAGTTTGTGAGGCATCAGGGAAGATCGCACCGAAATACTCAGGATGTCCATGGCAGCAAAGTTTCTTCCACAAAGCGCAGAAGCTGGCGAGTAATAGTGGGGCCACGTCAGAAACCGAATTGGTCGTGTGGGAGGAGCCCTTCTATGTCAGTGTGCCTCTGGAGACGTATCAGGTAGAGTCTCTTAAACAATGTTTAGCGCGCAAGAAAGATGCTTATTGGTCATTGCCAGGCTTCGAAACAGGGACGATCTCGACGTGTTTCCAGGCTATCGGAAATCGGAGTAGTTGATTGAAGGTTTTCGCCAGATGGTCCACTGCTGCAGATGGTAGTTATCTTAGTACGATATTAGTAAGTCTGGGCAGGAGTCTGGGCCTCCTGCTGTTTCCACGACAAGGAGATTGTCTGTTTCTTAACTTCTTACGGTGTTATGGTTTCTAAGTCTTCCGCTCGTTCACCTACGAATATTGGTTGTCGCTCAGTGACGAGGTCGACAGCTGTGGATCCACCGAGTTAGTGAGAGTGTATTACTGGCTAAGACCAGCCAGTGGGTTCACTTTCTCATCAGGTTCATAGACGGTGTTACTGTCAACTAGAAACGATGGGATCTGAGTGACCTTTTAGTGAACAGACGCAACACTTTCAATGCATCCCACCTTCAAGCGACAGGTTGGCAAGGTAGTCTGTACATGGCTGAATTCTCTGTTCTTCCACTGCAAAATTCTGTGTTCTTCTACTGCAGCTTTGGATTCTCTCCTCGTCCTGTTTAGTAATGGCCAGTGTTCGGATTGCTGGTGCGTTGGCGTTCTCTGACGATATTCTTCTTTTTCTGATAGTGTCCAGCAGATGAGGGGAGAGATGTTACCAAAACCTTCTGTTTTCTCTGTTTTCTTCGTCTTTTGGTTCTGGAATGGCGTCTTGAGTGATCTGGTGCGTTTCTAAGGCTATACGCTGAAGGACTGTATCTGTATAGCGTTCCTGAGAGACAGTGCTGCATAGCATCGTTGGTTCTTTGTTGAATAGTTACCCATGATATCACGCGGATATCAAGTCCTTGGCGTGGTGTGGCGTTTCTCACGTTCTCTTTATGTCATATGTTAGCGACTTTGCAGTAGCTACATCTTCCTCTGATGGGTGGACAGCACGTGGAATCATGTGGGCTGAAGATGATGGCGTCATTTGTTTCCATGACACCCAGAACCCGGCGGCCACTTACGTTGGTCACGCTAGAATTCCAATTCTCCACTGATGAAATCTGCCGCGCAATGCTAGAAAGGTCTCGATATCGGCGAGATCGTAAAGTTCTCTTGAAGGCCTGTAAATGGTTATAAAAGTAACTCTCCCTTGCGCTGTGTCGACTGCTACTCCAGTTTCTTTTGTTGTCTTCATGATTGATAGTTGTAGGAAATGATGACGAAGCGATTTCTTTACGTAGATAGCCATTCCGACCGTGCAGTCGGACGATCATTTCTGTAGCAGCAATAATTTGCTACTCTAACATTCACACCAGCCTTTGAATGACTTTCCGACGATACAGTCACATTAATATGACCACCTACAAAAAGCCTGAATAATCATCTTCTGCAGTGCAGATGTGCAGGAAGAGAGACATTGAGGCCCTGGAAAGTACCAACAGGGATGTGAAGCCATGCTGAAACCAGTGCCATGTCCAGTTGCACTGAGTGTCTTGGTTGAAGATCCATCGCGTGGACAGCCCGACCTAGGTGGTCCTACAGATTATCGATCTGGTTTAAACCCAGGGAGTATGGTGGCTAGGGTGTACGGTAAACTAATCTTGTAATGCTCTTTGAACCACACACGTACACTACGAGCAGTGTGACACATTGCATTGTCCTTGTGGCAGATGTCATCGTGCTGAGGAGAAACAACCAGCATGTAGGGGTGGACATGGTCCCCAAGGATAGACACATATACCTACCTGTGCTGATCCATTCTGCCTTCCAGAAAGACGGCCAGGGAATGCCACGAAATTTCCTTCCTCCAACTTGGACCCCTCCGACGATTGTTGCAGGGTGTTTGCTTTCTGTCCTTGATGCATCTGAAAACTGTCGTCACTCAGTGGGCATCTTATTGCGGTAGTGGCGGGCAACTTTCAGCCTTCGTCGCCGAATAACAGCAGGCATGAAGGGTACATGAGCCAGGTGCGTGCTGCACAGGGCTACACCCAGCAACGTTCGCTGAATGGTCCTTGAGGAGGCTTGTTGGTGGCCCCTAGGTTCATTTGGGTGGTCAGTTGCTCAACAGTTGCACGTCTGTTCGCCCATACTCATCACCGCAAACATCGTTCACCCATGTCATCGACCGAGTGAGGTGGTGCAGTGGTTGCACACTGGACTTGCATTCAGGAGGACAGCGGTTCAAACCCTCGTCCGGCCATCCCGATTTAGGTTTTCCGTGATTTCCCTAAATTGCGTCACGCAAATGCTGGGATGGTTCCTTTGAAAGGGCATGACCGACTTCCTCCCCTAATCCAGTGGGAACGATCACCTCGCTGTTTGCTCCCCTACTCTGAATCAACCAACCAACCCATCTCATCTGTAGTCATGCTGCACCGCAGTTGCCTCGGCGCTGGCCCTGGGTAACACCACTTTACCATGCGCGGTATACTTTAACCACTGAAGCACGTGAACAGTTTACAAACCTAGCCCTTTCGGAAATGCTTTCATCCTTGCCCAGAAAGCCAATGATCGTGTCCCTTTGGACGTCAGAAAATGGTTCAAATGGCTCTGAGCGCTATGGGACTTAACATCTGAGGTCATCAGTCCCCTAGAACTTGGGACTACTTAAACCTAACTAACCTAAGGACATCACACACATCCATGCCCGAGGCAGGATTCGAACCTGCGACCGTAGCGGTCGCGCGGTTCCAGACTGAAGCGCCTAGAACAGTTCGACCACACCGGCCGGCGGACGTAAGATAAATCGCTCTTTTTCTGTATTACGACAACAACTGCACTGTTTTCTATACCTCCAGTACTAGTGCTGTTACCTGCCGTCTGCGAGTGACTGTTGCATACAGATGTTGAACAGAGGCGGTGGTAACTGGGCTGTGTAGGTTCTTTGAGGAGAAATTCTCGAAATTATCCTGCTTGGTTGAATGTGCTTTTTGCGTTCCATAACACCATAGTTAGTCCACGATGTCCAACATTCATCGCTGGAGTTCACAGATCCCAAGGAGATCGTAGCCCCTGTCGCACTTGTAACTGAACTATCACTTTGGGCTGGTTTATAAATGTAGCAGCATATTTTTCTTACCGTCTCTCCCTCTATATGACAAACGCATTGCGCTTCTTACTTTTCATTGGTTTCATATATATCTGTATAAATAGCTAATATATTACGACATGACGCAATTTCAAAGGCTCCATGTCGTTGCCTAACATCAGTCTGGCAAAATGAAAGAGTAGTCAGAAAAGCGGGATTCCTGTGGAAGGAAATTATCGGTCTGCGGACAGCGGTATATATTCGAGAGGTACACTTGACAGCAAAAAAAGTGGGTCACTGCTGAATGCAACCAACATAACGTAGCTGTGTTGCAGGTCCTCTAAACATTAACACCCCATGGGGCACAGTCGTTTGACTACACACAATGGGTACCACAAGAGACTACTAAGAGACCAAAGGTCTTTATGGCAGTCAGTCTAAGCGTCAACTAATACCGTCATACAAAACATATTAGAAAACACGTTCTTAGCGATGAGACACCCCATAACATAAACTAACCTTAATTACAACAAGTGACATTCCAAAAGTTCTGAGAAAACGGATTATTTTACATATATCGCACAGTAATCTTTAGTCAAAATCAAATACTTGAGACAATATATGGAGTTACAAAGCTGTATGGCAATTGGAAAAAAGTTTTTCGCTCACTAAAAGGTTTTCCATCCACGTGCTGAAGGTCGCTCAACAGCGAGTGGCTCTGGAAAATGGATATTGGACGAACCAGTAGAAAAACGCGATTAACGGCAACAAGCACTCTAAGGAAATCTCAACATTAACAGTGAATCACCAGTAATACCATTGTTCTCGTAACACATCAACAGCTACGTGTACGCAAATTTGAACATGACCAACGTCGTCGTTCTGGACCTGGATTCAAATCCAGCACCTATAGCCATTGCTAACTAAGCTAAGCTTTGTTTGCGCCTTATTGAGACTGGATCACTAGGCATAAAGAGACGTGAAGTATAGACGTTTGCACCAGTATCAGTTATCAATGCAGATCCTGAAAATAAATGACGAAAATGTTTGTACTGAACTGGGAATCCTGTCATAACAGTTACCGTCCTGGGAACTACCCCTAACGACGTTTAATATGGTGTCATTCACAACAAACAAGGAATGCTCATGTTTAAAATTGAAATGCCATCATATAAAGCTGGTGACAGGGATGCGAACCCAGCAACTAATCGGATTGTTAACGAAGTACAGTCATGCTCAAATGTATCCGAACGACCTGGATTGCATTTCGCCTGATTCCCATGCAACCCACATAACGCAGCTGTCTAGCAGGTCCTCTAATCGCTCCTTGATACAGTCGTTTGACTATTGAAAATGGTTCCAACAAGTCACCACTAGAAAACACTGCTCTGTATCGCAATAACTCAGGATGTAAAGTAATACCACGATACTAAAAATATCAGGGAACACCTGACAGATAAGACTGCCCTTAAGGCTTGTAAGCTCGCATTTATTGCAATAAATGACATACCTGAAATGTTAGCACTCTCATTATTACGTCAGATAGGTAATGCACGTAGTAAGTTCGTCGTATTCATGATTTCCTCTTCAAAGTAACATACCATACTTGTTATTTAACACAAAAGTCATTAAAAATTTACGTTATTCACGAGCAGCTAGTTGAGAATATATATGAACTTCAAATGACACATCGAACCGCCTCGTTCTGCATATGGATTCAAACCCAGGTCATGCAAACTAAGATTTCGTGACGGACGGAAATTAACAGTCATTCCTGACTAGGCACAAAGAGAGTGATATACCTCGATTTTAGACAGTATCAGTTAACAAATATCAACTTTAAATTACATAACGTAACATTTTTAACGGACGCCAATTCTTACCCAGCATCTATTGTCTCTGTTAACGAACTACGAGAGATGTTAAATACTGCTTCTTCACAAGTAACTTACTTGAAATGCAGTGAGGTAAAGTTTTGTGTTGGACAGGGATTCGAACCCAGAACCTAATCGGATTGTTATCGAAGCACAATCAACTTTGACATATCGGATTTTCTCGGCAGTAGCTAGATGTATTAACTGAAATGACGAGACGAAACATTAATTTTTTCCTTCCCAGGACTCCAACCCGGCACATATGGCTGTTATATTCTAGAGAAAAGGAACGTTAAGTATGGGTTTGTTACACCAGCAGCGACATGTGAGCATGTTTGAACTAGAAATAATATGACGAAGCGTTCAGTGCTGACTGAGAATCGAACGCCAAATATATCGTTGTTGACTACACACAAAGAGACGACACTTATCGAATTTTTCTCCACCAGCAGCTCGGAATAACTTCCTTGAACTTACAGTGATCTCGCAAATAGTTCTGTGTCTCACTGGGAGTCAAAAACGTCAGATATCGTTAGTGTTGACAAAGAATGAAAATGCATTAAAAATATAAATTATTATCCACCAGCAGATAGGTGTTCTCATGTTAGAGCTTGATAATACATAGTGAAAAGTTTAGTGCTGGGCCAGGATTCCAACTCATTCATGCGCAATATGTGGAGATGTTGAGGAATCTGCAGTTTTGAACAAACAACAAGTAGTAGTCGACCTGTATTGTCACGAAGGGATCAAATTCCGCGTTAAGGGCGGTCTGAGTTGCATTCCCAGTTTAGAACCAATTTTATCGACGTACAGAAGCTCAAATAAAAGACGGAATAAGTGTCCTGTGACCATACACAGGGTTTGTTTCGTCACTAGAAATAAATAACTAGTATAAGAAAGGTTACTGGTGATAGAGTTTCTACATGTCGCCACTCCTTACTTTATTGTGGTTCCACCCAACGTTAACTTGGTAGAGAAGGAATATCATGTTTAATGTGATTTTCAGACCACAATGCCATTATACCTTGAAACACGTATGTATTCAGCACCAGCGATGGCGAGCCATGACAGAATCTCTGACCAGAGAGTTATTTATCGTTGCTAGTCTGCGCTTGACCGCGCGAGAGTTCAGTTGCATGTCGGGAGTCGGCAGTAGCAGTTGCGGTCGAGGTGCGAGAGAGTTCAGTTGTACGTAGCGAGTCGCGTGAGCATTGTAGTAGCGCGCGAGAGACAGTCGCAGTTGTGTGTGAGGAGTCGGCAGGCGTCGACATGGGCCTCTGGTCAAGATTCGGGACGAGGTATATTTTTTAAATAAGGTAATGAAGCAGCATTGCGCACATCTGATAATGTAATGTATCTTAACTGTAATTAATTTGTTCAAGAATCGCCCCAATAATAATTTTGTTTTCAAAGCAATTTTTTAAGAAAACAATCATTTGAATTGAAAGAAAGTTTCCCATGCATTTCCTTAAAGAAAAGTTTCACTTCAAGTCAAAGTTGCACAGGGCCTAAGATCGACATTTCGGTCTATTTGCGTTTTCATTGTCACTGAGATTTCATTTTTTTATTGAATTGACTTTCATTTTTGTGGGGAGTTTACACTTGGCTCAGATTCCTATTTCTCATTTATTGTCATTGTCCTATAAATTATTTATTTTTGCTGGGAGGTTACACTTGGTTCTATTCTCATTAACATTTAAATATTTTCATTCGAAATTTTTGTGGGGAGGTTACACTAGTGTATCTTGACCAGAGGCCCATGTCGACGCCCGCCGACTCCTCACACACAACATCGACTGTCTCTCGCGCGCTACTACATGCTCTCGCGACTCGCTACGTACAACTGAACTCTCTCGCAACTCGACCGCAACTGCTACTGCCGACTCCCTACATGCAACTGAACTCTCGCGCGGTCAAGCGCAGACTAGCAACGATAAATAACTCTCTGGTCAGAGATTCTGTTATGGCTCGCCATCGCTGGTGCTGAATACATACGTGTTTCAACCTTATTCACTTGGCGTAGCCAGAAGAGAATAGAATTTGCCTCTTCCTATCAAAAAACATCGGCAGAAGTTGGAATCGAACCGAGACCATCAACATATGAAACTATCATCAGTCCAACAGACCACCAAACCCTCTCCTCTACGACTGATTTCTCTATCATAACACCGTTGCGGCACACAAGATGAGAATTCTGACACACAGGCTCCCTGTAGTGGTTTGCAGGATGTTCAGCACATTCATTTACTTGGTTGACCGAATCGCCATGAACTAGCTGCCTTGGCTACCCAGTGCATACATTCGACTTTATTTTGTAATCACCGAAATAAAATAACGTAACTGCCACCTACACAGAACTGCCAACAGTGTAGGATGCAGAAATTTAAATAGGAAGTGTTCCTTTCCATTTGAGCTACTCTATTGCGTTATCTGTTTGTTGAAACCATCGTGCAGTGCAAAAGAAATGCTGTAAATGTCTGTCTCTCAGAAATCTATATCCGGCCATATGCATTATCTCACAGCACTGTGGAATGCCGAAGTTCTGGAGGAACTGTTGTTCTCTTCCAGAGGTGCTGTAGCTACGTCACAGCTAGTAGCCTAACGGTAAGTGTCGCGCACTGTTGATAAGACGTCGCATGTTCTATTACATTCGCTAATACAATTTTTTTAAAACGCAATTCTGCTGTCTGCTGAAGTTAACAATGTAATGGAACTTTGAACATAATTCACTTCACTTGTCATCCCAAAATAGTCGCATGTGGAAAAAAGACTAACTATTGCGTCATTTTGTTCTTTTCAGGTTTAATAGACGGCCAGGCAGCAGATGCGCTCGAAGATTTTGTATTATGTATGGGGAGAGCGCATCGTGTCAAAATAGTCAGAAAAGTATTTTCTACATTAGCTGTCGTCTGGTAGTGGTATTTTATTCTTCTTCAAACCTTGTTTGATAGGTTTATCTCAGAACAAGTTTTCTACATGCATGTAATCAATAAACTGCATGTGCACTGTCAGACTGTTACAGATAACATCAGAGAATTCGCATATATCGTTGATTAATTTCTTTCTCATGTTTAGTATTGTTTTAACAACACTAAAAGAAACCTTACGAAAACTGTGCATTATTTTGTAAGAAATGAAATAAAACGACCCACGATAACCTTACGACGAAAGTCTGTTTTAACAAAACTGAGTATCTGCACACAAGCGTGCCTCTATCTGCACGAATTAGTAAAACACTATTCACTTAGATTTCGATTGCGTCTGTGTTTAAATGGTATGCTGTGTCATACTCAACAGGTATGCAAATGTGGCATTTCATAAATAAAGTTACGTATTCCTAGAAACCCAAAATTTGCTTTTCAGCAGCGGTAAGAGGCGTTACCTGTTGTGCAGCATTGTAAGTTTTTCACCATTGCACTATGAGCTGAAAGTATTTTCTTACGATTTGCTTATCGATATTTGATCTGACTGCTTTCAATTCTTACACAGAAGGGATAAAAGCGTTACATTCAGCGAGGCTGGAACCGCGAACCATAACAGTTGCGTTTCCACAAGACAGCACGTTATCACAGAGCTAGCGGATAGATATGGTTCGCGCCTTCCTCTTACGAGGTCAATAGTGGCTAGAACTCGTAAACCGCTATTTACAGGACGAGATTAGTTGCGATTGCCACGTTCAATGGCTTTGCTGGGCTCAAAACCGTAAATTTACAATCTTCTATTACACCTCAAGCGATAACAACTCAGGTTATTCAATGGAAATACACGAGAAATCAAGTGAACTTTGAGGCTTAATTCTGTGCACACCAGGAAGTAACTCGTCGATCACAGAGTTGCCAAACATACCTTGCGTTGTTGCCAAATCTCAGTTACATTGCCAGCAGGAAGAAGACGAACCGATGTGATCCTACAGCGGGCTGGGAAGTGACCATAGCTGGCGCCTCAAAGACGCGACTGCTACGGCCTGGAATACGTAATGCGACTGATTCGCATTTCTGTAACTAGGTTTAGGGACTGGAGCTTAGTTGCTAATAATACTCAGAACTGACTGCTACTAAGCATCATAAATCAGTAACTGTCTTAGTTGTTTTTATATTTCTTTCGTTACTGTACTCAAAACTAAGAAAGTTATTCACGGACGTTTTCGTGCTTCGTCGAGCACAACAAACAAATAAAAATAAAAAGAGAATGTGTGTGTGTGTGTGTGTGTGTGTGTGTGTGTGAGAGAGAGAGAGAGAGAGAGAGAGAGAGAGGGTAAAAAATTGTTGTAAAGAAGTTGAATACTGGTATGTAAAGAAATCTTTCTTTAAAATGATTCGTTCCACATCATTACGAAATGTCGTATTCATGATCTATGGAACAAGTATTAATCTAATCTAATCTAATCATATCATATTGCTAACTATCCATGAAGAGTCATGAAGTACCGAAATTTACGCCTATATAAGTAACCAAATCTAAACTTGAAAATAAAAGACGACAGTTTTTGTAATAAACCGGGACTCCTATCAAGACCCTTTCATCCCTGTTAACTAACCATGAAAGATGTCTGATATACCTCAATTCAGAAGTAACGAAGTGTGTATGAATTTAAAGATGAAGCGCATGATGTGAAGTTCTGCGACGGAGATACGAACCCAAGACGTAATCGGATTGTTAACTAAGTAAAATCAAATGTTACGTATCGGTTTTTCTTGCCATCTGCTAGGTGTTTAATCTAAAATAAGGACACAAATCTTTGTGCCTGAGCGACAATCGAACCGCACTCCTATCGCTCTTGTCTATTGTCCACGAATATTGCTTAAGTATCAATTGCTTACTCACCAACAGTAAGATGTATGCGTGTTTGTCCAGAAATTGTTTGCAACATGAACAGACATGAAAAATGCACGTTAATTTTCACAAGCAGGCCGGTGCGCACGTGATAGGGCTTGAAATGAAATTATGAATATTTTTGTACTGGATCAGGATTCGGACCCACATATTTACCTTTGGAGGAGACCTAGAGAAGACTGCAATCTTGGGAAAAGGAATGAAATGATTGAACTATACTGTTCCGAGAGATTCAGATCCTCGAAAGAGGAGATACGAATTCCAATCACAGTCCAGCACCAAATTTTTCAACGTCTCTAGTTCAATCATGTACAAGTAAAATAAGAGCCCTGTTCCTTTAGACGGCTATCAGTTCATCAAATAAAATAAAATTTTCTAATGTAAGTAAGTTTACTGGTGACAGTATTTCTGTTTACCCTGACTTCCACCTATGTCATTTTCCAACGTAAACCGGCTCTGCCCAGTTTGGAATGAAGGAACGTGATGTTTAATGCGGATTCTGGATTATAACAGCTTTCTCTTGAGGTTGCCAGAGGTAAAGTAAATCTGTTTGTGCCTCTTAAAAGTAAATGCCTGAACACACGCATTGCACTTGTGATATTTCGTTCCACCAGTCCATTGTGGCCACATTTCCCAGCCCCAGGGGTGTGCTGTAATGGATGATGTTCTTAGCTTACTAAACTATTCACGGTGGAAAAAAACGCGAGTCTATTAAATGGTTAAGTAGAAGCAAGCTTCTGACGTGGAGATTCTGCTATTCTCATATCAGCAGGATGTAAAGACTCTTCTAGGCGTCATAGCCTCGATTTGAAGCCATTTTGAAATTTTCACTAATTCAGGAAATTTATTAGTTCCAGAAAATCCGCTGTGAAGTGTGAAGTTACCGGATAATTCGATTATCACCATCATTATTACTATCATTTTCTTCATACCGCTACTGGAGCACATGTGCTTGAAGATCATTTAAGTCCTTTTGGTCATTATAGAAGTAGTTGCCCAAGAACAAGTTCTTTCCCTGTCTACGGAATCCTTTTCATGTTAATATCAAACATCAGCAATTACTCGTAGACCACATTAAAACTAAAGTAATTGATGAAGACGTTACTTGATAACGAAAATGCGCTGCCTTTCTTCATTTACTTGCGCCTAGAAATGGCTGTCGAATACTGCCAAACCAAAAGCCAAGGGATCTTACGGCCTTCCAATATACGTCGCTGTCGGTTCTTCCATATGATTTGGTCGACGTGACCTGTTTCAAGTTGTGTATGACACAGAATGTTTTAGAAAATCAATTGTTTTCCTTTGCAATAAACAAAAAGATATTCATTCTAAGCTATCCAAGTCCAAAATTTTCGGAATATTAGTTGAAATTTAATATTCGTTTCCATAATGTAAGGACAGTATTTCACAGTTGCAAAACCCGCATCCGACTCACTGTCCTTACACTTAGTCGCTGGCCATAAATTCCAGCTCAAAGTGACGTCAGTTTAAGTAACCTAAGGTAGCGAAGACTGTTCGCCACTGCTCTTTCTCACCGGAAAATATGCAATTCACTCATTGGGCTCCATAAGTACATTGTAACAGTAATTTCTGTGTGTATGCAATACATACGGATTGTAGAATTTAGTGGTGCTCTCTCTTCCACTTCTGTGTACAATATGCCTGACCTAAACGGGCCATTTATCAATACAGGCCGTGGGCGGTGCAACGTCTTATTGACAACAGTAATGTGCTTAAACTGACAACCTCATTGTTCGTTTTACTCGATTTTGCAATCATTTAAGTAAAACAACATGACCTTCGAGTGGGAGACATTTCGTCCCCCTTTTCCTTCTGCGAAATTTGTCACTAAGCTTTTTGCCTTCGAACCAGCGAAATGCGGCAGAGTACGGCTGGTAAACGATTTACAAACTACGATTTAGTGCCGTTAACACGATTTCTTTAAACATTGGCGTAGCTGAAGGAATTTTGTTTCTTCTTAAATCGTCTTATGCAGCAACGTTCACAGATATCTCAAATAGGAAAAGCTCTTTATCCAGGTACGAAGGTCGTAAAACAAACTTCTCACAGTTTGTGTCAGGTTGATCTTTTCGTCTGATAGCACTGCGTAAGTATTTTGTCTAAGAGGTATTAAAGTAGTGTTCCTGTAGCTGTGGGAATCATTGGTAGAAAACGAGTTTCACACCAATGGGTACAGTACTGATAAATATTCAAAATGATTATCAACCTAAGTCTGCGTTCATCCACAAACAGAGGCGTATTTGTAATATTGAAGCTAGACTAGGTATCCTTGTCTTTCTTGAGTGGGCATTGGAAGGCGTTTACACACACGTATACGAGGGTAATCCCAAAGGTAAGGTCTCCTAAGGGACATGCAAGTGCCAACGCAGGCACAAACGAGAGATCCTTAATTTTAATGGCAAGCAGAAACCACAGTATTGGCTGCATGGTGGCAAGGTGATAAAGAGCAAGACTATGGATACGAGGGTCTCAGGTTCGATCCATCACCAGTCCCACGATTTTTATGTACCGTTTTACACATATTTCCCCTGGAGCAGTGTTTGTTGATGTGAAAAATGCCGAGTTGCACTGTGGTCCGAAAGCCACGTAAAACTGTAGGTTCCCCTGTTAACTGGCTAGGTAAGTCAACTTAAAGGTCGGATGAAAGCAACAGCATACCACCTCCAACAAGACCGTGCCTATTAAAGCACTGTGGTGTTCAAACCACTCTTGCGACTGGTGACTGCTTTACTTTCTATGGGTTCCAAAACTAATGATCTTCGGGTTATTAACATTTTTGTGCTTTCATGCTGTAGCTTTGATACCAGTAAACGTAAGTAACCGGCCGATCACTATCACCGTTCGAGTTGTCAGAGTGGTAGACGACGATGCTGTCGACCCCAATTTTGGTCATGGCTATGTTTCAGTCGAATACCTCTATGGGCCTTTCTGCGTATTTCAAGATATACTTTTATACACTTGGTACGCTTCCAAATTGATATCTGATACAGCTGTATTTAGCAACATGAATCAGATATGTTTTCCGTGCAATATATCGGACAACACGTCAGTGCAGCGAGATTTCGTTTATGTGTTGCGCATGGTGCAAGAAATATTTGTGTTTTGCTTGCTTGTGTGATAGGTTTCACCCCACTGAATGCGAACAAACTCACGAATAGACTGTCAATAACTGGAAATACGCAATACCACACTTTAA
This sequence comes from Schistocerca piceifrons, assembly GCF_021461385.2. Classification (NCBI taxonomy): domain Eukaryota; kingdom Metazoa; phylum Arthropoda; class Insecta; order Orthoptera; family Acrididae; genus Schistocerca; species Schistocerca piceifrons. The sequence continues at coordinate 877,229,590 of NC_060140.1, forward strand.
AAGTTGTATTTTTGCAGTATGTATCCCGATGAAAATAACTGTAAACAGGTTATATGCCTACTTGCTTATTATCGCGCTTCTCGATGCTTTCCTCAAAAAATTAAAATAAAAATAAAGAGAGAGAGAGAGGCAGAGAGAGAAAACAGAAATGTATTTCAAATATCAGCTCAGTGACGCCATGTTCGTCTCGTGATGGATGTAAAGAAAGGATAGTTGATAGGTTATATATCGTTGTAGTAGCGATATGTATGGCTACAGGGTTCTTTGTTTTCTCTCTGCAAACAACTAGAACAGAATTCAGTAACAAAGTGGTAAGAACACCTACTCAGTGCGCCAAACAAACACTCATCCATTCTTAGTTATTTTGTTAATCGTCTGTAATGCAGTAAACATCCTTGATTATGGATTTGTAATTACTACCATTGTTATTGTTATTCGTCACCCCACAACAGCTTTCCTATCACTCATTGCCGCCGATGCACGTAACGAATGCATCAGGATGAATGGAATGTGGGATGCTTCGTCACGGAGAATATACACATTTGTCTCGGCGTCTTGTGTCAGGGTAATATGAAAATCTCAATAAGAAAAGATGACAATAACACCCAACTATTTCTGTCCACTTAACACCATGACGACAGACAAATTGGCGTCTCACTGTATTTTGATTATAATTCGTTAGCCTTTTTGCGACCTCATTTTAATACCTCGTGGGAGCAGGCATAATATTCTGCTTTTTGAACACCGAACAATAACACACAAAGATAGTAGATGGAAGGATACAAAGAAAAAATCAGACTCATGGGTGTGGATCCAGTTCATCATAAGAAGACTAAACAAGAGGGAAACATTACGAAAGCAATGAATACGCTGGTTAGTATACATTATGTGTATAGATCTGAAGATGAAAAAGCGCAGATCTGCACTGTGCCCGCATCTGCACTTTAGTTTCTGTCTTATTGGGCATAATTTTTAGTTTCTTCTCTTCTGAATTATCAAATGAATTGATTTTACGTGTTACAGAATAATTAGGTAACTGTGTTTCTTACAGCTTCCATTCACACCAACATTTTTCTACATTCTCGTGCAATTCATGAAATTCTACTTGTATGATCACAAGACTGCACATAGATGCAATCGATTTCGAGGTGCAAAGTGTTTGTTATCTTACTTTTCGTGACAGGTTGGCAAAGTTGATTTCCAAAGACTTTTTATCGTACGGAAATAATCTTTTGTAACAAAGTAACAAGGTAAGTGTTTTATTCGTATATATTTTGTGGGAAACTGTAATCGTGATGGAAGATTACACACCTGAATGTTTGACACAGCTGGTAGGAGAAAACGCTGCATATTAACCAAACCCCGCGCTTCCTCTCCTTATCCCCCTATGACACGAGCACAGGATTCTCCTCCTATAACGCCACAGAGCTGTTCCTAGCACAGCTGAGAATTGGCAACATCGTCACAAACATTTGGCAACACTGTGACAGTGCAATCACTTCCGCGTGTAGTACTGAACTAACTCGCTAAATTCACTTGATATTCCCTTTCCATTTGAATGACTCGTGGTAGATAATCCTCACGTAAACTTAGGCACTGAGACAGAAATTTCAATTTTTTGGCTAAAGAAATGCTATTCTTCACATTTTTGACAACTTTTACTACCTTTCACGATGCGTTATGAGGCTGAGCGACCAATACCATGACGAGAGTGGCGTACTGGCAGCAGTGTGTCCGTAGCCCCGTGGTACCGCCCGTATCTCGTGTTCCAACGGTTAAGAAAATCGTCAGATCTAACCGTGGTAGGGGCAGCGCGTGCGAGCTTTTTTTGTTTATTATTTCATGGAGCTGCGAATTCCCAGAAAAAATTCTGTAACAAAATCAGAAGAAAACCTTTACACATCAAATCCTCTTGGCAGCTCGACTCAGTAAGTTGTGTTAATGGTCGCAGATCTCGGCTTTCAGACTGCCAAGCTGCTATACAATACAAGCGTCTCTGAAGAAATTCGAATCGACCGTCAACGATATGAAATTCAACAATGTTTTTCACTTAAGACTCCCATGCCAGGGTGATAAGTATGAAAGTAATAAATTGATTAGGAAATCGCAAGAAAATACCTTCAGCTTAAAGCACAATGGTGAAAAACTTACAATGCTGCACAACAGGTAACGCCTCTTACCGCTGCTGAAAAGCAAATTTTGGGTTTCTGGGAATACGTAACTTTATTTATGAAATGCCACATTTGCATACCTGTTGAGTATGACACAGCATACCATTTAAACACAGACCCAATTGAAATCTAAGTGAGTAGTATTTTACTAATTCGTGCAGATAGAGGCACGCTTGTGAACAGATACTCAGTTTTGTTAAAACAGACTTTCGTCGTAGGGTTATCGTCGGTAGTTTTATTTCATTTCTTACAATACAGTGCACAGTTTACGAAAGTTTTTTTAAGTGTTGTTAAAACAATACTAAACATGAGAGAGAAATTAATCATCAACGATATATGCAAATTCTCTGATGTTATCTATAACAGTCTGACAATGCACATGCAGTTTATTGATTACATGCCTGTAGAAAACTTGTTCTGAGTTAAAGCTGTCAAACAAGGTTTGAAGAAGAATAAAATGCCACTGCCAGACGACAGCTAATGTAGAAAATACTTTTCTGACTATTTTGGCACGATGCGCTCTCCCCATACATAATACAAAAGCTTCGAGCGCATCTGCTGCCTGGCCGTCTATTAAACCTGAAAAGAACAAAATGACGCAAAAGTTAGTCTTTTTTCCACATGCGACTATTTTGGGTTGAGAAGTGAAGAGAATTATGTTCAAAGTTCCATTACATTGTTAACTTCAGCAGACAGCAGAATTGCGTTTTTAAAAAAATGTACTTGCAAATGTAATAGAACACGCGACGTCTTATCAACAGTGCGCGACACTTACCGTTAGGCTACTAGCTGTGACGGAGCTACAGCACCTCTGGAAGTGAACAACAGTTCCTTCAGAACTTCGGCATTCCACAGTGCTGTGAGATAATGCATATGGCCGGATATAGACTTCTGAGAGACAGACAGTTACAGCATTTCTTTTGCACTGCACGATGGTTTCAACAAACAGATAGCGCAATAGAGTTGCTCAAATGGAAAAGGTAACGTTGGGTGGAACCACAATAAAGTAAGGAGTGGCGACATGTAGAAACTCTATCACCAGTGACGAAACAAACCCTGTGTATGGTCACAGGACACTTATTCCGTCTTTTATTTGAGCTTCTGTATGTCGATAAAATTGGTTCTGAACTGGGAATGCAACTCAGACCGCCCTTAACGCGGAATTTGATCCCTTCGTGACAATACAGGTCGACTACTACTTGTTGTTTGTTCAAAACTGCAGATTCCTCAACATCTCCGCATATTGCGCATGAATGGGTTGGAATCCTGGCCCAGCACTAAACTTTTCACTATGTATTATCAAGCTCTAACATGAGAACACCTATCTGCTGGTGGATGATAATTTTTATTTTTAATGCATTTTCATTCGTTGTCAACACTAACAATATCTGACGTTTTTGATTCCCAGTGAGACACAGAACTATTTGCGAGATCACTGTAAGTTCAAGGAAGTTATTCCGAGCTGCTGGTGGAGAAAAATTCGGTAAGTGTCGTCTCTTTGTGTGTAGTCAACAACGATATGTTTGGCGTTCGATTCTCAGTCAGCATGTAAGTAGGCTGTTTATGTTTTCTCTATGTAAGTAGGCTGTTTATGTTTTCTCTATGTAAGTAGGCTGTTTAGGTTTTTTATTGGTAACGCCACCTCTGTATGAAAATCACTGGCTGTGCTGTGTGCAGTCTGTGGCTGCTTTGCATTGTTGTAATACTCGCCATTGTAGTGTTAGGCAGCTGGCTGTGAACAGCACGTAGCGTTGCGCAGTTGGAGGTGAGCCGCCAGCAGTGGTGGATGTGGGGAGAGAGATGGCGGAGGTTTGTAATTTGTCATGAACTGATATATATATTATGACTTGTGATGATATTAAGGTAAATACATTGTTTGTTCTCTATTAATATCTTTCATTTGCTAACTATCCCTATCAGTAGTTAGTGCCTTCCATAGTTTGAATCTTTTATTTAGCTGGCAGTAGTGGCGCTCGCTGTATTGCAGTAGCTTGAGCAGCGAAGATTTTTGTGAGGTAAGTGATTTGTGAAAGGTATAGTTTAATGTTAGTCAGGGCCATTCTTTTGTAGAGAATTTTGAAAGTCAGATTGCGTTGCGCTAACAAAATATTGTGTGTCAGTATAAGCACAGTCATGTATAATTGTTCAAAGGGGACGTTTCATATGTCGACCCTTAGCCTAGGATACCTCACTGGAATCTTCTGATTTTTTCTTGTAGTTTGTGTATTTAGTGTAGCTTTTATTTATTGCTAGCGCGTAATTGTAGAGAGAATCTCCTTTGTAGTTGCAGTCTTTCATTGTTGTACTGTAAAACAGTTGTGGCATGCATGTAGATTTGCACCAAGTATTTCGCAGCTGCGCTGGTAATTAACTAGATATTATTTTCAGTGCTATGTTAATGTATTCCCCTATCTTTGCTCTTCAAATTGTGCTTTTCTGTGTTATCGTGTGAAATATTGTGACAATAATGGCGTGTGAAAAACGTAACACTCGGCTCCAAAGTAAACTGAGAAATGACAGTGAAGACGAAAGCAGTGTGTTGGCCCCACCATGTAATGAATTAACTAATATTCAAAGTAGTAATTTGGTAACTGTGCATAGGGGTGCATAGGGAAATGGAGCGGGCGTCAAACAATGGCGTAGGCAGTGAAACAGGTAGCGAACAGGGAAGCATTATCGAACGATCGGTCGGTAACAGCTCGCCTCAGGAATCCGAAATGATAGGACACAATTTTGCAAACACTGTAGATTCAGGTTTTGCGTCCTCACCGTTTTCTCAAATGAGTCAAGACACATTTTCCGCTTGTCAAAATGTGAATGTTTCCGGTGTACATTCACTGCCGAAAAGCACTGAGGAACATGTTTCAGACACCAATGCATTGTTATTACAATTAATACAACAAATGGGACAAACACAGCAAAAGCTTCAAAAGTTAGACACAATGGAACAAAATCAGAGACAAACACAGCAAAAGTTAGACACAGTGGAACAAAATCTTAAAAAGTTAGACTCATTGGAACAAACTCTTGAACAAACACGTGAAGATATAACTACTGAGTTACATAACATTGAATCGAAATGTCAAAAAGTCTGTAATGACGTAAAAACTCAAATTTGTGAGCATTTTCAACCTATTTTTTCGCGTCATGAAAATGCATTACAGAATCACGAAGCAGCCATAAAAGAACTGCAAACTATTGTTCATGAAAATCACAACACCTTGCAAGCTAAAATTGACGCAGTTGCATCTACCGATTCGGTTACGCAACTTGCAAAAAGTCAAGAAAACTTAAAGGACACAGTAGATTCGATTTCAACACAAATGGACACTCTGAAACTTGGTTCAGAAAAACACACTGAGGAAATGTGTTCATTATCAGAGAAAGTAGTTGAACTTTCGGATCAGCTAAATAATTTATCTACGAAGGTAGATGATAATCTGAATGACGCAAAACCGGTAGTCTTTAATGACACAGAACAGAGCGAACAAATTAGGAAACTGAAACAAAATCTGAATCAAATTGATACGCAACACCAAAGAGAAATCCGGGAAGTACAAGATCAGCTGACACAGGTAATACAAGAATTACGTATTTCAGAAGACACTCGCGCTCCAACACGGGAAGAGGAACTTAGAAATACGCAAAAGCCACAAAATAATAACACAGGGCATTTCGGTAATTATGAAAGAAATTGGCAAGGTACACCGAATTTTGAGATGGAACCGCCGACACGACGTAACTATGACCGAGATGCTACTCGCCGACACGATGATTTTGACTATAAGCTGTTCATTACTACACGTAAATTCAAAACGTTTAAGAATTCTGCCAACGACATTCATCCACAAGCATGGCTCCATCAATTCTCTCATTGTTTTCCTCCCAACTGGTCGTTGGAACACAGATTAGAATTTATGTGTGGCTACTTAGAGAATGAACCAGCTGTAAGAATCGATCGGTAATTCACGATTGCCACAGTGAAGGAGAGTTTTACCATGCCTTCCTCTCAGCATATTGGTCTCAAGCTACACAAGACCGTGTAAAACATAGCATCATGATGATGAAACACTTTGAACAATCTGAATTTTCCAGTCTTGTCAAATATTTTGAAGACATGTTGCATAAGAATCAGTATCTTTCAAACCCATACAGCCCCTCAGAACTCATCCGCATTTGCTTACTCAAATTGCCTGAACATTTACGACATATTATTTTAGCAGGACGTTGCAAAGATGACATTGAAGCATTTCAGGGTCTGTTACAAGAACTGGAAATTGACACTGACAATCGGGGAACGCGGAAACAGGAGCACAACAATTACAGGTCACATCTGTCACAATTCCACGATGAAAGAAATAATAACTGGACACGACAGGGCTATTCTCACAACACGTATCGTGACCAGAACAGACACCACCCATATGACAACCACTGGCAGAGTAATAATAGTTACAGAGAAAGATCGCATTTCCGTAGTAATGAATATGACAAAGATTACCATAGAAACAGACAATATGGGAACAAAAACAATTCTTATCAAGGGAGACAGAATAACTACAGACGCAACAGTTCTGCATGCAGTTACGATTCAGGGAGAAATTCTCCACCACATGACCGACACGAAAGAAACTGTGTAAACTACCGACAAAACGACAGACCTGAATTCCATCAGAACTGGCGGGACTCTAACAGAGCTGGGCCCTCTCGGCAAGGCGAATTTGTAGAAGTTAGGTCTCCTAATCCCAATAACGACGCGCGCCAACAAAGAGGCAGACAATGACTCGCGCCGCAGGCAGCCACCTGCGCCGGCTGGCTCAGGAAAAAATAACATAGACGCTAACATTAAGAAAAATTCCAGTATTCTTTAACGACGTATACCACATGATAATTGCGTTGAAGTTGAAACTCTGCGTACTAGGAAGAGTAAAGGTTTACACCACATTTCACATGTAAAACCATTTATTGACAGATAATCTGCCTTTTAACTTTGTCTTTGCCATAAAACGTTTCACTTCACGTTACTAGTATGCTTTAGAAACTGTTACCATGCAACAATGTTTGAAGTTCAATATCCAGCCAAGAACCAAGAGAAATTATTTAAACAGAAATTACGAATGCATTGTTATTGCGAACAGACGTCACAGTGTTATTGTGTGTGTACATTCTTGCTTGTTTGTTGCACGATTACGTAACGACTATAAGGCTCACATACTTAGAACATTTACCAGTACTGCTAATGAGATTTTAATGCAACATTTTGGTTTATTTGAAAATACATTCTGAATTTAAAGTGCTTTCTGAGAGATACCAGATGGCACAGAGGTTAGTTTATGTGACAGCTACACGATTTTTATCACGACGCTACTAATGAGTGACAATTTACAATGTTGCTTTTGCGGTGTATCTGTTTTATATTTGCACAGTTTTCTGAATTCTTCTGGAAAGAAAAACATATTTTAGTAGTAACTTTTGTGGTATAGCAACAATGAGACAGCTTTTTTCGTGGCACAACATTTCGTGACAGTACAGTACTTTCTTCATCACAACAATAAGCGTAATAACTAAGATATCTATACATAAAGCATTTCACTTTTGTTTATCATGAGGTAAGTACATTGGCTTCTGCAGAACTTAGCTTTTGGAGGAAAATAACTACGACACTTTCACAGAGATTATCTTACAACAATATGCACATTTAGCGCTACAGGACACGTATTTGAGTGATTAATTTTGTACTTGAAACATTTATTTTTAAAGATTTTTTAATTACAAAGAAAGTTTTCCGTGATACATTTCATTCCATTGCTGTAATTTGTAACACCTGAGGGCATAATTACATTTATCCTCAGGGGGGTACACGCTTACTTTGTGTACCATGTGTTTGGCAAGCACAAGGAGCCCTAGCTAATATGGTATTTGCTTATACAACTTTACACATCGGTACCATATTTCTCTAACACACAAATTACACAGCTATCTGATCATTTAACTGAGAGATAAACATGTTTTTTACTACATCAGTGACAGATGTTTACGCAATTACACCGTGGATAACTTCACACTTATGAAACTGTATTTTGTCTGTACTTTGTAAACTGTTCATATTTTTTCGGAATCATTGTGATACTATGAGAGCTTTGAATGATGTATTTGGTATGAGATCATGATTTTTAAAGTACGTTTGAGGCAGCTGACACTTTTGACATGAGCAGAGAATTTTTTTAGGCTTAGAAATTATTGGAGGAAGTTACGACGATTTTGAGATTTGACTGAAGTGTTATGATGTTATTATTACGACGACGATGTGTATTATGTTGTTGAGGAATGTTTATTATGCTACGTATTTCTCACGATGAAATATTGAAGAAGTGTCGACGAATATGTATATGTATAATGAGGTAAGGAATAATGAGTAGTGTTTAGGGACTCTGATTTATGAAAAGGATGTTGGAAACCAAGAAACGTACTTTAAGAGTTATGAAATGTGTGACTGTATCACAATGCTGACCAATATTTTTTTTTGGACACTGTTATATTTATAGGGTTTTGTTTCTACTGATTTGCAACGCTAATTCTTGACCTGTGAAATATTTGTATATGAGACTACCACGGTAGCAGAATCTCCTGTCGTAAATATTTCCGTACGAAAGTTAAGTGACCACCTGCACGTAATGCGTCGCGGGCACCCAGCTGTGTCAGACGCCTGGAGAAAAAGCCATTATTGCGAGCCCTTTTCAGCGGCACAGGTAGCACAAAAAAAAAGGGGAGGCCATTATCCTTGGAAATATTCGTACATCTGCAAACCTGATAATGACAAGTGTCTTTCTATGAGAGTTGAGAGCTACTGACTTACGAAATGCCACATGACTATTGAATGATGTTTTTATGCTTTGGTTTGCGTAATTGCTTATTTCACTTGATATCTGGTTTCCAGCTGTGTTGCAGCATTGCTTTTATAAAATGAAATGCATTTGCTAATGTGAACACTTTCTGTCAACAGATCTATTAAATAATTATTTTATGATCCACATTCTTTAAAAAAGGAGCACTTGGAAAGGAAAGAACAATAAGAAGGAACTAGTAACTGCATTCATAATTTTCTTTTCAAGTAATTGGTAACTTTTTGGTAGAATAACTTCTTGTGGTGCACCACTTTAATTACATAGACATTAAGATGTGAATATACATTTCCCTTATCTTCATTGTTGTTTAGTGTAATATTTTTTCTGCTTGCGCTATGTCATGTTTAGGTATAAGTTGCTGCTGTTTGCCAGGCATAGTGTTATTGAATTTGACTTTTGCTCATTTATGCTGCTAGCTTTGCCAATTTGCATTTTTTTGCATTGCTGTTTGTGTTGATTTGTTATGTGATGCTGCATTGCCTCGTCCCTTAGTTTAGCATCTGAGCTCAGTAGATTTAAGTTAGCTTAAGAGGGGGTAGCCTCTAAGAGAATGAGTTGCGATGAATTGGAAGAAATGCATTGAGAAAACAGGTTTAGGTAGGATTTTCTTGGAAATAAATGTTGAGGTAAGAAATGTGTGAACATATAAATACAGAAAGCATGCTTAGATAGAATTTTTTTTGGTGGAAACAGAGGATGAAATAAGAGGAAAGATATATGAAGTTTTGGGTTGGACTGCAGTACCAAATGTTACACTGAAAACGAACCCTGTCCTTTCCTATTGGTGTTATCCCACTATATGTTTGTGTACCCTTGAGTATTTGTTTTCTTCCTGTCTCTGTGTACTGTTTCATAGAATTTTTTTTCTCTTCTAATACTAAGCTATATTCACTATGAGGAGGAATACTGTTATCCTCAAATATAAGTTGCATTAATAATATGTTATTTTCTTTGTAAAGTTGTTTACAATTCTGTTCTGTTTCAATGTTCATGTGTGAAATTAATGTTTCGAAAACTATTCTCATTATTTTATGTATGTACTTATGTCACTATTTTTGTAACACTGATGTATATGTTTATTTCTATTCTTTTGTAAAGCCTGTACTACAAATGTTATCTGTATTATTATGTTTTTAATGATGTATTTTGTACCTTTGTAATTGTATTCTTATGTTATAAAATTGTAATTGTCACCAGTTCATGACATTATTAACTTGTTAGTTACATTTCACTGCACACGTTTCTGTTGGTCATAGTATGTGGACAATATGTGAGAAGTAGGGACTGTTAGTGTTTGCACGTGTGTTAATAACTCAGCAAGGGACTGGATAACAGCATTGCTGGTTCTAAGGACAATTTCAAAAACTTTGTGAGTGCACAAGTGGTGGTTTATGGACTTGCTATATTATCCGCAAGACTCTTCAATGGTGATTGTGCACCTGCACAGTCACAACAGATGGCTGCTGGCCATCTCTTCAAGGACTACAGTGGGTCTACATCTTTGATGATCCATCAATACCATTATTTCTACAAGGACTGCAGTGGGTCTGCACCTCTGGTGGCCCACCAATACCATACTCTCTACCAGGACTACAGTGGGTCCGCTCTGTGATGACTTACCTACCAATACTCTTCAAAACTTCGAATGACTCTGCTGTGGGTTTGCTCCATTGTGGCCCATTACCTGTCAGCATGTCAAGAGCCAGCACTGTCTTTCCGTTGGAAGGACAACACTACTTCTTCAAGACTGCATGGAAATCCACTACTTCTGTGTGCAATTTCTTTTACTAATGAGACTTTGTGAAAAAAAAACCTGTGGTTACCGTAATGAATGATCAGGACTGTCTTTATAAACTGTGAGAAAATTTTAGCTTTTGACCAACATTGTATCAATAAGTGTGTGCATTTGATTTCTTTGTTATTGTAATTATGACAAATTTTATCAAATCATTATTGGCCACTGCCCAAAAAAAATTTTGTAAAATTTTTTGTGGGGAGCATGGGGACTATGTAAGTAGGCTGTTTATGTTTTCTCTATGTAAGTAGGCTGTTTATGTTTTCTCTATGTAAGTAGGCTGTTTAGGTTTTTTATTGGTAACGCCACCTCTGTATGAAAATCACTGGCTGTGCTGTGTGCAGTCTGTGGCTGCTTTGCATTGTTGTAATACTCGCCATTGTAGTGTTAGGCAGCTGGCTGTGAACAGCACGTAGCGTTGCGCAGTTGGAGGTGAGCCGCCAGCAGTGGTGGATGTGGGGAGAGAGATGGCGGAGGTTTGTAATTTGTCATGAACTGATATATATATTATGACTTGTGATGATATTAAGGTAAATACATTGTTTGTTCTCTATTAATATCTTTCATTTGCTAACTATCCCTATCAGTAGTTAGTGCCTTCCATAGTTTGAATCTTTTATTTAGCTGGCAGTAGTGGCGCTCGCTGTATTGCAGTAGCTTGAGCAGCGAAGATTTTTGTGAGGTAAGTGATTTGTGAAAGGTATAGTTTAATGTTAGTCAGGGCCATTCTTTTGTAGAGAATTTTGAAAGTCAGATTGCGTTGCGCTAACAAAATATTGTGTGTCAGTTTAAGCACAGTCCTGTAGAATTGTTCAAAGGGGACGTTTCAAGCACTGAACACTTCGTCATTTTATTTCTAGTTCAAACATGCTCACATGTCGCTGCTGGTGTAACAAACCCATACTTAACGTTCCTTTTCTCTAGAATATAACAACGATATGTGCCGGGTTGGAGTCCTGGGAAGGAAAAATTAATGTTATGTTTCATCTCGTCATTTCATTTAATACATCTAGCTACTGCCGAGAAAATCCGATATGTCAAAGTTGATTGTGCTTCGATAACAATCCGAATAGGTTCTGGGTTCGAATCCCTGTCCAACACAAAGCTTTACTGGTGAAGTAGAAATATTTAACATCTCTCGTAGTTCGTTAACAGAGACAATAGATGCTGGGTAGGAATTGGCGTCCGTTAAAAATGTTACGTTATGTAATTTAAAGTTGATATTTGTTAACTGATACTGTCAAAAAATGAAGTATATCACTCTCTTTATGGCTAGTCAGGAATGGCTGTTAATTTCCGTCAGCCACGAAATCTTAGCCTGCATGATTGGTTCAAATGGCTGTGAACACTATGGGACTCAACATCTGAGGTCATCAGTCCCCTAGAACCTAGAACTACTTAAACCTAACTAACCTAAGGACATCACACACATCCATGCCCGAGGCAGGATTCGAACCTGCGACCGTAGCAGTCACGCGGTTCCGGACTGAAGTGCCTAGAACCGCACTGCCACCGTGGCCTAGCCTGCATGACGTGGGTTTGAATCCATATGCAGAACGAGGCGGTTCGTCGTGTCATTTGAAGTTCATATATATTCTCAACTAGCTGCTCGTGAATAACGTAAATTTTTAATGACATTTTGTGTTAAATAACAAGTATGGTATGTTACTTTGAAGAGGAAATCATGAATACGACGAACTTACTACGTGCATTACCTATCTGACGTAATAATGAGAGTGCTAACATTTCAGGTATGTCATTTATTGCAATAAATGTGAGCTTACAAGCCTTAAGGACAGTCTTATCAGTGATGAGGTGTTCCCTGATATTTTTAGTATCGTGGTTTTACTTTACATCTTGAGTTATTGCGATACAGAGCAGTGTTTTCTAGTAGTGATTTGTTGGAACCATTTTCAATAGTCAAACGACTGTACCAAGGAGCAATTAGACGACCAGCTAGACATAGACAGCTGCGTTATGCAGGTCGCATGGGAATCAGGTGAAATGCAATTCAAGTCGTTCGGATACTTTTGAGCATGACTGTACATAAATCAGAAGTTAAATATCAAATGTTTTCACCAATAGCGAAATGCTGTAACCTTAATTGACGATAGAATTGTATTTGCCTGACTGGGATTCGAACCCAGCATCTAGCACCGTCGTTTTCTAGCCAGTAACAGACGATAAATAACTATCGTTGGTTCACCAGTAGCGAGATGGGCGCATGTTTAGCTAGACATCAGGCGACGAAAAGTTCTGTGCTGAATGGAATTCAAACCCCGCACACGTGGTCACGAATAAACCTTAACTATCAAATTCTTTTCCAATAATAGCTAGGAATGGCATGTTTGTACTTTCAATGATGTGATGGAAAATACTCTGCTGGCTAGAAGTTGAATCCATAACATGTCGTCGTTGGTGATCACAACGTCAAACCCAAATCCGTTTTCACCAGCAGGATGGAGAGGAATGTTTGAACTTGAAAAGATGTAAGGAAACGTTTGATCTTGTAATGTTGTGATAAAAAGCTCATCATGTGGCTGTGAGTTGAAACGAACACGCTACAGCTGACAACGCACGAAGAGACGTTGAAAATGCAACTATTTTTCACCAGTAGTTCGGAGTGCACATGCTAGGGCTTGAAATGAAATAATGAATATTTTGTGCTGATCAGGATTCGAAACCAGATAGGTGCCTTTCGAGGACGTCTAGAAGAGTTTGCAGTCTTCGGGAACACAGTGAAATCGAATTCTAATCCCAGTCCAGCACCACAATTTTCAACGTCTCAGTTTCAAATAAAGTTATAGCCTTGTGAACTTACATGGTCATTGGTTCATTAAATAAAATACGTTTTCTAGTTTACGACGGCTTGCTGGTGACAGAGTCTCTGCCTTACGGGGTTTCTCCATCTGTCACAGCTCAAACGAATGCCCAGTCGGCAGCGAAGGGATGTTATCTTTACTGCCGATATCGAACTACGGAGCTTACTGGCGTTCTGCACTTGGTGTTACTAGGGGTGAAGGAGAGCTACTTGTGTGTGTTAAAAATCTACACCTGACGTGAGATGTGAACCTACACGTTTTACACATCAATACAAAATTAATCCACCAGACCACAGAACCCCCTGCCAAGCACATAATTATGAATTGCAGAGTATTGATTTAGATGTAGATGCAGATATCAAGGGACGCGTAACAGGAAGGAAGGCGGGATCTGGGAATGGATAGAAGTGCAGAAGTGCAAAATATAAGCGTGAAATGCTTGCAAAGTATTGCTTACTTAGATGTGTGCCACAGTTCGTTTTATCTTAGGACCGAGAGATAAGGGCGGACTGTTCTCAGAACGAAGAATAGGTTATAGGGAAGGGGAGATCAAAGAATACGGTTTCATAGGTGGTGAGAGGAATGATAGAGAGTAAAGACAGCAGCAATTAAAAGAGAAAATGTAGCGTCATTGGAAACCGCTAGATTTGTTTACAAAGTTTTGGGGGAGTGTAATATGAGGGCACTTGCGGCGATAGTGTCAGAGAGAGAGAGTGTGAGAGAATAGAAGAGATATTAACAACGAGTAAACATAAATGTTCAAATGTGTGTGAAATCTTATGGGACTTAACTGCTAAGGTCATCAGTTCCTAATCTTACACACTACTTAACCTAAATTATCCTAAGGAGAAACACACACACCCATGCCCAAGGGAGGACTCGAACCTCCGCCGGGAGCACCTCACAGTCCATGACTGCAGCCCATAGACCGCTCGGCAAATCCCGCGCGGCGAGTAAACATAATATGAAACCGTTGGCGTATTGTGTGGAGGACGGAGGGTGTATTCATGGATGGAGGGGAAGAGAGAGACGTATTTGAAATAACAAAAACTACTGTGACAGAGTCCATGTACGCTGATTAGTTTGTAAGTATGTAGACAGGGTATAAATGAAATCAAAATAGAATACTTAACAAACTGTATATTCAAAAGAAATCCACTTGAATTAAAAGGCCAGCTCTAAGGAAAGCTAACCCATATTGTATCTTTTCTGTTGCCACGCGATCTTTCACTAGCTCCCAATGAGGAAAAATGACGAAAAAGAAGACATAACAAAACATTTTAAGAACTCTAATATCTTATCCAGAATCCTTCATTATTGTGTACTTCTATCACGCGTCTTGGCATAGAATGTATAAGCCGTCGGACGTAACAGCCTGAAGAAGCAATTTCCTCCCAGGCTTCCAGGACGCAGTCCCAAAGAGCGTCTGCAGTAGTTGGTTGGTTTCGTGGCCAGTTCTCTGTTAATGTTCTGGCGACATCAGCCCACATGTTTTCCATGGAGTTCATATCAGCCGCCCGTGGCGACCAGTCCATGACGTTGACGCCAATCGTGGTGAGCCGCTGCTGAACAAATGCAGACTTGTGAATGGGAGAATGGTCTTCTTCCAGTGTGACGTCCCCTTCTGCGTACAGCATTCGCACTGACGGAAGCATCACATTTTCCAATATGTTGGCATACTGCGCGCTGTCCAGAGTTCCTTCTATCCTGTGAAGAATTCCCGCCCCTCTCGCAGAATTCCAACCCCAGCAGGTAACAGATAGCCGGCCACTTCTTCTCGTCGTGGTTACATATTCGCGTCGATGGCGAGTCCCTTGCGGCCTGTAAACGATTCTTGGACCGTCGTTATTGGTGGAAAACACCTTCTCATCAGTGAAAATGACGTTGTCCCACGACGCCCTCAGATGGACTCCGCAAATGCTAGCCGGTATACAACGTTGTCTTCGCTGAGCTCTTGTTTCACGGCGGATCGTCGTGCATGCAGTCCAGCGTCCCTCAGCCTTCGGCAAATCGTGTCACTGGAGCCGGGGAAGTTGGTCTCCCGCCGCAACTGCTTCGCGTTCAGAAAGGGATTTTCTCTGCTCCTAGACACTAGGTCTCTGTCTTCCTGCTGTGAGATCACTGTCTTCCTGCCTGAGCCAGGAGCCCTGTTGGTGGTGCCTCTTTCAAGGCAGATCCTCCAACATCTCGTTGCAGCTTCTCTGATGCAACATCCTCCTTCCTCAATGAGAGCGACGACTCTACCTCGGCCGGCCGGAGTGGCCGAGCGGTTCTGGGCGCTTCAGTCTGGAACCGCGCGACCGCTACGGTCGCAGGTTCGAATCCTACCTCGGGCATGGATGTGTGTGATGTCCTTAGGTTAGTTAGGTTTAAGTAGTTCTAAGTTCTAGGGGACTGATGACCTCAGATATAAAGTCCCATAGTGCTCAGAGCCATTTGAACCATTTTTTGACTCTACCTCGAATAGATCTCTCCCAGTGAGCTATTACGGCAGACAGCCTGATGTGTATTTTTGCTTGCCGCTCTTACACTGATTGCAGGAGAGGAGGTAAACATATTTACGTCAAACGGAGCGGCGGAGGCAGAGGCATGCGGCGCAGCCGTGCTGACTCGTCCCGGGCTGTTGGCCTACCAACGCCACCGCCAGCTCGCTCACTTGCGTCTCGCCTCGGCCAGGCTGGCTGGCCCGTAGCTCGCGACCCGCGGCTAGTACAGACCTGGGCCGCATGGCCGCGATCACCCCTTGAAGGATCAAAAGTTACACCTAATCTACCCAAGTCTGTAGTATAAACTAACGCAGCTACAGCTATTATGCTATAACATGTACAGGCACACCTACAGTTGACGATTTATTCAAATATTTGACGAACAATACTTTCAAAAATACATTCATTTTAAACATAGCTACCACAAAATATTTTACCTAGCTAGCAATAGCATGACGCAGGGAACTATACTTTCTTGTACAGTGTGTAAACTTTCAGATGGCAGACCTCTCCCTAGTCATGAATCGGTAGAAGTCGGTAAACGTCGGGAGGCTTCTGTAGGCACGCAGTTGCGACTGCTGCCAACATTACGTAGCTGACTGTGTTGTACAAGGTAGCCGTTGTCGTCTGCTTCGTTATTGTTTTGCGCTGTACTGTTCTGCGTGTTTTTATCGCCCAGTTCTGCTAAACATTATCAAAATGAGTGAAGAGGCAGTTGCTGGCCCATCTTGGGAGCCGCCAACAACTCCTACCGGTAGGGCTACGGTTAGAAGGAAATCAGTATTACGTAGCGATGCTCGCAAAACTATATTGCATGTGATTGAATGCTGCGAAAGGGAAAGGGAGCAGAAAAAATTGCTTCCATTACTCTTTTCGGGCGTTCGGAGAACAACTCACCAAAGTTTCATTGCAATCGGATGAATGGTTTGTGAGCACATAGTAGACAAACATATATATATATATATATATATCGATTTCAGTTTCGTTTACGAACAACATTAAAGCGAGTTTTACTTCCAAGTATTTCGTCTGCTTTCGTGTAAGCATGACGCGCAATTTGTAGTGCCAGCACTGCAACTGGTAGGCGTGCCTTGTCGTCCCGCCCCCCCCCCCCCCCACCCCCCAACGGCTCCTCCCCCTCGCCAGCCAATGCTTGCTTCCTCCTCTCCCCACACTCCCCTCCAACTCAGCCGTCTTACAGTTAACACACTGTAAGCGCTGTGCATTAGATGTAGCCTTAAGAAAACCTGTATTCAACCACGACAACTAAGCGGAATGTAAAAGTAAACAGGTTTGGCGGCAGCTTCTCCAAATAATAGTATATAATACACGTTTTGTTTACTTATAGCATGTACTCAGTGTCTCTGAAACAGTACGTGCTGCACGACGGAAATTACTTTCTGCTGAGGCACTTCATTTGCATCTCAATGCTACACGACTACTAGAGAACATTGCTTTTTACGGCAGTCAATCCACTTGTAAATTAACATCATGATATCGCAGATATTAGGCAGCACGTTACTAGGGATGAGTAAGGCCTTAAGGTTTGCAACTAAACATGCTACTCCTAGCTACTACTGAATATGAAGTTGATTATTAACGTGTCTTCATAACCATGTGTGCGGCGTTTGACTCTCAGTCAGCATAGACGTTTTCGTCACCTTATTTCTAGTTAAACGTGTGCACATCTCTCTGATGGTGGACCAACATTGGACATTTCTCCTCTGTTCCTGGTTAGAAAACGACGGCGGTAGGCGCCGGGTTCGAATCCCGGTCCCACAATACAACTTCAGTCGTCATTTAAGGTTCAACCCCACTACTGGTGACAAGCTGTGATATCTACATTCTGATTTTACATACTTATTCAACAATCCGATTAAGTGCTGGGTTCGCATCCTTGTCCCCAGAATTACATGATGTCATTTCAATTTTAAACGTGTTCATCCTTTATTCCTTGACAATGAAACACTATACAGCGTCTTTCGAGGTTAATTACCAAGAAGGTAATTGTCATGTTAGGGATCCTGCTTTCGTACAAACATTATCGTCATTTATGTTCAAGTTGAGAATTGATAGCTGATACTGGTGCAAACGTCAATATGTGACGTCTCTTTCTGCCTAGTGATCGAGTCTCGATAAGGCACAAAGCTTTGCTTGGTTAACAATGTCTTTATGTTCTGGGTTTGCATCCGGATCCAGAACGAAGACGTTGGTCATGTCATTTGAGTACAACTTCGTGTACAAGTAACTGTTGATGAGTAATGTGAACAATGATATTACTTGTGATTCGCTGTTAATGTTGGGATTTCCGTAGAGTGATTGCTGCCGTTAATCACTTTTTTTTTAACTGCTTAGTATTACATAAAGTTGATGCGAAACCACTCCCCGTTGAACGTTGAACGACGTTCAGCATGTGTTGGGTAAACCTTTTAGATAGCAAAGAACTTGTTTCCAATTGCCATACAACTTTATAAATCCATATACTGTCTCAAATATTTAATTGTGCCTAAGGATTACTGAACAATTTATGTGACAAAACTAGTTGTCCCATAACATGTGAAATGTCACTTATTGTAATTAAGTTTAGTTTACAAACGTTAAGGACTGTCTGATCTCTTCTGTACTATCGTGGTGTTACTTTACACCTGGACGGACTGTCATAAAGACTGGTGTTCTCTAGTAGTCTCTAGCGGTACCCATTGTGTATCTTAGGACGACTGTACTGTGGAGGGTTGTGACTATGTGCAACACAGATATGCTATGTCGGTTGCATACATTCAGGTGCGGCCTACACGTTGGAATTCAGGGGTGACCCACTTTTTTTGCTGTCGAGTGTACATGGTGAGGAATATTTGCTTGGTTAACACTTACAGCATGTACACCAGACGCTGGAGGATGATAGCAAAGTAGTACATTTGTGTGAGAGGTAGTTGAATGGCAAACCAGTTATTAGAGTAACAGAATTTCATTTTGCTGTTTTCTACTTAAGCACTTTATTCTAAGGTGCGGTCCCTCAGTGTGGTTCTGGTGAGGCAGGGGAGAGGGGAGGATCACGTCACAATTTACTACTCTCCTCCCATTCCCCCCCCCCCTCCCCCTCCTCAACGTAACTTTTTGCCACCTTCACCTTTAATGTGCCACAAACGCCAAAGATTTTAAGGGTCAAGAGGAATTTGCGTTGCTGAGAGTCGGCTTTGCCAATGGCGTAATGGTAATGGCTAATGTGACGTCACTTCTTGAGAACATTTTAATTGCATTTTTATGGCGTTATTTGTTGTGGCCTTTTTACTGGTTTCGAGAGAAGTTGTATTTTTGATGTCTGCTCCGTATGAGAAACAAAATACTGTCTCTGCTTCAGAGCATTTTTCGTCCTTTTTTCTTTACCATAAATACGTCTTTCAGTTTGTACTATTTGTCATATTTTCGTTAGTTCTGGGAAAAGCTGTATTTTTAATCTGTTCTGTCTATAAAAACAAAATAAATCTCTTCTGTTTAGGAAGCAAGTATACTGTAAGATGTCAACCAAGCCTATGGCCTGTTAGTGGCTGCCATACTATTCGGCATCAACTGAGCCCTCTCACGATGCAGATGGGTCCCCACAGACCCAGATGTGAAAGGAATTAATGAGAAAATTAATGAGCCAAAGAAAATTAATGAGTCGAAGAAAATCAATGAGCCCAAGTCGTGGTGCTTGCAAAAATCAATAGTAATAATAGTGTATGGCGTTCATCTAGCTACTGAAAATAAAAAGTGGTCCAAACTGACTCCAATATATTAATATCTGAAGAGCAAGCAAGAACAAATATGATTTGGTAATAGCTCAATTAATTCTGAACAACTGGATATAA
Organism: Schistocerca piceifrons; assembly: GCF_021461385.2. Classification (NCBI taxonomy): domain Eukaryota; kingdom Metazoa; phylum Arthropoda; class Insecta; order Orthoptera; family Acrididae; genus Schistocerca; species Schistocerca piceifrons. The sequence continues at coordinate 877,249,617 of NC_060140.1, forward strand.
AAACAATTGAAACATAATCTTTAAACAGACTCTATAGGACGCTACTGTGTTGCATCGAATCCCGCAAGCCTTGCATGAAGGAAAGGATCACATTAATAACACGAAGTTCGTCGAAAAAAAGGAGCAAATACACGATACTGCTGAGGATGTGATGATTGCTTCGATCTGCCGTCGGGGTAATCATTAGTAAATCATCAGTTACTGAGTGCAATATATAAACAAGAGCGCATTATGTTATAGAAACGCACCTACAGTCTCCTAATAATTGTCATCTCCCCTTGGCAGCAAGATTTTATCATGTTTCCTCTCCGCTGCAAAGTGAATTGCATGTGACATCTTGCCACACAGGGTTTGTGTCAAACGTTGGATGTCATCTCCATCTGAAGACTGCAATTACGGAATGTGTCTCTCTCAAGCGTCTGAATACCTCGTAGCCTCGAGTACGCGTCCAAGTTCCAAGTGTATCCTAGCAAAATCCTCTCTACTCACGGTTTTTCGGTGAGTCCATGCATCATCCAATCAAAACGTTTGTCAGACGTTCTTCCAGTGGGAAACCTCATAGCAAAACTTGCTGACTCTCTCCACCAAAGAAGTTTGTTTGTACTCTAGCTAACTCTAATTTTTCCAAGTTGTCAAAATCTTAACAGTTTAGCTACAATCGATCTCCCACTCTTGAGAAAAGTTTCTGCACTAACCAATGCGAGCAGCACCCATGCTTGCTTTTCTCAGAGAACGCCATCTGATACCCCTCTTTTTAGGCACTGCCCAGTAGTCTTTTCGCTACTTTCTGCAATGCTCGTGCCAACAAACTCGATAGCCTGGCGGACAGACTGTCGGCACACTGGCTGGCATTCCATTCCCAAACACGTTTTATACTCTCACGAGCCAAATAAGATCATATCTATCTTTCTGAACACTCTCACATCATTTTTTTATGACCAGCACTCGGACTGCGGCCAATAAGCACCGTGTGAGACAGTTTTAGGTGAATAGGGCACCACGTAAAGGAATGCACAGACAGTCCCCGCTTTCCATTCAGTGCTCTTTGCTAAGCGCCATTCGACGATGCCCCTCCGTCATCTGCCTCCTCAGCCAGCGGGCTGCACCACCGCAGCGCCGTATACACGGTAGCACTGGCATGTTTATCTTATTTTATTTTTGCACTTTTCATTCTCCACACTGAGGGAGTCAGGGGGCTGCTTGAGAGCTAGCAGTACGCTCCTTCCAGCCGATTGCTGTACAAGTACAATTTATTTATTTATGTACTATTCTGAGGTGTGGGGTTGATCTGTTATTCTGTTATTCTGCGCAAAGGTTTAATCTGAGATGTACCCTTTACCCTGTGGCTCTTGCAAGATGCAATTTCCACCCCCACACTACTACAGAAGTCCAACAGACGCTCCTAACGTTCTAAAGAGAAATGCCTGAAAAACTTACAGCAATAAATATCTTCTGGAGTCGTCTGCTGTAAGGAAATGACACAAAAATTCACAAAATTTCTTACGTAACTAGTGGGATACTTGGGTACTGGAGTAGTGCTAGTTAGTGTAAGAATAACATGAAACTAACGAAAGTTACTATTTATTTTGCAAAAATTCTGAAAAATCACGATGGCAGTTTTAGTTATGAATTGAACAAGTTATATCCTGGTTCTTTTCGGAATGTGAAGTTACCACCAAGGATAGGATTCGCTAATGAAATTTCTATACAAAGTTTAAGATGGTTGTTGACTTGGCAGAATGGCTGAGAGGCGCGCCTACTCAACTTGAATAATTATCCTTTAGAATGTTGCTAGGTACGGTCAAGGCTGTCGTGCGTGAAATGCAGTGAAGTGTACTGTTCTGGAGGAAATATGGGGCTCGCAATAGCTGTAGCGCACAATACCATAAGCTGCGATGACTGCTGTCTGCGCCGCTCGCAGCTGACAAATAAGATAACTCTCGTTCTATCTGGATTGACCTTCGCCAATCAAACTCTCCCTATGCCTTGATGAAGTCAAGGATTCCTATTCGCCCCTAGTCTAACTCTTGGCGTGGTACACCGGTCACATAACCAGTCCACCGCGATGCCACTCAAAATTCGCTCGCAGGCGTTTAACTATAACTCTGTCCGTTCACACCGCGCAATAAGTGTGTCGGCCAACACAGTGAACAACGCTTAATCGCAAGGACTAAATATAGACTAGCACTTCGATTAGCTCTTGACAGAGGTGCTCTCCCAGTAAAGTACTGAGGAGAGACTTGTTCCTCGCTCCAAGAGCGACAACGGAACAGGGCCTCTCCATGCCAGACGTGAAGAGGTATATCTTTCGGTCTCTTCCATTATTCCTTCAGCTCAAGGCGTCAGAAATATCGTCTGCCAATCAGCATTGCTCTTCTAAAATGGGAGAATGACGTTTTGTTTAAGGCGACCAATCCGGAAACCTGTAGCATTGGCGTTTGGCGTTTGTGAAAATCTCTGAAACTGCGTGCTATGTGTAAAGAATGCGTAGGCTGGCCACTCCCACACAATGTAGCAGAATTTGCTTTTAAGCCAAACACGGGGTTGTTCCCCCCTTTCACTCGGGCCCACGCTGTCCGCTGCACAGGCGGTCACCGGCCGACATAGGCTGGGTCGTCCTCTGAAGGGACCGGCATCCCGTTGTGCGGTTTCTCTCCTGAACTAAAAGCTTCTGTGACTGTCGTGTCTGGAATGTATGTGTGTACGCCAGCCTCGAGTATTTCAACCACGGTGCGCTTACTTCTTAATTGCATATCGTTTACATGAATTCATACAACATTGACTTTATCTTATTGAGTTTGCGTTCGAATGAAGCGTCTTGATGTGCGGAATATGATTGTAAGCAATGAAGGTCAGGAGACCACAACGTCTTACAATATTTTTTGCATGAGTGCAATAAGTCGTGCTTCACAAAATTTACAGTTACATGTTTTCAAACATAAATAAAATAAATTTAAATTAACTTTACATCTGGGGTGTTATAAGAAAAGGAATTAAATTATTGGTTCATATCTAACATATTGCTAATATTACTCATATTTTACAAATTACAAAGTTATTACATTAATACGTACAAGGGAGTCATGTTTGCTTACATGGTTGAATCGAATAAGATACTTCTGCAAATTAAATGAAATTAAATGGATCAACTTAACTACATAAAGTAAATGTGTATAAGAAAGTACAAGCTGATTTCAATGAATATACTCTGGACAACTAAGTCATTAAGGAGAATGAATGTAGTTATCTTTGGATATTGGTTCTACACACATCAAAAAATTTTTTGCATCACCCCAGCACCCAGAGCTCCTGAAGATAGACATTGACTTTGAATATTGTACCCCAGACACAGTCACTTTGACTGTTCAGAGTGTCACTAAACCCGCCCAAAGATGGAAACAACCATGCAGGAGCAGTGCCTATTAAACGCACGGGGTTTGTAAGCTGATCAGCTCCAGTCATTCAACCAGGAATGAGGTACACGGCTCGTGTTTTCCGAAGTTTAATCGTGCCTAGACGGTCAATACCGCGGTTCGATCGCGTCCGTGTAGTTACTTTGTGCCAGGAAGGGCTCTCAACAAGGGAAGTGTCCGGGTGTCTCGGAGTGAATCAAAGTGATGTTGTTTGGACTTAGAGAAGATACAGAGAGACAGGAACTGTCGATGGCATGTCCCGCTTAGGCCGCCCAAGGGCTACTACTGCAGTGGACGACCGCTACCTGCGGATTGTGGCTCGGAGGAACCATGACAGCAATACCACCATGTTGAATAATGCTTTTCGTGCAGCGACAGGACGTCGTGTTACGACAAACTGTTCGCAATAGGCTACGTGATGAGCAACTTCACTCCTGACAATCATGGCGAGGTCCATCTTTACAAACACGACACCATGCAATGCGGTACAGATGGGTCCAACAATATGCCGAATGGACCACTCAGGATTGGCATCACGTTCTCTTCACCGATGAGCGTCGCATATGTCTTCAACCAGACAATCGTCGGAGACGTGTTTGGAGGCAACCCGGTCAGGCTGAACGCCTTAGGCACACTGTCCATCGAGTGCAGCAAGGTGGAAGTTCCCTGCTGTTTTGGGGTGGTATAATGTAGGGTATACGTACGCCGCTGGTGGTCATGGAAGGCACCGCAACGGCTGTACGATACGTGAATGCCATCCTCAACGTGATTGACTTCCTTCAGGATAACGACATCGCTCGACTAGAGTGGCCAGCATGTTCTCCAGACATGAGCCCTATCGAACATGCCTGGGATAGATTGAAAAGGGCTGTTTTTGGACGACGTGACCCACCAACCACTCTGAGGGATCTACGCCGAATCGCCGTTGAGGAGTGGTACAATCTGGACCAACAGTACCTCGATGAACTTGTGGATAGTATGCCAAGACGAATATAGGCGTGCATCAATGCAAGAGGACGTGGTACTGGGTATGAGAGGTACCAGAGTGTACAGCAATCTGGACCACCACCTCTGAGCAACAAAAAGGGCGGAAATTATTTTTATGTTTATCTCTATTGCAATTTTCTGTACAGCTTCAGGAACTGTCGGAAACGAGGTGATGCAAAACTTTTTTTGATGTGTGTATAGTAGAGGGTATAATCTTAGTTGCTCACACAGTGAAGTATTACAATTGGTAGCTACTGGTGTCGATTAGGTGAGGACAGTTTCCATTTACCTTAGCTACTTGTCACTGCGTTGAAGAGCGGTATTGGGATACTTACAAGCCTGCTCTCAGTTCTATACCAATCTTAGTTATAGCATGCTTAAATCTAGTGTATCAGTGTGTGTGGTTTCGGTTTTATTCTGTATTTTTCCTCTTTTGGTGTGTACGTGTCAGTGTGGTTTTAGTCGTTCTGTATTTGATCTAGATGCTGGGGAAGGGGGGGGGGAGTGTATTGGTACTTCTCTTGTTATAGGTTCCATTGTGGGGGCGAGGTCAGATACTCTTTGCAGGTATTGTGGGCTACTGTATGCAATGGATGTATGTATTTGAATTTGCGCCACCTAGTTAATAGTGGTCTTGTTCTCAGGATGTCTTACATGTCTGGTTGGTTAGTGAGTAAGTGTCTTCTGTAGATGGCTTTTAGTTTGGTTAGTCGGGTTTGCATCGGTTCCTCCAGTACTGTTGTGTATGTCATTACTGGATAGTTGTTCAGTTACTGATTTTTTTTTATGTGTCTCCTAAGGTGGCAGCGGTATATTCTATTACTGGTCTTATGTACGTTTTGTATGAGTGTATGGCTGTTTGGCTGTCACATCCGTATAGTCGTCCTTGAACCTGTCTTATTAGGTGTTGCCCTTTCCTGGTCTAGTGGAGTAGGTATATTAGGTGCGTTTTCCAGTCCAGGGACTCGACAAGGTACCTAAGAGTGTCGTTGAGTCCTAGTGGCGTGTCTCATATTGTCAGCACTATGTTGTCGTTTTTTGGTCAGGTGTTCGTATCTGAACAGAGCTGTTTGAGTCATGGATGGTTTTAGCCGAATTCTCCCACTGGCCATCTAATCTTCAAGTCGGTGTAGGTAGGTCGCTGTCTTCCATTGTATAGTGGTCGTTTCAAGCTCTGTGCACCAGTATCCCGTGGCGTCAGTGTAAAGTCCTATTGTTTGTGAGGGAGTTGTTACAGTGGTTATGTGAGCAGTGTACTGCGCGGTGACAGAGTGACTCTTGTGGTACTCTTGCCCGTGGCGTGAATTCTTGTGATGTTGCACAGGAGACATGTATCTTGCATATCCTGTTTGAAATGTATGCCCATACAGGGCTATTACAAATGATTGAAGCGATTTCACAGCTCTACAATAACTTTATTATTTGAGATATTTTCACAATGCTTTGCAGACACATACAAAAACTCAAAAAGATTTTTTAGGCATTCACAAATGTTCGATATGTGCCCTTTAGTGATTCGGCAGACATCAAGCCGATAATCAAGTTCCTCCCACACTCGGCGCAGCATGTCCCCATCAATGAGTTCGAAAGCATCGTTGATGCGAGCCCGCAGTTCTGGCACGCTTCTTGGTAGAGGAGGTTCAAACACTGAATCTTTCACATAACCCCCCAGAAAGAAATTGCATGGAGTTAAGTCGGGAGAACGTGGAGGCCATGACATGAATTGCTGATCATGATCTCCACCACGACTGATCCATCGGTTTTCCAATCTCCTGTTTAAGAAATGCCGAACATCATGATGGAAGTGCGGTGGAGCACCATCCTGTTGAAACATGAAGTCGGCGCTGTCGGTCTCCAGTTGTGGCATGAGCCAATTTTCCAGCATGTCCAGATACACCTGTCCTGTAACGTTTTTTTCGCACAAGAAAAAGGGGCCGTAAACTTTAAACCGTGAGATTACACAAAACACGTTAACTTTTGGTGAATTGCGAATTTGCTGCACGAATGCGTGAGGATTCTCTTCTGCCCACATTCGCACATTGTGTCTGTTCACTTCACCATTAAGAAAAAATGTTGCTTCATCACTGAAAACAAGTTTCGCACTGAACGCATCCTCTTCCATGAGCTGTTGCAACCGCGCCAAAAATTCAAAGCGTTTGACTTTGTCATCGGGTGTCAGGGCTTGTAGCAATTGTAAACTGTAAGGCTTCTGCTTTAGCCTTTTCCGTAAGATTTTCCAAACCGTCGGCTGTGATACATTTAGCTCCCTGCTTGCTTTATTCGTCGACTTGCGCAGGCTATGCGTGAAACTGGCCCGCACGCGTTCATCCGTTTCTTCGCTCACTGCAGGCCGACCCGTTGATTTCCCCTTACAGAGGCATCCAGAAGCTTTAAACTGCACATACCATCGCCGAATGGAGTTAGCAGCTGGTGGATCTTTGTTGAACTTCGTCCTGAAGTGTCGTTGCACTGTTATGACTGACTGATGTGAGTGCATTTCAAGCACGACATACGCTTTCTCGGCTCCTGTCGCCATTTTGTCTCACTGCGCTCTTGAGCGCTCTGGCGGCAGAAACCTGAAGTGCGGCTTCAGCCGAACAAAACTTTATGACTTTTTCTACGTGTCTGTAGTGTGTCGCGACCATATGTCAATGAATGGAGCTACAGTGAATTTAGGAAATCGCTTCAATCATTTGTAATAGCCCTGTATTAGACGTACAGCTTTGTTCGGGAGGCCCACTTGGGTTAGCTGGTGATGTAATCTGGTGTACCACAGCGTGTCAAAGGCACGTTATGTGTCTAAAAAGACTGCGTGCTTGCAGCGACCTCTATCAAAGCCCTTTGTGATTCCGTCAGTCACTTTAATCAACGAGTCGCTGGTCGAGTCTGCTGTGGCTGCCGCCGGCCTACTTGACCAGGCGCTTCGGGGCATCGCCCTGCATCGCGTGGCGAGTGCCTACTTGTCCTCTGAGGGCACCACTACAGCCCGTTCTAGCAAGTTGTTCCTATGTGGATGGCTCCCAAGAAGTGGCCAAATTCTCCAGCCCAGTGATACGTTCAAGATAAATACTCACAGTTAATCAGATTTACTTTATAGACCGATAGTTTGATCTCCGCACTCATCTGTATCAGCCATTTAGATACCAAAACTTGAATTAATTGCGAAAAATGGGAAAATATAACTGCCACATGATCTATGATTTATTAATGACAGTCAGACTGAAACACCAACCTGGTGTAGGCCTACTTCGATATTTATTCGATTTGTCAGTATTTTTTCTTTATGATAAATATTTCTTTTTTGTACTATTTATCATGGTTCTAGTGCGTTTTCACTACACTCGGTTAGTTTACATTCTGATAAATAGTTAAAGTTCTTATTGTGACAACCGTTTCAATTTACTCATGATAAACACGTATATTAGTAATTTTGTATCGCTGTCTCCTCCTGAGCTATGTAACTAAAGAGTATTTTTCGACGCTATCTTCGATTTCTTTACAATTAATTTCGTTTTGGTTCGTAATTGTTATCCTCCGTGCACCTGTAGCAGTTTTTGTCCCCGGGAACTCGGTTCGTTTTGTTTTCAACAAATAGTTTAAGTAATCTTTGTCTGATAACGGTTATAAATCGAACTATTTTAACATAATCGAAACTTTTCCGTGTGTTTCATTTATCAGAAGTGAAATGATATTATACACACCACGTCGGCCGGTCGTTGTGGCCGAGGGGTTCTAGGCGCTTCAGGCCAGAGCCAAGCTGCTGCTACGGTCGCAGGTTCGAATCCTGCCTCGGGCATGGATGTGTGTGATGTACTTAGGTTAGTTAGGTTTAAGTAGTTCTAAGTTCTAGGGGACTGATGACCTCAGATGTTAAGTCCCATAGTGTTCAGAGCCATTTGAACCATTTGAACCATTTGAACCACCACGTTGTTTACGACGATTGTCGTATGTTTACTACGTCACTGGTCAAAGCCGACGGCTAGCATCACAATTTCCTCTTTATTCGGATTTAATAACACTGACAATAAAGTATGTATAACGTTTTAATATAATTATGATTTATTTAGTACTTTGAGAAATATGTCGGTTGGAAATCATTCGTCCGAAAATTTGACAAATAAGTGTGCCATGCAATTGATTTAATAACTATAAAAGTAACAGACTATTACAACTCTGTAAAAGCCGTAATTTACACGATATAAAATCGTACACTGACTATTATCAATATTTCACTTTGCACTGCAGTTATGTAGATAGGTCTTGAGACAACGGCTAAGTGAGCGTGTAAATGGGGGTTTTGCTGTTTCTTCTCGCATATTTCTGGAAAAGTCAGTGTTCTTGTTATCTTTTGTTACTGGGTGATATTGCTCTTTGTCTTGCCTTACCCAGCTTTCTGGCATCTGTTATTGGCACCAGGTGGACGTGATTACGAGTATGAACAGATACGGCCAAACTGTAAATGAGCGTCTTTATCTGCGCGGAATATTCTCTGGAGCCTTTCAAGCCGCGGACGCATCCACGTACGCTAGTCTCCAGTCAAGAAACTGGAAAGTATTCCTTGTGAAACACAGCTTGCGATTACCTAAAGTTCGTTGCCATTTTCGAGACCCTTAGATTTCATGCTAGCTCAGCATCCGAATATTAGACGAGAAATTTGAAAATTGGTACATGTAAAGATGTAAATGCATTTAGTAAAGTGTCCTCTGGTGGAGTGGACTGGAGGAATGGGGCTCCCTCTCCTTTCGATCCGTGCCTGTTACTTCTCGATCTCCTCTTGACATGCCGCTACGTGTGACATTTGGCATTAATACTGACGTATTGTCATCACGGATTTCGTCCAGATTTACGGTATGTGCGTGCGTGATGGCGACACACGAGTCATCTGTGATGAGAGAACGGCCGCGGAATCATGAATGTGTGGTGCCTATTCTTTCGGACTTTTCCGAAAAAAAGAAAATATATATGAATCCTTTATGGAAGCGTCGTTTGCAGGCAGCTGTTGGCGTGGGGGAAACGAACACAACAATAATCCAACGGTCGTGGGGTCGAGTCAGTATGTGGAAACTTCTCTTTTTTTATTTTCGGTTGTTCCGTTACTTTGACAACAAATAAACCGAAATAATGTTCAGTGTATTTTATTTACTAATATCTTCATTAAAGGCATGAAAAGGAGAGGCAAAGGAAAATTTGGGACTGCATATAAACATCCAGTAAGAGATTGTAAGGTGTACAGGAGAATTCCATATATAAAATTTGATTTCTTTATTATTTTACAGTTGATTACCTACACTTGCTGGGGTTGTAGTCAGCGCCAAAGCAGGAGATCCTATTATTCGCATGCAGCAAGTTCAAAGTAAAACTAACGGAAGTCCTGTACTCTTTAATTACAGTCCCTTCTTGGAAAGTTATTTGCAGAGTCCTCGTAGACGCAACATATATAGCCCTTTCTTGGAAATGATCTGCAATCCCAAATTTTCTTTTGCCTATCATTTTCATGCCCTTTATGCAGATAATAGTAAATACAATCCATAGAGCGTTATTTCGGTTTATTGGCAGTGAAGTAATGTAAAAACTGAAAATAAAAAGAAAGCTTTCACACAGACACTTGATAACATTACTCGCAGATTACCGTTCTGTACTCTCTCCACGAAATCGGCGACGACGAATATGCGTGGTCCCATTGTTAGATGCGGAACGTACGGATATTCTACAATTATTACTTAATGGCAAAGAAGGGAGAAAGATTACGACCCATGGGAGGAATATCTATCCTACTGAAACCCTGGATGACGCCCACCAAAAAAATTATAAAACAAGAAAATAGTATGCTAGTAGAAGAAGCGAACATAAATGTAATTGTAACCTATTTTAAACCGCACACAAATGCTGTAGAAATAATTGACGAAATAGTCACACTCATCAAACAATGTGACAGCAAACCCACCATTATTGCGGGCGATCTCAACTGCAGAATAGACACGGAGAACTATAAAACAAAACTAGTCATTGGAACCCTAGAAGAAGATGGTTTCACCCTACTGAGCGATAGTCAGATACCTACATACATATGCCACAATGGGAAAAGCACCATTGATATCCTATTAACAAGAGGAGAAATAGAAGGAAGTATTCGACCAATATGGCATGACTCCATTACTCCTATATGAAAGCACTTTCCAATGAAGATAAAAATAAATATCGTCACGTCACCGCCAGCAAGAAAGACCCACCAAATCGCACAAAGAAAAATTGATATAGAAAAATTAACAAACCAGCAAGAACAAATAACACAAATAGAAACTTTAATAGAGTAAGGAGACCTTTAAAAAGCAACAGACCGAATAGAAGACCTAAAAAATTCAGTAATACAAACAAACCCAATAACAAGGACGGCAAAAAGATGGTTAGATGCTGAATGCTACAGCAAAAGGAAACTGTTCTAAGAACGCTCCACAGATTAAGAAACCAGCACAACGAGGAAATATACAAACTGTACGCAGAGGAGAGGAGAATCTGCAAAAAACTAATAGAAGAGAAAAAAAGAACACATAGAAAAAGAGGCAAAAAGACAAGCGGATGAAGCAGAGAAAGACTCATACATAGCAGCAAGTCCAAGAAAACTGGCTCATACACCAAATATAGACGTGAAGGAATGGGAAGGCCGCTTCAGTACGATACTGAACAAACAAGGAATCAAAATACCCCCAAAGAAAGAGAAACAACATCAAACTAAGGAAAAAGACAATATATGGGAACCTCTAAATGAAGAAGATGTAAAAGAAGTAATAAAAGCACTGAAGAACAAGAAAGCAGCAGGACCCTATAATATATACAATGAACATATAAAAGATGCAAAAGAGGCCCTCCAACACGTATGCATCAAACTATTTAACAAATGCCCGGTACTTGGAAGAATTCCGACACAATGAAGACACTCTACAATAAAAGTTCTATACAAAGGTAGAGGAAACCCAACAGTCCTAAACAAGTACAGAGGCACAGCCCTGGAAAATACTCAATTCAAGATGTTTTCAAAGATAATTACACAAAATATCAAAGCCTCTGTGGCCAGTCATCTCCCAGAACGACAAATGGGTTTCAGAGCTAGAAGATCAACACTTCGGTAGTCAGGCTTCTTCTAAACAACATCGACGAAGCGCTACAAAAGAAATAAATGTTCTACCAGTATTCATAGACTTTACCAAAGCCTTTGACCTGCTGGAAAGAGATCTCACAGTCCGACAACTGGAAAACACAATGGGAGAAGATAGCGTATGGGCAAAAATAATCAAGTCAGTTCTCGAATACATCTTAATCACAATATCAGACAACCTCTCTTTTTCGAACCTCATTCTGCAATCGAACGGAGTCTTACAGGGTGACCCAATGAGCCCTTTGCTGTACATTCTTGCCACTGTAGAAGTACTCCGAATTGGAGAAAATGAAGAACATGTATATGTATACGCATACGGTGATGACATAGCCGTAGGTTCAACAGATATACAGAAGCTGCAGAAAATCATTGAGAAAATAGATGGTGCAGTGAACACAAACTACACATAAACATAACAAAGACAGAAATGGTAATTTTCAGAAAAGGAGCAAAAACACCCAAGAATGCGGAAATCAGCATCAGAGGACAAAAAATAAAAATCTCATCAGACTTTAAATACCTAGGGGTCACATTGCAACCAACAGCCAAATGCTTCACAAAACATACAACAGAACGTGCAGTCCAAGCAATGATAGCAAGACATGAAATTATTCAACGCAAAAAAGGTTGCCAATCCTGCCCTATGAGATGGAGGTTATATGGGACCACCTGACAGAAAAAATCTAGAAACAATAGAAAAGGTAAAATGGACTTATCTAAAAAGAGCGCTAGGTCTTTCAAAGACAACAAGATCTTGACTACTGTGCCTGCTAGTGAGAGAGACATTCCTAATTGAAGACATCAGACTTCGATATATGATGCCACACACCAGGGCTTCCAGAAAGCAACTGAAGATCATGGAGGACAAACAATAAAAAATATGGTCGGAGTTCTATGGCACCGAAGCAACGACGAACCGCTCATGGACAGCACCAACTTCGAGCTGCGACATGTCGTAACTAGACTTTCTTCTCACGGCTTTCATCATCTAATTTGCGAAAACAAAACTTATCACGACCCAATCACAACATGTGTATGTGAACTGTGTAACGAAGCCTGTGAACGATATCACATAGAACTGTGCAGTAAAAGAGTGAAATCGATAAATGAATATGCAAAAATGTAAAATGTAAATGTAAATGTAAAATGTTAAGCAAAGTAACTATATATGGCTATTTGACTGCAATTTTATTAAATAAAAATAAATACGGATATTCTTTCATTCCATACGTATTGGTACAGACAAGGGGATCGAAGAGCTTGTCAAATAGCAGGTAGGAAGCTTTTATGTTTGACTGAATTACTTGTGTACACTAGCACCAGTTTGCAACTAAACTATTAGTCTAAACGTAACAAACAACAGTTTACATAACTTTTGCTTCCTTTCTCCTAGCATTGTTTTCTATAGTTTTTATCACACTAAAAACTGTGAAAATAGTTGAGCATTGCAAAGCACGTCTTTCGCATGAGGCGGCTAGAAACTTGATGACATTGCGTCATTATTCATCATGACAATGTCAGCTGTCACACAGCCTCTCTAGTAATTGATTATGTGACACAGAAAAACATCGAATTAAATGTCTCATGCATAGTCACACCTAAAGACGCCTTTTTGTCAAGCTACTTTATCACGCCAGTTCTCTATTGATTTATCACCCAAAGATTTATTTTTGTCTAGCTACATTATCATGGCTGTACTCAACTGATTTCTCTCTCAACTATGTCTTTTTGTTCCCTTATGTAAAAAAAAAAAAAGGTTCAAATGGCTCTGAGCACTATGGGACTGAACAAAATGGCTCTGAGCACTATGGGACTTAACATCTGTGGTCATCAGTCCCCTAGAACTTAGAAGTACTTAAACCTAACTAACCTAAGGACATCACACACATCCATGCCCGAGGCAGGATTCGAACCTGCGACCGTAGCGGTCACGCGGTTCCAGACTGAAGCGCCTAGAACCGCTCGGTCACTCTGGCCGGCTATGTCAAACAAAACATGTGTGGATACCAGTTTTCTCCCCTTCAGAAGCTATAAAATTCTTCTACAGTCATGTTTTTAAAGTATCGATATCAGCGCGGGAAAAATATTTCCGTAATTGCATCAAGTCATGCAAAGGGCATAAATCTTAAAGTCGAATATTTTATAACAGTAAAATGAAATGTTTTTCTTTCAGTGGTTTTCTACAAACTTAAAAGACAGTCCCCATACACGCCTCGGCGAACTGAGTTCAGTCGTGGAGGGCTTCTGGTAGTGGCAGTTTCTAGCCTCCTGCATGATCTAGTGGCAAATGGTCCGCTCCTCATCCAGTTAATACAGTGCCGGAAGAAGTAAGAGAACGAGCGTGCAAAGAAGCTCTACTGTACGACCCAAGTCACCCAAATTATCTTATGTAATCGCACAAAGAGAAAATGATAGCTAAAGTAATGAACTGTAATTGTTGTGGTCTACAGTCCAAAGAAATTGTTGAGATCTGCACTCCAATGACTGGTTTGATGCACATCTCCACGCTGCTCTATCCTATCAAGGTACCTTATCATTGTGGAGCAGCTCCAGTAACACAGGACGCTGAATTCGTCCATTCACCAGTGTGTGGAATGCTTTTTCAACACAGGATCGAAAGTGTTCGCGTCTAGGCTATTTGGTTATTAGGTGGGGTATGCTAGCTGTGCAATAGGCAGATACTGTTGCAACATAAACCCAACACTCACACTAAAATGAAGCACGATAGAAAACATTTCCAAATTTGCTCAGCACCACACATTAGAAGCTATACTGCATTAACAGAAACAGGACTTGTTGTATGTTGGAAGAGAGTTTGCTAACATAGAAAATAAAAAGCATACTACGGAAGAGGATTTTAAGGAAGGATTTTGAACGGATGTGGTTACCTGTTCGTTTCACAGCGGTTTCTTTGTAAATCAAATACGTTGTGCATTTATTTTTGGCTCACGGGCCTCACTTATAACTGAAATCAGGAATTCATAGGGGACAGACGGATAGAGTGGGTGGCTGAAGGTTATCGGTTGTGGGAAGGATACTGATGTCTCCAGTTCTGTGAGTTCATTTTCCTATGATCCAAGGGTAAGATTCCTGAGGGCTGGGCTGAGTTACGGCCATAAGGCAGATTGTGGGATATCCACGAAGGATTTAATGGCCATGCAGAAAGAGAAAAGTTAACTTGTAGGAATAATGACTTCACTAAATGGCTGTTGGTATTAGATCATTTCAGCAAGAACAGTTTGAAGAAACAGAACTCAGCCTCTTGATCATAGTCCATCCAGGAGTTTGGAGTGCAATAGGTACTTACGGGATCGTTCACAGTATGAGCTTCGTATACTTCTTAATGCCTTGAGAGGTAATGACTTCAGCTCACGGAAGATCAACAGCTGGTGGGGTCTACGAACTATTGCAGTATGGCTTTAGCCTGTCAAAATGTTTAACCATGGTGCAGTCATTGCTGGCATCTTATTGCAACTCTGCATTCACAGGCAATGCTCTGAGTAACCAGAAGTCACCTGTTGGGATTTTTTGTGATATCAAAGGTTTTTGATTGTGTAAATCATGGAATACTTCTAGATAAGCTCAAGTATTGTGGTATGACTGGGACAGTGCTCAAATGGTTTAAATCATACCTAACTGGAAGAGTGCAGAAAGTTAGTTCACATAATATGCAAAAAACTGGTGATTTCTCAAACTGGGGAACAATGAAGAATGGGGTGCCACAAGGTTCGGTCTAGGGTCCTCTGCTGTTCTTAATATATATTAATGACTTGCCATTCTATATTCACGAAGATGCAAAGCCGGTACTTTTTGCCGATGATACAAGTATAGCTATCACACCCGACAGACAAGAAGTAACTGGTGAAATTGTCAACGATGTTTTTCAGAAAATCATTAAGTGGTTGTCTGCAAATGGGCTCTCATTAAACTTTGACAAAACACAGTATATACAGTTCCACACAGTAAATGGAATGATCCCATTAATAAATATAGACTTCGATCAGAAATCGGTAGCTAAGGTAGAATATTCAAAATTTCTAGGTGTATGCATTGATGAGGGGTTGAACTGGAAAAAACACACTGAGCATCTGAAACGTTTGAGTTCAGCTACTTATTCTGTTAGGGTCATTACAAATTTTGGCGATATACATCTGGGTAAATTAGCTTACCACGCCTATTTTCATTCTCTGCTTTCGTCTGGCATCATATTCTGGGGTAACTCATCATTAAGTAAAAGAGTGTTCATTGCACAAAAGCGTGTAATCAGAACAATTGCTGGAGCTCATCCAAGATCATCCTGCAGACACTTATTTAAAGAGCTAGAAATCTTCTCTGTAGCCTCGCAGTATATATATTCACTTATGAAATTTGTTATTAACAATCCGAACGAATCCAAAAGTAATAGCAGTGTACATGGCTACAACACTAGGAGAAAGGATGATCTTCATCACTCAAGGTTAAATCTAACTTTAGCACAGAAGGGGGTAAATCATGCTGCCACAAAAGTCTTTGGTTCAAATGGCTCTGAGCACTATGGGACTTAACATCTATGGTCATCAGTCCCCTAGAACTTAGAACTACTTAAACCTAACTAACCTAAGGACATCACACAACACCCAGTCATCACGAGGCAGAGAAAATCCCTGACCCCGCCGGGAATCGAACCCGGGAACCCGGGCGCGGGAAGCAAGAACGCTACCGCACGACCACGAGCTGCGGACAAAAGTCTTTGGTCACTTACCTAATAGCATCAAAGGTCTGACAGATAGTCATATAGCATTTAAAAGGAAATTAAAAGAATTTCTTAATGGCAACTCCTTCTACTCATTAGATGAATTTTTGGATATAGTAAGTGGGTAATATCACAATCTCAAAAAAAAGATAAAAAATAAATAAAATAAAATAAAAAAATAATTATTGAGTGTCATGTAATATTTTATCTAATGTAATATCTTGTATAGACACCTTTTATTAACCTGACACGTTCCACATCATCACGAAGTGTCGTATTCATGATCTATGGAACAAGTACTAATCTAACCTAATGTGCATGGAAAAATTAAAGATGGGCCCTCACAGGACAGGGAGAAGTGCGTTGTTTTCCCCCTTTTGACTGCAGGATTTCTCAAAAAGACAAAGTCCCCTTGCTGGTAGGATGCTTAGACCACATCTTCACTGTCTCTCTTTATCTAGTTAACAGTTGTCTTGAAATTATTGTTTAAACTTTATCCATATGTTTTCAAGCCTCCTGATTGGCTTTCTAACTTCATCTGAGTATACACACGATTTTAAATTTTCTAACTTGAAGTGGGAGATCATATTTCATTTGTACACAAACCCATAAGGAATATGCCTAGTCAACTCACGGTTCTAGGTGGACATAATATACGGCAAGTTCTTACCCAATCATTGTGAGTTTCACTGACATAATAAGAAAGCCTCTTGGTGATGGATTTGTGCACACACTCACCTTTACCATCTGTCCTCGTTTCCTAATTTGCAACAGTTTCCAAACTTGATCTATAAGAATTGTGTGATTAATAATTGATAATATATATTTATTTTCTTACCTTGTTTGCATAAATGGTGCTAGAATGCCAAAGGCCGCTGTTTCAAAATGTTCAGAGGCCTCAGGTAGCGTTTGCAGTGGAATTTGAGGTTTAGTCTGTTGTGCTCACTGTGCGAATGTAATTTTCAGCATTGTACTGTCGATCTCTCTACCAGTACCTTGTTGCTATCTGAGTGTTTGTTTCCACTATGACGAGCTTGAAAGCTGTCATGACACTGTGCTGTAATACAGCAATGAAGTATTTTTTGTTTTACTAGCAGTTTTCTTTGTAGAGTTTTACATTATAGAACAGTCATAGTCACCCTGGTCCCTACAGCCTGATAATGGATGGTCCCCATGGTGGGCTGTACACAGTAGGGACTTAAAAAAGATTTTCATTAGGCTTTCATAAAATTTTGACAGAAAGTATTTGGTAAGTAATTATTATTATATGCTTCAACAATTTTTAACTCTGCTTTATAAATTGTATAAAAGTGAAGTTACTTCTACAATTTATAAATTACCATTACAGCGGAACCAGTGGGCAGTCAGAAAATTTTACTACTAACAGGGATACAGAAATGGGCGGTAGGTAAAAAAAATTGACTGCCTCTGATATGGAATGTCATCTTCTACCACAAGTTCTAACAGGGTAACGAAGTGTTGGCAGTCTTCATCTTGATAATTTTTATTTCAGCTGGAGTCACAGTCATGAAATTTTTTTGAATCATGCTGCCGCTATTTGACCTACAAATAAGTTTTTATATTCGAAAATTTGGATTGTATAACAATGAAATAAAAAATTATTAGAGTCAAATGATGCAGCAGCATCCAAAAAATTCTTCATCTTTTTCCTGGACTTCCTACAACTCAGTGGTAAGTACCTCATCTGCTTGTAACAAATGAAGTTTCTGGATCAGTGCATCTGCGTTTAATTGCAATTTGCTAGGCTTGTGGTGGAACTCATAATTACATTTGCTCAGCTTTAAGCCAACTGCATCAGTAGACTACTAGGGTATTTAAATTTTTCTGTCGGAACGTCATTAATTTGTTTCATCGCCATGTCCCATTTTGGGATCCAACTAAAAGGTACCCCTCTTTTCAGTAATTTAGCGAAGGGTTTCGTGTCTGTGGAGTAATAATGCACAAATATATGGTAATATTTACCAAAACCTTGAAATTATTGTGGTTCTTTCACATTCTTTGGTGCAACAAAGTTTTAAATTGCTTCAGTGAGTCGCAGATGTGGCTTTCTCCAGCAGAACTTATAAAGTGATCCAAGTATTGCACATAAGACTCTGTAAAAAACACTGCTCCAATTTTAAGCTTAAATTGACATCTTACAAACGTGATAGAGGTTGGGGCAAATGAAAGTGGCCTGGACGAGTCGATACGATTGGATGTGAATCTATGCATAAAACCACACCCTGTGACATTCAAACCACATGTAGATCTGCCACGTGATCCACATCGGTTCAGAATGTGTCAGTGTGAGTGGAACTGTGCAAAGGGGACGATAGTGCTCTCAGTGTAGTGGCAGGTGTTCATTGTGGAAAGTTATGTGGCAACTAAATCGTGGAAACGCCGTGGTCAGTTGTTTGCTGAAAAGTTTAATAATGTCAAAAATCAGCAAAAAGGGCCATGCAACTCTTAGTCCGAAAATGGCGGCGTACAGGATCTGTTTTGAACAAGTCTAAGAACATTCCGAAACTTGCCAGCTCACCTGAAAATTTGACTGCAGTTCAACAGAAAATGCTTCAGACTCCTACCAAATCAACCCGACGCCTGTCGCAAGAGACCAGCATACCACGTCGATCATGCAGACGAATACTCCACCTGGACCTGCACATGCACCCCTACTGAGTGTCTTGTTTATGCATTAAAACCAGCAGATACTCCCACAGCGCTTCCAGTTTTGTGAGTGTTTGTTCACTGAGCTAACAATGTATGGCTTGGACGAGGATCTCTTCTTTGTGTCTGACAAAGCGGACATTCGGCAGTTCGCCCGAAATTTCATAGAACCATCTACACGCCAGGGAAGTTTTATATTTCACGTTCTTCCTGTTGACAGAGTATCGAATATTGGCTGCTACTATATATTGTGCCTTGGCCAGTACTGTTCCATGTGGAACTATAATGTTCCGTGTTCCAAAGTTATCTTAACAAAGTGGTACACACATTTCTCCATTTATGTTTTTTTCGACTTTACAAAGACCTTGTTTTGCGTGAAGCCAGAGGCTATCCAAAACATCCTTTGTGATGAGCAGATCATCAAGAAATATAATGTCTGTAGGTTCTCGGATGTCGGTTGTTATTGAGAGAGCTTCCCCCTTTCCACCACATATGGTTTCGAGGAGTCTGGCTTTCAACATTAAAATGTACGACTTCGTGTCGACTCGCGAAGCAGGCCTTTTTCCGTGAAATACTCGCACCTTTATAGTGATGTCGCCACGAAATCGTAGCCCTCTTGGACAGTTAGGAACAGAATAAGTAAGTCGGCAACATACTGCAAACTGTGTTCTGCAACCGCGATACCGACAATGCATAATACACAACCACGGAAGCTAACGACATTCTCTATAATCGCTCTATTCGCTCGTCACAGTGGCTACTACCGAAATAGGCATGTACGCTTACAAGCTTACGGTTATGACAAAACTAGGGAGATCTGTGTTTTAATTTCACAGAATCGTTTGTGTTCGTATTAGGCCCCAATGTACGATCGTCAGATTCGTGTTAATAAAATACCAATTATGCATCGATCAGATACAGTTGTTAAGGCTGACAATCGATAGTAAACTCTTGTAGTTGTGCGTGTTGATGTATTTCAGTGCATAAAAAGACTGGGCTGATGTTTGAGACTGTCATTACAGAAATTATAAAATTCGTGTCCTTGTTTCACATGCACATTATGCTCGCTCTTAATAAAACCAATAACCACTGCAACTGAAAATTTTATTTTTTGTTGGGTGCAGTTAGAACTATTGTTTCGTCATTGATCAACGACGCTCAGCAGTTTATTATATGAAGTGTGGATTTATAAAAGAAATTGTCATTATTTACATCACATCCAGTTTATATTTCTCTTACATTTTGTTGCTTCATCAACCGCAATTGTTTAATATAATCTAGTAGAGACGAGAACCAGAATGTTATCTTCATTTTCGAAACAACTACGAGCGACCTGCCATTACAAACAGTTGTTGGTATCCTAGTGCCCGATAAAACTGTTGGGCGGACCGAAAAATTTGAGACTCTGTGGGCTCTAACGATTCATAACAGAGGATATAAAGCAGAAGTCCTTTTATCTATTCCGCTAACATGTAAGTGCTTCATTTGCGGATCCATTAAGCGTGCTGGTGCAACATGTATTAGTTAAGTGGCTCTTTCGTGGCAAGTGGGATCGATACAAACATTTTCTCGGGAGAATGGCGAAAACCGAGACACTCGTCTACAGACACGATCTGGAGTGTATGCATGGTCTGACGTGCCGGTCCGTAGGACTGGACAGATGAAAGCCGTCGCGGATAGGTCCTTCGATATGATTACGCCAGACTGCCCCAGAGCGGGTTCTAGACGTGTCCTCATCTTCATCCATTCGAACTTTTAGCTGGTTAGCGACACTTGTGTTAGTTACATGTTTAACGATTAGGGAGAACAGGTGAAATTAATCTGAAACTTAGTAAAACTACGAGAACGACCGTTAGACGTAACTTGGTCCTCATATGTATTGAATCATGTTAATACCGATAAAGGAGTATGCTCACGGGTTTCGTGTCGTCTTTCGCTGAATATTGTCATCAGTAGCTTAGCCACCAACCGGACGTCCGTTTCCTACAACTGGTATGATCAAAGTGACAAACTTGTAGCACTAACAGCAGTTGATGGTCTACTTTCGTCATGTAATTCACGGAATGCTGTATGACGTAAGCACTATTTCTTTTCAATGTATCAGAAATGTCTGACTACTGTGTCTAAATTGCAGCATCTCAAGTCTTATTGCTGACTTCTTTCGCAAAATGTAGAAAAGGATGTGTCAATTGTTAAGAGCTTAAAAAGTTGTGGGAAAATTCAGGTGCAAAATAGCTGAAAATCCGTTGACGAGGTCTTCTGTGTCGTCTGAACAAGACACAGCCAGGGCAAAAGTGCCACAGGGGCAAAGATGCAAGCTGGTACCAGTGCCATAAACTCGCCACTTGCGCGAGTTACACCAGCGCCATGAGCGGCGCTGAGGATGAAGATATCGACTTCGCATCGGCCAATTGCCGGCCGAGTACAATCCGCCAATGACCGGACGACAACGGACAGAAGCCTACTCCTAAGATAGAAAGGCACCTCTCGCCCATTTGGTTATAGATCACGTCCACCGCTGACTTAGACAGGGAACACCGTTTAGTGAACTCTTAGAAGTGAACAGACAGTTGCTGCAAATTGCATTAGCTGTGTACTGTTAACCTTATCTACGATTATTTGCAATTAGTCACTGAGGGCCGTTTTGTGTTATATTACAAGCAGTGTTGCAGACTTCATTGTTCGGCTAGTCACAAAGATAAGTAAACCTTTTAACTCATTTGTGTAATTTTTGTAGTAATTTGTTGGAGTGCTGTAGAACCTTCGCTCTCCTATCCTGTTACCTGACCCTGGAGCATATATGTGTAATAGTGGCAGGGAGAAATTGTCTTAGCGGTGTATGGCACCAGAAGCAGTTTCAGGAACTCACAAACTCGGCCTACCGTAACAACAGTGGCAACTCGGCGCAGTAGCGACGAGCCTTTATAAAACTGGCGACTAGGGTTTACAAAGAGATCCACATTGTGTCATTAAAAAAAGCGCTCATCACGAAGAAATTTGTTGTTACTGGCTCTGATACATGTAGATGACTGTTTTTCGCGTGTAATGGTAGAAATACTTGACAGTTCTGTTAAACTGTTTCTGCCTAAAATTCACTTTATTAACTCCAAATGTTTATCAATTTGACGTTTCACTATTTGATTCTTGTGAAGTAAACTTGAAACAGAAGCCAGTTCACAATACTGTATCTAGTAGCCTGTTCTGTTGCACAACAGACAGTAAAGCGTTGCAGGTCGGCATAACGAAAATGCTAGGGGGTCATGCGAATTCTGTCGCCAACTGTATCTGGTCCACACCCTTTCTTGAAATCGAGAATGACGCGCTTTTTTCCAGTAGCTAGGTACGTTCCGTTGCTCCAGCGAGCTACGATAAATTGCTGCTGGAATCGGAGCAACTTCTTTCGCATGATTTCTACAACATCTTACGAGTATCACATCCGGTCCACGTGCCTTTCCTCTTCTGAGTGACTTTAGTTGATTTTACATTCGGCGGTCACTAATTTCAATTCTGCCATTTCGACGTTGGTGCACTGAGTGAAAAAAGGAATCATGTTACGATATTCCGCAGTGAAACCGTTTCGGAAGACCGAATTCAATATCTCGGCCTTCTCTCTGTCGTCCTCCGTTTCTGTGCAAGTATATTCACTAAGTGACTAAATAGATGATTTCGATCCGCTTATTGTCTTACAGTGAAATAAAAGGTCAGTTCGGATGAAAAATTTTACTTTCAGTTTCGTTTAATACTTTTGTTTCTCTCTTTTTATTCCCATTTTTACTTCGTTCAGTTGTTGCTTCTCAGTTATATTTTGACCTAACTTAAATCTGTGATTAAGTTCTCTTCGCTTTCGTAGCAACTTTTGGACAGAGCTATCGAACCACGGTGGACCTTTCCGAACTCTCACCACCTGGTAAGGCTTCACGTTACTGTGACCACCATCTATGTTCGACGTCAACGTGCAATAATCACCCACAGACGACGCGTGGTGCCATGACCAGTGGAGGGCATATAAAGCGGAAAA
This sequence comes from Schistocerca piceifrons, assembly GCF_021461385.2. NCBI lineage: Eukaryota > Metazoa > Arthropoda > Insecta > Orthoptera > Acrididae > Schistocerca > Schistocerca piceifrons. Next base: position 877,272,587 of record NC_060140.1, read on the forward strand.
AAGTGCAGTCGTTGTTGTTATGCGGTAACGCAACTATTTATCTGGCACTGAAATCGTTGGCTTTCGGTCCAAGGGAAGAAGCATTTCCAAAACGAGTAAGTTTATAAACTGTTCGCTTGCCGCTGTGGTTAAAGTAAACCGTGCGTGGCAAAATGGCGCTATCCAAAATCGGAGCCGAGGCAACCGTAGTGCACCACGGGCCATAGATGATAGCGGTGTACGACGGCTGCAGAGATGTGTACATGCGAACAGACGTGCAACTGTTCAGCAGCTGACCGTCCAGATGAACCAAGGGGATACCAACAGTGTCTCCTCAGTAACGGTTCAGCGAATGTTGCTGCGGATGAGTCTCCCCAGCAGGCACCTGATTCATGCAGCCATGCTGACTGTTGTTCATTGGAGACGAAAGCTGGAATTTGTACGCCATTGCCGCAACTGTATGTCCACTGAGAGGCGACAGGTTGACTTTTCAGATGATTCACGTTTTATGCTCCACTAAACAGATGGTCGTTGGCGTGTACGGGGTGAAACGTATGAGAGAAAACACACTGCAACAGTTATCGTCTTGGAAATATCTTCGTGACGTTCCCCGGGCGATCTCGACATTCTGGAACGGCTCTATTCTTGGGGACCATATCCACACCTCCATGCAGTTTGTTTTTCCTCGGCATGATGGCATCTACCAGCAGGACAATGCAACTTGTCATACAGTTCGCAGTGTACGTGTGTGGTTCACCAGAATGAGTTTACCTTACTCCCCTGGTCTCAGCACTCCCTAGATCTAAACCCAACCGAGAATCCGTTGGACCACATCGTCCGGGCTCTTCGCGCCATGGGCCATGGATCCTGAACGGAGGGACATAGCGCAGCTGGTCATAGCACTGGAGTCACCATGGTTCCACATCCCCGTTGGTATCTTCCAGACCCTCATTGGCTCTATTCCTGCACACCTCGTAGCGGTCTGCGCTGCAAAATGTGGTTATTCAGATTTTTGACAGGTGTGACTGATCAGTATACATAGTGCTCTTGAATTTCATCCATTTGTGCTCCACAACTAAGCCCTCAGAGCTAAAAATTTTGTTAGATGACCATATGCTCAGATATCTCAGATGTCACCTCAATTTTTATTAATGCACAGATAATTAATATTCTTAATGCGCAAATGAATACTTAAATTCGCTCCCGAACTAAGTGCCACTTTGATGATACCGTATCGAAAAGAAAAGGAGTTGTCCTGAAGAATATTGCGCTCCTTTCACGATCACGTGAGAAGCGCATATGTTGTTGCTGTCAAACCCTGGCCGGCCGCTGTGGCCGAGCGGTTCTAGGCGCTTCAGTCTGGAACCGCGCGACTGCTACGGTCGCAGGTTCGAATCCTGCCTCCGGCATGGATGCGTGTGATGTCCTTAGGTAGGTTTAAGTAATTCTAAGTTCTAGGGGACTGATGACCTCAGATGTTAAGTCCCACAGTGCTCAGAGCCATTTCAGCCCTGTTGGCTGTTTACTTAAGCACAGCGTACAAAGCAGGTGGATGGCTGCGCTCGGCCGAAGCAACGCCAGAGCTGTGTCGACGAGGTAGTCGGACAGTAGCAGTCGAAGGAACGACGACGAATGGCGGAGTAGTACATGCGAAAAGTACTGTTAAATTTAACGTTTCGGGTAGAATATCGAGGGTGCTAGAAACACGTGAGTACTGTGTAAGTAAAATAACGAAACTAGTTTCTTTCGGAAAATGGAAATTTCTGGTAAGGCCTTATGGGACCAAACTGCTGAGGTCATCGGTCTCTAAGCTTACACACTACTTAATCTCACTCAAACTAACTTACGCTGAGGACAACACACACACACACACACACACACACACACACAGCCGGCCGAAGTGGCCGTGCGGTTAAAGGCGCTGCAGTCTGGAATCGCAAGACCACTACGGTCGCAGGTTCGAATCCTGCCTCGGGCATGGATGTTTGTGATGTCCTTAGGTTAGTTAGGTTTAACTAGTTCTAAGTTCTAGGGGACTAATGACCTCAGCAGTTGAGTCCCATAGTGCTCAGAGCCAGCCACACACACACACACACACACACACACACACACACACTCATGCCCGAGGGAGGACTCGAACCTCCGACGGGGGGAGCCGCCCGAACCGTGGCGAGACACCTCGGACCTGGGGACTTCCCAGCGCGGCCACTTTCAAAAATGTTCAAATGTGCGTGAAATCTTATGGGACTTAACTGCTAAGGTCATCAGTCCCTAATCTTACACAATACTTAACCTAAATTATCCTAAGGACAAAAACACACACACACTCCCATGCCCGAAGGAAGACTCGAACCTCCGCCAGGACCAGCCGCACATTCCATGACTGCAGCGCCTTAGACCTCTCGGCTAATCGCGCGCGGCGCGGGTAGTTTCTTTCGGCACGTGTCGAACGTGATTAAGAAAGGTTGTGCAATCGGAGCTAGTTTTGTGTATTAACAGTTCGTGCCGGCAAACAAATGAGAAAATAATAATATACAATTAAAAGGCTGAAACGTCCCCTTAGAAAAATTATGAATTACTGTGCTGGTATATCTCTTACATTATTTGATTTTCAGACAGCTGAGCAAAGCTGAACGTACTCAGACATTTCCCTCTTTACTTATTCTGATCATCACTAAACTGACACACAATAGTTTTAGCGCAACGCAATCTGACTTTCAATAATCCCTACAAAAGAATGGCCCTGACTAACAATAACCTATAACTTTCATGAATCACTTACCTCACAAAAATCTTCGTTACTCAAACTACTGCAATACAGCGAGCGCCAATACTGCCAGCTAAATAAAAGATTCTAACTACTACAGGCACTAGCTCTTGAGAGGCATAGTTAGCAAATGAAAGATTTTGGCAGAGAACAAACTATGTATTTACCTTATAAGAGTTCAAAAGTCGTTCATGACATCCAGTCTTACAAATTTCCTTTTTCTGATGGACACACGTCCAGATAGTCCGCTCTTAAAACTCTTCCATCTCTCTTCACATCCACCACAGCTGGCGGCTCACCTCCAACTGCGCAACGCTACGCGCCGTTCACATCCAACTGCCCAACACTACACAAGCAACTATTACAACAATGCAAACCAGCCACAGACTGCACACAGCACAGTTAGTGAGTTTCATACAGAGCGATACGTGACGTTACCAACGTAAAAACCTGAACAGCCTACTTACAAAGCGAAAGGTTGTTAGTTCTTGTTTCATCTAACCATTTTGTCACAAATCGTCATCCAGAAACGAGCGACACGCCCAACCATGGCTCATGACAATATTGCAGGTAAAATAGAGCACATTATTTGCATGCTCTGGAAGACAATTCTTGAAATGTAGATGACAGATCATGACACTCTTTGGATATAAAAGCAACGGAATCCAGTGCTCAAGAATAAATATTGCATATTGCAGACTCTTTCTCTAACATTTCATTTTACAATCATATTACATCATACAAAAAATGTAAATGCTCACATAAACAGTAACCCTGACATTTAACAGACATCAACATTAATAGTGTAGTAAATTTGAGGAGGACAACTATGATACTCTGCAATTTGGCTACTATTGTCAGTCACTGTAGTAGCTGTTGACACAACAGCTGTATGATGCCCTCTTATAGTTACCTGATTTGAAATGTTCATATCTGTTAGTTACTAGTAGGTCTAATGCGTTGCCTCGAATGCTCCTTCATCTATTTTCTCTTGCCTTTTTAAGTTCGTTTCCTTTGTATAGCCCTTCATATATTCCTTCCAGCTTTTAGTTTCCTTTCTTCCCTTATTACTAGATTCCTTCTGAGCTCCTGATATTTAACAGCAGCTTCTTTTCTCCAAATTTTTCTTTAATCTACCTATAGGTAGTAACAATCTATCCTACAGTCATGTACGTTTCTACAGTTTTACATTTCTCCTCTAATCATTCCTGCTTTTTTTTCCATTTACTTTTACTGTCAGTTTCATTTTTAAACGTCTACATCCCTTTTGCCTGGTCCATTTGCAACATTTTTGTATTTTCCGCTTTCATCAATCAAATTTAATATCTCGTATGTCATCTGAAAATTTTTATTGGACCTTGAATTTTTCCTTGTTCTTCCAATTTTTATGAGAATGGAAGTTGGTTGTTCATTATAATACGTGTCTTAATGTTAGTGGAAGTCATGTTGCACTGTGGGGTATGATACAGGCTTTCATGTAGTAATAAAATTGTTGTAAGAATCCAATTGTGTTGACGTAGTGTAAAAAGACACCTACTTAAAAAACTTGCCTCATACGAAATCAACTCATAAGAGTACCACTACAGCTACTATTCTGTGCTGTGCCTTATCATTTCTTTAAGTTAGAACGCCATCACGTGACATGTAATCAATGGTTTTCGGGAAATAATTCAGTAAAAACTGGGAAAGACTAAACTGTTTGTGAGAGCAGCAAGCTCAGACTGGCGATTAAGTGGATGAGGTGGACATCTAGACATTTGCGAAGGAAACACACCAGCTTGACCTCATGTTTTATGAAGGAGAAAGCACACTTGCAAGATATCAGCTCCAGGAACGGATCCCGCTCGAAAATTTGGGCCATAATTGTGATAATACGGTCTTATGACCTTCTGAAAACACAGTTTTTAAACTTTCGCACAGGCCGTCTGTTTGCGTCATTCCGCCTCACTGCAGCCGCCGCCCAAGAGGGAAGTACAGTACGGCGGAGTGACAAACACATCCATCCTATTCACGGGATGTTGAAGACGAGGGAAGAGGAGAGGGGCGCTGGACACGTCTGCCGAACTTGTTTTTATATCTTACTCGAGAACACCTTATTCTATGCGAAAAATAGTAAACGATATGAGCATGTAATAAGTCAACCTCAATATAGTTGGAACAATATTCTCGTACTGATATTCTGCAGCTATATATGAAGGGCTTATTTCAATAGTGGTACAAGTCCATTACCTCCACTTTTCTGCCTTTAATGCTTCTGAAATTAATGAGCCAAACAAACAGAAAGAGTTCATCTCTAGCAAGAAGCCATATGTTTGAATATTTCTGGTATCTCAACTGCAGATTTTTCAGCGCGCATTTAACTTGAGGACTCTGTATCTCAATATGCACAAAAATGGACTTGTACCACTATTGAAATAAGCCCTTCATATATGTCTCAAAATCCAATCAATACACCCAAGCCACGGAAGAATTGTTATGAAATGAAGGGAACGATATTCGATTTACGCGGGATAGTGCATCTCCTGCAGATGTACTTCATTTTAATAGTGCCAGCTTTAAAATCGAAAGAAAGTAACGCACGTCAGCGATGTTACTAATGAAATAGCGCTACGCTAGTTCTTTAACGACAAACTAATTCGTTTCATTAATTTCCACTGCATTTGCAAATCACAACTTAAAAAGTTCAAAGCAAAGAGATCTCTGGAACCACTTACATGTTGGAAACGGCCCACTTTGATACCGTCAACGAAGTGTGTTACCAGTGTCAAAACAGTAATTCACAAACCTCTTACTCACTCGCTGTACAGTACGTCGTGTTCAGGAATTAGATGGCTGAAATAGGGCGGAGCGAGTGACAGACAACGGGTGCGGGAAGAAGCTTAAAAGCTGTACTTTAGAAAGGTCATGACTGGACACTAACAGAATTATGGTCCAAATTTTCCCGCAGGGTCGATTTCTGGGGTTGATTTCTTGGAAGTGTACTTTTTTCTTCTTAAAATATGAGGTCAAACTGGTGATTTTTCCTTGCGAGATCTACAATCTGTCTTTGTCAGAGTTGCACGTACGAATTCAAAACGTTGTGCAAAATGCCACTAAATTGGCTCTATAGTTCATAGCGGCCGTAACTATCTGGAAACGAGCATGGACACCAGAAAACATCGCTCAGATGAAAGATATCCAGCAGAATAGTCACGGAGACCAACTTGGTTATATTTAGTTCTGGTTACGGTTTCCGAATAAATTAGTATCGGAACATTTATATCTTAAATAGTTTCTGGGCATGTATTCTTAAAACCACTGGGAAATACACGGCGTGTGTACTTAGCACAGTACCACATGTCAGGGTTTCTTCCAGTTCCATTCATGTATGAACTATAGGAAGATTGTTTAAATGCCTCGATGGGTACTGAAATCTGAGGTATGCGCTGTACTGGAATGTTTATACAGGATGTTTCAGATAATGCATTTTTCTCTGTAAGTTAAAGAAATACGTGAACGGCACATTTATTTAGACAGATAAACGTCAGAATCATTACTCTTTCTGTGGAGTTAGAACAAAGTTTATTTTCCACATGGTTTGGCAACGAGCTACAATTTTCCAAATGGAACATTACTTTTTTCTACCGTGTAATTGATGCATTTAAAATTACTGCGTACAATTCAATTAAAATAATATTTTTGTCAGTTTTAATTAGGGAGCTGCAAGGGTTGGCGCACGAAAAGTCGGCACCGGGTACAGACTGCTCTCCAATTACTCACAGATACAACAACAGACAGGCAAACATGCAATAATTAGATAATAAAGAATTACTAACAATACCAAAATAGTCACAACAGCTTTGCAAAAACAAATGACAATTGGCGGGCGACAATGAACAGTCTAGCACTCGGGGCCGGTTTTTCGTGCGCCACGCACGAAGTTTTAGGGGTGGATGCAAAAAGCTGTACATAATCAACTGTGTTCAAATGGATGTTCTGGTCAGGGAATGTTCAGTTAAGTGAGGTTCAAAACGTGTCTACTTTCCTGAATTGACAACTCTATACGCCTTGTAAACAACCTACAGTGTCATGGAGCGGAAAGCTTCCTCTATAAACTGTTTGAAGTAACGTTCTGTTAGATAATAGAATGTATCCTTACACTGCTGTATAAGAGGAACTGAGAGGGACACTCTAGTTTTTACAGTTTCTTTTACATTTGTAACTTAAAATTTGATGATCTTTTTTTTTGGGGGGGGGGGGGGGGGGGGAAGTGTTAGGGATATAAATTGATGAGCACTGTTGTATTCGTTTCCACGTCGTTTTAAAGACAAAATTCGTTTGTTATAAACAAAAAATTAACCTGGCTTTAAATCATGACAGTCTTGGCCCACATACAATATAGCTAAGTTCAAACTACATGTGCTATTGCTTTTCTGCTACATGCTGTGTGTAGAGCTAATAGTTTGCTGTAAGACGAGATAACTGGTCATGGTGCAGTATATGCCAATATTACCTTAATTTTCGAACGATTACATTACATTTGCACTGACAACGGGAATGTGACAGCCGAAAATGCTGACTGGACCATTAGCAGAGGACGATTGGTCACTGCACTGTACGGACCCTGCTTCTGCGACATAGATTGAAGTGACAAAAGTCATGCGATAGTACCGAATATCGTTTCACACTTCACGTTGCTCGGCGTAGTGTTGCAGCTCGACGTGGCATATACTCAAAAAGCCTTTGGAAGTCACCTGCAGAAATATCGAGCCACGCAGCGTGCTTCCGCTACAGTCGTCCACAACTGCGAAAGTGTTGCCGGTGGAGGATTTTGTGCACGAACTGACCTCTCGATTTTGTCCCATAAATGTTCAATGGGATTCATGTCGGGGGATCTGGGTGGCCAAATCATTCACTCGAATTGCCCAGAATGATCTTCAAACCAACTGCAAACAATTTGGCCTCCAAGTAGCCGAACATAACCGTTTCCAGTCAATGATCAGGCCAGTTGGACCAGAGGACCCAGTCCATTCCATGTCAACACAACCCACACCAGCTTGCACAGTACCTTGTTGACAACTTGGGTCCGTGGTTTTGTGGGGTCTGCACTACACTCGAACCCTTCCGTCACGTCTTACAAACTAAAATCAAGACTCATCTGACAAGCCCACTGTTTTTTTGACTAGAGTCCAATCGATATGGCGGCCCAAGAGAGGTGCTGCAGGCGATGGCATGCTGTTAGCAAAGGCACTCGCGTCGGTCGTCTGCTGCCATAGCCCATGAATGCAAAATTTCGCCACACTGTCCTAACGGATGCGTTCGTCGTACGTCCTACACGGATTTCTGCGGTTATTTCACGCAGCGTTGTTTGTCTGTTAGCACCGACAACTCGACACAAACGCCGCTGCTCTCACAGCCTTGACACTGTGGATCTTGGACTATTTAATTCCTTAATGATTCCCAAAATGGAATGTCCCATGCATCCAGCTCCAACTTGTATTCTGCGCTCAGAATCTGTTGTCATGTGACCATAATCACATCGGAAACATTTTCATATGAATCAAATGAGTATCAATGACAGCTCTGGCAATGCACTGCCCTTTTGTATCTTGTGTGAACGATACTATCGCCATTTGTATATGCGCATATCGCTGTCCCGTGACTCAGTATATTCTGGCTGCCTGTGTTGCTGAGCGGTATAGCAAACAAACGCCAAATGTAATAATCCAGCACCTGTGGTTTCGAACTGTATATTGCGATGGGAATCTCAGTAACATTTTTGTAGAAATTGTAAAACAAAAAGTGTTGTCTTCTCTTCATTAGATTAACTGTTGGTCTCACTTACGACTACATATCTCCTCTTGCCTTCCTCAGGTAAACTCCAGGGCATGCCTCACTCCCTTTACCCACTAATCAGTTAAACACAACCTGCAAACTAAACTGGTGGAAAACCCCAATTTTCATACTTCATGATTCCTCTCTTCCTTAGCAATTCGCATACCTAACGTTGGCCCCTTCGTTCACAGGACTGGGATTATGAAATTAAAGTCCCTACAGCCTTAATTACAAAATTGTTGTCTATTTCACACTTTACAAGTATTTCACAACGTCAAAGACTTCAAGTGCGTGATTTCGACTGCCGACAGTGAAAATTTCTTCATTTCTTCGTCATTTTAATCACTTCGCATTAATTCTATCTAATTTCACTGGTTCCTTACTATCTCATAATGTCGCACTTTTCAGATGATCCACGACTGCCAGTAGACTTTCCCACCTCCAACTTGCAGTTTCGACTAGTATTAATTTTCTGTGGTGATTCATATCCTTTCTCAACTAATCTCGCAGTGCTTACGGGAATTACAGGTTAGTCAGTAAGATAATTCATAGGATCTATAAAAAGGAATGATTTCGAAGGTTCACACGCTAGGCATTCTGTTTACTGAAAATATGCGTCATTAGCAGCGATATAGACAAAAATTCCGTACTATTTTACGAATTGTGCTCTTTGTAACTATTTAGTAACAAATTCACGCAAACACACCACATTTTTCACATCTTTCTGGTTTGAAATCCAAATACGACAGCTTTACATGATCCAAGTCATGTTTAAATGTTTAAATGTGTGTGAAATCTTATGGGACTCAACTGCTAAGGTCATCAGTCCCTAAGCTTACACACTAATTAACCTAAATTTTCCTAAGGACAAACACACACACACCCATGCCCGAGGGAGGACTCGAACCTCCGCCGGGACCAGCCGCATAGTCCATGACTGCAGCGCCTCAAACCGCTCGGCTAATCCCGCGCGGCCATGATCCAAGTTAACTGGATGGAAATTTTGGCCTCTTCGTCTCAGGTCACTCAACAGTAATGTGTTACTACTATTGTGGTCTTCAGTCCGAAGGCTGGTTTAATGTAGTTCTCCACACTAGCCTCTCTATCTGCAACCTTCACCCACTTGAACCTGCTGCCTGTAGCCAGTTCTCGGTCTCCCTGTACGCATCTTTTGTATCTCCTCCCATTGGAGTTTGTTGAGGTCTCTGAACTCTTTCCCGTTTACAAAACAAACGCGTGACGAAACGCGCCGTACTTCGTTTAATTTTTCAGTTACTCTTCTGTTAATCCAACCTGGTAATGGTCCGAGACTGACGACCGGTACTTAAGAATCGGTCTTTAAGCCACTTCTTTCCTTATGAATTACATTTCCCTAGATTTCTTCCAATGAAGCCCAGGCTGGGATATCCTTTTGTAGAAATAGTTTTATGTGGTCATTTCACTTTAGACCACTACCGACGTTTACTCTTTGGCGTACTGCGTGTTACATAATGGCGTTTTCACTATTTGGGAGATTGTAGAAGATGAAATTCGCAACGTTACGATATCAGGAACCTATGGCCGGAACGTGAAATAAAGTTTCTGTTACCATAACTGGACTATTGAAAATCCATGCATTACCTGATGAGAAGTTACCGTGTGAGATTCTCATTACATATTTGACTGGAATTCTTGGAGGTCATCTAACTCGACTGCACACCTTACCCAGTTATTTGAATGGTGCGTGGTATTTGAAATTTCTGGAGAATGCCATGTCTGAACTTCTGGAGGACGTTTCGTTGTAATTGTGTGCTAGTTTGTGGTTCCAGAGTGACAGTGCTCCAGTGCAATTTGATCATCAGACCAGTGCATATCTCACAGGCACCTTCAGGCTGAGGGTAACTGGAAAGGCTATGCTCAATCTCTTCCTGTGTACTACCCTGACCTCATGACTATTTTCATCTCTGGTTATGTAAGGTCTTTAGTGTACTCAACACCAATAGGAGCAGTACCTAAGGTTATTACTCGCATCATTACAGCGGTTGATACCATTAAAGAGGAGTGCGGAATCTTAGAAATTAGACAAAATATGGGATGTTTAGAAGAAAAACTGATTTTGGACGGTAACAACTACGAAACATGGGACGTGCCGACAAGGAAATATGTGTTGTTTGAATGGGCGTGGCCTAGAGTTTCAAAAAATCGCCATTAGATGTCGGCAGATGTGTCTTCTCAGTTTGCAGTCAGTAGGAAGTAAGATGGCGTCTGCACAACAGAACGTGTTTTGTGTGCTACAGTTTGCAAAGAGTGAGTCATGATTTCGGTCCGGCTTGCTTTTCGTCGGCGTTTTGGCATTGATCGCCCTGCACTCAAAAGCATTCGTCATTGGTATAACCAATCTGAAGAGACAAGATGCTTGTGGAAAGGTAAGAGTCTAGGTTGACTTCGCACTTCTGATGAATTCGGCAACCGTGTGAGCAGAGTCCAGGAAAGTGCATTCGCTGTGCAGACAGGGTACTCGCAGTGCTTTATACGACTGTCTGGCCAGTGTTCAGGCTGCGTTTGGTCTATAAAACATACAGCCTACAATTAGCACTAGCCCTTCGCGTTGGCGGTAAAAGGAAACAGGTTGACTTCAGCATGCTCTACTAGAGGACATGGAAGACCATACATAGTTTTCAGTGATGAAGCAACGTTTCAATCAGGTATAAAGTAAACTGATATGAAGTGTGCATATGGCGACTCCAGAGTCCTCATGACGATAATGAGAACGAAAGAGACTCATCTACCATAAAGTGAACGTTTTTGTGCCATTTCTCATGAAAAGGTGTACGGTCCCTCCTTTTTTGAGAAAAACACAGTGACTGGGATCAGCTACCTTCAAATGTTGCAAAATTGGCCTTTTACAAAACTTCCGGAGGACTCCGACTGACAGGATGGATCTCCACTACACTGACAGAACAATGTACATCAGTTTCTAAATGACACTCTGCCTCAACGCTGCACTGCATTCTTGTCCTGCATGATCCCCAGATATGGCCCCATGCGATTTTTTCTTGGTGGATGTGTGAAGGGAAGTGTAGCAGATACATTGTGTAAATTTTATGTCGAATTTAGCTATCGTCTAGACGTTATTTGTACTACTACTGGCAGACACACAAATCATGATAACAGAATAACCAAAACTTTAACATTTAGTGAGTATTTTGCAATTCATCCCAGGTTTGTAGTATGTTTTTATGAATTAATATGGAGTTTTGAAATCAGGTCATTCTTTTGGAATCACCGCTGTACTGTTACTCTTCGCACATTATGCAGCGAAGCTGATGGTCGTGACGCTGAGCATCTACTCTGTGGTAGTGAAGACATAGATACGGTTTACAGAATTGGATTTTTACTGTACTGTCAAGACATGTTTTCCAAACTACAGTACTCTGCTGTTTCATTTAGCGAATTTAATGTGGAGAAAGTTTGTAGGGCTGTAGAAACTTTATTTCATATTTCCTGCTAATGGTTCCTTACATCTAAACGTTCCTACTTTCATTCTCTACAATCTGGCAAATTTTTAAAACGTCGTTCTGTAAAATTCTATATAGGGTTGTAGTGTTTCCAGTGATACATCACCAGTTGTATTTACGTGCGATACGTTACGTTTGCTTACATTCAGAGTCAAATGCCAGTCCCTGCACAAATCGTCGATCATCTGCAAGACTTCCTGCAGATCGATACAGCCTTCTGGACTTGCTCCTCCTATTGACAACAGCGTCATCTGCGAACAGTCTTAAAGAGTTTTCAACGTTATCCGATTGACCGTTATATTTACTGTAAACAGTAACGGCTCGATAGCATCTTGGGGTAATCTGAGAGACACTCCAAAACTCAGCTCGTTCTGTTCCTCCGTGAGATCCATAGCGCTGTGGAGAACGGCTCTCAGGTTGATGCCGTGCTCCATGACTTCAGAAAGGCATCTGACACCGTCGCACATTGCCGTTCAGTGAAAAAATGTGAGCTTGTCAAGTATCTGACCAGACTTCCTTGCAGACAGAATTAAACACGTCGCTCTTAACGGAACAGAATCGACAATTGTAAACATAAGTTCCCCCCACCCCCCATGAATTATGGACCTTGCCATTGGTGGGGAGGCTTGTGTGCGTCAGCGTTACAGATAGCCATAACGTAGGTGCAATCACAATGGAAGGATATCTGTTGAGAGGCCAGACAAACACGTGGTTCCTGAAGAGGGGCAGTAGCCGTTTCAGTAGTTGCAGGGGCAACAGTCTGAACGGTTGACTGGTCTGGCCTTGTGACACTAACCAAAACGGCCTTGCTGTGCTGGTACTGCGAACGGTTGAAAGCAAGGGAAAACTACAGCTGTAATTTTTCCCGAGGGCATGCAGCTTTACTGTGTGGTTCAATGATGATGGCGTACTCTTGGGTAAAATATTCTGGAGGTAAAATAGTCCCTCATTTGGATCTCCGGGCGGGAACTACTCAGGAGGACGCCGTTATCAGGAGAAAGAAAACTGGCGTTCTACGTATCGGATAGTGAAATGTCAGATCCCTTAATCGTGCAGGTAGGTTAGAAAATTTAAAAAGGGAAATGGATAGGTTAAAGTTAGATATAGTGGGAATTAGTGATGTTCGGTGTCAGGAGGAACAAGACTTCTGGTCAGGTGAATGCAGAGTTATAAATACAAATTCAAATAGGGGTAATGCTAGAGTAGGTTTAATAATGAATAAAAGATAGGATTGCAGGTAAGCTACTACAAACAGCATAGTGAACACATTATTGTGGTCAAGATGGACACGAAGCCCACGCCTACCACAGTAGTACAAGTTTATATGCCAACTAGCTCTGCAGATGACAAAGAGATTGATGAAGTGTATGATGAGAAAAGAAATTATTTAGACAGTGAAGGGAGACGAAAGTTTAGTAGTCATAGGTGACTGGAATTCGACAGTAGCAAAAGGAAGAGAAGGAAACGTAGTAGGTGAATATGGAATGGGGGTAAGAAATGAAAGAGGAAGCTGCCTGGTAGAATTCTGCACAGAGCATAACTTAATCATAGCTAACAATTGGTTCAAGAATCTTGAAAGAAGGTTGTATACATGGAAAAGGCCTGGAGATACTGGAAGGTTTCAGATAGATTATATAATGGTAAGACAGAGTTTTAGGAACCAGGTTTTAAATTGAAAGACATTTCCAGGGACAAATGTGGACTCTGACCACGATCTATTGGTTATGAACTGTAGATTAGAACTGAAGAAACTGCAAAAAAGTGGGAATTTAAGGAGATGGGACCTGGATAAACTGAAAGAACCAGAGGTTGTACAGAGTTTCAGGGGTAGCATAAGGGAACGATTGACAGGAATGGGAGAAAGAAATACAGTGGAAGAAGAATGGGTAGCTTTGAGAGATGAAATAGTGAAGGCAGCAGAGGATCAAGTAGGTAAAAAGACGAGGGCTAATAGAAATCCTTGGGTAACAGAAGAAATATTGAATTTAATTGATGAAAGGAGAAAATATAAAAATGCAGTAAATGAAGCAGACAAAAAGGAATACAATCGTCTCAAAAATGAGATAGACAGGAAGTGCAAAATGGCTAAGCAGGGATGGCTAGAGGACAAATGTAAGGATGTAGAGGCATATCTCACTAGAGGTAAGATAGATACTGTCTACAGGAAAATTAAAGAGACATTTGGAGAAAAGAGACCCACTTGTATGAATATCAAGAGCTCAGGTGGATACCAAGTTCTAAGCAAAGAAGGGAAAGCAGAAAGGTGGGAGGAGTATATAGAGGGTCTATATAAGGGCGATTTTCTGGAGGACAATATTATGGAAATGGAAGAGGATGTAGATGAAGACCAAATTTGAGATATGATACTGTGTGAAGAGTTTGACAGAGCACTGAAAGACCTAAGTCGAAACAAGGCCCCGGGAGTAGACAACATTCCATTAGAACTACTGACTGCCTTAGGAGAGCCAGCCCCGACAAAACTCTACCATCTGGTGAGCAAGATGTATGAGACAGGTGAAATACCCTCAGACTTCAAGAAGAATAGAATAATTCCAATCCCAAAGAAGGCAGGTGTTGACAGATGTGAAAATTAACGAACTATCAGTTTAATAAGTCACGGCTCCAAAATACTGACGCGAATTCTTTACAGACGAATGGCATTTGTAGACTTAGAGAATGCTTTTGACAATGTTGACTGAAATACTCTCTTTAAATTCTGAAGGTGGCAGGGGTAAAATATAGTTAGCGAAAGGCTATTTACAATTTGCACAGAAACCAGATGGCAGTTATAAGAGTCGAGGGGCATGAAAGGGAAGCAGGGGTTGGAAAGGGAGTGAGACAGGGTTGTAGCCTATCCCTGATGTTATTCAATCTGTATATTGAGCAAGCAGTAAAGGAAACAAAAAAAATCGGAGTAGATATTAAAATCCATGGAGAAGAAATAAAAACTTTGAGGTTCGCGGATGACATTGTAATTCTGTCAGAGACAGCAAAAGACCTGGAAGAGCAGTTGAACGGAATGGACAGTGTCTTGAAAGGAGGATATACGATGAACATCAAGAAAAGCAAAAAGAGGATAATGGAATGTAGTCGAATTAAGTCTGGTGATGCTGAGGGAATTAGATTAAGAAATGAGACACTTAAAGTAGTAAATGAGTTTTGCTATTTGAGGAGCAAAATAACAGATGATGGTCGAAGTAGAGAGGATATAAAATGTAGACTGGCAATGGCAAAGAAAGAGAAATTTATTAACATCAGTATAGATTTAAGTAAAAGGAAGTCGTTTGTATGGAGCCTATGGAAGTGAAACATGGACGATAAATACTTTGGACAAGAAGAGAATAGAAGCTTTCGAAATGTGGTGCTACAGAAGAATGCTGAAGATTAGATGGGTAGATCACATAACTAATGATGAGGTATTGAATATAACTGGGGACAAGAGAAATTTGAGGCACAACTTGACTAGAACAAGGGATCGGTTGGTAGGACATATTCTGAGGCATCAAGAGGTCACCAGTTGAGTACTGAAGGTCAGCGTGGAGGGCATGGAGAGCTGCATCAAACCAGCCTCTGGACTGAAGACCACAACAACAACAACAAAGATAATTGCCAGAGTACCTCAAGAAAGTACTATAGGACCGTTTCTGTTATAACGTATATAAATGAACTAGTAGAAAGCGTCGAAAGCTGTTTATGACTGTTCGCAGATGATGCGGCTGCCTACAAGAAAGTAGCAACGCCAGGAGACAACATCAGTTTGCAGAATGACCTGCAGAGGACTGATGAATGGCGCAAACTGTTGTGGTTGACCCCGAACGTAAGTAAATATAGCATATTGTCGTTACATAGGAAAAGAAATCCACTACTATAGAAATACACTATTGATGACAAAGCGTTGGGAACAGTATCTACCGTAAAATATCTAGGGGGAACTATTCAGAACGACCATATGTGGAATGACCATATAAAACAAATAGTGGGAAAAGCAGGTGACAGACTGAGTTTCATAGCAATAATCTCAAGGAAATGTAATTCACCCGCAAAAGAAGTGGCTTAGAAGGCGCTTGTTCGACCGATTCTTGAGTGTTGTTGATCAATCTGGGACCCTTACCGGGTACAACTGATAGACACGATAGAAAGGACCCAACGAAAGGTGGCGCATATCATCAGCTGCAAAGTACTAACACGAATTCTTTACAGACGAATGGAAAAACTAATAGAAGCCGACCTCGGGTAAGATCAGTTTGGATTCCGTAGAAATACTGGAACACGTGAGGCAATACTGACCTTACGACTTATCTTAGAAGAAAGATTAAGGAAAGGCAAACCTACGTTTCTAGCATTTGTAGACTTAGAGAAAGCTTTTGACAATGTTGATTGGAATACCCTTTCAAATTCTGAAGGTGGCAGGGGTAGAATACAGAGATCGGATGGCTATTTACAATTTGTACAGAAAGCAGATGGCAGTTATAAGAGTAGAGGAGTATGAAAGGGAAGCTGTGGTTGGGAAAGGAGTGAGACAGGGTTGTAGCCTCTCCCCGATGTTATTCAATCTCTATATTGAGCAAGCAGTAAAGGAAACAAAAGAAATATTTGGAGTAGGTATTAAAATCCATGGAGAAGAAATAAAAACTTTGAGGTTCGCCGATGACATTGTAATTCTGTCAGAGACAGCAAAGGACTTGGAAGAGCAGTTGAACGGAATGGATGGTGTCTTGAAGGGAGGATATAAGATGAACATCAACAAAAGCAAAACGGGGATAATGGAATGTAGTCGAGTTAAGTCGGGTGATGCTGAGGGTATTAGATTAGGAAATGAGACACTTAAAGTAGTAAAGGAGTTTTGCTATTTGGGGAGCAAAATAACTGATGATGGACGAAGTAGAGAGGATATAAAATGTAGACTGGCAATGGCAAGGAAAGCGTTTCTGAAGAAGAGAAATTTGTTAACATCGAGTATAGATTTAAGTGTCAGGAAGTTATTTCTGAAAGTATTTGTATGGAGTGTAGCCATGTATGGAAGTGAAACATGGACGGTAAATAGTTTGGACGAGAAGAGAATAGAAGCTTTTGAAATGTGGTGCTACAGAAGAATGCTGAAGATTAGATGGGTAGATCACATAACTAATGAGGAAGTATTGAATAGGATTGGGGAGAAGAGAAGTTTGTGGCACAACTTGACCAGAAGAAGGGATCGGTTGGTAGGACATGTTCTGAGGCATCAAGGGATCACCAATTTAGTATTGGAGGGCAGCGTGGAGGGTAAAAATCGTAGGGGGAGACCAAGAGATGAATACACTAAGCAGATTCAGAAGGATGTAGGTTGCAGTAGGTACTGGGAGATGAAGAAGCTTGCACAGGATAGAGTAGCATGGAGAGCTGCATCAAATCAGCCTCAGGACTGAAGACCACAACAACAACAATCATCACGGTATCGTTTAGTTGACGCGAGAGTATTACAAAGATGTTCAAAACCTCAAGTGACAGACGCTACAGGAGAGGCGTCGTGCATCACGAAGAGATTTACTGTTGAAATTTCGACAGAGTAGTTTCCAATAGCAGTCAGACAATACATTGCTTCCTCCCACATGCCTCTCAGGAAATGACCACGACGAGAAAATTAGATAAATGAGAGTTAATACAGAAATTACCGATAGTCCTTCTTCCCAGGCGCCACTCTCGAGTACAGGGAGGGGGGATCAGTTAGTGATACCAGAAGAATCCTCCGCCACATAGGCTTAGAGGGCTTGCGAAGTATGATGTAGATGTAGATCTCGAAGTTACTTTCATATCTGTCGATTTCATCCTGTTCGATAAGTTAGTGTATTTTTGGTTGTAGCAGCTATTGTTATGTATATGAGTACTATGTATCCACGTACAAAAATTAAATATGTTATTGGCCTATAAATTGTCTTCCAGGCTTCGTGAAATGCTGTATAAAGCTTTGTAGAAATACGTTGCTGAAATAGTTACTCGCTAACATCCTCTCGCCAGCAGTTTCACAACACATAGTATAAAAAGTATTGTCCTTCAGTTTTTCCTATAATCCATTTGCCTGTACATTACTGAAGGTACATTATTTTCACGTAGATTTAAACATTTTATGAGAACTGGGTACATATTTGCTGCAAGTCGTCAACATTGACAGGGATGTGGAGGGAGGTGGCAGCTAGGCTTACTAAGGTTTGTAGAAAAATCAGTTTTCTTCCTCACTGGTCACTTGAAGCTCCAGTTTTCGGTCCTCTGTGGTCACTTTCAGTGCTGGTAAGGTTTGGAACAGGGTCTACTCAGCCCTTTGGGACCAGGTGAAAAGCTGTTTCTTTAAATAAGCTGCGAAAATGGTGCGCAGGCCGCCGAAATGGCGTCATATTGAAAAGCTTGCGCCGGTTGGGAACCACGACAATTCGTTTTTAGTAGTCATTTCGTTAGCAACGTAAATGCGGACGGTCCAGCGGCAGACAACGCAAGTGGAAAACGCTGCGGCAGCTGCTCTCGACGTACGTGTGTGTACTGTGTGCTTGCCAGCTGAGGTCGTCTTTTGTTCTCGATAGTCCAGACTACACAAAGCGTTGTGTAGATGACACGTTATCTGCTACACCAGTACACAGTGATGCCAAAAAGTATTCGTCCGACCACAGCGGACAAACTTTAAGAAGCTCAATCATAAAAATATAGCTACGAGATGAACAATGAATACTTCCTTACATCGGCAGAAAATCCTAAGAAGTTTTGGTCTTAAGTCAAAACGGTAGGTGGATCAAAACAAATTGTCCAGACACTCTGTGACCAAAATGGTACTGAAACAGAGGATGACAGACTAAAGGCCGAAATACTAAATGTCTTTTTCCTAAGCTGTTTCATAGAGGAAGACTGCACTGTAGTTCCTTCTCTAGATTGTCGCACAGATGACAAAATGGTAGATATCGAAATAGACGACAGAGGGATAGAGAAACAATTAAAATCGCCCAAAAGAGGAAAGGCCGCTGGACCTGATGGGATACCAGTTCGATTTTACACAGTGTACGCGAAGGAACCTGCCCCCCCTTCTTGCAGCGGTGTACTGTTGGTCTCTAGAAGAGCGTAGCGTTCCAAAGGATTGTAAAAGGGCACAAGTCTTCCTTGTTTCCAAGAAGGGACGTCGAACAGATGTGCAGAACTATAGACCTATATCTCTAACGTCGATCAGTTGTAGAATTTTGGAACACGTATTATGTTCGAGTATAATGACTTTTCTGGAGACTAGAAATCTACTCTGTAGGAATCAGCATGGGTTTCGAAAAAGACGGTCGCGTGAAACCCAGCTCGCGCTATTCGTCCACGAGACTCAGAGGGCCATAGACACGGGTTCACAGGTAGATGCCGTGTTTCTTGACTTCCGCAAGGCTTTCGATACAGTTCCCCACAGTCATTTAATGAACAAAGTAAGAGCATATGGACTATCAGACCGATTGTGTGATTGGATTGAAGAGTTCCTAGATAACACAATGCAGCATGTCATTCTCGATGGAGAGAAGTCTTCCGAAGTAAGAGTGATTTCAGGTGTGCCGCCGGGGAGTGTCGTAGGACCGTTGCTATTCACAATATGCATAAATGACTTGTGGATGACATCGGAAGTTCACTGAGGCTTTTTGCAGATGATGCTGTGGTATATCGAGAGGTTGTAACAATGGAAAATTGTACTGAAATGCAGGAGGATCTGCAGCGAATTGACGCATAGTGCAGGGAATGGCAATTGAATCTCAATGTAGACAAGTGTAATGTGCTGCGAATACATGTAAAGATAGATCCCTTATCATTTAGCTACAAAATAGCAGGTCAACAACTGGAAGCAGTTAATTCCATAAATTATCTGGGAGTACGCATTAGGAATGATTTAAAATGGAATGATCATATAAAGTTGATCGCTGGTAAAGCAGATGCCAGACAGATTCATTGGAAGAATCCTAAGGAAATGCAATCAGAAAACAAAGGAAGTAGATTACAGTACGCTTGTTCGCCCACTGCTTGAATACTGTTCAGCAGTGTGGGATCCGTACCAGATAGGGTTGATAGAAGAGATAGAGAAGATCCAACGGAGAGCAGCGCGCTTCGTTACAGGAACATTTAGTAATCGCGAAAGCGTTACGGAGATGATAGATAAACTCCAGTGGAAGACTCTGCAGGAGAGACGCTCAGTAGCTCGGTACGGGCTTTAGTTAAAGTTTCGAGAACATACCTTCACCGAAGAGTCAAGCAGTATATTGCTCCCTCCTACGTATATCTCGCGAAGAGACCATGAGGATAAAATCAGAGAGATTAGAGCCCACACAGAAGCATACCGACAATCCTTCTTTCCACGAACAATACGAGACTGGAATAGAAGGGAGAACCGATAGAGGTACTCAAGGTACCCTCCGCCACACACCGTCAGATTGCTTGCGGAGTATGGATGTAGATGTAGATGTACATTTAGAAATTAAGCGCTATTATGGTTCGTATGTTGCTTAATTTGTAAACAAATCCGTATTTTAAAAAATTCACGCTTCAGTTGATGTCAAACAAGTATTCGTCTAGTCAGCAAGATCGTAAGTATGGCGCCACACTGATACACACCCCTTTCACTTTCCTAACACATTTGTGTTTCACCCACTGTAGAGGATAGTTCCTCTTTATCTTCAAAGCCGTTAATTGATATTATTTAAGATGGGTCGAAACCATCGCGAGACTACAAAAGAAGAAAGAGAAATATGCGTCACATTGGTTCTAAATGGGAAACACTTGCAATAAATCGGAGAAATTATCGGCACACTCACCGGTACAGTGACTATTATATACAGGTTAAATCAGAACAAAGCGCACGAAAACTAATCACGAAGCGGTCGTGCTGCAGTTCTACACAGGGTGGTAAAACGACAGCTGCTTAGAAAAATCAAGAAAAATCCAAACCTAAGCGCTCTACTACGTGCTACTGCAGTTCAGGTGCACACAGGAACGTTTGTCTCAGTACAGACTTTGAGAAATGTGCATTATGAAGCAGGGTATGGAGGCCGAACAGCTCGTAGATAACCATGTATCAATAGAATCAACAGAAGGAAGTGAGTTGCATGTACAAGAAAACATAAATCCGACGGGTTTCATTACGGGAAAAAGGTTGTATTTACTCACGAAAGTCGGTTTCAGCTATTTAAAGGGAGTAGGACGTCAAACGGGCCGATTTGGAGCAGGAGAGGCACCACAGCACATTTTAATTCCCACTGTCTATACTTCTAAAAATAAATTTATAATACTTTGTCAGCATGACCGAGAAGGATTCAGAATTCACACTCTTAGCAGTAGAAGTTCGAAAACATAACGAAATAATTTTTTTACATGTGAAATTTCATCATTTTTTTCACTTACTAATGGCAGCATTTGTTGCTATAGGTACACTTTTCTTCATAAGTAAGAGAGATTCTTCGATGAATTTCGCACAGCATGCAAACCACACTTAAAGGTGTATGAAACTCTAGAATTTTCCAAATCTGTTAAAAACTGTGGTAAAAATTGAGGTAATTACTATAAAATTTGTGTTATTTTCTAAACATGATGTTTAAAATATAACAGCTTATTCGTTTTTTTCATAAATTTAATAAATCCTAGAGTTTCATACACCTGTGAGTATGGTATGTATGCTGTGGAAAATTCATCGAAGAATCTCTCCAACTTATGAAGAAAAGTGTACCTAAGCAACAAATGCAGCCATTAGTAAGTGTAATAAAAGATGAAGTTTCATACTTAAAAAAATTTATTTTGTTATGTTTTCGAACTTCCACTGCAACGAGTGTGAATCCTGAATCCTTCTTGGTAATGCTGACAAAGTTTTATGAATATATTTGTAAAAGTATAGACACTGGAAATTAAAATGTCCTGTGATGCCTCTCCTGCTCCAAGTCGGCCCGTTTGACGTCCTATCCCCCCTTAAGTCAATGGGCGGGCAACAGCGTAGAGAAGAAAGAATTGTGAACTTGAAGAGAGATATACGGGATATTTTAACTGAAGACATTGAAATATCTCATAAACTATACAGCAGATCAAAAGAAGTTATAATTCTAATTTGTTTGTCTCGGAGGGGGACATCCAATGGACCACACTCGATCCCCCACCCCATCCCAGGCGGGGGACAACTTTGAAATCTTGAACGGCAACCCCCGTGTTTTATTGTAAATTACGATTCTAAAGCAAAATCTACATACGTTTTGTCTGAAGCATTTTCTTCGTTTCGTCACAGATGCTGTTGTAGTAGGAGGAATAGACATGGGCACACAGTCGTAATTGGCAACGCGCTACTCAATGGCCGCTGTCCGCCCCGGTAGCTGAGCGGTCAGCGTGACAGACTCTCAATCCTAAGGGCCCGGGTTCGATTCCCGGCTGGGTCGGAAATTTTCTCCGCTCAGGGACTGGGTGTTGTGTTGTCCTAATCATCATCATTTCATCCCCATCGACGCGCAAATCGAAAGAGCTGCACCAGGCGAACGATCTACCCGACGGGAGGCCCTAGCCACACGACATTTCCATTTCAATGGCCGTTGAATACCCACTGGCAAGTGGGACCCCACCACCATGCTGCGAGGGTAGGACTGGCCAGTATTTCGTAACTTCTAGCTGGAAACCCCATTCGCAACGTTGTACTCCTCCGACTTACCGAACAGGGGACTATTGGACACGAAACGAAGGAAATGCTTCAGACAAAACGTATGCAGATTTTGCCGTAGTATCGTCATCTGCAGTAAAAAACGGGGGTTCCCAGTGAAGGTTTCAAAGCTGTACCCCGCCACACACACACACACACACACACACGGCGTATGGTGGCGGTTCGAGTGCGGTATAGTTGGGTGTCCCCCTCCGAAAAAAAACTGGGATTATAAATTTTTGATCCGATGTGTAGTTTTCGAGAGATTTTAAAGTCTCCAGTTAAAATGAATGTCCAATCTGACATGACGAAACATGTTCTGAAATGTTTTTACACATGAAGAATACACCGAAAGAAACACTATGTCAAAATTTTAACAGCTAAGACACGTTATTTTTTTTAAATGTTAAAAATTGCCAAATTCGTAGCTCTCCAGGCACCCGTGACAGAGCTGTGGCAGACTTCACACGCGCAACACGACAGGCGCAATGCATTAGTAAACTGATAGCACGACACAATGCGATCGTAGTTTATAAAGCGTATTTCAGTTTCCGTTGATAGTTTCTCTGATGCAACTGATCACAGCTACTACTCGCTCGAATTTGCAGCTCGTTTAATTTCCATGATAATTAACAAATGCATTTGCGATATTGCTAAGTATTAACAACGAAGATAAAACTGAATTAATTTTCTTTGACTTATCAAAGTCCATCATTCTTGTGGATGTGGACAGCAGCTGACAATATAAGTATTCTGTGAATGTACACATTAATACATGGACAGGTTTTGATATTTTGCCGGTTTCAGTATTTACAATTCTTGGATACTATGTTGTTTTCTACTGTCGTAGTTTTAAAGTAAGCCAATAGTTATCTTTGAAGGTTCCACCTTTTCTGCATGTGCTACTAACGACATGTACTATTGCTATGATACATTTTTCTACTGTGTGTTTTTATGTTCATTCCATAAAAAATTATAAAGCCTTTCCATGTTTTGATGAGTATATGATTAGACTATTAGACACAGGCATTGTAACTATGTAAGTTACTTTGCTAAACAAGACCTGAAGTTAACGCAACATATAGCATTGGAACTAGTCGTCTGCATAATAAATGCTTGAAAATATGGCTGTGGTGTTACACTTCCATTCCTTGATTTTCTTCATATATGCTTGCTAATAGCATCTGTCCTTGTGCATGTTACAGAGTTTCACAGTAATGTGGAATCCAATTTTTTTCAAGTTTGCAAAAATGAAATATAAAAAAAAGTGATGTAGAATCGAGGTCATCTACTTTACCTGAAAGCCTACATATGTGTTTTTTAGTAGTTAATTTCCTGGACATTCATTCGAATTATGTCAATATTTCTTTACAAACTGTGGACACATTAGAAGAAACAGGAAATAACTCTAACTGTTCCGTGAACTGTGGTTCGAACGATGATCGTTGTGCAAATTAAAGTCCGGAACAACAATGCTGTATCTTCCTAATCCAAAGAAAACATTACACTAACAGCTTTCACCCACAGATAAAAAACCGTGAAATTTTTGGTTAAACGAAGGAGGGAGAAAACATTTATAAGCAATTTAGCTAACTAATGTCGTTGCACAGTGTGGTTGTGAAGCTATACAGCTTCGCGTATAGCTCGGGAGGTAGTACCGGGGTCTTCGATATTGCGTTAAGTGTTGTCGTGGGTTCACATGGAGAATGACTGCCGCGGTATTCATCGGAACTGTCCGCTTTAAGGAAAAGTAGAATCAACAATAAAAGTGCTCTCGACTGCGGAAGAAATGTGAATGAATCGTCTCCCGTGGATCCTGTCTCCTCTGCAGAAAGTATAGCAGCTGTCATTACTCGTACCCCTTACGGAAATGGCATCAAGGACACCAGGTGCACTCAGTGTGTATCCCTGGGGGACTCATTCAACATGTTGAAGTGGCTATTCCAGCAGCCATTGAGGGACCAGGATGCAACCAACAGCAGACTGTGGGATTGGTGGAGCCCGTCGTCTGGGATCCGACGTCATTCTTGGGTCATTCCAGCGACTGGCAGAGTAGGTTGAGAAGACCGGCCTTGCTCATGGAGTTTTAACGAAGTTCACAATTTTCAGCATTGTCTCGAGAACTAATTGTGGCCCTTTGGTTCTCAGTGGAGTGGAAGGACTGAACCAGAGACTTCGAAAGTCCTGTTACAAACTAGGCTGCTACTTTCTGGACTTGCGCCATAGGGATGAGAACTGTAGTGTCCCTCTAAATGGGTCAGGTGTTCACTACACTTCAGGGGCTGCTACTCAGGTAGCTGACGGTGTTGTGGGGTGCGCCAAGGGTTTTCTAGATTAGGCGACTCTCCATCCAATCCAGATAACGATACTTGCGGGAAACACAGAAGTATCAGTGTAAGATCGAAAGAAATGCTTTCCACAGGTGAGAGTATTAAAATTTTATTGGTAAACTGCCGAAGCATTCGCCAGATTTTGAAACGCTCAAGAAAAGCAGTGAATCTCACATTATACTGGGCACAGAAAGCTTGTTGAGACCTGAATTGAGAACAGTGAGATTTTTGGGGAAATTTTAAGGGTATATCGAAAGTATAGGAAAACGGGAAATGGAGGTGGTGTGTTTGTCGCAGTAGACAAGAAACTCAAATCCACTGTGGTAGAAATTGAAGCCACATGAGAGATCGTTTGGGCAAGATTCAGTATCGGGGGTGGGTATAAAAAGATAGTTGGATCCAGAAAACCTTAGTTCACTTGTACGTAAGTTTCATTCTGTAATCATCTGCGGACATTTTAATCACCTAATAACTGACTGGGAATATGATAGTTTTTTAAGTGGTGGGCGTGATAAGAGTTCATGTGAAACCTTAATAAATTCCTGGTCTGAAAGCTATCTAGAACAAATAGTAAGCATCCCATTCATGATGGAAATATATTAGATGTAATGTCAACAGATAGACCTGATCTCACTGGGGATGTCCACATCGAAACTGGTGTCAGTGATCATGATGTGGTTGTAGCAACAATGATTACCAGAATACAAAGGACAACTAAAACAAGCAGAAAGATATGTATGTTCAGTAAACCAGATAAAAAAATCAGCAGTGCCATATCTCAATGAGAAACTTGAAACTTTCAGCACAGGGGAGGAGCATGTATAGGAACTCTGGCTCTGGTTTAAAGGAACAGTTGACCATGCATTAGATAGATATGTACCAAGTAGAACAGTTCATAATGGGAGGGACCCACCACGGTATCAGTCACAGTAAAGAAATTTCTAAAGAAACAGAAATTACTGCATAAAAGGTGTAAAACAAAATGTAGGGCTATGGGTACAGAAATGCTGAATGAAATGCGTTTGGCTGTCGAGAGAGCAACGTGTGATGCCTTCAGTGACTACCGTAGCTGAATATTGTCAAGTGATTTTTAACAGAGCCCAAAGAAATTCTGGTCATATGTAACGGCTTTTAATGGCACCAAAGTTAGTGTCCAGTCCCTAGTGAATGACACAGGAACTGGAATTGAGGGTAGCAAAGCAAAAGCTGAAGTGCTTAACTCCGTTTTGAAATGTTCCGTTGCAAAAGAAAAAGCAGGAGAATTGCCCCACTTTAATACTCGTACCGTCCGCAGCTCGTGGTCGTGCGGTAGCGTTCTCGCAGCCCGCGCCCGGGTTCCCGGGTTCGATTCCCGGCGGGGTCAGGGATTTTCTCTGCCTCGTGATGACTGGGTGTTGTGTGATGTCCTTAGGTTAGTTAGGTTTAAGTAGTTCTAAGTTCTAGGGGACTGATGACCATAGATGTTAAATTCCATAGTGCTCAGAGCCATTTGAACCATTTTTGAATCCTCGTACCACTGAAAAGATGAATGAAATAAGTATTAGTGTCAGTGGTGTTGAGAAACAGCTGAAATTGTTAAAACTGAACAAAGCTCCAGGGCCCGATGGAAACCCTGTCAGCTTCTATATTGAATTTGCGGCTGAGTTATCCCTTCTTCTAACTATAATCTATCGTATATCCCAAAAAAAAAAAAAAAAAACTGTGCCCAGTTCTTGGAAAAAGCAAGGGTCACACCTGTCTACAAGAACAGTAGTAGATGTGATACACACAATTATCGCCCAATATCCTTGACATCGATGTGTTGTAGAATCGTAGAACTTATTCTGAGCTCAAACATAATGAGGTACCTTGAACCGAATAACCTTCTCAATGCCAATCAGTATGGATTTCGAAAACATCGATCAAGTGAAACCGAACTCGCTCTTTTCTCAGATGACCTACTGAAAGCTTTGGATCAAGGCAGTCAGGTAGATGATGTATTTCTTGACTCCCGAAAAGCATTTGTGTTAGTATCACAGCGGAGCTTATGGTCAAAAATACAATCATATGGGCCCACAAGTGGAATTTGTGACTAGACTGAGAGCTTTTTGGCAGAGAGGTTTAAATGGCTCTGAGGTCATCAGTCCCCTAGAACGTAGAACTATTTAAACCTAACTAACCTAAGGACATCACACACGTCCATGCCTGAGGCAAGATTCGGACCTGCGACCGTAGGAGTCGCGCAGTTCCGGACTGAACCGCCTAGAACCGCTCGGTCACGGCGACCGGCGGTAGAGAGGGAGCGACATGTTATCTTGGATGGAGAGTCACCGTCAGATGTAGAAGTAACTTCGGATGTGCCCCAGGGAGTATGTTGCGACCCTTGCTGTTTATGTAGTATATTAATGAGCTTGCAGACAATATTAATAGTAAAAACAGGCTTTTTGCAGATAACGCAGTTATCTGTAATGAAGTGGTATCCGAAAGAAGCTGCATAAATATTTCGTCAGGTATTGATAAGATTTCAAAGTGGTACAGAAGTTGGGAACTTGTTTTAAATGTTAAGAAATGTAAAATTTTACACTTCACAAAACGACTAAACGTAGTATCCTGAGACTAACCAGATAGGACTAACAGGGGATAATGAACTTATAAGGAGATGGGCAGCACAAATGGTCACAGGTTGCTTCAGTCCGTGGGAGAGAGCCGCAGAGATACTGAAGGAACTGAACTGGAAGGCTCTTGAAGACAGACGTAAACTATTCCGAGCAAGTCTATTAAAGTTTTGAGAACTGGCTATAAATGATTACTCTAGGTATATACTACAACCCTCTACGTATCGCACACATGGCTATCGTGATGATCAGATTAGAACAATTACTGCACGCGCAGAGGCATTCAATCATTCTTCCCGCGCTTCATACGTGAATGGAATAGGAAGAAAACCTGCAAACTGGTACAATTGGACGCACCCTCTGCCATGCACTTCTCGGTGGTTTGAAGAATACAGATGTAGATGTAGAGTAACATTCTAGCTCTGAAGAGCTTTTCTTTTCTTTTAGCAGGAAACCAGACTGTTCGTTAAGTAAAGACAACTATTGACAGGGATCATGGCGAGATTCCCCCCCTCCCTTCCCCCCCCAAGCTCCGGGCCCCTTCCGACTGCGGTTCTTGCTGTAGCCTTAAACCGGCCCTGGGGGAGTTTAACGTGTCATATATATTTGGAGTTCATTTTGCTTAGTAGTACATTTAACCAGCGATCGGATTTGTTTCACATTTTACTTAGTCTGTAATGTAATGGGATTATGTACAAAAAATGCACTAGTAAATAATTACAGCAAAGTGTTACCAGTCAACAAAACTGTGCAGCAGACAGCAAGAAAGAGTAAAACACTCAAAAATAATCGCTCCTGTGCGGAAAATTCGGTGTTTTGCTCACACTTTCAAACGCATTGACTTGCTGTTAAGCCGTTTCTTAGTGCTATCATAGCCAAAATATGTTACAACAATATCGGCAATCGGATGAAGTGACGTTTAATAGCTTAAAGATAGCGGTGGCTGCCTTAGATACCAAAAGTGAGTGAATCTGAGCTGCCGCACTTGCAGCAAAGAAGCAAAATGCCTGTTCATTTCGCTCCTCAAAGCTAGGAGTCCGGTTTCTTCTAAGTATCAAACGCAACTTGTTATGATGTTTACAAAATGTCTATTTGGAAATTTGTGGTAAGTCTTATGTGACCAAACTGCTGAGGTCACCGGTCGCTAAACTTACCCACTACTCAATCTAACTTAAACTAACTTGCACTAAGGACAAAACACACACACACTCATGCCCGTGGGAGGACTCGAAACTCCGACGGGGTGAGGAGGCGATTGGGGGGGGGGGGGGGGGGGGGGGAGCGTGCGGACAGTGGCAAGGCACCTCGGACCGCGCGGCGCAAAACGTAATCACGTTCTAAATCTACAGGTGTTTCGAGGAGAAACCTCCGGCGTCCCGACATCAAATGACATGTTGACAAAACAAAATCATTTCTACCCATTAATAGCAATCTTACTCAAAATGATATTTCTTTGGATTTTTTCCTAGAATAGAAATATCACTGGAGGGAGCACTCGGATGCGCACAACAGATTTTGTGTTCTCAACACACGATATGTGATCTCGGGACGCCGGAGCTTTTTTCATAAACCGCCCTGTAGAGTCCACGCAAGATACGGTGGACGATGCGCAGTGACCAATTTTTGTCCCAAGCGCTGGGAGGATTCATTCGTTTATTTGGAAGGTGTAACACCTACAGCGCCTCTCGGTGTTGAAAAAACAAAAATAGCTCCCAAATTAGCTCCCATGTCCTTAAAATATCAATTCACAAAATGACCCAAGTCCCTCCACAAGCAGTAATTACGAAAAATAAATAAAAAACAAATACAGGGAAATATCTAGTATAGAAAGCAAAAGAAAAGAAAAGCAAAATTTAATTATAAATTTTAGAAACATGGGAAGGGGGAAAAACAGTAGAAAATATTAAAATATTAGTTATTCCAATACGTAAGAAAATCAATATTATAGTCATAGAACGTAGGTCTGGGACACCAAAGATAGTGTTTATTAAAGTATAAATAGCCATACGTTGTAATCACGATACTCCAGTCTCTAGTCTGTTCTAGTTCGGCAGTTATTTAGGACGTACAGCTTTAGAGAACAACAATTGGGACTTTATTAAACAGGGATCAAGAATAGATCGTGACGAGATTGTTTTGAGGATTGTCAGTTCAAGACTTTAATTTGGACATTTATCAGATTAGATAAACGGGAAGGTGAAGAGTAATCTCTTTGGCTTTAACGTCAATTCGTGTGAATATTTAAACGCTTTACTGAATTGAGAATTTTAACCGGATTCGGACTTTGAATTGTGATAGTGGGAAACTTTAACTTCACGCGACTAGTGATCATAGTTAATGACAGTTTGCGCATATTAAACAGAAATAACTTATTTACCGAAAGTGACAGGATATTATCTAACATCTCTGATGCTAGCGGGAATCCTACTTAGACATCTAATTAAAGAACTGCTTTGAATGAGATCGTATGAGTGAACCTATTTATTAATAATTCTTGTCAATAAACGACATTGTTAATTTGAAACATACTACATGTCTTGAACATTAATTTAAGTTAGATTAATAAACGTTAAGGTTACGTGATCTATGCCAAGAACAAACTAGCGATTCGTAACTAAAACAATTGAACGAAAGATTAAAGTATCGTCATCTGTAAACATTGGTAGTAAAGCTACTAAAGATTCTTTCTCTCAGAGTTGGGAAGACTATACGTGTAGTGACCCACGTTTAACACTGGGTTTTAAAAGTAATCAAACTGATAACTAGCCGGGACAATATTAAATAAAAATAAAACCCTTCAATGACAGTCAATGCGTAAAAAATAAAATCAAACTTTCACCTATTAGACGAAAAAGCGAAAACAGAAAAAGGGCTGCTACAAAGGAGAGGTCAACACATGGTTTGCCCACTTTCGGCCGGTCAACGACGCGCTGCGATGATACAATCGAGGCGCACGGCCTGCAGTCTTTCTCAAAAGATTGTACAGAATCTATTCAGTAAAGAAAACTCATTTTTATGTTACCTACAGCATTATATGTCAGCTTCAAGATGACGTGCCTATCATTTTGCTAATGGCCATAGTTATTGTGATATTTGCATTTAAGTAAGAGGCTGCGAGAAATCTGAAAAAGTTTGCAGTGAAAAATAGCAGTCGCTACGACTTTGCGTTTGATGAATATTACAAAATTTATTGTTGCACATGAAATTTAGGAGACATATTGAAGTTTTCTTTAGACTCGCATGGAGTCACCAATCTCGAGAGAATCGATCTGCTGCAGCATATTCATTTGCGATTGCGTCCGCCAGCGATAAAACCAGAACGAAATATGCAAAAATTCATCATATTTCATAAACGGTTTTATATA
Source organism: Schistocerca piceifrons (assembly GCF_021461385.2). NCBI lineage: Eukaryota > Metazoa > Arthropoda > Insecta > Orthoptera > Acrididae > Schistocerca > Schistocerca piceifrons. The sequence continues at coordinate 877,303,581 of NC_060140.1, forward strand.
TAGAAATGATATTTTGGTTAACGATAACTCGCAAAGAGGAGAGTGTTTTGCCATAAGGTCATTATCTACCATGTTATCCCACTGACTACAGACTTTTTCTACGAAAGAAGACATTTTAAGCACCAGAGAAATGCGGTTGGTTTTGGAGTAGCAGAAGTGAAGAGCCGGCCGGCGTGGCCGAGCGGTTCTAGGCGCTACAGTCTCGAACCGCGCGACCGCTATGGTCGCAGGTTCGAATCCTGGCTCGGGCATGGATGTGTCTGATGTCCTTAGGTTAGTTGGGTTTAAGTAGTTCTAAGTTCTAGGGGACTGATGACCATAGCAGTTAAGTCCCATAGTGCTCAGAGCCATTTGAACCAAGAAATGAAGACATTACACGTTTGATTTGTGCCTAGGATTACTTTTTCATAGGCTATTGATTTTATGTTTTCTCAGTTCCTCACTTAACAAACCAGTTTCAGAATTCTGTCGCAAGTGCGTCTGCACAGCACGTTAATGAGGTGAGACTGTGTAAACTCCGCTGCGTTTTGTCAAAAAAGGCAGATTATAACAATGCAACAAGAGGAATGTAAGTTTCACTCAAAATTCGTCTCTCATGACTGTTTTGTGGAAATTGTAAATGTTTAACAAGCCATGCGAAAATAAATCGCTACTTTTGTTGCATTTTCAGCAGTGTTCTTTCTAGATACTAACGAAGCAGAGCTGACAATAGATCTTTTTGGATGGTGACTGTGCAAGTGTTGACATGGAGGTGCTCCACTCATTACTTACAAAAGTATGGGTGTGAGCTTCAGTATAGAACGGCACTTCCCCAGCGCTCTGCATTTCCTCTGCAGCGGCCGGCCGTAACCTCACCACCACCACCACTACCCCCACGCGTGTCCTGCCCATTGCGCATCTACAGGCCACGTTAAGCCTGTATACAATACGGGGCTTTACCGGCCACGTTATTCCGCGCACTCTGTATTTAGAACGTCACTACATCGCAAGTGCAGACAGATTCCGTTTGTAAGAGCCATGGAATTGTTATAGACGTTTCGTAAACATCATAACAATTTGCACTTGATACTTAGAGGAGACTGGACTCTTAGCTGTGAAAAACGAAATGACATTTTGCTTCTTTGCTCCAAGTGTCACGGCCCTGATGCACTCATTTTCTGGTATTTACGGCTGCCATCTTATTTTTAGGTATTATACCGCACTTTACCGTAATGTCGGGTCTGTTGTAAATTTTGGCTATGATATCACTGCAAAACGACTTGACAGCAAGCCAATGCCTTCCAAAGTGTCTGAAAACACCGAATTTGTCGCACGTGAGCGATTACTTTTGTATATTTATTTTCCTCTTTCTTTTAGTCTAGCGCATAATTTTGTTTACTAGTATCACAAAAAATGTTTCAAATGGCTCTGAGCACTATGAACTTAACTGCTGAGGTCATCAGTCCCCTAGAACTTAGAACTACTTAAACCTAACTAACCTAAGGACATCACACGCATCGATGCCCGAGGCAGGATTCGAACCTGCACCGTAGCGGTCGCGCGGCTCCAGACTGCGCCTAGAACCGCTCGGCCACTTCGGCCGGCTACTAGTATCACGTTAACGTAATTATTTAGAAGCACATTTTACGTACATACTCCCACTACATTAAAGACTAAATAAGAAGTGGTAAAAAATCTAATCGCTGAATAAATGTATTACAAAGCCAAATGAGCGCCAAATATATATATATATATATATTAAAGACAGGAAAGTGACACTTTTCACTCTCCTCTCGCCCCCTTGATTGCGTGAACTCACAGTGCAGTTAGTTGCCCATGTAATATTTAAGTGCTTGCTTGAAGGAGAGTTCTGTAATGCGGCGTTTGCTCTTAAAAAGATGCTGAATGAATGTAAATGCACTATATCAGGAAAAGAATGTGGCGAGCATTGTCGCCACGTTTGAAGCTACCATGGCGCAACTGATGTTTTTGATATATTTTATACGAGTGTATTTCTGAGTTTCGCTATTTGGGGAGCAAAAAACTTGTTATGGTCGAAGTAGAGAGAATATAAAATGTAGACTGGCAATGGCAAGGAAAGAGAAATTTGTTAACATCAGTATAGATTTAAGTGTCAGGAGGTCGTTTGTATGGAGCGTAGTCATGTATGAAAGTGAAACATGGACGATAAATAGTTTGAACAAGAAGAGAACAGAAGCTTTCGAAATGAGGTGCTATAGAAGAACGCTGAAGATTAGATGGGTAGATCACATAACTAATGAGGAGGTATTGAATAGAATTGGGGAGAAGAGAAATTTGTGGCACAGCTTGACTAGAAGAAGGGGTCGGTTGGTAGGACATGTTCTGAGGCATCAAGGGATCACCAATTTAGTACTGTAAGGCAGCGTGGAGGGTAAAAATCGTAGAGGGAGACCAAGAGATGAATACACTAAGCAGATTCAGAAGGATGTAGGTTGCAGTAAGTACTGGGAGATGAAGCTTGCACAGGATAGAGTAGCATGGAGAGCAGCATCAAACCAGTCTCTGGACTGCAGACCACAACAACAACATTACGAAAATATGTAGTTTCAGTGAAGCACCACATCAAAAATACGCTACTGCGAGTAGTTAATCATGCTACTATGGTAGGATCTGCGACTTCGGTGTATAAGGATTTTGCCAATGAGATTATCAGCACCTAATGGTTAATTTACTTGGTGAAAGTAGATGATGTTTCTATTACATGATGTATGGATAAAAATTGTGTGTAAGTACAGCAGCTCACTTTAAAAGTAGTGAAAATTAATGCAATACTAGCAACATATTCAGAAAGTCAGAGTCTAATACTGGAAACCTCAGTGCTCCTTCAACAATTTCCCATTGGATTTGAGAAAGGTAGTAAAAAGGCATCATATTTTGTAGTCGTGGGGTGCAATACTGAAAATAGTAACTTTGAAATTAGTCTTTAGCGCATCGTAAATAGCATCCAACATATCACACAAAAACTTGAAATTTGTACCTTTCAAAATGTGGTATAGGCCTAAGTATTGGAAAGATGTAATCGCCAGATGTCAAATATCGAAGTGTTTCTTCTAGTTTTACTTGAGCCATGACTGCATCTTAATGTGAGTATCGGATTTTTTAACAGAACTTGAATCACACCTCTGCAGGTACTCGAAATTTGCTTTTGTTTCACGTTTGGGTCTTTGGTTTGAGATGATTTGTGGTGACCTTGAAAAGCAAGTTTACAGAACATTGTTTTGCTGAACCTGTTTGAATGGTTCAAATGACTCTGAGCACTATGGGACTTAACATCTGAGGTCATCAGTCCCCTAGAACTTAGAACTAGTTAAACCTAACTAACCTAAGGACATCACACACATCCATGCCCGAGGCAGGATTCGAATCTGCGACCGTAGCGGTCGCGCAGTTCCAGACTGAAGCGCCTAGAACTTCTTTGAAGCTATGCAGACATACGTCAATTAACCTTCAATGATGCCATTCAGCATATGTTTGAAAGACAAATAAAAAGTTTAGAATAATATGTTTTGAACATCTAAAGCACTGTGAAGTGGAAAAACATACACCACATTTACAAACCACTTCAGTAACAGAAACAGTATCACTATCCTACTGGCATCAAAACCCAGTAAGCAGTAACAATTTGTAGACGCCTAATGTCCACCCAACACAACCAAAAAAGATCTACTACAGTAACTTTAAGCATAAGATACTCCATCCTTCTCACCTGAACAAATTATTTTCGTTGTTATGATCTGGACCTAAAACATCTGATGAAGTTTTTGCCTACTTATGGTTTCCAATAAACTTCGATTTCAGTCCATAGATTCTGAACTACAGGGTGTCCGAAAACGAATGACCCGATTTTAAACAGAATTATTTATAAGGAAGAAGGGCTTAACACCAACAAATTGCATACTAAATTACTCAGAAAAGACAGAAGTTTATAAAAATCCATCAAATGTTCAATATGTCCTCCCGGTCCTCCATTGGCTGCACAGACTACATCTAGCTGATAGCCGAATTCATTCCAGACTGAGCGTAAGGTGTCTTCTCTCACTGAAACTACAGGAGCTGATATTCTGGTTTTTAGTTCATCAATGTCACGAGGTAAGGGAGAAACGCAAACACATTGTTTAACATACCCCCACAGGAAGAAATCACATGATGTTAAGTCAGGGGACCTAGGAGGCCGAGAGTGTAAAGCCTGGTCTCGCGGTCCTGTCAGTATCTCGAAGAGCTTGTACCTGTTCTAATCGGTATGGTTTGAGGGCTAAACGATGCTATAACATACGCCACACTGTCATGCGCAGTAACGCAAGTTCTCGGCTAGCACGACGCGTAGACTTGCGGGACTCCGCTCAAATGCTCGTCGAATTTGTTCCACTGTTTGTTCAGGAACGCGTAGCCAGCCAGGACTTTTGCCTTTACAGAGGCACCCTTTCCTTCAAACTGTTTATACCACCGCCGAATGTTCTTTGGTGATGGTGTTTTAGCACGAAATCGAATATGAAACGCCCACTGAACTGCGATCACTGATATAGGGCGACTAAATTCAATAACACAATACGCCTTCTATTGCGTGGACGCCATATTGCGTGAGACTGGCTGCACTCTCCAGGTCAGCGCTCCTAGCGACATCTAGCGGATTTTTTCTGAAACTCTAGACCATGCCGATTACATATAGCGCTGTTTCAGTTATATAGTGACATTTAGCTCAATATTATTACAAGTTAAAATCGAATCATTCTTTTTGGGGCACCCTGTATATCCCGATGATATTTTCATCCTCAGGATGCCAAAAGTTCATTCTTTGGCTAAACTAGTTTCTCACAGTCCATGTCTCATGTCGTGTCAGTCGATGTGACAGAAGAAAAACAAGTGATTTGAATATCACCAACGGATACAGATCCTTTACACTGCCTGCAAACTTGATCCCCCTCACCTGCTTGTCTCTCCCGTCCTTCCCCACCCCCGTCTGCACCGCGCCTGTCTCCCACATCTCACCCGCTCTCTATCTCTCCACATTCCATACCCCTGCGCAAAGTGGCTTCCGCCAACTCCCCCTCCCTGATGATGCCCTCATCCTCTCCATCTACACCTCCTACCAACTTTGATCCTCCCCTTCCTCCCTGTGTTTTTTCTCCAGGGCACACTCTTTCCCTTCTCTCCCTCCTCTCTTCCTCCCTCCCTCTCCTCTCCCCAGGATTCCACAATCCCCCTACCCTCTCCCCTCCACCTCCCTTCTCTCCCACTGGCACAACACCCTCCCCCTCTCCCTCCTACCCGCACTTCTTCCCTTTGGCAGGTCCCCGGCTTTGTACGTGAACAGCGCATCTTCGTGCACCGGAGGTCGTCGCCAGTACTCGTGTGTGTCTTCGCGTGAGTGTTTCAGTGCCTCTCCGTTTGTGCTCCTCCATTCCCGTGTGTAAACTTGTTCTTCCCCATTGTGTATGGTGGTGTACGTTTTTTATCCAATCAGTGTGCCTGTGAATGGCTTCTTTTATTTCTAATATGTCTGTCTCCCATTTTTGTCCACCATGTTTGTTTGTTTTTCTGTATTTCTGTTTCCTGTATGTGTTCACTGTCGCCGAAGAGCGGCGTAGATAGGCCGCTGCCGGCCTACTTTTATTGTAAGGGTACTCAAATAACAATAAAGAAATAAATCACCGATTGTATGTTCGAGCGACGAGATCTGCTACATTGTGACTGCAGCCTAAGGGAGCTGCAGATGATCTGATCTGTAGGCCCGGCAGCGAACCTGCCAGTCCGGTGAGGCATCAGGACGGCCTGAAGTAGCGCCCGATTTTCTCAGTCGGCTCTTGGCTTCTGTTGACAATACAATGCGTGTGCGCGCCATGCCTCCTGTTCTGTCAAAACAAAAGAAAGCTGGCATTGCGAGATACTCCTCACATAAGAAAAAGAATAATTTGGGGCAAAAAAGAAAGGTCACTGAAACGAAAACAGTTTACTCATCCTACCAGCATAAAATTGCATAATGACGATTTCCCCATCTATCTGAGAATGGACTATGACAATTTCGTTATGTTGGTGTGTCTGGTGACTCTACTGATTCCGAAGCAGAATGATGTGATGAGAGAAACAGTTACTGCCTAAGAAAGACTGGTTGCCGCTTTAATTTCTTTGATTCAAAAAAGCTTCTTGTCCACAAATCAGTATAGATTTAGAAAGTATGACTTGTGCGAAACTGAACTTGTCCTTTAATCACGCGATATCCTGCGCCCCATGGGTGAGGGGCAACAGACAGATTCTTCATTTCTAGATTTCCAGAAAGCTTTCGATAGGGTGCCCCACTGCAGACTTGAAGGTGTGAGTATAAGGATTAGGTTCCCAGATAATGTGAGTGGTTTGAAGGCTTCTTAAGCAATAAAACACAGTATGTTGTTGTCGACGGCGAGTGTTCATCAGAAAAAAGGGTATAATCAGGACTGTCCCAGGGCAGTGTGATAGGACTGCTCTTATTCTCTAGATAGATAAATGATCTGATGGACAGAGTCAGCAGCAATTTAACGGCACTAGTGCTGTGCTGCTGAACACAGTCACATCGATTGTACATAAAGGCGTAACATGCAAAGCGATACGAAATGAAATGTGAACGTCAAATTGAAGGGCAAGGCAAATGGTCGATTTCGTTTTGTTGGGAGAATTTTGGGACTGTGTAGCTCAGCTGTACCAGGGACGGCGTATAGAGCACTAGTGCAACCCATTCTTGAATACAGTTGGAGTATTTGGGATGCCCACCAAGTCAGATTAATGGAAGACATGGACACAGTTCAGGGGCATGCTGCTAGATTAGTTACTGGTAGATTCGATCTGCAAGCAAATATTACAGAGATCTTCGAAAATAGTTCGCTGAATGCGAATTCTTTGACATCAGCTGTGTTAGGGATAGTTCTACTACCCAATAGTGACAAACATTTGTACCAGACCGGGAATCGAACCCGGATTTTCTGCTTATCGCGGGCGATCACCCCAATCTCTCCATCTAGCCCTGCATGCTCCCAGGACCACCCAAACTTCCATATGTCACACTGTCTGTATCCTTCCATCGGCGTCCATTAAATTCATCAACTAATGCTCGCAACAGTACTTTGATTCCCGCAGTAGAGGAAAATGGGCACTGGGGAATCGTGACCGATGTTATCGTGGTAGTGGTGTCCACCTAGACATGTAATTGCAACCCTAAGTGTTCTTGATTCCCCATTGTCACATTTTCTCTACTGCGGAAATCCAAGTAATGTCACGAGCATTATGTGATGAATTTAGTGGACTACGCTACAAGGGTGTAGAGAATGTGACATGTGGATGTTTGGGTCGGACTGGAGAGAGGCCACTGATAGCCGAAGTGGTTAAGACGACTATTCACGATAAGAGGGAAATCCAAGTTCGAGTCCTGGTCCTGGTCTGGCAAAAATTTTCATGTATCACTCTTGGATAGTAGAACTGTACCTAATCCAGGCACTAATGAGGAAATTTACAGAAATGGCATTTGAACCTGACTGCAGAACGATTCTGCTGATGCTAACGTACATTTCGCCTAAGGACCACAAAGATAAGGTTAGAGAAAACGGGACTCATGCGAAGGCTTGTAGACAGTTCAAAATAGGGGAAGCGAGATTGGGTTTAACGTCTCGTCGACATTGGGGGCATTAGAGATGGAGCATAAGCTCGGATTGTGTCAAGGATGAGGAAGGAAATCGGGCATGCCCTTTCAACGGAACCATCCCAGCATCTGCCGGGAGCGATTTAGGGAAATCACAGAAAATCTAAATCTAGAGGAGCAGACGTTGGTTTGAACCGTCGTCCTTACGAATGCGAGCCCAGTGTATTAACCACACTCGGTTAGACAGTAAATAGGAAAGGAAATGACTAATGGTGGTACATGGTACCCTCCACCATGCACGGTACAGTGACTTTTGGAATATGTATATAGATGAAGAATGCATTTAGCTGCTGGAAGACACTGTGCGGATCTTAAAGTACAGTATTGCAGTCTATCAACACTTGCTCTCAGACATAATCCCTGAAACATGTGAATCAGTACTACACAAGGATAAAGAAAACACTGCCTGAGAATGTAAATTATTTATTTAGAATTTATTTATCGTAAATAGGCGTTTTATTCTACATGAGTATTCCTAAATATAAGACACTCATTCACAGTGAAAGCGCTCTTTTCGGACTCTCATCCTTCTGCTGCACTTTGTGCTGTAGAATTGCGTTTATTTGAAATAATTGGGGGAACTAGTGAAATGCATTCTACTGCTGGAACATCTGAATCTTTACTTGCCTGATGATGGGGATGAAGGTGATGTAGAAAATTAGGTTGCGTTTTCAGAACTGTATACACGCTGTGCCTGGAACCAATTTGACAGCAGTATTATCAGTTCCTTTTCCAATTAAATTTTGTAAATTGAGATCATGAACTTTAAAACATTGTATCAATTCTGATACCATTCCAACGGCATCAGAAATCTCCAGCAACTGCAAAGCTAAGAACTCAGGCATTCTTTTCTTGTTTTAATCTAAAATATCTGACGACTATCCCGAGATATTTCCTGATGCTTACATCTGTTGATTCCTCTAATAATAAAATATATTTTTGATCATCTATGTCACTCAAGAATTCGTATTTCAAATGAGGTGCTGGAATATAATTTATTAGCTCTGTGCATTTGGTTCTATGTAATTTCATGTCATTTGTCGATTTTGAATTCTTAAAGCATTTTTGCATACATCAGTCAAGTGATCGATGTTGAAAACTGAGCTATGTTCAGCAATGTACAAAACTAACGTACACTCACCTCTTGCACAAGAGCTACATGTTTCCACAGGTACTGGAGAAAGTGTAACTTACTTATTTTGAAAAATTAGTTCATAATTTGTTCTATGTTCTTCCATTTCCAAATTCTTCTCCAAATCGTTAATTTTTGCATACATCTTGGACTGGTAATGGCTACAACAGGTTTTAGTTGAGTTACTTGACACATGTTCCAGCCTATGTTTAATCTCCATATAATTTTCCTGTTCTTCTATATAATTCTGACTGTATACCTTTCTTTTAGATGGTACATCAGTGACTTTTTTTTGTAACTGCGTTAATTCCATCCAATAACTGTCGTTATCCAATCAGAACTGATAATTGGCAAACAATTCTAAGATACCAAAACACGTCGACACCACTAAAATGAATATGGCATTCCAAACAGTCCAATTCCAATATATTATTCTTGTTCTCACTCAAATTTGAGTCAAGAATCACCCACAGTTTTTCTGCAGGTTCGCTGCTGCAGTACCGGCAAGTGGATGGCCCGTATAAACACTGCAAAACGATTGTGCATCGTGTAAATGAAGTGCAGAAGGATATTCAAATTAAAAATGCAGTTGTATTTTGATTTATTATGGAACTGCAAATTGCAGCAGCTGTCGAAAATACCACTATTCGATTTCCAGATAATGCTGAGGGGAATGTGAACAATTATTGAAGAAATTTTTAAAAAATGCTCATTTTAGCTTGCTTACATTTATAGGCTTGCGCGAAAATGTTTAACATTTATATTCGCTCTTACTGTCATCAGAACCATTAATGAGACTGGCGAAATCTTTATCACCTTTTCCAGATTTTACTACTGTGTATATCACTGAGCGTTTCTGATGTGCAAATAAACATGTCAATCGACAGCGTTTACAATCCCACTTGCTAAGATAGTAGTACTCGGCTTCGTACTTCAGTTTCATTAAAAAAGAAAGGTAAACTCACCTATGTATTTTTGTGTGTGTGTGTACTAGATTGAGTAATGAAATATTTAGATATTTTTGTACACAATTAAGGTAGCCATGTATAGATTGCCATGAAATTGTTAAAATTAGCAGGTTGTAAGGAATTTAATGAAAGCAAGGAAGCATTTTGGATCGCATTAAACTACATTATGCAAGTATGAACTAAGAGTTAATTAATGTCTCTAGCAGGGACTGGTGGTGTAAATGTGTATTGCAGTACAATATGCGTGTGCTGAATTTCTTCCCATAGAGTAATCTCTTATTTTCACTCCCCCAGAAGGGGAATTAGGGAACTAAGGGCCTATTGATGTTTATTAGGAAGAGAAAATTAGCACAACACATAGGATGCAGCAGTGGATTATAGCTGAAAGTTACCTTATGAGGTAGTTTGTGCCAGGTGTAATTTAAGAAATTGTCATGGGCTAAATAAGAAGCAAGCATCTCAAGTGGACTTGCAGGAGATTAAATGTCACAGGTGGGAAAGAAAATCTTCAAAACACACATTTTGATACGTGGGAAGTAGAACAGATAAAAATGATAGATTCATGTAAGGCATAGAACGAAAAACAAGACCAGAAGGCGTTTAGAAGAAGTAACAGCTAATTTCCACGAATGTAATAGCTGTAAGTGTTAAAATGAGTCTAAAATCAGCAAAGAAACTCGCGAAACAAACTACAATCGGCCCAGTGGGTAAGGAAGTACCAGGCAGGTATGCAGATAGACTCTTAATTAGTTCCTTTTAAACTTAAATAAGGTTACAATTCATTTCTCGTCTAAGAGCATTTTCAGTGATAAGATTACGCTTCTACTACTGTGAAGTGCTCATTGTATATTGCTCCGAGATTTTATTATTATGTATTGAAATTATAGGAAACAGGATACAGATTTAAATACATTTTTCAACCTGTGTCAGCTTTGAAGTTCCAACGCAATCCCAAGCTGATTCTCGGCTTGTCCAATGTCGTTGAGGTATAGTAATGTGGTGACAGTAAATTTGACCAGTAAAAATACTGGCGACAGGACCAATAAACATTGTCAAAAGTGTCAGGAAACTGAGAAGTGGTGTTGAGTGCACGGAATGTGGAAAAATATTCCATTTTCGATGTGGGACAGTACATCCTTCAGTAAACGGACAGAAGATAACCTTAAAAAACTGAACTGTGATAAATCTGAATTATTAGGCCTAAAATATGCAGTTGTTGTTGTGGCCTTCAGTCCTGAGATACGTAACATATCCGATTATAATGGACCTGAAGATAATGAAATTCACACAATCACATCTGAAGCCAAAGATAAGAAACAGAACAACATGGATTGTGTCACAAAAAGCGCAGATGTATTTAAATCTTCTAATAAAAACCACAGCAGAAAATCTTGCAGCAACCCACATTTGATGGTGCCTGTTTTGAAATTGAATAAAACAATGTATCAAATGCTACAGATAAAGAACAAGATGGAACACAGAGTCAAGAAATACCAAGAGAAACAGTAACACATCAGAATCTTCGCTGATGGTTTTGGAAGAAGGATGACAAAAAAAAAATCACCATTAAAGTTGAAGGCGTAGAGAAACTTAGAGCAAGATTCGAGAACATCCTCACCAACATTGAAGCACTGAAGATTGCGGTAATCTGCAAAAAGTGACTTTGCATTTCTTATAGGTGATTCAAATGATGCATACCACAATGAAGCAGCTGCAGCAACAACAGCTCTGAAGACAACACTGGGCAAGTTAACAAACTCAAATGTTATGTTATTTAAAATATGTCATCGCTACAATTTAATTGAATCATCATGTGTAAACAGAGAAATAACCGAAGCTAGCAAGTATTTTGAAACAATTTGTGAGCAGTTTAAAAATGTAATGCTTTTAGATATCAAGGAATGTCTCAGTTGTAACCATCAGCCCTCTCACAATTGTAACTGCTCAAGAACTTGTTCTATAGGTCATCGTCAAGGGCTAAGTGGATTAGGAAAGACACTGCTGGCCCAAAAAATACTTAGTATGGTAAATAATAAGTTATCTTGTATCAGCAATTTAGAACACATGCCCCAAAACTCAGAACCAGATCAGGGAAACATATAAAGCTGACCTAGACTGAAATGTGTCAGACTTGGTCAAAACAAAGAGCTTCAGAACACAATACAAAAAACACACTTAAAGTAAATAATCAAACTAAGCCCAATGTATGCAATGTACCACCTTGCAGCAAAAATAACCTACTTTTGTTACACATAAATGTACAATCCCTAAGAAACAAAGTCAGTGAACTACAGTACTGGCTGGAGGAAAATAAGTGTGGCATTCTGTGTGCAAATGAACATTGGATTAAAAGTGCATAAATAAGCTTATTTGTACCATTTGGCTACTCACTGGCAACAAGTTACTGCAGACCAAACAATGCCCATGGTGGAGTGTCCATTTATATCAACAAACATTTGAATTTATAATATTAAATCATAGACCTCACAAGCCTGTCTGTTGAAGGACTTTTTGAAGTATCTGCCTTGGTTATACACACTCAGAAACTCATTACTGCAACAGTTTACCGACCACCAGCTTCTGATGAGGAGATATTCGCTAAAAACTCTGAATTAATCTTACTGACTGCCAAATATAAGCAATATAAAACATTTGACACAGGAGACATTGATATAGATGTAAGAGTCAAGAAAATGAATTACTAATGCTTAGTTGAAAAACTGACCAGCATGGAGGCATGCCTTGACAACATAATTAACAATGTGTGTAGGAATCAAGTAGAGTGGGATATCATCAAATTAGGACTGTCTGACCATGATGGCATATGGCTCAAAATTGGAAATCTGACACTTGATGATACCAGTATGCTAACTACATAACTACATATAGAGCTCCCAAGGAAGAGAACATTGAAATAACAAGAAATGAACTGAGTAGAATAGAATGGGCTAGAATATTAACCATCAACAAAGATATAAATGAAAGATTTTCTGCATTCATATCCAAAATAAAAAATACTTTAGACAGTAACTGCCCTCTTATTACTAAGAGATGTAACCCTAGCAATATAAGTAAATCAGAACATACAAAAAAGTGGTAAGCCCCACACCTCAATAAAATCAGAATCCTTTTACTCATGCTGAAGGACAAAACGGAAGGTAGTCAAGAAAATAAGAATAGGTATATAAACTTAAAAAAATATACAAATCTGATACTAAAGCAGCAAAAATGAAAGCAAATGAAGAGTATATTTTAAACTCCAAAAACAAATGTAAAGCTGTCTGGGACATAGTTACAAGTTAGATAAACATGGGAAAAAAGAAATCAATAACCCAATTAATTGTAACACTCTCATCGAACACTTCATAAATTCAGTAAATGCCCATGTACCAAAAAGTGACGATTTAACTTACGCAAGCTTTACTTTTGTAATTACAGAATAAAACACACAAAAGATTTAACTGGAGTAGAAAAGCTGCTGCAGATATAAATAACTCTGTAAACAAGCTGAACAGCTCTAGAACAGAAGATTACTATGGATTCAGTAACTTTGTAATAGGGTCTATAATTAAGGAAATTAGAACTCCTTTACTCTACCTTGCAAATAAAATCCTTGGTGATAGCATTTTTCGTGACTGCCTTAAAATTATGGTTACACTCCGATATATACAAAAAGGGTGACAGAAGAAAACCAAATAACTATAGACCTATATCAATTGTCTGTATACTGGCCAAATTCATGGAGAGCTGTTCACACACAAAGATTTACATGTTTTTGAGAGCAATAAATTACTTAATGACAGTCAGTATGGTTAGAACTAATCTTCATCTTCATTCTTGGCTCTACAGCTCATGATGAGCCTTGGCCTCTTCTATAATTTCCTTCTATTTCTCTCGGTCCTTTGCCAATACTCTCCAGTTTCTATAGCCAATCTTCGTAAAATCTTCTATTACTCCATTTTCCCATCTGGCTCTTGGTCGACGATGTCTTCTCTGCCCTCCTGTCTTTCCTTGTAATATTCTTTTTGGTACTTCTGTATCATTCGTGCGAGCCACATGTCCTTCCCACCTCAGTCTGGGTGATTTCACTATCCTTCTGGTGGCTTGGTCTTTGTATATGATATATAACTGATGGTTATATCTCCTCCTCCATCTTCCTCTTTCATATATTGGGCCAATAGTCCGTCTAAGTACCTTTCTTTCAAATGCATCCAGTGTTTCAGTATCGTTAGTTGTTAATGTTCGAACTTCAGAAGCATATATAAGCACTGGTTGTATAAGTGATTTATGCATAGCTAATTTCGTGGTACGAGTCAGGAATTTTGAGGATAGAAGTCTTGTTAGGGCAAAATACACTCTATTGGCTATAAATAATCTCAACTGAGATACTAGAAGGTATCAGATAGATTATATAATGGTAAGACAGAGATTTAGGAACCAGGTTTTAAATTGTAAGACATTTCCAGGGGGAGATGTGGACTCTGACCACAATCTATTGGTTATGGACTGTAGATTAAAACTGAAGTAACTGCAAAAAGGTGGGAATTTAAGGAGATGGGACCTGGATGAACTGACTAAACCAGAGGTTGTACAGAGTTTCATGGAGAGCATAAGGGAACGATTGACAGGAATGGGGGAAAGAAATACAGTGGAAGAAGAATAGGTAGCTCTGAGGGATGAAGTAGTGAAGGCAGCAGAGGATCAAGTAGGTAAAAATACGAGGGCTAGTAGAAATCCTTGGGTAACAGAAGAAATATTGAATTTAATTGATGAAAGGAGAAAATATAAAAATGCAGTAAATGAAACAGGCAAAAAGGAATACAAACATCTCAAAAATAAGATCGACAGGAAGTGCAATATGGCTAAGAGGGGATGGCTAGAGGACAAATGTAAGGATGTAGAGGCTTATCTAACTAGGGGGCAATATACACTCCTGGAAATTGAAATAAGAACACCGTGAATTCATTGTCCCAGGAAGGGGAAACTTTATTGACACATTCCTGGGGTCAGATACATCACATGATCACACTGACAGAGCCACAGGCACATAGACACAGGCAACAGAGCATGCACAATGTCGGCACTAGTACAGTGTATATCCACCTTTCGCAGCAATGCAGGCTGCTATTCTCCCATGGAGACGATCGTAGAGATGCTGGATGTAGTCCTGTGGAACGGCTTGCCATGCCATTTCCACCTGGCGCCTCAGTTGGACCAGCGTTCGTGCTGGACGTGCAGACCGCGTGAGACGACGCTTCATCCAGTCCCAAACATGCTCAATGGGGGACAGATCCGGAGATCTTGCTGGCCAGGGTAGTTGACTTACACCTTCTAGAGCACGTTGGGTGGCACGGGATACATGCGGACGTGCATTGTCCTGTTGGAACAGCAAGTTCCCTTGCCAGTCTAGGAATGGTAGAACGATGGGTTCGATGACGGTTTGGATGTACCGTGCACTATTCAGTGTCCCCTCGACGATCACCAGTGGTGTACGGCCAGTGTAGGAGATCGCTCCCCACACCATGATGCCGGGTGTTGGCCCTGTGTGCCTCGGTCGTATGCAGTCCTGATTGTGGCGCTCACCTGCACGGCGCCAAACACGCATACGACCATCATTGGCACCAAGGCAGAAGCGACTCTCATCGCTGAAGACGACACGTCTCCATTCGTCCCTCCATTCACGCCTGTCGTGACACCACTGGAGGCGGGCTGCACGATGTTGGTGCGTGAGCGGAAGACGGCCTAACGGTGTGCGGGACCGTAGCCCAGCTTCATGGAGACGGTTGCGAATGGTCCTCGCCGATACCCCAGGAGCAACAGTGTCCCTAATTTGCTGGGAAGTGGCGGTGCGGTCCCCTATGGCACTGCGTAGGATCCTACGGTCTTGGCGTGCATCCGTGCGTCGCTGCGGTCCGGTCCCAGGTCGATGGGCACGTGCACCTTCCGCCGACCACTGGCGACAACATCGATGTACTGTGGAGACCTCACGCCCCACGTGTTGAGCAATTCGGCGGTACGTCCACCCGGCCTCCCGCATGCCCACTATAGGCCCTCGCTCAAAGTCCGTCAACTGCACATACGGTTCACGTCCACGCCGTCGCGGCATGCTACCAGTGTTAAAGACTGCGATGGAGCTCCGTATGCTACGGCAAACTGGCTGACACTGACGGCGGCGGTGCACAAATGCTGCGCAGCTAGTGCCATTCGACGGCCAACACCGCGGTTCCTGGTGTGTCCGCTGTGCCGTGAGTGTGATCATTGCTTGTACAGCCCTCTCGCAGTGACCGGAGCAAGTATGGTGGGTCTGACACACCGGTGTCAATGTGTTCTTTTTTCCATTTCCAGGAGTGTAGATACTGCGTACAGGAAAATTAAAGAGACCTTTGGAGAAAAGAGAGCCACTTGTACGAATATCAAAAGCTCAGATGGAAACCAAGTTCTAAGCAAAGAAGGGAAAGCAGAAAGGTGGAAGGAGTCTATAGAGGGTCTATACAAGGGCGATGTACTTGAGGACAATACTATGGAAATGGAACAGGATATAGATAAAGATGACGTGGCGGACATGATACTGCGTGAACAATTTGACAGAGCACTGAAAGACCTAAGTCGAAACAAGGCCCCGGGAGTAGACAACATTCTATTAGAACTACTGACAGCCTTGGAGAGCCAGTCCAGACAAAACTCTACCATCTGGTGAGCAAGATGTACGAGACAGGCGAAATACCCACAGACTTCAAGAAGAATATAATAATTCCAATCCCAAAGAAAGCAGGTGTTGACAGATGTGAAAATTACCGAACCAACAGTTTAATAAGCCACGGCTGCAAAATACTAACGCGAATTCCTTACAGACTAATGGAAAAACTGGTAGAAGCCGACCTCGGGGAAGATCTGTTTGGATTCCTTAGAAATGTTGGAAGACGTGAGACAATACTGACCTTACGACTTATATTAGAAAATAGATTAAGGAAAGGCAAACCTACGTTTTAGCATTTGTAGACTTAGAGAAAGCTTTTGACAATGTTGAATGGAATGCTCTCTTTCAAATTCTAAACGTGGCAGGGGTAAAATGGAGGGAGCGAAAGGCTATTTACAATTTGTACAGAAACCAGATGGCAGTTATAAGAGTCGAGGGGCATGAAAGGGAAGCAGTGTTTGGGAAGGGAGTGAGACAGGATTGTACCCTCTCCCCAATGTTATTCAATCTGTATATTGAGGAAGCAGTAAACGAAACAAAAGTAAAATTCGGAGTAGGTATTAAAATCCATGGAGAAGAAATAAAAATTTTGAGGTTCGCTGATGACACTGTAATTCTGTCAGAGACAGCAAAGGACTTGGAAGAGCAGCTGAACGGAATTCACAGTGTCTTGAAAGGAGGATATACGATGAACATCAAGAAAAGCAAAACGAGGATAATGGAATGTAGTTGAATTAAGTGGGGTGATGCTGAGGGAATTAGATTAGGAAATGAGACACTTAAAGCAGTAAATGAGTTTTGCTATTTGAGGAGCAAAATAACAGATGGTCGAAGTAGAGAGGATATAAAATGTAGACTGTCAAGGCAAGGAAAGCGTTTCTGAAGAAGCGTATCTGCACTGATTTATAGAAGATCATTCCCCTATTCAGAAGGTTTACGTTTCTCATCACTTTCTCCAGGGTGGCATTAAAGATAAGACATGCTGATGCATCCCCTTTTAATACAAATGTATTGGCCATCATTCCTCCTATTCTTAAACTACCTTGTGTTTCACTCATTGTCATTCTCACCAGCCTTACCAACTTTCTCGAGATTCCCAGTTCATTTAGAGCTTGATATAACTGCTCTCTCTGTATGCTATCATAAGCTGCTTTGAAATCTATGAAGAGGTGATTTATTTATTTATATATTTATTTACACGTCACGTTCCGTAGGACCAAATAGAGGAGCAAATCTCCACGGTCATGGAATGTGTCAATACATGAGATTATAACATAAAAGTAATAACCGATAAAAATAAATGTTCATGAACCTGAAAAAAGTCAGTCCATAAGTTTCAGTAAACGCTATCAGCAATACAATAAGAATCAGCTTAATTTTTCAAAGAACTCCTTGACAGAACAGAAGGAGTGACCCATGAAGAAACTCTTCTGTTTCGATTTGAAAGCGCGTGGATTACTGCTAAGATTTTTGAATTCGAGTGGCAGCATATTGAAAATGGATGCAGCAGAATACTGCACACCTTTTTGCACAAGAGTTAAGGAAGTCCGATCCAAATGCAGGTTTGATTTCTACCGAGTATTACCGAGTGAAAGCTGCTTATTCTTGAGAATAAACTACTATTGGTAACAAGAAACGACAATAAGGAATATACATATTGAGAGGCGAATGTCGAAATACCCAGACTCGCGAACAGAAGTCGGCAAGAGGTTCGTGAACTCACACCACTTACTGCCAAAACTGCCCTTTTCTGAGCCAAAAATATCCTTGTAGAATGGGAAGAATTACCCCAAATATAATACCACACGACGTAAGCGAATGAAAATAAGCAAAGTAGACTAATTTTCGTGTCGAAGTATCACTCACTTTTGATACCGTTCGAATGGCGGTATTAAGTCTTTGAAAAGATCCTGAACGTGGGCTTTCCACGACAGCTTACTATCTATCTGAACATCTAGAAATTTGAACTGTTCAGTTTCACTAATCATATGCCTGTTCTGTGAAATTAAAACGTCAGGTTTTGTTGAATTGTGTGTTAGAAACTGTAAAAACTAACTCTTACTGTTATTTAAGATTAGTTTATTTTCTACAAGCCATGAACTGAGGTCATGTACTGCACTATTTGAAACCGAACCAATGTTGCACACAAAATCCTTTGCTACCAAGCTAGTGACATCAGCAAACAGAAATATTTTAAGAGTTACCCATAGTACTAGAGGGCACATCATTTATATAAATATGGAACAGGAGTGGCCACAACACTGATCCCTGGGGCAGCCCTAACTTGACAGTATCCCACTCAGATCCCACATCACAGCCGTTATCAACATTGTGAATAATGACCTTTTGCTGCCTGTTGCTAAAATAAGAGACGAATCAATTGCGAGCCACTCCCCGTTTTCCGTAATGGTCCAACTTTAGGAGCAATATTTTGTGATCAACACAATCATATGCCTTAGTTAAATCAAAAAATACGCCAAGCGTTCGAAACTTTTTGTTTAGCCCAAGCAGTACCTCACAGATAAAAGCGAATATAGCATTTTCAGTTGTCAAGCGACTTCTAAAGCCACACTGTACATTTGATAGCAAATCGTATGATATAAAATGATGAATTATCCTTACATACACAGCCTTTTCAATAACATTTGCAAACACTGATGGCATAGAAATAGGTCTAAAATTATCTACATTGTCCCTTTCTCCCTTTTTATAAAGCGGCTTTACTACTGAGTACTTTAATCACTCAGGAAACTGACCATTCCTAAAGGAAAAATTACAAATATGGCTAAATACAGAGCTAACATGTGCAGAACAGTACTTTAATATTCTGCTAGACGCTCCTTCATAACCACAAGAGTCCTTGGTCTTCAGTGATTTAATTATTGACTCAGTCTTCCTCTTGTCTGCATCACAGAGGAGTATTCAGCCATCAATCTCGGAAAGTCATTTGCCAAGAAAGTTATGATATCCTGTAGAAATTAAATTTTTATTTAATTCACCAGCAACGCTCAGAAAATAATTGTTAAATACTGTACATATATCTGATTTATCAGTAACGGAAATATTTTTCCTGCGAACTGACTTAATATTGTCGACCTTGTGCTGCTGACCAGACACTTCCTTCAAAACTGACCATATGGTTTTAATGTTATCCTTTGAATTAGCTATTCTATTTGCGTACCACATACTCTTTGCCTTCCTCATAACATTTTTAAAAACATTACAGTACTGTTTGTAATGGGCTACTGTAGCTTGATTGTGACTGCTTGTAACATTTTGATATAATTCCCACTATGTTCTACATGATATCCTTAGCCAACTAGTCAGCCACACAGGCTCTGAGCACTATGGGACTTAACATCTATGGTCATCAGTCCCCTAGAACTTAGAACTACTTAAACCTAACTAACCTAAGGACAGCACACAACACCCAGCCATCACGAGGCAGAGAAAATCCCTGACCCCGCCGGGAATCGAACCTGGGAGTGGGAAGCGAGAACGCTACCGCACAACCACGAGATGCGGGCAGCCACACAGGCTGCTCATTACTGATAGTACCCCGTTTAAAATGTTCTAATGGAAAGCAACTCTCAAAGAGCATGAGAAATGTGTTAAGGAAAGCATTGTATTTATCATCTATGTTATCGGCACTATAAACATCCTGCAAGTCTTGTTCCTTGACAAGTTTTAAAAAAACTCTCTATAGCTGTTGGATTAACTTTCCTAGATAGTTTGTAATTAAATATGACACTGGTTTCAGTACAAAAGCCTTTTAGTGTTAAAATTTGTGCATCGTGGTCTCAAAGGCCATACATGCTTTTACTAACAGAATGTCCATCTAGTAATGAAGAATGAATAAAAATATCGTCTATGACTGTGTTCCTCTGCACCCTAGTTGGAAAAAAACACAGTTTGCATCAGATCATATGAATTTAGGAGATCTACCAACATCCTTTTTCTTGCACAGTCATATACAAAATTAATATTGAAGTCAGCACATATAACTAGTTTCTGGTACTTCCTACAAAGTGAATCAAGAACCTCTCTAGCTTGTGCAGAAATGCTCTGAAGTGTGCGTTAGGGGACCTATAAACAACAACAATTAGAAGTTTAGTTTCACTAAATTCAACTACCACTGCACAACCTTCAAATAGCTGTTCAGTGCAATGTCATGATACATCTATGGACTCAAATGGAATACTGTCTTTATGTACAGAGCCACTCCCCCTCCCAGCAAGGAACTCCTTGAGAAACAACCAGATAATCTGTAGCCTGGTAAAGGAAGCCTCCAAATTATTAAACTATTTAAGTGGTGCTCTGATATACCAGTAATTTCAGAGTCAACATCTAATAGCAGTTCACTAACTTTATCTCTAATATCTCTTATGTTTTGATGAAATATGCTAATTCCTTCTCTACATGGAAACATCACATCCTCTGAAGGTAAGCCCTTAGTTAGAGGGACTTCCTTTAAGCAGGTACACCTATCAGCTGACTTCAATCTAAAAAAGGTGCAGCTCTAACACCAACTGTGTGCCAACTTTGTATTCATTTGTTTTTTTTTTTTCGAGGATTTGTCTTAAGGTGAATATTTGATCTATAGTTGACTTCCCGGGAAGGAATCTGCATTGGTATGGCCACGTCTCCCTCTGTATGATTGGGAGTATTCTGTCGAATAGTATATTAGAGAATATTTTTTTGTATCTCGCCTGGAAGGCGGTGCATGGGTTGCTCCTGTAAACTGAAGGGTAGGCCGAATGTTGGATGTGAGTAGGAGCAGGAAAAGGTGAAATGCTTTGGTATGCAAATAAAAGTGGTTTTACTTAACTTTGCCAGCCGAAGTGGCCGAGCGGTTCTAGGCGCTACAGTCTGGAGCGGAGCGACCGCTACGGTAGCAGGTTCAAATCCTGCCACGGGCATGGATGCGTCTGATGACCTTAGGTTAGTTAGGTTTAATTACTTCTAAGTTCTAGGCGACTGATGACCTCAGAAGTTAAGTCACATAGTGCTCAGAGCCATTGTTTTTTTACTTAACTTTGGCTGAGATGACCATGGAAGTGCGAAGCTGTATATCAAGTTACAAAGTTACAAATAGTGGCTCCCCACTAGCAAATAGAAACAATATTGCTTGGTCTTCTACTCAGAATCAAATGTGCTGAATGTGAAGCGGCGCTCATAGAGCTGCACCGCTCCAGCTAGAGGGCGCTGTTGTCCGTGTCTGTCGTAGTGCCAACCTAAGAACTTGCACCTACGCCGTGTTTTTTAGCAGTATGAGTGATGCGTGAGTGTGGTCTAAGGTTAATATGAAGGTAATTGTTTAACGAGTTATGTAGTAGGATTTAGTGTGGGAACATTTCGAAGAAGTATGAATATGGACAAAGGGGATTTTTGTAGAACAGATTTGTAAAGTAAGTTTGTGGTAAAGGGAAAGTTAATTCAGGTATAAATAACAATAGAAAATAACTTTATGCATAAGCAAAACTTCAGCATATTAGATAATTACGTCGGTAAAAAGTGCAGTCGTTAGGTTTAAATTTTGCGATTGGTTATTGATGAAAAACGCGGACTGACGCGGGAGAATGTTGTTTTGCTATTGGCTGTTGAGTAAACTGACCAATGGTAAAGCAATATTCTTCGCGCGCCTTTCTCTGCTGGTAGAGAAGACTTAGAGTATTCTAGAGAAGAGTGGCAGCCTAGCCATGAAACAGTCTGGACGTGTGTAGTAGTGGTTCCGATGGAAATGAGAAGTTGCCGGATCTAGCAGTGTTTCATACATCAAAAGTGTGGTATAGTGACGGCATAATTATTCCGATGGGCGTGTAGAAATTTCGGAATTTTAAGCGAATTTTGTGACGAGAAAAGACATATTCCATGTGGCGTATTGAGCAGGTCGGTGGCAAAAAACTGACTGCATTAGGTACCGACAGACCTAATATTTGGCGAGCATTCTCAATCAAAAACGATCAGTATTTTTGTAGCTATTACGTTTTCAGGAAATGCAACACCATAAACTTGCTAACGTGAGTGAAAGGGATTGTGAGTGACTGTTAAGACTAGCACAGGCTTGGCAGTGAGTTGTTCACCTAAGTTTCAGAATATATTAATTGAGGACAAAATTTCCAACCTTTCATTTCTTGTGAAAACTTTCTCCTGAAACGTAGATTAGTGACTTTAATTGCAGCCTGGTTCACGTCGAAGTACAGTGGGTTTCATTCGGCTTTCCTACTGATGATCTGCTGAGACAATGTTCACAGGTAGGTGCCGGTTTTCGTCGTAAATGGACGGAAAGAACGGCGCCCCTGCAACCTCCATGGGTGGGTGACGGCGGCAGCAGCATGACGGCACCCTCAGCGTCCATCGGTTCCGGCACCGTGGAGGAACATGGCGGCGGAGGCGATGACGGCCGGAGGTGGGGCCGTGGCAGCGGCGACAGACGCCTGTCCGGTGCAGGTGAGCAGATCGGCAGCGGCAAAGACGGCAGGCGCGCCCGCGGCGGAGGCGCGAGTGGCAGAGGCACCGTCGGTGGAGTGGTGGGCTGAGGCAGCAAAAGCCGCGAAGCCTCCAATTCTGCCGGAAAACAACCAGGGGCAGCAAACCGAGGACGGCACAAACGGATCTGGTTCCGGTGTCACTTGACAGTGCCGGAGGGACCAGAAACGACAAATAAGGCGCGTCCGAGCTGGCGAAGAATGCTCCCTGTTCCCAGCGCTGCCTGTTGGAGAAAACATGATAGAACACCAAATCCTGCGGCGTCAAGCTAGAACGAGGCGAAGCAGCGGGAGCGTGCAGTGGCTGGTGCGATAGCTGCAGGAGCGACTGATGGGCGCGGCCGTGTAATTCCACTAAGGAATGAGTGCCGCACGGCTGGGAGCAATAGGAAGCAAGGAAAGTCCAGAGCGCATGCTCGCGAGAGTACGTGGCACACAACCTGCTCATCTGCGACTTAAACGTACGCACGAAGTGTTCAGCCTCGCCGTTCGAATGGGGGTGGAACGGGACCGAGGTCAGTTGGCGAATGCCATTAGCAGCACAGAACACTTCGAACTCTGAGGACTCAAATTGGGGGCCATTGTCGGAGGCAATAACTTCAGGCAGGCCCTCAATACAAAAAATAGGTGTCAAAGCCCGAGTAGTACTGGCAGATTTAGTAGAAGACATAGGTACAACAAAAGGGAAGTTGCTTTACGCATCAATAGCTATCAACCGGCGGGAGTCCCAAAAAGGACCCGCAAAATCAATATGAACATGCTGCCAATGCGCAGTAGGAGTCGTCCAAGCAAAGCAGCGTTGGCGGGGTGCAGATTGATGCTGTGGGCAAGAGCGACAGTTAGCAAGCAATTTCTCAATTTGTTTATCAATGTCGACCCAAGTGCAGTGACGACGCGCTAATTGCTTTCTCCGCACCATACCCCAATGACCAGCGAGCAGCAATCGGAGGATTTCCGACTGCAACGAACGAGGTACAACCACACGAGACTGATCATTGTCAGTTCGTAACAAGATAACACCATGGTGTACAGACAAGTTGTGACGTTGTGCAAAGTAACGCCGTACAAGGGGACCACTAATCTGGGTAGCAGATGGAGGCCATCGAGTACGAATATACTGCAAAAGAATCAGCAAAGAAGCATCGGCGGCTGTCGCGGAAGCAATGCGACGAAAATCCATCGGAAAACCATCAGCTAATTCCTTATCTTGCGAATCAATAAACATGCATGACAATTCGGAGGAATCAAACACTGCATCAGGACCGATAGGTAGACGAGACAAAGCATCAGCATTGCCCTGTCGTAGGCCGAAACAAAATTTCCTAAGTGTAGTTAGACAAAAACAAAGACCAACACTGCAACTTATGTGCAGTACGTGCCGTAACTGGCTTTGACGGGTGAAACAACGAGGTTAAAGGCTTATTTATGGTCGGTGACCAAATAGAACTTGCGACCGTACAAAAAAAAATCATGAAACTTTGGTACTCCATATAAAATAGCCAAAGCTTCTTCCTCGATTTGAGAATAGTTTTGCTGGGCAGAAATGAGCAACTTAGACGCAAAAGCGATCGGGCGATCGACAGAATTAATGCGGTGCGAAAGTACCGCTCCGATGCCGTGAGAAGATGCATCGACAGCCAAAACAACTGGTTTGGAGGGATCGAAAGGAATCAAACAGTGATCACTCAACAAAGCAGATTTGAGCTTGTGGAAAGCAGCGTCACATTCCGAAGACCAAACAAAAGGAACGTTCTTACGCCGAAGGCGATGCAAAGGCGCTGCAATCTGCGCTGCATTTGGTATAAACCGAATACAATATGTAATTTTGCCCAACACAGACTGAAATTCTTTCAAGTTGCTGGGTGCTGGCAAGTCTCTAATCGCACTGAGATGAGACGGCGAGGGGTGGATACCTTGTCCATTAGTCATGTGTCCTAAATACTGAATTTCAGTTTGAAAAAAAAAATTGCACTTGTCTCTGTTACACTTGAATCCTGCCTGCAAAAGCACAGTAAATAAGGCACGCAAACTCTGAAAATGTTTGTCAGGGGTGCGACCTGATACGACAATATCGTCCCGATAATTGGAACAACCAGGGACAGTGGCACACAACTGCTGCAAGTAAGACTGAAAAATAGCAGGAGCCGAAGCACAACCGAACGGGAGGCGGCGAAACTTGAACAATCCAAGGTGCGTGTTGATCACAAAATAGCACTGCGACTGTTCATCGAGCGGAATTTGAAAGTATACGTCCTGCAAGTCAAACGTGGAAAAGAATTTGCCCGCACCAAGCTTATGAAAAATGTCCTCAGGATGCGGTAAGGGAAACGTAGCTACCACTGTCTGGTGATTTACTGTAGATTTAAAGTCAGCACATATACGTAGACGACCGATTGGTTTTTTCACACACACTATAGGCGAAGCCCATGGTGAAGCAGAAACAGGTTCAATGACACGACTGTCTTGCAAATGCTGAAGTTCAGCAGCTACGGTGTCGCGCAGTGCGTGCGGTACCGGGGGTGCGCGCCGGAAAGTAGGCATGGCATTGTCTTTAACTACAACATGCGCTGCAAAGTCTGTGGCGCAACCAAGGCCATCAGAAAAGAGTTCAGCAAAATCATCGCATAGGGTGGCAACACTGTCTGCATGGTCACTAGCACTGATGCAAAGTACATTGTCCTGAATTGCGAGGCCAAAAAGTTCAAATGCGTCCATGCCAAAAATGTTCGTAGCATCACTAGAGATGAGCACATGGAAAGACACCGAACGTGTCGTTGCACCATACATGGCTTCCAAACTACACACGCTGAGCACAGAGATTTCCTATCCAGTAAATTCAGTCAGAGTGGAATGTGAACGACGAAGCAGGGGCGAACCAAGCAAGTCATACGTCGATCTTTTCAGTAGGAAACTGATGCCCCAGTGTCCAGCTGCATGCGAACAGAACGTCCACAAATGTGCAAAGTCACAAAACGTTTCCTCGCATCATGCTGAATGCGAGAGGAAGTGTCTGGCAAAACTTGATTCACACGATGAGCTGTATAAGCACGTGAGGCAGAAGGCTTTGAATAAATGGCATTAACGTCCATAGGCTGATGTGAACCATGATTATGGCGGTTTCCATTGCGGTGACGCCCACGCGAGTCAAGCGAACAGGAAACAAGTTGTGAATTGGAGTTTCTTTTACTGCACACAGCTTGCACATGTCCTTTCTAATTACAAAAATAACATTGTGCTTGACGGGATGGGCAACTGTCCCGTGGGTGGGCACGAAAGCAGTTCGGGCATGATTTCCGTTTCTTAGTGGGTGCCAGGCTTGAAACTTGTTTACTGGTGCGCGAGTGACGTGGCGTGGCGTGCTGTGCTGGAGCCGGGCGGGAGGGCACGTGTTGTGCCACGCTAACAGTACCCACACCCGGGGTCACGTCAAACACGGAAGTAGCCATGTCTAATGTATATTGTCTGTCGACCAAGTCCACTACTTCCTGCAAAGACGGGTTTTTAAATTTGAGGATTTGCTGGCGGATGCGGTGATCCGCCACGTTCTGCACAATAGCGTCTCTTATTATATCCGCATATGAGCGTCCACATGAGGAATTAGGCACAATGAGGTGTTAGTCCCTGAAGGTCAGCTAACCAAGATTTATTGGACTGAGTAGGGCCACGCCGAAGACGAAAGAATTTGTAGCGTGCAGCTACGACATTTACACTATTACAGAAGTGTGAGTTTAAAGCGTCAAACACTTCGTCGTAAGTTTTAGTTTCTGGGCGGCTGGCCCGCGCCCGGTTTCCCGGGTTCGATTCCTGGCGGGGTTAGGGATTTTCTCTGCCTCGTGATGACTGGGCGTTGTGTGATGTCCTTAGGTTAGTTAGGTTTAAGTAGTTCTAAGTTCTAGGGGACTGATGACCATAGATGTTAAGTCCCATAGTGCTCAGAGCCATTTGAACCATTTTTTGGGCGGCTGGAGGGAAACAATTTCCCGAGCACACGGTACAACACAACACTCGCGTTGGCAATGAACAAGGCAAGCCGTTCTGTACCTGGTATGTTGTATGCTGCGAAGTGTGCCTCGAGCTGGGCGATGAATTCTGACCAGCGTTCAACGTCCGGATTGAAGGCACGAAATTGCGGCGCCTTCAGCGACGGCGTCGATACAGGTGATGGCGTCGGAGGCGCTGAAGTAGCTGAAGTTTGTAGTGTGACCAGTCCATTTATGGCAGCAAGCAGCTGCGTCATTTGCTGAGCCTGAAAACGTGCAAGATTGGACAGCGAAGCCTGTTGGCCGAGCTGTTCTAGGCGCTACAGTCTGGAACCGCGACCGCTACGGTCGCAGGTTCGAATCCTGCCTCGGGGATGGATGTGTGTGATGTCCTTAGGTTAGTTAGGTTTAAGTAGTTCTAAGTTCTTGGAGTCTGATGACCTCAGATGTTAAGCCCCATAGCGCTCAGAGCCATTTGAACCTGTTCCTGTGGCGAAGCCATGGTTTACACAAAAGAAAAGCTTATAGCGACTTCGGGAAGCAGTCATACACTCACACAGGCACACGAGGATATCACAAAAAAACTAAAGCAGTACTGAGCAAAAAACAGAGGTAAGAGAGGAAAAAAAATTTAGTCCCTGCTCTTCGCAACTTTTTGTATCCCTCGTGGAAGGCGGCGCGTGGGTCTGCTCCTGTAAACTGAAGGGTAGGCCGAATGTAGGACGTGAGTAGGAGCAGGTGTAACATTACGAGTCAAGACAGCTGTAACGGAACTTGAATAGCGTACAGTTATCGTTAAAAACGCACGCCGCGCGATTTGTTACGATTTGGTCGGTCATAATAGTAGTAACATGCTTTCGAAAACAATTAAAATATAACGGAGATACCTGTTTAGCGTTATTGGAAATAATATGTAATAAATTAATGAGTAAGGTAGCCGATCCTATAAGAAGAGGTAGAATTGGGCATATTAAGGTGTTTTGCTTTATATCGACTAAGCCGATGATAGGGCGTCTTTTTTTTCCGTTTACTCTTAGAAGAAGAAAAAAAAAAAAAACAAGTAACGAAGTGCTAATTGTGCGTTGTGAAAAATATAGGGGCGAATTTTAAATAGCTACAGTGTATAATCAGATTAACAAATGGACATTCAGTTACGCGAAATAGCCGACAGTGAAGTGTGGTCATTAAATTGAGTACACCTACAGGGCGGTCAATTCCAGGATAAGTCTATTCGCGTCTCACGAGGCACGCGGTATTGAGACCGGTTTTTTTAATTATATCACGGAGAGCGGGGTTCAATTTATAAAAAGGAGAAAAGCTGTATCATTATCATTGACTGTTGGTGTTATGCAACCAAAACTGTTCATCAAAGGGTTTCGGTGAATGAGTGGTGAATGCGAAATGAAACTGTGAACGAAGTTATGTTAAATAAAGCAGAAGAGACAAGACAGTTTGGTCGTATCTGTTATTATTCCATAAACCGTAACATGTACTCTCGTTGTACGAAGCCTTTATAGACGATCGTTATGACAATTTGCTTTGAAGGGATCTCGTTACGAGTTAAGTTTTGGGGACCTGGTCAACAGGGGATAGTTCGTAGATCTTAACTACTGCAGCTATTCTGGAATCAGGTGCTACCGTGACCGTTGTGTGTTGTCTATGGCTTAAGGTCATCATATCTCATGCTCTAAGATCGACGCGCCTTTCCTCTTGGTATAACGGTGTCTCACGGTAACCACGACAACGCCGACGGCGAAGGAAGATACGGTAGAAGTGGCGCCACAACGTGCGGCTCGATCGAGGAAGATTGCTGCATCGAGTCGAGTGTCATCCGGATTCACGATCCCTAGAGTTGTAAAATATTGTAGCAGCCAGTGAGTCTGTCCAATGAAAGAGGTATTCTTCAATAATCGCTAAAAGTGAGCGATACTACCAGGTATGATTAAAATAACTGTATAATTAGAAAAAAAAGGAAGTTGAGACTTGTGATTTCGGAAGATAAATATATATAAATACATAGTGAAAATAAGTGTATGTCTTGGTAGTGAATAATCATGTCAAAACGAACGAAAAGAATACATGATAATGTGCAGTTGAGTAGAGTAATGAGTAGAGAGAGAGAGGAAAGTGAAGAGGAAAGGGATGATGCATCCCATGAGCTCAATGTGGGACAGGAGACATGTACAGATAATAATACAGTTATTGATTTAGAGCCGTTAGGAGATTCAAATACAATGATAAGTAAGGTAAGCAGCGTGGGAGAACATAAAGATCTTGAGGTTTCGGAAGTAGATCAGCAAGTTTATCCTCAAAATGGAAATATTAATCAAAAAATGTTTGATATGCTGGTATCAATAAATACTCAAATGGGTGTAATGAATGGAAGACTTGGTTCACTAGAAAAAGATAATAAGCAATTAAAAGAGGACAATCAAAAGTTAAATGAAAAATTTGAGGCCAAATTTGGTTCATTAGAAGTTAAAATGGATTCTTTGGAAAGCAAACTGAACACCTTTGATTATAAACTGGAAAATACTAAGAAAGAATTAAAGGCGGACTGGGAGACTCAATTAAATGCGAAATTTGGAGAACTAGATGTAGAGTTTTCTAACACCTTAGAAAGGCAATATAATAATTTAATGGGAAAACTTCATGACGTAGAAAATAAATATGAGGTAGTTTCGAAGAGTTATGATGGCCTGTCCAATAGGATGGTTAAGTGTGAAAGCAGCTGTTTCAATGCTAGCGCACAGATAGAAGAGCTTTCGAAACAAATAGTCGAGTTTGAGTCTGATGCTCGTAAGGGGACTAAAAGACTTGACGAAGATCTATCTGAATGGATAGAAATAAAAGGAAATGAAATTGTAGACAAGGTTAAGACTACTATTGGATCCCAGCCAAATGAAAATATCAATGAGCACCTAAGTAGAAATGATGAATTAATTAAGCTCTTCACTAGCGAATTTCAGAAAATAAAATACAAAATAGTTGATGAGTTACCTAAATGGCAAAAGGAAACCAATCATAAATTGGCGGAGTTAGAACGAAAGTCATCACAAAATTTGTTGACAGAGGACGAACGTTCGGAGAATAGGTCGAAAAACAACCGAACATGTGATAATACGAAGTACAATTGTGGTAAAAATTTGCATTGGGAAGTTGATGATTCGGTTGGTAAAGATGATGATTCTTTTGGTCAGCGAGGATATTTGTCTTCTTTAAAGGTGGAGAACAGCATTTTTAAAAGTAGACAATTCCCAACATTCTCCACTGAAAAGAACAACCTGCATACGAAAATCTTTATCAATAATTTCAAAAGAATATTTCCGCGTAGCTGGTCAGAACACGACCGACTTCAATTTATAGTATCCAAAATTACCGGAGAAGCCGCATTATGGGCCGCCGAAGTAAGTGAAAGTTGCCATACTTGCGCTGAGTTTGAACAACTTTTTTGACTAAATACTGGTCGTCGAGTAAACAAGAGAAATTAAGAAAAGAGGTTTACCAACCTGAGTATTTTAACAGTAAAAGGAGTACTTTAAGGCAATATTTTGAAAAGTACATAAATAAGACACGTTATTGGAGTGATCCAATTTCTCACAAGGAAGTGATCAGAATTTTGAAGGGAAGGTTGCCCATAAATATACGTGAAAAGTTAATAAATGTTCCTGACCATGATGTAGAACAGTTCTTGTCGGTGATTGACTCTATAGATATGATTATGGAAGACGCAAGACAAATGAGTAGTAATCAAATGTCGACTCACACTCATAGTAATATGAATAATTATAATAATAATTTAACATATGATAATAATAATACCGAAAACCAGGTCAAACCCGCATCACAGGAGCATGGACAATCTTCATCCTATGGTTGCAATAAAAACAATGATTATAATAAATATAGAAGAGATACTTACTGTGCTAGAGGTAAACCTCGATATGGTGACGCGAATGTGCATAGTAGTGATATTAATAAGAGTAACAGGTACCCAAGTGATGACCCCAATTGTATTCGACCTTGGGAAGATAATTCGAAGCATAATGTTCATCGGCAGGATGGAACAAATGCCTCGAGTCCTCATCCAGCACAAGGAGTTACACCAATGGGCGAAGGAGCCTCCAATGTGCGACGGGGTGAATACCATAACTCGGATCATACTGTACGGATTGTGGAAGTTCATGAACCCCCACCGATGACTCAACGAGATAGATTAAACTAATACCAGTCACCAAATGCCTTCCTAGGATGACTGGAAAGGAGAAGGAAGGCAGGCATCAATTTGAACTGAGAGTATTAAGGTACAATAATGATCAGGATATAAGGAATGAATTAATTGAAGAAAAACCTGAAGTTTCTAATAAATGTGGACAAATTTTACAGGCAATAATTCCAACAAGTATAAATAATGTTGATGTTGAAATATTAATTGATACTGGAGCAACTATTAGTGTCATGACGTTGGACTGTTTAAAACAGATAAGCCGAGGGGTAAAAATGCCCACTTTTACTATTACAGGATGTACCGTGTCTGGCGCGTTCAGCACAAAAATGCAAAAAGTTGTGAAACAGGTACGTGTTGACGTTACAATACAGGGGGCTCAAATAGAAAGTACATTCCTGGTTGTTCCTAAAATGACAGTTCCATGTATCTGGGGTTTGGATTTTTTATGTGAGACCGGTGTAATCATTAATTTAGAGAAAGGTGAATGTATATTTAATTCAAATGGTAATGTTTTGACAACTACCCTGAGAAAGGGCCGAGTAATCAATTGTGTATGAATCTAATGGTAAAATATGTCAGTATTGATGATGAAAATGTGTATGATATATGCCTTATTGAATGTTCTGAAGAAATGATGGATAAAATGTCATTGCAGGAAAAGGTGTTAGAATCAGAATATTTATCTGTTATCCAAAGGGATGAACTTTACTACTTGTTGGAAGCATATCAGTCAATTTTTAGTAAACGTCCAGGTATAATAAAAGACTTTGAATACCATATAAAGACGTATGCACATAAACCCTTTTGTCATACTTCCTATTCTATCCCATGGACAAAGAAAGAAGTAGTCAGATAGGAAATCAATAAAATGTTAGAATGGGGTATTATTGAGCCCTCAGATTCTGAATATTGTAACCCTCTTGTGGCGGTAATTAAACCCAATGGTGACATCAGATTGGTGTTGGATGCCAGAGAGATCAATAAAATCATTATACCTGTACAAACGCGACCGGAGAACCTAGAAGAGTTAGTACAAAAGTTTTATGGTGCCCGCTTCTTAACTTCTTTGGATATGCGTAGTTCATATTGGCAAACTAGAATATCGAAAGAATCTAGAAAATATACTGCATTCGTTTTTCCGGGCCGAAGTTACCAGTTTACTGTCATGCCATTTGGGTTGAAAATAAGCGGTGGTGTTTTCATATCGGCATTAGATACCGTACTGGGCAGAGACCTTTTGAATGAAGTTACTTTATATGTGGATGATTTGCTAATTGCTTCTGAAACTTGGGAGGAACATTTGGACTTATTAAGAAGAGTTTTTGCGAAATTTTTGGAATACGGAGTTACTGTAAATTTGAGCAAATCCAAGTTTGCTCATAACCAATTGAAATTTCTTGGACATATAATCACTCCTGAAGGGATAAAACCAAATCCTAAAAAGATGGATGCGATTAACAGATGTGCTTATCCAAAGAATAGAACGGAATTAAAGTCATTTATCGGCTTAGTTTCATTTTTTCGACGATTTTTACCCAATCAGTTAGGAAGCCAAGACTGTTTGTTACGGCTGTTAAGAAAAAATGTCATGTGGGAGTGGAATTTCGAATGCACGCAAGCTTTTGATAACGTCCGCAATGCTTTGACTAATGCTCCACTGTTACATCATCCGAGACTTGATCAAGATTTTTATATTGCTGCGGATGCTTCTGAAACAGGATTGGGTGCCACTCTTTTCCAGATGGACAATCCAGAAGATATCAGTACCATCAAGATAATTGGGTTTGCCAGCAGAACACTCTCTAGCTGTGAACGTGCATATTGTACTACTGAATTGGAAGTACTGGCCGTGGTCTGGTCACTTAGAAAGTTTCGCTATTTTGTATATGGAAAGAAGATCATTGTATTCTGCGACCACAAAGCTTTATCTTTTATTTTAACAGGAAGGATGTTCCATTCACGTTTAACCCGGTGGGCCTTGCTACTGCAAGAATATGATATTATGCTCAAATACATCAGAGGGAAAGACAACATCATAGCCGATGCTCTTTCAAGATTATCGAAAAGAAAGAATGCTGACGAGTGTGAAGAACGGACTATTGACTTTAAAGTCATGAATTTATCAAGGCAATATTGTGAGAGGCAGATTTCACAGCTATCTCGAAGTCTTCCACAACTGCAAGAAGATGATAAGTTGCGGAAAGCCATTAGGCATGCTGTTGAAAGCAAAACGCTAAGTCACTCTCAAGAACAGTATCAATTAAAATCCGGAATATTGTATCGGAGGAAGGACGAAGAAGATGTTTGGAAAGTTTGTGTTCCAAATAAATATTTAGAATCACTAGTATGGTACACTCACTTGAATTGGGGTCATTTTGGTGCCGCTAAATGTACAGCCAAAATAGCACAATACTGCTATCATCCAAATTTGGGACGTATAGCTACAAATATTATTAAGAAGTGCAAAATATGTCAGAAGGCGAAACCCATAAACTATTGTCGGAAGATAGAATTACATCCTATCATCCCACAACAACCTTTAATGTTGGTGTCATGTGACGTCTGTGGGCCATGTCACTTGACACATGGATGGTTCAAATATGTATTGGCTTTCTATGACCTCTTTTCAAAATATGTGAAATTATATCCTTTGAAAAATCTCCACGTTCGACCCATGTTACGCAAATTTATCAACAACTATATAACTGAGCTTGGTAAACCTATAATGATCTTGACAGACAATGCTGCTTATTATACAAGCAAAGTATGGAGAGACACTATGAAAGAACAAGGAATCCAGCACATTTACATCTCAAGATTTTACCCTTGTGGAAATCCGGTTGAAAGAATCTTCCGAGAGTTGAACCGATTTTTACGGACGTACATACCCAAACAACATTATAAATGGATCGATTGGATTTATGAATTTGAGAAAGTGTATAATGACTTACCACACTTATCGACAGGTTATTCACCTAACCAAATAGTATTTGGTGAAAGTATTGTGCCAGAATGGATGAAGAAATTACCTGCGATAGAACAAAAGATTACCAAGAAAGAAGATATGGTGAAGAAGGTCTACGAAAACCTGAAGCATCAAGCACAATTGAGAAAAACCCGTTTTGATAAAAATGTGAAGAAAGTAGTCACATATGATGTAGGGGAAGAAATTTTATTGAGAAATCACCCAAAAGCATCAACCAGGAAAAGACTGAATAAGAAATGGCAATATTAATATATATATATATATATATATATATATATATATATATACAGGTCCATATAAAATAATGAAAATACCTCATGAAGGGAGCTACCTCCTGGCAGATTGTGATACTGATGTAATTAAAGGCTTGTTCCCTCACATAGACCTGAAGAAGTATTATCAATAATGAGCAAAATATAGATTCAAGAAACACTGAATGATACCAAGACTACACTCAGTGGACTAAATAAAAGCACCAATGGATAAATACGTACTTATACTAACTTACAAAGAAAATTAAAGAATGTACCGATGATTTCCATGAGATACCTTCTTGGTATCAGCAACAATGACGATGCTGAAATACGATTTATCCTCTCACCGAATGGCGAGGATGGATGATTTGAAAGTGGAATTAAGAGGAAAAGAAAAGGACCAAATCCTCTCTGGTTAAACAAGTGGCCTGATAAGGGTTTTGGCCTAGGATGCCAATCGTCGAACCCGGCTGTGATCCCTGCCTTGCACAGTCGGTTGAAGAACTGAGGGCTTCATCCAAGAAAAAAAATGTGGTGTGAATATGAAGTGATTAGTGCAAAGTGTTTCTAAGACAACCTATAAACAAATGTGGAATTTAGTTAAGGGCATTTTGTCTAGGCCCATTAACTCAACTTAAATATTGTAGAATGTATGTACTGACTTGTTGAGTGAATCTGAGAGTGAGTGTATTCGCCGAAACAAATACCCTCTCCTGTCACAGTACACAAAAAAAAAAAAAAAAAAATAAGCCTGTTCTGTCTGGAACCCTCTTCAAGACATCACAGTCTGGGGGGCCGTGTAACATTACGAGTCAAGACAGCTGTAACGGAACTTGAATAGCGTAAAGTTATCGTTAAAAACGCACGCCGCGCGATTTGTTACGATTTGGTCGGTCATAATAGTAGTAACATGCTTTCGAAAACAATTAAAATATAACGGAGATACCTGTTTAGCGTTATTGGAAATAATATGTAATAAATTAATGAGTAAGGTAGCCGATCCTATAAGAAGAGGTAGAATTGGGCATATTAAGGTGTTTTGCTTTATATCGACTAAGCCGATGATACGGCGTCTTTTTTTTCCGTTTACTCTTAGAAGAAGAAAAAAAAAAAACAAGTAACGAAGTGCTAATTGTGCGTTGTGAAAAATATAGGGGCGAATTTTAAATAGCTACAGTGTATAATCAGATTAACAAATGGACATTCAGTTACGCGAAATAGCCGACAGTGAAGTGTGGTCATTAAATTGAGTACACCTACAGGGCGGTCAATTCCAGGATAAGTCTATTCGCGTCTCACGAGGCACGCGGTATTGAGACCGGTTTTTTTAATTATATCACGGAGAGCGGGCTTCAATTTATAAAAAGGAGAAAAGCTGTATCATTATCATTGACTGTTGGTGTTATGCAACCAAAACTGTTCATCAAAGGGTTTCGGTGAATGAGTGGTGAATGCGAAATGAAACTGTGAACGAAGTTATGTTAAATAAAGCAGAAGAGACAAGACAGTTTGGTCGTATCTGTTATTATTCCATAAACCGTAACATGTACTCTCGTTGTACGAAGCCTTTATAGACGATCGTTATGACAACTTGCTTTGAAGGGATCTCGTTACGAGTTAAGTTTTGGGGACCTGGTCAACAGGGGATAGTTCGTAGATCTTAACTACTGCAGCTATTCTGGAATCAGGTGCTACCGTGACCGTTGTGTGTTGTCTATGGCTTAAGGTCATCATATCTCATGCTCTAAGATCGACGCGCCTTTCCTCTTGGTATAACGGTGTCTCACGGTAACCACGACAACGCCGACGGCGAAGGAAGATACGGTAGACAGGAAAAGGTGAAATGCTTCGGTATGCAATTAAAAGTGGTTTTACTTAACTTTGGCTGAGATGAACATGTAGGTGTAAAGCTGTACATCAAGTTACAAAGTTACAAGTATTGCCTCCCCACTATGAAGTAGAAACGATGTTGCTTGGTCTTCTACTCAGAATCAAATAGGCTGAATCTGGAGCGGCGCTCGTAGAGCTGCACAGCGCCGGCTAAAGGGTGTTGTCGTCGGTGTCTGTCGTAGTGCCAACCTAAGAACTTGCACCTACACCATAGCATCATAGCTCTCCATGCCACATATTTTATATCCCAAATTAAGTAGCGTGATCCCTCTGTAATTGCCATACTCCATATTATCTTCTTCCTTATATATGGGACATATGGTACTCTCTTTCCGTTGTTGGGGCATTTTCTCCTCTTCCCATATTCTGGTGACCATTTTCAGAAGTCTTCGTTCCAGCTCTCTGCCTCCTTGCTCAAACAGTTCTTCTGGAATATCATCTGTCCTTGCCGCCTTGTTGTTTTTCAATTTCTTCATGGCAGTTTCACTTCTTCTATATTTGGTGCGGTAGTGTTGTTGCCTGGGTTCTCTTCCCCATTCTTGTCTGTTGGATTCTCTGGTATAGTTATTCTAGGTTTGAGGAGACTATCAAAATACCTGCGCCATCTTTCGCATATTCCCTTCTCTTCACTTATTATATTCCCTAGATCTAATCAATCAACCATAAAAGCTATTGAAAGCCTGATAACTGAAATACACAATGCTTTTGAGAGGAAATGACCACCTGTGCTACACTCATAGACTTAAGCAAAGTATTTGATTCAACACCACATGAGATGATTGTTAGAAATTAGAATGTTATGATATTGCAGACAAATCATTTAATTTGATTAAATAATACCTAAATAACAGGCAATAGTGTGTGTGAAGAATGAAAATTAATAGAGGAATTCCACAGGACTCCGTTGATGGACCCTTCATGTTGATTGCCTATGTTAATGACTTCTCAAACTATATAGCTCGCGAAAATGTCTTATATGCTGATAATATGATGATGATCTCCACAGGTGAGAATGTGTAAGAGGTGGCAAACAAAAATAATGAGCTTTTTGAAACTGTAGAATGTGATGTATTGCTGACCAGTTATGTATAAACAACACAAAAAACAGAGGAAATTTACTTTAATCTGAAGGTACGGAAAGAAGAGAATCAAAGTGCAAACTATTGGGACTAAAACTAGACTAAAGGCTCTCATGGGATGAGCATATAAGCTATCTGACAGGCAAACAAGCACATGTGATATTCTTTTTATATACACTAAGATATTCTGTCAGTAAAAGTTTATTGATGCTTTGCTACTATGCATTCTTTCAGTCACAGCTATAATATGGGATTCTGTTGTGGGGTAATTCAACAGGCACAAACTGTGTATTGAAAAGGCAAAAAAAAAAAAAAGCAATTAGATGTATACAAGAATTTGGTCTGAGAGAAAACTGTAAGAAGCACTTCAGTCTATTAAACATAATGACTGCCAAGTCTCTATATGTATAATTGCTTAATATACATAATATAAAATATACAACATATTACACAGAGAATGAATTAGCATTTTCACAGCACTAGAAGCAACTGCATGCTTGGTATACTGTATTCTAGGCTGTCTCTGATATACAACAGTCACAAACACCTAAGTCTAAAGTTATATAATAAACTGCCATAATCAGTGAAAACCCCCACCCTCTTTAAATTTAAGAGGCTACTAGACACATGGTTTAAAAATAAAGCATACTACTCAATTGAAGAATATCTTGGAAGTAATTTGGAAGGAAATAATGTAGCTATCATTAACTAAATATGTAAAACTGTATAATTAATTCTTGAATGAAATAAACAAGGAAACAGTGTAACTATCATTAACTAAATGTGTAAAACTGTATAATTAATTCTTGAATGTAAACTATATAATGATTATTACTGAAATCTTCTGATTAGTAAGAAGTTTATACGTTTATGTTTATAGGTAAAATGATGATGTGTGTAGACTGTAAAAAAGATGTATGTATGAGAGTCACTCCAAAAGAAATGCACACTGTTTTTGTAAAAATATAGTTTTCATTCTGCATGCGTGAAAGTTTTACAGTGTGTAGATACATCCTTCCTGGTTGTTTTCAAACTTAGTTCAACCTGTTCCCGTGAGTGGCGCCATCACAGTATGTCTTCAAGATGGTTGCTACACTTGACGTTCGTCAGAAGCAATGTTCTGTCATAGAATTCCTGTGCTGTGAAAACGAGACAGTGGGAAACATCCACAAGAGGTTGAAAAAGGTGTATGGAGATGCTGCTGTCGATCGCAGTACAGTTCGTCGGTGGGCAAGCAGGTTACATGATGAAAGCGGGCACGGCAATATTAAGGACTGTCCTCGCAGCGGCAGGCGTCGTACTGCACACAGTCCAGACAATGTGCAGAGAGTTAACGAATTGGTGACTGCTGACAGATGCATCACAGTGAACAAATTGTCACGCTACGTTGGGC
The DNA here is from genome assembly GCF_021461385.2 of Schistocerca piceifrons. Lineage (NCBI taxonomy): Eukaryota > Metazoa > Arthropoda > Insecta > Orthoptera > Acrididae > Schistocerca > Schistocerca piceifrons. Next base: position 877,342,360 of record NC_060140.1, read on the forward strand.
TAGGGGAAGGAAGTGTTTGCAGAATACTGAAAGTGTTGGCGTTAAAAAAGGTTTGCGCCAGGTGGGTTCCCTGGATGTTGACAGTGGCTCACAAAGAAACAAGAAAAACGGTATGCAGCGAACTTTTGGAACAGTATGAGAATGGTGGAGATGAATTTCTTGGAAGAACTGTGACAGGTGATGAAACATGGCTCCATCATGTTTCACCAGAGATGAAGCGGCAATCAATGGAGTAGCATCATGCAAATTCACCCAAGAAAAAAATTCAAAACCACATCTTCTGTAGGAAAAGTTATGGCTTCGGTGTTTTTCGATTCCGAAGGACTCTTGCTTGTGGACATCATGCCAAGTTGAACCACCATAAATTCTGATGCATATGTGATGACACTGAAGAAACTTCAAGCTCGACTGAGTCGTGTTCGACCACATCAGCAAAAGCAGGATGTTTTGCTGTTGCACGACAATGCACAGCCACATGTCAGTCAAAAAACCATGGAAGCGATCACAAAACTCGGATGGACAACACTGAAACACCCGCCTTACGGTCCTGACCTGGCTCCATGCGACTATCATCTCTTTGGGAAACTGAAAGACTCTTCGTGGAACAAGGTTTGAAGATGATGACTCCCTTGTGCACGCTGCCAAACATTGGCTCCAACAGGTTTGTCCAGAATTTTACCATGCGGGTATACAGGCGCTGGTTCCAAGATGGCGAAAGGCAGTTGAGAGGGATGAAATTATGTATCTACACACTGTAAAACTTTGAAACATGTAGAATAAAAGATGGATTAAAAAAAGATAGTGTGCATTTCTGTTGAAGTGACCCTCTTATATATATATATATGAATAATGTATAAAGCATAATGTATAATGTAAAAATTAGTAAAAACTATACTTTTATGAATATGTAAAATGTTTTTGATGAAGCCAGTTGTATGGTAAACATGCTGAATGGCTAATAAATAAACATATAAAAAACCATGTAAAACATTCATGTGTCACTATAGTCCAGCTGCTTGTAGTGCTACCATTGCTGCGGCTGTTGAAAGGTTGAACTATTTTGCTCTATAGACCTTTTCTTATTGTTTGACAGAATGTTGCCAGTACTGGAGATTCCCAGTTAATGGATTCGATGTTGAAGTTACCAGTATCAGAAGTTGAAAATCAAATGAGTGCATAAATGTAATAACGATATTTTATTTATTTAATTACATTTGGTTAGTTGGACATTATTAATGTATAAACTAAGAAACCTTGCGTCTGTTTGGCTCACTAAAAAGTCGCCAGAAGTCGCTATTTTTTTCCCCTGCTAAAAGCAGAGTTTTGGCAATCCTGGTACAGGCACTACAGGCTTAGTCCGACAGCTGGAACTGTGTGTAAACTATCGATATTGGAGTGTGGTATTGGAAAATCGGTCTATGAAATTGGCCGTAGAGATAAAAAAAGGAAGGTAGTAGTCATTACTTCATAAACTTGAAGCCAGCGTCCGCTATCTTATGTAGCCCAAAAACTTAGGTTCACAGAATTTATACCTCATGGTTCGCTGCAGTGAAACTTCCAATGCCCAGTTTCGATCGTTTGGAACAACTATCGACTTACATGATCGTATCCCAATTAACATCTGGTGCTTTGATTGTGTGGAGACATAATTGTTTCATAAAAATCTCTATGCTGCAGGCAGTTCTGTTTCTTCGACATTTCTATAATCGTTCGCTTTGCTGACATGCACAAGATCTGATACCATGCCTTGATTCTTTCCTCATTGCCCACGTTTATGGGCTAACAAAGAACCCGTAGGTAATTTTTTTCCCAAAACGTGAACATTAAAAACGTTGGGCCTACGAGCTGAAAGTGTAACAAACACGAAGCAGTGCCAGTAAGCAAAGAAACATTGGTTTCGGAGTTCCAGCTTCGTTTGCTGTGGTTACAAATATAGTAAAAGTGGAATTACATTGATTACGAAAGCATCATTTTCACGTGACAGCTTATCTGCTTGGTTATTCGAAATTAATCGAGAAAAACAAGTTACATTAGCGCGCCCAAATGTGTCGGTTTACCATACCAAATACGCATTCAAGAACATAAAAACGTTCGGAATTGCCTTTCTGACACTATGTTGTTCATGTAAGCATTAGAATTTTTTTTATTTAAAAGACCTGTTGCGTGCACACGATAGAAATAACGAACAAGAAACATTCGCAAACGGCAGTCTAAAGTTTTTGGCTATTTGAGATGACGGCTGGCCCCGCCCACTCTGGCTTCGGAACAACGTACAGCGATAAGTGTATAGAGAAATTTCCCTCTTTTTTGTTTTTGTTTTTTATCTCCGTGGTATTTGGCAGCTTCTTGTGAACTTCGCAGTTTTATATTATCATTGCTTCGTGTCGTATAAAAATAAACATCTGGCGCTATTACTCTTTCCTCTGGTTAAAAAATATTGAAATAAAATTTTAATGTTGATTAGCGGTACCGATAGACATTGGATATCGGCAGAGTTCGTTTGATATAGACTTTGGTTTTCACGTAGTAATTATCTCTGTTTATGCATTGTTAGGTACGTTTTCATGCATTGTTTTGTTAAATATTGTGTTAATGTTGTACTAATTACTTAATTTTTTGGTGGAATAGATACCGTTATTTTTATCTTTCATGTCGAATGGAATTATTACCGCACAGCGTGCGTGGAACGAAATTGATAACGCAAGTATGTTATTGTGTCATTTATATAGATTTGTGCTGATTTCCAATTGTGATTATCATAAAACTTAAAATTGTCACTTGTAATAAATTAACGAAAGAGCTGTGTTTCTACAGAAATTTGACGGAGTAAGATGGCGTAATGGAGACATTGATCACTTGGATCCAAGTATTGAGAGATCGTAGAATGTGTTTGCTGTGCACTTTACATTTGGTATGCATTGGGTGATTACATGCTGCCTGTAAAGTGTAGCAAACATCTCCATCTGTTCTGGAATAAATTTTTCTTCAAATTATAAATTGCACTTAAGCGAGCGCCGACATAAGGTTCGATTAGCACGGCTCAGATGAACTGGAGAGATTCAGTATCACCCCGAAAATCTCGTGATAAAATTAACGTTTTTGACGTCGGCACAAGAACGAATTTTGTGTATTACCTACGACGCTACATCACCTGGCGTTCGAGCGTCGAATGAACCAAATCTACTGTTGTAAGTGCCGAACTGGGCCCGACACATTGACATTAATGGATGAATAACAACGACTGGCTAATATACTAGTAGACATATGGGTGGAACGGAGTTCAACCTTAGTTATGCCATCCCTATTTTAAGTTTTCCATGTGTTCCCTATATCATGTAAGGCGAATGCAGGAATGGTTCCTTTGAGGCGGTAGCAAAGTTCGCACACCATCTTTACCCTGCCCTGCCACTGATGACATCGTTGTCTACAGGACGTTAATTTTCCTACTTTTATACAGATGCAGCGTGAAAGATATAGATCAGTCCTTGATGGAAATGCTATGCACCTTTCACCTACGGTGCCGTGATGTGCTGTTAGCTACAGTACCCACCTTGCTACGTGTTGTGCCACGAGAATCAGCGAAGTTTAACCTTTACAATTATTTCGTATACTTTGTGGCCCTTAGCACCAGCAAGCGAAACTATTTTTCACAGACCCCAGATTCAACGAAATAAATGCTAAGGGTAGCAGGAATCTGTCATCATCATCATCAGTTATCTGCTATATTACCAAGTCTCTCCATTTTCTGCGATCCATTGCTTCCTTCTTAAGGCTGCTGTATGTTGTACCGCCCATCATGTCATCCTGTATCTGGAATATCTTCCTTCCTCGCTTCCTTTTCCTTTCTACATAACCTTCTAAAACTGTTTTTATCAGTCCGCCATTCTTTCTTAATATATGCCCAATCCAATTTCTTTTTCTTCTCTTTATTACATCTTGTACATCTAGTAACTGTCTTTTCTCTCCCACTCTTCTCAGTACCTCTTCATTTTTTACTCTGTTCATCCAGCTTATTCTTTCCATCCTCCGCCAAATCCAGTTCTCAAAAGCCTCCAGCCTTTCTCTGTCTTTTTTCCTCATAGTCCATGTTTCAGCGCCATATAGAAGAACACTCCATACAAGACATTTTATGAGTCTCTTTCTGAGTTCTCTGTCCAGATCGCTGCAGAAAATTCTCCTTTTCTTATAAAACGCCTCTTTTGCCATTGCTATCCTTGTTTTAATTTCTGTGGTGCACTTCCAGTCGGTGCCTATCCTGCTTCCAAGATACTTAAAATTTTGCACCTGTTCTAGTATTTCTCCATTCAGCATAATTTTTATTTCCTTATTTCCACCTAGTGCCAATACTTTTGTTTTATTTGTGTTAATTTTCATTCCATATTTTTTCCATTAGTTGCAATGGTATCCGCCAAATCCTGTAATTCTTTTTGCCCTGTGACTAGAAGGACCATGCCATCAGCAAACCTCAAACACCCTACTCTTCTTCCTCCAATTTCTACCCCTTTGTCATCTAATGACCATTGGTCAATCATATTTTCCAAGTAGAGATTGAAAAGAGTAGGTGATAGACAGCATTCTTGTCTTACTCCTTTTCCTAGTCTGATCCAGTTTGTACTATCTCCTCTCACTTTAACTGAAACTTTTTGATTAAGATATAATGATTTTATAAGTCTTCTGGTTTTCCAGTCCACTCTCTTTTCCCTCATTATAGTCGCCAGCTTGTCCCAAACCACATTGTCAAATGCCTTTTCTAGATCTGTGAAGCACATATATAGGTCTCTTCCTCTTTCAATAAACCTTTCTCCCAAGATTCGTAGGAGCGCTATTGCATCTCTGGTGCCCGTATTCCATCTAAAGCCAAACCGCTCCTCGCCAAGATTCTCCTCCATTACTTTTTCAAGTCTTTTATTAATTACGGTATTCTTAACATCACTTTGGCTGCATGTGAAATGAGGCTGATTGTCCTGTGCTCGCTGCATTTCTTGGTTCCTTGTTTTTTCGGTAGTGGAGTCATTACTGTTGTCAGAAAATCCTCAGGCCATTCACTACTGTCATATATTTTATTACATAACCTCAATATTTCTCTTATTCCATCTTGGTTCAAGCATTTTAGTATTTCCCCCTGTATTGAGTTTGTACTTACCGCTTTGCCATTTTTCATTGCAGCTATGGCAGGCTTTACTTCTTTCATAATGATGGTTGGTCCTTTCTCGTCATCACTTACACTGCTGTGTGATTCAAGTTCCAGAGTTTCTGGTTTGCTATTTGTGTCATGTAGCTCTTTTAGATAATCTTCCCATCTTTGGAGGACATTGTCACAATCTTTGTACACTACCTCTTCGTCTTTACTCAAAATTTCCTTAGTAGAACTTCCTGCTCTGTTTTGTTCCCATGTCATAGTATTTACTGTGCTGTATAGTAAGTCGTATCTTCCCTTCCTGTCCAGTTCTTCAATTTCATCACACTCCTCTTTTAGCCATTTTTTCCTAGCCTGCTCTGTTTCTCTTCGCAGTTCATTATTTAAACTTCGGTATATCTTTCTTGCATCTTCATTGTTCTTGTTTTTCAATTTTTTTCTCTCCTCCATCTTGGATATCATTTCTTGTGTGACCCATGGTTTTTTTGACCATTTCCCTTTTACATATCCTATATTTTGCTGTCCTGCTTTAATGATTCCTTCTTTCAACATATTCCAGTACTCGTTGGCATTATCAGGTGGTTGTTTGTCTCGTAATGTATTTACAAACTCCTGAGACAGCATTTCTGTAATTTGGTCTTTGTTGGATATTATCTTCTCTAAATCCCACTTCTTCACCATGGTCACCTTCTTCAGTTTTTTCATTCTTATTTCTATTTCTGTCATAAGTAAGTTGTGGTCACTATTAATATCTGCACCTGGTAATGTGTGCACCTTCTTGATTCCATTCCTGTATCTTTCTTCTACCAGTATAAAATTGATTTGGTTTCTGTATTTATCCCCTGGTGATTTCCTCTTGTGGTTCTTGAACCATGTGTTTGCCGCTATCAGCTGCCTTTCCCTGCAGAAGTCAATTAATCATTCACCTCTGTCATTTCTCTTTCTATTTCTGTCATAAGTAAGTTGTGGTCACTATTAATATCTGCACCTGGTAATGTGTGCACCTTCTTGATTTCATTCCTGTATCTTTCTTCTACCAGTATAAAATTGATTTGGTTTCTGTATTTATCCCCTGGTGATTTCCTCTTGTGGTTCTTGAACCATGTGTTTGCCGCTATCAGCTGCCTTTCCCTGCAGAAGTCAATTAATCATTCACCTCTGTCATTTCTCTTTCCAAGACCATGACTGCCTACTATGTTTCCCTCTTTTCCTTCTCCCACAATGGCATTCCAGTCTCCCATTACTATTTTGCAGCCTTTTTTATTTTCGATTTTCGTCCATTATTCTCTCTATTACATTGAATGTTTCCTCTATAATTTGGTCATCATGTTCTGAAGTTTGCATATACACCTGGACAATCAGTAAATCTTTTTGTGCTCCTTTCAGCCTTACACCAATAACCCGGTCATTTGCATAGTCTACATATTCCACACATTTAGCCAATTCCTTTGCCATAATCATTCCTACATAAAATGTAGGCTGGCAATGGCAAGGAAAGCGTTTCTGAAGAAGAGAAATTTGTTAACATCCAGTATTGATTTAAGTGTCAGGAAGTCATTTCTGAAAGTATTCGTATGGAGTGTAGCCATGTATGGAAGTGAAGCATGGACGATAAATAGTTTGGACAAGAAGAGAATAGAAGCTTTCGAAATGTGGTGCTACAGAAGAATGCTGAAGATTAGATGGGTAGATCACATAACTAATGAGGAAGTATTGAATAGGATTGGGGAGAAGAGAAGTTTGTGGCACAACTTGACCAGAAGAAGGGATCGGTTGGTAGGACATGTTCTGAGGCATCAAGGGATCACCAATTTAGTATTGGAGGGCAGCGTGGAGGGTAAAAATCGTAGGGGGAGACCAAGAGATGAATACACTAAGCAGATTCAGAAGGATGTAGGTTGCAGTAGGTACTGGGAGATGAAGAAGCTTGCACAGGATAGAGTAGCATGGAGAGCTGCATCAAACCAGTCTCAGGACTGAAGACCACAACAACAACAATCATTCCTACTCCATTCATTCCTTTTACTTCTCCTCCTGATTAGTACAATACATATTCATCTGACTGCAACTCTCCATGTCCATTCCATCTTACCTCAGCAACTCCTACGAGGTCCATATGATTCTTTTCCATCTCTCTTATAAGGTTTTCTAGTTTTCCTGCTTGTAGCAGAGTTCTAACATTCCAGGTACCAATTCTCGTTTTGATTTTTTGCCTCCTTTCAAGTTGCCGCCCCACCCCCCGGAGATCCGAATGGGGGACTATTTTACCTCCGGACACTGGTTTAACATGAGAGGAAGCCATTTTTGTGCATAAAAGGAGACTGCATTATGCAGGGAAGATAATCTGCGGTGGTAAGGAATCTGTCACAGAATACAAATTATTATTCTGTAGCAGAGCCATTCATAAAACGAATATATTTTTCCTATCCACTATTTGTACAGTACTGGTACACACCTACAGTGTTTCATCATGCCTTGTTCTCTCCCCAGTCTGATAATGTTATTCGTTGGTTAGTCGTATTTTATAGTGTCCCTTTGTTCCTGTTCAAGATTTCATGTTCTACAGTGTTAATAATTAAGAAGAACAAAGTTGTCATTAGCAGTAGTGGCAGTCTTTCGCTTCTGACAATTTATAGCTTTTAGGACAACAAACATTAGTTAGGTTAGTCTTGGATAATTTTCTGACTAAAACGTAACATTTGCTATAATTTTAATGCTTATTGTTTTCTTTAATACTTTCTTTGTGTGATATTCTCACACAGTTAACCATTATCTGGAGAAAATTTCACACTGAACGCTTGTCTCACATAAGACACTAAATAAAACTTAGAAAGATGCCTGAAAATTATCGCATGGAATAGGATAAATCTCAGACATTCATGGGGAATACCAACTAGAGTAATTGCAAGACTATTATATACTTCCAGAACACTATATTGGGGTATTTATTAGATAATTATGAAACAATGATCATTAAAAGATGGGAACCTTCAAAAACAGAGTCAATGTTTCTAAACCCCAATGTAATGTTTCTATACTACAAAGAGAGCTCTCTTTGTGATACTTTTTCACATTATTGTATAGTTGTTTCATATCATCAGTGGCTTTAACATGAAAGGGGTGAATACTGACTGTTTTCACTGACCTGAAAAACTAGAAGGATTTTCAACAAATTCCACTTGTTCTTTAAATGATTGCATGTATCTACCCTCTCCTAACAGTTTAATAACCTTATTTCAACTTCAGTCAACTCTTTCCCATTGTCCTTGTAGAACAACTTTTGTACCTATCCCCAATAAAATATTTGACCTTAAAATGCTGTATAGATATTGGATTATGTAAAGTTTGCTTGAACTTTTTTCATAAAACTTTTGATTTCCAGACACTGTGTGTAAATATTTCTTACAGACCTGGACTGTGTCGGCTTTTCTTCCTGTAGGTGCAGTGACATGTCACTGTAGAAACTCTGTCTTTATAGGATGTAGTAATCAAATCATCTTCAGCTAATTTTTTCAGCTTCTTTGTAACAAACATGTTCAGTTAATTGGACTTTTTGCCTTATCATATAGAGTAGGCCTAGCTGCTTTATTTTCAGGGCATACAGCAGTTGTATCAACTGGCATACAGCAGCTGTATCAACTGAACGTCTTCCATTCATGGGCTATATTGAGTTGATAATACTATTTTCACACGTAGAAGTCCTTTGAAACTTTGGTTTTTGGGACTGTTCCTTGGATATCTTCATGGAACTGTCAATGGCTAATTTAAAATTTAGGTACTTTAACAATATCCATAATTATAGACAGGATCTGTAGAAGGCCCAGATCCTACTGTAGGAGCACCATGTTCAACAGAATGGTTGTCTTCTATAATTTGAGAGAATGAGAATGGTGCCATATTTTGAACAGTGAATTGAGTCTTGATTTCTAACCGTGTTTACAGATGATGTTTTATTTCGATTGCCTGTTTGATGCTCTTGGCTGTTGCTGTACTTTCCATTTCATTGTATCTGGTCTGTTTATTGCTGTTAAAATATGAACCTGGATAATTTGTGAGTCCCAGGAGTGTATCATAGGGTTGAGACCCCAGTTTTGGCCACATTAAGGGCAATTTGAGATACATCACGTTTTTAGTATAGGAAGATAGTATACAAATTACTTCAAAAAATCGTATCAATTGCTTCTAAGTCTACACATTACAACCATATAAAAACAAATATTCTAAGTTGTATAACAAAAGCAGAAAAAAATATTGAAAAATAAATGGTGCATTTCCCCGGTTTTGGCCATGTTAACCCTACCTACGGCCAGTTGTTTCCCCACTTACGGCAACAATAAAACTATGGCTAAAATAATTGTCAATCCATGTGCCAGAAAGTAATTTGTGCTTTATACAGGTATATAAGACAACAGACAACAAACATACATCAAATAGGTAAAAGGTACAACAACTGAATGAACAGAAAAAAAAAATCAGTGGGCAAAGTATCGTCCCAGTAATTACTTAAATCAACTTCCAGACAAGTTTATTTCTCACGAGTATCAATGGAACCAGGAAACTTTGTTTTTAATGAACGTCCTTCTTGCATCAAGACTGGATCTGGCAGTTTCCCTATAATATCTTCACCAGTTATAGTCAAAACATCATTTTCAATGTATTCGAAACAAGTTTTCTTAACATTATAACTTTTTAGGCACTGAATTTAAATTCAGAATCAGAAAGCACTTTCAAAATTACACATACATACTTAAAAGTTGCAGGTCTTGTTCTTCTATTTCCTGTTAAACTAAATTTTACCAAAATAAAGTTCCCCTACTTTCAAATTCTCATTTGAAGATAGTTTCACATTTTCTGGTATTTCATCTTCATCTCCTTCTACATAGTCATCTAAACTGCTTCCACTGTCCGTCCATTCTTCTTCCTCGGAAGAACTTGTTGGCCTATCACTTAACTCTTGTCTCTTTCTAGTTTTCCCCTTTTTTACATGAGATAATGCCAAGTGCTCCTCTTTGGACTTTAACTCCTTCATAGCTTTTCTCTTCCTTTTTTACTGCTCCTTCTCCTGCTTCTCTTTTTCCTTCAGTTCATGATATTCCACCCACTTGTCACTAGTCATAACAGTGGGTGTGTGTTCTTTCTTTCTCTTTGTGCTTCGTTGTTTGGGTTCTGGCCAAGTGATGACACTTTCAAAAACTGTTGCTAATGATTTTGGTGGTGTCACTTGGATGTGAAATACTATTGGGGGTTGTTGATATATCTGCAGGATAAGACTGTTGGTGGGTGTTGAAGGAATGTCTGAATTTTGTAAAATGCTGCTGTGTGTTGAAGATATGTCAATATTATCAGCATTTTGAATGGATAAAGGATTAAGTCTGTCTGTGTTTTGTGAAAGATTCTCTGTTGGATTATCTTCAGAGGGAGGCGCTATGCTATCTGTCAGAATGTCATCAGTGTTACCACTAGCACCATGCATTTCACCCTCATCAGCTATTTTTCTCCAGAAGCTGAAAAGTAATAATGCTTCTTGATTTCCTTCCCACTCATGATTCCTTCTCTTGGTTGCTCTGAACCCATCTAGAAGGACAGGATCAGTTTGCTTTTCTATATATGAGAAATGTCTCTGAAGTTCCTCATTTGTCTGAACTGTGGTTGAGGCTGGTATACTACAAACAACTATCTTGCTGTAATCTACATTGTTCACGTTAAATGGAAACAGACCAGTTGCCCTGAAACCAGCACGAATATTTGCCACCATTTTAGGTTCTGTAATAATTTGTGACAGAACAGAAGGTACATCAGATTTTGAAATTTCAGTGCCATTATTTTCAAAACGCCATTTCTGAACAACCTCCTTCCACATTTTTTTCATAGGTCCAAAGACAGCAACTTCTAATGGTTGCAAGATGTGTGTAGAATTGGGATGGAGAGCAACTAGAATGATCTGATTTTCCCTACAATATCTGCTCAAATGAAGTGTCAAATGAGAGCAATGCCCATCTAAAAATATTACTACAGGCCGGGGAATTTCAGCTTCTTTCAAGAACGGATCAAATATATTTGTTATATACTCAAAAAAACTTTCACCTGTTATCCACCCATTTTCTGTTTTGCCAATGCCCCAGTTTGGAGGAGCTGCTTTCACCAATGATGCTGGAACCCTTGCATATTTGGACAGTGTTAAGGGAGGAGCAAATTTTCATGATTAATTCCCCGTTAGGAGCCAGAAAAAAAGAAGTTTCATCTATATTAAAAATTCTATTTGGGTCATTTAACACATCCATATCATTTAAAGTGATGGATACTTCATCTCTTATTTTCTCTTCTGTAACAGAACCTCTAGCCCTATTGACATATTCTGCATGTTTTGTGACAGAACCTCGTGTCTCTTAAGAAATCCATAATACCACTTTTTTCCAGGTAGATTGTTAGTAAATGTAGCCTTACAACTTTCCATATGTGCACTCTCAATAAGTTTTTGCACAGAGATTTTCTTTAGTAACTGGAAATCCCATGCTAGAATAGTCCAAAACCCAGTCCACCAATTTTTTTTCAATTTGTTCTCCTAAGACGGAATGTGGACCACAGTGCCCTGTAGATTATCATGGAGATACACCAGAAATTTTGTTTCTTAATGTTGTCCTTGGAACTTTGTACAACTTGCTTGCAGTAGCAACCTTCATTCCCTCATCAATAGCCTTTAGAGCATCTTTAACTTTGCTGGGAGAATACTGAAACCTTTTATTCTTTGGTTGACTCATTTTTCCTATAAATAATACACAAAGATGGAGTTAAAGAATGTTGCATATTTGAATAGTGCCTATTGCATATTTTGTATCTTACAAGCATAGGTAAATTAGTACGATATGCTAAGACAATACTAACAATGAGGTATATATTAATATAAAAATACCAAAAATATTTTAATAAGCCTATTTAAATAAAATTAGCCTAGTGTAATGTAGGACAGAACAACAATATTGATGTTTTTGTATCAGTTTTTAGAAGTGACCAAAACAGGATACATATGTCTCCACTTACGGCCACATGCATGGTCTTGTGGCGGTCATTGATCACCGGAATAGAGCAGAGTGGTATCTCTGTGCACTGACACGCTCTTAGGACACGGGTCTTGGCCAGTGTGTGTTTACGTTTCGACCAGTGACGCTTGCGAGGCTTGTTTATGTGTGTATATGTGTAATTGTGCAGTTAGAATAAATACAAGTTTCATACAAGGGGTGGTCAGGTTATTATGACAGCTAAGCGACCTGATTCCCATAGTGGTGACACCGGACTTTTTCGATGCGACCACAGTACGCACGTTTCTCATCTTCCCTTCTGCCCGTTACGCACCGATGAACCACCACGTGATTTGTGACCCAGAGCTTGCCATGAGTTTGCCTACAATTTCATTCATGGACGAATTGCCGGTAATTCAGCCATCGATGTCTCCGACTACAGTGTTAAACCCGAGTGCACAACATAACCCCACTAGTACAGTCCACACCCCGGCCCACACATTTTGCAGTGCATCCAAATGCATGGCAGTTTCCGGACTTCATACCGCAGGTGAAACAAGAGCTTCCCTCACCACAGTGCTCAGCAACATCCCGTATGAATATGTTACATACCAGCCTGACACACGAACAGGTACTTTCGCCCGAAGCTCATACCACTACGTTCCCGACATACCAACAGCATGCGACCGCGTTTGCAGCAGCCGCGACGCCCGCGCCTACCGCGTTTGCTCCCGTGCCGTGTGTGTCGTGTGGTCAGAGGCCTAATTGCGCTACAGTACAGACACTCGACCCTATACCAGTTTCCGGGCCTCCGCTGCCCCCCCCATCGCTATCTTCCCACAACGCCACAGCAGCCACCTGTAGGGCGGTTTCCGAAGCTGCCACAATTACAGAAGGACAACGCTATATCATGGTTTGTGTTAGTGGACAATATTCTGGACATTCACGGAGTGTGGGGAGATGACGCACATTTCATTTGTTTAATTACCCACCTCCACGACGAATCAGACCTGGTCATTGACCGATTGCTCTCGCCACCAAGCCAGCACAAATATGCCATCGCAAGAGCTCGCATCATCGAACACTTATCGCGCCCTCCAGTAGAAGCCATCCACTGCATAATTCACGACGTGCCAATAGGGGACCGTACGCCTTCACAACTTTGGTGCCATTTAAGGGCCCAGGTGGGCAAGGAGCAACTCCCCGACCTCGCACTCTGAGCGTTGTGGCTTGTGAAATTACCGCCAGACCTCCAACTACACCTGTCGGCTTACCAAAACGCCACTCTGGAGGAAAAACTACAACTGGCGGACCAGGCATATTCCATCATCAAACATTGCCAGATCGCGTCCTCCTGTTTTTCCGACACTCCGAATGTTGACGACACTGCCAGTTTCAGATGCCGGCCAGCAGAGGCCGCAGCTCGCAGCAACAGCCGATGGAGCCCCCTGGTGGCCAGACGGCCGTACTTGTTACGGTTCCTCAACCGGTTGCCCTGCCCACCTCCAATCGGTCGCAATAGAAGACGCCACGTGACGTTGCCGGCTCAGGCACAACACCCAGCGTACCCACTATGCTGGTATCATATCACGTTCGGCGACGCTGCGCATTCTTGTCACGCGTCCTGCAACTACCCAAACGGGAAGTGCGAGTCAGGATAGGTGCCACGGCTTGCACCGGCAGTTTGGTGCGCCAGAAACATTATCGACTGACCACCCCCACTGCCCACCATGCCGGCAAACTGTACATCCACGACAGGACGAGCACATTCTATTTCATCGTGGACACGGGCGCTGATGCTAGCGTCATTCCTAAGTCGAGTGCCCTGTCTTCGACATTGACACCAGTTGTGCCACTGTGAGCAGCCAACAATTCTGCAGCTCACGTCCACGGTTCAGCCGAACTCCAACTAAATCTCTCGCCTGATTTACGCTGCACCTGAACATTTTGCATCGCGGATGTCGACTGCCCCGTTATCGGTATGGATTTCCTGCATAACTTCGGGCTCTCACCAGACCTCGAGGCAGTAGCCCTTCTGCATCAAACTTCCAGCAACAGGATACCAGGGATTTTCGCCACCTTCCCCCTGCCCCCTGCCACATACTGTGATACCTTGTCCACCGTGACAGCCGAACGCGCCCATCTCACGACAGAGCTCTCTGCCGCCCGGTCGCGCCTGACAACCCAGCGCCTCGAGATCACCGACCTTCGTGCCGAAAACACGTGCCTGCAACAGCTGATCACCGCCACGTCAGCCAAACTGTCACGCGCACGGGAAGCAGCAGGGGACGCTTCCACACTGTGGGGATATACCCACGAGAACTCCACCGAGGCGCAGATACCTCCGCAACGATGCATTTTCCCGCAGGTCAGTAACATTCCTACCTCTAATACAGTGCGTGTTACCCCACCTAGTCCCAATGTGGTTCCCCAGGGTGTCCCGCAGGTGATAGGCATGATTACTAACGGTACCTGTCACCGTTTGAACACCACGGAAGGCCCTCCAGTACGCAACAAGGCTCAACACCTTAATGCCACCAAATTACGGCATGCAAAAACCGCTGTACAGGAGATGTTAGATTCAGGTATTGTCCATCCATCCAACAGCAGTTGGTCCTCGCCTATCCATCTGGTGCCCAAGAAGGACGGTTCATTTCGTTTGTGTGGTGACTACCGACAGTTGAATGCCAGAACGATTTTAGTGTACTTGATTGCCGAAAAGCGTACCATCAGATCCCCATGTACCAGTACGACATCCCTAAAACAGCAATTATCACCCCTTTCAGACTGTACGAATACTGTTACATGCCGTACGGCCGCAAAAACGCCACACAGACTTGGCAGCGGTTTATCGACTCCATCCTTTTCTCACTCCCATACTGTTACGCGTATTTGGACGACATCCTCATTTCATCAACTACCCTCGAGGAACACGAACAGCACCTATCAAGAGTTCTTAGTATTCTCGCTGAGAATGGAGTCCAAATCAACGATGATAAATCTCAGTTGCGGTCTGCTAGTGTGACATTTTTGGGCTATACTGTTTCCACGGAAGGGACCCGCCCCACGTCGCCTTTATACGCGACCTCCCCCTGCCTGAGTCTTACCACGACCTATGTCGTTTTTTAGGGATGATAAGTTTTTTCCCTACAGGCTCCGTTGACCGATGCACTCATCGGAAAGAATACTTCAGAGCTTCGCAAGGTCCGTGGGGCGTCGACGTGCGACGCGCGTTCGACGCACTAAAAACATCACTAGCGAATGTTGTCACGCTTGCGCACCCGGCACCTGACGCCCCAATATCAATGGCAGCTGACACAAGCGACGCTGCTATCGGTGCTGTGCTCCTGCAGCAGGTGGCAAGCTCCGCACAACCACTACGTTTCTTCTCGCGGAAGTTGTCAGACTCCCAGCGCAAGTGGTCCACTTTTGACTGAGAACTCTTGGCTATTTACGAGGCAGTTCAGTATTTCCGAGAGGACATTGAGGGTAGGTCAGTGACCATATATACAGACCACAAACCGTTGGCGGACGCTGTGCATAATCCCACAACCGACCTTCCCCCCTGACATTTCAGACACATGGACCTAATATGTCAGTTCACAACAGACGTCCTTTATATCAAGGGTGCGGACAACGTTGTTGCTGACCACATGTCACGGGTCAGTATGAACTTGTTTTCTTGGGACTTCGATGACCTAGCTGCCCAGCAACAAGCAGATGACGACATTCAACAGTTACTGAATAGCGAGTCCACCTCGCTCTCAATTGAGCCCCTCCGAATTCCAGGTTCGGCCTTACCAGTCCTCTGTGACGTCTCCACAGGTACTGCCCGCCCCCTAGTACAGGCCGCCTTGCGCCGTAAGTTATTTGTTGCTATCCACAACCTAGCACATCCCAGTATTCGGGCTACCACACACCTCATAACAGAGCGATTCATATGGACTGAGGTTAGAGAAGACTGCAAAAACTGGACACGGGCATACATACCTTGCCAACGTGCTAAGGTAAACCGTCACGCATACCCACCGTTGGGCTCATTTGCGGTACCAAAAGGCAGGTTCTGTCACGTCCATCTTGACCTAGTCGGACCGTTCCCTCCTTCCGAGGGTTTCCGATACATTTTATCTATCATCGACCGTGTTAGTCGGTGATTGGAGGCGATTTCAATAACAGACATTACCGCCGACTCTGTTGCACGGGCCTCCATCGCCTCCTGGATCGCGTGGTTCGGTTGCCCATCTTCGGTCACAACGGACCAGGGACGACAATTTGAAGCTGTGCTCTTTGGCAAATTATGCGATCTATGGAGTGCAAACAAATTAACGTACAACTGCCTACCACCCGCAAAGCAATGGGTTGGTCGAGCGCTGGCACTGCACATTAAAAGCAGTGCTGATGTGCCACAACAGATCTTGGGCCAAAGCCCTCCCCTAGGTACTACTAGGTGTCCATCCTGCTTACAAAGACGATTTGCAAGCCTCCCTAATGGAATTGTTGTACGGGGAACACCTCGTCCTCCCAGCACAGTTCGTCGAGGATTCTGATCCTCCCCCGCAGTCAGAACTTCCGACGCTTACAGAACGTGTCCGACACTTCGCTGCGAATGTACGCCCCCCGCCCCGACAAGCACACACGGTCTCTCGTGTCTTCGTGCACAAAGACCTACACGTTTGCGATTACGTGATGCTGCGCGATGATATGGTACGACCCGCACTACACCCGCACTACTCGGGCCCACACAAAGTGATAAGCCGCTCGCCGCAGACCTTTGACATTCTGTGCAACGGTAGAATACAGTGTCCGTCTTGCACCTTAAACCAGCTTGGCGCCT
Organism: Schistocerca piceifrons; assembly: GCF_021461385.2. Taxonomy (NCBI): domain Eukaryota; kingdom Metazoa; phylum Arthropoda; class Insecta; order Orthoptera; family Acrididae; genus Schistocerca; species Schistocerca piceifrons. Next base: position 877,359,347 of record NC_060140.1, read on the forward strand.
CAACGACGAGGCAACTTCAGAATACAACTTCCACCCCAACCACACTCTCGTGTCACCTTCCATTTCTATTACCCCAAACACGCCGAACCCCCCCCCCCCCCCCCCCCCCAAAAGTAGAGCCTTCACCCATGTAGAAAACTATCAATTTGGAATGTCACAGTAATAAAGCTTTAGTCACTAGCTTTATCGCCCGACTTTTAGTTTAATATGTGACATGCCAATTTGAGAGTTTCATTTCTGATGAAGGCACTCATAGCAGTGTCGAAACCAAGGTCAAAAGATTCCTTCTCTGCGACCAAGGGCTGCTATTGCTGTTAATTTTACTTTGTAAATGGTCGCTGATCATGCAGCCATATTCAAAATTTTGTACAGACCCTTTTCAATTATTTTGCCTTTGCAGTCTGCTAAATATATGTCCCACTGTCTCTTCCGAAATTCGAAGCAAAACTTATCTGATGGTAGCAAAAGATGTAAAATGTAGAGGAAACTTAATGGAGTAGTTTACTGTTTTATCCATCTCAACCTCTTTTACATCTAAATCAAGTGAAATCTTTATTATCACATAACATGCTTAATGCAGACAAAGATTGTGACATAGGTGACTTTTCAGTTTTAACTCTATATCCAGACTAATAAACTTTATTTAAGAATGGAAAATCCAGGATGCAGTAATGACTGTACTATGATATGGGTAGATTGCTACTCACTATATAGTGGAAATGTTGAGCCACAGACAGACACAACAGAAAGACAGTCAGACACGTAAGCTTTTGGCCAGAAGGCCTTCATCAGAGTTAGAAAACATACAGTAATGCAAATGCAACTCAGGCTTTCGGTAGCCAGAGTCTGTGGTTGTGTATGTGTGAGTTGTGTGTGCATGAATGTGTGTGTGTATGTTGTCTAATTCCGATGAAGGCCTTTTTGGCTGAAAGATTACATGTTTGACAGTCCTTTTGTTGTGCATATCTGTGACTCAACATGGTGAGCAGCAATCTGTCCTTTCCGAAATATTGTCAAAATTAATTTAAGGTTATATTAATGAAAATATTAATTTTTGAAAATATAATGTAATTGGATAGAGAAAAAAATCTACTTACAAAGCAGCAGCAGGAGAACACTCATATACAGGTTGAAGAGGAAGGAAGAGGCTGTATATGTGTGTTCTCCTGGTGCCACTTTGAGAGTGGATTTTTTTATATATCCAATTACATTATTATCTAACTCTATAATACATATGGTGGTACTTCTTCAGACAGGTGCCGTTTACATAGTTATTGTTCAAAAATATAATCTAATGTTTGGGTAACACATCCCCTTCTATATTTTATTTGTAATTTTTTTGTCTGTATAATGTGGATTTTTTTCATATAGTTTTCGTCTCTGAGTCTCTTGCTAGGTAACATGTAACTTGCTCTATGTCTGTATGTCTGCTGTTATACTGATCTATGATGGGAGCGATTCCCATCAAACAGAAGCAAGAAGGGATGCTCCTTAATAGGCAAAACTACTGTATGAAAACATGGTTGGCTATGCATCAGCGGTTGTTTATACGTACATGTCTTGTTGGTGATCTCCCAAAGAAAAGTTCCTATCATCGTACCATCATTTTTGATCCATTCCATGATGACCCTAGATCACTGGCATGAAAAACAATCAGTGGTGTTAAGATAGTTCCATCTACACTTAACAAGTTAGCACAGTTACGTTTTCTCTTCCATTTCCTTGTGCTACCTTATGCATTAAGTTTCCTTTGGATGAGACAAATATGGTTTTTGACGGATCTAGGCAAAAACTGGTCTTGCCAAGATTTTAAATAGATTTTATGTCATATTTTATATCAAACTGTTCCAGTTCATCTTTTACTGAATAACAAAAGTAGTAAATTATGAATGGATAAATTCCATGAACCATGGACCTGGCCATTGGTGGGGAGGCTTGCATGCCTCAGCGATACAGATACATGCGCCATAGATGCAACCACAATGGAGGGGTATCTGTTGAGAGGTCAGACCCCTGAAGAGGGGTAGCAGCTTGGATGATTGACTGATCCGGCCTTATAACATCAACCAAAACAGCCTTGCTGTGCTGCTAGTGCGAATAGCCGAAAACAAGGGGAAACTACAGCTGTAATTTTTCCTGAGGGCATGCAGCTCTACTGTATGGTCAAATGATGATGGCATCCTCTTGGGTAAAATATTCTGGAGGTAAAATAGTCCCCCACTAGGATCTCCAGGTGGGGACTAATCAGGAGGATGTCGTCACCAGGAGAAACAAAACTGGCATTCTATGGATCGGAGTGTGGAATGTCAAATCCCTTAATAGGGCAAGTAGATTAGAAAATTTAAAAAGGGAAATGAATAGGTTAAAGTGGGAATTATTGAAGCTCTGTGGCAGGAGGAACAGGACTTCTGGTCAGGTGAATAAAAGGTTATAAATACAAAATCAGGTAGGGGTAATGCAGGAGTAGGTTTAATAATGAGTAAAAGAATAGTAACGTGGATAAGTTACTATGAACAGCAAAGTGAACGCATTATTGCAGTCAAAACAGACACGAAGCCCACACCCACCACAGTAGTATATATGCCAAATGAGTAAAGATAATGATTAAAAGGATAGTAACATGGATAAGCTACTATGAACAGCATAATGAAGGCATTATTGTAGTCAAGACAGACACGAAGCCCGCACCCACCACAGTAGTATATATGGGAACTAGTTCCACAGATGAGAAGGAGATTGAGGAAATGTATGATGAGAGAAATTATTCAGATAGTTAAGGGAGACAAAAACTTAATACTTGTGGGGGACTGGAATTCGATAGTAGGAAAAGGAAGAGAAGGAAAAGTCATAGGTAAATATGGGCTGGGGGAAATGAATGAAAGAGGAAGCCGAACAATATAATTTTGAACAGAGTGTAATTCAATCATAGCTAACACTTGGTTTAAGTAACATGAAAGAAGGTTGAATATGTGGAAGAGACCTGAGACACTGGAAGGTTTCACACTGATTATATAATGGAAAGACAGGGATTTCAGAACCAGGTTTTAAATTGCAGGACATTTACAGGGGCAGGTGTAGACTCTGACCACAATTTACTGGCTGTAACCTGCAGCTTAAAACTGAAGAATGACCACAATTTACTGGCTGTGACCTGCAGCTTAAAACTGAAGAAACCGCAAAAAGGCAGGATTTTATGGAGGTGGGACCTGGATAAACTGAAAAAACCAGAAGTTGTAGAGAGTTTCAGCGGAAGCTTTAGGGAAAAATTGACAAGAACAGGGGAAAGGAATACAGTAGAAGAAGAATGGGTTGCTTGGGAGATGAAGTATTGAAGGCAACAGAGTCTCTAGTAGGTAAAAAGACGAGGAATAGTAGAAATACTTGTAGCTCAAGAGATATTGAATTTAATCGATGAAAGGAGAAAATATAAAAATGAAATAAATGAAGCAGGCAAAAGGGAATGCAAACATCTAAAAAATGAGATTGACAGTAAGTGCAAAATGGCTAAGCAGGAATGGCTAGAGGACAAATGTAAGGATGTAGAAGCATATGCTTTGATTTATTGATTCATCCTATAAATCTTTCCAGATTGTGGGATACAGAACAGACACATGCACACACACGCAAGATTATTTCAGCAGATACATGAATTTTAGCTTTATCCACGAAGGTTCTTGCAGTAGCTGAACTGTCTTGTTTTAGGTCTTTTGTCTCTTAAATGATCTAGAAATTCTGCTACTGAATAGAATCGACAATCCAGTAAGAATACCCGTACGGTTTTACAAAAGAGTGAGAATGATGATATGTTTTTTACTGTATACGGAAGACTATTGTAAATTTGTATAGCACTGTTTACTGTGGAGGTTTCATAGGCTGATGTGCTTATTGACTGGACATCATTAATTTTATACCATTAAAACATCATTTTTAATAATATGCAATTTTTCTATTCCCTGCAATGTGGAAACTATCAGTCCTAGTGAACAAAGAATGGGTCCTTTTTGTAGTAAATTTAATACTGTCTAATTTTACACTGGGAAATATTTGCTAGAAGCCAAAGTTTTCGAAATTATCAAGAGACACATTTTCTTTTGCTACCTTTACTGCTTGCTCAATATACAGATTGAATGACATTGGGGATAGGCTACAAACATGTATCACTCCCTTCTCAAGCACTGTTTCCCTTTCAGGCCCCTCGACTCTTATAACTGCCATTTGGTTTCTGTACAAATTGTAAATAGCTTTTCACTTCCTGTGTTTTACCCCTGCCACCTTTAGAATTTGAAAGAGAGCATTCTACTCAACATTGTGAAAAGCTTTCTCTAGGTCTACAGGTGCTATAAAAGAAGGTTTGCCTTTCCTTAACCTACCTTCTATGAGAAGCCATAGGGTCAGTATTGCCTCGCGTGTTGCATCATTTCTCCAGAATCCAAACTGATCTTCCTCGAGGTCGGCTTCAACATGTTTTTCCATTCTTCTGTAAATGATTCGTGTTAGTATTTTGCAGCCATGACTAATTAAACTGATTGGTAATTCTCACTTTTGTCAGCACCTGCTTTCTTTGGAATTGGAATTGTTACATTTTTCTTGAAGTCTGAGTGTATTTCACCTGTCTCATACATCTTTCTCATCAGGTGGAAGAGATTTGTCATAGCTGGCTCTCCCAAGGCTATCAGTAGCTCTAACGAAATGTTGTCTACTCATGAGACCTTGTTTCGACTTAGGTCTTTCCGTGTTTTGTCAAATTCTTCACACAGTATCATATCTCCAACCTCATCTTCAGCTACGCCCTCTTCCATTTCCATAATACTGCTATCACAGACCCTCTATATACTCCTTCCACCTTTCTGCTTACCCTTCTTTGCTTAGGACTGGTTTTCCATCTGAGCACTTGATATTCACACAGGCAGTTCTCTTTTCTCCAAAGGTCGCTTAATTTTCCTGTAGGCAGTATCTATCTTACCCCTAGTGATTAGGGAATGCAATGACCATGTGCTCTGTGTCAAATGTGAACAGTGTGATTCTTAATTCTAGAAGTGTTGCTAATAACAGTATTGAAATGTGCCAGACTTGTAAAACTACAATTGTGTTATGTCGATCAAGAATGCATTTGGTGTTATACCAATAATAATAGATGCCTGAAAACATAAGATAGAATTAGATAGGAGGGTTAAAGTGCACACTATTCACCGGGAAAGCCCAACAGTTTGTAGTGTAATTTCACAAGACAAGACAAACTATTTTGTTACTAATCTCGAAAATAACTCTGACAGTATAAACAATTCAGGCATACAGCGATGGGGAAACAGAAATCAGGATGTCCTAATCGTTACCACGAATCATATTGAGCTTCAAAGTGTACACAAAAAAAGGAGTCACAGAAATGTCTCTCTCTCATTTTTAATGAAGAGTCACAGCTATCTGCCACAAATTCCGAAAGTCATAACAATGCACAGCCCCAGAGTGATAAAACACAAAAAGTTACATAAAGTTTATTGTCCTTGCTGACAGTCATCGTCGTAGGATTGCTACATGGATCAGTGAAAGAACATCTGAAAAAGCAATAGATTTGTTAAGCCTGGTGCTCCCATGTCTGAAATAGGAAAGCTCGTCCACCTGCCTGAAGTTGACATATTAACTCATAACGATTTTATTATGTTGTTTGGAGGAGCAAGTGGCATATTTAAAAATGCTCCAAAAGCTACTGATGAATTAAAGAACTGTTTAGGACACCTGACTCATACAAATGTCCTGTTAATGACTATTCCATACCAATACGACCTACCACCGAGGTCATGTGTAAACACAGAGATAAGAGCTGCAAACGTGCTACTCTCAAAAATATGCACACAATATGAAAACATAGAACCCATTGATCTGAGTGTTATAGCGTGTAGATTCCACACTAGATATATACTACACCTACAGTGGAAAAAATAAACATATGTGTTGTCAAGAAATCAGAGAGAAGACATACAGCTTCAAAGAAAACAGATACATCATCATATCTTCTCTGTTCACCCAAACAGCAGTCATCTCCCTATTATGCAGAAGTGGTGCACAGCAAATCAGAAGAAAAGAAGCAGATTCCATCAATGCAGAAGAAGACTCTAGGCTTCCACACAGATGGTTTTTTATGGACAAATAGTTACCAAGCAAAAATGAGGTCAGTGATAGAGTGAAAATGTCCTTAGGAATCTCAACTGTTAATGTAAATCCCAGTACTGGTAAACAAATAAATTACAGCAACAAACATCTTTCTGTTTGCCATCAAAATATTCAGTCAAAGTTTTAGATGTAGATATCTTACTAAATGCAGAACTTAACTTTATTAATGTTCTGTGCATTACAGAACACTGGCTAAATAATGACCAAATTGACTCTTATTCTGTATTAGGATAAACACTAGCAAATTATTTTTATAGAAACAGCTATAAAAATGGAGGTACTGCAAATTTAATCAAACAAGGGTTAAAATATAAATCAATCAATAATTTTCAACATCTCATTGCAGAAAGAGACTTTCAGCTGGCACTCATTAAAGTCAGTGAGTCAAATACAGTTGTAGCATGAATTTATCGCTCCCCAAATGGAAATTTTGACTCATTTATAAATAAGCTTGGATAGTACTAAATGGGCTTTATCTATACAAAAAATCAATAGTGCTTTGTGGGGACTTCAACAGTGATTTTCTTGGAACCAGTAAAGGAAAAGAACTATTGCTCAACCTCACAGATACTTTCAACTTAAAACAGACTACAAGAATCCCATCAAGAATCACAAAAACTACTGCTACTGCCTTGGATCAGGTATTTTGTGAATATAATTTTGCTACTGCAAAATGTATAAGTACAAGCCTTAATGATCACAAAGCTCAAGTTGTCACCATCAAAAGTCACTTAATACCCAACCAGAACTATAAAAGAACTATAACAGCAAGACAGTTTAATACACACAATATAGAACATTCAACTCCCTCTTATCAGGAGACAGGTGGGAAGAAGTTTTGCAATATATGATTTTATAGGAAATTCCCTGCAAGAAACAGACAAAAAACAAAGAGCCAATGGCATTTTTTTAGACTTAAGTAAAGCCTTTAACTTACTGTTGGAGAAGCGCCAAGTATATGGCATTAGAGGAACTACACTAAAATGGTTCACTTCGTACTTGACAAATGGGAAACAAAAAATACAAATAAAACATGAACTAACAGAAAACACCAGGACATGCTTATCAGATGCAGAAGTTCAAAATTTAGGAGTCCCTCAGGGATCCATTCTTGGGCTAATCCTCTTTCTCCTTTATATAAATTATCTAGACCTGAACACTGAGTCACAAACAAACAAACAAACACTTTATTTATTTATTTATTTTTTGCCACATGACACAAGCATGCTAATTACAGGAAATACCCCAAGTCAGCTTCAATCAGCCGTTAATAAGGCTACAGAGCAATTAAATAGATTGTTTGTGGGGAATAAACTTATGATAAACACTAAAAAAAGTAACATTCCTAAATTTCTGTTTAAAAGGTGATGCATGCTGCACTAGTGTGACAATAAACTCCAACAAAATTTCATCTTCTCTGGAAACAAAGTTTTTAGGCTTAAATGGCTTCAAATGGCACACACATATAAACAAAAATAATGGAACACTAAATAAAATATGTTACAGTCTGCATTTACACTCTGTCAATGAAAGTTATAGTACTGTCCGAACAGCTTACTTTGCCCAATTCCACAGCATCCTACTGTATGGAATTATATTCGGGGTAATACACCACCTAGTTCAGTCATCTTCTTAACTCAAAAAAGAACTGTAAGAGCAATGCAACATGCTCGACAAACAGATTCTTGCAAACCACTCTTTCAAAAGTCATCAATTCTCCCTCTTCCCTGTTAAATAATGTAGGTTCCTTTGTAGGTCAACAGAATGAAGAACGAGCAGGCAGTTCCTCATTCTACATCACAAAAAGCAACTGCAGGATGTTTTGCAAAGTTATACTAACCCATCCACAGTCACTGGCAACACAATGTCGAGACATGTCCTGGGGTGTTTATTTTCTAGAGAGTGCATTAGTACTATTTGGAATACAGATATGCATTACTAACAATTGTATCACAGGAAATGCATATCATCAGAATCTACATAAATCTCTGCAGACAATTGTACAAAGCTGGATGGAAATTTATTCTTAGTCATTTTTTGCTTTTGTTAAATGAGCTGTTAGGTAAAAGAGCTCAACAACTGGAGCTGTCAACTGTCTACCACACTAGAGTCTGTCCCAAGTGTAATGCGATGCAAATATGTATTCTATATGTTGTCTCCACTATCAGTTGGTAGAATACATTTTACAGCTTGAGGCTGTCAGGTGGATCATCTCAAACTCAACCTCAGCTCTCCCAACATCTGAAAAATTGGCTCCCTCTGCAACAGAAGTAGATCACCTGTGTCTTATGGAACATCAGATGTTACAACTCAAGTCAAGCAATGCATTACAGGAGGTTGCCACTCTATATTTAAAAATGATCAGTCCTATTCCATCGGACATATTGAAAAACACCTTGCAAGATATACTGTGGATATGTGGCAAGTGGCTCCACTCAGTGCAGCCCACACTATAAGTGCCAGCAATTCCTGAATGGAACGGATTTATGCAGTCTGCTAGTAACACAATTAATGGTGATAGAAGTGCAGTCACTTTCTGGTCATTCGCTAATTCATCATGAAGTGACTATAATACAGTTACACGGCTTTACAGTATGCTGTCAATGACACACAGCAGCAAGATGCCACATCTACCAATCCAGTCCCTTTCCTGTCAGCACTACACTGACCACTGATGACATCACACTTGCAAGTTAAGCACTTCCCAGCCATTGTTTATAGGAATGTGTTTTACATAAAAGCTCACTTAAAAACTGGAAGAAAGTACTCACTTAATAAACTGAAAATAACTCCACTATACAGGATATCACAGAAGACCCACCAGTGTAGCCGATAGAGCTAATGTGATGCTTCCTGGACTCGGGTAGCCGTGCTGGCCCCGAATTGAATCCACCTGGCAGATTAACGACGAGGGCCAGTATGCCGGCCAGCCTGGAAGTGGTTTTAGGCAGTTTTCCACATCCCGCTAGGTTAATACCAGGCAGGTCTCCACGTTCTGCCTCAGTTACATGACTCTCAGACATCTGAAACCGTTTGTACTATTCCATGGCTTCCACTAGATGCAGACAGCTTTGGTACACTAATTCCGTCCCAAGGAGTTTGGGGTGGCAGCAGGAAGGATATCTGGCCACCCTCTGTGACTAACACTGTCAAATCAATAGTAACACTGCCAATCCCGAGTGATGAAGACAAAGGCCCCAACAAAGAAAGAAACAGGATATCACAGAAGGAAAGGCCAGTATTCAGGGATATGACAAGAATGATCATTCAAAGCAAAAAATTCTAGTAAACAAGGGCTCTAAACTGCATCCCTTAAGAGCTATGAGCTCGTCTTCATCTTTGATAGTGTTAAACAAAATCTCTTCTACTGCCAGCTCTTTCCTTTCCTTATTTTGGGAGGGGGTGGTACAGACCAAGAAAGACAAAACTGTCAAGTAAACATGGCCTGTAAAATGCATATCTTAAGAGCTGTGAGCACTTGTTCAGCGGAAGAGCTGTTTTTTCACAGTAGTGAAGATGAACAAGTGCTCGTAGCTCTTAAGGGTAAGCTCTTTAGAGTCCATTTGCTGGACATTTTTTTCTTCTTTTCGGCCATACTATCACCTCTAGAGTATTGAATGGAAAGAGATGGCAGTAGAAGAGATTTGTTTGACATTATTAGTGATGAAGAAGTGATCAAAGCTCTTACAGTATGCATTCAAGAGCCCATGTTTATTGGACTTTTTTGTTTTGAATGATCATACCTGTCATGTACCTGAATACTGATCTTTCCTCCTGGGAGATGCTGTAGAAACAGGAGCTCAAGGAAGTTGTTTTGTCTGCCTACATAAGAGCATTGGACAGGAAATGCTAGAGAGATATAGTCTGTAAACTGAAAAGTGAGCAGTACTCATGGAGGAAATTGCCTTTCCCAGAAGAATGTTTCAGCTGCTGTACAGGATGACAGAATAAATTTCATCCTAGCACTTTAGAACAGTGTGCAGAGATTTAAGTAGGTTCTGGCCATATGTGTTTCTTGCATTAGTGTTATTAGTAATACATATCTGTATTCCGTGTAGTGTTAACGTACTGTGTTGAAAATAAACACCCCTGACCATATCTGCACTCCATGTTGCCAGTGTTCCAAAAGGCAAGCTGTGGAATGATCGGTACAACATAGTGAAACACCCTGTAGCTACTTTTAGTCACATAGTACAGTAGAGAGAATGGGGAATTGGGTGCTCACTTCTCATTTTACAGACATATGAAAGAGGGAAGTGCATAACTGCACTACACGAACCCTCCTACACCATCCCTATGGTCACATCACACCATTCAGGATCTGAAAAGCGTTGTTCATAACACTCCTCCCTACCCCTGTACAGACATTTGCGACTACATAAACTTTTTCCCACAGTCAACATTTTTTAGTCTTTGCTGACTGGGCTATTTGTTCACTGTCATATCATGCCATTTTTGGAACTACTGTGAAATTAAATGATTGGAATTATTGACTGGGAGATCACATCTGGGGTTGTTCGCCATGTAGTGTAAGTTTTTTTATTTGACACCATTTCAGCAACTTGCGCGTCAGTGATGATTAAGACAACACAACACTCAGTCCTTGAGCAAATAAAGTTTCTGACCCGACCAGGAATCAAACACAGATGCCCTGCATATAAATCAGCCATGCTGACCACTCATTTGTGGAAGCGGACTGGAACTATCACATTTATGCGGATGTAATGCGCCATTGAATACAATAGGTAACCCACTTTTAAAAATTGAAACCGTAAAAGGAGAGTTTGCTGGCAAATCATTAGTAAGCTAAATTTATTTTACGTGACAATGGATGTATGTATGAACTATCAAAACAACAATTTTTAGGTGATCCATTCTTAAGCAACAGAATCATTATTAAAAAATAACACCTAACTTGTTTACCCAAATGACATACAAACAAACGTACTTTAAATTACGGGTGTTACTCATCATTATTCACTAATTTCATTCGGAGTAGTCTACATCAGAAACAGTTTCATTTTCTCTTTCCCCATCATTGTTGATGTTGTTCCAGAGCTCATCGTCTTCACCACTGTCCAGAGTATGTGAAATAAAGCATTTCTTGAATAATTTTGCAGTCACTGGTGTTTTGATTCTTTTCCAGTTAGCCAAAACCCAGCAAGCAATAACTTGAGGTGCAGCACACGTAATTTTACCTGTTGGAGTCAGTTCATGGTTTGGTTCACGACACCATTTTTAGTACTGTCCCTGAATGTAACCTTTGAAAGATTTATTTATGCTAATGTCCAATGAGTGCAACACAGAAGTCATTCCACCAGGAATTATAAAAACGTCGCTGGATAGGCTGTGGATCTTCTTTTTTACTTTGTCAGCGAGATCACCACGAAATGTAGCAAGACAAAGCATTCATGGTAGTTTGGAAAGCCCACCAGGGTGGAGCTCCCAAATGTTTTGGAGCCAGTCAAGCATTACAATTTCAGTCATCCATCCCTCCTCTTGATTTCAAACAATGATGTCATCAGGGAATAACTTTTCCTTTTTAGGAGTCTTGGGGGCTTGTTTTCTGCTTGAAGATTAAGGAAGGAGGAAATTTGCGATCATCTGCTATGATTACCAACATTACTTTTATGTGCTATTTTTCACACCCTGATGTTTTGAGGTGAATTTCTTTTGTCCTGCTCTCATCAGTCGTGTAATTACGTGGCATGTAAAACCAACTGGCATCTTGTCAGTGCTGCCTATTTGCCCATTGAAAAATTCTTCTCTTTTCAAAGTTTGATGACATACTGCTGAAATTCTTGAAGTTTTTTCTCAAAATCCTGATGAAGCTTTTAGCGTTGTATAGTGATGTATAGTTAAGTCCACACACTTTATAAAGTTTGCAATCCATCCACAGGTAGCCTTAAACTCTTGCCTATAGTAAGAATTGCAGCTACCTCTTTTCCTTTGTGTCACTGGTCACTGATTGCCCACTCTGCATTCTTTCATAGACAAATTCCAAAATTTTTACTTCAACACCAGGTTGTCTTCCTTTTTGAGGACCAGTGAATTTCTTTCTGGTAATGGTAATTGCAAATAACACCAATATCGTTTTCTTATATAAGCGAATGTTGTTCTCAGCTACATTGAACTCATGTCCTGCATTGAACTCTTGCCTTGTCCTTCTGCTACTATATTTTTCATCGTAAAGAATTACTTTACTATTGAAAGTATCACCATACAATGTTCTTCTTTGCTTGTCTTCCATTTTGTGACTACCTTTGCGAACGCACTACACAGTAATAGGCCAACAATAATGTAACAAAGTTGAGAATTACAACAATGTTCAACATAAGGAACAACCCCTAAATTTCAGTGATGTTGCCTGTGAATGACGGATTCAAGTTTGTTTTTGAATGTAATTCACCATCGAATATTATTCACGCCTCAATTTTGAATACTTCATATGGTAACAAAAAGTTGCGCATTAGATTTGCATAAATAAATCATGAAAGAAGGTTGTATACCTGGAAGAATCCTGGAGATAGTAAAAGGTATCAGATAGATTATATAATGGTAAGACAGAGATTTAGGAACCAGGTTTTAAATTGTAAGACATTTCCAGGGGCAGATGTGGATTCTGACCACAATCTATTGGTTATGAACTGCAGATTGAAACTGAAGAAACTGCAAAAAGGTGGGAATTTAAGGAGATGGGACCTGGATAAACTGAAAGAACCAGAGGTTGTAGAGAGTTTCAGGGAGAGCATAAGGGAACAATTGACAGGAATGGGGGAAAGAAATACAGTAGAAGAAGAATGGGTAGCTCTGAGGGATGAAGTAGTGAAGGCAGCAGAGGATCAAGTAGGTAAAAAGACGAGGGCTAATAGAAACCCTTGGGTAACAGAAGAAATACTGAATTTAATTGATGAAAGGAGAAAATATAAAAATGCAGTAAATGAAGCAGGCAAAAAGGAATACAAACGTCTCAAAAATGAGATCGACAGGAAGTGCAAAATGGCTAAGCAGGGATGGCTAGAGGAAAAATGTAAGGATGTAGAGGCTTGTCTCACTAGGGGTAAGATAGATACTGCCTACAGGAAAATTAAAGAGACCTTCGGAGAGAAGAGAACCACTTGTATGAATATCAAGAGCTCGGATGGAAACCCAGTTCTAAGCAAAGAAGGGAAGGCAGAAAGGTGGAAGGAGTATATAGAGGGTTTATACAAGGGCGATGTACTTGAGGACAATATTATGGAAATGGAAGAGGATGTAGATGAAGATGAAATGGGAGATATGATACTGTGTGAAGAGTTTGACAGAGCACTGAAAGACCTGAGTCGAAACAAGGCCCCGGGAGTAGACAACATTCCATTAGAACTACTGATGGCCTTGGGAGAGCCAGTCATGACAAAACTCTACCATCTGGTGAGCAAGATGTATGAGACAGACGAAATACCCACAGACTTCAAGAAGAATATAATAATTCCAATCCCAAAGAAAGCAGGTGTTGACAGATGTGAAAATTACCGAACTATCAGCTTAATAAGTCACAGCTGCAAAATACTAACGCGAATTCTTTACAGACGAATGGATAAACTGGTAGAAGCGGATCTCGGGGAAGATCAGTTTGGATTCCGCAGAAATGTTGGAACACGTGAGGCAATACTAACCTTACGACTTATCTTAGAAGAAAGATTAATAAAAGGCAAACCTACGTTTCTAGCATTTGTAGACTTAGAGAAAGCTTTTGACAACGTTAACTGAAATACTCTCTTTCAAATTCTGAAGGTGGCAGGGGTGAAATACAGGGAGCGAAAGGCTATTTACAATTTGTACAGAAACCAGATGGCAGTTATAAGAGTCGAGGGGCATGAAAGGGAAGCAGTGGTTGGAAAGGGAGTAAGACAGGGTTGTAGCCTATCCCCGATGTTATTCAATCTGTATTTTGAGCAAGCAGTAAAGGAAACAAAAGAAAATTTCGGAGTAGGTATTAAAGTCCATGGAGAAGAAATAAAAACTTTGAGGTTCGCTGATGACATTGTAATTCTGTCAGAGACAGCAAAGGACTTGGAAGAGCAGTTGAACGGAATGGACAGTGTCTTGAAAGGAGGATATAAGATGAACATCAACAAAAGCAAAACGAGGATAATGGAATGTAGTCAAATTAAATCGGGTGATGCTGAGGGGATTAGATTAGGAAATGAGACACTTAAAGTAGTAAAGGAGTTTTGCTATTTAGGGAGTAAAATAACTGATGATGGTCGAAGTAGAGAGGATATAAAATGTAGACTGGCAATGGCAAGGAAAGCGTTTCTGAAGAAAAGGAATTTGTTAACATCGTGTATAGATTTAAGTGTCAGGAAGTCGTTTCTGAAAGTATTTGTATGGAGTGTAGCCATGTATGGAAGTGAAACATGGACGATAACCAGTTTGGACAAGAAGAGAATAGAAGCTTTCGAAATGTGGTGCTACAGAAGAATGCTGAAGATAAGGTGGGTAGATCACGTAACTAATGAGGAGGTATTGAATAGGATTGGGGAGAAGAGAAGTTTGTGGCACAACTTGACTAGAAGAAGGGATCGGTTGGTAGGACATGTTTTGAGGCATCAAGGGATCACAAATTTAGCATTGGAGGGCAGCGTGGAGGGTAAAAATCGTAGAGGGAGACCAAGAGATGAATACACTAAGCAGATTCAGAAGGATGTAGGTTGCAGTAGGTACTGGGAGATGAAGAAGCTTGCACAGGATAGAGTAGCATGGAGAGCTGCATCAAACCAGTCTCAGGACTGAAGACGACAACAACAACAACAAATACGGTAATCTTTGCATAATGTGTTATTGGTAAAAGAAGTACGAATGTTGTGTTCAGTGTTATATTTTTACTCATCTTTCACTTCTTCTTTTGTTAGTCCATGGTAAAGATACTTCTAGTATTCTTCTTGTACAATATGTAATCAACAGGACCAAATAAAAAATTAAATCAGACAACAAGCCTACTTTTACTTAGACTCTTTAAAAAGTCACTTTGCCGTCCACACGTCTCATACAAATGTATTTGCTTGGTGCCGGCAATGCTAATTCGGATTACTTGGCTTGCCGTTGGCAATTCTTGACATCGGGAGATTATGAATTGTTATGTTTTACTAATCTCATCGTTAGTTCTCATAAGTTCACAACCCTGTTCCCCTACTTTCATAAAATTTTGAAGCCATACATACGTAAATAAATACCCTACTGGCCATTAAAATTACTACACCAAGAAGAAATGCAGATGATAAATGGGTATTCATTGGACAAATTTATTATACTAGAACTGACATGTGATTAATTTTCACGCAGTTTGGATGCATAGATCCTGAGAAATCAGTACCCAGAACAACCACCTCTGGCCGTAATAACGGCGTTGATACGCCTGGGCATTGAGTCAAACAGAGCTTGGATAGCGTGTACAGGTACAGCTGCCCATGCAGCTTCAACACGATACCACAGTTCATCAAGAGTAGTGACTGGCGTATTGTGACGAGCCAGTTGCTTGTCCACCATTGACCAGACGTTTTCAATTGGTGAGAGATCTGGAGAATGTGCTGGCCAGGGCAGCAGTCGAACATTTTCTGTATCCAGAAAGACCCGTACAGGACCTGCAACATGCGGTCATGCATTATCCTTCTGAAATATAGGGTTTCGCAGGGATCGAATGAAGGGTAGAGCCACGGTTTGTAACACATCTGAAATGTAACGACCACTGTTCAAAGCGCCGTCAATGCGAACAAGAGGTGACCGAGATGTGTAACCAATGGCACCCCATACCATCACGCCGGGTGATACGCCAGTATGGCGATGACAAATACACGCTTCCAATGTGCGTTCACCACGATGTCGCCAAACACGGATGCGACCATCATAATGCTGTAAACAATACCTGGATTCATGTGCACCCAGGTTCGTCATTGAGTACACCATCGCAGGCGCTCCTGTCTGTGATGCAGAGTCAAGGGTAACTGCAGCCATAGTCTCCGAGCTGATAGTCCATGATGCTGCAAATGTCGTCGAACTGTTCGTGCAGATGGTTGTTGTCTTGCAAACGTCCCCATCTGTTGACTCAGGCATCGAGATGTGGCTGCACGATCCGTTACAGCCATGCGAATAAGATGCCTGTCATCTCGACTGCTAGTGATACGAGGCCGTTGGGATCCAGCACAGCTTTCCGTATTACCCTCCTGAACCCACCGATCCCATATTCTGCTAACAGTCATTGGATTTCGACCAACGCGAGCAGCAATGTCGCGATACGAAAAACTGCAATCGCGATAGGCTACAATCTGACCTTTATCAAAGTCGGAAACGTGATGGTACGCATTTGTCCTCCTTACACGAGGCATCACAAAAATGTTTCACCAGGCAACGCCGGTCAACTGCTGTTTGTGTATGAGAAATCGGTTGGAAACTTTCCTCATGTCAGCACATTGTATGTGTCGCCACCGGCGCCGACCTTGTGTGAATACTGTGAAAAGCTAATCATTTGCATATCACGCATCTTCTTCCTGTCGGTTAAATTTCGTGTTTGTAGCACGTCATCTTCATGGTGTAGCAATTTTAATGGCCAGTAGTGTACATTGTTTTTGTTTCGTATGTTTGTCTATTTGCATTGTCTTTGGTACTTAGTACTTCTCTTGTGTAAGATGTGTGGCAAAACAGTCTCCAAGATGTAATGCAACTCCACAAAACATGTACATTAAGTTTGTTCTCCTCCTTTTTTTTGTTTTTGGAACATACATGGCAGTTCTTTCGTTGTCATTTATTCGTTTCAGAAATAAGTATTAGCTGGTGTTGCTTTATGTGACCAGAAAGTCTGTCAACCTGGATCATGATGAGATGTATGCGGTGTAGTGGCAACCCCCACGTTTTGCTCAGAAGCAGGTGCATGGTCTTTTATCCACGAATCAGACGCTTTCAATAAAAAATCATGAAATAGGAGACTCTTGTGGTCTTTTTTGAAATATTGCCATGTATGGAATGCATTAAATAATGTACAATTAAAGAGGTACATGCAGTCCTTTTTTGACCATTTTGTAGTGTTTCTGTATATAGGGAAATTACTCAAATATTGGTCTGCCCGATCCACTCCTTTCATGTCTTTTTATAGTCTAATACGCTTTCAGGTTTTTTTATTGTGTAATTGGTTTTTCTACATTTTCTTTGAGTGTCAGTCAAAGTGGCATTATGTATTGTAGAGATTATTCATCATTTTAGTTTTCGAAGCTCTCCATACCTGTGCAAATACTTCACCTTTCCGTTGATGACAAGCTTCAAACACATTGACTTTTGCGCAATTTAATTTTCACTGAAATCCTCCATTTTGCCGTATTGTTGAACAAACTCGAATTTTCTTTTCAAGTAACTTCTCTGCAAGTTCTACACTGTTATAATAATTATCCACGCAGAATGTTGCCACTTTCCATAGGAAGGTGTCAGTAGTTCCATCAGTGTTTTTGCTAAAGGCAGTCCAGCACCGGAATATATCTTGAGTGAGAACATGTATCCCAAACTCGAATCACACAGCATCGGAATGGGCAATCCAAATAAAGTGGTCCAATAAAAATTAAGTTGGTTGCTTGACCATTTTTAAATATTTTAATTTTTTTATATGTAATCACCCTATAATTGAGAAGTTTGAAACAGTTTTTAAAAGAATTTTACCTTTCACTTTTAGTGAGTGGCGGCCATTTTCATGTGTAAGCGTGCAATGATGTTTCAGGTTTTTTTGAAAAAATATGAATACCTCTGTGCTGGGTTAAGTTTCAACATTGCAAATGACACTATTGTTTTTAGAAAAGTGTGCTCTACAACATTGTCTATTACACAAACTACCCTAAATTCCAAAATAACCAGTCAAAATGACCTCCAAAGTTTGGTATCCAAATTTTCTAAAATCCACTTTTTAGGCCCATAAATAACAAACAAGGAGTGATTTATGAGAGTCTATTTTTTTCCTATAGTTAGATGTCATACGCTACTAGCTTCATATAGAGCAAGAACACTTACAAATGTTTCCTTAATTTTTTATGAATTTTTGAAATTTGAAAATTTTCATTTTTTGTTAAGTTTGGGGTTAGTTATCTCAGGTGGTACTGAATATAAAAATATGATTTTTGCACAGTTTGTACACCTATATGGTAGCAATCTACTGTAAAATTTTAACGTTGATATCTGACTGTTAACAAAGATATGAATTTTTGAAAATGAGGAGATAATTCACATTACTCTACAACTGATCGTATGGCTGTTGCCTATTCATGTGTGGGATATAATCAACTATTATTGAAGTAAGTGTGATATTGGTGGGATATAATCAACTATTATTGAAGTAAAGTACTGAATTATATACAAAAAGTGGAAACTCATTGAAATTAACATTTATATTATTTTGAAATACTTAAAATAAATATTTTCAATTAACGTCCTTCGAGATGCGACTTTCCTAAACCTGATGGTGAATGTTTAAGAACACATATTTCTTCAGACAGCTTCTGTGATATAGAAAAATACCTCCCAGTTGCTGTGGTAAGTTGAAGCACTGAAAGTTTCCTTAAAACATTTTTCATTGGTATCTAAACTTTGTCACTATTAGATTTCTTGAATGATGTTCTTGTGCCAGCAGGGTGGTAAAAATGCACAAAAATATCATTGTTTTCCAAACTTATATTCTTTCAACCTCTGCAAGCCACCACTGTCCATCATGCCACTATGTCACCCAACATTAAAGACAGAGATGTAATTTTTTCTGACACAATGATCCTCATAAATTTCGTTTTCTGATGTTACATAGCATCGAACTAAGTTTTCTGCAATGCCAAGGAATTTGTGGAAATGCCTTGTTTCTTTTATTGCTATACATTTTCCAAATCTAGTTTGAAGTGTTGTTTTCATATGCAGAACCACTTCTTCTTTCTTGATCAGAAAATAAGTAATGCCTTTAATATTATTCCTGTTAAAGACATATATGTCCTGCACTGTGAGAATTTGGTCTGTGGTCGGTTTTTGTAGGCTGGCTTTACTTACTTCACGTTTTGATGTACCTCCTACTCCATCACATGCATTTTTACCATGGCAAGATGCAATACAATGCTGTTCAGCCTCCAACCCAAAGTCTACTTTGTGGTTGCACAGATTTGAAAAATTGTTTTTGTTCTTATACTGACTACCACTTCCATCTGAAAAGTATATCAACTTTTCAACCTTGGGAAAATTTTCCTTTATGTAATTTATTACATACTTTTATATCTAAAAAGAAAGATGATGAAACTTACCAAACAAAAGCGCTGGCAGGTCGATAGACACACAAACAAACACAAACATACACACAAAATTCTAGCTTTCGCAACCAATGGTTGCCTCGTCAGGAAAGAGGGAAGGAGAAGGAAAGACAAAAGGATATGGGTTTTAAGGGAGAGGGTAAGGAGTCATTCCAATCCCGGGAGCGGAAAGACTTACCTTAGGGGGAAAAAAGGACAGGTATACACTCGCACACACACACATATCCATCCACACATACACAGACACAAGCAGACATTTGTAAAGGCAAAGAGTTTGGGCAGAGATGTCAGTCGGGGCGGATGTACAGAGGCAAAGATGAAGTTGAAAGACAGGTGAGGTATGAGCGGCGGCAAATTGAAATTAGAAATTAGCGGAGATTGAGGCCTGGCGGATAGCGAGAAGAAAGGATATGCTGAAGGGCAAGTTCCCATCTCCGGAGTTCTGACAGGTTGGTGTTAGTGGGAAGTATCCAGATAACCCGGACGGTGTAACACTGTGCCAAGATGTGCTGGCCGTGCACCAAGGCATGTTTAGCCACAGGGTGATCCTCATTACCAACAAACACTGTCTGCCTGTGTCCATTCATGCGAATGGACAGTTTGTTGCTGGTCATTCCCACATAGAACGCTTCACAGTGTAGGCAGGTCAGTTGGTAAATCACGTGGGTGCTTTCACACGTGGCTCTGCCTTTGATCGTGTACACCTTCCGGGTTACCGGACTGGAATAGGTGGTGGTGGGAGGGTGCATGGGACAGGTTTTACACCGGGGGCGGTTACAGGGGTAGGAGCCAGAGGGTAGGGAAGGTGGTTTGGGGATTTCATAGGGATGAACTAAGAGGTTGCGAAGGTTAGGTGGACGGCGGAAAGACACTCTTGGTGGAGTGGGGAGGATTTCATGAAGGATGGATCTCATTTCAGGGCAGGATTTGAGGAAGTCGTATCCCTGCTGGAGAGCCACATTCAGAATCTGATCCAGTCCCGGAAAGTATCCTGTCACAAGTGGGGCACTTTTGGGGTTCTTCTGTGGAAGGTTCCGGGTTTGAGGAGATGAGGATGTGGCTCTGGTTATTTGCTTCTGTACCAGGTCGGGAGGGTAGTTACGGGATGCAAAAGCTGTTTTTAGGTTGTTGGTGTAATGGTTCAAGGATTCCGGACTGGAGCAGATTCGTTTGCCACGAAGACCTAGGCTGTAGGGAAGGGACCGTTTGATGTGGAATGGGTGGCAGCTGTCATAATGGAGGTACTGTTGCTTGTTGGTGGGTTTAATGTGGACGGACGTGTGAAGCTGGCCATTGGACAGGTGGAGGTCAACGTCAAGGAAAGTGGCATGGGATTTGGAGTAGGACCAGGTGAATCTGATGGAACCAAAGGAGTTGAGGTTGGAGAGGAAATTCTGGAGTTCTTCTTCACTGTGAGTCCAGATCACGAAAATGTCATCAATAAATCTGTACCAAACTTCAGGTTGGCAGGCCTGGGTAACCAGGAAGGCTTCCTCTAAGCGACCCATGAATAGGTTGGCATACGAGGGGGCCATCCTGGTAATTACATACTTTTGAAACACATGTATAGCCAAAATGGTGTGCTCCATGTAGTCACTTAGAATGCAAATTGAAGAACTGCAAACTTCGTTTTTCTCATTTTTAAAGTAGAGAATAAATGGATGCACTGTTGCCTGGTCATTGAGCCAGTGGTACCCTTATATTGCATCTTGAATCACAAATGTAAAATTTTCTGCAAAATCAGCTAGCACTATGCATTCAGTTTCATGAAGTTGAGCTTTTTTGGCCTTCAAAAACTTACTTTGGATTTTAGAAACATAGTGGTGACTTTTGAGTTTTTGTAAGTTATCAATTAAAGATTCCAAGTGCTCTTACTGAGATTTAACCACTATTATCATTTCTGCCTTGTCAGTTGTGACCCACTGTTTGAAGGTAATACTGCCTGGCATTTCCTCATCATATTCGTGAAACAATTCAATAACAGTTTCCTGACCAGGGCATTTATTACACAAACTCATCATGCAGTCATAACTGTTAGTGTCACAGACCATTGAATCTAGTAACCCTTTGTAGTTAAGATCACTGATTTTTGCACCCGCAATCACCAGTTTGACATTTTGATGATATAAACAAACACATAGGGATTGTGTCCCTGAGGATCCAGCCAAAATACACCACTTATGGTGGAGGTCACAAAATTTTGACCTTCCAATTTTGCATTCAGGATGAGAATTTTTGAAAGCTACATAAAATTCATTTAAATTTCACAGCACTAGTCGTTTCTGCTTTGTTACTTTAACTCCATTTACAACAACTCTTTTGCTATCTTTGCAACCTGGGCACATTCTACTGTTTTCATCATTTTCAGAAAACTTCTGAATCTTTTCAATTGTTTCTTCACTTATACCTACTCCTTTCTTCTTTCCTAAAACTGGAAGAATGCCTTGCTCTTTTACTAATTTTGGGTTAGTTTAACCAAACGATGAGAAATGTTGAATTCATGAATTATTTTTTTCTCTTGACCATGAGTCAGGGAGAAAACTTAAAATTTTAACTTTTTCCTCTTTAGATGTCACTGAACATTTAATTTTCATTTTCTCTATTAAGCTCAAATATTCAGTGTCAGATGATGCTGGTGATAGGTTTTCTTCTTCTTTAGAAATAATGTTGGTATCTGTATTAATAAAGTATGATTCCAAGTTTTTTCTAATTTTGTCTGAAATTTGTTGCACCTTATTTTCAATAGCTGCTTTTCTTTTTCTGCTACTTAATTTTATTATTTTAGAAGCAGGAGATGTCTAACTTAGAACAAGCAAAATCCACTATGCTAACAGCCTCCTCATTAGGAATATAAATGTCATTAACAAGGTTACATGATTCTGGTTCTGAATTCACAACAAATATTTTTGAGCAACAGTTTGGGCACAGGGAATTTCCAGGAATCACATTACATTTCTCTTGGAACTGTTTCACTCTCACATAACAAGGACAAAAAGTTTTATTTCCCTCAAACCTTTAGTAATAGGCTTTTTATGAACTTTAAGTGGATCCCAGCACTTTCTTCCAAAAATGTGGCAGTACTTCAGAATATATTTCACACACTGATGTTACAGAAGAACTTACTCGAAATTTAAACAAAGTTTGTCTAACTTCATCAAAGCCTTGACATTTTTCAAGTTTTTTGAAACTGAACCTAAACTGTTTTGTGACACACTTCACTTGCTATTTGTCCAACAGAGCACTGTTCATCCATGTTATTGCATTCTAGTTAATCTCTCAATTAATTACAATTACACACAGAACAAAGCACATAACACATTCTACACTCTCAATGAAGTATGTACATCCACTCTAATAGAGGTTTCAGAACAGGCTGACTAAAACAATGCCACACCCAACAATAATGTACTTCTTTATTGACAATAAGTCTAAACGTAAATGGGCATTTTTATCACCATAGAACGAAAGCGAAAGCTCTTATTGTTTAATATTGCATTATTATAAATAAACTAAATGAATATTGGGTGATAGTGTTAACTAAATATGTCACAATTAAATTTTATTACAATGAAACAATAAACAATTTAAATAGGCAACAGCCATAAGGTCAGATGTAGAGTAATGTGAATTCATTTCCTCATTTTCAAAAATTTATATCTTTGTTCACAGTCAGATGTTTAAATTTTTACAGTACGCTGCTACCATATAGGTGTACAAACTGGGCAAAAATCATATTTTTATAGCCAGTCCCACCTGAGATAACTAACCCCAAACTTTACAAAAAATGAAAATTTTCAAATTTCAAAAATTCATAAAAAATTAAGGAAACATTTGTAAGTGTTCTTGCCCTATATGAGGCTATTAGTATATGATATCTATCTATAGGAAAAAGATAGACCCTCGTAAGTCACTCCTTGTTTGTTATTTTTGGGCCTAGAAAGTGGAATTTTGAAAATTTGAATACCAAACTTTGGAGGTTATTTTGACTGATTATTTTGGAATTTAAAGTATTTCGTGTAATAGACAACGTTGTAGAGGACACTTTTTTAAAAACAACAGTGTCATTTGCAATGTTGTAACTTAACCCAGTGCAGAAATATTCAAATTTTCGCTAATGTCTCCAGACTGAAAAATAGTCGTGCGCCTACAAATAAAAATGGCCACCATCCAGTAAAGGTGCAAGATAAATTGTTTTAAAAAACTGTTTTGAACTTTTCAAATATAGGGCAATCACATATAAAAAATTAAAATATTTAAAAATGGTCAAGCAACCATCACTGGACCACTTCATATGGATTGACCCGAATGAGTGATGCCATATCTCGTAATTTTTGACAGATTGTAAACTTTAAAATTTAACCTTCCACGCCATGGTATCATTCCTTCATAAATTGAGATGGCTTGATGTGGATTAAAGGTTTCTTCAAACTTTTTGGAAAAAAAATCAATGACGAATTGCACTTGAAAATACTGTTTGCATTATCTGGTTTAATGTCGTCGTCAAAAAAATGTAAAAATGATAAAATTTGTCTGAATCGGTTGCAGGACATTGTTTTGCAAAATATCGGTGTGTCTGTCATCTGATGCGTTGACCAATAATCATTGATCCTTGCTTTTTTTTTCAATTCCCGTAAGGATAGCAAGCCCAAACCATTTCCTAAGTTCGTCATAAAATTTGGCATTTTTAAAAATCCAATTTCCTTCTATTGAAATTTTGACTGTAGTACTTGTTGGTTTCGTTGCTAATATATTCAAATAGATCATTCCCAATATATAATTTTACAATATCCTTGATGCTCTATGTATCTTTGGGAAATATCTTTGGACCCGGAGATCCTTCAAATATATTATTGGTCCTCGGTAAATCAAAGTCTGAATGCTGTGCATTGTCTTCTTTTTACGATTCATCTGAATCAGTTGGCAACTGTAGCATTTGCTGAATTCTTCTTGGACATATTTCACTATCTTCCGACGTTCCTGCTTCACTTTCATTTTTTGATATTCAGTGTCTTCTTCTCAATTGGCCAAGTTGTCTGGAACATCAGACAAGACATCCTTGCATTCATCATAAATAATCGTCTCGTCTCTTTTGTGTGCCATGATGAAAGGGCACAAGTACTTAAAAAAACAGAAAACTTGTTAACGTGTGTAACTAATTGTTACCTAAACAAAAGACCAACAGAAAGCAAAAGATACTTCGTCAGCCACTGCGCGATACTACACCACTGTGTTGTCACTGGCCACTGAGCGATATGATGCACTGTAGTGTCGCCGGCCGTTGTTCACTATTTCACGCATGACACCACTGTGGTGTCACCGGATGTCTTAGTGTTAACTTTCATTTAATGTTGTCATTGTTATTGTTGTTGTTGTTATGGCCATCAGTCTGAAGACTGGTTTGATGCAGCTCTCCCCACTACTCATCCTGTGCAAGCCTCTTCATCTCCGAATAACTACTGCAATCTACAACCCTCTCTATCTGCTTACTGTATTCAGCTCTTGATCTCCCTCTACGATTTTTACCCCACATGTTTCCCTCTGGTACTAAATTGGTGATCCTTTGATGCCTCAGAATGTGTCCTACCAATCCATCCCTTCTTCTAGCCGTGTTATACCACAAATTTCTCTTCTCCCCAATTCTATTTAGTATCTCCTCATTAGTTACATGATCTACCCATCTAATCTTGAGCATTCTTCTGTAGCACCACATTTCAAAAGCTTCTATTCTCTTCTTGTCCAAACTATTTACTGTACGTGTTTCACTTCCATACATGGCTACACTCCATACAAACACTTTCAGAAAGGACTTCCTGACACTGAAATCTATACTTGATGCTAACAAATTTGTCTTCTTCAGAAATGCTTTTCATGCCATTGCCAGTTTGCATTTTATATCCTTCGTACTTCAACCATCATTAGTTATTTTGCTTCCCAAGTAGCAAAACTCATTTGATTAATTACACTACATTCGATTACCCTCATTTTGCTTTTGTTGATGTATGTCTTATATCCTCCTTTCAGGGTACTGTCTATTCTGTTCTACTGCTCTTCCAAGTCCTTTGCTGTCTCTGCCAAAATTGCTATGTCATTGGCAAGCCTCAACGTTTTTATTTCTTCTCCCTGGACTTAAATTTCCACTCCAAATTTTTCTCTTTTTCCTTTACTGCTTGCTCAATATACAAATTGAAAAACATTGATGGGCGGGGGTGAAAAATAGATAGGTAAGATGAAAGATGTAGAAAACTAAAATGGAGTGAAGAAAATAGTAGTTATTGTGAAGAAATGCTGAGGCGAAGAAATTAACGCAAATGAAGGCCAGGTGGGTGGCGAGAACCAAGGACATGTTGTAGTGCTAGTTCACACCTGCGGAGTTCTGAAAAACTGGTGTTGGAAGAAGAACCCAGACGGAGCGTGTGGTGAAACAGGTGCCAAGGTCACGATTGTCATGTTGTAGAGCGTGCTCTGCAATACGATATTGCGTGTTGCCAGTGTACACCCTCTGCCTGTCCCATTCATCCTAATTGAGAATGGGTGCAGAAGGAGCATAGGGTCTGACAAGAATTTTGTGGAGATTGGGATGATGAAAATCTATTCTAGGTGTGGTGGGCAAAATTTCAGACAGAATTTTCAGACCGAATATATCTCATTTCAGGGCATGATTTTTGGAAGTCGTTACCCTGTTGAAGTAGCTGATTAATACATTCCAGATCAGGGTAATACTGAGTCGCCAGTTGTATGCTCCGAAGTTGTTTTTTTTGGAGGGATCAGGACTACTAGCATTGGGTGTGGTGGCCCAGGAAATTTGCTTCTAAACTAGGCTGGTGGGGTTATCACATGCAGTGAAGGCTGAGGTGAGAATGGTGGTGTAGTGCTGTAAAGACCCTGCATCCAAATAAACGTGTTTGCCCCAGATGCCAAGGCTGTGTGGGAGAGTGTTTGACATGGAAAGGATGGCAACTAAAATGAGATTTTCACTCTGCTGACAGAGGAGTGTGCACTGATTTGAAACTTCCTGGCAGATTAAAACTGTGTGCCGGTCCGAGACATGAACTCAGGACCATTGCCTTAAGCAGGCAAGTGCTCTACCAAGTGCTTGTCCTGCAAGTTTTGCAGGAAGTACTGTTGTTTGTTGGTATGTTTAATGTGGACAGAAGTGTAGCTGGCCTTTGGTGAGGATGAGATCAACATCAAGGAATGTGGATTCGGAATAGGACAACATGAAATTTAAGTGGGAGAAGGTATTCAGAGATTCCAAGAATTTTAACAGGTCAGCCTCACCATGAGTCCATATGGCAAAAATGTCATCAATGTACCTAAACCAAACCATGGTCTGAAGACATGGATCCCAGGAAAGCTCCCTCCAAGCAACCCATGAAAAGGATGGCATTGGAAGGAGCCATCCTGGTTCCTATGTCCGTAACCCGTGATCTGTTTGTATGTCTGCCCCTCATTGGTGAAGCAATTGTTGTTAAGTGTTGATTAAGGTGAGTAGGAAGGATGTCATAGATTTGGAATCAGGCGTCCACTGACTGAGGAAAAGTACAACAACAGACAGACCATGTATGTGAGGGACATTGGTATAGAAGGAGGTGGCATCAATGGTGACAAGCAAGGTGTATGGTGGAAGTGGGATGGGCACATATTTCAGAAAATCAAGAAAATGGTTGGTACAGTGTTGCCAAAGGTTCTGGAAACCAGGAAATATCAAGGCATTTCAAACAGGTCAGGGAAATTTGAGAAAAAAAAAACACTGGAAAAATCTTGTTTTGTCTCAGTAGATGAAGTGGTTTGTTTACTGAGGTGTCATGCATTGTCGCTGGGTGGGTGCACCTGAGTACGTGCACCACTTCCATACTCCCTCATTATTACTGCTTCTGCCCTTCCTAGCACTCCCCTCAGCTTGCAGTCAGTGCTGCCACCACTTCTTGTCACTAGCCTAGCAGGTGCAGATGAGAGGCAGCGAGGTGTGAGGAGTGGTTTGTTTAGATCTGATTCTCAGAGACTGTAGATGGAACTCATTTGTGCATGAGTTGTATCTTAATGACTGTGTGAATGTGTGTGTGCTCTCATTTTCTGACAAAAGGTATGGCTGAAAATTTGGTTGTGAAATGATTTGTCTTTTCAACTTGCCTATCTGCGGCTCAGCAATCATCTTTATGGTGAGCTGTTACCTATCCTCATTATTATTGATTCTCAGAGAATTTGAACAAGTTTTCTATTGCATGGATAGATCACCGTGGTCTCAAGGAGTTCCTTGCGGGGTGGGGAAATGGCTATATACATAAATAGACGTATCACAACACTGCACTCAACAGATATTTGAATGTTGTGCAGTGGTAGTTGAATTTAGTGAAACTAAACTTCTAATTGTTGTTGTTTATAGGTCCCCTAACTCCAACTTCAGAGCATTGCTGCTCAAGTTAGAGAGGGTTCTTGATTCAGTTTGTAGGAAGTACCAGAAACTAGTTATATGTGCTGACTTCAATATAAATTTTGTATGTGATGGTGAAAGAAAAAGGATGTTGGCAGATCTCCTAAATTCATATGATCTGAAGCAGACTGTGTTTTTTCCAACTAGGGTCCAGGGGAACAGTAGCACAGTCATAGACAATATTTTTATGCGTTCTTCGTTATTAGATGGGCATTCTGTTAGTAAAAGTGTGTATGGCCTTTCAGACCACGATGCACAAATTTTAACACAAAAAAGCTTTTGTACTCAAACCAGTGTCATATTTAATTACAAACTATGTCAGAAAGTTAATCCAACAGCAGTAGATTTTTTAAAACTTGTCAAGGAACAAGACTGGCAGGATGTTTATAGTGACGATAACATAGATGATAAATACAATGCTTTCCTTAACACATTTCTCATGCTCTTTGAGAGTTGCTTTCCATTATAACATTCTAAACGGGGTACTAGCAGTAATGGGCAGCCTGAGTGGCTGACTAGTGGGCTAAGGATATCATGTAGAACGTATCGGGAATTATATCAAAATGTTGGAAGTAGTCACAATCAAACTACAGTAGCCCTTTACAAACAGTATTGTAATGTGTTTAAAAATGTTATTAGGAAGCCAAAGAGTATGTGGTTGTTGTTGTTGTGGTCTTCAGTCCTGAGCCTGTTTTGATGCAGCTCTCCATGCTACTCTATCCTGTGCAAGCTTTTTCATCTCCCAGTACCTACTGCAACCTACATCCTTCTGAATCTGCTTAGTGTATTCATCTCTTGGTCTCCCTCTACGATTTTTACCCTCCACGCTGGCCTCCAATACTAAATTGGCGATCCCTTGATGCCTCAGAACATGTCCTACCAACCGATCCCTTCTTCTGGTCAAGTTGTGCCACAAACTTCTCCCCAATCCTATTCAATACTTCCTCATTAGTTATGTGATCTACCCATCTAATCTTCAGCATTCTTCTGTAGCACCACATTTTAAAGCTTCTATTCTCTTCTTGTCCAAACTATTTATCGTCCATGTTTCACTTCCATACATGGCTACACTCCATACGAATACTTTCAGAAATGACTTCCTGACACTTAAATCTATACTCGATGTTAACAAATTTCTCTTCTTCAGAAACGCTTTCCTTGCCATTGCCAGCCTACATTTTATATCCTCTCTACTTCGACCATCATCAGTTATTTTGCTCCCCAAATAGCAAAACTCCTTTACTACTTTAAGTGCCTCATTTCCTAATCTAATTCCCTCAGCATCACCCGACTTAATTAGACTACATTCCATTATCCTTGTTTTGCTTTTGTTGATGTTCATCTTATATCCTCCTTTCAAGACACTGTCCATTCCATTCAACTGCTCTTCCAAGTCCTTTGCTGTCTCTGACAGAATTACAATGTCATCGGCGAACCTCAAAGTTTTTATTTCTTCTCCATGAATTTTAATACCTACTCCGAATTTTTCTTTTGTTTCCTTTACTGCTTGCTCAATATACAGATTGAACAACATCGGGGAGAGGCTACAACCTTGTCTTACTCCCTTCCCAACCACTGCTTCCCTTTCATGTCCCTCGACTCTTATAACTGCCATCTGGTTTCTGTACAAATTGTAAATAGCCTTTCGCCCCCTGTATTTTACCCCTGCCACCTTTAGAAATTGAAAGAGAGTATTCCAGTCAACATTGTCAAAAGCTTTCTCTAAGTCTACAAATGCTAGAAACGTAGGTTTGCCTTTCCCTAATCTTTCTTCTAAGATAAGTCGTAAGGTCAGTATTGCAGGACGTGTTCCAGTGTTTCTACGGAATCCAAACTGATCTTCCCCGAGGTTGGCTTCTACTAGTTTTTCCATTCGTCTGTAAAGAATTCGTGTTAGTATTTTGCAGCTGTGACTTATTAAGCTGATAGTTCGGTAATTTTCACATCTGTCAACACCTGCTTTCTTTGGGATTGGAATTATTATATTCTTCTTGAAGTCTGAGGGTATTTCGCCTGTTTCATACGTCTTGCTCACCAGATGGTAGAGTTTTGTCAGGACTGGCTCTCCCACTGCTGTCAGTAGTTCCAATGGAATATTGTCTACTCCGGGGGCTTTGTTTCGACTCAGGTCTTTCAGTGCTCTGTCAAACTCTTCACACAGTATCATATCTCCCATTTCATCTTCATCTACATCCTCTTTCATTTCCATAATATTGTCCTCAAGTACATCGCCCTTGTATAGACCCTTTATATACTCCTTCCACCTTTCTGCTTTCCCTTCTTTGCTTAGAACTGGGTTTCCATCTGAGCTCTTGATATTCATACAAGTAGTTCTCTTATCTCCAAAGGTCTCTTTAATTTTCCTGTAGGCGGTATCTATCTTACCCCTAGTGAGATAGGCCTCTACATCCTTACATTTGTCCTCTAGCCATCCCTGCTTAGCCATTTTGCACTTCCTGTCGATCTCATTTTTGAGACGTTTGTATTCCATTTTGCCTGTTTCACTTACTGCATTTTTATATTTTCTCCTTTCATCAATTAAATTCAATATTTCTTCTGTTACCCAAGGATTTCTACTAGCCCTCGTCTTTTTACCCACTTGATCCTCTGCTGCCTTCACTACTTCATCCCTCAAAGCTACCCATTCTTCTTCTACTGTATTTCTTTCCCCCATTCCTGTCAATTGTTCCTTTATGCTCTCCCTGAATCTCTGTACAACCTCTGGTTCTTTTAGTTTATCCAGGTCCCATCTCCTTAAATTCCCACCTTTTTGCAGTTTCTTCAGCTTTAATCTACAGGTCATAACCAATAGATTGTGGTCAGAGTCCACATCTGCCCCTGGAAATGTCTTACAATTTAAAACCTGGTTCCTAAATCTCTGTCTTACCATTATATAATCTATCTGATACCTTTTAGTATCTCCAGGGTTCTTCCATGTATACAACCTTCTTTTATGATTCTTAAACCAAGTGTTAGTTATGATTATGTTGTGCTCTGTGCAAAATTCTACCAGGCGGCTTCCTCTTTCATTTCTGTCCCCCAATCCATATTCACCTACTATGTTTCCTTCTCTCCCTTTTCCTACACTCGAATTCCAGTCACCCATGACTATTAAATTTTCGTCTCCCTTCACAATCTGAATAATTTCTTTTATTTCATCATACATTTCTTCAATTTCTTCGTCATCTGCAGAGCTAGTTGGCATATAAACTTGTATTACTGTAGTACGTGTGGGCTTCGTATCTATCTTGGCCACAATAATGCGTTCACTATGCTGTTTGTAGTAGCTTACCCACATTCCTATTTTCCTATTCATTATTAAACCTACTCCGGCATTACCCCTATTTGATTTTGTGTTTATAACCCTGTAGTCACCTGACCAGAAGTCTTGTTCCTCCTGCCACCGAACTTCACTAATTCCCACTATATCTAACTTTAACTTATCCATCCCTTTTTAAATTTTCTAACCTACCTGCCCGATTAAGGGATCTGACATTCCACACTCCGATCCGTAGAACGCCAGTTTTCTTTCTCCTGATAACGACATCCTCTTGAGCAGTCCCCGCCCGGAGATCCGAATGGGGGACTATTTTACCTCCGGAATATTTTACCCAAGAGGACGCCATCATCATGTAATCATACAGTAAAGCTGCATGCCCTCGGGAAAAATTACGGCTGTAGTTTCCCCTTGCTTTCAGCCGTTCGCAGTACCAGCGCAGCAAGGCCGTTTTGGTTATTGTTACAAGGCCACATCAGTCAATCATCCAGACTGTTGCCCTTGCAACTACTGAAAAGGCTGCTGCCCCTCTTCAGGAACCACACGTTTGTCTGGCCTCTCAACAGATACCCCTCCGTTGTGGTTGAACCTACGGTACGGCTATCTGTATCGCTGAGGCACGCAAGCCTCCCCACCAACGGCAAGGGCCATGGTTCATGGGGGGGGGGGGGGGGGGGGGGGAGGGGGAGGGGGGGGTATGTGGTATGTGGTATGTGGTATGCAAATAGAATAGCTAATTCACAGGATAAAATTAAAACCATATGGTCAGTTGTGAAGGAAGTGTCTGGTCAGCAGCACAAGGTCGACAATATTAAGTCAGTTCGCAGTTAAAATATTTCCATTACTGATAAATCAGATACATGTACAGTATTTAACAATCATTTTCTGAGCGTTGCTGGTGAAGTAATTAGAAATTTAGTTTCTACAGGAAATCATATAGGCCTAACTTTCTTGGCAAATGCCTTTCTGGGATTGATGTCTGAAATACTCCTCTGTGATACAGACAAGAGGGAGATTGAGTCAATAATTAAATCACTGAAGACTAAGGACTCTCATGGTTGTGAAGGAGTATCTAGCGGAATACTAAAGTACTGTGCTGCACATGTTAGCCCTGTATTTAGCCATATTTGTAATTTTTCCTTTAGGAATGGTCAGTTTCCTGAGAAATTAAAGTACTCGGTAGTAAAGCCACTTTATAAAAAGGGAGAAAGGGATAATGTAGACAATTTTAGACCTATTTCTATGCCATCAGTGTTTGCAAAAGTTATTGAAAAGGCTGTATATGTAAGGATAATTTATCATTTTATATCACACAATTTGCTATCAAATGTAAGTTTGCCTTCAGAAGTCCCTTAACAGCTGAAATTGCTATATTCTCTTTTATCTGTGAGGTACTGGATGGGCTAAACAAAAGGTTTTTGGACGTTTGGCATATTTTTTGATTTAACTAAGGCACTTGATTGTGTCAATCACAAAATATTGCTCCAGAAGTTGGACCATTACAGAATATGGGGAGTAGCTCACAATTGGTTCTCCTCTTACTCTAGCAACAGGCAGCAAAAGGTCATTATTCACAATGTTGATAATGACTGTGATGTGGGGTACTGTCAAGTGGGGGGTGCCCCAGGGCCACTCCTGTTCCTTATTTATATAAATGATATGCCCTCTAGTATTATGGGTAACTCTAAAATATTTCTGTTTGCTGATGACACAAGCTTGGTAGTAAAGGATGTTGTGTGCAACATTGACTCTGTTTCAAATAGTGCAGTACATGACCTCAATTCATAGCTTGTAGAAAATAAACTAATGCTAAATCACAGTAAGACTCAGTTTTTACAGTTTCTAACGCACAATTCAACAAAACCTGAGGTTTTAATTTCACAGAACGGGCGTATGATTAGTGAAACTGAACAGTTCAAATTTGTAGACGTTCAGATAGATAGTAAGCTGTCGTGGAAAGCCCACTTTCAGGATCTTGTTCAAAGACTTAATACTGCAATTTTTACTATTCGAACAGTATCAGAACTGAGTGATCGTTCGACATGAAAATTAGTCTACTTTGCTTATTTTCATTTGCTTATGTCATATGGTATTATATTTTTGGGTAACTCTTCCCATTATAAAAGGATATTTTTGGCTCAGAAATGGGTGGTTTGTGTAATAAGTGGTGGGAGTTCACGAACCTCTTGTCGACCTGTGTTCACGAGTCTGGGTATTTTGACATTGGCCTCTCAATATATATATTCCTTATTGTCATTTCTTGTTACCAATATCAGTTTATTCCTAAGAATAAGTAGCTTTCACTCGGTTAATAGTCGGCAGAAATCAAACCTGCATTTAGATCGGACTTCCTTAACTCTTGTGCAAAAAGATGTGCAGTATACTGCTGCATCCATTTTCAATAAGCTGCCACTCGAATTCAAAAATCTTTGCAGTAATCCATGTGCTTTCAAATCGAAACTGAAGAGTTTCATCATGGGTCACTCCTTCTATTCTGTCGAGGAGTTCCTTGAAAAATTAAGCTGATTCATATTGTATTGCTGATAGCGTTTACTTGAACGTATGGACAGACTTTTTTCAGGTTCGTGAACATTTATTTTTGTCTGTTATTACTTTTATGTTGTAATTTCATGTACTGACACATTCCATGACCTTGGAGATTTGCTCCTCAATTTGGTCCTATGGAACTTGACGTGTAAATAAAAATAAATAAAAATCAGTTCATCAACATGCTGTCCATGGCTTGTGTATAGCTGGCCACAAGAGTGGATATCTGCAATGGGCCAAAACTGTAGGCCGTTTCAGCAGGTTTCTGTAATGGATCAGGTGTACCAATCTGAAGCCATTGGGTTCCCACCAATGTGCAGTCCCTGCCCGTCGGATCTAGTCTCACCAATCTGCCTGCAGGCCAGGTCTGTTTGTGAGTGGTGTAATGTAGTCGAACTTCGTGGTTTATCCATGGACCCAGTACTGTGGTGCTTCTCAGCAGGCCAGAGCCCATGGATGATGGATTTCAGAAATTGCAGCTGTCTTACCGCAAGTATGTTGTACACTGTGGCATTTTATAGACATTTTAAGTGTTCTAGTATATTTTGGCACTTCAAAAGTAATTTATATGTTACAAAGTATGGACAGTAAGAAGAAGAAAATTGTATCAGTTGCTGGCAGTTGTATGCTATGTACTCACATATTTCTTGAAAGCAAAATCACACAATACTTGTAACACAGTGGGTAATAACGGACAATAACGAACATATTAGAACCAACATTTTATTGGCGGTCACCGATAGTGTTGGTTTACACAGTTCTTCTCCGCCTGGTACATTTTTTTCAAGAGGTTTACCTTTTTCTGAGGTTATTTCTGAAATCATTGATGGAAGGTATTTTAAATCTGTCTTATGACTCCAAAGATATGCGTGTTTTTGTCACCAAATGTGTCTCATTTTATCGAGATAAAACAACATCAGTGGTCTTAGTGAAACACATATACCATTTCGTTTGCTTTCCCCATCTAAAAAACAGTTCATTACAAAAGCTCTTGACATTATTACTTAAGATTTTTGTTCACATCAAGAAACGCCTTCTGCTTGCAATTTTTTTAGATATTTCCTCATTTGCACTATTGTTTCTTGTACCGTAACTGCAAAGACAGAGTGTGAGCTTTAGTCTTAACTTACCCTTGAGATGTCAAAATTTGTCAGAGAAAAATGCTAAAACTTGTCTGGAAATCAGAGAAATATCAGGGAATTTCACATGGGGAAACTTCGGGCAACCCTGTTGGTACCTTTGATATAGGAGGGGAGTCTTTGTACTATGGGTTGCGTGTGCTGATCACCTAAGGCAGATATAAGTTTGGTGGGTGCTTTGTAGCCAGCAACTATAGGACGACCAGGATGATTGGTTTTTGTGGATCTTAGGAAGAAGGTAAAAGGTGGGAGTGTGTGGTTGTGGTGGGTTGAGATGTTCTGTAGATTGAGATGTGAAGCCTTGTGAGGGGCCTGAGGTTTTAATGAGGTACTGCAGACCAGTTTGAATTACAGGGATGGGATCTTGATGGCAGACGCTGTATGTACAGGTGTCAGACAGCTGGCATAGACCTTCACTAACATACTCCTTTCAAAGTACTACAGTGGTAGATCTTTTGTCTTCTGGGAGGATAATGATGGAGTCGATCAGTTTTTAGGGAACATAGAGCCTGGATTTCTGCAGAGGTCAGGTTAGGGTCATGTTGTAGGGAGCTGAGAAAGGGTTGTGAAGCAATGCTGGATATGAGGAGTTCTTGGAAGACTTGTAAGGGACGATTTTGAAGTAGTGGTGGTACATCAAGTTGGGATTGTAGTCTGCACAGTTCAAGGCAGGGTTCAATGTCAGGTTTGCTGTTGGAAAGGTTTTGGGATTGGGCTGAAAGTGAGACTCTTAGATAACCCACAAACCTAATCATCCTGGCCGTCCTATAGTTGCTGGCTACAAAGCACCCACCGAATGTATATGTGCCTTATTTGATCAGCACATGCAACCCATAGTACAAAGATTCCTCTTGTATATCAAAGATACTAAACATTTCGCAGATCGCAGCACACACCTTGCTCCCAGCACACCACACACCTTCCTTGTCACCATTGATGCCACATCCCTCTATACCAATGTCCCCCATATACATGGTCTGTCTGCTGCTGAACATACTCTCAGTTAGTGCCCACCTGATTCCAAATCTGTGGACATCATTCCTACTTACCTTAATCAACTTAACACTTACCAACAACTACTTCAACTTTGAGGGGCAGACATAAAAACAGATCAGGGGTATGGCCATGGGGACCAGGATGCCTCCTTCCAGTGCCAACCTTTTCATGGGTCACTTGGAGGGGGCTTTCCTGGGATCCATGTCTTCAGCCCCTGGTTTGGTTTAGGTACATTGATAAAGTTTTTACCATGTGGACTCATGGTGAGGCTGAGCTATTAAAATTCCAGGTATATCTGAATACCTTCACCCAATTAAACCTCACGTGGTTTTATTCTGAATCCTATGCCACTTTCCGTGATGTTGATCTCGTCCTCACTGAAGGCCAGCTACACACTTCTGTCCACATTAAACCTACCAGCAAACAACAGTACTTAAATTTTGATAGTTGCCATCCTTTTCATGTCAACATTCCCTCCCATACAGCTTTGGCGTCTGGGGCAAACATATTTGTTTGGATGCAGAGTCGTTATAGCAAAATACATCACCATTCTCACCTTAGCCTTCACTGCATGTAATTACCCCACCAGCCTAGTTCAAAAGCAAATTTCCTGGGCAAT
Organism: Schistocerca piceifrons; assembly: GCF_021461385.2. Classification (NCBI taxonomy): domain Eukaryota; kingdom Metazoa; phylum Arthropoda; class Insecta; order Orthoptera; family Acrididae; genus Schistocerca; species Schistocerca piceifrons. Next base: position 877,395,822 of record NC_060140.1, read on the forward strand.
CACATCCAGTCCTGGTACTGCTGATCCCTCCAAAAAACAACTTTGGAACACACCACTGATGACCCGGTATTATCCTGGTCTGGAATATATCAATCAACTACTTCGACAGGGCTGTGACTTCCTAAAATCATGCCCTGAAATGAGATGCGTTCTGTCTGAAATTTTGTCCACCTCACCTAGAATAGCTTTTTGTAGTCCTCCCAATCTCCTCAATAGTCTTGTCAGACCCCATGCTCCTTCTACACTGATGTTCGTACCCTATGGCTCCTACCCCTGTGGTCATCACTTCTGCAAGACTTGCCCTAGCACCCTCCTACCATGAACCTATATCAGCCCTGTAACTGGGGAAACATGTACTATCAAAGGTGCCATCTGTGAAACGACACGTCATGTACCAGCTGTTACGTAAACACTGTTCAGCCTTTTACATTGTCATGACTACCACCAAATTATCAATTAGAATGAATGGTCATAGGCAGAGGGTGTATAATGGCAACACACAATGTCGTGTTGCAGACCATGCTCTACTACATGACAATCGTAACCACACGCGCTATCCATATTCCTCCCCCAGACAACAGTTGCTCATAACTCCACAGGTGTGAACTAGTGGTACAACATGTCTTTGGTTCTCACCACCCACGTGGCCTTAATTTACATTAATTTTTTTGTCTCGGCACTTCTTCACAGTAACTGCTGTTTTCTTCACTCTATTTTAGTTTTCTGTATCTTTCATTTTCTTACTCACCTATTTTTCACTACATCCCCTCCACTCCCATCTTTGTTACGTACAATGCATGTAGCTTTTCACTCTTATTAACTCGTGCATGATGTTTAAGCAGTAATCTCTGTCAGACTGCAAAATAATCATACTGCCACCAACATACATCACACATAAGGTTTGTGAATACTATGAATACAAGATAAATCACGGCCTTTAAGGAAGCATATAAACAGTTGTTTTTTCCCTCGGCCCATTTGCTAGTGGAACAGGAAAGGGAATGACTAACAGTGGTACAGGGTACCCTCTTCCAAGCACTATATAATGGCTTGTGGAGTATGTATTTAGACTTAGATGTAGTGAATATTAAAGTTCTGTGGCAGGAAGAACAGGATTTGTTATTAGTTTATCAACACAAAGTCAAAAGGGGTAATGTAGGTGTAGGTCTAATAATGAACAAGAAGATTCGAGCAAGGAGGTTACCTTCATAGTCATTGATTTTTTTGAATGTAATGTTTGTTAAAATTCAGGACAAACTGTAATACTTTGTTCTGTCCAGATAACTTCATGGCCTGAGGTACAGGTCACAAGTGGTTTTTTGTGAAATATTGCAGTGCTCTATCTCTGGAATAATTCAGTATATTTTGTTCTTATTCTGTTTAAAAGATAATAATTCTTATTAAAGTGATGTGTTCATGTTCCTATGCTGCAGACATCTTGTTTTTAATAAAAATCAGTTTTTTCCCCATAAATGCTAATTCCAAAAATTTCATTACTTTTGTTGTTGATCAGTACCATACAGTACTACATTCTCTGAAATGAACAACTTCCATATTTCATCTTAATAGGTTTTGGATGCAATATTCATGTTTTAACATTTGTTTGTGTGTTTTTTATTGTGATTTTATAATTTTGCTGTCACAAACAACAGTCATAGAAATTTTGAGAATTTTACAAGAGTTGTATATTTGAGGCCAGTGTGTATCCTGAAACAGAATGTGCTACATTGGTTTTGGAATTCTGCTTTGGAACATCAAAATGTTATGCACTACTACCAATAGTGGGTGGTTTGACTCCCACCTAAAGATGTCTGTCTAGGTGTTTATTGTGTAAGTTGTGAACTTTGTGTGAGAACTTCAAAACACTCACTTAATTCTGTGGTATACAATACCTTTGTTGATGTGTGAAGTCATTAGTAGTATGTGATGTAGAATGGGAGACACATGTTTGAAGAAGGTGGTGACTGACCTGAAAAAGGGGGGATGGGGTGCACACCTTACACACAATTGATCTGGAAAATGCGACAGATGACTAATAATATATGGCATGGGAGGAGGATAAATACTTTTTAAAAAATCTACCATTGTTGGCCTCATTGACAAATTTGGATAATGGGGTCAATCCATACTAAGTGATCCAGCACTGGTTGCTTGACCATCTCAGAAAAATTTTATATTTGCTGGGTGAATTCCCCAGTGTTTAGTAGTCACTAAAATATTTTTTTAAAAAAATTATTATTTATTATTTTGAAATGGTGGCCATATTTGTTCCAAGCTGTATGCGTTTTATTCATATTTGCAAGCATCTACATTTTTTACAGTTCTTCAGTAGTGGATTATCCTAGGCCTTTCAGATAAAATGCATTTAGTTCAACATGCTCTGGGCTAAAAATTAACATCATTATCACTTAGCTGAATGTATTTTTTATATATTTTTAATAGTTCAAAGTTATCAGTCACAAATAAAAAAACTCAATTTTTGAACAGTAGTTTTCAAAAGAAAGATTAATTTCTCAGCTTTAATGTTTTTTCTCCTATTACACTATATAGTATAGTTAGGAGTACCAGTGGTGAGCAGCTTACGCTTAAAAAAAAAAAACTTTTAAAAAATGGATTTTTAAAATTTTTCCATCTTTTGGCCTGCAATATCTTTGTTGGGGGAACAGATAAAAATCTGAAAATTTCACAGTTAATAGACCTTTATGATATCAGACTTCAGTATAAATTTCAACTTTGAGATTCAGTCGGAAGTTATGGAAAAAAAATTACTAACACGAGTCAAAAATATGTTTTTTAACATGTGCGGTATCTGGTGGGCTAATCAAATAAAGTATACCAATTGCATAATGTAACACACCACATTACACTAGCAAATGATTATTTGTCGAAACAATGCTGTGGTAATTGTTTCAACAGGCTAACAATTGCATCTGCAAGCCTGTACAAGTCTGATTGTTGTCTTCCGCCTTACACCAACAATTGTCTACTCACACTTACTTAGCTAGAAGTTCTTGAAGTGTGCAATTGAAAAATGGCTTCTCCATGTTTTGTTGGTGTTGTTATTAATGAAGCATGTCATAAAAGTGTGTATGGAGTGTATCCTAAAGACATTACTTTAATCGAAGACTACAGTGAAGAAGAAAAAGTGTTGTTTTACTTATGAGTTGGCCCCGAGGTCAAATCAACATGCAAGTACCATGAAATGAAATACTTTAAAAAAAGTTCATCATGTTTTTGGTCAGCCTTGCATAGACCCTTTTGAGAAACCTGAAACGAAAAGTCTGCAAGAAATAACATTTGGTCATTATTGTAAAAATAAAAGCCCTTTTGTCAGTCTCATACCAGGAAAATTGTTGTGTCCAACATGTTATTCTAAGATATTTGTAATTCACAAGAGAAAGGATAGTGAAACCTCAGATACAGAATTTTGTGACTTATCAGCAACCATTAAAAAAGTAGATACAGCTTGTGAAATCGTGGGTATATCACCTGCTAGTAAAATTAGAAAGGTAAGTCAAGATAAAAGACCAAGTGGTTTGAATACAAAAACTGAGAAAGTAGCAGCTACAGTCAAAAAGAATTTGGAAGTTTCATTTGAAAATACAATTTGTATTAAAACAGATGAAAGTTCTAAAGCTTCGCCAACCAAATATGATGATTTGATAGAAAAACTAAAAACTAAATGCAGTACTTCAAACAAAGAGGATAAAGTTAAGATTATCAGTTTGCTGCCTAATTCTTGGAGTCGAGCAAAAGTTAGTGATGAATTTAATGTGTCAGAATGTCTTGTTAAGTTAACAAGGCAATTAGTAAAAGAACAGGGAATTTTACCAGCATTACAAAAGTAAAGTGCATCTAATTTGGTACATGAAAACACAATCAATAAAGTTATTAATTGTTATGACAATGACAAGAACAGCCGCTTGATGTCTGGCAAAAAAGACTGTGTTTCTGTGAAAGAAACTGGTTCTAAGAGTCAAAGACAAAAAAGGTTAATATTGCGTAATTTAAATGAACTATTCACTGAATTTAAAAAAGAAAATCCTGATATTAAAATTGGAAGATCAAAGTTTTGTGAATTGAGACCAAGATGGTGTACTGTTGGGAGGTGCATCTGGCACCCATAATGTTTGTGTTTGTTTGTATCATCAGAATGTAAAGTTGATGATAGAGGGGGCTAATCTTAGAGTTGACTATAAAGACCTTTTGGAAGTTATGGTATGCAATATTGACAGTTACAATTGTGTGAGCAAGGGAAAATGTGAAGATCGTCCAGGCAAACAAGCCTTACTTGACATGTAAGTCTGCAGGCTTTCGTGGCCATTGTCACTGAAGTTAAAATGTTCTGGGTTATTAGGCCGCGTCATGTTTATTCTATAATGTTCGTCGTTTTGACTCCTCCACTGGGAATTTATATTATTTTAGAATAAACATGATGCGGCCTAATAACCCAGAAGATTTTAACTTCACTTACTTGACATGTTTGAAGAATCCGAAGATGATTTGATGCCTGACAATATAAAATACAAACAGTGGGTGACAAGACAGAACTGAAATGGTGACAGTCATAAAATCACAAGAAGAGTTTTTTGAAGTGTTGGTGGCTAACCTTGAAAATCTGAAAATGCATCATTTTATTGCAAAAGGTCAAAGTAAATTTTTGAAAGACAAAAAGCAAAGTGTAAGCTGCTCACCATTGATACTCTATAAAAAGTAACTATACTATACAGTGTAATAGCAGGAAAAATATGAAAGCTGAGAAACTAATCTTTCTTTGGAAAACTACTGTTCAAAAATTGAGTTTTTTAATTTGTGGCTGTTAACTTTGAACTGTTAAAATATATTAAAGAACACATTCAGCTAAGTGATAATGATGTTAATTTATAGCCCAGAGCATGTTGAACTAAATGCATTTTATCTGAAAGGCTTAGAACAATCCGCTACTGAATAATTGTAAAAAATGTAGATGCTTGCAGATACGAAAAAATGCATGCAGCCTGGAACAAATGTGGCCGCCATTTCAAAATAATAAAAAATAAATTTAAAAAAATATTTTAGTGACTACTAAACATTGGGGAATTCACCCAGCAAATATAAAATATTTCTGAGATGCTCGAGCAACCAATTTTTTCTTCGACCACTTGGTATGGATTGATCGAACTACTGTAACCTACATATTTCTGAATCTGCTTAGTGTATTCATCCCTTGGTCTCCCTCTATGATTTTTACCCTTCTTGCGTCCCTCCAATACTAAATTGTTGATTCCTTGATGCACATAATTTTATTTTTGTTTTTTGAGCAGTTAAAACATTCCTCTTCTAGACATATTTATTACACAGATGGGATAATTTTTAATGAATAGATTTACATTTACAACATTTTTAATTTTTTTATTTTTTTTTAAAAAACCATCGTAAGGTTCTAAAAAGTTATTTGGCGGATCAAGGTTCCATAATTCTTGTGGAAAAACTCCATTTCCTCCATTTTTTTGTATAGATATTTTGCAATTTAACATGATCGAGTAAGGGAGAATCATTTAACTGATCATTTTTTCGGTTAGTTTGGAAAACAATGAAAGTAAAGTAAGGCATATCAAATTTAACAGAACTATAATAATTAGTAATACCTGCTTCTAAATTTATATTCTGATTAAACCAGAAATTTCAGTTGTTTGTAGTTCAATGAAAGAAATTGGAATTTTTGGATTTATCAGTCTTTCTTGTTCTAGTTAAGTGAATATTCTGTTTAATATTTAACAACAACAACATGAATTTCCATACTTTTTCAACAATTTTGCCTCCTCTCATTATTAGTAGTCAAACAAGAGAACCTTATTGATCTTTTCTTGAACTCTGAGTGAAAATTATTGTTAAATCTCCTTCCCAAATTATTTCTTTTAAGTCCTTAAAAATCATCAAATAATTCTAGTAGATAAAGTACTTCATTCTGTTTGTTTTTAATTTTATCATTGTTGAGAATATTGTTTTCCATAGCCAATTAATTTGATGGAGATGAAGTTAATCGAATAAAAAATGATGAAGACATTAATGGGTTTTCTGTTCCAGATAAAATACTGTTTCCTGTTTTAATTGTAATAATACAGGCATTTTAACACATGATTATCAATTAGTTTAACATTGAATTTACCATCATATGCTGAAAAATCCATTCCATCTGTGTGAATAACATCGAATGTCATTAATAGTTGTGAACGATTATGATGAATCCATCCATTGCCATTGTTAATATTAATTACTGTTTTATTGTTAGGAAGATATAATTGTTTGTTGTTTTCTTGTTTATGGGACATGACAAATGTTGATAACTTCCGATTTTGTTCATAATTTATTAAGGAAAAAATTTATTAATTATTTTATTATTTTGAGCTTTTCCTCATTACAGAGGCTTATCTCCAACATAATAATTTACCTGGAAATGACAATACAAACAATAAACGTTCTTAAACTATACTCTCAAAATATTTCTCCAGGTGTTTCGATCTTGCGTGTCCTCTTCCTCTGCGCCCATTCTCCTCATTGTGTGCTGTACATTTTGGAGCCAGGTGGTCACAGGTCGTCCTCTTCTTCTTCTCCCCTCCGGTTCCCACTCCAGTATCAATTTTGGTATTCTGGCTTCCTCCATTCGTCGTACATGCCCGTACCACTGTAATTTCTTCCTATCCATTACGTCATATATTCTTTCTTTTATTTCCATTCTCCTTATTACTTCGGTGTTCCTTATCTTATCCTTCCTGGAGATTCTTGCTGATCTTCTCCAAAAGTCCAGCTCTAGAGCTTGTAATTTTTTAATGTGGTTCATGTTAATTGTCCAGGTCTCCGTTCCATACAGAACCACACTTCTAATATGGATTTGTATATTAATTTTTTAGTTCTGCTCATTACATTCCTGCTCCATAAGACTGAGTTAAACATCCCAATGACCCTCCGTCCGCTACTAATTCTTTTATTGATTTCTGACTCTGATTTTCCCTCGATTTCTAAAATGGATCCCAAATAACAGAAAGTGTTTATCTTTTTGATTTTCTTTCCTTCAATGTATAGCTCATCTGAATCATTAGTCAAGTATTCTGTTTTTTGGTAATTAATCTTCAAACCCCAAGTTTTGTATGCTACTGCTAGTTGATTGCACATATAGTTAGCATCCTCCTCATCTTGTGCTACGACTACTTGATCATCAGCAAATAATAAATGATGTAGGTAAACTCCATCTCTTATTTCTAATCCCATACTATTACATTTACGAGACCATGTTCTAAGGCTAATATCTATATAGATTTTAAATAATGATGGTGACATGGGACAGCCCTGTAAAAGGCCTTTGCTTGTTCTAAATTTCTGTGAAAGTTTATTACCAACTTTCACTTGGCAAATGTTATCTTTATACATCTGTTGTATTATTTTAATCAAGGAAGGGTTTATGTTTGCCATATGTAGTGCTCTCCAAAGTAATTTTCTTGGAACAGTATCATACGCTTTTTCTAGATCTATGAAAATTAGTCCTATACTTTTTGATTTTTCCCTATGTTTCTCCAAAATCTGTCGTAATGTGAAAATATGGTCTACACATGATCTCCCAGCCGTGAATCCACATTGTTCTTCTTGGGTTCTCAAATTTTTTTCCAGTTCGTTTTTAATTACTTTCACAAAAATTCTCATTAATGTGTTTGTAACACAAATTCCTCGATAGTTTGAACAAATTTTGCGATCCCCTTTCTTAAATATTGTATTAATGTAACCTAGCTTCATTTCGTTGGGTATTGAATCTCCATGTATCATTTTGTTGAAGAGCTGTGTTATCAGTTTCACAATTTTGTCACCACCATATTTCAGACACTCCAGATTGATACTGCCTGGTGCCGGTGATTTACCATTCTTTCCTGTTCTCAACACCTGAAGTACTTCACTTTCTAAAATATGGATCTCATAATCTTCATGTCCTTTATCTTCCCCTGTTCCTTCTTCTAGATATTCTTCTCTGTCCTCATTTAATAATTTTTGGAAATACTCTTCCCATTCCTTTTGTGTTATCAGTTGGAGATTAGTTTTGCTTTTTGTATCCTGTCGAAGCCCTTTCAATACTGACCATGCTTCTTTTGCTCTCCCAAATCCTAATTTGCTATTCACCTTGGCACATGTTCTTTCCCATGCTTCATTTTTTGCCATCCTTATTTTTTTCGTCACTTCATTCTTCTTTTCCTTGTATATTGACCTTGTTTCTTCTGATTTATCATTCAACCACTGAAGGAACGCATTTCGTTTTTCTCTAACGAGGACCTCTAGTTCCTCTGACCACCACTCTGCTGCACGGTTGTGGTTGCTATCTTTTTTACCCAACACCTCTGTTGCTATGATTTTCACATTAGCTTTTATATAGTCATATATTTCGTCTGTACTTCCTTCAAATGATTCAACCAGTTTCCTTTCCATCCTGGGCGCAAAGAGTGTTCTGATACTTTCGTCTTGTAGGCTGTCAATATTAAAAGGTAAATTTTCATCTTTCTCAGTCTGGTTCGTTTTATTTATGTTACTTGTATCACTCCTTGCATTCTTCCATGGCCAGAAAGACTTCATTTTAACTAGATAGTGGTCTGATCCACACTGGGCTCCTCTATAAGATCTGACGTCTACTGCCTTGAAACTACTTGTTTGCCTAATGATAATATAATCTATTATAGAACGAAGTTCTTTGGTGTTCTGTTGCCAAGTATATTTATGAATGTCCTTGTTTGAAAAATGTGTTGGTAATTTTTAGATCAAATTGTTCACAAATTGCAATCAATCGTTCTCCATTGTCATTATATTCGTCCTCTCCATGTTTTCCTACTATTCTACAAGATTCTCTAATTCCTACCCTTCCATGCAGATCCCCCATGATAATCAGTTCCTTTCTTCTTGGGATTTTTTCAATAGTCTCCCTGAGGGTGTCCCAAAATGTATCTTTCTCCTTATCTTTTGTGTCGTTTGTGGGTGCATATACGCCAATAATCACAACTTCCCTAGCAAATAATGTCATTTCAACAGTTATTATACGTTGATTGATGAATGTCCAATTTGTGATTCTTTCTTCCCATGATTTTTTTATCATAATGGAGACTCCTGCTTTGGCTCTTACTGCTTTTGATACCCCATTCCAGATATGTACATAATTATCCAGTTCTTCTTCTCCTTGGCCTTTCTTCTTTGTTTCAGAGAGTACGACAACATCCATGTTGAACATGTCAAGTTCTGCGGGGAGTAAATTTATTTTAGTGGAAATACCTTGCACATTCCAGCATCCAAACATAATTTTCCGTTTCTCATTGCCAGTTCGTCGTCCAAAGTTCCAATTTTTCCGAGGCATATTATTAGGTTTTTTAGCATTTTTATGTTTTTATGTGAGTGAGGAGCTGGCCCACTGCACAACCCCCAACCTGGAGGACCAGGTAATTTTTACTCAAGGTTTTCTTCCTTTAGCCTTTGATAAGCCAATATCATACTACAAGGCAGCAGTTGCTAGTTTTGGTCCACCCCGGGTATTTTATTTCCCCGGTACCCACCATATCTGGTGAGCATTCCCCTATCCGCCACCTGGGGAGGCGCCCGATGGGAGACCAGCAAACTCCACACGGGGAAAAAAAATTTATTTATTAATTAATTTTCAAAATTACCGACACCCAAGCACCATTGAGGTCAAATATTCATTGTCATCAGTTATAGTTATTACTAAATTTTGAATAGTATCAAAAATTGGAGTATTTATAGGCTAATTTGGTTCATGAATAATAGTTTCTGCAAATTCAGCATTTGGTTTAAATGAGGAAATAATATTTTTTTTGTTATGAAAATGATCATTATGTTGAAGAAACATTCCATCAGCTAAATTAAAAAAAAAGAGAACCACTTGTATGAATATCAAGAGCTGAGATGGAGAACCAGTACTAAGCAAAGACGGGAAAACAGAAAGGTGGAAGGAGTATATAGAGGGTCTATACAAGGGCAATGTACTTGAAGGCAATATTATGGAGACAGAAGAGTAAGTAGATGAAGATGAAAATGGAGATATGATACTGCGTGAAGTGTTTGACAGGGCACTGAAAGACCTAAGATAAAACACAACATACCATTAGAACTACTGATAGCCTCGGGAGAGCCAGCCATGATAAAACTCTATCATCTGATGAGCAAGATGTATGAGACAGGTGAAATACCCTCAGACTTCAAGAATAATATAATAATTCCAATCCCAAAGAAAGCAGGTGTTGGCAGATGTGAAAATTACCGAACTATCAGTACAATAAGTCACAGCTGCAAAATACTAACGCGAATTCTTTACAGACGAATGGAAAAACTGGTGGAAGCTGACCTCAGGGAAGATCAGTTTGGATTCCATAGAAATGATGGGACACATGAGGCAATACTGACCTTATGACGTATCTTAGAAGAAAGATTAAGGAAAGGCAAACCTATGTTTCTAGCACTTGTAGAATTAGAGAAAGCTTTTGACAATGTTGACTGGAATACTCTCTTTCAAATTCTAAAGGTGGCAGGGGTAAAATACAGGGAGCGAAAGGCTATTTACAATTTGTACAGAAACCAGATGGCAGTTATAAGAGTGGTGGGGCATGAGAGGGAAGCAATGGTTGGGAAGGGAGTGAGACAAGGTTGTAGCCTCTCCCCGATGTTATTCAATCTGTATATTGAGCAAGCAGTAAAGCAAACATAATGCAGCAAATATGCAAACACCTATCAGACAATAATATATTAAATGATTCTCAGTATGGATTCAGGTCAAACTTATCAACAGTCAAAGCAGTTGAAAACCTTATCTCTTTTGTACTAAGCGCATTTGAGTCAGAATTATCTGCTGAAGCCATTCTAATTGACTTGAGTAAGGCTTTCGACTCAGTTAACCACAAATTATTATTAGATAAACTGTGTTGCTATGGAATAAAGAACTTGGAACTCTCACTAATTGAATCATACCTCAACAATAGAAAACAAATAGTAAAGCATAATGACCAACAGTCACAGACTTTAAGTATAAAACGAGGTGTTCCTCAGGGCTCAGTGCTTGGCCCTCTACTATTTATATTGTTTGTAAATGACTTTCCGAACAACTTACCCTGTAAATCTATCCTCTATGCTGATGACACAACATTAGCTAATTCTGGAAAGGATATAAACATATTGAAGGAGGAAAGTGAAGAGTGTCTCAAAATATCTAATATCTGGTTTAAAGCTAATGACTTATCTATGAACCATGAAAAGACTGTCAAGATAATCTTCAGTTTATCAAACAGTAACATGGAGTTATCATCTGTTAAACTACTAGGAATACACATTGACTCAAAATTAACTTGGGACACACATACAGATTATGTATGTCGAAAGCTATCACGAGTTATCTACCTACTAGCCAAACTACACACATGTGTTACACAAGATTTATTGCTTCAGTCATACTATGCCTTCTTTCATTGCCATCTACAATATGGCATTCTTTTATGGGGTAACTCTCCAGGAGCCAAAAAAATTTTCACTTGGCAGAAGAAAGCAATTAGACGTTTGTACGGAATCACTGGCAACAAGACCTCATGTAGACCTTATTTTAGAGACTTAGAAATTCTCACAGTCCCATCTCTTTAGATATATTGTTGCCTATTAAACATAAAAGAAAACTTAAACCACTACACTATAAGGAAATCAGTTCATCAACACAATACTCGACAAACAAATATGATTGATATACTCACAACCAGGCTTAAGAAAACCCAATCTAGCTATGAATACATAGGCATAAAATTATTCAACACTTTACCCGTACAGGCTCAATTGGTTTCAATGGATATTTTCAAAACTAAAACCAAAGTGTGGATGAAGAAAAATACTTTCTACAGTGTAGAAGAATTTCAGAATAGTTGTAAAGATGATCTAATTTATTGATAAACTAAGGCTTACTGTTATGTATAGTTACGGATGTAGAGGCAGCTAGCTATAAGCTAATAGGGTACAACACTATCTTTTGTTTTCCATGTAATATTTTTGTTGTATGAAACATAATGTACAAATAGCTATAATACTTCTGACAACATTGATTGCATGTTAATGCTGATAAATTATGGCTTACTGTTATGTATGGATCTAGGTGTAGAGACTGTTGTAAGCTAATAGTTTACAACATTGCTATATTTTTACTATGTAATATTTTGGTATGTAAAACATAATGTACAAATAGCTGTAACTCTTCTGATGATATCGATTGCATGTAGGTGCTGAAAGATGGATAAAATAAATAAATAAATAAATAAACAAAAGAAAAATTCGGAGTAGGTATGAAACTCCATGGAGAAGAAATAAAAACTTTGAGGTTCTGTTGTAAGATGGCGGCTAGTGTAAAAATTCGTTGTGCGTGTCCGAGAAAAAGTGTGAATTTTGCAGTGAAAAAGAAAAATTGTGACAGTTGTAAGGATGAAATTACAAAGCTCAGCGAACGGGTGTCTAGTTTACAATTTATTATCAGTTCCTTGAAGATGGATATCAAGAAGCTTAAAGAAGAAAAAAGTGAACGGAACATGAAAAACTCGCGCCATGAAAGTACGAATATGTCGGAGAATTGGACGGAAGTGAAGTACAAAAGACGCAAACAGATAATACAAGATACAGAAAACGGCGAAAGAAACATGAATATAGTGAACGAAAATTACTTTCAAGCTCTTTCGACTACGGATTGTGAAAGTGAAGTTAACAGTGCGAGTGTACCATGTGGAAAACCAAACGACCTTGTGAATAAGGTAAAAAATGGAATATTTCAGCAGCAGTTAAGTAAAAGATCATATGCGAAAGTGCTCACGAAAAATCTTCCACCGCTAAGCTATTCTACTGAGACAATATCGACATGTGTTAGCAAAAAAGACACAATAAATAGTGCCAAACAAGACTTCGCTTACTGCAAAGATAGGCAGGAAACAGGCAATCTCGGAACAGCAAGTACCGGTAAAATTGAACTGTATGCCGACAGCCAAGGACGAAATACAGCCGCTGAATTTCAGCGTACAAGTAGTCAGAATTTTAGTTTTAACTGTACAATAAAACCAGGAGCAAAATTCAGTGCTGCTACGTCAATGAGTCAAGAAAAAATTTCCTCATTGAGCAAAAAGGACTTTTCCATCTTCCTGGCAGGATCAAATAATATACCTAGGAACAAAAAAAACGTTCTCTTAATCTCGCTAAAAAGAAAACTGTATGAGCTGAGAGGAACAAATGTTATTGTTTTTTCAGTGCCACACCGTTACGATTTGATAGAATGGTCCTGTGTAAATAAAGAAATTGAAACAGCAAATAAAGAAATGCAAAATATTTGCAAGCTGTTTGAAAATGTAACATTTGTGAACATCAGCAATTTAGGGAAAAGATTTCACACAACACATGGTTCCCATCTAAATGTACTTGGAAAAAACGTAATAGTAACCAAAATTTTAGAACTTGTAAATAAAATCTCAGATGTGCAGTGTGATGATAGAAAAGTCATACCTCTCATGGACAGGAAGTGTGTGTATCCTGTAGAATCCAATGTGAAATCTGCTATCAGTGAAGCTACACCTCTCCAAGACAAATGTGAAATTTTATTAATGCAAGTGAACACTCCAAATGTTAATAATTCACAGAAAGGCACAGCAGTTATGGAACAACAAACACCAGAAATAAGTGAAACAGCAGCAGCACCATCATTATCAGCAGAAGCAGCAGCAGTAACAGAACCAACAACGACTGGGGCAGCAACACAGCAATGCTTAAGGAGGAGCCAAAGGAAAAATAAATCTGTGTCATTCAGTGATAATTTTTTATGGTTTCAAGCCAAGAAGAAAATACAAATGTGAAAAACCAGCCTGCTAACTCACAGATAAGTCGCAACAACATCCTATTTTTAAACATTCAGGGTCTTGAAAATAAGGTTGAAATTCTGGATGAGTCATTGCCCCAGAATAAGTATTCTTTCTTATGTCTATCAGAACATTGGCTTAAACCAGAACAAGTACAATACTATGTACCAGAAGGTTATAAATATGGAAACAGTTTTTGCAGATCTCAGTGCCGTAATGGTAGTACTGTTATCTATGTTTCAAATGAAATAGAGTGTAGAGAATTAGATCTTAGTTGGGCATGTGTAGAGAAACACTTTGAAATTACCGGGATCATATGTGATATAATGAAACTTATCATAGTATGTATCTACCATTCACCTGACTCAGATGATAAAACTTTTTTAGATAATTTAGACAGTGTACTCTGCTACATAACGAAATGGAAACAGTATGTAACTGTAATTGGGGGAGACTTTAATTCAAGCTTTGATGTCACATGTAACAAACCCAGTGTAAATAAGTTACTGAATATGCTAAGGCAGCACAACTTCCATCATGTAAAATCAGAACCAACAAGACTACAAGCGTGCTTGGATAATGCTTTTGTCAACTGTGCTCGTGTTATGTACTCCACCAAGGTAAAGGAGTTTGTTTTCTCAGACCACTCCATGTTAACAGTAAAGTTAAGACATTTTATAAAAGGGGATGAGAGCAAGGCTGGACAAAAGTTAACAAAATCTAATACCTTAATATTAACAAAACACAATCTCATAAAAGTAACACACCAGTTGAGCATAACAAACTGGGACAAATTATTTCAAAACTGTGATTCCAGTGCCCAAACAGTTTATGAAACATTCCACAATTACTTAACAGGTATTTTAAAAGCCCATCTTGTTCAAAAGAAATCCCATAAAACAAGAAAAGGAAAATTTTGGTACACCAAAGAACTGGAGAATCTAAAAAATAAGCTACTGCTGTTGAAGCGCCTTGCCAAAGTAAACAATTCTAATGAAATTAAGGATCTCGAAAAAATCACTAAGAAACTGTATAAGAAAGAGTTGCAATTAGCGAAACTAAGATACAACACAAATTTCATAAAAAATAGTAAAAACCAATGCAAAACAACCTGGTCAGTAATTAATACTGTTAAAGGTGAAGTCAGAAACTTCGACAAGACAGTCCCAATACCAGCAGATACATTCAATAAATATTTTGTAAGCTGTGCTGATGATATCAAAAAGCTGATCAGTAAACCCAATGTAACATGTATAGATTATCTGAAGAGAGCAAACCTAAATAATAATAGGGCCGGATCATCATTGAAACACTTCAAAGAGGTATGCCAACATGAAGTTCTTAAAATAGTCAAAGAAATGAAAAATTCATACAGTACAGATATTTTTAATATGTCAAACAGTCTATTGAAAGAAATCATACATTACATTGCAGCACCATTAACATATTCTATAAACCTGTGTCTCATAGAAGGGTTTTTTCCTAATCCTCTCAAACTATCGAAGGTAACTCCAGTCTTTAAGAAGGGTGTCAAATCAGATCCTGCAAACTACAGACCAATTTCACTAATTCCAGTACTAGGAAAAGTCTTTGAAGGCATAATATATAAGCAGATGTATGAGTACCTAGAACTAAATGGTATGTTAAGTGCATCACAGTTTGGTTGCAGAAAAGGAAGGTCAGCTATACATGCCATAGAGCTCTTAGTCAGAGACATTCTAGCAGCATTTGAGGACCATGCACACGCACAGGTAACCTTATGTGATCTGAGCAAAGCTTTTGACTGTGTTGACCACTCACTTCTGCTCTCTAAACTTGAGTACTATGGAATATGTGATAAAAGTTTAAAACTCATCAAATCATACCTCAATAAAAGGAACCAGGTGGTGAGTTCAGGAAGTCATCTGTCAAACATACTCGAGGTTCAACATGGAGTGCCACAGGGATCTAAATTGGGACCATTTCTTTTCCTTGTACACATAAATGACTTACCAGGAAATATAGATGTAAAGACATATATGTATGCAGATGACACAACTTTTCTATCTGTAAACCATGTACCTGATAACCTTGTAAGTGATATGAAATTGGCAAAAGAAAATGCAACATCATGGTTTAATGCCAATGGTCTGCTATTAAATGAGGTAAAGATCCAGAATATGTGGTTCAGTCTATCAAAGACTACAAAAATAGAAAAACAAAAGGCAAAGTTTTTAGGTATTGTACTTGACAACAGTCTAACATGGAACTCTCATGTTGATCACATAGTGGTTAGGTTGTCAAGAGTTATATATTTGTTGAAGAGACTGATGTGTTGTGTGACATTTGAGTACGTAAGGACAGCGTACTTTGCCTTTTTTCAATCTGTTTTAAGGTATGGGTTAATACTCTGGGGAAACAGCAGAAAAATAAATGAAATTATGGTGATCCAGAAGAAAGCAATCAGAGTAATGGCTAAGGTAGATAATAGAACACATTGTAAACCATTGTTCACTAAATATAGAATTTTAACAGTAATTAATTTATATATTCTTGACAGTGTTAACTACATACTTGCTGAACTACCTAATTTAAGTGTAACAAATGAAAGACATGGCTACTATACAAGAACGTGTACTTCTCTGCTGTTGCCACAAAATAGATTAGCTAAAACTAACAATAGTCAAGTATATGGCAATTAAAATATATAACAAATTGCCTAAAAATGGGTCAATCAAGCCTGACAAATTATTTAAAGACAATGTTGTTAACTAATCCATTCTATTCATTAGAAGAATTTTTAGAAATGCCCAATATCAACTTAAATATTTTTTTTTTTTTTTTTTTTTTTTTTTAAATTAATAGGTTAAGTGAACTGAAGAAGTCTATTGCATGTAACAATGCTGAATGGCTAATAAAGAATCTGAATCTGAATCTGACATTGTAATTCTGTCAGAGACAGCAAAGGACTTGCAAGAGCAGTTGAACGGAATGGACAGTGTCTTGAAAGGAGGATATAAGATGAACTTCAACAAAAGTAAAATGAGGATAATGGAATGTAGTCGAATTAAGTCTGGCGATGCTGAGGGAATTAGATTAGGAAATGAGACACTTAGAGTAGTAAAGGAGTTTTGCTATTTGGGGAGCAAAATAACTGATGATGGTTGAAGTAGAGAAGATATAAAATGTAGACTGGCAATGGCAAGGAAACCATTTCTGAAGAAGAGAAATTTGTTAACATTGAGTATAGATTTAAGTGTCAGGAAGTCGTTTCTGAAAGTATTTGTATGGAGTGTAGCCATGTATGGAAGTGAAACATGGATGATAAATAGTTTGGACAAGAAGAGAATAGAAGCTTTCAAAATGTGGTGCTACAGAAGAATGCTGAAGATTAGATGGGTAGATCACATAACTAATGAGGAGGTAATGAATAGAATTGGGGAGAAGAGGAGTTTGTGGCACAACTTGCAAAGAAGAAGGGTGTAGTTGGTAGGACATATTCTTGGATGGCAGCGTGGAGGGTAAAAATCATAGAGGGAGAGCAAGAGATGAATACGCTAAGCAGATTCAGAAGGATGTAGGTTGCAGTAGGTACTGGGAGATGAAGAAGCTTGCACAGCATAGAGTAGCATGGAGAGCTTCATCAAACCAGTCTCAGGACAGAAGACTACAACAACAACAACAAATTAAAATTTATATTTATTAATTAAAATTGAATAATTTTAAGAACATTATTATAACAAATTTCTTTTTTCATTAGGTTCAATAATTTGATTATTAATTCCAAAAATTTTACCAATATAATCTTCTTGATCCATAAATAATTTAATATCACTTTCAATAACACCTTTATTTAAAATTTTAACTTCTTTAATGTATATACTAAGTTTTTTCGGTTCAATAAATTTCCTAAAATTTTCAAACTTTATTAGCCAACAGGACTTTCTATCATTTCTTCGTTAGTGTATAATTTATTGTTTTTTGTTGTAATATTTGGAGTTAAAAAGATGAATAAAAACCAACTAGTAAAACATTGTTTGCTTTAATTTTATTTTAACAGTTAATGTATTTTTAAGAATGATGAATTATCACACAATTGAAATAATCTATTCATTTATATTATAAAATTCTTGAAAACAGATGACAAATTGCGAATAAAAATAAGAATTCATGAAAAAATTAAAAAGTAAACACAGTAAGCTTTTACCAAATTCTATTTGATGTTCAGTAGTATAAGTTGTGAAAAAACAACACTAATGATTGATAATTATATTCTAGCACTCAGATGGTTAAACTGGAAAAAAATTAAACCTTTGTGTGTTTATTAACAAAGTTGAGATCAACCAAAATAAATTTATATAAAGGTGTAAAAAGTTGGAAGACAAAATTAACGAAAAAATTACTACTATTATTGAAAACGATGATGAAATTATTCTGTTAGGTGAATGTGAAAATAATTCAGTTGTTTTTGACAATTTCATTCTTGAAAATCAATATATAGTTAGAGAATATTTTACTACAGGTAGACATAACAGAATAGATGGTTTTCCCTTAGCTCAAATGTATTGAAAAATATGAAAATAGAGATAATCTATATTTTTAAAATATTTTCAGACAAGATGACACACATTTAAATCGTGTTTATCAGGAATATGTTATGATGTATATTTTTATAATTTTTTCAGACAAGATGACACAATTTAAATAATCTTTATCAGGAATTTGTTGGTGGTGTTTAAAGAAATATGTAGGAAACGTCGGAATAAAGGTGTATTATTTTTATTACAGTAGATATGACAAGAAAGTTACTTGGAGGTGAAGAAGCTTGCACAGGATAGAGTAGCTTGGAGGGCTGCATCAAACCAGTCTCAGGACTGAAGACCACAACAACAACAATGACAAGAAAAATTAATAATGGTACATACAGAGAAAAGACTAAGAATTTTTTAAACATTGAACACAAAAATTTTAACATTAAAACATTATGCATAAAATGTTGAAAATAAAACGTTATAAAAAATGAATGTAAAATAAAAATGATTATTGTGTTTTTAACCTTAATAAGTGTTTTTAAAATACGATCCAGAGGTTGTTAAAAAAGCTCTACAAAATAGAAAAATAAATGAACAATTAAAAGAAGTTTAAAAAATGATATAATAACTAAGAGCAGATTATGAAAAATTTAAAAAAGAGAATCAACCAGTTATAAGCTCAGTTGTACAATTTAAATAAGGAATCAAAGGGTGAGTGACAATGCGTTAGAAGCAATTGAATAGAATAGAGGAGTTGAAAAACAAATGGATCGTTATAATCAACAGTATTTAGAAGAATTTAACAATAGTCCAGCAATTAAGCACCGTGATAATGATAAAATATATTATACATTAATTGAATGAGAAATAAATTAAATTTAATAAATAATATAGAAAAACTTAAAACTGTTAAGATTTGGAAAGTGAAGATTTAAAAAATAAATATTAGTGAAAGATCATTAAACTTCTGCAGTAAGGTCTGTTCATCAATTTAAATGTTGTTAATGTAATGGAATTATCTTAAGATAACTATTGGTAATAAGGAATATGAAGCTACAGATTGATTAATGAATTTTTAACTAAACTATGAATCTCTATGGATGATTTAGTTAATGAATTTTATTATGTTGATATTAAAAATTATGCTAGAATTTTATTCGGCTCAAGTGCTTATATTCTGATAAAATCAAATAAAGGAAATAACTATAATAATTTGATAAAACAGTTGTTGAAGAATATTTTCCTAGTGTTTCAGAAAGAAACCTTGATGATTCATTAGAAAAAAATTGTGAAGCTTTAATTAAAAAATATACAGAGAAACCAATCGAATATATTTGGATGGATGATGGTAGAGATTAAATCGATAGATTAACAGTAATTCATGGAGAAGCATTAGTTGGAAATAAAAATTATTCTAATGAAAAAGTTGAAATAACAAAAATGTTAGTGATTTGTTATTTATGAACTGGAAGGAATTCCTTATTTAATTAGATTTTTGAGTTATTTATGACACGTTTTGGAAAGGCAAAAAATATTGTTCTGGATCAGTTAATACATTAATTAATAAATTGCCATTTGAATTACTTATTCCTGGTTACAATTATTGTGTCCATGAAACAAAAGTACAAGAAAGATTAGCTAGTGGTTATAAAAGAATTAGATGGTGCATGCTAAGAACATGATATCATGCATGCTAAGAAGTATGATATTTTTTATTGAGATAATAAAGAATTACAAAAAAGATATTAAGCTGATAAAAAACTTCAGCTTGCTGAAAAATCAAGAATGAATGCTTCATATGCTTCAGTTGGTGAAAAATTAGTTTCAACTGCAGTTAGAGGAATAATGTATGGGAAACGAAAATTAGGACTTGAATTAAATGTTGATGGTAATGGATGGGGACTATAAAAATATTCTTTATTAATTTTTAATTTATGTAAATGAACAATGTCAGTACTGATTATACTAAACTTCCAAATACTGAAGTAAAACCAAAATGAGTTATAGTCAAATTAAGTGCTGCGCAGTTGAATAGTATTGAACCATTTTAACTGATGCATAAAATAGAAAAAGGGATTAAAAAACTTGTGGAAATTTGCTTATTATTTTTGGAACACAAAGGAGGATTTTTACCATTATTGTTGTCATCTTTATCATCTTTATTTGGTGCTACTTCAGCTGCTGCATCTATTGGAAATGCAGTTATAAACAAGAAAAAAGCTGATTCGAAGAACAAAAAAGACATAATCAAGGAATTTAAAATAAAGGGAAAAGGCAAAAAACATTTAGAAAAATAATACTAAATACAATAATTCTTCATCTAATTTTGACATAGAAAAGTTAAGAAAACACTTAAAAATTCAATATTTTCATTGTGTTTTTATGATTGTTGTATTACCTAATAAACCAAGAAATGTAGAATGTGGAATAGTAAATTTAGATACATCTAATTATGTCGGTGCTAATTGGATTTTTTATTGTGCGCTGATATGAAACTTCCTTGTTGATTAAAACTGTGTGCTGGACCGAGACCCAAAGTCGGGACCTTTGCCTTTCGCGGGCAAGTGCTGTACCATCTGAGCTACCCATTCACAACTCTCGCCCTGTCCTCACAGCTTTACTTCTGCCAGTACCTCGTCTCCTACCTTCGAAACTCTACAGAAGCTGTCCTGCGAACCTTGCAGAACTAGCACTCCTGAAAGAAAGGATATTGCGGAGACATGGCTTAGCCACAGCCTGGGGAATGTTCCCAGAATGAGATTTTCACTCTGCAGCGGAGTGTGCGCAGGAGAGCTTCTGTAAAGTTTGGAAGGTAGGAGACAAGCTACTGGCAGAAGTAAAGCTGTGAGGACGGGCCGTGAGTCGAGCTTGGGTAGCTCAGATGGTAGAGCACTTGCCCGCGAAAGGCAAAGGTCCCGAGTACGAGTCTCGGTCTGGCACACAGTTTTAATCTGCAAGGAAGTTTCATATCAGCGCACACTCTGCTGCTGAGTGAAAATCTCATTGTGGAAACTGAATAATTTGTCTTAAAATAAATCAAAAATGGAGCTTCCACCCATTCTGGTGGCAGTTTGTTAAACATCTTCATACCCACCACTTCGCAGCTGTTCAGTTGGGATTGGGATGTTTGAGGAAGGAGACGAGACAGCGAGGTCATCGGTCTCATCGGATTAGGGAAGGAAGTCGGCCGTGGCCTTTTAAAGGAACCATCCCGGCATTTGCCTGGAGTGATTTAGGGAAATCACGAAAAAACCTAAATCAGAATGGCCGGACGCGGGATTGAACCGTCGTCCTCCCGAATGCGAGTCCAGTGTCTAACCACTGCGCCACCTCGCTCGGTGCTGTTCAGTTACTTGGACAATCTTTAGTAGGGTATGTCAAGATGGCTACTACTTCTGGTTCTAAGAGTGTGTACATCACTTCTACACTGGTATTCTGATAAGTTACTCTTTATGTGCAGTAGGGGAGTGTAAATATACATATTTATAACAGTTAATATTTTTATATGTAAAAACAAAGATGATGTGACTTACCATACGAAAGCGCTGGCAGGTCGATAGAAACACAAACAAACACATACATACACACAAAATTCTAGCTTTTGCAACCAACGGTTGCCTCGTCAGGAAAGAGGCAAGGAGAGGGAAAAACGAAAGGATGTGGGTTTTAAGGGAGAGGGTAAGGAGGCATTCCAATCTCGGGAGCGGAAAGACTTACCTTAGGGGGAAAAAAGGACAGGTATACACTCGCGCGCACACACACGCCTTATCCATCCACACATATACAGACATATTCAAAGACAAAGAGTTTGGGCAGAGATGTCAGTCGAGGCGGAAGTGCAGAGGCAAAGATGTTGTTGAATGACAGGTGAGGTATGAGTGGCGGCAACTTGAAATTAGCGGAGATTGAGGCCTGGTGGGTAATGAGAAGAGAGGATATATTGAAGAGCAAGTTCCCATCTCCGGAGTTCGGATAGGTTGGTGTTAGTGGGAAGTATCCAGATAACCCGGATGGTGTAACAGTGTGCCAAGATGTGCTGGCCGTGTGGATGGATATTTGTGTGTGTGCGCGCGAGTGTATACCCGTCCTTTTTTCCCCCTAAGGTAAGTCTTTCCGCTCCCGGGATTGGAATGACTCCTTATCCTCTCCCTTAAAACCCACATCCTTTTGTCTTTCCCTCTCCTTCCCTCTTTCCTGACGAGGCAACCGTTGGTTGCGAAAGCTAGAATTTTGTGTGTATGTATGTGTTTGTTTGTGTTTCTATCGACCTGCCAGCGCTTTCGTATGGTAAGTCACATCATCTTTGTTTTTACATATATTTTTCCCTCGTGGAATGTTTCTTTCTATTATATTCATATAGTTAATATTTTTAAGGTGATAAACAGTGGTTTGCATTGGGCCAGTTTATCACTGTTTGTGATAATTCGAATTACTTTCTTCTGAAGTACCAAAATGTCCTGAAGGTGTGAGCTATTGCCCCATATTAAAAGCCCATAAGATATAATGCTTTGAAAAAAAGCGAAGTAGGCTGATCTTACATAGGCCGCAGGTACATGGTTTTTTAAATTCTTTAACAAATACACCACTCTAGACAGCCTTGCACTAATGTATTTCATATGTGGCTCCCAAGTCAGTTTACTATCTATACCTAAGAACTTGACACTATCCATGAGGTCTGCTACTGGCAGATTTCTTAAACTAAATACAATCTTTTGAGTTTTACTCTAATTAAACAGGAACCCATTAGCTCGAAACCAGACTGATGCTTGTGGTATTGTGTCATTTGCCACAGTGTGGAGCATATCCATGTCCGAGCTGATATTGAAAAAAGTGCTATCATCTGCTTAGAGAATGGAGTGAGTATTTATGTAAGATGGTAGATCGTTTGTCATTATGATAAATAGCAGAGGTCCTAATACTGAGCCTTGTGGCACACCGAACTTAACTTCAGCTAGCTGTGACCTATACAACCAATTTGTTTACGGTTGCTGAGGAAAGATTTGAAAATGTTGTCAACTTCACTGTTTGTGATTCCGTAATAAACTGGTTTGTTGTTGAGTGAAATATGCTCCACACAATCGAAGGCTTTGCTAAGATCACAAAAGGTAGCCTGAGCATAATTTTTTCCTTCATAAGCATTAAGCACTTTTTTAATCAGGGAGTCAATAGCATGTACTGTAGATTTGCCCTTCCTAAAGCCAAATTGTACCGCAGCAATAATGTTATTACATGTCAGATAATCGTACAACTGGGAGTTGATGATGGATTCCAAAACTTAGATAACATAGGTGTCAGAGATATTGGGCGATAGCTAGATGGGCAATTTTTGTCTCCTTTCTTGTAAAGGGGCACTACCCTGGATAATTTTAATACATCTGGGAGTACTCCTTCTATTAGACATCTGTTTATACATTTAGTAAGTGGATGTACTATGTGCCCAATTATCTTTTTTAACATATTACGGGAAATACCATATATATCTTCACTATCAGAGGGCGTAAAATTATTTACAATAGTTAAAACAACACCTGGTGACCTCTGTTAAAAGGAATTTATCTTTCAGGGTGTAGTCTACATTATTATATTTAATGAGATCAGCTACAGTTTCTTGCGGCCTCCCAATGCTTTCCCTAATTTGGTTAACAGATTTTATACAGTAATTATTAAATTCATCTGCTGAAATTTCTACCTCAGCTTTCTGCTTGCTTTTCGCCCCCGGATTTTATTATTGTCCATTCTTTTTTCCAATTATTTATTGCTGACTCAATGCTGACTAGGTTATGTTGTTTTTTGGCCTCATTTAAAGCATACTTATATTCCTTTTGTGCTCTTTAGTACCTTTGTTTAGCCATATCAGTTTTCTGAAGTCTGTAAGAATCTCTATGCAACAACAACCTCCTTTTCATATTGGCTAGTTGAGCGATATACCATGGATTCTTATCGCTATGTCTATTACTGTTACTTTTAGCGTTAACTTTACATTTGTTTGGAGGGCAGTTGGTCTCAAATATATTTAAGAAAGAAAGAAAAAATCTATTGAACAGTGTGTTGGCAGAGCCCTATATGTACCTATTTTTACCCAAACTGAGTCATGGTCCGAAAAATAGAAGACAGCAATTCACTTGTGGGTTTGCAGTTCTTAAAAATGAAATTGAATTGTCGTAACATTCATTTACGGTGTGCACATCTTTGTTTACATCAAATGCAGCGTTGATGTCACCACTGATCACTATACTATATTTCTTCCACTGAGGACCAAGAAAGAAATTTAGTAAAGTCTCAAGTTTTTCTAAAAATATTAGTGGACTTCCATCTGGTGATCTATAAAGAGATACAATAGCATTTTTTAAATGATCCAGATATACACCTGTGGCCTCAAAATGTATCTCACTGCACAGAAATCCTAGATCTAGTTCATTACTACAATTTATTAATTCTTTCTTAATGTAAATTAATACTCCCCCATGAATATGCTGCTCTCTGCTAAAGCTGTTTGCTAAGTGGAAATCATCTAGTACATGAAAAGATGTTTCATTTCCTTTACACCAGTGCTCACTTAAGCATAATGCATCAAATAAGTTCTCATTTGCAAATTCATTTAAAATTATGTGTTTTCCACTTATACTTTCAGTATTGAGATAACCTATCTTGAGAGACAAAGTTGGTGAGTAATTTTTTTATGGGCACAATCGTCATTACTGCTATATTTCTCTCTAGTGTTACCGACATTTATCATATTGTTCTTATCTTTAATCTGCTTTTGATTATCAAAACATAAAGAAAGATGTTATCAAAAAGTCAATTGCTTTTGTGGAAAATTACCATATCCCAAAAAATATTGAAACCTGATTAATTTTTTATTTGATTATTTGCTTTAGTTATCTTTTATGAAACTGTTATAGTCATGGAGAAAATCGTTGGTATCATCTATTATTTGATTTCAGTTTAATTTATATGTCCATGCGGTAATCTGCCCCAGGAATTGAAACGCCTCAAGACCGTGTTCCGAAAAAACGGGTACTCGGAATGGCAGATTAGACGTGCTCTCCGTCCCAGCATCACAACACAACCAGTGGAGACAGATGAAGTCACGGATGAAGAGGTAGCCACTGCCTTTATTCCGTACAATGGCGCACTATCAGGGAAAATCGGTTGTATATTAAAGAAACACCAAGATAAAACCATCTTTTGCCCGCCCAATAAAACACGGGCATTACTGGGAAGTGTGAAAGATGACCTCCGTTTGAGGAAGGCCGGCCTATACCAAATTCCCTGTGAGTGTGGGAAGACTTATATCGGACAAACAGTATGCACCATCGAAGATCGTTGTTGAGGCACATTCGACTGAAATATCCAAATAAGTCGGCGGCAGCAGAGCACTGTTTGTCCGAGAAACACGAGATGGATTATGAGCGTACCAAGATCCTGGCTCAGACCTCTAAATATTGGGACAGCGTTATAAGGAAGGCTATCGAAATTCGCACCAGGGAAGATCTTATCAACCGAGATTGCGGCTACAATCTCAGCAAGGCTTGGGACCCGGCATTGAATGTAATTAAGAAGACTCTCAGCAAGAAGTACAAACTGGCGACCAGGGCGGACGTAGCAAGCACATCGACGCTACGACAGATTCCGACGCCCACGTCTTCACGACCGCCGGCGTGCGGGTGCTGACGGCGAAGAGAGCAGACCGCGGGAGGGGGGGGGGGTGATTTCTATCGGTCGCCTGCCCTCAGTAGCTCAGTTCGTCAGCGCACCTGATGATGGCGACATATCTGATTGCAGAAATATTGTGCCCGTTGGACACTATGAACCGGCAGTATACCCGTGGACTGTTCGAGCAACAAATACGCCAGGAGAAACTGAAGAATCACATTGTAATCATATTAATTATCATCTGATTTTTATTTATTTTTCCAAAAAAAGAAAGTTTTGTCCTAACCAACTGACATTGTTAAATGCTAAAAATTGTTGAAATATGGAAGAGAAAGAAGTTGATGATAATATTGCGGAAAGAGAAGAGGAAGTGGTATTGCAAGAAGAATTGGACAAAGCACTGAAAGACGTACGTTTTTAGCAACATATGAGGTTCTCACAAATATAACACTGTGCGGTAGTAATGATTCTGCTTAGACCATGTTCCACAGTTTTACTGTTTTCTTTTATGTGCACCCAAAATGAAATCTAATGTACAGAGTGTGTACGACCCGGGACAACCAGGAGATCCAGCAAAAACCTGGAAATTTTTCATTCAGGAGAAAATGGGGAAAACCTGGGAATTTTTTAGAATTCCGGGATAATTTTTTGTTTTAGTTTTCAGTTAAGTTTTTGTAATTTTGACTTGTAAGAAATAATACTCTAACAAAGGATATTACTGTGTCCTGCTGCTGCAGAATAATACTGCAGCAATAAAACATGAACGAGAGAAAAAACTAAAATAAAACTTAAGTTGCAAAGGAAATGCTCCATGTACACAACAAAACACAGTGCTCATACAAGTGTCTGCCACTACCAAAATGTGTGAAAGGCTTTAGGAAGTCTATGCAATGCTTCATAACAACAAATTGCCTCCGATGAGCGTGACGTCACAACTGTTTACATTAGATATGTGTGAGCAGTTGTGAGCAGGCCCATGCACATTGAGTCACTCGTGTATCTTCTGTCTTTTCTGACTACAAAAGTGTGGCTGTTAGCTGTATAAGCAAGCAGCAAGATGATACCCAGCAAGCTGCCATATTTACTGGGAGCAAACCAGGGTATCTGTGTGGGCGTTAATTTCAGTCAAGCATTAATCGCCTTGCGAAACAGTGAAATTATTTTTTTCAGTTTCATAAAGAAATATGGTTTTATTAATCTTTCCCACTGAGGCAGTCAATCTATTTGAAATGAAGTGTTTAATTCCACACTATTGGCTAGTTTCAACTGTTCATTGTATTTCAAAAGAGCATGTTTTCATCTTCTAGCATGTATGGCATTAGGCCATAATAAAGAACCAAGAATGAGAAAATACAGTACTGATACTCCAAGAAAATTTGCAACCGAATCTGGACATACGAATATGCACTTTAAGCTGAATTACGCATTTTAGTATGGTTCACAAAATTCCTCTGATGTCTTGTTTTTTTTTATGACATAATGTAAGATCTTTTAATATTTTACACGTGTGAACATACGGGCTTCCTGCGTTATTGTAGCTGCGCAAGTGCGGTGACGCCTGTTATCTGGCGCTCTCTGGCAACTGTTGAAACGAACCTCTTTCTAACAGGTCGCGGGAAAATATTGTGTATGATTGATTGAAAAGCGTTACTTTCAAAGTAAATTGACTTTTACGCAGGATGAACTAAGTGTGAGAATGTGCAGTGAATTTCTTAAATCACAGAGCGTTTGACTCTCATTTAAAAATCAACTGTTTGAGGATGACCATTTAGAAAAAATTTCGAGCCCAGAAGATCAGACAGGTATGTCGGTACTAAAAATTTTACTGGCCAAGGTGTATACAATCCGGGACAAGCACCTGGAGATCCGGGAAAAACCCAGGAATTTTTTCATCTGGGAGAAAACTGGGAAAAACCTGGGAATTTTTTTGAATTCCAAGGATTTTTTTTGTTTTGGTTTTTAGTTAAATTTTTGTAATTTTGACTGGTAAGAAATAATACCCTAACAAAGGATATTAGTGTATTGCGCTACTGTGGAATAATATTGCAGCAATAAAACATGAATGAGAGAAAAGAAACAACAATAAAACTTAAGTTGTAAAGGAAATGCACCATATACAACAACAACACACAGTACTCATAGAAACATCTGCCAACAACAAAATGTGTGAAAGGCTTTAGGAAGACTGTGCAATGCTTCATAACAATAAATTGCATCCAATGAGTGTGATGTAACATCTACTTACAGTAGATTAGTTTGAGCAATTACGAGCAGGCTCATGCGCGTGTGCAGTTGAGTCACCCATGTGTAGTACCTTCTCCCGATTCTGGCTACAGAAATGTGGCTGTTAGCTGTATAAGCAGTGGCAGCAAGCAGCAAGATGCTACCTGGAGAAATTTTACTGGCGCGTGCAAACTGCAAACCGGGGTATCTGCCCCAGGCGGCAAGAATTCATATTCTCGAGGAAAATGTCTTGTTTCAAAAGGCGCCTAGTATCCAGCGCACGTTTGTCTATTAATTATTCATATGAAAGTGTTGGCATGTCGATAGACACACAAACATACACACAAAATTCAAGATTTCGCAACCAATGGTTGCTTCGTCAGGAAAGAGGGAAGTAGAGGGAAAGACAAAAGGATGTGGGTTTTAAGGGAGAGGGTAAGGAGTCATTCCAATCCCGGGAGCGGAAAGACTTACCTTAGGGGGTAAAAAGGACAGGTATACACTCGCACACACACACATATCCATCCGCACATACACAGACACAAGCAGACATTTGTAATGTCAAAAATGCAGTTTACATTCAGTGCAAAGCCTAAAAAGTTCCGAAAAATTACACTAGTTGCCGCCGTAAGCGCTTGTGGCCTCTATTGCTGCCTTTTGCCACTAGAAGCCACCACAGAAGCCGTTGTGTTAGTTTCGAGTAATGAATGTTAAGGTATTTTTTATCATAGGTGAATTTAGCGATTTTCCAAATATTCATAGCAGTTTAAAAAAACTCTTGACATATACACCATCAAAACAGACGTTTTGAAGAAACTTGACAAGCGTGGCTTTACATTTCAACTTCAGCTAATGAGAGCAGTGTCTGCAAAATAGTTTGTTTCAGTCTGCTTTTGAACTTCCGTAAGACATGGAGACAGCAAAAGTAACAACTTTCAGCTTATTCCAGCAACAGAAAAGTATTTTGTGGACCAAAACGTGGCCACCACTACGAGTTGGAAGTCGTAGTGAATGATTTTGTGAGGAAGCAGTGACAGTGCTTATTTGTAACTACAGAAATAATTCAAGTAAAAGCACGTCAGAAAATCCAGGATTTTAAAGGGAGCCGCAACTGGGCCTGGAAAATACGGGGAAAAACTCATCACATTTCAGCGCTACACCATCAAACTGCACGGCGGAAATTCATGCTGACTTGTACAGTTGATGGCCATAAACTGCCACCATTCATTTCACACAGAAGACTTTACCGAAGTCCGAAGTGTTTCCTAAAGGTGTTATTGTACACGCTAACGAAATTGGCTGGTTCGCGGAGGATATGGTTTTAGAGTGAATCAGACCTGTCTGGCAGCGTTGTCCTGATACCTTGCTAGGTTTGCCACGTATACTTGTGTTAGATTTCTACTCAGGTCATTGTACACCAGGTGTGAAAAACAAAAAATTAGCAGAGGGTAAAACAGACTTAGTTGTAATTCCAGAATGGATGACGTCCATTCTGCATCCGTTAGATGTTTGTTTAAACAAATCTTTTATGGACAAGCAGAAAAATATGTATACACAGTGCCTAATGAAAGAAGATAGGCAATAACGCCTACAGGACATGTTAAGTGTGCAAGCTTGTCTGAAGTGTGCGTGTGCATTAGTCAATCTTGGAAATATCTCACAAGTGAAACTGTTCGCCACGCTTTTAAAAAATACTTTATTTCTAATGCGCTTGATGGCACAAAGGACGATGCTTTGTATGAAAGTAGCAACAAGGAGTCGCTAGTGTTAATAATAAAACATGAAAAATCAAGACTGTGTTGTGGTGTGCAGTGCAGCGAGCTCGCCTGCGATGTCATTGCTCACAGCTCATGTGCGTGTAGATCCTGAATACTGTATTTTGTTAGATATTGTGGATTTTCACTGTTGTCAGTGTTTTGCGATGTAATTGTAATTTTATGTGTCCCAAATCCCTGAGAGGTAGGGCCACTTAATACTCTATCCATATGATGAGCCATATCTTTCACTTTTAAGTGTGGCTTGAAATTGGGTTAAAATTTATTTGTATTTTTTTTGTTTGTTTTTTTCCGAGTCTCATTTCTGAGGTGCGGCTTGCATTAGAGGTTGGGTTGCAATTGGGTAAATATGGTAACTACAGTACTTCTGGTGGTTTCTAGTGGGATTTTTTGGAACTTCTACAGATTTTGCCTCCAAATGCCAGCATCGTGTAATACGGGCTTTAAGAACCTATGGACTCCAGCATTTATATTGGATACGATTGATCATCTTTCATATCGATTCTCGCTACATGCACGAGCGAGCTCGAACTTAGCCGACTGCAGCTGAAGACTAACAATGTACAGCTGCTTTGCATGCTTGCACGTGGCCGAGCTCCGTCTGGGTCTGAACATTTATAGCAGCATTACAGTATAGCATCAGTTTATGCAAGTTTGCATCAGTTCGTGTATTATTGTGTATTGCATGGAGAATCCAGCTGTATATCAGTTTTCTCACTCACATTCATTGTTGTAGTGAAGTTGAATTTGGCAGCAAAAAGAAAAACTCCATGTGTCACAGAGAAAGTGAACTTGATTCGGGAAGTGGAGAGAAATGCAGATGTGCCCGTAAGTGAAATGGCTCGCTCGACACCTGGGACTTGCAGTCTTCATTGTCAGGAATATTGAAGAATAAGGAGAAGCTTCTGGATCAAGAAACACCGTGCGGTTCAAATACACAGCAGAGAAAAAAATGTTAAGAAGTCGCCGTATGAAGAAATGGAATCAAAGCTAATAGAGTGGTTCAACGGAGCATGTGCTGAAAATTTACCAATCGATGGGGCATTGATAAAAATGAAAGCATCTACAATATCAGGGAAACTTGGGCTAACAGAATTCAAACCTTCGAATGGTTGACTGGTTAGGTTCAAAAAACGTTATGGGATAACTTGCAGGGCAGTATATGGAGAGAGTGCTGCAGTTAGTGATGATGAAAGTGTTGTACACTGGAAAGAAGAGGTGTTGCTATCCCTCTTGGAAGGTTTCGAATCTCGGGATGTGTACTATGTGGATGAAACAGGTCTGTTTTACCAACTCATGCCCTCTAAAACCTTAGTTGTTAAAGGAGAAGTGTGCCATGGAGGAAGAATGAGCAAGCAGAGAATTACTGTTCTCCTATGCAGCAATGCAGATGGCATCAACAAGCTGGATCCCACAGTACCTGTAATTGGAAAGTTCCACAAACCTCATTGCTTTAAGAATGGTGCTATGCTGCCATGTAAGTATTAGAGCAAGGAAAGTGCTTGGATGACTGTGGACTTGTTCAAAATGCTCTTGCAAGCTTTTGATGCTTGAATGGGTGCTAGAAACAGGAAGGTTGTTCTCTTTATGGACAAGTGTCCTGCTAATCCACCAGACTTAGGATTTCGGCGGAGTGTGAAAGTGCATTTCTTTCCTGCAAATTGCAAGCAGACTCCA
This sequence comes from Schistocerca piceifrons, assembly GCF_021461385.2. Classification (NCBI taxonomy): domain Eukaryota; kingdom Metazoa; phylum Arthropoda; class Insecta; order Orthoptera; family Acrididae; genus Schistocerca; species Schistocerca piceifrons. Next base: position 877,427,544 of record NC_060140.1, read on the forward strand.
GCCCATGGATCTAGATTAGATTAGATTAGATTAGATTAATACTAGTTCCATGGATCATGAATACGATATTTCGTAATGATGTGGAACGAGTCGAATTTTCCAATACATGACATAATTAGGTTAATTTAACAACATACTTAAGTTAATATAACAACTTTATTTTTTTTGTGTTTTTTTGTTTTTCTTTATTTTTTATTTTTATTTTTATTTTTTTTATTTTTTTAATATTTTTGTTTTGTTTTTTTTTTCTTTTTTTTTTTCTTAATTTATATCTAAAAATTCCTCTATGGAGTAGAAGGAGTTGTCATTCAGAAATTCTTTTAATTTCTTCTTAAATACTTGTTGGTTATCTGTCAGACTTTTGATACTATTTGGTAAGTGACCAAAGACTTGTGCAAGTATAATTCACCCCTTTCTGTGCCAAAGTTAGATTTAATCTTGAATAGTGAAGATCGTCCTTTCTCCTAGTATTCTAGTTATGCACACTGCTATTACTTTTGAATTGGGTTTGGTTGTTAATAACAAATTTCATAAGAGAGTATATATACTGAGAAGCTACTGTGAATATCCCTAGATCCTTAAATAAATGTCTGCAGGATGATCTTGGGTGGACTCCAGCTATTATTCTGATTACACGCTTTTGTGCAATAAATACTTTATTCCTCAGTGATGAATTACCCCAAAATATGATGCCATATGAAAGCAATGAGTGAAAATAGGCGTAGTAAGCTAATTTACTAAGATGTTTATCACCAAAATTTGCAATGACCCTTATTGCATAAGTAGCTGAACTCAAACATTTCAGCAGATCATCAATGTGTTTCTTCCAATTTAATCTCTCATCAATGGACATTCCTAAAAATTTGGAATATTCTACCTTAGCTATATGCTTCTGATTAAGGTCTATATTTATTAATGGTGTCATACCATTCACTGTACGGAACTGTATGTACTGTGTCTTATCAAAATTCAGTGAGAGTCCGTTTACAAGGAACCACTTAGTAATTTTCTGAAAGACAGTATTGACAATTTCATCCGTTAATTCTTGTTTCTCAGGTGTGATTACTATACTTGTATCATCAGCAAAGAGAACTAACTTTGCCTCTTCATGAATATAGAATGGCAAGTCATTAATATATAATAAGAACAACAAAGGACCCACGACTGACCCTTGTGGAACCCCATTCTTGATAGTTCCCCAGTTTGAGGAATGTGCTGATTTTTGCATGTTACGAGAACTACTTATTTCAACTTTCTGCACTCTTCCAGTTAGGTACGAATTAATCCATTTGTGCACTGTCCCACTCATGCCACAATACTTGAGCTTGTCTAGCAGAATTTCATGATTTACACAATCAAAAGCCTTTGAGAGATCACAAAAAATCCCAATGGGTGGTGTTCGGTTATTCAGATCATTCAAAATTTGACTGGTGAAAGCATATATGGCATTTTCTGTTGAAAATTATTCATAGCCTGAAAAGCTAGTATCGGAAAGCTCTTGTCCTTAAGGCACTTGCCTTTATGGATAGGAATGAAGTGCTTAAATTGGACATCCTGCAAGCAATGCAGATGCTCACAGGAGCTTGGAAAATGGTAACTAAGGAAACCATCTCAAATTGCTTTCATACGGCTGGGTTTAATGAAATGAGCACTCACGACAAAGATGTCTACGAAGTAGTGGTGGGCATGCATGATTGAGTTCAGGTATCTAACAATTTATCCATCACTTTTGATGAGTTTGTGGCTTGTGATGATGATACCATCACTACATGCATCCGAGATGTTGAGGAAATCTATGAAGTTGAAGTAAAGCTGAAGATGAAGATATTGAAGAAGGCGATGGTGATAGGGAAGAAGAAATGCTAACACTGTCATTCAGTGAAGCTATTGCCAGCATAGACATTGTCCGGGGATTTGTCACAGTATTTAAAGTGGACAAACCTGTTATAGACAGAGTAAATCAATTGGAGATGGACATTTTGAACCCAAAATCCAACATTGCTAAAAAGCAGACTACCATTTTTGATTACAGGTATTTCAAAAAATGAGGCCCTGCGAAAGTTGTGTAAATATGTGTTGTATGTAGGAAAAGTAACTCGGTATATTATATTACTGTAATTGTGTAAGTATTTTGTGGATGTTTTAATTTTGTAGTGTGCTGGGAAACTACGATCTTTGACTACAGTATTAATGCTACAAAAAAAATTGTAATTACAGTATAATATGTAAGGTAGGTACCTCCTTGTTTTATTGTTGTTATTGTGTAAATTATGTGTGTTGGTGCAATTCATGTCAGTACAGGAAAAGAATTCTGGAAAAGATTTGCTTTCTATTGAAACCTCGATTTAAGGTAAACCCCCATTTAAGGTTAAAAAATTCTGGTTCCTAGAGAAGTGTTAATAGGGGTTCTACTGTATGTGGAAGAGTGAATACTGGCAAGTAAAGATCATATTCTAAGGATTATTTCTGCATTTGATCTATTAAAATATTCCCATCCAAACCCAATTACGAAGGTGGAGGCATTACTTTTCATTCAACCATTGTAAATATTAATTACAATTGATAATACAAAATCATAGTAATTTAGCAAGCAGTCAACTGCACATGTTAGCTGACACCACATTTGTAAAAGACTGCCAAAAGACACTTCTGATAGGCAGGCCTTAATAATTGTTTAAAAAATATTTAATGACAATCAGTTGTCATTTATCATGTGCACATGTGTGCAAGAATACTGGCTTATTTAATACAAACAATTATTTATGTTTATTGTGAATGATCTCAGCATAATGAGTATAACCGAATGCTTATAACACTTCTTTATTTAAGTACATTGTAATACATTAGTTTAGTTCGGAAGTGGTCAAGTTGAGTCAAATGATGTCTGTAGAACTTAAGAATGATGTGCTCGTATTTTTTGTGGGGACAGCCTTAAGCCAATGGAAAAGCAGACAATAGTGAAACACTATGGGGGTCAAGTGGAGACTGGGACTTGAGTGAAGGGCTCAAGGGAGCAATTCTTGGGAATTTTACGTGAGTTCTGAAAGGAGGCAGACTTTTCTGGTAACGACTGGTATTGATCATGGAGATGTCTGATTATGGGCAGTGAAGGGCCACTTCCATACTTTAACTTATGGAGGGACTTTGGAAATACAAAGTTCTGAATGTGGTACAGAGTAGGACTCTTTAATTTTTTCTGTTTGTATTACGGAACTGAGGATAGACGGAGTATGTTAGTGTGTGCGAGTGTATACCCGTCCTTTTTTCCCCCTAAGGTAAGTCTTTCCGCTCCCGGGATTGGAATGACTCCTTACCCTCTCCCTTAAAACCCACATCCTTTCGTCCTTCCCTCTCCTTCCCTCTTTCCTGATGAGGCAACAGTTTGTTGCGAAAGCTTGAATTTTGTGTGTATGTTTGTGTTTGTTTGTGTGTCTATCGACGTGCCAGCGCTTTCGTTTGGTAAGTCACATCATCTTTGTTTTTAGATATATTACTATTATTTATGTTACATATGATAATTTGTGAATCATCATGTTGAACTCTGAACTGATTTGAGCTGGTGAATATTCCATGTACTGTGATTATGAAATGGACTTAGTTTTCATGTATGTTTTATACAGTTTGGTTTGGGTATTTTGCTATCATGCTCGTAATACTCTCAACATAACTTTACTATATTTGATAAGGATATTTTTTGTCTGTATTTTAACTGAATATTGTAGGACCACTTCCCATTTACTTGAGATGTCTTTTCTTGAATAAACATTATTCAACATAATTCTTTGTTGTCTATATCAATTACAAATGTTAGAATACAAACCTTGTTATTAAATTATTCATTTAACTTTTATTTTGTATTTCTGTGTGTTTTATTAACTTGCAACTCTAGCCAATGGATAGACTATTTGACTGCAGGATCACAGCTATAGGTTATTATTTGGAGTGAATTAGCTGTGGGGCATGAAAGCAGATGTGCGCAGCATATCCCTAGAACTACATTGAGCTTTTCTTTTTAAACAGAACCAAGCATAGCACAAGTACCTAAAATACTAGTTACCGCAGGTAAGACACAACTGTTTTGTTCACATAGGATGCTATTTAGAAGAGCAACTATGCTAGCAGTAATAGTTAGGTGCTGTCACATACTTTGTAAAAATGTTTGATGGGATAGTCAGTGATAATGTGCCGTATAATACTTGCTGTGCTGGGATCACTTTCAGTTGGAATAGTCAACAACTTGAAACAGTCAAACTTGTCAGAAAGATATGTTTTAAGAATACCAAATAAATTACACAGCACTCATACTTTGAGTGGTACAGAAATAAGTAAAATAATATTACATCCATGTGTATGTTATTTTAACTAATAGTAATTGTTTTGTTTGCTTTTACAGGAAGAATGTAATGTTTTTTTCATGACTACCTTATAGAGGCATAGTCTTTGTGGCATAGTGCAGCCTTGCCATATGAAAAGACATTTGTTTTCCTACTAACTTCTACCCAGTACTGGAAATATTTCACCAATAATGCTGTCCTGCGAGTTTGGAATGCCAACACTGAAGCAGTCTTCTACCCAAATAGATGACAGGAGTGACATGAGTCATGATCAAAGTGATATAGGATATTTAATACGAAATGAAATCCAGGACGCAGAGAAAAAACTTGTTTACCTGGGAGAGATAATTGCCAGTACGAAGGAAAAACTGAGTGCTTTCCACAGGGTATGTTTATCCATATAAGTTTATTGTAATGTCTCCTCTTTTTCTAAAGTTTATTATTTTGTATGTAATACATTAATGCAGATAACTTGTGCATAATGTGAACTCAGTATATCTGGAAAGAGTTTTATTTCAATGGATATGAAGAAAAAATGAGTTTTACATATATGTAAAAATACTCTGTTAAATGTTTTTTACTGGTTTTTTTATATCACATGCATACATACATTGAAATTATTATACCCAGAACAAACCATTTTCCTTTCAACATGATTCAGGCCATATGGCACACCAAGAAAAAGACGTTATCAGAAAGGGATATTGTATTGTCTTCTACTGACAGATGATAAGGAGGGCACAAAGTATGAGATATTTAGAAATTTAGTGTTACAATCACTTCCTACGTCTACATTGCCAGTGAACAATGCTCTTGAACTGAAAATGAGAGAGCAACTGTTGTGTTGTGTATTTTTGGTTCTATCTTACTGAGGGATGCTGTGTGTCTTCATCATGCAGTGGCAGTCATAATAACTCCGTGATGTGAAGTACCTGCAGTGGCGTTTGTATGTGCTACATGTGTGGTAATCCCTGGCTGGAATAGCACAGCAAGCCTGGATTAAATGCCTTCAGTATAGAAAAGCTGGGAGCAATCCAAGAAGAAACAGTAGAAGATTGATAATTTTTGTTCATATTATCCTCTAGTTATGTAGAGATCTGTGAAATTGGTATTTGCACTTTTATGTGTGGTGTGGACAAGATAAGATAGCTACACAAGTGTTTACTGTAAGATCGTAGAAGAATGTGTGGAGATTGTTGTTGAAGAGACTCTTCATGTTTATTTAAGAGAATTTAATGTAATGTTGCAGAACCTTATTTCCATCATTATTCCAGATTGCTTGAGAAATGAAGTGTGAAAGACTTCTAGAGCCGTGGTCAAGATATAATTAATAGCTCAGTTGCAAATCAGAACTGCGAGTGAACATACTCAGAGCAGACAAAATAGCAGGAACATTGCATTCTGGGACCCTGGTAACAGGATGTAGAATAATTAATGCTGGAACTATATCAGACTGACAAAGAATGTTAGTAATTATTAATTGAAGATTCACTGGGAATTTATTATTGTTGTCATCAATGACAGCCACTTAAGAAATTGAACTTTAAGAAGAACTGTGTAGATAAATACAGGGTTATTACAAATCATTGGAGCGATTTCACAGCTTTACAATAACTTTATTATTTGAGATATTTTCACAATGCTTTGCACACACATACAGAAACTCAAAAAAGTTTTTTTAGGCATTCACAAATGTTCGATATGTGCCCCTTTAGTGATTTGGCAGACATCAAGCCGATAATCAAGTTCCTCCCACACTCAGCGCAGCATGTCCCCATCAATGAGTTCGAAAGCATCGTTTATGCAAGCCCGCAGTTCTGGCACGTTTCTTGGTGGAGGAGGTTTAAACACTGAATCTTTCACATAACCCCACTGAAAGAAATTGCATGGGGTTAAGCTGGGAGAGTGTGGAGGCCATGAGATGAATTGCTGATCATGATCTCCACCATGACCGATCCATCGGTTTTCCAATCTCCTGTTCAAGAAATGCCGAACATCATGATGGAAGTGCGGTGGAGCACCGTCCTGTTGAAAGATGAAGTCAGCGCTATCGGTCTCCAGTTGTGGCATGAGCCAATTTTCCAGCATGTCCAGATACACGTGTCCTGTAACGTTTTTTTTTTGCAGAAGAAAAAGGGGCCGTAAACTTTAAACCATCAGATTGCACAAAACATGTTAACTTTTGGTGAATTGCGAATTTGCTGCACGAATGCGTGAGGATTCTCTGCCGCCCAGATTCGCACATTGTGTCTGTTCACTTCACCATTAAGAAAAAATGTTGCTTCATCACTGAAAACAAGTTTCGCACTGAACGCATCCTCTTCCATGAGCTGTTGTAACCACGCCGAAAATTCAAAGCGTTTGACTTTGTCATTGGGTGTCAGGGCTTGTAGCAATTGTAAACGGTAAGGCTTCTGCTTTAGCCTTTTCCATAAGATTTTCCAAACCGTCGGCTGTGGTACGTTTAGCTCCCTGCTTGCTTTATTCGTCGACTTCCGCGGGCTACGCGTGAAACTTGCCCGCATGCGTTCAACCGTTTCTTCGCTCACTGCAGGCTGGCCCGTTGATTTCCCCTTACAGAGGCATCCAGAAGCTTTAAACTGCACATACCATCGCCGAATGGAGTTAGCAGTTGGTGGATCTTTGTTGAACTTCATCCTGAAGTGTCGTTGCACTGTTATGACTAACTGATGTGAGTGCATTTCAAGCACGACATACATTTTCTCGGCTCCTGTCGCCATTTTGTCTCACTGCGCTCTCGAGCACTCTGGCGGCAGAAACCTGAAGTGCGGCTTCAGCCGAACAAAACTTGATGAGTTTTTCTACGTATCTGTAGTGTGTCATGACCATATGTCAATGAATGGAGCTACAGTGAATTTATGAAATCGCTTCAATCATTGTAATAGCCCTGTACATATACAGACAGTTAAGCATTTCAGAAGAAATAATTTTGCAAAAAGTAACAATCTGAGTTCCCAGTGAAAGATACGTTGCAGAAGTTTGTGAAGTCCATTAGTCAGAAGATTGACTGCTGACACTACAAACAATGATGACTGTGTTCATCTGGTCCGGAAGAAGATTAATTATGAACTTCTTAATGTTTTAAATATATGTCAGTACTGTCTAAGAGAATGGTGGAAATAATGAAGGCTCTGGTGGATTTGAAGGCTGAGGCTGACGAGTTAAAAACTGAAATAAATGCTAGATTAGATAAAACCAGTTATGAGTTACATGCTAAACTAGGTACAACGACTGATACGATAGGTCAGACACATTCTGAATTAAAAGCAGATTTAAAGACCGTAAAAACATATTTCAAGCCTAAGAAATAAATAAAAATTTGTCAGAACTGGAATCCACTATCCTAAATGTGACATGAGAGCTACATTCAGATGTATGTGAACAGTCTGACTTAGTTATGAATCCAGTAAATAACTATTTTGTCAAACTAAATACAGATTTCAAAGATTCTCAAACACTGCAATCAGACTTATTGTTTCAGGGGAACTTAAAGATACAGATTTACTGCAATTTCAGGCTGTACACATTGCTCATTGTATTTCTTTATCTTTCATTTTCAGCACAAAATTCTTCCTTTCATACTGTCACGTGAGGTGTGATCAAAATGTAATGGAGATTTTTTTATTTTGCGGGTTCAGGTGTTTTAAATATTTAGCTTATTGTTGACAGTCAAAAAAGGTTATACATGCTTTTGAGTCCACAGAAAATTTTAACTTTCCAATAAAATGTTTCAAAAAATTTGCATTAAATTTTGCTTGAAAAATGGAATAAAGTGCAGTATCATATTTGAAATGTTGACTGTGGTTTTTGGCTGATCTACTACGAGTAAGACAAGAGTTTACAAGTGGTATAAATGTTACAAAGAGGGTCGAGAAGGTAGAAATTGAAGCTCCATGTGAGATTGTTTGGGCAAGATTCAGTATGAGCAGTGGGCATAAAATAATTGGCTCCTTCTATTGTACACCACACTTATCTCCTGATGTAAACTTTAGATGAAACCTCAGTCCACTTGTACCTAAGTTCTCCAATCATACTGTAAACATCAGTTGAGGCTTGAATCATCCAACAATTAATTGGGAAAATTAGAATTGTTTTGTTAGTAGCAGGTATGGTAAAACTTCCTGTGAAACTTTACTAAATGCCTTCTCTGGAAACTACCTAGAACAGATAGTTAGGAACCCCACTCATGATAGAAATATAGGGAATCTAATGGCAACAAGTGGATGTCTTTGAGGATGTCCACATATAAACTGGTATCAGTGATCGTGATGTTGTGGCAACAATGGTTACCTAAGTACAAAGGACAACTAAATCGAGCAGAAAGATATATATATTCAGGAAACTAGATAAAAAATCAGTATTGTCATATCTCAATGAGGAACTTGAAACTTTCAGAACAGGGCAGGAGCATATAGAGGAACTTTGGCTCAAGTTTAAAAGAATAGTTGGCCCCACACTGGATAGATATGTACCCAGTAGAACAATTCATAATGGGAGGGAACCTCCATGGTATACAGTCACTGTAAAGAAACTTCTAAAGAAGCAGAAATTACTGGATATTAGCTCTAAAACGAAGCGTAGGGCTGTAGGTAGAGAGATGCTGAATGAAACACATTTGGCTGTCAAGAGAGCAATGCTACTGTAGCAGGATATTGTCAAGTGACCTTTTGCAAAATTCAAAGAAATTGTGGTCATACGTAAAGGCTGTTAGTGACACCAAAGGTAGCATTGAGTCCCTAGCGAATGAGACAGGAACTGAAATTGAGTGTAGCAAAGCAAAAGCAGAAGCACTTAACTACATTTTCAAATGTTCCCTTACGAAGTAAAACTCAGGAGAACTGCCCCAATTTAATCCTTGTACCACTGAAAAGATGAATGAAATAAGTATTAGTGCTCCAGGTGTTGAGAAACAGCTGAAATTGTTTAAATTGAACAAAGCTCCAGGCACCAATCCCTGTCAGATTCTGTACTGAATTTGTGGCTGAGTTAGCACCTCTTCTAACTATAATCTATTGTAGATCCCTTGAACAAAAAACTGTGCCTAGTTCTAGGAAAAAGGCACAGGTCACACCTGGCTACAAGAAGGGTAGTAGAAGTGATCCGCAAAACTACTGTCCAGTATCCTTGACATTGATTCATTGTAAAAACTGAAAACATATTCTGAGCTCTAACATAATGAGGTACCTTGAACAGAATGACCTCTTCAGTGCAAACCAGCTTTGATTTCGAAAATATCGATCATGTGGAACCCAACTCACACTTTTCTCACGACATACTGAAAGCTTTGTATCAATGAAATCAGGTAGATTCTGTATTTATTGATTTCTGAAAAGCATTTGACTCAATAATAAACTTATGCTTAATGTCAAAAGTATGATCATATGGGGGTATCAAGTGAAATTTGTGACTGGATTGAGGACTGTTTGGTGGGGAGGAAGCAACATGTTATCATGGATGGAGAGTCATCGTCAGATGTTGACGTAACTTCGGGTGTGCCCCACGGAAGTGTGTTGCGACCCTTGCTGTTCATATTCGATATTAATGACCCTTCACACAATATTAATAGTAAAATCTGGATTTTTGCAGATTGTGTAGTTATCAATAATGGAGTACTAAATGCTCTGTCAGATCTTAATAAGATTTCTAAGTGGTGGAGAGATTGGCAACTTGCTTTAAATGTTAAGCAATGTAAAATTTTACAGTTTAGTGAATGAAAATACAGTTTCCTGTGAGCCACTGTTGGAATTGACCAACTTGTACAAATACATAGATGTAACACTTTGTAAGAATATGAAATGGGATGATCACATAGGTGCAGTCTTGGGTAAAGTAGGTGGTAGACTTCGGTTTATTGGTAGAATACTGGGTAATTGCAATCAGTCTACAAAAGAGATTGCTTACGGATAACTCATGCAAGTGGTTCTAGAATATTGCTCAAGTGTGTGGGACCAGTACCAGGTAGGATTAACAGGGGATGTTGAACGTATACAGAGAAGGACAACACCAATGGTCACACTTTTGTTTAATCCATGGGAGGGTTGTCACAGAGGTACTGAAGGAACTGAACTGGCAGACTTAATGCAACCCAAGAAAGTCTGTTAACAAAGTTCCAAGATTCGGCTTCAAATGATTACTCTAGGCATAGACTACAACCCCTTATGTATCATTCACATAGGGATCATGAGGACAAGATTAGAATAATTACTGCATACACAGAGGCATTTGATCAGTCAGCCTCCCCATGCTCCATATGTGAATGGAACAGGATGAAACCCTAATAACTGGTACAATGAGACATACCCTCTGCCATGCACCTCATGGTGGTTTGCAGAGTATAGATGTTAATGCAGACTGCCCTGTGTGCTCCGACACATCAATTACTGACAACAGTGTGGAGTAAGTAAAGAAAATGGTTCTGGAAAATCACCATCAGAGAGGTTTCTGATGATTTCAGCATATCTTTTGGCTCATGCCAAGCAACTTTTTTGAGCGTATTTGGCAGGAAACGTGTAGCAGCAAAGTTTGTTTCGAAATTTTTGAATTTTGACTAAAAACAACGTCATGTAGAGATCACTAATGAATTGCTGAATTAAGTCGACAATGATCCAGAACTTCTAGAGAAGGTGACAAAACATGAATATATGGGTATGATGTCAAAACAAAGGCCCATTCGTCGCAGTGGAAACTGCCAAAGAGCCAAGACTGAAAAAAATTCGATTAGTTGGATCGCTTGTGAAGCTCCTTCTCACTGTTTTCTTTGAGTACAGTGGTATACTGCATCACAAGTTACTGCCTTCTGATCATACAGTCAATGAGGAATACTACATGGAAGTCATGCGCTGTTTGTATGAAGCAATCCAATGACCACACTTGTGACAGAATCGCTCATGGAAATTGCGTCGTGATAATGCTCCTGCTCACATCTCAACACTTGTTCATGATTATTTTGTCAAAAAATCAAACTTTTATGTTGCTTGAGCCACTATGTTTTTCTGGCATGCTCCCCTGGGGCTTCTTTCTATTCCCAGGGCTCAAGAGAACCATGAAAGGATATCATTGTGCCACCATTGATGAGATAAAAACAGAATCGCTGAAGAAGCTGAATAATGAAAACTGAGTTCCAGATGTGCTTTCAAGACTGGTAAAAGAGCTGGCATACTTGTATTACATCTGAGGGGGATTACTTTGTATGAGGCAAAGTTGATATTGATAACAAATAAAGATTCTTTAAGAAAAATATAAATTCCCGTTAGTTTTTGATCACACCTTGTATATTATTTACTTTCAAGTGTTTCTGTAACTATTCTGTTGTGAGGTAGTAGTGTAAAGGAAAGATATCTAAAATGGTAGACACTAAGTATATATGTGGAGAGAGTCAAATGAATTTTATTGAGGAGTGAAGGAGTAGCAGAAGGAGTAAATTTTATGAAATGATGTAAAGAAATTTCTCACTTTTTAAAAAATCTGATGTCTTATTTAGTCAATGGCCTTGCCGCAGTGGTAACACCGGTTCCTGTCAGATCACCGAAGTTAAGTGCTGTCGGGCACTGGATGGGTGACTATTCGGTCTGCCGAGCACTGTTGGCAAGCGGGGTGCACTCAGCCCTTGTGAGGCAAACTGAGGATCTAGAAGTAGTGGCTCCAGTCTCATAAACTGAGAAAATGGCCGGGAGAACGGTGTGCTGACCACATGCCCCTCCATATCCGCATCCGAGTGACACCTGTGAGCTGAGGATGACATGGCAGCCGGTCTATACAATTGGGCCTTCATGGCCTGTTCGGCCGGAGTTTAGTTTTAGATGTCTTATTTACATTCACTATTGTTTAAGAGATTTGAATAACCTTGTTCTTATTTATCTCACATGTCCCTATCAGGAGTGTACATGGTGGTATCTGTGATTCAAATAAGAATTTGGCAATGCGTTAGCGATGTCTGAGTGTGGCATACTACAGATCCCATTTCACCTTCCTTTGAGATCTTTGAATCATCTTCTGTATCTATGTACTTCCCTTTGAGGTCTTTTGAATTATCATGTATGCTATTACTGCTGAAAATATGTAATTTGTGTTACCGTGTCTCACTTTGATGTCTTCGAGTTGTCATAAATTCTATGTTATTGAAATATATACCACTCATTTTGAAATTATATCTATGTCCCTGGTTTGAGATTTTGACAAGTCAGTTCCAATTGTGAGTTACCCTCCCCCCACCTAACCCCCGTGGGGCTAGGGCCTCCTGTCCCATCGAGTGGACCGATTGCCTTTTGCAAGTTTATCTAGTTGACACTATTTCAATGACTTGTGTGTCCATGAGGATGAAATTATGATGAGGATGAAATTATGATGAACACAACACCCAGTCCCTGAGTGATGAAAATTTCTGACCCAGCCAAGCAAGTGTGGTCATGGAGGGGTGCTGCTTAATATTTACCTAAAAGTGAGCAATGTGAGTGTAGGCTTCAGTTTAGAACAGCATTTGCCCTATGGCCCTCTGAACATTCCCCCACCACTGCCACTCTCCCCATGTTTCCCCAGCCAACTGCACATCTAGTGACCATGGCATTTTGTGTGCACTGTATATACATTTTCATTTTATTTTATTTTTTTTGTACATGTTGCTCCTCAGTTTGTGTCTCAGTGGCATGACTGTCTCAATGCAGGATGGTGTGCGCTGCTGGTAAAGCTCATAAGAAAACAGAAAAAAATTGTTGGTCCTATGTCTGCCAAATATCTGGAGAAAATGATTACAAAATTCGAAAATTCAGATTCTTTTAAAGTGCAATGTAGCAGAGGGAGGAATATGATTGATCCGGTGTCAGTGAAGATATGGTCACAGCATTGCAGGAAGAGTTGAGCAGCTGTGTGCAAACATTCAGTGCATGGGGAACCTGATCTGTTGTGGGATAAGCTGTTTCTCAGTTCTCAGTTTCAACTTGTGGCAGAAAAATGTGGACAGTATATTGAACATGTCTTGCTCCAGTCTCACGACAATTAAAAACTGGTTTCCGTGTTGCTTTTTGTGTGGCTCATGGTCTCAGGACAACAAAAAACTGATTTCATTGTTGCTTTTGATGCAGTTTTTGACCTCAGTATAATTAAAAACCGATGTCATTGTTGCTTTTTATGCAGTTTTTGGCACCCAGACAATAAAAACGGACCCTTCCCGTTTGCCATGGTGTATGGGCTTAGTTGACTAAAAGTGCCACAATCATTGAATGCCAAATTTGTGCAGATACGCACATTGCAGAGAATGGTTGGTTTAATATGCAACTCGCACCACAACTGTCATATTGCAACTCATCGATCATTTGTAGTGGAATCCATTTATGTTATGATGCCTGCAGTGCCATCTAGTGGGGAAAGCTTTGTTAATTTTTTTCTTTTTGTTTTCATATCATTTTTCCCTTCTTTGATAATATTCCATTTAAATTTGACATCATTCTGGGCATCGTTTTTTATTTATTTATTTTTTACACCATTTCGAAACTGGAAGTTTAATTATGATCGAGCTGCATATTCTTCAAAATACTTATGTAGATTTTGTCAATACCCTGTTTCTCAAGGGCAGTTTCCAGATTTGGTTGGAACGGAGTCAAAAGCGTTCTCAAACCTGTAGTGTTGCTACCCACTCTTTGAATAAAAGTAATGAGGTCTCTTGCAAAAGCAATAAGTAGTAGTTAGAAATCTGCTGTAGAGCACTGCGTTAGCAGCAAGTGCCATTGTGGCAAATGGGCACAATAAAAGACACACAAAAGGTTGCGAGCAAGGATAACTGAGTGCAGCAGTAAACTACACCACACAGCAGTAACAACTTAACAAGTGGGTCGTCACCACACCAGGTCAAGTGTCTTATTATGGGCAACATGACTAGGTACCGACTTTTAGTGAGACAAATGCACACAAGAGGCACTTAAGTAAGTCTGAATTTTGAGACAGGAAGACTTCTCATTGCTGGAGACCAGCAGCACCACTAATGACACCAGAACTATGCCAGACAGTGAGACAACTGGACATCGCCACAGCAACCATGGGCTCGAGATGAGTTGTGCTTCCCACCAGCACTAACTGCTTCACAAAACTTCGGGCCATAGCCCTGACGGCCTGACGTCTGTGCCAGCTGTCACCAATATGGAGCTCCTAGTTGGACATGGCGCCTCAGCACCAGCTGCCATCCGACTCCTGCAGGAGGGTGTTGGGTTGAACCCTGCACTCAGCTGTCTCCACATTGGTAAGGGTCTGCCAGGGTTCCATGCCACAGAGGTAAGTAGGATGCTGCTGAAGGCAATGACTGTGACCTGCGTCACAGGTTGCCAGCTCGGCATCCAGTGTGGAAGCCACCGTCCATATGTCTGCGCTGGCCAGGGGCAACACAGGGAGTCATATTTGCTCTCTGAGTCATGAAATGTCATGTATTAGAGTGAAATAAAGTCATTCTCTACTGTCAACAGCATTTCCAGTGGACCCTCCATCCTGTCAACCCATCACTCAGACCTCTGACTCTTCAAAATCTATGAGTAATAGGCAAACTCATTGCTTATTGCTCCTTTCTGTAATTCTGTTCAAGACTTGCAAGTGGTTCGTCGTGCTGTAAAATACAGCACAATGAAGGTGTCTTGTTCATTTGTTGATTAAGCCTTAAGCTTTTTTATGTTGTTGTTGCTGTTGTTGTGGTCTTCAGTCCTGAGACTGGTTTGATGCAGCTCTCCATGCTATTCTATCCTGTGCAAGCTTCTTCATCTCCCAGTACCTACTGCAACCTACATCCTTCTGAATCTGCTTAGTGTATTCATCTCTTGGTCTCCCTCTACAATTTTTACCCTCCACGCTGCCCTCCAATACTAAATTGGTGATCCCTTGATGCCTCAGAACATGTCCTACCAACCGATCCCTTCTTCTAGTTAAGTTGTGCCACAAACTTCTCTTCTCCCCAATCCTGTTCAATACCTCCTCATTATTTATATGATCTACCCATCTAATCTTCAGCATTCTTCTGTAGCACCACTTTTCAAAAGCTTCTATTCTCTTCTCATCCAAACTAGTTATCGCCCATATTTCACTTCCATACATGGCTACACTCCATACAAATACTTTCAGAAACGACTTCCTGACACTTAAATCAATACTTGATGTTAACAAATTTCTCTTCTTCAAAAACGCTTTCCTTGCCATTGCCAGTGTACATTTTTTATATCCTCTCTACTTCGACCATCATCAGTTATTTTGCTCCCCAAATAGCAAAACTCCTTTACTACTTTAAGTGTCTCATTTCCTAATATAATTCTCTCAGCATCACCAGACTTAATTCGACTACATTCCATTATTCTTGTTTTGATTTTGCTGATGTTCATCTTATACCCTCCTTTCATGACACTGTCCATTCCGTTCAACTGCTCTTCCAAGTCCTTTGCTGTCTCTGACAGAATTACAATGTCATCGGCGAACCTCAAAGTTATTATTTCTTCTCCATGGATTTTCATACCTACTCCGAATTTTTCTTTTGTTTGCTTTACTGCTTGCTCAATATACAGATTGAATAACATCGGGGATAGGCTACAACCCTGTCTCACTCCCTTCCCAGCCACTGCTTCCCTTTCGTGCCCCTCGACTCTTATAACTGCCATCTGGTTTCTGTACAAATTGTAAATAACCTTTTGCTCCCTGTATTTTACCCCTGCCACATTCAGAATTTGAAAAGAGAGTATTCCAGTCAACATTGTCAAAAGCTTTCTCTAAGTCTACAAATGCTAGAAACGTAGGTTTGCCTTTCCTTAATCTAGCTTCTAAGATAAGTCGTAGGATCAGTATTGCCTCACGTGTTCCAACATTTCTACGGAATCCAAACTGATCTTCCCCGAGGTCAGCTTCTATCACTTTTTCCATTCGTCTGTAGAGAATACGCATTAGTATTTTGCAGCTGTGACGTATTAAACTGATTGTTCAGTAATTTTCACATCTGTCAGCACCTGCTTTCTTTGGGATTGGAATTATTATATTCTTCTTGAAGTCTGAGGGTATTTAGCCGGTCTCATACATCTTGCTCACCAGATGGTAGAGTTTTGTCAGGACTGGCTCTCCCAAGGCCGTCAATAGTTCTAATGGAATGTTGTCTACTCTCGGGGCCTTATTTTGACTCAGGTCTTTCAGTGCTCTGTCAAACTCTTCACGCAGTATCGTATCTCCCATTTCATCTTCATCTACATCCTCTTCCATTTCCATAATATTGTCCTGAAGTACATTGCCCTTGTATAGACCCTCTATATACTCCCTCCACCTTTCTGCTTTCCCTTCTTTGTTTAGAACTGGGTTTCCAGCTGAGCTCTTGATATTCATACAAGTGGTTCTCTGTTCTCCAAAGGTCTCTTTAATTTTCCTGTAGGCAGTATCTACACTCCTGGACACTGCGAGAGGGCTGTACAAGCAATGATCACACACACGGCACAGCGGACACACCAGGAACCGTGGTGTTGTCCGTCGAATGGCACTAGCTGCGCAGCATTTGTGCACCGCCGCCGTCAGTGTCAGCCAGTTTGCCGTGGCATACGGAGCTCCATCGCAGTCTTTAACACTGGTAGCATGCCGTGACAGCGTGGACGTGAACCGTATGTGCAGCTGACGGACTTTGAGCGAGGGCGTATAGTGGGCATGCGGGAGGCCGGGTGGACGTACCGCCCAATTGCTCAACACGTGGGGCGTGAGGTCTCCACAGTACATCGATGTTGTCGCCAGTGGTCGGCGGAAGGTGCACGTGCCCGTCGACCTGGGACCGGACTGCAGCGAAGCACGGATGCACGCCAAGACCGTAGGATCCTACGCAGTGCCGTAGGGGACCGCACCGCCACTTCCCAGCAAATTAGGGACACTGTTGCTCCTGGGGTATCGGCGAGGACCATTCGCAACCGTCTCCATGAAGCTGGGCTACAGTCCCGCACACCGTTAGGCCGTCTTCCGCTCACGCCCCAACATCGTGCAGCCCGCCTCCAGTGGTGTCGCGACAGGCGTGAATGGAGGGACGAATGGAGACGTGTCGTCTTCAGCGATGAGAGTCGCTTCTGCCTTGGTGCCAATGATGGTCGTATGCGTGTTTGGCGCCGTGCAGGTGAGCGCCACAATCAGGACTGCATACGACCGAGGCACACAGGGCCAACACCCGTCATCATGGTGTGGGGAGCGATCTCCTACACTGGCCGTACACCACTGGTGATCGTCGAGGGGACACTGAATAGTGCACGGTACATCCAAACCGTCATCGAACCCATCGTTCTACCATTCCTAGACCGGCAAGGGAACTTGCTGTTCCAACAGGACAATGCACGTCCGCATGTATCCCGTGCCACCCAACGTGCTCTAGAAGGTGTAAGTCAACTACCCTGGCCAGCAAGATCTCCGGATCTGTCCCCCATTGAGCATGTTTGGGACTGGATGAAGCGTCGTCTCACGCGGTCTGCACGTCCAGCACGAACGCTGGTCCAACTGAGGCACCAGGTGGAAATGGCATGGCAAGCCGTTCCACAGGACTACATCCAGCATCTCTACGATCGTCTCCATGGGAGAATAGCAGCCTGCATTGCTGCGAAAGGTGGATATACACTGTACTAGCGCCGACATTGTGCATGCTCTGTTGCCTGTGTCTATGTGCCTGTGGTTCTGTCAGTGTGATCATGTGATGTATCTGACCCCAGGAATGTGTCAATAAAGTTTCCCCTTCCTGGGACAATGAATTCACGGTGTTCTTATTTCAATTTCCAGGAGTGTATCTTACCCCTAGTGAGATAACCCTCTACATCCGTACATTTGTCCTCTAGCCATCCCTGCTTAGCCATTTTGCACTGCCTGTCGATCTTGTTTTTGAGACGTTTGTATTCCTTTTTGCCTGCTTCATTTACTGCATTTTTATATTTTCTCCTTTCGTCAATTAAATTCAGTATTTCTTCTGTTACCCAAGGATTTCTACCAGCCCTCGTCTTTTTACCTACTAGATCCTCTGCTGCCTTCTCTACTTTATCGCTCAAAGTTACCCATTCTTCTTCTACTGTATTTCTTTCCCTCATTCCTGTCAATTGTTCCCTTATGCTCTCTGTGAAAGTCTGTACAACCTCTGATCCTTTCAGTTTATCCAGGTCCCATCTCCTTAAATTCCCACCTTTTTTGCAGTTTCTTCAGTTTTAATCTACAGTTCATAACCAATAGATTGTGATCAGAGTCCACATCTGCCCCTGGAAATGTCTTACAATTTAAAATCTGGTTCCTAAATCTCTGTCTTACCATTATGTAATCTACCTGAAACCTGTCAGTATCTCCAGGCTTCTTCCAAGTATACAACCTTCTTTTATGATTCTTGAAACAAGTGTTAGCTATGATTAAGTTGTGCTCTGTGCAAAATTCTATCAGGCGGCTTCCTCTTTCATTTCTTAGCCCCAATCCATATTCACCTACTTCGTTTCCTTCTCTCCCTTTTCCTACTGATGAATTCCAGTCACCCATGACTATTAAATTTTCGTCTCCCTTCACTATCTGAATAATTTCTTTTATTTCATCACACATTTCTTCAATTTCTTCGTCATCTGCAGAGCTAGTTGGCATATAAACTTGTACTACTGTAGTAGGTGTGGGCTTCGTGTCTATCTTGGCCACAATAATGCGTTCACTATGCTGTTTGTAGTAGCTTACGCGCATTCCCATTTTTTTTATTCATTATTAAACCGACTCCTGCAATACCCCTATTTGGTTTTGTATTTATAACCCTGTATTCACCTGACCAGAAGTCTTGTTCCTGCTGCCACCAAACTTCACTAATTCTCACTATATCTAACTTTAACCTATCCATTTCCCTTTTTAAATTTTCTAACCTACCTGCCCGATTAAGGGATCTGACATTCCACGCTCCGATCCGTAGAACGCCAGTTTTCTTTCTCCTGATAAGGATGTCCTCTTGAGTAGTCCCCGCCCGGAGATCTGAATGGGGGACTATTTTACCTCCGGAATATTTTACCCAAGAGGACGCCATCATCATTTAATCATACAGTAAAGATGCATACCCTCGGGAAAAATTACGGCCGTAGTTTCCCCTTGCTTTCAACCGTTTGCAGTACCAGCACAGCAAGACTGTTTTGGTTAGTGTTACAAGGCCAAATCAGTCAATCATCCAGACTGTTGCCCCTGCAACTACTGAAAAGGCTGCTGCCCCTCTTCAGGAACCACACGTTTGTCTGGCCTCTCAACAGATACCCCTCAGTTGTGGTTGCACCTACGGTACGGCTATCTGTATCGCTGAGGCACGCAAACCTCCCCACCAACAGCAAGGTCCATGGTTCTTGGGTACTTGGTGATGATTTCAGAGAAAGTTTGTACATTACAGAGAGTAGGCTAATAGGTCTATAGTTTTTTGTGTCTGTATGTGTTCCATTTCTTTTGAAGGAGAGTAATTACAGTACTGTTCCAGTTTTGGAGAATAGGCTTGTACCGCAAAAGTTCCGCAAGTAATTTTCCATATAACTTTTCCTCTTTTGTATTAAGCCACCACTATCACCTCTAAGTGACTGCCATTTGTTCATATTTCTAATGATGCAATACATCACACGTTGGATTGTTTCCAGAGTATCATTATTTTTGTTATTATCTGTGTTTCTGATTGGCCTATTGAATTGTGCAAATATTTAAAAACATCTTGCAATTTATATATAATTTTTTCTCTGTTGTTAGTTCCTGTGCCATCTCCTGTCTTAAATTATCAGATGTGGTGTTTACTCCAAAATATGTTTTTGTTTTTTTTCTTTGTGCACTTACAGCTTTCAGTAGTGACATGGGATGAGATTTTTGGTTACCAAAATGGTTATGATAGATGGGTCTTTCAGAAGCAACAAAAGAAGTTTATGCCCGTGCCTACCTGCTGCTCCTCAGGTTAATGATTTTCCTAATTGGACAAGTTAACCAACCCAACCTACTGTCCTCTGGTTTTGACCCAAAATTGTTACTTTTTGTCTTTGTGGCAGCTATCTCAATATCCTTGTCAAACATAATGTCTCACATGAAGTTTTTTTTTCCACATTAATTTTTTTGTCTCATGTTTCTATTCATAACTGATCACAAGCACCCAGCCCCATCACTGATATGTCCAATTTTGTCATATATTTATAGACTGTCCTTGCATTTTTCCTTTGCTCACTGCCACTTCTGACTACTTAGGTTTCCAAATGTCATTGATTGGTAGCATTTCATTATTGACTTCCCTATTGTGGTGTCCCCATAACTCCCTCCCAAATCAAAGTCATGGCTGGATTCTTCACCTGTTTACTGTAAAATGCAATTTCTACATAATTTTTCTCTCTCACTTTCGACAGACATGGGAACTACAGGTTCCGAAAAATTGTGAATTTGGTTACCTTTTGTATGCACCTGTTACATCGCAAATATATATATTTTTTCCTTTCTATGTGTGACTTCAGTTTAGTGTTCAACATTTTCCTTGTATCGTGATGAAATTATTTGTAAGTTTGTGTTATGTAACAAACAAGGGAAATGGATAGGTTAAAGTTACATATAGTGGGAATTAGTGAAGTTCGGTGGCAGGAGGAACAGGACTTCTGGTCAGATGAGTACAGGGTTATAAATACAAAATCAAATAGGGGTAATGCAGGAGTAGGTTTAATAATGAATAAAAAAATAGGTGTACGGGTAAGCTACTACAAACAGCATAGTGAACGCATTATTGTGGCCAAGATAGATATGAAGCACATGCCTACTACAGTAGTACAAGTTTATATGCCAACTAGCTCTGCAGATGACGAAGAAATTGATGAAATGTATGATGAGATAAAAGAAGTTATTCAGGTAGTGAAGGGAGACGAAAATTTAATAGTCATGGGTGACTGGAATTCATCAGTAGGAAAAGGGAGAGAAGGAAACATAGTAGGTGAATATGGATTGGGGCTAAGAAATGAAAAAGGAAGCCGCCTAGTAGAATTTTGCGCAGAGCATAACTTAATCATAGCTAACACTTGGTTTAAGAATCATAAAAGAAGGTTGTATACATGGAAGAACCCTGGAGATACTAAAAGGTATCAGATAGATTATATAATGGTAAGACAGAGATTTAGGAACCAGGTTTTAAATTGTAAGACATTTCCAGGGACAGATGTGGACTCTGATCGCAATCTATTGGTTATGAACTGTAGATTAAAACTGAAGAAACTGCAAAAACGTAGGAATTTAAGGAGATGGGACCTGGATAAACTGACTAAACCAGAGATTCTACAGAGTTTCAGGGAGAGCATGAGGGAACATTTGACAGGAATGGGGGAAAGAAATACAGTAGAAGAAGAATGGGTAACTTTGAGAGATAAAGTAGTGAAGGCAGCAGAGGATCTAGTAGGTAAAAAGACGAGGGCTGGTAGAAATCCTTGGGTAACAGAAGAAATACTGAATTTAATTGATGAAAGGAGAAAATATAAAAATGCAGTAAATGAAGCAGGCAAAAAGGAATACAAACGTCTCAAAAACAAGATCCACAGGAAGTGCAAAATGGCTAAGCAGGGATGGCTAGAGGACAAATGTACGGATGTAGAGGGTTATCTCACTAGGGGTAAGATAGATACTGCCTACAGGAAAATTAAAGAGACCGTTGGAGAACAGAGAACCACTTGTATGAATATCAAGAGCTCAGCTGGAAACCCAGTTCTAAACAAAGAAGGGAAAGCAGAAAGGTGGAGGGAGTATATAGAGGGTCTATACAAGGGCAATGTACTTCAGGACAATATTATGGAAATGGAAGAGGATGTAGATGAAGATGAAATGGGAGATACGATACTGCGTGAAGAGTTTGACAGAGCACTGAAAGACCTGAGTCAAAACAAGGCCCCGGGAGTAGACAACATTCCATTAGAACTATTGACGGCCTTGGGAGAGCCAGTCCTGACAAAACTCTACCATCTGGTGAGCAAGATGTATGAGACAGGCGAAATACCCTCAGACTTCAAGAAGAATATAATAATTCCAATCCCAAAGAAAGCAGGTGCTGACAGATGTGAAAATTACCGAACAATCAGTTTAATATGTCACAGCTGCAAAATACTAACGCGAATTATTTACAGACGAATGGAAAAACTGATAGAAGCCAACCTCGGGGAAGATCAGTTTGGATTCCGTAGAAATGTTGGAACACGTGAGGCAATACTGACCCTACGACTTATCTTAGAAGCTAGAGTAAGGAAAGGCAAACCTACGTTTCTAGCATTTGTAGACTTAGAGAAAGCTTTTGAAAATGTTGACTGGAATACTCTCTTTCAAATTCTGAAGATGGCAGGGATAAAATACAGAGAGCGAAAGGCTATTTACAATGTGTACAGAAACCAGATGACAGTTATAAGAGTCGAGGGGTATGAAAGGGAAGCAGTGGTTGGGAAGGGAGTGAGACAGGGTTGTAGCCTATCCCCGATGTTATTCAATCTGTATATTGAGCAAGCAATAAAGGAAACAAAAGAAAAATTCGGAGTAGGTATTAAAATCCATGGAGAAGAAATAAAAACTTTGAGGTTCGCCGATGACATTGTAATTCTGTCAGAGACAGCAAAGGACTTGGAAGAGCAGTTGAACGAAATGGACAGCATCTTGAAAGGAGGGTATAAGATGAACATCAACAAAAACAAAACGAGGATCATGGAATGTAGTCGAATTAAGTCGGGTGATGCTGAGGGAATCAGATTAGGAAATGAGACACTTAAAGTAGTAAAGGAGTTTTGCTATTTGGGGAGCAAAATAACTGATGATGGTCGAAGTAAAGAGGATATAAAATGTAGACTGGCAATGGCAAGGAAAGCGTTTCTTAAGAAGAGAAATTTGTTAACATCGAGTATTGATTTAAGTGTCAGGAAGTCGTTTCTGAAAGTATTTGTGTGGAGTGTAGCCATGTATGGAAGTGAAACGTGGGCGATAAATAGCTTAGACAAGAAGAGAATAGAAGCTTTCGAAATGTGGTGCTGCAGAAGAATGCTGATGATTAGATGGGTTGATCACATAACTAATGAGGAGGTAATGAATAGAATTGGGGAGAAGAGGAGCTTGTGGCACAACTTGACTAGAAGAAGGGACCGGTTGGTAGGACATGTTCTGAGACATCGAGGGATCACCAATTTAATATTGGAGGGCAGCACGGAGGGTAAAAATCGTAGAGGGAGACCAAGAGATGAATACACTAAGCAGATTCAGAAGGATGTAGGTTGCAGCAGGTACTGGGAGATGAAGAAGCTTGCACAGGATAGAATAGCATGGAGAGCTGCATCAAACCAGTCTCAGGACTGAACACCACAACAACAACAAACAAACACATCACAATTCTCAATTAAATATTTTCTAAATAACGTTGTGTTATTTCCAGCTTGTTGCAAGCCTTTTCATGTGACCTAAATTTTGCGGCTTAAATGTCAGTTAAAATGTATATTTACTCAGGCAGCTTCTCATTTTCCCTCAATAGTTTCAGTGGTCCATGCCTCAAACCTGTCCATGCCAGAAAAATTTGCGATCATCACCAGAAATCTAACCCAAGATCTATGCATAAGCAGCAAAATACATTAACAATTAGACTACTTGGCAATATATTTACCAAACAACAATATAAGGCATGTAAAAGAATTGTCGTACTGTTATGACTGTTATTCGTGAACAAATTGTTCTATTTTACTCTGTAGCACCTGAAGATAAGTTCTTGGCCTAAGAGACTCAATGTTTCTTTGACTATGGTTACCTAGATATCTGTAAAATTGCGTTATATGGCCCTTATCATGGAGACCATTCAGCAGTGTGGAACAAGTCAAAGGAAACGTCAGCAGCATGAAGTGACTGTCAGAAATATTGTGTAGGTTGCATTGTCAATTAACTGTCATTAATATAGAATAGAATAGAATCTTTATTGTTGCATGACATGTTATATACAATCATTTGATTGAAACCGGAGCCTCATCAGTGAATAAGTCCATGCCTACCTAAGTATACCTGAACAAGATACATTAAAATAATGCATATTGATGCTCCTGGGAGCACATTACAACATAAAAAGATAATTACATGTTAGATTCCTTCCTTTTTTTAAAAATTTCCACTGTGATTTGAAATAATTGTTTTAAAGTATTTTTGTTTCTGTAGTTTATAAATATGGACATACTTCAAAGGCCACATACTTTCATAAAAGTAGTATATATGTTTACATCTAGATGTTTAGATACATAGTTCACATGATACTTAGCTTATAAGTATGGACACATATAAAAAGAACAAATACCTCCATTAAAACTGAACATAAGCATACACATAGAATGTAATGTAGAAAAAACAGGAAAACAAAACAGATGTAATACTCCTACCTGTCTTCCTTGTTTATAAAAAATCATCCACACTGTAATAGCTTCTGCTTTTTAAATATTTTTCAATGTTTGCACAGGTGGATTCTAGCTTGCAGTTCTTCAATTTTGAGTGGATTTTATTGCTAAGCTTCAAAGCCATGTAATATGGAGTATTTTCAAATAATGTTAGGCTGTGGCAAGGTAACATGTAATATTGTTTGTGCCTTGTTTCATAAGTATGTGTAAATGAATTTCCCTCAAAAAGATGTGGGTTTTTAACTCAAAGAGAAGTGTTTCATATATAAACGTGGAAGAAATTGTCTGTAAGTCAAAGCTTGCAAATAAAGGTTTGCATGATTGTCTGTTGTTTGTTCCAATCATAGCTCTGATAATTTTTTCAGTAGCTTGAACAGTCTGAGGAGGCTTCCTTTTTCAACTCCCCCCAAAATTATGCCATATCTTAAAGTTGATATAAAACATGCATGATACACAATTTTCTTAACATCTAAGTCATTTACTTTATTCAGAACCCTCATTGTGTAAACAAAACTATTTAACAGCTTCAGTTAGCAAGCCATATGATCAGTCCATGACAAGTTTTTGTTTATGGTCATTCCCAGAAATTTGACAGAATGTGCAGTTATCAGTTCTCTGCCTTCATAACTTAACTGTGTTACGTATTCAACAGTTTGTTTGGTCCTGAAGTGTACAATTTGTGTTTTTGTTAAGTTTAGTTTCGTAGTATTATTATTTAACCAATTTTCTAGCTCATAAGGAGTCTGTTTTGTTTTCTGTGCTAATTCTTCAGTGTTTTTAAAGCATACTACTTTTGTTGAGTCATCTGCATACAGAATTGTATCTGAAGTTACCATACATGGCATGTCATTTATATAATATAGAAATAGTAATGGGCCTAGTATGGATCCCTATGGTACACCTGCTTGTATTTTCTTCCAACGAGAACAAGCTTTCACACCCTTATGTTGTATAACTACTCTCTGCTTCCTATTTTTGATATACGACTTGAACCAATTTAAAGATTTTTCATGGAAGCCGTAAGAAGCTAATTTGAGGAGCAGCTGCTTATGGTTTACCATATCAAACGCCTTACTGAGGTCACAGAAGATACTGTATTCCACTTTTATGCTTACACATGCTACGAGTGAAGGTGAAAGTAGCAGTAAAGCTGCATCTTGGAAATAAGTTGCTTCATCCTTAGTTATATTAAGTATAATATGCTACTACTGGGATTGCCATCAATCTCAGTATATCAGAACCATCACCATTATATACTGTATTGTCCCACAATCCTGAAAAGAGCCAATTTTATCCCAAATTTCCAAAATACTGTTACGAGTTTGTTTCAAGTGCTGAAGTATGTCATGTGTTAGCACAACATGTAAATGCAGCCTCAGTTTTATTTATGTCAACTAGTTTATGTTGACACTGTTGTGTCACAGATGGTGTTGCATGTTGCGTATCCTGTATCAACGATGCAAGCACATTCTAGATTTGACGCCATAATTTGAGAAAATACCAGACTTCTCTTGTAGCATTTAAGCAGTGCCAAATGGAAGAATCAGGCAGATCCCATTTGAATAGCATTTTGATAAGACGATTCTTTCTAAATGTAATATGAACAACAAGTGCAAGTTAGTAATTTTTGAAGTATTTACTTGGGGTATACAGGGTGTGAAGTGTATTGTGACTTATACTTCGATAATGAAAGTGTTATTATCAACTGTTTGCCATCTAATAAACTTATCATTGCCTTGAAAATGCCCAAGGATAGAAAGTGTCACTTTTTTGATGATTATTCAAAAGAGTGGTCTTTCATCAAGAAAGGACATACAGATCTGGATTGTATGAGATTTGTAGCTGCTTCATCTCAGTAATACACAGAGGTGAGACAGATGTGGGGCATCACATTTCTACGAAGAATCATACAAATAGATTCACAGTAGTGTCGACATCAAACGCTATTTCCACACATTCTTGATTGAAGAAGATATCCAGGAAGAATTGCTCATTCCTGCTGCAGAACTAACAACAGCTTATAAAGTGTCAAGCATCGTCACTCCTTCAGTTCTCTTGACTGTACCGTAAAACTGAATGCCCCAATGTATCCTGACTCCAAACTAGCCAAGAAGCAGTCTACAGCCAGGAACAAAGCTACAGCAATTGTTAAAATATTCTCACACCACACTTTGTGTCCAAACACATAAAACTATTCCAAGAAGTTTCATTTTATGATACAGGGGCAAAGCATCGAACCACAAGGCTGAAAAGTTGTTTCCTTTAGTTGTTCAGTATTTGACTCAAATTGATGGAATCCAACAGAAGCTCTAGAAGTTTGATTCACTGAATAACAAAACATTAGAGACAGTTACAAAGTTTTGTGTCGACGCTTTAAGACAATTGTCAGATTCCATTGTATAAATTAATTGCTTTTTGTGGAGATGATACCAATACCAGCTTCAGATGGCTTCATCGATAGTGCCAGCAGAATGTGTTTCACCAATTCTAAGAAGAACTAGGAAAAAATGTATAAGGAATTGGATGCCCTGCCCCTGTTCTCCACAATACTATATCAAGTGCTTGGAGTCTTAACTGTTGACATTGAAATAATCATCATGAAAATATTTAATTATTTTCAATATGTGTGGTAAGGACAGAGAAACTGAAAGTTTTGCTTACGCATTGATGTCAATCATCAGACTCTTCTGCCTCACTCAAAAACAAGATGACTGTCATTGGTGCCTGCAGTTGAGAGAATTCTCAAACTTTGGATTCCTTTAAAACAATTTTTTGACTCTTAATAGTTTCAAATTTCTTCTGTAGTCCAGTCAGTGAAATTTACATGTTCCTGCAGCCAGACTTGGCTCTATTTGAAAAAAAATATAAAAAGCTTGTAGAAGAGTAAAGTCTTAATTTTTGAAATAAGAAGTATATTATTGGCACTCAAAAATGTCTGAATGAAAGGAAGACTGCTAATTTTATTGGCCTGCACACCACGAAGAATTTGAAGAAATTAAGGAAATAAATAACTGGATTTCAAAACTTGAAGAAGAGACAGTGGCTTTCTATGCCACAGCATTTGATTACTTCGAGAAATGGGCTATTTCATCTCATAAATATCAGGTATTCAATTGGATGACACTATCTGAAATCCCGGATTGGGTGATAATTGAAAACACTATTAGATACCTGACTAAAATGGTGTGAAGATTTCAGGTGACAATTGTTTTCAGGAATGTAGGTATCTGAAGCGCTTTTTAGAAGCTAAGTATGACTGGAAAAATGGAAGTCTAAACACTGTGTGAAAGAAAGGTGGATTTACTTTATGAAGGGAGCTGAATATCAATCTACAAGCTTACTTGCATGGAGTTTTATAAATATGTACATCTACATCTACATTGATACTCCGCAAGCCACCCAACGGTGTGTGGCGGAGGGCACTTTACGTGCCACTGTCATTACCTCCCTTTCCTGTTCCAGTCGCGTATGGTTCGCGGGAAGAACGACTGTCTGAAAGCCTCCGTGCGCGCTCTAATCTCTCTAATTTTACATTCGTGATCTCCTCGGGAAGTATAAGTAGGGGGAAGCAATATATTCGATACCTCATCCAGAAACGCACCCTCTCGAAACCTGGCGAGCAAGCTACACCGCGATGCAGAGCGCCTCTCTTGCAGAGTCTGCCACTTGAGTTTATTAAACATCTCCGTAACGCTATCACGGTTACCAAATAACCCAGTGACGAAACACGCCGCTCTTCTTTGGATCTTCTCTATCTCCTCCGTCAACCCGACTTGCTGCAAAAGAAAGATGAAATCTTCCAAAAAAGATGGTGTACCAACTACTTCTGCCGTAAGAAGTTCTATGTAATTGTGTTCTAAATAAAAGTAATTATATTAAATATTCTTCATTTCTACACTCCCATCTCAGAGTGTCCCAATGAGTCCAAACTAGATATGGCAAACCTACAGGGTATTTCCGTAAGAGTGTGCAAAAATTTGACAGGTCGTGGGATGATCTGCTGAACAATTTGAGGGGAACCTGGGTTCGGAGAAGCCAACTTAAGGAGGTAATAGGAATAAATCACATTATTGTGTATGTTTATATTTACATTAGTTACAGTTAACTGCAAATATCATCATTGACACAATGAATAAACCATTTCTACTGTATCTTACAAAATGTGCATAAACTGATGGCCATCAACCTCAATGCAAGCATGATATTGGCGAACAAGATTCTGACGCACCCTGACAAATATCCCTGATGTGTTTTAAATCACAGCAGAGGCAGCTACAGTTCTGGCAACTAATTCTCTCTCATACACAACTGACTTTATACATCCCCACATGAAATAATCAAGGGGATTCAGGTCAGGTGACATCGCAGTCCATGGGATAGGACCCCAATTCCAATCCAGCAATCAGGAAATACAGTATTGAGATAGTTGAAGGCATCCACACTGAAGTGAAGTGGTTCACTATTGTGTTGTATCCACATCCTTTGACGAACAGCCAAGGGTACATTCTCCAACAACTCAGGTAGAACTCTTTGCATGAACATCAAGTACTGGTGGCCATTCAGACAGCCAGGTAGAAGGTGTGGCCCAATGAGACTGTCACCTACAATGCCAGCCCAGATATTCACAGCAAAACATACTTGGTGGTGTGACTCTACTAAAGTGTGAAGGTTTTCCTGATTCCAACCATGATATTCCTACTGTTCGAAATACCTTCATGATAAAATGAGGCCTCATCAGTAAACACCACAATTTGTGGGAAATCTGGTTGTTCAATCCATTGTTGGAGCAACCCCTGACACAATGCAACCCTTGGTGCAAAGTCAAGTCAAAAGCATTGCATGGACTTGTTGTGGGTCACAGGGGTGTAATTGTTGTTCATGGAGTGCTCGCCACATGCTAGTATGTGCAGCTCTCATTTCACATGCGATACAATGAGTACTTGTAGTGGGGTCTGCTGCAACATGTTCCAGCACCTCTTCTTCAAAATTGGGTGTGTGAGTGATCCTCATGTTGCCAGGTTCCTTGTTTCTTTCCAGTGAACCACTCTTCCATTGTTGTGACCCGCCGATCTTTCAAAGTGCCGCCGCGCAGTTACGTGCGTCCTCTACATGCAGCGCTGTCTGCCAGCCATGCAGCAGCAGCGCCACCTAAGCGGCCAGCCAGCCAGCGGCCACTAGACTTGGACTCAGTTATGATTTGACTGTTAAATTGTACACACGTCTTACTGTGTTTACTTGATCTGTGACTTTCATGTATTGCGTCTTTCTTGAAATATATTTGTAAAACTTGAAGTTATTACAATTGGCGACGAGGTAGTGATTTTTCTTTTCCATCATTGACCCACATGTTTCCATGGCTACTTTAGAGCAACTATTGCAATGTCTCATAGAACAGCAAACGCTTCTCACAAATGCGATTCGTGATTTCGTTGCGGCATCAAATGCGGGGCGTCTCTCGTCATTGTCTCTACCTCTTTTTCCTCCTTACAACGAGACGGCGGAAGACTGGTCTGATTACAAAAAACGTCTTCGACAGCACTTCTTGGCATTTCATGTCGCGGATGAACAAACATGTAAGTCTCCGTTCCTTTCATGGATTTCACCTCAAATGTATCGGTTGTTGTCGCAATTGGCTCCTTTGAAAGATCCTGCGTCTTTGTCCTTTGCTGAAATGTGCTCACTTCTGTCCGTCTATTTTCAAAAGCAAACACATGTGGTAGCCTCTCGTGTTGCCTTTTATCGTTGTCAAAAACAACCGAATCAATCCTATCGCGCTTGGGCTGCTGAACTTCATGGCCTCAGTAGAAAGTGTCAATTTGTTACTGAAGTTCACAAAGAATCCTATGCCGATTACATGGTACGGGATGCTATTATCCGATCGGTGCCCGACAAAGAAGTTAGGCAACATGCTCTTCAGTTGGCAAATCTGACTCTAGATGAAGTCCTACCCATCGCTCAGTCTTTTGAAATTTCTCGTGCCGCTGGAGGGCAAATGGAGGCATGGGGCAACTTTGGGGGAAATACAACCTCTGTGCGATGTTGATGAAGTGTGTGGCATGCCCCCGCCGGCCGACGTGGCCGCAGTACGCTCCCAAGTGCAGCCTCGGCCGAACCGTAAACAAACCTCTAAGAAACTGCAGCAAAACCCACGGCAACTTCCTTCATGTCCGCAGTGTTTTACGAAACATTCACGAGAAGATTGTCCACAACGTTGGGCCGTATGTCACAAATGCAAAAAAAAGAGTCATGAGTCATCCGTTTGCAAATCAGACCGCATACATGATGTTCATGAACATGATGCTGATTCTGATTCTGTGTTGTCTGTCAATTGTACTTCTTCCCTTTCAGGGAAGTTATTCCTCACTGTCCAAATACTTGGTCGAGATGTTCGCATGAAGGTGGATACTGGTTCTGCTGCCACTACCATCAATTCTCAGACGTATCTTCAGCTGGGTTCTCCACTCCTGTCACCTGTCACTATGCAATTATTGACTTAACAATAAAGAGAAGACTTCTCTCTTGGGACAATTTGATGCTGAGGTATCTTACAAATCTGTCGTTCACACTGTTCCCATATTTGTGGTCGACCTTAGTAACGCAGAGAATCTTTTTGGTTTCGATGCCTTTCACGTTTTTGGGTTCTCCATAGGTGACTCTGTCAATATTGTCTCTGATGTGATTCTTTAAGCTCAATTGGATTCCTTGTCAACGACATTTTCGTCCCTATTTTCTCCTGAGTTAGGCCATGCAAACGACTTTGAAGCTCATATCACGCTCAAACCCACTGCTCGGCCAAGTTTTTTTGGGCTCGGCCCATTCCTGTGGCCTTTCATGATAGGTCAAACGAGAGCTGGATCGTCTCACTGCTTCAGGGGTCTTGCTTCCTGTCACTTCCAGTGAGTGGTCCTCTCCTGTCGTTGTCGTTGCTAAGTCAAATGGTGATATGCGTCTCTGTGGTGATTTCAAAGCCACTATAAATGCTCAATGCCTTATCAACACTTACCCTATGCCTCGACCTGAAGAATTGTTCACTAAACTTGATGGAGGCCAGTATTTTTCTAAACTTGACCTGTCAGAAGCTTATCATCAATTTCCTCTCGACACTGCTTCCCGGCAGTTTCTGGTGTTTAACACGCCTTTCGGCCTCTATCAATACCAACGATCGCCATTCGGGGTTACCAGCGCCCCTGCTCTCTTTCAGCGATTCTTGGAACAATTATTGCTCACTGTACCAGGGTGTATAAATTACCAGGACGACATTGTTGTCAGTAGCTCCACCACTGACAAACATCTTCAGAATCTCTGCACACTTTTTCATGTCTTACAGACTGCTGGTCTTAAATGTAATCTTCAAAAATCAAAATTTTTTTCAGGCATCTATCACATACTTGGGGTTTCAACTCTCTTGGGATGGTATTCGTCCACTTCAGCAAACTGTCGCTGCGATCGATGTCCTTCCTCACCCTACATCTGTTAAGGAACTGCAGGCCTTCTTGGGGAAAATAGCATACTATCACAAGTTTTTACCATCTGCTGCTTTGGTGGCTCAGCTGTTGCATCGCCTGTTGCATAAAAACGTGCCTTTTCACTGGTCCGCGTCATGCGACGCAGCTTTCTAGAAATTGAAGACTATGCTGAAACAGGCCCCATGCCTGGCTACTTACCGACCTGGCCAACATCTTGTTCTTGCCATGGACGCCTCACAATATGGGGTCGATGCAGTCCTTGCGCACCATTTTTCTGACGGTTCTGAACAACCCATTGCTTATGCCTCCAAAACTCTCACGGATGCCCAACAAAAGTATACTCAAATTGAAAAAGAAGCTTTGGCCATTATTTATGCTCTTCATAAGTTTGTTGTTTTTCTCTATGGATCCAAATTTCATCTTGTTATGGATCACAAACAACTTGTTTCCTTGTTTCATCCATCAATATCACTTCCCGACAAGGCTGCACACCGCCTCCAGCGTTGGGCTCTTTACTTATCTCGTTTCAATTATGAGATTCATTTCAGGCTGATGGCTCAACATGTGAATGCTGATGCACTGTCTCGTCTTCCCATGGGTCTTGATCTGGCATTCGATAGGGATGAACTTTTGTGTTTCCACCTGGATGTTGCCGAGCAGTGGGTTGTGGACGGGTTCCCCATCACCAGGGACCGGCTGGCGGCTGCTAGGGGATCTGACCCTACCCTCTCCCGGGTTTTACGCTGTATTCAGAAGGGTTGGCCAGATCGTCCATCCGCTAAGACTTCTGATCCGTTCCGGAACTACTACGCTTTGCGTTTCCGCCTCACAGCTAGGGATGGTGTTATCCTCCATTCCACCGAAAATGCATCGCCGCGTGTTGTGGTACCTGCGTCTTTGCGTGCTTCGGTCTATCGTTCCTTCACCAAGGGCACTGGGGTGTGTCTCGCACAAAATCTCTGGCGTGCCGTCATGTGTACTGGCCCGGCATCGACTCTGAAATCGCACACATGGTCGCTGCCTGTGGCCCTTGTGCGTCACAGGCCACCGCCCCCAAGTCATCTTTGTCACCGTGCCCTTCGCCTGAGAAGCCCTGGGAGCATATTCATGCTGACTTCGCGGGGCCTTTTTTGGGTACTTATTGGCTTATCGTTATTTGCGCCTACTCTAACTTTCCTTCCAGTGTCCGTTGCACGTCGCCTACCACCGCGGCAACCACCAATGCTCTAGCTTGCGTTTACTCTTTGGAAGGCCTTCCCTCTACTCTTGTTACTGATAATGGTCCGCAATTTGCCTCTTCCGATTTTGCGGATTTTTGTGCCCGTCACGACGTCATGCATGTCACGGCCCCTCCGTTCCATCCACAGTCAAACGGTGAGGCTGAACGACTGGTCCGCACATTTAAGGTTCAGATGAGGAAACTCCTGACTTCTTCTGCTTATGGTGATGGTGCACTTCTCCAATTTCTGGCTTCTTACTGTTTCACCCCCATGGGTGACCACAGCCCGGCTGAGCTCTTACATGGGTGACAGCCCCGCACGCTACTTCATCTTCTGTGGCCTTCCATCTCATGGCTGCGGGTGCCTTTGCTTGGCCGCTTCACTGCCGACGACCTTGTATGGGTACGGGGATATGGCAGGCGGCCAAAATGGAGTCCTGGCTGCATCTTATGACACCGTGGGCGACGCCTGTATGAAATCCAGATGGACATGGGTGTTGCAGTTCATTCGGACCAGCTTCGGCCTCGTGTGCCGGCAACACCTGTTCCGGATGCCGCTACACCACCTTCGGCTCTACCTGATGCTCGGGATACTGGAATCTATCATTACTCACAACGCAGTCCTCTTACCATCATATTGGTGCCAGCACAAGAATTGACGCCACCAGTAGACGTGCCCATGCAGGAACCAGATGACCATCATCTGTCAGAGCAACTCTACTCATCTCTTTCTCCTACGGACGCGGACACATCGCTCATGTCTCCTGTTATAACAACTGGACTTGCCGCAATGGGCAGATTGGTGCACGGGGCCCTAACAGATTCGACCCCCACGTCTCCTTTCATCTTGACCAATTATCATTGGGGACACTTCTGTCCGTATGGGAAGCTTCCTCCTCGAGACTTTACGGGCAGTCAAACAACACCTGTGGACGTTAGCAATCTACAGGCCACCTCCATCAAGGCCTGTGCAAAAAATTCAAAGGGGGGGGGGGGGAAGGGTTGTGACTTGCCGATCTTTCAAAATGCCGCCGCGCAGTTACGCGCATCCTCTACAAGCAGCGCTGTCTGCCAGCCATGCAGCAGCAGTGCCACCTAAGCAGCCAGCCAGCCAGTGGCTGCTAGACTTGGACTCGGTTATGATTTGACTTTTAAAGTGTACACACGTCTTACTCTGTTTACTTGCTCTGTGACTTTCATGTATTGCGTCTTCCTTGAAATATATTTGTTCAACTTGAAGTTATTACACCTATATTCATTGATCAAGAGAAATAAACACTCATCATGACAGATGAGGTCTGTTAGGAAATCATTCGCTGTACAGTCTTTCAGCAGTGAGGTGCATGTCAGTGAGTTCAGCAAAACTGTACTGGTACTATTCCATCTACTGTATCATACGTCACTGAATAGCACTGAGTAATGAATGGGTCTGCTGTAGATTCATAGCACGCCCTGTCATGGGACAATGCAAATACGATGTAACAGAGCCACCTTATGGACAAGTAAAGTAAATGAAAGCTACGACATGATTTCCCAGTAATCAGGCTCGTCCTCCTTGTTTTATTGCAGGCACTAAAGAATGTACACATAAGTAAACAACACAGTAAATGTAAACTTGTACACATGTTAGTTGTAAATAAGCTGAAAATAGTAATGCTACACAAAGTGGTAGACAAGTTTAATTCCATATTTCCTTAAGCCGGCTTTTCTGACCTCAGGCTCTGTACCTCAAATTGTTCAGTGGAACATTCTCTATGTCCTGTTACATTTTTGCACACCATTAAGCAAAGGTCCTTTATATTGCTTGCTATTTACTTACATGAATGTCTCAATAACAGTTATCTTTGTTGTGTGAGAAACGGAGACACATGTACATTTATCATTATGTTTATGAAGGTATTACCAAGGTTTTCATTTATCCATATGGATACTTCAATTAATAATGTTACTGAATTCTGTGAGAGTAATGTTTATAAAGTGACAGTTCCCATTCAACTTAATTATGCTAATATGTCACTCTATGTTCTTTTTCAGAAAGGAAATCTTTCAGACCTTGAGCAGAGATTGGTGAAAGAATATGAGCAAGAAATCCAAGACAGGTTAAATGAGCTGCATGAAACATCAAGGAGGATACAAACTCTGATTGGCTTAACTAACTCAGATCTGGAACGGCTAATCAATTCCACAGAAGCATCTGAACAAAATGAGGAGGATGACGATAATACAAATAGTGAGACAACAAGTGAAGTCTCGTCTGTGTCAGAACCATTCATAAATCTTGGAACATTATTTAATGATAGTGATACAGAAGAGGCTGCTGATTCCTTAGCTCATACTCAGCCAGGTGTGAATGAAGTGAATCAAATACTGGAAACTATATCAGAAGAAGAAGTGCCTAATGAAGATGCACATGAGTGGATATCTGTAAACACTGCAGTCACTGAAGCATTGCAGTGTGTAGATGTCCAGGAAAAATTTATTAACATTCTAACAAAAGGAGAGTTGCTGACAGGGAAACCAACCCATGATTCAGATGACGGTGCACCAAAAATAGTGACTGTGTGTGAGAAAAGGAATTTATCAGTAAGTATCAGAGCTACAGACAGCTTGACTGCTCAGCTAAGATATATGTTACAGCACCTCACAAAGGAAGTATTTGAGCACTTGCTTCTCATTTATGCATTTTTTTCCATAATGAATCCAAGACAATGTAACAAGGAGTTCTTAATTCTCATTTTCCATTAAACAAGTTTCATTAGCTACTGTAAAATTTGGCGCTACACTTATCATCCTACACTCTATCAGACTTCACAGATTTAGTTTATAAAGGTTCTTGTTCTGGATCTTTTACATACTGAAGCAAATTTTGTGATAATGTTTTGTTGATCTAATTTCTTCATATAAATTAATTTCTTTGAAAGGAGTTGTAAACATAGTTTTTACACACAAATAACCAAAAACTGTAAAGAAAAAATGACTGTAGATGATGAGTGAAACAAAATGTTATTGGAAATCTTAAGTACGTATATAGACAGGGAAAAGAATTTGTACTCTGGTTTGTAAAATTTACCAAGTTTGTAGACATATCAGTATTGACGGTTGTCTGGGTGAAAAATATGAGAAGTAATGGAGCAATCATGATTTATCAAGAGTACAGTAGACCAACATATATGAATGTTGGTTGGTCACAGCCAGTGTGCTCCCTGCCGCCATTGGATAAGCAGCTGCCAGCAGAAAGTCGTATACTCCTAGCTCACTTATTTGTTACATAGTTTAATTCTTAATTTCTTTGCGTGTTTTTGGTACTTGCATTGTTTAATTCATAAATTTCGGGCGTATTATAGTATTTGAGAGTTGTAGCATCGCGTTTTAGTACCTGAATAGTGTAAATTCGCGTAGTCGTGTGTCTTCTGTTTTTGTTTTGAACGGCCAGTGTCGGTTGGTCACAGCCAGTGTGCTCCCTGCCACCGTTTGATAAGCAGCTGCCAGCAGAAAGTTGTATACTCCTAGCTCACTTATTTGTTACATAGTTTAATTCTTAATTTCTTTTCGTGTTTTTGGTACTTGGATTGTTTAATTCATAAATTTTGGGCTTATGATAGTATTTGAGAGTTGTAGCATCGCGTTTTAGTACCTGAATAGTGTAAAATCGCGTAGTCTCCTTCCGCCGCTGAGCAGTGTGTCAGCAGTGCACAAGTAGCAGCATTACTGCATTTACTAGGCAATCTTGTATTTTAATAACCGTTTAAATTTTGTGTCGATTTGTTTGTGCTCTCTGTAGATTAGTTCAGACGTTCTTTGCACAACAGTTTTTAGCATGGATAGGGACTGCAACTGCTGTGTTCGGATGCAGGCTGAGTTGGCATCCCTTCGCTCCCAGCTTCAGGCAGTGTTGGCTTCGGTCACACAGCTTGAGGCTGTTGCCAATGGGCATCACTGTGGGGATCCGTATGGGGGTTTGTCGGGGACAGCCAGCTCGTCCCACGCATCCCCTGATCGGACTATGACTGTGGCTGCCCAGGATACTGCCCACATTGAGGCTCATCCCTCACCTGTGGTAGAGTGGGAGGTTGTCTCGAGGTGTGGCAGGGGCGAAAGACATTCCGAAGGGCTGAACGGAAGGCCTCTCCAGTTTGCCTGACGAACCGGTTTCAGGCTCTGTCTCAGGCTGATACTGATCTTCGGCCGGACGTGGCTGCTTGTCCTGTTCCAGAGGTTGCCCCTCAGTCTGCAAGATGTGGGCGGTCGCAGAGGGTGGGCTTACTGATAGTTGGGAGCTCCAACGTCAGGCGTGTAATGGGTCCCCTTAGGGATATAGCAGCAAGAGAGGAGAAGAAAACCAATGTGCACTCCGTGTGCATACCGGGGGGAGTCATTCCAGATGTGGAAAGGGTCCTTCCAGATGCCATGAAGGGTACAGGGTGCACCCATCTGCAGGTGGTCGCTCATGTCGGCACCAATGATGTGTGTCGCTATGGATTGGAGGAAATCCTCTCTGGCTTCCGGCGGCTATCTGATTTGGTGAACACTGCCAGTCTCAATAGCGGGATGAAAGCAGAGCTAACCATCTGCAGCATCGTCGACAGGACTGACTGCGGACCTTTGGTACAGAGCCGAGTGGTGGGTCTGAATCAGAGGCTGAGACAGTTCTGCGACCGTGTGGGCTGCAGATTCCTCGACTTGGTGGGGTTTCGGGTTCTACTGGATAGGTCAGGAGTCCACTACACGCAGCAAGCAGCTACACGGGTAGCAGGGGTTGTGTGGCGTGGACTGGGCGGTTTTTTAGGTTAGATGGCCTCTGGCAAGTACAGAAAGGGCAACAGCCTCAAAGGGTGCGGGGTAAAGTCAGGACATGCGGGGACCAAGCAGCAATCGGTATTGTAATTGTAAACTGTCGAAGCTGCATTGGTAAAGTACCGGAACTTCAAGCACTGATAGAAAGCACCGAAGCTGAAATCGTTGTAGGTACAGAAAGCTGGCTGAAGCCAGAGATAAATTTTTGCCGAAATTTTTACAAAGGCACAGACGGTGTTTAGAAAGGATAGATTGCATGCAACCGGTGGTGGTGTGTTTGTCGCTGTTAGTAGTAGTTTATCCTGTAGTGAAGTAGAAGTGGATAGTTCCTGTGAATTATTATGGTTGGAGGTTACACTCAACAACCGAGCTAGGTTAATAATTGGCTCCTTTTACAAACCTCCCGACTCAGCAGCATTAGTGGCAGAACAACTGAGAGAAAATTTGGAATACATTTCACATAAATTTTCTCAGCATGTTATAGTCTTAGGTGGAGATATCAATTTACCAGATATAGACTGGGACACTCAGATGTTTATGACGGGTGGTAGAGACAGAGCATCGAGTGACATTATACTGAGTGCACTATCCGAAAATTACCTCGAGCAATTAAACAGAGAACCAACTCTTGGAGATAATATCTTGGACCTACTGATAACAAACAGACCCGAACTTTTCAACTCTGTAAGTGCAGAACAGGGAATCAGTGATCATAAGGCCATTGCAACATCCCTGAATATGGAAGTTAATAGGAATATAAAAAAGGGAGGAAGGTTTATCTGTTTAGCAAGAGTAATAGAAGGCAGATTTCAGACTACCTAACAGATCAAAACGAAAATTTCTGTTCCGACACTGACAATGTTGAGTGTTTATGGAAAAAGTTCAAGGCAATCGTAAAATGCGTTTTAGCCAGGTACGTGCAGAGTAAAACTGTGAGGGACGGGAAAAACCCACCGTGGTTCAACAACAAAGTTAGGAAACTACTGCGAAAGCAAAGAGAGCTTCACTCCAAGTTTAAACACAGCTAAAACCTCTCAGACAAACAGAAGCTAAACGATATCAAAGTTAGCGTAAGGAGAGCTATGCGTGAAGCGTTCAGTGAATTCGAAAGTAAAATTCTATGTACCGACTTGACAGAAAATCCTAGGAAGTTCTGGTCCTATGTTAAATCAGTAAGTGGCTCGAAACAGCATATCTAGACACTCCGGGATGATGATGGTATTGAAACAGAGGATGACATGCGTAAAGCTGAAATACTAAACACCTTTTTCCAAAGCTGTTTCACAGAGGAAGGCCGCACTGCAGTTCCTTCTCTAAATCCTCGCACAAACGAAAAAATGGCTGACATCGAAATAAGTGTCCAAGGAATAGAAAAGCAACTGGAATCACTCAACAGAGGAAAGTCCACTGAACCTGACAGGATATCAATTTGATTCTACACAGAGTACGCGAAAGAACTTGCCCCCCCTTCTAACAGCCGTGTACCGCAAGTCTCTAGAGGAACGGAAGGTTCCAGATGATTGGAAAAGAGCACAGGTAGTCCCTATCTTCAAGAAGGGTCGTCGAGCAGATGCGCAAAACTATAGACCTATATCTCTGACGTCGATCTGTTGTAGAATTTTAGAACATGTTTTTTGCTCGAGTATCATGTTGTTTTTGGAAACCCAGAATTTAGTCTGTAGGAATCAGCATGGATTCCGGAAACAGCGATCGTGTGAAACCCAACTCGCTTTATTTGTTCATGAGACCCAGAAAATATTGGATACAGGCTCCCAGGTAGATGCTATTTTCCTTGACTTCCGGAAGGCGTTCGATACAGTCCCGCACTGTCGCCTGATAAACAAAGTAAGAGCCTACGGAATATCAGACCAGCTGTGTGGCTGGATTGAAGAGTTTTTAGCAAACAGAACACAGCATGTTGTTATCAATGGAGAGACATCTACAGACATTAAAGTAACCTCTGGCGTGCCACAGGCGAGTGTTATGGGACCATTGCTTTTCACAATATATATAAATGACCTAGTAAATAGTGTCGGAAGTTCCATTCGGCTTCTCGTGGATGATGCTGTAGTATACAGAGAAGTTGCAGCATTAGAAAATTGTAGCGAAATGCAGGAAGATCTGCAGCGGATAGGCACTTG
Source organism: Schistocerca piceifrons (assembly GCF_021461385.2). Classification (NCBI taxonomy): domain Eukaryota; kingdom Metazoa; phylum Arthropoda; class Insecta; order Orthoptera; family Acrididae; genus Schistocerca; species Schistocerca piceifrons. Next base: position 877,467,885 of record NC_060140.1, read on the forward strand.
GTGCAGGGAGTGGTAACTGACCCTTAACATAGACAAATGTAATGTATTGCGAATACATAGAAAGAAGGATCCTTTATTGTATAATTATATGATACGGAACAAATGCTGGTAGCAGTTACTTCTGTAAAATATCCGGGAGTATGCATGCGGAACGATTTGAAGTGGAATGATCATATAAAATTAATTGTTGGTAAGGCGGGTACCAGGTTGAGATTCATTGGGAGAGTCCTTAGAAAATGTAGTCCATCAACAAAGGAGGTGGCTTACAAAACACTCGTTCGACCTATACTTGAGTATTGCTCATCAGTGTGGGATGCGTACCAGATCGGGTTGACGGAGGAGATAGAGAAGATCCAAAGAAGAGCGGTGCGTTTCGTCACAGGGTTATTTGGTAACCGTGATAGCGTTACGAAGATGTTTAGCAAACTCAAGTGGCAGACTCTGCAAGAGAGACGCTCTGCATCGCGGTGTAGCTTGCTCGCCAGGTTTCAAGAGGGTGCATTTCTGGATGGGGTATCAAATATATTGCTTCCCCCTACTTATACCTCCCGAGGAGATCACGAATGTAAAATTAGAGAGATTCAAGTGCGCACAGAGGATTTCAGACAGTCGTTCTTCCCGCAAACCATACACAACTGGAACAGAAAAGGGAGGTAATGACAGTGGCACGTAAAGTGCCCTCCGCCACACACCGTTGGGTAGCTTGCGGAGTATAAATGTAGATGTAGATGTAGAATGTGTGCTTAACCCAGTAAAATTTATTTGGGTGTGTGTGCGCTTCATGATGTAATAAAACTGCAAATATTTTGACTGCTATTGCAGGCAATTTTCTTCATGGTATATAATAGGAAGCAATTGAAACTTTTAGCACAGGAAAGACATGCTTGTGTTTACAGCAAAACATTTTGAACCAACTTATGCCTCTGTTTCCAAGGATCACATTAATTATCTTTGTGTCACAAGTAACCTAATTGCAATCTCTTGGTATGTTGTGGAACAAGTCAGTTACACACTCACACACACAATATCTCACTGCTTTTTGTGTCACACCAAGGCTTATGTAAATCATTCCTCGTCCTAGAATTATATTTGTGAATGTTGCTATTGTTTTTGTATTGTCATTGATTGTTGACAACAATCCTTTCTAAAGGAAAATACAATAGTACTACCCTACTTTAATTCTCACACATCTGTAAATATAAGTGTTATTAAGTGTGAGCATCAGTGACATTAAGATACCAATGAAATCATTAAAACTGGAGAAAACTCCATGCTCAGTGTAATCCCTGTCAGTACCTATGCAGAATTTGCTGCCGAATTAGCGCTCCTCGATCCAGTATGACATCAATCTGTGGTAGAATCTTTGAATTTATTCTGACCACATACATAATGAGGTATCTTGAACAGAATGACACCCATGCTAATCTGTATGGGGTCTCAAAAGAAATCTGTTATCAGACTGAGGATTTCTTGGAGGGGGGGATACAGCATGTTATCTCGGATGGAGATTCAAAGTAGAAGTAATTCCACCCGTCCCCAGAGATGTGTGCAGGACCCCCTCTGTTCATGTTTAATGTTAATCACATAGAAGATAACATCAGTTCTACCCACATACCTTTTGCAGATGACAATGTTATCTGCAATAAAGTACTGTCTGGAAAAAGCCGCCCAAGTATTCAGTCAAATCTTGGTAAGTTATCAAACTTCTGCACAGAATGGCAGCTTGTCTTAAATGTTCAAAAATGCACAATTGAGCACTTTACAAAACACAAAAACATGTTTTCCTGCAGATTAAAACTGTGTGCTGGATCAAGACTCAAACTCTGGAACTTTGCTTTTCCTAGGCAAGTGCTCTACCAGAGCTACCCAAGAATGACTCTACCAGCTGAGCTACCCAAGCATGACTCACGACCTGTCCTCATTGCTCTACTTGCACCAGTACCTTGTCTGCCCCCTTCCACTTCACAGAAGTTCGCATGCAAACCTTACAGAACTAGTACTCCTGGGCAAAAGGATATCATGGAGGCATTGCGTAGCCACAGCCTGGGGGATGTTTCCAGAAAGATTTTCACTCTACTGTGGAGTGCGTGCTGATATGTAACTTCCTAAGAGATAAAAACTGTGTTCGGACAAAGACTAAAACTCAGAACCCGTGCCTTTTGCAGGAAAGTGCTCTACCAACTGAGTTACCCAAGCTTACCCAAGCAAGACTCATGACCCATCCTCACAACTCTAATTTACAGTTTTAACCTGCTAGGAAGTTTTCATATCAGCACACACTGTGCTGCAGAATGAAAATTCATTCTTGAAACATCGCCCAGGCTGTGGCTAAGCCCTGTTTCCACAGTATCCTTTTTTCTAGGGGTTCTAGTTCTGAAAGGTTTGCAGGAGAAGTTGTGTGAAGTGTGGAAGGTAGGAGACAAGGCACTGGCAGAAGTAAAGCTGAGAGGACAGGTTGTGAGTCACGGTGTATTGGTAGAGCACTTGCCTGTGAAAGGCAAGTCTACCTTGGTCCAAACACAGTTGTAATCTGCCAGGTAGCTTCATATAAGCGCACACTCCGCTGCAGAGTGTGCCAGATTTAGAGACAGAATTTCGTTGTGGAAATTATTAAACACATCTCGCATTGAAGTACGCGCTATATTTCGAACTTCTGTAAAACTTTGCCAATCTTGGGGATTTTGCGTTCTTTTAAATTTGGCATGCTTTTTTCGTTGCTTCTGCAACAACGATGTGACCCGTTTTGTGTACCATGGGGGGTCAGTACCATCACTTATTAATTTATGTGGTATATATCTCTCAGTTGCTGTTGATACTATCTCTTTGAAAACATTGCACAATTTTTCTATACTTACATGATCAGATTGGAAGGAGTGAATACAGTCTCTCAAAAAGGCGATAAGAGCATTTTTATCAGCTTTTTGAAATAGACATATTTTGCGTTTCTTTTTGATGGTTGCAGGTGTTATGGTATTCAGCCTAGCAACAACTGCCTTGTGGTCGCCAATCCCTGTACCCGTCACAATACTCACTATTTGTCCAGAATTATTTGTTGCTAAAAGGTCAAGTACGCTTTGGCAACCAATTACACTTCGAGTGGGCTCATGAACTAATTGTTCAAAATAATTTCCTGAGAAAGCATTCAGTACAATTTCGGATGACGTTTTATGCCTGCCGCTGGCTTTAAACGTATAATTTTCCCAGCATATTGAGGGTAGATTGAAGTCACCACTGACTATAATTGTATGAGTGAGGTACTTATCTGAAATGAGATGCAAGTTTTCTTTGAACTGTTCAGCCACTATATTTTCTGAGTCGGGGTTCGGTAAAAATTTCCAATTAATAGTTTAGTCCAATTTTGAGGTATAACCTCTACCCATACTATTTTACACGAACTATCTACTTCAGCTGCTATTTTGTCTAAAACTGACATGGTGAGACTGTGGCTGTGTACAATTAATGTAGGTTAATTCTTACAAAGAAGAAGACAGCAACCAACCACTATTAATACTGCTATTTATTTAGGTAAATAGCACTGTAACCAGTTTCGAACTGGCAAGTTCATCATCAGACGGCTGTTCACATGATTTGCAAGATACACTTTACATAATCGTCAGTTGTTTTTGGTTTTTATTTCGCCACAGTGGAAGACCTATAGTGACCTATTAAGCAGAACCCGGAAACCCACCACTCAATGGTGCAAGCCGTCTATAGAAACGAGACACACAAGGTGATTACAGAAATGAGGAAATGATTAAATAATTTAACCCACACAAATGTACTCGTGAATATCCCGCATCGTCATGATTTACCAACCTGGTTGTGTGTGAACCGCGAAATTAATGTTGTAAACGAGTGTATCACTGAAATATGCACCAACTTTAAGAATGTCAATATTGTAGACATAAACAGATTGGAGCAAAGGATCCATACAGTCCATGGACTTCATTTAAATATGCCAGGAAAGAAATTACTAGCCGAAAAAATATGTACTTGCATTTCGAAGAAGAGTGAAGAAAAAAGTATAAGTGACAAACAAACGGAGATTAAGAAGTGTTTTAGATGAGTTCCAAGCTGTGCCATCGGCCAAACGCGAATTACCAAGTGGTTCAAACCAATTAGGCAAAAAACAATCACTCAAGTTGTCAGTGAAACAAAAATTACGAAATGGTTTAAACCGAAGAGGACAGATGTAACATATACAGAGCACCAAGTGGAAACCTGTTAGTCTTCATGAATAAACTAGAGGTTATGTTGAACAAGATCAGTACACTAAATATGAAGATAGTGCTTTGTGGGGATTTCAATATTGATTTTTCAAAAGACAGCAGCAGCAGAGATGCTTTGATAAATATGACCAACACATTCAATATGATCCCCACAATACACTGTCCAACAAGATTAACAGAATGAACAAATTCCATTATTGACCAAATATTCATCTCAGAAACAACTTAAAGATTCACAAGCAGAGTACTGAGCGTGGGTTATAGTGATCATGAGGCACAGCTGCTGTGTATAGAAATGCCAACAAGTAGTATCAGTTCTGGAAAAGAAGTTGAAAAAAGAACCTTTTCTGAAGATAACATTAGAATTTTTAATCTCTTATTGGTGAAGGAAAACTGGGAAAGCATCGCCACTCAGAACAATGTTGATAACATGTACATGAGTTTCCAGAGCATCTTTCTTCACTATTTTAATGTAGCTTTTCCAAAAGTAGTAAAAACAGTAAAACCTATCAATAATAAGCAATGGGTAACTAAAGGTATAAAAATTTCCAGTGAGAGAAACAGATTTCTGCAGTACTCTTGTAAGAAATATAGAGTAAACCAAGAATTCGCATATTATTCAAAAGCCTACAAAAGAATCTATGGTAGAGTAGTCAAAGAGGCAAAAATTATGTGGAATGACAATTTGATAAGAAACTCATCTAACAAAATGAGATCCACGTGGAGAGTTATAAAGAAAGAAACTTGTAGTTCAGCGCCAAAGAAAAAGAATGTATCATTAACACTAGAAGGCTCAAAAGTCACAGACCCAAATTCAGTTGTGGAAAAATTCAATGAATACTTCACCTCACTAGCTGAAGACCTCATTCAAGTACACTGTCGAGGACCAGTCCCAAGTTTCTCCAGCAAGTCAGTGATCTCGACTGCTTCTATGTATGTGTATGAAACAAACCCCAATGAAATTGTAAGTAAAATTAAATCATTAAGCAATAAAATGTCAAGTGGTCTTGATGAAGTATTTGATTTCATATTAAAAGCATGTGCTCACCACATAGCAAACCCCTTGGCAAAAATTTCCAACCTCTCTTTAAAAACTGGTGTATTCCCAGGTATTTTTAAAATAGCAAAAGTTTCACCACTGCTAAAAAAAGGTTCTTCTAAAAAAATATCAAACTACCGACCCGTGTCACAGTTAAGTTCCTTCTCAAAAATTCTAGAAAAACTCTTCTATGACAGGCTTTTAAGTTTCATAAATAAATATGCACCTCTTACAGTACAACAACATGGTTTTAGGAAGTCTAAATAGACACAGACAGTAATTTTCGAATTCTTAGACTGCATTTTAAAATCCCTTGATCAACATAAATTAGTTGCAGGTATTTTTCTAGATCTATCAAAAGCCTTCAATGTCCTGGACCATAACATTCTGCTCGAAAAATTAGAAAGACGAGGAGTAAGAGGTGTAGCACATAGCTGGTTGTGTTCATACCTAAAAAACCGCAGGCAGAAAGTATCACTTCAGTATGAATTCAACAAAATGAATAAAACAAGAAACAACTCCTTTCTTTCTAGGGAATTACCAATAAAATATGGTGTACCACAGGGCTCAATCCTAGGTCCACTACTCTTCTTGATTTATGTGGACGACTTAGTTGAATATATGAGTCCCACAAAAACTATCCTGTTTGCCGATGACACCAGAATAATGCTCACTGGATCCAGTCCAGAAACTTTGTGGTCCACAGCAGAAAGTTCTATGAAAAGGCTATCTGAGTGGTTCACAAAAAACAAACTCATTATAAATACTGAAAAAACTGTGTGTGTCGATTTTCATTTAATTCTTCCAACTAATGAAATCTCTATTCAAGCCCAATTAAAAAATGATCCCCTAGAAAATGTAAGCGTCACAAAATTCTTGGGTCGTTGGGTTCAGCAAGACTTAAAAGTGGGACACACATATAAATAACTTGTGTAAAAAACTATCTTCTGTGTGCTATGGCCTTAGAATTTTAAAGGCTACAACAAGCAAAACAGCAAAACAACAGTACTGCCGGCATACTATGCACAGTTCCACTCACTAATCCAGTATGGGATCATTTTCTGGGGATACTCAACTCACAGTGTAAAGGTTTTTAGAATGCAAAAAAGAGCTTTAAGAATAATTTGTGGCCTTAAAAAGATGGAGTCCTCTAAATCCCATTTTACTGAGCTTGGTGTTCTAAATGTTCCAAGTTTATTCATTTATGAAACTATCTTGTTCACTAGGGACTACCTCCTGAAAACAGGCAAACTGCTACAGAACAAAAGTGTACACAACTATAGTACCAGAAGGGAACAAATATACATAAAAAATATCACAGAACAACCACCCATCAGAGGAGCATAATTAACATTGGTGTAATACTACACAATAAGATATCAGAGGAAATAAAAAATACTACTCATCCAATATTTAAAGCTAAACTAAAGGCATTTCTAATAAAGCACTGTTTCTATTCTGTCAGAGAATTTCTGAATAAGTAACAAAATTAATTGTAGTAGGTACCTAATTTTAATTGCTAATACTATGTATTATTGTAACTTATCTTTGACCTGTCCAATATCAATTGTACAATTTGTGCTATATGATAAAACTGGACCAATAAAACATCAAATCAAATCAAAGGACCACGGTCGGTTCTATCGATGATGATGCAGGTGATGAGCTCCACCTTAATCTCGGAAGCAAGACTGGCAGTCCTTACCATTTCAGCTAGCTGCCTGAAACCAGAGAGAATCTGCTCCGATCCAAAGCAACACACGTAATTGGTACTGACATAAGCCACCACCTGGAGTTGGCTGCACCTTGTACTCTTGGTGGCATCTGGAAGCACCCTTTCGACATCCGGAATGACTCCCCCAGGATGTACACTGGGTGCACACTGGTTTCCTTCCCCTCCATGGCACCCATGTTCCTAAGGGGCCCCATTACGCACCTAATGGTGGAGCTCCCAACTACAAGTAAACCCACCCTCTGTGAATACCCAGACCTTGCGAGCTGAGATGCTTCCTTTGGAACAGGTTGGACGACTGCATCAGGCTCAGAGACATCGTCAGCCACAGATATTGCCCGAAACCTGTTCGTCAAACGAACCGGGGAGTCTCTACGATCAGCCCCTCATAAAGTTTTTCACTGCCTGCCAGACTTTGGAATGATCTCCCACTCTACCACGGGTGAGGGGTCAACCTCAGTGCAGGCAGTACCCGGGACGGTCACAGCAATGGAACGATCGGGGGACACGTGGGACATGCTTGATGTCCCTCTCATTCCTGCGTTCGATCCCCCACAGTGATGCCCCTTGGCAGCAGCCTCAAGCTGTGTGACAGAAGCCAACGCAGCCTGGAGCTGTGAGCGAAGGGTCGCCAACTCAGCTCACAATTTTATACACTAATCACAGTTCCTATCCATTATTGCAGTCGCTCCTGTTTTAAGCTCGTAAAAATATGCAACAAAAGAATGGTGTACTCACCTTATTAGCAGCTGGAGATCGAAGTGCTCTCTCACTGACGGTCTAACTGACACTCAGCTTTTCTAACCAAACAAACAAGAGCCTGTGTGATATGAGGGTCGATATAACGGTCAATAGAAACGGCAGCACTGTTCAGTACACTGTTATTGAAATAAAAGGTTGGGCCTAGTAAGCACTCAAACACGCAAGAAATTACAAAAATAAACTAGTAACTACACACATAACTGAAAATAAGTCACTCCAGTTTGAAGCTCATAAACATATGTAACGAGCAAACGGTGTACTCGCCTTATTAGTAGCAGGAACTAGTGGTGCATTCTCACTGACGGTCTAACCAACACTGAGCTGTTCTAACCAAACGAACAAAAGCCTGTACGATATGAGGGTCGATACAATGGTCGATAGCAATGGCGGTACTGTACACTACACTGTTATTAAAATAAAAGGTTGTGCCTAGTAAGCACTCGAACACGCAAGACTGTGGAGACAGTATGAGTAGCTTATACTGACTAAGAACTGATAACATTAATACTGGTGTGGGAATAGCTTTCCTCAGTGAACATGACTGGCAGATACCCTAGATTCTCACCATTGAAATCTTCATGGGTCGTGCACCTATCTAGTGGCACTACAATTAACATCAGTGGAACATTAAGTCCCACCATTCATCATGTGTACAATTTGGCATTTGGGTGGGGAGTGTGGGGTGCTGGGCTTCTGGGGGCACTTGCTATGGCATGCTTTACAGAAAAATCGCAAGTGCTGTGGAAAAGAAAACTTGTTCTCGGATGCATACAATTCATGATGCTTTTTTATTTTTTATTTTATTTTATTTTATTTTTTATTTTTTAAAATTTAAGCGATATGTTGTCCGCTCTAGCATGAGATCATCTACTAGAGCAGATGGATGGTAGGCACAATTGTATAGTAGTATGTTGCCACAAAGTTTACACTCCCCTCCCCTGCCCCCACCCCCACCTCTGCCATGTGAGAAAGAGAAGGCAGGTTGCTGGTTGCAGTGGCCACTTCCAGCATCAATTGGAAGACTGCCACAGCTAGTGGTGCAATTTTGGCAGGCCTGGGGCACTGGCTGTGGTGGAGGGGAAGGCATGGTCCACACGACAGCCCCTGGAGCATCACGTTGTGAGCTAAATACCCTGCCACTCTGCTAGCTGGTGCAGGGAGCGGTGATGCACCGTGGCAGGCATAGTCGAGTGTGCTGTGGTGCTGGTGGGGGCCTAGTGGAGGGCGCGGCAGTGTGCTGCTGATCAGACAGGTCGTGTATGGTAGATGGAGCACAGTGCACCCAATGCATATTTCATAATGCATGCCATCCTCTGTGAGCACTTTAGGTGACCTTCCTGCCACCTCTTGCTGGTAGACAGGGCCACCTGTTGGAGCAGAGGTGTGTGCTGTCATGAGGGTAGCGAAAGGAGCGTGCACAAGAGGTGCAGTGGGTAGTGGTTGGGGATCGTCCTGGCAGTGAGGCCCCAGACGTCAGCACATGGTCACCAAGTGCCATTGTTTTTTTGGACAATGTGCAAGACATAGGCACATGGGCACTTTGGGGGCTGGAGCACACTGGTGGAAATCCCTGCCTCAATTTTGGTCTGCACAGTTCTTCGCTTACCCAGACGAAGGCAGTGGTAGCGACAGAAAACTGGAGGGACCCAGCATCTTTGCAGTGTAGTGCAACATATTGTGGTGAATCTCCAGCCAAGGGCTTGAATGACGGGTGAGGAGAGAAAATTCAGTGAGGAGGTCAGCAAAGGGGCCAGTGTATGACAATTGCTTGAGGGCAAAATATGTGACAGTACAAGGAATGGAATGGCATGACATGCCATTGAGATACGGCAGTTCACAAAGTCGACAAGGAAGCTGTAGTAGGTGATGAATTTCATGCCAAGGACAGGCATGGTAAAGGTCCAAGCAAAATCTCTGCTGAGTCCAAGGTTGACGAACTGAATGTGGAATCCTCCAGTGAGGAGGAGATGGGAGTGGCAGGGGCAGAGGAGGCTATCATTTTGCAGGGATAGGTGGTGAGGTCAGAGCCAGTGTCAAGCAGGTAGGCTGTTGGGGAGGAGGGGAATCAGTAATAGTACATGAACAGGCTCTGAGAAATAGCAGAGGAACTGGGTACATGAACAGGCACTGAGAAATAGCAGAGGAGCTGGGTGCACCTACTGCCAGCTGCTGTCAGTGTTTGGGAACAATGGACTTCATGCCCCGTAGTTTGCAGTGTCACTGCTGGAACACTTGTGATATCACCAACGATCACCGGCATCCCAAATGTCCTGGCCACCACTAGGTGATTTGGTGTGTGTGTGCCTGCTTGGATGTGCTTGCTAACTGTGCTGGGAGTTGCGTGGTGAGGGGGTGAGTGGCGGGGCAGGTGTCCACTCCAGGGTGGAGGAGATTTGTTCATCTCGCTGATCATGTGGGCTATAAACTGAGCTTTCCGTTGAGGCTTCATGGGGTGTGGAGGACATGGATGCCGATATGGTTTTATGTGTGGGAGACTGTGTGGAGGGCCTTTGCAATGCCCTGCAGTGACAGTGTGTGACTCTACGGACTCGGAAGACACGGAGACTGTGGTGGGCAGACAACTGAGTCAACTTGCAAGTAGCTTTGTTTTGGAACTGATAATAAGTTCGGAAGTGTGTGGAGATGCTGGAGAAGTTGCAAGGGCCACATGTTGACGAATTCCTGTGATGAAGATAGTGTATGCATGTGCTTCATTTCTGACATAGACAGCTGTGGTATCAGCTGGTGTTTCAGGGCGTCGAATGTGCTGGAAGGACGGTTGAGAGTTGGACTGGGGGTATTTGTCTGGGTGGTGACAGTCCTTGCGACTTGCATGCAATGGCTGAGGAAAGTGTGAAACTCAGCTAAATGTGCTTGCTGATCAGGGGGGTGGGGGTTGTTACTGGGCAGTACTAAATTTCAAGGTAGCAGTAAGACGGGATTGGAATCACCGTGCGTAAAGACACTTCACTTACTGTGTTAGTACTGGAACAGCAGAGTAGTGTGCTGTGCTATTTATGCAGCCCGGCATGGCGTATGCTAGCTGGGAGGTGGAGGAGTGTGCCTGCACATGGTGTGCATGCACATGGCACGGTATAGAAAGGACTAGCTGGGTGGTAGGGGAATGTGACAGCAGCAGCCACTCAGTGGGGCCAGTCATGGTGTAGGGCTTGGCCGAGGCAGGGTGGGAGGGTTTCTTTTTGGCCAGGATCACCAGCGGGGAAATAGTGCTCCTCATTGAAGATGACGGGTGGATACCATGGGTTTGCTAGGTGTAGAGGGTAAAACAAATGGGTAAAACAAGGGAACAGTGTAACAAAATATGTCCGAATACTAAACAGTTCCTTTACTGGGACACAAACAGGCACAATCAGTCACAGAATGCATGTACGCAGGTAAATTGGCACAAAAAATCATGTGGTCAAAAACTCAGTCGAGTCTTATCTGGTAATTCTCATCACTCATGAAAGCATTACGAGAACAAATGAGGGGTACTCCTCCATCCATTTATGGGGAATCTGCTTACACAGTTTTTCTTAAGACAACAAGAGTAACGTTTTTCACGTTATTGAAGTGTGGTTAATGGGGCCAGTCTTACACTGTAATCAATGAGATATGCAAGTGCAAATAAATGAACTTGGAGGTACCATAAGTGTGTCGTGTAACACTATGATCAAAGCAAAATTGAATTACAAGTAAACGAAATTGAGGCACAAAGGATGAAACAAATCTAACAGTGATTATAGCAAAATATGCCTTTACAAATGTCTGCTTGTGTCTGTGTATGTGTGGATGGATATGTGTGTGTGTGCGAGTGTATACCTGTCCTTTGCCTTTACAAATGTCTGCTTGTGTCTGTGTATGTGTGGATGGATATGTGTGTGTGTGCGAGTGTATACCTGTCCTTTTTTCCCCCTAAGGTAAGTCTTTCCGCTCCCGGGATTGGAATGACTCCTTACCCTCTCCCTTAAAACCCATATCCTTTTGTCTTTCCTTCTCCTTCCCTCTTTCCTGACGAGGCAACCATTGGTTGCGAAAGCTAGAATTTTGTGTGTATGTTTGTGTTTGTTTGTGTGTCTGTCGACCTGCCAGCGCTTTTGTTTGGTAAGTTTCATCATCTTTCTTTTTAGATATATTTTTCCCACGTGGAATGTTTCCCTCTATTATATTCAAAAATATGACATACAAATAGACAGACTGCAGGTACCATAGATGAAGCTAATTTAACATACGAGGTCTGTTCAAAAAATTCCAAAACATTTGAAATTTCACGTCAATGGTTTGTTGGAGCAAAATGCAATTGGCATCCCTGCACATGGCTGTGTTTAATGTGTAACTGCTGAAAGTTTCATTGTTGTATGACTGTTAGCTATTGTTCAGTGCTGTATTCAGTAGGACATTGTGTCACACATTTTGGGAATTTTGAGATGACAGAGTTAGAGGAGCCATGCACCTGCATTAAAGTTTGTGTGAAACTCAAAAAAACCATTACAGAGACACACAACAAATGATGCAGGAAGCGTACAGTGATAAATGCTTAAGCCGTACTTAGTATTGCGAATACTTCACACAGTTTAAAAATGGTCAGGACATCCTTCGACATCTGCTGACGATGCTCATGTCAGGAACATCAACGAAATTATGTGTGCCAATCAGAGACAGGTTGTCCGAGGGATTGCAGAAGAATTGGAACATTTCAGTTGGATCATGTCATAAAATTCTGACACAGCATCTTGGAATGCATCGTGTTGCCACCAAGTTCATCCCACAGCTCATGAGTCAAGACCAGAAAGACCTTCACCTCACAATCTGTGAAGAGCTTTTGGATCATGCACATGAGGATGAGATGTTCTTTAAGAGAAACATAACTGGTAATGAGATGTGGGTCTGTGGTTATGATATTGACACCAAGGTTCAATCTTCACAATGGGTTGGGAAAGGTTCCCCAAGACCAAAAAAGCTCATCAGGTCAGGTCAAATGTCAAAACCATGCCGATAGTTTTCTGTGACTTTGAAGGATTAGTTCATCATGAATTTGTGACACAGGGGAAAACTGTTAAATTATGGTACTATTGGGACATGTTCTGACACCTGCAAGAAAATATTAGAATGTAAAGCAGTATGAAATGTGGCAAGACAATTCATGGCTCTTGCACCACGTTAATGCACCCGTACATTCATACCTGTTGGTGTGTGACAATTGCACAAAAAAACATAATCATTGTGCCACCTCAAACCTCGATACTCTCCAGACCTGGCCCCTGTGAACTTTTTTTTGTTTCCAAAGTTGAAAACTCTGTTGAAAGGATGAAGATTTGCAATGATGGAGGAGATAAAAGAAAATTCGCAGATGTGCTTCTCATGATCCGGGAAGAGCATGATCTGGCAAGAGCCATACCAAGGCTGCTTTGGAAGTGGAAATGGCATTGGGAGCAATGTGTCAATTGTGGAGGAGACTATTTCGAAAGAGATCATGCTTAATAAGGAAAAGGTAAGCGAAGAAAAATTTTGTGGCCAGAATTCCAGAATTTTCTGAACAGACTTCGTAGTTAGGTCTTTCAGTCTTTAACAGCCGCATGTGTTGTGCCACAGGGTTTTGCGTGTAGTTAACAAAAAGAGATTGGATCTTGCCACACTCACTATTATTCAACAGGCTCCATAAAGCAGATGGAAATTAAATGAGCATTTGGCGTCATGGACCGGGGGCCCCTTATGGGGCAAGTCTGGTCGCCTTGGTGCAGGTCTTATTACATTTGATCCCACATTGGGCGATCTGTGCGCTGGATGGGAATGAAATGATGATGAAGACAACACAACACCCAGTTCCTGAGCGGATAAAATCCCTGACCCAGCTGGGAATCGAGCTCGGGCCCCTCTGGACGGCAGTCCGTCACACTGACCATTCAGCTATCGGGGCAGAGATAAACCAGATAATCCATGCTCAGGACATGATACTACAAAGCGGGTGCTGAATAATGTTTTCCTGAAGTATGGTGTCAATCTCACTTACCAGTTCTCCTTGGGTGTCATGGGAGCCTGCAATTCTCTTTATAGACAACACAAAAACAACTCACCATTGATGTTTCTGTGGGTTGTACACCTGTCTGGTAGCACTATCTCAAGCTGCTAAGTTCCAGGAATGAAATAATTTTAACATAAACTTATTGCTTCATTCATTGTGTGGACAGCTTGGCATCAGCTTGGGAAGTGTAGGGTGTCCTGGATGCTTCGTGCTTTACGAGAAACTGCATGTGCTGGAGCAAACAGGTGTGTAGCAGAGAAAACTTGTCCTCTGATGCATACAGTTCATGACACAGTTTTGTTGCTGGGTGATGTATCATCTGCTACAGTGTGAGATCATCTGCTAGGGCAGACGGGTGGTGGACATGAATGTATAGCGCATCGCCACACTGGCAGTACTTCTACTGTAGCTGTTGCTGTGAGTAATAATGATAATTGTGATAATAATAACAATAATGATAGTGGCAGATATGAAATAATTTATAGGTGTACAAAATAGATGTTTTCTAATGTGATGAATTCTGGAGAAAGGATATTTAAGGAGTCTACACCAGCTAACAATACTGGGAAGTGAGGAAGATCTTGTTGGTAACAAGGATGTGCAAGGGTAATGAGTGTGTACAGGGACAAGGATAATCATTATTGTTGCTTTAGTGGATATGTCATGAACTGTCTTCTGAAGCTGTAGATTTTATTCAGTTCTCTAATATAATGTGGGAGGCTATTTCAGGGTTGGGTTCCTGATAATGAGGAGGATTTGGGAAAAGGACTGAACGATGGAGTGGGATTGGAAGGATTCTGCTCTGATGGGATCGGGTGTTTCTGCCGTGTTGTTCAGAGAAGAACGTTAAGGTCAAGGAGAAGCATGAGGCACAATGTTCATTACTAAGATAGTAGAGAAAGGAGGGAGTGGAGAAACTTACATGCTACTTTGCATGCAGCCAGGATAACTATGCATATTATGGTGAAATATTATCGGGCAGAAATCTAAAATATGTACAAGTGTGCACACAAGCATAAATACAGTTGTTAGTAAAAATTAAGTGAGTATGAATTGCGTCCAAGTCATAAGCATGTGAGTAATCCCAGAACAAAATAAAAACCATGACAGTAACATATTTCTTACATTTTTGTGGTCCTGCTTGACATTTGGATGACAAATGTAATAAATGTACACCTATGTTCATAAGGGCCTGCTTGACAGTTGGATGACAAGTATAGCAGACAGACATACATTAGATATATGTTACAATTGTGGTTTTGTATTTGGATTATTTTAATTTGTGATTAGTTGTGTACCATGTGACGTGCACATAGTTCGTACTTCACAGCTGTATTTATGCCAGGGTGCATATTTGTATTCCAGATTTCCTCCTTAAAGATGAGCGATACTTGGAATTGCAGTCACAATGAATAAAAGAACAATATTATGAAAAGGATAGTTGCTACTCACCATATAGGTGCTGAGCTGTAGATAGGTCCAATGACAAGGCTGTCATAAAGTAAGCCTTCAGCCAACAAATCTTTTTGGAAATAGACAACATACACACATCACAGTTAGTTAATTAGTTAGTTAGTTAGGTGTTCCATTGATCAATAGCACAGAAGAACCGTTATGATGTGGAATGTGTCAAATGTACAAGAAATGCGCACAGGAAACAAGTTTTCTTTTTCATTATAGCCTTGTACCTAAATACACTCCTGGAAATTGAAATAAGAACACCGTGAATTCATTGTCCCAGGAAGGGGAAACTTTATTGACACATTCCTGGGGTCAGATACATCACATGATCACACTGACAGAACCACAGGCACATAGACACAGGCAACAGAGCATGCACAATGTCGGCACTAGTACAGTGTATATCCACCTTTCGCAGCAATGCAGGCTGCTATTCTCCCATGGAGACGATCGTAGAGATGCTGGATGTAGTCCTGTGGAACGGCTTGCCATGCCATTTCCACCTGGCGTCTCAGTTGGACCAGCGTTCGTGCTGGACGTGCAGACCGCGTGAGACGACGCTTCATCCAGTCCCAAACATGCTCAATGGGGGACAGATCCGGAGATCTTGCTGGCCAGGGTAGTTGAGTTACACCTTCTAGAGCACGTTGGGTGGCACGGGATACATGCGGACGTGCATTGTCCTGTTGGAACAGCAAGTTCCCTTGCCGGTCTAGGAATGGTAGAACGATGGGTTCGATGACGGTTTGGATGTACCGTGCACTATTCAGAGTCCCCTCGACGATCACCAGTGGTGTACGGCCAGTGTAGGAGATCGCTCCCCACACCATGATGCCGGGTGTTGGCCCTGTGTGCCTCGGTCGTATGCAGTCCTGATTGTGGCGCTCACCTGCACGGCGCCAAACACGCATACGACCATCATTGGCACCACGGCAGAAGCGACTCTCATCGCTGAAGACGACACGTCTCCATTCGTCCCTCCATTCACGCCTGTCGCGACACCACTGGAGGCGGGCTGCACGATGTTGGGGCGTGAGCGGAAGACGGCCGAACGGTGTGCGGGACCGTAGCCCAGCTTCATGGAGACGGTTGCGAATGGTCATCGCCGATACCCCAGGAGCAACAGTGTCCCTAATTTGCTGGGAAGTGGCGGTGCGGTCCCCTATGGCACTGCGTAGGATCCTACGGTCTTGGCGTGCATCCGTGCGTCGCTGCGGTCCGGTCCCAGGTCGACGGGCACGTGCATCTTCCGCTGACCACTGGCGACAACATCGATGTACTGTGGAGACCTCACGCCCCACGTGTTGAGCAATTCGGCGGTACGTCCACCCGGCCTCCCGCATGCCCACTATATGCCCTCGCTCAAAGTCCGTCAACTGCACATACGGTTCACGTCCACGCTGTCGCGGTATGCTACCAGTGTTAAAGACTGCGATGGAGCTCCGTATGCCACGGCAAACTGGCTGACACTGACGGCGGCGGTGCACAAATGCTGCGCAGCTAGCGCCATTCGACGGCCAACACCGCGGTTCCTGGTGTGTCCGCTGTGCCGTGCGTGTGATCATTGCTTGTACAGCCCTCTCGCAGTGTCCGGAGCAAGTATGGTGGGTCTGACACACCGGTGTCAATGTGTTCTTTTTTCCATTTCCAGGAGTGTATTTCTGTTACCTATCCCATTCCCTTAAATGGCACAAAATGCATATATTATATCTCCAGATTTATTTACTCATATTCAAGAATTCATCTGTGGTATAGAAGGAGTTGTCAAGGAGGTATGATTTCAGTTTGTTTTTGAAACTATTACTGCTATCTGTCAGACATTTTATTTCATCTGGTAATTTATCAAAAGTTTTATAGCAGCATATTTTACCCCTTTCTGTGCCAAAGATAGGTTAAGTAAAGGATAGTGTAGGTCTTTCTTTTTTGTGGTATTGTAATCATGAAGGTCGCTGTTGATTTTAAACTGGTCAATGTTGTTGGGAAAAAATCTCATTACTGAGTAAATGTACTGTGAAGCTGTTGTAAGAATTTGTAACCTTTTAAACAGATGCCTACAAGATGTGCGACTATAAACCCCACACATTATTCCAACTACTTTCTTTTGAGCAGTGAATACCTGTTGCCTAAGTGTTGAGTTGCCCCAGAATATTATTCCGTCTGACATCAGAGAGTGGAAGTATGCAAAGTATGTTAGCTTACTAATTTCTACATTCTCAAAATTGGCAATTATTCTGATTGCAAAAGTTACTGAACCTAGTCGTTTTAAGAGATCCAAAATATGACTTTTCCAATTAAGATTCTCACCTATATGTACACCCAAAAACTTAGTATGCTCTACCCTGGCTACTGACTTCTTTTGATATGTTATGTTTATTGGAGGAATTATACTTTTTGCAGCAGAAAATTGGATATACTGTGTTTTTTCAAAATTCAGAGCAAGCCCATTCGCAGAAAACCAATTAATGACTTTTCCAAAGACCTTATTTGTATCATTTTCTGTCAGACTTTCTTTTACTGGATTAATAATTATGCTTGTATCATCAGCAAACAGTGTCAGTTCAGCATCTTGTTTCACATAAGAAGGGAGGTGATTCACATATATCAAGAACAGGAGGGGACCTATTATGTGTAATGATCACACAAACATGACCACAGTCTCTGGCTGCTGAGGCCATGTCAGCCTATGCTGTCTATTTTTGATGAAGGCTTTGTTGGCTGAAAGCTTACTTTCTGGCAGTCTTTTTGTTGTGCTTATCTGTGACTCTGCCATATGCTGAGTAGCAACTATGCTTTTAATAATATTGTTACATTTCACCCTGAAATTTCCATTGTTAAATAAAAGAACAATAATATCTGACAGCTGTTTGTAGAAATGAACATATTCCATAATTACATGAAGGATGTGGAATCATCTCACATCAAATTACTTCTTTTCCCAGTTTCATTCACTAATGTCTTATTGCACCATCATCTGGGTAAATCATAATTTAGGACAAACATATTTGTTGCATAGCAATATGTAATTCGTGTAATATGTAGTATCCATTCTAAAACCTCTTGTAGACATCTCTTTAAACACATGAGCATAATGAAAACAGCTTCACAGTACATCTACTCCCTTATGAATTTTGTTGTTGAAAAACAGCAGTAACAATCATAAATATAATATTAGACGAAGAAATAAGTTAAACTATCCCTCACATATTTTGAGACTGGCAAGGGAAGGAGTGAGGAGCCATAAAAATATTTGACTTCCTACCAAGTGATGTAAAGATTTTGATGGATATGAAAATTAACTTCCAACAATCATATACACTTAGTAACTCCTTCTACCCCAAAGAAGAATTTTTGAATGTATAATAATTGTGTGTGTGTGTGTGTGTGTGTGTGTGTGTGTGTGTGTGAATAGAATAGAATAGAATCTTTATTGTCACATGACATGTGATATACAATCATTTGATTGAAACATTGCAGACTTGTCAGTGAATAATTCTATGCCTGCTTAAGTATACCTTAAAACAATATACATTAAAATAAAGCATATGGATGCTTCCAGAAGCACATTACAACATAAAAAGATAATTACATTAGTTCTCTTCCGGTTTCTTAAAATTTCCACAGTGTTTTGAAATTATTCTTTTTAAGTATTTTTCATGTTTGTTTCTCTAGTTTATAAATATGGACATACTTTAAAGAGCACATACTTTCAAAATAGTAGTATATATGTATACATCCAGATATTTAGATACATAGTTCACACTATACGTAGTTTATAAGTGTGGACACATATAAAAAGAACATATACCTCCATTAAAAGTAAACATAAGCATATGCATAGAATGTAATGTAGAAAAAAACCAGAAAACATAACAAATGTAAGATCTCCTACTTGTCTTCCTGATTTATAAAATCATTCACACTGTAGTAGCATTTTCTTGTTAAATATTTTTCAATGTTTGCAGCTGAAGGTTCTAGCTTCCAGTCCTTCAACTTTGAATGCATTTTGTTGCTAAGCTTCAAAGCCATTTTAATATGGAGTATTTGTAAGCAGGTGCTAATAAATTTCCTTCAAAAAGATGTAGGTTTATTAACTCGAAGAGAAGTGTTTTACACATAATCATGGAAGGAATTGTCAGTAAGTCAAGGCTTGCAAATAAAGCTTTGCATGATTGTCTACTGTTTGTTCCAGTCATAGCACTGTTAATTTATTTCTGTAGCTTGAACACACTGAGGGGCTTTGTTTTTCAGCTCCCCAAAAAATGATGCCATATCTTACAACTGCTATAAAATATGCACGATACACAATTTTCCTAACAGCTAAGTCAGTTACTTTTATTAGCACCCTCGTTGTGTAATCAGAACTATTTAACTGCTTCAATAAGCAAACCACATGATCAGTCCATGATAAGTTTTTGTTTATGGTCACTCCCAGAAATTTGACAGAATGTGCAGTTAACAGTTCTCTGCTTTCATAACTTAACTGTGTTATATATTCAACAGCTTGTTTTGTCCTGAAGTGTACAATTTGTGTTTGTGTTAGGTTAGTTTCATAGCATTATTATTTATCCAATGTTATAGTTCTTGAAGAGTCTGTTTTGTTTTCTGTGCTAATTCTTCAGTGTTTTTACAGCAGACTACTGCTGTTGAGTAATCTGCATACAGAATCGCATCTGAAGTTACCTTACCTGGGAAGTCATTTATATAATATAGAAATAGTAATGGGCCTAGTATGGATCCCTAGGGTACACCTGCTTGTATTTCCTTCCAACTAGAGCAAGCTTTCTCGCTGTTATCTTGTATAACTACCCTCTGCTTCCTATTTTTGAGATACGACTTGAACCAATTTAAAGTTTTTTCATGAAAGCCGCAAGCAGCTAATTTGAGGAGCAGCTGCTTATGGTTTACCATATCAAATACCTTACTGAGGTCACAGAAGATACCGGATACACACTCCTTGTTATCAAGGCATTTGCTTATTTTAGTGATTACTTCATTAATAGCAGTGCTTTGGCCCTTACTAAATCCATACTGATTATTAAGAATAATGTTTTTGTTATATTTTTCTAGTAGGTTACACACTACTTGCTCAAATATTTTAGAAGTAGTTGGCAATATTGGTACTGGGCGAAAAAGTCATATTTCCTCTTGTCTGCCCTTTGTGTGGATAGGTCAAACTTTTGCATACTTCAGCCTGTCCGGAAAGCAGCCCTCATCAAACGATTGATTTATCATGTGGCAAAGTTGGGGTGCAATATTATCACATCCTCCCCTTATTATTTTTGTTGGAACTTCATCCCAGCCCACAGATTTGAGATTTTTTTAGGGATTTTAGAATGTTAGCCACTTCATAGCAGGATACCTTACTGAATTAGAATTCTACTGATCTGTGCTGCATTATATTGGGATTTCCATGTGGAGGAGGGAGATTGTCAATTTTCGTAGAATTTATGTAATACCTGTTGAATTCTTGGCAAATATGTCTGGAGTTTGTAATCATTTCCTCATCTATTTCTAAATTATGAGTAAAACTTTTTGTTTTTTCTGCACTTATTTCGCTCCTGACAATTTGCCATACAAATTTTGATTTATTTGTGGCATCTGATATGTATTTACTGTTTGCCATTTGTTTTGCTTGTTTAACTACTCTACCAAATATTTTTTTGCATTTGTTTACATAGCTGACAAACTCTGCATCATGGTTGTTCTTTGCTTCCACGTGCAGTTTCCTGTTTCTAATACTAGAGATCCTGATGTTCTCAGTTATCTAAGAGTTCTTTTTACAGTTTTTGTCACAAGCTGTTATGAAGGGGAAGTATTCATTGAAAATATTCATGAATTCTGCTACAAAAGCATTGTAGTTTGTGTTTACTGAGTACTGCTTGCTGAAAGGCCAGGACATTTCATTTAGTCTTAAGACAAATGTATTCACATTGTGGTGGCTGAAGTTCCTGACTCATTTCACTGTTACAGTTTTATCTAAATTTGGCAATGGGATAAAAAGGGCTGAATGGTCAGATATACCTAATTCTAAGATGAACTTTTCTGTAGCACCACAGTTGATACTGCTCACTATATTATCTACAAATGTTGCAGAAGATGCTGTTATTCTAGTGTACTAACCAAAGTTTAATGTTAAGCCATTTGTAGATAAATTATCCTTCAGAGAAACAGCAAACCCGTCATCAGGTCTTACATTTATGTTGAAGTCAGCACAAATTATGACCTTTTTACATAACTTTTCTTCCTCAAATCTACATACCAATGTTTCATATTTGTCTAAAAATGCACATGTGGCCGAATAGTCAGGGATATGATATAAACTAATAATTAATGTACCATATTACAAAAGTTCAGTGCAGCAGCTTTCAAATAATTATTCCTTGTTCAAGCAATTAAAAGTCTACCTGACTTCAAAGCTTAGTGATTCTTCTGCTGGAATGCACGATCCCTTGTCTACAAAAACTCGCTTCTAAATTGTAACCTGAAAGTGAGTTTATCAAGTCTATATTTTTCACTTTCAAGCCAGTGCTCGTTTAAGCATATAACTTTTACAGAATTTGTATTCTCTAGAAATACTTCTTAGTCCATACAATTTGTTCATCATTCCTGTTGATAAACCTCCTATGTTAAGATACATTTTGAAATTATTATGAACTAAACAGGGAATCATTTAATTGGTCATCGAATGTGGCACCTGAGTGGGTCTTTAATTCTAAATTGCATTCCATTATTTTGTTTCTCGTGGACCAAATTCCATGGGAATTGGTTCACTCTTGTTAGTTTCCCTGTGAAGGATCGCTCAGCACAATAACAGATGTATTTCTACTTTCAGTGACAAGAGAGATCTCTTTAAGAGCATTGCTTATATTAGAAGCTAGCGTCCTTTCACCATATTTGTTGAGATGCATTCCATGGTATGTGAAACAGTTTCTGTCATAGTTACTAATGCCTATCACCTTAACATTCACAAACTTGGCACAGAAGTTTTTCAGCTTAAAATTCGTAAGTCTGATTTATTTATTAATGCACAACCAGTCTGGTAAGTCATACTTTAGTGGCAATGTTGTTACGATGACATTGGTGAAATACAGGAACCGCAGCACCTTAAACAGCTTCTTAACAAAGGCACTAGCTTCATTCCTATAGATGTTATTAACACCCACTGTGAGCACAGACAATCAGTCTTTGTGAAATCAGATCATTCTTTGTTAACACACACCATTACACTTTCGAAATTTGCTCCAGGTTTTATGATGCCACAAACTTGAACACAGTCATTCACATTGTTTGTCAATAATTCCGGAATGTTTCCTGCATGTCGCCAAGTAGTTTCACTTTGTTCTTTTGTAGCCATTTTTCCGCTGCTGTTTGATGTACACGTAGCATATTCCTTTGAAAAACCATTATTACATGATGCTGAGATGTCTTGCTCGGTTTCCTGGTGCTTAATGGCTGTCTTCTTTCGATGAAGTACAATTTTTACGGTGAATCAGCATGTCTGCTTTGTTTATGTCAGATTCTTTATTGTGGTCTTCTAGTGATGGAGAGAAATGTATTTTCTTTTCCAAAAGTGCACTCATAGTCTTCAGAGCAGTATATTTTTTGTTTAGAGCAAACATATCACTTTGAAGTGCTCTGATTATTTCGTCCTTTTTTCTGATTACGTCTTTCAATTTGCGTTCACAGGCATCACTAACGCACATAAGACAAGACCATGTATAATCGTCAGTTACAAATTTTATTCTTATTTTGGAACATTTCTCATGAAACCAATGGTGACAGTTGCTACACTGGATACACTTTAATATTTTCTTGTCACAAATCTTGCAGTTGTTTGCACTTTTAAGTTCATTTTTGCTGGTGCAGTTTTCACTTATTTTCTTGTCACAAATCTTGCAGTTGTTTGCACTTTTAAGTTCATTTTTGCTGGTGCAGTTTTCACTTATGACTTTACCACATGGCGCCATGGCACCATCTTAGTTGAGCGTGTGAGAAATGTAGACATTGAAAATACTTCAGCATAGAAGCATTGTAAGAAGGAAAAAGAAAGAAAGAAGTAGCAGCTTAAGAGAGTCATGTAAAAAGTGAGTATGTTGCCATCCCACATCATAGCGTAATTATGATTCCTAGAACATGCAAATAACCAGAGTGTCATATAATGCTAAACCCTCTCCTGCATCAGTATGCAGGGCTCCACATGACCTGGACTATATGGGATGAGTGGCAGAGATGATTCTATATCTGTAGGTATATTGTGGAAGTCTTCAGTTGTTGTTGTTGCTCATGGTAGAATTTCGCATACTAACACTGCTTCAACAAGGGTGCACATATGGACAGAGATGGGATTGTCCTAAGTCAGTTGGTGGGATTAGGGGCAGCTCTTGTCATTGGAGTGTGCAGGTCCCTGACCAGCTTGAAAGGGAGCACACGTTATGTGTTTTCCTAAGTATACTGTGTTATCTAGTGTGTACATCATTTACTTTAATTGAGAAGTTATCTCACTCAGTGTTTGATCCATATTAGAAAACATTTTGTCTGTTTGAGGAAGTCAAGTGACAAAATACTCAAGAAACCATTTCACTGTATATTGTATCTGAAAAGAACAGAACCCACAAGGTTTAAACGTAGTGGAGCCTTTTGAGGTGTTGTGTAATGCCAGACTATCTGCCACAAACTTCCATTGTCTTGTATACCTGTGGTTTGTTGCTGTGTGTTGCCTGCTAATCACCAACTGCTGCTGCCTCCAATTGTTGATGCTTCTGCTTTGTATCTACATTGCTGATTCGACTCTACTTTCCATTGCTGCTTGCTGACTAATTACAAACTCATTATTCATAGTGAAGTTGATGCATTGACTGCTGCCAGTGCAGCTTAGCTGTATTAGGTGAAAATAGTTTATTGTAGGCTGCCAATCTATTTCAGTTTCTTAAAGTGCATCTACTGCATACTCTGCCATTGCTCTTGAAACTAATCTGGTAGATTCAGAGTAAATTCAATGAACATGTGATGCATAGAATCTTTTGTATTTACTTTTCACTTGTGATTTTTGATTAAATTCTTTCTGGGAATGGTTTAAAATTGCTGTATTATTATTTCTTGTTAATGGTGTTGTTATCAAGAGAAGTAGAATGTTATTTCTTCTTTGATGACTATAACTAGTTTCTAAAAATTAATGTCAAGATATTGGATAGACAAAAAAATCTACTCACAAGCAACATCAGGAGAACACACATATAAAAAAAGGTTTTACATATGCAAGCTTTAAGAGCTAGTGGCTCCTTCTTCTGGCAGAAGAGTTGAAGGGAAAGGAACAGGGGTGAAGGAAAAGGACTGGAGAGAGTTAGGAAAAGGGATAGGGTTCGGGAAAGTCACCCAGAACTCCAGATCAGGGGACACTTACTGGACAGGATAAGAAGGAAAGACTGATTGTTGGAGACCGCATCATGCGTGATATGAAAGCCTGAGAGCTTAAAGGTAATATGCAAGACAGAGATTACTGCTATAATGTTGTGCACCTAAAGGTAATATGCAAGACAGATTTCTGCTACAATGTTGTGCACGACTTAATGAGTATGAAAAGCTAAGTGCATTGTACTTCAGAGGTGAGAGGGGGACAGCGAAAAATAGACAGGTTAGAAAATGAAAGATGTAGAAAACTAAAATGGAGTGAAGAAAGGAGTAGTTACTTTGAAGAAATGCTGAGATGAAAGAAATTAACTTAAATTAAGTCCAGAATTAATGCAAATTAAGCCCAGATGGACAGTGAGAACAAAGGACATGTAGCGCTAGTTCCCACCTGTGGAATACTGCAAAACTTGTGTCTGGGGGAAGAATGAAGATGGCATGCATGGTAAAATAGGCACCAAGATCACAATGATCATGTTGTAGAGTGTGCTCTGCAACAAGATTTTGTGTGTTGCTGGTATACACCGTCTTCCTATGCCCATTCATCCTAACTGACAACTTTGTGGTAGTCATGCCAATGTAAAAGGTCAAACAGCGTTTATGTAACAGCTCATATATGACCTGTGATTTCACAGATGGCTCTTCCTTTGATAGTATATGTTTTGCCACTTACAGGGCTGGTATAGGTAGTGGCAGGAGGCTGCAAAGGGCAAGTCTTGCAGCAGGGACAATCACAGGGGTAGGAGCCATAGGGTAGAGAGATGGATGAAGGAGGAGCATAGGGTCTGACAAGGTTATTTGTGGAGATTGGGAGGCTAACAAAAAGCAGTAACATAAAGATTAGATTAAAGAAAAACAAAAATAAATCTGTGCACGCCACACAGTCTACACAAGCAGAGCAGCGGGTGCTAAGCTAGTGTTACATATACACGTAGCTTTGTTTACAAAGTTAGTAAGCTTCTCATAATTAAGTGATCCTTCTGTATGTATGATTAATGGCTGTTGCCTAAAGATTATATTTCATTCAGCTAGTATTTTTTTATCTCTTTGCATATACTTATTTGCAATTAGGGAAATGTTTTCTTCTGTCATTATTTAGAAGGTAATTCCTTCTAGAACTACAGTGGTTAATAAAGATAACTGATATTATTATTTTTTGTTGTTGTTTGAAAGAAGAACTTACTTATTTCACAGGAAGAGGAGGAGGAGGAGGAGGAGGAGGATTCTAAAATGCAGACTCTCAAGGACATAGAAACATCCTTTTGGACAAAGGATGGTCACAAAAAAGTAATGACATTGTGTAACACTGAAGAAATCAAAATGCACAGCAATAGAAATATGGCTGACAAATCTGAGGATGCAGAATTTGGGATCAGTAATGAAATTCAAGAAGCAGAAAAGAAGCTTACTTATTTAGGAGAACATATTTCTTTTGTGAAGGATAAACTGAATTTATTTCAAGAGGTAAAACACGTCTGTAGTGCTATAGTGCTATCACTTACACCTTTTCCTGTCTATGCCATCTCACATTCAATACTAAATAAATGATTACACCACAGGACATATCTGGGCTTACAGGTCATACAAATGTTCACTTATTATCAACAGGGTAGTACATGACTAACAACTCCAACACTGAGAAAAATAGTAGTGCTGCTTTACAATTAAGTTTTTTTAAATTTTACTTGGGAATCACTCACTATTTGAAATGCAACTAACATATATAGATATAACCAGAATTGAAATGGACAACTTGTTAGCACAGAGTTTCGTTAATTTCTTTGAAGATCTGCACTGATCCCAGCTGCTTTCTTTTACAGATCCTTCTTTTCCACCACAAAAACCACATAAAAAAGAAATGAGAGTGACTTAAATTTGGATTCTATGAGGTTCTAAGATTCCACCATTACATTCACCAAATACTTATAGTATTGGAGATGACATAATCACCAAAAAGTTTTAGAAGTTTGATTAAAAATGAACTTCATAAGTTATCACACAATTTTGCGTAAATCATTGATTAGAGACTTTATTTTAGACCTATCACTCATCCACACCAAAACATCTGTTTCTTACAATTCATGGAGATTCATATGAGCCCCTTCAAGCCCATGTGGTGTAACTCAAATTATTCTTATTGTGAGATATTTAATGCTGTACAATGATTGTTATTCACAATTCAACAGTACTTTTTGTATTACCTTTTTATCATATATGCTGTCAGAATAGTTAATCCTTACTAAAATTAACAATTTCAATAAATTTTATTCAGTTTTAGACCTGATGTAAGGGCCACTTGTGATATAAACAAATAAAGGATTTTATTTGCTATAAAAATAGACATAGGTTCTACATAATGCATTAGATGATTATGTGCCAAGCAAGATCGTAAGAGATGGAAAAGAGCCACCGTGGTATAACAACCGAGTTAGAAAACCACTATGGAAGCAAAGGGAACTTCACACAAAACATAAACATAGCCAAAGCCTTGCAGACAAACGAAAATTACACGAAGCAAAAAAAATGTAGTATGAGGAGGGCTTGCGGGAGGCGTTCAATGAATTCGAAAGTAAAGTTCTATGTACTGACTTGGCAGAAAATCCTAAGACATTTTGGTCTTATGTCAAAGTGGTAGGTGGATCAAAACAAAATGTCCAGACACTCTGTGACCAAAATGGTACTGAAACAGAGGATGACAGACTAAAGACCAAAATACTGAATGTCTTTTTCCAAAGCTGTTTCACAGAGGAAGACTGCACTGTAGTTCCTTCTCTAGATTGTCGCACAGATGACAAAATGGTAGATATCGAAATAGATGACAGAGGGATAGAAAAACAGTTAAAATCGCTCAAAAGAGGAAAGGCTGCTGGATCTGATGGGATACCAGTTCGATTTTACACAGAGTACGTGAAGGAACTTGCCCCCTTCTTGCAGCAGTGTACTGTAGGTCTCTAGAAGAGCATAGCATTCCAAAAGATTGGAAAAGGGCACAGGTCATCCTCGTTTTCATGAAGGGATGTCGAACAGATGTGCAGAACTATAGACCTATATCTCTAACGTCGATCAGTTATAGAATTTTGGAACATGTATTATGTTTGAGTGTAATGACTTTTCTTGAGACTAGAAATCTACTCTTTATGAATCAGCATGGGTTTTGAAAAAGACGATCGTGTGCAACCCAGCTCGCGCTATTCGCCCACGAGACTCAGATGGCCATTGACACAGATTCCCAGGTAGATGCCGTGTTTCTTGACTTCCGCAAGGCATTTGATACAGTTCCCCACAGTCATTTAATGAACAAAATAAGAGCATATGGACTATCAGACCAATTGTGTGATTGGATTGAAGAGTTCCTAGATAACAGAACGCAGCATGTCATTCTCAATGGAGAGAAGTCTTCTAAAGTAAGAGTGATTTCAGGTGTGCCACAGCAGAGTGTCGTAGGACCATTGCTATTCACAATATATATAAATGACCTTGTGTATAACATCGGAAGTTCACTGAGACTTTTCGCGGATGATGCTGTAGTATATTGAGAGGTTGTAACAATGGAAAATTGTACTGAAATGCAGGAGGATCTGCAACGAATTGATTCATGGTGCAGGGAATGGCAATTGAATCCCAATGTAGACAAGTGTAATATGCTGCAAATACATAGAAAGAAAGATCCTTTATCATTTAGCTACAATATAGCAGGTCAGTAACTGGAAACAGTTAATTCCATAAATTATCTGGGAGTAGGCATTAGGAATGATTTAAAAGGGAATGACCATATAAAATTAATTTTCGGTAAAGCAGATGCCAGACTGAGATTCATTGGAAGAATCCAAAGGAAATGCAGTCCAAAACCAAAGGAAATAGGTTACAGTACACTTGTTCGCCCACTACTTGAGTACTGCTCACTGGTATGTGATCCGTACCAGATAGGGTCGATAGAAGAGATAGAGAAGATCCAACAGAGAGCAGCGCGCTTCATTACAGGATCATTTAGTAATCGCGAAAGCTGTACGGAGATGATAGATATACTCCAGTGAAAGACTCTGCAGGAGAGACGCTCAGTAGCTCGGTAGGGGCTTTTGTTGAAGTTACGAGAACATACCTTCACCAAGGAGTCAACCAGTACATTGCTTCTTCCTACATATATCTCGCAAAGAGACTATGAGGATAAAATCAGAGAGATTAGAGCCCACACAGAGGCATACCAACAACCTTTCATTCCACGAACAATACGAGACTGGAATAGAAGGGTGAACCGATAGAGGTACTCAAGGTACCCTCCGCCACACACCGTCAGGTGGCTTGCGGAGTATGGATGTAGATGTAGAATTTTAGTTGTCATCATTAATATTGTTATTTCCATTCAGTGGCCCAATATCTCCAGCATTGTCAGAAAAAAAGAAGAATATGAAAGATCTGGAAGTGAACAGATGGTATGCTGGACTTGACAATATTATTGTACCAATCATTGTGACAAAAGATCTGTTGTGTCTTGTTGCAGTTTTCTATTGAGGCAAGACCACCATCATTGAAGAGATCGGAATGGCCACTTTTCATGAACTTTTGGTCTCTGATTTCAATATTATTCTACTCCTTAAAACTAGTTTCATTAATGTCAGTGCTATTTCCCAGTTCCTGGTATGACTGTACATTGCTACATGTTTTGAGGATGGTGGTCGTATTTCGTTCTGTTTGATCAAACAGGCACGAATTTCTTAGGAACGTCAAGATCCAGCCACTTCATTCCAGCAGTTTATGAATCCCAATTTTGATGACAGCTCGTGGCACCCAAATTGGAAACATGTGAATTATGTTTGTAATAAGTTACTTAATATGTCAGTGCAGGATAGGGCAGAGAATTTTCTAAATCAAAAGAAAAGGCATAGTAGGAGCTATCAGAAACTGATTTTTCGTGTCCATTTTCATGGAGTCCTGAGTTTGTCCAGGCTTATGTAGATGCAATTCATGGTCTTGTTGAAGCTGTGCCTTTTCTTGTTCATCTGTTGATCCTTGAGTTTATTAGCTAAAGTATCACATTGTACAAAAGAGAATTTCTGATGCACTTGGGAATGGAAGGTGAATGTGGCAAAAGTTCTATAATAAATGTTTTTTGCAGCTGGCTCGTTTCTTTGACTTTCAGTATGTTTTTTGCACAAATTACTAAGCAGCTGAGTATTCAATTTTTCTGTTTAATATTATGTGATTGGGTTGTGGGATCTAGTGTGGGATCTAAGAGGGGAATGGCGCTATGTGATCACATAGTATTACTACTTTTCTTTTGGAATTTTATACCTGGAACTTTTTGGCTTATTTATCTCCATGCGAAGGCTCTATAAGTTTTATCCATTTATGGCTCAGGTCATTCTACCATCAGAGATTTTGAATGTTTCCAAGGAGTATTTTTTTCATTCTGTTTCACTTCTTCCATCAATATTCACATGAAAAATGTTAGTTGCAGTTTTTTTTAATTTTTACTGCCATTTGTTGGTCAATGATGTGACATTTTCCATTTTATCAGGCCACACAACAGCACATTTTGAGTAAAGACTCTGAATGTGGTGGAAAATATTAATCACTGGATTCATTATCATCCCAAATAATTGTCTTTATCACTATAACTCACAGTGAAACACACTGAACCCAATTTAAACAACTAAATGAGTAAAATCCTGTTATTGGAACAGTCAGAATATCGAACATTTTATGTGAATTCAGAAAACTCAAAACAATAGCAAGCACAGTGGTGTAACTCACAACTTCACCACATCAGCTGTTAGTGTATAGATATCCGTACTTACAGCAGAAACTTCTGCTGCTATATGTGCTGTTGCTGAATGAGCATAGCAGAAATTATTGCTGTTACTGTACAGTTGCTTAATGAGTTATGGATCACACCATTTGCACTGTTACCAAAACACCACATGCTGAACAAGATCCTGACCCTATCAAAAGAGAAAGAAAGAAAGAAAAAGTGTAGTTATACCCCTTAGGCTCTAAGCAGCTCATAAATTATATTTATTGTATCAAATGCTCCTAATTCAGATATACAGAAACTTTTTATGAGAGTAGCAAGAAGTATATTTTTATCCAACTCACAAACAAATATCCTGTGCCGTATTACTGTGAGCTGTGCAGCGTGCAGTTTGGCATAGCGGTCAGCGTTGCTGGCTGACATGCTGCAGGTCGCCAGCTCAAACCTGACAGTGAGCAGTAATGTGTTATTTAGTATTTATCATTTTTGAAGGCTCTCAAAATGTCTTATGTTTTTATTTCAACGCTGCTCATAATTTTAGGCATTGCTGTGGTATGCGAGGTGAGCAGGCGGGTGTGGAGGCATTGGTATGTGATGATATAAAGAAGCTTATTTACCTGTCTCAAGGCGGCCAGGCTAAGCCGTGAAATCTTGGCAACATCGCAGAAAAGCAGCGAAACTTCGAACACGCCTGAGGAGGGCTTTCACACCATTGTGTCACAAAGGTGTTGATATGTACATGCTTGGAAGGTACAAAGCAACACAATAAATGTATCATTAATCACTGTAAATCCCCTTTGATTCTAACAAGACTATGCACAGTCTAGCAGCACGCTTTGCGATACCATGGCTATGCACGCCCCCTCCGTGTTAGCTGCGAGCAGGTGAAAGTGATCTTGGCAGTCATCTGCACCAGACCAGCAGGGTTAAGTATGCACCCATGGAATTGGGCAGTATAATGGATGAGCTATCTTCAGGCTGTACAGTTGTAGCCAGAGTTCTGCCTTGGAGGTTAGCAGTTCACAGCCAGGGCAATACGACTGCCATGTATCCTCAGCAGGGTGAACTTCTCTTCTTGTAGGAATGGACCTCTATGTGGATCTAGGCAGAAGTTCATGTTACAGACACTTCTTGCTCATAGCTGCACAGTGCTAAATGGTGCACACGCTACTGAGTGAGGCAAATAGTGGCAGCATAGCAGAATGTGGACGTCACACATCCAGCAGCCAACAAACCATACAACTCAAGGGACATATCTGTGGGGTTGTAGCACTTCAATCATTGTTGTGCATAAAGATGTTTCAGCTTTCAGCCAAGTTTTCCTAGCCAGCAGCATCACCTAACACCCTGTCATTTCATCATCTTGACACTGTAGCGGCACCACTCACCCTGGGTTGTTACAGATTGGTGTCAGTAGTATCTTGGTATTAGTGGACCTTATCTGGTAGCTGTTGCCAGCACAATTGACCTACATGCAGCATGGCTTCGCAACCACATCATGCAGTTTTGTCAAACAGAGGGTGTGAGTGAACAGACGGTTTTTGTGGTTGTTTTCCCTGTTTTATGTGTAGAAGACATGGAAATAAGTTGGATATTCACAGAAATTTGAGGGCTTCACCTGTGTAGCCAATGGAACTGGCTGATCTTTCCCAATTCTGCAGTAATGTGAAGAAACATTATTTGGTACTGGTGTGATGCGGTCATTGTAATTTGCTTGGACATTCTGCATGGAATCAATACCAGTAATTTGTGTTGCTGTAGGTACTGGCATATGGCTAGTCAATGCTCAGTGTTAAGATGGTTGTTGATAAGACATAATATGTAAATGTTGTACTGCGGTATACAATCTGTTGTAGGTGTGTTCTGTGTTACTTCATGTTTTTTATTTCATGTGCTTTGGAGATTAAAATTTTGCAGTGACAGATTTTCAGCACAGGACATCACGTGTCAGGATGCAGTTCAAGCTTTGGTTAATGAAGTAACACCACTGAGAGTGGATGATATGGACTTGTGTAACAAGCTTGCAGCTAGGGTTGAGGAGTTGGAATTAGCCAAGCAACCTACTCCTTTATTAGATCCAGCCACAGACAGTTTGACCATGCTTTTCTCTGGAAAGTCAGCTGGCGACATAATGTATTTCTTGGATGACCTGCAACTAACATCCAGTGTTGCAGGGCCAGTTACTGCTGGTGACAAATTTACAATTGTTAGAGAAAGACATACATCGGATGCACATAGGGACTAAGAGGTGCGCAAATGTTTGATGAACTGAAACAAAGCCCACTACAAAGGTACAAGAAGGAAAACAGTGTAAGGTTTTCTCATGAACAGTTGAGTATTGTGTTGAAGAAAAGTCACTAGAGAATTTTGCAGACAGGACGTAAGGTGAATTAGGGGAAAGTGATGAGGGAAATAAATTCCTACTCCAGGAAGCAGAACAGAGGGCGTTGGACACATTTTTAAGAGGCTTGCCGCCTGATATGTTGAGAATGGTAAGAATGCATATCCAGAAGCATTTGTACTCTATGATCAGATTAGCCACAGAGTTTGAAGAAATTGATCTAGCAACAGGAATGTGGGGTAAGAGGGGAGCAGTTCCACTAACATGAGATGCTACAAATGTGGGAGGACAGGACATGTGCAGAGGCAATGTAGTAGAGGCAGTGTAGTAGATGTCGTGTTGTTGGATGCAACCAACAAGATTATAGGAATGGTAAGGGAAAACAAGGGATGAATAAGTAGGTGTTAAACACTAGAGGGAACCCCAGGCAAGTTCCCAGTGAATTTTGATGCAACAAGTACAGATGCAGAGGCAGAATGTAGTATATTTGGAGTAGTGAAGGGTAGAAAGCACAAGTTTTTTTGGACAGAGGGGTGCATGTATTGGTAGCAAGTATTGACCTCATGGGTCAGAGGCAATTGCACCCTCCATACCATAATTTACATGGTGTTGGAGATAATGACGTGGAATCTTTGGATTCAGCAGTGGTAGATTTTCAGGTTGGGACATAGTGTTTTAAGCAATGCATGCAAGTTGTGACCTGGATAGGTGAAGGTTACGGCATGAGGTTTAGACTTTCTAATAATGCAGCATGCCAAAATGGACCTTAGGAATCATGTAGTTGAACTTATGGGGACAATGTTCAAACTAGGGGAGAAAGCTAGTAAGGGATGAAACACTTGAACTATGATCAACAACACTAGTGATTAATTTGCTTGTTATAGTGCCACAAGGGACCAGGAAGTTGGTCTGGGTAAATGTGGAACCAAAATAGCCTGTTAATGCATTGTGTTTGGTAGAACCACTTGCATAAAATGCCTTAGAAGTAACACATTGTTTCGCAAGGAGAAGCATTTTGTGCATATGGGAGAGATTGGTGGGAAAGTGGTATCCATGAACTTGGATAATGCTGCACCAGTGGTGTAGAGCTGAGCAAAGGAATGTTGGTAACTAATTTGGAAGTCCTGGATGATGTACAAACCACCTATAATGTTGGAAGAATTCATTGATTAATAACTAGGTGATGGAGTAGTAGAACATAGCACAAGTACATTTGTGGGCAGCCATGGTGGTTGTGCCAAGAAGTTACCAGATGGTACTAAGAGATATAGATTCTGCTATGAATCTTAACAGTAAGATGAAAAAAAAAAAAACTACTCCACAACAGAAAATGAAATGCACAGTGTGATACTTAGAATCATGTATTTCTGATGTTATTTGTATGGAAAAAAGCTCAAAGTAATAACTGACCATGCAGCTTTTAAGTGGTTGTTGGGGCTTAAGGCCCACTCTAGTAGACTCACCAGATGTGCCTTAAGATTGAGCAAACTTGAGTGTGAAGTTGCCCACAAGTCTGTGGAATGTAAAATGTATGTGTCACAGCTGCAGTTCACTATTGGTGATGGGTTGTTGTGTAAAACCGTGAGGTTGGGGCTGAGGGTAGTAGTGCCAGCAGAGCTTAAAGAAGAAACTCTTAAAGAAATACATGATTGCATATTGTCAGGAAATGGGAATTGTAGAACTACGAACAGGAGAATTCTGTTGTAGAATTTTAGAACATTTTTTTTTTTTTTTTGCTCGAGTATCATGTCGTTTTTGGAAACCCAGAATCTACTATGTAGGAATCAACATGGATTCCGGAAACAGCAATCGTGTGAGACCCAACTCGCTTTATTTGTTCATGAGACCCAGAAAATATTAGATACAGGCTCCCAGGTAGATGCTATTTTTCTTGACTTCCGGAAGGCGTTCGACACAGTTCCACACTGTCGCCTGATAAACAAAGTAAGAGCCTACGGAATATCAGACCAGCTGTGTGGCTGGATTGAAGAGTTTTTAGCAAACAGAACACAGCATGTTGTTGTCAATGGAGAGACGTCTACAGACGTTAAAGTAACCTCTGGCGTGCCACAGGGGAGTGTTATGGGACCATTGCTTTTCACAATATATATAAATGACCTAGTAGATAGTGTCGGAAGTCCCATGCGGCTTTTCGCGGATGATGCTGTAGTATACAGAGAAGTTGCAGCATTAGAAAATTGTAGCGAAATGTAGGAAGATCTGCAGCGGATAGGCACTTGGTGCAGGGAGTGGCAACTGACCCTTAACATAGACAAATGTAATGTATTGCGAATAATAGAATGAAGGATCCTCTATTGTATGAGTATATGATAGCGGAACAAACACTGGTAGCAGTAACTTCTGTAAAATATCTGGGAGTATGCGTGCGGAACGATTTGAAGTGGAATGATCATATAAAATTAATTGTTGGTAAGGCGGGTACCAGGTTGAGATTCATTGGGAGAGTCCTTAGAAAATGTAGTCCATCAACAAAGGAGGTGGCTTACAAAACACTCATTCGACCTATACTTGAGTATTGCTCATCAATGTGGGATCCGTACCAGATCGGGTTGACGGAGGAGATAGAGAAGATCCAAAGAAGAGCGGCGCGTTTCGTCACAGGGTTATTTGGTAACCGTGATAGCGTTACGGAGATGTTTAACCAACTCAATTGGCAGACTCTGCAAGAGAGGCGCTCTGCATCGCGGTGTAGCTTGCTTGCCAGGTTTCGAGAGGGTGCGTTTCTGGATGAGGTATCGAATATATTGCTTCCCCCTACTTATACCTCCCGAGGAGATCACGAATGTAAAATTAGAGAGATTCGAGCACGCACGGAGGCTTTCAGACAGTCGTTCTTCCCGCGAACCATACGCAACTGGAACAGGAAAGGGAGGTAATGACAGTGGCACGTAAAGTGCCCTCCGCCACACACCGTTGGGTGGCTTGTGGAGAATAAATGTAGATGTAGATGTAGAGAGTAGTGGAACACTTTGGGTAGAAGTTAAGGAAAGATTATGTGGATCGAGTTTGGATGTCGTGTTGCACTGGGTCAGGGTTTGGCAGGAGAGGTGATAGTGTGCAGGCATTTGGGCAGGTGACACATTGTGTGTGGCTCACAGTGCGCCCTGTGCGGTGTTGATGTCTGCAAACTGCTGTGCAGTGCATGTGACCCTTTGCAGTGAGTGGTAGCTGTGTAGTGGGGGTGGTCCAGTCAAGAGTCACTAGTGCGGGAAATGCATTCCTCACTGTCTTTGCACACATAAGCTGCCTAAGGTGCACTAGTATGTATAGTCATTAGTGGTTGATTTTTCAGTTCCTTTATTGGAACAGAACACCATTACATAAAAATTAACAGGAGAACATTAACAAAATAAAATTATGTAAAGAGGAAAATTGACACAGGGGAAATGATTCCTATAGAACACGGTGACCTCACTGAACTGAAGGTTGCAGTGAGTGGAAAGTAACGAATTGTAAAGGTAAAAAATAATATACATTGACTTCATACCTAAGCAAATACAGGGTATAAAATGTAAAGGATTCACAAATATGCCTTGCATGAAATAATTTAATCTAAGGGTGTGTGGTATCACTACAGATGAGATGCTGGGGAAAAGCCAAGATAACACTCTCTCAGTTGAGGTGTGCATGCCATTTATATACATGTGGTCATGACGACGATGGAGGAGGCAACAAAAAAAGCTTGTGGGCATGCAAATGGTAGTCTACAATGATCAGGGGACATGCACATACTATCCACTAGGATACAATTGTTACTAAGAATACCGTGTCATGAAAGTAGCCTAGAGATCCCAAGAAACTGCCCGGGTCGATGTGAAAACATCAGTATCAAGTTGATTTATATGAGCAAAAATTTAATCCTCTGCCACTAGCACTCAGCAAGGTTTGCAATTGCCAGCAATCATTGTTCAGCCAAAGCATGTAGTACATACTC
This sequence comes from Schistocerca piceifrons, assembly GCF_021461385.2. Taxonomy (NCBI): domain Eukaryota; kingdom Metazoa; phylum Arthropoda; class Insecta; order Orthoptera; family Acrididae; genus Schistocerca; species Schistocerca piceifrons. Next base: position 877,504,580 of record NC_060140.1, read on the forward strand.
ACTGGCATTGTGTTCTCTCCATGTGTACATATCCTGAGTACTGTTACTACATTTTGTGCCAGGTCCCTTTTTCAAGTTCCCATAGCACAACTGACACTATAAAACATTATATCACTCGGGCTAGCATATCAGTCATTTGGCATCAGCACAGGAAGTTCCAGTCAGGGAGCTCCTCACGTTGCATGCTTCTCTTTTGAAAAGGCCTAAAGCTGCAGCAGGGCAACACTTGGTGGAGAGAGATTCCACTTCATAGGTCCATTTTGCTCATGGCTGATCCACATGTCATCTGCTGGCATGCAAGCAGTGTAGTGCATCACCACATTTCCTTGAACAGATAGTTCTGTATCCCACTCATGATGCAGGTACATTGGATCTGGTGGTGACAAACTGATCTGACCTCTTTGTGGATGCACAGATGGAAACTGGTATCAGTAAGCAGGATGCGGTTGTGGAAACAGTGATTATTAAAGTACAAAGAACAACTAAAACAAGTGGAAAGATATATATCTTCAGTAAACTAAATAAAAAAGCAGCACAAAGCAGGAGTATGCACAGGAACTAAGGTTCAAGTTAAGAAGAATAGTTGACCATGCACTGGATAGATATGTACCCAGTAGAACAGTTCTTAATGGGATGGACCATCCATGGCATACAATCACTGTAAAGAAACAGAGACTTATGCATAATAGGTGTAAAACAAAGCATAAAACTGTAGATAGATCCTGAATGAAATGCATTTTTCAGTAAACAGCACAATCTGTGAAGCCTTCAAAGAGTACCATAGTAAAATATTGTCAAATGACCTTCCACAAGAATCAATGAAATTTGGATCATAAGTAAAGGCACTAAAGTTTGTGTCCTGTCCCTAATGTATGAGACAGGAACTGAAATTGAGCAAACGCTGAAATGCTTAACTATGTTTCCACATGTTCCCAGTGAAATAAGTATTTGTGTCAGTGGTGTTGAGAAACAGCTGAAATTGTTAAAATTGAACTTAGTTCCAGGGCCCAGTGGAATCTCTGTCAGACTCTATACTGAATATGTGGCTGAGTTAGCCCCTTTCCTAACTGTAATCTGTCACATACACATCAAACAAAAAACCTGCTCAGTTCTGGGAAGAAAGCACAGGTCACACCCCTTTACAAGAAGGGTAGTAAAAGTAATCCACAAAACTATTGTCAGTGTTGTTGACATCAATTTGTTGCAGAATCTTAGAACATACCTACAGCTCAAAAATGATAAGGTGTCTTGAACAGAATGCCCTCCTCCTTACCAACCAGCATGGATTCAAAAATATCAGTTATGCAAAACCTGACTTACCCTTTTCTCACACGACATACTGAAAGCTTTGGACCAAGGCAGTCAGGTAGGTAAAGTATTTCTTGATTTCTGGAAAGCATTTGACTCAGTACCATATCTACACTTATTGTCAAAAGTATGATCATATGGGGTATCAAGTGAAATTTATGACTGGATGGAAGATTTTTGATAGGGAGGTGAGGAAACTTGTATTTCGTGGTTGAGCGGCTGCTCATAAGCCACACATCATGCCGGTAAATGCTAAATGACACCTCACTTGGTGTAAGTAGTGCAAACATTGGACGATTGAACAGTGGAAAAATGTTATGTGAGCTGACAAATCATGGTACACAATGTGGCGATACGATGGCAGAGTGTGGGTATGGCGAATGCCCAGTGAATGTCATCTGCCAGCGTGCATAGTGCCAACAGTGAACTCCGGAGGCAGTGGTGCTATGGTGTGGTCATGTTGCACCCCTTGTTGTTTTGTATGGCACTGTCACAGCACATGCCTACATTGATGTTTTAAGCACCTTTTTGCTTCCCACTGTTGAAGATCAAGTCGGGGATGGTGATTGCATCTTTCAACATGATCAAGCACTTGTTCATAATGCATAGCCTGTGGCAGAGTGGTTACATGACAATAACATCCCTGTAACGGACTGGCCTGCACAGAGTCCTGACCTGAATCCTATAGAACACATTTGGGATGTTTTGGAAGGCCGACTTCAATACCTCTCCTCAGTGCAGCACTCCATGAAGAATGGGCTGCCATTCCCCAAGAAACCTTCCAGCACCTGATTGAACGTATGCCTGCGAGAATGGAAGCTGTCATCAAGGCTAAGGGTAGGTCAACATCATATAGAATTCCAGCATTATCGTTGGAGGATGCCATGAACTTGTTAGTCATTTTTAGCCAGGTGTCCAGATAATTTTGATCACATAGCATATCTCTGACCTTCAGGATGCAACACTTGACAAAATGAGCAATATGGCCAATCTTTTGGGCTCTATAAGGAGGTGAATGCCAAAATGGTGTGGAACTGAGTGTACCAAAATAAAAGTGTTGTACAGCTATTAAAATTGCCAAGATTGCCTACTTTTGAGTTACAGCATATATAAGAACATTTCTGTAATTAGTGGAAGCCCTGAACACAAATTACTAACATATTTATACATTTTCATGTTTAGAAATCATTAAAATTTAAATATTTGTTTATTTACGATACATAATAGCCATTAGCAGACGTATTAACATGTAAAGTACATCATTAAATCGTTCTTGACTTCAATTATGTGATGAGCAAGCTTGGTGTGAGATATGTATGAAAACAAATTGTTAAATTATTTATAATTTTTATGAAACTGCAAAAGAACATAATTTGGCAAACACTCATTTAGTGTAAACATACTGTCATATCAGTAGAGATTAAGTTGTAATAATGTATTTGAATTTTATTTATTATGTTTGTAACAACATTAAGAAATGTTGTTTGAATCTCATAATGCCACAATAATAACGATATGGACATGTTTTGACTAGCGTCGGAGATTTCCTTTTGAACATAACTAAAAATAATAAATTCAAAGTATGAAGTGTAGACATTAGCTGTGGAATAAGATGTACACATAAGTAGATTTAAGAATACATACATGCAAAATTTATAATGTATACAAAACAGTGTATTCTGCTAAAGTGGAGTAAGGAAGTAGCAGACATGACTATAGTAGTTGGTCATGTGACCAAGCACTGGAGTTGGCAAGCACAGAAGCTTCATCATCTTTTGTCACTGTCATTCAAGGAGAGAAGATGGGCTTCTGATCTTTGGTGTTGGAACAGAAGAGTTGCTTTTAAATGAGTTTCAGTGGAACTTAGAAAACTTTGTAAATTGTTGAAAATTTTACATATGCAGCAAACTCTCACCTACATTGATGTTTGGAAATTTCATTTGATGCTCTGTTTGCTTTGCTCTGCACTATACATTGATTCATGTATCTGCTGCAGGTTTACTTAGAAATATATGACCACCTTTACGCACTTGTTTCCATTGAGTCTTTACTTGTAAGTAAAGTTACAAGTTGAACTTAAATCAGTGCATTGTTACCTCATTACCCTTTGGGATACACCTTATTTAATTTGCATAATTCTATAAAATTTTGCTGATTAATATGTTCACCTACCTCAGTGCATAATTATTTGGGCCAAAAGGGAGCAGCAAATAACCAACCCTTAGATGAAATCGAGTCAGAGTTATTGTAAATTGTGTGTTTGTCCAATCACTACTACTGATAGGGCCTCTGTGAACATGCAGGTGGTTCATTTTCCAAGCGCCCTGGTTACTTCCTGACAAGTGAACCACCTGCATGTTCACTGTGACCTATCAATAGTGAGTGGGCAAGCACACAACCTACAATAATTTTGGCTTGATTTCATCTAAGGGTCGATTATGTGCTGCTGGTTTTTGGCCCAAATAATTGTACACTGAGGTAGCTGAACATACTAATTGCAAAATTGTATAGAATTATGGAAATTAAATGAGGTTTATCCCAAAGGATAATGAGATAACAGTGCATTGGTTCAAGTTCAACTTGTAACTTTGCTTGCAAGCAAATAAACAGTGGCAACAGGTGCAAAAAGGTGGCCACACATTTCTAAGTAAACCTGCAGCAGATAAATGAATCACTGTATAGTGCAGAGCAAGTAAACAGAGCATCGAATGAAATTTCCAAAAATGAATGTAGGTGAGACTTTGTAGCAAATAAAATTTTTCAACACCTCTCAAAGTTTTCTAAGTTTCACTGACACTCATTTAATAGCACCTCCACTGTTTCAACGCCAAAGATCAGAAGCCCATTTTCTCTCCTCCAATGACTGTGACAAAAGATGACGAGGCTTCTCTGCTTGCCACCTCCAGTGCTTGGTCACATGACCAACTACTATAGTCAAGTTCGTTACTTCCTTAGCCCACCTTAGCAGAACACACTGTTTTGTATGCATTATATATTTTTCATGTACATATTCTTAAATCGACTTATGTGTACATTTTATTCCATAACTAATGTCTACACTTTGTACTTTCAATTTATTATTTTTACTTCTGTTTTGAAAGGAAATCTCCAAAGGTAGTCAAATACATGCCCATATTCTTCTTATTGCTGTGGCACTATGAGATTCAAAGCACTTCTTAATGGCCGAAAATGGTGTGTCCTAATTTTGTTGTGCTGTATGAGCCAGCATGTCCACCACCTTATATCTAACTCAGCAACTAAATTTATTTATACTTACGCTTCTTACACCAGAATCATTTTACATCACATATATACTTTTCTTGAGAGCTTTGCAATACACTGAACTTTATACACTCTTAAATCACACAAGAGGAAAGTTAATTTGGTTGACACTTCACAGCTCAAAAGTTTCTAATGATTGCAGTCTTAATTGTCTTGAGTCAGCATGAGGCACATGACTCACTGAAATATATCAGCAGACCAGCAGTCATGTGCACTCATTGCCAGACAAACCATCTATCAAATACAAACATATCCACATAAAATATTGCCTAGAAATGCAGACCCATGATTCTCAGTAGTCACATTATCCAAACCCTCTCTGGAATATCTCATGCCCACTGTGATCAACTCTCAAATGTGGCTTATACAGACAAGACAAATGCACATATATCAAATATATCCTATGTCACCCCATCAAATCATCAAATGTTCCCAAGTCAGTAACTCTATGCAGATTCCTATTTTTAAGCATCTGTACAACTATATCTATTCAAACGTAAGTGAATCCCAAATATTTCTCTAAATTCATATCAATCCCTTACATAATACTTGGCAATATCTTAGAACACTTTTTTCTGCCATTTCTGTGGCTAAAGATTACTGACCCTTAAAACAATTGGTTGTAACATACACAATAATATAGTTTGTACATCTACATCTACATGGATACTCTGCAAATCACATTTAAGTGCCTGGCAGAGGGTCCATCGAACCACCTTCGCAATTCTCTATTATTCCAATCTCATATAGCGCACGGAAAGAATGAACACTTATATCTTTCCGTACGAACTCTGATTTCCCTTATTTTATCGTGGTGATCGTTCCTCCCTGTGTAGTTTGATGTCAACAAAATATTTTCGCATTCGGAGGAGAAGGTTGGTGATTGGAATTTCGTGAGAAGATTCCATCACAACGAAAAACACCTTTCTTTTAATGATGTCTAGCCCAAATCCTGTATCATTTCTGTGACACTCTCTCCCGTATTTCACGACAATACAAAACATGCTGCCTTTCTTTTAACTTTTTTGATGTACTCCGTCAGTTTAATTGTATAGATAAAAAATCTGCTCACCAAGCGGCAGCAGAACACACACATAAAAGAAGGTTGTGTTAGGCAAGCTTTTGGAGCCAGTGGCTCCTTCTTCAGGCAAAATGGTTCAAGAGGAAGAAAGAGGGATGAAGGAAAAGGACTGGAGAAAGCTAGGAATTGGGGTAGAGTTCAGGAAAGTCACCCAGGACCGCAGGTCAGGGGAGACTTACTGCATGGCATGAGAAGGAAAGACTGATTGTTGGGGACTGCATCAGATGAGATTTGAAAACCTGAGAGCTTAAAGATGGAAGACAGGGTAAAATGCGAGCCAGAGATTACTTTTTAAACATAATGTATGACAAGTGCATTGTACTTAACGGAGGTGGTATGGGGGCACTGAAAAATAGATCGGTAACACAATGAAAGATGTAGAAAACTAAAATGGAATGAAGTAGAAAACTAAAATGGAGTGGAGAAAACAGTAGTTATTGTGAAGAAATGATGAGGTGATGAAATTAACATAAACAAAGGCCAGGTGGATGGCGAGAACCAAGGACATGTTGTAGAGCTAGTTCACACATATGGAGTTTGTGAAACTGGTGTTGGGGGAAGAATCCAGATGGTGTGTGTGATGAAACAGGCACCGAGGTCATGATAGTCATGTTGAGCATGCTCTGCAACAGAATATTGGTGTTGCTAGTGTGCATCCTCTGTCTATGCCCATTGATCCTAATTGATAATTTGGTGGTAGTCATGCCATGTGTCATTTCACAGGTGGCTCTCCCTTTGATAGTATATGTTTTGCCAGTTATGGGGCCAGGATGGATAGGGCAAGTCTTGCATTGGGGACAATCACAGGTGCAGGAGCCATAGAGTAGGGAGATGGGTGCAGAAGGAGCATAGGGTCTGACAAGAATATTGCGGAGATAGGGAGAACAACGAGAAGCTATTCTAGGTGTTGTGGGAACAATTTCAGAGTGACTGGATCTCATTTCAGGGCATGATTTTAGGAAGTCATTGCCCTGTCGAAGTAGCTGATTAATACATTCCAGACCAGGATAATACTGAGTCACCAGTGGTGTGCTCCAAGGATGTTTTTTGGAGGGATCAGCAGTACCAGGATTGGATGTGTTGGCCCAGGAAATCTGATTTTGAACTAGGCTGGTGGGGTAATTTGTAGGGGATAGGTAAAAATTATCTGAACAGTGGTAGTAATGGGATGGCTGTGTTTGATAGACAACAACGCAAGTAAGGTACGTGTTGTGCTGGATTGTGTGTGTTCAGTACAGACTAGGCATCAGTGTAGATTGTTTACAACTAGCCCACACTTCATATTTGCATTCAGAGGCTGAGATCGACATGCAGTGAAATACATAACAGATTTCCAAAGAGGACAGATTGTGGTGGCCCAATTAGCTGGAGCATCAGTAACCAAGATAGCCAACTTATTGAATGTTTCAAGAGCAAATGTTTCAATAGTCATAACAGCCTACACAAAACATGGAAAGACATCAATCATCATGTAAACGAAATAGTGGGCACAAATCAAAACTACATGACAGATCATCATACACTAACATGAATTTTGTCAAAACAACACAAAACTATGATGGCTAAAGTGATTATAGAGCTCAGTAGCCATCTTTGAGATTTCATATCTATTGACATCTATTGGCAGTGTCTGCCGAGAACTCCATAAACCGAATATTTATGGACGAGCTGCTATACTGAAACCATTAGTGATGACAACCAACACAAAGAAGTGTAAAACACAGTGTCAGGAGCATAATTCCTGAACAGATCATCAGTGGAAACACGTCACATGGTTCAACAAGTCAACATTTTCATTATTTCCAACATTGGGTTGGGTTTATGTCTGGAGAATGCCAAAAGAAGTGTGCAATCCTGATTGCTTGATTCCAATGGTTAAGCATGGAGGTGGAAGTGTGATAGTGTGGGCAGGCGTATCACGCTATTCTGTTGGTCCCATCATTACTCTCAAAGGCCGTGTTACAGCCAATGATGCTGTTCCCCAACAATGATGCCATATTTCAGCACAATAATGCACCCATAACGCAAACTCCAGAGCAGACTTCTGCCTCCCTCATCACTACAGGAGATGGAAGAGGTTCTGAATGAAGAGTGGCATAACATTCCACTGGAGACCAAACAATCATTATATGCCCATATTCCAAGAAGAATCGCAGGTGTATTATGGGTAAATGGGGGTACAACCCATTATTAATAAACCATTTCTAAATAAGTCCAGGTGTTCATGTTATTTTGCCTATCCCCCGTACATGCAGTGAAGGCTGAGTTTAGAATGGTGGTGTATTGCTCTACAGAGTCTGCGTCTGAACAAATATGTTTGCCTTGAATTCCAAGCCTGTAAGGGAGTGAACGTTTTACATGGAAAGGATGGCAACTGTCAAAATGTAAGCATTGTTGTTTGTTGTTAGGTTTAATGTGGACAGAAGTGTGTAGCTGGCCTTCAGTGAGGACAAGATCAACATCAAGGAAAGTGGCATGGGGTTTGGAATAGTACCATGTGAAGTTTAATTGGGAAAAAAGGTATTCAGAGATTCCAGGAATTTTAACAGGTCAGTCTAACCATGAATCCGTATCGTAAGTGGTCATCAATGTATCTAAACCAAACCACAGCTGGAGACTTTTGGATCCCAGGAAAGCCCCTTCCAACCAACACATGAAAAGGTTGACATTTGAAGGAGCCATCCTCATTCCCATGGCTATATCCTTGATCTGTTTGTAAGTCTGCCCCTCAAAGGTGAAGTAGCTGTTGGTAAGTATAAATTTGAATAAGGTAAGTAGGAAGGATGTCATAGGTTTGGAATCAGTGGGTACTGACTGAGGAAATGTTCGGCAGTAGACAGACCATGTACGTGGGGGATGTTGGTATAGAGGGAGGTGGCATCACTGATGACAAGCTAGGTGTGTCATGGGAGTGGGACAGGCACGAATTTCAGACAATCTAGGAAATGGTTGGTATCTTTGATATAGGAGGGGATTTTTGTACGATGGGTTGCATGTGCTGTTCAACTAAGGCAGATATACGTTCAGTGGGTGCTTTGAGCCCATAGGACGGGCTGGATGATTGGATTTGTGGATCTTAGGAAGAAGGTAAAATGTGGGGGTGCATGGTTTGGGTGGGGTGAGAAGTTCTAGGATTGAGATGTTAATCCTTGGGAGGGGCCTGAGGTTTTAAGGAGGGCTGCAGGACAGTTTGAATCACAGGGATGGGATTTTGATCGCAGATGCTGTATGTATAGGTGTCAGACAGCTGGCTTCGACCTTCACTAACTTACTTCTTTCGGTCAAGTACTCCAGTGGTAGATCCTTTATCTGCTGAGAGGATAATGATGGGGTCATCGGTTATGGGGAAGGTAGAGCCTGGAGTTCTGCAGAGGACAGGTTAGGATCATGTTGTAGGGACCTGAGGAAGGGTTGTGAAGCACTGCTGGATGTGAGGAGTTCTTGGAAGGCTTTTAAGAAATGATTTTGAGGTAGTGGTGGGGGATCAAGTTGGGATCGTGGTTGGAACTGTTCAAGGCAGGGTTCAGTGTCAGGTTTGCTGTTGGAAAGGTTTTGGGATTGGGTTGCAAAGTGATATTTCCGATTGATATTACATATGAAGGAAAGTAGGTCTGTAACCAAAGCAGCATGATCAAATGCAGGTTAGGGGCTGAAAGTGAGATTCTTAGATAATACAGACAATTCAGGAGAGGAAAGTGCTTTAGATAAGAGGTTAAGAACACTGTACTGTTGTGACTGGTTCTTGTGGTTATGGGTTATTCTTCGTCTGGGAGGCAGTGGTGAAGGCTGTGGGATGTGTAAAGGAGGTTGTCCAAGCTCGGTTTGTAGGAGAGGAGTGGTGATTGATGGTGTGGCTGCTTAGGGAGCTGCAGAAGGACTGGAAGGGAAACACCACTGTTGAGGAGGTAGTTTAGGAGAAGGTGGGATAGCTTTTTGAGGTGAAGTCTGGCATGTTGTTGCAGTTTGAAGTTGGCTTGGCGGATGATACCATCCAAGAAAACAAGTGGGGCAGATAACTGCAGGATTTTGTAGGAGGAGAGAAGCCTGATGGAGTGGAAATTGGGTGGTGAGGCATATACATTACAGATTAGCCGGATAAGAGCAAGAAATGGCTTTATTTGAAACTGTAAAAGCCTGGTGCAGAGTAGGCTTACATCCAGAAGCAGGGACTTTCCATGTTAAGCCTTTTGGAGCAACTCCAAGGGACAAGCAGGTTTCCAGAAACAGAATGTGGGACCTTCGTTTTGATAGTGCAAAAGTATGCTTTCAAAAAGAATGGATGTACTATGAGATGGGTTTCATCATGGCAAGAGAGGACAGTTTGGACAATTATAGATTGTGGGAGCGGCAAAAGTAAGCAGAGGGTGAAAAAGATAGAAAAATTGAAGAAAAGCAAGGAAAAAATTGTCAAAAATTATTTTGTCAAAAAGTCAAATATTGATTGTTTATGTTGTTACATACAAAATAATATGAATGATAGCCCCACAAATAATTACAACTACATATTTACTGTTACATAACATGCCCCTAAAGGACTAGGCACAATATTGTACATTTTCTGTACATGGCAATGTCACACTTCCTATTTATGTATTCTTTCTCCACATATTTTTTCAACCCAGTTACATTCTTCCATCCAAATGGCCTTTTGGACAATGGATATGCTAACCTATAAGCATTAGGGCATGGGCTACAAATTATCTCAAAGGGCCCATGGTAGAGGTCAAATAGCTTTTTGATTTCTCCATCAATCTCACTGGATTTTATCTTGGTCGTTTCCAACAATTTAGCACCCTGCTTGAACTTAGTTGGCTTATACCTTTCTCCATTCTTCTTCTGTCCTCATGCCCTTTCTTTTAACATTTGCTGTCTGGCCAGCTGTAAACTTCCCCTGGCTTTTCAGACTTTGAGGTGGAGAGAAATGTACATGTTCTACTATCAAACTGTCTGGCCTGATATATTTAATGAGCTCAGATGATGAGAATCCTTTTGCACAACTCTTCATTGTATTCATAAAATCCTCAAATTCAGCTATATCCTCTGTCCACATGCTATGCTTCTTACTGCAAAACGTCCTACATAGCCTACACAGCTCCTTCATATACCTCTTTGCTGGGTTGCTCACAGGACAATACATGGAAATTCGTATATGCTTTATCCCAGGTCTTTGCATAAATTTATCCCACACACTAAATACAAATTGTGCTCCATTACCAGACAGAATGTCCTCTGGTTTTGCAGCTATAAAAAAAAATTCTCTCTAGCTTTTCAATTATAATCTGGCTGGAAGCCTTTTTTTAGTGGATACAGCTTTACAAATTTGGAGAACACATCAACAGCTAAAAAGAACTTACTTCACACCACCTTGACCTGCTGGTAGTGTTCCAATCAGACCAACAGCCAATGTGAGCTATGTTAAAAAAATTCTGGAACTTTTTCCACAAAATTTTTCTGCGCCTACCTTTTACTTATTGTGTGTGGTCTCCTTCGAAATACTCACCTCCACAATTGATACACTGCTCCCAACATCATTTCCACTTCCAAAAGCAGTCTTGGTGCACCTCTTGTTGGATCGCTTGAAGTGCCATCCACGAATTTTCTTTTTATCTCATCTACCATTGCAAATCTTCATCATTTCCATGGGCTTTTCAACTTTGGAATTAAAAAAAACATTCACTGGGGCCAGGTCTGGAGAGTAAGGAGGATGAGACAGCACAGTGATTTTTTTTTTTTTTTTTTTGTGCAATAGTCACCCACCAACAGGGATGAATGTACGGGCGCATTAACGAGATGCAAGAGCCATGAATTGTCTTGCCACATTTCGAGCAGTTTTCCATTCTCACATTTTCTCGCAAGTGTCGCAACAAGTCCCGATAGTACCATTGATTAACAGTTTGTCACTGTGGCATGAATTCATGATGAACTAATCCTTCCAAGTCAAAGAAAACTATCAGCATAGCTTTTGACATTTGACCTGACATAATGAGCTTTTTTTGGCCTTGGAGAACCTTTCCTGTCCCATTGTGAAGACTGAACCTTGGTCTTGACATGATAACCATAGATCCACATCTCATCACCAGTTATGATTCTCTTAAGCAGCATCTCATTGTCATTTGCGCAATCCAAAAGCTCTTTACAGATTGCAAGGTGAAGGTCTTTCTGGCCTTGACTCATTACCCATGGGACAAACTTGGCGCAACAATATGCATTCCGAGATGTTGTGCCAGGATTTCATGACATGATCCAACTGAAATGTTGCATTCTTCTGCAGTCTCTCAGACAGTCCATCTTCAATTGGCATGCACAATTTCATTGACATTCCTGATATGTACACCATCTGTAGACATAGAAGGGCGTCCTGAAGGAGGGTCATTTTAACTTCCATCTGGCCACTTTTAAACTGTGTGAACCATTTATAACACCGAGTACGGCTTAAGCACTCATCACTACAGGCTTCCTCCATCATTTGGTTTGTCTCTGTAAAGGTTTTCTTGAGTTCCATACAAAATTTACGCACTGTTCCTCTAACTCTGCTGTCTCGAAATTCACAAAGTGTGAAGCACAATACTCTACACAGTACAGCAATGAACAATAGCTAACAGATGCACAACAATGTTACTTCCAGCAGTTACACATTAAACACAGGCATGTGCAGGGATGCCAACCGCATTTCCCTCAAACACACCATTAGCGCGAAATGACGAGTGTTCCAGAATTTTTTGAATAGACCTCATAGTTCACTTATATTTTCATGAATAATATTCTGCATCTCTCCTTGTTCTACAACAGTATTATACTTTACTTTTTCACACTTTTCACAAAGCGCCAATTGCCTCCTTATTCTCCTTGCTGTGTTGTTAAAATTAACATAGTCCTATAGTGTTTCCAGACACCTCTGAGCCCCGTAATGCTCATGACTGTGGTGGACGTAATTTATTAACATTACCACATGCTCATCTGGAAAACATACCTTCCACTCCTCTTTGTCCAAACTTCTGCACCTATATTAAATCCCCTTATAAATTTTATAATGTTGAACAATTTTCTCCTATCCTTTACTTCCAAAGTTGATTCTGATGAACTTCAAGGTTTGATTCCCATTCTGACGTCTCGTCATGTCCTTACAGATGGATTTTATCACTTGCTGTCCACCCCCTCCTTTCATGTACAGTACATGTAGTTCTTTCTCTTCTCCCTTCTCTTCATGTTCTTCTCCAGACAAAGATAACTTTGACAAGGCATCGGCCACATTGTGTCGGTATCTGAACATACCTTATATCATAGTTTCAGAGGTAGGCAACTATTTGAATAGAAATTGTACCTCTTTTTACTGCTAATATATTGTCCGTTGTGAATGTTTTTCTGAGATTTAAATTTTTTTGTGATTTTCGTTGAGGGTGTCCTGGTTCAATGGTTCTTTCCACCTGGTAAGAAGAGAACAACTTCTCTTGTAGAAGTGGTCCACATCCTCTCTCCTGGCTGTCCACTAAAATCAGTGCCTTTGTTTTTCTTGTTTTTCATTTGTGACTATTTCACTTTGGATAAACATATCTGAAACAGCAAACACTTGGACATGTCACTACACTTATTTTTGGCATCAATTCACTTTCACTGTTTGTTTTGCATATTGTTTGTCACTGCATTTATCATCAGTAAATGAAGTGTTGACTTTCAACTCTTTGTGGGTTTCTTAATGTTTCTCTTAATCTCACTGATAAAATTTTCTGAAGATGTATTTTCATACTATATCAGTGTTTTCTTTGTGAAGAATTTTTATAATGTCTTCTTTCTTCAATAATTCATTTTCACTTTAAAGTTAATACATGTGTAGTTGCACTAATTGCAGTTGCTGTTTCTAATGTTGCCCTTGTAACACACTTGTTTCTCAACCATGTTGGCAAAGGACTAATATTTTTTAGTTTGATTTTGAATTCACTACGTGCACAAAAGCCTTGTAAACTTATATTGAGGCACTTTTGCACAGAATACTATTAAATACTTAATTTTTTTTCAGACTGCAAGTTATAGAATGTCTTCAGTCAAATGTCATTGAGCCTTTAATGATTGGAAAAGTAGAATGTCACACATAGTGTTAGCAACTCTAAAAAATTAATTTGGTTCAGAGATTATGTTGACTATTGTGAAAGCTTCCACTAATAAGTACCAATACAAGTTTATGTTTTGTCATGATGAAGTCATCAGCAACCCCAGTGAAAGTTTCATTTTCTGCATGGGAGGTTCCTCGGTGGTTCAGTAATGAACTTGCAGCACATTCCTGTAACTGCATGGTACTATATAATTCTCTTACAGTAATCATTGTCACCTTCCCTGCAGTTGCAATAATTGGTCACCTTTTTAGGCATTGGAGAACTTTGAAATTTCCAAAATGTATTGACTTACTTTATGGTCATAGTGACGCAACTATCTAAAGTATATAAATCACAAAAAGTCCAAAGAGATGCAGTAATTTGCAGCATGTCTCCATATACATGAGAATTAACTGCCACAAATATGGCTTAGATATACCATAGATGATCATTCATTATTGTAAAAGACGCTGCATATGAAATTGACAACAGATCACTGTAGAAACTACTGCAAAGGCATAAAGTAAAGCATAGGGCTGTAGCTAGAAAGATGCTGAATGAAACACATTTGGCAGTCAAGAGAGCAATGCATGACGCCTTCAATGTCTATCTTAGCTGAATATTGTTGAAATATCCTTCACAAAATCCAAAGGAATTCTGGTCATATGTAAAGGCCTTTAGTGGTACCAAAGTTAATGTCTGTCCACTCGTGGACAAGAGAAAACCTAAGTTTGTTTCTACATAAGCTCCCTAATGATACTGTAATCACTAGAGGAGACTTTAATCATTCAACAGTCAAATGTGTTAATTGTAGTTTTGTTAGTGATGTGGATGATGAGACATCCTGTAAAATGTTACAAAATGCCTTCTCAGAAAACTACCCACAAACAGAAAAGAGACCTCACCTCTTTGATGAAATCCACATAGAAACTGATATCAGTGAGCATGAGGCAGTTATAGTAACAATGAATACTAAAACACAAAGGGCAACTAAAACATCATAAAGCAAACTAGCCCCCAGGGGCTTGGCATTTGTTTGCTGCGTATGGGCTTGGCGATCCCAGGGTTCCTGAGCTGGAGACTGGTAAGTGCCACCAGTCCCCTGCCACCATAAACTCTGGGCATGCTTCAGTGACCACCGTGTGGTGCGACGGTGGAATGTTGTGTGTCTCAGGGAATGGGGATCTTGGCTTGATTGCCCGTATCATGAGGATGGAATAAACCTCTTTAAAAAAGCCCTTAATCTCAAGGTGTGCTGCACGCTGATGAGATGCATGGCTGTTGAAGTGGAGCAGTCATTAGTGGGCAACCTCTTGGGAACCTGCCACACCTTAGTTATATAAGGCTTACCTAGGCATGCAGGACTCTGTCTAGGTCGACTTCTAGTTCCCTAGCTTCTCGTGGGACCAAGATGGATCCTTCGAAATCGTCTTTGCCTCCTCCCAGCAGAAGGGGTGGGCTGCTGGTAGGTACCAACACCCAATCCAAGAAGAGGGCACATGTAGCCAGTCCTGACTCAGGAGCGAAATCTCAGGGTATCATGACTAGTGACAGAACATATGCTGGCAGTCATAATGTGTTTTTAATCATTAAAAGGAAAGAGGGCAGCTTCAAGAAAGTTTTACCTTTCTATATTCAAAAAGGGCTCGAGTGCATTGCTGGCAGTTTGAAATATTTTAAGCGATTGCGTAATGGGATGCTGTTGGTGGAACCACTATTTCCCAACAAGCTAAGAATATATATAATGTGCAAACCCTAGGGGAATATGCCCTCAAAACTGAGCTGCACACCACCTTGTATCACATCAAAGGTTTTGTGACATGCAGAGATGCGGTGGACATTCCGAAAGAGGAACTGAAAGATGAGTGGCCTCCAGCAGGAGTAGTTGGCGTGCAAAATACCATGAAGAGGGTGGATGGGGTTCTTGTTAAGTCTGACTCCTTTATCCTGATGTTTAATAGCACAAAACTCCCTGAGCATATTAAGGCAGGTTTCCTTCGCTTAAGTGTGCAGCTTTATGTACCCAACCCAATGTGATGTTTCAAATGCCAACACTTTGGGCATACTACTCTTGGGTGTCGTGGAGCAGCTACTTGTGGCAAGTGCAGTCAGGCTGCCCATGACAGTGCGCATTGTTCGTCTCCGTTGAAGTGTGTAAATTGCTCTGGACCTTACTCCATCTGGAGTAGGGACTGCAGCATGTATCTGGAAGAGCAGAAGATACAGGAGCTTAAAGCTATGAAGTGCATCCCCTACACCGAGGCAAAAAAACTGTATAAAGCCATGCTGCCCCTGTGTTTTGCCACCTCCTTCACTTTAGTTGTTAAACAGCCCATGTGGAAAGCTGACGCTGCTACACAAATTGAGGCTGCTAGTGTTGGCACTAGTACTTGTGTGTGTTCCTGCACTTGTGCTGCTGCAGTCATTTCTAAGCCTGCCCCTCCCCCAAGAACTTCAGAAGAAGCTGTGGTTGCTGACATTGTGGAGCTCCCTGCCTTTTCAAAGGTTCTGTCTGGTACGCTGTGAAATGCTGCCACACCCTCAACCGCAGTTGTGGCTGCAAAGTCTACCCAGGGAAAAAATACAAGGCGAAATGTCCAACACTGGTGGAATTGGGCAGAAAACAGCCTGACGATGTCGACATCAACCTCTCTGACGTCTCTCTCGATTGTTCTTTAGAGGCTATGGAGCTTGATGTCGGACTGGGACAACCATCTCGCTCCAAAATTGAGCCTCCACACATTGTGGGCTCCCTTCCCTGTCAGAAAGTTAGGATGAAAGTACTACCCCCCTGATAGATGGCTCCCATTATACGGTGGAACAAGAATGGATTCAGGACACACATGGAGGAACTGAAACTCCTAGGGCAGCAACGCCCTCTTTGCTTGTGTTTGCTGGAAACACATTTCAAAGCATCTGATGCCCCTGCTGTACAGGGCTATATGCTATATCACAAGGATGACCTGACTGGGGAAAGAGGCAAAGGAGGGGTTGCTGTGTTTGTCAGTAATGGGCACCCCTCCTCTGCTCTCCCCCTGGGTACTAACCTGCAAGTAGTTGCAGTTGAAATTCATTCATGTCGAAGACTTACAGTTACTCCCTTTATTTACCTCCTCTGGATGCAGTAGCCTTCGAGGCTCTCACAGATCTTATGGAACAACTCCCCTGACCATTTCTCCTCCTGGGAGACTTCAATGCTCATCATGTCCTGCGTGGCGCAACCTTTACTTGCCCTCGGGGTCGGGTTTTGGAGAGCCTCCTGACATCTCAATTGTTGTGCATCCTGGGCACCGGTTCTCCGACTCATTTCTGTTCTGCTACTGGGTCATTCTCAGCCATCAACCTATCTCTCTGCTCTCCAGCCTTCACCGACTCAGTACACTGGGAGGTCATTGACGACCTTCATTCCAGCGATCTCTTCCCCATGCGCATTCACCTCCTGGATGGTGTGTTGCTGGAACAGAAGCCGCCAACATGAATGATTGGCAGGGCTAATTGGTCATTGTTCAGTCGGTTGGCTGTCTTTGAACACCGTAACAGCATCCAGGAATGGATGGATCAGATCACACATGTGATCCATCATGCTGCTGACCTGTCCATACTACAGTCTCTCGGCCCTCTTAAGCGGCAACCTGTACCTTGGTGGACAAAGAGTGCCATACAGCCATCTGGGACAGGCGTGCAGCTCTTCGATGGCTTAAATGCCACCCAACAGCAGACAATCTCATCACCTTTCGAATCACGAGATCAAAGGCTTGTCGTGTCATTAAAGATAGCAAGAAACAGTCATGACAGGAGTTCATAGATTCCATCAACAGTTCCATTTGTTCCACAAAAGTATGGGAAACCATCCAGAGGATTTCCGGTACATGCAGCCATTTACCTATAACAGCAATACTGAAATAGGGGTGCCTCTAAACAACACCCAGAGACATTGCTGGCCAAGCATTTTGCACAAACTACTGCCAATGTAAGCCAGGATCCAGTGTTTTGTCGCTACCGTGCAACTGTGGAGAAGGAAAAGTTGGACATCAGGTCCAACGGTTCTGAGGCCTACAATTCCCCTTTCTCCATGTGGGAGCTCGAATCAGTACTGGCTGAGGCTCATGACACTGCACCCGGTCATGACCATATTTGGCACTGCATGCTTTGACATTTGCCTGCGGCATCCCAGGAAATACTCCACGAATGTTTTAATCTATTATAGCAGACAGGCAACTTCCCCAACTCGTGGAGAGAGGCAATTCTGATCCCTCTCCTCAAGCCAGGAAAGAACCACACATGTCCAAGTAGTTATCGGAGCATTGCCCTAATGAGCTTTATAGGAAAGACCATGGAGCGAATGGTTAACCGGTGTCTGGTCTGCTTGTTAGAGACCAGGCATCTCCTTAGCTATTCTCAGTGTGAATTCTGCCAATATCGGTCCACTGTAGACAACCTGACCCTCCTAGAGGTGGCTATTCAGCAGGTTTTCCTCTGCCAGCATCACTGTATTGGCATTTTCTTATAAGTAAAGCATACGATACTACTTGGAAGCACTCTATATTCTCGCAACTGCATCAGTGGGGCTTTTGTGGCCACCTTCCCATTTTCATTCAGTCTTTCCTGTCTCAGTGGTTTTTTCGGACTCGAGTTGGTGCCATGATCTCTGATTGATTTGAGCAGGAGAATGGTACCCCCCATGGCAGTTTTTTAAGTGTTACCCTCTTTGCCATAGTCATCAACAGTATTACATCTATGGTAAGGAGTCAAGTACAGTGCTCCATATTTGTGGCTGATTTTTTTGTTTCCTGCTCCTCCTCCAGTGTTGCAACGGTGATCCGTCAGTTGTAACTTACAGTGCGGGGGTTAGAGGAGTGGGCTGCAAAGACGGATTTTTGGTTTTCTGCTGATAAGTGTGCGTGCGTTCATTTTAATCATTCTCTTCGTCCTTTTAATTTGCCAGTATTGAAGATGGGGGACACCATCCTACATTTTAGAGACACAGTGCAGTTTCTGGGCCTAATTTTTACTCCAGATTGTCATGGTTGCCACACCTGCAAGACTTGAAAGCCCAAACCCTGAAGGCACTGAACATCCTCAAGTATCTTAGCCACAGGTCTTGGGGAGCGGACAGGTCCCATCTCCTCCAGTTTTATCGGACTATTGTGCATTCACGACTGGGCTATGGGTGCACGTTTTATGGGTCAGCGAGGTCTTCTTATTTGCGGATCATTGACGCTGTCCACCATGAGAGGATTCGGTTGCCCACAGGTGCTTATCGGCCCAGTCCCATACCCAGCCTCTGTGCTGAGGCGGGAGAACCACCACTTACCATCCGGTGCCAGCTCCTCCTGGTGAGCCAAGCGTGTAAGTTCCTCACAGCTCCTACTTCACCCGCACTCCACATTGTTGTTCATCCAAATATGGAGCACTTTTTTCCCAACTGTCCATGAGTCACGATCCTGTTTAGGATCTGCGGGAATCATGTGCTGGAGTCACTCAGTATGGCGCCAGTCCAAGCCCAAATCCAGGATTTTAACCGTCTACCACCCTGGTTACTAGAGCGGTCCGGACTGATTTTAGATTTGGTGCAGTACAGGAGAGGTAGCACTCCTGCTTCTGTTTTTACTGCGGTATTTTCTGCCACATTATCTGAGCACCACAACCATGTAGCTGTTTTTACAGATGGGTCTAAACAGAATGATTCCGTTGGTTGCTCTGTCGATTTCCCGGATCATGTCCTCAAGGTCAGACTGCCTTCCGAAGGTACCATCTTTGACGCAGAATTATATGCTATTTTGCGAGCATTGTGCGGGCTTTCAAATTAAAATTAGTGGTGGTGGATCTCAACTATGTACCCTCAGACTCAGAGTTGAAATATTAAAGGTTTTGGCTGGTTTCGTTGTCTAGGGGCTGGGATATGTAGTTACCGCATTACAAGCCAAATACTGCTGAGTCTACAGCATACAATATGAATATACACATGAATTGAATGGTCAAAGCTGCCTATCACTCGGCAATTGCAAATTTTTAATGTAACATTGAAAGTTATAAATGAAAGATTGCAATTAATAAAACCTCCAGGTTATAAGGGGGTTGTTTGCATAGTTACCTCAGATGATGATTACACGAATATTTTGTCAGGATTTGTAATCAGTGGGTCCTTCAGGTATGGCAGTATGCGAACATGAGAAGTAAGTATAAACAGTTTTATTAGCAAAGGCGGATTACAAAACATGCATGCTACACGCACCCGTGAGCACTGTGTCTGACATCATAATTATGGTCGTATCGAAGGCTCCTGGTGAGCTAAGAAGAGAGGCATATTTGTGCCCAAGGCCATGCTAGTTAAAACGGCACACTGCGGACGGCGGCCAGTGGCGTACTCGCTGCATTGCACTCGACTGGATGCATGTGTACTGACCAAGCAAATTGTCAGTTTCCAGACAGGCCAGCTGGCAAGTGCGTGTTATGTACTGTACAGCTGTGTGCATCCCGTAGACCTTACATCACTCTCCCCAGAGTAAAAGAGCAACCATAAGTGGCTCCAAACGACCTCCTGGGCATTATGAATCTGTTTCGCCATCTGTGGCATCAGAAGGCTCTGCAACATGTATTTCATTTGCAGACACAGTAACATTCAATCTGTGCTCCTGTGTCAATAAGTAGTTTGATGTTTTTCCCACGATATACAGCACCTATCATGAAGTCATTCTCGGTCTGATTTAGCCTGGAACTAACTGCTCTGGCAAGGGGCAGAAGGGGTGGTGGCCCACATGTCCCTGTACTCGTTTAAAGATCTGACAGATTGTCTGCTGTTCGCATATCCTTTCTTCTTGTTGCTACAATCTCTCAAAACATGATCCTGCATCCCGCAATGATAGCAGATTTGATTCTCTTTACAATCCTTACGCTCATGACCCAGCTTATTGCATCTGTGGCATTGTACTGTTGTATTGAACCCTCTGTGTTCTTTTTTCTGCATCTCATTCAGTCGTCTTAGTGCTTCAATGAAACCAGCAGCTGATTCTACTGCTTCCTGAAACATTCTACATTGTGCAAATCTACCAGCTTTGCTTACTTCCTCTCTGTGCAACCCATGAATGAATGTGTCCAAGGCTCTCTGGTCAGCTTAAAGCAACTGAATGCGATTTTCATCTTCTTCCAACTCGTATGTTTGAGTGTTGATGTATCGAATTTTGTCAGCAAACTGCTCAATAGATTCATCTCATCACATTTGCAAACTGTGAAGCTGCTCTCTGTAAAATCTGATCACGTTTTTACTTTTAAATCTCTGAACAACAATCGTTCTAAACAGATTGTAATCTTCTGTTTTCATGCTTGTAGGCTCTGCACTAATGAAATCTTGTGCTGCTCCCTAAATTCTTAATTTGGCAACCACTAGCTTATCGTAATCTGCCCATGATCCTAAGAGGGTGTCACCTTCAAGTTTATGAAAAAACATTTTCTTATCCTCTTCAGGTTTCCATCTAAACCCTGGCACTGGGGGCAATTATGAAAAATTCTTTATTTCAGTTGTACTTGTACTGCATGAACTGACATTTGACAAGTCTTTCGGTTGTAACGCTCACTTCTTGCAGTTCATTAATAACAGTTTGTAGATTGACAACATTACTCTGACTCAATCACGACATTTAGTCAAATTTAACGCCAATGAGTCACTCACAAGTAAAATAAAATCCATCACTGCCCTTCTTATTATTGCCAAACTGGAGTAGACCAACCTGAATTCCAGTGTTGAATGTCCCTGCATAGTCGGAAGATGTTCATGCTGCTGCTGCTCAAAGTTCATGTTGTGTTGCACCTCTTCAAGATTGTAGATTTTCCACAATTATCCCCATGCTGACTCCACTTCTATAAGGGGTTGTTTGTGTTGTTGCCCCGGATGATGATTACACGAATATTTTGTCAGGATTTGTAAGTTGTGGGTCCTTGAGGTATGGCAATATGCGAACACGAGAAGTAAGTTTAAACAGTTTTATTAGCAAAGGCGGATTATAAAACACGCATGCTATGCGCACCCATCATCACTGTGTCTGACATCCTAACTACAGTCGTATCGAAAGACTCCATGGTGAGCTACGTATCGAAAGACTCCATGGTGAGCTATGAAAAGAGACATATTTGCACCTGAGGCTGCACTAGTTAAAACAGCGCAGTGCAGATGGCGGCAGATGGCATACTTGCCGCATCGCCCTCAGCCAGATGCGTGTGTACTGACCAAGCAAATTGTCAGCATTCCAGATCGGCCAGCTGGAGAGCACCTGTTATGTACCATACAGCTATGTGCAACCCATAGACCCTTACAAGTTGCTATTTTTAACGACTTTAATTGATGAGTACGATATTAGAAATACATTTAATAATGCCGTTTATTATTGCAAAACACTTATTGGTGTTGATGGTCCAGCAATTAAATAAAACGTAAGTTGAATAACAGGGAAACAATAGATTCCTACTTCACGTAATTAGTTATGAACAGCAACACAGCTCGTGAGATATTCACTTCTAAACACATACTGCGTCTTCACTGCAGAAGCCGCAGAAATCTCACAAATACACAAGTTGGAACTACAAAATATTTCTACCTCCCGCAACCACGTGCAAACTGCTCAACACTCTCCAAGTATTTCCTGCAACCGTCTGTCATGCCTTCCCGTGCAGCCCTCCTTGTGTCCTGTGCCACTTACTTTGGTAGTCACCTACCATAGTAACGAATGCTGTGAGTGGCTAGAGCTCCCCCGCCATGTCTCCAAGCCAATGCACTCTCACAAACATATTGAAACACATACAAAATACTGGATTTACATTTAAATAAGTTGAAATTAAATAAATATTCCTATGGCTGGACCATAAACATGCTCTAACACACATTATTAAATACATAAACAAGTTGAATAAACTTATATTAAAGGAATAGAACCAAAACTAGGCCAGTAGCCTTATGTCTCTATGCTTTCTAAAACACAGCAAATATTTGACCAATTTCTTCATGAATAGTTTATAACGGATATAAACAAAGACATAGATGAATAAATTTATTTATAAGCATACTGCTCCAATTTTTTCATGTGACTGTGGAGTACTTATGGCCTGACACGATCAATAGTAATCGGCCATTTTGACCTCCAATACCTATTGTACCCATCAATTTACATGCCTGTAATTCATGCCAGTTTAGGTTTACCCTAATAGCTTTCTAAAGACATGTTGATCGACGAAATCGGATGAACCATTTAGATTTTGGAAAATCGTTGTTGGGCGTTACTTGTATAATTTACAGTCGGATACTAAACTTTAAAGTAATAAAGATATTGAAAATCTGATTACACCATCACAATCATTGCGCAAATAATGGAAGTAGGTTTCTTTTTACGATATCATGATTCCTCTGGCTACTATTAACTACTACATTAACTGTAAAATGTCTGCCATTATGGTTTCACAAAGTCCGCCATGTTTGGCACTCCTGGCATTCAAATCTCCTTCATCGACACAAATCACAGTGCTCGTCAAGGCTTCAGCATGGAATTCCCAACCACCCAGTCGTCCTGGACCATGCACTCAGGCTACCCCTCTTGCTTCGGGTAACGTTCGACACCACACGGTTGCTGACGAGCCCCGGCTTGCCGAGTGGCCCGCGCGGCCATGCCAACTCCGAACTTAGACTATTTTCAGGGCACCACAACTTGCCCATTACTTCACACACCTCCACTTATTAACATTCTGACTTGCCAGAATGTTCAGAAGTAGCATCCTTCAGTTCATACAAGTACATATAAAACAAATTACAAAGAACAGAACTAAATGATTGAAATGCCAGGCCAATAGTGTTTACAATTTCTTAGTAGTGATGTGGGAGCAGCATGAATTTTGAAATAATTTAAACTAACACAAATTATGAATGAAACAGCATATTAAATATATGCCTGCATTTCAGTTATGCATAAACAATTTTCTGAACAAGAAATAATTTTTTTAAAATGCTTTTCCATTTATGTATGATTTTGTAAGCACTTCTTGTGCCACTCACTCAGTGCTAAGGCGCCTTCTTGCAGTAATTTTTCCGTCACACTACACACACTCATACAGATTTTAGCACGAAGTATCGATCAACTCACATCAGTCTTTTGACCAAGTGCGTCGCAGTAATTGTGTCTGCCTCTGAATTCCAAGCTCCACTGTGTATCGTGACAAATCTGTCTACAATGAAAACCAATAGTAGAAACCCATCAACAAACCATTTCCCAAACCGAACCAGGAACCTCGCTAAAGATTCCCTCCAGCGGAAAACGATACTTTAGGAACAAAGTCACAGAGTGAATGACTGAATCACAGTAAGCTCAAATTCCCACGAGTTCTGTTTAATTGACTTTAATAAATCCTTCCTACCTCTATGCACCAAAAAATGTGTGGATTTACAATTACAATTTTAATACCCTTCAAACTGACCACTAAATCCTTTGCCACACTCTTATACAAAGCATAAATCAATACATATTTTTACTTAAATCCACGAAGTGACTGACCTCCATGCAACCTGAGTGCCTAAACTGCCCTCCTCTTGCACACGTGCAGTGCCACAATAAACTAACAAATTACAAATGAGTCCCCAAGTAAAACATATAAAATTATCCCTCCAAAATTACTACCACTAATTACAAATAAGAACAGCTTTTCATTTCTCCCCTGTCTCTATATACTCTTGACTGCATCAATCACTTCCTTAATTCTGTTATGTATGTCGACTTCCTCACTCCAACCCTCAGTAACAATGGTATGAGCAATCTGATTTTCACCTGTTAAACGTCTTTTAAATTTTACTTGCATTTTTTCATTCTGAAATTCAAACTCTTGGCATTTCCCTAAACAATTAAGTGAAGTATTGTATTTGGTCAGGAAGTCAGTACCTAAAACTATGTCCTTTACTAGACCACTCACTACAAAACATTCTATCTCGAATTTATTTTCTCCAAATTTAAATTCTAAAAGTATTTGTTGTCTTATTGGCTTACTCATACCACCAACTGCAATTTTAATCTGAACACTAGTGACTGGGAAGATTACTAGTTTCCTATTTTTCATCATGTTCATAAAACTTTCCTACACCGCTGACACATTACTGCCTGAATGTAGAAGTGCCTCTACCATTTCTTTGCCAACTTTAATTTCAATAATTGGCTACACATTTACCATTTCCTTTCGTTCTAAATATTTCTCCCTTAATAAATCATTTTCTACACGTTGTCCCTTCTCTTCCAATTCTGGCATATACACATTCTGTTCAACCCATCCCTCAATCTCGTGTTCATCCCAGAATAATTAATTAAATATTTCCTTCACCCAAAATTCATTCCTTCCCTTTTGTAAATCTCTAGCAATTTTAAATTTCCCTCATTTCCACATATGCAGCAGTAACGACCATAAAGTTCTACCGTACCAACGCCAATCAGTCGCACTAAAATCACTATCCTCCCTCACATACCAATTCGTACGAACTTCGTTACACAAACTACCCCATCCACACTATTTACATCAGCCCTCTCTAAATTTTCTGTAAGTTCTTCAACACCTTTCACTGATTCCCTACCCACAACATGCACAACTTTACTGTTTTCCCCTCCAAAACATCGACACTTGCTGCTTCAACAAAATTACGCATCAGTTTACTGTTAAACACTTTATCTTCCTGAAATAATACATCGATGCCTAAGCCATCGTCACCATGTATATTCATCTCAGCAACCTTATCTGCTGATGCACCATTTAAATCACTACATAAATTCACATCAGAAACCTTACTTTCCTCTGTCCACAAATTAACTTTACATCAATCGTACACAGTTTTATCCTCTGCTTCTACATTATGCAAATTGCTGCTACCTTATTGTACAATTTTGGGACTTCCAGACTTGCTACATTTTGTTGTGATCAGACAAAAATCAGCATGCTCCGCCATTTCTGCACACTTTTCATCCAGATTAACCCCCGATCCTACTTTACACACATTGTCACATTCATACTCTGACAAACGTTTTAGATCCATACATTCATCAATAAGTTTCATTTAAATTTCCCTCGTTTCCACATATGCAGCAATAACGACCATAAAGTTCTACCGTACCAACGCCAATCAGTCGCACTAAAATCACTATCCTCCTTCACATATCAATTCGTACGAACTTCATTACACAAACTACCCCATCCACACTATTTACATCAGCCCTCTCTAAATTTTCTGTAAGTTCTTCAACACCTTTCGCTGATTCCCTACCCACAACATGCACAACTTTACTGTTTTCCCCTCCAAAACATCGACACTTGCTGCTTCAACAAAATTACGCATCAGTTTACTGTTAAACACTTTATCTTCCTGAAATAATACATCGATGCCTAAGCCATCGTCACCATATATATTCATCTCAGCAACCTTATCTGCTGATACACCATTTAAATCACTACATAAATTCACATCAGAAACCTTACTTTCCTCCGTCCACAAATTAACTTTACATCAATTGTACACAGCTTTATCCTCTGCTTCTACATTATGCAAATTGCTGCTACCTTATTGTACAATTTTGGGACTTCCAGACTTGCTACATTTTGTTGTGATCAGACAAAAATCAGCATGCTCCGCCATTTCTGCACACTTTTCATCCAGATTAACCCCCGATCCTACTTTACACACATTGTCACATTCATACTCTGACAAACGTTTTAGATCCATACATTCATCAATAAGTTTCATTTTGCCTTCATTCGTGAGTAGAAACGCGTAAATTCCTTCCTCCGAAGTATCAAAACCAGTAGCTTTTACACCATTACATAAGTTACCATTACTCTGTCCCTTTAAACAGAAATCATCTACCTCCGCTGATACATTTTTAACAACTGTTGGCAAGACCAACGCTAAGCCTCCCTTAGTAACATTGGCACTTTCTGCCGAAACACTATCACCCTCCCTTCCACCTGGTGAGACCAAAGCTACGCCGCCTTCACTAACATCGACGTTTTTCGCTGACTCACAAATACTTGTTACTACACCACCTTCCTTACTGAAATTGCTACTATTTGCTAATACCTCATCAGAACTCTCCACGCAATTTGCTTTCGCAAAATTCATTTCCTCTTTAACCTCTTTTTGAACCACTGAACTTTTCTATTCATCACCACTTGTACACTCATTCATTACACATCCATGACTTATATTATTCCCTGCAAATTTATTCCCATTACTTCTACTTAAATCTCTCACAAATCTATGCTTCCACCATTTGTGCCTGCTTTTATTGAAAGGGCCACCTTTATAGTCTTCCTCTTTAACATACTCCATATTACACATTTGTTGCCTTTCTCCAAACCTATCAACATTTTTAACATTACTATTATTTCCAGTCCTTTTCATCACCTGTTCAGATCGCCATCCCCGGACCTGAGATGTGGCGAACATCAGTTTCCCGACTGGTTGTTACGCGATTGCGCTTCGCGCGAATTTCCCCCGTCAAATCTGCGTTCTTTACTTGGGCCCCATTCTAGGAAGTTATTACTTCTGTTCATTCTCCGACCATTACGCTCATTCCAGCTACTATCTCCCTGAGAGTTCCTTTGATTTCTCTCACGATTATTATTTTGGTGATGATTATTTGGATTCCCATTTTGATAACTACCACCCGGTTTGCTCTGAGGTTTGAACTTCAAAGCCCTTTCTAAGTATTCTACAAATTCTAGAAATTCTTCCATGGAATCACATGGACTATGGACACGATCCCACTGTGAATTTTTGGGAAATTGCCTTTTTAACATGGTGATTTCTGTTGAAACCCCCAATAGATGTTTCACAGGCATAAGCTTGTCAGGTTCGCACTTGCAAAAATCTCTCATCATCCCATTACTGTACCTGTAACTTAGCCCGTTTAAAAATTCATTTTGGATCTGCGTCTGTTTTGCCTCTCTCAAAAATTTATTCAAGAAACACTTTTCGAACTCTTCATACGATTCACACAAACTACTTTTAACATTTGCCCAAGACTGTGGGTCTGCCTCCAAATGCCGTTTAACATATTTTATTTTCGCTTCATCTGACATGCCATGAACAAAAGCGTCCCAACACGCAGCCAAGAAATTTACTGGGTGATATCTTCTGTCATCTGTATAACATTTCACAGATCCGGTATTTGCCCAAGGGATATTTATAACCGGCGTGGCCTGTTGGGAGGCTAACGAATTTAAATCACTTTTATCTGTTGCATTTGTGTTTTAAATTCATTTTCACTAGTGATACTGGACTCTATTTTATCTTTAATTTTGCCCACTTATTTCTCCCCCTCACCTACACGATTGGCAATGTCACTAAGTGCTAAATTTATATCGCTTTTATGAGCATCTTGCACTTTTATACAGTCGCTTACCTTGCCCCCAAGTTCCGTCTGTATCTTGTCCATTTTTTCCCCAAGATCTTTTTCCACTGATTTGATTTTAGATTTTACTATTACAACTTTGTCTGTAATTTTCCCCATATCCACTCGGACACATTTTAATTTATCATCATTTGCTTTTTCAAGGTTACCCATAATTTTTTCAACTTCCTTTTTCGCAGCAGAACCTATTTCAGCTCACATTGTACCCATATCTGTTCGAATTGTACTGATATTTTGATACGTCATATCTCCCCCACATTCATTCCCCTTGCCTGAATTTCTACTAGTTACACTTTTGCGCTCTGATTTCAGGCTATCCAGCTCACTTCCATTTTCAGAATTACACATACTACGTGACTTTTTTATATTCACGAGATCTATAAGTGGGGCTTGAACTTCAGAGTTAAACACTATTTCACTATTTGCACAGGCACTTATCTGATCTGAGATGGTTCCCTCTGCCACCGTGATGGTAGTGGAAGACGACATTGAAGACTGCCCTGGAGTACTTGAAGACGCTGCCATCGTACTGCTGTTGAAATGCGTCTGCCACTGTAGAAGTCGCCTGATGTAACTGTAGCTGCTGCCGGTACCGTGTGTACCAACTGTCTCTGATACGGCTGTTAGTTAAACATGTTAACCGCTACTGTTCCCTGCACTGAAATTATTTAGCCTCTGAGTCCCCACACAAATTGCCTTTAACATGATAGACTAGGACCTCTATCAATAGCATGTGTTAGTTGTGAAATTACTGCATAAATTCACTATTTCCAGAAACCTACTTGCAGAAAAAAACCAATCTCACACTGCATTTTGTGATAGGTGCTCTCTACAGAAATCCCTACTGGTTTTGCAAAAGTTTTTACACTTCGCATAGTATGCTGAATAACAGAGAGCTAAAAATTAGTGGTGGTGGCCCTCAACTACGTACACTCAGACTCAGAATTGAAATATTAAAGGTTTTGGCTGGTTTCGCTGCCTAGGGGCTGGCATATGTAGTTGCCACTTTACAAGCCAAGTACTGCTGTCTACAATATACAATAAGAAGATGTGACTCACCAAACGAAAGCGCTGGCAGGTCGATAGACACACAAACAAACACATACATACACACAAAATTCAAGCTTTCGCAACAAACTGTTGCCTCATCAGGAAAGAGGGAAGCTCTCCTTCCCTCTTTCCTGATGAGGCAACAGTTTGTTGCGAAAGCTTGAATTTTGTGTGTATGTATGTGTTTGTTTGTGTGTCTATCGACCTGCCAGTGCTTTCGTTTGGTGAGTCACATCATCTTTGTTTTTAGATATATTTTTCCCACGTGGAATGTTTCCCTCTATTATATTAATATACAATAAGAATATACACATGAATTGAATGGTCGAAGGTCCTATCATTCGGCAATTGCAAATTTTCAATTTAACATAGAAAGTTATGAATGAAAGATTGCAATTAAATAAAACCTGCAGGTACTATTTTTGATGACTTTAAATGATGAGTAAGATAGCAGAAGTAGCTTTAAGAGTGCGTTTATTACTGTAAAACACCTATTGGTGTCGATGGTCCAGCAATTAAATGCAATATAAGTTGAATAACAGGGAAACAATAGATTCCTACTTCACGTAATTAGTTATGAACTACAACATAGCTGGCGAGATATTCACTTCTAAACACTTACTATGTCTTCACTGCAGAAGCCACAGAAATTTCACAAGTACACAAGTCAGAACTACGAAATATTTCTATCTCCTGTGACCAAGCGCAAACAGCTAAACACTCTCCAAGTATTTCCTGCGACCATCCATTGTGCCGTCCCGTCCAGCCCTCCTTGTATCCTATGCCACTGACTTCGGTAGTCACCTACCGTAGTAACGAGTGCTGTGATTGGCTAGAGTGCTCCCACCATGTCTCCAAGCCAACGCACACTCACAAACATATTGAAACACATACATTTACATTTAAATAAATATTCCTACGGCTTGACCATAACACGCTCTCAAAGGAATAGAACAAAAAGTAGACCAGTAGCCTAATGTCTCTGTGCTTTCTAAAACACAGCAAATATTTGACCAATTTCTTCATGAATAGTTTATATTGGATATAAACAAAGACATAGACAAATAAATACATTTATAAGCATGCTGCTACCATTTTTTCGTGTAACTGTGGAGTACTTATGGCCTGACATGATCAATAGTAATCGGCTACTTTGACCTCCAATATCTCATGTACTAATCAACTTACATGCCTGTAATTCATTATACCAATTTAGGTTTACACTAATAGCTTTCTAAAGACATGTCGCTCGACAAAATCGGATGAACCCTTTAGATTTTGGAAAATCATTGTTGAGTGTTACTTGTATAATTTACAGTCGGATACTAAACTTTAAAGTAATAAAGATATTGAAAATCTGATTACAACATCACAATCATTGTGCAAATAATGGTAGTATGTTTCTTTTTACGGTATCATGATTCCTCTCGCTACTATTAATTTCTACATGAACAGTGAAATGTCTGCCATTATGGTTTCACAAAGCCCGCCATGTTGGGCACTCTCGGCATACAAATCTCCTTTATTGACACAAAGCACAGTCCTCGTCACAATGTCAACATGGAATTCCCAGCCACATGGTCGACCTGGACCACGTGCTGGGGCTACCCCTCTTCCTCCGGCTAATGTTTGGCACCACGTGGTTGCTGACGTGCCCCAGCTTGCCAAGCGGCCCCTTGCGGCCATGCCAACTCCGAACATAGAATATTTTCAGGGCGCCACAACTCGCCCGTTACCTTACAACTGGAGCAGATGAGACATTATCCCACTGTTAGATTTCTCGTCTGTTCAGATTCTCTGAGTGCCCTTTATTCTATCCACTGTTTGTACCCATCAGATAAAGTGATCCAATGTTTGTACGCAGCAGATAAAGTGACCCAGACTATTCAGGATGCCCTCCTCCAACCACAGCGACTGGGAAAGGTGGTGTCTTTCTGATGGCTACCAGGGCACTTGGGAATGAAAGGGTGGGTCGAGCATCCAAAGAGGCATGTCGTGACCGTCAGGTCTTTCGGTGTGTATTTGGTTCTTATCTTTGATGAGAAGTTAACATGGTTGCCACACCTTACAGAACTGAAACTGAGATGTCTCAAGGCCTTAAACATCCTTAAATGTGTCAGTTATAGGTCTGGGGGATCCTCCACTGTTTGTTCGACATCATCTTCTCATGGTGGCCAAGCATATAGGCCATTGTTTGTTCCCACATTACCAGCATCCAGTTACATTGTTCAGCCACTACTGGAACTACTGTTTGATCAATGACCACATGCAACACGGCCATTTGGGATCCATGCAAGGGAAAGCCTTGATTATTGCAGGTGGGGGGCATTAAGGTCCTAAGCCATGGGTGGAGTAAGGCCTCCCCATGCCTACT
This sequence comes from Schistocerca piceifrons, assembly GCF_021461385.2. Classification (NCBI taxonomy): domain Eukaryota; kingdom Metazoa; phylum Arthropoda; class Insecta; order Orthoptera; family Acrididae; genus Schistocerca; species Schistocerca piceifrons. The sequence continues at coordinate 877,536,185 of NC_060140.1, forward strand.
ACCAAGGCCCAGATTGCTTTTAGAACTGACTGCTTACAAGAAGCATTTTCTCAGACCGTGTTTTTAAAATTAAATTTAATGAAATTTTACATATCCACCCAGATTTTATTACTGTCTACATGGGTGGTTCTAAGCAGGGAGATGTTTTCGGTTATTCTGTCGTGTTCCCCAACTTTGTCCTCAGTGTAGGGTTCCCAGAGCAGTTTTCAGTTCATTATACAGAACTGTTTGCTATCCTGAGGGCAATGGAGCAGATGAGAAGGCTTCGTGACAAAAAATTTATCATCTGCTCTGATTTTCAAAGTGCCATTCTCGCTGTTGGACAGATGTTCTCAGCAGATCTGATGGTGCAACAAGTACACGACGCTCTCCTTCTCTTGCACAGGCAAAACAAGGAAATCATTTTTTGCTGGGTTCCAGGGCACATAGGCATCCAGAGAAACTAACTCTCTTATGCTGCTGCTAAGAGGCTTGCTCCCTTCCTCCTCCTGCCCACTGTTCAGTCTCTCTGCTGGCTGTCACTTCATTTGTGACCAGGAAGGCCATATGTTGGTGGGAGTCCCAATGGCTGGAAGTGAGGAACAATAAACTATGTTCCATCAAGACTTAAGTGCGACCCTGGATCACCTCCTTCCACTTGCGATGGTGTGAAGAAGTAGCCCTTACTCGGCTTAGAGTGGGACATTGTCCATTGGCACATGGCTTCCTCTTACTTTGGGAGGAGCCCTCTGTATGTCAGAGATGTGGGTCACAGTTGTCAGTACGACATATTTTAACTGAGTTTGTTTTATATGACAACCTGTGGGTCGAACTGGATCTCCCACAGGATCTTCCCTCTGTTTTAACTGATAACGAGGTGAGTGTTGTTTGTGTCTTAAAATTTTGTGTGCTGTCTGGAATTCTTCCCAAAATACTTGGTGTGTGATCTTAATGTGTCCCAGAGTGGCTGGGTCATATATTATTTCTAAGTCATCATCCAGCCACACTTATTTGTCCCTTTTTTAACAGCATATTTACAGGTCTTTTCTCCATGATTTCATTTAGTTATCCTGCTGTGTCTTGCTGGGGTTTTATTACGGGCTTCTCTGAACCTCACCTTCTTGGGGTTGCTTTACGTTTCCTGTGGTGGGAACAAATGTAGTTTTCCAGTTTATTGATCTTCTTCAGTGTAACATTAATGCAAGGGCACTGATGACCTAGCTGTGTAGTGCCCTCAGCCATAAATGATCATCATCATCTTTCGGTGTGACAACAAGCTCCATGTCATCAAGCCCACAACTCGGCTGTGGCGTACTTCCTCCCAGCCACATCGACGGGATGAGGTCCTTCTTGTCTTCGTATCGGCCACAGCCCTATGGTGCATGGATTTTTACCCCATTGAGAGGACCATCTGATGTGTGGTGCTTGTGGCGTGCAGATCACGGTGCACTACATTTTATTGGACTGCATTTTATTTACTGAGCAGCGGACTCTGTATCATGTAATGATCAAACAAATGTGGTTCACATTTAAAGTTTTGTAAATTGTCCCTTGTTTTTAACAAGATTTGGATGAGATATTTTTAATGTATCAGCAGGGTGGCTGGTTCACCCAAGTTTTTTGTAAGTAGCCAGCCAGTCACATTTCCCTATGTTGTTCTTTTAGCCCTTCTGTGTTTTTTTTCCCTCTGTTTTACTTTCTTGATTAGCTATCTTCCCTCCTCATTGGTTTTAGTGCATGTGAGAGTGCCTGTGCGATAGGGAGATTGTGTGGTCATTTTGAGTGCATGCGTGTAAGAAAATTTTAGTTCTTATCCACATTCGTTTGTTTTAATAAATGTCAGGGTGCTGATAACCTCGCTGTTGGGTGCCCATTAGATCCCAAAACACACACACACAGGAAGACAACAGCAAACCACCTCCATTAGGACCTTACCTGGTGTGGCGGTGTGGGTCTCCCACATCATTCCCCTACACTCTGTCAAGAAGCACGGGACTTCATTTCCATTTTAAACTGCTGTAGAAACATGGCCCATCTCTTGAGTCTTATTTAATAGCTTACATTCTTGCAAATAACTTAAAGTGTTACGGTCCATGTAGACAATCACTTTTCTACCTTCCAGGTGTGTCCTGAACTTCTGGTATCCAAAAACTATGGCCAACAATTCCGTATCTGAGATACCATACATTAATCCATATTTGGATAGTATCCTGCTTGCAAAATCAATTGCCCTGTGCTCTTTGTTTCCATCTACTACTCTCTCCTGATATAGCACTGCTCCTACTACTCCATAATCTGAGCTGTCTGTCCCAAGACAGAAAGGCAAACACATATAAGGATAATACAAAATCTTGCCATTATTTAAGCTATCCTTTATGGTTTTGAATTCCCTGTCATGTTCAGGCATCCAGCACCAGATTATGCTTTGTTTTAGTAATCTACAGAAGTTAAGTGAATTCAGCTTACAGTCACATATACTTCCTATAGAATGAACATAATATGATATACGATTACAGTTGTTTTCTGTTTGTTGGCACTTTGTAGTAGCCTTTATTTTCTCTTTATTGGGTAAAATAAACTTGGGTGTCAACTGATGCCCAAGAAATAGTAATGTTGCTAGAATAAATTCACACTTACTCAATTCCAATGTAATTCCCCCTTTATATATAGCTATAAATACATTCTCCAACAGTTGACAGTGCTCTTCCCAAATACTGCTAGTTATCAAAATGTCAGCTACATACACTGTCAATTCCTCATTAGTTCATCACCCAGCACATGGATTAAAGCTCTCACATAAAGTGCTACAGCTGTTGATAAATCAAATGGCACAACTGTAAACTGTAAGTACTTCCTTTAAATTTGAAAGCAGTGTACTTTTTGCACTCCTCAGCCTTCTACGGCTGCCAAAAGCCTGAAGTTAAATTTACATTGGACATAACTTCAGCAGTACAAAAATTCTTGAGCAGCTCATTCACATTTTCTGGCTGACCGTTTTCCTCAACAATTATTTTATTTAGCTTGCTTGCACCCAACATCATTCTTATAGAGCCATCTCTTTTCTTTTTCACCACTGCTACTGGATTGCAGTACTCTCTTCTCCCATCTGCAATATTCCCCACTTCAACATCTTCTGTATTCTGGCACTTACTGTGTCTATCAACTACTGCTACTGCTATAGTGCAAGGCTCGCCCTTGTTACTTCATGTGACACTACTCGAAAAACATAATTGAAATCTACAGCTTTTCCCAGTCTGTCAGAGAATATATGCTTACATTCACACAACACATCTGTAAGCTGCACCCTCTGTTCCTCATTTAAATGACCCATTTCATTTATTTTATCATATGTTTGTTGTTCAGTACACGTTTCATCACCTATCTCATCTATCCTTTGTAAATGAGTCATAGGCTCGTCCCTTTTCAGTTCTCCTTTGAATTTTATTTTCTTTCTGCTTACACCTGCATCAGATTCCACATCTCTGTCCATCACGAAAGTGCTACAGTCACACTAGTACAGAAATCCTTACTGAAAATGATATTCAGTGCCAAACCCTTGATCACAATGCAACTTACATTAAAACAATAATCATTAACCTTAAATTCCGGTGATACTTCTTTGCTGATAGTGTTACTACATGTCCCAGTTACTGTCTCAATTTTGATTTCTGTAACTGATAGTTATATTAATCCTAAACATTTAATTTGTTGCCAGAAAGATTCAGAAATTGCAGACAAACTTGAGCCAGAGTCTAATAATGTACATCTTTAGTTCCTCCCACATTGATATCAACTATAGGATGTATCACCATTACTTCAGGTCTGTTCAGTTCTGATTCATCTAATAAATAAGCTTCTATTTTGCTACAATACAAATACCTTTACATCTTTCTCCGAAATGCACATCACTATCCTTTTCAAACAGATTTTTAATGGCAACTTCAACATTTTCTTCTCCACTTAATTCCTCCAATTTTTTGGCAATTTTGAATTTTAATTCATTCCATTCTTCTTTGAATTTTAATTCATTCCATTCTTGCGTATGATACCTGACCATTGAAACTTTAGTCAACCTCCTCCTTTCTTAACCAACTACAATTTCCTGCTTAGCTGAATGGTAACATGCTTGCCTCCCATGCAGTGGGTCCGTGTTCGATGCCCTGCCAGGTTGGAGATTTTCTCCGCTTGTGGACTGGGTGTTGTGTGGTCCTCATCATCATTTCATCATCATCATTGACACACAAGTCGCCCAATGTGGCGTCGACTGAAATAAGACTTGCACTTGGCGGACAAACCCGAGTGGGGCTTCCCGGCCAACCATGCCACACGATCATTTCATTTTATTTCTCCAAGTAACGAATTAATTTCACTTACTGGAATCCATCCTACTTCTTCCTTTTGCATATTATGATTGTTGTCATCACTTCCAACATGTGATCTACACTCACTAGCAACTTTCTCAAGTTTCATTGGCCATGGCTGGCAATTGAAAACATAGATACTGGAAACACAACTGCTGCTGTACTTATCTTTCAATTTCTCATGTGATGTGATGTCTGCAGTCATCAGCAACAGCACAACAATGTGATGACTTAGTTGGTGGCTTCCACGTGCAGAAACATCAAGCTGGAGCGATGAGACATGGTGTGGATCCCTGGCAGCACTTGGATATGGTGATTGGAAGCACTGGTGATGGCGTGGAACTTTGGCAGTGCGTGGACATGACTTGGACCCTCGGTAGCATGTGGAAACGGTGTGGAAGACAGCTTTACCTACAGCAAAGTGTGGAAATGGCATGGAAGTCGGCATATGTTTGGTGGCATTGCATGTGGTAGCGCATGGACACGACTCACCAGGTAGTGTGAATGGCAGCCTTACAGTCATGGTGGCCCTATGATATTGCCGTAAACATGTGCCAGTGCATATCTTGCCCTGTCATAACATGCTGTGACTCATTTGGCATGGACACAACAGTGCAAGCAATGCCTAATATTACGTTACTGCTGCTACTGCGGAGACATAGCTCAGAGTCCCCAAATAAATTATCTACTGCAGATACCACGAATGACTATTTGGAAGCCAGATCCTGAAACAGTACCGAATATTGTGCGCAATCGTGGACAAGACCCTTTATCAAGCTACTTCCTGGCAGGTGAACCACCTGCATGTTCACTTTGGCCCTGTCAGTAGCAACCTGTAGTGATTGGCAAGCACACAATTATACAACAATTTTGGCTCAATTTCATCTAAGAATTGGTTATTTGCCGCTGCCTTTTGACCCAAATAATTATGCACTGTGGTGGCTGAACATATTAATCAGCAAAATTTTGTAGAAGTATGCAAATTAAATGAGGCATATTCTAGAAGATAATTAAGTAACAATGTGTTGGTTCAATGTGTAACTTTGCTTGCAAGTAAAGAATCAGTGAAAACAAGCGCAAAAAGGTGGCCATATACTTCTAAGTACACCTGCAGCAGACAAATGAATCACTGTATAGTGCAGAGCAAAGCAAGCAGGGCATCAAATGAAATTCCCTATCATCAATGTAGGTGAGAGTTTTTAGCACATGTAAAATTTTAAACACCTTGTAACATTTTCTAAGTTGTACTAAAGCTCATTTAAAAGTACCTCTGCTGTTCCAACATCAAAGATCAGAACCCCATCTTCTCTCGTCAGATGACAGTGACAAAAGACCACGAAGCTCATCCGCTTGCCACCTCCAGTGCTTGGTCACATGACTAACTACTGTAGTCAGGTTTGTTACTTCCTTGCTCCACTTTTGCGGAATACACTGTTCTGTATACATTATAAGTTTTAATATACATACGCTTAAATCTTCTTTGTGTGCATCTTATTCTATCACCAATGTAATACATATTCTTATTTTTCTTATTGTTGTGGCACTACAAGATTCAAAGCACATTTTGTAATGTTTTTACAGACATAACAAATCATATGTAAATAAATTATTACATCTTAATCCCTATTGCAAAGTCGACATGCTGCTGCTAAGTAATGGTGTGCTAAATTCTGTTTTATCACAGTTTAATCAAAACTGTAAATAATTTAACAATTTGTTTTCATCCATATCACACAGCAAGCTAGCTCATCACGTAATTAAGGTTATGAACTATTTGGTGGCATATTGTACATGTTTATATGTCTGCTGATGGTTATTATGCATCATAAACAAATGGACGTTTAAACTTTAAATATCAGTAAAAATGGCGATGTTCAAATATGTTAATAATTTGTGCTTAGGGCTTCCTGCAGTACCAGAAATGTCCTTATATTTGATGTTGCTCAACAATAGGCAATCTTGTCAATTTTAGTGGGTATACAATACTTTTAATCTGACACATTTCAGTTGCCAGGTCACATTGGCATTCACCTTCTTATAGCACCCTGAAGATTGGCCATGTTGCTCATTTTGTCCAAACAGTAACATAAATCATAAACCCTTATATCTTCTCTCTTAAGTATTTACTGTATTAGTGATGTGATGTGAGATCCTGATGGTCTTCCATGACTACCATTGGTATTACATTTGGAAATCTTTTAAATGTTTTTCAGTGTACCCTTTTTTGGTGTATTGTCTTGATGTGTTGGCACCACTTGATGAAGTCCCCTACTGTGGTGACATTGTTCAAAAGGAACGTTTCCTCAGGTGTTTAACTTGCAATGCTCTCAACATATTCAGGTTCACCGAATGGAGTTGTGTGAAAACACTCTTTATGTATGACTGTGTCATCTCCCCTGGCATTGGGCTGTTCTTCAGTTGTTTTTCAGCTATGTGCACCTGCTGCTTACTGCTACCAAATGTCTTCATAGTTTAAGCCTGAAATTTGTTGCAACTCTTGAGCTTTTTCTTGCAAAAGTAGACATTTACCAACATTTATGTCATTCCACCTTTTGTATTTAGTCACACATTCATCTCACTTTTAGCCATTTAGTTCATCCTAGCCAGAGTCTCCTGAAAATGTTCCTGCCTGATGTGCATCTGATTCACCAGTGCTTTTCTGTTCACTGATACCTTGGCAGTGCAGACAATCTTGAGTAACATTCTGTTTGTATTCTGGTTCTCACAAATGAAGCTGACAGCTTTTGGGTAGCATTGTTGGAACCATTACATTGTCAGTGTCCAAGATACTCTACCATATGAGCAGTTATCATAAAGGTTTGATGATCATCTAGTGAAAATAACTTGGTGATGGTTTTAGTTGTACTCTACATAATTACCCTTCAGTGCGAGACAATTTTTCCAATGATGGTTGAATTGGTGGCATCTTTGGTTGTAAAAGTGTACTTTTTAACTGTTCAGGAAATGTTCCACCTTGAAAACCACGTTGTTATTATTCAAGGAATATCTATCACACAATGGTTTTTACATCTGGAGCGGTGAGACAGTATTTGATACCCAAAAAAAGGAGCAAGTTGTGTCTTGTGCAGGAACAGCTGTATCATTTTTGTGTAGCAGAAACACATACTTGGACAGCTTCTTCCAGTACTTTGTAATGAGAGCCTCCTGTAACATTGTCAAGAGATTTTGGTAGTATGCTGTTGTGATATATTGCACCTTACAAGCGAAATCTGTTAGTACTGTATCATGGCAATCACAAATCTTGAGCATTCTTCTGTAGCACCACTTCTTGAAAGCTTATATTCTCTTTTTGTCTAAACAAGGGTCCATGTTTCACTTGCATACATCACTACACTCCATACAAATGCTTTCAGAAAAGACTTCCTGACATTTAAATCTATACGTGATGTTGACAAACTTCTCTTCTTCAGAAACGCTTTCCCTGCCATTGCCAGTCTACATTTTATATCCTCTCTTACTTCGAGCATCATCAGTTATTTTCTCCCCAAACAGCAAAACGCATCTACTACTTTTAGTGTCTCATTTCCTAAACTAACTCCCTCAGCATCACCTGATTTAATTCGACTATATTCCATTGTCCTCGTTTTACTTTTGTTTATGTTCCTCTTATATCCTCCTTTCAAGGCGCTGTCCATTCTGTTCAACTGCTCTGCCAGGTCCTGACAGAATTACAATGCCATTGGCAAACCTCAAAGTTTTTATTTCTCCTCCATGGACTTTAACTCCTACTCCAAATTTTTCTTTTGTTTCCTTTACTGCTTGCTCAATATATAGATTGAATAACATGGGGGATAGGCTAGAACCCTGTCTCCCTTCCTTCTTAACACTGCTTCCCTTTCATGTCCCTTGACTCTTATAACTGCCATCTGGTTTCTGTAAAAACTGTAAATAGCCTTTCGCTCCCTGTATTTGATCCCTGCCACCTTCAGAATTTGAAAGAGAGTATTGCAGTCAACATTGCCAAAAGCTTTCTCTAAGTCTACAAATGCCAGAAATGTAGGTTTGCCTTTCCTTCATCTATCTTCTAAGATAAGTCATAGGGTCAGTATTGCCTCACATGTTCCAACATTTCTACAGAATCCAAACTGATCTTCCCCAAGGTCAGCTTCTACCAGTTTTTCCATTCATCTGTAATGAATGGGTGTTAGTATTTTGCGGCCGTGACTTATTAAACTGATAGTTCGGTAATTTTCACACCTGTCAACACCTGCTTTCTTTGGGGTTGGAATTATTATATTCTTCTTGAAGTCTGAGGGTATTTTGCCTGTCTCATACATCTTGCTCACCAGATGGTAAAGTTTGGTCATGGCTGGCTCTCCCAAGGCTATCAGTAGTTCTAATTGTATGTTGTCTGTTTTATCTTAGGTCTTTCAGTGCCCTGTCAAACTCTTCACGCAGTATCATATCTCCCTTTTCATCTTCATCTACTTACTCTTCTGTCTCCATAATATTGCCTTCAAGTACATTGCCCTTGTATAGACCCTCTATATACTCCTTCCACCTTTCTGTTTTCCCTTCTTTCCTTAGTACTGGTTTTCCATCTCAGCTCTTGATATTCATACAAGTGGTTCTCTGTTCTCCAGAGGTCTCTCTAATTTTCCTGTGGGTAATATCTATCTTACCCCTAGTGATATATGCCTCTATAGCCTTACATTTATCCCCTAGCCATACCTGCCTAGCCATTAAACACTTCCCGTCGACCTCATTTTTGAGACTTTTGTATTCCTTTTTGCCTGCTTCATTTACTGTATTTTTATATTTTTCAATATCTAAATTCAATATCTCATCTCTTACCCAAGGGTTTCTACTAGCCCTCATATTTTTACCTACTTGATTCTCTGTTGCCTTCACTATTTCACCTCTCAGAACTACCCATTCTTCTCCTACTGTATTTATTTCTCCCATTCTTGTCAGTCATTCCCTAATGCTCTCTCTGAACCTCTCTACAACCTCTGGTTCTTTCAGTGTATCCAGGTCCCATCTTCTTAAATTCCTGCCTTTTTGCAGTTCCTTCAGTTTTAATCTAGAGTTCATAACCAATAGATTGTGTTCAGAGTCCACATCTGGCCCTGGAAATGCCTTGCAATTGAAAACCTGGTTCCTAAATCTGTCTTACCATTATATAATCTATCTGAAACCTTCCAGTGTCACCAGGCCTCTCCAATGTATACCAGCCTTCTTTCATGATTCTTAAACCAAGTGTTAGCTATGATTAAGTTATGCTGTATGCAAAATTCTACCAGGCGGCTTCCTCTTTTGTTCCTTCCCGTCATTCCATATTCACCTACTACTTTTCCTTTCTTCCTTTTCCTACTATCAAATTCCAGTCCCCCTGACTATTAAGTTTTCGTCTCCCTTCACTGTCTGAATAATTACTTTTATCTCATCATACATTTCGTCAATCTCTTTGTCATCTGTGGAGCTAGTTGGCATATATACTTGTACTACTGTGGTAGGCATGGGCTTCGTGTCTATCTTGGCTATAATAATGTGTTCGATATGCTGTTGGTAGTAGCTTACCCCTGCTCCTATTTATTCATTATTAAACCTGCTCCTGCATTACCCCTATTTGATTTTGTATTTATAATCCTGTATTCACCTGACTAGGAGTCTTGTTCCTCCTGCCACTGAACTTCACTAATTACCACTATATCTAACTTTAATCTATCCATTTCCCTTTTTAAATTTTCTAACCTACTTGCCTCATTAAGGGATCTGACATTCCATGCTCCGATCTGCAGAATGCCAGTTTTGTTTCTCCTGATAATGATGTCCTCCTGAGTAGTCCCCACCCAGAGATCCAAATGGGGGGACTATTTTACCTCAGGAATATTTTACCCAAGAAGACGCCATCATCATTTAACCATACAGCTGCACACCCTCAGGAAAACTTACGGCCATAGTTTCCCTTTTCTTTCAGCCATTTGCAATACCGGCACAGCAAGGCTGTTTTGGTTAATGTTACAGGGTCAGATCAGTCAATCATCCAGACTGTTGTCACTGCAACTATTGAAAAGGCTGCTGCCCCTCTTCAGGAACTACATGTTTGTCTGGCCTCTCAACAGATACCCCTTCATTGTGGTTGCACCTACCGTATGGCTGTCTGTATTGCTGAGACATGCAATCCATATACTACACATAAAATTTTTCATTTTGTGCATGGTAACATAGTAACAAAGCATTTCTAAAAATATTACGGTATGGGATAGCATAAGAAGTGACCACAAACCCCGTTATACTACTATAGGCTGAGCTCCACGCATGGCACCACTGTGTTTGTACATGTTGGAGCCTGATTTTCATAGAGACCACCACCCATCAGCTCTTACATGACATGTCTTTTCTTTGTACCTTAATAACTGAGACAGTTATGTGCTCCAAGTTCTATGGATCATAAGTATAATCTCTCTCTATGTGATGTAGAATGATTCAGTTCGCATTTATAATATGTTTTATCAGTGAAAAATCTTGTGACACAACATTTAAATGCTTGTCAGAACAAACACACACATTATATTATCCTACTATTACACATTCAGAAATTTTTCATGGTAGCGGAAGAAGTTATCAAACAGATATGATTTCAAAACTTCCTGGCAGATTAAAGCTGTGTGCCGGACTGAGACTCGAACTTGGGCCCTTTGCCTTTCGTGGGCAAGTGCTCTACCGACTGAGCTACCAAAACACGACTCAGAACCTGTCCTCACAGCTTCAATTTTGCCAGTACCTTGTCTCCTACCTTCCAAACTTCACAGAACCTCTTCTGTGAACCTTGCAGATTTCGAGTCTCAGTCCGGCACACAGTTTTAATCTGCCAGGAAGTTTCATATCAGCGCACACTCTGGTGCAGAGTGAAAATCTCATTCTGGAGATATGATTATATGATTTTAGTCTGTGAATGATGTTAATTTTCTGTTGCTTTCTATACATCGCTAGATTAATGATCAATAATTTTTATGGCTGACAACTCCTTTCCCTTCTGTGTCATACTAAGGTGGAGTGATGAATACTGTTAGCATTTTCTCTTTCTAGTAGTACATTTATGAATGTTTTATCAGAAATTCTGCAATAAAGAACACCACCATAAATATTAAAGTAATTGTTGTGGGGAAATTCATTTGCCCTTATAAAATCTTGTGATGTCCCTATCCTTTGGCCGTATAATTTTCTGCCACTTAAAAATAGCGCCATTTGCTGACTTTTCTAGTGCTTATGGATACCACCCTTTATTATTTCTATTCAGAATCCATGTTATTGTCTATGTACATTATTTTATGGTATTTTGTTAGGAAATGTGTATGTTTAGTCGTTTAGTGCTACATTGTCATTGCATTTTGCAGTGCTATGGGAATGTGATTTGTTTATAATTGTGTGTGTGTGTGTGTGTGTGTGTGTGTGTGTGTGTGTGTGTGTGTGTGCATGTGTGTGTGTGTGTGTATGTGTGTGCGCATGCGCGTTTAGCTATTGTTTTGATTCATTGTATCAATAGTGATAATAGTTTTCGTAGTCATTCAATTATAGACAATATAAGCAGTTTTCTGTACTCATTCTAGTGCTGACTGTTAACAGAAAACTTAAAAATATTGCTTGCATAATGTTCACACAATTCAGAACTTTTTTTTCCTTAAATCTCTATAATTATTGTGGAGATTTGATTTGTAATAGAATTGTTATGGCACAGTTGTTTCATACATCAAAACTGATGTTGTTTCGTGTTGGCTTGGAATATATATTATGGTGAGAGATGGATGTCTTTGGGAGTAAATAAATGAAGCCAGTGCGTGTGATCAGTAAACACTTTCATAAATATTTTAATCAGTGTATGTGGATTAGCTTATCTTTACCTTCAAGACCTTTGTCTCCTGATTAAAACCTTCTGCATTATCGTTTCAAAATGGGACAGACTAAATGATAAACAAATTAAAATAATGGCATTAATAATAGTAATATTTGCCAATGTTGTGGTGATCTAACTGGTATAGTGCTAGGCTCCAGGCCCAGTGGTCTTGGCTTCAATCTGGGGCAAGATTGGGCATTTTTCCTCATTCCAGTCATTTCAGGATGGCCCCAGGTTCTCACCCTGCTATCAACTGACCACCAGGGATTTTTCCTGGGACAAAAGGTGGCCAGGGCAATGATCTCTCCACCCTCCCCCTGCCACGGAAAACGAAAGGCTGCACTCTACCTGCAGTCAGACCTGAAGCCTATTTGAGTGCTATAGCCTTTTCCTTTACTTTTAATTATTAGTAATAATATTTCATATAGTTTCTTTTTGTCTAGAGACTGAATAATGCAACTTAGTGTGTGATTGTTGCTCCAAAAATGTGCAAGATAAAGTGGTGTTACAAAACTATTTTGTGCACTCCAGAAACTACAGTGTTTTGCATAAGATTCTGTTCTTTTACTTGTTTTGTGATTGCTGTATTTTCCTATATACCTGTTCTTTGCTTTTCAGAAAGGTGAACTGACAGAGATAGAACAAAAACAAGTAGATAAATATAAGGATGAAATTAAAAACAAACTTAATGAATTACACGAGACATCAAAAAGGCTCCAAGCTCTAGTTGGTGTCTCAAATACAGATCTTAAACATCTAATTAATTCAGATGAAGAACAGGCAGAATTTGAAGGACATGGTAGAAATGTGAATAATGAGATGATAAGTATTAAATCATCAGTCTCTGAGACCCCTGTAAACTTGGAGCAATCTTTTAATAGTGACATCAATGAAGTAGATGAAATTTCTTCAAGTCTGAATCATCCAGATATTTTGGAAAATGAAGTAAGTAAGACACTAGAGACTATATCAGAAGAGGAAGTAGTCAGTGAAGGCTTTCGAGAATGGATTGCTGTAAACACTGTGATTCCAGAATTGAAGCATCAGATAAAGGATACAAAAAGAGCAAACAGTTTCTTTTCAAATGAAGAATTGTTTCCAAAAGTTGTTATATGTGGTTCAGAAGGTGGAGATCCCAAGATAATCTTTTGTGACCAAACTAACTCTACAAGTGACTTTCCTGTAAGTACTCATAGTAATTGTTAAGAGCTATGTCTATGTACACTCTGTAGCTTTTTCTGTTTGGAGTTGCGTGAAACATTTCTGCTTGTCACTGAGAGATGTTTCCTCTTGTTGTCTGCAGAATTTTGTCATGATATGAGAAATCTACCCGTGTGAATTCATGACATATTGGCTGTTATTTGTTGGGCTGTAGCTCCAGGACAATGTAGCTGTATGTGTTTTTGCACAAGTTTTTTAAGTTAGCTCTGAAAGAAGAACATTACGTGAAAACTCGGCAACATTTTCAGTCTTGTTAAGTGGTTTTTGAGTGCTTATTCTACTATCTCTCACAGTGGGAGTGGAAATAAAGAAAAGGACACTAACTTCAATTAACTTTTTATTTGTTTACTCTAACCTCATTGGTCTTACTTTAAGTCCGTTGCATGGAAAAATTCAATTATATTCAAAGACATAATAATTCTTGGAAAAAATTTTATCATTCTTAACTAGTGTAATACCCTTTCTTCTTGAGAGTAGTATGAATGGTTAAAAACTCCTTTATGTACGTTGAGTAATATCATGGTTGTGCAGCTTGCTGAGGTATCTAGTTGTCTGCTTGTCAAAGATGCTGCAAATTCTCAGTAAAAGCTGAAATTTCATTTAAATTCATTTCTCTCTTCCCAAAAAATTGACCAGAATCATCAGTGTGCCATGATATTGTATTTAATGAAAAGTAGGTGGTAGGGGAGTATGTCGATTCATAGATTTCATAATTGTGTTTGAAAAGGACAATAGTTTTCTTCCAGATAAGCTTCACTGTGTGTGCAGATTCATGCTATTAATTTTATTCTTCAGACAACACTTCCCCAACATAAATTTGAACAAATTCTGATAATGATGTTTTCACAGTAACACCTCAAATTTTCTTGAGATCGACATTTCTGCAATGGTGACCTACTGCAATGGCTTTAATTTACAAAGACTTTTTCACTAGCAAATCAGTAGTGAGCACTGCTATTACTATTGGTAATTCACAGAATAATACTGCGAGTCTGAGAGGGTTAGTGTACTCACAGGTGTTTCTCTTTGACTGTTAATGATAAGGAACTTAATTCTTCTTTAAACAGAAATGTTCTTACTTCTTGCTATGGAAGACAAAATTCACTTAAAATCACAAATAAAAGTCACTGATCTTGTTCAGCACGCAGGAATCATCTAACTATGTATAATGATATACTATATCATCATTTTATCCATGTGGTGATTGGTTACCCTTATTCCTTCCATTATTTATACTGCACCCAGACTTCTCCACTATCATATGATTTAAATGGTCAGTTCTATTCACAGTAATAAAATCTGTGTGCCTGAAGGGAAAAGAGCAAGTTTGCTTGAATAACAATTAAATCTAGAAATATAATGTGGAAATATGTGCTCCCATATTCACAATTACAATTACAATGTCAGGGGAAAGAGCAAGCAACCATTGGTAGTGCATACAGTACAGTGCACCATTTGTAAGTTGTGAATAAAATTATGGAATCAAGCAATGATTATGGGTTACCTCTTTGACTGGGAATGATAGATCTTGAGAAAGCTTTTGACTCACTTAAAAAAAAAAAATCAGTACTAACATCCCTTGAGAAGGAAGGCATTAATACAGTCTCCATTAGTATACTGGAAAATATGTACAGGGTGTCCCATTTATCTTGACCACCCTAAATAACTGTTTGTCCAGATGCAGATTACAAAATGTTTCAAGCAAATGTTCCTTAGCCTTCAGGGGGACATCAATCAGCATGATTTCCTTCGTTGTAGCTTTGTTTTTCACAAAGATATGAACAGCAGTATGAATTTTTTAAATGGCATCCTGTATTTTTATTTGGTAATTCATTTCCTCTCCTAGAGATCTATTCAAAAAGGTACCACACTGTACCATTCACTGAAACACAACATTATTAATTACATAATACAACATTGACATTGATGCTTCCAGTGCTTAGCGCAGGTATTCGGGGTAAAATGAACACATCCACAAGCTGACGCTGACAGAGGACAAATGTAAACATATGTAGAATGTACACCCATCATTCTGTCAAACATTGTTGTGTGAGTAGAATGCACACCAACAAAGAGAAGGTAGAAATGCTACTCATCTATGGGGAATGTAAGTTATCAAAACAGTAATTGCAATACTGTTTTTTTATGTACGGGTACATTTAGCACAGTAGTTTAGTCCATTTAAATACTGTTGTGTACAGTAGGCATACAGTAAAGGCTGTCCTTCCTACAAACTGCATCGACATAAATGTTTGCTTTATTGTTGTTGTTGTTAAAGGTATGCAAAATGCTTCATAGGCAGCGGAACTGTACAGAGAGCGATATCCCAACAAGAACACACCTTCCCGATGGACGTTTTCTCGTCTTGTTGCGATGCTTCAGGAAACAGGAAGTTTCAACCCACAACTACGCAATCATCATAGCACTCGCTCAGACAAAGCTGCCAAAGTTACTGTTCTCACTTCCATTGCTATGAATCCACATGTGAGCACATGACAGCTTGAACACAAGTTTGGTGTTCCTAAAACCAGTGTACATCGTATTCTTACCCATCACCGGTTCCATCCTTACCATGTACACCTACATCAAGAATTGCATTGTAATGATTTCCAGAATCATGTACAGTTCTGTCAGTGGGCACAGCAGCAAATGCTCGGCAACCCTAACTTCTTCTCCAGTGTTCTATGTACCAATGAATGTTCCTTCTCAGACAAAGGACAAGTAAATACAAGGAACAAGCATTATTGGTCCAGCGACAACCCACGATGGCTTAGACAGGTGTAACATCAGGGGCAATGTAGAGTTAATGTCGGGCGTGGGATGCTTGGTACTACAACTATTGACCCTTATTTCATCAATGGTAGTCTATACAGCACCGCGTATGCCAACTTCCTCAGACGAATTCTTCCTCCTCTTCTGGATGAAGTTGTTGTTGTTGTTGTGGTCTTCAGTCCTGAGACTGGTTTGATGCAGCTCTCCATGCTACTCTATCCTATGCAAGCTTTTTCATCTCCCAGTACCTACTGCAACCTACATCCTTCTGAATCTGCTTAGTGTATTCATCTCTTGGTCTCCCTCTACGATTTTTACCCTCCACGCTGCCCTCCAATACTAAATTGGTGATCCCTTGATGCCTCAGAACATGTCCTACCAACCGATCCCTTCTTCTGGTCAAGTTGTGCCACAAACTTCTCTTCTCCCCAATCCTATTCAATACTTCCTCATTAGTTACGTGATCTACCCATCTAATCTTCAGCATTCTTCTGTAGCACCACATTTCGAAAGCTTCTATTCTCTTCTTGTCCAAACTATTTATCGTCCATGTTTCACTTCCATACATGGCTACACTCCATATGAATACTTTCAGAAATGACTTCCTGACTCTTAAATCAATACTGGATGTTAACAAATTTCTCTTCTTCAGAAACGCTTTCCTTGCCATTGCCAGCCTACATTTTATATCCTCTCTACTTCGACCATCATCAGTTATTTTGCTCCCCAAATAGCAAAACTCCTTTACTACTTTAAGTGCCTCATTTCCTAATCTAATTCCCTCAGCATCACCTGACTTAATTAGACTACATTCCATTATCCTTGTTTTGCTTTTGTTGATGTTCATCTTATATCCTCCTTTCAAGACACTGTCCATTCCATTCAACTGCTCTTCCAAGTCCTTTGCTGTCTCTGACAGAATTACAATGTCATCGGCGAACCTCAAAGTTTTTATTTCTTCTCCATGAATTTTAATACCTACTCCGAATTTTTCTTTTGTTTCCTTTACTGCTTGCTCAATATACAGATTGAACAACATCGGGGAGAGGCTACAACCCTGTCTTACTCCCTTCCCAACCACTGCTTCCCTTTCATGTCCCTTGACTCTTATAACTGCCATCTGGTTTCTGTACAAATTGTAAATAACCTTTCGCTCCCTGTATTTTACCCCTGCCACCTTTAGAATTTGAAAGAGAGTATTCCAGTCAACATTGTCAAAAGCTTTCTCTAAGTCTACAAATGCTAGAAACGTAGGTTTGCCTTTCCTTAATTTTTCTTCTAAGATAAGTCGTAAGGTCAGTATTGCCTCACGTGTTCCAGTGTTTCTACGGAATCCAAACTGATCTTTCCCGAGGTTGGCCTCTACCAGTTTTTCCATTCGTCTGTAAAGAATTCGTGTTAGTATTTTGCAGCTGTGACTTATTAAGCTGATAGTTCGGTAATTTTCACATCTGTCAACACCTGCTTTCTTTGGGATTGGAATTATTATATTCTTCTTGAAGTCTGAGGGTATTTCGCCTGTTTCATACATCTTGCTCACAAGATGGTAGAGTTTTGTCAGGACTGGCTCTCCCACGGCCGTCAGTAGTTCCAATGGAATATTGTCTACTCCGGGGGCCTTGTTTCGACTCAGGTCTTTCAGTGCTCTGTCAAACTCTTCACGCAGTATCATATCTCCCATTTCATCTTCATCTACATCCTCTTCCATTTCCATAATATTGTCCTCAAGTACATCGCCCTTGTATAGGCCCTCTATATACTCCTTCCACCTTTCTGCTTTCCCTTCTTTGCTTAGAACTGGGTTTCCATCTGAGCTCTTGATATTCATACAAGTCGTTCTCTTATCTCCAAAGGTCTCTTTAATTTTCCTGTAGGCGGTATCTATCTTACCCCTAGTGAGATAGGCCTCTACATCCTTACATTTGTCCTCTAGCCATCCCCGCTTAGCCATTTTGCACTTCCTGTCGATCTCATTTTTGAGACGTTTGTATTCCTTTTTGCTTGTTTCACTTACTGCATTTTTATATTTCCTCCTTTCTGCAATTAAATTCAATATTTCTTCTGTTACCCAAGGATTTCTACTAGCCCTCGTCTTTTTACCTACTTGATCCTCTGCTGCCTTCACTACTTCATCCCTCAAAGCTACCCATTCTTCTTCTACTGTATTTATTTCCCCCATTCCTGTCAATTGCTCCCTTATGCTCTCCCTGAATCTCTGTACAACCTCCGGTTCTTTTAGTTTATCCAGGTCCCATCTCCTTAAATTCCCACCTTTTTGCAGCTTCTTCAGTTTTAATCTACAGGTCATAACCAATAGATTGTGGTCAGAGTCCACATCTGCACCTGGAAATGTCTTACAATTTAAAACCTGGTCCCTAAATCTCTGTCTTACCATTATATAATCTATCTGATACCTTTTAGTATCTCCAGGATTCTTCCATGTATACAACCTTCTTTCATGATTCTTAAACCAAGTGTTAGTTATGATTATGTTGTGCTCTGTGCAAAATTCTACCAGGCGGCTTCCTCTTTCATTTCTGTCCCCCAATCCATATTCACTTACTATGTTTCCTTCTCTCCCTTTTCCTACACTCAAATTCCAGTCACCCATGACTATTAAATTTTCGTCTCCCTTCACAATCTGAATAATTTCTTTTATTTCATCATACATTTCTTCAATTTCTTCGTCATCTGCAGAGCTAGTTGGCATATAAACTTGTACTACTGTAGTAGGCGTGGGCTTCGTATCTATCTTGGTCACAATAATGCGTTCACTATGCTGTTTGTAGCAGCTTACCCGTATTCCTATTTTCCTATTCATTATTAAACCTACTCCTGCATTACCCCTATTTGATTTTGTGTTTATAACCCTGTAGTCACCTGACCAGAAGTCTTGTTCCTCCTGCCACCGAACTTCACTAATTCCCACTATATCTAACTTCAACCTATCCATTTCCCTTTTTAAATTTTCTAACCTACCTGCCCGATTAAGGGATCTGACATTCCACGCTCCGATCCGTAGAACGCCGGTTTTCTTTCTCCTGATAACGACATCCTCTTGAGTAGTCCCCGCCTGGAGATCCGAATGGGGGACTATTTTACCTCCGGAATATTTTACCCAAGAGGACGCCATCATCATGTAATCATACAGTAAAGCTGCATGCCCTCGGGAAAAATTACGGCTGTAGTTTCCCCTTGCTTTCAGCCGTTCGCAGTACCAGCACAGCAAGGCCGTTTTGGTTATTGTTACAAGACCAGATCAGTCAATCATCCAGACTGTTGCCCTTGCAACTACTGAAGAGGCTGCTGCCCCTCTTCAGGAACCACACGTTTGTCTGGCTTCTCAACAGATACCCCTCCATTGTGGTTGCATCTACGGTACTGCTATCTGTATCGATGAGGCACGCAAGCCTCCCCACCAACGGCAAGGTCCATGGTTCATGGGGGGAGGCTGGATGAAGTACCAATAGTAATAGCAGTGCTCACTACTGATTTGCTAGTGAAAAAGTCTTTGTAAATTAAAGCCATTGCTGTAGGTCGCCATTGCAGAAATGTCGATCTCAAGAAGTGCCACTAACAATCAGAATGCTTATGTGGTGTCAACACAATGGATGTCCAGCACATAATGCCTTTCATGCACATCATGTTCTGAACTGCCGGATGGATTGGTCGAGGAGGAAGAGTTACTTGGCCAGCTAAGTCTCCTGTTTTAAATCCTCTTGACTTTTCTCTTTGGGGATGCATTAAAGACGTTGACTATCGCTATACTCCAACAACTCCAGAGGACATGCAGGAACATATCGTGCTTGCTTGTACTTCTCTTCAATGGAAGCGGTAAATAATTTTTTCACTCAACGAGTGCACCAGAGTATCGGTATCCAGGGTGACCACTTTGAGCACTTTTGAATGTTCTACTCCTGAGCAATGGTACAAGAGAGTCGATGTCAATTTTGTGTTATGTTTTTACTTCACTCTCATTTGTTTTCTGACAACTGCAGCAGGTAGATGAGTTTCAGCAGGTAGACGAGTTTGTGATCCCGGGCTCAAAGTCAGTGTTGTGTTACGTAATTAGCAACAGTTTGTTTCAGTAAATGGTACACTGTGATACCTTTCTGAATAGCTCTTTAGGAAAGGAAATGACTAACCCAATAAAAAATACAGGGTGCCGCTTAAAGTCATACCGCTATTCAAATCTTTATAAAAAACAAAGCTACAATGAAGGCAATGATGCTGACTGATGCCCCCTGATGGCTAAAGAACATTTGCTTGAAACATTTTATAATTTGCATCTGGACAATCAGTTATTTAGGGTGCTCAAGATAAATGGGACACCCTGTATATGGCAATATATGCAAATACCACAGCTTGCAAAAGACATTGTCATGGTAGTGAAGACTTCAGAACTGAATAAGGAGTCAAACAGGGGATTCCATATCACCAGAGTTCAGCTTGCAAAAGACATTGTCATGGTAGTGAAGACTTCAGAACTGAATAAGGAGTCAGACAAGGAGATTCCATATCACCAAAGTTGTTTACAGAGTCCTAGTGGAAGTGTTCAGACCCATAAACTGTGAAAACAAAGAAACAATGTGTCTAAATTGGACATATACGAACTGTGATAAATTTATTGATGAGATTGTACTGCCTGCCACTCATGTAGGTAAATAGAAGATTGTTGCACAGAAATTGTGAAAATAGATAAGAAAATTAATTGTAATACTATTTAATCTATATGCAATAAAAAATCAGAAAGAAAATAGTACAAATTAACAATGTAGCCAGACCCAGCCTAAAATCCCTTACATAAGTTAACCACGATGAGACCAGGGAATACTGAGCTGACACAAAAGTTCAACATCCTAATGCAAAAACAACTGTTAATCTCCACCAAGAACACCAGAAGTGGCAGGTGACAACAGCACAGCAAAAACCAAAGCACTGTGATCCAGAGGTGGCCCAAACATGTTAAAAAATGTGAAGCTATAGAACCAATTTTAGAGTTTCTGTATTCACAGCTGCTGGAGATGATGACTGGATAACAGGAAAATAAATAAGGAAAGTGTAAAAATAGCCTGAAGTATCTTTGATCAATGATTTTAGTTTACAAAATTAAGCTTCCAATTAGTGTGAAACAAAAATTTTACCACTTCTGGAAAGATTTACCTCTTCCCACTTACTACAGTGAGACTGTACTTCAAAGATGGATGCCATTCAAAAACGTACAGTGATGGGAATTGCTAGGAGAGATAGAAAGATGAATAAATGTATTGGTATGTAGAATGCAAGAAATAATTGTGTGTAATAAATCTGAAATTGGGATTGAGAATGCATTTATCTAGGTGAATGGATGGTAAACAGACAAAGGAAGTTACTTGCTGGATACAAGAAGATAAATTAAGACCTAAATAATGATATCATAGGTAGCCTGAAGAGCTTCTGATGCAATGTGAAAATCAGTACTGTTCATTATTGAATCATACAAAAGCTGTGCAGGTTGACATTCAGAAACAGTATTCTGTTGTCCCATTACAAACAGATGAAACCATTTAATTTGCGATGCATCACTTTTCAAAATGATCTTATTAAATTACTGCAGCTATTGAAATCATTTCCATAAATTAATATGAAATTCTTATTTAGAGAATTTAATTTATGGGAAGTGTATTATAAGCTATTGTAATTTTATGTTATCATCACGAAATTCGTTGCAGGAATAGTACTACTTTTCTGTTAATACGTATCACAATGCCTTTATTAATATACCGTGTGCTGTACAGTGAATAATCTTTTCAGTTTAAATTCATTTACATGTATTGTAGAGTCTGTGCATACATATGAGTATGGGCCATGAAACTTCTGTTATTTCTTACTTCATTTGTTTCTAATTCTTTTGGTATGTGTTATACATTTTTTGACATGTTACTTACAATTGATTCAAAATATGAGTGCTCATGTTTTTGAATTGGACAGTACAGACATTGCAAATACTTAACCATATAGTTTATTTGCTGATTGGTTTGTGCATGTGTGGCCTAGGCCAGATTTTATTCCAGACATATCCCAAGGAATTTGTTGTGATCTATTTTTTGAAGCTGTTGGTTTTTGTGAACGATTTGGAATTTTTTATTAATTACTTAGGCTTACACTGCATAATCTGGATTTACTCAAAGTTTATTTTTTGATCATTTGTATGTAATCAGGTATCTAAGTTCGTGGAACTCCAGTATGTAATGGTGACAGGAAGTAAATCACGCTATATGTATGGAGTGTAACAACCACTTTATTGAGGAAAAAACAATACATATGATAGTACACGTCTGCACACCAAAATGTCCAAGACTGCACTGCCAAGTCAGAGAGAGCCTGTTCCAAAGCTCTCACTGGTCAGCAATGCTGCTGTTCCCACAGAGCTCCCCACCCTGGTAGTGCAGAGCCTGCTGGAGAGCTGATGGCCAGGGGCGGGGGGGAGGGGGGGGGGGGGGTGCTGCCACAAGTACAAGCTGTACGCCGAAAGACAGTTCATAAACACGCAGGTGTGCAAATGGTGTGGCCTGCAGAGGAAGCATGGTGGTTGGTGGGGAAGAGGGCATGTCAGGATGCGCATCAGGGCCAGGGAGCACAGGCATGATGCGTTGATGGTGAGTTCATGAAAATATAAGAGGTATTAGAGATAAAGTTAGTGAACTGCTTATAGATGTTGACTCTGAAATTATTGGTATATCACAGGATCACTTAAATAATTTGACAATTCAGAGGCTTCCTTTAGCAGATACAGATTAGCTGGCTGTTTCTCAAGCAGTGGGGTGTGACTATGTACTTAAAAATCAGTATTTCATTTGAGTCCATAGACCTATCACAACACTGCACTGAACAGATATTTGAATGTTGTGCAGGTGCAGTTGAATTTAGTGAAACTAAACTTCTGATTGTTGTTGTTTATAGGGCCCCTAACTCCAACTTTAGAGCATTTCTGCTCAAGCTAGAGAGGGTTCTTGATTCACTTTGTAGGAAGTACCAGAAACTAGTTATATGTGCTGACTTCAATATTAATTTTGTCTAGATGGGCATTCTGTTAGTAAAAGTGTGAATGGCCTTTCAGACCATGATGCACAAATTTTAACACTAAAAGGCTTTTGTACTCAAACCAATGTCATATTTAATTACAAACTATGTAGGAAAGTTAATCCAAGAGAGAGAGTTTTTTAAACCTTGTCAAGGAACAAGAGTGGCAGGATGTTTATAGTGCCGATAACATAGATGTTAAATACAGTGCTTTCCTTAATACATTTCACATTATCTGTGAGAGTTGCTTTCCATTAGAACATTCTAAATGGGGTACTAGCAGTAATAGGCAGCCCGGGTGGCTGACTAGTGGGATAAGGATATCTTGTAGAACAAAGCGGGAATTATATCAAAATGTTAGAAGTCGTCACAATCAAGCTACAGTAGCCCATTACAAACAGTATTGTAAGGTGCTTAAAATGTTATTACGAAGGCAAAGAGTATGTGACATGCAAATAGGATAGCTAATTCAAAGGATAAAATTAAAACCATATGGTCGGTTGTGAAGGAAGTGTCTGGTCAGCAGCACAAGGTCAACGATATAAAGTCAGTTCCCAGTAAAAATATTTCTGTTACTGATAAATCAGATATATGTACAGTATTTAACAATCATTTTCTGAGCATTGCTGGTGAATTAAATAAAACTTTAGCTTCTACAGGAAATCATATAACTTCCTTGGCAAATGCCTTTCTGAGATTGATGTCTGAAATACTCCTCTGTGATAGAGACAAGAAAGAGACTGAGTCAATAATTAAATCGCTGAAGACTAAGGACTCTCATGGTTATGATGGATTAATATTAAAGTACTGTGCTGCGCATGTTATCCCTGTATGTAGCCATATTTGTAATTTTTCCTTTAGGAATGGTCAGGTTCCTGAGCAATTTAAGTACTAAGTAGTAAAGCCGCTTTATAAAAAGGGAGAAGGGGATAATGTAGATAATTTTAGACCTATTTCTATGCCATCAGTGTTTGCAAAAGTTATTGAAAAGGCTGTGTACGTAAGGATACTTGATCATTTTATACCACACGATTTGCTATCAAATGTTCCGGTTGGTTTTAGAAGTCATTTATCAACTGAAAATGCTATATTCTTTTTTCTCTGTGAGGTACTGGATGGGCTAAACAAAAGGTTTTGAACGCTTGGCATATTTTTTGGTTTAACTAAGGCATTTGATTGTGTTGATCACAAAATATCGCTTCAGAAGTTGGACCATTACGGAATACGGGGAGTAACTCACAATTGGTTCACCTGTCACTTTAGCAACAGGCAGCAAAAGGTCATTATTCACAATGTTGATAATGGCTGTGATGTGGGGTCTGAGTGGAGTTCTGTCAAGTGGGGGGTGCCCCAGGGAGCAGTGTTGGGGCCTCTCTTGTTCCTTATTTATATAAATGATATGCCCTCTAGTATTACGGGTAACTCTAAAATATTTCTGTTTGCTGATGACACTGGCGTGGTAGTAAAGGATGTTAGGTGCAACATTGGCTCGGTTTCAAATAGTGCAGTACATGACCTAAGTTCATGGCTTGTAGAAAATAAACTAATGCTAAATCACATAAGTCTCTGTTTTTACAGTTTCTAACACACAATTCAACAAAATCGGACATTTTAATTTCACAGAATGGGCATATGATTAGTGAAACTGAACAGTTCAAATTTCTATGTGTTCAGATAGACAGTAAGCAGTTGTGGAAAGCCCACGTTCAGAATCTTATCCAAAGACATAATATTGCCATTTTAACTATTCGAACGGTATCAGAAGTGAGTGATCGTTCGACACGAAAATTAGTCTACTTTGCTTATTTTCATTCTCTTGTGTCATATGATATTATATTTTGGGGTAACTCTTCCCATTCTAAAAGGATATTTTTGGCTCAGGAACGGGCAGTTCGAGCAATAAGTGGTGTAAGTTCAGGAACCTCTTGTTGACCCCTGTTCATGAGTCTGGGTGTTTTTACATTGGCCTCTCAGTATATATATGTCCCTTATTGTCATTTCTTGTTAACGGTATTAGCTTATTCCCAAGAATAAGCAGCTTTCACTCGGTTAATATTTGGCAGAAATCAAACCTGCATTTGGATCCGACTTCCTTAACTCTTGTGCAGAAAGCTGTGTAGTATACTGCTGCATCCATTTTCAATAAGCTACCACTCAAATTCAAAAATCTTAGCAGTAATCCACACACTTTCAAATTGAAACTGAAGAGTTTCCTCATGTGTCACTCCTATTCTGTCGAGGAGTTCCTTGAAAAATTAAGCTGATTCTTATTGTATTGTTGATTGCATTTACTTAAACTTATGGACTGACTATTTTCGGTTCATAAACATTTATTGTTATCTGTTATTACTTTTATGTTATAATTTCACGTACTGGCACATTCCATGACCTTGGAGATTTGCTCCTCAATTTGGTCCTACGGAACTTGATGTGTAAATAAAATAAATAAATAAAATCAGCATGTGTCCAGACCAATTTGAGTCTGCTGAGAGAGAGTGCAGCAATATATTGAACGTATGATTGCCGCAAAGAAGCACTTTATGGGGTGCCAAATAAGGGGATTGAGGGGCCGCACAGATAGTGTCATCAAGAAACGTGATGACTCTGCAGTCACAATCTTTGGAGAGGAAAATTTTTGACATAGAATGAGGGGAAAGAGGAGGCGTATGGAGTTTGAAGACGTGCCTTCTCACTTGGTCAACAAGGGAGGACAGAGGAGGTGTGACAGAGGGAGGTTGGTCCAAAACGAAATTCACTCAGGTGAGGAAGTGTCTCAATGTACAGCGGCTCTGCAAGTGAGGCATCCAGGCCACGTTTATGAGCTGTGTGCACACACCGAAGAATCCAATCAGTCCAGTTACCTCTGTGGCACCTTAGAATCATGTTGAGGGTACGGTGCGACTTCTCAACTAGTATGTTTCTTTGTAGATGATTATGCAGTTCTTTGTAGCATGTGATGCCGCACAAGTTGCAAATGTTGAAAAATAAGGATGATTCAATCTGTCTGCCCTGGTTTGTGGTGATGGACAAGGGACATCCAAAATGAGCAGATAACTAGACCCTTCACAGCAGTTACTGCCATAATGTCTGGGGGGAGGGGGGGGGGGGGGGGTCGTTGCCTCCACCCATCACATCACATGGTCAATTACGTAACACTGACTGGTTGAGGGAGGAATGGGATGTATGAGATTGATGTGTGTATGCTGAAATTGACCCTTCGGTGGCCAAGAGGGGGCTGCATGTGCTATGAGGTTTTGTTTGTTAATAGGGAACATGTGCTCTTGTACATCTTGTCTATCTTGATCTACATAGATACTTCACAATCCACCGTACGGCATTTGGCAGAGGGCACCTTGTACCACTACTAGTCATTTCCTTTCCACTCACAAACAGAATGAGGCAAAAACGACTGTCTTTATGCCTCATTATGAGCCCTACTTTCTTGTATCTTTTCTTCATGATCCTTACACGCAATGTATGTTGGTGGCAGTAGAATAGTTTGGCAGTCAGCTTCAAATGTTGGTTGTCTAAATTTTCTCAATAGTGTTTCTTGAAATAAATGTCACCTACCCTCCAGGGATTCGCATTTGAGTTACTAAATCTTGATGTTTCGGTAAAAAAATCACTCATTTATATGGTTAGTCATTGGTCACACTCCAGGATGTGCAAGGTTGTGATATTGCTCAAAGATCGAGCAGTGAAAAGGCTGAGGCACAAGGGGACATGACCAGTTCTGTGACGTTTCACAGAGAACTGCCCAATTAATGCCCTGTATGAGCCTGGGTTCAATGTGAAGGTTGTGGAATTGTTAAGTAGATCTTGGAATTGCTGGTCACTATGTTGTGCCTGTGCAAATTCCTTGTAATCATTGTGGATGGAAATAAGACTAATGCACAAGAGGCAAACAGCTACAATGTTGTCAGCCCCTTTTACATGCTGGACATGGGTTATGTATTGTGCACTGTACACATTTGTCCGTATTGCCTATGGCATTCGTCTTTGGGGGGTTATGGATAGCATTCTTGAGTGGTCAGTGATCAGGGTACATAACAAAGAGAGTGAAATGCCACATTGCAGAGTGTGGCTTAACCAAAATAAAACATGCAAAATGACTGAGTTGGGGTTTAAGTACACATCATTCACCTTTCAACAAATTTAATTGTGATTAAAAAAAACAGTATATATATACTAATACAAAACAGTTTCTGAGGTCACCAACATTCACTTTTTACAGAATTTAAAAAGGGAAACTGGGGATATGAACAACACTTTTAAAATGAAACAGGGCCAGTTATCAAATTATGACTTTTTACAGACAAGTTCATAAACTGGAGATCTTTAATGTCAAATTACGACCAAATGTTATGATCATTCAAACTACAAACTATTTATATTTCAACAAACACTATAAATAGACAAGTTCACAAACTGGAAATCTTTATTGTCAAATGATCATTTACACTCCTTACCCTCTCCCTTAAAACCCACATCCTTTCGTCTTTCCCTCTCCTTCCCTCTTTCCTGATGAAGCAACCTTGGGTTGCGAAAGCTTGAAATTTGTGTGTGTGTTTGCGTGTTTTTTATTGTCTCTGATAACATACCAACGCTTTCTCGTTTGGAAAGTTACAGCATCTTTGTTAAAGGGCATAACTTGGGAAAATGGTAATGTGTGCAAATAAGTTAAATAAAATTTTCTGTTACTTTTGACAGGAACATTACAGACTTGCCACATTAAATAAACTACTAAACCAAAAGAGTTAGCAGTTTACAACAGGAGCTGTGTTTTTTTGAAGAAAAAAAAAAAAAAAAGATGCAACTTGGTCAAGTTCAAAAAATATTACAGTGTTAAAACAAAGAGTACTAAACTGGCACAGGTTAACTGGCCGCTTAGACCCTTAGAAGGAGAAAAACAACAGTTATGTAAAAGAGCTACTAGATTACAATTACAAAAGTTAGCAAGTGTCAAACTCCACTGACCCCTTAGGCCCTTAGAATGAGGAAGACCGCGATTACACGAAACAGTTAACAGATTACAATTACATAACTTGGCAAGCAGCGACCTCCTCGGCAAAGATGGTGCAGGTCGGCATGGCATGTAGATGCAGAGCTACAAGGCACTGCAGCCTAAGAGTTCCATAAGGTTTTACATCCGACTTACTGTGGTGCTGGAACAGACTAAAGCTGCATTTAAGTCCAGATCACAGCAACATGCTCAACACTGCCACAATTGTGGTGCTGGGCACTGTGGGTATTACAAAGATGGCACAGTAGAAAAATAATTCCAGAAGTATTGCCAAGCATGGACTAAGAAATCTAAATAACCAGAAAATTGAAACTTCCTGGCAGATTAAAACTGTGTGCTCGACCGAGACTCGAACTCGGGACCTTTGCCTTTCGCGGGCAAGTGCTCTACCAACTGAGCTACCGAAGCACGACTCACGCCCGGTACTCACAGCTTTACTTCTGCCAGTACCTCGTCTCCTACCTTCCAAACTTTACAGAAGCTCTCCTGCGAACCATGCAGAACTAGCACTCCTGAAAGAAAGGATATTGCGGAGACATGGCTTAGCCACAGCCTGGGGGATGTTTCCAGGATGAGATTTTCACTCTGCAGCGGAGTGTGCGCTGATATGAAACTTCCTGGCAGAGTGAAAATCTCATTTTGGAAACATCCCCCAGGCTGTGGCTAAGCCATGTCTCCGCAATATCCTTTCTTTCAGGAGTGCTAGTTCTGCATGGTTCGCAGGAGAGCTTCTGTAAAGTTTGGAAGGTAGGAGACGAGGTACTGGCAGAAGTAAAGCTGTGAGTACCGGGCGTGAGTCGTGCTTCGGTAGCTCAGTTGGTAGAGCACTTGCCCGCGAAAGGCAAAGGTCCCGAGTTCGAGTCTCGGTCGGGCACACAGTTTTAATCTGCCAGGAAGTTTCATACTGGAACCAGAAAATTGCAGCTCAACTAGATCCTCTCCAATTTACAAAGGCACTGGTGAAGGGACAGGCAGGGCAACAAGACTCTTACCCAGTGGAACAGTCATGCACATGTGTAAAAATTTGATCTACCCTTTCACAGAAGAAGTGGATTTCTCAAAACCAAAATTCACAGTAGGCAAACTAGTAACAAAGGAGCTTAATTCTGTGGCCACGGATCAGATACCAAGCACAACTGTGTAGATTACCAGATGGCAAACTGATCAATTTCAGAAGACTTTAGTAAACTCGACACTAAAAGAGCCATTGTACTCATGCAAACTTCCCAGTGCCCAAAGTCAGTATGCCTTGCCACAAATTCAAGCCACGTGACCCCCCCCCCCCCCCTCTCACTACTTCCCACAGCAACACCTCCTTTCCCTGATTGGAACACCACCACCACATTCCCTAGATAAACAACACTCTCAATAATGCAGCTGAAAACTTGCGCAGATGAGATGGGGAATTTGTAAAAGGAAAGGGAGCCAACAAGGCTCGAAGGTATACTTCAGTGTTGTTTTGAAAATAGCACACAGCTTCATAGACTGCTAAGAGTTCTCTGTTGAAAGCAGACCATTTGCATCGTGATGGCAAAAGCTCGTGGGAATAGAAGTGCAGGGGCTGTTGGGAGCAATTGATTTCCTGTTGCAATACAGCGCCAATGGTCGGATCACTAGCACACGCTGTAATTGAGAGTTGTGCATCAGGGAGAGGATGTGCTAAGGTGATGGCCTGATGGTATTGGGTGTTTGCTTTCCCACTTCCTCTTTTGTGACTTTTTATGTAGTTGCTTTGCCTATCAATTAACAGTATGTCTGAGAAGAGTACTTCATCTAATAACTGATTAGATAGTGGGTGTCTGATTTCCATCCATCTGTTTTCCTTGGCAGGATTCCATTCCAACCCACTGTGTTTCAATTTCTTAATACTGTGTTGCCCTTTCTGTACATTTTGTCATAATTTCCTTAAACATAATTAACTAAACCCTTTTTTCCAGATTTATTTCAAGGATTATCTCTGGATAACTATCACATCAACTGCTGTGATGTTCCCCTGTAAATATATGTGCGCTTAGATTGAAATACCTTGATATCTTGAAACTCTGAAATGCTACATCTGTAAGTATATATTCTTTGAGCCATGTTGATGCAGCTCAGTTGACTTCATTACCACTGCAGTTGTCTTTTTGTTGAAATCTGAGAATCTTCAACCAATTTCAGTTTGCCACCAATAAATACAAAGTATCTTTTCACTCAGTAACTCCATATAACATGTCTCAAATGTACAGTAACTTTTGTCATTATGAAAGTTAAATACGAGAGAACACTGCTTCTGTATCTAACATCTGAGACTAACATTAGACAAATGGTGAGTGACATTAGACAAATGGTGACTGACATTAGACAAATGGCGAATGACATGTTTGACTGTGGAAATGGAAAACATTCTTAGTACAGTTTTTCCAAAAAACAAATATTCAGCGCTATTGAGTTATCAACTCTCTGTTGCATGTCTCTAGACTTGATCCAGGCTCCAAATCTTAGAGAAAGCCTTTCAAACATGCTGTAGTAGATGGTAAATGGTCTTTGTGCCGACTATGCATTCTGCTGGAGTTCAAAAATTTAAAAGGTATGAGAAGTGTATTCTGTTATCCACAGATGTACTAGTTAAAAGCATAAAGCTGTATTTTTGAGCTTGTGTTATCACAAATAAAACATGATGCCTCAGTATTAACTAAACCCTTTTTTCCAGATTTATTTCAAGGATTATCTCTGGATAACTATCACATCAACTGCTGTGATGTTCCCCTGTAAATATATGTGCGCTTAGATTGAAATACCTTGATATCTTGAAACTCTGAAATGCTACATCTGTAAGTATATATTCTTTGAGCCATGTTGATGCAGCTCAGTTGACTTCATTACCACCAATTTCAGTTTGCCACCAATAAATACAAAGTATCTTTTCACTCAGTAACTCCATATAACATGTCTCAAATGTACAGTAACTTTTGTCATTATGAAAGTTAAATACGAGAGAACACTGCTTCTGTATCTAACATCTGAGACTAACATTAGACAAATGGTGAGTGACATTAGACAAATGGTGACTGACATTAGACAAATGGCGAATGACATGTTTGACTGTGGAAATGGAAAACATTCTTAGTACAGTTTTTCCAAAAAACAAATATTCAGCGCTATTGAGTTATCAACTCTCTGTTGCATGTCTCTAGACTTGATCCAGGCTCCAAATCTTAGAGAAAGCCTTTCAAACATGCTGTAGTAGATGGTAAATGGTCTTTGTGCCGACTATGCATTCTGCTGGAGTTCAAAAACATGCTGTAGTAGATGGTAAATGGTCTTTGTGCCGACTATGCATTCTGCTGGAGTTCAAAAATTTAAAAGGTATGAGAAGTGTATTCTGTTATCCACAGATGTACTAGTTAAAAGCATAAAGCTGTATTTTTGAGCTTGTGTTATCACAAATAAAACATGATGCCTCAGTATTAACTAAACCCTTTTTTCCAGATTTATTTCAAGGATTATCTCTGGATACTTTATTTTTGGGACCATGGCTGTGTACAAAATAAAAATTGATTCTTGCAAAGAAGAAGACAGCAAACAGCACTGTTCACAATGTTATTTGTTTACACAAATAGTGCCATTACCTGTTTTGAACTGACAGGTTCATCGTCAGAAGTCTGTTCATGTTTATTTTACATTTATCATTTATGTTAGTTGTTGAAAAATCCAACAATTGATGTAAACAGCAAAAAATGTAATATTAACATCAACAGCGATCTGAAGGTGAACAGTCTGTTTGAAATCAGCAATGATGTTATTTGTGTGAATGAACAGCATTATTGACAATGGGTGATTGCTGTTATCTTCTATGCAAGAAGCAACGTGTAAAAACTTTCTTGTTATGCTTATGATATCTTTTGGGTCTAAGCTGGATGTTAGCACATCATCTAACTTAATCATAATTAAACAGTGGAAAGTCCAGGATAGGATAACAACGAAAAGGAAAAGATAGATTTATAAATTATAGAGTGCAGCAATCAGTCGTACTTTTCTTAGATTTTATTACACAAATCCAGATTTCGGCTAGTAGCTAGTTATTCTCAATGCACTATTTTCTATTCTCAGTGCATGTAAGTCCATGTTGTTTGGGCGTTAGTCACAGTTCTTTCAATATTATGACTGATTGCTGCACTCTATAATTTATAAATCTATCTTTTCCTTTATAAGTCTTATAACAGTCGCCTAGTGCACCCACTTCCCAAATGGAAGGTAACTTGAAAAAGATAGATTGTTACCTTCCACACAGAGGAGGTGTTGAATCGTAGACAGGGACAATAAAAAGAATATAAGAAATCTGTGAGCTTTTGGACAAATTCCTTCCTCAGAAGTGGAACTCTCACACGTTCACACAAGTCATGCACAAATGACTACTCTCTCTGGCCACTAGTAATTAAATAATTTCCACCTTTCCTCTCTTCCCCTCCTCAAAGTGGTGTCAGTAGCATCTGCACCTTGTGGTGTTGGATTAATGTTCGAAATTTTTCAAATTATGGTTTTAACCTTTTTTTATGCTACGCATCTACAACTAAACCTACATAGGTACTCCACAAGCCACTGTATGGTGCATGGTACCACTACTTGTCATTTCCTTTCCTGTTCCACTCTCAAATAGAGGAAGGGGAAAATGACTGCCTGTATGCTTCTGTATGAGCCCTAATTTCTCGTATCTTATCTTAATGCTCCTTATGTGTAGTGTATGTTGTCAGCAGTAGAATTGTTCAAATGTCGGTTATCCAGTTGTTCAAACTTGTTCTTGTTGTTGTCTTAAGTCAAGAGAGTGGTTTGGTGCTGCTCTCCATGCTACTCTATCCTGTGCAAGGCTCCTCATCTCCAAAAAACTACTGCAACCTACATCCTTCTGAATCTGCTTAGTATATACATCTCTTGGTCTCGCTTTATGATTTTGACCCTCCATGCTTCCTTCCAGTACTAAATTGGTGATCCCTTGATGCCTCAAAACATGTCCTACCAACTGATCCCTTCTTCTAGTCAAGTTGTGCCACAAACTTCTCTTCTCCCCAATTCTATTCAGTACCTCCTCATTAGTTACGTGATCTACCCATCTAATCTCCAGCATTCTTCTGTAGCACCACATTTCGAATGCTTCTATTCTCTTCTTGTCTAAACTATTTATCGTCCACGTTTCACTTCCATACATGGCTACACTCCATACAAATACTTTCAGAAACGACTTCCTGACATTTAAATCTGTACTCGATGTTAACAAATTTTTCTTCTTCAGAAACGCTTTCCTTGCCATTGCCAGTCTAGATTTTATATCCTCTCTACTTCGACCATCATCAGTTATTTTGCTCCCCAAATAGCCAAACTCCTTTACTACTTTAAGTGTCTCATTTCCTAATCTAATTCCCTCAGCATCACCCGACTTAATTCGACTACATTCCATTATCCTTGTTTTGCTTTTGTTGATGTTCATCTTATATTCTCCTTTCAAGACACTATCCATTCCGTTCAGCTGCTCTTCCAGGTCATTCGCTGTCTCTGACAGAATTACAGTTTCATTGGCAAACCTCAAAGTTTTTTCTCTTCTCCATGGATTTTAATTCCAACTCCGAAGTTTTCTTTTGTTTCCTTTACTGCTTGCTCAGTATACAGATTGAATAACATCATCGACAGACTACACCCCTGTCTCACTCCCTTCTCAAGCACTACTTCCCTTTCATGCCCCTCAACTCTTATAACTGCCATCTGGTTTCTGTACAAATTGTAAATAGCCTTTCACTCCCTGTATTTTACGTCTGCCACCTTCAGAATTTGAAAGAGAATATTCCAGTCAGCATTGTCAAAAGCTTCTTTTAAGTCTACAAACGCTAGAAATGTAGGTTTGTCTTTCCCTAACCTATCTTCTAAGATAAATTGCAGGGTCAGTATTATTGCCTTGCATGTTCCAACATTTCTACGGAATCCAAACTGATGTTCGAACCTACCAGTAACAAATCTAGCAGCCCACCTCTGAATTCCTTCGATGTCTTCCTTCAATCATACCTGGTACAGATCCAAAACACTCAATCAGTACTCAAGAATAGGTCACACCAATGCCCTTTATGCCGGTTAATGACTCTTACCTAAAATTGTCCCAATGAACCGAAGTCAACCTCTCGTCTTCCCTACCACAGTTCTCACGTGCTCATTCCACCTCATATCGCTTTGCAACATTATGCCCAGATATTTAAACAACTTTATTGTGTCAACCAGAACACTAGTAAATCTGTAACTGAACATTACAAGTTTGGTCTTGTTACTCATCAGCATTAAAATTACATTTTTCAACATTTAGGGCTAGCTGCCATTCATCACACCAACTGGAAATTTTGTCTGAGTTGTCTTGTACCTTCTACAGTCACTCAACTTTGACAACTTACCGTACACCACGGCATCATCAGCAAACAACCACAGACTGCTGCCCATCCTGTCAGCCAAATCATTTATGTATATGGAGAGCAACAGCAGTCCTATCACACTTCCCTGGGGCACTCCTGATGATACCCTTGTCTCTGTTGGACACTCACTGTTGAGGACAACAGGCTGGGTTCTATTATTTAAGAAGTCTTCAAGCCACTCACATCTCTTTGAACTTATTCCATATGCTTGCACCTTCATTAACAGCCTGCAATAGGGCACTGTGCCAAATGCTTTGTGGAAACTAGAAATATGGACTCTGCCTGTTGCCCTTCATCCATAGTTCTCAGTATATCGTGTGAGAAGTGGGCAAGCTGAGTTTCGCACGAGCAATGCTTTCTAAAACAATGCTGATTCATGCATATAAGCTTCTTAGTCTCAATAAAGATTATTATATTTGAACTGAATGTTCAGGGATTCTACAGCATACTTAAAGATATTTGTCTGATATATATATATATATATATATATATATATATATATATATATATAAAAAAAAACAAAGATGATGTGACTTACCAAACGAAAGCGCTGGCACGTCGATAGACACACAAACAAACACAAACACACACACAAAATTCTAGCTTTCGCAACCAACGGTTGCCTCATCAGGAAAGAGGGAAGGAGAGGGAAAGACGAAAGGATTTGGGTTTTAAGGGAGAGGGTAAGGAGTCATTCCAATCCCGGGAGCGGAAAGACTTACCTTAGGGCGAAAAAAGGACGGGTATACACTCGCACACACACACATATTCATCCACACATATACAGACGCAAGCAGACATATACAGAGGCCTATATAATAGAGGGAAACATTCCACGTGGGAAAAATATATCTAAAAACAAAGATGATGTGACTTACCAAACGAAAGTGCTGGCAGGTCGATAGACACACAAACATACACATGAAATTCAAGCTTTTGCAACAAACTGTTGCCTCATCAGGAAAGAGGGAAGGAGAGGGAAAGACGAAAGGATGTGGGTTTTAAGGGAGAGGGTAAGGAGTCATTCCAATCCCGGGAGCAGAAAGACTTACCTTAGGGGGAAGGAAGGGGTATACACTCGCGCACACACACACACATATCCATCCGCACATACACATACACAATCAGACATATGTAAAGGCAAAGAGTTTGAGCAGAGATGTCAGTCGAGGGCAGAGATGTCAGTCGAGGCGGAAGTAAAGAGGCAAAGATGTTGTTGAAAGACAGGTGAGGTATGAGTGGCGGCAACTTGAAATTAGCGGAGGTTGAGGCCTGGCAGATAACGAGAAGGGAGGATATACTGAAGGGCAAGTTCCCATCTCCGGAGTTCTGACAGGTTGGTGTTAGTGGGAAGTATCCAGATAACCCGGACGGTGTAACACTGTGCCAAGATGTGCTGGCCGTGCACCAAGGCATGTTTAGCCACAGGGTGATCCTCATTACCAACAAACACTGTCTGCCTGTGTCCATTCATGCGAATGGACAGTTTCTGTTGTTGTATGGTTTGCGCATAGATCTTTTCACATCCCTACTAACGATTGCTTGTCATCATTTGTGCATTCCCTTTTGAGCTGAGAGTGCAACAGCCTGTACTTCCTCAGTGTCCACTGAATTTCATTATTAAACCATGAGGGTTTTTCCATCCTTTATCCACTTACTAGGTGCATAACTCTCCAGACCACAATTTAAATCTGCTTAAACTTTGCTCATAATTCCTCTACATCCATCTTACTGGAACTAAGTGATGCCACTTCCTGATGTCAGATGTTTATAACTGCTTATCTGCTAATAACTGCTTATCTGTTCTATCTAGCAGAAACACTGTCCTGGCCTTTTTGACTGATTTATTAACTTTTTAGTCATATCTGCTATAATGACATCATGATCGCTAAACCCCGTTCCCAAACTGACGTTGTCGATAAGGTCCGGCCTATTTGTAGCTACAAGCTCTAAGACATTTCAATTGCATGTGGGCTGCCGAATCAGCTGCTCAAGACAATTTTCAGAAAACATGTTCCAAACTATTTTGCATGACTGTCTGGCTGTACACCCCACCCACCCCATCCCCTCCTCCGCGCCTCCTGCAGTGAATTCATATGAATTCATAGACATCCCAGTCGATATTTGGCAAATTAAAGTTGCATCCAACCAGTATTGTGTGATCTGGATATTTACGTGCTATTGACTGTAGACTTTCAATGAATGATGCTGCAACTGTCACAGCAGAATTGGGTGACTGATAAAAATGTCCAACAATTGACTTGGTTTCATCTACAGCCGTTATACATGACCAGATGATTTCGCTGTTACAATCAGCTTCAACCTCAATAGAGACAATATTTCTGTCAACTGCAGGGAACACTCCTCTTCCTATGGCCTCTAATCTGTCTTTCCGATATATGTTCCATGACTCACTAAATATGTCAGAGCTTTCCACTTCGGGGTTCAGCCAGCTCTCTGTCCCGAGAATAATTTGAGTGTGAGAACTTTCCTGGAGGGCAGTAAGTTCGGGAACTTTATTACGAATACTTCGACAGTTTACTAATAAAATTGTGACAGTGAAAGTGTCTTTATTCTGAGTGCTGCTTGACTTCCCTTGCTACGTATCGACTGGTGAATGGTCCTCAGAGCTCCTTAAGGTAGTGCGCTATGTTGGTAAAGTACTTTTTCTCTGCATCTGTAGCAACATCACCCTATTTTTATTCTAAAGTAATTTAGTCAATAGTTGTTTATAAAGGTGGCCATGGAGAATAAATGCTAGCGACATTCACATCATTATTCAACAAGTTATATCATATGATTATGACATCTCATCCTGGCTGTACAAACACTAATGTAACATAAGCAATGTCATTTTGAGGTTGTAATAACTTTGTTAAATTGATGACTGACTGTGCAGAAAATGGTTTCAGCGGTACATCTCACCTCAAGCTGTGATTTTTTTTTTTATAAATTTACAGAGGGGTATCTGTTGAGAGGCCAGACAAACATGTGGTTCCTGAAGAGGGGCAGCAGCCTTTTCAGTAGTTGCAGGGGCAACAGTCAGGATGATTGACTGATCTGGCCTTATAACACTAACCAAAACGGCCTTGCTGTGCTGGTACTGCGAACAGCTGAAAGCAAGGGAAAACTACAGCCGTAATTTTTCCCGAGGGCATGCAGCTATACTGTATTGTT
Organism: Schistocerca piceifrons; assembly: GCF_021461385.2. NCBI lineage: Eukaryota > Metazoa > Arthropoda > Insecta > Orthoptera > Acrididae > Schistocerca > Schistocerca piceifrons. The sequence continues at coordinate 877,574,066 of NC_060140.1, forward strand.
AAATGATGATGGCGTCCTCTTGGGTAAAATATTCCGGAGGTAAAATAGTCCCCCATTCGGATCTCCGGGCAGGGACTACTCAGGAGGACGTCGTTATCAGGAGAAACTAAAGTGGCGTTCTACAGATCGGAGCGTGGAATGTCAGGTCCCTTAATTGAGCAGGTAGGTTAGAAAATTTAAAAAGGGAAATGGATAGGTTAAAGTTAGATATAGTAGGAATTAGTGAAGTTCGGTGGCAGGAGGAACAAGACTTTTGGTCAGGCAAATACAGGATTATAAATACAAAATCAAACAGGGGTAATGCAGGAGTCGGTTCAATAATGAATAATAAAATAGGATTGTGGGTAAGCTACTATAAACAGTATAATGAACACATTATTGTGGCCAAGATAGACACAAAGCCCACACCTACTACAGTAGTACAAGTTTATATGCCAACTAACTCTGCAGATGACGAAGAAATTGAAGAAATGTGCGATGAAATAAAAGCAATTATTCAGGTAGTGAAGGGAGACGAAAATTTAATGGTAATGGGTGACTGGAATTCGGTAGTAGGAAAAGGGAGAGAAGGAAACGTAGTAGATGAATATGGACTGGGGCTAAGAAATGAAAGAGGAAGCTGCTTGATAGAATTTTGCACAGAGCACAACTTAATCATAGCTAACATTTGGTTCAAGAACCATAAAAGAAGGTTATATACATGGAAGAAGCCTGGAGATACTGACAGGTTTCAGATAGATTATATAATGGTAAGACAGAGATTTAGGAACTAGGTTTTAAATTGTAAGACGTTTCCAGGTGCAGATGTGGACTCTGATCACAATCTATTGGTTATGAACTGTAGATTAAAACTGAAGAAACTGCAAAAACGTAGGAATTTAAGGAGATGGGACCTGGATAAACTGACTAAACCAGAGGTTGTAGAGAGTTTCAGGGAGAGCATAAGGGAACAATTGACAAGAATGGGGTAAAGAAATACAGTAGAAGAAGAATGGGTAGCTTTGAGAGATGAAGTAGTGAAGGCAGCAGAGGATCTAGTAGGTAAAAAGATGAGGGTTAGTAGAAATCCTTGGGTAACAGAAGAAATATTGAATTTAATTGATGAAAGGAGAAAATATAAAAATGCAGTAACTGAAGCATGCAAAAAGGAATACAAACGTCTCAAAAATGAGATCGACAGAAAGTGCAAAATGGTTAAGCAGGCATGGCTAGAGGACATATGTAAGGACGTAGAGGCTTATCTCACTAGGGGTAAGATAGATACTGCCTACAGGAAAATTAAAGAGACCTTTGGAGAATTGGGAGAGCCAGTCCTGACAAAACTCTACCATCTGGTGAGCAAGATGTATGAGACAGGCGAAATACCCTTCGACTTAAGAAGAATATAATAATTCCAATCCCAAAGAAAGCAGGTGCTGACAGATGTGAAAATTACTGAACAATCAGTTTAATAAGTCACGGATGCAAAATCTAACGTGAATTCTTTACAGACGAATGGAAAAACTGGTAGAAGCTGACCTCGGGGAAGATCAGTTTGCATTCCGTAGAAATATTGGAACACGTGAGGCGATACTGACCCTACGACTTATCTTAGAAGCCAGATTAAGGAAGGGCAAACCTACATTTCTAGCATTTGTAGACTTAGAGAAAGCTTTTGACAATGTTGACTGGAATACTCTCTTTCAAATCTCTTAATTAAATCAGCATCATATAACCCTCTTTCCTCTGTCAGTTTTGAGACCTTTGAAAAACATAGCTTTTGGGTGTGATTTTTCTGTGGGCTTGCAAGGACATTCATATTTTTGAAGAAAATGTATTCATTTCCTTCTTTAATTTCAAGTAAGGTGAGAAAAATAAATTTTTCACTCTGCAGCATGGTGTTCACTGACATGAAACATCCTGGCTTTTGGAGACTCGAACTCAGGACCTTTACCATTAACCAACAAGTGTTCTACCAACTGAGCTATCCTAGCACAGCTCAATATGTCCTCACAATTGCACTTTTACCAGTGCACCCTCTCCTACCTCCCTAACTTCACATAAGTTCTCCAGTACAACTTGGGGAGCTGATTCTCCTGGAAGAGATGGCTCCAATGATGAATAAGTCAAGTATGAGATTCATTTGATAGTGAAACAATATAACAAGAGGTAAGACCAATAAAGTCTTTGAAGAATCCAAGGTAGAGGCAACACCAGATGATGACAGTGACAGAACTTGTGGTTCTCTTGGTCAGCCGCGGCTGACGAAAGGCACGATGTCACGTATAGTAAAGTTTCCAACGAGACTCTGATTGAAGAACTGTGGATGCAGTCAGCACCTGGCCCAGAGACTAAATGGAAGTCTGCTCAGAGTGGCTCAGTATAGTCCTAAATGCCCAGGCAGTACAGCAATACTAGAGGTACTATTTGCACTCATATGGTCCACAGGAGCAAATAGGTCCACAGGGCCAGTGACTTCTAGCAGCACACACACTGCTGCTTGGTGTCCTAGTCAGGTTGCTTGATTGTATTTTTGTCGTCTGTTGATGTAACCTCTTCCAGGTTAGGCTGCTTGCATACCATAGGTGTGAGGGGAGGTGTAGGTCTGTTGTGCAACTGGCCAGTACACAGCTCCCCCCCTCCCCCTCTGCATGAAGGATGGGAAGATGTGGCACACCCTGAGGTGCTGGGTAGCAACTGCTTGCTCATGGAACCAGTCACTCAAGAGGGCGTATTTGATATCCCGTGGTGTAGAAGCCAAGATCGGAGACAGGCAGTTCTCCCTGGTGTTTATCGTGTTCAGACTCAGGCAAGCTGATGTTGCCCATGGCAATGGGAGAGAGGAAGGCTGAGTATGGAACAAAAGACTATAAAAACCCTCAGGTAGAAGGCATTGGTCTTTTCTGGGGGCACACCAGGTTGATCTGGTTGACAGCTCGTGTATCTGGACTGCAGTCACTCATCTTTATTGTCCTGACCTAATAGATGGGTGACCACTGCTGATGTACAGTGTCAGTGGTGCTGAATAATGGTAATGTCAAAGATGTCCAGTGGCTGTGGCCCTATCTTGGGATCCTGTGAGGTTGGTGTTGGGAGACCTGAAGCAGTTGGCAACTGATGCACTGGATGTAGATGGCGGAAAATATGTGAAAGCACTCTGAAAAGGTCATGGGGAGAATTGCACCCCATTTGTCGATGTGAGGGTGGGTGCACTTTGGAAGGAAAATTTTGGCACTCAAAGGCTAGAAATAAATGTGGGAGCATGGGAGAAGTACACTTCTGCCCAGAGAGCATAGTGAGTGTGGAGGCATGTGAAAAGTAAAAAATGAATGCAGAAGCAAGCGAGCAGTAAAATCATTGGCTCTAGATGGTAGAAATGGGCTAGGGAGCATCTAGACAGAAAAAAGATTTCGCCAGGACAGAAGAGATGGGTGCAGTAGAATGTCGAATGTCAAATCATTGTGCCCAGAAGGCAGAAGCAGGAGTGGGAGCACTTGAAATTGAAGAGCATTGTGCTTGCATCACATAGGTGATTGCAGTAGGAATGGAGACTGAAGAGTATTGTACTCAGAATGCATAGTTGGGTGTGGGAGTATGGAGAAATAGGAAAACAAGTGCAGTATTCAGAAAATGTGTTCCAAACTTACGCACTGGATTTTTCACTTTGGAGGAATTAAACAGGAGATTTATTGGACAATTCTTGTTAAAGTTGGTTAAATGTCTTGATATGAATAATTTACCATAGTGATAACATTCAAGCAAGTGTAAGAAAAGAATTAATTAAAAAAGCAAAATAAAGATTTAAGGACCGTAATACAAATGCAATAAGGCCAGGAATATGAGATAGGTGACATGGAGCCGTGTGCGGGTCATTCGGCTGACAGATCTACAGCCTCTCTCACACCTGCAGTGTGCGAGCGGCCTACCTGGAAGGGACCACAGCATATGACAGAGCCATGGTCAAGCATGCTGATTACGCCAGCAGACAGCAGTGTGAGCACTCCTAGAACTAACTACAACAGATAGTTCTGAACCTCTCTCATGATGGAAATATGTTAGATCTAATGGCATCAAATAGACCTGACCTCTTGGAGAACGTACATGTCAAAACTGGCATACATGAACATGAGGTAGCTTTAACAACAATGAATATCAAAGTACAAACAGAAACTAAAACAAGTAGAAAGATTTGTATATTCAGCGAACTAGACAAAGGAGCAGTAGTGTCATATCTCAGTGAAGAACTTGCAAATGGCCTCTCACTTCCAATTTTAATAAAGGATTATCTTATGATTTCAAAAATTAAATTCTGGAAGAACTGTGACCCTATTAATGTTTTGCGTTGTGGCGATAATGACTTAAACTTGGGAATACAATTGTTGTGGCATAGGTGGAAATTCACTTACAGGAAGAAAATTACACTGCCAAACTGCATCAGAGGAACAAAACTAGATTCAGATAGGGGGAGTATGAAATATCCAGTGCAACAAGGTCTGAAACTGCTCCATGCTGAAATGGAACCACCTTCCCATTTCTATCCTTCCCATTACTATGTGCAGATCTTAGTGTCTACTTTTGTTTTTATGCAAATTATTTGCAGATCTTAATTATGCATTTTTCTGTATGCAGATATTAGTGTCTACTTTCAGTTTTATGACAGTTGTTAATCAAATCTTAAATTATGCATTTTCTAGTGTGGCAGGATTATTGATATTAATTTTAGAGGTTAAATCATTAATCTTCCATTTCCAAAGATGTTAATGTTTTGTAAATTGTTTGTTCTTTGGGGGGGAGATGTGTTTTGGAGGGAAGTTGGAACACCAGTGGAATGCACGGGGCGAGTGTTGATGGAACGATTGGACAATGAAAGTGTTTTGTATTTTTCATGAATAAAAGTCGATGACTCAATAATTCTGCAGTTTATTATTGCAAAAATACACCTATAGGAAGACCAGCTGCAGTAAGATGAAGGATTCTCTTCCCTATTTACTCTTAATGTATGTATTGCTAAAAACAAAAGTCAGTTCTTGTTGATTTACATAACCATTGTGCAAGATGGGAAAATAATATTTGCAAAACCTTTGCTTCCTAGCTGAGGGTTAAGAGTGGGTTACTGTGTTCAGATGCAAAGGGTTCAACTCTCCCATAATACATAAAGAAGAAACAAAGAATCACTAAAAATTCATCTTTAGCTACTCCTCTCCCAAATTATCTGATTGTCTACTTTGAAGAACTGAAGATTTCTATTAGCTGCATGATAAGTGGCGACATTCATTATATCTAGCCTCTTTTATAACTGTAGGTAACTGTGTGTGATAAGTAAGTATGAGAACATGTAGGTTATAAATAGCAGTAGAAGCTGTTTAACACATCTAAAAAAAATCAGCAGTCTTTTCCAAAGTAGCAGTGTTGCTACTGACTTTACTGTGTTAAATTCAAACCAAGTAAGCACAAATAATTTTGTGAGCATTTAAAAATAGTTTAACTGCTGCTTTTCTTTTCTAATGTATACTATAACTTGACTTGTAGCATATTCTTACTCTTTTTCATGATTTTAATGCATCTATTAAAAAGAGAAGGAAATATGTAATAACAGACTGTGATTGTTACAATAGTTCACAAATCAAAGACAGAAATAGAGACTAGTGATATTCTTATCACTAGTGTAGTATAAATTTAACTTACCAATGATTTTGTACAAAATTTTTCAGGTGATTGTGACACAGTTACCATATTTTCTCCATAAGATTTTGTCTATGAAAGAAAAATCTTTGATTGAGATTGAAAACCTACAAAATAAGAGGTAAGGTTCAGTCCATTTCAGTAGATGCGTCGAAAGTTGCTGTAAGACATAACTTTAATCCCAAAATTACTTTCATTATTGGAATTCAATAGTAGTGTTTCATTGATAGTATATGTTTTGTCATAGGTTTAATTTTTATTGATTTAGCACAAAAGAGGGATATGTGTTTGTATTGTTCTCTGAAAATTTGTTTGCTTTTCTGCATATGAATCAGATTTGAGCTATAAAATCTTCATGTCCACTGATATTTAAGAAATAAATTCTGATATGATTAATCGTAAAATATTTATTTCCATTTATTGTATAAGGTAATATAAAGGATCTCTTTATATTGAAAAAGTTCATCTTGACTTCTGGAGACGGTTCAAAAAGTGTTCAGTGTCTTATAAAATTTAAACCCCTATGTGAAAGATAACTGTTTTAGTTTTTTCATTTCTCCAGGCAAGTTCAGGTAACTTAACTCCTATAAATGATTGTCTTAATCCATGCATTATTCCTTTATTTACTTTTTTTGTTCTAATTCTTAGTATCTCCTTTTTAGTGTGATAGTCCTTCTGGATTCTGTAAAAGGTGTCTGGTTCGATGGAACGGGTAATTGGCTCTTGTTGGAGGAGGGTGGAGGCATAGAGATTGAAGACAACCAAATGGTGTCAAAGTTGTCAATTGTTAACTATAGACAAATGTGGTCCAGCGTGCCTGCATTAAGCAAACAGCAGGCAATGGCCTGAGTTCTGGACCCAGGTGCACTAATATGTTTCTCGAGGAGGCAGCTGGTAGTGAGCATACTGGTTCATTCCAGCAGCTGGCTGATGCATAGTGAGGATGGTTTGACAGCATTACAACATCAGGTGGCCGGAGCAAGGAGGACCAATGGCTTACCCAGTGGAAGAGGCGGTGTTGCCCAGGGTGGTGAACCCATGGCACATGGCTGGAGATTGGTGCTGCATCTGGTGGACCCCAATGGTTCGGAGCTGGTAGGACTGTGATTCATACTTTGTACCATTAGGCAGTGGCAGGATCCATGCAGACTGTCATGTGGAGACAATGGCAGTGAAGGTGGCCCAGTGGCTACGCTATCAAGCAGACGCTCTTGGTTTGCAACCTGGCTGTGAAGATGATAGCTGCATCAGAAATGTGTCTGTGACCCCACAACAGAAACCAATATACGCCAGACATCACTACATAGCCCTGCCATGCCAATGACTAGCTCAGTTGGCCAGGAGGTATATATAAGGCCAAAGTGAGCTCGCTTACACGGAAGACAAGTACTGCCATACATTTCAGTGCTATCAAAACTTTCTGACAGTTAGTCATTCTGTGGAGAACTGAGTCACTGCTGAGGTAGGTAGCTGTTGAGGATGCTGCCAATATGATAAAATGTGGTGTTAGCTGGCTGCAACTGACATCCTGAATACAGCACTGATCACTTGCCTTTCTACATCTACGTCTACATACATATTCTTAAGCCATCATATGGTGCATGGTGGAGGGTATCCCGTAACACAACTAGTCACTTCCTTTCCTGTTCCACTCACAGACAGAGCAAGGGTAAAACAACTGTATGCCTTCTCAGTAGTGTTCCCTCCAGAGATTCCCACTTGAGTTCCTGAAGCATATCTCTAACACTTGCATGGTAATTGAACCTACCGGTAACAAATCTAGCAGCTTGCCTATGAAATGGTTCGATGTCCTCCTTCCATCTGACCTGGTGCAGATCCCAAACACTCAAGCAGTACTCAAGAATAGGTTGCACTGGCATCCTATGTATGGTCTCCTTTACATATGAAATATATTCTCCCAAAATTCTCCCAATAAACCGAAGTTGACCATTTGCCTTCCCTACCACAATCCTCACATGCTCGTTCCATTTCATATCACTTCGCAGTGTTATGGTCAGATATTTAAATGACATGAATGTATCAAGCAGGACACTACTGATGCTGTATCTGAACATTACAGATTTGTTTTTCCTATTCATCCACATTAACTTACATTTTTTTCCATTAAGAGCCACCTGCCGTTCATCACACCAACTAGAAATTTTGTCTAGGTCATCTTGTATCAAGCACTTATCTTTGATACCTTCCTGTACACCACAGCATCATCACCTAACAAACACAGATTGCTGCCCACCCTGTCTGCCAGATCATTTATGTATATATAAAATAGCAATGGTCCTCTCACATTTCCCTGGGGCACTCTGATGTTACCACAGGCTCCAGTGAACACTTGCCATTGAGGACAACATACTATGTTCTAATACTTAAGAAGTCTTTGAGCCAGTCACATATCTGGGAGCCTATTCCACATGCACGTACTTTTGTTAAGTCTGTAGTGGAGTACCATATTGAATGCTTTTCGGAAATCTAGAAATATGGAATCTGCCTGTTGCCCTTCATCCATAGTTCACAGTATACCATGTGAGAAAAGAGCAAACTGGCTTTCATGTGAGCGATGCTTTCTAAAGCCATGCTAATTCATGGACATGAGTTCTTTGGTCTCTAAGAAATTTATTAAATTCAAACTCAGAAGTTGCTATAGAATTCCACAGCAAACCGATGTTAAGGATATTGGTTTGTCATTTTGCAGATCTGTTCTTTTACCCTTCTTATGTACAGGAGTCACCTGAATTTTTTCAGTTGCTTGGCACTTTGCACTCATCAAGAGATTCGCTGTATATGCAAAATAAGTAAGGGGCCAGTGATGTAGAGTAATCGCTGTCAAACCAAATTGGAATTCCATCTGGATGTGGTGGCTTATTTGTTTTCAACTTTTTCAGTTGTTTCTCTATGCCAGGGATGCATATTACTGTGTCATCTATAATGGATTCTGTGTGATTGTCAAACGATGGTACATTTGTACAAATCTCATGCATGAATGATTTCGTAAATGTGGAATGTAAAACCTCAGTCTTCCTTTTGCTGTCTCCTACTGCCAAACCAGACTATTCAACAAGTGACTGGATGGAAGCTTTAGACTCACTTAGCAATTTTATCTAGGACCAGAATTTTTTCAGGTTTTACACCAGATATTGCCCATGTCACTACATTTCCTCCCTCCTAGGGAACATCCAGTTCACCATTTTCCTACTTGAGAAATTGGCTGTAACAGAAGAGATAATATATTTAAAATTGTATGTTGACTTCACATTTTCATACACAAGGCCATGATACACACTCTTGAACAACCTTCATCTTTTGGTGTCATTTTTCTCTTTTCTATATTTACATTACGTTCACTGTCTCATTCCTATGAGGAACAGACATGGGGTTTCTTGGTCCTGTTTTGTTCTACTTTAATGCAGTTCTTTGAGAATGAGTCACTGCTTCATTGGTGCTGACAGTAGTATGGTTGAAGGTTGGTAAGGGTAGAATCTGGCCACATCTGTGCATGAGATTGCAGTAAGCAGTAATCTCCAAATTATGCAGGCAGCTGATATGGTAGATCCTACAGTGATGAGTTGCTGATGATGTTCGGTACAGTATTTTTTCACATGGTTGAGCAGGTGTTCCATCAATATGTGGCCATTTTTCACAGCTATCATACAGTCTAGGAAGGTAAGGAGGAGTAGATTGGAGGAATCGTTTAGTTTGGTTAAATTTTCCAGGGGCAGGATCTCAAAGGATAAGCCAGAAATGTTGACCAATAGGTGATGTTTAGGTTTGTGATTCCAGTGATGGTGGCATGTAACACTAGTCAATAGCACTTTTATCACAAGGAATGTGAGTAGTGTTTTTAGCTAATTTAAGGTTACTGAATTAAAAAATGGAATCCGTTTTTGCCTATTGGGCTCAGTTTTCATGATATGGCACCCTTATCTATTATATAACCTGAAAATGCATGATATTGCTTTCTTGACAGTTAATTAATAAATTTGCTTTCATTAATTTTTGTGAATGTAATTGTTGGTAAACAATTGAAATATATACAAGGAATTCCATATATGATCCTTAGTTCTGACATTCATCGCCAGGACATGATGGAGGCCAATGTGTTATGTCCATGTTGCATCGCATTGTGTTGTGTTTGTTGCATCAATCTCAGTAGTGATAGAGCTCTGACCTGGTGAAGTGTGTTTCTGTAGGTTCACGAAGATTTGCGTTTTGTGTGAATTCAGAAGAACAAATGCCTTGTACCTGTATAAGCAACCCCAATTATTTTTGTTACATCTGTGGTGAGTTAACTCTGAAACCACAAAAATGAAGACTAAATCTTCTTGTGAAAAGTGCTATGAAGTTAATTTTGGATACAAAGTTGACAACCAAGTCAAAAAATGAGCTCCCTACAAATACTGTTTGATATGTGTTATGCTCCTGACAGGTTGGTTAAAAGGATCATATCACATGGCCTTTGATTGCCACATAATTTTGAGAGAAACAGTGAATCACACAAAAAACTGTTATTTCTTTTTAACAAAAATTGCTGGAATCACCTCTAAAGCTAAGAAAACTCCAATATTCTAATTTACGATCTGATTTAGGATATTACAATGAAGAATTGCCAGTGCCAGTGCCTCCTGAGAATGTAACAGTGAGTGAAGTGGAATATAGAGACAAACACCTAGAAGACAACGGAGGGGATACGTGTGCCAGCCCTACATTACACACCCCCTGTGAGTCAAATGAGCCACTTTTTTCTCAAGGGATTTCAGTGATATTATTCATGTTTTAAAATTGTAAATGCAACAAGCTGAGCTTCTAGCTTCACAATTCAAAGAAAGGAATCTTCTTCTTCCTGTTATGAAAGTGAGTATTTATCATGACCACTGCTGTAGCCACCAGAAAGATCGCGGGAGGCGCACATTGGCACGGCGCGTCACGGATGGTAATTGCTGCAAGTAGAGTCCCGTCCACCAGAGGGCACGCAAGAATTCGGACGCGACCTCTGTCGGCATAACAACAACAACAACAACAACAACAACTCCGGCAGCACGGCCGGGCCCAGTCAGTTCACATCGGGCAGGTCTAGCAGACAGTTCCCGGTCTACACTAGGTGAAATGCGACGGAAACGTGAATCGTGTTACTACACAATTTGGCGACGAGTAGGGTCGTTCTTTCACGTGTTGCGTCGTTGTTCCGGTTTCGCAGCTTCTCCACGGCGTGGAGGATTTGGTGCGGGTTTTGGTTGCACAGCAGACGGAGCTCATGGCCACCATGAAACAAGTGCTTCCGGTGTTGCTCTCCACGCCATCTGCTCCGGCGCAGTTCCCTCCTCCCTTTCCCCCATATGACGAGACGGCGGAGGATTGGGACGCATATGAACATCGCCTTCGGCAGCATTTCCAGGTGTTTCATGTTGCCGATGCGGAGGTATGTCGTGCTCTCTTCTTGTCTTGGATATCTCCCTCACTGTATCACGTTTTGCGGCAGCTAGCGCCGTTGCAGGAACCCTCGTCCTTGTCTTTTGACGCATTGTGTTCCTTGATGTCTTCATATTATCGCCGCCGCACGCATGTTGTGGGGGCTAGGGTCAAGTTCTATCAATGCAAGAAACAGCCTCATCAGTCTTACCGGGCGTGGGCAGCTACCCTGCACGGTCTTAGTCGCAAGTGTCATTTTGTCACGGAGCAGTCACGAGAGTCGTATGCCCACATTATGGTACGCGACGTCATTGTTCGTTCGGCCCCTGATAGGAAGGTCCGGCAACGGGCGCTGCAGTTAGAAGACCCTTCCCTCGAGGAAGTCCTGGCCATTGCTCAATCGTATGAAATCTCTCACGCAGCAGGTCAACAGCTGGAAGCGTGGTGCGATGTCGCAGAGGTTCAGGGCGGCGCGGCCGCGTCCACTGTGTCCGGGGTCGACGACGTGCGAGTGGTACAGTCCGGCCGTTACGGCCGCTCCCGCACGGCACGTAAACAAAATTCCGGCCGCCGGCCCCTGTTGCCGTCCTGTGCGTCAGGCTATATACATCATGATCAATCAGAGTGCCCCCAGCGTTGGGCCGTTTGTCGCAAATGTAATAAAACAGGTCACATTGCTAAAGTTTGCCGCTCAGCCTCAAAAGAATCGAAGGAAGCAGGTACAGCGGACATGGACGTTGACATTCAGGAAGTTTCATCGGGCCAGGCTCCCGACGCATCGGCACTCAAACTCTTTATCGAGGTGTCGGTTCGGTCGCGCCGGTTACAACTGCAAGTAGATACGGGCACGGCAGTTTCATTGTTGAATGCACAAACTTATTCCGACCTTGGATCGCCCCCGTTGGCGCCAGTTTACCGGCATCTACGCGGTTATGGTAAACAGTTCATTCCCCTGTTGGGTCAATTCACTACCGATGTGACTTACAAATCAGTCACTCGGCCTATTACTTTTATTGTTGTCAGTGATGCGAGCTCCGCTAACCTTTTTGGCCTGGATGCCTTTCAAGCTTTCGGTTTTTCTATCGCTGACACCATACAGTTGGTCTCCGAAGACATTCCCTATCAATCATTGGAATCTTTGATCTCAGACTTTCCAGATATTTTTGAGGAGGGCCTGGGGCGTGTTTCAGATTTTGAAGCTCACTTAACGTTGAAGGCGTCGGCTCGCCCGCGTTTTCTACGCGCGAGGCAGATCCCCTTGGCTCTCCGCCCTCAAGTAACGGAAGAGCTAGAACGGCTGACAGCCCTAGGGGTCGTTCTTCCCATTTCTTCCAGTGAGTGGACTTCACCCCTCGTTATTGTAAGGAAGCCCTCGGGAAAATTACATCTTTGTGGCGATTTCAAGGCCACCATTAATTCACAATTGGTGGTGGACACCTATCCTTTGCCTCGTGCTGATGAATTGTTCTCCGCTGTGGCGGGAGGCCAATATTTTTCGAAAATCGATCTGTCAGAGGCTTATCATCAGATACCACTTGATGAGGACTCCAAACGGCTGGCGGTCGTCAGCACTCCGTTTGGCCTTTACCAATACCAGCGGTTGGCCTTTGGAATATCCAGTGCCCCGGCGATATTCCAGCGTTATCTTGAGTATGTCACGTCGACAATCCCTCATTGTATTAATTACCTGGATGACATAATTGTCACAGGCCGCAGCACGAAGAAACACTTGCACAACCTTCGCACCCTCTTTCTCAAATTCAGGTCTGTGGGCTTGCGTTGCAACCTGCATAAGTCAACCTTCTTCCAACCGTCCATTGAGTATGTGGGCTACACCATATCTCAGCATGGCATCCAGCCACTAGGAAGTTTGGTCCGAGGTATCGTCAACCTTCCTCGGCCCGCTTCGCTGAAAGAGTTACAAGCTTTTTTAGGCAAGATAGCCTATTACCACCAGTTCATTCCCAGGGCTTCCACTATAGCCCACCCCCTGTACTGCCTTCTGCACAAGGGTGTTCCTTTTGATTGGTCGCCTGCATGCGAGCGAGCGTTCACCTCGTTGAAGGGCCTCCTCACATCAGCCCCTTGTTTGGCTACTTTTGATCCCCATAAGGCGTTGGTCCTGGCTACAGACGCTTTGCAGTATGGGGTGGGGGCGGTCCTGGCCCATCGCAACGCAGATGGTTCCGAGCAACCACTGGCATTTGCGTCTAAAACACTTAGTCCCGCGCAGGCCCATTACTCCCAGGTGGATAAGGAGGCTTTGGCCATTGTTTACGCTGTTACCAAGTTTCACCCTTTCTTGTATGGCACGAAGTTTCAGTTAATCACTGACCATAAGCTGTTAATATCGTTATTTGGCTCCGCCTCTCAGATTCCAGATAGGGCGGCCCACAGACTACAGCGCTGGGCCTTGTTCCTCTCTAAGTACCATTATGACATTCATTTTCGCCCTACAGGACAGCATGCCAACGCCGACGCTCTTTCCCGTCTTCCGGTGGGCCTGGATCCTACGTTCGATCGAGAGGAGATTATGTGTTTTCATTTGGATGTGGCGTCCCGCCAAGCGGTTGATGGCTTCCCGATCACTAGTTCTCGAGTCACCAGGGAAACTGCGGCTGACCCGGTTCTCCGGCAAGTAGTTCGCCTCATTCAGCAGGGGTGGTCTTCCTGCCCTCCGGGCCGGGCCTCAGACCCTCTTCATAATTATTTTCTTCTACGAGACCGCCTCTCGGTCTTGGAAGGAGTTCTCCTTCTGGCTACCGATGATACAGCTCCTCGCGTGGTTGTTCCTGCGGGTTTACGAAGGGAGGTCCTCACGTTATTACATGTGGGGCACTGGGGTGTTTCCCGTACTAAAACCTTGGCTCGCAGACATGTTTACTGGCCCGGTATTGACAGAGAAATTGAGCACTTGGTGGCCGCCTGTTCCCAGTGTGCGAGCCAACAAGCATCTCCCAGGGCAGCGTTCTCTTCATGGCCACCGGCAACCCAAGCATGGGAACGTGTTCACATCGATTTTGCGGGCCCGTTTCTCAATGGCTTTTGGCTCATTGTCATTGATGCTTATTCCCGATTCCCATATGTGGTTTGCTGCTCCTCAACAACTTCAGAAGTTGCAATCCAGGCACTAGCAAAAATCTTTTCTGTGGAAGGTCTGCCAATCACCCTGGTCTCGGACAATGGACCACAGTTTATTTCGCAGACCTTCCAGGGTTTTTGTAGGCGCTTCGGTATTCAGCACATTTGCTCTCCCCCCTTCCATCCACAATCGAATGGGGAAGCCGAGCGCATGGTGCGCACATTTAAGACGCAGATGAAAAAGTATGTGCATGAATTTCCTGCGGAGGAAGCATTGACGTTTTTCTTGACGGCATACCGGACCACACCAATGGGAGAACGCAGCCCCGCAGAGCTCCTCCATGGGCGTCAACCTCGGACTCTGCTGCACCTCCTCCGGCCTGGTCCTCGCCAGTCTTCAAAAAACGGAGTGCCTGACTTTCCACTGGGTACGTCAGTCTGGGCCCGTGGGTTTGGTCACAATCCACGTTGGATACCGGCGGTGGTCCTGCGCCGACATGGCCGCCGGCTCTATACCTTGCAGGCGGGGGAACGGGTGGTACGTCGTCACCAAAATCAGCTACGTCCACGTTCGGGCACCCACCCTCCGACCTCTCGGACACCGGCTTCCCCATTGCCGGCACCTGTGTTGGTTTCACAGCGGACATTACCTCCTCTCCCCGCTGTGACTCTGCCGCACTGTGATGGTTCTCAGCCTTGGCAGCCTCCAGTAGCTCCAGCACCGGCATCACCATCGTTCGAGATGCCACAGCGAGAGCTGGCCCCCCTAGCAGGCCCGGTTTCTCAGGAGGCTGGTTCACCTGGGGTCGTCCCTTCCCCTTCGTCCCCGCCACTGGGTCGTGACCCTCCCGAGGTGGAACAGGATCCGGCGTTCGACAGCTTGGCACCCGTTCTGTCCCGGGCTCCGGTTGTGGGACGACGGGGGCCTCTTCGTGTGGGTCACTTCCAGCCGTATTCGAAGGTTCCGGCTCGAGGGTTGGCAGATCCCCTTGACTCCGGCCATCCAATGGATGTGGAGGTCATCGCTCCGGCCCGACGCTCCACCTTCCGACGCAGTGTATCACAGTGGCTGCACCCCCGAAGGAGGAGGAGTGCTGTAGCCACCAGAAAGATCGCGGGAGGCGCACATTGGCACGGCGCGTCACGGACGGTAGTTGCTGCAAGTAGAGTCCCGTCCACCAGAGGGCACGCAAGAATTCGGACGCGACCTCTGCCGGCATAACAACAACTCCGGCAGCACGGCCGGGCCCAGTCAGTTCACATCGGGCAGGTCTAGCAGACAGTTCCCGGTCTACATTAGGTGAAGTGCAACGGAAACGTGAATCGTGTTACTACAACCACCATGCTCTTTTTCCTGAATAAAGTGGCATGGTGTTTTGTAATGACATCAAATCCAGTATGGAGACTTTTCACCATTATTTCAGTGTAAGTGATGCACACTTCTTCATAAAGTCCAGCAAATGTAGTCTGAAAGCAGTACTTCTCCACAATGAAATCAAATTTTCTTCTGTTTGAATTGCTCAAGCAGTTAACATTAAGGAGGCATATAAGAACTTTAAACTGCTATTCACACATATCCAATGTAATAATTACAGATGGCATACGTGTGGAGAGCTCAAGATTATTGCAGTTCTGCTCGGTTTGCAGCTTGGGTACACAAAGTACTGCTGCTGTTCTATGCAAGTGGGAAACACTATTCTGAGAAAAATGGCCTGCTCAGGAAGAACATGCCTGGAGAGAAGAATATGGCAAAGACTTCCTTGTTGACTCAAAATATGTTTACGTACCTCTGCTGCATATTAAATTGGACCTTATTGAAAACATCATGAAAGCCATATAACAAAATAATTTGGTGGATGCATGTGTTTGTGAGATAAGTTTCCAAGGATAAGTGAAACAAAAATTATGGAGGTAATATCTGTAGGACCACAAATAAGGGAATTAACCATTTTGACTTCTTCCTGGGTAACAGTGGTGGCCTTAGTGATGAGCATGTAAAATGGGTCAAACAGGACATTTCTCAAATCGAAAAGCATTATCAAGACAATTGGAGTACTGCAATATTGTCTGTCTTCTGCTGGACCTATCGAAGATACATTCCTGAGCAAAGAGTCACAGGAAATCAGGAAGAAAATATTATTAGGTATGTTTATTCACTTTTCTTTATTCTTATGTTGCTCATTTCTTTTATTAATTTATGTGCCTTTTACAGATTTTTTCTTTCTCTCTCTCTCCCTCCCTCCCTCCCTCCCCCCCTCCCTCCTCTCCCCCCCCCCCTCCTCCCCTGTCACACATACATTGGCTGATGTAAGCATTTATAGAAACCAGTATCACATGGAAACTGAAGCCAATGCAAAAATTATGAATTTAGATCTGGACTCAGGGATGAATTACCTCCCAGAAACAACATTTCTTTTTTTCCCCACACTTCCAGTCGCTGTGTACCATAAAAATGATTGTGCTCTTAGCAGGTGCAAGTGCAAATGACAACTACCAGATTTGTCACCAAGAGTGGTCAGTGTGATACTATCTTTTGAAAGAATTCAGTTCTATTTGTGCCTCTGTGGGGCACTCGGTTGCAGGCTTCTTGGAATGACCCAGGGACTGGGTGTATCTGTTTTGTGGTGCAGATGGTGACTTGCCTAGTTCTGCACTGTAATAATTCCATGGTGGAGAAGGAGGCATGGGACTTTCTCAGATTACACTATCACCTTCAGTGACTAAATTGTCTTAGAAAACATCCATTATAAAAGATCTTTAACAATTCACACCAAAGACTAACACACATATAAACACTTACTTGTACTTCCTAACAGCCTGCTTCCTCTTACAACTCTGCACAACTACTTCTACTACACCAACCACACACTTAACAGAATGATCATCATACTGCACTACACATCCTTAATGTTTACTTACCAGACTAAATTAACCTTGCTATTGTTCCACTACCATTACAACATAGCAAATAAAAATTTCACCAGGAAGTTCCTGTAACCTATTATCTAAACAAAAATGCCTCCTTTACGGTCACCCATGTGTCTGTTTGTTACATGCAACACCGTTCATGATTTGGTACTTTTTAAAACATAACCATAACATATATACACACTAATCCCTGATAACTAATAAGAAAACCTATAAAATTCACATATTTATTGCATTCTCAGTTAGCTCACAAAGAGACACTATGACCTTAAGACATATGAGTACCTCAGAGTAACCACAAGAGTGTCCATTTTCCTAACCTTACCCTCCGCCCCCCCCCCCCCCCCCAACCTCCAAATCCCCCTCCCATACACACTCTTTCCTCCATCAGAAGAAGAGAAGGAGCTGGCAGCAATTGGGGCAGTGCTTCCAGAGCACTCTTAAATGGATAAATCTGCCGTACATGCACAGCTGTAGTCGTGATGCAGGGAAATTGTATCTCGACTTCTTGATAAGTTCCTTGGTTACATGTAATGAATTGTTTTGCTTTCTCTTGCAGCACAGTTATCCATTGCCTTACATGGTGATTGGGCAGTTTTACATTTCTGTTGTGAGTCCCTTTCTGCTGGTGTAGGGCTTTTGTATTCATCTTTTAACCTGGAACCAGATACTTTTTAATCTTTCAGCAAAGTTTTGAGAAGAGCGCATAGAGCATATACTTCTCCCAGGAGTGATTTGCGTAATTTGAGAGGGGCCAAAAGCATCTCATTTGGAGAATGCCATACTCTCACAGGATCTTTGAGTTATAGGCTACTGTAGATGGTAGGAGAACATTCTGGCCACCATGGCCACTAATCACATGATAATTCAGCATTTTACCTATTGTCCAATGTACTATCTTAGTCCTCATTTGCTTGCAGGTATAGTGCACTTGTCCATAACATTTTTATGCTAAACAGTTGACACAATTTTAACTTGGACATAAAGTTAGTGCCACGGTCAGCTATTGCAGACTTTGGTATTCCAAACATCATTATCCACTGATTAAACATTGCCCAGGCCATTGTTTCTGCCAATTGATATGGTGCAGTGATCAGGGGCACAAAATGTGAAAAATGACCAATTGTAATTAATTCATAATAATTCCCCCTGTCCCCAGTGTATATGCAAAGGAACCAAGAATGACCATACTGATCATTTGGAATCGTCTCTCTGCCTCCACAAACTTTTGTAATGGGATTCACTGAAGACTCAACTCTTTTCCCAGTGCGTAAGGGATGCAGTTCTACCCTACCAAAATGGAATCATAAGACTGCCTCAATACCTTGTTCCTTAAACTTGCCAGCACAACTACGCACTGATAGCACCTCATCTGTGTATACGGCATTCCATCAACAGTGCTGAAATGCATATATTTGATGAATTTTGTAAGTATTAGATCTGAATGGATAACGAATAAAAACAGTGATTCAAACAAGACTTGAACCAGCAGTTATGTCTCAAGCACTACCAATTTTGATCTGTACATATTTTATGCTTCACAGAAATGCTTGTAGAATGTGCACCATTGATTAAAAGTTGGCATCAGCCAGAATAAAACTCTGGCTACCCACATGGCAGGCGAGCATTCTACCACAGAGTCATGTGGCTTGTCGACAAAATCAACCGTGAATTACTTAATTAAAGGCACTCTGAAAATTTCAAAGTTGCATTGAATTGCTTCAGATACATAATATTTGAGTTCTGAACTGAAATATAAAACATCACAAAAATCCCATAGCCATGTGGTTTCCTTGTTAGTCAGTCCACATTACTGTGTGATTTCCCTGTCAGTGTACAAATCCAAAATCAAATTCATGTAGCTCTAAAGGCCAAAGCTCTTTAAAGTCCATAAATCATTTCATTGCTGCACAATATATTGTTACTGTAAAACATCATCAACATAAGTAACAATGAAAGGAGGTGATGCCATACATTATGGTGATTATTTCCTTTTCTTTTGTTGAGTAATTCTTGTCCTCCTTATTGTGCTGTGTAGAAGCATATCATGTCAGGTGCTCTGTTCCATCCACTTCATGGCTCAGTACACAGCATAAGGCATGGACTGCTAAAATCACACGATAACGAAGAAGGTGCAGCAGCCAGTCAGCAGGTGGGTTCTATGGAAGCAGCCCTTGAGTACAGGAGCAGCCAATCAGCACGCAGATGGACACAGCTGACTGGAGGTAAACAAAACCCCTTGCCGAGAGAATTACAACTTACCACTGCCGTGCAGTTGATGGAACAAGAGAACAATCACAACAGCAGCAGCAGAGCAGCATAAGAACAGTGAATGAGAATAAGGTAATTTCACAGCATTTTGTATTAAGTGATACATAATGAGTGACTTTAATGAACACAATAGTGTGACTGAGAACAAAGCTGTAGAGGTTAAGTTGTTGAGTGAACAGAAAGACCTAAGTGGGATTGGATCTGTAGACACTGGTAGTTATATATCAGACATGAATGTAACTTTGAAGGATGGGGGAAAAAGTCCTATTGTAAAGAGTGAAATGGACTAAAACAGTTTTGAAGTGGATGAGGTCATTAAGGTTAAGGAGGAAGAATCTAGTAGCAAAAGTCAGCAACGGTAAAAGTTTATGGCAGACAAAAATTTGGAAGTGATGTTTTGGCAAATTATGAATAATATGAGTATGAAAGAAGACATTAGTAACAAGGAAGCAGACATGAATAGGATGGAAAGTAGTATGAAAGAAGACATTAGTAGGGTGAAAAGAAAACTGATAGCATTAGAACTGACATGGTTAACTTAAAGGATAAACTGAAGAAAGAAATAAAAAAAAGAGATTGAGGTGGTCAGCTCTAACCTTTTAGAATTAAATAAGAAGGTTGAAGTGGTAGATAAAGATTGTGATGAAAAGATAAAGACAGTAGTACATAACACTAATGAGAAATTAACATTGATGAATAGTAAATGTGTAAAAGAGAGAAAGAAGCTTTGTGATGACTATAGTAGGAAGGTGGAGGCTTTTGAAAAACAGTGTAAAGATGAAGTCAGAGGTGCCAGCAAATTTTGTGCTGAAAACAGGGTTAAACTTGAGAACCAAATAGATCTGATTAAAAATGATTTTGAAACGGAGGTAGAAACCAAGTGTGCAGTAGTGGTTGAGGAAAAACTAGTAAAAGTAAATAAAACCGTTGATTCAAAATTGGCTGAAATAGAGAAAAAGTTGGAAGAGGTACAAAATCTAGAGCATAGAGTATGGAGTGTCCCAAACAGTCCCTCATTTGTCAGTTGTAAGAAATTTAATAATTTTTAACCATATGGGGAAGTGCAGCCACTGGATTTCATTAGGGAATTTAATGATTTGCCTGAAACATGGAATGACAAAGAGAAAATGTCGTGTGTGACAGGTTTTTTGAAGGGGGATGCTTCTGGATGGGCATCTCAAGTAGCTGATAATTGTACTTCTTGGCAAAGCTTTGAGAAAGCATTTTTAGATTAATATTGGTCCAAAGAGAAGCATAGATTAATATTGGTCCAAAGAGAAGCAGCAGAGAACTTTGAGTGAGGTGAATTTTGGGGAGGAGAGAGATTTGACTCTATGAAGGGTACTGTGAAAGGTTTCTGTCAGCTTTGGATAAACAAACAGAAATATTTGGACAAAGAGATAGGTAGGAATCAATAATTATGGGTTTAGAAACTAAGTTGCCTCAGAAAGTTAGAGAATTGCTTGTACCTCCCCCTTGGGGTGATATTAGTGATATCTTGAATTATGTTGATGAATTGGAGAGGGTGAAGCCCTCACTGGAAGATCGTAGGAGGAATTTTGATGACAGCACTCAACCAGGGCGAGAATTTCAGGTAAATAAGGTGAACAGGACTAATTGCAATTGAAATTCAAGGAATGGTTGGGTGGAGGATAGCCAGAATGGGCACGGAAATGATAGGCGAAATTCAAGTAGAAGAAATGGAGGAGATGACTTTGATTCTGGATCAAACCTTTTAAACTAGGTAATCCTCCAGTTTTGGCTCACACTCAAGGTAGGTAGTGAATCAGTAACTATGGGTTTAGAAACTAAGTTGCCTCAGAAAGTTACCTTGTACCTGCCCCTAGGGGTAATATTAGCAATTTATTGAATTATGTTGATAAATTGGAGAGGGTGAAGCCCTCAGTGGAAGATCGTAGGAGAAATTTTGATGACAAAACTCAATCAGGGCAAGAATTTCAGGTAAACAGGATGAAGAGCCACATGTAATAAATATGCTGTAATCACAGGTAAGAGTAATGTAGTAGTAAGACAAGTCTAATTTCTAATTCTAGTGAGATGTGGAATGACGGTGTGGGTAGCAATGTTTATCCCATAAAAGGAGAGAGGAACTTACTATAATAAAATGAAAGTGATGAAACAGTGTGTGGTTAATGTTGCTCAGGATGTCCAAAGTGTCAAAATGGATGGTAATTTTTTAGGAGAACATAAGGAATTCAGGTGTTTTGCTTTGTGGTCTAACACTGGAAACAAGAATCAATTAATTAGCCAAGTATTTGAGGACAGTAAAGGTGACAGTGGGTCTGATTCTGACAGTAGTTGTAATGATGATAGCAGTGACGAATCCAGTGGTGGTGAGGACACGTTATTTGAATTTATAATTGATGATGATGGCCATGTGGTAAGTAAAGAAAGAATAAAGGAGGATAATATCAGGCCTAATGAAGAGTTAGAGTTTGAAAGTGGTATTGTGGAAGTGTACCATGTTATCTGTCATTTGACTGTGTCTGATAATCAGTTTAGTAAGCAGTACAATAGTTTTTCCAGGGAAAGGATTAATGAGGATTTGTTGTGTGAAGAAAATGACATGGTAAGTAAAAAGGAAGAGTGGCATCCTTTAATAACAGCACATGTACAAGGGATATGTGTTAATAGTTTACTGGACAGTGGTAGTGAAATGAATGGTATTTCACAGGCATTTTTTGAATCTAGTCTAAAGTCTGAGCTTATAATAGTAATGCATGTTTCTGGAATAAGAATTATTGGTGCTACTGGTAAGCTATCAAAGAGTATTAAAGAAGAGAGACTATTAACTGTGGAATCGGCAGGACAGTTGATGAAGTGCAATTTATTGGTGATTCAAATCATCCTTGTAATCATTGATGCCACGTCCTTATACACAAATATCCTCTCTTCCCGTTACCCACCAGGCCTCAACCTCCACTAATTTCAAGTTGCCGCCACTCGTACCTCACCTGTCATTCAACAACATCTTTGCCTCTGTACTTCCGCCTCGACTGACATCTCTACCCTACCTCTTTGCATTTACATATGTCTACCTGTGTCTGTATATGTTCAGATGGATGTGTGTGTGTGTGTGTGTGTGTGTGTGTGTGTGTGTGTGTGAGTGTATACCTGTCCTTATTTCCCCCTAAGGTAAGTCTTTCCGCTCCCGGGACTGGAATGACTCCTTACCCTCTCCTTTAAAACCCACATCCTTTCGTCTTTCCCTCTCCTTCCCTCTTTCCTGATGAAGCAACCATTGGTTGCGAAAGCTTGAATATTTGTGTGTGTGTGTTTGTGTGTTCTTTATTTTTATTGTGTCTATCAACATACCAGCGATTTCTCGTTTGGTAAGTTAAAGCATCTTTGATTTTAATATATATTTTTCCCTCATGGAATGTTTTGGAATGTCCCCCCCCCCCCCCCCCCTCTCTCTCTCTCTCTCTCTCTCTCTCTCTCTCTCTCTCTCTCTCTCTCTCTCTCTATATATATATATATATATATATATATATATATATATATATATATATATATATCTGCTTGTGTCTGTGTATGTGCGGATGGATAGGTGCGTGTGTGTGCGACTGTATACCTGCCCTTTTTTCCCCCTAAGGTAAGTCTTTCCGCTCCCGAGATTGGAATGACCCCTTACTCTCTCCCTAAAAACCCACATCCTTTCGTCTTTCCCTCTCCTTTCCTCTTTCCTGATGAAGCAACCGTTTGTTGCGAAAGCTAGAATTTTGTATGTATGATTCTGTTTGTTTGTGTGTCTATCGACCTGCCAGCGCTTTCGTATGGTAAGTCACATCATCTTTGTTCTTATATATATATATATATATATATATATATATATATATATATATATATATATATATATATATATATATATAAAAACAAAGATGAGGTGACTTACCGAACAAAAGCGCTGGCAGGTCGATAGACACACAAACAAACACAAACATACACACAAAATTCAAGCTTTCGCAACAAACTGTTGCCTCATCAGGAAAGAGGGAAGGAGAGGGGAAGACGAAAGGAAGTGGGTTTTAAGGGAGAGGGTAAGGAGTCATTCCAATCCCGGGAGCGGAAAGACTTACCTTAGGGGGAAAAAAGGACAGGTATACACTCGCACACACGCACATATCCATCCACACATACAGACACAAGCAGACATATTTAAATATGTCTACTTGTGTCTGTATGTGTGGATGGATATGTGCGTGTGTGCGAGTGTATACCTGTCCTTTTTTCCCCCTAAGGTAAGTCTTTCCGCTCCCGGGATTGGAATGACTCCTTACCCTCTCCCTTAAAACCCACTTCCTTTCGTCTTCCCCTCTCCTTCCCTCTTTCCTGATGAGGCAACAGTTTGTTGCGAAAGCTTGAATTTTGTGTGTATGTTTGTGTGTCTATCGACCTGCCAGCGCTTTTGTTCGGTAAGTCACCTCATCTTTGTTTTTATATATAAAGGACGGGTATACACCCGCACACACACATATCCATCCCCTCTACTTACCTAATGCAAAATTGACTCTACTGACAAACACTCCACAGTAACAGATCCTTATGCTTAGACAAATTTTACTCTCATTACTGATCAAACAAAATTATCACTCAGAGAAACTATGTGGGGATGGATATGTGTGTGTGTGCGGGTGTATACCCGTCCTTTTTTCCCCCTAAAGTAAGTCTTTCCGCTCCCGGGATTGGAATGACTCCTTACCCTCTCCCTTAAAACCCACATCCTTTCGTCTTTCCCTCTCCTTCCCTCTTTCCTGATGAGGCAACAGTTTGTTGCGAAAGCTTGAATTTTGTGTGTATGTATGTGTCTGTTTGTGTTTCTATCGACCTGCCAGCACTTTCGTATGGTAAGTCACATCATATATATATATATATATATATATATATATATATATATATATATATATATATATATATATATGTGTGTGTGTGTGTGTGTGTGTGTGTGTGTGTGTGTGTGTGTGTTAGTGATAAGTAATGCAGTCAAAAGAGGAAGGAAGAAAGAAAATTGGCACAATGGTTAAACAATTTCTGCCAAAAAGATAAGGTAAACTAAAAATGAAGGGTGTCACCATATGTGGAGGATAATTAACATCTGAAGTAATCAGCTCATTGGTGTAGCAGCAGAGGCAATATGCATTGAAAAACTATCTTAAATACTAGGTCCTAATATTAATAATAGTACAATATAAGTTTTTGTGTTCAGTGCAATCAGTATATGGGGATAACTATCTACCTATATGTCATGGTATTGCCTTTTCTAACATTAAGGAATTACAACTTTAAACATATTTGCCTGGAGTAATGCATGGAAAGAATAAGCAAGAATTATTTGTATATCGCCCTTCATGCTAAAATATTAAGCAATTTGATGGAATACAGTGAAATAATAGTTTCTCTGAGTGATAATTTTGTTTGATCGGTAATGAGAGTAAAATTTGTCTAAGCATAAGGATCTGTTACTGTGGAGTGTTTGTCAGTAGAGTCAATTTTGCATTAGGTAAGTAGAGCAGGTGTTTATTTATTAGGTAATGAAATGATAATAGAAATAAGTAATGAATAATATTAGGGTCTTATTGGTTAGAGAGTCTGTCTCTGCAGTAGTGATATTTTTTTGAGATTGCACTCCACTAGCTAACAAGATAAGAAATGTAAGTAAAATAATGGAGCTGACTGGCGTAACTGTAACGATGATCTATTTTTGAACTAGGCCACATCGAGTACTGTGTATATTGTGCAATTCATGACACAGCAGCTGGGAATGAGAGATTAACAGAAGGAGCAATATTTACAAGCTGTATAATGCTGCATCATTGGATCTATAGGTTATCTAAAAACTTCTATTTGTGCTCTGAGAATGTACAAGCTTAAAGTGGTAATACTGGAATGAAGAACAATAAGTTTGCTGATTAACGGATAACTGTGAGGCTAGACTGATGTGAATATTCTGACAGGTCAACTGTTTGGTAACATTTACTGATTTTTGTGAAGATTTACTTTTCCAGTTGTATGAGAGTAGTACTCAGAGTGAAGAAATAGGGCAATGATTTGGTACAACTTCAGCTCCCTTAATTTTGATTTGAATAGTAATTAAGTTATGTGATGGTGACTCTATTTTTTTCATAACTTAATGATTAGTAAACCTATACTACTGCACATCTTGAGTTTTTACTGGAAGTAATCCACATCTTGAATTTTTGCTATTTTTGCAAATGGGAAAGAAAAAAAAATCTTTCAAGTTTAATCAGTTTCAGACAGAGTTATGACTTAGAGTAATGTTTCATAGTGTGATGTGCAATTGATTTTAAATTTTTATAGTCACCACCTCTCATACTACAGTCAATTTTAGTGATAATTATTGTAATGTTATGGGAACTATGTATTTATTTATGATGTACTGACTGTCATTTGCCATTAGTGTTAAACAATTTTTTAGACTTAAGTTAGAAGTAAAAGTTAAGTGTACTAAAGTAGGGCATTTAGTCTCATTTTTTCGTGTACTGTGGTGGAGGAGAACCACCTCCAAGGGAACTAATCTCGGTGCATTTCCTTGCTACCTGCCACTTGAACCTGTAGAAGGTGTGGACAGCTGTGTGAGAAAGTGTGTTAAAGCTCATTGAAAAAATGAAAGTGCATGTGAAAAGTACTGAACATTGAGTAAGTGAAATTTTCTGTAAAATGGACAGTAATGCACAGTATAATTTTTTTTCCCGCAACTCATGAGCATTTATTTCGTTTAGCAAGACAGGACTTGTACAAAGTGATATGTATTTTAAAATGTAATCTTCACTTAACAAAAAAGGACATCACTTATGATGAAGATGTGTAATTTTAAAAAAAAATAATAACTTCTAGAGATTTTGTGATATTGTACAACAATACACTGTATGTAATTATTTTGTATAGGGATTTCCGTATGCCCAGTTCATATAAGTATAATTTTGAAAACTTTGTAGTTTTTGATAAGATTTCTTGTGTGATATTTTTTGTGTGTAGATTTTAAACCCAATTTTGTGGCATCACCTGTGGTCATTATTTGCAGTATCTATCTGGTGAATCCAGCGAGTTGGTGATGTGACGAAGCAAGCTGGGATAGTTTTAATTCCCCTCTTGTTTTGCCAGCTGCCTCCTTAAAATTCACTTTTTTTCATTTTGAACTAATTAACATTAACATACATGAGTATAATTTGCATTTTCGTAAAAGGGAAAGGTTGGCCCTCAGTTTTAAAGAATATAGCACCAGATCTAATTTTATGCTTAATTTTATGTATGTAATTGATTTTCTAAGTTATTTTGACTATTACTAGTTAGTATCTTTTGTTATAGGGTGAAATCAGTAATTGTTTCATAACTTAAATTCTATTGTTGACATATAAACATATATAAATTCAGTAATAATTGTAACCATTTGGAAGATGAAATACTAGTAATCTTAAAGTATCTGTTTGGCTATATTCGAAAACATGTTAGCAAAACCAGCCCTTCATGAATTCCAAAGTAATTAACATTTTTGTCAAAAGTATTATTTGCATAACTGTATTTGTTATGATTTAAACAAATAATTCGGCCTAACTTGTGTAGTAGAAGAAACTATTTACAAGAAGATGTATTCAGTTAATATAATTAGTTAAGTTTTAATTGTACTTTCTGTAAATTAAACTTCGAACAGTGTGTAGTCTCAGCACCTATTATTGTGATGATATATAAGGGCCCAATTTTTGGTCATGAGACAGTCAGTCCAGCTTGCTTCGTTAATCACCACCTCACTGGATTCACCAGATACATATGGCAAATAGGTAACTGGATGAGTAACCTGTGCTGATTAGAACAACAATGCTTCAAATTAACTGTGGAATAAGTGTTAAATAATTAGGCCATGTATAAAAACAGTGACAGTGTCTGCTCCATATGTGCCTGATTATTCTTCAAGAACTGTGAACTTTGTGGTTAGGTGTTACTGCTCATAGACGTTCAACAGGAAACTGTTGTAGCAGTATGTGGATGTTCGCCTGCAAACTATTAATGAGGCTTATGGAAAGTTAACCAATAGTGTACTGGCCGTATAAATATGAATATTGGGGGAGATTGTAAAAAGTGAAAGTAAAATACAGTGAAATGCAACTATGCATCTGTTGGCTACATTATTTACAGTAGTCACTGTCCAAATTACAACCCCATATTTCAGCCAATATATCAGCACTGAGGACAACAAATGAAGAAATAAAAGCAGGTGGAACCGCCACAGTACTACTGTGTAACATCTCCTCTGTGGAATGACAAATCTTAACTTGTAACATACTGGACCCCTTGGACTATCTGTTATGCTAAGTGGTAGATTTGCAGTGGTGCGTGCAGGACCTCTTTGTGACTTGCCTGCTCGGTGGCAGCGTAGTCAGCCTCTGCACTTTCTTGACATGTAATCTTACCTGCCTTTACCTGCAATTCAGCCCCTTGTACTTTATTTGGCACCCTGTGGATTCTTGACACAGTAAATATGGAGAACTAAGGTTTTGGAGAGGAATTCCAGTGCTACTACATAATGCAATGCAGTTCTGATAAAAGCAATTATATTCTACAGTTTCATTGGCCTCAAAATCCTGTGATACAATTTATTACAAACAAGTTGCAAAATCATAATTTGTACAATGGAATCAGATATGCCCCTCTAAGTGAGTTTTAGGACCACTGATGGATACCGATTGCATTTTGTTGTTGTCTCAATCAGGCTAATCCCAACTGTGATCGTATTAATATAAATCGCTCAGCTGCCACGCAGATCTTTCAGTGCACAAGTCCAGGATCTTGTATTATCAGATGCCATGGAACTCTGTCTTTACTTATACTTGATGTTGTTGGTGTTGTGGTCTTCAGTCCTGAGACTGGTTTGATGCAGCTCGACATGCTACTTTGTCCTGCGCAAGCTGCTTCATCTCCCAGTATGTACTGCAGCCTACATCCTTCTGAATCTGCTTAGTGTATTCATCTCCTGGTCTCACTCTACGATTTTTACCCTCCACGCTGCCCTCCAATACTAAATTGGTGATCCCTTGATGCCGCAGAACATGTCCTACCATCAATTCCCTTCTTCTAGTCAAGTTGTGCCACAAACTCCTCTTCTCCCCAATCCTATTCAGTACCTCCTCATTAGTTATGTGATCTACCCATCTAATCTTCAGCATTCTTCTGTAGCACCACATTTCGAAAGCTTCTATTCTTTTCTTGTCCAAACTATTTATCGTACATGTTTCACTTCTATACATGGCTACACCCCATACAAATACTTTCGGAAACGACTTCCTGACACTTAAATCTATACTCGATGTTAACAAATTTCTCTTCTTCAGAAACGCTTTCCTTGCCATTGCCAGTCTAGATTTGATATCCTCTCTACTTTGACCATCATCAGTTATTTTGCTCCCCAAATAGCAAAACTCCTTCACGAATTTAAGTGTCTCATTTCCTAATCTAAATCCCTCAGCATCACCCGACTTAATTCGACTACATTCCATTATCCTCGTTTTGCTCTTGTTGATGTTCATCTTATATCATCCTTTCAAAAGACTGCCCATTCCGTTCAACTGCTCTTCCAAGTCCTTTGCTGTCTCTGACAGAATTACAATGTTATCGGCGAACCTTAAAGTTTATATTTCTTCTCCATGGATTTTAATACCTACTCCGAATTTTTCTTTTGTTTCCTTTACTGCTTGCTCAATATACAGATTGAATAACATCGGGGAGAGGCTACAACCCTGTCTCACTCCCTTCCCAACCACTGTTTCCCTTTCATGTCCCTCGACTCTTATAACTGCCATCTAGTTTCTGTACAAATCGTAAATAGCATTTTGCTCCCTGTATTTTACCCCTGCCACCTTCAGAATTCGAAAGAGAGCGTCCCAGTCAACATTGTCAGAAGCTTTCTCTAAGTCTACAAATGCTAGAAATGTAGGTTTGCCTTTTCTTAATCTAGCTTCTAAAATAAGTATTAGGGTCAGTATTGCTAAACGTGTTCCCATACTTCTACGGAATCCAAACTGATCTTCCCCGAGGTTGGCTTCTACCAGTTTTTCCATTCGTCTGTAAAGAATTCACGTTAGTATTTTGCAGCTGTGACTTATTAAACTGATAGTTCGGTAATTTTCACATCTGTCAACACCTGCTTTCTTTGGGATTGGAATTATTATATTCTTCTTGAAGTCTGAGGGTATTTCGCCTGTCTCATACATCTTGCTCACCAGATGGTAGAGTTTTGTCAGGACTGGCTCTCCCAAGGCTGTCAGTAGTTCTAATGGAATGTTGTGTACTCCCGGGGCCTTGTTTCAATTTAGGTCTTTCAGTGCTTTATCAAACTCTTCACGCAGTATCATATCTCCCATTTCATCTTCATCTACATCCTCTTCCATTTCTCTTCCATTTCGATAACATTGCCCTCAAGTACATCGCCCTTGTATAGACTCTCTATATACTCCTTCCACCTTTCTGATTTCCCTTCTTTGCTTAGAACTGGGTTTCCATCTGAGCTCTTGATATTCTTACAAGTGGTTCTCTTTTCTCCAAAGGTCTCTTTAATTTTCCTATAGGCAGTATCTATCTTACCCCTAGTGAGATAAGCCTCTACAGCCTTACATTTGTCCTCTAGCCATGCCTGCTTAGCCATTTTGCACTTCCTGTCGATCTCATTTTTGAGACGTTTGTATTCCTTTTTGCCTGCTTCATTTACTGCATTTTTATATTTTCTCCTTTCGTCAATTAAATTCAATATTTCTTCTGTCACCCAAGGATTACTATTAGCTCTCATTTTTTTACCTACTTGATCCTCTGCTGCCTTCACTACTTCATCCCTCAAAGCTACCCATTCTTCTTCTACTGTATTTCTTTCCCCCATTCCTGTCAAATGTTCCCTCATGCTCTCCCTGAAACTCTGTACAATCTCTGGTTTAGTCATTTTATCCAGGTCCCCTCTCCTTAAATTCCTACGTTTTTGCAGTTTCTTCAGTTTTAATCTACACTTCATAACCAATAGATTGTGGTCAGAGTCCACATCTGCCCCTGGAAATGTCTTACAATTTAAAATCTGGTTCCTAAATCTCTGTCTTACCATTATATATAATCTCTCTGAATCCCGTCAGTATCTCCAGGCTTCGTCCATGTATACAACCTTCTTTTATGATTCTTGAACCAAGTGTTAGCTATGATTAAGTTGGGCTCTGAGCAAAATTCCACCAGGCGGCTTCCTCTTTCATTTCTTACCCCCAATCCAAATTCACCTACTACGTTTCCTTGTCTTCCTTTTCCTACTACCGAATTCCAGTCACTCATGACTATTAAATTTTCGTCTCCCTTCACTATCTGAATAATTTCTTTTATCTCATCATACATTTCTTCAATTTCTTCATCATCTGCAGAGCTAGTTGACATATAGACTTGTACTACTGTTGTAGGCGTGGGCTTCGTGTCTATCTTGGAC
The DNA here is from genome assembly GCF_021461385.2 of Schistocerca piceifrons. Lineage (NCBI taxonomy): Eukaryota > Metazoa > Arthropoda > Insecta > Orthoptera > Acrididae > Schistocerca > Schistocerca piceifrons. The sequence continues at coordinate 877,604,913 of NC_060140.1, forward strand.
ACAACAATGCATTCACTGTGCTGTTTGTAGTAGCTTACCCGCATTCCTATTGATTTATTCATTATTAAACCTACTCCTGCATTACCCCTGTTTGATATTTATTTATAACCCTGTATTCACCTGACCAAAATTCTTGTTCAAAAAATGGCTCTGAGCGCTATGGGACTTAACATCTGTGGTCATCAGTCCCCTAGAACTTAGAATTACTTAAACCTAACTAACCTAAGGACATCACACACATCCATGCCCGAGGCAGGATTCGAACCTGCGACCGTAGCGGTCACGCGCTTCCGGACTGAAGCGCCTAGAACCGCACGGCCACGCGTACGCGTACACCACCATTACTCTACCATGCAAACATAGGTGTTACACTCGTCTGGTTTGAGACGTTCCATGGGGGGGTCCACCAGGGGCCGAACCGCACAATAACCCTGGGTTCGGTGTGGGGTGGCGGAGAGGTGAAGCGGACTTCAGTAGTCATCGTGGGGTTGCGGACCACTGCGGCTGCGGCGGGGACGGAGCCTCTCCATTGTTTCTAGGTCCCCAGTTAACATAACATAACATATTATGAGAGGGAAAGTTGCTACTCACCATATAGCATCTCTGCTATATGGTGAGTAGCAACTTTCCTTTTTATAATATTGTTGAAAACCATAATACAGAAAGACTAGATCTTAGATGTCATATCCGATATGTATTGGAAATAAAACTTAAATATAGACAGTTGATGTACTTTTGTTCATGAAATATACTTTCTTCATTGTTAGAAGTGTTAAGAAAAATCCAGGCTATACATTCCTTATGCTACAAAGTGCAAAGTGTTGGGCTTTCTTTTGCAGTTCTGACAGTTGTTAAATTTTTATTTATTATGTGTCTGTTGTTGTACTTAATAGATGATGTGTGCCACCACTATTTGCAGTCTTTCTTCTTATAATTTTCAATGAATTTGTAAAACATACAGGCGATGTCTTTTATTCCACATACTACCATGACATATTTCCTCAGGAATCTGTGAACCACATTACAAGTTTTAGTATCATTTTAGATCATGATTGTGAGGATAAAATTGCCCTGAATTGGAGGTCCTCATAACGCCAGTGACTAGAAATCATATTGTAATTCAACAGCCTCTCCTTGCAGCTTACAACCTCTTTCATTACTGTACTGTATTCTTTTTCATTAAGCAGCAGCTCTGAAAAACATAGATAATTATGAAAACCACTGGCTCCCAACTGCTTAAGTAACAGAATGTGGGTGAATTTCTTTCTTTGCATTAGCCCCTTTGCCCACAGTTTTCTTACAGCTCCCCCCTCCCCTTTGCTCTCTTAAACAGCTAAGGCAAACCTCCTTTTCTGTTCCTGTGTAAAACCAAGTGAGATCTCATAGAAGTTAAAATCAATGAACTTAAGTGAGCAAATTGCAACAATAGGGCCAAGTGCAGTCAGTTGGGATGTGTGTAGGCTGCCATTAAATTGGTTAGTTGGTCATTAAATTGGTGCCTGTTTAGGGGCCTTTAACATAAGAAGGTGTTCAACAGTTTTCATCTACTGTTGCAGAAAACTGAATGTTAAGTATAGTCGCTGGTTCAGCAACAGAGCAAAAACTAGGACACTAAGGCATTACTATATATAAAACACCCGTACTTTACTGAAATTGAATATTAAATTAATACTACAATCTACAGAAAGTATTTTAGTGATAAGTAAGATACAGTAAGCTATGTGAGATCAGAATATTTATAGTTGACTCAGACTCTGGTCAAGGAAAAGGACTGTACAGTATTGATATGTTAAAGAAATAAAAACTCTCAGGATAATTTGCTACCTTCCCAGATTAGGCAGATTGACGACTGCCAGGTTTCAAATTCACTGCTTCAAACTTGCATATTTTGTTTTCTTTGGAGCAGCTACTTCTACTCTTACTATCCAATGATTTTTTTTACTTGAATGTATCTCATTGTCCTGTCCTGATTTTAGTTACAGAATGGCATTAAAATTACCATCGTCCTGTTTGTAGAGGAACTTAACGTAATTCTCTAGTAAATGGAAGAAACGATAATTATGATCTAAACATACTCTGTCACAATTATAGTATAAGTTGTTGCAGAATGAACATCATATATGACTTACATATAATGGGAATTTTATATTTTTTCTATAGAATGACATATTGGTTGGGATTCAGTGAATTTTTATTTGGGATTTTACATACCATAAGCCAGTAGTGGGGTTGATGACAATGGCTGACTGACTTGTAATGATGATTGATAGAAGGATTATCAATGTGCCATTATGCTTACAATAGGGGTATGTTAGGACCAATTTTCGGGGCCTGTATAGATGAATCCAAGTCATTATTGTAGGTTATGTCGACCACACTTCATCCTCTAGCAACTCAGTGAAGAACCCATTAGGGAAGGGATCCTGTGGTAGGGGGCAGTATGGAATTTTGTCTTTGAGGCTTTTGTCTTCTTTCTTCCTTGTACCTACTCTGTCTTCCCATGTTCCTACCAATGTAGGATGGCATGAGGCAGTATCACATGTATGTCTACATGAAACACACACTGTTAACTTGCGCAGACATTGTATTTGGAAGTAATACATATGATATATTATGAAAAGGATAGTTGCTGCTCATCATATAGCAGAGATGCTGATTCACAGATAGGCACAACTAAAAGATTGTCGCAAGTAAGCTTTCGGCCAAAAAGGCCTTCATCTGAAATAGACCACACACATACACATGTTAGTCACATCACAAAAACCAGGGGGAGAATGGATGGAAATCATTCCCTAAATGGGGACAGACTAACATATAAAAGAAAGTAAAGCATTAGTTCATAGAGAAAATTGACTGTCAGCTGTACTTGTTGATGTAATTATTTCTTGGGATGTGCAGGAATATTATCAAGAATAAACAAAGTAACAAACTTAGGAAGAACCTTAAGAGCAGGCCTTTTATTAGATATTTTCATATATGTAACGTATAACTAAAAAGAGGGTTTTAAGGTTCAAATTATGGTCAGAAAAGGGAGAAAAGTTTCTAAAATTACTTACAAAAATGTGAAAAAAAGGTGTTCATGAAATTACTTTTATTTGGGTTTGAACTAGCTGTGCTAACTTCCTTTGACCCCTTTACAGTGTTCTGTTACCTATATTACACACATCACATCAGTGTTTTTGAAACTATATCACTGGTGCTTTGAGCTCAATTGCTCATTATATATGGAGAAACTGCACTCAACATCTACAGAAACTGATGGAGATGTAGTCAGCATCTTTAAAGGAAGTTCAGGCAAAGCTGCAAAGTTTTCCACATGTGATTTGTTCTTCAAATTTAATTTCCACCAAGGATGCTCGCAACACTCATCAACTTCCTCCACTGCTCCTCCTCCTCCACACCTTCTTCTTCCAAATTCCGAATCATGTCAGGCAAATAGTTATGGCCATATACAACAAAAAGTTCCAACTGTTATGTTTTTGTTGTTGACTAGTGGTTGGCTCTGCTTGATGGTTGCTGCATCTATTGAGTGTAGGGCACATGCAAATTGGTTGATTTTATCAAAGTTTTTGCACAAGAAAATTGCCCATCTTATCCAACTTTCCCACCTTGTGATGACAGAAGCTGTGGAAATTGGAGCCCTCTCAGTTGTTGATTCAGAACTTGATGACTGGTAATCTTTCTCAGAATCTGCTTCAGGGCAGCTATTAAGTCATTTACCCTACAGTATTTTTTCCCTGATATTGCCACAAACACGGTTTAGACCATATTCAACACGTCACATGGTTGAGGTTGGGGTACATGCCTTTCAATTGTTAGGCAGCCAAAAGTCTGTAGCGAGGTCGATCATTCGCCAAAAGCCTGACTTTTTCATATTGTGTGTCCCCTGGCCACAGTGTCCTACATGAGTCATTGAATGTTGCACTCTAATGCAGCTATTTGTCTTCTCAACTTGGTTCATTTTTTTTTTTTTTTTTTTTAATGTACATTTTACATTCACCAGATAATGGAACATCCAGCACATTCAAAATATATCTTTGAGATCATCAGTAGCTTCATCTAAAATGAAGCCCACTTCATGATTGCTGACCACCCATTTTATTTCCTCGAAAACATTCTCATAAATTGGTGGTATGTAACTTTTTCTCAGAGTGCTCTCATCTGGTATTGACATTTTTCTGTACTTTTCAAGAAATTATTTGCATGCAGGATTGTTTATCTTGTGGCCTGGGATTCCTGGCTGGATTAATGTCATGGCAAGATCTGCGAGAAACTTACTCAAAGACTGCTGTTTTTCAGATCCTGAAATGAATGTGTCTATCAGAGTACTTTGCTTAGGTTTTGGCTTGTGAAGTTCAGTGTTGTTTAAATGTTTGTTGTTCTTGATATGCTCGTTTATTCTGTTTCATAGATTCCTGTCATTGATTGTAATATTTACTTTGCAGACAGCACATTGCAGAATGATGCCATCAGTTTTGACAAGCTGAGTCTTACAATCTTCTGAAAGTGCACACTTCTCCTTCTTAACCTTTGGCAAGATTTTGGTATCAGATCTGTTCTGGTAAAACATTAACATGGACAACAAGGCAGTACACAGTCAATAAATAGGAACCGTTAAATTTATATGAGCACTAACTGAATTCAGGTTTCAGCTGTTGCAGCACCATTGTTTAAATTTTATTTGATTTTACAGCTGCAGGTTGACGATTGGTACTGATTTTAACTGTTGTTGCTGAGATTTTCCATTTTTACTGGTGATCTGAATAATTTCTGGTGATTTTCACAAATTATTTTTTAAATATTTATTAGCCGTTGTTGATGTCTGATAAACAAAACCTAAAAATCATGTTTAAGGTACGAGTAGGAAAAAAAAATTATCTAATGTATTAAAACCACATATGAAAATGGGAGAAATGTGCTTAAGCATGGAACAGAAGGGAAAATGTACAAAATCTAGTAATCTCACGAAAAGGTGCAACAAATTGTGCTTATTTTGCTTCAGTCCTGTTCTGAAATGCATATATTGACATGTCTGTGTGAAAATAGCTGTATTTCTGGAAAGGTTCTGCACCTTAAAATCCCTTCTTTGCTTATTACATTTCGTAGGAAAAGTAGGTCAAAGCTATAAATGAAAAGTAAGGAAACACATGTTTGGAATAACCAGGAAGGTTTGATGTACTATGGAGAAATTTCATCATTAGAATGTATATAAAAAAATGGGGGTTAGAGGCTGTGCATGCTGTTAAATATTAAGATGTTGTGTGGCTAAGTTTGGGTAGGTACTGGAGAATAAAGGGTAGGCAGACTCACGGAAGGGATGGCCTAAGCCTAGGTCATGTGAATCCATGGAAGGAACGCCCTGTACCATTTCTTACAGTAGCACTCAAAAGTATTTTCCAGCATAAAATTTTGTTATTATTTCTCTTAAAATAAAACACTATCGAACAATGTCTTGAGTATAGTGGAGAGCAGTATAACTGCAATTTCTTTAAGGTGTCAGGTTTCTACTTATTTGTTTACAGTTTGTACTGCTGGATGAACGTAACTTTTAGCAAGCTCAAAAGTATTTTGACATGCAATTTGCTCTGTGAATTCATGGACATTACTTGCTTCTTAGTTCTGATTTCTACTGATATTTAGATATTTACTTGCAGTGATTATTTCAATACGCTGAAATGTAAGGAATATTGCAGTGCCTTTAGAAACACTGTGATAACTTCATTAAAGCAAGGACTGAAACAAACCGAAGTTGCTCATAATTTTAAAGTGTCTCATCAGCTCATTAGTACATGGAAAAAATGATATAATAAATGAAAGACTGTCGAAAATAAACTTCACAGTGGACATAAAAAAAATCTCCTAAAGTCAATCATATCATAAATTTATCAGCAAGTAATCTTTGCTTGTCGGCTGTAATGATATAAAGAGAACTGAAAGAAAAATATGACATCGACATTCTCATTTCCACTGCAAAACAATGCTTGAAACTCTTTGGATTACAGGGACAAAAACTGACGAATAAGCCTTTAGTATCTACAAAAAACAGGAGGGCTCAATTTGTGTTTGCAAAACGGCACAGATCATCGTCAAGTTCAGACTGGTCTAAAATTCTGTGGAGTGATGAGAGCAAATTTAATTTAATGTCATCTGATGGTAGAAAGTGTGTTCAATGTCCTGTAAATAAAAGATATGACTTTTGGTACCAAATTCCCACGCTCAAATATAGAGGTGGCAGTGGATGGTTTGGGGATGTTTTTTACACTCAGGAGTTGGACTGTTAGTTTGAATTGAAGGTAATATAGATTGATTCGTTTATGAAAAAGTATTGAAGACTCAAATGCTACTATATATTAAATGTCACATGCCAGCTGAATGGTATCTTCAACAACATAACAATTCCAAGCACAAGTCCAACTACATTAGTTATTTTTTAAAACACAAAAAGTCTTGGTTTTGTAGTGCCCAAGTCAAAGTTCAGATCTGAATCCTATAGAACATCCGTGGGAGGAGTTGGATCACAGAATAAGATTAAAAAATTATTCGCACAAAGGCACTTTCATTGAAGCTCTCAAAAATGAATGGGATAAAATTCCAATGGATTGATTCCAAAAGTTGGTCGACTCAGTGCTGGCATCATGTCAGGCTGTCATAAAAGCCAAGGGATAGCTCCCTAAATACTGATTTGCTTATTATGCTAGATGATAATTATGTGTTAAAAATGTTTTTTTCAACAATGTTAAAATATTTTTGCTCCACCATTATCCTCATTAAAAAAAAATTACACTCTCTTATGTTATGAACATGGGTTATTTGGTGACTATTCTGTAGAACACAGTATATCCATCGATGAAATAAATTATTGATTTTCATGTTTTATATTCGTTTTTAATTAATACAATTAATATGTTTGTCAAAATACTTTTGAGCGCTACTGTATATGTGATGAAGTGAGGAGAGGGACACTTGAATCAAGGAGATTAAAAAAGTATTTGCACAGTATTTACCCATAGAATAAGATGTAAGTGCATGTCTTACAGAGGTGAGAAGCTGTAAGTGACAGTTGCCTCACTGTTGAGGTTTTCTCCAAAATAGTTAAACTGTAATAGAGTCACCTGGGAATTTGTATTCACTTTTCCTCAGATTTTGACTTACCACTAATCTGAGATTTCAAGTTAGTCACCTGGGAATTTGTATTCACTTTTCCTCAGATTTTGACTTACCACTAATCTGAGATTTCAAGTTATGAAAAGGGTTGATATTTAAAATGTCATGAAGCTAATAGTTTTTTATCTTTAAATATTTGAGAAACTTAGGCTCTTATAATTAATTACGTAAAGCTGCAAAACGCCAGATGCATATGAGTAACAAAGATGTAAGCTGTATAAGCGTGTCTACTATTTTTCACATTCTTCACTATAAAAAAGGCAATTATGCACTTGGAAACCCATACAATGAAGCAAAAATATACAAACTCAAGAAATTATTTACTAGAATAAAGGACATGATGAACAAAGGAACAGTCAGTGGAACATGCACGAATATTCCTGACAAAGTATGCCAGGTATGACGCAATACTTTGCCAGGTCAAACTGGATTAATTGATGGAGGTTCATTTTCAGATATAAAAAAGTATTAGAATCAGAATTTAAAAGAGCTTTGGAAGACGTAAGATCAAATAAGGCAGACGGGATGGATAGCATTCCATTTGAATTTCTAAAATCATTGGGGGAGCGGCTACAAAATGGCTATACACATTGGTGTGTAGAATATATGAGACTGGCAATATGCCATCAGACTTTCAGAAAAATATCATCCACACAATTCTGAAGATTGCAAGAACTGAGAAGTGCAAGAATCAGCTTAACAGCCCATGCATCCAAGACAATAATGATATACAGAAGACGGCAAAAGAAAATTGAGACTATGTTAGATGATGATCAGTTTGGCTTGAGAAAAGGTAAAGGCACCAGAGATGCAGTCTTGACATTGCTTTTGATAATGGAAGCAAGACTAGAGAAGCATCAAGACATTTTCATTGGATTTGTCGACCTGAAAAAAGTGTTCAACAGTGTAAAACAGTGCAAGATGTTTGAAATTTTGAAAAAAAAATAGGGGAAAGCTATACACAATACTAGCAAACCCAGAAATGCTTTGCATTTTCTAAACATGTATGAGAATTGGATATACACACTAATCTCCTCCTCTCCTCTCTTTCGGCCCATCTCCTCCTCTCCCTCTCTATGTCTATCTCCTCCTCTGCCTCCTCCTCTCTCTGTGCATCACTTCCTACTCCCTCTCTCTGTTCATCTCCTCTTTCTCCATTTCTGTTTCCATTCCCCATCCTCCTCCTTTCCCTCTGTCCATCTCCTATTCCCCCCTCTCTCTCTGACCATCAATCTTCTTTATTTTATTGCAAATTCACATTCTGCAGATGTATTCTTCATAAGCCAACAAGTCATAAATACAAGAGGAACTTCAGTGTAGGGGAAAGTTGGCAACTTTCTTTCTTTGTTCCCTTTTAGTTTATGATAAATATTCTTTTCCATGTATAGAGATCCCAGTGCACACAGTTTGAAGCAGTGGTGGGAGACATAAACAGCACATGATGGGAGAAGCAGTCTGGGTGGTAGGGGTAAGGAGGCGGCTGCAGCAGCAAGGGGAAGCATAGCTGGATAAGGGTTGGGAACAGTTAAAGTGCTGCTCGTGGGAGCATATGGAGATGAGGTGGGGGAAGGGTAGGGCAGCTAGGTACAGTCAAGAGGGTAGATGAAGGGTGGGGCAGTGGGGGAACAGAAAAAGAGAGAAATAAGAGAGCAGTAGGTGGTTTAGTGGAATAGAAGACTGTGTATGCTGGAGTGTGAACAGAGAAAGAGATTGGTGGATCAAGGACTCTTGACTCATGAATACTGAGGCCCAGAGGGTTATGGGATATGTTGCAGAGAGAGTGCCCACCTGCACAGTCCAGAAAAGCTGGTGTTGGCAGGCTGGGAAGCGGTCTTTGTACTGAAGAATGTAGGGTTGGGCAAAGTGCTAAGCATCTTGATGGCCCAGCTGTTTTTAGCCACAGGTTGTTAGTGGCCATTCATGTGCTTGTTAGTTGTCATGTGCACATAGAACACAGCACAGTGGTTGCAGCTTAGCTTATGGGTCATGTGACGGGTAGCCCTGCCTTTGATGGGATAGTTGATACTTGTGACCAGACTGGAGTAGGTGTTGTTGGCAGGATCTATGCAACAGGTCTTGCATCCAGGTCTGTTATAGGAATATGACCCATGAAGCAAGGAGTTTGGAGCAAGGGTTGAGTAGGGATGGGAGAGGATATTGTGTAGGTTCAGTGGGCAGCAGAAAACCTCTGTGGGAGGGGTGGGAAGGGTAGTGGGAAGGATATTCCTCATTTTTGTGTATGACAAGAGGTAGTCAGAATACTGGTGGAGAATGTGATTCAATTGCTCTAGATGTGGGTGGTCACGAGGGGAATGCTCCCGTGTGGCAGATGGTGGGACTTTAGGAGGTGATGAGTGACTGGAGAGAAGAGGCACAGATTTGTTTCTGTGCAAGGTTGGGAGGGTATGTAAAGTCTGTAAAGGGCTCAGTGAGATCCTTCGTATATTTTGAGAGGGACTGCTCGTCACTACAGGTGCGATGACCACAGGTGATTAGGCTGAGTGGAAGGGACTTCTTGATATGGAATTGGTGGCAGCTGTTGAAGTGGAGGTATAGCTAGTGAGTGATAGTTTTGGTATGGATGGAGGTACTGATGTAGCCATCTTTGAGGTGGAGGTCAACATCAAGGGAAATGGCTTGTTGTGTTGAGGAGGACCAGGTGAAACAAATGGGGGAGGTGTCGAGCTGTGGATAGGGTGTCCTCACCCTCAATACAGATCATAAACATGTTGTCTGTGAATCTGAACCAGGTGAGGGCTTGGAATTCTGGATGATTAAGGAAGGATTCCGCTAGAGGCACCATGAGTTGGTTGGCGTAGGACTGTGTCATGCGAGTGCCCATTGCTGTACCCCAGATTTGTTTGTAGGTAATGCCTTCAAATGAGCAGACATTGTGGGTGAGGATATAGTTTGTAATGGTGACCAAGAAGGCAGTTGTAGGTTTGAAATCTATTGGATTTTCTGAAAGGTAGTATTCAATAGTGGCAAGGCCGTGGGCTTCATTGATGTTAGTGTACAGGGAGGTGGGAGGTAACATCAATAGTAATGAGCAGGGCACTATGTGGTAAACGAATAGGAACTTTGAAGACTCAGTGGAGAAAATGGTGATGTGTTTTATATAGGAGGATAGGTTGCTGGTAATAGGCTGAATGTTGGTCTATGAGAGCAAGATTCTCTCAGTGGGGACACTGTAGCTGACCACAATTGGGCATCCTATTATAAGCATCATCTGTCCCATCAAAGGCGGGTCTACCTGTGAAACAAGTCAAGTGATCTAAAAGCCGAGCTGCAACCACTGTTCTGCATTCTACATGGGCGTGACAACCAATAGTCTGTCTCTATCCACATGAATGGTCACCCACAATCTGTGGCCAAGAAACAGCTGGACCACCCAGCTGCTGAGTACACTGCCCAAAACAGTATTCTTCATTTCAATGGCTGATCACAACCTGTGCCATCTGGATGCTTCGTACCAGCACCAGCTTTTCTGAACTGTGCAGGTGGGAACTCTTCCTGCAATATTGAGCTCTGTTCAAATAATTCTAGAACACTCCTTTTTTGTGTGTGTGTGTGTGTGTGGGGGGGGGGGGGGGGGGTGGGGTATATAATTGCCAGAAGTTTCATTGTTGTATGTCTGTTAGTTATTGTTCAGTGCTATATTGAGTAGAATGTTGTGTCACACAGTTTGCAAATTTCAAGATGGCAGAGTTAGAGGAGCAATGTGTGTGCATTAAATTTTGTGTGAAACTCAAGAAAACTTTTACAGAGACACATCAAATGATGCAGGAATCCTACGGTGATGAGTGCTTAAGCTGTACTCGGTGTCACAAACAGTTCACACTGTTTGAAAATAGCTGGGCAGAAGTTAAAAATGATCCTCATCAGGATGCCCTTCAATGTCCACTGACAATGCTGATGTCAGAAATGTCAACAAAATTGTCATGCCAATCAAAGGATGACTGACTGAGAGGTTGCAGAAGAATCTAACATTTCAGTTGGATCATGTCATGAAGTCCTGTCACAGTATCTTGAAATGTATCGTGTTGCCACCCAGTCTGTGGCATGGCTCATGAATCAAGACCAGAAAGACCTTGTTGGTGCATGCCTATTGCACAAAAAAAAAAATGAAATCACTGTGCTGCCTCATCCTTTTTACTCTCCAGACCTGCTGACTGTTTTAGTTTCCAAAGTTGAAAACCCCGTTGAAAGGATGAGGATTTGCAATGATAGATGAGATAAAAGAAAATTCACACAATCCAGCAAGAGGCATACCAAGATTGCCTTTGGAAGTGGAAACAGTGTCAGGAGTGGTGTATCAACTGTGGAGGAGAATATTTCAAAGGAGACTACAGACAGTAAATAAAAGATAAGCATAAAAAGTTTTGTGTACAATGTTCCGGAATTTTCTGAACAGACCTCGTATATCTTACGTTCCTGTAACCCTCCTGGCCTCAGCCTCCATTAGTCAATGTCCTTCACCCGTGTATCCCCTTTCCTGTTCACTCTCCAGCACACACAGCCTTCTATTCCAGCAATGCACCCACAGCCTTTTTACCTCTCTCTTTTTCTGCTCTCCTGCCCCGCCCTCTGTCTAACAATGTGACTGCACCTAGCTGCCCTACCCTTCCCTCACTTCATCCATGTGTTCTTTCATAAGTAGCACTTTATTGTCCCCCACTCCTACACTGCCATCATTCCCCTTCCTGCTCCAGCCATCTCCTTACCCCTACCACCCAGATTGCTTCTCCCCTCATGTGCTGTTGCTCAGTGTGTGGCCTTGGCAGCCACACAGAGACTGGACATATGAGCGTGAGATGTGTGTGTGTGTGTATGTGTGTGTCATGTAATTCAGAAGAAGGCTTTAGGACTGAAAGCTTATGTGTTAAGCAGTCTTCTTGTTGTGCCTGTCTGTGACTTAACATCTCTGTTATATGATAAGTAGCAATCTGTCCTTTTCATAATATTGTCATTATTCCATTTTCCATTGTGTGTGTGTGTGTGTGTGTGTGTGTGTGAGAGAGAGAGAGAGAGAGAGAGAGAGAGAGAGATACCATCTCATCTTATAAGAGCTGTACAGGATTTATATATGAATAACAAAATACAATTAAAAATAGCTGGCAGCAGACATAATAAAGCTGAAATAAACCAAGGAATTAGACAAGGGTTTCCCCTACACCCACTCTTTTTAGACATGACTTTGACTCAGGTGCACACAATGAGCAACTTCTTCTTCTTCTTCTTCTTCTTCTTCTTGCATTATGGCCCCTGTAGGACCATGGGTAGCCCCTTTGTGAGCTGTATTTTCCTCTTCTTATCCCAGAAGCTCTTCATTCTTTCTCTTCTTCTCTCCCACTCTTCTTCCGAGATCTTCAGCATAATTTTCTTCTGTCGGCTCCACTGGTGACACTCTAATCTTTTCCTGTATTCTTCTCTGTCTTTGATCCCTGGCATATTGGTCGTTGTATATTTGTTCCTCCAATTTTCGTTTCCTTTGACCTTGATCCCCAATTCCAACCACTCCTTCTGAAGTTCAACAACCCACTTGGTTCCTGTCTTTCCCTTGTCCTCCCTGTTGTTTCCCACACTATCTTCATCATTCTGCCCATACTCATCCTAATTACATGTCCAGCAAACCTTGCCCTTTTGAGTCTGCTTCCCCGGATATTGTTCTCATGTTGCAGTACAGTTCTTACCTAGGTTTTTGCATCCATCTCTCTCGATCTCTTTTGGGACCTAGTATTTGCTCTCTTCTTTCTTTAGTTGTTCTGCCCCAATTCTTTCTAGTGTCATCGTCTCAGCAGCATATAATACTGCACCCCTTACCATTGCCTTGTAGTGGCATATCTTTGCCTCTGCCGATATATTCTTTTTATTGTATATCTCTCTCGTCATACAGAAGGTTGACCTCATCTTCCTTATCCTCTCTGTTATTCCCTCCTTGCTCCTGTTCCTTCCTGTTATAAATTCTCCCAGGTATTTAAATTTGTCCACCAATTGCACAGTGCCTTCTGGTGTTTCTCAATCTGCAATGGTATTTAATGTCTTTGTCTTGTTATAGGTGATCCTGCAAAGGCTAGGCAGTCTGCTTGAGTCCTGTTGTCCTTTTTGTCCCCCCACAGGGGTCTTTGGTATTTCAATTTCCTCGTTTATTGCTCTCCACTGCCTGATCATTTCGCCCAGTGCTATATTGAACAACAATAGTGACAGTCCATTTCCCTGTTTAACACCAGTCTCGATCTCAAATTCTTCTGACAGTGCTCCTCTAAATCTTACCCTTGCTTTTGGTTCTGTCGGAATTTCTTTTATGAGTTCTTTTGTAGTTCCATCTAGTCCTCTGTTCTTCAGGATTCTAAGAAGACTCCGTCTGTCGATGGAGTCATATGCCTTTGTGAAGTCCACAAAGGTTATTACTGTCTTTTGTTTTTTAAGGCCCTATGTTCTGTCAGTTGCTTCAGCAACTTGCCTGATTGACAAGCCTTCTGTGCATAATGTGTTGATGCAGACTCATTGTTGGTTGTGATTGTCCTTCGTGGCATTGTGGATGTTCACTCTACTGTTCCACGGATGTTTTTGATGTATCCATACTTCCACTTTACTTTCAAATGAAATGTTATAATCCATTCCAGTGGGGTGTTCTACCCATACAGTAGGACTCTTGGTAACTGTGTGTATGTTTACAAACAACATTAGGGGAGACTTACCAATCAGTACAGGAATGGTAACAGCATCAACACACACATATAACTTATCGGAGTGATGCAACACTTTTGTTTGATAAGTGTATAACATATTGATAAACAAGCAGTTTCTCAGGGTAAAACATACTTGTGTTCATCTGAAGTGTATGTGTGGAGGAATCAATGTTCTGATATTTTTGCACAATTAACAATAAGTGAAACATCCTCTAATTCAATCTATATAAAAGATATTAAATTTGACATTTAGTGATGAGTGGTGGCCTCAGTGACCATCTAATACCCTGATTGTAAAGATCAGTCCACACATTTATGAGATATCAATTTTTAAAGATTTGAGTAATATTGTTCCTATACTATGCAGTCATAACCTTAGTTTTTGAAACATAGTTATTATTAAAACCTCACTGCATGCTCTTTAATGATGTGATCACCATGGGACACTTGGACTTTATATATGATGTGATTTACTGTGTAATTTTGTAGTATTCTGAGGTAGACATTATCTGTCATAGTGCAAAGTCTGCCATCTTAAATGTCTCTGCGCTTTTGTTGCTCAAGGTAACCACTTCACCCCCATCTCCAGCATGCTGAGAGAACCAACCAGAAGTCCTCATGCATGTCACAGTGTGCCCCTTATTGATACACTGCTCAACCACTTGGCCAGTCCACAAGCCGTGCTGACTCATGCTCTCTGACTTTGCCCCACTGACAGCTCACCAGAATGGTCATTACACCATAACTAGCACTATGGTGAGTGTCCAGGGCTCTAATTACACAACATCAGTAAGGTCTCTTCTGTTGTTGTTGTTGTGGTCTTCAGTCCTGAGACTGGTTTGATGCAGCTCTCCATGCTACTCTATCCTGTGCAAGTTTCTTCATCCCCCAGTAACTACTGCAACCTACAGCCTTCTGAATCTGCTTATTGTATTCATCTCTTGGTCTCCCTCTACGATTTTTACCCTCCACACTGCCCTCCAATACTAAATTGGTGATCCCTTGATGCCTCAGAACATGTCCTACCAACCGATCCCTTCTTCTAGTCAAGTTGTGCCACAAATTTCTCTTCTCCCCAATCCTATTCAATACCTCCTCATTAGTTATGTGATCTACCCATCTAATCTTCAGCATTCTTCTGTAGCACCACATTTCAAAAGCTTCTATTCTCTTCTTGTCCAAACTATTTATCGTCCATGTTTCACTTCCATACATGGCTACACTCCATACAAATACTTTCAGAAACGACTTCCTGACACTTAAATCTATACTCGATGTTAACAAATATCTCTTCTTCAGAAACGATTTCCTTGCCATTGCCAGTCTAGATTTGATATCCTCTCTACTTCGACCATCATCAGTTATTGCTCCCCAAATAGCAAAACTCCTTCACTACTTTAAGTATCACCCTACTTAATTCGACTACATTCCATTATCCTTGTTTTGCTTTTGTTGATGTTCATCTTAATATTCTCCTTTCAAGACACTATCCATTCCATTCAACTGCTCTTCCAAGTCCTTTGCTGTCTCTGACAGAATTACAGTGTCATCGGCGAACCTCAAAGTTTTTATTTCTTCTCCATGGACTTTAATACCTACTCCAAATTTTTCTTTTGTTTCCTTTACTGCTTGCTCAATATACACATTGAATAACATCGGGGACAAGCTACAACCCTGTCTCACTCCCTTCCCAACCACTGCTTCTCTTTCGTGTCCCTCGACTCTTATAACTGCCATCTGGTTTCTGTACAAATTGTAAATAGCCATTCGCTCCTTGTGTTTTACCCCTGCCACCTTCAGAATTTGAAAGAGAGTATTCCAGTCAACATTGTCAAAAGCTTTCTCTAAGTCTACAAATGCTAGAAATGTAGGTTTGCCTTTCCTTAATCTATTTTCTAAGATAAGTCGTAGCGTCAGTATTGCCTCACGTGTTCCAATATTTCTGCGGAATCCAAACTGATCTTCCCCGAGGTCGGCTTCTACTAGTTTTTCCATTCGTCTGTAAAGAATTCGCGTTAGTATTTTGCAGCCGTGACTTATTAAACTGATAGTTCGGTAATTTTCACATCTATCAACACCTGCTTCCTTTGGGATTGGAATTATTATATTCTTCTTGAAGTCTGAGGGTATTTCGCCTGTCTCATATATCTTGCTCACCAGATGGTAGAGTTTTGTCAGGACTGGCTCTCCCAAGGCCGTCAGTAGTTCTAATGGAATGTTGTCTACTCCCAGGGCCTTGTTTCGACTCAGGTCTTTCAGTGCTCTGTCAAACTCTTCACGCAGTATCATATCTCTCATTTCATCTTCATCTACATCCTCTTCCATTTCCATAATATTGTCCTCAAGTACATCGCCCTTGTGTAGACCCTCTATATGCTCCTTCCACCTTTCTGCTTTCCCTTCTTTGCTTAGAAATGGGTTTCCATCTGAGCTCTTGATATTCATACAAGTGGTTCTCTTTTCTCCAAAGGTCTCGTTAATTTTCCTGTAGGCAGTTTTTGTTTTCTAATATTCAGTTATATAACATCATTAGCTGGCAAACCTCTTCATATATTATACTGTCAGACTTTTGGTCAGATGGCATTTCTGCAGGGCATATCCTCTGGAGTCATATAATGTGTTGTATCAGATGCTTTCAAACTGTAGGACATGCTGTTGCCATTTTTTTCATGTTTTCTTGCACATTATACTCTGCAATATTTTAACTCACGTGCTCAGCATACTTGGATGTTGGCTTGAAGCATGATATGTTCATTGGCTACACACCAAATTCCTTCAATATTTCAGTCCATTTCTTTTCAGTGAACTGACTTCTCGTCTCATTGATCATATTCTCCAAACGAAAATAATCAATTTTTGAAAATATAATATACAAGGCCGAGATTACAGACAAAACATCATACACAACCTAGTAAGAGTGGAAAGCTAAGTGCATTTTATGTGGCAGAGGTGAGGGTGATGAAAAATACGCAGGTCTTTCCCCAGACACCAATTTGTCAGAACTCTGCAGATGGGAACTGGAGTTATGACATGTCCATAGGTATTGCCACCTACCTGATCTTAATTTATGTTAACTTCTTTGGTCTCAGCATTTCTTCACAAACTATTCCTTTCTTCACTCCCTTTCAGCTTTCTGTATTTTTCATCTTCTGACCTGTCTACTTGTCCCCCCGCACCCCCACCCCCACCTCCACCACATACAATGCACTTATTTTTCCACTCTTATTAACTTGAGCATGATGTTTTGTGAGTAGCCTCCACATTGCATATTACCCTATCTTCCACCTTTAAGCTCTCAGGTTTTCGAATCATCTCATCCAGCACCGTCCTCAACTCTCATTCTTTCCTTCTCCTCCCATCAGGTAAGTTTCCCCTGACCTGGGGTTTTGGGTGACTTTCCAGAACTCTCCCCATTTACTAAATCTCACCAGTCCTTCTCCTTTGTCTCTATTCCTTCCCCTTCAACCCCTCTGCCAGAAGGAGTCACTGGCTCAAGGTGTCATTGGATCTGAAAACTTGCACATTTAAATACCTTTATATGTGGTTTCTACTGCCGCTGCTTGGTCAATAGATTTTTTATCTAGCCTATTACATTTGATAATACTTTCTGGAATATCCATTTTCAGGAAGTAATCCTCACTCAATTGTTCCGCTATATCTGTTCCACTAGCTTTTCATAAAAGATAAACGTAACATACTTAGAGAGCAGTTCTAAAGTTTTTGCCAGAATATCCCCATCAAGGCCTTGTTCCAAACTTATTCAGAAGCACTGGATGCATAGAACCTTTTGTTTTAATCACTGAAATCTTGATTGTTTGATACAGGCCACAGGTTTCTAGTATTTTGGTTCTTCTGACCAAATTATTGAAAAGACATTTCTATTTAGCGTCTCCAAACATTTTTGGACTCCAAAATGTCCAGTATTGTAATGCGTATGCCTATACCATATCAATTGATTTACATCATGCTCATGAATACCAAGTTTCCGGTCTTCATATTTCATGTTTTTCTGGTGGTACAATATTGTATTATGCAGCAGATAGTATGTTCTTATTTTGTCTTTAACTGCTTGCTTGTGTTTCCTTTTGGTCATTTGCTGGCACTCATCATTGTTTTGATCGCTTTTCAAATATTTTCTTAAGGAAAGTCTTGCGCTGTTCTCCTCTTATGATTCTCTAGTTCATCTTTGCAATCTGCTACTTCTCTTCTGTTGTCTTGGAAGTCTGGACAACACATCTGACATTATCTTCTCTTGTCCTGGTATATAATGTTGAAATTTAATTCATTTAGGACTAGAACCCATCTTTTTAACTCACTGTGTACTAGAATACATCTTGTTAACTCACTGCATCTTAATTCACAACTGGACACTTTACGTTCAGTTACAATGGTTGATTACCAACTGGTAACGTAATATCTAAATTTTTAACATCCATGTATCACAGTGAGTGCTTCCTTCACTGTCACTTTGTATTTCCTCTCCCCAAGAATGTAATATACATTTGCTATGATGATCCTAACATGTTGTTGTTGTTTTTTGTGGTCTTCAGTCCTGAGACTGGTTTGATGCAGCTCTCCATGCTACTCTATCCTGTGCAAGCTTTTTCATCTCCCAGTACCTACTGCAACCTACATCCTTCTGAATCTGCTTAGTGTATTCATCTCTTGGTCTCCCTCTACGATTTTTACCCTCCACGCTGCCCTCCAATACTAAATTGGTGATCCCTTGATGCCTCAAAACATGTCCTACCAACCGGTCCCTTCTTCTGGTCAAGTTGTGCCACAAGCTTCTCTTCTCCCCAATCCTATTCAATACTTCCTCATTAGTTATGTGATCTACCCATCTAATCTTCAGCATTCTTCTGTAGCACCACATTTCGAAAGCTTCTATTCTCTTCTTGTCCAAGATCCTAACATAAATATGTTAAAAATTTTTAGTAGTCTTGATCCCAATAAACATAAAATTACAACATAAAGTTTAGAATTAACATACCCTTATCTTCAATTTTTAGTTTTATTTCTGTAGTTACACATTGTCCTATGTCATTATTAGAGAGTGAGTGAATTATGAAGTTTAACTGTTGTCTTTGTGCCTTAACTTGAGGTCTGTGGACAACAGCAGCAATAAACAGAGTACTATAAGCTGTTCCTGGCGCCTCAATGTTTAGATTTTGAGACAAGAGGTCATGATGGATGCAACATGTTATGCAGTTGTAGAACTTTTTAGTATGTGAAAGCATTGCTATTGTAGAGTATGCTATTGAGTAGGCTTTGTAAGAATATTTTTATGTAATTTTATAATGTCATTAGCTTAGCAACAGATCTTGCCAAGAACCTGAGAAAATTCCGGTTTTACATGGAATCACCAAGTGGGTCAAAGACTTCTGTTGAGACACTCATTGACCAGTCTGATGTGGCAGTAGAAGAGAGCAAAAGTAAAGCTGAAGTTTTAAATTTTGCATTTAAGAAATGATTTACGCAGGAGAATCATACAAACATACTGTTGTTTGACCATCACACAGACTCTCATGTGGAGGAAATAGTAATAAGTATCACTGGTTTATGGAAACAACTGAAAGAGCTGAAAGCAAATAAGTCACCAGGTCCTATGGAATCTCAGTTCAGTTTTACAAATAGTACTCTACAGCATTGGCCTCTTACTTGGCTTGCATTTATCATGAATCTCTCACGCAATGCAAAGTCCAAGTGACTGGAAAAAAGTACAGGGGACTTTTGTATGTTAGAAGGGTAAAAGAATGGACCAGCAAAATTACAGACCAATATCTTTAACTTTGGTTTGCTGCAGAATCCTTGATCATGTTCTCAGTTCAAATGAAATAAATTACCTTAGCAAGGGAAAAGCTTCTGTCCACATATCGCCAAGGGTTTAGAAAGCATTGCTCACGTAAAACTCAGCTTGCCCTTTTCTCATGAGATCCTGTGAATCATGGATGAAGGGCAACAGGCAGATTCCATATTCCTAGATTTCCATAATGTGTTTGACACAGTGCGACTCTGCCAACTGTTAACAAACGTAAAGCACATGCAATAGGTTCTTGGGTATGTGTGTGGCTCAAAGACTTCTTAAGTAACAGAACCCATTATATTGTTCTTGATGGCAAGTGTTTATCAGAGAGGTGTGTTAAGACCACTCTTATCTGTTATTTGTTTTCTGATAATGCTGTGGTGTATGGGAAGGAGTTGTTGTCAAGTGATTGTAGGAGGATACTAGACAATTTAGACTAAATTTCTAAAAATGGCAGCCAGCTCTTAATGTAGAAAAATATAAGTTAATGCAGGTGAATAGGAAATACTAACCCTTAATATTCAAATACAGTGGTAGTAGTGTGTTGTCTGACACAATCACGCCGATTAAATATCTAGGCGTAATGTTGCAAGGCAATGTGAAATGGAATGAGCATTTAAGGATTGTTGTAGAGAAAGCGAATGGTTGACTTCAGTTTATTGGGAGAATTTTAGGGAAGTGAGGGCCATCTGTAAAGGAGACTGCATGTAGTGCGACACATTGTTGAATGCTGTCAGAGTGTTGGGGATCCACACCAGGTCGGATTAAAGGAAGATGTTGAAGCGATTCAGAAGAGGGCTGCTGGATTTGTTACCAGTAGGTTTGAACAACACACAAGTATTATGGAGATGCTTCAGGAAATCAAATGGGGATCGCTGGAGGGAAGGTGATGTTCTTTTTGAGGAGCGGTATTGGGAAAATTTAGAGAACTGGCAATTGAGGCTGACTGCAGATCGATTCTACTGGTGCCAAAATACATTTTGCATAACAACCATGAAAATAAGGTTAGAGAGATTAGGGCTTTTACAGAGACATATAGGCAGTGATTCCCAGTGCATCGTGAGTACTCCCTACAACTCCTTCTCAGAAGAGAAAGCTAATATCCACACTGAGATTAGGCACTTGGAGGAAAAAAAAAATGTTCATAAATCACTTGATTGCTGGACTCCTTACCTCTGTACTTCTGAACAAGTAGAAATTGGAAGACTTCAACCTTTTAATGATTTGACCACTGAATAATAATAATACTGGGAAGAGTACTAAAGTGTCATGTTACCAATTAGTTCATTTATCTGTTTAGAGATAAGCAATCAAGTAATTTCTGATCTGTTGTGGGAACTAACTACAACTTGGAGAAGACATTTTCATGAGATAATTAGCGTTTGTTACATATATGCCTCACTTTTACTGTAACAAATGTATGGTTCAAAGCAGAAATGATGTGAGTAGTGGGTGGACTATATGAGGAACCTGTAACCTCCACAGCGTATTGTCATGCATTATTGCTAGTAATTGAGAAAAAAGTAGTTATTGGTAACTTATGCAGTCACTATTAGAGTCTTACAATATTCTGATAATAGTAATGTTCTTTAAAAAATAATTTAGTTTCATGGCTGAAACACAATAAAACCCCGCCTTTTTTTCTGCTTATGGGAATATTAATGTCTAAAGCTTGGGTCCTCATCTGAGTGTTTCAGAGTGTCTCAATGAGTGGCATTGTGTGTGATGGTTCAAATCCATCTGATGTGAACTGCTCAGATCTGTCATGCTTGTTGCTTGCAAGATGTCTTATCACGTTTTGTTGTACGTGCCAATGTTATCTAGAAATTCCTCGCACTCAGAACATTAGCTTCCACCACTGACATAATCTATTTTCATAATCTTACACTTCCATTCAAGCTCCACAGGTGAGCACAAGATCCCATCCATAAATTATTCTTGTGTTACATTTGAGCTATTCTGTGTCATATCTTATGTTTCTGAGGAGCTCCTTGCTTCTAAATAACTACTTGGAAAAATTGGCTGTAGTGCAAGATATCTAGTGTAGTTTCAATTAGTGAAATATGTTGTGAATGTGAGCCGTATTAATATTGCAACTCATTTCTGCATTTTACCATTTGGCAGGTATTACCTCCAGCAAGAACTTTCTGAAAAAGACCATGCAGTCGAAGAGCTTCTCGGCAAAGTAAACAAACTAGAGACTGAACTAAGCCTTATCTCAAAGAAAAACATTTCTTTGAAAGAGAAAGTAAACATGGCACATTCAATGGTAACACATTTCTAATGCTGTTTTATTCACTGTTTTAAGCTAACTTTTAAACTTTTAGAGCACTAATTATGTTTTCCAGTTGAATTGTTCTTGATTCCTCCTTTCCTCATGTATTTATTCAGTAATGAGTAACAGTGCTGATTTTGTGCAGTTAACTGTTACAAACTCTGTTAGTTCAACCATGCATTTGCTTATATCCATGTCTGATGGATGAATGTTCACTTGGAACTATTTTTGTGACTTAATGTGGAAGCATAATATAGTCTGTTTTTTGTGTGCCCTCTATGGTGTCTGATCATAACTATGTTGTGCCTTGCCAAGTGGTGCCCCCACTGTGTAAGGCTGCAGAAACAAGGGCAGTTGTTGTTGTTGTTGTCTTCAAATGGTTCAAATGGCTCTGAGCACTATGGGACTTAACATCTGAGGTCATCAGTCCCCTAGAACTTAGAACTACTTAAACCTAACTAACCTAAGGACAACACACACATCCTTGCCCAAGGCAGGATTCGAACCTGCAACTGTAGCAGTCGCGCGGTTCTGGACTGAAGCGCCTAGAACCGCTTGGCCACCGCGGCCGGCTGTTGTCTTCAGTCCTTAGTATGGTTTGACACAGCTCTCCATGCTGCTGTATCCTGTGCGAGCCTATTCATCTCCGAGTAACTACTGCAACCTATATCCTTCTGAATCTGCTTACTGTATTCTTCTCTCGATTTGTCTCTTTGACTTTTTCCTCCCACAGTTCCCTCTGATATTACGTTGGTGATCTTGATGTATCAGAATGTATCCTATCAACTGATTCCTTCTTCTAGTAGGGGGTGCTACAAATTTCTTGTTTCCTCAATTCTATTCAGTACTTCCTCTTCAGTTACATGAACTACCCATTTAATCTTCAGTATTTTTCCGTAGCACCACATTTCAAAAGCTTTTATTCTCTTCTTGTCTACACTGTTTATTGTCTTGTTTTACTTCCATACATGGCTACACTTCAGACAAATATCTTCAGGAAAGACTTCCTAATACTTACGTCTATATTCGATGTTAACAAATCTGTTTTTTACAGAAATGCTTTTCTTGCCATTTCTAATTTGCATTTATATTCTCTCTACTTTGGCCATCAGCAGGTATTTTGCTGCACAAATAGCAAACTCGTCTATTACTTTAAGTATATCATTTCCTAATCTAATTCCCTCACCATCACCTGATTTAATTTGACTACATTCCAGTATCCTCATTTTGCTTTTGTTGATGTTCATCTTATATCTTACTTTTGTAACACTGTCCATTCCATTCAACCACTCTTCAAAGTCCTTTGCTGTCTTTGACAGAATCACAATGTCATCAACAAACCACAAAGTTTCTATTCTTCTCCCTAGACTTCTCCCTGGATTCCAAATTTTTCTTTGGTTTCCTTTACTGCATGCTCAAGATTCAGATTCAATAACACTGGGATAGCCTATAAACCTGTCTCACCCCCCCCCCCCCCCCCCCCCCAATCACTGTTTCCTTTCCATGCTTCTTGATTCTAATAACTGCCACCTGGTTTATGTACAAGTTGTAAATAATCTTTCGCTCCCGGTATTTTAACCCTATAAACTTTATAATTTTGAAGAGAGCATTCCAGTCAGCATTGTCAAAAGCTTTCTTGATATCTACAAATGTAAAAACATAGGTTTACCTCTCCTTTACCTATCTTCTAAGATAAGTTCAGTAGTACCCTGCATGTTCCTGCACTTCTCTAGAATTCAAATTGATTCTCCTTGAGGTCAACTCTCTACCGGTTTTACCATTCTTTTCTAAAGCATTCATGTGAGCACTTTGCAGCTATGACTTATTAAACTGTTAGTTTGCTAATTTTGAAATCTGTCAGCAACTGCTTTCTTTGGAATTATAATTTACATTCCTCCTAAACTCTGTGGGTATTTCGCCTGGCTCACCCAAGGCTATCACTAGTTCTGACAGAATGTTGTCTACGCCGAGGACCTTATTTTGACTTAGATCTTTCAGTACTCTGTCAAATTCTTCTTGCAGTATCACACCTCCCATCTCATCTTTGTCTACATCCCAAATTCCTGGAACCCATAACACACATTGAAACTCTTGCCCTGCAGGAAGTTGAGCAACATGCACAATGCCACCTCAAAAAGCTCTCCATCCTGCTCTCTTCCCTCTCCTGCCTTCGAGTACCACTGTCCACCACCTCTACAATACCCTCCAAAACTCTCTCCCACCACCACACAGAATCCAGAACCTAAACAGACCCGCAACACAGTTATAAACCTTCCCTCCAGGAGCCTTAGCCCCACAGAAATGTCAGTTCTTTCCAAAGGCCTCACCTTTTGCCCCACTCCCAAATTCAGTTATGCAGGACTTGTTACAGACCTTCTCTCATTCTCCTGGCCCCTACAGTGGAAACATTTTTTCACCACCAACCCTACCAGTCAGACTTAACCAAAGACCAATATTGAACCTTGCCTAACTCAGTTCACTCATCCATCCGACTGTGATCCACCCCCACTGCCCCCAAACAACTACCCCCTATTAACTTTCCAGAATTTCTTAACCTCAAACCTTGCCTCACCATCATTCTCCAAATCCCTCAACATGCAGACTAACCTTACACCCACAGAAAGAACCACAGTACACCATCTAAAAACTGATCCCGACCTAATAATCTTACCTGTGGACAAAGGCTCCACCACTGTTGTTCTGAACCGCAAGGATTACCTGGCTGTCAGATACTTCCACCTACAAACCTTACCATATTGACCCCATTCCAGTAATCCAGCAGGATCTCCTTAGGCCAATCCCAGAACCTCCCCCATGAGTCCATCTCTCTACTCACCCCTACCACTCCCTGCACTTCTAACTTCTGCATGCTTCCTAAAGTCCATAAACCTAACCACCCAGGATGCCCCATTGTGGCCAACTACTGTGCCCCCACTGAGAGAATCTCTACTCTCATAGACCAACACCTTCAACTTATTACCCAGATCCTATCCTCCTGTGTAAAAGATACCAACCATTTCCTCCATTGACTCTCCACAGGTCTGTCCCTTCACTACACGGTGCCCTGCTCATCACTGCACCTCTCTATACATTAACACTCCTAATGCCCATGGCCTTAACCCAACAAGCCACCTTCCTAGATGTTGACCCCCACCTCGGAGATGGCTACATCAGTACCTCCATCCATACCAAACCTACTAACCACCAGCAATACCTCCACTTCGACAGCTGCCATCCATTCCATACCAAGAAGTCCCTTCCATACAGCCTTGCCACCCATGGTTGTCGCATCTGCTGTGATGAGCAGTCCCTCTCGAAGTATCCTGAGAGTCTCACTAAAGCCTTCACTGACTGTCATTATCCTCTCAACCTTGTAAAATAACAAATTTTCCATGCCTTATCTTGCCAGTTTCCCACCACCTCAAAGTTCCAGGGACTGGCAATAGAGGAGCATTCCCCTCGTAATTCAGTACCATCCAGGACTGAAGCAGCTGAATTACATTCTCTGCAAGGGTTTTGATTACCTCTCGTCATGTCCTGAAATGAGAAATGTACTGCCCACTATCCTTCCCACCCCTCCCACAGTGATATTTTGCCATCCACTGAACCTACACAATATACTCATCTATCCTTACACAGTTCTTGCTTACCTCTTGGCTCATACCCCTGTAATAGACATAAATGCAAGACCTGTCCCATACATCCTCCCACTACCACCTACTCCAGTCTGGTCAATAACGTCACCTATCCCCCCTTAAAGGCAGGGCTATTTGTGAAACCAGTCATGTGATCTACAAGCTAACCCTGTCTGTCCGCATGAATGGCACCATCAAACTGTGGCCAAGAAATACACTCCTGGAAATTGAAATAAGAACACCGTGAATTCATTGTCCCAGGAAGGGGAAACTTTATTGACACATTCCTGGGGTCAGATACATCACATGATCACACTGACAGAACCACAGGCACATAGACACAGGCAACAGAGCATGCACAATGTCGGCACTAGTACAGTGTATATCCACCTTTCGCAGCAATGCAGGCTGCTATTCTCCCATGGAGACGATCGTAGAGATGCTGGATGTAGTCCTGTGGAACGGCTTGCCATGCCATTTCCACCTGGCGCCTCAGTTGGACCAGCGTTCGGGCTGGACGTGCAGACCGCGTGAGACGACGCTTCATCCAGTCCCAAACATGCTCAATGGGGGACAGATCCGGAGATCTTGCTGGCCAGGGTAGTTGACTTACACCTTCTAGAGCACGTTGGGTGGCACGGGATACATGCGGACGTGCATTTTCCTGTTGGAACAGCAAGTTCCCTTGCCGGTCTAGGAATAGTAGAACGATGGGTTCGATGACGGTTTGGATGTACCGTGCACTATTCAGTGTCCCCTCAACGATCACCAGTGGTGTACGGCCAGTGTAGGAGATCGCTCCCCACACCATGATGCCGGGTGTTGGCCCTGTGTACCTCGGTCGTATGCAGTCCTGATTGTGGCGCTCACCTGCACGGCGCCAAACACGCATACAACCATCATTGGCACCAAGGCAGAAGCGACTCTCATCGCTGAAGACGACATGTCTCCATTCGTCCCTCCATTCATACCTGTCGCGACACCACTGGAGGCGGGCTGCACGATGTTGGGGCGTGAGCGGAAGACGGCCTAACGATGTGTGGGACCGTAGCCCAGCTTCATGGAGACGGTTGCGAATGGTCCTCGCCGATACCCCAGGAGCAACAGTGTCCCTAATTTGCTGGGAAGTGGCGGTGCAGTCCCCTACGGCACTGCGTAGGATCCTACGGTCTTGGCGTGCATCCGTGCGTCGCTGCGGTCCGGTCCCAGGTCGACGGGCACGTGCACCTTCCGCCGACCACTGGCGACAACATCGATGTACTGTGGAAACCTCATGCCCCACGTGTTGAGCAATTCGGCGGTACGTCCACCCGGCCTCCCGCATGCCCACTATACGCCCTCGCTCAAAGTCCATCAACTGCACATACGGTTCACGTCCACACTGTCGCGGCATGCTACCAGTGTTAAAGACTGCGATGGAGCTCCGTATGCCACGGCAAACTGGCTGACACTGACGGTGGCGGTGCACAAATGCTGCGCAGCTAGCGCCATTCGACGGCCAACACCGCGGTTCCTGGTGTGTCCGCTGTGCCGTGCGTGTGATCATTGCTTGTACAGCCCTCTCGCAGTGTCCGGAACAAGTATGGTGGGTCTGACACACCGGTGTCAATGTGTTCTTTTTACCATTTCCAGGAGTGTATGTGGACCACTCTGTTGCTGAACACACTACCAAATATGATGCCCTTCATTTCAGTGACTGCTTCACACCCTTTCCCATATGAATTCTTCCCACAAACACCAGCTTTTCTAAATTGCGAAAGTGGGAATTTTCCCTGCAATGTTCCCGTAACCCTCCTGGCCTCAACCCTCGTTAGTCACTGTCCTTACCCCTTCCAGCCCCTTCCTTGCTTCCATTCCAGCACTATACAGCCATCTTTCCACAACCACATCCAGTCTTTTTATTTATTTCTCTCATTTTCCACTACTCCCCTCCCAACCTCTCTCCTGCCCTCCATCAAAACTGCAGCACTTCACAGTCCACCACCCCCACCATACTATTCCTCCCCCTCCCAACTCCTGCCTCCTCCCCACCCAGTGTGGCTTTAGACTGCAGTTGTGTGTGTGAGTTGCATTTTTGTGTGTGTGTGTGTGTGTGTGTGTGTGTGTGTGTGTGGGTGTGTGTGTGCATATCTGTGTCTATTGTTGATGAAGGCCATTGGCTGAAAGCTTTAAGTGTGAAAGTCTTTTTGTTGTTCCTATCTAAATGGTTCATATGGCTCTGAGCACTATGGGACTTAACATCTGTGGTCATCAGTCCCCTAGAACCTAGAACTACTTAAACCTAACTAACCTAAGGACATCACACACATCCATGCCAGAGGCAGGATTCGAACCTGCGACTATAGCAGTCCCGCGGTTCCGAACTGAGCGCCTAGAACCGCTAGACCACCGCGGCCGGCTTGTGCCTATCTCTGACTCAGTTTCTCCTCTATATATCTATATGGTGAGCAGCAACTTTCCTCCTCATAATATTGTAACAGAAGAGTAACTTTAACAGCAAAAACTCCCTATGTCAAAGGAGCTGTTTTTAATGACTTGTTACCAAATGAAGTTAAGATATTAACAGATTTTAAAAAGCGAGTCAATCAGTGGCTTATCCAAAAATGTCCTTGTAACTTGAATTTATCATGAATTAATTATGTAATAAGAAATAAAGTAAACTAAAAAAAATGTAATTGTAAAAACTTGATACTTAGTTGAAAATGCACATGCATGTAAAATTACGTGTTACGAGCAATAAATTGAAATTGAAAGTACTGTGTTTTTCCAGTGTGTTATTGGCCAGATTCGCAGGCAATGCTGTAAATTCCAGGTAAATTCAGTTTAAGTGGGTCTCTCACAGAGCCAAACTACTCTTTTGTCTTTGCTGGTGGTTAGAAGATGGTTTTTGCAAAGGATATTTCAAGAAGGCTTGCAATTTTGGCTGAGAGCAGTCTCAAGTATGGAAAGAAAGTGAGATTCTTGTCTTCTTATTCCTCTTTCCAGTCTGGGTCTTTCCTCTTCTTGTATGCCCTACTAATCTGTGGAACACTTCCTTCACATATTGTATTTCAGCTGGGAGGCTGATGATGCATGCCCTATCAGAGTGATCAGCACCGTCTATCGTTTCACTGGATGGTGGCAGCTCACTGCCTCTCCATGGTCATGGAATGTGTCTGTACATGTAATTACAACAGAAAAGAGGACCAGCTATAAGTTTATATAAACCCAATCAACAATGTAATGCAGTAATAAGGAACTCCTTGACAGAATAGGAGTGATACATGAGGTAAATCTTCAGCTTATATTTGGAAGGATTACTGCTAAGATTTTTGAATTCTTGTGGTATCTTATTGAAAATGGGTGCAACAGAATACTACACACATTTCCGCACAAGAGTCAAGGGGTGTGATCCAAATGCGGATTGCATTTCTGCGTAGTATTAGCTGAGTGGAATTTGCTAGTTCTTGGGAATAAACTGATGTTGTTAACAAGAATTTACGAGGCCAGTGTCAGAACACTCAATCTAATGAACAGAGGACTACAAGAGATCCACAAACTTACACTACTTACTGCCTAAACCATCCATATCTGAGCCAAAGATACCCTTTGAGAATGGAAAGAGTTAGCCCAAAATATAATACCATACATCATATGCAAATGAAAATAACCAAAGGAGACTACTTTTCATGTTGAATTATCGCTTACTTCAGTTACTCTTCTAACATGGTTCTCCATGACAGTTTACTCTCTATCTGAAAGACCTAGAAATTTGAACTGTTCAGTCTCAGTAATCGCATACCTGTTCTATGTAATTAAAACGTCAGGTTTCTTGAATTGTGTGTTAGAAGATGTAAAAACTGAGTACTTTTGTGATTTAGTGTTATTTTGTTTTCTACAAGACATGAACTTTCTTCCTATATACTAAATGACATTGTGCAGAGGGTTTCAGACTTTTTGTCACTGTTGGGCCAGAGGTCGATTTTCCTGAGTACGGAGGGTGGGTATGCTAGTCATTGGGAGCTCCAATGTTAGGTAGGTGATGCAGCCCCTCAGGGAGATAGCAGGTAACATGAGAAAGAATTCCAGTGTGCATTCAGTATGTTTGCTGGGAGATCTCATCCATGATGTGGAGGAGGCTCTGCCAGCAGCTATCGAGTGCACTGCATGTAGTGGCACATGTCAGCATGAATGACACCTGCCGCATAGATTGTGAGGCCATCCTCAGCTCCTTTAGGCAGCTGGCTGATTTGGTGAAGGCAACTATCAATGCAAGTGGGGTGCAGGCTAAGCTGTCTATTTGTAGCATCGTACCCAGGGTTGATTGCAGTTCTCTGGTTTGGAGCAGATTGGAAGGTCTAAACCAGAGGCTCAGACAGCTCTGCGATGGTATCGGATGCAAACTTCTTGACCTCTGCTATCGGGTGCAGAATTTCAGGGTTCCCCTTAATAGGTCATGCGTGCACTACACGCAGGAAGTGGCTACTGTGGTAGCAGAGTATGTGTGGCATGCACATGGGACTTTTTTTAGGTTAGAGGACCCCTCCCTTAGGAGCAAACATGATTTGCCTGTTAAATCACCCACAGCAACCTCAGAGAATCTTGGTCCTCAGAAATCAGAGATAGAAAAGGCATCAATGACAATGAAATCTTAAGCTCAGACTAAAATGTTTATCGTAAGGATAGGTTAGTTGCCAATGGTGGCGGCATGTTTATTGCAGTAAAAAATATAGATAAAATCTAGTGAGGTTATCACGGATTCCGAATGTGAATTATTCTGGGTGAAACTGAGTGTCAAAGAATGGTCAAAAATGGTGATCAGATGCTTTTATAGACCACCTGGGTCAGGATCTGTAGTTGTAGTGTGCTTCAGACAGAGCTTGCAGAATATCATTAGTAATTTTCCTGATCATGCATTGTAGTAGGGGGTAACTTCAACTTGCCAGGTATAGTTTCGGATTGTTATGTCATCAAAACTGGTGCCAGAGACAGGGAATCGTGTGGCATTGTTCTGGATGTCTGGTCCAAAAATTACCTTGAGCAGATAGTTAGAGAACCAACTTGTGAGGGTAATGTCTTAGATCTCCTGGCAGCAAACAGACCTGAACTCATCGAATCAGTTAACGTAGAGGAAGGTATCAGTGATCATAAGGCTGTGACAGCATCTATGACGACGGGTTCTACAATGAATGTTAAGAAAGGTAGGAAGATATACTTGCTCAGCAAGGGTAACAGTATACAAATTTCAGAATATCTCAGCAGTCAGTATCAAATATTCGGTGATGAGGATGAACATGTGGAGAGCAAATGGAAGAAATTCAAATGCATTGTTCAATATTCCCTAGACGACTATGTTGTGAGTAAGGTTTTAAGGGATGGGAAAGATCCTCCATGATTTAATAGCCATGTTAGAAAAGCTGTACGTAAACAAAGAGCACTTCATCTCAGATTCAAGAGAAGTAAAAACCTAGCTGATAAACAAAAGCTGAACGAAGCGAAAATGAGCATAGGAAGAGCTATGAGAGAAGTGTTCAATGATTTCAAAAGTAAGATGTCAACCGACCTGAGTAAAAACACTAAGAGATTTTGGTCATATGTAAACTCAGTAATTGGGTCAAAATCATATATTCATTCTCTCAGTGACCACACCGGCACCGAAATGGAAGATAACCGGGAGAAGGCTGAATTCGGTCTTCTGAAGTAGTTTCACCGTGAAAGATCATAACACTGTCCCTCCTCTGTTCCTCCATGAGGTCCACAGCACAGTGAAAAATGGCACTCAGGCTGATGCCATATTCCTTGATTTCAGTAAGGCATTTGACACCATCCCACAACCCCATTAATTGAAAAAAATATGAGCTTACAAAGTATCAGAGCAGACCTGTGATTGAATTCAAGACTTTCTTGCAGATAGAACTCAACACGTCACTCTTAAAGAGAACTAAATTGTCAGATGTAAAGGTAATATCTGGAGTACCACAGGGAAGTGTGGTAGGACCATTGCTAATCACAGTTTATATTAATGATCTAGTAGAAAGCGACATCTGCTCTTTAAGGCTACTCGCAGATGATGCAGTTATTTATGCCAAAGTAGCAACGTCAGAAGATATTAAGAATTTGCAGAACAACCTGCACAGAATTGATGAATGTGCGGACTCTGGCAGTTGACCGTGAACGTTAATAAATGTAACATATTACACATACATAGGAAAAGAAATCCACTACTCTACAGCTACACCATTGATGACAAACAGCTGGGGACAGTGTCTGCCATAAATATCTAGGTGTAACTATCCAGAGTGACCTTAAGTGGAATGACCATATAAAACAGATAGTGGGAAAAGCAGACACAAGACTCATCCATCGGAAGAATCTTAAGGAAATGTAACTCATCCACGAAAGAAGTGGCTTGTAAAGTGCTTGTTCACCAAATTCTTGAGTATTGTTTGTTTATCTGGGATCCCCTTGAAGTAGGACTGATAGAAGAGATTGAGAAGATCCAACACTGAGCGGTGCATTTTGCCATGGGATCATTTAGCTAGCGAGAGAGCGTAATGGGGGTGCTAAACAGACTCCACTGGCAGACATGAGAAGAGAGACGTTGTGCATCACAGAGAGATTTACTACTGAAATTTCAGGACAACACTTTTCAGGAGCTGGCCAGTGTGGCTGAGCGGTTCTAGGCACTTCAGTCTGGAACCGCGCGACTGCTACGGTCACAGGTTCGAATCTTGCCTCGGGCATGGATGTGTGTGATGTCCTTAGGTTAGTTATGTTTAAGTAGGTCTAAGTTCTAGGGAACTGACGACCTCAGATAGTGCTTAGAGCCATTTGAACCATTTGAAGTTTCCAGGAGGAGTCAGACAACATATTACTTCCCCCCACAAACATCTCGCATATTGACCATGAGGAGAAAATTTGAGAAATTAGAGCCAATACAGAGGCTTACTGACAATCATTCTTCCCACGCACTATTTGCGAGTGGAACAGGATTGGGGGGGATCAGATAGTGGTTCCGAAGGTACCTTCCGCACACACCATTAGGTGGCTTGCGGAGTATGATGTAGATGTAGATATCACTCAAAATTTGTGGAAATTTTGGCTTACCTATGTAGCTTGTTCACTTTTAATGAACCCTGAGGTGTGAGAGGGGGCAAGTGCAGAAGTTCCACCTTGCTCAGTGGTGACAACACACACGTGGTTTTCAAATCATGCTGATCATCTACTACATGTAGTAGAAATGTGACACCCAGGTAATATGGTTTTGTGGAAGCACTTTTTTACATGGTCATTCATGTTCACATGTGGCGCTTACTTGTAACAAATAATATGAAATTACATTAAGGTGGATCTCATACAGATATTCAATCAGTAAGAGAGGAATATCATTTAAAATATTTATTAATCTCTTATATCACAAATAATATGTACTGCTTGTAATAAACTGAACTTGGAGAATAGTAAGTTAGAGTCCAAAAAACAAAACAAAAATTCAGAATCAAATCAAACTTTGACACCAAATCAGACTTCAAAATCAGTATTAGTCAGTTTTTAAATTTACATTCTGATGAAAGATCATCTATAATTTTCTGCCATAACATAGGAGAATTATTTCACTTACCATATATCAGTAGGTGTTTTGTTTACTTGTAAGTATTACACCTGTATCCGCATACCATAAGTGGAATGTGTATCACCATCTGGAAACTCCTGATCTAGTGTACGATGTGATTTCTTCATTATTAGTATGTCCAAGAAAGGCAGTCAACCCTTTTCATCTGTATTTTCATAATGAGAGCAGTGGTCTGCTGCATGCTGTTAAGTTGTCCAGAAACTCATCCATTGCCTGTCTGCCATGCTCCCATACCACAAATGTACGTCTGAAAAGACTCCTTGGTACAGCTGTTTCAAGTGGCAAATAGTGAAAATTCTTGAACATGCCCTAATGATCAGTCATTTCAATTGCAGTGGAGAGCTTTATGAACAGGTCAGTGGAGCAGTGGCTATGGGATTTTTACTGGCTCCTCGGATCGCAAATTTCTACCTAAAATACTTTGAGGATGTGGTCCTTCTACATGCAATATTTTGAGGAGGTGTCCTATCAAACTGCTCACCAGAAACTGTAGCAGTTCTGCTATGTCAATGATGCATTTGTAGCATGGGAGCATGGCAGACAGGCACACTATGAGTTTCTGGACCAGCAGCCATCAGATCATTGCTTTCACAATGGAAAGAGGAAATATGTTGTCTCCCTTTCTTGGATATAATAATAAAGAGGAAGGCTGTTGGCACACTAGGCCATTCAGTACATAGGAAGATGACCCACACTGATCTGTACCTTCATGCAATGAGTTGGCACCCTCCACCATAATGGCATACAGTGCTGGCCACCCTGGTACAGCAGAAAACCTCCCATCCCATCTGAACTACAGCAGCTGAAGTAAGTGACCAGGAAAAATAGCTAAGTGAAGCACAGATTAAGGGCATTTAAGAAGAAAAAGGTACAGCAAACCAGGAAGAGGAAAAAGAAGGCAAGAAACTTCCTTTCCTTCACTGCATGTGACTGCTCACAACCAAAACTGTAAAGCTTCTGAAAAGGCCAACATAATCTGGGATTTACAGTTTCTCCTGCAAATGTGGCCAACAATACATTGGGAAAATGCAGTGACGTGTTTCAAAAACCTGCAAGGAGCACATCAGGCATGTGTAACAGGGACATGCAGAGAATTCAAGCATAGCAGAAAATAAAATCAAGAAAGACAGCACCTTTAACTTTCAGAACACTGAAGTGCTATGTTGAGCAACTGGTTATTGGGACAGTATCATAAAAGAATCCTTTGAAATGTAGATTCATCAGAATCTGTAAACAGGGACGAAGAAGGCCAACTGAGTGCAGCATGGAATCCCACATTAACGACAATGACAAGAGCACACCAGCATGATCCATCAATAGCTAGATGGAGGGGGCTGCACCGATAGTATAAATATTACAGCATCCACAGTATCTCAACACTTCACCAGAAGATGATGAGTATGACACTCTTCATGAGGTCACAGTATTTTAACACTGTCACCCTGCTGGAAAACTGAGAGCTTCTCATAGCAGTGTATGCCAAGAGAGTCTAAATTCACAAAAGTCTACTTCATTAGCCACTGATTCTACAATATATTTAGACATGTGGACTTACGAACATGAATTATGCCTAACTCTAATATGTGTGTCAAATAGGTCCTGCTTTTTCCAGTATATAGACAGCTAATAGTGGTCTGTGTAAAGTTAAAATGCTTTGAAGTATTAGATAACACCAGTAGCTGAGTAGTATAGAAGGAGCAGCACTGGCTTTTTACAAAGTAGCTGTTTTTCTCCTAACATACATGTAAAAAGTAATCTGAAAGGAATTGTCAGTTTGAGTGGGTTAGCACGAGTCATAATTTGTTGTCAGCTTACTTGCCGACCCTTTAGTCTACAGGTAGAGCACAAGACTCCAACTCTGGGGGGGGTCCTGCGTTCGTTGTAGGATAGGCACAGGAATTCTATCTCTGTTCTACTCCATCCTGTGGGCAGTCACAGGTCCATTCATCCTGCCATCAAACTGAGCAATGGAGAGTTTTCTGGGTATAAAAGGTGGCTGGGGTAAAGGACTCAGCCCACTCTCCCTCATAGTGCCACAGCAAATGAGAGGCTGCACTGCCAGAAACCCATTCACAGGTTGAGCACCACAAACTTTACCTATACTTCACAGAAGTAGCTAGCAGTGCTTGCTTCTGGCTCTTAATATGTAACTTGACTCATTCCACATCCCTGAAGGTCATCCTTCATTATGGGATTGATGGAAAACTGTGTGTGAGTAAATGAATAAAGTAAATTGCATTGTTAGCTCTGAACTAGATGATAATGCCTTGCACCAGTCAAAATGTTTTGTTGACCCATCTCCAAACAGTTTTAGATCACCTGCAAACTAAATAGTAGGACTGCTCAAAATGTTTGCTTGATTGTCAGTTTTAGGTAAGATGATGCCATATGTCACTTAAAATGGTCACAGGCTGCGACATGGATTTTCCTGTCCAGAATCTGAAAGCACACACACACACACAGTCAGGTTTAAATACCTTATAGGTCAAACATATGCAGTGCATTACTTATTAAGAAACAGGTTTTCACAAAAACAGATATTTTCAATTCTTGGGCAAGTTATTCTTTGCACTTTCTTCTGCATTCTAAAATCTTTGGTGAAAGGAGATAACAAATTTGAATATTTAGTGCATGCCCAAAATGAATATAACCACACAATGTAGTGATTTAGCATGGCAAACTACCACTTTTCAACTAGCGGGGACATCACACAATCCTGAAGAAGACCCCAGCAGAGGAATTGAAACATTGACTGTGAAAGAAGTAACTTGAAGAGGTATGTGACATGACCTAACAACCTAGAACATTTTATCTTCAATACTAGTCCTGTTACAAATGTTGTCAAATTGTAGCCACAGTCAATGCATGCACATTTCACTTGCTGTTCCAGTCATCAGCTGCTTTTTGTAGACAAGGGGTTGAAGTCATTGGGTAGTCTATGAAGGTGTTACTGGAAACGGAAGGATAAGGAAGTGATTCCATAGATTTTCCCAGCATCTTATGTGTTATGCATTTCACGGATATGCTGCCGCATATGATCGTCTTCTCTACATGATATTTTGGTGATTCATCTGGCAGCAATCTTCAGGTGCAATCGATGAGTACACAGTCATACCAGAACTGAATGAACATCAGAAATGGCAGCTCATTTATACACCGAGTCCAGGCCACTGCGCCTGCGTGAGAAGCGGAAGAGCTGCCCCCTGCGAAGCAAAGAATTGCAGCACCACTGGCAGTAGAAACTGGCAAAAGTAATAAGTCGCAAATTAAGATGTAGTGGGTCGAAAACCAGACCGCTGTTGTTTTATATCAGATAAAATAGGGTTCCATATCTTGCTTAAAGGGAAACATTTATTTTTATTGGTACAATGGTGCCTTGGGACATAGCGTATAAACCTGCTTATACGGACCGTTAATCTTCATTCTACAAGCTGTCATCTGCCACATCAGTGCATTGGAGTTCTACATACATTGGTCAAGAGAACTTATACCATCTCTAATTCCAAAAATTTGACTCAGGAACTAGAGCTGTCTTCAAGCTCAATGGATATACCAATCATCAAATTAATCGAGCTTTTCAGTTTGGACCATCAAGTGAACCAGTCCCAGATACGAGTAAATCTGCTACCCCTTGCTTGAAAACTATCTTCAAAAATTTCTAGAATTCTCAGGAAATATTGATATTAAAAGGGTTCTTTTGTCTGGCCAAGACTAGAGCCCTTTTTGGTTCTGTTAAAGATGATTCGGGCTTAAGAAAGCCTAGAGTTTATAAAATTCTCTGTCATTGTGGAAAGGCCTATATTGGACAGACTATTTGCACTGTTCATGACCGATGTGTGGAGCATCAGCATCACATATGTTTGCTCCAGTCTGAAAAATCTTCCATCACCGAACAATGTCTCAATGAAGGGCATAACATGTCGTTTAAAGAGACGCAAATTATTGCTGTGGCTTTTCATTACTGGGGTTGTGTGCTCAAGGAATCCATTGAAATATGATAACCTGATGACATTATTAATAGAGATAAAGGTTTCCCTTTAAGCAAGATATGGAACCATGATTTATCTGATAGAAAACAACAGTAGTCTGGTTTTCGACCCGCTACATCTTAATTTACAACTTACAACTTTTGCCAGTTTCTACCATTGGCGGCACTGCAATTCTTTGTTTCACAGGGGGCAGCTCTTCCACTTCTCCCATAGGTGCAGTGGCCTGGATCTTGGGTATAAAGGAGCTGCCATTTCTGATGTTCATTCAGTTCCAGTGTGATTTTGTACTCAGCGATCGCACCTGAAGATGCCTTGTTGTGAAGACTATCATATCTGGCAGCATACCCATGAAGAGCATAAACATAAGGATAAGGAGTTAACATTGACCTGCAGGGACTGATTCTCTTGCACCACGTGTGACTCACATTTATCAGTCTTTAGTGCTATTGTCCTGGGTTTGTGGAACAGAAACTTTTGCCCTGCAGCAGTTCTCAGCCATAATTCTCTAATTGTATATAGATTCTATTGTTTTACGTGACCAACAGTTGGTTTTACATCACAGTTCTTTTGTATTCAGTGAAGTACCCTAGTTGCACAGATTTAAGACCTTTGTGGTAACAAACTTTATGAGAGATCACAGCGTGGTTGGTTGTGCAGCAGCTGTAAATCTATTATCATATTCACACAGCTTCTTTTCTTTACCATTCAAATATCCACTTCTCTTGTGTGCTATTACTTACCTTCTTTTAACACAATCTTAAGATGTACAGATGCAATGTAAAGTTCCGATCCATACTGTTACATTCACTGTTAAGATAATTTTCCACTTTGCAGATATAATAATTTTTTTATTCACATTATGCACTTTAATATGACATTTATGAGACATCTCCCATTCCAATGCTGCTGTATTGGGTTTAATATTTTTACAATCATGAAAATTTTTTTTTGCACTTAGAGAAATTTCGTTAGTTGTGCACTTATTTTCCAAATGGTCATAGCAGGGATTCATTTTAAACATTACATTTAAGCACCAACAATGAGATAACTAAAGATTGTTACCGTACATAGTTTGAAAGAACATTCCAACCTTTGCTTTCAAATTATCATAACAACAGTAACAGTCCTGAAATAAAATGCTTCAACTTATGATCCTATAAAATATAAAAGTATGTGCAACTGTTTATCATATACATATATATAGACACACACACAGAGTTGACTGACCACTAACACCTATAATTTTTAAGGGTCAAAGTTTGTAAAATATTCTAAAACAAAAAAAAACATTCCACTTGCATACATAGGATCAAATTAAATGTGCAGGTGAATGTGAGTAATGGATCATACGCCATATTCACATGTCGTTATAGTGACATAAGGAGGAATTATTGATAAATTATTGTTCAGTTATTTACTGGTCTCACAACGAACTTGCTCTGCTCCTTGCTATACCACTTTGTGTGGTTCTTTACAGTTAAGTTTATTTCATATTATCTCCTTCCAAAAGTCCATTTGCCATTTCTTCACAATATTCCTTCTGTTTCCAGAATGAAATTTGCATCCTGCAGCAGAGTGTGTGCTGATATGAATATCCTGGCATATTAAAACTGTGTGCCAGACCGAGACTCAAACTCGGGACCTTTGCCTTTTGCGGGCAAGTGTTCTACCTACTGAACTACCCAAGCATGACTCACAACCCATCCTCACAACTTTAATTCTGCCAGTACTTTGTGTCCTACCTTCCAAACCCCACAGAAGCTCTCATGTGAACCATTCAGACCCCTAGTTCGAGTCTCAGTCCGGCACACAGTTTTAATATGCCAGGAAGTTTCCTTTTTTCTGTTGTTCTGCCTTACTGTATCTCCTTTGATCTGTAGTTATCAACTGTCTGAACAACTTTCAGCCTTCCTTTCTCTCCTGTTTCCGTTCCATTCTCTACTATTTCTTTTCCTGTTCTAGATTTTTTTAGCCTCTCAACAAGGGCTCTTAGTACTCTGATCACAATATTACTTAGATCAAAGTTAAATTCTGGTGCCAAACATACACACATATATTCTTTATCTATAGTCTGAACCTTAGTGTCCAAGTCCCTAAACAACTGTTAACACTAAATAAATTTTAACTAATGACACTTTTTGGGTACTTGTGGATCACGTTCTTTTCCAGTGTTGTCAATACTTCAAAGAGATGTCTACTCCACACTATACACTGCTCTGTGTTGCTTCATTGTCATCCCATTACTTTATAATGATTCATATATCTCTTTGCAATTTGGCATCAGTCATCATCTGCAAAAATTACTGCCTTTTTCACATGTCACCACGTAAAATCATACTGTCATAGGAGATGTATTGGGAATAATTGTTTGTGTCCTAATGTTAAACTAAGTGAAATGATTGTAGGGAATTGTTTAAAAGTTCGTTATATTTACTGTACTTTTATTGGAAATTCAGCAAAGTCCCAAATTGATCCATGCATCAGTTTCATATTTTGTGATGGTAGGCACCACACTTATACACACTGTATTATCACTAATAGAACCCTTATTATTTATTTCAATTGCAGAACATGTAAGACATGCACAAATTAGTAGAAAAGGCAGGCACAAAGTGTAGTACACAGAACATGTCCTAACTCTAGTTTACAATCTGGAAATCCATCATATTTGAGGAATAACCAAGTATCCATATCCTACACTGCTTTACAGATAACAACTGATGTTTTTGGCTCACTTCATCTCGTTAAACATCTTACATGCACCATGAGCAATGTGTAATTCAAACACTAAAACCATTGTTGATTGAAACATGTCAGTATAAATGTGTTAGTGTAGAAATAATTAGCTGTATGAAAAGTGAATAATCATTAGAAAATTACTCTGATTTCATAGGAAAAGCGATCTGATAAGGTGGAGAATCACTTGCATGCCATCCAGCCAGACACAGAGGAAGAAATATATGGAAATGAACAGTATGAACAACAGAGCACGGCTTCGAGTGATACAGCAGTAAATTTTGATGAGGTATGTGCTCATGAACTCATGGAATACTTAGTTCATGAAACACACAGTTATAGATCAGACCAGTAAGTAGTCAGTCCAACCAATCCAGTATTGTACATTACATGTAAGTTTCCTTTAAATTTTGTATTGCAATTGTGTTTGTCACAGTTGTTCTCATTTTTCAGAGTATGGCAGTCTAGACACAAATGAAATAATATTTCAATTGCTTGAATTAGTAAATTTTTCAATTAAGATGACAGGTCTGATATCATTTTGTAAATACTCGTAAGATAAAGAAACATCTAAGTACCTAATTTAAAAAAATCCACTCGGCAAACAGCGGCAGAACATGCCCATAAAAGAAGGTTATAATTAGGCAAGCTTTCGGTGCCAGTGGCTCCTTATTCTGACTGGAGGACTGAAGGGGAAAGAAGGGCGGGGGGTGGGGGGTGGGGGTGGGGGTGGGGGGGGGGGGGGAAGGGCTGTAGAGGTCTAGGAACAGGGAAAGGGAAAACTGATTGTTGGGGACTGCACCAGATGAGATTTAAAAACCAGAGAGCTTAATGGTGGAAAACAGTATAATATGCAGGACAGAGATTGTTGCTTAAATGTCATGCACATGTTAATAGGAGCGATTGAGGGGAGGGGGGGGGGTGAAAAATAAATGGGTAAGACGATAAAAAATGTCGAAAACTAAAATGGAGTGAAGAAAGAAGTAGTTACTGTGTACAAATGCTGAGACCGAAGAAGTTAACGTAAACTGAGGCCAGGTGGGTGGCAAGAACCAAGGACATGTTGTAGTGCTGGTTCCCACCTGCTGAATTCTGAGAAACTAATGCCTGGGGGAAGAATCCGTAAGGCAAGTATGGTGAAACAGGCACTGAGGTCATGATCATCATGTTGTAGAGCATGCTCTGCAACAGGATACTGTGTGTTGCCAGTATACACCTCTGCTTATGCCCATTCATCCTAACTGATGATTTGGTAGTAGTCATGCCCATGTAAAAGGCTGAACAGTGTTGTTTCACAGGTGGCTCTCTGTTTGATAGTATATGTTGTGCCAGTTGCAAGGTTGGTGTAGGTGATGGTAGGTTGGTGCATAGGGCATGTCTTGCAGCAGATATGGTCACAGGGGTAGGAGCCATAGGGTAGGGAGATGGGTGCAGAAGGAGCATAGGGTCTGACAAGAATACTTTGGAGATTGGGAGGGCAACAAAAAAATATTCTAGGTTTGGTGGGCAAAATCTCATACAGAATGGATCTCATTTCAGGCTGTGATTGTAGGAAGTCATGCCTTTTCGAAGCAGCTTATTAATACATTCCAGACATGGATAATACTGAGTGACCGGTGGTGTGCTCGGAATTGTTTTTTGGAGGAATCAGTAGCATCAGGATTGGATGTGATGGGCCAGGAAATCTGCTTTTGAACTTGGCTGCTGGGGTGATTATGTCTAATGAAGGCAGAGTTGAGAATGGTGGTGTATTTCTGTAAAGAGTCTGCACATGAACAAATATGTTTGTCTCAAATGCCAAAGCAGTATTGGGAGGGTACGTTAGACATGAAAAAGATGGAAACTGTCAAGACGTAAGTACTTTTGGTAGTTAGTAGATTTAATGTGTGGTGAAGTATGTAAGCCAGTCTTCAGTGAGGATGAGATTAACATCAGGGAAAGTGGCATGGAATTCTGAACAGAACCATGTGAAATTTAATTGGGAGAAGGTATTCAGAGAGTCCAGGAATTTTAACAGGACAGCTTGTGTAGGTACATTGTGAAAGACCTCTTGGATATAGTAAGTTTAAAATTCATTTAAAAAAAGAAATGAAATAGCGATTGATGATAAGCATCGGCAAAGTCATTAATTATGAATGTGCCGTAAGGTGCAGACAAGTGAAGAAGAGAAAAAAAAATCATTTATTTTTCTTTGTACATGTCTTTGTTTTTCACTCTCTAGTATGTAGAAGGATGAATAAGATGTATTGCTTACAAGTATGAAGTATTACAAGTGTTATGTATTATACGTGTGTATGAATAAGAGAAGACTTAACAACAGTATTAAGTATTTTTATTGAAGTGAATTGGAGTCAAGTAAGGAGGATTTTCTTCATTTTTTGACATGCACTGGTGTCCTTGAAGTCGGCTGCCTGCATCTATAATTGAAATGTAAGAGAGTAAGTCCGAATAGCCTAAATTCATACAAGCAGAACGTTTCAAATAATGCAATTGTATTATCCTTAAAAAAAATTTTCCATTTATATATGTATATTTTCTTTTTTATTATTATAACATAACTGGCGACCTGAGTGCCATGACTTCAGGGCACCGGTTGTAAGTAGTGTTTGTTAACTATTGATATAGTAAGAAATTTCTATGACATTGTTATTAGGCATAAAAACTAATTGTCTGTATTTTCTGTTTGCATGAATCACAGTGGGAAGCATGTAAAGGTGAAAATTTTGGAAAGGAATAAGAATTGGACACAGGGTACATGAAATTTTCCATAGTAAGCTGTTTTGTTTGGCGCAGCAAATGTGGTAGTGCCTCCTTTGATGTAGATAGAAACCTTTTCCTCATTATCCCCTTCCTTGAATTTTGTGGTGGAAAATTTACAGGAATTTTTCAGTTTGATACA
The DNA here is from genome assembly GCF_021461385.2 of Schistocerca piceifrons. NCBI lineage: Eukaryota > Metazoa > Arthropoda > Insecta > Orthoptera > Acrididae > Schistocerca > Schistocerca piceifrons. The sequence continues at coordinate 877,647,721 of NC_060140.1, forward strand.
CATTGTCACTAAAACATTAAGAATTGTGACACAATAGTCTGTGCATCATAATAGACATAAAACAGGCTTTGACATTGCTTAAATTACAATTTCAAGTTTCCAGAATCAGATTTTCACTCTGCAGTGGAGTCGTGCTTTGGTAGCTCAGATGGTAGAGCACCTGCCCATGAAAGACAAAGGTCCCGAGTTCGAGTCTCGGTCGGGCACACAGTTTTAATCTGCCAGGAAGTTTCAATCATCAAGTTAATAATTAGCATGTGAAATTTTAAAGTTTTTTGTGAAATTTTTATTTTTGCAATTTCATACAACATGGCAGAAAAATATATGTCCATTGTTGATAGCAATAGCGAAAACACAATCAGCCAAGATGTCATAGAATTGTGCGACTGAACATTTGAAGTTCAGGAGCCATGCAGGCCTACTGCAGAAGGCTTAAGTAGGTCAGAGATGGGTGTCGTAGGTGTGAAAAATGATACTGATGCTCCACAGCAGAATAACCATGATGACACAATGTTTACAATTGATGAGACAATGTCACGCATCTCCCAGATTGATATACCGCTCATGACTGAAACATAGGAGAGCAATGCAAGTATGAATATTGAGAATGCTTGACAAACATCACTTGTTTACAACACAAACATTAACTTGGAAAGTACAGCTGACAGCAACCACAGCAGTACACTGAAGCACTGCTATGGCAGTTATTATATAGCATAAACACAAAATTTGATTATACAAACACCAATCTCAGTGATTTGAAACATAATGTGAACACCAATCTCAGTGATATGAAATGCAATATGAACACCAATTTCAGTGATATGAAACAGGATATGAATACCAACATTGATAATTTGATACACACTCTGAACACCATCACACAAGATCTAAATATAATGAAACAAGAACAAAAGCAAGTATCCAAAGATTTTCAAGACACGGTCTCACAGAAATTCAAAGACTTTGCCAAAAATCTTTGCATGAAATTGACAAAAAATTGAATAATAATGAAAAAACAAGTAAAAATGAAGTACTTTTTGGAGTTAAAACAGAAGGTAGATTCTTTTAATGACCATCATGATCTAGAAGAGCAACAGATAAAGAAAATCACAGACGCTAACACAAATATTTAAGCCACACAAAACCAGTTGTGTTCGACAGTAAGAAACGTAACCATTGTCATTAACAAACTAAATAAAGACTATGAAGGTGCACCTGTAGCTGTAGACAAGCTTACTTTAAGGGTAGCAACATTAGAAGTTGACGTAGCATGTGCTAAGAAGGAAAGAGAGAAGATCAATGAAAGTCTTAAGTGATATGTTTAGTCAAGCTGAAGCAGGTACATTAGATAAGGGTAGTATCATTGCAGAGAAGTTAGTAACAGATTGTACGTTATACACAGATGTAGTAGAAAAGGCTATTGAGAGAAAAGAAAATGAAATAGTGAAGAAAGTTAACATTAACCTACGAGCTGCGAAAAATAGGATCCACACTCTTTTAGAAGAAAATATTACCAGATCTCGAAATTGCATGTAAATAATACAAAGGCTACAGTGAACAAACCACAACCTGTTGATATTTATCACAAATTGTTACGAGTCCTACAGGAGGTACCAGTGACAGTTGTAGCGTGCAAAATGTAAACTTACCCACAACTCCAACATCTGAGCAATTACCAACTGCAGTTACAGTTTATGTAGACGACATGCTAAGGCTGCACCCACTGTTCTAACCGAACAAATCAGGCTGGTTGAACAGGTACTTCAACAATTTGCAGATTGCAGAGTAACAACCAATTTAAGAAAGTCTAGTTTTGGTAGGGAGCAAGTTAAATTTTTAGGACATGTTGTGTCAGAACAAAGTATATTATCTGATCTGAAAAAAAAAAAAAAAAAAAAAAAAAAAAAAAAAAAAAAAAAAAAAAAAAAAAAAAAAAAAACTAACTTTATGCCAAACGCAATTGTCCAGCTCAAAGGAATAAAAAACAACTAAAAGCTTTAGGATCAGCATCCTTTTTTCATAAATTCCTTTCGCAGCAAGTGATGGACAGTGGTGCATCACTCAACTTGTTACGAAAAAATAGGCCTTGGTTATGGGATGATAATTGTCAGGAGGACTTTAATAACATTAAGCAGGCATTACTCAATGCAAACATTCTTAGCCACCCTGACATGTCCAAGTATTTTTGTCTATGCACAGATGCCTCATCTCATGGGCTGGGGATGTGCTTTTTCCAGATGCAAGAAGAAGAAGGTAAATAAGTACCGAAGGTCATCAGTTTTGCTAGTCACACATTATCAGAAGCAGAAATATCTTACTCTGTGTCAGAATTGGAAAGCTTAGCTTTAATATGGGCATTTAAAAAGTTTGCATATTTTTGTGGGGTAAGAATTCCAAAGTTTACTGTGACCATCAGTCACTGTCATTTCTTTTTTCGGGTAAACATTTGCACTGTAGATTAGGAAACATGAAACATCTGATCAAAGGTGTGTGTGTATTTCTGAAGATTATTTCAATGAATTTATAAGACACACACATGAAGTATGGGGACATTATGGAGTAGGCAAATGTACTGAAAAAATTGCAACACTTCTTTATTTTCCAAATTTGAGAAGGCGAGTCCTACAGATATTAAGAAAGTGTGCAATATGTCAAAAATCAAAACAGTCCAATGTGTCAAAATATACTGAGCTACACCCACTACAAAAAACCCTCTAGATATAGTATTCCTGGATATAGCTGGTCCATATCCAAGAAGTAAGGGTGGTGTAAGATACGTAGTGGCACTACACGATATTTTCTCGAAACATGTCAAAATGTGTGCCATTAAAAATGCAACAGCCACAAATATCAGAAAAAACTGAGGGAGACTATTTGAGAAGAGTAGGTAAACCAAAGGTTAACTGATAATGCCTCATATTTCATTGGGCAAAAGTGGAAACAATTTATGACCTCACAGGGCACAAAACAAGTACTAGTAAGCTTTTTTCACACAGAAGCAAGCCCAGTAGAATGAGTCTTTAAAGAATTTAACTTGTTTATTATGACAGACACCCCTCACAAACCCACCTGATGGGTAGAATATGTAACTCCTTTCATGTAAGTTGTCAATAACCTTCCACATTCTTCAATAGGTTTCACACCTAATGAGTTGATGTTCCAGACAAAACAAACGAACAAGTGGGAGTTGCCCATACCAAAGGTAACCATTACAGAAATGACACTACAAGACAAAACCAAACAAGCTATGGTTACACTAGAAAACAGGGATGAGTATAGAAAGACAATTTATAATAATAAACTGATACATGTTACACAGTTTTTTGAAGGGCAACGAGTTCTCTTACGCACGCACCCTAAATTGACAAAATTTGGCAAACTGAACAAGAAGTGTCAATTACTATATTCAGGGCCATATATAATTTCCAAAATACCATACCCTGGGATATACAGATTAGCCTATGAGAAAACAGGGAGAGACAAGAGTCTCCACCCTCACAAATATATAAAAGCTTTTATGGAATGATGAAGCTAGGTAGCATTTTTTCTTTCTATCACAAGATAATTGTACATAGTGTACGTAACTCTATGTGTAATTTTTCTTCAGGAGTGTATTTTAAGATAAAGTAATGTGTATAGGCATAAGTAATTCTTTTGATTTGTACACATAAGTGTAAATGAACAGCAGTGAAAAGTAATACACCGCTTCATGCAAAGCAAAAGTATAAACAAAATCATCTTATGGCTCAGCTGTCCATGCTCAATAATACACACTGACGTCAATAGTAGGAGAGGAGGCACTGACCTTTGCACATGCGCAACAGACTGGCAGAAGGCACAACCAAACAGGAATGTGATATGTGCATGTACCTAACTTAAATACAAGGTAAACGGAAACACTAAGCAATTCCATCTACCATCTAAGAACTAAGGAACCTACTGATATATGTACAAAGAGATTTAATTAAATACTAAGCTATATACTACATATTTACAAGCAAAAGGAAGCATTATGGAAAAATATGAGGGTCGTCCACAAAGTAAGTTCCATTTCTATTTCTATCCACAGCAGCACTACGATTGCGGATCTGAGCATGCATGGCAGTTACTCTGACTTAAGGAGAAGACATGTACGTCATTTTCAGATCGTTGCTGCCCAAGTGTGCTTTGTAGTGCTGCTTTATAATGTCAGCCATAATTGAAAATGCCACTGCTTGTAAATTAGATCTGTGATTCGTTTTCTAAACGCAAAAAAAGTTAAACAAAAAGAAATTCATTGGCAAATCTGTGAGGCTTATGGACAAAATGCTATGAGTGATTCAATGGTTGGAAGATGGGTCAGACTGTTCAATGGACATGATCAATTGCATGATGATGAACGAAGTGGATGCCCCTTTGTGGTTGCTGATGAACTGGTTCACACAATTGAAGATAAGATTAAGCACAACCGTAAGTTTACACTTAGCACCCTTGCTATGGAAGTTCCACAAATCTCACGATCACTGATTCATGAAATTGTTACTGAAAAACTGAAATTTCAAAAACTTTGCTCACATTGGATACGCAAAATTGTTACTGAACAGCACAAAAAACAACGGATGGGCAGTGCACTTCAGTTTTTGACATGCTACGATGAAGAAGGTGATGGTTTTCTTTCTCGGATAGTCATGGGGGATGAATCTTGGTTATCGTATGACATCCCTGAAACAAAACAGCAATCAGTGGAATGGAGGCACACTTCATCCCCAACCGAGGGTTTTTTGGGATAGAAAAGGCATTTCGCTGATTGATTTCTTACCACGAGGCCAAACAATCAATGCACATGGTTACTGCGAGACCATTAAGAAATTGTGCTGTGCAATACAGAACAAGCACCGAGTTTTACTGTCAAAAGGTGTTTTTCCATGATAATGCCCAACCCCACACCGGTGAATGTGACCAAAAAACTCTTATGGGAATTTCACTGGGACATGTTTGATCATCCTCTGTACAGTTTGGACCTCGCTCCTAGTGACTCTCATCTCTTCCTACACCTAAAATCTGTCCTTGGTGGTCAACAATTCAGCAATGATGATGAGCTGAAGGAACATGTTACAATGTGGTTGAATACACAGGTGGCAATCTTCTGTGAAGAAGACATACTAAAACTTGTGCCACACTATGACAAGCCTTACAGAAGATACTGTCGTCGTGCAAGACAGACAATATATAAAACAATTGAAGACGTCGAAATGACTACATCTGCCGCCGACAAGAAAAAGAATACTATCAAATCTGTCGCTGCACATTCTCTATTGGGTGGACCCGCAGTCTTCTGTGGTTGCAGACTGAACTTCAGCATCGACATCAATGATTCCTTTACTCATGGCAATGGATGGTTAACAGTCGCTATTGTACGTGGTGGTACAGGCGTTCCAAATGTATCAAAATTTCGGAAGCTATGTAGAAAAGTAGCTTAACAGTTGTAGATTTTTGTACAATAAATATTTTTTCTGTATCTGTATACGTTTGTTTTGTATAACCAAATGGAACTTGCTTGTGGACGACCCTCGTATATGACATATGTAAGCTAAGGCGAAAAGACAAAATACTGTTAGAAATGTCAAATAATTTTCTTTGCAGGGTAAATAATCATAAAGAGTAACAGAACAAACGAATGTCTATGAATTTAAACAAAGTATGGAAATATCTGGAGATGGATGGAATGACCAAACGTATCAGTGGCCACCGAGTATGTAATGCAATTAGTTTTAAGTTAATTTTTTCTTTCAGCGACCAGTGCATCATCACAGCACAGAAGAAGAGAATTATGTCAAGAGCAGCAAGCACCAAATAAAGAAATGGGCCACACCTTGAGTAAACAATTTAGTTATAAGGATATTTATACAAAGGTCATAAAGCAAATGAGAAATGAAAATATGCATCATTGCAGTATATCTCCATGACATTTACCAGAGCTATCCAAAACAAATTAATGCCAGACACTATAGGGAGCATTTAGGGGTAATAACTAAGAGAAATACGGAAACTGTGGAACAATTTGTGGAGAGGATAAAGAAAATTATTCGATATATCTATGCATTAGGGAAAGATGCTGCAGTCAGTGAAATTATTTTGCAAGAAGCCGATCAGAGGGCGCTCAATGGTTTTTAAGAGAGCTGCATGCAGAAATGCCAAGACATGCTGACAGGAGGTCTGACAGATTTCCACACGCAGTGCGGGTAGCTATAGAGTGCAAGGAATTGATTTGTCAAGTGGAATGCAGGGTAAACATACAATGTTTGCAGCTAGTATAGAATGTTCCAGGTGTGGAGAATGGGGTATGTAAGGCAGCAGTGTCACCAGCTTCAGGGTGATGTGAATAAAGTAAGAGGAAGTAGTAGTTTTAGAAGTACAGGACCAGGGAACAATAAGGTGTTAAATGCCAACAGAAACCCCAGGTCCACCTACAGACATTCTCGGTGAAATTGGATGCTATACAATCATATGCAGAGGTGGATTGTGCAATAAGAGAATAGTAGGAAGAAAGAGTTGCAGTATATTAATGGGCAGAGGGGTGCATGTTTCGGTCTGCAGTAGTAATCTGTTGAAATGTAAGTAATGGGACCCACATTGTGTGGAGTTGGGGATAAAGAAGTCACACGATTAGGATTGGTGCACATAGACTTTTGGCTGCATGCAGTCCAATTTAAATAATGTGCCAATGAGTAGAGATTGTGCTACACATGATACATTGAAGGGGAAGGGGAAGATCAACGTCCTATATGCCGAAGGGTAAGGTAAAGAAGTTTTTTACAAAGTATTAGGGCCCATACCAAGTGGTAGAGACTACGTCACCAGTAAATGTTAAGATTCAATGGCCAACAAGAATGACCATTGTGCATCTAGGGCAGTTAAACTTTTCAAGGTAGTCCTGAAGTTATTCGAGGGGTAGGAGATGCAAATTGAAAAGGAAGAGTAAGGAGAAAGGTATCAAAAGATAAACAAAAGGTTGTGAATGAAATGGTAATGAGCAACCTATGTAGGTTAAGGAATAAGAGAAAGTCATTTAATATGTTTTAGGTTAGGCATAGATTTGGTGTAATCAGATGCAGTTCATAGCAGGACTACTAATTTTGTCAGGGTGGAAGCATAATGAAACCAGCAACTGGAATGGGGACACGAAACAAGGTTAGAAAATTGAAAGAAGCATTTGACAATTTCCATGATGGAATGGAAAGGTGTGAGTACTCAATTGAAGTACCAGGGTATATGTGAGAGTACATGGGGCATACGCGATATTAAGGAGTGAGATGACACAGGTACTGAGGGTTATTCCACATACACAGAGGAAGAGGGGTTGGATCAATCATAGAGGTCAGCTTATGAAAACAACATTTGGCACTGCTGATGAGGAAGACATTTGAAGGTTGAACAACACCGTAGAAGAGGTTAAGCAGTGGGCAAAAGGGAACAGAGGAGTGAGTCATTGGCACTCTATATAGATTACAAGTTTAGAGAAGGATGTATTGAATAACACGAGTACTATGACAACTGACTGGAGAAGTAATGTGGTACGTCAGAGCTACGGAAGAGACCGTTAATCAGAATATCAGGGAAATACAAACTGAAGTAGAAGTCCTAGGTAGGGAAGTAGTATTGACAAAATGGTTGCAGTCTGCAGAAGATAGCATTTGGGAAGCTCAGGGGAAAGTAACAGAACTACAGGAGGCTATGCAACAGGCTGTAAGAGGTCAGGTAGGGGTAAATTTTTTTTGTTGTGACCAGAGAAGTATTTAGAGAGTCTAAGAAAAGTACACAGGGGACTAATGCTGGAATTTGGACTGGTTTTAGAACCTGAACACAGAAACATCCCTTTTTCTTTCAGCATAGCCACAGTATTGGTGAGAATGACAGAGCAAAAGTTTACATTTCCATTTCTATGCCAGTATCATGGAAACAAGCAAGTGATATACAGTTTATGCTTATTGTGTCAAGTGAGAGATAGTGAAGAAATGTATAAGAGTAAAAGCACAACAACTATTATTAATTGCAAAATACAAGGGGAGATATGTAGAAATAGAGGAAACAAAGTTACAAAAATGCTACCAAGTGGAATTCACAGTCTGACCAAATATGGTAATAAGAGAGGGGCAGGAGCCATGTGAAGTGCATTTGCTAATGGGACAAAAGGAGATAAGAAAATGCAATAAAGAAGTTGTCAAACTATAATTGTACTTTCAGCAGGTTGAGATGCATTGGTTGATTCTGCCTTTGACAAGATGGTAACAGTGGCTATGTTCGCAGTCTACATTTCTTTTCTCAGCCGAAAGCGAAACATTATGTTTACATTATTTGAACTCTCCTGAGTGAGTGTGCGAAGTTTCTGTCACTTCTGACAGATAATGTAGCTGCAGGACAGTTTCAAAATGACATCTGTAGGTAATGTACATTACAAGCAGTGTGTCGCCATTAAATTTCTCACTGCAGAGAAAGAAACTGAGCGGAATATACACAAATGCTTGTGCAAAGTCTGTGGAGCAGCTGCTGTTGACAGAAGTACAGTCAGTCACTCGGCACAGAGGGTGAGGTCATCAGAAGGCAGTTCAACAGAAGCTCCACAATTTGCAGTAGTCGGGGAGACAATTCTCGGCTGTCACGCCTGACATGTTGCAGCGTGCCCTCAGACTTCCACTTGTTTTGAGAATGATGAGAAGGTGACTCACATAATGAAGCACTGGCTCCACCACCAGGCCAAGGATTGCTACTGACAGGGCATACACTCCCTTCTTTTGCACTGGAGGAAGGCCATAGAAGGAGATGGAGATTATGTGGCAAAATAGGGTGTGTAGATAAAACACCATTCTTTCATGTGTGTAAATCTCATTATGTTCAATAAAAAATTGAAGAAAAAAATGCAGTGCATTACTTTCAGGGCAACCCCCGTAAATATCACTGTGAGCAGTTCAGAGGTAATCTCTATGGTAAGTTACAATAAATGGGCTTTCGCCCTGACTTCTAGTAATCTAAGTTAACTGCTCACCACAAAAGTGGAAGATAATCTCATCACTTGCCATGTAGTTTTGTTAACATTATCGGTGGCACACAAACAGTTACTTCTGTGAAATCTAAGCAATCCAGGACTGTATTGTCCTCGTGAGTTCATTTCCTATATGTACCAAAAACGTGCATTCAGTTGCAATCTGGCTGTGACATCATCCGAGGCAGCAGGTAAGCCAGTGTTTGACGGACACGGTCTGATTGATAGCTGGGCGCGAAGTGAAGTCTTGTGAAATTTAAATGAACCAGGATGGTTTATAGTCCTAATGAGTTCACTTCCTATTTGTGCCAAAAACGTGTTTAGCAGCAGCATAGCTATGATGTCACCCAAGGCAGCATGTAATCTGGTGTTTGACTGACACATACTGATTCATAGGTGGGTGCAAAGTGAAGTCATTTCAGAAATCTAAATGATCCAGGATGTTGCATAGTCCTCAGGAGTTCACTTTCTATTATTACTGAAAACATGCATTTAGTAGCAGCCTCTCTGTGATGTTGCCTGAAGCCAAGTGTAAGCTGGTGTTTGACTGACATGGACTGTATGATTGCCGGATGCGAAGTGATGTCAAGTCACTGCCTCTCAGGCCATATTTATATATGGGTGCAGTGGACGGCCAAAGGGGACAACTGCTGACATCTTCTCTATGCCTCAGTGGTAGCCTCTAAATGGTTGCTTTCTCAGACACTTAAGATTTTATAACTCTGTTGTGTATTAATTTAGAATCTTCATAATTTTTGTGTCAATGGAATTATGCTGGCAATAATTACAGAAAAAGATTTAGCTCGCTTGCATTTAAACTTTGCTGTTTAGAATTTTTAGAACAGAACTGACTGGAGAATGTGACCTCTGAACTACAATTTTAAGAGACCTTGTGTTGATTGTTACTTACCTCAAAGTTGTGAAACTTGCTATAGTTCTATTTTTTAATGGGTTTCATCATGTGCTGTAATCAAAACTTTTTATCATTAATATAAATGATACTTACTCTAGTACAGATAAGGATGTTTTTGTTCCAAATTTAGTTCTCAGTAAATTACTCAAAAACTATTAGAGGTAGCTTAATGGGGTCTAATAGTTAATGTTTTTATATCAAACAGGCTTCATATGAATTTTTGGCTTTCTAGCTTTATCATTTAGTGCCATTTATGTTTTCTCAAAATGATGTATTTAGGGATAGATATTCACCTGATCACTCTTGAGATTTGATAATTTAAATATTAATATACTGAAGCTTATGTTGACAAAGTCTGGAAAAGCATCATTAGTTTTAATTTTATTCTTAAATTATGGTGCAATAATTGTTTGTAATGCACAGTCACGTTATGATGTTGCATTAGTAATAGTGAATTGGGGTAAGTCCTGGCACACTCACTCACCACTGTATCTCTTCAAGTGATACATCGCTTGTTTCGAGCAGGGGAAGCTAATGTCAACAAAGACGCTAGATTAAATTTGAGTGGTTTGTCAGTAAATGGAACAGCATACGAGATAATGGGGCCTACTTTCCATTTACCCGCTGCTGCTTCACGGATAACTCATATGAATATTTAATGGCCTCATTTGTACTGGCCAGAGGAGCCCATGGAAGTGCTACCTGCCACAAAACTAACCAGCTTAAACCAAACACTGGGGCCGGAATTAATGCAGTCTATAAATACACTTCTGAACCAGCAGGAGGGACGACTCTCTGGATACATTATGGCACCATGTAAATTTATATCAGGAAAATCAGTACCGGAAAGAAACAACATTGATATTATCATACCAACCATCACAGTGGCACTTGTTCTGTGGAACATGATCTTCATTTTGTCATGTAGAAGACAAAGCATGAGACAGTCCATACCCTGCCGTGGTTCAGATTCCATTAGATTGGATACCCCAAGCATAAAAGCAGCAGAAGGAAAATAAACACACAAGGGGGTTGTGTTAAGGAGAATTGGTTCATTTTAGTTTGTAAGTTTGGAATGGAGAGTTAGAAGTTATTGTGCAAGAAGCCTAGTAATGAAATAAGTTTCATGATGTTTGATTTAAGGAACCGGGAAGGGCCCCTGTAAGCAATGTGTAAGATTAAGTTATAGCATTAAGGAAACCAATTGTTAGAGTAATTCTTAAGAGGAAAAACAGGGCCAAGGGGGCCGCTCACCAGGAACTCTAGTTTAAAGGATAATCTAGTTTGATTGACCTGAGGGATTGGGTATTGTTAAAAAGGAGGGCAGTGTAGCATATTGACCATTTTCAGTCAAAAAGTATGCCAGAGCAGAAGTGAATTGCATCAGAGCCAGCCGGATGCAGGCAAGAGTGTTATGCATTGCGAATTAGAGTCAGTTGGCACCTTATAGCAACAGTTGATGCTAGTGGAAGGACGGAAGTCTTTCCTCATTTGCCACCACTGAACTATTTAGAGTAAATGCCTTATGCCTTAAATGAACATAGTCTGGAGCATATAAGTACTCAGCAATTTGTGTACTAAAATATTCTCATCTCAGTAACACAGCCTACGCCATGAGCCTGTGACACCCAGACCAACATTGGTGGAATGTAGTATGGGGTCTGCTGTTCAACCATGGGCCAGGGCAGCCTGTTCTGAGTCATGAAAGCAGCCACTGCCAGAGCAGAGAGCCACCCACTTGCTGGAGGGAAGTCATGGCAGCACCTGCAGAATTGTCAGCTGCACTGCTGTGCTGTCATCATGGTTGCAGCCTGAGACATTGTTAACAGCGGAATTTGAGTGATGCCATGCTCAGCTCCACTCTTTGTGCAGCCAGAAATGCTGGACATCTATTATTTCACATGAGAGGCAACTGGATGCCTCCACCAAGCTGTTCCTGGTGTATTGCGGCCGAGGGACAGAATATAGAAGTTAATAAACAAATCTACTGTCATTGTGACATCTCATTTCATTCTCCATGGGTGAGAATCCATGGCTATTTTAACAGTGATATTAAGATAGTGCAAGATGTTTTTGACAGCTATGGAAATCCGTTGATACTGTTGTCATGTTTTATTTATTTTTTATTTTATTGACAGCTAATATATTGTTAACTATTTACTGAGGTGACATGAAATGGAGTTTACTAAATATTGGATATCTTCATTGTTTGCTACTTTTACTAATAATGTTTTGTCATCAGAAAACAGAGTTGTTTAAATAGAATCAACATGCAGATCCTTATCAAGGAAAAGAAGGGTTCCCATTACTGAGCCTTGAAGTACCCCAAAGGTGATTAAGTGATCATATGACAAGTATTGTGGACTTATTTGTAATTTTGCTTATATGTATTAAAAGTATTACATATTTACTTTTTGCTTGCAGTTGCTAAGAAATGAATCAATCTATTCATTTGATGGACACTTAATGCTACAATATTCAAGCCTGTTCAGGAGATATCTGTGCTTCAGCATGTTGAAAACCTAAAAATACCAGCTGTTTGCTCTTGCTCATCACTTGCTTTCAAAGCTGTGATTACAAAGTTGATTTCCGGCTTTGCAAATTAGTTAATATTCCATTTTTGTCTGCAGTTACATTAGAAAAACTTCTTGTTATTGTAATGGGGTGATAGTTAATAACATTATCTTTCTTAACAGCAAATATAAATCACTTGCAATGTTTTTAACACATCTAGAGTGATTGTCCAAAAGGTGAAACAACCACATTGGCCACGACTTTTCATGGTTTAGGTGCTGAGTTAAATGTTGCTGCAGAGACTGCAGTGGTTGTTACAATTGTTAAAATTGCCACTAACGCTGCTGTAAGAGGATGATGTGGTCGTCAGTGTTACTCAAGCCCGTTCATAACAAGAGTACTTTCTTTTTTAGTTGTGCATTCACTGTACACAAAGTCTGACATACCTGTCTAGTGTTCTCATGTGCTAAAGATTTCTCAGGTCCCATATCATCTTTGCAAGCATCCTTCTGCTGATGAAGAGGCAATGGAACTAGAGGTGGCCCAGAGCAACTGTAAATTGTATCCCCATTCTGAGTCTAGCAAAGTAATCACACTACCGAATCAGGTGCAAGGTTGAAAAATCTTAGGAAATTAGCCCCCAACATTGAATCACTCAGCTTTGCAAAACAAATTTCCATGTGCATTTTTCGCTAAGACCAATGTGGAAGGTTTATTGTACAATCTCATGATATATAATAGAAGTGTCGTTTGTTGCATGTAATAGTACCTCCAATGTGCTGTGCTGTGAAGGGCCTGAAGTACCTGATAAGGTGCTCACCACAAAGCCTGACTCATTAAGGAAATAATGATCTGCTTCATGGTCACAGCATGTATAGTCTCTTATCAGTTCCTTGAACTGGTGTTACTCTTATTTGGCCACTAATCCGGCTGAGCAGCTAGGCAACTTCTCAGTTGAGGGCGGCCCAGTGCAACTGTCACAAGCTTCTCCAAAGCTTGGGTAATTACATGGAAGTTGCACCCTTCTCTCCAAAGCATGATACCAGCCCATTTGTGAGTGTGCTGACGCCACTGCATGTGAAGCACTAGAGTCAGTAGAAGGTTGGCCAGATGTTGGCCAAAACTCAGTGAACACTCATCGTTGGGAGTGCTTGGGACTGCTCAGTTGGCAAAGTCCATGCAGAGCTGTTTTAGCTTCTTCACGTCCTAGGGTAGCAAGCACAGAGCATTGTGGGAGGTGAATGCACCTCTCGGGCATTGCCATGGAATTCTGTGTAGTCTCGTGTTCTCTCATGATTAACGCAAACTGAATGGGCAGTGGAAGTTTAAGCATTCAAATCGTCCACAACATACTGTCGGCATGATATCCTCAAAGTCAGATTCCCATAGTAGTCTCCAAAGTAGTGACAGTGTTTTGCCACCTTTTCTTTCTTCTTGTAAGACTTAGCAAAATTGTTGTACTAGTGTCTGTCAGACATTGTAGGAGTGTTGTCTTCACTGCTTCAAATCTCCCAGTTGGTTGGGGTGCCTGTAGACTGTCATTCTTGGTGAGAGGGTGACTGAAGAGGTTGCATAGCAAGGTTACAAACTTTTGTGTATCATCCACAACACCATAAAAATACAAAGTGAGTTCGACCAACTGAAACCAAGTCTCTTGGTGATCTGGTTGAAAAGTAGGCAGTTTAATGATAGGACCTGAATGAAACACCATTTCACCAAAACCTTGTCCATGTGGAGAATGTAAAGTCTGTCCAGTAATGTCAGTAGTCAGCTCGTTGACCAGCACAGCATGGAAAAAACCCGGGTTACACGACACAGGGTTCAACAGGTTGAGTACAGCTCTATGGCACGAACTGGAATGACAGTGGGACAGGAGGACCAAGCAGTATACTTACATGGACATCATACAGATCAAAGTATGTAATTGGAGTGTTACTCCACTGATCTGTAGCACCAATATCAATGAACTGGCATTCACTGGATGAGGTTTTCTGATATGCATGCTATTCCCGTGCATGACCACCATTAGCAGCATTGTCTGTACCCGGCCTTGTAGTGCCACCTTTGTGTTTTAGTTCCATCTGAAAAGGCACAAGAATGTTTGATGGAGCACTAGTTGTCAACCATTTTGCATGGATTGTTGGAAAAGCAGATGTTCATGTAGTGTATCCATTGTTGAATGAGCGCTTGAGCGTCACACAAATCCAAAATGGACAAACAAATTACTGCATGGAAATGGGGTCACCACCATATATAATCCATAACAGAACTCACACGGAATGAAGCACTAACTGGGAATACTGTTTTATTACTGTTAAATGAAACAACACACAATGAACACCTAACCACATGCCAGTCCAAAACCAGACTGCTTAAACACTAAAGACATAACAAACAAGCCTCTTTGTTCTGAGATTGTGTATCATCTGTATCGGTGCTGCTTTATTGTTCACTCACATTCTGCTAGAGTGAAGCCCTCTCAAGTTCTTTGATTACCTTGGCTGATTCCTCCCTGCTAACATCACCAACAAACATTGATAATTCACGTGAGTTGATCTCACTTTCAGTTATCTACTAATTTGCATTTAAATTCACTTGTATTCAATTATCAGCTGTTCCAGTGAAGTAGTAGTTAAATATATTTATTGTATCATTAGTTTTATTTTTTTATTTTTGTCTGTTTCCTCATTATGAAGTCTTTACTTCATTATTCTCATTGTGCCATCAGTTTTCTAATTTTTCCCTATTTCCTTTTTATATCTTTACTTTACAGTCATTTGCTTGCATATCATTGTGCATTTTTAATGACAATTCACTTTTTTGTGAATATGTCTTATAGAGACTGTGTTATGATGTTATTTTCACTATTATGAAAAGGATAGTTGCTACTCAACATACAGTGGAGATGCTGAGTTGCAGATAGGCACAACAAAAAGACTGTCAGAAAGTAGCTTTCAGCCAACTAGGCCTTCGTCAGAAATAGACAAGACCACAGTCTCTGGCTACTGAAGCCAGGTAGCCAGAGACTGTGATCAGATGTGTGTGTGTCGTGTTTGAGTGAGCGTGTGTTTTTGTACTATCTGTGACTCAGCATCTCTACTATACGGTGAGTAACAACTATCCTTTTCATA
The DNA here is from genome assembly GCF_021461385.2 of Schistocerca piceifrons. Lineage (NCBI taxonomy): Eukaryota > Metazoa > Arthropoda > Insecta > Orthoptera > Acrididae > Schistocerca > Schistocerca piceifrons. Next base: position 877,663,301 of record NC_060140.1, read on the forward strand.
ATATTGTTGCATTCCATCCAGAATTTTCTGTTGTTTGATGATATTATTTTCCTTACAGATACAGTGCTCTCTTTTTATGAAAAGAAGCTTTATTTCCTTCACCCTCCAGCCATTGCCCCTGTTATTTTTTTCTGATATATGTGGTGTATGCAGAGCTGCATCTCTGCATATTTGGCTAATTCACTTACGGATATGCTTCACGGGCCAGGCATGGCCTCTTCCTCACCTTGGAGGTTGTTTGTCAATACAAGAATCACTTAACTTTCTACTAACAAGCCTCCTGCAGCCACTACAATGTCTGGGGTCACAATCCATGTCGATACGTGGTGTGCCAGGTCATGGTACACAATCTGCAGGCACAGGCACCTATTCGTGTCCACATGGACACCTGTCCACACTGTACAGGTCCCCCTTAGCTTTTTCTTGTATTAAAATTTCACTCTTATAGCCGTTTCATACTATTATTACAATATTTTTAGTAAATACCTAAAAGTGCAGAGATTATATACTGATGATATTACCTAACTTGAAGTTTTGCATCAGTGTCCTTGCATAGTTTGCATTACATAACCACATTGAAAATAAATGTTGTCCTGTGTGTCAGTCCAGACAAGGTTGGGGTATAATATTATGATCTCAATATAAACACTTTTTTTGCAGTTCATACAGTTCCAAAAACAGAAATGTGGAGACATTTTCATATACAGCGTGCCATACTATTCACACAAAGACTTAATGTGCAGTTTCTTATTTTTCTGTGAGCTTCATAGCAAAGAGCCTTCATGAAGTGACAATCTGAACTGCAGAATTAGAAGTGGCCAAGTGCAAGTCTTTGGCATCAGTTTCATGGTATATATATATATATATATATATATATATATATATATATATATATATATATATATATATATATATATATATATATATATATATATATATATATATATATTTATATTTCAATTTAGAAGCATCCAGAACATTCGGCAAATCAAAGTAGTGATACAATCATTTTTGCTTTTAAGATTTAAGATAGATATAAATAAAATTATTATTATTATTATTATTATTTCTTTTTCTTCTTTTTTTATGCAAATAGAAAACTTTTAAAAATGTAATGAAAATAAAGGGTGTTTGTGTGTGTGTGAAAATAAAGTAGATATTTCTCAAAAAATATGCTAAGTCAAAAGCTTTACTTAAAATAAGGTGGTAAATTAATCAAATGTATGTCACATCTCTTATGAATGATATCATGATATGGCACTGATTTTACGAATCCAAAGTAAAACGAGGTTATATTTTATACTTCATAGCAGCAGTTACAGGAGAACTAATTTTTTTAATACAACCCAGAAATATGTAGTGTTATTGATATGTACATGACTAACTTTGAGCAAGGCATAAGTTGATTGGAGTGCTAAGATATTGTGTAAATACACAAAAACATGAATCAGATACTCCATATCTGAAAATAGGTTCAACTATATTTGCAAATAGAGTGGTATTGCAAGTTTCTGTTAACTGAAAAGTTACTTGAAAATCTTGGTTTGTTATAACATCCCCCTCATACAATGTTGGACGTTGAATGACATTGTGTGAGTCTGTGGAACATATACTGTTATGAAAATTAGTCACCCCATACAAAATTAATGTGTTTATTAAATGATTGTTAATATTCAAATGTAAAGAATCTTTTAGTTATGATAACATGAAATAAGTGAAAAATGTTTCTTGTTGACTAGAAATCTTATATGAAATTTTTAAGAAAATTATATAAAATTGAAATTTTTAAACAAATAATGTTCATATGTGTTTAATTACTGACAATATCTATTAAAATGTTCAAATCATTTGAATCAAAATCATGAACTACTGGTGATACCTTTCTATTACCAAAACTTTTTGTGTTACATCTATGTCAGGTAAATGGTCATAAATGTACAAGCACTTCAAATAGATGGAAAAGGCCAATAAAGAGTAGTGCACAACAAGACAAAACAAGTGATAAAGAGAATTTGCATACAGAAACAACGAAACACTAACCACAGTAGTAAAATAAGTCTACCTCAAGTTTTGAGTCAAAATATTCAATTATAAAATAAATAAATTTAAAACCTGTTTCAACAGTGTGAATGCACAGAAGTCATGTGGTTTAGATTTGCTAACATAACTTCAGATTTCACCCTAACTGTCAATGTACAAATTATTTACAGATTTTATGTTTGATATACACAAAAACAAGAATAAATAAATACAATGGTATCACAAGTTTCCATAATCTGAAAAGTGACTTGAAAATTTTGGTTTCTCATATGTTCTCACATGCAGTCTACTGCAGGTGCATACTTAGGTCACCACTTCGCCCTTCAAGACCCAGTTACAGTCTGGGCTCTAGCTGACCATCAGCTGTCATGAGTCTCTGTTACAGACCCAAAGCCTGCCACTGCTGCTGACTGCTGAGATGTTGTCTCACACTCATCATGAGTGCCATATACGAAGGACTTCCATCAGCTGCTCATGAGGGAACTGCTTCCCAGGATCTGTCTCTGGACTGCCTGCGAGCTATCGCCTCATGGGACCATGTCGTTACTGCACCTTTCTGTGCATTAGTTGACTTCCTAGGAGCTCCCAGCCTCACGGGACCATGTCGTTGCTTATCCTGCCCACTCCTAACCACTTCAACATTAATTGACATTCGTCCTCAAAAATTTTACTTAGTTTGGTTCAAGTTAGTAAACAGACAGTTGTTATTGCATCAATTTCTATCATCACATCACTCAGCCAAAATACATAACAATGGTTATGAGGCTTATTTTACACATGTTAAAGTGCATTTTGGAATTGTCTTCTCTCCTCTCGTCCACCATTGATAACAGTGGTGATGAGGTTGTTCTTCATGTGTATTTTAGTGGTTACTGATGTGTATTAGTTCGCTTTGCTGGAGCAACGTATCATTTTTCTCTAAACTGTTCATGTGATTTTCCAACCAATGGATTTTTCCTTGTGTAATATATCATCTTGATGGGGTAGCTTTTTGAAGCTTATTGTGTTGTGCCAGTCTGTATTCAGTGGTATTAGTCACAGTCCGTGAATCCTACTGCCGTGCAAGTGTTTCCAACCATGTACCAGACTTACTGGACTAGGGCTGTTTGTTTCTCTGATTTTGTAACTGTTTATTGAATTTCATGTCTAGATTTTGGAAGACGTTCAGTTTGTAATTGGTGTCCAAGTTCCTCAGTAGCTTCAAGTTGGTGAAACTAGTTTTTTGGTAGTTGTTCTATTTTCTGCATCACTTGAGCAGACCATTCATGTGTTTTTGAAATAGGAACTCTCTTAATTCATGGTGCTTGTACGCATTGGTTTCAGTGGTTATTTGGTGCATTTTTCATAGTCTTACGACAGTTAGTTTCCAATTCACTGGCACTTACTTTTCGTGTAAGGTCTGAGTGTTCTTTTGAATTATCATATTGGTCCAGTCATTGGAACTGTCTTCCACTTAAGTCATTCACTTACAGTGTGAGCAAACTCAGAAACTGCTGCAGATCGTAACTCAGCTCACTCAGGTTCTGACTACAGTGGCTGTATCTCAATAAGCCACTCCTGCATCTGTGCTGAATTTTTGGGTGTTTGACAGCCAGAAATAGGAGTGTGCCATATACTGCCAACAGTTGGAGATGCACTTTATAGCCTACGGCATATAAGGTATGCAGTGCAGTGCTCACTTTATTGCAAGTACTGATACAGAAAATTTCCATTTTTGTGGTCAATTTCTTCCAGACTCTTGTCTGGAGGAAATAGACTGTGGCTTATTAGTGGAATGTTACATGAGCATTTTGGTAGTGACAGTCACCTTTAGTCATGCCGAGCATGTACTAGTTTCTTGGTTCATGATGGACAGTCCTCCCCACAGTGTTTGAGTGAGTATGATTGTGAAAAGTGTCTGGACTGCCATCCATGAATTTTGTGGCAAGGTGGGCCACCATCAGCCAGGTTGTTTGCAATGTTGTCATGCCAAGCAACACTCATATTTTTGTTCACAGAGCTCTACAGCAGAAGTCCATCTACACCCAGCCCACCCCTTGTGATGCCAATGGACATCAACTTTGTCATGCCGCTCCTATCATGGCTGGCCCTCCTGTCATCGCCAGCTCTGTAGATGATGACACCAGACCTCTTGTCAGTCTAGTCAGCCCTGTAATGGCCAGCCCTCCTGTCATTGCAGCCTGTCGACAATGCTGCAAACCTCGTCATCAGTCTAGTCATCGCCGGCCCAGTCACATCCAGCCTTCCTGTTGATGCCAATGCCAGCTTTCTTTTCAGTCAAGTCATTTCCAGCCCCGTCATGGCTAGCCTGCTGCATCTACCACCGCCTCTATGGCTGCTCCTGGTGCCAGTCTGGCCATCCCCACTGGCACTGCCCCAGTGGCCACTCCTGCTGTTGTTATTGGCCATGCTGCTGGTGTCACCATTCCTGTTGGCACTGCTGATCCCATCATGTCTTCTTCTGGTCCTTTGGTTGTGCCTTCACGGAAATTTCGCCACAAGCCCTGCCTACATCTGGCCCTCCCTATCATAGCTTGTGACGACCAGTTGATGTTCGCCTGCAAGGACATGGCATGGGCATACTTGTTTTATCAGGATAATTTTCTTGTGTTGGTTAGTGGTTCAATTCAATATATTCATACACCTTGCAAAGAGCTTTTATAAGTTATTGTGGAATGATTACGTGATTTTTCTATTCTTCTGTATCAGATGCAACATTAACATATGCTCAGCATTCTTGTTCATTGTATCTTGCAGTCTAATTCAGAGGTTTGTGCAATTTCTGGTATTCTTTTTATGCATAGTGTTTTGAGATCATTCCATGCTTGTGGCACGCCAGGTTGTGCTGCAGTACTCAGCAACTTGTTGGTAACTTTTCAGGCACAAGTTTGTACACTGGCTGATTGTACTGTCGTTTAGTTCCAGTTTTTGGGGCAGTCTGCAGTTGTGGCTGCATTGTATCTCCTTCCTTGGATGCGGCACTTCTGTGAGGTGGTTGAACCATCTTTTATAAGGGGGAGGGCTGTAGTGTATGCAGGGCTGTGCCTCTGCATATTCAGCCGTCACACTTTCTGGTATGCTTCACGGGCCAGGCACAACCCTTCCTCAATCCAGAGGTTGTTTGTTAATAGAAGTCTACTGTAGCTGCTGCAGTGTCTGTGGGCACAAACCACACTAATACATCATAGTGTGCGTATCAAGGAACACTGCACTGCCATTGCAGGCACTAATTCACGTCATGTGCTCATGTGTCCACATGACACCACGCATATGGTCTTCGATGGACCTGTTTGTAGGTTGCGATTCTGGCCTTGAAATCTAGTTATGCTCCAGTCTCTGACCATCCATCAGTCACCACAAGTCTCAATTATGGACACGATGCCTGCTGCTGCTGCCCACCTATGCATCATCTCGCCCTCGCTGAGAGCCCCGTATGACTCTGGACTTCTGTCATCAACTCCTGAGGGCACTGCTTTGCGGGATCTGCGTGTGGACTGCCTACGAGCCACTGCCTCATGGGATCATATCATTATGGCACCTCTCTGCCATTAGTTGATTGCCCATGAATTACCAGCCTCGCAGGACCATGTCATTATTTATCCTCCATGGTCCTCCCAGGACTTTGATGTTCATGCACATTTGTCCTCAGAAGCTGTACTTAGTTTAGTTCATGTTAATAAACAAATGGTTGTTATTGCATCATGTGTATCTCAGCACTTGGCTGAAGGACATAACAGTGTAGCATTTTTAGTGGGAAGGCAGTATGAAAATGCTTCAGCAATATTACTAGATATAAGTTGAAATTTGTATCCATATTTGTAGTTTCAGAGACTGCAAACCAATCTTCAGTGAGCAATAATAAATTAAAGTAGGTTACTTCTTCCTGGCTGAAGTTCCTGCATTTTACCTTTAGTATTTTGCTTTTTCTTTTCTCCTTTAACCATAATAGTAAGTACTAAAACTTTATCATTGTTGAGGCCTTTATTGTACACTTAAATTTATCTGTCTCAGTCAGGATTTTGCTCAAGGCTGTTATTCTTCTTACAGCATTTGCTGTGACAGTAAGATTAGATGAGTGGTCTTCTGCCAGAATGATCTAAGTGACATTTAGTTAGTTTTGAGAAATAAAGGACTGAAGTTATGAGTTTATAGCAACTTATTTATTCAAAAATATTTATGAATATACATGTAGTCTGGTGCATAATGGGTGTGAAAAACTTTTACAAGCATTTTGAGCCTTGCAGCACATTATTTAATTACAGTTTGAAACTTAAAACTACAGTGAAACAATGTAAAATATCCATGTATGTCAGGTTATTTTCTTGTCACATCACATTAACGCACTTCAGTACAAAATATAGTTTTCTTGTTTTTGTATTATGTTCATATATAGATCTATTTGGCAACTGACACACACAGATATAATTTCAGCATTTATGTAATACAGCATTATTACGCAATTTTTGTAATTAGGAGAGAACATTTGAATATACTGAAGGCGATGATTATGCTTCCCCATTACTCATTTTCTTCATTAGTGTCACTGCTCATTTCTGATACTTCAGCCATTTTGAGACCCTTATAGAATTCATGGTATATTGGGGGTATGTACATTAGAAGGCTCTGAATAGAGTGCGCCCTAATGGATACAGTGTAGGTAGTGTAATTTGACTGAGAGAACAGTGGCAAGCTTTTAAGCGTTTATATAAATTCACTGAAGAGTATACTTCCATGTCATTGTGGCTGTATTTGTACTCCATTATCCCCGGCCTCTCTTTTGAAAATCTCATTTCCTTAATCCCAAGCCACTCAACCTTTTCTCCAGAAAGATTTACTTTTCTGTTAGTCATTGCTTTTTCGAGTAGCACAGTACTTTTGAAATCACTACAATCCCTTTTGAAGTCACTACAATCCGTTTTTACAACTTCAGATTTACCTCTCTTCACTCTGGCATTCTCAGTAACACAATACAGCTGTTCAGGGGCAAATAATTCTGGATAATGCCATAGTTTCCTCTCTATATCCCCAAAACCACTGTCATTCGGAAGATACGAGTGACCAGGTTGAACAAATTTGTGTGTAGTTTCCTCAGTGTTAGTTTTGTCACTCTGAACCAAATACATCCAAATTGTCATAATTTTAAAATTCCTGTTTTGCCCCCAACACGAATCCGACCATACTTGGAGCTACATCATGAGATTCGACATACTTCTATACACAAGAGCCTACCTCGTGAGCTCCCCTTGAAGCAATACTTTCATTCTAGCAATGCATTGCTGCCTTTCCACTTTTAAAGTCATGAATTCCAAGATTAAAGCAGGAGAGTTGATGTTTATAGTATGCAACACCTGTTGTCAATTTTGGCAGCAGTAATGCTTTCTGCAAATCAAATGAAAAAACTGTAAGATTATCTTCTGTCTTGGAGTTCTCCATATCCCTTTTCAGACAATCTCTTGCAGCTTCAGCCTTCCTGTGGTGCAATTCCTGATCCTTTCTTAATCTCTGTAGCTTCTCAGTGTCTGCCTCGCCAGCTCTAAGTGTCTCCTCTGCTGTAATTAGCGTGTTTAGCCTGTCACATGTTTGACATGTATCCTTTTGAGGAGGCTTGAAACTGAGATTGAAGTCTCGTCTAAATTCTTTTTCATACAGTGATTGGCTGGGAGGTTTTAACATTGGGATCTTCTTCTTTCAGCTTATCAATGACGAATCTGTACGTCAAACAAAGATTTAGTCTACTGTCCAAGTATTTTTTGACAAATCTCTTTTGCAGTAGTGACTCGATGCACTGGGAAAACTATTAATATGATTATGGATGTGAATAATAACTGAGTCAGCACTTTTATTATGAGGTACATGTTTTCCATGCTGGTCCCATAAAGAGCTTGTCTTTGCTTTGGCTATGGCTCGATGCACCTTGCTGCCAGAAATCTGTAGCGCCTTTAGATATGTTTCTTTGCACGCCTTCACATCATTTCCATCCACACTAGGAATATAATAGTTCCTAGAAAACTTCTTCTTGTCAGTTTTAGAACGCTTCCTTTTGATGGGAACATTGTTAACTGAACCATATATTATTGATGTCTACACATCCCAAGACCCGCTTCCATAAAATGTGTCAAAAAACCTTCTTTTCTCCTCACAATTTATTTTTTGCAAGCATTTTTGTCTACATGAACAATTAAAATCAACAAATGTCTTTCCTGGGACAGTCTCCCCTTTACTGTAAACATAAGTTTCCCCAGTCTTTCACTTCTTCTTCCTTAGGGTTTTCTTCCATTGTTCCCTGTTTCCTTTTTTCTGTTATTGCCAGAAATTTCATGTTCATCTGAAAAACAAGTTACTTAGATCTACAAATTCGTTTTCAAAACTGATTTATTCAGAATGCAAATCATGAGACCAAGTTAGGATGTTCCATTTCATTACTTTGGTAGCTGATAAATATGCGAAATACAATTCTTTCAGGAACTCTTCTGCCAGAGTGAACCATCTCCACATTAAATCACATTTCCTGCCCTAAATAAAGAGGTATTTCTTTCCACAGGGTCAATTTTCCTCTCCCCTCATTATTTATGACAGCACTGGCCGAAATATCTACATACACTCACTATCGATTGTGCAGTGACCTTAGATTTACTACTTGTGGTCATGGTTCATTCTGGCATGTGAGGTAAACAACATAACCTCCAATTAATGAGTTTATTCTATAAACTAAAGTATCACTAGTTATTAAAATCCACTTACCATTTGATGATTGAGAGGCACCATCACTAGGTAGGTTCATATACATCAGAAGAACTAGAACTAAATGACTCGTCTTCACAATTATCATCATTTTCTGCCATTGCACGGGAATGCGCGCCTGAGGTATATACCATGGTAGCCATCTTGTGATGCCGCATGGTTCACTTTGGAATAAGAGAATGAATAGTACCAACCTTCTGCCAAAGAAATCCCTTGCTACAGCAATGAAACAAGGTGAGTTGTCAGAGAAAATGAAACCCTATCATTTTAAAATGGTGAAGAACTCGATTTTTTTAAAAAATGTCGCTTAGTTCATTCTGACATAAGACCACTCAAATGATTTTTTGAGCTCAGCTAAGGTGGCTCTGTCTACTTGTACTGAGAAAGTTAATTTTAAAATCGGCATGAACTGGAACCTCTTGTCTTATTGCACTAACACTACTTAGGAATCACTCCATTTTCTCGAGAACCATCCCAAAATTTCCTGATTGAGAACAGTATAGTGTGGCTACTATCAAATTGAACTTTGCAAGTTTCATTGCTGCGATCACAAAATCTTTTTTACTGGTTTAGAGGGCCATATTAACTATATTACCCTTGTTGAATATGGATTCTTCAGCATAGTGCCCATTAATACAACAGTAGTCAGTTAAAGACAGAGTTTAAATTATTAGCATATTTAAATCTTCTATTTTACTATATGAGAATTGAACATGTTGTTAAAAGACCTTCATTATGGAGTTAGGAATGGTTTCCTGTTTACAAGGAATATCTACAATACCTCTCACCTTCAGGTTAAATGCTGCTCCCCTGGTACTGGTGTTTCTATTGGATCAATAATTTATCTCGTCCACCACAAGATTCTACAGTCACTGGGATGACATTATTGGCAGATGTAGCAGAATTTACCATTTGAATGATGGCCATCTTAATATAATCTTTTTTTCTGCATATTTTGGTTAATCTGGAGAGCCATTTGATGCCCCTTAGCAATCATCGTGTGTAGCCTGCACTAATGTAATACTATTTCCTCAAATGTTTTTTACTGTCTGTTACCCTGATCCACTGGTCGATTTTAGTTTACATTGTTTTGATTATTGTCTTTTCTCTGTCTTCTGCGTTTTTCTTTTTTTGTCCACCTGTCAATTGTAGTTCATACGGTCTTGCTCATTTCCTTTCCTATGATGTCTCCTTTCTTATTACTTATCCGTGTATCAATAGTTTCCAAGAAGGACTGCTGAACAATTTGGATTTTTAATTTGTTCATGACAGTGGGAAATGATAGTCTTTCACATCCATTTTTATTCTGTTTCCTTGTCATGTGGAAGCTATGTAGTCTTTCCATTTCAAAATTTACAGTGTTCCTTATTTTATTTGAATCTCTTAATTCAGTTGTTGTATATACCTTATAATGATTTGCTGCATCAGTTTTTGCTTTAAGATGTTGTGTGTCATGTTGCTTGAGAGTAGACTGAATAATTACATTTATTTGTGTGTTACATAGTTTCAGTACTGTCTCTAATGTTTTGTGTACACATTTTTTTACTTTTAGTGATTCTTTCTACCTGGTAAGAGAAGTCTGACTCATCCTGTTGAAGTTACTCACTGTCTTTCCTATCTGTTAGCTAAAATAAGTACTTTGTTCTTCTTATATCCTTCATTTGAATCATTTGACATTAAGCAAACATACTTGTAACAGGCAAAAACTTGGAAATTGTCATTTTACACATTTTTGCTTCATTTCACTTCCATAGTTTGTTTTTTCTTTTTGTTTGTCAACTTTCCGACTACTGCTGTGTTTTATACCATTAATGAAATTCAACATTTGACTGGTTTTTTGTTTCTTTAATGCATATCACAAGCTCTCAGATAGAGCTTTACAATTTTATGCGTTTTTCCTTGCTAATTCACACTGTAAATTTGTGTTGTACTTTAAAGTTAATATGTCTGTCATTGCCCAGTTTACAGTTACCACATCTGTTTGTTATACTTGTGTCTCGTCTTTATTGTTACACTGTTTTGGTTTTAATTCACATGTACTGCACTCACTTAACCTTTGAATACTTAAGTTTAAGCATTTTTTGCTCAAAATAATATTAAATAATGTATGGCTCTCTGGTCTGCCACAAAATTATGTTTTGTAGATTCCTATCAAGTATATTAAAATACATTCACATAATTACGGAAGGCGAAAATATGTTATTAGTTGCAGCCACCTTTCTCACAGTCAAACATTAATTGCCTTGCAGAATTTTGTCGGTTTGCTAAAGAAATTGTCTTTTATTAATCTTTTCTGCTGAGGCAGACAATATATTTGAAACGAAGTGTTTAATTCTACACACAGTCCGTTGCATTTCAAGTGCACGTTTTCGACTTCTAGCACATATGGAATTATGCCATAATAAAGAACCAAATGAGATAACACAGTACTGGTACTCCAAGAAAATTTACATCCCGAAAACCACATTGAAAAGCTTAATATCAGGTTGTGGCCTACTTCATTGTGAATATGGACATAAGAATGTCCACTTCAAGTGTGCATATTTTAGTATGGGTCACAAAATTCCGGTGCTCTTGGAGTATCCTCTGATGTCTTGTTTCTTTTACAACAATGTAAGATCTTTTAATGTTTTACACGTACGAACATACGGGCTCCCTACGACATCGTAGCTGCGCAAGCACGGTGACGCCTGTCAATTGGCACTCTCTGGCAACTGCAGAAATGAAGCTATTTCTAACAGGGTGTGGGAAAATGTTCCAAATGGTGGTTTAAAAAGCATTACCATCAAAATCCCCCCCATGAACCGTGGACCTTGCCGTTGGTGGGGAGGCTTGCGTGCCTCAGCGATACAGATGGCCGTACCGTAGGTGCAACCACAACGGAGGAGTATCTGTTGAGAGGCCAGACAAACATGTGGTTCCTGAAGAGGGGCAGCAGCCTTTTCAGTAGTTGCAGGGGCAACGGTGTGGATGATTGACTGATCTGGCCCTGTAACACTAACCAAAACGGCCTTGCTGGTTTGATACTGCGAACAGCTGAAAGCAAGGGGAAACTACAGCCGTAATTCTTCCCGAGGGCATGCAGCTTTACTATACAATTAAATGATGATGGCGTCCTCTTGGGTAAAATATTCCGGAGGTAAAATAGTCCCCCCTTCGGATCTCCGGGCAGGGACTACTCAAGAGGACGTTGTTATCAGGAGAAAGAAAATTGGCGTTCTACGGATCGGAGCGTGGAATGTCAGATCCCTTAATCGAGCAGGTAGGTTAGAAAATTTAGAAAGGGAAATGGATAGGTTAAAGTTAGATATAGTGGGAATTAATGAAGTTCGGTGTCAGGAGGAACAAGACTTTTGGTCAGGTGAATACAGGGTTATAAATACAAAATCAAATAGAGGTAATGCAGGAGTAGGTTTAATAATGAATAAAAAAATAGGAGTGCAGGTAAGCTACTACAAACAGCATAGTGAACGCATTATTGTGGCCGAGATTGACACGAAGCCCACGCCTACTACAGTAGTACAAGTTTATATGCCAACTAGCTCTGCAGATGATGAAGAAATTGATGAAATGTATGATGAAATAAAAGCAATTATTCAGGTAGTGAAGGGAGACGAAAATTTAATGGTCATGGGTGACTGGAATTCGAGTGTAGGAAAAGGGAGAGAAGGAAACATAGTAGGTGAATATGGATTGGGGCTAAGAAATGAAAGAGGAAGCCGTCTGGTAGAATTTTGCACACAGCGTAACTTAATCATAACTAACACTTGGTTCAAGAATCATAAAAGAAGGTTGTATACCTAGAAGAATCCTGGAGATACTAAAAGGTATCAGATAGATTATATAATGGTAAGACAGAGATTTAGGAACCAGGTTTTAAATTGTAAGACATTTCCAGGGGCACATATGGATTCTGACCACAATCTATTGGTTATGAACTGCAGATTGAAACTGAAGAAACTGCAAAAAGGTGGGAATTTAAGGAGATGGGACCTGGATAAACTGAAAGAACCAGAGGTTGTAGAGAGTTTCAGGGAGAGCATAAGGGAACAATTGACAGGAATGGGGGAAAGAAATACAGTAGAAGAAGAATGGGTAGCTCTGAGGGATGAAGTAGTGAAAGCAGCAGATGATCAAGTAGGTAAAAAGACGAGGGCTAATAGAAATCCTTGAGTAACAGAAGAAATATTGAATTTAATTGATGAAAGGAGAAAATATAAAAATGCAGTAAATGAAGCAGGCAAAAAGGAATACAAACGTCTCAAAAATGAGATCGACAGGAAGTGCAAAATGGCTAAGCAGTGATGGCTAGAAGACAAATGTAAGGATGTAGAGGCTTGTCTCCCTAGGGGTAAGATAGATACTGCCTACAGGAAAATTAAAGAGACCTTTGGAGAGAAGAGAACCACTTGCATGAATATCAAGAGCTCAGATGGCAACCCAGTTCTAAGCAAAGAATGGAAGGCAGAAAGGTGGAAGGAGTATATAGAGGGTTTATACAAGGGCGATGTACTTGAGGACAATATTATTGAATTGGAAGAGGATGTAGATGAAGATGAAATGGGAGATACGATACTGCGTGAAGAGTTTGACAGAGCACTGAAAGACCTGAGTCGAAACAAGGCCCCAGGAGTAGACAACATTCCATTAGAACTACTGAGGGCCTTGGGAGAGCCAGTCCTGACAAAACTCTACCATCTGGTGAGCAAGATGTATGAGACAGGTGAAATACCCTCAGACTTCAAGAAGACTATAATAATTCCAATCCCAAAGAAAGCAGGTGTTGACAGATGTGAAAATTACCGAACTATCAGCTTAATAAGTCACAGCTGCAAAATACTAACGCGAATTCTTTACAGACGAATGGAAAAACTGGTAGACGCGGACCTCAGGGAAGATCAGTTTAGATTCCGTAGAAATGTTGGAACACGTGAGGCAATACTAACCTTACGACTTATCTTAGAAGAAAGATTAAGAAAAGGCAAACCTACATTTCTAGCATTTGTAGACTTAGAGAAAGCTTTTGACAATGTTAACTGGAATACTCTCTTTCACATTCTAAAGGTGGCAGGGGTAAAATACAGGGAGCAAAAGGCTATTTACAATTTGTACAAAAACCAGATGGCAGTTATAAGAGTCGAGGGGCATGAAAGGGAAGCAGTGGTTGGGAAAGGAGTGAGACAGGGTTGTAGCCTCTCCCCGATGTTATTCAATCTGTATATTGAGCAAGCAGTAAAGGAAACAAAAGAAAAATTCGGAGTAGGTATTAAAATTCATGGAGAAGAAGTAAAAATTTTGAGGTTCGTCGATGACATTGTAATTCTGTCAGAGACAGCAAAGGACTTGGAAGAGCAGTTGAACGGAATGGACATAGTCTTGAAAGGAGGATATAAGATGAACATCAACAAAAGCAAAACGAGGATAATGGAATGTAGTCAAATTAAATCGGGTGATGCTGAGGGAATTAGATTAGGAAATGAGACACTTAAAGTAGTAAAGGAGTTTTGCTATTTAGGGAGTAAAATAACTGATGATGGTCGAAGTAGAGAGGATATAAAATGTAGACTGGCAATGGCAAGGAAATCGTTTCTGAAGAAGAGAAATTTGTTAACATCGAGTATAGATTTAAGTGTCAGGAAGTCGTTTCTGAAAGTATTTGTATGGAGTGTAACCATGTATGGAAGTGAAACATGGACGATAACTAGTATGGACAAGAAGAGAATAGAAGCTTTCGAAATGTGGTGCTACAGAAGAATGCTGAAGATAAGGTGGGTAGATCACATAACTAATGAGGAGGTATTGAATAGGATTGGGGAGAAGAGAAGTTTGTGGCACAACTTGACTAGAAGAAGGGATCGGTTGGTAGGACATGTTTTGAGGCATCAAGGGATCACAAATTTAGCATTGGAGGGCAGCGTGGATGGTAAAAATCGTAGAGGGAGACCAAGAGATGAATACACTAAGCAGATTCAGAAGGATGTAGGTTGCAGTAGGTATTTGGAGATGAAGAAGCTTGCACAGGATAGAGTAGCATGGAGAGCTGCATCAAACCAGTCTCAGGACTGAAGACCACAACAACAACAACAACCATCAAAGTACCACCCTGGCAGTTACACCGGAACTATGTGCGGGAATGTATGATGAATTTCTCAAATCACTGAGCATTTGACTCTCATTTAAAAATCAACTCTTTGATGATGAGCCATTTAGATGAATTTCGAGCCTAGAAGATTAGACATAAAAATTTTACTGGCACATTTGTGTGATATATCTTAAATTGTAATACACGCATAAAGGACCAACATTCTATGTGAAAGTTTAGCGTCTCTTGCAGCATATTAATCCCATAGACCAATATTATATGTGAAAGCTTTGCGTTTTGTGAAGCAACACTATGTATACTAATTTAAACAATTAACTTTTTCTGTTTGTGTGTTCGTGCTACTTAAACAGTGATGTTGCTATTGTCTCACTACATCACGTGTCCTTAGCTCTGAATACCCACTGTCATCGGCTGGCGAGATCACGTGACATGAGCTATGATTGGCTTACAAAAGCACATCGCAATCTCGATTTCAATGCTTCAGAAAGTAACATGTGGTGTTTGGTGGAATTCGAATTTATACTTTCATAATACGAAAATATGCAGCGTACATGTTGGTGCACATCAAAGATCTTTCCAAAACACATTTTTTTCTGTGTTTAGTTTTCTAAAACGCCGGGAAATTCTATGCCCATGTATAAAACCATAATTATTTGAAGGACTTATACAGTTCTGAGAGAAAATATACTGTCAGTTAACAGTGAAAAAGTGTGTTTTGATCCGGGAGAAAGTGTTTTTTTAACTGGGAAATCCGGGAATTTTTTTTCCTTGTCCGCGTGTACACCCTGTATAAAAGGCTGGCCCACATGTGAAGGCAGATATGTTGCAGTTACTATGCAGGATTCTTTGTGGGCATGAAAGGTAACTAATTCTGTTTTCACATGAATGACCACTGCCAAACTGTGTCCAACCACAAACTTGATCATTCGGTAGCAGAACAAGCTGAGTACAACTACACAAGTGACTTGTAACAGCTTCTTCATTATGCATGCCATTTAGATATTCCCTTCCAGCACAAGTTTCTCTGAATTATGCCAATGGGAATTGCCTCTCCAGTACATCATGTGTTCTCATAATCCCCCTGGCCCAAACCTCCGCTAACCATTTTCCAAGTTTCCCACTGCCTCATCTTTCCTTTCCATTTTCTGCTCTGTCATTGTCCACACCACTTCTTCCACATGTAATTTGTGTACTAACTTCTGCCATCAGCCTACCGCTTCCCTCATGTGAGCATCTCTCTCTCTCTCTCTCTCTCTCTCTCTCTCTCTCTCTCTCTCTCTCTCTCTCCCCCCCCCCCCCTCCCCCTCCCCCTCTCTGCTCACTCCTCCATTTCCATTCCTCTCCCTGTCTCTCTCACTTTCAGATCTCCCTTTCTGTCTAATCCACCCTCTCTTTGTTGTCTTCCCTCCCTCTCCCTGTCTCCCTCCCTCTACATATCTTATATACTCTGACACCCCACCCCCACCCCCCTCCTCACCTAGCATCCTTTTGTCTTGTTGTGCCAGTGCTGAACCATCTGTCTTTCTCACTCCTGCCTCACACTACCCCTCTACCTACTCTTTGCCTTTTATGTTTGTCCTTATCCCCTCTCTGCTTCTATCAGCCCAAGCACATCCTCTCAATAACTGCAGTAATCAATAATGAGAGTTGCCGTATCCATAATAGTGTGTGTTTGGGCTGTCAGTGTGGTTGTATATGCGAATGAGTGTACACTTTACTTGAAGGAGACCCAGAGCTCAAAATATAGTGAACACTGTTTACCTTTACATATATATCTATCCCCCACACATCAGACTGTTGCAGGCGAGTGGCTGCCTTTCCTTCATTTTACATAAAGAACTTGGTCTGTTGTGCATTCCTTCATATGGCTATATGTTTCTCCCATCTCCATTTCATTTCCAGTGAGTACATCTTTCTCTTTTGTTTGTCCCCTGACCTAGTTATCTGATTCCCTTTTTCTTCAAGTAATTCTCAATAATAAACTCTCTTATTCTTGTTGAGAACTCTTTTAAGTTTTTCCATTGATTTCTGCATTAAAATACCTTGCCTCATTGCCATGAGTAGAACTGATTGTAAACTTTCTATTTCAGACACATTTAAAACTTAAGTTTTCAATAATATTTGGTTTATTAAAACCACTCCAAGCCACTAATACTCAGCTATTTATTTATGCTGCTATCTTTAAATGACCTAAATATGAAAAATTCTCAACTGGTTCTATTACTGCGTCGGTAACTCATTTACAAGTCGTAACACAAAAATATTTTTTTTTATTGTGTTGATTGTGCATTGTTTTAGACTTATTGTTATTGATTTTTTCAAGGATGCTTTAAATTTGTCCTACTATGTGCTTCTATTAATTGCTGAAGCTTAATTGCAATAGAGACAATCACTATATTAAGCAACAAGTTTAGCATCTTACAAAGTGAAGATTGTACAGATGTAGACAAAAAGGGTCAGTTATTTAACATAGGTACTTACACAAACAAAAGAAGGTATTTTCATACAAAGAAAGAAAAGAAAATAAATCTCTATTGGAACAAGGTGTCCTCTACATGCAGCGCTGTCTCCCAGCCATGCAGCAGCTGCGCCACCTAAGCGGCCAGCCAGCCAGCAGCTGCTAGACTTGGACTCAGTGCTGATTTGTCTGTTCCAGTGTACACGTGTCTTACTTTGTTTATATGATCTGTGACTTACATGTATTGTGTCATCCTAGAAATATATTTGTTCAACTTGACATTACAAGAATTGGCGACGAGGTAGTGAATTTTTCTTTTTCATCGTTGACTCACAGGTTTCCATGGCTACTTTAGAGCAACTATTGCAAGGTCTCATTGAACAGCAAACACATCTCACATCGGCGATTCGTGATTTTGTCGCAGCATCCAGTGCAGTGCGTCTTTCGTCCTTGTGTATACCTCCTTTTCCTCCTTACGACGAAATGGCGGAAGACTGGTCTGATTACGTCTTCGACAGCACTTCTTGGCATTCCATGTCGCGCAGAAACAAACATGTAAGTCTCTGTTCCTTTCATGGATTTCACCTCAAATGTATTGGTTGTTGTTGCAATTGGCTCCTTTGAAAGCTCCTGCGTCTTTGTCCTTTGCTGAAATGTGCTCACTTCTGTCCATCTATTTTCAAAAGCATACGCATGTGGTAGCCTCTCATGTTGCCTTTTATCGTTGTCAAAAACAACCGCATCAATCCTATCGCACTTGGGCTGCTGAGCTTCACGGCCTCAGTAGAAAGTGTCAATTTGTTACTGACATTCACAAAGAATCCTATGCTGATTCCATGGTACGGGATGCTATTATCCGATCAGCGCCCAACAAAGAAGTTAGGCAACGTGCCCTTCAGTTAGCAAATCTGACTCTCGATGAGGCCCTATCCATCACACAGTCTTTTGAAATTTCTCATGCTGCTGCAACGCAAATAGAGGCATGGGGTGACGTCAGGGAAAAACAACCTCTGTGCGATGTTGACGCATCGTGCGGTGTGTCCCCGGTGGCCGACGTGGCTGCAGTATGCTCCCACGCACAGCCTCGGCCTAACCGTCAACAAACCTCTAAGAAACTACAGCAAAACCCACGGCACCTTCCTTCGTGTCCGCAGTGTTTTACGAAACATTCACGGGAGGATTGTCCCCAACGTTGGGCTGTGTGTCACACATGACAAAAACAGGGGTCATGTGTCCTCCGTTTGCTAATCCGACCGCATACCTGATGTTCATGAACGTGACACTGATTCTGCTTCTGTGTTGTCTGTCAATGGTACTTCTTCCCTTTCAGGGAAGTTATTCCTCACTGTCCAAATACTTGGTCGGGATGTTCACATGCAGTTGGATACTGGTTCTGCTGCCACTCTCATCAATTCTCAGATGTATCTTCAGTTGGGTTCTCCAATCCTATCACCTGTCACTAGGCAATTACGGACGTACAATAAACAGAAGATTTCTCTCTTAGGACAGTTTGATGCTGAGGTATCTCACAAATCCGTCGTTCGCTCTGTTCTCATATTTGTGGTTGACCATAGTAACATGGAGAATCTTTTTGGTTTCGATGCCTTTCACGTTTTTGGGTTCTCCATAGATGACTCTGTCAATATCATCTCTGATGCCATTCCTTATGCTCAATTGGATTCCTTGTCGACGACATTTTCATCCCTTTTTTCTCCTGGGTTAGGCCGTGCAAACGATTTTGAAGCTCATATCATGCTCAAACCCACTGCTCGGGCTCTGCCCATTCCTGTGGCCCTTCATGATCAGGTCAAACGGGAGCTGGATCGTCTCACTGCTTCCAGGGTCTTGCTTCCTGTCACTTCCAGTGAGTGGTCCTCTCCTGTCGTTGTCGTTTGCTAAGCCCAATGGTGATATTCGTCTCTGTGGTGATTTCAAAGTCACTGTAAATGCCCAATGCCTCATCGACACTTACCCTATGCCCCGACCTGAAGAATTGTTCACTAAACTAGCTGGAGGCCAGTATTTTTCTGAACTTGACCTGTCAGAAGCTTATCATCAATTTCCTCTCGACGCTGCTTCCCAGCAGTTCCTGGTCTTTAACACGCCTTTTAGCCTCTATCAATACCAACGACTGCCATTCGGGGTTGCCAGCGCCCCTGCTCTCTTTCAGTGATTCTTGGAACAATTATTGCTCCCTGTCCCTGGGTGTATAAATTACATGGACAACATTGTTGTCACTGGCTCCACCGCTGAAGAACATCTTCAGAATCTCCGCACACTTTTTCATGTCTTACAGACTGCCAGTCTTAAGTGTAACCTTCAGAAATAAAAATTTTTTCAGGCATCTATCAGATACTTGGGGTTTCACCTCTCGCAGGATGGTATTCGTCCACTTCAACAAACTGTCACTGTGATCGATGCCCTTCCTCGCCCTACATCTGTTAAGGAACTGCAGGCCTTCTTGGGGAAAATAGCATACTATCACAAGTTTTTACCATCTGCTGCTTTGGTGGCTCAGCTGTTGCATCGCCTGTTGCATAAAAACGTGCCTTTTCACTGGTCCGCGTCATGCGACGCAGCTTTCTAGAAATTTAAGACTATGCTGAAACAGGCCCCGTGCCTGGCTACTTATCCACCTGGCCAACATCTTGTTCTTGCCATGGACGCCTCTCAATACAGGATTGGTGCAGTCCTTGCGTACCATTTTTCTGACGGTTCTGAACAACCCATTGCTTATGCCTCCAAAACGCTCACGGATGCCCAACGAAAGTATTCTCAAATTAGAAAAGAAGCTTTGGCCGTTATTTATGCTCTTCATAAGTTTGGTGTTTTTCTCTACGGATCCAAATTTCATCTTGTTATGGACCACAAACCACTTGTTTCCTTGTTTCATCCATCAACGTCACTTCCCGACAAGGCTGCACACCGCCTCCAGCGTTGGGCTCTTTACTTGTCTCGTTTCAACTATGAGATACATTTCCGGCCGACGGCTCAACATGCGAATGCTGATGCACCGTCTCGCCGTCCTATGGGTCCTGATCTGGCATTCGATAGGTACGAACTGTTGTGTTTCCACCTGGATGTTGCTGAGCAGTGGGTTGTGGATGGGTTCCCCATCACCGGGGACCAGCTGGCGGCTGCTATGGGTTCTGATCCTACCCTCTCCTGGGTTTTACGCATTATTCAGAAGGGTTGGCCAGACCGCCCATCTGCTAAGATTTCTGACCCATTGCGGCAGTACTATGCATTGCGTTACCGCCTCACGGCTAGGGATGGTGTTATCCTCCTTTCCTCCGACAATGCTTTGCCGCATGTTGTGGTACTTGCATCTTTGCATGCTTCGGTCTTGTGCCTCCTTCACCAAGGGCACTGGGGTGTCTCTCGCACAAAATCTCTGGCGCGCCGTCATGTGTACTGGCCCGGCATCGACTCTGAAATCGCACACATGGTTGCTGCCTGCGGCCCTTGTGCATCACAGGCCACCATCCTGAAGTCATCTTTGTCCCCATGGCCTTCGCCTGAGAAGCCCTGGGAGCATATTCATGCTGACTACGCGGGACCTCTTTTAGGTACTTATTGGCTTCTCGTTATTGACGCCTGCTCTAAGTTCCCTTTCATTGTCCGTTGCACGTCGCCTACCAGCGCGGCAACCACCAATGCTCTAGCTCGCATTTTCTCTTTCGAAGGCCTTCCCTCTACTCTTGTTACTGATAATGGTCCGCAATTTTCCTCTTCTGATTTTGCAGATTTTTGTGCCCATCACGGCGTCATGCATGTCACAGCCCCTCCATTCCATCTACAGTCAAACGGTGAGGCTGAGCGACTGGTCCGCACATTCAAGGCTCAGATGAGGAAACTCCTGACTTCTTCTGCTGCTGATAGTGCACTTCTCCAATTTCTGGCTTCATACCGTTTCACCCCCATGGGCGACCACAGCCCGGCTGAGCTCTTACATGGCCAACAGCCCCGCATGTTACTTAATCTTCTGCGGCCCTCCACCTCACGGCTGCGGGTGCTTTCCCTTGGCAGGTTCACCGCCAGCAACCTTGTATGGGTATGGGTGTTGCAGTGCGTCATTCGGACCAGCTTCGGTCTCGTGTGCCAGCAACGCCTGTTCTGGAGCCGCTACACCACCTTCGGCTCTACCTGATGCTCAGGATTTTGGAATCTCTCATTACTCACAACACAGCCCTCTCACCACTATCTCGGTGCCAGCACAACAACTGACGCCACCAGGAGATGTGCCCATTTGGAACCAGATGACCATCCTCTGTCGGAGCCAATCTACTCGCCTCCTCCTCCAACGGACGCCGACACATCGCCCATGTCTCCTTTTATATCAACTGGACTTGCTGCAATGGGCAGATTGGTGCACAGGGCCCCAGCAGATTCGATCCCCACGTCTCCTGTCATCTCGACCCGTTATCATCAGGGACACTTCTGTCCGTATGGGAAGTCTCCTCCTTGAGACTTTACGGCCAGTCAAACAACACCTATGGATGTTAGCAATCTACAGGCCACCTCCATCAAGACCAGTGCAAAAAATTCAAAGGGGAGAAAAGTGTTGTGACTCGCGTTGTCTGCCAGCCATGCAGCAGCTGCCCCACCTAAGCGGCCAGCCAGCCAGCAGTCGCTAGACTTGGACTCGGTGCTGATTTGACTGTTCCAGTGTGCACGTGTCTTACTTTGTTTATGTGATCTGTGACTTACATGTATTGTGCCGTCTTAGAAATATATTTGTTCAACTTGATGTTACAAGAGTTTCCTTTGGCTCTTGATATTCTTCGGGTTAACTTTGTATCATTCTCTAGTATATATTCCAAAGCAGAGTTAAGCAACAATGGTGACAAACAATTTTCCCTGTTTTAAATTCCCCTCTGAACTTGATTTTAGATTTTGTGCAGGTGAAAGTGGGTTCTAACAATTTAATTAGTATTGTATGGAGTTGGAATTTCTTAAGATTTTCGATACTGGAGATCTATCAACACAGACATTTGTTTTTCAAAAATTTTAATGATTATTGCAAGAGGCTTGTTTTGTTTCCTGTAATATTCCATGACTAAGTTTAAATTTTCTAATTTACTTGGTTTTCCATCACAGTTACAGGATGTAAGGGTCAACAAGTCAGAATCAGAATTTTATTTTCCCATGGCATACATACATAAATAATTTTAACATCAGACAATTGACTTGCAAATAATCGATTTAAAGTACAGGAAACTCATCAATATAAATAATATAACAGAGATACATACAATGTGTCACAAAATTCAATCTTATGTACAAAAATCAGTACAATTTTCTCACTCTACAAAGAAATCTTCTACCTTAAATGGACAAAATCACAAAGAAATCGTCATCATCAATTAAAAATTCCATGAGTAAATAATGACATTTTTACACGAAGATGGCATGTAATTTTCTCTTCAGTAAACTTAGTACCATACTGTGAAATATTTTGACTTTGAGTTTATTATAAATTTTCATAGCCATGTTATGGGGAGTCTGGGAGTAGAATTTTAGTTCATGTGTCATACATAAGTTTAAAATGATTTCCTATAAAAATATTCTATATTGATACAGATAAAGACAAATAGTTCATAAATGTAAATAGAAGGAATAGTTAAAACATTTAGATCCCTGAATAAAGATCGTTTTGCCTCTCTAGGCTTAACACACAAACATCTCAGAAATGAGATCAACAGGAAGTGCAAAATGGCTAACAAGGATGGATAGAGGACAAATGTAAGGATGTAGAATCATGTATCATTAGGGGTAAGATAGATGCTGCCTACAGTGAAATTAAAGAGACGTTTAGCAAAAAGAGAACCACCTGTATGAATATCAAGAGCTCAGATGGAAAACCCATCCTAGGCAATAAAGGGAAAGCAGAAAGGTGGAAGGAGTATATAGAGGATCTATACAAAGGCAATGTACTTGACAGTTGTTGCTGTTGTGGTCTTCAGTTCAGAGACTGGTTTGATGCAGATCTCCATGCTAATCTACCCTGTGCGAGCTTCTTCATTTCCCCATACCTACTGCAACGTACATCATTCTGAATCTGTTTAGTGTATTCATCTCTTGGTCTCCCTCTACGATTTTTACCCTCTGCGCTGCCCTCCAATACTAAATTGGTGATCCCTTGATGCCTCAGAATATATCCTACCAACCAATCTCTTCTTCTAGTCAAGTTGTGCCACAAATTTGTCTTCTCCCCAATTCTATTCAATACTTCCTTATTAGTTATGTGATCTACCCATTTAATTTCCAGCATTCCTCTGTATCACCACATTTCGAAAGCTTCTATTCTCTTTTTGTCTAAACTATTTATCGTCCACTTGACAGTAATATTATGGAAATGGAAGAGATCATAGATGAAGATGAAATGGGAGATATGATACTGCATCAAGAATTTGACAGAGCGCTAAGAGATCTAAGTTGAAACAGGGCCCCAGGAGTAGACAATATTTCGTTAGAACTACTGAAAGCCTTGGGAATGCCAGCCATGACTAAACTCTTCCATCTGGTGAGCAAGACATATGAGACAGGCGAAATACCCTCTCATTTCAAGAAGAGTATAATAATTCCAATCTCAAAGAAAGCAGATGTGGACAGGTGTGAAAATAGCAGTACTATCAGTTTAATGCATCATGGTAAAAAAATACTAACACTAATTCCTTACAGAGAAATGGAAAACTGGTAGAAGCCAACCTCAGGAAAGATCAGTTTGAATTCCATGGGCATGTTGGGACACCTATGGCAATACTGGCCCTACGACTTATCTTAGAAGATAGGTTCAGGAAAGGCAAACCTAAGTTTCGAGCATTAGTAGACTTAGAGAAAGCTTTCGACAATATTGACTGGAATACTCTCTTTCAAATTCTGAAGGTGGTGGGGATCAAACACAGAGAGTGAAAGGCTGCTTACAATTTATACAGAAACCAGACAGCAGTTATAAGAGTCAAGGGGCATGAAAGGGAAGCAGTGGTTGAGAAGGTGAGTGAGGCAGGGTTGTAGCCTATCCCCGACGTTATTCAGTCTGTATATTGGGCAAGCAATAAAGGAAACAAAAGAAAAATTTGGAGTCGAAATTAAAATCTAAATTGAGTTTTGCTATTTGGGAAGCAAAATAACTGATGATGGCTGAAGAAGAGAGGATATAAAATGTAGACTGGCTATGGAAAGGAAAGCATTTCTGAAGAAGAGAAATTTGATAACATTGAGTATAGTCTTAAGTGTCAGGAAGTCTTTTCTGAAAATGTTTGCATGGAGTGTAGCCATGTATGGAAGTGAAATATGAATGATAGACAGTTAAGACATAAAGAGAATAGAAGCTTTAGAAATGTGGTGCTACAGAAGAAAGCTGAAGATTAGATGGGCAGATCACCTAACTAATGAGGAGGTACTGAATAGAATTTGGGAGAAGAGGAATTTGTGGCACAACTTGACTAGAAGAAGGGATCAGTTGGTATGGCACATTCTGAGGCATCAAGGAATCACCAATTTAGCACTCGAGAGAAGTGTGCAGGGTAAAAATTCTAGAGGGTGACCAAGAGATGAATACGCTAAGCAATTTCAGAAGGATGTAGGTTGTAGTAGTAATTCAGAGATGAAGAGGCTTGCAGAGGATGGAGTAGCATCAAGAACTGCATCAAACCAATCTCTGGACTGAAGACCACAAAAACAACAATAGGCTTAATGTCTCACATATTTCTAGTAATAGTTTTTGAAGCAGTAATATTCTGCATACACTACTTGCATTCCAGCAATAGATTATTCCATAGCTTACAATAGATTCAAAATTGCTGTGGCAAATAACTTTCCTAGTGTCCAAGTCACTTGCGTAGGACAGTACTGTCTTTAAGAATGCAAGACTGCTTAGTTTGTTTGCAAAGTAGCTTATAGGACAAGACCAGAATAATTTTTTTCTAGAAATATCCCCAGGAATTGGACAGATTCTGCTTCACTAAGTTCCTAATTTGTATGGGTAATTTTGAAGTCAACTGATTTTGATTTTTCAGATTTAAACTGTGTAAGTTACTTTTTAAGTTCAATTTTAATTCAAATTTTAATACACTTACATCAAAACCAGTGCTCTAAACTATTTAGAGTGTCAGTCAATGATTCTTTGGGAAATTTGTTTTTCTGTTAAATAT
This sequence comes from Schistocerca piceifrons, assembly GCF_021461385.2. Classification (NCBI taxonomy): domain Eukaryota; kingdom Metazoa; phylum Arthropoda; class Insecta; order Orthoptera; family Acrididae; genus Schistocerca; species Schistocerca piceifrons. The sequence continues at coordinate 877,688,799 of NC_060140.1, forward strand.
GATTTAACCAATTCAAAGCACTACCATTTATTTTGCATTTTTTTAATTTCTGACAGTAGAGAATGGTTTACACATTCAAAAGCCTTCATAAGGTCACATGAAATTTCTATGACTTTTTGAGATTTGTCCAGAGATAAGCAAATTTTATCAAAAAATTTATTGATGCCACTTTCTGTACTCTTCCCTTTCTGGAAGCTGAAATGCTTTTATGTGATGATATTAGATTTTGCCAAAATTTTGGATCCAGATTGCAACAATTTTTTCACATACTTTTGAAAATATTGGTAGAAGATTTACTGGTCAGTAATTTCCTACCTCTTCCTTTGAGCCTTTCTCAGATAGTGGCTTTACTACAGTGTACTTTAGAGCATCTAGGAAGTATCCATCTTCAAATGACTGTTTTATCATTTCAGATATGGATTGTGATATGATAGTAGAAACAGTTTTAATTGCTCAAGTAGGTATTTCATCCCATACAGTCAAATTTTTATTTTTAAGGAAGGATAGTACCATTTTTATGTCTTTAGCTGTAACTCATTGAAATTTAGTTAGAACTCGCCTGTTATCCTGACTGAAATTGAAGTGTTGGACATTATCTAGGTAACTGCTTACATCAACATCTGATTTTGATATGTTTACAAAAAATCATTGAATTATTATGATATTTCTGAAGGATTTACAATGGATTTGTCACCTATCTTAGTTCTGGAAATTTCTGGAGTGCTGGCTGTGACAGTAAGTTCGGATTTTACAATTGCCCATACTACTTTTGATTCGTTTGCATGGCTCAGAATTAATTTTTTGTGCACCACGTCTTTCACTGCCTATACCAACTTTCTAAATATAGTTTTACACCTTTTTTAACATAGTTTATAAAATCTAAATTTGTATTAATTTTTGGTTCATTGTGCAATTTTCTTTTTCCGGCCTTGACACTTTTGTACCAGCAACTATCCATTTTTGTTTGCTTGTCATTTTTACATGGCAGATTGTTGGGGAAAATATTTCATTAAAAACATGCAAAAAATTCTCAAGAAATCTCTCATAGTTTTTAGAACTTGTAGTACAATGATTCTTGGCTAGTTTACTTCTTTAAATGTACAACAGTACAAGTTTATAGTTTCTTCATTGAAGCATTATTTGATGCATGTTTTTTTTCTTTTCTAATGGCTGGTTTGTTTATTTGTGGTAGCTCCAGAAACCATTCAGAATCATGAGAAATACCTAAATCAACACAGCATCTTTTTGACTCATCAAATGAATAATTTGTCAGGATATTATCTGTACAGGTTGCAGTTTGTATCCTGTCTTTTGTGAATTCTGTGCAGTTTAGCTTCAACCCAGTGATTGAATCAGATCAATAAATTCTGATGATTCATTGGATTCGTTTATTATGTTTATGTTGATAATCCTTTTCTTTTTCTGTTTTGTTAGTTTCTGTAAGAGGCTCCATAGTTTAAAGTGAAATGATTTTGCTATTTCTTAACCTGAGGTTCTGTATATCAAAATTATTTTGTCTCTCTAATAATATACAGCAACTTTCAAATATGTTCTCATCATATGCAAAATTAAAATCATCTCTTATTTTATATGTTAAAGAATTTTTAATTAGTATGCAGAAACCCCCCTGAATTTTGTTACTTATATAAAAGCTACCAACTACAACACAATTCTCTAATTTATTAAGGATTTTATTAGCCAATCCAAAGGATTGATATATTACTCCCATATGTCAAGAAAATTTGTAGATCATCAATTTTTGCTTATTGCCATTTATGTGTTTCGTTTGTAAGCCTTTTATGTTTAAATGCATCAAAAATGTGCTTTTACTGTTACCTATTGTCTTATGAATGGATTTTCTTAACAGCTCTTTAGCTTTTATTGTTTACAATTTACTAACGTTTCCATCACACTTGCATATAATTGTTTTAATGATGACAAGTTTATACACTTGCATTCATTTTCATCCATTGCCTACATTATAAGGTACAGTATTAATAAAAGCATAAAATACAAAATGTTGAAATACTTGACACTTTTATCAAATTGTGTACACAGATTACATTAGTTCAATTAATCTGTTGTAACACCTGTTCCTCTAATGTTTAGCTGTACATAATTAATTTCAGTGTAACATTAAAAAGATTTCTTCATAGATTAGAACTATATAACAAATATAATTTGATTGTAGTATAATTCCAGTGGCACATTCAAAACTTTACAGGCATCTTTGGTTGTTTGTACTTGCAAAATTTGATAGTTAGGTGTCTTCAGTTATTTATTATCTGTTCATGTGCATTGTCTTTCTGTGTACTATAAAGTTAAAATGTACTACATGGACATTGAACAATGAAAAATCCAGGATGGAATGTAACAATATTATGAGAAGGAAAGTTGCTACTCACCATATAGCGGAGATGCCGAGTTACAAATAGGCACAACAAAAAGATTTTCACACTTAAAGCCTTTGTCAACATTACACACACACACACACACACACACAAATATGCAACTCACACACACGACCATTCTGTGAGCAGCAGCAGCAGTGCATTATGGGAGTGGTGACTAGGTGGGGGAAAGGAGGAGGCTGGGACTGGGAGGGGGAGAGATAGTGTGGTGGGTATGGCAGACAGTAAAGTGCTGCAGGTTGGACAGTGGGCAGGGGAGAGGGGGGGAGTAGCGGAAAAGGAAAGAAATTGAGAGAAATAAACAAAAAAATAAAATAAATAAAAAAAGACTGGTTGTGGTGTTGGAATGACGGCTGTGTAATGCTGGAATAGGAGCAGGGAAGGAGTGTGGGGAGTGGTAGTGGTGAGTAGAGAGATGACCTCTGTGGACAGGTTCGGGGATGGGCCTAAGGATTTGAGTAGTGACTGGAGATCCTGCTGGATTACTGGAATGGGGTCACTGTGGCAAGGTTTGTAGGTGGAAGTATCTGACAGCTGGGAGAGTCCTTCCACCAGGTAATTCTTGCAGTTCAAAACAACAGTGGTGGACCCTTTGTCCGCAGGTAGGATATGGTGGACTGCGGTTTTTTCAGCAGATGTAAGGTTAGTATGCGTGCCCTGCCCATCACTATTGATGCCACCTCTAACTAATGCCCATGGCCTAGCCACCCATGGTCGTTGCACCTACAGTGACAAGCAGTCCCTCTCAAAATATACTGAGGGTCTTACTGAAGCCTTCACTGACTGTAATTATCCTCCCAACCTTGTTCAAAAACAAATCTCCTGTGCCTTATTTTTCGAGTCTCCCACCACCTCCCAAAGCACCACCACCAGGCCACAGAGGAGCAATTCCTTTGTAACTCAGTACCACAAAGGACTGGAGCAACTGAATTACATTCTCCACCAGGGTTTTGATTTGATTTGATTTTTTATTGGTCCAGTTTTATCATATAGCACAAATTGTACAATTGATATTGGACAGGTCAAAGATAAGTTACAATAATACATAGTATTAGCAGTTAAAATTAGGTACCTACTACAATTAATTTTGTTACGTATTCAGAAATTCTCTGACAGAATAGAAACAGTGCTTTATTAGAAATGCCTTTAGTTTAGCTTTAAATATTGGATGAGTAGTATTTTTTATTTCCTCTGGTATCTTATTGTGTAGTATATCGCCAATGTTAACTATGCTCCTCTGATAGGTGGTTGTTCTGTGATATTTTTGATGTATATTTGATTCCCTTCTGGTACTATAGTTGTGTACACTTTTGTTCTGTAGCAGTTTGCCTGTTTTCAGGAGGCAGTCTCTAGTGAACAAGGTAGTTTCATAAATGAATAAACTTGGAACATTTAGAACACCAAGCTCAGTAAAATGGGATTTACAGGACTCCATCTTTTTAAGACCACAAATTATTCTTAAAGCTCTTTTTTGCATTCTAAAAACCTTTACACTGTAGGTTGAATATCCCCAGAAAATGATCCCATATCGGATTAGTGAGTGGAACTATGCATAGTATGCCTGCAGTACTGTTGCTTTGCTTGTTGTAGCCTTTAAAATTCTTAGGCCATAGCACACAGATGATAGTTTTCTACACAAGTTATTTATATGTGTGTCCCACTTTAAGTCTTGCTGAATCCAAAGACCCAAGAATTTTGTGACTCTTACATTTTCTAGTGGATCATTTTTTAATTGGGCTTGAATAGACATTTGATTTGTTGGAGGAATTAAATGAAAATTGACACACACAGTTTTTTCAGTATTTATAATGAGTTTGTTTTTTGTGAACCACTCAGAGTCTTTTCATAGAACTTTCTGCTGTGGACCACAAAGTTTCTGGACTGGATCCAGTGAGCAATATGCTGGTGTCATCGGCAAACAGGATAGTTTTTGTGGGACTCATATATTCAACTAAGTCATCCACATAAATCGAAAAGAGTAGTGGACCCAAGATTGAGCCCTGTGGTACACCATATTTTATTGGTAATTCCCTAGAAAGAAAGGAGTTGTTTCTTGTTTTATTCATTTTGTTGAATTCATGCTGAAGTGATACTTTCTGCCTGCGGTTTTTTAGGTATGAACACAACCAGCTATGTGCTACACCTCTTACTCCTTGTCTTTCTAATTTTTCGAGCAGAATGTTATGGTCCAGGACGTCAAAGGCTTTTGATAGATCTAGAAAAATACCTGCAGCTAATTTATGTTGATCAAGCGATTTTAAAATGCAGTCTAAGAATTCGAAAATTGCTGTCTGTGTAGATTTAGACTTTCTAAAACCATGTTGTTGTACTGTAAGAGGTGCATATTCATTTATGAAACTTAAAAGCGTGTCATAGAAGAGTTTTTCTAGAATTTTTGAGAAGGAACTTAACTGTGACACGGGTCGGTAGTTTGATATTTTTTCAGAAGAACCTTTTTTTAGCAGTGGTGAAACTTTTGCTATTTTAAAAATATCTGGGAATAGACCAGTTTTTAAAGAGAGGTTGAAAATTTTTGCCAAGGGGTTTGCTATGTGGTGAGCACATGCTTTTAATATGAAATCAGGTACTTCATCAAGACCACTTGACATTTTATTGCTTAATGATTTAATTTTACTTACAATTTCCTTGGGGGTTTGTTTCATACACATACATAGAAGCAGTCGAGATCACTGACTTGCTGGAGAAACTTAGTACTGGTCCTTGACAGTGTATTTGAATGAGGTCTTCAGCTAGTGAGGTGAAGTATTCATTGAATTTTTCCACAACTGAATTTGGGTCTGTGACTTTTGAGCCTTCTAGTGTTAATGATACATTCTTTTTCTTTGGCACTGAACTACAAGTTTCTTTCTTTATAACTCTCCACGTGGATCTAATTTTGTTAGATGAGTTTCTTATCAAATTGTCATTCCACATAATTTTTGCCTCTTTGACTACTCTTCCATAGATTCTTTTGTAGGCTTTTGAATAATTGCGAATTCTTGGGTTACTCTATATTTCTTACAAGAGTTCTGCAGAAATCTGTTTCTCTCACTGGAAATTTTTATACCTTTAGTTACCCATTGCTTATTACTGTTTTTACTGCTTTTGGAAATGCTACATTAAAATAGTGAAGGAAGATGCTCTGAAAACTCATGTACATGCTATCGACATTGTTCTGAATGGCGATGCTTTCCCAGTTTTCCTTTGCCAGTAAGAGATTAAAAATTCTAATGTTATCTTCAGAAAAGGCATTTCTATACATAGCAGCTGTGCCTCATGATCACTATAACCCATGCTCAGTACTCTGCTTGTGAATCTGTAAGTTGTTTCTGAGATGAATATTTGGTTAATAATGGAATTTGTGCATTCTGTTAATCTTGTTGGACAGTGTATTGTGGGGATCATATTGAATGTGTTGGTCATATTTATCAAAGCATCCCTGCTGCTGCTGTCTTTTGAAAAATCAACATTGAAATCCCCACAAAGCACTATCTTCATATTTAATGTACTGATCCTGTTCAGCAGAACCTCTAGTTTATTCATGAAGACTGTCAGGTTTCCACTTGGTGCTCTATATATGTTAATAACTATGAAATTAAGCTCTGGCAGTTTGGTAATGGAAAGTTCAAAGTCTTTTTCAATTGAGTCAATATAACTTTTACTGACACACGTGCGGAATATTTGTGTCCAGGGCCTCGCTGTGATGGAGCACTTCCTTTCACGCCGATCACCTGCCACCCTACCTAAAACCTCTTTCCTCATTACCTTAGCCAGCTTCATCCTGACCCACAACTTCTTCACTTTCGAAGGCCAGACATACCAACAATTAAAGGGAACAGCCATGGGTACCAGGATGGCCCCCTCGTACGCCAACCTATTCATGGGTCGCTTAGAGGAAGCCTTCTTGGTTACCCAGGCCTCCCAACCCAAAGTTTGGTACAGATTTATTGATGACATCTTCATGATCTGGACTCACAGTGAAGAAGAACTCCAGAATTTCCACTCCAACCTCAACTCCTTTGGTTCCATCAGATTCACCTGGGCCTACTCCAAATCCCATGCCACTTTCCTTGACGTTGACCTCCACATGTCCAATGGCCAGCTCCACACGTCCATCCACATCAAACCCACCAACAAGCAACAGTACCTCCATTATGACAGCTGCCACCCATTCCACATCAAACGGTCCCTTCCCAACAGCCTAGGTCTTCGTGGCAAACGAATCTGCTCCAGTCCGGAATCCCTGAACCACTAAACCAACAATCCGAAAACAGCTTTCGCATCCCACAACTACCCTCCCGACCTGGTACAGAAGCAAATAACCAGAGCCACTTCCTCATCTCCTCAAACCCAGAACCTCCCACAGAAGAACCCTAAAAGTGCCCCACTTGTAACAGGATACTTTCTGGGACTGGATCAGACTCTGAATGTGGCTCTCCACCAGGGATACGACTTCCTCAAATCCTGCCCTCAAATGAGATCCATCCTTCATGAAATCCTCCCCACTCCACCAAGAGTGTCTTTCCGCCGTCCACCTAACCTTCATAACCTCTTAATTCATCCCTATGAAATCCCCAAACCACATTCCCTACCCTCTGGCTCCTACCCTTGTAACCGCCCCCGGTGTAAAACCTGTCCAATGCACCCTCCCACCACCACCTACTCCAGTCCTGTAACCCGGAAGGTGTACACGATCAAAGGCAGAGCCACGTGTGAAAGCACCCACGTCATTTACAAACTGACCTGCCTACACTGTGACGCTTTCTATGTGGGAATGACCAGTAACAAACTGTCCATTCGCATGAATGGACACAGGCAGACAGTGTTTGTTGGTAGTGTGGATCACCCTGTGGCTAAACATGCCTTGGTGCACAGCCAGCACATCTTGGCACAGTGTTACACCGTCCGGGTTATCTGGATACTTCCCACTAACACCAACCTGTCAGAACTCCGGAGATGGGAACTTGCCCTTCAGTATATCCTCTCCTCTCGTTATCCGCCAGTCCTCAATCTCCGCTAATTTCAATTTGCCGCCACTCATATCTCACCTGTCTTTCAACAACATCTTTGCCTCTGTACTTCCGCCTCGACTGACATCTCTGCTCAAACTCTTTGCCTTTACAAATGTCTGCTTGTGTCTGTGTATGTGCGGATGGATATGTGTGTGTGTGTGTGTGTGTGTGTGTGTGTGTGTGTGTGTGTGTGCGAGTGTATACCTGTCCTTTTTTCCCCCTAAGGTAAGTTTTTCCGCTCCCGGGATTGGAATGACTCCTTACCCTCTCCCTTAAAACCCATATCCTTTTGTCTTTCCTTCTCCTTCCCTCTTTCCTGACGAGGCAACCATTGGTTGCGAAAGCTAGAATTTTGTGTGTATGTTTGTGTTTGTTTGTGTGTCTATCGACCTGCCAGCGCTTTTGTTTGGTAAGTTTCATCATCTTTCTTTATATTAATCTGAGTGAATATTGTCCAATGTTCATATAAAATACTTTAATAAGCTTGATCTAAAGAAATATTTAGCATGTTTCTTGAGAGTTGCAGCACTGCATTTCAACCACGTGCCAAGACCCTAAATCTAAAAAATCACGCCTACAGGTTGCTACTGAGGAGCGCCTGTCATATGTTAAAGAAGAATATAACAAAATGCTGGAAGAATACACAATAAGAGAAAGAGAACTGGAAATATTACGTGGACAGATGAGTGAACAAAATGGAGATGAGCATCAGGTTAGAGAACTATTGGCATCTTCTGAAACAGAGATGTTAGAACTGGAGGGAAGACTGCATGCATTAAGGACACAGACAAATGAGGTACTGATGTGTGTTAATATAGAAAAAAAATTCTGATATTTGTAATATATCCTAAATTTTCACAAAAACTGTCAGCATTTAGTTCATTCATTCTTGTACAGTATTTACCAAATAGAAGATAAAGGATGATAGACTGCTTATCTTTCTGAAAAATACATTCTCTTAGGGGTGAGAAAAATGGAAATCATTTGTATGTGTGTGTGTGTGTGTGTGTGTGTGTGTGTGTGTGAGAGAGAGAGAGAGAGAGAGAGAGAGAGAGAGAGAGAGAGAGCTGTGTCCAAAACCTGAGCAATTGATTATATGGTGCTCAGTGTACCTCTTCTATTTGATAAGTAATGATCTGTCTTCATGTAAATATTACACACATCAAAAAAAAGTTTTGCATCATCTCGGTTCTGACAGTTCTAGAACTTGTACAGAAAACTGGAATAGAGATCAACATAAACATCATTTCTGCCCTTTTTATTGCTCATGAAAACCATACATTGCATGTTGTACCACCATACAGCGAAACCTTCAGAGGTGGTAGTCCAGATTTCTGTACACACTGGTACCTCTAATTCTCAGTAGCACATCCTCTTGCATTGATGAATGTCTGTATTCATCATGGCATACTATCCACAAGTTCATCAAGGCACTGTTGGTCCAGATTGTTCCAATCCTCAATGGCGATTCGGCGTAGATCCCTCAGAGGGGTTGGTGGGTCACATTGTCCATAAACAGCGCAAATTGTCGTCCATGAAGATGAATGCCTTGCCAATGTGCTTCCGATAGGGTTGCACTATATGTTATAGGATGGCATTCACGTATCGTACACCCATTACAGCGCCTCCCATGACCACCAGCGGCGTACATTGGCCCCACATAATGCCACCCCAAAAACGGCAGGGAATCTCCACCTTGCTGCACTCACTGGACCATGTGTCTAAGGCATTCAGCCTGACTGAGTTGCCTCCAAACAGGTCTCTGACGATTGTCTGGTTTGAAGGCATATGTGGCACTCATCGGTGAAGAGAACGTAATGCCAATCCTCAGTGGTCCATTTGGCATGTTGTTGGGCCCACCTGTACCACACTGCATGGTGTCATTGTTGCAAAGATGCACCTCACCATGGACATTGGGAGTGAAGTTGCTCATCCTGCAGCCTACTGTGCACAGTTTGAGTCATAACATGATGTCCTGCGGCTGCAGGAAAAGCATTATTCAACATGGTGACACTGCTGTCAGGGTTCCTCCGAGCGATAATCCATAGGTAGTGGTCATCTACTGCAGTAGTAGCCCTTGGGCGGCCTCAGTAAGGCATCTTATCAACAGTTCCTGTCTCTCTGTATGTCCTTCATGTCCGAACAACATCACTTTGGTTCACTCCGAGACACCTGGACACTTCCCTTGTTGAGAGCCCTTCCTGGCACAAAGTAACAATGCAGACATGATCGAACCATGGTATTGACCGTCTAGGCATGGCTGAACTACACACAACACGAGCTGTATACCTCCTTCTTGGCGGAATGACTGGAACTGATTGGCTGTCGGACCCCCTCTGTCTAATAGGCACTACTCATGCATGGTTGTTTACATCTTTAGGTGGGTTTAGGGACATCTCTGAACAGTCAGAGAGACTGTGTCTGTAGTACACTATCCACAGTCAATGACTATCTTCAGGAGCTCTGGGAACTGGGGCGATGCAAAACTTTTTGACGTGTTTGTGTTGCATCCTGGATTTTCCATTTATGTGCATTACCTTTACACATTGCTTTTCATATATTCGATCATGAGCCAGAACTCTCGGGGAGGTGAAAGAGGTCAAGATATACTTTTTATCACACTCACACAGTGAGAACTATGGTGAACTGCTTCTATAAAATATTAAAATATGTTCTTTTTTTTCCACCCATTGGCCCATCACCTCAGTGAGAAAAATGGCTGCAAAAATGCACACATACAACTAGTAACTGCTCACCAACTAAATAACTAAATACATGAGTAATTTTAAGTTCCCATAGTCTCAACTTCCGGGAGGTGGGTAGCGGGGGGAGGGGGGAGGGGGAGGAGGACAATGAGAAAATAGAGAGAGAGACTGAGAAATCAGTAGAAATCAGTGATATCAATATGATAAGATCAGAGTAATTTTATTTCCAATTTTTAAGTTGAAGGCTAAGAAAAAGTATTGCACAGTTATCCTAATGTTCTATTGTTGTTATTGTGATGTTAAGTCTGAAGCCTGGTTATTGAAGTCCATCCTGTATGAGCCTCTTCTACAGGATGTGTCCTATCAACCAGTAATTTCTGTTTTGAAGTTATGTCATAAATTAATTTTCTCTTCAAATCAGTTTGCTACTTCTTCATTAGTTACTTGATTTAGACATCTAGTTTTCAGCATTCTTCTGTAGCACCACATTTCAAAAGTTTTCGTAATCTTCTCATCTGAACAGTATCTCGACCAAGTTTTACTTCACACAAGGTCTCACTCCAGATAAATGCCTACTGCAAAATTTACAAACAGCTAAATTCAGCGTTAACAAATTTCTCTTTCTTAGAAATGCATTTTTTGTTGTTGCCAGTTTGTACTTTATATCATTTGTACTTCTGCCATCACCAGTTATTTTGATGCCCAGACAGCAGAACTAAAGTGCTATTTTTAGTGTCTTAATATCCTAGTCTAATTCCATCAGAATCATCTGATTTGATTCCATTGTCCTTGGTTTCCTTTTTTAAACCTCTTTTCAAAACAGTATCTCTTTGATTCAACTGATTTTGCAAGTCTGTTGCTGTCTTTGATAGAAGTACAGTGTCATCAGCCAACCTCAAATTGTAAATTTTTTGCCTTGAACCTTAATTCTTTTTTCTATACTTCATCTATACAGGGTGGAGAAAAATTGTGTCACGAAATTTTAAACCTGGATAGTTAATTCCGGTAAGAACCAAAATTACTAATGTTGTGTAGGTCAACAATGCACTATTTTTAAACTATGGAAACTTGGCACCATGCACTCTGATTGCCCTTTTGCCGGATGCTCTAGGCAATGCATGACCATGAATGCTTTGCCTGCCAGAGATCGTAATGTATCCAAGGCAGCCCGCACGCTCAGTGGTAGCACGCTAGCCTTCCACACTGGGGGCGTGCGGCGAATCTGCCAGGGTCCTGACACATCCATTGTAGTGTTATTATAAGACATACTGGGAACAAACCCATCAACAGCTGTTAGTTCACGTACAGAAAGCTTGAGAACAAACTGTATCAACCCTGAAAAGGGCCTTTTGTAGCTAGGACACTGTTTACTTAAAGCAGGTGCTCGAACTGGCAATCCACTGACACAAGTTTGGTAATGTTGCATGGCGTTTTGCTGAGCTCTTTCAAATTATTCCTGGCATTGCCCTTATATGATTGGCAGCATGTTGAATGTGATCCATTAATTCTTCTTCATTTCTAGGTGGTTTGCATCCTAGTGGGTGTACTAGAACCTGAAGAATCCCCACGAGAAAAAGTCCTGTTGCATGAGGTCTGATGATCATGGGGGCCATGTCCTACAACCACCTCTCTCAGTTACCTGGCTGTCAAAGAGTTAATTTAAATATCTGCACACAGCATGACTATTATGTGTGGGTGCTCTATCATGCAACAAATGTGTAGCCTTATGTCCAGGGAAACGTCTTCCAGCAGGCTGGGTAGAATTTCTTGCTAGAAGTGAAGGTAATTTTCCCCGGTAAGTTGAGGACATAGACGGGCCAACCCAATCAGATGGTCACCCACAATGCCTGCCCAAATGTTGAGCGAAAATGGGTCCTGGTGTACGTGACATGAGGATTTTCCCTTTCCCAGTAATGAACGTTTCAAATAATGTAAAGCCATCCCCGTGGAAGTTGCACTTGTCGGTAAACAACACAGTAGTGGAGAAATCGGGATCTCGTGCAACATGTCACAGAAACTACTGGAAAAACCCTAGCCTGTGTTCATATTCTGCAACAAGATTTAGGTCTTCGGCAGGGTGGAAGCTAAAAGGATGCTGGACATCATCCCCCAAAACCTCCCAGACTAACCGATGAGTGACCCCCATGTCATGTCCAACCACTTGAGTACCTATTGTAGGTGTTTCCTCAAAGCACACAAGAACAGTCTCTTCAAACGCAACTTCCCATTGTGTTCGATGTCTTCCAGCATCACGATGATATTCTGCTAATGAGCCTGTTTTGCCACGTCATGGGTGAATTGCTGTAAATGTTTGCAGATGTGGGTAGCATCTTGGCGGGTACCATTCTTCATACAACCATCAAGCTTCATCTGCTTAACTGTCAGTTAGTCCATAAACAAAAACCTTATCTTGTTGCAAGTGATGTGTGTGTGCTCCGAAGCAAAGCTTAGGTGTGAATGCCTCTGATGTGAGGTGGAAACGAACAGCAAGACCTATATGACATGTGTGGGTATCATGTTGGGGCAGTGATGGGGTGAGGTACGTTTGTATGTGTGAACTGACAACCATAGTGCTGCCCGTTAACCGCCTATTGGCAACAGGGCAATCCCACGGCAAATCGGAACACATGGCACCAAGTTTTTCTAGTTTAAAAATGGTGTGTTGTTGACATATGCAACATTAGTAATTTTGATTCCTACTGGCATCAGCTATCCAGGGTTAAAATTTCATGACACAATTTTTCTCCACCTCATATATATGTACATACATACTCTGCAAGCCACTGTATGGTACGTAGTGGGAGGGCCCTTGTACCACTGCTGGTCATTTCCTTTCCTGTTCCACTTGTAAATATAATGAAGTGACAAAATATTGTGTCAGACCTCCTTTTGCCCAGCAGCCTGTCATGGCATGGACTCAACAAGTGTTGGAAGTCCCATGCAGCAATACTGACCCTTGCTACCTCTATAGCAGTCCATAATATTGAAACTGTTGCCGGTGCAGGATTTTGTGCATGAATTCATCTCTCATTTATGTCATATAAATATTTGATATGATTCATGCTGGGTGATCTAGTTGGGCAAATTATTCACTTGAACTGTCCAGAATTTTCTTCAAACCAGTCATGAACTATTGTGGCCTGGTGACGTGGCACATTGTTGTCCATAAAAACCCCATCCTTGTTTGTGAACGTGAAGTTCATGAATGGTCTTAAAGTAGCCAAACATAACCATTTTCAGTCAGTGACTGGTTCAGTTGGACCAGAGGATCCAGTCGATTCCATGTAAACACAGTCCATATCATCATGAAGCCATTAACAGCTTCACAGTGCCTTGTTGACAACCTGAGCCCGTGACTTCCTGGGGCCTGCACCACACTTGAAACCTACCACGAGCTCTTACCAACTGAAATCAGGACTCATCTGACCAGGCCACAGTTTTCCAGTCGCCTAGAGCTAGAGTCCAACCAATACTGTCCCAGGCTTAGGGGGACAGTGCAGGTGATGCCGTGCTGTTATCAAAGGTATTTATGAGAGTCGTCATCTGCCAAATCCCATTAATACCAAATTTTGCCTCCCCCCCATGAACCATGGACCTTGCCGTGGTGGGGAGGCTTGCGTGCCTCAGCGATACAGATGGCCGTACCGTAGGTGCAACCACAATGGAGGGGGAGGGGTATCTGTTGAGAGGCCAGACAAACATGTGGTTCCTGAAGAGGGGCAGCAGCCTTTTCAGTAGTTGCAGGGGCAACAGTCTGGATGATTGACTGATTTGGCCTTGTAACATTAACCAAAACGGCCTTGCTGTGCTGGTACTGTGAACGCTGAAAGCAAGGGGAAACTACAGCCGTAATTTTTCCCGAGGACATGCAGCTATACTGTATGATTAAATGATGATGGCGCCCTCTTGGGTAAAATATTCCAGAGGTAAAATAGTCCCCCATTCGGATCTCCGGGCAGGGACTACTCAAGAGGACGTCGTTATCAGGAGAAAGAAAAATTGGCATTCTATGGATCGGAGCGTGGAATGTCAGATCCCTTAATCGGGCAGATAGGTTAGAAAATTTAAAAAGGGAAATGGATAGGTTAAAGTTAAATATAGTGGGAATTAGTGAAGTTCGGTGGCAGGAGGAACAAGACTTTTGGTCAGGTGATTACAGAGTTATAAATACAAAATCAAATAGGGGTAATGCAGGAGTAGGTTTAATAATGAATAAAAAAATAGGAGTCCTACCACAAACAGCATAGTGAACGCATTATTGTGGCCAAGATAGTCACAAAGCCCATGCCTACTACAGTAGTACAAGTTTATATGCCAACCAGCTCTGCAGATGATGAAGAAACTGATGAAATGTATGACGAGATAAAATAAATTATTCAAGTAGTGAAGGGAGACGAAAATTTAATGGTCATGGGTGACTGGAATTCATCAGTAGGAAAAGGGAGAGAAGGAAACATAGTAGGTGAATATGGATTGGGGGGAAGAAATGAAAGAGGAAGCCGCCTTGTAGAATTTTGCACAGAGCATAACTTAATCATAGCTAACACTTGGTTCAAGAATCATGAAAGAAGGTTGTATACCTGGAAGAATCCTGGAGATACTAAAAGGTATCAGATAGATTACATAATGGTAAGACAGAGATTTAGGAACCAGGTTTTAAATTGTAAGACATTTCCAGGGGCAGATGTGTATTCTGACCACAATCTATTGGTTATGAACTGCAGATTGAAACTGAAGAAACTGCAAAAAGGCGGGAATTTAAGGAGATGGGACCTGAATAAACTGAAAGAACCAGAGGTTGTAGAGAGTTTCAGGGAGAGCATAAGGGAACATTTGACAGGAATGGGGGAAAGAAATACAGTAGAAGAAGAATGGGCAGCTCTGAGGGATGAAGTAGTGAAGGCAGCAGAGGATCAAGTAGGTAAAAAGACGAGGGCTAATAGAAATCGCTGGGTAACAGAAGAAATATTGAATTTAATTGATGAAAGGAGAAAATATAAAAATGCAGTAAATGAAGCAGGCAAAAAGGAATACAAACGTCTCAAAAACGAGATCAACAGGAAGTGCAAAATGGCTAAGCAGGGATGCCTAGAGGACAAATGTAAGGATGTAGAGGCTTGTCTCACTAGGGGTAAGATAGATATTGCCTACAGGAAAATTAAAGATACCTTTGGAGAGAAGAGAACCACTTGTATGAATATCAAGAGCCCAGATGGAAACCCAGTTCTAAGCAAAGAAGGGAAAGCAGAAAGGTGGAAGGAGTATATAGAGGGTTTATACAAGGGCAATGTACTTGAGGACAATATTATGGAAATGGAAGAGGATGTAGATGAAGATGAAATGGGAGATAAGATACTGCGTGAAGAGTTTGACAGAGCACTGAAAGACCTGAGTCAAAACAAGGCCCCGGGAGTAGACAACATTCCATTAGAACTATTGATGGCCTTGGGAGAGCCAATCCTGACAAAACTCTACCATCTGGTGAGCAAGATGTATGAGGCAGGCGAAGTACCCTCAGACTTCAAGAAGAATATAATAATTCCAATCCCAAAGAAAGCAGGTGTTGACAGGTGTGAAAATTACCGAACTATCAGTTTAATAAGTCACAGCTGCAAAATACTAACGCGAATTCTTTACAGATGAATGGAAAAACTGGTAGAAGCGGACCTCGGGGAAGATGAGTTTGGATTCCGTAGAAATGTTGGAACACGTGAGGCAATACTAACCTTACGACTTATCTTAGAAGAAAGATTAAGAAAAGGCAAACCTACATTTCTAGCATTTGTAGACTTAGAGAAAGCTTTTGACAACGTTAACTGGAATACTCTCTTCCAAATTCTAAAGGTGGCAGGGGTAAAATACAGGGAGCAAAAGGCGATTTACAATTTGTACAGAAACCAGATGGCAGTTATAAGAGTCGAGGGACGTGAAAGGGAAGCAGTGGTTGGGAAGGGAGTTAGACAGGGTTGTAGCCTTTCCCCGATGTTATTCAATCTGTATATTGAGCAAGCAGTAAAGGAAACAAAAGAAAAATTCGGAGTAGGTATTAAAATCCATGGAGAAGAAATAAAAACTTTGAGGTTCGCCGATGACATTGTAATTCTGTCAGAGACAATAAAGGACTTGGAAGAGCAGTTGAACGGAATGGACATAGTCTTGAAAGGAGGATATAAGATGATCATCAACAAAAGTAAAACGAGGATAATGGAATGTAGTCGAATTAAGTCAGGTGATGCTGAGGGAATTAGATTACGGAATGAGACACTTAAAGTAGTAAAGGAGATTTCCTATTTGGGGAGCAAAATAACTGATGATGGTCAAAGTAGAGAAGATATAAATTGTAGACTGGCAATGGCAAGGAAAGCATTTCTGAAGAAGAGAAATTTGTTAACATCGAGTATAGATTTAAGTGTTAGGAAGTCATTTCTGAAAGTATTTGTATGGAGTGTAGCCATGTATGGAAGTGAAATGGACGATAAATGGTTTGGACAGGAAGAGAATAGATGCTTTCGAAATGTGATGCTACAGAAGAATGCTTAAGATTAGATGGGTATATCATATAACTAATGAGGAGGTATTGAATAGAATTGGGGAGAAGAGGAGTTTGTGGCATAACTTGACGAGAACAAGGGACTGGTTGGTAGGACATGTTCTGAGGCATAAAGGGATCACAAATTTAGCATTGGATTGCAGCGTGGAGGGTAAAAATCGTAGAGGGAGACCAAGAGATGAATACACTAAGCAGATTCAGAAGGATGTAGGTTGCAGTACGTACTGGGAGATGAAAGAGCTTGCACAGGATAGAGTAGCATGGAGAGCTGCATCAAACCAGTCTCAGGACTGAAGACCACAACACCAACAACACGGATCACAAACCATTTGTTTCCTTGTTTCATCCATCAACGTCACTTACCGACAAGGCTGCACACCGCCTCCAGCGTTGGGCTCTTTACTTGTCTCATTTCAATTATGAGATTCATTTCCAGCCAATGGCTCAACATGCAAATGCTGATGCACTGTCTCGCCTTCCCATAGGGACGAACTTTTGTGTTTCCACCTTGATGTTGGCAAGCAGCAGGTTGTGGATGGGTTCCCCATCACTGGGGACAGGCTGGCAGCTGCTACGGGTTCTGACCCTACCCTCTCCCAGGTTTTACGCTGTATTTAGAAGGGCTGGCCAGATCGCCCGTCTGCTAAGACTTCTGATCCGTTGCGGAACTACTACACTTTGCACTACCGCCTCACAGCTAGGGATGGTGTTATCCTCCTCTCCACTGACAATCCTTCACCGCGTGTTGTGGTAACTGCGTCTTTGCGTGCTTCGGTCTTGCGCCTTCTTCACCAGGGACACTGGGGCGTGTCTCGCACAAAATCTCTGGCGCGCCGTCATGTGTACTGGCCTGGCATCGACTCTGAAATAGCACACATGGTCGCTGCCTGCGGCCCTTGTGCGTCACAGGCCGCTGCCCCGAAGTCATCTTTGTCCCCGCAGCCTTCGCCTGAAAAGCCCTGGGAGCGCATTCATGCTGACTTTGTGGGACCCTTTTTAGGTACTTATTGGCTCCTCGTAATTGACACCTACTCTAACTTTCCTTTCATTGTCCATTGCATGTCGCCTACCACCGCGGCAACCACCAGTGCTCTCTCCTGCATTTTTTCTTTGGAAGGCCTCCCCTCTACTCTTGTTACTGATAATGGTCTGCAGTTTGCCTGTTCCGACTCGGATTTTTGTGCTCGTCATGGTGTTATGCATGTCACGGCCCCGCCGTTCCATCCACAATCCAACGGTGAGGCTGAACGACTGGTTTGCACATTTAAGGCTGAGATGCGGAAACTTCTGACTTCTTCTGCTGCTGATGATGCGCTTCTCCAGTTTCTATCATCTTACCGTTTCCCCCCCATGGGCAACCACAGCCCGGCTGAGCTCTTACATGTCCGACAGCCCCACACGCTACTTCATCTTCTGCGGCCTTCCACCTCACGGCCACGGGTGCCTTCACTTGGCCGGTTCACCGCCGACGACCTCGTCTGGGTACGGGGATATGGCAGGCAGCCGAAATGGAGCCCGGGCCGCATCTTAAGACACCATGGCAGATGCCTGTATGAAATCCAAACGGACACGGGTGTTGCAGTGCGTCTTTCAGACCAGCTTCGGCCTCGTGTGCCAGCAACGCCTGTTCCGAATGCCGCTAC
Source organism: Schistocerca piceifrons (assembly GCF_021461385.2). Lineage (NCBI taxonomy): Eukaryota > Metazoa > Arthropoda > Insecta > Orthoptera > Acrididae > Schistocerca > Schistocerca piceifrons. The sequence continues at coordinate 877,707,120 of NC_060140.1, forward strand.
ACCACCTTTGGCTCTACCTGACGCTCAGGATCTTGGCATCTCTCAATACTCACAACGCAGCCCTCTCACCGTCATCACGATGCCAGCGCAAGATCGGACGGCACCAGGAGACGTGCCCATTCAGGAACCGGATGACCATCCTCTGTCGGAGCAAATCTACGCGCCTCCTCCTCCAACGGACGCCGACACATTGCCCATGTCTCCTGTCATATCAACTGGAGTTGCCGCAACGGGCGGATTGGTGCATGGGGCCCCAGCAGATTCGACCCCTACGTCTCCTGTCATCTCAACCCGTTATCATCGGGGACACTTCCGTCCGTACGGGAAGCCTCCTCCTTGAGACTTTACGGGAAGTCAAACAACACCTATGGACGTTAGCCATCGCCAGGACACCTCCATCAAGACCAGTTCAACAATTTCAATGGGGGGAAAAGTGTTGTGACTCGCCGCTCATTCAAAGCGCCGCCGCGCAATTACGCGCATCCTCTACTTGCGGCGCTGTCTGCCAGCCATGCAGCAGCTGCGCCACCTAAGCGGCCAGCCGAGCAGCGACCGCTAGACTGGGACTCAGTGCTCATTCAAATGCTAACGTGCACACATGTCTTGCTTGTCAACTTAGTCTGTGACTTATATGTGTTGTGTCGTTCTGAAATATATTTGTTAAACTTGGTGTTACAACACAAACAAATAGTGGGAAATAAACAAATGGATTATCAAATTCACCATTGTGAGGTCTACTTTTGCAAAATAGACTTTATTTGTTTAAATTTAATCAGACATTTACGAAACAATTAACTAGTGATGTGAGGAAAAATTTATATCCGAATTTTCATAGTCAAATAGAGAATGGGAAATGTACAAATAGGGTATCAAATTGACCAGCATAAGTTCTAGTTTTGCCAAAAAATATTTAATGGATTTAAGGTAAACACAGAAATTAAGGAAAACTTAATTCCAGATTTTCAGAGCCAAACAAAGTGTGGGACATGGACAAACAAGGTATGAAATTGACCTGCATGTGGGGGCTAGTAATCATGGTATTTAAGAAAAACTTCATTAACAGTTTGAGAAAAAATAAAAATATTTCATGAACAGCTGCTACTAGCTACGAGACTGAAGTGCGAAAAAGTTTATCTCTTCAAGACCTAGCTATTTTATGCATTAATAGTTGCAGTGGTATTATATTTAACTGCCAAAAAGGCTTCCTTTCAATCAAGTACTAAATTCAGAACATTCCAAGAATATAAGATGCTAGGAAAGCAAATGAGGTGTCAATGTGATCATGCTTTCTGAAAAAACTTGAAAATAACACAATATTTTGACAAAAGAAGTGGTCAGTGAAATTATTTGTCTAAAAGTAAGAAATAGAATATTAGAGATTTTTCCCCCTCCAGACAGTCATGCATGCTTTTACAGGTTAGCATTTCTGCTTCAGCCATTCCTGCTTTGCCATTCTACACTTTATGTCATCTCATTTTTAGACAGCTTTTGTGTACTTCACTTTCTGCATTTTTAGATTTTCTCACTTTCATTGTTAAATTAAATATTTTGTTTGTATGCTAAGGATTTTTGCTGGGCTTTGTCTTTATGCATGTTATAGTTAGCAATATATACTATATAAATATTATTTTATAGATGGTGTTGATACATATTTGCATGAAGCAGGACACACAATATAGATATTAGTGCAAAAATTAACTGAAATCTTGCAAGCTACTTTGGTTACCATTAAACTCATTCTGCGCCCACTTGACAACCTTAAGAATTAGAAATCGATAGACTGGGATGAAGTTTCTCTTTTTCTACTGAAAATTATGCCAGTAAGAGTTAATCAGGCCATTAGCCTACTTAATAAGCTGTGTCTGTACTTGAAGTACATGTATACCCAGAAATCTGAAACTGGTTGTAGTCAAATTCTTCTATAAAAAAAGTGAAAGAAAGCAGGTCAGAAGTACAGGATGAAATGTAGCATCAGGTGTGGCATTATCATTCTCCTTTAATTGTAAAGAATTTACTATCTTCTGTTTTATTTTCTTTGAAATAATTTCCATCAGTTTTAATTAATGTTGAACTTTCATTATCTGTATGAGTATGGGTATATGATGTGATCAGATGATATGATTGAACCCAACTAACTGCTTTTATGTAATTCACTCATTCTTTTTTTTAACAGCAGTGTTGTATTTTTTCTTCGGTGATGAATCTCGTAATGTAGTAGTCTTAGATCCTCCTTGTCACTCTTTATGGTGTTGGTAGCTCTATGCAGTGATGTAGGAATGTCTCCTAACTATGGGGGATGTATGCTAACTGCATCTGCCACACACTGCCTGAGGAGTACCTCAAACAAACAATGAAATATGAAACATATATTTTAACATTTGCAACATACAGGATATCATCTACATACAAATAACATCTTTCAGGAATACTTTGGTCCCATTTCATTATTATTAGAAGTAAGACAAAACTACTTATATCCCATTTCATTATTATTAGAACTGTGACAAAACTACTTATACACATGCTGTACAATATTGCAGCGAATTCCACACCTCTACTGCTTGTAGGAAAATCTCCTAATTAAATTCAGCCAAGTACTGTGTGCTCACATGTGCCGTCTCATATAAATGAGTAAAAGTGCATCAATTTTCTAAGTAATTTAATTCAAATATGAATAGTGTAGGAAAAGATAGATTGCTATTTACTGTAAAAGAGATACATTAAGTCACAGACAGGCACCATTAAAAGACACTTACATAAAACTTTTGGCCACAACTTTAATCAGTAAAAGCGAAGTGCACACCATTCACACACACAAGCAAGCTCATCTCATGCATACATGACTGCCAACTCCAGCAGCTCGGACTGGAATGCCAGAATTGGTGGTCATGTGTACATGAGGGGTGTTTGCTTGTGTGTATGAATGATGTATGGTTCTCTTTAGCTAATTAAGGCTGAGGCCAAAAGCTTGATGTATGTGTCTTTTAATTGTGCCTGTCTGCAACTTAACATTTCTTCTTTACAGTAAATAGCAATCTATCTTTTCCTACATTGTTGATATTCCTACTAGAGTTACCATTGTTTTATTCAAATATGAACTATTATGAGCAGAATCATTCTTTTCAGTCATAAAATGAACCCTTGAGCATTAACTGTGTGTGATTTTAATTCTCATTAATTAATAATTATACTATTCAGTACGTTCACACCATATTTCATTGGCTTTTGAAAGCTACGAGTTTATGAGTTTGTGACTATTCCTATTATGTGGAGCGGCGGCAATCATTAAATAACACACCAAAATACATGAAGACAACTTTATTATGCGTGAATAATTACAAAGTCGTACACAGTCACTGGCACAAAACAGAATGAAAGGCAATATGGGTCAGAGAGCCTGCTATGGCAAAGATATATCACTTGTAGGGACAATAGTCGCCACAGAGCCCCCCCTCCCCCCCCTTGCAGTGTGGAGCATGGTGGTGCATAAAGTCCTATGCCAGCCCAGTAGGGGTGGAACACTTGATGATCACAAAAGCACTTGGCCATGGTGAAATCACACGCACAACACTTGGGAGTAGGTGTAGCAAGCTCGACTGAAGCTAGGATATAATTACTGTGCCAATGGTGTGGAACCACCGGTCGTCCAGCCCATGATGTAGGATGCAAGGGGGGGGGGGGGGGGGAAGGGGGGGGGGGGCCCATCCAAATCATGATAGGATTCCTGGGAAGGAGAGCAGGTGTCATGTACGTCGGTGTCACTTGCAGAGTGCTTCTGCAAGGTCCACGCAGGTTTCACCTGATGGAGCGAAACAGTTATTGGTTTGCCGTTGTTAAGAATCGACAATGTGGAAGGGCCTTGGGACAGGACTTTAAATGGACCAGTGTAGGGAGGCTGCAGGGTCGTCCGTACTGTGTCGTCACGTAACATGAGATAAATTCACATGTGGCCAGTTCCTTATGCATGAACACACGAGGCCTACAGTGGGCAGAGGGCAGGGGAGGTTTGATGAGTGCGATGTGCCCTCGGATGCTCTCAATGAGTGCTGGGAGCTCGGAAGAGCTTGGTAGCGGCGTATCCTCGACAAATTCGGCTGGTAAAACCAGGGGCTCCCCGTAAAGGATCTCGGTGAGGGAGGCTTGCAAGTCCTCTTTGTATGCGGTGCGGAGGCCTAGCAAACCCCGGGGGAGAGTGTCAGATCACTCGTCACCATGGCACAAAAGTGCAGCTTTAAGTGTGCGGTGCCAGTGCTCCACAAGTCCATTGGCCTGGGGGTGATAAGCGGTTGTGTGAAAATTCGCAATGCCACAGTACAAACAGAGGGAGGCAAACAGCTGTGATTCAAACTGCCTACCTTCATCGGTGGTCAGTGAGGTAGGGCTTCCGAATCGGGAAATCCAAGTGGCAACGAAGGCCCAAGCCACAGACTCAGCCGAAATATCTTCTAAAGGGACTGCCTCGACCCATCTAGTGACCCTATCAATAACAGACAGGAAAGAGCGAAGGAGAGGGAAAAACGAAAGGATGTGGGTTTTTAGGGAGAGGGTAAGGAGTCATTTCAATCCCGGGAGTGGAAAGACTTACCTTAGGGGGAAAAAAGGACAGGTATACACTCGCACACACACACACACACACATATCCATCCGCACATACACAGACACAAGCAGACATTTGTAAAGGCAAAGAGTTTGGGCAGAGATGTCAGTCGAGGCGGAAGTACAGAGGCAAAGATGTTGTTGAATGACAGGTGAGGTATGAGCGGCGGCAACTTGAAAGTAGCAGAGTTTGAGGCCTGGCGGATAACGAGAAGAGAGGATACACTGAAGGGCAAGTTCCCATCTCCGGAGTTCTGACAGGTTGGTGTTAGTGGGAAGTATCCAGATAACCCGGACGGTGTAACACTGTGCCAAGATGTGCTGGCTGGTAAGGAAGGTGGTTTGGGGATTTCATAGGGATGAACTAAGAGGTTACGAAGGTTAGGTGGATGGCGGAAAGACACTCTTGGTGGAGTGGGGAGGATTTCATGAAGGATGGATCTCATTTCAGGGCAGGATTTGAGGAAGTCGTATCCCTGCTGGAGAGCCACATTCAGAGTCTGATCCAGTCCCGGAAAGTATCCTGTCACAAGTGGGGCACTTTTGTGGTTCTTCTGTGGGAGGTTCTGGGTTTGAGGAGATGAGGAAGTGGCTCTGGTTATTTGCTTCTGTACCAAGTCTGGGGGGGTAGTTGCGGGATGTGAAAGCTGTTTTCAGGTTGTTGGTGTAATGGTTCAGGGATTCCGGACTGGAGCAGATTCGTTTGCCACGAAGACCTAGGCTGTAGGGAAGGGACCATTTGATGTGGAATGGGTGGCAGCTGTCATAATGGAGGTACTGTTGCTTGTTGGTGGGTTTGATGTGGATGGACATGTGAAGCTGGCCATTGGCCCACTAACACCAACCTGTCAGAACTCCGGAGATGGGAACTTGCCCTTCAGTACATCCTCTCTTCTCGTTATCCACCAGGCCTCAACCTCCCCTAATTTCAAGTTGCCGCCACTCATGCCTCACCTGTCTTTCAACCGAAGTCCGAATGGGCGACTATTTTACCTCCGGTATATTTTACCCAAGAGGACACCATCATCAATAACCATACAGTAAAGCTGCATGCCCTCGGGAAAAATTACGGCTGTAGTTTCCCCTTGCTTTCAACCGTTCGCAGTACCAGCACAGCAAGGCCGTTTTGGTTAGTGTTACAAGGCCAGATCAGTCAATCATCCAGACTGTTGCCCCTGCAACTACTGAAAAGGCTGCTGCCCCTCTTCAGGAACCACGCGTTTGTCTGGCCTCTCAAGAGATACCCCTCCGTTGTGGTTGCACCTACGGTACGGCTATCTGTATCGCTGAGGCACACAAGCCTCCCCACCAACTGCAAGGTCCATGGTTCATGGGGGGAGGGCCTTCAACAAAAGTTTAAAAAATCACCAACATTCATCCACCCCCAATACCAGATCTCTTTCCTAACATAATATGACAGTCTGTGAGCTAATACTTGTACAAGAGATGTCTCTTCTTTTGGAATAGCTAAATATTTTTATGTAGTGAGATGCCACTCTGTATACTTCTTTTAACTACTCCATGAACTTTTATAATACTTTGGATCTAATAATTCTAATGTTTCTGTTTGCTTGTCGATCAGTACTTTCGTATAAGCTTTTCCTGAAAATCCTCCCATGATTTAAATTTTCCTAATGGACAGTTTCCCATTCTGTCGCTAAGTACCTGAGAGTCAAATTTATTCTGTTTAAGTCCTCCCATTTCGTAGATAATGATCTGAAGAGTACCTTCAAAAATAGGTAGTATATACTTGCCCATCAGGCTTGAATTTAGGAAAGTTTCTGTAAATTCATTTGTGTTCCAAGCTGAAGCTGCCCTAACTGATCACCTCATGTCCCATTGTTACCACTACCTGACCTTTTGCAGTGTTCTAATTGGGTCTTTTCCAATTCTTCCCACTTGTATATTGCCCACAGAATTAGGCATAGTGTTGGCAGAATCAACTTTTTCTTATACTTTCAGCTCCACAAATTCCTATAGCCATTCTTCCAAATGAGCCGATGTGTTTCACTGAATTCTCTGCTCTGTTCTAATGAACTTATGAGTTTTGATAAATTCCTTATTCTGTTCTAACACCTCTACCCTGCCTCGTGTATCAGAGATTTTTATTATTTAACGACTTAAGTCCATTATGTTCTTTGTTTCTTATTAGATCGCACTGTTTATTCCCTGTAACTCCTTAGACAAATTTGATATTATTGTTTCTAAATGAAGAATCTTAACAACTTGTGTATCAATGATAGAAGTATATTCTATTGATTCCGTTTTAGTGGTTTTAACTTCGGTCATCAGTTCCACCGACTTCACAAATAAGGCCATCACATTCTCTTCCACTTTTAATGTGACCACAGGCAATAGTAGTAACCAAACTAAATATTTAGAATTAAAAGTACTTCTATATTGTCACTTCGTGTTAACCTCCCTACGCCAATTGAACCTTAGTTTAAACACAATAAACTGCATGAAATCTCAGTTCTAGGCTGAGAACTGCTCACCTGACGATGAGAACAGTTCACTGTGCTATGATCCCAGCAATCAGCATACACATAGCTTGTGTATTGTGTCATTGAACTGTGCCTGGTCAGTGTGCGGCTATGAGCCGCTGTCATGATGACATGACGATTGTCAGCAGCTATAGTGATGTCATGAACTGCTGAGTCAGTTGTAGCCCCGCAGCCCAAGACAGGAAATCATCATAGTCAAACGAAATCTTCTTGTATTCCCATGTCTAATTTGACTTGAACATTGTCATGTCTACTGTTGTTGTCAGAGTTGTTATGGACAACAAAGTTTAATCTCAAAGTTACCATTTTCATTCAGTTTGCTCAACTTCTTTTAAATGTTATTTGAAGTTACTTTTCTTCATATACACTGCATATTTTTATCTTTCTTATAAATGTATGTTGTTGGTATCATTCATCCTTGGTAACAATGAATTTTCCCAAATTATTCCAACAAAACTTGCATAAAATCTTTTAATTCTCTGTTTCTTTGTAGAATGAATATAGAATGTAATTTATTCGTATCATAAAGTACAGTTAGAAATCAAAGATTTTTGTACTGGAGACACATCAGTTTACTTTTAAAAAATAAGGTTATAATAATTAACATATTTCAGCCAGCATTTCTGCATTTTTACACATGAACAATTTAACAAGAACATATACAACAATTATGGTCATTTTGCAGCTTGTAATACAATTTATACAATAGATTAACAATTTATTATACAATACATAATCTTTATTGTTTCTTTTCTTTTCAAACTGCTAAACTGTCCTGCATGAATTCTGCATTCGAATAATAACATTTTTCCACTAGTATATTAAATAACAATTTTTTTAGTGGCTCTAACTCCATATTTAACAGATTTGTGTTTTTAAATTTATTGTAAATTTTTAATCCTGTGTACAATGGTGTTTGAGCATAAAGTTTTAAATTATGAGAGGGAAGTTTGAAACTGTCTCTGTGATGAGTACTGCAATTGTGGTTGAAATGAAAATTGTCAAGTGAGTTTTGATTTTTATAGATGAAAATAAAAATTTTGTAGATATACAGAGAAGGAATGGTTAGTATTTTTAATTTTTTAATTAATGGGCAACATGATGTTGTTTTTTGGACTAAACACATGTTTCTTATTATTCTCTTTTGAAGTGTAAGTACTCTCAGGCTGTTCATAGAGTTTCCCCAGAAAATAATTCCATATCGAATTATAGTCTCAAAGTAGCTGTGGTAGACTATCTTCCTGGTGGCCATAACGGTGTAACCAGATAAGACATTCATCACATAAGCAAGGCTGTTTAGTTTGTTTGCTAAGAACTCTCTATGTGCCTTCCAATTTAAATTTTTGTCAAGATTTAAACCTAGAAATATTATGTAACTTGCTTCTGTCATTTCCTGATCACTGTGCACTATTTTTGTGGGCAATGCTGATGATGTTTTAACACTGAACTGCACTAATTGTGTTTTTGTGACAATGAGTTTTAATCCATTTGCTGAAACCATAATTCTAGGTTTCCCATTATGTTTTCCACAGTATCATGAATTTGTTCTAAATTGTCATTTTAAATTAAAACCGAGGTGTCATCTATGAATAAAAGGGAGTGATCATCAATGTTTAAAGATAAATCATTTGTGTACAGCAAAAAAGGATAAGGCCCTAAAATTGAGCCCTATGGGACCCCTGTGCAAATCTTTTTCCAATCAGAGTGATTTTTTCCCATTTGAATTTAGAATAACTCTGTGCTTTCTTTCTGAGAAATAAGATTTGCACCACTGCTAATCCATGTCCTTTCATGGCCATCACAATGGACTGGAATGTTGATAGTTTTTGGTATAGTTTCAGTGTTCCGTTTCCAGTGTTTGATCTGTAATCTTCTTATATTTGATACCAGTAGCTTAATTTAATAAGATTTCTTTTTGTCACCTTTTCTTGTTATTTGGTAAGGTGGATCTGTTAGTCAGTTCCATCCAACTGTGTTTCACAAATCTTCACAGGACTTATGCGTTGATGGGTGCTGAAAGAGATTGTTAATTCTCCTCCAAACTCTCTGAATGATGCAAATGACAGAACTTTAAACTTTCTGTATTCAGTACTCTTTTTACAACACAATCTCATGTACTAAGTGGGTTGACAGATCGCCTTAAACCTATGTAGCTTTTGCAAAAGCAAGACAACAAGTATATTTTACATAAGTTAATTTGACATCCTTTTTTCACAGCATCAACTGTAGTCATGACCTTTCCTCTTTTTCTCGTGTTGTTCCAAACACCTCCAAAGCTTGACTTCAAGGAACAAAAGGCTCCACACACCAGGTTGAGATACTCACTCACCATCTCATCTTGTAGAAGTGATGGGCTCAAGACATTTTTCCATCTGCACAATCATAAAAATATCTCCCACAGTGGGATGTCCCAACACTTAGTACTAAATGGTCATGAACATTTCTCATTATCACTGAAGCTCGGAAGTAAGACATACTATTCTAAAAATGTCATGTCACACTTCAATGAGACAGGTGAAACACTACCAGACTTAAAGCATAATGTAATAATTCCTGTTCCAAAGAAAGTAGATGGTGGCAGTTGTGAGTGTTAGTAGTGAACTATCAGTTTAATAAGTAATGGTTGCAGAATCCTAACACAAATTATTTACTGAAAAGTCGAAAGACTGATGAAAGCCAACCATTGGAAATATCAGTTTGGATTCTGGAGAAATGATGGAAATGCAAGGTAATACTGACCCTAACTCTTTATTATGAGAAAGAAAGTTGCTACTCACAATATAGCGGAGATGCTGAGTTGCAGATACACTATGTGATCAAAAGGATCTGGATGTATCCAAAAACATATGTTTTTCATATTAGGTGGATTGCTCTGCCACCTACTGCCAGGTACTCCATATCAGAGCGACCTCAGCAGTCATTAGGCATCGTGAGAGAGCACATGGGACACTCTATAGAACTCGTGGACTTCGAACATGGTCAGGTGATTGGGTGTCACTTGTGTCATACATCTGTACATGAGATTTCCACATGCCTAAACATCTCTAGTCCACTGAAATGGAAACGTGAAGGGTCACGTACAGCACAAAAGCGTATATGCAAACCTCGTCTGTTGACTGACAGAGATCGCCAACAGTTGAAGAGGGTCATAGTGTGTAATAGGCAGACATCTCTCCAGACCATCTAACAGGAATTCCTGACTGCATTAGCGTGCATTGCAAGTACTATGACAGTTAACCGGGAGGTGAGGAAACTTGGATTTCATGGTTAAGCAACTGTTCATAAGCCACATGTCATGCCAGTAAATGCCAAATGACACCTCGCTTGGTGTAAGGAGTGCAAACATTGGACGATTGATCCGTAGAAAAACATTGTGTGGAGTGATGAATCATGGCACACAATGTGGCGATCCTATGGCAGGGTGTGGGTATGGTGAACACCCAGTGAACATAATCAGCCAGCATGTGTAGTGCCAACAGTAAAATTCAGAGGTGGTGGTATGGTGTGGTCATGTTTTTCATTGAGGGGGCTTGCACACCTTGTTGTTTTGCATGGCACTATCACACCACAGGCTTACACTGCTGTTTTAAGCACCTCCTTGCTTCCCACTGTTGAAGAGCAATTCGGAGATGGAAATTGCATCTTTCAACACAATCGAGCGCCTGTTCATAATGCACGGCCTGTGGTAGTATGGTTACATGACAACAACATCCCTGTAATGGACTGGCTAGTAAAGAGTCCTGACCTGAATCCTATAGAAAATGTATGGGATGTTTTGGAACACCAACTTTGTGCCAGGTCTCATTAACTAACATTGATGCCTCTCCTCAGTGCAGCATTCAGTGAAGAATGGCCTGTCATTCCCCAAGAAACCTTCTAGCACCTGATTGAGCATAAGCCTGCAACGCTTTTAGCCCCGGTGGGACTTAGTAATACTACTTAGCAATCATATACAACCGCTCACTTGACGAAAAGTCTGTTCCTAAAGACTGGAAAGTAGCACAGGTCACACCAATATTCAAGAAGGGAAATAGGAGTAACCCATTGAATTACAGACCCATGTCATTGACCTCAATATGCAGTAGGATTTTGGGGCATATACTGTACTCGAACATTATGAATCATCTTGAAGAAATGACTTATTGATACATAACCAACACAAGTTCAGAAAATATTGTTCTTGGTAATGAGTGCTGTTGACAAGGGATCTCAGATCAATTCCATATTTCTAGATTTCAAGAAGGCTTTTAATACCATTCCTCACAAGCGTCAATTTGCGTGCATATGGAGTATCATCTCAGTTGTGTGACTGGATTCGTGATTTCCTCTCAGAGAGGTCATATTTTGTAGTGATAGATGATAAATCATTGAGTAGAACAGAAGTCATATCTAGCATTCCGCAAGGTAGTGTCATAGGCCCTCTGCTGTTCCTGATTTACATAAATGATCTAGGTGATAATCTCAGCAACCCCCTTAGACTTTTTGCAGATGACGCTGTAATTTACCATCTAGTAAAATCATCAGATGATCTATTCCAATTATAAAATGATCTAGAGAGAATTTCTGCATGGTGCAAAAAGTGGCAATTATACTAAACAAAGAAGAGTGTGAGGTCATCCACATGGGTACTAAAAGAAATCCCGTAAATTTTGGGTATACAAATTGCACAAATCTAAAGGCTGTCACTTTGACTAAATACTTAGGAATTACAATTACGAGCAACTTAAATTAGAAAGACCACATAGATAATATTGTGGGGAAGGCGAAACAAAGACTGCGCTTTGTTGGCAGAACACTTAGAAGATGTGAGAAACCCACTAAAGAGACAGCCTACATTACACTTGTCTGTCCTCTGCTGGAATATTGCTGCATGGTGTGGGATCCTTACCAGGTAGGATTGACGGAGGGCATCGAAAAAGTGCAAAGAAGGGCAGCTTGTTTTGTGCTATCACGCAATATGGCTGAGATCGTCAGTGATATGATACGCGAGTTGGGGTGGCAGCCACTCTAACAAAGGCGGTTTTCTTTGCAGCGAGATCTATTTGCGAAATTTCAGTCACCAATTTTCTCTTCCAAATGCGTAAATATTTTGTTGACACCCACCTACATAGGGAGAAATGATCAACATAATAAAATAAGAGAAATCAGAGCTCGAACGGGAAGATTTAGGTGTTCCTTTTTCTCACGTGCCATTCGAGAGTGGAATGGTAGAGTAGTAGTATGAAAATTGTTCGATGAACCCTCTGCCAGGCACTTAAGTGTGAATTGCATAGTAACCATGTAGATGTAGATGTAGGTGTAGAGTGGAAGCTGTTATCAAGGTTGTGGGTGGGCCAACATCATACTGAATTCCACCATTACTGATGGAGGGCGCCACGAACTTGTCATTTTCAGCCAGGTGTCTGGCTACTTTTGATCACATAGTGTAGGCATGACAAAAAGACTTTCACAGTTATACCTTTTGGCCATTAAGAACTCCTTCAACAAAATACACACACACACACACACACACACACACACACACACACACACACACGACTGCAGTCTCAGGCAACTGAAACCACACTGCGAGCAGCATCACCAGTGCATGATGGGAGTGGTGACTGGGTGGTTGTAAGGAGGAGGCTGGGGCAGTGAGGGGGTAGGGATAATATGATGGGTGTGATGGACAGTGAAGTGCTGCAGGTTAGAGGAAGGGCAGGGGAGAGATGAAGTGGGCGGGGGGGGGGGGGGGGGAGTGGCAGAAAAGGAGAGAATAGCAGGAGACTGAGTGTGGTAGTTGAAAGATGCTGTGTAGCGCTGGAATAGGAAAAGGGAAGGGGCTGGAAGGATAAGGAAAGTGGCTAACAAAGATTGAGGCCAGGAGGGTTATGGGAACATAGGATGTATTTCAGGAAAATGTCCGATCTGCACAGTTCAGAAAAGCTGGTGTTGGTGGGAAGGTTCATATGGCACAGGCTGTGAAGCAGTCATTGAAATGAAGGATATCATGTTTGGCAGCATGTTCAGTAACAGGGTGGTCCACTTGTTTCTTGGCCACAGTTTGTCGGTAGCCGTTCATGCTGACAGACAGCTTGTTGGTTGTCGTGCCTAAATAGAATGCAACACAGTGACTGAAGCTTAGCTTGTAGACCACATGACTGGTTTCACAGGTAGCCTTGCCTTTGTTGGGATAGGTGATGTTAGTGACCAGACTGGAGTAGGTGGTGGTGGGAGGATGTATGGCACAGGTCTTGTATCAAGGTCTATTACAGGGGTTTGAGCCGTGAGGTAAGGGATTGAGAGCAGGCGTTGTGTAAGAATGGATGAGTATATTGTGTAGGTTAGGTGGATGGCAGGATACCACTATGGGAGTGGTGTGAAGGATAGTGGGCATGACATTTCTCATGTCAGGGCACAATGAGAGGTAATTGAAACCCTGGCAGAGAACGTAATTTGGTTGCTCCAGTCCTGGGTGGTACTGAGTTACAAGGGGAATGCTCCCCTGTGGCCAGATGGTGGGACTTTGGGAGGTGGTGGGAGACTGGAAAGATAAGGCAGGGGAGATTTGTTTTTGTACAAGGGTGGAAGGATAATTACAGTCAATAAAGGCATCTGTGAGACCCTAAGTATACTTCGAGAAAGACTGCTCGTCACAGCAGATATGATGACCAAGGGTGGCTGGGCTGTACAGAACGGACTTCTTGGAATGGAACGGGTGGCAGCTTTCAAAGTGGAGGTATTGCTGGTGGTTAGTAGATTTGATATGGATTGAGTTACTAATGTAGCCATGTTTGAGGTGGAGGTCAACATCTAGGAAGTTGGCTTGTTAGGTTGAGTAGGACCATGTGAAACAAATGAGGGAGAAGTTGTTGAGGTTCTGGAGGAATGTGGATAGGGTGTCCTCGCCTTCGGTCCAGATAGCAAAGATGTTATCAGTGAATTTGAACCAGGTGAAAGGTTTAGGATTCTGGGTGTTTAGGAAGGATTCCTGTAGATGGCCCATGAATAGGTTGGCATAGGATGGTACCACATGGGTTCGCATAGCCTTAACCTGGATATGTTTGTACATAATGCCTTCGAAGGAGAAGTAATTGTGGGTGAGAATATAGTTGGTCACGGCGACTAGGAAGAACATTGTTGGTTTGGAATCCATCAGGTGTTGGGAAAGGTAGTGTTCAATAGCAGTAAGGCCATGGGCATTAGGAATGTTAGTGTACAAGGAGGTGGTATCAATAGTGGTAAAGTAACAGGAACTGTGGAGAGCCGATGGAGGAAATTGTTGGTACCTTTTATATAGGAGGGTAGGTTCTGGGTTATAGATTGAAGGTGTTGGTCTATTAAAGCAGAGATCCTCTTGGTGGGGGCACAATAATCAGCCACAATGGGGTGTCCTAGGTGGTTAAGTTTATGGACTTTAGGAAGCATGTAGAAGGTAGGAATGCAGGGAGTGCTAGGCGTGACCAGAGAGATGGACTCTGGGGAGAGATTATAGGTTGGGCCTAAGGATTTGAGTAGCGACTGAAGGTCGTGCTGGGTTACTGGAATGGGGTCACTGTGGCAAGGTTTGTAGGTGGAAGTATCTGACAGGTGGTGGAGTCCTTCTGCCAGGTATCCTTGCAGTTCAAAATGACAGTGGTACACCCAAATACATGTGAAAAGTTATGAAAAGGATTAAATGGATGCAAATGGCGAAAACAAGACTAAATCTGAGGGAGTCACCAATAGGGAAAAACGAAAACTCATTAAAATTGGTGATAAGTCACAAGGATCAAAGTAAAGAATAACGAATAAAAATATATATATTACAGTGAGTAGCAGGTCTGAGGGTGAATAAATGTGAAGAAGGGGGATGGCATATGTGACTGGGTGGTAGAATTAGTGGGTGTGAACTTCTGGCAGTTTCCGGTGATTAAAGGTGGCTGTGTGGTACTAGTGTGCAAGACTCACACTCCCCCTTGGATGTCGAACTTACTTGGAGTTACTTCGCCGATCTTCTTTCAGGATAGTCAGCTGTGATATTCTGCCCAGCTTCTTCTCCAAGTAATAGATGCTACTCTGGAGGAATTTATTATACTTTTAAATAACTCAGTACACTCAAGAATACTTTGAATTCAATCTCACTATATCTCAAAACATATAACAGTTTTCATACACTAAACATTTCCTATAAGCTCGACACCTTCTGGTCTGACAGAAGCTATTAGAATCATCTTTCTATACATACAGTCTATAAATCTCTCCAAGTTTAACAAGACAACTGTCCTGACTTTACAGCAGTAAATGAGAGAATGAGTGAACAAAAGTCTCTTCTTTTCTTTCAACAACCTTCAAATGTTCACACCAATAATGTTTTATATCTCACACAATAATATTTTATAACTCACAGAGAATGATTCGTTTACTTCATGGGCCGGATGTGTAACTTCTTAGGCACCGATCATCCATCCTATACACGACTGTCCTGTATGCACATAATTGTGGGGCAGTAGACATAGTTCTACGTTACCACACTTATCTCTAAAATAACATGTGTTCAAGAGGGTGAAAATACGAGTGTCTCTAGAATTTACCCCAAATTCTCTAGGCACTACATATCCCCCTCCTTAGCTCGAACACACAATATTTTATACATGTTTGTTATGTACATCAATATCGTATTTGTATAACATTACTTTATGATTCCAACAGTTTTGCTTTTAACAATTGTCTACTTAGTACATCATGGACCTTTTGGTTAATTTAAACTTTGTAAGGACAAGGATCTTTTTGTTCCCTTTCCAATTATCCATTCTGAGTGTGCATTACCCAAGTGTATGCTGTTATTTGCTCTTACTTCATGTACTCCTTTCTCTAAGTATGGAAATATTCACTATTTATTACAATCTGGAAGAACTCTGTGTCAATAAATGTGTTCTTTTCAACACATGTAACTTCACACAAATATAACAATGCAAGTGGAAATGAGGATTCAAACTTACCAGAATAATCTCTACAAGATTTGTGACTTTTGTCACGATACTGCTGTTTTTCTTTAGGCACAATACCTATACCTTACCCAAAGGCAGACACTATGAATGCACTACAGCATTCCGTTTTGTTAGGTACGCCCCTTTAAACAAATTCCTAATATAATATGGTACAGGTCAATCCCTTTCTTGGTGACCCTGTCTGCACGGTATAGGTCAGCCTTCCTTGGGTCTGCCTACCTGCCCTTTTCCATCCAGTCAATTCTGGGTGCACCCTGCTTATTCTTCCTGAGCAGGCTTCATAGTCCATTGCCCTAGTATACCAATTTATGTGCACTGTGATTCAAAACTACCCGGAAAAATTAATATTCTATTTTACCCCTCACACTCGCTTCACAATACTTACTTTAACCCTTTCTTGAGTCGTCCATTGCTCTTCCAGTCCTAAGTTTCCAATAGACACCATACGTGGGAAAATATGTAGACACACACACACACACACACACACACACACACACACACACACACACACACACACACCTACTAATGCACTGCTTGTCCCATTACCCTACAATTCATCAGAATAGTCGTTAAACTGACACCAATTCTGTCCATTTAAGTATATGCCATAACATAATGAACCACCAGGTGTTCCTCCTTCTCCAACGTACACTTACTATGATGTAATACTGTCATCATAACTGTGAATACTCTCAGTTCTTACCTATATAAATATCCCTGTACATGACCATGAATACTCTTCTGTACATACCTTTATGTGATTTGGAACAGTAAACTCACATAACCATGTGCGCATACCTATCACTATGTGCACCATTTTCCCCCTCCAACTCATGACGGTTCTCACATTACCTTAAACTGTACTCTTTCCGTTTGTGTCTTTGTATTTCACTGTGTGTATGCATATGGGTATTTGTGTAGTAGCCTGTTTCTTCAGCCAGCTTATGTAAAATAACTTGAAGGTTATAGAAAACCACGGAAATTGAGAAGGACTTCAGCAATAGAAGTGTGTGCATATGGACAGAGGGAAAGGTAGACTGGTACTCAAAAGAGAAGTAAGAAGGGAATAAGTAGAAATGGTTGCTAAGATCGAAGAAGAGAAAGAAGATAGCCCCAAAGACAGGAAACTCTTCCCACCCCTCTTCCCAGAATCCCCACTTTGCTGGTACTTGAGTGAGTATAGATGTAGATGTAGCGAGATGTAGAAGCCAGAGGAGGTATGATGTTAAATGTCTCCTGCAGAACGGACACTCTCACCTTCACATTTGAAGTCCCTGAAGAAAGATATTAGCATCTCCTATGGAACAGCAAATGGTGAAGAATCAGTCACATTTGTCTAAGAGGGATGTGTGAAAGGTGTGGTGTGTGTGTAGTGTTAACCTTGTGTACCTTCACTACCCACCCCCTTTCAAAATTGATACAAACCCTCCCCATTCATACGATATCTCACAAGCGGTATAAATATTCTATAAAAACAGGAAATTATACACTACAACCAAATAGTTATTTTACCAGTTAGTCACTTCACTTTATATCTTATACACACATAAAATACCCTGTTCATGTTATGTCATCTGTATATCATTCTTCTTAAACAGTACCATCATATTATATCATCACCTAGAATGTTATTCTGTTAGTTTTACCTCATGCTTAGAGGTCACTGTTTACCATGCCCTCCTTAAATTAGTCATAACTGTGCAGTCATAGGTCACATAAATACTAATATGATAGGATAGTTTAAGAAGTTGTAAATATATTACAGAATAGTTGAAGATTTTAAGGGAATTTGGTGTAAGAAAACTAATGTGGAAGCAACACCGAACTCAACTCAGGAACCAACGGTCGTCACTCCACCTGTTAACACAGAATGTTAACATCCCTGGGGAATAATGTGATTCCTTCTGGATCCCATGTATCTGCTCTTAACCTCACTTGAGCATGTGCAGACCTATACTTCTTGTTAAATTTTGTGTGAAAGTCCACCTACAACCAAACAATTACCATTTTATTATGTAACCCAACATTAGGTAAAGTTATTCTGTGTTCTAACTTGTTCTGGATAAGTTGGAATTCTCTCCATGAGTCATCCATAATCTTGATAGTATCATTAGGTTTGGAAAACTCAACAGTTGTGACATTTTGGGAGATTATACTCTCGGTAATTTCTCGATCTACAATTAGCTCAAAAGGTTCTGCCAGACTGTTCATACTTATAATGTCGAAGTCAACTACCTTTTCTTTGAAATTTTGTTCTACTTTATTTACTCACAAACTGACAGTTGGTATACCAACACCTGGAATTTTTGATTGAATAATCGATATTAATTCCTTAGATCGATCTGTGCTCTCTTTCAATATATTCAGTTTCTGTCTTACAGAATTACATTTAACATTACATACATTTTCACAAGATTCTAATTTTTCATTAAACTCTGACTCTACGCTACTACACTTGTCTTCAATATCAAATTCTAGTTTCTTGGTCAAATTCTGTAATTGCTCCTCCTGTCTTTGCTTAAAGTCTGTAAATATTTGATTCATTTGTACTGTTAAAGAATTACTTAATTATTTCTTTAAAGCTACTCGTAAATTTTCCACTTTATCATTTAATGCCTCAAATATAGAATTTAAAGCTTCACCCTGTGCTTCTAGTTTTTCAAAAGCTTCACCCTGTGCTTTGAGTTTTTCATTTAACGAAGCATTCTGAACATTTATAGCATTTAATTGAATACTCTGAGCTTTGATAAGTTTTTTACTGTAGACAAATCTGGCATGTTTTTGTTCACCATCATGGCCATGGCTAGTCCTGTAGTGTAGGTTGTTGTTCCTTCTCCATAGTCCTAACCTTTCGTGATCTCATGATCATTAAAAAAAACCGCCTCTGCAAATAATGACCACCCTAGTTTAAATTTAAATGGTTATTATCTTGAGCTCACCTGGCATAGGATTGTAGGCTGCATTGGTGAGGTGTAGAAACGGCACCGGTGAACTGCACAGGCACTGGCAGCATCACACGTTGGTTGTGGCAACGGCGTCAGCAGGCGCGAAGCCAGCAACTCGAACAGCAACCAGCAACGATGGCGTGTTACTGCGACTGCTTCGACGTTGCCTGGTTACTGTGTCGGTGTTGGTTGATTACTGCATCGGCTTCAGCGTCAGCTAGTTACTGCCTGTGTGAGGATTGTTTCCTCCCCACAAACGAATCTTTTTGATTGGATCTTGCAGACCAATTTCTTTGTCTCATTATTATGTGTTGCTACGGCAAATCTCAACTTTTTCTTATCTCAATCTTCTTCAAAAAAATTACTCCTTTTCTTGTCCTGTCACGTTCGCCACATTCTGGTAGTTTCTGGTGATTAAGGGGGGCAGTGTGATACTAGTGTCCAAGACTCACACTCCCTCTACCTACTTGTAGTTACTTTGCCGATCTCCTTTCAGGATAGTCTGCTGCGATATTGTACCCAGCTTCTTTTCCGAAGAACAGATGCTACTCTGGAGGAATTTTTTATACTTTTAAATAACTCAGTGCACTCAAGAATACTCTGAATTCAATCTCACTATATTTCATAACACATAACAGTTTTCATACACTAAACATTTCCCATAAGCTCGACACCTTCCAGTTCGACAGAGCTATTACAATCATCTTTCTATACATACATTCTATAAATCTCTCCAAGTTTAACAAAACAACTGTCCCGACTTTATGGTAGTAAATGAGAGAATTAATGAATAAAAGTCTCTTAATTTCTTTCAACAACCTTCAAATGTTCACACCAGTTAATGTTTTATATCTCATAGAGTATGATGCGTTTACTCCATAGACGGGACGTGCAACTTCTTAGGTGGGCTCGGTGACTACCTGCTCGCGCCGATCGTCCATCTGATACACAAGCGTCCTGTATGCACATAACTGTGGGGAAGCAGACATAGTTCTACTTTACCACACTTATCTCTAAAATAACGTGTGTTTGGGATGGTGGAAATATGTGTGTCTCTAGAATTTACCCTGAAATTCTCGAGGCACTACAAACTTGGACAGAATGGAGGAAGTCTGGGGGAGGGGGGGGGGGGGGGGGGGGGGGGGGTTGTAGGATGGATACTAGATCATGTGGCACTGGAAGGGTGCGGGAGTTAAGACGCAAACATATGGGAAATGACATAGGGAGAGTGATCAATTTGAAAGTATAGGATTAATTATATTGGCGGGAGTAATGTGGGACATAAGGTGCTGCACCAACAACCAGTGTGATTTTGTAGCCATCTGTTGTGTGCGGCCGAGGTGGCTGTTACAGTGTGGCTCGTAAGTAGAGTGCAAACTGCAGTTTGTAAGGCAACAAGAGAGACACAGGAAAAAAGACAAAGAAGAATGAACATTGAGTATAGTGATGCAAAAGAAAATAGTAACGAAGGAAACAGCACTAATGCAAATGCAACTCACACACGAGTGCGGTCTCAGGCAACAGAAACCACAATGCAAGCAGCAGCACCAGTGCATGATTGGAGTGGCAACTGGTTGGGGGTAAGGAGGAGTCTTGGGCTGGGAGGGGAAGGGATAGTATGGTGGGGGTGACAGACAGTGAAGTGCTGAAGTGCTGCAGGTTAGACAGTGGGCAGGGGAGAGATGGGAAAGGGGGGAGGGGGGGGAGAGAAATGAAAAGAGACTGTGTGTGGTGGTGGAACGATGCCTGTGTAGTGCTGGAATGGGAACAGGAAGGGGCTAGAAAGGTGAGGACATTAATTTCTCTGTCAGGGTTTTGATTACCTCTTGTCATGCCCTGAAATGAGAAATGTCCTGCCCTCTACCCTTCCCACCCGTCTCACAGTGGTACACCAACATCTACCGAACCTACACAATATACTCGTCCATCCTTATACAACCTCTGCTCCCAATCCCTTATCTCATGGCCCATACTCCTGTAATAGACTTTGATTCAAGACCTGTCCCATTCATCCTCCCACCACCACCTACTCCAGTCCGGTCACTAACATCACATATCCCATCAAAGGCAGGGCTACCTGCCTCTCACGTGGTCTACAAGCTAAGCTGCAACCTCTGTGCTGCTTTCTATGTAGGCACGAGAGCCAACAAGCTGTCTGTCTACATGAATAGCCTGTGTTGCCAAGAAACAAGTGGACCATCCTGTTGCTGAACACGCTGCCAAACATGGTATCCTGCTTCACAGCCTTTGCCCTATGGATCCTTCCTACCAACACCAGCTTTTCTGAATTGCATTACATCCTATGTTCCCGTATCCCTTTTGGCCTCAACCTTCCTTAATCACTATCCTTGCCCTTCCACCTGCTTCCCTGTTCCCATTCCAGCACTACACAGACGTCATTCCACCACCACATCCAGCCTCTCTTTATTTCTCTCCTTTTCTGCAACTCCCCCCCCCCCCCCCTCCGTCCCCACCTCTCCCATGCCCTGTGTCTAACCTGTAGCACTTCACTGTCATCACTACCACCATACTATTCCTCCCCTTCCCCACCCCAGTCACCTCCTTACCCCCACCCAGTCACCACTCCCATCTGCACTGTTGCTGCCACTCACAGTGTGGTTTCAATTGCCTGAGACTGCAGACGTGTGTGAGTTGCGTTTGTGTGAGTGTGTTGTGTGTGTGCATTTGTGTGTCTATTGTTGAAGAAGGCCTTAAGGGCTGAAAGCTGTAATTGTGAGAGTCTTTTTGTTGTGCCTATCTGTTACTTAGCATCTCTGCTATAGGGTGAGTAGCAACTCTCCTTCTCGTAATATTGTTACATTCAATCCTGAATTTTCCATTGTTTGATTTTTGACTTTACATGTTCTTGTAGAAGATATGTTAAGGAAAGGTAAACCTACATCCATGGCATTTTTAGACTTAGAAGAAGCTCTTGAAAGGTTGACTGTAATATACTCCGAAATTTTGAAGGTAGCAGGGGTAAGATACAGAGAGCAAAAGATTATTTACAACTTGTACAGCAACAACACATCAGTTGCAAGAATCAAAGGAAACATTGGTTGAGAAGGGAATGAGACAGGGTTGTAGCCTATCCCTGATGTTATTCAATCTGTATTTCAAGCAAGCAGTAAAGGAAATCAATGAAAAATTTGGAAAAGTAATCGAAGTTGAGGGAGAAGAAATAAAAACTTCAAAGTTTGGTGAGTACATGGCAATTCTGTCAGAGACAGCAAAGGACTTGGAAGAGCAGTTGAACAGAATGGATAGCATCTTGAAGAGAGTTTCTATGATGAACATCAAGAAAAGTAAAACAAGGTAGTTGAATAAAGTCAAATTAAATCAGGTGATTTTGAGAGAATTAGATTAGGATATTAGACACAAAAAGCAGTAGACGGGTTTCACTGTTTGGCCAGCAAAATACCTGATTATGATTGAAATTGAGATGCTATAAAATGCAGACTGGCTGTACCAAGGAATGCATTTTTAAAAAAGGACAAATTTGGTACATAAACTATAAATTTATGTATTAGGAAGTATTTTCTAAAGATATAAGTCTGGAGTGTACACTTGAATGGAAATGAATTGTGGATGAGAAGTAGTTCAGACAAAAAGAGAATAGATGCTTCTTAAATGTGGTTCTATGACATTCCACTATAATTTAATATTGAAAACAAATTTGCATATTTTGTGTTTTGGCTTCTAACTGATCGTCAAAGCATATTGCAGAATGTTAAAAACTGTTTGTAGTTGAATGCTACTTATCTTAGGTCTCCTCTGTTGTTATAGGTGTCATTATGGATTATCTTGCTTGACTGTGTTGCATTTGTTAATGGATTAATCACATGTGTAGGAACAGAAAGCTAACATTCTTAGTCACTAAAATTATGTACACATAGCTCTAGTTTCATCTTCACTGTATTATCAAATCCTATAGAAATACATTGATCTTGTTGTGAAACATAACAACAGAGTACTTCTCATACAGACTTAAAAAACCATCGAATTACAACTACCAAATCTGCATATTTCTCTACAGAACTTGACTCAAAAAATTTTGCACAAAAGCTAATCCATATGGTCTGTGCTCACAGTTCAATTACAACTATCCACAGTGACTGACTAATTTCATACTGTCTGCACATTCTTCTAGAGAACTTGACTGAAAAACGTTTGCACAGAAGCTAATCCATATGGTCCGTGCCACACTACAACATATAACATAACAACAATTACTTTTCCTAAACAGATAATTACATCAATTAACTTAAGTGAAAATTTACATTGTATAAAATATTTTTGACATCGTGTAATACTGCAGATTGAAATAAATCTTCTGTCATTAGGACAGTTCAAACTGACCCTAACATCTGACCCCCACAAATGTTCGAGAACATTCTTGAGTGCATTACATGTTACCACTTCTTGCCACATAATAATATGTCCATCATTCTCAAACATGATCATTTTGATGGTCTAGGTGTTACGCTGTGGGAAAGTATAAGGTCACATGAGCATACTGACCTGCAAGTCTTTGCACACAGTACACTCACCAGCCAACATTTTTGTGACACTGTTTTCTTTCACAATGTGCACCTTTTCAGGTTTGCATTCAGTGCTGACTCCTTTTTTATGGGTGCCACTCCTCAATGGCATCAATTATCACAGGTGTAGGTGCTCTTAGAGTGAGAGGATATTCAGTGAGTGGACTGGCCTGCCAATTCCCCTAATTTAAATCCCACCAAGAATGCATAGAATGTGTTGGGGAGATGTATTGCAGCACAGATTTGCATTGAGGAGATGTATTGCAGAACAACCACATGCACAATAACCATCCAGCAGTTGTCAACGACACTGGTGGAGGAATGGAGTACCCTACCACATGAACTCCTTACCAACCTTGTGACCAGCATGGAGCACATTGCAAAGCATTCACTACCATTCATGGTGATTGCTTACCCTATTAAGAACCTTATCCAGCCTTTCATAATGTCCAGAGATCATCATGAATCATGGTGACTTCAGTGTAATTGAATAGAAGTGTCATTTCTGTTGTTGCCATGGCATGTTTCTTTCAGTTACCTTCTGGGCTATATTTTAACATTTTTTGTACATATTGTTAAATTCAGTGAGCTTTGTTACTTGGCAGTGACATATCATGCGAAATTTACTTTCATCTTTTAAGTTTTACTTACCAGTGTATCTGAAGACACAATAATAAAGGACACCAAATAACATATGAATAATTATGATTTCTAGGTTGCTCTGTACCAGGAGAAAGTCACCCAGTCAGAACAAAATTTAATAACCTCAAAAATCATGTACTTTAAAGTGCAAGATCAAGCAGAAAAGTGTAGAGTATTGATCAAAGAACATGCACAGGAAACTGAAAAATATCGCAAAAAGGTTTGTGCATTAACTTATATCACTGATGTTATCTTTCATTTTGTATGTGACTTTTAGATTTCAGAAGCCAAAGATTTAGTTCTCATAACTGTCATCAAAACAATAAAATCCTGCATTTCCTGTGTCATTTCAAAAGTCTGTATTTGTTTGTTTTATAAAACTTGACCAACTAGTCTATGGTATATGTATGCTAGTGACTGGAGTTACATTAACTGACTCCATAGAAATAAAAATAAGTGCAGGAAGTGGCAGTGTATTGGAAAAAGACTTAGATGTAATTTGCTGACATTTCAAGAATACTTACCAAGAGGTTATATATAATTGAACATACTAGACTCAGTGAAGAACTGAGTAATGCCTTTATAAATGTTTCACTGCAAAGATATTTTCTGTTATCTTATACAGGTTCATACTAGGAAGTTCAAAGTAAATAATGATAAATAACAACTAGCTGTCACTTACTAAATTTAACATCCTTATAATGGGGGTTGACAAAGATTAAACTTTTACCTCTCTCCCACTCAACCATATATTGGATTTTTCTCCAAAGATTCCTCAGGTGTATTGTCTGTGGTGTTTTCGCAGATACTTGCATTTTTTTGATGGAATTAGACCATGTAAACTATGCTCATTACATGTTTCATGCATGCCTGCTGCCAGTAGGAAAGGTCAGTTTTACTAAAAAACTATTTTTTTTAATGAAGTTTTATGCATCTATTCAAAAGGGTGATCTTAACTAAATGTAGTGTGATAATATGTTGAACAATATGTATTAACAGATACATAAAAACATGAGAAATAAGCAGTCCAGCTGACTCTCAGGAGAGAGAGCCACTGTAAAATACAGGATACGCAGAATTTAAAGTGAATGTAAGTTGTACTGTAACTAAGACTCATATTTATCAAGGAATTATTATCGCAGTATACAGAATAAGATGCTGTTGCTGCTGATGTTAAGACTTCTTGTCTATTGTACATGATATTCTTGTAAAATCTTCTGATCTGAATTTTTAGCTTCCTTACAGGGGTATTCTTCCAGAACTGGCTGCACATTGTAGCTGACCGTCACACTTGAACTTTTAAGGATAGTATTTCCCACATTTATTGCCATATCATTTGATAATTGTGTTGTGCAAACACACCATTATTTAGAATTGTATGTTGTGGTGGTGCCCTCCCTATTGTATATGATTCAGAAGATGAAGATTCTAATTTTGTTGAAAATTTTCTTGCAGATTGGTAACGGACAACATCATCGAGAGGATGCAGATGCTGTACATACTTCTGGAAGCTCAAGTACCAACTCCATCCCTGAAAGCACTTACGTACTTGGTGATGAGATTACACTCCAACATGGCAACAAGAAATGGACTCTTAGGGGAAGACACAACCTTAATTTTGAGCTATTTGATTAATTAGAAGTTTCTTCACAACCACCATCTGCCTTTGGTGTAACAACCTTATTAGAATTTCTGAAATTTCAGAGCGATGGTATTTCACTGATGTTATTGTCATCAGAGGACCAGATGATGTTAATGAATTGTGTAGACGAATTACTATTATCTCACAAAACTATCCTGGAGAAGTTATCATGTACAAAAAAGATGGGGACCATTTCCACATTATCCATGACTGTATCTACTCCTCCAGACGATGCCAATGCTGTTTCTGCACTGACTCATTTATTGCCACCAGAATTTAAAAAACCAATCGACGCACCAGAGCAATCGCAGCCATTTCCGACATCGACTGGCTCAATATATTGTTATATCTCTACTTGCAAAAATGGCCAAGTTGTGGACAATTATGGCTTAGAGGAGCAAATAAGCGATGACGTGTTGAGTATGAAATTGTACAATGGTAAAGTTTCATCGAAGGATCCCTCCATGTATTAGAATTATTGATCAGTGCAGAACAGGGGTCGACAGTCATGGAACACGTAAATGGCCTCATAGCAAGTGGCAGCCAATCATTACAGGTAAAGGGTGCAACACTGAAACCACAGAGTCAAAGATACTTTCTCTATTAATATCTTATTATTGCATTCCTCCAGAGAACATCATCAATGTAATACCATTGGCTCATCCGTATTTTATAAATTTAATTGATCCAAAGTTTAAAAGGTATTTGGACATGGGAATGGAGTTGTACAAAAAAACTATTAATGAATTGGATTTAAAAGGTTTAGAAAATTTGTTTGCTTCTGGTTCAGAAGATAATATTTTCTATTCCCACATTACAGTAGTCTGGGAATATTATTACACTTTGCAAGATTCTTTATGTTGGTTAAAAAAATTACTTTTATTTCAATGTAATGATGATACGGATTAAACTACAAAATTTTTAACAAATTTAGTATTGTGGTTTAACCATAATGGTTTATTTCAGTGGCAGGATGTGAATGGTACAGAATGTTATGTTCCTAATAAAAAATTAAGCACTTTATGTATTGTTGGACGCTCAAATTCTGGTAAAAATTGGTTTTTCGTTTTTTTTATCTCTCTCGCATTAAATGTTGACACATTGGATGATGCAACAATAAGACATGAAATTTCATTGGAAGAAGGTGCTACTGAAGATTTTAGAAAAGTTTGTGAAGGGATAGCATGTAATATTCATGTAAAATATGAAGAAGACGCCATTTTAAGATGTACTCCATTGTTATTGATATCAAATTCTCAACCTGTAATATGTTCTCGCCCTGATTTCAATAATGTATGGTGAGAACTGTCCGTTAGAAATTTCATGAACTGAAAAATGCATCTAAAAAACCGTATCCACATGCTTTTTTAAATTTATTGTAATTGTATAAAGTGAAATATTAAATAAATGTAACACTTGTTTCTACTACATATTGTTTACTGAAACTCTATTTTTACAAAATTAATGTAACATTGTCCTGTACAAATTTGCTTAGAATATATACAACAAAAATATTACAATTGTTTCATTTCATATTGTCCCTTATATATTGATGACTCCTCACTCCTTGTTACATTAGTCATATAAATCATATCAGAAGTTTGAACATTTGCTACATTTGCATGAGGATAGTGGGTTTCTAAAGCATCTGAATGCACAGAACATTCAGAAATAACTTCAAATAACATTTGGGTATCTGAGTATTTTGCTACATCAGAATTTAAACTACTTGTACTTAAAGCATACATAGGATTTATCCCAACATGAAGATTGGGTTGAACATTAGTATCATGAAGTATAATATTGTAGCCTGCAGAAGCAATGTCAGCCATCCCTATTAAATTGTTGTATCCAGATTTATCTCCATTCGTTACTAAACTAACAGCTCCTACTAGTTGCTCTTGAATTTGTGTTGGTTCTAACAGTGTTGTAGAAAAATTATCACAAGTCATGAAAGGATTACAATGCTTATGGCCATTCATTCTGTATGGTTGAGGTACACCGGATGAATTATAAGTAATGGGAAAAATATCATAATTACATGGTTTTGGTATTTTAAGAAAACCTAATGTGGGGTTATATTCATAATTAACAACAACACTTCCTGTACGTGCATCGGTATCTACTTCATAAATACATGATTGTACACATTTCCAACCCCAATGATGTAAGCCGTTCTCTTTTGTGTTTGACACACATGCATAATAGTATTTCAAATTAATAGGTTGCCTAAATTGATGTGCAGGAACTGTAGTTAAAAAAGCGTCTTCGTTATTTTGATATCCATACCATGACTTCCAAATTGGAGATAAATCTCGTTTATGGTCAGTACTAGTTGTTTCCATTGGGGGCCGAAGCACCAAATGCAGTAGGCTTTACATTAACACCAGGAATTTTCATATTAATGCCAATACTAGTAATCATATTTTTATTTTTATTTAATGTTGCAAGTTCTGAATCCAATGAATTAGTTGGAAAAGCAATCCTAAGGTTACGGGCAATTACTTTTGCATAACAATCAACAATTCTACTACCATCCAGAAGTAAATCAAATCCAGAAGTAAATCAAATTCAGATGGCGTCATGTACAAAAATGGTCAATCGACTGGAATTTCAGTTAAAGGTGTTATCATAAAAACAGCACTTTCATGAGTCATTACTTTTTATGTCAACCCATATGTAAAAAATCTATGTACTTTCCTATATCGCGTTAAGTTTCCCGTGTCTAAAATGAATGGTGCAGGCAAAGGTACATCATGTGTATTTGCTGAATCAGTCATTTCTCTTGATGGTGCTGCAGTGCCTGTTAATGATTTCTTTTTTTCTTGGCATCGTTTGCCTTTTGCAATTGTGCTATATGTTTTCCTGAATCTACATCCATACCACTCATATTTGTGTCAGAGTCAGAATATGGAACCAATGGTGCACCGGCATTGTGATCATCTGATTCTTCTTCCGAATGCTTTAAGTCATCTTCAGAGAAGTTGTCTTCATGATGAGGGGCAGTTTCTCCAGTTGATGCTAATGATGTATGTCCAGAAGTTGATGGTTGCTCGTGATCTATAGGCAAACCACGACGTACATGAGACATTAGCCATTGTTCATATGCATAATGTTTCTGGCCTTCTTGCATTTGATTCCAATTTGGACATTTCCAAGGTGGCCAATCATAATTCTGAAGGCAAGAAACGTTTATATTATATTCGATACATAATACAACAATTATAAACAAAAAGATAAGATAAAGAAATTCACATACCTTGTTGTTTGACATCATGTTTTTTTGGATATAACACTTTTTCAAGTTTCTTTGCAACAAATGTTTTCAATTTCAATCCGTACTTTCCTGCAATGAATACCAATTTCTTGTATGACTCCAATCAATGGCAAAGTCTATAATCGCTTTAGCATCCAACTGCTGTACTCATTACCTAAATTCTTCTTCAGTAAAAACAGGTTCTCGAGCTTCCTTTAGTAAGCGATCATACCCAACGTCATGTTCTTCAGCAATGGCATCAGCTCCACTTCGTGGTATGTATATATTTATAGGGTTTCCAGGCCCAACATAGTCACTACCTGGTAACATGGCGTAGTTTCAGCTTTATCCATTTCTATTGCTGTGTGACCTTCCTCACCGTACTGATATGGATGGCGCTGGTTCAGTCCAGTATTGACTTCTTCCGCCAGCTTTGGCTCGAATTAAAATTCAACAACTTCTTCATCTAAATCATCATATACTGGACTTTGACCAAATCTAATTTTATTTGCAGCATCTCGCCTACCAACTGTCCTTATACTGTTGCTTCTATTAACATTAAAATTGTTCCCCCTTTCCGACATTTCAGTATAGTCCATTGGTCCTGGATATAAAGTTCCTCCATCGTACTGTATTGAACTATGCTGTCCTGCACTTGTATACTCATTTAACCATGACATTGCGCTGACTAACAAAGATTTACTAGTATCTCCGTTTATATAAATATAAGGATAAAAACCTCTCATAGTATGGCGCTCTAATTTTAAAATTTTTACATATGCCAACCTTTTTCTGGCGTGGGTGCTTGCCCAAATAGTGTCCTAAAAGGACAACTATCTCAGTGGGACAGTGACACTGCCATGCTGACCTTTGGACCTTGGGTGTCATGAAACATGAATCATGGTACGCGCGTGCCTTTTCGTTTCGATACCCAAGGTCATTTGGTCACTGTGTCCTGACCAGGGTCAACTGCTCAGGTTGAAAGGTCAACATGGCAGCCTCACTGTCCCGCTGACATAGTTGTCCTTTTAGGACACTATCTAGGCAAGCACCCACGCCAGCAAGTGTAGAAATTTTAAAATTAGAGTGCCATGCCATGACAGATTTTTATCCATATATTTATATGAATGGAAATTCTAGTAAATCTTTGTTAGTCAGCACACTGTCATGGTTCGATGAGTATATAAGCACAGGACAACATAGTTCAATACAGTACGACAGAGGACGATATTGAAATGGCGGAACGGGGGAACAATTTTAATGCTAATAGAAGCAACAGTATAAGGACAATTGGTAGGCAAGATGCTGCAAATGAAATTAGATTTGGTCAAAATTCAGCATATGATGATTTAGACAAAGAAGTTAATTGAATTCGAATTGAAGCAGAAGCTGACAGAAGAAGTCAATACTGGATTGCCCCAGTGCCATCCATATCAGTATGGTGAGGAAGGTCACACAGCAATAGAAATAGATACAGCTGAAAATATGCTTCTGTTATCTGGAGCACATGAAACAGCAGTTGATGGCATGACCTTAAGCTCCTCGTTATTAAAAGTGCAAATAGTTAACACTGCTGGTGTAACAGCTTTAGCAGGTCCTGGAGTAGCATAGGGGACAATGAAACTAATTGAAAGAGTAAAAAATAAAGGATTAACATTACCACAAAGCGCTTATGTTTGGCCTGGAAACCCTATAAAGAAGTGGAGCTGATGCCATTGCTAAAGAACACGACGTTGGGTACGATCGCTTACTAAAGGAAGCTTGAGAACCTGTTTTTACTGAAGAAGAATTTAGGTAATGAGTACAGCAGTTGAATGCTAAAGCGATTACAGACTTTGCCATTGATTGGGAGTCATAAAAGAAATTGGCATTCTTTGCAGGAAAGTATGGTTTGAAATTGAAAACATTTGTTGCAAAGAAACTTGAAAAAGTGTTATATCCAAAAACCTGATGCCAAACAACAAGGAATGTGAATTTCTTTATCTTATCTTTTTGTTTATAATTGTTGTATTATGTATCAAATATGATATTAACGTTTCTTGCCTTCAGAATTATGATTGGCCACCTTGGGAATGTCCAAATTGGAACCAAATGCATGAAGGCCAGAAATGTTATGCATATGAACAATGGCTAATGTCTCGTGTACGTCGTGGTTTGCCTATAGATCACGAGCAACCATCAACTTCTGGACATACATCATAGGATCAACTGGGGAAACTGCCCCTCCTCACGAAGACAACTTCTCTGAAGATGACTTAGAGCATTCGGAAGAAGAATCAGACGATCACAATGCAGGTGCGCCATTGGTTCCATATTTTGATTCTGACACAAATATGAGTGATATGGATGTAGATTCAGGAAAACGTACAGCACAATCGCAAAAGGCAAATGACACCAAGAAAAAAAAGAAATCATTACCAGGCACTGCAGCACCATAAAGAGGAATGGCTGATTCTGCAAATACATGTGATGTACCTTTCCCTGCACCATCCATTTTAAACACAGGACCTTAACGCTATATAGGAAAGTACATAGATTTTTTACAGATGGGTTGGCATACAAAGTAATAACTCATGAAAGTGCTGTTTTTATGATAACACCTTTAGCTGAAACTCCTGTCGATAGACCATTTCTGTACATGACGCCATCTGAATTTGATTTACTTCCGGATGGTAGTAGAATTGTTCATTGCTCTGCAAAAGTAATTGCTCATAACCTTAGGATTGCTTTTCCAACTAATTCATCGGAATCAGAACTTGAAACTTTAAATCAAAATAAAAATACGATTACTAGTATTGGCATTAATATGAAAATTCCTGGTGTTAATGTAAAGCCTACTGCATTTGGTGCTTCGGCCCCTGTGGAAACAACTAGTATTGACCATAAACGAGATTTATCTCCAATTTGGAAGTCATGGTATGGATAGCAAAATAACGAAGACGCTTTTTTAACTACAGTTCCTGCACATCAATTTAGGCAACCTATTAATTTGAAATACTATTATGCATGTGTGTCAAACACAAAGGAGAACGGCTTACATCATTGGGGTTGGAAATGTGTACAATCATGTATTTATGAAGTAGATACCGATGCACGTACAGGAAGTGTTGTTGTTAATTATGAGTATAATCTCACATTAGGTTTTCTTAAAATACCAAAACCATGTAATTATGATATTTTTCCCATTACTTATAATTCATCCGGTGTACCTCAACCATACAGAATGAATGGCGATAAGCATTGTAATCCTTTCATGACTTGTGATAATTTTTCTACAACACTGTTAGAACCAATACAAATTCAAGAGCAACTAGTAGGAACTGTTAGTTTACTAATGAATGGAAATAAATCTGGATACAACAATTTAATAGAGATGGCTGACATTGCTTATGCAGGCTACAATATTATACTTCATGATACTAATGTTCAACCCAATCTTCATGTTGGGATAAATCCTACATATGCTTTAAGTACAAGTAGTTTAAATTCTGATGTAGCAAAATACTCAGATACCCAAATGTTATTTGAAGTTATTGCTGAATGTTCTGTGCATTCAGATGCTTTAGAAACCCATTATCCTCATGCAAATGTAGCAAATGTTCAAATTTCTGATATAATTTATATGACTAATGTAACAAGGAGTGAGGAGTCATCAATATATAAGGGACAATATGAAATGAAACAATTGTAATACTTTTGTTGTATATATTGTAAACAAATTTGTACAGTACAATGTTACATTAATTTTGTAAAAATAGAGTTTCAGTAAACAATATGTAGTAGAAACAAGTGTTACATTTATTTAATATTTCACTTTATACAATTACAATAAATTAAAAAAAGCATGTGAATATGGTTTTTTTGATGCATTTTTTAGTTCATCAAATTTCCTCCAACGGACAGTTCTCACACATACATTATTGAAATCAGGGCGAGAACATATTACAGGTTGAGAATTTGATATCAATAACAATGGAGTACATCTTAAAATGGCATTTCCTTCATATTTTACATGAATGTTACATGCTATCCCTTCACAAACTTTTCTAAAATCTTCAGTAGCACCTTCTTCCAATGAAATTTCATGTCTTATTGTTGCATCGTCCAACGTGGTCAACATTTAATGCGAGAGAAATAAAACAAACAAAAAACCAATTTTTACCAGAATTTGAGAGTCCAACAATACATGAAGTGTTCAATTTTTTATTAGGAACATAACATTCTGTATCATTCACATCCTGCCACTGAAATAAATCATTATGTTTAAACCACAATACTAAATTTGTTAAAAATTTTGTGGTTTCATCCGTATTATCATTACATCGAAATAAAAGTAATTTTTTTAACCAACATAAAGAATCTTGCAATGTGTAATAATATTCCCAGACTACTGTAATGTGGGAATAGAAAATATTATCTTCTGAACCAGAAGCAAACAAATTTTCTAAACCTTTTAAATCCAATTCATTAATAGTTTTTTTTTTACAACTCCATTCCCATGTCCAAATACCTTTTAAACTTTGGATCAATTAAATTTATAAAATACGAACGAGCCAATGCTATTACATTGACAATGTTCTCTGGAGGAATGCAATAATAAGATATTAATAGGGAAAGTTCCTTTGACACTGTGGTTTCAGTGTTGCACCCTTTACCTGTAATGATTAGCTGCTGCTTGCTATGAGGCCATTTACGTGTTCCATGACTGTCGACCCCTGTTCTGCACTAATCAATAATTCCAAAGTTTTCCCCTTCCACTACGTGGAGGGATCCTTCGATGAAACTTTGCCATTGTACAATTTCATACTCACCGGGTAATCACTTATTTGATCCTCTAAGCCATACTTGTCCGCAACTTGGCCATTTTGGCAAGTAGACAATATATTGAGCCAGTCAATGTCAGACATGGTGCGATTGCTCTGGTGTGTCGATTGGTTTTTTAAATTCTGGTGGCAATAAATGAGTCAGTGCAGAAACAGCATCGGCATCCTCTGGAAGAGTAGATACAGTCATGGATAATGTGGAAGTGGTCCCCATCTTGTTTGTACATGATAACTTCTCCAGGGTAGTTTTGTGAGATGATATTAATTCATCTAAACAATTCAATAACATCGTCTCATCCTCTGATGACAATAACGTCAGTGAAATACCATCGCTCTGAGATTTCAGAAATTCTAATAAGGTTATTAAACCAAAGGCAGATGGTGTTTGTGAAGAAACTTCTAATTAATCAAAAAGCTCAAAATTAAGGTTGTGTATTCCCCTAAGAGTCCATTTCTTGTTGCCATGTTGGAGTGTAATCTCGTCACCAAGTACGTAAGTGCTTTCAGGGATGGAGTTGGTACTTGAGCTTCCAGAAGTGTGTACAGCATCTGCATTACCTTGATGATGTTGTCCGTTACCAATCTGCAAGCAAATTTTCAACAAAATTAGAATCTTCATCTTCTGAATCATATACAGTAGGGAGGGCACCACCACAACGTACTCTTCACACAAAGATTCCATTATGAAGAAGTTTACTCACTGTTGTGGTTTCCTCCATCAGTGATGATCTGGCAACTGCAGAAGCTGAGCTAATGATGCACGGACCTAGTTTCTCTCTCTTATATACCCAAAAATTCTGTTGCTAAAGTACTTTTTTATTTGTCATAAGTTTTTTATTATTTCTTCTCATGCTCTGATCGTGCCAACCTTTTGTTGGCATGGGTGCTTGCCCAGGTAGTGTCCTAAAGGACAACTATCTCAGCAGGGCAGTGATGCTGCCATGCTGACCTTTGAACCCGCGCAGTTGACACCGGTCAGGACACACCTACCTTGGGTGTCGAAACGAAACGGCACGCGCGTGCCATGTTTCATGTTTCATGACACCCAAGGTCGTTTGGTCACTGTGCCCAGACCGGAGTCAACTGCCTGGGTCCAAAAGTCAGCATGGCAGCGCCACTGACCTGCTGAGATATTTGTCCTTTTAGGACACTATCTGGGCAAGCAACCACGCCAGCAAAAGGTTGGCATGAGCATAGCACAAGAAGAAATAATAAAAAACTTGTGACAGATAAAAAAGTACCTTAGCAACAGGATGGATTTTTGGGTATATAGGAGAGGGAAACTGTAGGTCCGTGCATTTATTGCCTTGTCATTTGATAACTGGTTGTTAAAAGGTGTTGTAGGATTGCTGGGGCATTCATTGGTGTACTAGTGACTGAATGGCAGGGTATGACTGACACCTTGTTTGTGTTTATGTTTGCGTAGCCAGTTGCAACTCAGCAAGTCACCCATAGCTAAATATAATGAAAAATTTGCCAAAATCTAGACTTTGCTAATGTTTTACAAAAATACTGAATCAGTGTAAACAAAATGTCAGTGACTCAGATGAAATTACTAAATGCCTGAACAGTTTTAATTTGAAAATGGCCTTAAGCTACAATCAATCATGGAATAATAACAATATTTTCAATATGACACTGACTTTATTAAATTAGTCGCATTCAGAAAATTAAGTATTAAAAAAGATTTGAACTATTTACCCCTTAAGAGTTTCAAAAGTAAATCTTGCAGTTGCCTGTACATATCACTCTATGTTTCATGCAATAATTCAGAAGTGTATCCAGAGAATAATAACTCTTGTAACATACTTACGTGTTCTTCTCTACGAACAGCCACATTTGCAGTCATTGTAAACATAAAAAATAAATACAATGTTCAAAAAGTGTAGGAAATATGACGTAAATGACTACACACCAGTCAATGTCAGTCGCCACATAGAGGAGGCATTGTTTCACGGACAGGCGCAATGAATATAATTGCTAGACATATTCAGCTATCAGACTAAGTCCTTAATCTGACATGGAAAATGCACACTCATTCACACAAGCAA
Source organism: Schistocerca piceifrons (assembly GCF_021461385.2). Lineage (NCBI taxonomy): Eukaryota > Metazoa > Arthropoda > Insecta > Orthoptera > Acrididae > Schistocerca > Schistocerca piceifrons. The sequence continues at coordinate 877,743,089 of NC_060140.1, forward strand.
AACTCACACACCTATGGTTATCATCATCTCCAGGCACTAAGGTCAAACTGCGACTATGTCTGAGGTAAGCAGCAACCTTTGTTGGGGTGGGTGATGGGGGTTCAGAGGAGGTGTGGGCAGAGAGGGGGAGAGAGTGCACAGTAAGGGTGGGGGAAGACACTAGTATTGCCTGTGGGAATGTGCAGAGTCATGGTGGAGACAAGACAAGATTGTTAGGTGTAGCACCAGAGGACTGTGCTGGGAAGGGAAGCGGGGAAGGGGATGGGATGTGGGGAGGGGGAGGGAAGGACATTGCAGGGGAATGGAAATTTCAGGAGCTTTGGCAGCATAGAAGGTATGTGTAGTACTGGAGTGTGACCAAGCATGGTGATAGGCAGGTGGAGGATAGGGCCTAGCAATGGCTATGATCAGGGTGTTATGTGAATGAGGGACATGTTGCAAGGAACTGTTGTGGGATCTCTCCATACAACACATACTTCGTTCCTGTAATGCCCCGGCTTCAAACTTTTCCAGTATCTGGTCACCACCTGCCTAACCTCTTCCCTGCTCCCACTCCAGTACTACACATGCATTCTATCCTGTCAGTGCACCTGACCTGCAATGTTCTTTTCCCCTTCTCTACTTCTCTTCTCTTCTTTTCCTCCCCCCCCCCCCCCTTCGCCCCTCAAAACCCCCAGTGCCCAACACAGCCAACTGATGGTGAGCCTAGCAGCCCTACCCTACTCCAGCCACATCTCTGCATACTCTCACAGGCAACACTAGCATCTTCCCCCATCCCTACCCTACTATCATTCCATCTCCCTGGCCCACATCTCCTCTGCATGCCAACTATGCACCCCAGTAAATACAGGGTGTACATAAAGTCCAGGAACATTTCAGTTATTTATTGCACAAGAGCTTGTGTACAGATGTCATACATTTTGCATTTTGTAGAGAAACTCGGAAAGTTTTTTTTTTTTTTTTTTTTTTTTTTTTTTTTTTTTTTTTTTACAAACATTTGTTATGCAAACTGTGAGTGACCTGGCAGACGTCAATATGATAATCAAATTCTCCCCATACCCACCCCAGCATGGCATCATAGACTGTGGGAGTCTCTTTCCAAATTCTCTCTCAGAGCTCTGCTACATCATGTGGCAGAGGTGTAGATACACCAGATCTTTAATGTGTCCCCACAGAGAAAAGTCACACGGAGTGAGATCTGGTGATCGGGGAGGCCATTTCATGAAACAGCTGTCTCCTCCTGTAGCATGGCTGATCCATCGATGTGGCACCTCCATGTTCAGGTACCCATGAACTTCACGATGAAAATAGGGTGGAGCCCCATCCTGCTGAAAGGTGAACAGAGAGTCCGATTGCATTTGAGGCATCAGCCATTGTTGCTGCAACATGTCCAAGTAGGGATATCCAGTGACAGCGCTCTTGGTGAAGAAGAAGCCCATACAGTTTTCGACGTGACATGGCACAAATAACATTTACCTTTGGGGAATCACGCTCAAATTCAATGCATTTGTGTGGATGCTTTGCACCGCAGGTTTGACAATTATGCCTGTTCACTTTCCCATTAGTGTGAAAAGTGGCTTCATCGCCAAAAATTAAGCAATCAGCAATGTCATCCCCACCCTCATTCAATTGTTGCAACTGCGAACAAAATTCAAAATGCTTGTCTTTGTCATCATCATTGAGGTCCTGCACTAGCTCCAATTTGAATGGTTTTATAGACAGCTTCTGTCACAGGACTTTCCACACTGTCATTGGAGCCATTTCGAGTTCAGGGGATGCACAACATACCAATTTCCTCTTTATGAACGTCTCTCGTACGCTCTCCACATTCACTTCACTGACACTGGGACGTCCACTTCTCTTTGCCGGGGACAAGCAACCTGCTGTAATGAATTTGTTGTGCCAATGGTAAATGGCCTTCCTTGTTGGTGGCTTTTTACCGTACTTGGTTCTAAACATCTATTGAACAGCTGTAACATGCATGGTTTTGTTGAACTCCAACACACAGAAAGCTCACTCCGTACCTGAACTCACCATGTTTGTGACTAGCGCTGACTATTGGCAAATTACCAAACTATGCTATGGCGATATAAATGAAAAAAAATCAGGGTTTCTCTTCAAAATGACATATGTATGATATCTGTACAATGTTTGGTTCTTGTGCAATAAATAATTTAAAGTCTTCCCAGATTGTATGTACACCCTGTATCGCTGTGTACCTCAGACACAGTCGCAGTTGTACCTTTTTCCCCGGAGATGACAGTAGCCGTGTATGTGTATGTGTGTGTGTGTGTGTGTGTGTGTGTGTGTGTGTGTGTGTGTGTGTCATGTTGTCATGAACATGTGTCAATTTTCTGTTTCTGATTAAGGACTTAGTCCGATAGTTCTTTTTCATTGTGCATATCTATGACTCAACACATTCTGTGTGTGGTGAGCAGGAATCTATCCTTTGCATACTGTTGTTATTCCACCCTGGTTTTTCCATTGTTTAAAACTGATGTCATTTGTAGATCATAATGGTGTACTTACTAGGTCAGAACATGAATTCCTAAAATGTAGTTAAATCTGATTGACAAGGATACATTTAGATCTGTCTAAAGCTTTTCACATTGTAGACCAACAGACCACTTCCCTTAACCCCCCCTCCCCTTCTCACGTACAATTTGATGTCTCTGTCAGTTCTAACATTCTTCACTTTAGAAGTAGAAGATCTAACACAGCATAAAATCAAAGTATGCACTCACTATTGTTAATATTTCACTTAGCACTATGATTGTAAACAGAGGTATACAGTGTGTGGCTGTGCAAGCATATAAATGAGATGAATACTACTAGTTTCAATTACTTTCACCTGCAAAAGTTAGTGATTTATATCACTTTTTCCCTTAGTTGGAGGCCTTCTCTCTTCACTCTTGCCTTACCCAAGTTCTTATGGTTTTACTAATTCTACGCATGAATGCATGAACCAAGTCAGATTTATAGATGACTGCAAGTTTGCCCATCCTGTGAATGGGCACCATTATCTTCCTGGAGTTCTCTCTGGAGCTAGTCAGCCCACAAGCCCATTCTTATGGACTGGGCCTCAAGTGAGAAATCAAAAGTTTCCTGTATTAAATATAGCTTGTAATTCTAGAATTCCTTGCCATTTTAGGCTGTTTTAGGCTGTTTACAGTTTCTGATGTGACAAGGCACAAATGACATTTACCTTTGGGGAATTACACTCAAATTCAATGCATTTGTGTGGATGCTTTGTACCCTTTGTGCAAAACTTGAAAATTGATATATGTAAATATATTAACATCTTTAGCAAAATGTTCTTTGCAGTGGGGGGAGGGGGGGGGGGATGATGTCTGCCCGCACCCCTCCCCCATGACTTTCCTCTCCCCTTCTGTTGAATCTGCAGCTGCCCTACGATGCCAGAACATTATGGCAAACAAGGAATCTTAATGATCATTCTCTGATAATTGAAAATGGTTGGCAACAGTGAAGTATACTGGCAGAAAATGCCACACCAAGTACCCACTGAAATGATATCAAAGGAACACCAATCACAATTGACTTCTTCTTGTGCAACAAAGTTATATTGGAATTTGATTTGCAACGGAAAGCCGATTTGGGTGTTTTAACGGGTTATTGTGAAGTAGGCTACAGAGTGCTAATAAATAATAAGATAGTTGTTGCTCGACATGTGGACATTGTTGAAAGTGGTGTTAAATGTATTGGGTTTAAAGATTATGATTCAGTAAGTGAATATTCTAGTGATTCTGAACACGAAAGTATAGAAAATGAAACTGAACTAATAGAAAAACAGAAGGAAATTGAGAAAAATGAAAAGCTTTCTGATAATCATGAACCAGAGAAAGTACTTGAGTTGAGGAGATCATCTAGAGAAAGAAAACCAAAAATATTAAATGATTATGTTTACAGCAATTTTATTTATGTAAACTTTTGCAGTGCAAATAGTCCGGAAAGCTTTGAGGAGGCGATTAACAGCGCCGAATCAAATTATTGGGAGAAAGCAATGAATAAGGAAATTGATTGTTTGAACAAAAAAAAACATGGGAATTAGTAGATAAACCAGTTGATAAAGAAGCCATTGATGTAAAGTGGGTTTTCACAAAGAAATCAGAAAGTGTTTACAAAGCAAGATTAGTTGTCAGGGGGTTTCAACAAAAAGAAGTCATTGAGGATATTTATTCTCCAGTAACCAATATGCAAACATTAAAGATTTTGTTGTCATACTGTTGTCAAGAAGGTTTGGTTATAGAACAAATGGACGTAGAGACTGCGTTTCTAAATTGTAAAGTTTTATCTGAAGTTTATGTAAAGCAGCCAAGAGGATATGATGATGGTATGGATAGAGTCTGTAAATTGTATAAAGCATTGTATGGTTTGCGAGAAAGCTCACGAGCTTGGTACAATTGTCTTGACGAGTTTTTAAGAAGTTTAGGTTTTAAAAGGAGTAAATAAGATTATTGTCTTTATGTATTGCGAGATGGAGATGTCTTGATTTATTTGATTATTTTTGTCGACGATTTGCTGATTTGCTGTGTGAGAAAAGAAAAAATTGTTAAGATTAAGAACTTATTGTCAAAACGAATTAATATGAATGATTTAGGTGAGGTAAAAAGATATCTTGGCATCGATATTAATTATGATTGCGAAATAAGAGTTATGAGTTTGAGTCAAGAAAAATATATTGATTCGTTAGCTGCGAAATATAAAATTGAAGATTCGATCTTGTACAAAACTCCAATGGAAGTAAATTTAAAGTTAGAACCAGCGTATGAAGATTGTAATGACGTTAGATATAGGAACTTGATAGGTGCACTCTTGTACGTAAGTTCGGGTACTAGACCAGATATTAGCTATAGTGTGAATTACTTGAGCAGATTCCAAAGTTGTTACAGTAGTACTCATTTTAAATATGCTTTGAGAATTTTGAAATATTTATATTTAACTAAAGATTTGAAATTAAACTATTGTAGGAATGAAAGTGCTGAGATATTAGATTGTTTTGTGGATTCAGATTTGGCAGGTGATAGTGTGGATAGAAAGTCAACTTCTGGTTATGTATTTAGATTATTTGGTAATGTTGTATTTTGTAAGTCAAGAAAACAAGCGAGTGTTACAAAGGCTTCATCTTTCGCAGAATATGTAGCATTGTCTGAAGCTGTAAGTGAGGTGAAACTTGTACATGATATTTTAGACATTTTTAATGTTAAATTTGAAAAACCTGTTGTCATAAATGAAGATAATTCAGGAGCATTAAATATAGCGAAGTTTGGTAATTTTACAAAGAATTCAAAATACATAGAAGTGCATTACCATTTTGTGAATGAGTATTATTTACAGGGACTCATTGATATTGTTAAAGTAGATTCAAATGAAAATGTTGCAGATATAGTCACAAAGTCGTTATGTAAAGAAAAATTCATTAAAATTAGGAATATGTTAAAAATCGCGATATAAATGTAAGGAGGTGTGTTGGAATTATGTAATACATTTATATCGGATATGAGAAAGTTCCAGAACATCGTTCTAGAATAAGTTATATCGAGTATGTTCGAGAAGTATCGATTGTGGTGACAGCTATGTTTGTGTATATATGCGTGAATGATGAGGCGCAATAGATAGTCTTCGTGTGTCTTTTGTAAAGTGAACATATGTATATTTTAATAAAGTATTTTATAAGTAAAAGTGTGAACGTGATTCAAAACACAAACAAAAAAAAAACCGACTTTGTTCAGGTTGTAATAATTGTTTTCATTTGAAGACTCTGTTTCAAGGTGATGACTTTTTGTGTTCTAAATGTTTTGCCAGGATAACAAAAATGATAGTATTCGAACAAGGTGAAGCCTTCCATGGTGCATATGATGCAGATTTTGCATCAATAGAGGAAGAATTAAATACCCTGGCTCAGTCAACTACATAGGTAGGTGTTAGTCCTATTAAAAACTGTGGTCAGTGAAGTCGAATCGTAAGCTCTATGTGTCAAGTAAGCGCAGAGAAATTACTAAAAACTGACCACACTCTTCAAAGTAGAAATTCCATCTTCAGAAGAAAATGAACTGAAGCACTCTTGCACCTCTTGCCAGGAATTTTTCCCAAATACCAATTCAGATGTTGAATATTGTGCATCCTACAGTGAAAAGGTGCAACTTTTAACTATTATTCCAGAGACATTTTCAAAGAAAACAGTTTTGAACCATGTTCCATCAGTATTTCCTAGCAGATGGCGGCTAGTGTTAAAGTAAATCGTGTATCTCCGCAAAAAAAAGTAAAATTCGATGGAAAAAAGAAATCGTGTATGAGTTGTAAGAACGAGATATCAAAGCTAAGTTAACGTATAAAAAGTCTAGAATTCATAATCGGTACTCTAAAACAAGATATAAAAGAACTTCAGTCGGGAAAATACGGGAAGCAAGAAGACACGGTTTCCACAGGAAAATGGGAATCAGTGACCGAAAAACTCTATCCAGGAAGATAAATCTCTAAGAAGCAGTCTAACTTTAATACAAAAAAACAGTGTGCAAAAATCGAGTGTAGTAAATCATGGAATACAGACATCTGAAGAAAAACTGTTGCAAGGAACTGAAAGTAAACAAAAACGTGTGCAAACAAAAACTCTAGCATGGTAGCGGAAAAGCATGTAAACAGATCAAACTTTCCTCGAAATCGCGAACTACCAAACATACCGGTAGTGAAAAGTAAACTGTCAAATTCTCAAAGAAAGTTATTGACCGATTCTAATATCGTGTGCAAAAACAGATTCAGTGTGCTATCAGAAAAAACGAACAGACAAAGTGAAGCAAATATACAAACGAAAGTTTCGGAACCGAAAACAACAAACGAAAACAGTCAACGTAAAAAACAAGATGCTGGCATTATTTATTTATTTTCTGATAGTCATGGAAAAGGACTGGCAAATATCATGAACGAAAAACTAATGAATGAAAGTGTTATTGGATTTGTGAAGCCAGGTGCTCCACTGCGAGAAGTTACTCAGCATATTGACACACAGTAACCATGGAAGTTGTAACTCTTGCATTATTTTAGCTGGCACAAACGATGTCTACAAGAACGAGGCAAAATTCGCTTTGCGATCTTTAAGGGAAACATTGGCAACAGTTATGGACATGAAAGTTTTAGTAATAAGCATCCCTATGAGACATGATCTCATCAAAACATCGTGTGTGAATGCAGAGATCGAAGCAACTAACCGAAAGTTCGAGAAAATATGTAAGCTCTTCAGAAATGTGACATATATTAATGCAGACAGTCAAAAAAGAGAAGATTTCACTACCCATGGATTGCACAGAAACATGAAAGGGAAAGTAGCACTGTACGATACAATCATGGAACAATTAAACCGAAATCAGCCAGGCTTAGTGCAGCCTCCAATTGTAGCAGCAGGAGCAATGGAATCACCAATTTCAAATGAAGAGCATATTACTCCAATGACTTCAGGAAGTGTTGAAGCGGCAAGAAGAGGATCCCCATCTAGCTTAGTTGCAGTTCCTCAAATTACAACTCCAAAAATTACAGCAGAAACGCCATCACACTACAAGTCAACTTGCCCAACACGAAACAGGAAAGAACCACAACGTTTTTTATGGCAAGTGATTCCAAAGAAATGTTGATTTCATCTTCTAAAACATCGCTCTAGAAAGAAAACTTCAATTGTAAAAGTGTTAAAAATGATATGTCATGTGCAGCTGTCGAACATAAGGTAGGCCAAAACAACCTAGTAAATAAGTCATCGTCGAAATTTATGCTCCTGCACCAAAATGTACAATCCTTATCAAATAAAGTTAATGAGATAGAAATATTGTTATCAGATGAACTAAAAGAAGTGTCTGTTATATGTATTAGTGAGCACTGGTTATCCGAAAATATATGGTACATCACACAAGGATAGAGGGCTTTACTCTTTTTTTTGTAGGAAAACCTCCATGCATGGAGGAACATGCATATATGTCAGAGAGGACGTCAAACACGAAAATTTAAAGTTCACTAACCAGCTAGGGGAAGAGCAAAACTTCGAAATTTCTGCTACACAACTGACAAATTTAAATATAATTGTTATTTGCATATATAGAAGCCCAGATGGAAACGTAACTACTTTCATTGAAAATCTTGAGAAGGCACTTAACAGTATAAAAATAGTAAAACAACCATCATATGTGGTGACTTTAATATACACTCCTGGAAATTGAAATAAGTACACCGTGAATTTATTGTCCCAGGAAGGGGAAACTTTATTGACACATTCCTGGGGTCAGATACATCACATGATCACACTGACAGAACCACAGGCACATAGACACAGGCAACAGAGCATGCACAATGTCGGCACTAGTACAGTGTATATCCACCTTTCGCAGCAATGCAGGCTGCTATTCTCCCATGGAGACGATCGTAGAGATGCTGGATGTAGTCCTGTGGAACGGCTTGCCATGCCATTTCCACCTGGCGCCTCAGTTGGACCAGCGTTCGTGCTGGACGTGCAGACCGCGTGAGACGATGCTTCATCCAGTCCCAAACATGCTCTATGGGGGACAGATCCGGAGATCTTGCTGGCCAGGGTAGTTCTTACACCTTCTAGAGCACGTTGGGTGGCACGGGATACATGCGGACGTGCATTGTCCTGTTGGAACAGCAAGTTCCCTTGCCGGTCTAGGAATGGTAGAACGATGGGTTCGATGACGGTTTGGATGTACCGTGCACTATTCAGTGTCCCCTCGACGATCACCAGTGGTGTACGGCCAGTGTAGGAGATCGCTCCCCACACCATGATGCCGGGTGTTGGCCCTGTGTGCCTCGGTCGTATGCAGTCCTGATTGTGGCGCTCACCTGCACGGCGCCAAACACGCATACGACCATCATTGGCACCAAGGCAGAAGCGACTCTCATCGCTGAAGACGACACGTCTCCATTCGTCCCTCCATTCACGCCTGTCGCGACACCACTGGAGGCGGGCTGCACGATGTTGGGGCGTGAGCGGAAGACAGCCTAACGGTGTGCGGGACCGTAGCCCAGCTTCATGGAGACAGTTGCGAATGGTCCTCGCAGATACCCCAGGAGCAACAGTGTCCCTAATTTGCTGGGAAGTGGCGGTGCGGTCCCCTACGGCACTGCGTAGGATCCTACAGTCTTGGCGTGCATCCGTGCGTCGCTGCGGTCTGGTCCCAGGTCGACGGGCACGTGCACCTTCCGCCGACCACTGGCGACAACATCGATGTACTGTGGAGACCTCACGCCCCACGTGTTGAGCAATTCGGTGGTACGTCCACCCGGCCTCCCGCATGCCCACTATACGCCCTCGCTCAAAGTCCGTCAACTGCACATACGGTTCACGTCCACGCTGTCGCGGCATGCTACCAGTGTTAAAGACTGCGATGGAGCTCCGTATGCCACGGCAAACTGGCTGTCACTGATGGCGGCGGTGCACAAATGCTGCGCAGCTAGTGCCATTCGACGGCCAACACCGCGGTTCCTGGTGTGTCCGCTGTGCCGTGCGTGTGATCATTGCTTGTACAGCCCTCTCGCAGTGTCCGGAGCAAGTATGGTGGGTCTGACACACCGGTGTCAATGTGTTCTTTTTTCCATTTCCAGGAGTGTAGATTTCAACAAGAACTCAAAAGACAGATTAAACCTTGAGGCCTTATTAAAAACCTACAATATACATACAACTATCAAATCTCGCACCGGAGTCACCAAATCGTCAAGCAGTGCTATAGATCAGATACTAATAAATACAGGTAAATATTTATACAAATCTGGAAATATGAATACAGGTGTGGTGTAGAGCGCCATAAAAATCGATATTTGTTCTGTGCGTAAGTGTGCTATCTTTGAGGAGAGGGCTTTGGAGAGCATGTTGGACGCTAACGGCAGTTAGCCTCGGAGGATGCTAAGTTCACCCAACCTGGATATGATGTGACGTCATTATGACGTGTATACGCTTTATTCGATTAACACACCTATCGACTTTTACGAATGTTCGAGATACTAAACTGTCGTCTGCTAGCGTTCTGAAAACAGCGTATATGTATTTCGCCAAAATAAAAGAGCTGGATATTAGTAGAAATATTCATGAACGTGGCCTTGAAAACACCACGGACAACACGTTTCGTAAAAAAGTGAAGTCTTCTTATGTCCCGACCAGATTAGATTGTGTGATTGTTGTATTGAATGCTTACGCCGAAAATAATATTTATTTACTATCAACATTTTAGTATGGTTTCATACAATTGGTCTTGTCAGTACATATTAGATTGTAGCAGCATACTCTTGCTGACTTTTTTTCTTAATTTATATAGCTGAAAGAGAACTCGTGCACGTTTGTTACCTAAGTAATTTATGTGTCCATCCCAAGATAGTCTTTTATCAACCATAATTCCAAGTAATTTTACACTCGGACCGCTGAGACAGGTACCGTAGCGTCCAGTAATGACTGGTGTGTAGAATGATTGAATTTCGAACTTAAAAAGAAAAATATGAGGCATTGTTGAAGAAAAATCGTCGACCGGAGATGAAATACGAGGGGAAGTGGATTTCTCAATGTAATCTTAACCAAAGGTTAGTGTCTAGTACTGATTGACGTATGAAATAATTGAATGCAGTGTCAAAGCATTCCACGGTGGTATGATAAACCAGACGTACTGTTTATTATGTCATGTATACAACCACAATAGTTTTAGCATGTACCTGGCCATGTCAGTGTGGTTTATGTCAGCGGTATAATTTGCTAAGACAAGATTATGCAAAATACGATTTGCATCACAACATGAGCGGATACCTTAAACTATGCAGAAGTCTCGTTACTTTTGCTGGATGCAGCTTGCAGAAGATGGCAGCAGTAAAGGTCTCTTACTCGGAGAACCAATGTGTTAGGTCATCATATACTCAGTTCAGCTTTAGAGTCTACTGTTCACAAACAAATGGCGCAGAGCACAGCGCTACCCTGTCACAACCTCTCGAAAGTTCAGAAAAGTCGAATAGTTGATATACGGTTTCTATCGTTTTCGATGTAGCGTGTATACGTCATAATGACATCACATCGTATTCAAGTCCGGTGAACTTAGCATCCTCCGTTAGCCTCCGGACTTGTATCTGGGTAGACGCTAAGTGTGAATAAATCTGTAAATGAGAGAATTCTAGTTCTTTACCTACAACTATACCATATTCCCTCACAGGTTTCAGTGATCATTATGCACAGTTTATTGAATTCCCAGTAGAGACTGCAGGAAATACTGAACAACAAATGACGAGAAAAGGTAGAAATTTTAGCGAGCACAACCTAGAACACTTCAGGCACTTAAGAAAAAAGAAACATGGAATGATATAGACAACTATGAGGACATATGTAAAAAGTTTGACATGTTCATGGAAATATTCTCCCATTATTTCAATATTTCTTTTCCAATTAAAAACTAAAGAAAGAAATGTTACATGGCTGACGAAAGGCATTAAAATATCATGTGCTGAAAAGAGGAGACTTTATGAAATCTCAAAAACACAAAATGTTACAGAAGAATTTCTGATGCATTTCAAGAATTATAAGAGAGTGCTTCAAAAAGTCATAAAAGAAGCTAAAAAAAACAACAAATGATCACCATATAAAAATGGCCAGGAACAAAATGAAAGCCATGTGGAAGATAGTCAGAGAACAAGTAGGAAATGAGACCTCCCAAAATGTAAATCTCCAGGTAATCCAAGATGGCAAAAAAATTACAAATCCAGAAGAAGTAGCCAATGCTTTTAATACATACTTTGCAAATATTAGTGAAAAATTACTATCTGACATAAAATCTTCAAATAAAAATCCTGCTACAACACCATCAAATCAAAATAGAAATTGCAACTCCCTATTTATTACTCCAACCAACCCTAAAGAAATTATACTATCAATTAGAGAGTTAAAAACAAAATTTTCAACAGATGTGGATGAGATTCCAGATTATGTCATTAAAAATGTGGGTGACCTCATTGCAATACCATTAGCACACATTTTCAACAGTTCATTAACAAATGGAGTCTTTCCTTCCTGCTTAAAGACAGTGAAACTAAAACCACTGTTCAAAAAGGGTAAGAAAGAAGACATAGCCAATTATAGACCTATTGCCTTGCTATCTATATTTTCGAAAATACTAGAAATTTTTTTTTATAAGAGGTTGATAGATTTTCTAGAAAAGTGCAAAATATTATCCACAACCCAACATGGCTTCCGGAAAGGCCGATCAACAGAAACAGCAATATATGAATTTCTGGGTGAAGTACTCAAAAAAATTGATAGTGGACAAAAAGTAACTGGCATATGCCTTGATCTGTCTAAGGCTTTTGACATCATAGACCACACTCTATTGCTGCAGAAGCTTGGAAGAATTGGTATCAGAGGTATGCCTAACAGCTGGCTTAGATCATATCTTACTGACCGCAAGCAAATAGTAGAAATACATTTTCACAAAGAAAATAAATCAACAAGACACTATTCTGATTATAAAGCAGCAAAAATATGGAGTACCGCAGGGCTCGGTGCTGGGCCCCATCCTATTTTTGATATATATAAATGATCTAACATCAACGAACCAGTACCATAGCACTATCCAGTTTGCAGATGACACAAGCATATTAGTCAGCGGGAAGACTGCAGAGATACTACAGACAAGACTGTCTGAGGCATTAACAAATGTTGTAAACTGGTTCAACCAAAACAAACTAATAATAAATAAAAGCAAAACAGTAGCATTAAATTTTCATAATATCAAGAGAAACATTGAAGAGGATATAAGAATTCAGATGTCAGACACGGATATTGCAAGTGTGCCTAATACAAAATTTCTGGGGATCTGGCTACAGGATAATCTTAGATGGGAAACTCACATTGACAACATATTAAAGAAGCTAAGTACCATGTGTTATTTAATGAGAGTGCTAGAAAACTGCTGTCATAAGGACTGTCTAATGACAGTTTACTATTCTAATATACATTCTGTCCTAAAATATGGGATCACTTTTTGGGGTAACTCGCCATCCTGCCTAAAACTATTCAGGATGCAAAAAAGAATAGTGAGAATCATGGCTGGAATAAAAAGGAACAAACCATGTAGACCATTATTTAAAAGGATGGGGATTCTTCCCCTTCCATGTATTTTCCTATTTGAAAGTGCAATGTTTATAAAGAAATATACAATAACAAATCCTAGTAACCTCCCCAAAAATGAAAATGTTCATCATCATAATATAAGACAGAAAACTGACTTTCATGTACTGCATACAAAAACCAGTTTGTGCCAAAAAGGAACATTACACCATGGAAAAATTATCTACAATAAATTGCCAAGAGAAATTAAAGTAAAGACTGATGTAAAAATTTTTAAAGCAGAATTAAAAGAATATCTGTTGACACATTGCTTTTATAGTGTGGAAGAGTTCCTCCAAAATCCTCGAGAGTCTAAGTGATGATTATGCAAATACTGTAACCATTAATATTGGCCTATAAATACATTCAGATGTAATTCTCAAGTTTATATTGGGGTTCAAGTATAAGTTGTATAGCGACTTGCCCAGTATATGAAGTAAAATTCTGTGAATGTAATTCTCTAGTGTACATGTCAATTCATAGTGTAGAAGAGTTCCTCAAAAATCCTTAGAGCTTAAGTGAGGATCATGCAAATACTGTAATCGTTAATATTGGCTTATACATGTATTCAGTTGTAAACTTCAAGTTTCTAATGTTGTTTAATTATAACTTACACATTGACTTGCACAGTATATGAAGTGCTGTAAAATTTTGTGAACATAATTTTCTAGTTTCTAAAGTGTTTTAATTGTAAGATATACTTTGACCTGTCCAATATCTGATGTGCTGTACTGTACATGTAAGATTTACTGGAGCAATAAATACAATACAATACAATACAATATTAAAGTACATGGTAGACAACTCAAGAAATGTGAGGTCTGTCAAAGGAGTCCCTATTATGGCCACCCTGTAGAAGCAGCTTGTATTGTTATGTTAGATGCTGATGATGTTTACTATAGTGTTAAGACATTTTGTAAGAAATACACACCCAAAAGTGAACAATCTGTCAACAGAACTGGAAGAACTAGAGAATTTATTGAAACTGGTTTCTGCAAGAAAGAAAAGAATTATTTTCATTAGATACATTGTGGCGGTGCAGATCATCTAACATATACCCATCATACCTAATGGAAATAAAAATAGGACAGCTTAATAACATGAGAAGACCCAGCATATCACATGAAACTAGGAAAGTGACAGAAGAGTTTAATTTATATATATTGTGTTTCCAAGAACAGCAGTCTAAGGCAAGAATGGTCCCCAGTATGCCAATAACTGCCCAGATAATCAGGTAATGGCAATGTACCATCACAGCAATAATAGTATTTAACAAGGCAATTACAGTGATGAAAATAACACAGTATTAGTTCAGAACATTGTGGAAATATTTGCTGGAAAGGAGAGTTGCATCCTGGTTTCTGTGTGTTTTAAATTTAGTGATTAGATAGATGAGGTTGTGCTAAGACAAAGATATTAAACACCTAGGATGAATTAAGCTCTTCTTTATGCCACTCATTAAACACAAAGTAAATATTGTGGTATAGCTGCCTGATGGATGACACATGAAAGGGAATTAGAAGAAGCTATCATGGAACTCAGCCTACAGGTATTGAAAGAACCTTGCAGTCTACCAACCTATGAGGGGAGAATCAGAGTAACATCAAACACAGACATCACTCCAACAAATATGCTTGCAGCATGCCATTAAAAATGCCGGAAAGTTGAAAGTGGAATAACATCAAGTGATCCAAATATCATATACTGCTCCATCACTGGAAGGAAAATCCAAGACATCACAGAAAAAAAAAATGTGCTTAAGGCCCAAATACAACATCAAGGAGGCTAACTGGGAGAAAATGAGAAGGGTGAGTCCAGGAAGTCCATCATTGGGTGATAATACAGATGTTAAAGTGCAAGTAACTGACAGTGGCTATACATGGAGCAATGGAGGCAGAAGAGGTACTTCTAGAGGAGTACCTTGCATGTGGACTGAAGTGCTACAGAAGACGTGGGAAGAAGAGCCAGGAAGATATACTATAGTTGCATGACACAAGAAGAAAGAATTCAAAGACTGATTTGACACCTGCATGTTAAAAGTTTTAAGTAAAAGCTATGAAGGAAGAGGGGAAAAAAACAGATCAATGGAAAGAATTCGTGGACACTTACTAAGAAACTGATCCCTGGGGAATGCTGTATGGAATAATCTAAGAGAAAATGCTATTACGAATAGTCTTGTCCTCTTTGATTCCACAATGTTGTGCACAATGGCCATAGGTTAATTAAGGAAGGATAGGAACACAGCAATCGGTCACAGTCCCACGTTTTTTTTTTTTTTTTTTTTTTTTTTTTTTTTTTTTTTTTTTTTTTTTTTTTTTTTTTTTTAAATTATTATTGCTTATCAAGAATTCAGCTATAAATAGCCATCTTCAGTGCTAAAATACAAGTAAATTACAGAATCAGAATTGCTTTACATAAAACTATAAGTAAAACACTGTGTTATCCAATAGCAATGATCCATTCCAGATAACTAACCATTAGTGTGAGTTACCATCCATCAAGTTTGCAGCTGTTCATGTCGTCATATGACTTTCGTGGTGTATAGGCTGATGGTTTTATATTAATTATTTAGTTTATCACTTAACTACTATGATATGAGTGACTCTGCTATATTTTAGATTTTGACAAAATTCAAATCTGTACGGAACTATATTTTATCAAGACCATCTTCAAAGGAATTTTTAATGTGATGTAGCAGTTCTGTTTTAGACTGTTGTATGAACCCATTAATGATCTTTTGCATAAGATTTGGTGGATTGCTTCACCATTAATACATGAATGAACACATTGCAAATCAGCATTTCTTGAAGCATGTTAAAAGTGATAGGCAAATATACATGCTGGTTTTATTAAATAAAACAAGGGTTTTAAACTACTATATTGGAATGAAGCTAGGTTAGTTATTTTTATAATATAGAGGATGGTACACTTATACTACACGATGCAGACTGAGGTGGCTGTACCTGTTGTTGTAAACAGTAACCACAGTTTCCATTTTCCTATATGCCAGTGAAGTCAATTCATAGGTCAACCTTCTCTGGGATGTATGTATTATGCTCACGCAATGGATATTGTCGATCTTCAAAAAACATTCAGAACAAAGCATTAACTTGCACCATGAACACCGAATTAAGAATGGAGTGCCACAGTGATCACAAAGGTTCGCATCATCAAGATCGAAGGCGAACTCCTGGAGAATTACAAATCTTGCAGATGTTTAGCTAGAGATCCAGTCTTAAAGAATTCATATAGAATCATATTGGTGTGACGGGCTGATGAGAGCTGTGGAATGTGACGGTATCCAACCAAATCAGAAAAAGTCTGCTCTGGAGCTTATCATGAAAGTGGCTATCCTTTAAGGCCTTGCTGTAGACAGTGCAATAATATATTTTATAGACCAGAAAAAAAAAAATCCAGACGCTGAATTTTTCCAGTGGTTCCAGGTGGTATGAGCTGCAAAGTCACACACTTTTTGGGAGGGATAGTTTGCTCAAAAGGAGTATGATTTTTATACGCATACCAGAAATCAAGCAAAATTAAGTTGTTTTGACCAGCTGTTGGCCAAAAGCAGGATTGAATTGTAACTCACACGTTATTAGTTAGTTGACAAGAATGGATCATTGCTATTGGATAACGTGGTGTTTTACTTACTGTTTTATGTAAATCAGTTCTGATTCTGTAATTTACTTGTATTTTAGCAGTAAGGTAGCTTTTTATTGCTTGATTCTGGATATACAAGAATAATAAAAAACTAGTGAGATTGTGACTGATTGCTGTGTTCTTATCCCTTCTTAACAGTCTTGTCCATGCTTGAAACAAACTTTAGGACAGTGACATAAAGCTCAGAACAGTCAAGTGCTGTGCTAATGGAAACACTGCTTTTGACAATGAAGGAAAAGACAAGAAAGAAGATTAGTGTAAATTATGAACGATGTTATGTGCAGTAAATTATGAACAATGTTACGTGCAGAAGCAATAAGCTTGTGTATCCTTCTGTACAAGAAGAAATTAGGCAGATAATTTTAAGACTGAAAAATAAAAAAATAAAAATGTGTAGAACATGATGTAACCCTTGCTAAAGAACAAACCTTACGTGACCAATTAAGTATTTACAGTATTATGAAAAGGGTAGATTGCTACTCACTAAATAGAGGAGATGGTGGGTTGCAGACAGGCACAGCAGAAATACAGCTGTACATTTGAGCTTTCAGCCAAAAGGCCTCAGTGACCAGAGGCAGTGGTCATGTGTGTGTCAGAATTGTGTTTGTAGGAAAGTGTGTGTGTGTTTTCTACTTTAGAAGGCCTTTTGGCTGAAAACTCAAACATAAAGCTGTCTTTTTGTTGTGCCTATTTACAACTCAACATCTCCTCTGTATGGTGAGTAGCAGTCTTATCCTTTCCACAATACTGTCATTATTCCATCATGGATTTTGCATTGTTTGATTCGATATTTACTTCTGTGAACTGTAGAACGAGTGTCTCTTGCAAGAAAGCGTTCCTGCACCATGGACGAATGCTGCGGTGGTGATTATTAGGAAAGGGCATGACAGGGATCCAGTGATACCCAAATCCTGCAGACCAGTTTGTCTTCTAAACATTCTTGGTAAGATATTTTAAAAACCATTATGCAAAAGATTCAAGATCATAGACTACAACATGGGGTGAGTCCTTACCATTATGGGTTTGGAAGAGGCAAGTCAACTGAAGATACAATTAATATAATGATCTTGCATGGTCAACCTAGTGGTGGAACACACTACTGACACTCAAACCTCCATATGTCAGACACACGGATCTGTGCAAAAACATTATATGTTACAGAGTATCAGCCAAAACTCAGATTTAGTTCATACTATGTGCTGTCGTCCTGCAGAATTGGCATAAACATTAATTAAAATTAACATCAGAACTAGCAGAGCTCAGGAAAAGTGTGTCTGTGAATGATTAACACATATGGCTTGTGTGGGCGAGCTAGTAGAGCATTGGGTCATCGTAGTAAGCATCTCGGGCTCTATTCCCAATGATGACAATTTTTTTTAACTGTATTAGGTGTGAATGTGTTATATGGGACAACATGTTTATGAAATCTAAAAGGGCTGTTGGGAGTTTTCAGCAGTGTCCTCTTGGCAGTCTGCTTTCACTTTGTTTCTTTGAAAGTAATAAATGTATAGGGTACATTTGAGTTTGACACAGTATAGAAACAGAACAGAAAAATAAAGAAACAACTTCATCATATATGTAATAGCATAATAACAACAATAATGACATTAAAACTAATAGTAGTAATAATAAGCAAAATTATAAAATTAAAGTACATAACATTCAAAACTCAATGCAAACATGACCTCTCCCCTCTAAAAAAAACACACACACACACAATGTCATTCATTCAGGAACAAATGCTTCATAATATTGGTTGCATACAAATAAGCATGTGAAGCAAATTATTTTCGTTCACCAAGCACATTTGATGAAATCCACACTTGCACATCCACCCTGTAGATTGCAGAGTGATATCTTGTGTCCAAAACAGAACTTTGTCATAGTTTCAAAAGGTCTGGATTCATCAGGGAGTTTAGCCATTTTCCACCCATAAAAGTGAGAATTATAGAAACATGGAGAACAAAACTGCTTGTATGTGACGGATTGCAGCTTAAGAAGATTGTTCCTTTGTTGCAGACTAATCTGTTCCAAAGAATCACGAGCAGTGTTGGATATATTATGAATCATATGCTTGTACATTTTGAAGAAATGAAGATCAAGAGATTGACAAATGGAAATTGTGTTTACAGGAACTATGTGAATTGTGATTTTGTCTTCTGGTAGGTTACTTTGTGCGTGCAGATCATAAAGAACACTAGCATCTTTATGGGTCCTCTAAGAATCCAGTGTTAGCAGATGTTTCTCTTCACTGACTTTTTCCACTACCCCTTTTTGTATAAATGTCTTGAACAGTTCTTTGGTTATTTTGCCGGAGAAGTGAGGTTGGTTGATTACAGTTTAGTGCTGGGAACATGTACTGATGTGTATGAGTGCTCAAGAAACGAGACTCCTGAAGGACAATAAACAGCTTTGGAGCAAGTTTACCCATCTGTGAAAGCAATAGAATAACTGTGTATGTATTGCTTGTCACATGAACAGACTGTACAACCCCTGTAATATCCGTAGAACCTCTAGTTGAAAGAGTGCAGCCAACAGACATCTCCTTGTTGAATTTACTTTTGTTGGTGTTGCAGATATTTGCATCTGTGTAGGTTGTCACGAGCGCATGAGTTGTTCTTGCCAATCCTCTACCGTTTTCTGGATGATGTTTCTGTTGTGGTACATTTTCACTGTAGCTAAAGATCTGACTTTATGGCATACAATATTGTTTTTATGCTTTCAATGCAGCAACCAACTGCGACTGGCATCTAATCTTGGGAAATTTACTTCTCGCTTTTGCTTTTGCCCACAATTTGATGTCTGGTGGTGGTGGTGTTTGCAGGTTTCCATCATATGCATTGTACTATGCGTGTTCTTTTCCTTCACAGACATTAACTCTCCTCTTTCCCACTGCTGTTTCCATTCATACAACATACACACAGTGCAGGTCATCTAGTGCAAAATCTGCTTTTCATTGCAGACATCATATGATGTGCAAATATTTGGCTTCAGCTGCTTTTTGATGTTGAGCCAATATCTGAGCATTTTGATTTTCTCATTTCTTGAATAAAACACAACCCTTTTCTCCTTCTATGGTATTTCATCATTTCCGTCACTTAAGGACCCCTCTGGTGAAGATGTTGACTCTAGTCCATTCACTTGGTCACAAACGAATGATTCCAGTCCACCTGGTGTGCACTCATTGATATCTAATGTTTCCTCTCCAATGAAACTCAATGCATTCCATTGATCAATTATGTCCAGTAGGAATGCTACACACTTTCTCCGCTCTTCAGTTCTTTCTGTTGTTGTAAGTACACACCAGTCACTATGCAACAGTTTGACAAGAATGTCAATAACGTTCCACAGATTCATGTAGCACAACAGCAGTACCTGCAGAGTGCAGACTGGAAAGCAACTGCAGACCCATTTGTCTGTGTGTGCACACACATGAGACTCTGCTCACAACACGCACTTCTAACATATGCGGTGCTGCCATCTGCAGTCAATTATTATTATTATTGTTATTATTATTACTGTCACAATTATGAAAAGGAAAGTAGCTACCCACCATATAGCAGAGATGCTGAGTCGCAGATAGGCACAACAAAAAGACTGTCACAAATAAAGTTTCAGCCAGTAAGGCCTCTGTCAACAACAGACCCCCCCCCTCCCCCCCACCCACCCACACACACACACACAGATGCAACTCACACACACACAAGTGTGGTTTCAGTTGCCTGAGACTGCAGTCATATGTCTGAGTTGCATTTGTGTGTGTGTGTGTGTGTGTGTGTGTGTGTGTGTATGTGTTTTGTATATTGTTGACAAAGGCCTTACTGGCCGAAAGCTTTATTTACAACAGTGTCTCTCTCTCTATCTCTCTCTCTCTCTCTCTCTCTCTCTCTTTCTTCCCCCACCTGCGACTCAGCATCTCCGCTATATGGTGAGCAGCAACTTTCCTTTTCATAATTGTTACATTCCATCCTGGATTTTCCATTGTTTTATTACTATTGTCATTATTTTGTTATTATTGCTATTAATGCTTCTGCATGTATGATGCAATTGTTTCTTTCTTCTATTGTCACATTGCCTATGTTTATTCTCTGTTTATTCTTTCATTCAGTTGTAAGGTGTGGTATTATTTTTTGGGGAAATTCAAGCAATATATAGCGCATACTAAAGTTACAGAAAAGAATAATAAGGAACATGTGTACTGCCCATCCAAGGACATCATGTTGCCCACTATTTGAAAAACAACAGTTATTAACAGTTCCCTCCTAATACATCTATGACACTATCATCTTTCTACACAGCAATTTAGAGTTATTCGAGAAAAACTGTTTCAATCACACGTATGACACAAGAAACAAAGACAATTTTATGCTTCCCGCTCATCGCTTGCACCTATATGCGCAGTCTCCTCAGTATATGGCAATGAAAATTCATAACAAGCTAAAAGGAAAGAATGTTCTGAGTATGAACCTAGAGACACTGAAACAAATATATATGATATACTTGTCAAACGCTGCTACTACACTGTTGAGGAGTTCATGAAGGATGAACTGAACATTTTAGCAGGATAAATTTACATATAGTCTTGTGTGTAAATGTAGCTGTGTTTCACAAAAGGGAGGAAAGAAAAATAAAAGTTTATATTAATGTTAAAATTCTTTGTACCAATTAGGCCGAAGTTGTGTTATCCATTTTTTGACGTGGCTCCTGTACACTAATCATATGATTCGAAATTGTATGTTATGAGACGAATAAAACACTATTCACTATTCATATGTGTTAGCTGCTTCATCATGAGTGACGTGTGTTCTCTCACACATGTCCGACAGAACACCACACTAATGAAGCAAAGACAGACTGCCAAAAGAACATCTCTACAAACTCTGAAAAGTATTTTTACATGCCAGGAAAATGTTTTTCCATGTAGCAGTTTCATATGTAAACAGTTTAAAAAATAGTATACATTTTAAAAAATAGTCATTAATGGGGTTTTGAAACCAGGACCCTTGGTACAAGAACCTAATGCTCTACCAACTCACCCACGGAATCCACACAAGTTAACCACTCACAGATTTGGTTGACCTATGCTGTGATGGTTCTGGTGTTACTTTTAATGAACGTTTACACCCGTTCTGCTGGGTGACTGCACATGCTACGAACCAAGTCGGAGTTTTGGTTGATACTCTATCAACGTGCAATGTTTTGTATGGGTCTGACATATGGAGGTTTGGGAGTGAGCTCAAAATGATTGAGTTCAGATGGTGCTTCACAACCCATACCATCTGGATTTCCCTACCCCCCTCCCCTCCCCCACCACCAGCTTTCCTGTATTAAGCAGATGAGAGCTATCCTTAGAACATCTCCCTTTCTCCCGTGATCCTCCTGGCTTCCATCTCCTCTAACCCACTGCACCCACAGCCTCTACTTAACAAATCATCTTCCTCTGGCTTGTCACTTTCCTTCCGATCCACACCTTAACATCATCATTGGGCACTGCATGAATTAACCGGCTTCGGTGCCTATGTGTGCAATCCTCTCCAGTACACGTACTGCCTCCCTGTTCTATATTTCTACCCTGTCCCCAACTGCCTACCTCCAAGCCATCAGCTACCTCTCTCTAACACCTCCTCCTACTTTCACCCTCTTTCTTTCTCTACCCACACCACTCAACACAACCCGCCATTCCAGTCCACCTGCAGAACTGAGACCCCAGCATTGTATTTCAGCCAGCACTGTGTAGCTGCAGAGTGTGTGTGTGTGTGTGTGTGTGTGTGTGTGTGTGTGTGTGTGTGTGTGTGTGTGTGCCAATGCATGCATATGCATGTGTGCATCCGTGTGCTCGTGCATGCAGGCATGTTTGCTTGCTTATGTGTTTGTTCTCTATCTTGTTAAAGGGTTTGTCTGAAGGCCAGCAAGTTTTTATTGTTTTTTATGTGCCTGTCAACGACTCAATTCTTCTACTATTTGGTGAGTGGTCTCCTTTATTCCTAAATTATTTACCTTCTATCAGTACTGCCCTTACCATCTTTGCTTATTTTACAAATCATCTGAGTAGTTGTATTCTGTGGCTACTAATCTTTGTTATTTTTGGGGTAAATAGTTTAAATGCTAAACTAAGCACCAGTTCTTAAATACTGAGTTAACTAATAGTGATTGAAAATGCCTTAGATTGTTACTCTATTGCTTAACTATATTACTTCATTATTTAAACTCATACACAATACAAATCAATTTATGTGACTTATTTTATTTCATATTTTGATCTAAAGTTGCTATATATTTTATTTCATATCCTGTCTCTAATATTGCAGTATCTGAAGACTCAACAGGCTGCTGATGACTTAAGAAGACAAATGGAAGTAAAAGAAACAGAAAGCAACCATATTCACAGTCAAGTTAGCATGGAAATATCACTTGTGCAGGTTTCTGAGCTCTAACATCAACAAACTTTAGATAATTTAAACTACCTAAATGTACTTAGCTGTTTAGTAAGTATGATAACTTCACTTATGTCTTTCAGAATCAATTTCAAGAACAACTGCAGTTATTGTCTTCGATACCAGATGCAGTCAACAAACTACAGCTTCAAGTGCAGGAAGAAGAGCAGCAGTGGTGTATGGCCGAATTTCGACGCAGGGAACTGATGCATGAGCTTTATGATGCTAAACAGCAGGTTAGTATTTTCCTGTAGGCGTTCGGTTTCAGTAATGCAGTTGTAACATTCCCTGGCCTTGTAGTAAACGTGAAAACAAAAATATTAATTGGAATTGCTTCAGAATGCTTGCAAAAATTTTGCAGTGTCAGCGTCTTCAAGCAGCAATGTTGCTTTGTATAGAACAATATTTATGGTAACTTGTACGTCATGTTGTTTATCAAATTAAGTGGCATTCTGCTTGCCACTTTTGACTGGTTAATCTTTAAATAAAAACTCATACACTTCAGATAAGTTTGTTTGCTGACTTAAGTAACTTTCTGACTGTTTTTCTATGAAATAAAAATTATGAATACATGTACTTTACTGGTAGCAGTTCTAAACTTCCATGTACTGTACTCCAATTGATTGCTTTATTCTCTTCCACAACTTACTGGTTCGGTAAGTGCAGCTACCCGAGCAGAAATATTTTTTAACAATGTGAACCAGCACATGTATTATTGACAGTAAAATTGTAACTTAGTTATAATTAAAAATAGTAATTAAAAATTATCGAAATAAACCATGGCATACTTATTTCACTATAATTTCCATATCTGTAAACAATAAACTGCATTCCTACACATCAAAACTCACATCATAAGTGTCTTTAAAAATTAAAATTATGATGTCTTTATTATGGATATGCTTCCTTTTTGCTATCATTTATATCCTAACTCCTTATTATATATTGTCATATCGTGTGTACCGGTATTACTCTACTTCAAATTACAAAAAAAGACTAAGAATATAGCATTTATTTATATCATGAACAATGATTTCTGTTTAAAAAAAATTGGCGAAGATATTAATAATTAACTTTCCATATCACATAATGAATAATAATCAGAGCCATCAAAAAATAAGAATATTTTCATGAACGTTTTCATGCACTACAAGAAGTACAATGGTTCGTTTCTTAAATACATGTATCATGTAGCACTATAAATGAATCTTAATCTATTACAGAAGACAGTGCAACAATGGAACAGGGTACACATTTGACAAAGATTGAGAATGCTTGCACAGTTTCATCTGATATGCAAACATTTGTTTCCATAGATTTTGCTGATATTTTCTTTTTCTGTACATGTGTACCCAGTAATCCACTGTAACACCTGTAATAATGTAAACATAACATGCCACCATCATTTTCTTTCTACTGATTCCATTTGTGGCCCATAAACAATACATTTGACTGTCACTTTGCTCCATATAAGTGCAAATTTCTTTAATTGCACTGTCATAGGGGTTATGTGAGACTAATGTGGAGGAAGTAATATGTTACTGTACGTGTCTTTCAACATCCACAATCAGATTTTAAAGGGTAAGTCTTCCTGTGCTATGAAATGGCTTTCTCACAAAGTGGATTCTGCTGAATATTTATAATGCTCTGGCACAGGTTAAAATGAAATAAACTTATAATGAATCATGCAACCCTTCACTAAATCAATCTCTTTTTCTTCTGTTAATCAAACTGTTAGGTGTCTCAGAGTGATGAAAAACACTGAAGAATCACCTGGATGTCAGTTTTATAATTAACTTAACTTCATGGATTGATTACTAAAAATAACATGAACTTCTTCCATGGCAAGAGAGATGCAGTGAAATGGCTTATAAATAATAGTGTGTCAAGTACTGAGAACTTCGATTATTTTCTAAGAAGTTTTCTGTAGGTATTCAATGAATCATTCCCACCTAGGATCTGGTACCAAAAAGTTAAAAGTAAACTAAACTGGATTGCTCCAGGCTTAAAGATACCTAGTGCTTGAAAACAAGAGCTACATAAAAAAAATGAAACATAATAAAAACCCTGAATTTGTTAACTTGGTGAGATGTTATGAAGTTGTATTTAAAAGTGCTGTTAAAGTTGCCAAAAGAATGTCAAATGGTAAGTTCATTGTAGGACATAAGAATAAATCTAAAGCACTATGGTCTCTGATTAAATCAGAATTAGGTACGACAGTTAACCTCCAGGAAATCTCAAAAATCAAACAAAACAACTGTACTATTTCAAACCCTGCTCATAAATAGCTCAATGTTTTAATATGTTTCTCATAAATGTAACAAAATCTGATGTAAATGTGACTACTTATCAAAACAGTGTGATTTCTTTGGCCTGGACCAGAATGGCGACCCCTTGTGACATTTAGTAAAGTCTTGGCCGAAGATGTAAAAAATACTATTTGGTTGTTAAAAAACTAAAATGCTGCAGGGTGGGATCAAATACCCACCAAAGTAATTAAATCTGTATATGATAAAACAGCATACCCTCTGTCCTTCATAATCAATCAATCATTTGAGCAAGCCAACTTCCCTGATGTGATTAAGTATGCAGAGGTAAAACCACTACACCAAAAAGGATCAAGATAGGATATGGGAAGTTTCTGCCCCATCTCTATCCTCCCAGTGCAATCCAAAGTATTTGAAAAAATAGCTGCAGTCCAGATAACAAATTTTATTGTGAGACATAGTGTTATTGTTAAAAACCGATATGGGTTCTAAAAAGGGAAAAGCACGATGAGTGCTATAACGAATTCGGTGAAAAAACCTGCTAATCACTGGACAGAAGCAACAAAGTAGCAGGTATCTTCTGCAACCTTACAAAGGCATTCGATTCTATGAATCAATCTATGCTGCTTCATAAAGTAGACAGGTATGGCTTCGGACATAATGCTCTGCAGTGGCTCACGTCTTATATCAGGGTGTATATGACCCGGGACAACAGGGAGATCCGGGAAAAACCTGGGAATTTTTTCATCCGGTAGAAAACCGGGAAAAACCCGGGATATTTTTAGAATTCCGGGAATTTTTCATTGTTTTAGTTTTCAGTTAATTTTTTTTACTTTTGACTGGTAAGAACCGATACTCTAAGAAAGGATATTACTGTATCCCGCTATTGCAGAATAATACTTCAACAATTAAACATAAACTCGAGAAAAAAAACGAAAATAACTTAAATTGCAAAGAAAATGCGCCATATACAACAAAGACACACAGTGCTCATGCAAGTGTCTGCCAATTGAAAATGTGTCAAAGGATTTAGGAAGACTATGCAGTGCTTCATAAGAACAAATTGCCTCCAATGAGCGTGAGGTCGTAACTGTTTACAGTTGATTTGTTTTAGCAGATATGCGCGGGCTCATGCGCATGCGCAGTTGAGTCACGTTTGAGTAGTAGATTCTCCCGCTTCTGGCAACAGGAATGTGGCTGTTGGCTGTGCAAGCAGTCACAACAAGCAGCTAGATGCTACTGGGAAAAGGGGGCGCCAAATTCATATTCTTGAGGAAAAAAACTTGTTTCACAAAGCACCTAGCATCCAGCGCATGTTTGCCTATTGATTATTCATATGATTTTGAAACGCTTCCCTGTTGGTTTTTGAACACATTTTAAGTTGATTTCTGAGTGAATCATAAGTTGACTTTTGAATGCGTGCATAGTGTATGTGATGTCTCTGTCAGGAGAATCCTCGTCGCATCTAGAAATAAACTTTCCGCAGACAAAAGGGGACGGGGCTATACGAGCTGAGGGAGTAAAGCCGAACTGATGAATGCCAATCGCTGCCTGATTATGTGGTTGATTGGGTTTGCAAATGATCAGCATTGTTATAATTACTAGCGAAATCCATAGCTTCAGACCACCAGAATGGAAATAAACAACTGACAGGAATAACAGGTGAGAAAGATTATGTATTATCTTCTCGGTGTATCCAAGAAAACGAAATTTTGACAGAAAATTTTTGGCCAGATCGCTACACTAGTAAGGACCAGTAGTACAGTCCCTGGATAGCAGCCACGTAAGTTCTATTCTGGAAGTAACGCGGAAAATGTGTTGTTCGAACACGTAATAACGCCTAACCAGAAAATAATCGCGGGCCAAATAAACCTGTGATTCTGGCAAGCTTAGTGAAGTTAATCGGCGAACTAATTTTGACAGTGGAAACAGTAGCTACAGAATTGGTGATGACGAGAGTGTTTGTTAGAATGAGGAAGAAGAAGAAACGGGGACATCACACAAATTATTGAAGAATAAGATGATCCCAAATTTATATAAAAATTTCATAATACTACTTTTCGATCTCATGCTTGAGAAGCTGGTGCATATGAATGAAATGTGAAACTATGTCCTAACATAAAGCTTTTTGCTTGTAGTAGGCCCAATAGGCATTTGATATTGGTACTTATTGGATTATATTCTGTCGTGTTATAAAAATTGATATTTGTGTCAAAACAGTCTCGTATATTTGGTGTGTTACAAAATTGCTGCCATATTAGAAAGGCCTATTTTGTTTTATCTAGCAGACAGTGACAAAATATACGTAATCAGATCGAGAAACCACACCAGTCTTGAGTATTATTTGTATTAACGGCTTTTTCAGTATTAGATAACGACATTTCGATTTTTCATGTAACAAAACGTTTGACAAACTTTGATGAGGTAATAGATTCTTTCGCAGAAAGGAAAGCACGCCATGTAAAGCTGTAGCAAGATTAGAGACAAGAAAAAATGCTAGGAGCTCAGGTTTGAAGAAATGTGTAATTTCCTGCTTATCTCTTGTCAGTATTGGTTTTATATATCCTATATTTGATTTTATGTCACACAAAACAGCAAGTTATTAACTAATAGGCAATAAAGAGTTCAGATTTTCTGAAGAGTTCTTGTTCTCTTGATTACAAATAATCCCATCCACTATTAATTGCGAGATTTCTTTTAAAGAGCGGCGGGCTGTAAAACCGGCCGACTGGGAGCAGGAGAGGCACCACAGGACATTTCAATTTCCACTCCTGAATATTGTTTGGACGTGCGCTAGAAAAATGGTTTATGAAGAGGTGTGGCGGCACTGCACTTTGGCTTACTTAAGACCAAATAATATGTCTTAAATTTCCTTGAATACATATGTTTTATGTTTCAGACTTTTCAGAAAGATGTGCGCTACAAGATGAACATATTTTGAAAATTCGATTTTTTTTAGTATTGACCCGGTTTCCAAACATTGTAGATCCCGTACTGATGCGCAGAGCAGTCTGAGTTATAGTGGGTAGTCTCCACGTGACCCGTGTTTACATTTAGTGATTTTACTGTTTCCCCTTCGTTTACTCTCACGTCAAATGAAAACAAAATGGATATCTGTGGCCGGGAGCTATCAAGTGAATTAAAACAAATCAAATAATTACAGAAGGCTGAAATACATCATTAGTTTCAGATTTGATTTTATTTCCACCTTTCTGACAGTCAAGCATTAATCGCCTTGCGGAACAATGAAGTTATTTTTGTCTGCTAAAGAAATATGACTTATGTTAACCTTTTCCGCAGAAGCAGTCAATGTATTTGAAACGAAATGTTTAATTCCACAGTACTGGCTAGTTTCAACTGTTCGCTTCTTTTTAAGTGCACGTTTTCATTTTCTAGCACATACGGCATTATATCATAAAAAGAACCAAACATGATATAATACAGTTTTGGTGTTCCAAGAAAATTTACATCCAGAAAACCGCACTGAAAAGCTTAATATCAGGTCGAGGTCTACTTCATAGGGAATCTGGACATACGAATGTGCCCTTTAAGTATGCACTTTAAATGTGCACAATTTAATACGGTTCATGAAATTCCGATTCTCTTGCAGTATCCTCTGATGTCTTCTTTCTTTTATGACATAATTTATGAGCTTTCAATGTTTTACATGTACGTACATACGGGCTTCCTACGTCATGGTAGCTACCCAAGCACGGTGTCGCCTGTTATCTGCGCTCTCTGGCAACTGCTGAAACAAACCTGTTTCTAACAGGTCACAGGAAAATATTGTGAATGGTGGTTTGAAAAGCGGTACTTTCAAAGTAAATATCCTTTTACGTAAGTAGAGCTATGTGCAAGAATGTACCATGAATTTATTAAATCACAGAGCGTTAGACTCTCATTTAAAAATCAGCTCTTTGATGACGAGCCATTTAGAAGAATTTCGAACCCTGAAGATCAGACATTTATGACATCATTAAAAATTTTACTGGCACAGTTGTGTGATATATTTTAAAGTGCCCATGCGCAAAAAATATCAACAGTATATGCGAAAGCTTCGTTTCTCTTGCAGCTTGAGCCCAATATTATATGTGAAAGCTTTTCTTTTCTTGTAGCAACACTATGTATATTAATTTAAACCATTAACTTTCCGCCGGCCTATGTGGCTGAGCGGTTCTAGGCGCTTCAGTCTGGAACCGCGCGGCCGCAACGGTCACAGGTTCGAATCCTGCCTCAGGCATGGATGTGTGTGATGTCCTTAGGTTAGTTAGGTTTAAGTAGTTTTAAGTTCTAGGGGTCTGATGACCTCAGAAGTTAAGTCCCATAGCGCTCAGAGCCATTTGAACCATTAACTTTCCCTGTTTGTGCGTTCATGCCTGACTACATCACGTGTCCTCTGCTCTGAACATCCGCTGTCGTCGGCTGTCGAGACCATGTGACATGAGCTACAAACGGCTTACAAAAGCGCATTGAAATCTCGATTTCAATGATTCGGAAAGTAACATGTGGTGTTTGGTGGAATTCCAATGTATGCTTTCGTAATACGAAAATACGCAGCGTACATGTTGCTGCACAACAAAGACATTTCCAAAACGTGTCTTTTTCCCCGAGTTTCGTTTTCTAAAGTGCCAAGAAATTGTACGCCTGTGTATAAAACCATAACCATTCAAAGGATTGATAAGGGAAAATATACTGTCACCCAGGAGAAAGTGTAATTTTAACTGTGAAATCCGGAATTTTTTTTTCCTTGTCCACTTATACACCCTGTATATGACAAACAGGAAGCAAAGGGTAATCACAACATCTAACACCACAAATTATGCATCTCAGTGGGATACAATATCACAAGGAGTCCCTGAAGGCTCAATCTTAGAGCCAGTATTGTTTCTCTTTTACATAAATGATTTACCTCTTAATATCAATGCCCAGCCAGTCATGTTTGCTGATGATAAGTCAGCACTCCTTGAAAAACTAAATGAGGAAGGAATTTCGGATCGTGCTATAAACACACTAAGCAACCTAGATACATGGTTTCAACAAAATGGCCTTAAACTTAACTTTTCAAATAACTTGTTTACACAATTTAGAACCAAACAATAAAAAATCAGTGACATCAGTATTGTACATAAAAATCAAGTTATGGATGAAGCTCAGTCCATTAAATTCTTGGGATTAAACTGGGAATAAAATTTAAGCCAGCAAACACATATAGATTATTTAACTACAAAATTAAACAGTCTTTCCTTTGCAATGGATATTCTATGTGGTAAAACAGACATAAGCTGCAGAAAAGTGGTGTACCACAGCTACTTTGAATCCATAATTAGATATGGTTTAATTTCTTGGGGAAATTCGAGCTACATTTCATGAATCATGCTACTTCAAAAAAGAATTGTTAGACAAATGTGTGCTGCCCCTCAAATAACATCCTGCCACCCATTATTCAAGAACCTAAAAATATTACCTATCCCTGCATTGTACGTATTTGAAATTATCTTTTATTTTTACATAGTAATCCTGAGCTAACAGAAGAAAACCATTTCAAACATATGTATAACACTAGATGCAAAGAAAATTTCATGCTTCCACATCACTTAAAACTCTACCAACAGACACCCCAGTACATGGGAATGAAAATTTACAATAAACTCAAGGGTAGGCGTGAACTGAGCATGGAGATAGGTTCACTGAAGAGAAAACTATATGATTGCCTGGTGGAAAAATGCTACTATTCAATTAAGGAATTTATGAGGGATGAAATCATCATTTGAATAGTGTGACTGTTTAATATTATAGCATTTTGTATAATACTGTATACATATATAAAGATAATGTACTGTTACATCATAAGAAAAACAATTTAATAATAATACTATGGCTATCATGTGAATAATGTGACTGTTTAATATTATAGCATTGTGTATAATATTGTATTCATATACAAAGATAATGTAATGTTACATCACAAGAAAATCAATTTAATAACATTACTATGTCCAATGTCATCCTGTACTGGTAAAAAGTAGTGATAGGGAATTATGTGATTATGTATATCATAAAGCCAAAATTGACATGTCTCTTGTAGAGCATGATCTGTAAAGGGATGTTTTGAGACAAATAAAATAGAATACAAATACAAAGCTATTCCTCAGTATTCTTCCTGTGAATCTGAGTCTTGCACATTCCATCCCCACAATTCAATGTATGTGGCTGTTCTGCCTTCTGTAACTACAGATAGATGTTTCAAATCAAACAAAATATGTGCTGCCCTTAAACATGTATAAAAATCGTTGCTTGATTTTATGTCAGAAACAGGAAGATAGCATCACTGTATGTCTTCAGGTACATGAGTAATGTACAATTTAGAATAACCTTTGAGAACTACAGCTATCAACTCACATTTGTGCATTATGATGTTTATGGCTCCTCTGCCCCTGCCGCCCCTCCCCCCTCCTTTGCCCCTTACCAAAAATGTAGCCATATCTTTACTGAGAAAATTTGTAAACTTACAGTTACTTTTGTGGTCTTCAGTATTAAGACTGTTTTGATACCTAGCTGTCCATGTTAGTCTATGCTGTGAAGTCTCTTTCATATTTGCTTAACTGTTGCACTTTACATCCACTTGAGTCTGCTTGCTCTAATCAGCCTGTGTCTCTCTTCCTCTACATCACACTACCCCCTGTACTCTCCTCCACCATAAGTTGATGCCTCAGGGTGTGTCCAATGAACTGGTTCCTTCTTTTAGTGAAGTTATGTTATAAGTATCTTTTCTCCCCAGTTTGATTCAGAACCTCTTCATTAGTTATCAAATCTATCCATTTAACCTTCAACATTCTTCTGTAGAACCACATTCTGAATATTTCTATTTTCTACTTGTATTTAATGTTTATTATGTATGTTTCATTTCATTATAAGGTTCATGAATGTTGTTATTTACATTTACTTGTTGGATTTTAGATTGCTCATATTTTCAAAACCCAAATAAATTCATCTCACAAGCAAATACTATCAACTCGACCTCATATTTTAAAAAGGACAAACCACATTTGCAAGATATCAGCCCCATCAATTGATCCCATGCAAAAATTTTGACCATAATTTGGATTGTAAGCAGTTATGACCTTCTGAAAGCATAACTTTTAAATTGTGTAACTCATAGCCCACTGCAGCTGCTTAATGCCCAAGTGCGAAGTATTGTACAGTGGAATGACAGCCACAGCACTCTTATTCTTTTTCAAGAAACCACATTATTCTACATGAAAAGTAGTAAATAATAAAAGTATGTAATATGTAAATCTTCTGCACATATATTTTCAATATTACTTTAAAAAATTTTCTCGTATTGATTCCGCAGTTCTCTCCCTCTCTGTATATATATCCTCAAAATCAAAATGAATAAACCTAAGCAACAGAAGAATTGAAGTTAACGAATTTCAATCTACAATTTAATCTTGTCATTCGTGTTGAGGAATAACATATCTCCTGCAAATCAACTTCACATCAATGGTGCCAGCTTCAAAATCCAACAAAAATAATGCACAACAGTGATGTTAATAATAAAATAGCACTACACTATGTATTTAGTGATACACTCCTTCATTTCAGTCACTTCTGCTTCATTTGTGAATCACTACATAAAAATGTTCAAAGCAAAGAGATCTTTCGAACTAGGTGCAGGTTGGACACTGTGCATTTTGACATAATAAACAAAGCATGTTATCAATATCAACAAAATATTTCACAAACCTCTTCCTCACACCACTGTACAGCACTTTGCATTCAAGCACTAAGCAGTTTTGCAGTGGGGTGGATTAAGTGACAAACATCCAATGTGTGCGAAAATTTAAAAGATGTAGTTTTGGAAGGTCATAACTGCATGCTGCCAGAGTTATGGCACAAATTTTTAAGTGGGATTGATTGCTGAGGCTGATATCATGGAAATGTGCATATTTTGTCCTTAAAATATGAGGCCAAGTTTTGATGTTTACTCGTCAGCCAGCTAAGAAGTTGAATAATTTATCTATATATAATCTCTGTTTTGATCAAGCTCACTTTTATTCAGTATGTAAATCACTGGATCAAAAATTAATTTCAAAAATACTGTTGCAGGTGCACTTGTATCATTTAACTCAATTATTCACCACATTGCACCAAAGAGATTACACATATAGTTCCAAAAAGCACAATAAATAAAATCCTTTATTCACCTAAAAATATACTCCAACATTTCAAAAAAACATCACTCTCAGTTAAAAATATTCTGTGTAAACTTCCTCTGACTTCGTACCTCACAAAATTAAAGTAATCATTTAAAAAAATTATCATTGTTATATCAATTAGCAGTCCATTACTCTCAGATATTATTTAACCTCACATCAAAGAGCATCACCAACTTCTGCTCAAAATTAACATACATTAACATCGAAGTTAATCAAACAGATTCTCCTCCTCCCTCTCTCTCTATCCATTTCCTTCCTCTGTCCATCGACTCCTCCCCCTCTGTCTGTCCCCCTCCTCCTCTTCCCTTTCTCTATTCATTTCCACCTCCCATCTCTCTTTCCAGCTCTTCCTCCCCTGCTCTCTTCTGCCCCTCTCTTCCTCCCCCTGTCTCTGTCCATCTGCCACTATCGCCTTTCTCTATCCATCCCCCCCCCCCCCCCCCCAAAAAAAAAAATAAATCTGTTGCCAATCCCTTCTGCCACCTCACTCTCACTGTCTGCCCAATTCCTCCTCCCATCTTTTGTCTCAACGTTATCACCTCCACCCCAGTAAGAGGCTGGCAGCTCTTAACCCCATCCACCCTCCCCAGTATTTCTTTCAATATTGTAACTGGTATATGTACCACGTTTGGTAGCAATTGTTCCAGGAGTTTAGGACATGTTAAATATACAGGGTGATTCAAAAAGAATACCACAACTTTAAAAATATGTATTTAATGAAAGAAACATAATATAACCTTCTGTTATACATCATTACAAAGAGTATTTAAAAAGGTTTTTTTTTTTTCACTCAAAAACAAGTTCAGAGATGTTCAATATGGCTCCCTCCAGACACTCGAGCAATATCAACCCGATACTCCAACTCGTTCCACACTCTCTGTAGCATATCAGGCGTAACAGTTTGGATAGCTGCTGTTATTTCTCGTTTCAAATCATCAATGGTGGCTGGGAGAGGTGGCCGAAACACCATATCCTTAACATACCCCCATAAGAAAAAATCGCAGGGGGTAAGATCAGGGCTTCTTGGAGGCCAGTAATGAAGTGCTATGTCACGGGCTGCCTGGCGGCCGATCCATCACCTCGGGTAGTTGACGTTTCATAACTAACCTTTTTCGTAGGACTCTCCACACAGTTGATTGTGGAATTTGCAGCTCTCTGCTAGCTCTGCGAGTCGATTTTCCTGGGCTGCAAACAAATGCTTGCTGGATGCGTGTTACATTTTCATCACTCGTTCTCGGCCGTCCAGAACTTTTCCCTTTGCACAAACACCCATCCTCTGTAAACTGTTTATACCAACGTTTAATACACCACCTATCAGGAGGTTTAACACCATACTTCGTTCGAAATGCACGCTGAACAACTGTCATCGATTCACTTCTGCCGTACTCAATAACACAAAAAGCCTTCTGTTGAGCGGTCGCCATCTTAGCATCAACTGACGCTGACGCCTAGTCAACAGCGCCTCAAGCGAACAAATGTACAACTAAATGAAACTTTATAGCTCCCTTAATTCGCCGACAGATAGTGCGTAGCTCTGCCTTTTGTCGTTGCAGAGTTTTAAATTCCTAAAGTTGTGGTATTCTTTTTGAATCACCCTGTATTTCACATACATTTAATATTTTCCACAGTATTTGTACCCTTATTTCACCTGTATCTCTAGCCAATTTCACTCTCCAGTTTCATTTTCATACAGCTCAATTTTTATGGTCCTATGTCTCCTGAACTACATGTCGTACAATGGTATAACTTCGCAGATACATCGATGTGTATATGTGGCTACCATCTGTGAAATTTGTTGTGAGTAGAGTTAATAGTTATGAGGTAACAAATCAAAACATCATGTGTAATGCAGCAATTTTTCATGCGGCTCAATGTTTATGACATCATAGCAGGTGGTTATAATTAAAGCGTAGCTACACATGGAGATAAAGTGTGGGCTGCAATTATTGTATGATGCCAAAAGTTGGTAGAGATGCTAATATGTTAATGCAGAATCAATTTACAGTGAAAAGAAGTAATTCCAATTTTAACTACCAGCTGCAAATCTGGCTCTGTACAGCACTTTGTCAACATCACCGGTGCTCTTATTGAACAAAATCATTACACCTGTCTCACTTTTTTACCATTTCTGCCTTTGTCCCATTCCTAATCCATTATAGATGAAAACATTGCATTCACAGTTCCAGATTTGCTCCTAGTGGCCAAAATTGGAACTAACTTTTTCCCAGAGTAAATCAGTTCAACATTAACTCCTTAGAATATCTACCAAGTTTCACTGCCATATGATTATTACAGCCTATGCTGGACCTCTGTGAGTAGGTGCACTTTCAATATAACCACCTGGTATAAGAATGTGGTTCAGTTGTTCCAGCCCAAGGTGTTACTGGGTGACGAAGTGATTTCTACATCTACATCTACATCTACATGACTACTCTGCAATTCACATTTAAGTGCTTGGCAGAGGGTTCATTGAACCACGATCATACTATCTCTCTACCATTCCACTCCCGAACAGCACGCAGGAAAAACGAACACCTAAACCTTTCTGTTCGAGCTCTGATTTCTCTTATTTTATTTTGATGATCATTCCTACCTATGTAGGCTGGGCTCAACAAAATATTTTCGCATTCGGAAGAGAAAGTTGGTGACTGAAATTTCGTAAATAGATCTCGCCGCGACGAAAAACGTCTTTGCAACTCACAACTCGCGTATCATATCTGCCACACTCTCTCCCCTATTACGTGATAATACAAAACGAGCTGCCCTTTTTTGCACCCTTTCAATGTCCTCCGTCAATCCCACCTGGTAAGGATCCCACACCGTGCAGCAATATTCTAACAGAGGACGAACGAGTGTAGTGTAAGCTGTCTCTTTAGTGGACTTGTTGCATCTTCTAAGTGTCCTGCCAATGAAACGCAACCTTTGGCTTGCCTTCCCCACAATATTGTCTATGTGGTCTTTCCAACTGAAGTTGTTCATAATTTTAACACCCAGGTACTTAGTTGAATTGACAGCCTTGAGAATTGTACTATTTATCGAGTAATCAAATTCCAATGGATTTCTTTTGGAACTCATGTGCATCACCTCACACTTTTCGTTATTTAGCGTCAACTGCCACCTGCCACACCATACAGCAATCTTTTTTAAATCGCTTTGCAACTGATACTGGTCCTCGGTTGACCTTACTAGACGGTAAATTACAGCACCATCTGCGAACAACCTAAGAGAACTGCTCAGATTGTCACCCAGGTCATTTATATAGATCAGGAACAGCAGAGGTCCCAGGACGCTTCCCTGGGGAACACCTGATATCACTTCAGTTTTACTTGATGATTTGCCATCTATTACTACGAACTGCGACCTTCCTGACAGGAAATCACGAATCCAGTCGCACAACTGAGACGATACCCCATAGGCCCGCAGCTTGATTAGAAGTCGCTTGTGAGGAACGGTGTCAAAAGCCTTCCGGAAATCCAGAAATATGGAATCAACCCGAGATCCCCTGTCGATAGCGACCATTACTTCGTGCAAATAAAGAGCTAGCTGTGTTGCACAAGAACGATGTTTTCTGAAACCATGCTGATTACGTATCAATAGATCGTTCCCTTCAAGGTGATTCATGATGTTTGAATACAGTATATGCTCCAAAACCCTACTGCAAACCGACGTCAATGATATAGGTCTGTAGTTCGATGGATTACTCCTACTACCCTTCTTAAACACTAGTGCGACCTGTGCAATTTTCCAATCTGTAGGTACAGATCTATCGGTGAGAGAGCAGTTGTATATAATTGCAAGTAGGGAACTATTGTATCAGCGTAATCTGAAAGCAACCTAATCGGTATACAATCTGGACCTGAAGACTTGCCCGTATCAAGCGATTTGAGTTGCTTCGCAGCCCCTAAGGTATCTACTTCTAAGAAACTCATGCTAGCAGCTGTTCATGTTTCAAATTCTGGAATATTCCATTCGTCTTCCCTGGTGAAGGAATTTCGGAAAACTCCGTTCAATAACTCCGCTTTAGCGGCACAGTCGTCGGTAACAGTACCATCGGCACTGCGCAGTGAAGGTATTGACTGTGTCTTGCCGCTTGTGTACTTTACATACGACCAGAATTTCTTCGGATTTCCTACCAAATTTCGAGACAATGTTTCGTTGTGGAACCTATTAAAGGCATCTCGCATTGAAGTCCGTGCCAAATTTCACGCGTCTGTAAATTTTAGCCAATCTTCGGGATTCCGCATTCTTCTGAACTTCGCATGCTTTTTCCATTGTCTCTGCAACAGTGTTCGGACCTGATTTGTGTACCATGGGGGATCAGTTCCATATCTTACCAATTTATGAGGTATGAATCTCTCAATTGCTGTTGCTACTGTATCTTTGAATTTGAGCCACATCTCGTCTACATTTGCATAGTCAGTTTGGAAGGAATGGAGATTGTCTCTTAGGAAGGCTTCTAGTGACACTTTATCCGCTTTTTTAAATAAAATTATTTTCCGTTTGTTTCTGGTGGATTTGGAAGAAATGGTATTGAGCCTAGCTACAACGACCCTGTGAACTCCTTTGTAGTTGGTTCTTGGGGGTGGTGAGAGGATTGTAAGTGTGTGGGGAAATGACACAGGAGACTTGTTTGCAGATGGGGTCTGGAGGTAATGCATGCCTGCGAAGGCCTTGTTGAGACCCTCAGGCAAGGGAGTTCTACTCACTGCAGGTATTCAAAGCACCACTATCCAGCCCCTATCCTACCCACAGTTCTTCCTCCATGTCAACTGCTTGTAGCTCACAGACCCTGCATAGCTGACATTTTCAATTTGCCACATTCCCCAAAAACTCCCTATCAACACTCCACTAAATCCATAGCTGAAACATTTCTGTAACACTGTTGTTAACCTTTCCACCAAAACCCACAAAAGTTTCAGTCCTATCGAAAGGCCTCACTTTTAGCCCTACACCCAAATTTATCCATGTTGGACTGGTCTATGACCTACTTTCTTTCTCTCAATCCCTGCAATGGAAACATTTCTTTGCTACCAATCTCTCCAATCAAAGCCAACCTAATTCCAGTCTTGAACTCTCTCTCCCATTCATACCACCATCCAACCATGATCCATCCCTCCCACATATCCACCCCCTTGTCACTTTCCAGGAATTCCTTACCTCCAACTTGGCCTTACCATATTCAGAATACCAATCTTTCAGCAGTGGATGAAAGGATAGCCATATACAATCCCAAAATAAATCCTAAACTAATTGTCTTACCTGCAGACAAAGGTTCCATCACTGTCATTATGAATTGCACTGACTACCTGGCAGAAGGCCTCTGCTAATTATCTGATTACTCCACTGATAAACTCCGCCACACTGATCTCATCCCAGAAGTCCAGCATAGTCTTGAATCCTGCTTAAAGCCTTACGCCCTTCACAGAACCTCTCCCTTGAATCAATTTCCCTCCTCACTCCTATGACACCCTACACACCAACCTTCTACATCCTCCACAAAATCCTCAAACCAAACAATCCTGGATGCCCCATTTTGCCTGGTTATTTTGCCCTCACTGAAAGAATTTTGGTCCTCACTGATGAGCACTTCCAACTAATTGCCCATAATCTATCCTTCCACATCAGAGATATCAACCTCTTCCTTCACAAACTCTTCACCATTCCCACACCTATACCTCCTGGACCCCTACCCATCACTGTAGATGCCACTTCCGTATGCACCATTCTACCCCATACAAATGGTCTCACTGCTTTTGAACACTACCTTTTCCAACCTCCTTCAGACTCCAAACCCAGTACTTCATTCCTCATACACCTTACTAACTTTATCCTAAATTACAACTGCTTCTCCTTTGAAGGGAATATATACAAACAAATCCATAGCAAGATGGCGGCTAGTGTTAAAGTAAATCGTGTATCTCCGCAAGAAAAAGTAAAATTCGATGGAAAAAAGAAATCGTGTATGAGTTGTAAAGACGAGATATCAAAGCTAAATAAACGTATAAAAAGTCTACAATTCATAATCGGTACTCTAAAACAGGATATAAAAGAACTTCAATCGAGAAAATACGGGAAGCAAGAAGACACGGCCTCCACAGGAAAATGGGAATCAGTGACCGAAGAAAACTCTATCCAGGAAGATAAATCTCAAAGAAGCAGTCTAACTTTAATACAAAAAAACAGTGTGCAAAAATCGAGTGTAGTAAATCATGGAATACAGACATCTGAAGAAAAACTGTTGCAAGGAACTGAAAGTAAACAAAAACGTGTGCAAACAAACAACTATAGCATGGTAGCGGAAAAGCATGAAAACAGATCAAACTTTCCTCGAAATCGCGAACTTCCAAACATACCGGTAGTGAAAAGTAAACTGTCAAATTCTCAAAGAAAGTTATTGACCGATTCTAATATCGTGTGCAAAAACAGATTCAGTGTGCTATCAGAAAAAACGAACAGACAAAGTGAAGCAGATATACAAACGAAAGTTTCGGAACCGAAAACAACAATCGAAAACAGTCAACGTAAAAAACAAGATGCTGGCATTATTTATTTATTTTCTGATAGTCATGGAAAAGGACTGGCAAAGATCATGAATGAAAAACTAATAAATGAAAGTGTTATTGGATTTGTGAAGCCAGGTGCTC
This sequence comes from Schistocerca piceifrons, assembly GCF_021461385.2. Classification (NCBI taxonomy): domain Eukaryota; kingdom Metazoa; phylum Arthropoda; class Insecta; order Orthoptera; family Acrididae; genus Schistocerca; species Schistocerca piceifrons. The sequence goes on from NC_060140.1 coordinate 877,783,460, forward strand.
CACTGCGAGAAGTTACTCAGCATATTGACACACACAGTAACCATGGAAGTTGTAACTCTTGCATTATTTTAGCTGGCGCAAACGATGTCTACAAGAACGAGGCAAAATTTGCTTTGCGATCTTTAAGGGAAACATTGGCAAAAGTTATGGACATGAAAGTTTTCGTAATAAGCATCCCTATGAGACATGATCTCATCAAAACATCGTGTGTAAATGCAGAAATCGAAGCAACTAACCGAAAGTTCGAGAAAATATGTAAGCTCTTCAGCAATGTGACACATATTAATGCAGACAGTCAAAAAAGAGAGAATTTCACTACCCATGGATTGCACAGAAACAAGAAAGGGAAAGTAGCACTGTGCGATGCAATCATGGAACAATTAAACCGAAATCAGCCAGGCTTAGTGCAGCCTCCAATTGCAGCAGCAGCAGCAATGGAATCACCATTTTCAAATGAAGAGAATATTACTCCAATGACTTCAGGAAGTGTTGAAGCGGCAAGAAGAGGATCTCCATCTAGCCTGGTTGCGGTTCCTCAAATTACAACTCCAAAAATTACAGCAGAAATGCCATCACACAAGTCAACTCGCCCAACACGAAACAGGAAAGAACCACAACGTTTTTTATGGCAAGTGATTCCAGAGAAATGTTGATTTCATCTTCTAAAACATCGCTCTGGAAAGAAAACTTCAATTGTAAAAGTGTTAAAAATGATATGTCATGTGCAGCTGTCGAACATAAGGTAGGCCAAAACAGCCTAGTAAATAAGTCATCGTCGAAATTTATGCTCCTGCACCAAAATGTACAATCCTTATCAAATAAAGTTAGTGAGATAGAAATATTGTTATCAGATGAACTAAAAGAAGTGTCTGTTATATGTGTTAGTGAGCACTGGTTATCCGAAAATACGTTACATCACACAAGGATAGAGGGCTTTACCCTTTCATCTTTTTTTTGTAGGAAAACCTCCATGCATGGAGGAACATGCATATATGTTAGAGAGGACGTCAAACACGAAAATTTAAAGTTCACTAACCAGCTAGGGGAAGAGCAAAACTTCGAAATTTCTGCTACAGAACTGACAAATTTAAATATAATTGTTATTTGCATATATAGAAGCCCAGATGGAAACGTAACTACTTTCGTTGAAAATCTTGAGAAGGCACTTAACAGTATAAAAATAGTTAGTAAAACAACCATCATATGTGGTGATTTTAATATAGATTTCAACAAGAACTCAAAAGACAGATTAAACCTTGAGCCCTTATTAAAAACCTACAACATACATACAACTATCAAATCCCCCACCAGAGTCACCAAATCGTCAAGCAGTGCTATAGATCAGATACTAATAAATACAGATAAATATTTATACAAATCTGGAAATATGAATACAGGTTTCAGTGATCATTATGCACAGTTTATTGAATTCCCAGTAGACACTGCAGGAAATACTGAACAACAAATGACAAGAAAAGGTAGAAATTTTAGCAAGCACAACCTAGAACACTTCAGGCACTTACTGAAAAAAGAAACATGGAATGATATAGACAACTATGAGGACACATGTAAAAAGTTTGACATGTTCATGGAAATATTCTCCCATTATTTCAATATTTCTTTTCCAGTTAAAAACCAAACATTAAAAACTAAAAAAAGAAATGTTACATGGCTGACGAAAGGCATTAAAATATCATGTGCTGAAAAGAGGAGACTTTATGAAATCTCAAAAACACAAAATGTTACAGAAGAATTTCTGGTGCATTTCAAGAATTATAAGAGTGTGCTTCACAAAGTCATAAAAGAATCTAAAAAAACAACAAATGATCACCATATAAAAATGGCCAGGAACAAAATGAAAGAAGATAGTCAGAGAACAAGTAGGAAACGAGACCTCCCAAAATGTAAATCTCCAGGTAATCCAAGATGGCAAAAAAATTACAAATCCAGAAGAAGTAGCCAATGCTTTTAATACATACTTTGCAAATATTAGTGAAAAATTACTATCTGACATAAAATCTTCAAATAAAAATCCTGCTACAACACCGTCCAATCAAAATAGAAACTGCAACTCCCTATTTCTTACTCCAACCAACCCTAAGGAAATTATACTATCAAATTTTCAACAGGTGTGGATGAGATTCCAGATTATGTCATTAAAAATGTGGGGGACCTCATTGCAATACCATTAGCCCACATTTTCAACAGTTCATTAACAAATGGAGTCTTTCCTTCCTGCTTAAAGACAGTGAAACTAAAACCACTGTTCAAAAAGGGTAAGAAAGAAGACATAGCCAATTATAGACCTATTGCCTTGCTATCTACATTTTCTAAAATACTAGAAAAAATTTTTCATAAGAGGTTGCTAGATTTTCTAGATAAGTGCAAAATATTATCCACAACCCAACATGGCTTCCGGAAAGGCCGATCAACAGAAACAGCAATATATGAATTTCTGGGTGAAGTACTTGAAAAAATTGATAGTGGACAAAAAGTAACTGGCATATGCCTTGATCTGTCTAAGGCTTTTGACATCATAGACCACACTCTATTGCTGCAGAAGCTTGAAAGAATTGGTATCAGAGGTATGCCTAACAGCTGGCTTAGATCATATCTTACTGACCGCAAGCAAGTGGTAGAAATACATTTTCACAAAGAAAATAAATCAACAAGACATTATTCTGATTATAAAGCAGTAAAATATGGAGTACCGCAGGGCTCGGTACTTGGCCCCATCCTATTTTTGATATACACTCCTGGAAATGGAAAAAAGAACACATTGACACCGGTGTGTCAGACCCACCATACTTGCTCCGGACACTGCGAGAGGGCTGTACAAGCAGTGATCACACGCACGGCACAGCGGACACACCAGGAACCGCGGTGTTGGCCGTCAAATGGCGCTAGCTGCGCAGCATTTGTGCACCGCCGCCGTCAGTGTCAGCCAGTTTGCCGTGGCATACGGAGCTCCATCGCAGTCTTTAACAGTGGTAGCATGCCGCGACAGCGTGGACGTGAACCGTATGTGCAGTTGACGGACTTTGAGCGAGGGCGTATAGTGGGCATGCGGGAGGCCGGGTGGACGTACCGCCGAATTGCTCAACACGTGGGGCGTGAGGTCTCCACAGTACATCGATGTTGTCGCCAGTGGTCGGCGGAAGGTGCACGTGCCCGTCGACCTGGGACCGGACCGCAGCGACGCATGGATACACGCCAAGACCGTAGGATCCTACGCAGTGCCGTAGGGGACCGCACCGCCACTTCCCAGCAAATAAGGGACACTGTTGCTCCTGGGGTATCGGCGAGGACCATTCGCAACCGTCTCCATGAAGCTGGGCTACGGTCCCGCACACCGTTATGCCGTCTTCCGCTCACGCCCCAACATCGTGCAGCCCGCCTCCAGTGGTGTCGCGACAGGCGTGAATGGAGGGACGAATGGAGACGTGTCGTCTTCAGCGATGAGAGTCGCTTCTGCCTTGGTGCCAATGATGGTCGTATGCGTGTTTGGCGCCGTGCAGGTGAGCGCCACAATCGGGACTGCATACGACCGAGGCACACAGGGCCAACACCCGGCATCATGGTGTGGGGAGCGATCTCCTACACTGGCCGTACACCACTGGTGATCGTCGAGGGGACACTGAATAGTGCACGATACATCCAAACCGTCATCGATCCCATCGTTCTACCATTCCTAGACCGGCAAGGGAACTTGCTGTTCCAACAGGACAATGCACGTCCGCATGTATCCTGTGCCACCCAACGTGCTCTAGAAGGTGTAAGTCAACTACCCTGGCCAGCAAGATCTCCGGATCTGTCCCCCATTGAGCATGTTTGGGACTGGATGAAGCGTCGTCTCACGCGGTCTGCACGTCCAGCACGAACGCTGGTCCAACTGAGGCGCCAGGTGGAAATGGCATGGCAAGCCGTTCCACAGGACTACATCCAGCATCTCTACGATCGTCTCCATGGGAGAATAGCAGCCTGCATTGCTGCGAAAGGTGGATATACACTGTACTAGTGCCGACATTGTGCATGCTCTGTTGCCTGTGTCTATGTGCCTGTGGTTCTGTCAGTGTGATCATGTGATGTATCTGACCCCAGGAATGTGTCAATAAAGTTTCCCCTTCCTGGGACAATGAATTCACGGTGTTCTTATTTCAATTTCCAGGAGTGTATATAAATGACCTAACATCAGCCAACCAGTACCATAGCACTATCCAGTTTGCAGATGACACAAGCATATTAGTCAGCGGGAAGACTGCAGAGATACTACAGACAAGACTGTCTGAGGCATTAACAAATGTTGTAAACTGGTTCAACCAAAACAAACTAATAATAAATAAAAGCAAAACAGTAGCATTAAATTTTCATAATATCAAGAGAAACATTGAAGAGGATATAAGAATTCAGATGTCAGACACGGATATTGCAAGTGTGCCTAATACAAAATTTCTGGGGATCTGGCTACAGGATAATCTTAGATGGGAAACTCACATTGACAACATATTAAAGAAGCTAAGTACCATGTGTTATTTAATGAGAGTGCTAGAAAACTGCTGTCATAAGGACTGTCTAATGACAGTTTACTATTCTAATATACATTCTGTCCTAAAATATGGGATCACTTTTTGGGGTAACTCGCCATCCTGCCTAAAACTATTCAGGATGCAAAAAAGAATAGTGAGAATCATGGCTGGAATAAAAAGGAACAAACCATGTAGACCATTATTTAAAAGGATGGGGATTCTTCCCCTTCCATGTATTTTCCTATTTGAAAGTGCAATGTTTATAAAGAAATATACAATAACAAATCCTAGTATCCTCCCCAAAAATGAAAATGTTCATCATCATAATACAAGACAGAAAACTGACTTTCATGTACTCCATACAAAAACCAGTTTGTGCCAAAAAGGAACATTACACCATGGAAAAATTATCTACAATAAATTGCCAAGAGAAATTAAAGTAATGACAGATGTAAAAAATTTTTAAGCAGCATTAAAAGAATATCTGTTGACACATTGCTTTTATAGTGTGGAAGAGTTCCTCCAAAATCCTCGAGAGTCTAAGTGATGATTATGCAAATACTGTAACCATTAATATTGGCCTATAAATACATTCAGATGTAATTCTCAAGTTTATATTGGGGTTCAAGTATAAGTTGTATAGCGACTTGCCCAGTATATGAAGTAAAATTCTGTGAATGTAATTCTCTAGTGTACATTTCAGTTCATAGTGTGGAAGAGTTCCTCAAAAATCCTTAGAGCTTAAGAGAGGATCATGCAAATACTTTAATCATTAATATTGGCTTATACATGTATTCAGTTGTAAACTTCAAGTTTCTAATGTGGTTTAATTATAACTTACACATTGACTTGCACAGTATATGAAGTGCTGTAAAATTTTGTGAACATAATTTTCTAGTTTCTAAAGTGTTTTAATTGTAAGATATACTTTGACCTGTCCAATATCTGATGTGCTGTACTGTACATGTAAGATTTACTGGACCAAAAAATACAATACAATACAATACAATACAACACCCTCCTATGTCAACCTATTTATGGGCCATCTGGAGGAGACTTAGCCTCACAAAATGCCAAACACCTAAGCTGGTTCAGGTTCATTGATGCTATCTGCATAATCTGAACTCATTCCTTCACAACTTCGACATCTTCTCTCTCATCAACTTTAAGTGGTCCTCCTCAGCCCAGTGTGTCACCTTCGTAGATGTTAACCTCCTCCTCTCTGATGGCTCCATCCATGACTCTGTCCACATTAAACCCACCAACATAATCTGCATTTTGACAGCTGTCATCCCTTCCATGCCAAAAGATCTCTCCCATACAGCCTAGCCACCCGAGGATGCTGAGGGTCTCACTAAGGCCTTTACAAAAGGCACTATGCCCTAGACCTAATCCACAGACAGGTCTGCTGCCGTTTCACATACAACCTCAACCCTTCTATGACCCGCAAGTAGCAGCTACAAAAGAGTAGCCCCTTCGCATGCAATACCACCCTGGTCTGGAACAACTGAACCACATCCTTCCTCAGGGCTTCAATTATCTGTCATCATGCCCTGAAATGAGGGACATCCTACCCAAGATGCTTCCCACCCCTCCTAAAGTAGTTTTCTGTCACCTACCCAACATCCAGAATATCCTTGTCCATCCCTATGCCAATCCCAATCCCAACCACTTGCCACTGGAATCATATGCTCGTGAAGAAGCAAGTGGAAGACTTGCACAATTCATCCACCCAGCACTTCTTATTCCAGTACTGTCACAGGTTTATCCTACCTCTTTAGAGGCCGGGCCACCGGTGAAAGCAGCCATGTCATACACCAGTTCTGCTACAATCATTGCACAGCCTTTTATATTCTTGTTACTACCAACTAGCTGTGAACAGGATGAATAGCTATTACCAAACTGTGGCCAGGAACAAAGTGGACCACCCTGTGGCACAATATGCAGCTGAACATAACATGGTTTATTTCAACGTCTGCTTCACAACCGGACCATCTTGTTTCTCCCCTCCACCACCAGCATTTCTGAACTGCACAAATGGGAATTATCCATACAACACATTCTTTGCTCCCTAAATTATTACAGCCTCAGACTATGGTAACCTACTGCCCCATACCATCTACACAATAGTTTCTGTCCCCTCTGTCCTATCGCCTCCTTCCTATTGTCGTTCCCTCACCCTCTTTGTTTACCGATCTCTGCCAATGCACCCACCCATCTTTCTCCTTCCCTGTTACTCTCTTATTATACTCCCTGTGCCCCTCCCTCCCCCCTCCCCCCTCCCCACCTTCATGCCCCACAGTCTCTCGATGCTGTGTCTGTTGGCACTCTAGTTGCTGCACATTTTGCCAGACAGTGCCGTTCTCTCCCCCCACTTGTATCCTGCTATCCCTTCCCCTTCCCCACTCCCTTCAGATTCCTACTTCTATGTGACAGTTGCATTCCAGTCCAAGTTTCTGAGATGGTGGCCATGTGTCCATAAGATGTGCTTGCTTGTTTGATTGAATGTGTGTATTTCCTTCTCTGAAGGAGGTTTTGGCTGAAAGCTAAATATGTAACTGTCTTTCCATTGTGCCTGTCTGCAACTCAATGTGTCATCTGTATGGTGAACAGAAATCTATCTTTTTCTTATATTGTTGATATTCCAACCTGGAGTTTCCATTGTTTTATTGTTTGATAATTTTTTCCCCATGATTCATTAATTTCATTGCAAATTTTCATCTTGCTAATTGGGATAAACTCTTTTGGACAAGATTGCTATTTTTTTTTTTTTTTTTTTTTTTTTTTTTTTTTTTTTTTTTTTTTTTTTTGAAGTGAGTCAGTAAATAACTCTTCTCCAACATTATCCAAACTGTGCACAAAACACTCCTACTGCTAACTTCCAGATTTGCAACTGAAGGTTAGAGAATTCACATACGGTTTTGTTCCGTACATTTTCAGTGACTCAGTGTGAGAATCATTAGTACATATAGTAGACTCTAACATTTCATTTGCAACTTACTTTTGAACTTTCCTCTGACAACTTAATGAATAACAAGGAACCATCTTCCTCCTCATCCAAAGAAAATTTCAATCCAACAAAATTTACCAACATTTTCATTTTCATTTCTCTTAATTTCACAGTCATCAATAACATCAATTACATTACAAATACTAATTACATCTTCATCTACTACATGTTTCTCACCCTGCTCTCGTTCCACTACTTCACTCTCAGAAAATATCTCATTTCAGTTATCATCACTAGTCTATTAAAAATCATCACTAGTCTATTAAAATTTTTCCCCGTATTGACATTGTGAATTTTTTTCCAGGTCTCCTTCCTGCAACTCATAATTAAAAATTTTTGTTCTTCTTTTATTGTGATCTTTAACCCAGTCTTGCCGGAAATTACTCCAAAACTCTTGATCCACACTAATTTTATTAATTTGGTGTCCTTGTGTATTTACCCTTCTCTTGTAGCAACCATTCTGTGTTTGATATCAGTGGCCATTATTGGGCCATAAATTAAATTTATTACTCTTCGCTCTCATATTGTGGACCTTCAACAGTGTTACCATAAATTTACCAGCTTAGTAATTTTAGTGCCCTGACAGAAATGCTGAGGTGGATGTTGACTATGAATCCAGTTTCTATTACTTTGTTCATATTCCCTGTCACATTGTCTCCCTCTATATCAAATTCTCTTGGTGGTTTCTGTGATTATTACCTCCATTTCTCCCACGATAATTATTATTTTCTCAGCTCCCATTGTAAACAACCCATACTTTGTCATTTCTATAAAAAGCTCTATGCAACTTACCTACCTATTTAAGAAACTGTACAACCAATTTGTCAGGCCCATACACCAACTCTCATTGAACATTCTCAGGTAACCTTCTCATTGGTTCATCAATTTGTGTCAGTTTATCAAAAAGTTGTTTAGATGAACAATACTAACCCTTGTCCTCCGTAACCTGGTCCATTGAGGAATTTGCTTTTCATTGTAGCATTTTCTGACTTTGGTCAACATTTATCAAAGAAGCACTTTTAAAAATCTTGATATGTTAAATCCCATGTTCAAGTCTGATTTCCCCAAGATAGTGCCTTTACATCCAAATGTCCTTTTGCAAATTAACTCTAACAGTCAGGTCTGGAATGAAATTGTCTTTATATTATTTCAATAAATGAACAGGATGCAACCTGTCATCCCCAGTAAAACTTTTAATTGACATATTAGACAAAACAAAATGTTACAACCTATGTTAAACAAATTTTTGCTGCTACTCCTTCAAGTAAATGATGACACTGTTTTTGAACCTCAAGCAAATTATTCTCCAAGTGTGACACACTATTCTTACATTCACTGTCTCTGTCAAAAATGGTCTTTTCAACACTAACAGCTTTTTCATTTATGTTATAAAATTTCAGCAGTATGATGTTTCTAGCTATTCCACTTCCTAAACCATTTTTAGACTCAGTATTAATATCATCATGTCATTCATAAATTGTTCTGATAATGGTTTGTCTGTTGCCTCTACTGAGTATTCCATATTCTGATTTTGAAGTCCTAAACCTTAATCATCCTCCTCAAATAACGCCTGGACTGAACCATTTATCTCTCTTCTTAGGACCATTTTCAAAGTTTTAACAATAATAGAAGTCTACAAAATTATGTTTCACATGCAAAGGAGAGTTATAACTAATAATTTTTTGTCACTGCACTCTACCTGATATGATAATTAGATAAGAAAGCTGAAATAATGTAATTAACTTCCACTGTTGTGTTTCAGTTGCATCCTCTTTCTTATTCAGTCCTATTGTTCACAGATGTTAATTGCTTTTCCATTTTGTGTCCATTCTGTTGACTTTTGCATTCATTATAATTTTTTTCACTTTTAGGTTATCTGTAGAATACGTCAGTGATTAATATTTGCTCGTACAAAATTGATATCCCAGGATGAGGCATCCGTGTTTAATGTGCTGATTCAATACTGTATATACAATGATTTGTTCATGGAATGGATGTTTCTCATTGTTCTGAATGGAATTGCATTGAAGGTTACATTCACTTTACTGACATATAGTTTTAACTGATTACCTTGAAGATGGCTTTTTTGTATCCTTTAGAGGTGTGATAAAGCCACAGGTTTGCTTTGTACAAACAAAACCCACTGACAGAAGGATTCTGAAAGTCTGGTGAATCTCTATCTACTAAATGTAATAAATATCTGCACTTTGAGTAATTGTATTTTAATTCTTCAAACATTGGAATAATAAAATGTAATAATCATTAGCTTCTAAGAGCTATCAGTTAAAACTATATGTCTGTTTTCTATCTCGTCCAAGATGGGAAGTCAGTCACTTTTCTCATCTTTATTCAATGTTTTTAACAGTGTCACTTTTTTAAGCTTTTGTCCCATGCCTGTTTTGCTCCTTTAGGAAAAAATAAATTATTTACATTTGTTTCCCAGTTCCTGTATACTGTTTGTTCATTAACGATTTGGGATGCCCCAGTAATCAAAGTAGATAAAATCTAAACTGAAATTTGAGATAGATTGTGGCCTTTTTATATTTTGCACTACTTTTATTAGTGTCAAATATTCCTCTACTAGTTGATAAAACCAGCTTTGTCTGGGTATTCAATCTGCCAGTTTTCTTTTAGAAACAAAAACAACAATTAGTTGTGTTTGTAGTGTAATATGAGAAAAATTTCATTTCCATGTATTTATGAAAACGCCTTTGAAATTATGAAACAGTCATACAAAAAATATGCATAATGTACAAATGTATTAAGTGCAGTACCCAAATTAAGAAACATAGTATGCAAAATACAATTTCTCTGTAATATTTATTTCTGTATGCTGGGCACAACTGCTTCACGTGTGCACAACACAATTTTGTAAACATCTCTATGACAACACCTCTTCATAATGCTATAGATATCTATTGTTTTTCCCAATAGCCATTTGCACTTCACAGTTGAAACCTGTCAAAAGCACTGCCAGGTGTTAGAGATTTCCTTAAGTTGACTTGACTGTAGGAGTGACTTAGTAGCAGACAACAGATGTATTAAAACTACATGCTTGATGCAGCATTTTTTCATGCATGTCAGTGTCAATGACATCATATTGGTTGAACTATGATATATTTATGTGGGTAATTCAGTAGCACATGTAGATACTGCCTCCGAAATGTGTTGTGAATAGAGTTAATAACTAAAAAGTAATAAATTTAAACGTCATGCACAATGTGAAAATTTTTTACCCACCTCAGTGTTCATGATGACATATCTCCTGAACTATGCATGATATAATTTTTTAGGTGCATTTAGTGGCATTTGTGGATATTTTCTATGAGATTTATTGTGAGTAGAGTTAGTAACACAGAAATAACAAATTTAAATGTCATGCATGATGTAGCATTTTTTTACAAATTTCATTGTTGATGGCATCATACCTTGTTAGCTGTGGTAGGCAGGTGGTTTTTTTCCCAACAGCAATTATTGCCTGACTGTAAGGGGTATGTATACCAAGTTTGGTTGAAATTAGTCTACTGTTTTAGGAGGAGATGTGGAACATATACACATATGCACATCCATTTTTATAACGTGTGGGTTACAACTGCTTCTATTTTTGTTCCAGATTCTAATTTTTCTGTAGCAACAAAACTGCTGTAGTGATACTTCATTTGATTTTGAAAATAGACTTTTTGAGATGGGAAAATGCAAGTTCCTTAGTGACTGGCTTGAAAAGATATAGTTTTAAATGCAGAGCTACTGCACAGGAAAAATTTAGTCAAAGAGAAATGTTTTGCAGTGTGTGTTCTTGCTCTATTAATTTTGAGACAAAAGGTTTTCAGGCAGCTTTTAACCAATCAAGTCCAATAAAAATTAAGTGTAACTTTCAAATTAAATGTGGACCACATCAGTTACATTTAGAACTCCCATTCAGACTTAACCTTTAAGATCAGTATGTGCATCAACAATACATGCATTAAATATCAAGGATAGTTCCACCACTGTTGAATTGATTTGCTCAATGAATTCATTGATTACCAAGTACCCTATGCATTCATCAAATGATACTATAACATTCTTAAGATGATGTTCCGTTGGTAGTGTTCCTGAAAAGCTTTCACTCTGATCTCAGAAAATGAGGTACCTAATAACTGATGGACAGTACCATACTTCCAGAAACATATATTAGAAGAAACATGTTCATCATGTTACATATTGAGTTATGGTGAAGCAGCCAATTTTAAAGCTAAAAAAGCATACCAGCAAAGTGAATGATGAAACGTTACATCAGAAATTACATGAAGCACTTTCTGAAGCCAACTTGTCCCTAAATAAATGCCTTATGCTGGGATTAGACAAACCTAATCTAAATTAAAAATGTTTAGCCCTTTAGATAGTGATGTCCAGGAGGCCCGAGGTAGAGAACTTATAAGCACTGGAGCGTGCAACATCCAATCAATCCTTAATGCCAGTGTAAAGGCTACAGAGTTTGTAAGTGAAGAAGCACCTGAATTTCTAATCAATATTTACCATTATTTTGACAGTTGGCCTGTTCACTGGGAAGAATTTGAAGGAGTTCAGTCTTTGGTTTAACATTCCACATCACAAGTTGTATAGGCATACAGCCAAAAGGTGGCTTGCTTTAGGACCTTCAGCCAACAGGATTTTGGAACAGTGGGATGGTATTCAGTACTACTTTCTTAAGCATATACCTCTAAAAAAATTCTTTTGCAGTCCAAATTCTACAACATCATTGTGAATGCTTTAATAAAACCCTCAGTGAAAGCAGAACTTAATTTCATAATTTCTTTCTGAAATTCTCCATAATGAACTCTTGACACTGGACAGTCTGTTTCCTCTTGACCAATGAGTTATTAGCAGGCAAGTAACAGAAAAGCTTAGTAAACTGGAAGAGTGTGACAAGGTGTGGTTTCTGAATAATGCCCCAAAACATATGTCACAGCTTGCAAACAAGTGATGGAAGAGACATGCCTATCAAGAGTGCCATTGAAAAGTTTTAGGTTTTTAGATCCCAAAGAAAGAACAAAGAGCAGAAGTTACAGTGAGATTTTAAAGACTGAAAAAATGATCACACCTGATGTCCAGTAATATTACTTATTAAATGAATGAAATGTTCTACAGTTTGAAAAAGATGATAACAAAGATTTTGACAACTACTGGGACAGCAGCACATCTCAAAAAGAGACTCACCTTTCATAGAGTTAAAGTATCCAAATGTTATAAAACTTGTTGTGCCACAGAAATGCAAACATAGAGAGAAGGTATTCCATTTTGAAGCACATATTAGGAGAAATAAGGCATTGAAGACTGAAAGATTTTTAAATTGTGTTTTGACTGTGTGGGATGCTTTTGGACAATACACCCTTTTTTTTCTCTGTCCATTGACTCACAGATCGTTAGGTATGGACAGCAAGCTTTTGCAAATTATACTGCTTACAAGGAAGACTGTGAAAGGAAAAGGAACTGGAATTAGAAGGAAAACAAAAAGAGGAACAAAACTAAAGTCATCTTGAAGAGGAGATTTGAAAGATGAAGGATGTGAAAAATTCAGTTGACAATGAGGCAGTTGCTCTCAAAGGAAAAAACCGGCAACTATCTATCGAGATATGAGAACGTTTCTCTCAAGCTTCATCTAAACTGAAGGAAGCACTTAAAGAAAATTATTTAAAGGAGGCAAAATTGACACAGAGTATGTTTGAGGGTGCACAAATCATGAAACTGGAAGAAAGAGTACAAAAAGTGGAGGTGGAAACCATTCAAAAAAATATTGATACAAGGAAGTATAGTATGATTCCTCTATTTCTGCCAAGATTCCAAAAAAACAGTAATATAAAAATATTTTGTTGATGTTTTCCTAATATTGAGGTGTAGAATATCAATAACTGTAAAGATATGATTTATATTTTGTTTGTAAATTACAGCTACCAATTACAAATACCAAATTACCAGTGTACCTCCATATAATAATAAATTTGTGTGAAGGCAAAAATGGCCATACCCCATCCAGGCTCTTAATAGAGACATCTGTTATGGTCGTAACTGTGCTTTTTGGCATGGGTTATCAAAAATGGAAACAAGGCATTTGTGCCATATCCGTTTAATGAAATAATTTGTCACCTTTTAATCACTTGTATAAAATACTTTTATCACCTTTCAATCATCTTTTTCAAATATTTTGTCACCTTTCGCAACTCCATTACTCACGACTTCCTGCAAGTATTCACAAAGAAGAAGTGCAAAGCTAACATTTGAAGCAAACAGGTTTGAATCATTGTCAAAGACATTATCTGACAGCTATTTAGCAAAACTCGATAGATTATAAGTAAGATTTTTGTGTTAAATCCTCAAAAGTTGGTGGGGAGGCTTGCGTGCCTCAATGATACAGATAACCGTACTGTAGGTGCAACCACAACAGAGAGGTATCAGTTGTGAGGCCAGACAAATGTGTGAATCCTGAAGAGGGGCAGCAGCCTTTTCAGTAGTTGCAGAGGCAGCAGTCTGGATGATTGACTGATCTGGCCTTGTAACACTAACCAGAATGGTCTTGCTGTGCTGGTACTGTGAACAGCTGAAAGCAAGGGGAAACTACAGCCATACTTTTTCCCGAGGGCATGCAGCTTTACTGTATGGTTAAATGATGATGGCGTCCTCTTGGGTAAAATATTCTGGAGGTAAAATAGTCCCCTATTTGGATCTCCAGGCGGGGACTACTCAGGAGGACGTTGTTATCAGCAGAAAGATAACTGCCATTCTACGGGTCAGAGTGTGGAATGTCAGGTCCCTTAATTGGGCAGGTAGGTTAGAAAATTTAAAAAGGGAAATGGATAGGTTAAAGTTAGATATAGTGGGAATTAGTGAAGTTCGGTGGCAAGAGGAACAAGACTTTTGGTCAGGTGAATACAGGGTTATAAATACAAAATCTAATAGGGGTAATGCAGGAGTAGGTTTAATAATGAATAAAAAAATAAGAGTGTGAGTAAGCTACTATAAACAGCATAGTGAACGCATTATTGTGACCAAGATAGATACAAAACCCACACCTACCACAGTAGTAAAAGTTTATATGCCAACTAGCTCTGCAGACGATGAAGAGATTGCTGAAATGTATGATGAGATAAAAGAAATTATTCAGATAGTGAAGGGAGACGAAAATTTAATAGTCATGGGTGACTGGAATTCGGTAGTAGGAAAAGGGAGAGAAGGAAACATAGTAGGTGAATATGTAATGGGGGTGAGGAATGAAAGAGGAAGCCGCCTGGTAGAATTTTGCACAGAGCATAACTTAATCATAGTTAACACGTGGTTCAAGAATCATAAAAGAAGGTTGTACACATGGAAGAAGCCTGGAGATACTGACAGGTTTCAGATAGATTAGGGGTATAATGATCAGACAGAGATTTAGGAACCAGGTTTTAACTTGTAAGACATTTCCAGGGGCAGATGTGGACTCTGACCACAATCTATTGGTTATTAACTGTAGATTAAAACTAAACAAACTGCAAAAAGGTGGGAATTTGAGAAGACGGGACCTGGATAAACTGACAGAACCAGAGTTTGTAGAGAGTTTCGGGGAAAGCATTAGGGAACGATTGACAAGAATGGGGGAAAGAAATACAGTAGAAGAAGAATGGGTAGCTTTGAGAGATGAAATAGTGAAGGCAGCAGACGATCAAGTAGGTAAAAAAACAAGGGCTAATAGAAATCCTTGGGTAACAGAAGAGATACTGAATTTAATTGATGAAAGGAGAAAATGTAAAAATGCAGTAAATGACGCAGGCAAAGAGGAATACAAACGTCTCAAAAATGAGATCGACAGGAAGTGCAAAATGGCTAAGCAAGGATGGCTAGAGGACAAATGTAAGGATGTAGGGGCATATATCACTAGGGGTAAGATAGATACTGCCTACAGGAAAATTAAAGAGACCTTTGGAGAAAAGAGGATGACTTGCATGAATATCAAGAGCATAGATGGAAACCCAGTACTAAGCAAAGAAGGGAAAGCAGAAAGGTGGAAGGAGTATATAGAGGGTCTATACAAAGGTGATGTTCTTGAGGACAATATTATGGAAATGGAAGAAGATGTAGATGAAGATGAAATGAGAGATATGATACTGCATGAAGAGTTTGACAGAGCACTGAAAGACCTAAGTCAAAACTAGGCCCCGAGAGTAGACAGCATTCCATTAGAAATACTGATAGCCTTTGAAGAGCCAATCCTGACAAAACTCTACCATCTGGTGAGCAAGATATATGAGACAGGCAAAATGCCCTCAGACTTCAAGAAGAATATAATAATTCCAATCCCAAAGAAAGCAGGGGTTGACAGATGTGAAAATTACTGAACTATCAGTTTAGTAAGCCACGGCTGCAAAATACTAACTGGAATTCTTTATAGACAAATGGAAAAACTGGTAGAAGCTGACCTCGGGGAAGATCAGTTTGGATTCCGTAGCAATGTTGGAACACGTGAGGCAATACTGACCCTACGACTTGTCTTAGAAAATAAATTAAGGAAAGGCAAACCTACATTTCTAGCATTTGTAGACTTAGAGAAAGCTTTTGACAATGTTGACTGGAATACTCTCTTTCAAATTCTGAAGGTGGCAGGGGTAAAATACAGGGAGCGAAAGGCTATTTACAATTTGTACAGAAACCAGATGGCAGTTATAAGAGTCAAGGGGCATGAAATGGAAGCAGTGGTTGGGAAGGGAGTGAGACAGGGTTTTGGCGGCCTCTCCCCGATGTTATTCAATCTGTCTATTGAGCAAGCAGTAAAGGAAACAAAAGAAAATTTTGGAGTAGGAATTAAAATCCATGGAGAAGAAATAAAAACTTTGAGGTTCGCCGATGACATTGTAATTCTGTCAAAGGCAGCAAAGGACCTGGCAGAGCAGCTGAACGGAATGGACACTGTCTTGAAAGGAGGGTACATGATGAACATCAACAAAAGCAGAATGAGGATAATGGAATGTAGTAGAATTAAGTCGGGTGGTGCTGAGGGAATTAGATTAGGAAATGAGACACTTAAAGCAGTAATGGAGTTTTGCTATTTGGGGAGCAAAATAACTGATGATGGTCGAAGTAGAGAGGATATAACATGTAGACTGGCAATGGCAAGGAAAGTGTTTCTGAAGAAGAGAAATTTGTTAACATTGAGTATAGATTTAAGTATCAGGAAGTCGTTTCTGAAAGTATTTGTATGGAGTGTAACCATGTATGGAAGTGAAATGTGGACGATAAATAGTTTGGACAAAAAGAGAATAGAAGCTTTCGAAATGTGGTGCTACAGAAGAATGCTGAAAGTTAGGGGGGTAGATCACATAACTAATGAGGAGGTATTGAACAGAATTGGAGTGAAGAGAAATTTGTGGCACAACTTGACTAGAAGAAGGGATCAGTTGGTAGGACATATTCCGAGGCATTAAGGGATCACCAATTTAGTATTGGAGGGCAGCACAGAGGGTAAAAATCGTAGAGGGAGACCAAGAGATGAATACACTAAACAGATTCAGAAGGATGTAGGTTGCAGTAGGTGCTGGGAGATGAAGGAGCTTGCACAGGATAGAGTAGCATGGAGGGCTGCATCAAACCAGCCAACAATTTTATAAGAACATTTGAATTGAATTGATGAAATGAAATTCCTGATACCAATAGTATCGAAGTGTGAATATGTCTCTGGTTTGATTACTGTGAATATGTCTCTGGTTTGATTACATTACATCACAGCATGCACATGCATCCACACACACACACACACACACACACACACACACACACACACACAAACAAACAGATTGTCAATGTGATGGCACATGTGTGTACAAAAACAAACAAACAAACACACACACACACACACACACACACACACACACACACACACACACACATTGTCAACACAATGGCATGTGTGTGTGTGTGTGTGTGTGTGTGTGTGTGTGTGTGTGTATGTGTGTGTGTCTGTTTGTTTTTGTACTTTAGGTCGACAAAAGTTTTATTCTGAAAGTATCTTTCTCTTTTGTCTGTGCCTGTCAATGACTCAATGCATCTGCCATTTGGTGAGTGGTCTCAATTACTCCTAAAGTACTTGCATTAAGCCAGAACTTTCCTTATCATATGAATTTGTAACCAGTTTAAGTAACAAAGAACATCAAACATATACAGAGAAGGAATATGGAATGTTTTACTAGTGAGAGACTTACAGAAATGCTGCAAAATTCCTACTGGCAGACACACTAAGAAAGACACTTCATATCCCATGCTTGCTCATAAAATTCCAAGAATCTGCTTTCAGGAAGATTTATACAAGCATTCTTCAGCCCCTACAATTTGCTTCTGTACAGATCTTAAAGATAAAAGTAGATTAATAATAGCATGCATAGAGGAATCCAAGGTGGCATGCTTGGCACAATTCATTCTGTGGGTGAAATGGGAAAAAACTGCAAAGTATGCCACCATAAAAGTGCCCTCTGCTACTTGTTTTACAGTCATCCATGGAGTATAGATGCTTGCCCTGAGAATCATCCCAATAAATAGTAGCCTGGCATTTGTTTTCCACATGTGAGACAGCTGCACTGAGGCACACTCAGTTACATTTGCTTACAATGATTGTGATGGTGATGATGATGATATGTAATTCTACATCAAAATGCAGGTACCAGTATCTGACAAGCAGTTAGACACTTGTATGATTACTTATTTTATGAGCACATGCTATATTAATTAAGCAAAGAATGGAGCTAGACCCTTTGTGTTTTGCAGGTCTTTAAACAAGACATTCACTCTATGTACAGCCTCCTGCATCTTATGAATACAGACATTTCACGGTTGTGCTTGCTGAATTCCACAATGATGTAGGATCTGATCAAACTATTCATGATATTGTGTTACAAAATGTACCATAGAATTTTTGCAGCAGACTGATGTGAAAGAGGTAAAAGTCATTATTCTTCCTGAAAGCAAGACACATTTATGAAAAAGCCTGTTGTACAGCCACCTACAGTAATGCCAGGATAGCAATGATGGAATCATGTACCCTCATTGAAAATGGCTGAAAAACCATCTATGATGAAAAACGTATTGCTCTTTCATCTGGTTTCTTTAATCCTATGTTTTCCTAGGAAATAAGGGCAAAGCTGGAATTACTATTAGGGCAGATTTGGTCCTCCAGGTTTCTCTCTTCAAATTGAGAAATTCACCTGTCATATGAAACTAAAAAGGACATTGATTCCTCCATCTGTTTATATGAGCATAATAACAGATTGTAATGAACCTCACATTTTGGATGCAGCCATATGTTATCTCATATTAACTTCGAGAAAAAATACAGTGTTGCTTTACATTACATAAAGCAACAATCCTGTGGCCTACAATCATACACAAATAGTGCACTACAACTCATTTATTTACAATGATGTCACAATTTACAAATATTTAAAAAGTTTCACTTTTTGTTAATTTTTGTACATAATTTTTCCTTAATGACTATTCACTGTAACAGTAAATACAGTAGCCAAAAATAAGCACTGATTCTTTGAAAGATTTGCAAAGAATCACTTTCACATCATTTTCTGCACTCTGGTCGCACCTGATCAGAGTGTTCCATTGGAAAGAAATTTGAGAGGCTGAATTGTACCTGCAGAGCAATGTAAGTTCTCTGCTTCAAGACTTATTAAAATGGGCCTTCCTGGTACATCTAGCAGCTCTAATTCCATACCTCAGACCAGCCTTGCATCCATTCAATTGTCTGCCTCCTGTCTCATCAAAAGTAGGACTACCTGTGAAAGTAGTCATGTGATCTACAAACTAAGCTGCAATCACTGAGCTGTTTTCTATATGGACATGACAACTAAAAAACTGTCTGTTCCCATAAATGGTCACTGACAAATTGTGACCAAGAGACAGCTGGACCACCCAATTGCTAAACATGCTCCCAACACAACATGCTTCACTTCAATGATTGCTTTACAACCTCCACCATTTGGATCATTTCTACAAACACCAGCTTTTTTTAATTGTGTGGGTTGGAACTTTCCTTGTGATATATTCTACATTGCCGTAACCCCCCCCCCCCCCCCCCTACAACTGGCATCAATCTTTGCTAGTCCCTGACCTCCATTTACCTATCCCCTTCCCTGCTCCCACATCAGTACAATATAGACTTCCATTCCACCAATGCACCTAGTAGTCTTTTGTCCCTTCAATATCTCTCCTCCCATCCCCTCAAACCTCCTGACTGCATCTAGCAGCCCTACCCTGTCACTAGTATGTCCCTGCACACTGCCACAAACTGTACTATACATTCTCCACCCTACCATGCTATCCCTTCCACCTCCCCACCCCATGCCTCCACCTTGCCCTCACCACCTGATTGCTACAGTTACAACTCTGTTCAGCCATAGCGGCCAGAGACAGTGGTCATATGTGTGGGTAGTGCTTGGGTGAATGTGTTGTGTGCTTTCTACTTCAGAAGACCTTTTGGCTGAAAGCTAAAATGCATAGCAGTCTTTTTTTGTGTCTATCTGCAACTCAACGGCTCCTCTATGTGGTGAGTAGTGATATGTCCATTTCATAATATTGTCACTAGTATCGGTGTATTTTAATTATGTGTTCTGGTGTCAGCAATTTTTTACTCACATTTTTTATAATCTACATTTTTTTAACTAAATAATATCCTCACTGAGAACTTTTACAGTGGTGTTACTCTTTTCTTTATAGTATGTATGCATGATATCTCATTTTGTACTGTATCAATAAGTGTGTGCTCCGTGTGTTTACTAAAACATGTTCAGTTGACAGTTGGTCTATGGAAACTACGTCTGTTCACCACCTCACCACTGTTGCCTTGTCCAGTGGAAATGTTTGGTATGGTTCAATATGGGCATTTGTATCTTATACTTGTGTCATCAGCAGCAATTGCAGTATATGAATAGTCCTTTTCTACTTTTCAAATATCATAATCAGCAACAGAAATAGTTTGAGTATCATACATCATGTTTTATCTTATTTTACATTCTCATGTTTTACTTTCCCTAGCCTGGGAATGAATTATCCATGGCTCATTCTTTCTTTTGTAATTATTTTCCTGTCCCTGTAGTAATTATCTGTCCAGTCACTTTCTGTGTTCTATTCTCTGGCCCTCTGTAGACATTCATCCACATTTGCTTATTTTCCGTTAATAAGTTCTGAAAGCTGAATTTTTCTCTGTTTTGGAGGTCTTCATCTATTATACTCATCTGATCTAAGTTTTCCTTCATATTATTGATTCAAATATTTTTCTACTTTTAGTCACTGGAATTATGCAAAATTTGTTTGGTTATTCCACATACTCCAGTTTGTTTCACATCAAGTGGAAGGTATACATTCAGTAGTTGTTACTATAGCCAAGTTGTGTAAGAAGATCTCTGATAGCTGGCAGCACTCTTGCAAGCATTCAACTGTGAAATGTAAACAGCTCCACTTGAAAACTACAGTAGTCTGTGGAATTGCAACAACACTGAGACATTCCCATAGAGTCATTTACAAAACTACGTTATGTGAAGGGTTAAGGTAAGCACACAAAGCTGCCATACCCATCAAACCATAACTGTTAGGGATCTACTAACCCCAACTCGACTATAGACTTCATATATGGCAATGGGACACTGTCTTTTAAGGTGGAAACATTTTAAAACTGAAGACCAAAGAGTAATGTTGGAAACTGCACAAATGGATCAGAGGAAAGATTAGAATGAAAGACATAATTGTGACCTTGATGAGGCACATAGCCAGACAAATAGATGGTATATGGACTAATGAAGTTCTTTACTGGATTCCAAAAACTAAAAAGGATCAAGATAACAATGAAATAGAAATCAGGCATTTGATACTTGAAACACTGGTGCACATAGCTGTGTAGACAGCACTGTTTGTAGTCACATTAAAATTTGGGACCATTAGCTTCAATATTTCATGATTCCTGTATCAACTATTACCAGAGGACTGAATATTCTCTGTCAAGCAGAGCTCTCTCTCATTAGCATGGCCAGCCAGTGTGGCTGAGCAGTTCTAGGCGCTTCAGTCTGGAACCACATGACTGCAACGGTCGCAGGTTCAAATCATGCCTCGGGCATGGATGTGTGTGATGTCTTTAGGTTAGTTAGGTTTAAGTAGTTCTAAGTTCTAGGGGACTGATGACCTCAGCTGTTAAGTCCCATAGTGCTCAGAGCCATTTGAACCATTTATTAGCATGAGAGACTTTACCCCATGTTTTTCTTTTTGTTCCTGTTCAATTTTATTTTGATTTATCATTGGAGAAAACAGTAAGATAGATGAATTCTGTTCAAAAAATTCTGGAACTATGTCCGCAGAATTTTTCTGCACTTTTGCTTATTGTGCATGGTCTCCTTTGAAATTCTCTCCTTTACATTTGATACATTGCTCTCGACATCGTTTCCATTTCTGGAAGCATTCTTGGTATGCTTCTTGCTGGATAGTGCGAAGCGCTGTCTTCAGTTTTTCTTTTATCTCATCTGTCATTGCAAATCTATGTCCATTAAAGGTGGTTTTCAGTTTTGGATATAAAAAGAAGTCTGCAGTATGTGGGGCGGCGGATAAAAGTTTGTAAAAATATAATTTTCTGTATAAACGCTTGCATGTAGAATCAGTTTCTAGCTTTTAGAATGTTGTTAATGCTGTCTTTTGCCGTTCTCAACACTGGCTCTCTATTTACTTCGTGGCCCCCAGAAAGTGATTTAATAAAACTTGGAGCCAGTAAATAGATATCCTAGTGCCCACTTTACCTGAGAATGTTATTATAGCTGCAGCTTATAGCTCTGAGGAATTAGGAGATTGTCCGGGATTTCTAATCAAAAACGGTTTTCCAAAATAGTTGAGTATATTCTGAAATTCACTGATAAAAACCACAAGTATCCCTACAACCTAACTAACAGAGCAGTTCAGAGTCTAATGCGCTGATGCAACTATAAATGTCCGAATTAAATGTTAAAAAAGAATGCTCGCCATAATTTGATGAAAATACTTCATCAAACGCCACGCTAAATATTTGGTAGAATGTCTGTCCCGCGACGGCACGTGAAAATATGACAACACGCAATTGAAGCTAGATAATGAAAATCATTCCAGAATTAACACTTCACATGAAATGTTTTCATGGTTCCGCATATCTCTAGTAACTTAATACGGCACCCGAGGCTGTTGGTAGCAGATACACTGATGCGACGCGACTACCGACACAGATGGCGTGTCATTCAGCGTCTGGAGAGAACTGGGGCCTTGCTTCCTCGCGCAGTGTTCTTATATATAAAGCCGCGGTGCGGACGGCTGAGGGAACGCCTGATCAAATCCGCTCTCCCGACTAGCCGCTGGGCTAGTAACGCACCACTTCAAGTTACATAATAATTTACAGCTTCTTTGGCTGATGGCCGAAGAAGCTCTTAATTTAAATGTGCATTCAGCACGCAGGTAAGTATTGATAATAAAATTTTGACGTGGCTAAGTTAAATACTTTGAGCGAGAGAATTAATTAAATTACACTGCACGCAGCAGATGAGCTCTGAACTGTCCCTTTTGAGATCCGCTATCGCTATAATTTTATAGGTATTAAAAAGAAACTTTACACATCTTCATAATCATAGCGGACCTCCAACCTATTTAAATCTAAACATCCTAGCCTTATTTACTAGCCTACTTAATCTATCTTGCTTCCTTCAGTTTTGAGATGAAAACCAGAAAATCATGAATTTCCACTAAAATCTTAATATGTGAAATCCAAAGTACTGATTTTATTAAATCATTATGAAAGATGAATCTAAATATAAATTTTGAAGTCTCTAGCTCTTTTCTGTTGCGCCAATGATTTTTCCAGAAAAACGTCCAAATCTCGGAAATGGCTGAAGTTATCGAACTGATATTTAACACACATTAATTTAGTATTATTTCTGACATGCTAGAAAAGTTTTAGCTCATTTGCTTGATTTTTAAGGTATTGCGCAACATTTATGACGTCAGAGCTAGTTACAGCAGACTGGCTGGCACATAATGGAAACTGATGTGAATTTACTACAACGTGAGTAGGCTGCTTCCCTACATCACCCTCTACTTGAATTTTTTGTTTATGAATGTTAATGAATGAAAAAAAATTTAATTACAAAAAGGGAAGCAAGAGTACAGTTTAACTCCCTATGAAAAATCAAAATTGAAATATAAACCTGTATAAACATTAAAGAAAACTGATTACCTACATTAATTATTTAAATTGTTTACATGTTCACTGCCTTTTAAACAATGTCATTACTCAAAATTTTAAGCAAAGTCAACGAAATATTTTGGCATACATATTGCCTTAGACAAATAAACAACTACAAATTGAAAAATTATGAAAATCTTAGATCCATTAAATACATTAAATACATTTTTACATACACAAATTCAAAGAAAATAACATGATACATAAACAGATGATTATCTCTTAGCAGTCTTTTCTAAACCTGAAAGAAAAAGTTCACAAATAATTTTTACACACGTGGTTGTAGCCGCTTTGGCTGGCGTCCTACACTTCTATTCACAAGGGTAGAGGAGGGGAAGTTGCTATGGTGTGCGTCCTTCACGTTCTCTCTAAATTACATGGGGGAAAGGGGAGGGGTCACTGTGAGTTGTGTCCAAGTCACTCCACGCTTTCACGCAGCTACCAGGCTGCCATTATCTGGTTTGTCCTGTAGAACAAACAAAAAGAGTGCCTCAGACTCTGTTCACTTAATCTCTATGTGTGGGTCACAATGAAATGGGGATATATATACATTTTATCCTTCAGTATGTTGCTGGAACAAAGTTAACAGAATTTTTTCAGTATTACTCTCGCGGTTACTTAACTGTCATAAAATCGTTAAACAAATGGCTCAAAACGCCTTTGGTCATGTACTAGAGAAAATCTATGCTCAAGGCATACAATCATGAATCATATTTAATCTGAATTTATTATTTCTGGGCCGGAACACTGAACCAATGCTCGGTACATTCCTAATACATTTGTATTTTAAACACTTAACTGACTCATCTTTGATTACCTTATTCTTAGAGATAGTATGAGTATGATTAGTGGTTGTTTTCTCAGCTTCCATGTACATGTGAGTAACTTTTGGTAATAGTACAGTTGTGAGTGTTCCAAAACACACTACGTTTTGTTGACTACTAAATCCACTTATTGGTCCTCTGCTGTTGTCAGTTCCACATCTGCAATTACGTACTTACTTACTTTGAAGTGTATTTATGCGGAGCTAAAATAATATTTTACGTCTGCCATTATGTACTTACTTACTTTGCTAGTGTATGAACTTAAGTAATACTCACTCCATTAATATTTAAAGCATAGGACAGCACATTTATTTCATATTCATAGTGTATTGTAGTTGATTAGTTTGCTCACGTGGCAATCCATTTCCCCTCGATCGGACGCTGAAACCTCAGGTAGTCTCTCTCGGACCTACCACTAAACTGCATCAAGTAATTATGGACGAACGTAATGCTAAATTCCTTAAACCTATAGGACACCATGAGCTGCTCTGTCTCATCTAACATAAGGGTACCTACGGTCGCATTCACGCCTCCAACTCGTAACCTCAATACGTGTAGGTGTATCCTGTCACACACTACACTAAAATAATGGCCAGCTCCAACCTTATAAATACTTCAGGGACGTGTCCTTCACGTCTCAACCACAAACACTGCTCAATTCTATTACACTGCCTTTCCTTGCTACACCAGGTGAGTTTAATCTTACAACTTATCTGCATATTTTTCATAACACTAAGCAATCTCTTTCTTACTATTTATTAGTTAGCTCTAATGCATACACTAGGTTTCACTACCACTTCAGATCTTGCTTGTACATGAATTCATATATCGTTTTAAATTACTGTTGGTGGACCATTCCAATAAAACAACACTTTGTACTTACTATATTACCAGGGTACTATACATAATTGTTACTCAAATACATTTATATCTTAATTACGTCATACTTCTCTATTGTTTGTCACTATTAGGTTTGTCACATTAGGTATTTTTTTTTCACTAATCGGTAAATAGAATGGTTACATAACTCATGGCTTGATAGCCATGACAGAAAATTTTCATGTCTGGAAAGAAAAGGTCGAAATTTTTGTGGATAGGAAAGATGAAGAATGAGTGAGACCTGAAATGGGAAAGAAGATCTCACACAGCTGGGACTGCACAGCTGCCACACTGTGTAGAGGTTACAGAACAACCTCCTCCCTACAGCATTCATTAGTTTAATGCTGTAAAGAACAGTTAGAAATTTTTATATGTTGTAAGAAGACGTCGAAATTTTTGTAGATAGGAAAGATGAAGAATGAGTGAGACCTGAAAGGGAAAGAAGATCTCACACAGCTGGGACTGCACAGCTGCCACACTGTGTAGAGGTTAAAGAACAACCTCCTCCCTACAGCATTCATTGGTTTAATGCTGTAAAGAACAGTTAGAAATTTTAGGTGGATAGAAAAGATGAAGAGTGAGTGAGACCTGAAAAGGAAAGAAGATCTCACACAGCTGGGACCGCACAGCTGCCACACTGTGTAGAGGTTACAGAACAACCTCCTCCCTACAGCATTCATTAGTTTAACGCTGTAAAGATAATTATACCGGAAAATTTAGTATTTGGAAAGAAAATGTCGAAATTTTTGAGGACAGGAAAGATGAAGAATGAGTGAGACCTGAAATGGGAAAGAAGATCTCACACAGCTGGGACTGCACAGCTGCCACACTGTGTAGAGGTTAAAGAACAACCTCCTCCCTACAGCATTCATTGGTTAAATGCTGTAAAGAAGAGTTAGAAAATTTTAGGTGGATAGAAAAGATGAAGAGTGAGTGAGACCTGAAAAGGAAAGAAGATCTCACACAGCTGGGACTGCACAGCTGCCACACTGTGTAGAGGTTACAGAACAACCTCCTCCCTACAGCATTCATTGGCTTACTATGAATCTGCCACGTCAATCTGAAAATACTTTATGATGCCTTTTTAGAACCTGTCTCAGTTCTTCCTTTTGATTGGCTGAAATCCTATCGATTTCCTGCAATTTAGTTTCTATTTTGTCTAAAACAATTGCTTCTTCTTCTTCTTCTGTATTCAGCTTATTGTTATTAAGATTAACACCTTCGTCCCAATACCTCCTATTTTTCAGAACTCGTATAGGCAGCTCCCAAGTTTCATGATCAGTTACTACATGTTTATCACTAAAAGGTACTATAATTACTCCGGTTATTGGCAAGACCATTTTTAACTGGCTTCTTTCAAAGTCAACAACACTCTGATATTTCGACAAGAAATCTATGCCAATTAAAACCTCAATACTGAGATTGTTTACAATTAAACATGGATGATCAATTAAATTACCATTAATGTTAAAGGGTAGTAAAGCTTCTTGCTTTATCGTTTTTGAAACCTTGCCAGTAGCACCAATTATTCTTAGTCCTGATACCCTCATTACTGTAAGCTTATCTTTACCAGGTAATGCGTCAAAGAAGGACTGAGATATTGCACTCACCTCACTTCCACTGTCTAAGAGGCAACGAACATTGATACCCAACATATTCACTATTATTATAGGGTGGCTTATTCTAGGTTGTACAGGTGGTTCCTCACATTCATCTAGTAGTTCCTTTTGGATTTGTCTCCAACTAAAGTGATCGACATCTGTCTTCATTACATTTAGGTCACAGTGTGTAGGGGTTTCCTGAATTACATTTTCAGCTGCCTTTTCCAGTCGGTCTATTAATTTTAAATCGAAACACCGCACGACTTCATTAAATTTAGTTTGCTGAACATGACCCAAATTACTATAGTCTGAGCGATTCTGCGCCTCCAGACCGGGCATAACATTAGTTACAGCTAAACCACTTTCACCATTATCGTCGGTTTCCTTCTCAAGTGACAACTGGTCACAGCTACTGGGTTTATCGACCCCAAACAGCCTACCCTCTACATTCCCACTTATCTCCTGTCCTAAATCTATTAGTACATTATCAACATCCTGCACAGGCACTTTAGATAAGAGCACATCATCCTCATCGTAAATATAAGCATGAATTTCTTCTGCTTCTTCACCTGACAATTCAATATTTTGTAGCTCGTCCCTATCGCTACACTGCTGCGCCTTCTCTTTCTCTTCCCACTTAGAAAGCGTCTCTAATACGGTATCTATCAAATACTGTGAGTGATCTAATATTTCTGTTGTATCCTTAGGTGCTACCGACTCTTCATCCACATGTTCAGTTTGAGTATTCTGATCTGTCTTACCAATTCTCTTAACTACTGGCATAGGAAAAGTAACCGCCTGGTGAGCGCCAGTGTCCTCATAGACGGGAACTAGTTTTCCTGCCTCGGCCTACTACTGTTTCCTTTAGTTTCATTATAGTTAACTGGCATAGCCTTACTTTCCGTACTGTTGTTTACATGCATATTTCTGTTTGGAACAAAATTATTATCCCTTGGATGCCATTGTTGGTTCTGATAATTATTTCCCCAATTCCTACCTCTCTTAGGATGACGAACACCTACTGTTCTGATGTTTACATTGCCATTTTGCTCGTTCCTAAAATTACTATTATTATTATTGGCATTACGGTTATTACGTGCTTGCTCTTCATTGGCAGCAACACGTTCTACACGTTCCAAATACTCAATGAAACGATCCAGATTGTCTCTAGGGGCTGATATAATTCTAGTTTGCCAGTACCATGGCAGTTTAGCTTCCAGACCTAGTATAATCATTTCTGGTTTTAGCTTTTCCGCCAAATGTGACAAACGTGAAATCCATGACCTAGCAAACTCTTTAATGGACTCCTTTCCTGCATTGAAGCGTTTTCCACTCCAAAATTCTCTCAACACTTCATTTTGCTTATTGCTAGACCAATATTCATTAATAAAAGCTGTTTTAAATTCCGCTAATGTTTTACACTTCAACATAACATCAGCTGACCAACGCATGGCGTCACCTGCTAAATGGCTTCTAATAAACGAGATTTTCTCTCGTTCAGACCAAGTTGATGGAATCACATCTTCAAAATCGTTCCAGAAATCTAGCGGATGGATATTTTTATCTGGATCGAACCGCAAAAACTGCCGACACCCGATAAAAGCGGCGTTTGCAGCTACAACTTGTTGTACATTACCATTACCAGAAGTTACTGAAGCTACTTTACTTTCAATGTTAGCAATGTCAGTACTGATATTTTCTACTTTCGTTTCAACATTATCTACTCTTTGCACAATATGAGTAGTATCAGTTTTGATTGCATTTACTTCTGCTTGACATATGTTTACTTTTATATTAACATCTTTAAATCTATCTGAGCACAGTTCAGATTCCGCCTCGATCTTTTCTGTTAACTTGTGCTCCAGCTTCGCATCTTCCATTTGGAAGTCTTTGCGAACCTCAGCAACTTCGGATTTAACTGTTTTATACATTTCAGAAAACTGTTGAGCAACCTTTTTCTTAATATCTTCATGATTGCAATCAATTTTATAATTCAAACTGTCTAGATCCTCTTTCAACTTATTGCAACCAGCCTTGAAGGTATCGTCCATTACCTCCAATCGTTTATTAAAATTTGTTTGGCTGGCCACAATTTCAGACTTTAATTCAGCATTACTGCTTTTGACCTGTTCACTTATTTCAGATTTTAATTCAGCTGTCATTTGTGCATTACTGGCAGCTATTGCTTGCAATATAACATTTAGATCCACAGCCCCAGCATCTTTGGGTTGCTCACGAGCTGGCTTTTTATCACACTCAGGTGACGAAAAACTGGCTCCAATACCAGAATCATCAAACCCAAATGAAACTTCTGATTGATTAGTCATATCTAACTGCTCCTTCTTAAATTCTACCATCTCTGATGACTGTTTCATTTTTAATTCATCAGAGAAACTATCATCCAATAAATTTACAATTTCTACTTTCCGCTTTACTACAGGGGTCTCTATTATTGAATCATTGCCCCTTCGCACACTACTGTCAGGAGACAATACTTCATGTTTCACCTTAACATTACTACTTTCATGCATATTTACACTCGAACCGTTGTCTGGATTTACAGTTCCCTCAACAGACATAGGTTCTGATTTAAGTTTAACCTCAGTTTCTTTTGACGGTTCCATCGCTGACAGTCTTTTAGTGCAGGTTAGTAAAATTTTTAACAACTTTTCACTTAACTTAGTTCCTTCTGCACGACGTATGGCGTTGCCGGCGCGGCGTACCAGGATTCCTGATGCGACGTGGCACGTTGAGCTGCGGACGGCTCTCCGACGGCTGTTGTGTGTTTGCGTGGCCCGCAATTGCAGGCTCTGCGCCGGCTGCTCCAGGGGACGACTGCGGTACGGCGAAAACTGGTTTCTCGCGATGCCGGCAGCACCGCTAGACTCAGTGCCAGCTCCGTCAATCCAGAGGCGTTGTTAATCCAATTGCGTCGTCCATATGCACACGTAACACTTTCACTGCTTTATACTCAGTTGCATGTCGCATTTCACTCGCGAATCCGAATAGTTAAAAATCACTTTCACTTAGTTGATTTCCCGGCCGATGCACCATATGTGGGGCGGCGGATAAAAGTTTGTAAAAATATAATTTTCTGTATAAACGCTTGCATGTAGAATCAGTTTCTAGCTTTTAGAATGTTGTTAATGCTGTCTTTTGCCGTTCTCAACACTGGCTCTCTATTTACTTCGTGGCCCCCAGAAAGTGATTTAATAAAACTTGGAGCCAGTAAATAGATATCCTAGTGCCCACTTTACCTGAGAATGTTATTATAGCTGCAGCTTATAGCTCTGAGGAATTAGGAGATTGTCCGGGATTTCTAATCAAAAACGGTTTTCCAAAAATAGATGAGTATATTCTGAAATTCACTGATAAAAACCACAAGTATCCCTACAACCTAACTAACAGAGCAGTTCAGAGTCTAATGCGCTGATGCAACTATAAATGTCCGAATTAAATGTTAAAAAAGAATGCTCGCCATAATTTGATGAAAATACTTCATCAAACGCCACGCTAAATATTTGGTAGAATGTCTGTCCCGCGACGGCACGTGAAAATACGACAACACGCAATTGAAGCTAGATAATGAAAATCATTCCAGAATTAACACTTCACATGAAATGTTTTCATGGTTCCGCATATCTCTAGTAACTTAATACGGCACCCGAGGCTGTTGGTAGCAGATACACTGATGCGACGCGACTATCGACACAGATGGCGTGTCATTCAGCGTCTGGAGAGAACTGGGGCCTTGCTTCCTCGCGCAGTGTTCTTATATATAAAGCCGCGGTGTGGACGGCTGAGGGAACGCCTGATCAAATCCGCTCTCCCGACTAGCCGCTGGGCTAGTAACGCACCACTTCAAGTTACATAATAATTTATAGCTTCTTTGGCTGATGGCCGAAGAAGCTCTTAATTTAAACGTGCATTCAGCACGCAGGTAAGTATTGATAATAAAATTTTGACGTGGCTAAGTTAAATACTTTGAGCGAGAGAATTAATTAAATTACACTGCACGCAGCAGATGAGCTCTGAACTGTCCCTTTTGAGATCCGCTATCGCTATAATTTTATAGGTATTAAAAAGAAACTTTACACATCTTCATAATCATAGCGGACCTCCAACCTATTTAAATCTAAACATCCTAGCCTTATTTACTAGCCTACTTAATCTATCTTGCTTCCTTCAGTTTTGAGATGAAAACCAGAAAATCATGAATTTCCACTAAAATCTTAATATGTGAAATCCAAAGTACTGATTTTATTAAATCATTATGAAAGATGAATCTAAATATAAATTTTGAAGTCTCTAGCTCTTTTCTGTTGCGCCAATGATTTTTCCAGAAAAACGTCCAAATCTCGGAAATGGCTGAAGTTATCGAACTGATATTTAACACACATTAATTTAGTATTATTTCTGACATGCTAGAAAAGTTTTAGCTCATTTGCTTGATTTTTAAGGTATTGCGCAACATTTATGACGTCAGAGCTAGTTACAGCAGACTGGCTGGCACATAATGGAAACTGATGTGAATTTACTACAACGTGAGTAGGCTGCTTCCCTACAAGTGGCCATCTCTGGAGAGTACAGAGGATGTCTGGGGAGTAAAGAGGATGACGCATCACAGTGATTTTGTTTTTTGTGCAATAGTCACACACTAACAGAGATGAATATGCAGGTGCATTATCTTGATGCAAGAGACATGAATTTTCTCACTACATTTACATTAATTGTCTCACCACATTTCAGGCTGCCTCCATCTCACATTTTCTTGCAGGCATCACAACATGTCCCAGTTTGACCCAGTGGCACGAATTCACGTTGAACTAACCTTCAAAGTCAAAGAAAACTATCAGCATAGCTTTGGCATTTGACCTTACCTGACAAGCTATTTTTGGTCTTGGAGAACCTTTCCCAAACTATTGTGAAGATTGAACCTTGGTCTCAACATCATAACCATAATCACCAGTTATGATTCTTTCAAGGAACATCTCATTCTCATTTGTGTGATCCAAAAGCTCTTCACAGATTGCAAGGTGGAGGCCTTTCTGTCCTTGACTCATGAGCCATGGGACGAAAATGGTGGCCACGATGCATTCCAAGATGCTTTGTCAGGATTTCATGACATGATTCAACTGAAATGTTACATTCTTCTGCAATCTCTTGAACAGTCAGTCCTCAATTGACACACACAATTTTGTTGATGTTCCTGACATGAGTGTCATCGGTAGATGTCGAAGGGCATCCTGAACGAGGGTCAACTCTTAACTTCCATCTGGCCATTTTTAAACTGAACTTCTATCTGGCCATTTTCAAACTGTGTGAACCATATGTAACACCGAGTATGGCTTAAGCACTCATCACTGTAGTTTTCATGCATCATTTGGTGTGTCTCTGTAAAGGTTTTCTAGAGTGTCACACAAAATTTAATGCAGATATATTACTACTCTAACTCTGCCATCTCGAAATTCACAAACTGTGTGTCACAATGTTCCCCTCAGTACTGCACTGAACAATGTCTAACAGACATACAACAATGAAACTTCTGCCAGTTACACATTAAATGCTGGTGTGTGCAGGGATACCTACCACATTTTGCTCCAAAACACCATTGGCATGAAATTTCGAATGTTCCAGAAGTTTTTGAACAGAACAGATATACAAAACTACATTTCAGAAAATATTAAATTTATCTTCTGCTTCATTAATATTCAGTGTTCATATTTTAATGGGTAAATATTAACACAGCCACAAAACAAAGCATTACGCCACAGGTCAGTAACAGTTAATAGATGAGATCCTGCAATAAAATTTGTGTGTAAAGAATTGAACATTTTGTTTAACAGTCTGTACTACTATCCATTTCACTTAAATCAAGATTAAAGTACAACAAGCACACTATATATTGCCTACCAGCTTAAATGTATGAATTATGTAAACTTCATTCATTCTTACTGTTGCAGATGGATTGCTATACAAAAGAAATAAATGAAATTCAAGTAAGGCTACAGCAAAGTAAAGATGAGCAGAAGGAGTTACATAAACAACTAAAGAATTGTGAGAAGGAAAACGAGGAGTTACAAAATGAAGTCTCAGCATTAAAGTAATGTTAATTTTCAGTTTTTGTTTCCATTGTTGTGAAACCCCGATGAATAAGGACTTTTAAGAGATGGAAATTATTTATTTTTTATTTTTAGATGTTTCTTGTTTATATGGTCCACCTCCAGCAATTCTATTGTACTTGAATGTATTTCTTGTATTACTTCTGCCATTTATTGTTCAGAAACTATTTGTTTTAATGCTTTTTAGAATTTTGTTGCATTTATCTAACGCCATTCAGAGACTGGATACTTTAATATACAGCATGTACATTAAGTCTGGGAACACTTTCAATTATTTATTGCGCTAGAACCAAACATTGTACAGATATTATACATGTCATTTTGAAGAGAAAACCTGAAAGTTTTTTTTTCATGTATACCACCACAGCATAGTTTGGTAATTTGCCAATAGTCAGCACTAGTCGCAAACATGGTGAGTTCAGGTGTGGAGTGAGCCTTCTGTGTGTTGGAGTTCAACAAAAACAAGTGTGCTACAGCTGTTCAATGGATGTTTAGAACCAAGTATGGTAAGAAGCCACCAACAAGGAAGGCAATTTATGACTGGCACAACAAATTCGTTACGATGGGTTCCTTGTGCCAAGCAAAGAGAAGTGGATGTCCCAGTGTGAGTGAAGTGAATGTGGAGGGCATATGAGAACATTTATAAGGAATCCAAAGAAATTGGTGTCACTCATGGTTCAAATATCGAATGTTTGTAAAAAATACTTTTAGAGTGTCTCTTCAAAATGCAATATGTATGACATCTGTACAATGTTTAGTTTTTGTGCAATAAATAATTGACAGTGTTCCTGGACTTTCTGTACGCTCTGTTTATTAACAATAGAGAGTTAACAGTGTAAATTAGAATTTGAGCACATCTTATTTTACAATAGAAACTCATATATGTATAAAAATTAAAACATACACAAAACAAAACTTTATTATTAATTTAATTTACTAGGTGTCGACACCAGATTTCACTTTCTGTAGCAATGTCTGAGTTTTGATCAGACATAAAGTGTACTTTTTGGTTTCACCGTATACACACTAAGTACATTTCTCATGATTTTGTCTTAGTGCTACTATTTCTTTCAGTTTATTGTCCCAAAATATTCCTTAGCAATGTACAAACATGCTGTTTTCATGTACTCTCTTAGTTTTGTTTTGAAGATTGGTAGTGTTTTACATTTTTTTTTAAATGGCCTGACAGTCATTGTATAATAAGCATCCAGCTGTAGCAGGGTCTTTATCAACCAGCTATAGTTGGATGTTGTTGGTGTGATAATTGTGTTTGACTCCTGTGCTTTAGTTGTTGAATTCTCCATGTAGCGTCAATGATCAGTTTAATTTGAGATACATGATAATTTCACAGACATTCATAGAGGGAACTATCAAAATTTTAAAATATTTCCACAGTACTGTTTACCTTGTATTTTAATTCTACACATTCGTCCAGGGAAACATCGAAATTTTTTAAAAAAATTCACAATATTGTTTACCTTGTATTTTAATTCTACACTTTGTTGTCTGTTTTCTGCAAACAATTTTATAGACCGGTTGCATTCTACCTGATACCATATCTATGCAGTTTATCTAACAGTATAGTGTAGCATACACAATCAAAGGCTTTTGACCGGTCCAGGAATATGTTACAAAATTTTCATTTTCTTCTAATGCTCTGATTATGTGTGTCTTGAAGCTTGTTTCTGCTGTTTTTGCAGACTTCCCTTTTCTAAATCTGTGGTGTGCTTCAACCAGGGTGTTCTTTTTTCTGTGAATTTTATAAATCTGTTGTTAATAGTGATTTAATCTGTGAGAAGGTGGGTCAAATCATTATAGGCCTGTATTTACGTGGATGCCTTCACCACCAACTTCATAATTTGGTTCTACTTTTCTCTTTTTTAGACATGGTGGGGACAGTTACCATTACCAGTTTACTAGGAATATCTGAGGCATTGCCAGATAGTGTGATGAGTGTTTGATTACTTTTGCAGGTATTCTATTTATGTCATCTGTATTTTTCTTTGAATGCTCTTATTATATTTGTAATTTATGTTTCATTTGTTGGAAAAAAGAGTAGGCATATTGGAAAAAAGAATAGGCATATTGCTATTTCTGTTATTTCTGGTACAGTTGTACTCTTTTTACCCCCTTTTCTTCCCATCAGTCTTCTGACTGGTTTGATGCGGCCCGCCACAAATTCCTCTCCTGTGGTAACCTCTTCTTCTCAGAGTAGCACTTGCAACCTACGTCCTTTATTATTTGATGCATATATTTCAATCTCTGTTTTCCTCTGCAGTTTTTGACTTCTACAGCTCCCTCTAGTACTGTGGAAGTCATTCCCTGATGTCTTAACAGATGTCCTATCATCCTGTCCCTTCTCCTTATCAGTGTTTTCCATATATTCCTTTCCTCTCTGATTCTGCACAGAACTTCCTCATTCCTTACCTTATCAGTCCACCTAATTTTCAACATTCGTCTATAGCACCACATCTCAAGTGCTTCGATTCTCTTCTGTTCCAGTTTTCCCACATCCATGTTTCACTACTATACAATGCTGTACTCCAGACATACATTCTCAGAAATTTCTTCCTCAAATTAAGGATGATATTCGAAATTAGTAGACTTCTCTTGGCTGGGAATCTCCTTTTTGCCATTGCTAGTCTGCTTTTGATGTCCTCCTTGCTCTGCCCATCACTCGTTATTTTACTGCCTAGGTAGAAGAATTCCTTAACTTCATCTACTTTGTGACCATCGATCCTAATGTTAAGTTTCTCAATGTTCTTATTTCTACTACCTCTCATTACCTTCATCTTTCACAGCATTTCACTCACAAATAAATAGAACATTATTATTGGAAAATATCACTCGAGCTGCTGCCAATTTATGTCACAGATTTAGATTTATGTCACAGCATGCATTACCCACTATTTACTCTCAATCCATACTCTATACTTATTAGACTGTTCATTCCATTCAGCAGATCATGTAATTCTTCTTAACTTTCACCAAACACTTTTTCGAGGTCGACAAATCCTATGAACGTGTCTTGGTTTTCCTTTAGTCTTGCTTCCATTATTAACCACAATGTCAGAATAGCCTCTTACCTTTCCTCTTACCTTTCCTAAAGCCAAACTGATCGTCATCTAGCGCATCCTCAATTTTTCTTTCCATTCTTCTGCATATTATTCTTGTCAGCAACTTGGATGCATGAGATGTTAAGCTGATTGTGTGATAATTCTTGCACCTGTCAGCTTTTGCCATCTTCGGAATTGTGTGGTTGATGTTTTTCCAAAAGTCAGATAGTATGTCACCAGACTCATACATTCTACACACCAACATGAATAGTCATTTTGTTGCCACTAACCCCAATGATTTTGGAAATTATGAGGAAATGTTACCTATCCCTTCTGCCTTATTTGATCTTAAGTCCTCCAAAGCTCTTTTAAATTCTGATTCTAATACCGGGTACCCTATCTCTTCTAAATCAACTCTTGTTTCTTCTTCTATCATATCAGCCAAATCTTCTCCCTCATAGAGGCTTTCAATGTATTCCTTCCACCTATCTGCTCTCTTGTCTGCATTTAACAGTGTAATTCCCGTTGCACTCTTTAATGGTATCACCTTTGCTTTTAATGTCAACGATGGTTGTTTTGGTTTTCCTATATGCCAACCATCATTGCTTTTTCGATTTCTTCACATTTTTCATGCATCCATTTCATCTTAGTTTTCCTCAGTGACTTGTATTTCTGTATTCCCGAGTCTCCTGGAACATTTTTGTACTTCCTCCTTTCATCAATCAATTGAAGTATTTCTTCTGTCACCCATGGCTTCTTCCCAGTTACCTTCTTGGTACCAAAGTTTTCCCAACTTCTGTTATCACCCTTTTTAGGGATGTCCATTCCTCTTCAACTGTACTGCCTACTGAGCTATTCCTTATTGCTGTATCTATAGCCTTAGAGAACTTCAAGCATATCTCATCATTCCTTAGTGCTTCCATATCCCATTTCTTTGCATATTGATTCTTCCCGACTAATGTCTTAAACTTTAGCCTATTCTTCATCACTACTATGTTGTGATCTGAGTTTATTTCAGCTCCTAGGTATGCCATACAATCTAGTATCTGATTTCAGACTCTCTGTCTGACCCTGATGTAATCTAACTAAAATCTTCCCATATCATGTGGCCTTTTCCAAGTATACATCCTCTGCTTGTGATTCTTGAACAGAGCATCACTATTACTAGCTAAAGTTTATTACAGAACTCAATCTTTCTCCTCTCTCATTCCTTGTCCCAAGCCCATATTCTCCTGTAACCTTTTCTTCTACTCCCTTCCCCTACAACTGCATTCCAGTACCCCATGACTATGAGATTTTCATCTCCCTTTACATACTGTATTACCTTCTCAATATCCTCATACACTTTCTCTATCTCTTCATCTCCAGCTTACGACATCAGCATGTATACCTGATCTATCATTGTCAGTGTTGGTTTTCTGTCAATTCTGATAAGAACAACCCTATCATTGAACTGTTCACAGTAACACACTCTGTGCCCTACCTTCCTATTCATAACAAATTCTACTCACATTACACGATTTTCTGCTGCTGTTGGTATTACCCTATACTCATCTGACCAGACATTCTTGTCTTCTTTCCACTTTACCTTACTGACCCCTAGTATATCTAGATTGGGCTTTGGCATTTCCATTTTCAGATTATCTAGTTTCCCTACCAGATTCAAACTTCTGACATACCACGCCCCGACTCATAGAATGTTGTTATTTTCTTGATTATTCAATCTTTTTCTCATAGTAACCTCCCCCTTGGCAGCCCCTTCCCAGAGATTCGAATGGGGTTTATTCCTGAATCGTTTACTAAAGGAGAGATCATCATGACACTTCAATGACAGGCCACATGTCCTGTGGATACACATTACATGTCTTCAATGCAAAGGTTTCCATTGCCTTCTGCATCCTCATGCCGTTGATCATTGCTGATTCTTCTGTCTTTAGGGGCAGCTTCCCACCCCTAGGACAAGAGAGTACCCTGGACCTCTGCCCTCTCCTACGCCCTCTTTGACAAGGCCGTTGGCAGAATGAGGGTGATTTCTAATGCTGGAAGTCTTTGGCTACCAATGTTGATTATTAACCAAAATTTAAGCCATGGCGGGATTCGAACCCGGGTCCAAAGACATTTTGATTATGAGTCAAAGATGCTACCCCAAGACCACAGGTGCCTTTTTCCCTATGCTTCATTTTGTTTCATTTGTTTCTGGGCTATTTATATGTAGCTTTGTATTATATGTTTTTACAATATTATGAAAACATTTTTGTACAGCCACTCTGCTTCAGTATGTTTATATTTAGATCATCAGATACTGTTGAATATGGACATTATTTAATAGCTTTGTCAAGTAGTACTTCAAGTTCTGGTTCTGATTGACATGTATAATATGTAGATTTGCTTCCCTTATCATCATGCTATATTCTTCCTTCTTTTGTCTGTACTTACCACATTCTAATTGACTATTACATTTCTACTATATTTCATACAAATCTCTTAAATCTTCTCTAGCATTCATAATCTGTGTGATGATCTATTCCTACTATGTCTTAAATTTATCTTTCTACCTAAGTTTGGAAAGATATGTTTAAGTCTCTGTATGTCTATCCTTTTAAAAATGGTTGTGGAACTTGGCTGTTTGATAGCGGATGTCAAATTAAGTACCTTTCAGCCATCAATTTTCAACCTTATTTTATTTGGCAAGCAGTTTCAGCATTTCACTACACCATCTTCAGGCCCCGGAATGACGCGCAGGAAGAATTTACCTCAGTTGTCTTTATGTGGTGACATAAGCTTGAACTGAAAGTCTCCCAGCTTTCTTCCACATCAGTATGTTCAGATTTCATCATTTGCCAGCTTCCACCCTACAATTACATTTCAAGTTTGAGTTTTCTTATTCTGTAGCTCAGTTAACTGACCATGGTGATCTGAAACGACTGCATTAATTGCATGTATTTTCAGATTATTTAAAGGTACGTTTGTCTGATGATTCAGTGCTACTGCTGGGCTATTTATATGTAGCTTTGTATTATATGTTTTTACAATATTATGAAAACATTTTTGTACAGCCACTCTACTTCAATATGTTTATATTTAGATCACCAGATACTGTTGAATATGGAAATTATTTAATAGCTTTGTCAATTAGTACCTCAAGTTCTGTTGGGAAAGCTTTTATCCTCGAGCTTTGAGGCCAATATATCCCTAAAACTAGACATTTGTTCTCCTCAAAATTTGTTTGTACTTTTATTTTCTAAATACATATATGATCTGGCAGACAGGGTGAGCAGCAATCTGCACCTGTTTGCTGATAGTGCTGCGGTGTATAAGGAGGTGAAAATTTCTAGTTGGTGTGATGAATGGCAGGGAGCTCCAAATATAGAAAAAATGTAAGTTAATGCAGATTAGTAGGGAAAAAAGTCCCATAATGTTTGAACACAGCATTAGTACTGTGCTGACTGACAGCTACAGTGATTAAATATTTAGGAATTATGTTGCAAAGCGATATGAAATGGAACATGGTTGTAAGGATTGTTTAAGGAAAGACAAATGGTCAGTTTAAGTTTATTGAAGGAATTTTTGGAAAGAGTAGTTTGTATGTAGAGGAAACCATGTATGGACCATTAGTGTGACCCATTCTTGAGTACTGCTCAAGTGTTTGAAATTAGCGGAGGTTGAGGCCTGGCGGATAACGAGAGGAGAGGATATACTGAAGGGCAAGTTCCCATCTCCGGAGTTCTGACAGGTTGGTGTTAGTGGGAAGTATCCAGATAACCCGGACGGTGTAACACTGTGCCAAGATGTGCTGGCCGTGCACCAAGGCATGTTTAGCCAAAGGGTGATCCTCATTACCAACAAACACTGTCTGCCTGTGTCCGTTCATGCAAATGGACAGTTTGTTGCTGGTCATTCCAACATAGAAGGCTTCACAGTGTATGCAGGTCAGTTGGTAAATCACATGAGTGCTTTCACACGCGGCTCTGCCTTTGATCTTGTACACTTTCTGTGTTACAGGACCAGAGTAGGTGGTGGTGGGAGGGTGCATGGGACAGGTTTTACACCGGGGGCAGTTACAAGGGTAGGAGCCAGAGGGTAGGGAAGGTGGTTTGGGGATTTCATAGGGATGAACTAAGAGGTTACGAAGGTTAGGTGGACAGCAGAAAGACACTCTTGGTGGAGTGGGGAGGATTTCATGAAGGATGGATCTCATTTCAGGGCAGGATTTGAGGAAGTCATATCCCTGCTGGAGAGCCACATTCAGAGTCTGATCCAGTCCCGTTAAGTATCCTGTCACAAGTGGGGCACTTTCGTGGTTCTTCTGTGGGAGGTTCTGGGTTTGAGAGGATGAGGAAGTGGCTCTGGTTATTTGCTTCTGTACCAGGTCGGGAGGGTAGTTGCGGGATGCGAAGGCTGTTTTCAGGTTGTTGGTGTAATGGTTCAGGGATTCGGGACTGGAGCAGATTCGTTTGCCACGAAGACCTAGGCTGTAGGGAAGGGACCATTTGATGTGGAATGGGTGGCAGCTGTCATAATGGAGGTACTGTTGCTTGTTGGTGGGTTTGATGTGGACAGACTTGTGAAGCTGGCCATTGGACAGATGGAGGTCAACGTCAAGGAAAGTGGCATGGGATTTGGAGTAGGACCAGGTGAATCTGATGGAACCAAAGGAGTTGAGGTTGGAGAGGAAAGTCTGGAGTTCTTCTTCACTGTGAGTCCAGATCATGAAGATGTCATCAATAAATCTATACCACACTTTGGGTTTGCAGGCCTGGGTAACCAAGAAGGCTTCCTCTAAGCGACCCATGAATAGGTTGGTGTACGAGGGGGCCATCTTGGTACCCGTGGCTGTTCCCTTTAATTGTTGGTATGTCTGGCCTTCAAAAGTGAAGAAGTTGTGGGTCAGGATGAAGCTAGCTAAGGTAATGAGGAAAGAGTTTTAGGTAGGGTGGCAGGAGATTGGCGTGAAAGGAAGTGCTCCATCGCAGCGAGGCCCTGGACGTGCGGAATATTTGTGTATAAGGAAGTGGCATCAATGGTTACAAGGATGGTTTCTGGGGGTTACAGATTGGGTAAGGAATCCAGGCATTCGAGAAAGTGGTTGGTGTCTTTGATGAAGGATGGGAGACTGCATGTAATGGGTTGAAGGTGTTGATCTACGTAGGCAGAGATACGTTCTGTGGGGGCTTGGTAACCACCTACAATGGGGCAGCCGGGATGATTGGGTTTGTGAATTTTAGGAAGAAGTTAGAAGGTAGGGGTGCGGGGTGTCAGTGGGGTCAGGCCAACTGCAAATTAGAACAGCATGCCACCCTCCACCTCAAAAAACTATCCAATATCCTGGTTTCCCACCTCCGGAAAGGCAACTCACTCACCCTTCACAAACTTTCCAGCAAACCTCAACCTCCTCTCATTGCAAACAAACCCAGTCTCTCCCATCTACTCAATCTCCCACTTCCAGCTCCACTCCCTCCAAAACCTCAAAATTCCAATCAACACAATCTGGAACACCCTAATTCAGTAGTTAACCTTTCCTCTAAACCTCTCTCCCAATCCGAAACCTCTGTCCTATCCAAAGGCCTCACCTTCAGCCCCACTCCCAGATTCAATCAAACAGCCCTCGTCAGAGATTTACTGTCCTACACTCGTACTCTCTGCTGAAAATATCACCTTGCCACGAAGAAAAATGATCCTAATCCTACTCCTAACGATCCAACTCCCCAAGACACTATCCAAATTGATCCCTGCCTGGAACAGTTCCGTCCTCCGTCACAGCGGGACCCACCTCCTCTTCCTCAAAATCACCCTCTCCAAACATTCCAGGAATTTCTGACTTCCAGCCTTGCCTCACAATCCTTCTTAAAAAACCTTAATCCTACTCCCAATATCACCACTGCTGAAGCCCAAGCTATCCATGATCTGAAGGCTGACCGATCCATCGTTATTCTTCCAGCGGACAACGGTACTTGATCGTCGGGAATATGTGGCTGAGGGACTGCGTCAGCTTTCAGACAACACCACATACAAAGTTTACCAAGGTAATCCCATTCCTGATGCCCAGGCGTAGCTTCAAGGAAACCTCAGAACCTTAGGCCCCCTACAAAACTTTTCACCTGACTCCATCGACCTCCTGACCCCACTGACACCCCGCACCCCTACCTTCTACCTTCTTCCTAAAATTCACAAACCCAATAATCCCGGAACCCCATTGTAGCTGGTTGCCAAGCCCCCACAGAACGTATCTCTGCCTACGTAGATCCACACCTTCATCCTATTACATGCAGTCTCCCATTTTTCATCATAGACACCAACCACTTTCTCGAACGCCTGGATTCCTTACCCAATCTGTTACCCCCGGAAACCATCCTTGTAACCATTGATGCCACTTCCTTATACACAAATATTCCGCACGTCCAGGGCCTTGCTGCAATGGAGCACTTCCTTTCACGCCGATCACCTGCCACCCTACCTAAAACCTCTTTCCTCATTACCTTAGCCAGCTTCATCCTGACCCATAACTTCTTCACTTTCGAAGGCCAGACATACCAACAATTAAAGGGTACAGCCATGGGTATCAGGTGGCCCCCTCGTACGCCAACCTATTCATGGGTCGCTTAGAGGAAGCCTTCTTGGTTACCCAGGCCTGCAAACCCAAATTTTGGTACAGATTTATTGATGACATCTTCATGATCTAGACTCACAGTGAAGAAGAACTCCAGTATTTCCTCTCCAACCTCAACTCCTTTGGTTCCATCAGATTCACCTGGTCCTACTCCAAATCCCATGCCACTTTCCTTGACGTTGACCTCCATCTGTCCAATGGCCAGCTTCACATGTCCGTCCACATCAAACCCACCAACAAGCAACAGTACCTCCATTATGACAGCTGCCACCCATTCCACATCAAACGGTCCCTTCCCTACAGCCTAGGTCTTTGTGGCAAACGAATCTGCTCCAGTCCCGAATCCCTGAACCATTACACCAACAACCTGAAAACAGCTTTCGCATCCCGCAACTACCCTCCCGACCTGGTACAGAAGCAAATAACGGGAGCCACTTCCTCATCTCCTCAAACCCAGAACCTCCCACAGAAGAACCACAAAAGTGCCCCACTTGTGACAGGATACTTTTCGGGACTGGATCAGACTCTGAATGTGGCTCTCCTCAAATCCTGCCCTGAAATGAGATCCATCCTTCATGAAATCCTCCCCACTCCACCAAGAGTGTCTTTCTGCTGTCCACCTAACCTTCATAACCTCTTAGTTCATCCCTATGAAATCCCCAAACCACCTTCCCTACCCTCTGGCTCCTACCCTTGTAACCACCCCCAGTGTAAAACCTGTCCCATGCACCCTCCCACCACCACGTACTCCAGTCCTGTAACCTGGAAGGTGTACACGATCAAAGGCAGAGCTACGTGTGAAAGCACTCACGTGATTTACCAACTGACCTGCCTACACTGTGAAGCTTTATATGTGGGAATGACCAGCAACAAACTGTCCATTCACATGAAGGGACACAGGCAGACAGTGTTTGTTGGTAATGAGGATCACCCTGTGGCTAAACATGCCTTGGTGCACGGCCAGCACATCTTGGCACAGTGTTACACCGTCCAGGTTATCTGGATACTTCCCACTAACACCAACCTGTCAGAACTCCGGAGGTGGGAACTTGCCCTTCAGTATATCCTCTCTTCTCGTTATCCACCAGGCCTCAATCTCCGCTAATTTCTAATTTCAATTTGCCGCCGCCCATACCTCACCTGTCTTTCAACAACATCTTTGCCTCTGTACTTTTGCCTCGACTGACATCTCTGCCCAAACTCTTTGCCTTTACAAATGTCTGCTTGTGCCTGTGTATGTGCGGATGGATACGTGTGTGGGTGTATACCTGTCCTTTTTTCCCCCTAAGGTAAGTCTTTCCGCTCCCGGGATTGGAATGACTCCTTACCCTCTCCCTTAAAACCCACATCCTATCGTCTTTCCCTCTCCTTCCCTCTTTCCTGATGAAGCAACCGTCTATCGATCTGCCAGCACTTTCATTTGGTAAGTCACATCATCTTTGTTTTTTTTTTTTATATTAATGTCTGCTTGTGTCTGTGTATGTGCGGATGGATATGTGTGTGGTCGCGAGTGTATACCTGTGCTTTTTTCCCCCAAGGTAGGTCTTTCCACTCCTGGGATTGGAATGACTCCTTATCCTCTCCCTTAAAACCCACATCCTTTCGTCTTTCCCTCTCCTTTCCACTTTCCTGACAAAGCAACGGTTGGTTGTGAAAGCTGAAATTTTGTGTGTATGTTTGTG
Source organism: Schistocerca piceifrons (assembly GCF_021461385.2). Classification (NCBI taxonomy): domain Eukaryota; kingdom Metazoa; phylum Arthropoda; class Insecta; order Orthoptera; family Acrididae; genus Schistocerca; species Schistocerca piceifrons. Next base: position 877,828,019 of record NC_060140.1, read on the forward strand.
TGTCTATCGACCTGCCAGCAGTTTCATTTGGTAAGTCACAACATCTTTGTTTATAGATATATTTTTCCCACGTGGAATGTTTCCCTCTCTCTCTCTCTCTCTCTCTCTCTCTCTCTCTCTCTATATATATATATATATATATATATATATATATATATATATATATATATATAAAAAAACAAAGATTATGTAACTTACCAAACGAAAGCATTGGTATGTTGATAGACACACAAATAAACACAAACACACACACAAAATTCAAGCTTTCGCAACCCACAGTTGCTTCATCAGGACAGAGGGAAAGACAAAAGAATGTGGGTTTTAAGGGAGAGGGTAAGGAGTCATTCCAATCCTGGGAGCGGAATGACTTACCTTAGGGGGAAAAAAGGACAGGTATACACTCGCACACACACACACACCTATCCATCCGCACATACACAGACACAAGCAGACATTTGTAAAGGCAAAGAGTTTGGGCAGAGATGTCAGTCGAGGTGGAAGCACAGAGGCAAAGATGATGTTTAAAGACAGGTGAGGTATGGGCGGCGGCAAATTGAAATTAGAAATTAGCAGAGATTGAGGCCTGGCGGATAACGAGAAGAGAGGATATACTGAAGGGCAGGTTCCCACCTCCGGAGTTCTGACAGGTTGGTGTTAGTGGGAAGTATCCAGATAACCCGGATGGTGTAACACTGTGCCAAGATGTGCTGGCCGTGCACCAAGGCATGTTTAGCCACAGGGTGATCCTCATTACCAACAAACACTGTCTGCCTGTGTCCGTTCATGCAAATGGACAGTTTGTTGCTGGTCATTCCAACATAGAAGGCTTCACAGTGTATGCAGGTCAGTTGGTAAATCACATGAGTGCTTTCACACGCGGCTCTGCCTTTGATCTTGTACACTTTCTGTGTTACAGGACCAGAGTAGGTGGTGGTGGGAGGGTGCATGGGACAGGTTTTACACCGGGGGCAGTTACAAGGGTAGGAGCCAAAGGATAGGGAAGGTGGTTTGGGGATTTCATAGGGATGAACCAAGAGGTTACGAAGGTTAGGTGGACGGCGGAAAGACACTCTTGGTGGAGTGGGGAGGATTTCATGAAGGATGGATCTCATTTCAGGGCAGGATTTGAGGAGGTCATATCCCTGCTGGAGAGCCACATTCAGAGTCTGATCCAGTCCCGGAAAGTATCCTGTCACAAGTGGGGCACTTTTGTGGTTCTTCTGTGGGAGGTTCTGGGTTTGAGGGGACGAGGAAGTGGCTCTGGTTATTTGCTTCTGTACCAGGTCGGGAGGGTAGTTGCGGGTTGCGAAAGTTGTTTTCAGGTTGTTGGTGTAATGGTTCAGGGATTCGGGACTGGAGCAGATTCGTTTGCCACGAAGACCTAAGCTGTATGGAAGGTACCGTTTGATATGGAATGGGTGGGCAGCTATCATAATGGAGGTACTGTTGCTTGTTGGTAGGTTTGATGTGGACGGCTGTGTGAAGCTGGCCACTGGACAGATGGAGGTCAACGTCGAGGAAAGTGGCATGGGTTTTGGAGTATGACCAGGTGAATCTGATGGAACCAAGGGAGTTGAGGTTGGAAAGGAAATTATGGAGTTCTACTTCACTGTGAGTCTAGATCATGAAGATGTCATCAATAAATCTGTACCACACTTTGGGTCGGCAGGCCTGGGTAACCAAGAAGGCTTCCTCTAAGCGACCCATAAATAGGTTGGCGTACGAGGGGGCCATCCTGGTACCCAAGGCTGTTCCCTTTAATTGTTGGTATGTCTGGCCATCAAAAGTGAAGAAGTTGTGAGTTAGGATGAAGCTGGCTAAGGTAATGAGGACTGAAGTTTTAGGTAGGGTGGCAGGTGATCGGCGTGAAAGGAAGTGCTCCACCACAGTGAGGCCCTGGACGTGCGGGATATTTGTGTATAGGGAAGTGGCATGAATGGTTACAAGGATGGTTTCCAGGGGTAACAGATTGGGTAAGGATTCCAGGCGTTCGAGAAACTGGTTGGTGTCTTTGATGAACGATGGGAGACTGCATCTAATGGGTTGGAGGTGTTGATCTATGCAGGCAGAGATACGTTCTGTGGGGGCTTGGTAACCAGCTACAGTGGTGCGGCCGGGATGTTTGGGTTTGTGAATTTTAGGAAGTAGGTAGAAGGTAGGGGCGTGGGGTGTCGGTGGGGTCAGGAGGTTGATGGAGTCAGGTGAAAGGTGTTGTAGGGGGCCTAAGGTTCTGAGGATTCCTTGAAGCTCCACCTGGACATGAGGAACGGGATTACGTTGGCAAAACTTTGTATGTAGTGTTGTCTGAAAGTTGACGCAGTCCCTCAGCCGTCTCCCTTAAAACCCACATCCTTTTGTCTTTCCCTCTCCTTCCCTCTTTCCTGATGCAGCAACCTTGGGTTGCGAAAGCTTGAAATTTGTGTGTGGTATGTGTGTTGAGCATCTTTGTTTTTTATATATATTTTTCCTACGTGGAATTTTTCCCAAAATTTAGCTGTCTAAATTATAACCATCATTTATTTCTTCTAAAAAATTATTTGTTCTTCAATCATAAAAAACATTTCTGAGTAAATTATAAAATTGTCAGCAGTGAAGGTATCATGAAGTTACTTCACTGAAAAAATGAAGTGCTGCAGTTTTTGTAACATTTTTGCCATAATGACTGATATCTACTAATAATTTTAATTTCATGTATTAAAATCTCAGAAAGCCTTTTAGTGACTGGAATGGGGGACAAAAGTTTGTCAGTAAAACCTATGACACGGATGTGGCCCAGCTCCTTTGACCTAAGAGGAAGTGCTCTTTATATTGTTACAGATTGGGTACTGTCACCTAATGCATAAATTACTTTTCCAGTGCATGATGCAGCTATCTGCATGCCACCCCAAGAAGAGTTTTCTCATGAAATGGAAGTCCAGGCAATCACTGCATTTTGCTGGAAGTTGAAGGCTTTGTGGCTTTCCCCATCTACAACTGCACTATACATTAACAGACTCACAGAGCTTTCGATATTATCCACTAGGTCATTTATACGTATTGTGGACAATAATGTCCCTATAACACTCCCTTGCAACACCCTTAAAGCTATGTTCGCATCTGTAATTTCACTCAGTAATGAACAAATGCTGAGTTCTGTCTGCATGGAAGTCCTGAATCCTATTATGGATTTGGTCTCATGATCAGTATTCTCATATTTTTCAGTAAAAAAACTTTGCAGAACTGTATAGGATACCTTCTGAAAGACAAAGAAGATGGCAGCAATGTGATAGCCACTGTGTACACAGCTCTGGTTTTCATGGTTGAACTAAGTGAGTTGAGTTCCGCAAAGTGTCTTTGGTATCCATGTCTGTCTTTAATACAGATGCATTTTGTTCTCCAAATGGGTCAAACTGCATGAGTATCAAACATGCTCCATAGTTCCAACAGGTTGGCTTCACTGATACAGTCATTTAATAATGGACATCTGTTGGATGACCCTTATTGAAAATGAGAATAATCTGCATTTTTTTCCCAATCACTTCATACTCTTCATTCCTTCAGCTATCTACAATAATCTGGTGCTAGAAGGACAGCAAGTTCTTTTACATAACCTCTACTAAATTTGGTCCACATGCCTTTACATTTGTGAATGATACAGCTGATTTTCTATTCTGTGCTCATTTATCACAATACCTGCCAAGTTGACATTTGTGCAGTGACTGAAGGGAGGAACGATACAACAATCTTCTGCATTGAAACAATTTTGGAAGACCAAATTCTGTATATCATTCTGCTCTTCTGTCATCTTCCACTTTGGTGCCAGTATGGTCACTGAGCAATTGAACAGACGATCTCGATCAGCATACTTACTTCATGTAAGACCAGCACTTCTTAAAATTCTGCAATAGATCAGTTTTACTTTCACATACATTGAATGACTCTCACATTGCTCTCTTTATTTTCATTTTCACTTTGTTCAGGTTTTTGTCTATAAACAATGTTTGGACTTAATTTACAAATGTGATGATGCACTTTGCTTTTATGGCATTTTTGTAATATGGCTACTGAACAATGGCCCATCTCTCAAAGCCTTGCTCAGCACATAACTGTCCAAAGGATATTGTATAACACTTTCGAATTTTATCCATTGAAATCTTGCATTTTCCTGATTTGTTGATGTTGACTTGTCAGGTAATCTGCTAGTTGTTCCCTATCCCATTTCAGACTTCATAAGACTATATCTTCTACATTTATGCAGATAGAAAGCTGAGATGAATTTTAACTTACCCATCAAACTTAAAAATTTATGTTGGCATCAATTATAAGCTGCTGTTTCACATAACTGCTGGTTCATGTGATTGGTGGTAGAGGTCTCCCTGGTACAGCTGGCTTTCTCACCCATTTTTGGCAATGCCTAATGTGCATTGAGTTGAGACAGTGGTACCACAACAATGAAAGACATTTCGCATTCTCTGTACAGCAGGTGCAATTTAATTACAGCTTTGTGGCATGATTTTCATCAAGAGTATGGTACTGCACTTCAACAGATCAAAGCAGTCAACAATACCACCAGCAGTTTCCAAACACTGCTTATGTATGTGAATGTAAATCCACAGGGTACCCCTGTGTGCTTGTTGGAGACATTTTCATCCAGTCCACAGAAGTTTACTCATCAAGACGGCCAAGAATTAGCCATATGTTGTGTCTGATGTTTTCAGAGCCAAAATCTCTGTTTCAAACCATACAGTACACTACAGTAGCTGCAGCTGGTATGTTACATCACAGCTGTTCAGGAGACACTTGATGTTATGTTGATTATTTTTAAGCTCAGCCACAAAAGTGAATTTTAACAATGTAAATAACAAACATATGTTTTGACTGTGACCCAAATGTACACTTTTGACAAGATGTACCAGATAATTGAAAATGGGTAAATAATTAAAATGCCACTGTAATGAAAAAGACAAAAGGATATTCTGAACTGTGACAGTCAGTGTTGCAGTTATTATAATTCAAAAAATCAGGATTCAGTCACTAAAAATGCTTCTTGATGGAGATGGCAACTAGGTATAGAGTGGAATTGGGGATACAACCTGCCCGCTTGGCAGCTCACAGTCTGTGTGGGCAGGCCCATGTCTGTGAGAGCGCAGCATGCATGTAGCCAGTCAGTGTCATGGGAGTAGCTTCCTATCAATTACAGCTGTCTTGTTTATTACAAGTTGAAAACATATATCTATGTCAGCCTACAGATTTAGACCACTCAGTTTTGAAACATTTTTAATAGATTGGTGGTCACAAATAACTCGTAGACACAATGTAATAAGCAAAGAACATACAAATATTTCATTTACTCTAAATCAGAAGTGCAAAAGAGTGGAGTGGGTTTATGTCTAAAAAAGAAAGAAACATTATTTTTCAGCATTCATCATTTTTTTTTAATATCAGAAAATGAAGATAAGTGAGGCTACTCCTAAGCTTTGATTTTATTACTGAAAAATGCTTTCTCAAATGTATTTCATTCTGAACATACTAGAGACTTGAGTAGCTATTTTTAAAAACTGCAGAAGATGTGTATGAGGAGATTCTCATAAAAGATTTCCAGATTTTCTGCAATGTGAAATATTTTCCTTTCCAAATGATTGCAGTGAAAGTCAGTGAGATGCAACAGTATTTCAGAAGATACCTTTCCAATTTTCACTGAAAAATTAGGTGCAAGAACATCACTATCAAATTCAAAATGATTTAGGTTGCTAAGTCCAGTGTCATAGTTTTCTCGCACTCCCAGTTGCACTGTAATGAGTCCATAAAAAAATTTTTTCAGCGTCTGTCACCAGATTTTTTCTATTTACAATTAGTTTGTCAAGACTGGTTTGATGCAGCTATCCATGCTAGCTAATTCAGTGCGAGCCTCTTCATCTCTATATAGCTACCACAACCTACATCCATTTGAACCAGCTTACTGTATTCAGCTTGGTCTCCCTCTACAATTTTTAACCTCATCCACCACCTCTTCCTTCAATTCGCTGATTGATGATTCCTTCACACATCAGGACGTGTCCTACCAACTGATTCATGTTTTTGGAACTTTAAATTTGTTTTTACCCCAATTCAGTTCAGGACCTCCTCATTTGTTGTTCAGTCCACATATCTAGTCTTCAACATTATTCTGTATCACTCTATTTCAAAAGCTTTTCTTCTTTGTGAACTGCTTACTATCCACCATTCAGTCCCATACAAGACTGCACTCAAGACAGCCACCTTAATGAAAAACATCCTAACACCTAAATTTAACTTCTTCTGAAATGCTTTTCCTGCTGTTCCCAGTCTACTTTTTATATCCTCCCAATTTTGTCTGTCATCAGTTATTTTGCTGTCCAGGTAGCAAAACCTGTTTAAACCTAAATAGCAAAATTCATCTACTACTCTTAGTGTCTCATTTCGTAAAATATCCCCTCAAAATAAACCGATTTACTTCAACTAAATTCCATTACTTTTATTTTATGTTTGTTAATGTTCATCTTATTAATCTCTTTTCAAGATGCTATTCCTTCTGTTGAAGTACCCTTCTAAGAACTTTGCCATCTTTAACAGAATTACATTGTCATTGGCAAACCTCAGAGTTTTTATTTCTTCTCCCAGAACTTTAATTCTCATTCCAAATTTTACCTTAGTTTTTCACTGCTTGTTAAATGTGCAGATTGAATAACATCAGAGGTAGACTACATCCTCTCTCACTCTTTTCTCAAGCATTGCTTCAATTTCATGTCCTTTGACTCTTATAACTGCAGTCTTGTTATTGTACAAGTTTTAAATAACCTTGCTACTTTCAAAATTTCAAAAAGTGCATTCCAGTCAACATCACCAAAGGTTTTCTCTAAATCTACAGAAGCTATATATGTAGGTTTGATTTTCTTCAGCATTAATATTGCCATACATATAGCTACAATTGTCCATAACACAGACTGATCTTCCCCAAGGTCAGCTTCTACCAGTTATTCCATTCCTCTGTATATTATTGGTGTCAATATTTTGGAACAATGACTTACATATTAAACTGTGAGTTCAGTATATTCATATCTCTCAGCATCTGCCTTCTTTCAAATTGGAATTATTATATTCTTTCTGATGTTTTACGGTATTTTCTATGTCTCAGGTGGAATAATTTTGTTATGGCTGGTTTTCCCAAGGATCCCAATAATTCTAAGGGAATGTCATCCATCCATTCCAGGGGCCTTGTTTCCACTTAGGTTTTTTAATGCTGTGTCAAATTTCTCTCAGTATCATATCTCCCATCTCATTTTTACCTACTTCCTCTTCTGTTTCTGTAATATGGTCTCCAAGTTTGTTTTCCTTATGTAGATGCTCTATATCCTGCCTTTCAGCTTTCCCTTCTTTGCATAGAACTGGCTTGTCATCAGAGCTCTTGAGCACTCTCCATCAATCTCTTATTTTAGACATTTCTACTCCCTTTCACCTATTTCCTTTGCTGCATTTTATCCAATGATCTCTACTAGATCTTGTCTTTTTACGTATGTGATTCTTTGCTGCCTTCCCTATTTCATCTGTTAAAGCTAACCATTGATTTTCTGTTGTGTTCAGTTCCCTGTTTCACTCTACCATTGCCCACCATCTTAAATTCTCAACTACCTCTGGTTCCCTCAGTTTATGCAGGTACAATCTTCTTAATTTCCTAGCTTTTTGCAGTTTCTTCAGTTTTAATAAGCAGTTCATAACCAATAAATTATGGTCAGAGCCTACATTTGTCCTTAGATATGTTTTACAGTTTAAAAACTGTCTTACAATTACATAATCTGTCTGAAAACTTCCAGCATCCTCAGGTCTCTTCTAAATACACAACCTCCTTACATGATTCTTAAAACATGTATTAGCAACATTAACTTAATCCCTAACAAAATTCAACCAGGTGGCTTCTGCTTTCCTTCACTTCCATTTCCTGCTACAAAATTCCATTCCCCCATCGCAGTTAAATTTTCATCCCCCTTAACTATCTGAATAATTTTCTTTATCTCATCATACATTCTTTCAAGCTCATCATCATCTGCAGAACTAGTGTGTGGTGTTTGTCTGTTTTAATTGTTCGTTGATAGTCCTCAGTGTCGACATACTGCACTGTTATACTGACTTAAAAATGGGGGGGGGGGGGGGGGTAGTTTAACACTGAGTACTATAAATGATGTAGCCGACAGTTACACAACTGTGTTTCACTGTTCTCTACGTTCACTGTTCATAACCCTCAAATATTACACAATTATATGGCCAGTTCACTATTGGTAAATGTTGAGAAGCCTCATTAATAGGTTGCAGGCAACATCAGCATATTGCTACAATAGTTTACTGTTGAACACCTGCAAGCAGTAAAAACCTAACCACACAGTTCACAGTCTTTCAAATAAATTTAACAGACACTGTCACTGCTTTAACACACGGCCTGTTGGTGTAACACTTATTTCACTGTTAAGTTAATGCATTGTTGTTGTTCTAACCAACACAGGTTTCTTGTCTGAAACTCGGCCGTGGATTGACTGCCTCAGAACCAAAAATCGGATCTTTATATATCCTCACAATAATAGGCACTGAAACTATACATTGTTCTATGTTTAATTTACAGAAATTACAATTAAAACATAACTCATTCAATTAACTGAGTACTTTGAAAAATTCCTTCTTTTTAACTGTTCCTTCTGCCACAAAGGTTAGGCTGAATTATTTGTTTACATAATGAAATTAACAGGTATAGTTGTACAAACAATACTTTTGACAAACCAGGTAATTATTTTGGAATTAATTAAGGGTTGGCTTTGCAAATATGTTTTCGAATAGAACCAAATAAATACTTTAAGAATCCTAGTAGTTCTTCTTCCAAATGTTTGTAATTAGTACAGAATTTATATTTTTTTATAAGTCAACAATAGAATCTAAGTCACAAAACAATTAATGATTTCACTCTGTAACAAAAGATACAAGGTGTACAACTTTGCTTCTGCCGTTTTTTCCCCAACATTTGAGGCTTTAATGAAGCTAATTGGTTGCACATGTATCATTCAAAGTATTTTCCATTGGTGGCCACTACTTTCTCCCATCTTTTGGGCAGTATACGAATCCCATGTCAAAAAAATTGTTCATCTTTTGAAGCAAACCACGAATTGATCCAATTTGTGACTTCTTCATGAGATCGGAAGTGTTGGTCAGCCAGGCCATGCGCCATTGATCTAAACAGGTGATAGTCAGAGGGAGCAATGTCTGGAGAATATGGCGGGTGGGGTAGAACTTCCAATTTTAACGTTTCCAAGTATATTTTGACCTCTTTTGCAACGTGGGGTCGAGCGTTATCATGCTACAAAATCACTTTATCATGCCTCTCACTGTATTGTGGCCGTTAGTCTTTTAATGCTCTGCTCAAATGCATTAATTGTGTTCAATAATGAGCACCTGTGATTGTTTCACTTGGTTTTAACATCTCATAGTACACGAGGCCGTGCTGGTCCCACCAAATGCAGAGCATGATATTGGAGCTGTGAATATTCGGTTTGGCTGCGGAAGCATGGCTGGGATATCCCCACAATTTTTTGGGTTTAGGGTTATTGTAATGAACCCGATTTTCGTCCCCAGTCACAATGTGATGCAGAAATCCCTTCCGTTTTTGCCTCTGAAGCAACTGTTCACAAACACACAAACACCGTTCAACATCTCTTAGTTTCAGCTCACATGGGACCCAAGTTCCTTCTTTCTGAATCACGCCCATAGTCTTGAGATGTTTTGAAATGGATTGCTATGTCACTCCCACAAGTCATGCCAATTCTTCTTGAGTTTGACACGAGTCTTCACTCAGCAATGTCTCCAATTCTGCACCTTCGTAAACTTTCTCTCTTCCACCACTATTCTGGTCTGCGATGTTAAAAGCACCATTCTTGAAGCATTGAAACCACTCAAGACATGTTATTTCACTAATAACATCCTTACCACATGTACTTGAGAGCATTTGATGAGACTCAGCCACTGTTTTCTTCATATTTAAACAAAACAGTAACACCTCATGCAAATGATGAGAATTAGGCTCGTAAACTGACATTTTCAATCAAGAACAACTTAATGATGCAGACACAAATTGACTAATGTTTGAATGAGGTTATGTTGACTGAGGTCCAAGCTAACTGCCTGACATCGGCGATCTGTTTCTTTCGACCGCTACTTACTGTTGTTGTCACCTATCAATAAATGGTGGAAGCAAAGTTGTACACCTTTATTAACTAGAAACAGTCAAAATAAATTAGGAAATTAATTACATACACAAAACTAAGCACAAAATTAGACCTGGTGCTATATTCCTTAAGACTGAGTGCCAACCTTTTATGGAAATGCAGATTAGACTCATGCATGTTAATGGTAATTAGGCAAAAATGAAAATAAAATAAATTTAATGAGGCAGATGACAAAAAAGAGAGGAAGTAAAGAGATCCCAGATTGCTTCGTCACAAGTTGGCATATAAACTGTACTACTGTGGTGGATGTTGCTGCCATGTCCATCTTGGCTACAAAAATGGATTCATTATGTTGTTCATAGTAGCTTACCCCCATTACTATTTTCTTATTCGTTATTAGGATTGTTCTTTCATAACCCCTATTTGATTATGTGTTGATAAACTAGTACTGCCCAGACCAGAAGTAATATTCTTCCTACATCACATTTCCTAATTCCCACTGTATCAAACTTGCTTAGCAATTTGCCTTTTTAAATTCCCTAATCTCCCTATGCAATTACTGGACATATGACTCATAGAGCATCAGTTCAATTTTTTCTGATGCTGATATCCTCCTGAACAATCCCCCCTGGAGTTCTGAATGGTGGACTATTTTGCCTATGGGATATTTTACCCTAGATGATCCCATCATGATTATGCTATGCAGTGGATTTCTTTGCTATCAGGAAAAATAACTGTTGTAGTTTCCCATTGCTTTCAGCTGTTTGCTGTACCAGCACAGCAAGGCCATGTCAGGTAATGTTACAAGACAAGATCAGTCAGTCATCCAGATTCTTGCCCACACAATTGCCTAATACACACCGAGAGTCATTGAACTCTTTTTATAGGCTTTCCTTTATATCCATGAATAGAATTATGCCATTGACCTCGACAAAAATACATTATGTTCAACCAGCAAACTTCAGAAAAAGAAAGTGCATTACAGTCTTGTTCTTCCAGGAAGGATGTAATCTGTCAGTACTCTAACTGCATGACCTGACTATATTATTTGTTATTTTCTGTTGTAAATTTTACTAGAAGATTATCAATATAATAGAGGGAAACGGTCCACGCGGGAAAAATATATTTAAAAACAAAGATAATGTGACTTACCATACGAAAGCGCTGGCAGGTCGATAGAAACACAAACAGACACATACATACACACAAAATTCAAGCTTTCGCAACAAACTGTTGCCTCATCAGGAAAGAGGGAAGGAGAGGGAAAGACGAAAGGAAGTGGGTTTTAAGGGAGAGGGTAAGGAGTCATTCCAATCCTGGGAGCGGAAAGACTTACCTTAGGGGGAAAAAAGGACGGGTATACACTCGCGCGCACACACACACACACACACACACACACACACACACACACACACACACACACACACACATATGTGGGTAACCACTGCAGGAGCTCCATCCATTATGATCAACTGAAGTTTTTCCCAACAAAGGTCAAGCTTGTATATTATGTTTTGTAAGTAAGAAAATCTGTTATTGGCCAACCCTTGATTCCTGTCTTTCAACTGCTCTTCCAAGTTATTCACCATTTATTCAAAAGATTGCAAACTATTCTCATATGTGTGTGTGTGTGTGTGCGAGTGTATACCCGTCCTTTTTTCTCCCTAAGGTAAGTCTTTCCGCTCCCGGGATTGGAATGACTCCTTACCCTCTCCCTTAAAACCCACTTCCTTTCGTCTTTCCCTCTCCTTCCCTCTTTCCTGATGAGGCAACAGTTTGTTGCGAAAGCTTGAATTTTGTGTGTGTATGTGTCTGTTTGTGTTTTGTTGCAAAAGCTTGAATTTTGTGTGTGTATGTGTCTGTTTGTGTTTCTATTGACCTGCCAGCGCTTTCGTATGGTAAGTCACATTATCTTTATTACTAGAAGATTAATGTGATAAAGAATTCACTGTATTGCTGGTATTTTCTGAAGTATACCAACTTCTTTCAATATTTTTCTCACCAAAGCAATGACATCATACTTGTGGGTAACCACTGCAGGAGCTCCATCCATTATGATCAACTGAAGTTTTTCCCAACAAAGGTCAAGCTTGTATATTATGTTTTGTAAGTAAGAAAATCTGTTATTGGCCAACCCTTGATTCCTGTCTTTCAACTGCTCTTCCAAGTTATTCACCATTTATTCAAAAGATTGCAAACTATTCTCATTGAGATAGGAAGTATTTTGGAAAGAGAAATTTCCACTGGGCATAGAATGTATGAGCAGCTACAAAGCATTATTTCACCAACTCTCCATCATTGAAAGAACATATTTGTGTTCATGATTGGAGGGAGTGGGGAACTGCAATGAGGTGGCCAGTGTCTAGATACATAAGGAAAAGCCCCAACATGCTATGACAAAGGTTAAAAACCAATGATAATAAACACTAGAGCAGCCACTGTAAGCGTTGCCAAAGATGTACTTTACTACGCCAGAAGGCAAATGACAAATGATGGAAATTTTGTTCAATTTTTTGAAGACTCTGTCTTTATTTCTCATAGGGAGAAGATGTATTCTTGTGAGAAGTGTGTAGTAGACACTGCGTTATCTGGATAATAATTTTTATGAAAGTATGAAGCATGAGAGTTCTTTTTAGTGCAAAACCACAAAAGTTTTATTTTCTTCTGTGCATTATGCTAATGTCACATCACTGTAGCTGCCTGCATCTGAAGAGGAAGTCTGATAAAAATCAGCATTGTATTCATGATCAATAATGAGAAGTACTTATGGTGGAAGAAGAAATATATACATAACAAATTTACAGAAATCTTAGTGGCGTAGAGAACGCAAAAATCTACATAAGTTCACACTACTACTGACTTACAGTGTACAAGAGTTGTAAATTAAGACCGGAAGATGATCCATTGTTTCTTGCAGGTACTATGACAGAATGCTAACTTAAGAAGAATGAATAGCTGTTGTTTCTGCTCGTCTTCGTGGAATGACATATGAACAGGTGCAGACAGACTTTGCCCGTCCATTCCGGAAAACAAGCCCCACCAGGCTTGCTATCAAGACCCTAGTCAATAAATTCCAGAGTACTGGTAGTGTTGCAGATGACGAACATCCAGGGAGGCCAGTCATAACGCCAGACACTGTGCAAAGTGTGCAGGATGTGATCACACGTAGCCCTTCCACATCTACCAGGAGACTTAGTAGGGAGCTTGGTATTCCTCAAACAACTGTATGGAGAGTTCTTCGTTACAAGCTGCACAAATGTGCGTACCATATCCAGGTCGTACATAAGCTTGAAGTGGAGGACTACGCAGCCAGACGAGCTATGTGTCATGACATGCTACAGGCTGTGGAAAATGATAATTTGATGCAAAATGTCTTGTTCAGTGAAGAAGAAGCTACATTTCATACCTGTGGACATGTGAACAGACACAACTGCAGGATCTGGGCAGTCAAACAACCAAGTGTGCTGCAGGACTGGCAATGGGACATAGCCAAAGTGAATGTATGGTTAGGGATAACGAGGTCAACAGTGTACGGGTCCTCCTCCTTCGCAGAACAAACCATTACTGGAACCAGATACCTGGATATGCTGGAACAGTTTTTGGAGCCCCAGTTGATATCTGTTGGGATTATGGGTACTGCTGTTTTTCAACAGGATGGTGCACCACCCCATTTTGCCCTCGTTGTTCGGGATTACCTGAATCAAGCATTTCCCGGCAGATGGATTGGTCGTGCCTCTCCACGGATGTGGTCACCCTGTTCTCCTGACTTGACACCCTTAGACTTTTTTGCATTGGGGTTTATCAAGTCTAAGGTATACCAGGCAAAGATCTGCAGCGCTGAACACTTAACACAGCAGATTCGAGCTGCAGCTGCTGAGATTACACCAGATATGCTTGGGCAGGTTTTTTGGTCTACATTGGAGTGTTGGGGGGTGTGCCTAGACATGCAAGGTGGTAACATTGAAATGTACTGAAATAATGTCCCATTATAACATAAGTTGCAGTGCTGTTACATATTGGTTAATAAAATTTGTTTAAGTACAAAATGTACAGTGACTTTAGAATCACCCTGTATATAAATATTTGCACAACAGGTAGCAGATAACAATTTAATTTTATTTGCACTGATGAACTGAATTACAATAACACAGGTGCAGTCTTTGAGGCTTGAAGACAATGTTAGCAGAAGTCCAGTGATGTGGAAGCCATGGACAGTTGGAGATGGTGTTGTAACGTTATGTGATTGCCTTAACATTTTAAATCATTCACTAATCGAGCAGTCGCTCAGCAACAGCTACAGTTAGCAAATAATGTTGCGAGAATGTAAAAGGTGAACGACCTGTGACGTAACTTGTTTATTGTCGAAGCGCCATCAGAGATGCAGTGAGTTATTGACTTTGAAAACCGCGGCGCAAAAAACGGACAGAAGAAGAACACTTTTACACATTTTTTTTGATGTACGAGATATTCTCGATGAACAGTTACTCATTCTTCTCTTGTCTCCTGTAACTTGTGTCGGACGCGCATGTCTTGCCGCTGTACTATTATCGTTAAAAATAATATTATTTTAGTGTAAAATAAATGTGCAATACTAAAAGTGCAATACTGCATAGCAGTAGATTTATTGTGCGACATGTATGTGAAAACGTCAAAGGAATTATTTTCATTACGAGAAGAGAAGTGCCAGTCAAAACGGTAACCGTGTTAAATCTTTCATTGCAGTGTAAGTTCATCTATTAATTGCCATAAATTCAGATTTAAATGGAATTGGTGTATGGACTATTTATTTAATATAGAATCTATGTCTCACTTATTCATGAAGTTATTTAATTTTCTTTAAGTTTCTGCCAAATAGAGAGTTCACAGTCACAAATTCTTTTGTCGAAATCGGACGGAAGTTGTATGCGGCGAAATATTTTCTCCGCGCCATATTCTACTGGTAAATGCATGATAAACTACGGTCCCTTAGGAAATTCATGTTGAGCTATCCAAAAATAATTATATTTTGAATAGGCAATTACTCTCCTCTGCAATCCAACTTCCGACTGATCAGACAATCCAACAAGAAACAGCCGCACACGGTCGGCATTTGCAAATATATTTCCACCGTTGATTATAGCTATATGTTACAGCACAAAAGTAAACATACTGTTATAATTAGCGACTACGAACGGGGACATTTATGACTGTATGTTTATGTATACACATTACGTAAACATATCATTATAGTGTCCAGCAAGGCAGGAGCCGTGGACAGTCGGAGATGCATCCAGCATGGCAGTAGCACCAGGCAGTTGGAGATGTGTCCAGCAAGACAAGCAGTCCTGAATGGCTGGCTGGCTGGCTGGATGATTTGGGGGAGGGAACCAAATAGCAAGGTCATCTCTCCCATCGGATTTGGGAAGGATGGTGAAGGAAGTCAGCCATACCCTTTCACAGGAACCATCCCAGCATTTGCCAGAAGCAATTTAGGGAAATCATTGAAAACCGAAATCAGGATGGCCAGATGGGGGTTTGAACCTTCATCCTCCCTAATGTGAATCCAGTGTGCTGAACCACCTCACTCAGTAATCCTGAATGGTGACAGATGCGTTTTTTGAAATGGCACTCCGGTGTGGCCAGAGATGCATCCAGCAAGATGGCAGTCCTGGACATTCGGAGATGCATCTGGCAAGATGGTGGCCCTGGACACCTGAAGATGATGTGCAATGAGATGGGAGCCATGGATGGTTTGGCAGTGATGTCCAAAGCAACGAGAACACTGGATGTTCATAGATGATATCCAGTGGTGCGAGAGTCCTGGATGGTCAGCACCGAGCAAGACAGTGCAGAGGAGGCACTCAGTGATGGCCTGATGACTTGAACATGGCAGTGATTGATCCACCACCAGTTCAACAATGTACAGGGTAAGGGCATGCTAGCACACTGTCAAGCAGTGGCCAGTTGGTGCCCTAAAATACCTGCCCGGCAGAAGAATACAAGTGTGCCTACAGCAGTCATATTATTTTGCAGATGGGAAAAGGTGCTCGTGATTGCAGTACTGTGTACTGTGACCTGCATTCCACTAGTGGCGTAGTTGGTCCCACCTGATGCAATGATGATAGCAGGAAGATTGGTCAAAAAAAGCTGTCCTGTTTCCATTATTATCAGGCTGCTTGGATACAGTCTCTTGTGGTAGTGTTGCTCGCAGATTGTGTATGTGACAACCCTCAATCCACACCCATATGTTTGATTGTAGGGCAGGTGACCACCTGGGCAGCTGTAGACATGCTACTTTTGCTGTTTTGAGAGATGTGTGATTATTCATTTTGTCACAACACATTATGCCTCATGTGATTTTCTATATTTAAGTATGTTACAAGGAGTACACAAATACTTACTTCTTTCTCTCTGTACCATCTTATCTCAGTAAGTATAGGTTTCGTTTCTACAGTATATAGATTGATGATTTATTTCTCATGAAGCAATTGGAAGTGTCATTCCACATTATAGTTGATCAATGCGTATAATTTTATTTTGCATTTCGATAAAAAAAGTAATTTTCTTCCCAAAGTGAGTAGCAGCACGAGGACTCATTAGACTTTTATTTTTAGTATCTGAACTATTGCTCAGCCATTTTATTTTGTCTTATTACTACTCACAAGGCCTTAAAATAGACAATTCTGACACACAAAATCAACATGCCACATTGACACATACATTTTGGTTTGAAATATTGGAGCTGGAGGGTGTGGTAGATGGAGAGGGAAGTCTTGGCTGTCAGAGTAAGGTGGGGGTTGTGGGGGAGGGGGGGGGGGGGGGGCGGGGAAGCAGTTACTCTGAAGTCTCAGCCTCTCATTCTCGCATTGGCCCAGCCATGCTATAGAGTTCTGTGAAATCATTCTGGAGTAGTAGAGTGGAAGATAACAGTTTCCTTTCACTTTTAGAGTTCAGTGATGAGAGTCAAGTTTCATGTAACTGAATTATGGTAACTTAATAATATGTGGATCATAGTGGTCACATATGTTAGTGCAGAAAGAGATTCTACAAACCTTCATGTGTTTTGCGCCACTTTCTAAGAAAGATTTATGGCCAGATCTTTTTTTATAGGAAAGGTGGTTACAGAAATCAAAAACCTTCATATGTAGGGAAGTGGCTTTTACCACAATTGCGAGAACACATTAGGAATTTCATTTTTCAATGGGGCAGCTGCTTGTAAGAGCATTTCTTGACAATGAGCTTGCCTCAGCAGTGGATTAGCTACAAAAGGCATGCAGCTCATGCATTGCACCATTGGCCCACAAAGGGTTGCCAGATCTCACAGTACATGATTTTTCATTTATTTTTTGGGTTTGGGATTGGTTGGGGGGGGGGGGGGGGGGGGGGGGGGTTTGATTTTGTGGATAACTCTGTCTATGAATATCCTCTTCCAACAACTTGAATGTGCTGCAACACTGCATAATAACAATGATTAATGCAGTAACTCTAATATTCTCACAAAACTGTGGAACAGTCGTATCTATTGTCTTATGTTTCTTATGTCTGTGGTAGAGGGTGCAAAAAATGTGTAAAAAATAAATGAAAACTTCAAGCTGAATGTAACTGTGAACTATATTCGTGGGTTGAATGTGCTACATATAAAACATGTACACTTGGAAAATGAGATGGTTCTTTTGGAAATAAAAGTTTTGTAATCCTATGCATAATTTAAAATTTGCTTTCTTCATTCCTGTAGAAGATTCAGTCTTGTGAAATTTGATGAATCTTTTTGAAGCACCCTTTTTTTAATAATATCTTTGTGTACTTCTTATTTTAAACATTTCTACTGTTTTATTGCTGAAACTTCCTGGCAGATTAAAACTGTATGCCGGACCAAGACTCGAACGTTGGACCTTTGCCTTTTGCAGGGAAGTACTCTAACATCTGAGCTAGCTAGCCAAGCCTTTTTTTTTTTTTTTTTTTTTGCTATCTTTGGAAGTTATTTTTATCATTTGAACTGTATGTTATTTGTTATTCTTCACCACATAATTATTGTAGTGATGGTGCTAATGATTCTGGTGTTGAGCATTGTAATCAGCAACAATAGTTTGTGAAACAAAGGTAAAGGCAGAATTTGATCAAGACCTTAGTGAAGATAGTATTAAGGGGAGCCGGAATGATGAAAATGACAAAATTAATGTTTTTTTCATTATAAAATTATTTGGAGTTTTCTGAATAAAACAAATCAAGTTTCACCCTTCTAAGTGAATTCTAAGTGTGTTTTTTATCACTGCAAAGTAGATGCACCGTGTAAATGGTTGTAGTGACTTGGTGTGTCACCTCTGATGACGCCGATCGCTGGCTGCAAGCAGGGTATCTTGGCGGAATTAGACAGTGTTTTATTTTCCAACATTGTATGGTTTTATCTCTGTGACAAGTGACTATTAAGATTGGTAAACATACACGCAATACCATGTGTGTTCACTTGTGGAGTTTGCTTCGTATTGTTTAGCTGTTCAATTTTGCATATTTGATGAATTTTGCTCGTACCTGTTTTACATATTTGGTTTGTGGATATCAATATGCCCTGCTTCAGAAAATGAGTGTTTATGAAAAGGCACAATGAGTGGAAGAAGAAATCTTTGTGGTATCGAAGGGAGATGCTGCTCAGACTGCTTCACCAACTACTCCAAATGAATGTGATAGAACTTCTTCCAGCAAGAAACTTTGTGACAGAAAAGAAAAATTTGAAAACTATGAAAGTGACAGTAATGATGTGATGAAATAATTAACATTTCCTTGCTGTCTAATGCTTTGAAACATAACGTATTATGTCAAGTTTGCAAAGAAAGAGGACTGGAATTGAAAATAACTTCACACATTAGTTACGCATGTAAAATGTTATTGAAATGTAACAAATGTGCTGTAGAAGTTTTGTTTTCTAATTCTAACAGTATTCCTCATAGTAGTAATAGTGGAAAGAAGGTGTATGATGTAAATGTTAGGCTAGTGTATGTCTTGCATTGCATTGGCAACGGCAGTGTTGCAGGAACAATGTTATGTGGAATTATGAACTTGCCAAAACCACCAACCAAGTTTGGATTTTATAACGAATTGATGGGATCTTCTGCTGAAAATATTGCTCAAGCAACAATGAAGAAAGCAGTTGAAGAAGCTGTGACAGATAATGGGAATTGTAGAGATTTAACTGTTGCTTTATACGGATCTTGGCAACGTAGAGGTCATAAATCTCTAAATGCAGTTGTGACAGCTACCAGTGGAGACAGTTACAAAGTAACTGATGTTGCTGTTCTCTCAAAACATTGTAGATGTAAGGGCAATACGAAGGACGAAAATAGTGAAAGTTGTGAAGCAATAGTTCACGGCACGAGTGGAGCGATGGAAGTAAAGGGAGTGAAAGTAATTTTTTCCAGATCGCAGGAGTGGTATAATGTACGATACACTAACTATCTAGGAGATGGTTATTCTAAGTGATATAAAGCTATAGAGGAACTCAAACCTTATGGCAATGAAATTCACTTTAAAAAACAGGAATGCATTGGACATGTGCAGAAGTGCATGGCGGCTCACTTGCGCAAACTAAAGCAGACATTTGGATCCCAGAAGCTTAGTGATGGTAAGACCCTTGGAGAAGGGGAAGATTGACAGATGAAGCAATTTATAGATTCCAGAGGTATTATGGGTGTGCAATTAGACAAAATACAAGAAGCATTTTACATTTGAGGGGAGCAGTATGGCCATTATTTTTTCATATTGCATCAACAAATGAGTACCCACAACATGCACTGTGCGCCACAGGTGATGACTCATGGTGTAAGTACCAATCAGGAAAGGAATATGCCCCAATAAAAACAGTTTGCCAAATGCTGTAATTGATGTAATTAAGCCCATATTCAGAGATATATCACAGCCAAGTTTATTGGAAAAGTGTTTACATGGGAAAACACAAAATCCAAATAAAAGTGTAAATAAATTAATTTGGATTAGGATTCCCAAAAGAGTGTTTGTCTAGATAAAAACATTGCATTTTGGAGTGTATGATGCAGTAGCAACATACAATGAGGGAAACATTATCAAATATGATGTGCTGAAACGTTTAGATTTCCAACCAGGACACAACACCATTTCCACAATGTGCATAATTGATGAAGAAAGACTAGGTGCAGGAAGAATGCAGGAAGAAGAGACATAAGCCTACAACATGCAGAAAAGGGGAAGAAAAGACCAGTGAAAAGGAAACTTACACTGGAAGAAGAATAGGATGCTGATAATCCATCATATGGGGTAGGAATGTATTAAACTTTGGAAGCCATTTCCCGTAACTTTAAAATTTTCATCTTTGAGGAACATTTTCTCAAAAATTGCTAACAGTATATCAATGAAATTTATACAATATTGTTTACTTCTTTTTCTTCATTTTTATAACAAATTGCAAAAAAATATTGTTTAATTCAAGAGTTATAGAAGAAAAAATGCAAAATTTTAGAGAAAAAATAAGCATCTGTTTAAAAAAATTGTAAAACAAAACCAATAAATATTTCTTAACATGGCATTATAACTTTGAAGAGAAATATTCACTGAACATGTAGTCCAAATTTCAGGGCAATATGTTTAATAGTTTTAGAAAAAATGTTCCTTCTATTTGCTAAAATTAACATGGAGGATATGGATCATTCCAGCTCCCCTTAAAACAAAGTTTTCATATCTTCCATCATACATTAAAGTCGACATTTATGTCCCACATACATTTAAATATAAATGAAGAAAACACGTAGTGGATAAGTTGTTCTACTCTCTTGATGAATAGATACTGGTTAATCAATAATTGTTTTTGTAAATCTGCTTTATCATTGTGTTCATCTTCCTTAATATGGTCAGTGTAGAAATATTCTTTTTTCTGTCTTAAGTTATTCTCAGTAATTTATGTGATTTGTACTTACAGTATAGCTTATTAATTTCCTTACAACTTTTAATTTTACTCACCAGTTTGCTACATTTTTGTTATTTGTTTACTGTATCTGTATAATGTTGTAAACCTGATCAAGTCCACATCCTTGTGATTCATCACAACATGGATCAAAGCAGTTTAAAACAAATAAATAAATTTACCTGAAGTAATTCAGAAAAGCTAAGAAGAATGTATATCAGGATTACTGATACAAGTTTGGACTATGCAACTCCATTGAAGGAATGAATGAATGAATAACATAAGTCATTGGTACTGACTATCGTGCAGTGCATTTTCTTTCAAAAAGAAAATGACATGGAGATACTAAAAAAGACATCATCAGTTGTTCATGAAATTTAACTTTGTATATAAAAATTTCCTGGTACTGAGACTGATAAAAGTCTGAAATAGAGATAATATACTCATAAACTAATAAAAAAGTTGAATACCCTGTATTCAGCAGAACACATCAGAAAAATACCCCATTGCACAATGTCAGGCAAAATGCTAGTGTATTTTGTATTTGTAATTCTCTGCATTACAAAAATATTTTCTGTGTAAAGCACCTAAAGTAAATTTATTTATTAATTTACATTTTTTGCATGTGGACCATCAAGCTGATGTCTTTTGCAAATGTCATACATAGGCTGAGTAGATTACTATAGATAACACTTACATACAGTGATAGTACATACATTTGTCTTAGTTTTCTAATCATATTACATTCTTAAAGAGAGGGGATTATAATTCACTAAGTTACTATAAGCATTTATTTACTAAGAAGGCTTTTAATTTCCTTTGGAACAGCTTGTGGCAGCTTGTTGAACCATATCTGTCCATTAATATAAGGACTATTATCAGTTATTTTTAATTTTGTCCTCTGCCTGAAGTAGTTCTCCTTATTTCTAGTATCATAATTATGTGCATCACTGCACTTATTTAGTGAGTGTGTTTTTACTATTAAAAAAATAAGTTTATAGAAGGAATATACCGTTAAATATTTATGATGGACAGGGGTTTCACAACAGGACTCCCTGGACTTTATTCCATGTAACACTGATATTCTGTTCAGGTGCAGATTTGCCACACAGTTCGATACCATAATTAAGAAATGGATAAACTGTTACACAGTAAATAATTTTTGGTGTCTGGATTGACACTATTTTTGCCAACTGACTCATAAGATACAGGCTACTGCCAATTTTCTCACACAAAGAAGCTTTGGTCTGGAAATGACTGAGTTGAAAGTTACAAAACCAAATATGTTATGGGACAATTTTCCAATAAAATATGAGAATCCAAATCATTTGTCATACACTGTAATGTATTGATTTTCTACTGTTGACCAAGTGGAAGGCTTACATTATGAAAGGTGAGGACAATAAACATCACCAATGCACTACGGAAGCCCTGATCTTTGTGCACATATGTGCTTCTAACTTGCATTTTGAGTCAGTCATTCCAACAGTATGTTGTTTTAATCTGGCTTGTAATGTAACATGTTCCATACCTTTGTAAAAATGATGAATAGATAAATATAACAATAATAATAATATTTTTGCAAGCTCCATAGCTGTAATATGTTTAAAGAAAGACATGTTTATATACACCACCATCTACTGTATCAAAATAGCAGCTGATGTTGTGTATAAACATGTCTTTCATTAAACGGTAATAATGGTACTTTTCTCCTTCCAGAAGGATTCACATAGCTATATTACACTTTTACCACATCCTCAGTGGATTACAAAAACAATAATCATTTGAAAACCAACTCACATTTTTGCCACATGACATACAGAGAAAAAAATCCAATGTGTGATATTACAAGAATGTGCAGACCAGTTTAAGGGTCCATTGCATCCAATCCGGCATCCTGGAAATGTTCAATTCAGTTTTCTGAACTCCAATGACCAGTGAAGTGGAGCACCACCTTGTTAAAAGCAAAGGTTTGGTTGCATGTTGTTGACGTGGGGAAAAACAAACATCTCTAACATGTCTAGGTTCATCTTACCTGTGATAGTCACCTCAGCAAGAAAGCCTGGATCAATTATCTTACTGCACATGAGGCCATACAAAACATTCACTTTAAGGTGGCCTTGCACTTTTCCCCTAATGGATTCTATGATCCCCAAATCCAAATGTTATGCTTATTCACAAATCTGCAGACATGGATTGTGGCCTCATGGGAGAAAATTATACTTGAGAAAAAAAAAGAAAGTAGGACCCTGTCAATTCGGTTAAGCACTTCACATGCAAAATGCATCACCATTGCGTGTCATCTGGCTTTACAGCTTGCAGAAACTGTACCTTGTATGAATACAAATGCAACTGTTTTTGCAGGATCTTATGAATAGCTTCATGTGGCATCTGATTTTTTTTTCTACACCACAACAATGGATTTAAAATCTGCTTACCAAAGCACAGTTTGTGCCTTCTTCTGAACTGCTTGGGCTGACAACAGGGAAACAATGAAAATGTGTCAAACATTGGCAAAAATTAGGCACCTATTTTAGGTCCTTCTGCACCCAACAGACAAGTCGGACCAGAAACAAAGAAATATTTACAATTTTTAAACTTCCCCAGAAACGTAGGGCAGTTTGGTGTGGACTCCTACATATCACTCCTGTAGATATCAGTGTGCAGTGTGCACAGAGGCATTTAAACAGTCATTCTTCCCATGCTCTGTACATGAATTTCATAGGACAAAGCCCTAATAACCGTGGGACATAGCCTTTGCCATGCACTTCACAGCGGTTTGCAGTATACAGATGTAGATATGGATATGATTACTATCTGAAATGCTTACCTAATCATAATGAAATATTTTTAATTTGCTTGGACTAAAACTATAATGCTATTTCATGCTAAAAACTGATTTAATTTGCAGAAGCAACACAGAAATCATGTTATCAGAGTATGAGATCGCTGAGAAGAACACCAAAGAAAAAATAAATGAAATAACACAATTGTCAAAAAAACTTGAAACATATTCCGATGACTTTGCTCATGAGCTGTCACATGCAAAAAATCAAAATGAAAAAAACAGGATAGCACTGCAAATTAAAATCTCACAGCTTGAGGATGATCTTCTGCAGCTTCGCACATTTGCAAAAGTTATGGAAAAAGACAGAGACCAAGTAAGTGTTTAAATAGAGGTATGTTAACTAATTACTTTTTATTTTGACAACACCTAACTCACTGCTGTTTTCACATTACAGTAGCATGCCCTGATGCTTCACTTTGCAGGTTTCATAGTAGAAATTTAAAATTACAAGTGTGTTCAGCTGTCATTTAAGTGTCTTTTGACGAATATTGTCCTTAGAACTGGTTCAATTAATTTTTTAATTTGAAAAATGATCCAGAATGCCCCAGTCAAAATGAACTTTCTTGTTTCATCAGATATACAGGGTGAGTCACCTAACATTACCGCTGGATATATTTCGTAAACCACATCAAATACTGACTAATCGATTCCACAGACTGAACGTGAGGAGAGGGGCTAGTGTAATTGGTTAATACAAACCATAAAAAAATGCACGGAAGTGTGTTTTTTAACACAAACCTACGTTTTTTTAAATGGAACCCCGTTAGTTTTGTTAGCACATCTGAACATATAAACAAATACGTAATCAGTGCCATTTGTTTCATTGTAAAATGTTAATTACATCTGGAGATATTGTAACCTAAAGTTGACGCCTGAGTACCACTCCTCCGCTGTTCGATCGTGTGTATCGGAGAGCACCGAATTACGTAGGGATCGAAAGGGAACGGTGATGGACCTTAGGTACAGAAGAGACTGGAACAGCACATTACGTCCACATGCTAACACCTTTTTATTGGTCTTTTTCACTGACGCACATGTACATTACCATGAGGGATGAGGTACACGTACACACGTGGTTTCCATTTTCAATTACGGAGTGGAATAGAGTGTGTCCCGACATGTCAGGCCAATAGATGTTCAATGTGGTGGTCATCATTTGCTGCACACAATTGCAATCTCTGGCGTAGTGAATGTCATACACGCCGCAGTAAATCTGGTGTAATGTCGCCGCAGGCTGCCACAATACGTTGTTTCATATCCTCTATGGTTGTAGGTACATCACGGTACACATTCTCCTTTAATGTACCCCACAGAAAGAAGTCCAGAGGTGTAAGATCAGCAGAACGGGCTGGTCAATTTATGTGTCCTCCACGCCCTATGAAACGCCCATCAGACATCCTGTCAAGGGTCAGCCTAGTGTTAATTGCGGAATGTGCAGGTGCACCATCATGCTGATACCACATACGTCGACGCGTTTCCAGTGGGACATTTTCGAGCAATGTTGGCAGATCATTCTGTAGAAACGCGATGTATGTTGCAGCTGTTTGGGCCCCTGCAATGAAGTGAAGACCAATGAGGTGGTCGCATATGATTCCGCACCATACATTTACAGTCCACGGTCGCTGTTGCTTTACCTGTCTGAGCCAGCGAGGATTGTCCATGGACCAGTAATGCATGTTCCGTAGATTCACTGCCCTGTGGTTTGAGAAACCCGCTTCATCGGTAAACAGGTAGAACTGCAACGCATTCTCTGTTAATGCCCATTGACAGAATTGCACTCGCTGATTAAAGTCATCACCATGTAATTGCTGATGTAGCGACACATGAAACAGGTGAAAGTGGTGACAATGCAGTATGCGCATGACACTACTTTGACTCAGTCCACCGGCTCTCGCAATGTCCCGTGTACTCATCTGTGGGTTCATGGCAACAGCAGCTAACACACCAACTGCACCCGCTTCTCCTGTGACGGGCCTGTTACGGACCCGTTTACGTGTTATGACCATACCTGTTGCATACAGTTGGCGGTAGATGTTTTGCAATGTGTGGCACGTTGGAGGTTTCAGGCGTCAACTTTAGGTTACAATATCTCCGGATGTAATTAACATTTTACAATGCAACAAATGGCACTGATTACGTATTTGTTTATATGTTCAGATGTGCTAACAAAACTAACATGGTTCCATTTAAAAAAACATAGGTTTGTGTTAAAAAACATACTTCCATGCATTTTTGAATGGTTTGTATTAAACAATTGCACTAGCCCCTCTCCTCACGTTTGGTCTGTGGAATCGGTTTGTCAGTATTTGATGTGGTTTACGAAATATATCCAGCGGTAATGTTAGGTGACTCACCCTGTATAATTGATCAGTTTTCATCTGTACGGATTGCTGTTTGCTCATTTTTTCTAGTCAAATCAGTGAAGTTTGACTTGAAATCGTGTTCTTGAATCAGATCTGTAAATTCTGTTAACACATTGGATTTAAATTTTACATTATTTTTTCTTTTTAAAATCAGCTGCTACTATAATCCTTGTGTTTTTCAGTTATCAAAAGACTCCAGCGCTTGAATACAAATACTTTAGATTTTTCTTTGCCTGAAATTCAGTGTATTGAAGTACAGAATTTTGTACCTTTAATTCTACATATCACTTTTCAACCAAGCACTCTTCATTTTGCCATATTGTATGCAGGTTTCAGTGAAATATTACACATCTCTCTCTCTCTCTCTCTCTCTCTCTCTCTCTCTCTTTCTCTCTGGCTCTCTCATTTTCCCATTTGAGCATCTGCCAGTTGAGATTTTTTAACATTTATATTACATCCATCGATGAGCCAAGTAGTCTGTGACCATTTATCCTGCCATTCTTTGCATACACTCAACAGCCCCTCTTGGTCTGACCTATGGATCCCACATACTAGAGCAGAGCTCCAGTACAGGCTACACATTTGTCTTCTAAGCAATTTCTAACTACAGATCAGTTGATGCAGCTAAGGCAGTGGACTCACATTTGGGATGAACAGGGTTCAAATCCCTTCCAGTCTTCCATATTTAAATTTTGTGTGGTTCCCCTAAATGTGTTAAGGTGAATGCCAAGATGATTTCTTTGAGACGGAGAGTTCCATTTCCCTCTCCAACCTTATCTTCACTTGTACTCCATCTCTAACAGCCTTATTATCAGTGGAAAATTGAAATCTGACCTTCCTTCTTCCGTGTTTTTCTTGGGTGAAATGCAGGTTCTCAGTGCAAGAGGTGGTAGCATGTACCAAAACAAGACAAAGATGCCCAGAAAGCAAGGGCTCTAAAATGCATACTTTAGAGTTATGAGCACTTGTTTATCATTGCATTGTGAAACTCTTCTCATCTACAGCAAGCTCTTTACTGTTAAGAATGATCTGTGGAATGCAGTAAACAAATGAGGACATGTTCCTCTCTTATTGTACATGGATACAACATCAGTGGTGATGAAGAGTTCAGCATCCAAGATTGGATGTGTGAGGGTGACAGGCTCATGCGAGAGAGTTTCTCAAGGCCTGTAAGGCTGTGTGCATTGGTTCCATTCACGGAACGGGGCGTGTCCCTGAAGTTTGCTTGCCATCGAGGGCATTAGTGAGGGCAGCCTGGGTGTTGGCTGCTGCAGGCAAATGATGACGGTAGCAGTTTATTGTTCCCAGGAACTGATGGAGCTCTTTGTATGTGGTAGGGAGTGGCATGGATAAGATTGATTGCGCATTTGATTCCGGGGGGTGTATACCAGCAGCCAAGACTGTGTACCCCAAGAATTGGATAGATTTATGGCGCAGTTGCAGTTTGTCGGTGTTGATCTTGAGTCCGTTTGATGAGAGAGTGTCCTTTACTATCGTGATGCGGCATTTGTGATCTTGCTCAGATTTGCTGAAGATCAGGATATCGTCAAGATATACAGAACAGAAGTTGAATTGGAATAAGAGAGAGTCAATAAAGTGTTGCCACGTCTGGGCAGCTTTTTTTTAACCCAAATGGAATGAAATCGTACTCTTACAACCTGACGGGGGTGATAACCACTGTTTTTGGAATGTCTTTGGGTACGACTGGGATTTGGTGATAAGAGCGTTTGCAATCTGGTACGCTGAAAATTGTATCTCCCAAGAGAAGGTGAGAAAAGTCGTAAATTTTTGGTATAAGATAATTGTCCATCACGGTTCTAGTGTTCGAGAGTCTGTAATCGCCACATACATGACTGGAGCCATCCTGTTTAGGGGTGAGGTGTATGTGTGACAACCAGTTACTATCAGAAGCATGCTGATGTTGACCGAGAGATCCACACTGGCACTGAGCAGCAGCCACCAAGTACCAGCACCGCACGACGCCAAAAGTATTGACCTGCATGATACCCACTACTAACAAAGCCTACCTTGCATGTCCTGTCACAGGCAGCAAGAAAATCGCCACTGCTCTTACAACCCGACTCAACTATCACAGAGGTTTTTTTCCCTTGGCTCTTGCCTTGGCACTTTCCCCCTCTGCCCTTCAAACTGCTACCCTTTGTTCAACTTTTGACCTAATCTATCTCCAGACAAGCATGTATTAACGGTTAGCCAGACATACACAAACATTGCAGTACCCACAACCTGTGAGACCTGACTCTTGTAAAAACTAACCCTTTTGCAGAGATTGCAGTAGACTTTTTGAGTTGGCCATCGGGCTGGTGTGCGCGTAGAGGGCTCCCCCTCTATTAAAAATTGGAGTGCTGTAAAATTCTGCCTCAGGAAGTTCCTGATGACAGCACATGGGCGGAGCATTGTGTTGGTTGATT
The DNA here is from genome assembly GCF_021461385.2 of Schistocerca piceifrons. Classification (NCBI taxonomy): domain Eukaryota; kingdom Metazoa; phylum Arthropoda; class Insecta; order Orthoptera; family Acrididae; genus Schistocerca; species Schistocerca piceifrons. The sequence goes on from NC_060140.1 coordinate 877,856,764, forward strand.
TATTGATTTATTAGGGGTGCCTGGCTTGGAAGCAGCGTAGTTGTCTGCTTGAGAGGGGAATGGCAGCAAAAAAGTCAACATGTGTTATGTTTAAGCCGATGTGGCAGTTTGCAAGTGCTGAGCATGAGATGGGCACAAGCAATGCGCATAGAGGCTGTCTGTTGTCTGTAGTGCACGAGAGAGGCATGCTCGGTGGTGGCGGCACTGCTGGCATGTGTGGAGCTATGGAGTGAGCTGTCCAAGGAGGCACGAAAGGGGGAATGTTTATCAACATACTGGGAAGGTGCGCGCCTGATGGGAGGGGGGGGGGGGGGGCTGATTGGAGCCCATATTGTCTGGAGGAGCATGAGTATCAGTTTTCGAAACAGGTGAAAGAGACATTGAGCAGAACACACTTGATGGGTGTGGCGGAGGTGGGCGTAACACTGTGTGGTTGAGACTGGAATCACACGAGATAGGTGTGGTGTTGTTAACCTGTTTGCTGTTATCGATGGAGCTTTCAGGTGTGGCACATAAAGGCTCAGGTGTCAGTGCTGCTGAGTGGTGTGAATTGATGTGAGCGGTGATAGCGGCAAGCTCGTCCTCGGCGTGTTCAATGCAACATTTCAAAACAGCGTCCTCACAGCGGAGGGCACATGTCTTGGCACTTTCCACCAGGACGTGAGTCACAGATGCACAAGTCCTTCTCATGAGAGCTGTGCACTGGGCACTAAGCAGTTATGGCGTTTACACTCAGAGCAAGTGGCAGAGCACAATCACACGGAATGTGAGAGTTAGAGGTGTGGTGAAACAGAGAACCTCGAACGATGTTTGGAGATAGGTGGTGGCATGAGAAAAAGTTGATTCCCAGGATTGGTTCTGTGATGTCCGCCATGTGGAAGATCCAGGGGAGGGAGAGGCCGTTAGAGATGTGGAGTTGAAGCTCGATGGAGATGCAAGTCTGGAGTGTAAATGAGTTCATGGCTCACAGGAGGCAGCGTGTGCCTGAGGGCGGCATGTGACTATCAATTTAGGTATGACTAAGATGTCTGCACCAGTGTCCATGAGGCAGTTTGGACTAAAAGAATAGTCTTTAATGTAAAGGTGGCCAATCAACAGGATGGAGGCATGGAGGGAATGTAGTGTGGGTTGGCGCTTATCGGACGATTGGCCTTTCAGATGCTTGTGTCATGGGGGGCAGCATTTTTTTGTGTTATCTCTGAATATGGTGTGGTACCACCAGTGAGGGTACATTGGGAGAGGAGGCATCTGATCATCCTCTATGTGTTCGGGTTCGTACACTGGGGTGTTCGGCGCAGGTGCGATATGCGGTGGCTAGTGGCTTGGTGGGCAGAGAGTGCATGTGCTGGGAGCCAGGTGGTGCAGCAGTTTCAGGGAGTTGAGGGGGGGGGGGGGGGGGGCATGGCCTGCCCTGCCTGCGGCAAGTGCACTACTGGTGCACAAGTGCCAACCTGTTGCATGAGCTCCTGCTGATGGTGGTGGCATGTGAGCAAATAGACCTGATCAGCCATCCACAGATGCAAACCGATAAACCGATGGATTCCAGTGCATGGAGGAGGAGATGAACCTGGAGATCTGTAAGCAGTTTTGATAACCACACCGGCCACAGGATTTCATCTGGCATCATCTGCTAGCTGACCAGGAGGCACAGCCGGGGTCAAAGTTGGTACGGGGTGTAATCACTGAGATGTTCCTCGTAAAGTATCGCAGACTAACCTCTTGTGGGGAATGCGAGAGGCGCTTGATGATAGTCTGTTTTGCGAAATCGTACTTCGAAGTTAGCAGCTGCATCAGAAGTAGGTCACAGATCAGGTCTGTGTGCCTGTGCAGTTGAGTCATGAGGCACAGGAATTTTGAATTGTCATTGGTCATGCAGTACAGTTCAATCAAGTTCTCCACCAGTACAAACCACGTTGCTGGGTTGTCCTCAGATAGCGGGGGCAGTGTTGGTAAGCAGCTTGGTGGTGGTGATGAAAGCACAGCTAGTTTTGTATCTGAGTCCCTCATATCACTCGTATGATGTGGATGCTGGACCAGCACTGTTGACACACACAGCACTGTATAGGGTGCGAGTGAGCAGTCTTGTCAGGGTGGATGAGAATGGCACTGAAGCACTAGGAAATGATGCTGTAGGACTTTCCAGTGCAATGTTTGTGGTGTGGAAGTCCGATGCAGAAGGCATTGCTGGTGCCATGTGAAAAGCGAACAGATGAACGACTGCAGCCTAAACCCCTGCAAGTGTACTTGCGGTGGCATGGCAGGATTTGGGGGAGGGGGGGGGGGGGGAGGAGGGGGGGGGAAGTGGACTTGCGCAGAGCAGCACAGTAAAATGGTAAAATGTTGCCGCTGGGCTATCGACATGATACGCCACATTGTTCACATCAGGTGGGGGTCCGTTAAGTTCACGTAGGGGCCAAACGGTTACTGGGGGCGGAAACTGGCCTGGAAATGTCCATGATATACACAGGAAATTGTCCACTTTGTAAACAGATGAAGTGGTAAAGGACTCAGGTGTCACAGGAGCACAATCGGTACACGTGGTCTGTCCTAACAAAGGTGAGGTTACACATGGCACTGTTGTAATAGTCACCCGAGCAGCCAGCATCTGATACATAATTTGTGCACAAAATGCAGAATCCACATCAGCATGATGAAATGCAGGAACCTTGCTCTCCTCGTTATTATTTTCAAAATGCACTTGTCAATGCACACTCGCTGGAGAGGCAAAGCCTGAGTCTGCAGTCACATGCACTGTTGAGTGGTAAACATGTTGAGGCGACAAAACTGCAGGAAGGATACATGGCCAAGTGGAACGAATGAAGGTGTAAACAAAGCCGGTGCAGTAGACACAAAAATACTTGCACTATGAGGAAACAGCATATTAATTCTTACTTGGGGATTTCTGTTGGGTTGTAGCTCAAGAGAACACACTCATTTCTGTAAGACTCAGTATATTTCATTGCAGACGTCCACATTATAACAAGTCATACAGCCAACTGAACCAGCAAGATGTCATGGGCCATTAAGTTACAGCGTCAAAGAACTCGTGATGGCGACGATATGTCATTCGTACCTGTCGATGCCACATGTCCAAAATATTTAATCTCTTTTTCCAAAACTGTTTCACAGAAGAAGATCACACTATAGTTCTTCATTTAAATCATAGCATGAATGACAAAATGACAGATGTTGATGTAAGTGATTAAGGGATAGAAAAGTAACTGAAACCGTGTAACAAAGGAAAGGCCACTGGACCTGACAGGGTATCAATTTGTTTATATGTAGAGCATGTGAAAGAATTTGGCCTTCTAGAAGCAGTGTAGCATAGGTCTCTGAAGCAGATAATTGTTCCTAATGATTAGAAAAAAGCACAGGTCATTTCCATTTTCAAAATGAGTCAGTGAACAGGCACACAGAAATTCATGCCTTTATCTCTGTTCTCAGTCTCTCAGTCCATTGTAGAATTTTGGAACACGTTGTACCTTTGCATATTATGAGATTTGTGGAGACTGAAAAGTCCCTCTTTAGGAGTTAACACGAGTTCTGAAAACAAGAACTGTATGAAACCCAGCTTGCTGCGTTCATCCATGAAACTGAGATGGAAGATGTTCAATACAGTTCCGCTCTGCTGCCTAGTGAACAAAATATGAATGTGCACAACATCAGACACACTGTGTGATTGGATTGAAGGGTTTCCAGCAAACAGAGCACAGCACAGCACATCATTCTCAACCAAGAGAAGTCATTAGACATAAATGTTACTTTGGGCATACCCCAGCAGAGTGTTATAAGACCATTACTTTTCACAACGTATATAAATGACATAGGAGATAATGTCAGAAGTTCCACAAGATTTTTTGTGGATGGTGGTGTTGCATACAGAGAAGTCGTAATGCTAGAACATTGTAGCAAAATGCAGGAAGACCTTTGGAGGATCAAAACTTGATGCAGGGAGTGGTAGCTGACCCTCAACATAAACGAATGCAGTGTATTGCAAATACATAGAAAGATCCTTTATTCAATGATTACACGATAGCAGGAGTGTGTGTACAGAGCAGTTTAAAGTGGAACGAGCCCATAAAATTTGTCCATCAACAGAGGATGTAGCTTACAGAACACTTGTTTGACCAATGTTTGAATATAGCTCATTAGTGTGGGAACTGTACCAATTGGATCAATAGTTGAAGAAGAGAAGATGCAAAGAAGAGCAGCAAGTTTCATTACAGGTGGAAACTGTTTGGCCAAAAAATCCAGCATGTCTTGTACTAGAACCCTCATAAAAAGTGAGACAATGTCCAGACTAACCTGAACATAGTTTCGAATGATTAGTGTTTCAGCAAATGTCTGTGAGTTTACAACATGGTGTTCACAATATCCCAGTTTTGGCACTAACAATCCTGCAAGAAGTTTTGCCAGTCAGTAGATGGGCGAGCTGACTGCAATAACAATGGGCCTAGAGGGACATTTTCATTATGTATCTTCGTGGGAAGTCTGGCAGCACGAGGCATTAATTTCTTACACTACTTTGTCTGGTACACCAAAGTCCTTTAATAATATCACTGTCTTCCTGACGACGGCCTGTGTGAGTTCATGACTGAGCTTCTGGTACATATTATATTCTAACAAATACAGCACCTTCAGATGGTTGTCTTCTCTGTTCAGAATCACAATGGCTTTCCCTTTGTTGGCTGGTAAGACACAGAAGTCTTTGCTCTCACACAGTAATCATTGCCACTTCATTCCTCTCTGCTAATATATTAAATGTTAGTGGCTTAGCTTTTGCCAGTATATTTCTGGTTCTTAGTCTGACATCCTCAGCTGTGTTGTGTGACAGATGCTGAATGCAGTGTTCTATTCCACTAATATACAAAATTGGTATACGTCACACGACTGGTGAAAAATAAAGGCCTTTACTCAGCACTGCCACAGAACTGTCATCCAGTTCCTGGTTAGAGGGACTAACAAATATTCTATGGGCCTTATCATTCTCCATGTCAGTTTTTCCATGAATTAAGTGGTCAAACTTGTTACATTGCTTAGACATTGTCTTGCATACAATTGCTTGCTGTTGTGCTGCCGTGGCTATGTCCACCCACGCCCAGTCAAATGGCGACAAAGTTGACGACAAAAATTGATGACAGTCAAATAGGTTCCTGGCATTAAGATCAAGCTCATAAGTTGTTTGCTGTATCTGCTGTCTCACTATGGCATGACTTGTCCACTTCAAACTTCTGTCCACTGCAGTAGTTTGGATGCAGTGCTTAACTACAGCAAACCAAGGAATTACCTACTTGTCCTGGCAGCATTTTAGTATGCTAAAGAACTCAGCAGAAGTGATTTCTTTTTCCACAGTTTCTCCAGCAGTCTCATACTGTGCTTTACATCCTCAGAGTCTTTCATGGTGGCATGTGTGAATAAAATCTTCTCGGTTTTCAAGTTGCATCAGTTCGAATAAAATTCTTGAGCTTTCAGTGGACTACTCCACCATTGTCATTAGGGTTAAAACCATTGACTGCTAGGACTGGCATGGTTTCCTGCTTATATAGCCATGATTGCAGTTTCTGGCACCAATGAGACAGGGTCAAAATGAAGTAAGTGTGGAAGTTATTGGACAACTCATAGCATCTTCTGCCTGCCACAGAACTCAGTCAGTCAGGTGGTGCAAGGCACCAGCACCATGTTTGAAACTCCAACTCCCACACTTACATGCGTCAAGCATTCATCATTGCTTCCTTTCGACATCCAAAGCCTGCCCCCATGTCCCACGCATTGTGTACCCTTGGCCTCTGTTAAAAAAAAAAGGGAGCTTCACAAGCTGGCCATAGCTGAGCGTTGCCAGGAAAATGGACACAAAATATTGTTTAAAAACACAAGAGTTTTGGCTCATGCATCAACGTACTGGGATTCCTTTATAAAAGAGGCAGCTGAGATTAGAATGAACAGCAACAGTTTTAACAGAGACCATGGGTACACACTCAGTAGGGTGTGGAAACGGGCTTTGGATGTCAAAAGGAAGCAACAATGAATGCCTGACACTTGAAGGGAGGTGGGAACAGCAGTTTCAAACATGATGCCAACCCCTTGCACCACTTGATGTCACTCAGTCCAATGGCGGGCCAGAGCTGCTGTGAGCTGCCTGATCACCTTCCATGCTTGCTTCATTTCGGCTCTCTCTGATTGATGCCAGAGCCACAATCATGACTATGTAAGCAGAAATCCATGCCTGCCTCGGCAGTCATTTATTTGAATCGACGCACCTTGAAAACCAAGAAGATCTTACTCAGACATGCTGCCACGGAAGACTCCATGGCCACAGCCCCCCCCACCACCACCACCTCACCCCGCTCCACCCCACCCCACCCCACCCCACCCCACCCCACCCCACCCCACCCCACCCCATCCCATCCCACCCCACCCATCCCAGGATGAAATTTGTGTACTCCATCTGTCCGCATCTAGTGTTACCCCATCTAAAACTTTGAAAACATTTTCAAAGTCTTTGTGAATTATATTACTGATGCGGGATGTGGGTACAAGCATGGTATTCATCTATTCAGATGTGGGAAACTGCCTAGAAACCACCAGGCTGGTTGGCACAGCGACCCTCATTGCAAATCTGCTGAACATATTTGATTCAGGGCCAACAGACCAGACATCTGTGAGTACTAGAAAACTCTCTCTCTGTGATTCTCCATCCCCCCCCCCTGCCCCCCCTCTCTCTCTCTCTCTCTCTCTCTGATAGTCAAAGAAGCTATCAATAGAGTATACAAAATAGTAAGAGGTTAGGGTCATTGTAGAAAGTATGTAATAATACAAGGTAGACTTGGGATCTTGTAGGCACCAACTAAAAATTCACAAAGAATATGTGGAATTACATCTCAGAATGAGTTAAAGGTGACAGTTGAATACAACACTGTGCAGACAGTAATGCAATTTATTTCTCTTGCAGGCGCATAAAAAACATGTCACACAGCTCAGTATCCATACAGTAAACTGTCTTTCACAACCAAATATACCTTTAATAGGGATGCTGTCAATTGTCAGAGAGATTTCTACCTTGCGGAGATCCCCAAAGGCACCCCCCCCCCCCCCCCTCTGAAGAGTGCAGAGCACTGGAGGATGGAGTGTGGTATAAGTGTAATGTGAGTGTTGTCAAGAAGTGTGGGCAGTAGATCATCACCACTGGCTGTTGTTCGGCAATCGCATACAAGTGGTACAGGGCAAGTCAAGATGGGAGACAATGTGGTCATCTGTAGCGAGAAGTGATGGGGATGGGACTTCATTCTGGTTCTGTTGTGACATTTTTGGATCAGCTGTTGGCGGCAGTAAGCTCGGCAGTATATTTGTGGTTGGCGAATTGCTCAGAGAAATATTTGACAGGGTGACCATGAGCTCACCTGCCAAAGGAGATTCATGAGAATACCTTTGCAAAATCTAGGATTATCAATACATGTTATGTGCGTAGGATTCTGATAGCAGTCGGTTTGGTTGTGTAGTCCAGGGCCAGCAAGAGGTCAGTCTCTGATAGTCTGACTGCAACTTCTTCTGGTTGGAAGCCATGGACATCGATTGTGGGTCTCACTGGCTCAGTGGGTGGCAATCCAGTCATGTTCACAATGGCAGGAGTGAAGGTCATTCGAATCCTATCCAATAACAGGAGTCCAAGCTGGTTTAGTCTAATGACTGAGACCATCATACTGTTGCCGATGATGTTGACACCAGAGATGTGGCTGCAATGTTGTAACACTCATAAAGGTCCATTGTAGTGAGGTTGTAAGGTCAGCCTTATGGTATCACTGTGGAGCATCACATATGTACAATCAGCAAGTCTTCTGTTAACAAATGGCTTTGGGGCTAAGTGTGCAGACAGGGGAGGCTCAGTAAATTGAGGATGTGGTCATAAATTGTTGCACCACAGCAGGGAGCTCTGGTGTGGGGGGTTGCTAAATGAGACTGTTTGAATGTTAGTGTCTCACCATAAAGTACACACATCAAAAAAAGTTTTGCATCGCCCCAGTTCCCAGAACTCCTGAAGGAAGACAAATGTTGACTGTGGATATTGTATCACAGACACAGCCCCTTTAACTGTTCAGAGATGTCACTAAACCCACCCAAAGATGTCAACAACCATGTGTGAGCAGTGCTTATTAGATGGAGCAGGTTCTAACAGTGATTCCACCAAGAAGGAGGTACATGGCTCATGCTGTCTGTAGTTCTACCATGCCTAGACAGTCAATACCACTGTTCGATTGTGTCCACATTGTTACTTTGTGCCAGGAAGGGCTCTCACCAAGGGAAGTGTCCAGGCATCTCAGAGTGAACCAAAATGATGTTGTTCAGACATGGAGGAGATACAGAGAGACAGGAACTGTCGATGACATGCCTCACTCAGGCCACCCAGGGGCTATTACTGCAGTAGATGACAGCTACCTACGGATTATGGCTGGGAGGAACCACGACAGCAACATCACCATGTTGAATAATGCTTTTTGTCCAGCCACAGGATGTCCTGTTATGACTCAAACTGTGTGCAATAGGCTGCAGGATGCGCAACTTCACTCCTGACGTCCATTGTGAGGTCTTTGCAACCATGACACCAGGCAGTGCAGTACAGATGGGCACAACAACATGCCAAATGGACCACTCAGGATTGGTATCACATTCTCTTCACCGATGAGTGTCACATATATGTTTAACCTGGTCAGACTGAATGCCTTAGACACACTGTCCAGTGAGTACAGCAAACTCCCTGCTGTTTTGGGGTGGCATTACATGGGGTCGATATAGGCCACTGGTGGTTGTGGGAGGCACCGTAACGGCTGTATGATACGTGAATGCCATCCTCTGACCAATAGTGTTACCATATTGGTGGCATGTTGTCGAGGCATTCGTGTGTTGTCGAGGCATTCGTCTTCATGGACAACAATTTGTGCCTGAATTGTGCACATCTTGGTTCTCCAGATGTGAACCCTATTGAACATGCCTGGGATAGATTGAAAAGGACTGTTTATGGACAACGTGACCCAGCAACCACTCTGAGGGATCTATGCCAAATCGCTGTTGAGGAGTGGGACAATCTGGACCAACAGTGCCTTAATGAACTTGTGGATAGTATGCCATAACAAATATAGGCATGCATCAATGCAAGAGGATGTGCTATTGGATATTAGAGGTACTGGTGTGTACAGCAATCTGGACCACCACCTCTGAAGGTCTCACTGTATGGTGGTACAACATGCAATGTGTGGTTTCCATGAGCAATAAAAAGGGCAGAAATGATTTTTATGTTGACCTCTGTTCCAATTTTCTGTACAAGTTCTGGAACTCTGGCAACTGGAGTGATGCAAAACCTTTTTGATGACTATATTTCCACTAGCAAAGTGTGCAGATCATCCTTAAATGTCATGAGGACACCAAGGACCACCACAGAAGATCCTCAATCCATTTGCTCCTGTGGCACATAAGGGCTGTCTTCGTAGTACAGTGCCATTGTTCCACCATGCTGTTACTCTTTGGGTGGCGTTGTGTGGTACAATGGTGGGAGGTACCGGAAAAGTTTCAGAGAGTGGTGAAGAGTACAGGTTCGAATTGGCAATGCTGATCCACTGTGGTGGTATCTGAGCAATCAAAATGTGATAACCAAGCTGTTATGAAGGCCTTGGCAATGGATTCAACCGTATTATCACTTGGCAGGATTCCTTTGACCCATCACAATACTCAGTCTATCATGGAGAGGAGGTTTTTGTATCCTTCTGTCTCTAGCAGAGGTTCAACAAGGTCTAGGTGAACATTGCAGAAACACACATAAAGCATTTAAAATTAGCTAAGAGGAGTTTGCACATGTTTGATGCATGTTTGCATCCATTCATGGCAGTTGCTTCTGACACCCAGCCCAACAAAGTACTCAGTGACAAGATGGGTCACTGGTTGAGCTCCCCATTGCTATGATGAGGGTGAAATCAGTTGGATACTGTGCTGTGAGGGGTCACAAAGGATACTAACCTCTGAAGCCAGAAATGATTGCCATTTGATTTTTAGATTTGAAGAACTATCATTAAGGAATGCTGGAATAGTCAATTTCCACTCTTTTTGATCATCAGGTGTGCTGTAATTAAGCATAAAGGTAATCAATTGCATTTGCAAAAGATAGTCCTTGAAAATTTTATCCACCCTGTGCAAGTGTCTGACATCACTAGAGTATTGGGCAATCAGGTAGAGATAACGGAATAGTCGTGATTTGACTGTTGTTGACAGGTGTCGCGCGTGGAGTCTGCCAGTGGTTTGTGATTGGTGTAAATCATGGCAAGGCATCCCTCTTTGTCTTCCTGGAAGTGGTGTACAGCCTCGTATACAGTTACAATTCATGCTCAAAAGCTGAACATTTTGTTTGGGATGCTGTTAACTTCGTGAAACAATGTGAGAGGCCGAGTGTGACCTGTGACTTATTGCTGGAGAACCATTCCAATAGCTGTGTCACTGGCAGCTGTGGTAATGGTCATCTAACCATCCAGTATAGAGAGTGCTAGTTAAACTGCTGTTATAAGACTTTCCTTACAGCAGTCGTATGCCATTCACAAGTTTGTGTTCCATATAGTTTTCATTTTCCTTTGTGTGTGTGTGTGTGTGTGTGTGTGTGTGTGTGTGTGTGTGTGTGTGTGTGCACGCACACCATGTTTTTGATTCTGTCTAGCATTACGAGGGACTCATATTGGCCAAATGCTGTAACGGTGGCTGTCTTACTGATATCATATTGGTGCATAGTATTCTGAAAATAAGATTTCCAGCTGTCAATCACAACTAAAAGCCTTAGCTGCCATGAGCAAATAAATCTTGAATGTTGGGTATGGGTTATCTGTCATGAATCTTGTCAGAATTAATTCTTTAACTGCTCTGGACGTGTTAATGCGCGCGCCTTCGTACCTGTCCCTGTGTGCTCTGAATGTGTTTACGCGTGCCACCAGTCCTTCTACCTGGTACTCTGAATGTGTAAACGTGTTCAGAGCACACAGGGACAGGTACAAAGCTGCGTGTGTTAACACGTCCAGAGCAGTTAAAGGGTTAATTCCCCACAGAGTCATAAGAGACCAATGGCCTTTGTAGTCTAGCCCCTTCAACCCCAACAAACCAACCAACCAACCAAAAGAGTCTTATAGAACCATCTATTTTGAGCATTGATTTTATGTATGACACCCAAGTATTGTCTGGATAATGCCTGCTTCCAACATTTTCTGCACCACTACCTTGGCTGCCTGGAGTATGGTAGCTGAAAGGCGCCATGTATAATAGTGAATGAGTGGACTCTTATGTTGCATTGAGGTGGTGTGTTGTACCATTTCTGATACCATACTGATAAAGTGTAACTCACGCCCTGTCATGTGAGGGTCAGCATACATTTATTGAGGTGGAATGGGCAAGGCAGATAATGCTGTACTGACCTGTTTACTTTACCAGTGAGTTGTGTCACATGTTGCAGTGTCAGTGGACTGCACCAGTGGGGAAGGGCCATCCAGCAGGGGCATGGCCCCATGCCTCAGTGTCGCTAGGGTGTGTGACATTCATCACAGCTGATTATGTGCACATGCAAGTGCAAGGAGCAGCTTATATACTCATCAATGCAGGGCATCATTCATTAAGCATAGTCCTTGTGAATTGATGCAAGTCTGATAATAAGCTTTTCAGCAGGCAGTCACACTAGAAGTCTTATCTACCGCAAGCAAATGTGTAGAGTTGTCATATTGTGTGGATTGTTTGTAAGGCCATAACAGAATCATGCTATGACGTAGGTTGAAGACAGATATGAGAATTTATTTGGGCCTGAGGTGAGGTCAGCACAAAAATACCCAGGATGGACTGTCGCAAGATGTGGTGGAATAAAGCACCAAGGTAGATGTCAGGTGAGAGGCTGAATTTTTAAAGGAAGTCAACGCGTACTTCAAATTCAGCAACATAACCTACATAAAAGGTCCAATTGTAATGTGGCTTGTCCATAATCTGTAGACATAGATCCAGTGTACCATGTAAACCATTAGTTGCATGTAATTTTAGTCTGGAGTTTTCAGTGTGCAGTTTGAACTGTAGGCAGGGTATTGTGTACAAATCTGAGCCTGTGTGTGTGTAAGGAAGCATATGTCCATGGATTTATCCTGGATTTATAGACATACTTCGTGAAAAGTCACTGTGGTAGAAGAGACATGACTCCATGTTGTGGCATGGGCCAATGTACCTATTACAACCTGCAGTTGTTATTTGGGATGAGAAGGTCTGCTGACAGTTACGGGCAGCTGCACCATACTGCACATGATACCAACAATGTTGTAGTTGAGTGAAGGCATGGTCAACTGGCATGGCATTTTCTGCTGGCAGCGTGGTACTGTGTGTAACCAGTGACTCACACTTGGTGAGACACCCATGATACCAGCTTCAGATGAGGTCAGGCAGAGTAGAGATAGTTCGGATGTGCCAGCCATCCAGGTGATGGAGGCAGGGGTGTCCAAATTGATGTGCTGTCTGTGTTGTATCACTGAATGTAATCTGTCCACTAGAGGAAGATTTTTATCTAATGGTTCCAACTCATGCACAGTCATTGCAAGCTGTGGCTGAAGTGGAAGTTTAATGCTCCATAATGTCCAGTGATTCAGGTCTGGCATTGACATAGGATCCATTAGAGAACATAAATGGCACCTTAATTGTGAAGGAGATCCCTCAGCAAACTGCTATTCATAAAGCACCTGTCACATATGTTGCTCAGGGATGTGTGCAGTCTATTGTAGCAATGTTGTTTCTGCTGCACTGTACTTATTGAGAGTTGGTGGGGATATGATAATGTCACTAATTAAGTTCACATGTTCTGCAGGCTGACAGATTAACATTGCAAATTTTGAACTTCTGTTTACATGCCCTCCTGTGAAATGCTATAATGGCTGTACTGCCAGAGCTTAATAGTAAGGCATGACCAGTTGCTACTTCAGTGTCCCCACAAATGTGAGCTCCCTGATAGTATTTTGAGTCTTCAGTAATAAATCCTATGTTGCCTTTACCCCACAGTTGGAATCCCAAATAAGCCCTACTTTTACATTTTGTAACCATTCTCTCTTTTAACTCCATGTTTATTTAAAAACGCTATACGTTTTCCACAGGAATAGACATAACTATCATTTGATTAGTAACTCTTGTCATTATTGCTACTGTTAGATCATGATTACATATTTTTCTAATCAGAAGCAAATACATCAACATCAAACACTATATGAAAATAAAGTCATTCCAGTTAATTTTAAATTATTTACAAAAGTCATTTACACATTGTTCCCACCAGTCAAGCTGTAGTGTGTACCAAATTTGCATAGCCTTTCCCAAGCTGATTTCTTGCATACAGTAGAATTAAAATAACTTTCCACTTTTAATTTCAAGATTTCATGTTCCCTCAGGATCAGCTGATGAATGAGAGTGAACCAGCTAATGTCTCTATCTTTCCTTGAACTTTTTGTTCAATTAAATCATTCATATGTTTCTCCATGTTATGAAGCTGGAACATGAGACAGCTGTTTCATCCACATATGACCTTGTTCTAAAACAAGTTCCTGGGATTCGTTTATGTACTTTGCCAATTTCCTATTCAGTAATCTCTCTAATTTCTTTTACATCTCTGTTTATTTTGTTGAATTGATCATGTACCTCATTCCGAACTAAATCACAATGCTTAGTTAATTAAGAATGTAGTTCATCTTTTAGATTTAGTTATTCAGCAATACATTCTTCTAACTTATTGGTTTGTTGGTCTGTATTTTCTTTAATTGTATCTAATTGGCATTCAGTTCAGCAGTCAACTGTTCTATATTAGCATTTGTCTTAGCAGCATTAACATTGATTTGTCCTACTACTGCTTTCAGCTCAGTATCTTAAGTGAGAAACAGCTCATAAAATTTACTTGAAATTCTCTTCCATACTTCTTGTTAATCTCGGCATACAGTTTACATAATAATACTTGAACGCAATTCACAGCAGTTATACACACTCGTTTAGGAAATTATTATTTAAAACACTAACACATTACACATCAAAATAGAAAAAATAAAAGTGTTCTGGTTTTCCTACAGCTCACTCTGCTTTGCTGTGTAAAATGCCACATTGCAATTTGGACTGCACTGCACCACCTAAACTCTCAGTGACATTGTGGAATGACTGCACAACTATCTCTCACTCTGCAAATCACTGCATATTCGCTGGTCATCCACCATAATTAAGCCACTGTCCACCAGAGAAATCAACAGTTGTTCTTCCATTCCACCATCTTAAAAAATCTTTGTCAGATCCAATGCTGTGACTTTTAATTACTTATAATCAGCAACAAATTTCCTCGTAATAACCGCTTTTTAGTGTGCCAATTAACATGCACACTTTCTGTCTTTCTTTAATCAGATATACATTTGGTTGCCAAGGGAAACTTCACAATTTCATGATAATTATTTATATAAAATAGATATCTCTTTTTAAATATTTTCTTCTCATAACCTTCTACTGAACTGATCTACATTAACTGCCAATAGGGTAGATGTATCCCATTGTGTAACAACATCCAACATAATAAGAGAGATCAGGAGGAAGCCCTCCTTATATGTCCTCTGTTACAATAGGGACTTATTCCAGTGATAGGTCACAATGGTATCAAAATATAATCATAAAAGGGAAAAAGAGGAGCTGCATGTGTGTGAATTCTTATGGGACTTAACTGCTAAGGTCATCAGTCCCTAAGCTTACACACTACTTAACCTAAATTATCCTAAGGACAAACACGCACACCCAAGCCTGAGGGAGGACTCAAACCTCCACCAGGACCAGCCGCACAGTCCATGACTGCAGAGGAGCTGTGATCAATTGTTCTCTTTCTATATGTCAAAGGGACTTCAGAGATTACAAGTTGCCTCAGACCTGTTAGGAGGCTTCTGAATGGGACATTGTTAATTGATATTTCCACATTTCTGCATGAAGTTGAACTTCTGAATTCAAAGATTTTTGGGCAGGATTCAGTGGTAACTGAACTGACAAAACACTTTAACTATAACTATGGGTTAAATTCATGCTAGAATGTAATAAACAAGAATCCTGAGAATGAATAGGAAGATGGCAAAATTTTGGAAGTGTGAAATATAATAGTGAATGTGTAATAATGCTGCAAACACCCTTACCCTCCCTCATCATTTGTTCTAATGTTGAATTTGGTAATTGTCCTTGAGTAAATTAAGGCTGGATTTATTTCCTTGAACAAAATCTATATATACCAAAACATTTATTGTTTATCAAGTGCCAAAAATTTTGGCTTATAATATCAGTTGAAACTGTGACTAAACATCATATGAGACAGGTCACAATATTTGACTCCCAGGTGTTTGCATCATCTTTCGAGACCAACATAAAGTATGAAACAGGGCCTGTTGATTTTATAAAAATGAGAAGGAGATCAAGAGATAAAAATTCATGAAATGCAGAGGCTAGTAACAAATACTAATGTTTGCAACAACTGTTCTTCACTACACCCTTTGCATCTGCAGTGAGAATGCCCATAACTTTCAAGTGTGTCTGCACAGATGGGTACAACAAATGTATCAACAATATGTTTGCACAAAACTCAAGCAACCTTTTCTGAAACAATTATGTCTGCCACTAAGCCTGTCATCTCCATCAAGGCTAATGCCGAACAAAAAATGATCACAGAGACTATCACATATGAAAAGAAATTATTACAGCCAGTGCTCCTGCAGCCTCACTAACACCCATCTCCACAGAGTGAAATGCATAAAAGAAGCACAAAGGGAGTAAAACAGTACCCAAGCCATCCTGAGTCTGATTTGCCAAGCTGCTGATGTATACAATCTAGTCTTCAGGGCCTCTCCAAAGAGGATCCACCCTTTTGGTTGAATGGGGCATGTCACCCTCCAGTCAGAGACAAGTGCTCAGCTCTGCAGTGGTTCAAATCCTTATCAACTGTAGAGAGCCTCACTGGTTTCAGATAGTTAGAACCAAAAGTCACTGAATTACAAAGGAGAGCCAGCAGAGATTGTGGCATGTATTCCCAAATACTATAATTAACTCCACAAAATTTATATGAATATAAGACACTATCAGGAGGCCTGCAGAATTGTCTGTGAAAGGAGATCTCTGACAGAGGGCAGCACTGTTTCCAGCTTTCAGCTACAAAGCACAGATGGATGCAGGTGAAAAAAGTAGTTTTCTACAGAGCTGCAACAACACTGAGGTCTTGCCATAGAGACATGGACAAAATTGTGTTATATGATTGGTTGAAGGACATGCAAGAAGCAACCACACCAAACCCACTGCAACTGTCGGAGATCTTCTTTTACTGACTCTGCTATAGATGGGAGATGGTTACTTGCCAGTTTAATGAGATGGTCACTTGCCAGTTTAATGAGCAGTGGAAGTCTTCAGACCATATCAAAAACCATAGCCCAGACAGAGATGAAACCCTTCATAGAAGTGATAACCATTGCCAGCCAGGTTATTGCCCCCAATTGGTGTGAACGCTTGTGACATGGCACAATAAGATGCATAACACCATATTTTTGATACTGCACAAGGGTTACAAAAGAAATCCTCATCCTATTCACAACTGAATCTGGGACAGAAAAATTCTGTGACATTTTGAAGAAGGCCATCTTAAATCCTCTTTTTGAACCAGGGGAGAAGTTTACTTATCCAAGTGGACACATAGTGTTGCTGGAATGAACATCTGGGTTCACAAATCCAGATATATAAGTAGTAGCTTCCATTGTGGGTTCAGGAGGTATAAATACATCAGTGATAGCTTCGCTCTGCTGTAGGTGGCTTTACTACAGTCTTTTCTATTTAAGAAATACCTGTTGGGTGTCCTTTCCAATCTTGTGAAGGTGTACAGTGCCTTTAGGAGGTATATCTTTGGACAACTCTATTAATAAGATTTCTGGTAGTAATTGGCCACCTTAATATAGTCCTTTCTCTCTCGACACTATTTTTCATACTGAGATTATCATGAAGTTTCCTGAAAGTTATAATATTTTCTGTTGCAATTAATAACATAACATCCCCAATAAGAAGACCAGTTCAGTGCTCTTCATTTGTGAGCAACTTTGTACCTTCTCAAATCTTGCAGCTGTTGCTCACCAGTTGCACCAATAGGAGGTTAGAGGAGTGTGATTGATGTTGATAGGCATCACATCTGCTCTAGCATTGTCTGTTCATGTCATGCTTCCTGTTCAAGATTTTTCTAGTGTCTACCTATATTACAAGTCAGAGAGTCAGTTTGGAGCATAATAATATCAGTTAGATTTCTATTATATCTGATAATAAACTTACACGGCTACCCTACCTAAGGAATTGTTAGTGAGAGGTTATAGTACTTTAGGTATCTCAAATGTATTTTTCAGAACAGTACACTCAGTTAAAGTTGCTTGTAACTACACATCATCAGCCAAGGCAGTTTTCAGTAGAGCACAGTTGATGATCAACTCCCACGGTGTGTCAAAACAGGTTTTGCAGTAGGTTATATTCTCACATTGATAAAGAACTCCTCCCACCCATCCTCTATAGATACCTGTGTCCAGTGGTATTTTGTGGCAGAGAGAGAAGATTTCTCAGCTACTATTATCTTCAAGAATAAATAATTTTTATTGTCATTCAGATTTCATACACTCATATGAAAGTATATGTATTACACTTATAACTATTTGTTCATGGAATTATACTTATTATTGTTTTCTCCACAGGTAAAGATGGATCTTCAAACTCATATACAATGGCTAACTGAAAAGAATGATGAAGCTGCAGCTATAATACACAATCTTGAAATGCAACTGAGTAATTCTCACAGCAGTGACAACACTTTCCATACCACTTATCTCTCAATGGCCAATTAATGGTTAAAGAGCTACACACAGAGTGCAAAACTGTAAAAGAGAAAGCTGAGGACATGCAGCAGAACTGTACACTGTAAAACTAAAATGAATTTTTTTTGTAAGTGTATGTGTTTATGTACAAACAGATCAAATTTTGTAATTTGTTGTGAAGTAAAAATTGAAGTTTGTCAAAACACTTACAACATCTGTTATTTTGATGTTAAAAATTAAATGAGCTTTTCTGTTAGGGAGGGCTCTTTTCCTCTGACATGTACTTCAATGTCTTTATCTTTCCTTCCATAAAAACTGAACCTGAGGGATAGGTGAAAAATTCTCAGCGTGGTAATGAAATATCATTATTTAAAGAAAATTTGCTACTCACCGTATACCAGAGATGCAGATAGGCACAACAAAAAGACTCTCACAATTAAAGCTTTCAGCCATTAAGGCCTTAGTCAACAATCAACAGTTGCCTGAGACTGCAGTGTACGTTGCATTTGTGTGTGTGTTTGTGTGTGTGTGTGTGTGTGTGTGTGTGTGTGTGTGTATGTGTGTGTGTGTGCGTGTGTGTGTTGACAAAGGCCTTAATGGCTGAAAGCTTTAATTGTGAAAGTCTTTTTGTTGTGCCTATTTGTGTCAGCATCTTCACTATATGGTGAGAAGCAACTTACCTTCTCATAATATTGTTACATTCCATCTTGGATTTTCCATTGTTAATATCATTATTTAACTATACCGTTTGTGAACTTCACTCTTGTGGAACTTCATCCAGCTATCCCTAAAATGTGATTCTGGAATGCCTGCAAAAAAATGTTCATCAACAGCTGCCATAACTATTTTGTTGGATTAAAATTGTTTTCCAGCCAAAAATTTCTCAGTGGAGTATTTCAAAGTTGCGTACTTCAGATCACTCAGTTTTCCCATTGCCAAAGTTCTTATGGACAGATGCTCTGTCATGACAGAAGGATGCCTCCCCTCCATCCTCTTTTCCTAATCCATACTTCTATGCAATACTGTCCTCCTGAAGGCTTGTGTAGTATTAGCTAGTTATTGTTTTATTCCTCATAACATAATCAAAAAGAATAATTCATTTCACATCCCAGAAACTGTAAGGCCAAGTCATGTGGGTTACAGAATAATCAAAAATTGTCCACATTCAGCTATTAGCAATAAGCCTTGTAACTTAGACTGAGAAATACAACAGCAGGAGACAACACAAGTCGCTTTTGCCAGCTCGGTATGTGGCCATACACATTGAAAACCCACTGATGTCACACTCACTGATTGTGAATTAAACACAATAGAAGGTGCAGTCACATGCCATCTGTAAGTAGACAAGCCAAAATGCAATAAATAGTGGCCATCAGTTGAAAAGTAAAGGAGAGTTCCAGTCAGCAGCATAGTTTGACATTGGTGTACATTTAAACCAGCACTTCAGATGACTACCAGCCCTTAGCAGAAACTACGTGAGTGAGAAAACTTTTCCTCAGTTAAGCTTGTACAATAAAAAGGACTTTTAAAACTTGCCTGACTGTACCTCTAGACTGTGGTTGCATGTTTTGTCTGTACATCTGCCTACATGTACCCATTTCTGGTCGTCATTGTCATTATAACATATAACTGAACTTACGGGTTCGATTACAGCAATAATAACTGGCTCCTTTCATGATTCATTGTTTGAATTCCATCTTTAGACATTACTTATGTATACCCTAAACATAATAAATGGTTAGGCTGGTGTGGTCATTTGTCTTTGTAATTGCTTTAGCATCTAGTAATAGTGTGAGGTTATAAACCTTGTCTTTTAGATTTATGTTCTGATGTGTCTGCCACTGGCAGGCACAAGTAAACAGGCCAAGTATAGAGAATAAACAAAAGTTTATTGAACACAATTTCCACAAAAATGTTCTCCACAGTGAAACAAAAGAAAAGATGGTTCTTCAACAAGGGAAACAAAATGGATGCTAGTCCTTCAGTAAGTAAAATAAAATAAATGATGGTTCTTAAACAACAGAGCCACATAGACTTCTTGATTCACAAAGTAAATAAATGAGTTCTGTGGTACTTGAAAGAGTTTGTGCTTCAGTGAGCACAATCTTGAAGTCTCAGAATATTTACGTTAAAAACAGTGAATTGAGTTTCCTGTAGTTAACCACTCTATAATGAGCAGAGTCTTTAAGTCCTAGTAACTTATGGTTAAAATAGAAAAGTAAGTTTCTCACATCATGTTTAGAACCAAAGTCCAAATTCAAGGTTCAGCAAGAAGCATAAACGCATAACTCTTATGGTGTTCTTCACTGGAGAATTTTTGAGAGCCAATAATAATGAAATATCTTAAGTCTGACAAGGATAGAAAGTTCCATTTTGACATTATCTTGTCAACTAGAAGAACAACAGTACAATTTACCAAATCTCAACAAGCATGTCATTGATCACTGGTCTCAGCTGAGGAGGCAGTGTGCAGTCCAAAAGTCAGTAGCTCAGTCCTTGGCACGGCACAGTGGAGATCAAGTTGCTGGCTGTAACAGAACTGCTCTCCGGAGCTCATGCACCTGCCTTAATAGCTGCCTCATGAATGGATATGAGCAGGCCTATTTTTGACAAGTGACATGGCAGATACATGAAGAGGTGTGGTTTGGCAACAACGTCTGCCGCTACTGTGTGTGCCTCCTGGTGACCTGGAATGAATGCTGTTGACGCCCTCTGTTCCGGGATTGTGAAATTCCATGTCATCTGCACTGTAGGGGCTGAGCTTGCAGCAATCTGCATCATGAATAAATTAATCATGGTGCCTTCACATCTGATATCTAGGGTTCCATGGCACATTAAGTAGGCCCCAGTACTCAAGTTACAAACCAATGTCTGTTCTCTTTGGCATGTATGTGTAAACAGGTGTAGAAGCGTTAAAAAGCAGACCTAAAGTCAAAACAAAGTCTTATTTCCATATTAACATCGTATCTACCTCCTTAACCTGACATTCAAGGTCAGTTTGTACTGTCTCACATCACAGATATCTAAAAAGCCTCAGCTTGACCTTTATCACCATCTCAACCCCACAAATAGGTGCTCACGTGCTAAAGACAGATGACCTAAAATGCCACATTATCTTCAACCCATGCCACCTCCAGTCTGATTCTGGAATTAAAAATAAGCATGTTGTGATGTATGTCAAGTTATGATATATAAACTGGTGTCACATTGGGGTTCAAGCTTCAGTACCCGGCTGACTACCTTAACTAAGAAGGAGGGTGCCTCATAGTAAAAAAGATGGGACGTTCCCTGAGGACACCTTGCAAGTCTAGTCTTAGGACCAATTGGCTTGAGTTTTTTTAAGTAGATCAGGTAGAGTGAACAGACAAAACATTCCTTTCTGGTGTACAGCAGGAAGGAAGAGTATGGTGTCGGGAGATCATCTGCCATCCCTTTTCACAGAGCTATGAGAGAGCCACTAGTAGCCTGCAGCAATGAGCAGAGGATGCATGCTTTCACAGCAGTATGCCAGAAGATAGTGGTCACCAGCAACTGAGTAAGCTGCACTTGTGTGATGATAACATTATGTTCCAGTGTTACACGTCTAGGGGGTGCCAAAACAACCCACCTGACCAACAAATGCAGTGAGTGAGTCACAACATAGAATGGAAACCTATTCTGGAGCTTTGAGAAAGGACAAAAATATCCCCTATATGAATGAAGAGGTAAGTGAAGCCTCCACCCAGCAGACAGTCTTATGTGATGGATTTAAATTAATACCTAGAGCTTTTAATGGGAATTAAGACGGATTTAGAGAGTTCTTAGACAGTTGCCACTAAACATTCAAACTAATGCCACACCATAGTCATAGTGTGCCACTGAAATTTGTTATCACTAGGATTGTGGAATGTACTGTAACTAGTCTGACTACATCAAGTTCTATGTACCAAATGTAATACCTGATACAGGATGTTTGATCATGCATTTTGCGCTCTTCCTTTTTAATAGTCATAAATTTTGTAAATATTTCTTGTAAAAAGTTGTCTTGATAACTTTAATGAATGTAAATGTCAGAGAGTTATGTAAGCAGGAGAAATTTAATAATCTTTGACCAATGTGGTTATTATCTTTGTATTTAACAAACTATGGATTATCAATTGGTAAAATAAGAAGTTGCTGTGGAGTAGTTGGTCGAGACAAGTTGTGTATGGACACATGTGCTCAAAGTTGGATGAGTGTTGCCCATTATGGATAAATAACAATGCTCAAAAGTATCCTTTTATAACTGTGAACTTCAAAAATAAAGTGTTATTTAAAATTTGTAAAATGATTCCAAGAAGATATCAACGAAGTGAAAACTGAAACATGTTCATTGTTTTGATTTGAACTGATGCAACAAGATCCAGCCTGTGAACTTCTGCAAATCCAAATATTTTGTCAATATTCTACAGGAAAGGAAGAAAGGAGAGCCCTACTGTGAACCACAAGAAACAATGAGGAACAATTTTACCAGCTAAGTACCAATTATTTTGATCAGTTAACATTTCTGGACTTTCCACCTTGTTTGCTCAGTGTGTTGTTACAAAGGACAAAGTATATGTCCTGAAAATCAGCAGAGACAGAATTTAATCAATTAATTTGAATCAGTAATTATAGGGTGTGGGTCAGACTATGAGGATTCTAGTCTGGGATAAACTGAAAATAATGTATATATGAATAATCAAACAATACTTTTCAAGCTGTATTATTGATGATACTCTTTCTGGATAATACCACAAAAAATACATGTCATTCCAACTTAAAAGAGGACTTAATTTGAGGTTTGAAAGCCAAGAAAGACAAACTGGAATTAACAATCATGAGCAGTGTTATAGAAGACAACAGCAAGTTGAGTACAAAAGTAAATTAATTTACTTTTTTATCTTTTTTTGTTTTGTAGTGAACAGAAATAAAAATGATCATTTTAGGGCCTAAAGAAAATTTAGAACAGAGGGGCAGTGAATTGCATAACAATGGGGACAGTGAAGTGTTTAATAACTGGGACCTAAGTGGAACAGTGAAGCACGAAAATTTATCATTTGTTGAACCCGACTTTGTTGAGAAAGATCATGTAATGGAGAAAGATGAACAACTGGGAGACGACTGTAGTAAGATAGCCAATTTAAAGCAGTTAACACTAGATATAGGCAGGTCGCTGAAACTGAACAATCAAAAGAGGGGCCATAATAATGGACAATGAATCAAAAGTTAATGAGACATCTACTAAATTGGACAAGGCTGAGGTATGGGTGGGAGCCCTGGAGACAGGAGTTGTAGTAGCGGCCCCTTATTGTTACAGGGCCCACACAACTGACACGCAAGATGGGTTACTGACCCCCTTTCAGGAGCACAGAGAGAAACATAGCCAGCGAACAGAAAAAATAACAGACTTTTCAAATAAACATGGAACTACTTTGACAGACAACATGTGACAGTGTTCCACCAATTAGAACTCATATAACTCATGTAGCACTCCGCCGACCTGGCTTTGTAAGCATGCCTCGGCAGTATTTACCAACCACTAGGGACAGCTACAGCCAGTACTTACGTGGGCCCTTGCATTGTATTCATTCACCATAGCATTGTAGTAGTACGTTATATTTTGTATAGTAGATTTTGGTCAGTATTTCCTTCCATTTTTTTGTCTTCCTTATCTGGTTTGCCACTACAAGAGTTGTGGTTTTTGTTCTGCTTGTTCTTGTGTTTTAACACTTATTGTATGCCAAGAAGGCATTTTGTTTAATTATAATAAAGTGTTTTCAAATTGACTGTTAGCTCTTTCCTGCTGTTTGCAAGACACTACAGTTATTATTGATGAGGATGGGATTTTCATTTTCGAATGGAATGACCTCCACCAAGGAGCTTCTTCAGTCCTTGGTGGAAACTCTACAGCAGATTCAGGCAATGCTCATGCCTTCCGAAATTCACTCTCACTCTCCAGCATTGCAAGAGGTAGCTCATAGAGTTGATTCCATCACAGGTAAATTGAACACTTTGCACGTGCCCCCCCCCCCCCCCCCCCCCCCGATGCTTCCAGCTTTCGATAGGTCTGTCGAACCATGGTCAAATTATGTCAAATGGTTGGAATAACATTTACTGGCACATGGGATCCACAACGAAAATCAAAGTCAGGATTCCCCCCCCCCCCCCTCACATTATGGGCTGCCTTTTCAAGTACTTTGATGATGTCACCTCCCCCTGTCAGACTTTCTTTTCTTGTTGAAAGTCCCAAGGTCAGACATATCGGGAATGGATTACAATGCCCCAGGGTCTCTCCTGCGATTGTAAATTCCGATGCACCAATGTTACCTGCAAACAGTCTTATGTCTCTTTGTTGAATCGCGATATGGTGGTGTTTCACACACCAGGCAAGGGTCTTTGGGCTGATATTTTGAAGTTACAGGACCCGTCCCTCGTCATCTGTCTGCCGATCATTTGTGCTTTTGAACAGTCCCACTGGCTACAACCACCGCCTCTTGATCCATCTGTTTTCGTGGCTCGCTAGTTGCCTAGAGCCAAATGGGAGCCTCATCGATCCATTGGTCCACTCCATGACAAGAAGTCTTCACCCAGCTTCCATCCCGTACGGACTGTTTCTGAACTCACCAACGGTCGAGTGCCTCCACTAATGAGCAAGATGCACGGCTTGCAGCCGAACGGGCCATCTCACCATGGTGTATCAGGCTTCACAGAAACGTTGCATAGATGTCATGCTACCTGTGGACATGGCTTCGCATGCCATTGATGGCCAAGTATTCTCCATCTTTCCCCAGTCAGGTGCCCATTTACCTTGGAGGTCGTGGATATTCCGGTGGTGTTCCAAATTGACAAGGCATCATCCATTTCTATTGGGAATAGAGCCGCACACCAACATTTGGGCTCTGGCTTTATCCCTGTACACCCGTGTCTTGTGCAGTTTCAATGATCACTCTATATCAGTTGAGGGCGTTTTTTCCACACCAATCTCTTACAACTGTTGTTCCTTCACTGCTCATTTTTTGGTGGGCACATCCCCCGGCGCTGCTAACCTTCTGCGTGTGGACATTTGTGGTCATCTGAGTTCATCAGTGCAGGACGCAGTACAGGCGGTATCGATTTCCTCATCGGATACCCTCCTCACCCCGTAGCTTTGCAAATACAAAACATTATTCTCATCCTCCACACCAGGGGTGAAGGGTTTCACTGCATATGTTCAGCTTCTTCCCTCTGCTATTCCTCGTTTTCTTAAGGCCCACATGGTCTCATTTGCTCTCCAAGACAGGCTCCAGGTGGAACTTCACAGCTTACAAGACGAAGGCATCCTTTTCTCATCATGCACAGTCGCTGGGTGACACCTATTGCGATAGTTGAGAAGCCGAATGGTGCTTTACGCTTCTGTGGCAATTTTAAGGTCACTTGAAATTGTAATAGGCCATGTCGTAGTATAATGAAACAAGTACATTTGCCCTGAAATGGCGTGCAGTGTGTTAGCCAAGTCTCAGTCCATCATTGATACCTAACCTGTCCCATCAGTGGATGACATACTCACACGTCTTGTGGGCTCAACCATTTTTACCAAACTTGATTTGTGTGATGCTTATTTGCAGCTGCCATTGGATGAGGAATCGCAGCAGACCGAAGTCATCACCCCATGTGGCCTTTCCCAGTACAACCTCCTCCCGCTTGGCATTGCCAGCATACCTGCCATTTACCAACATTATATTGAATGCCTCACACGGCAGGTGTCCAGAGCAGCAAATTATCTGGATGATGTCATCTGTGGTGGACCTCAAGGACAAGCTGGATCGGCTGTTTCTTCCAAGGCTGACCTGCATTGCCAGAAAGAAAAGTGTGACTTTTTTCGCAAGAGGTCAGCTACCTCAGGTTCACGATTGATGCCCGTGGCCTACATGCCTCTCACCAACATGAAGCAACTGTAATCTGTTCTCGGTCAAATCAACTATTATCGGCATTTTATACCCCACACTGCCAAGATTTCAGGATATCCTTTCTTTCAGGAGTGCTAGTTCTGCAAGGTTCGCAGGAGAGCTTCTGTAAAGTTTGGAAGGTAGGAGGCGAGGTACTGGCAGAAGTAAAGCTGTGAGTACCGGGCGTGAGTCGTGCTTCGGTAGCTAAGTTGGTAGAGCACTTGCCCGCAAAAGGCAAAGGTCCCGAGTTCGAGTCTCGGTCGGGCACACAGTTTTAATCTGCCAGGAAATTTCATATCAGCGCACAATCCGCTGCAGAGTGAAAATCTCATTCTGGAATGATTTTCTGCTCGGGCTGCCTGCCGGGACAGGCTGTGAGTTGACACCTACCCCTTGGTTTGTTTTCATGTGGAACTGGACATGAACGCAGATCTGGATGTGCTTCTGTTGGATGCCGATGTAGTCTAGTGGGTCACTGCTCAGGATCAGATGTTGCAATGTCTCTGCCATCAAATCACTGCGAGTTGGCTGACCAGCTGCCATAGTTTCCGCGATGCAGAGGTCCAGCATTTTTGGGATCATTGGTATAGTCTCTTTTTCTGCAGTGGCTTCATCCTTTTGCATATTGATTCTGATGTTACCCGGGTAGTCATACCGCATGTGTTGCGTTGCCGTGTCCTCAACCTCCTCCATGCAGGCCACTGGGGCATCATCCTCACCAAACAGTTTGCCAGCTGACACCTTTATTGGCACGGTTTGGATAAAGAAATTGCTTACCACATGTCAGACACATCAGGTGGCAACATCCCCGCACCAGTATTTTTCAGGACCGGGTGCAGCTAGCTGCTCCATGGGAGCATCCCCAGTTGGACTTTGCAGGGCCGTTTCATGGTTCCCAGTGGCTCATACTTATCAACTGTGGGTCGGGATACCCCTATGTCTCCCGCATGATGAACACCACTTTTGCTGAGACAACCAAAATTCTACAGTGTCTCTTTGCTGTCAAGGGCCTTCCTTAAATGATTGTTATGGATAATGGTCCACAGTTTACTTCCTCCAATTTTAAGCAATTCTGTACTGCCAATGGAACGTACCTCATTCAAACTGCCCCATTTCACCCTGCGTCAAACGGCCAGGCAGAGCATTTTGTGTGGATGTTCAAGACCCAGCTCAATAAGCTGATGAGCCATCACCTGCTGGAGGAGGCCATGCTTCTCTTTTTGGCTACATCCCGTGCCACCCCCCATGCAGGTAAAAGTCCAGCAGAGATACTTCACAGTCGACCTTTCATTCTCCCTTATCTGTCCTGGTTCTCTCCCTTATCTATCTGTCCTGGTTCCTGAGGTTTCGCACCCTCCCGCCTGCACACTCCTTTCACATTGGGCAGGAGGTCTGGGCATGGACCTTCTCTCATCCACAGTTGCACTGGGCACCTGCGGTCATCACCTAGCTCTGCAGCTGGGCGATGGCATATCTCCAGTGGGCTGATGGTTCAACCGCCTGCCGGCACCTCAACCAGCTCCACCCTTGCCTGGTGGAGCATGACGCTCTGGGGGAGCTGCCAGTGCCTATCGCTGACTGCCCTGTGGCGGAACCTCCACTTCTGCCTCTGCCTCAGCTGCTGGCTCTGCCGCCTGCTACCCGTGCTGCGTTGCCGACTACCCCTGCTGGCCACGAACCCATGGACATCAATCAGGATGCCCCTATTCCAGTGGACATTTGTGGTGCTGTGCATCTTCTTCCCATGGGGAGAAATATTGTAGCAGCCCCTTATTGTTAGAGGGCCTGCGCAACTGACACACAAGACGGGCTCCTGACCTCCTTTCAGGAGCATGGAGAGAAACGTCGCCAGTGGACAGAAAAATAACGGACTTTCCAAACAAACATGGAACTACTTCACCAGACAACATATGAGAGTGTTCCACCAATCAGAACTCATGTGATTCATATAGCACTCCACTGACCTTGCTTTATAAGCCTGCCTAGAGCATCAGACCGGCAGTGTTTACCAACCCCAAGGATCAGCTAGCTCCGGCCAGTACTTACACTAGCTGTTGCATTGTATTCATTTGCCATTGCATTGTAGTAGCATGTTATATTTTGTATTTTGTAGAGTACATTTTGGTAAAAAATTTTCTTTCGTTGTCTTGTTTTCCTTACCTGGTTTGCCACCACAAGAGTTGTGTTTTTTTTTTTTTTTTTCCTGTTTGTTCTTGTGTTTAACAGTTGGTGCATGCCAAGAACGCGTTTTTCTTTAATTATAATCAAGTGTGTTCAAATTCACTGTTATTTCTTTCCTGCCGACCGCAGGACACTACATGAGTGGAGGAAATTGATAAGGGCATTACTAAAAAAATTGAACTATTAATAGAAGAGCTTGCTACTGATAGGGAGAAAAATAAAAGCGCCCTTGACAAAGTACATTTGCAAATCACTGCTGTCAATGAAAATACAGAGAAAAATATTAACATTGTCGAGGAAAACATGAATGTGAAGCTACTTACTGTTAACAGTAGCCTAGAACAGAAAGTAAAATCGGTTGATTAAAATGTTGAACTCAAACATGTAATCATCAAAAATTACATAAACAACTTAGAAAGTAATTTCTCTCATCTAGCTAAGAAAGTAGAAAACCTCAATGCAAACATTCTCAGTAGAAACATAATTAATAAACTGGTATGATGTGTATACACCAGTGAAAAACTTTTCTGGCGAAGGTAGAATGCATCCTGTAGCTTTATGTAGCACTGTAAAGATAATTTTGTGCCAAGCATGATGAGGTGCATGAAAATTAAGTTCATTAAGGAGTAGGTACTGGGAGATGAAGAAGCTTGCACAGGATAGAGTAGCATGGAGAGCTGCATCAAACCAGTTTCTGGACTGAAGACCACAACAACAACAACAACAACAACAACAACAAGGAGTTTTTAGAGAGAGAAGCATTATCATGGACAAACTAAAATTTTTGTACTGACATCTCATTTGAAGCTTTTGAAAAGAAAATTTTAAAATTTTGGTCAGAAACAGAGCAGGAACCGGTGTTTTGAATGGACCAAGGTACAGTGAGGGGAGAGAGACTATGAGATAATTTTGCAGCAAGCGGATACCCAAATTAGCGCACATTGGTAAGCCCTTTGATGAACACACTATGATTAATGCTTTAAGACATAGATTACTATCTGATATTCAGTGGGATCTAATTTATGGACATAATGATGCACTCAAACAGCATTTAAAATATGTCAACAATTGGATAGCACATTGGAAATAATACGAAAACAGCACCATAGTTACCACAATCTTGCACACAAAAACGGAAACAAAATTGAGGAAATAATATTTATCACAAAAAAGAACACAAAGACTATCACCATCACAACAACTATCCACCAAAGAATCACATTAGTCATGGTGACAACAATCAGTATCGGCAGAATGGTTATCACACCACAATTTGCCACAGGAATGATAATAAAAGTTTGAACACAGAAACAGACATTGGAACGATCATCACAATTCTAGACAATACCAAGGTGCAACTGTACATGAAGTACATAAAAAAAAGAGTAAGGCTCCACTGTTGGTCCACAAGTTATGAGCAGAGAAATGCCATAATAGTAAGCAGACCAAACAATATAATTATCCACAGAAAATTATTTTAAGGAAATGTATTATCCACAATGTGCCATTACAGTAGAGAAGAATGAATGCCACACATGAAAACAAAAAGACACAATTGACAACACATATGGTAACATTGAACATGAAGTAGAAATGAACTTTTAGATTTTTATGAATGGGCAGAAAACGACAGTTTATCAGAACATATAACTGAAGTATGTAATGATTTTTGGGATCAGTCAATTTATGGAAGAACCGGGTAAGTCAGAATAACATACTGTGCTATGTGAAAGTGACACTCTTGAATGTGGATATGAAAATGATGCTGTGTTTAAGAATGATTTGAAAGGTAATGATTTTTGTAGTATTATTTGTGTTAGTAAATATGAAGATGATGATGATCTTGTGGGGAAAAGTGAGGAAGGAAAGTATTTTATATATTTTAAGGAAGAAGTTGGGGCATCTGATGAGGAGGAGGAGAATGAGGTTCATGACAGTGCCATAGAAATATCTAAGATGTAGTTGAAAAAATGAGTAATTGTAATGATAGTGTAAAAGCTACTAAGTTCCTGTATTTAATTTCTAGTAAAATGTTACATCCCAGTGGTGAACATACTTTAGTTAACTGCTGTGAGTTTAATGATAACTTTTTGGCTGAGATGACTAGTGACGAAGTGTTCTTTTATAATTTGTAGTTAAATAATAGGACAGTTCAAAATGATGAAAATTTTAGAAAAATATTAACCACTTTTTGGCTGAGATGATTAGTGATGAAGCGTTCTTTTATAATTTGTAGTTAAATAGTAGGGCAGTTCAAAATGATGAAAATTTTAGAAAAATATTAATCAACGTATGTTCAACTTTGTGTCCAAACTGATGGCACAAAATTAAGTATGATCTCTCTAAACAACTAAAAGATAAGTTCATGAGTGAAGATCTATGTCAGCCATGAAAGTGATTATTTTGAATTACCGGTGGTTGGAGTTAAAATCAGATGTAATACAGGCAGACAGGGAAAAACGGTGAAGAATCAGGATCTGATTACTTTTAATATTGAAGGAGTGCAGTTTACTCAAGAATGTCTTATAATTGCAGAACTTTCTTTCAGAGGATTTAATACCAAGGATAAATAGAATAGGAAACGTCAGTGTAGACGTTGATTGGGGAGGACAGAAGCTTTGTATTCCAAGACCAGATGGAAGCTGTATTGTAACCAATTTTCTCAAGTCAGATTTCAACAGTAATAGTGAAGTTTATAGTAGTAAGTTTTTGAAAAAAGGAGGAGGTGTGAACTATGACACTCTGGTACAGACACAAATGAGACAGAGTTTGAAGAATTTGTTAACACTAAAGTAGGAGAAGCTCGTCGGCTCAGTGAACATCAAAAAACAAGAATTAAGATCTTTACTTTGGGAGTACAGTGATGTCTTTAATAATGTGCCAGGAAAAGTAAAAGCTTACTCATGTACTTTAGAGTTGAAATCTCAAGAACCAATTTTTTCCAAGACCTTATAGTGTACCATCTGCCAAAAGACCAGTAGTAGACAAAGAATTACAAACAATGGAAGTAAGTGATGTTTAGTTATGAAGTGTGAGATTGGTGTTGGATTCTAGACAGTTAAACAAAATTTTTATACAGAGAAACAGGCCATGCTGTAACACTGATGAGCTTTTACACAAATTTAAGAACATACAATTGATGTCAACCCTCAATTTCACCTCTGGATTTCACTTGGTGCCATTAGCAAAAGATTCAAGAAAGTATACTGCATTTTTATATAGTGGTTGTTATCAATTTGTGGTGTATCATTTCATTTGAATTAATCTGTTGCTGAATTTATTAGAGTTCTGCATCACGCACCTGGTAGAGAACTTGTATCACAACTGACACACTATATAGATGATGTTATGGGAATTGGACAAGACTGGAATGAACACTTTCAACTTTTG
Organism: Schistocerca piceifrons; assembly: GCF_021461385.2. Classification (NCBI taxonomy): domain Eukaryota; kingdom Metazoa; phylum Arthropoda; class Insecta; order Orthoptera; family Acrididae; genus Schistocerca; species Schistocerca piceifrons. The sequence continues at coordinate 877,888,136 of NC_060140.1, forward strand.
AAAAAAGTGTCCAATAAACTTAGACAAGGGAGAATGACACTTAAATTAGAGAAATGTAAATTTGATGTACTGGAACCTAAATTTTTAGGTCATGTTATTACTAAAAATGGAATTCTTCCTGATCCTCAGAAAATAGAAGCCATTTCCAAATTTCCAGCACCCCATAGCAGAAAGCAGTTAAAGTCATTTTTTGGTTTATGCGGGTTCTGTCGACAATTTGTAAGTAATCAAAGTTTGAATACAACATGTCTGAGAAATTTATATAAAAAGAATACTGTGTAGTTTTGGAGTGATGAATGTAAGGAAGCTTTAGAATGTATTATGAAAGAAATGAGCAACAACACTTAATACATAGACCTGATTTCAGTTTGCTTTTTGCTTACACACTGATAACAGTAATTATAGACTAGGTGCTGAGCTACTTCAGGAAAAAGAAATTGGTGGTAAAATTACACATTGTGCAATTGCTTTTGGAAGTATAATATTACTCAAACATCAAAAATCTTACACCTTTATTCAAAAAGTGTTATTGGTTATTCACTGGGCATTTTACAAGTTAGGTGATAAAATCAAATTATACTCAGATCACAAAGCATATGTTTTTACTGCAATTTGACTATGAAGTAGTACACATCAAAGGTACTGACAATGTTGTTGCAGATGTTTTATTTAGGGTACCTTGAGGTGCAATTAATAAATTATATGATCAGGATGAGGAAAATGAGTTTAAGATGAGATATATGAAGGTTGTTCATGATGAAAAAGTTATTAGGGGCATGTATAGCAGAATCGGGAGAAACCAATATCATGATTCAAAGTGAAGGTTAGTCAAAAGCTGTTTAGGTAAGAGAGGTTATGAAAAAAACAGGATAAATTTTAAGAATGTACAAAAAGCAGCACTGTTTAGGAGGACTGATTCTGATAACTGAAAGTTATATTGGCCAGAAGAAGAAGCTGAAAAATTAAACAGGTACACCCATGAATCATATAGACTCTGTGGCATTCAGAAATGTATTCAAAGTCACAAGAGACTGCTTGTTTTTACAATATCGCTAAAAAAGTAAGGAAAGAATTGTCATCCTGTGATAGATGTCAAAGGGTAAGGGTAAGTGATAGGACATGTTAAAGTGTAATGCAGAACATAATTACTGAAAAACATATGGATTTGGTAGCTATCAACGTCTATGGATCTTTGCCAAAGTGTAAAGGTGGTCACAGTTACACTTTTGTTATGGTTGACATTTTTTCCAACTCTATGAAATTGTACCATGTCAGAAATGCCACAAGCAAAGAGATTATTTATAAGGTTGATAAGGATTACTTTAAAGTATCCTACTTGGTTTGAACATATTAGTGATTTTGAAGACATCATGAATAGCATACAACACCGTTCTACTGTATTTACATCTTTTGAGATTATGTTTCATAAGAAACCTGCAATCCTATCAGAGTTGATTGGATACCCACCATATGCAATTTTGTTTACATAGGAAAGAGAGGAAATTGTCAGAGAAACCATGAAGAAACAGGGAGAGGCACCAAAATGGAGGCATGACAGTAAAGTTCAAGTAACACAATTTAAGATAGGGGATTATGTACTTGTGAAATCACATGAAAGATTTAGAATGTTAATAGCAGAACTAAAGAAATTCTTTGACATATGCATTGGTCCATTCTAAATTGTTGAAAATCTGCATCCTTATGCATACCGTTTGATTTATCCAAAATCTAGAAAACTTCTTGGGTTGGGGTTATTTGAAGTCTTGTGTTTCATAATGAACTTGTTGATTAAGAAAAAAAGCTTTTTCTGGTAAACATAAATTTAGATGCTAAACTAGTAACTTTGTATGAATTTAGATTCAGGTATTTGTCTTTAACTCTATTTATGCTAAAGTATATGCAAATATGTTGTCTTGATGTCACGATTGTAACCCTCAGAGGGATATACACTTCTTTGTACTTTATGTAGTTGTTGTAGTACTGGCCAGCCGGAGTGGCCGAGCAGTTCTAGGCGCTACAGTCTGGAACCGCGCAACCGCTACGGTCGTAAGTTCAAATCCTGCCTCGGGCATGGATGTGTGTGTCGTCCTTAGGTTAGTTAGGTTTAAGTAGTTCTAAGTTCTAGGGGACTGATGACCTCAGAAGTTAAGTCCCATAGTGCTCAGACTGTCTCATGTTGGTTTTTTTGCTACAGCTTCTTCTACTATCTTTGAACCTATCAATGTTTTCTTCTACTGTCAGTGCTATCTTTTCTTTTCAATAACACTAATCATGACGTAACACTTACATATTTATCTATAAAATGTTTACATATAAAATTCTGTGTATTGATTGAACACTACGTAATTTACCTACTTGGATACAAGTACGGGGAAAACTTGGGAATTGTTTCATCCGGGAGAAAACCAGGAAAAATCCGGGAATGTTTCATTGTTTTTGTTTTCAGTTAAATTTGATTGGTAAGAACCGATACTCTAACAAAGGATATTACTGTATCCTGCTACTGCAAAATAATAAGGCAGCAATAAAACAAGAATGAGAGAAAAAACAAAAATACAACTTAAATTGCAAAGGAAATGCACCATATACCAGAACAAAACACATTGCTCATACAAGCATCTGCCAATGGCAAAATGTATCAAAGGCTTTAGGAAGACTATGAAATGCTTCGTAACAACAAATTGCCTCCAATGAACATTACATCACGACTGTTTGCACAGTTGAGTAGCACCTTCTCCCGCTTCTGGCTACAGAAATGTGGCTGTTAGGTTGTTGGCTGTGTAAGCAGATGCAGCAAGCAGCTAGATGCTACTCGGAAAAATTTTACTGGAGCGCCCAAGCTGCCAGATTCATGCATGCGCAGCAGGCCTAGATCTAGGAGGGGTGGGGAGGGGGGGAGGTAAGACGGGGGGGGGGGGGCAAATTCATATTCTTGAGGAGAAAAAAAAAACTTTGTTTCACAAAGTGCCTAGCATCCAGCACACATTGATGTATCGATTATTCACGTGACTTTGAAACGCATCCCTGTCGGGTTTTGAACATATCCTAAGTTGATTTCCAAATAAATCATAAGATGATTTGTGAATGCGTGCATAGTATATGTGCTGTCTCTGTCAGGAGAATCCTTGTCACATCTAGAAATAAACTTTCCTGCAGAGTAAAGGGGCTATACGAGCTGAGCTGAGTAAAGCCAAACGGACGAATGCCAACCACTGTCTAATTACGTGGTTGACTGGGTTTGTGAGTGATGAGTGTTGTTATAATTAGTCGCAAAATCCATAGATTAAGACTACCAGAGCGTTAATAAACAACTAATAGGAATAACAGGTAAGAAAGATTACATATTATCTTCTCGGTGTATCCAAGAAAATGAAATTTTGACAGAAAATTTTTGGCCAGATCACTATACTAGTAAGGGCTAGTGTTACAGTCCTTGTCTAGCAGCTGCTTTAAGTTCTAAGATGCTCAAAAACAAAGCAAAAAAACGTATGAAACCTAGCTTCAAAGTGTTAAGTGTAGATGTGTGAAAACAATATGATGGTGTGCGTGTGGTGAACTAAAAATGGCAGTAATTCGTGTTATCATGAATTTTCTGTGCTCAATAACATCATAAAAGAAGCAAGGAACTTACCTTTTTGATGGATGTCAGATGTACGGCTGGTCGCCCCATTGAATAAGTGAGACTGACGAGGTGAAATTTATTCCTCGGGCAGCTGATACGGAAACCAGTTGTCAACCCATCGAAGATTTCACAAAGGATTGCTTGTAGTCATTCGAGAATTTCTGTGTAAATTCTAGAACCACTCAGCCTTCTACTGTCTGGAGCACACGATATTCTGGATATGAGTGTGGGATGGTAGAATTCTACCTACTCTGGGTGCAAGGTATCGTAGCCAACTTTCTTCTAACTTTAATTCAATTTGCTTCTTACGTCAGACAGTATGAGAGACTTGCAGCAAGTTACATATTAATGTAGAAAGTGAGATTTTTATTGTGTAAGGAGGTCAAAAATATCATTAGTTGACGAAAAGTAAAGTGTATATGTCTACTTATTTCACAAGTAGAAAAAGTTAAAAAATGTACCTAACATTATTCAATGGAGGAGAAGTCAAGACGGTTTCCAGCAACTGGCTATTCAGTAAAGAAGAGTGGCTGCAAATTCCAAGTAAGTCATCTCGTAAAGAAGTCAAAGGTGGTTTGGGGGAATAAGCCGATATAACCCAGATCCACACTCACACTTTCATTACAACACATTAGACCATGGTGACCTGTGTGAAAGGACCGAGAAAACAGGAATGTTAAGTCAAAAATGAGAGAAGAAGCCATAGCAACCAAACATAACAAGACAAGGGAATTATTCCTAGAAATTGGAATATGTTCAAGTATCCAATGGGGCGAAATTTAAATTGAAAAACATTGAAGAAATGAAAAATTCACAATAATAAAAATACTAAAGAAGATTTCAATGTATTTGGCTAAGAAGAAGTATGCATAGAATGCTTCAGCTAAGAAGATCCAATGTGGTAAGTATACAGCTGTCACACACATCGCGGGGACACCGACGTGGAAACAAACATACATCTGACATCACCGGCACCAACTGCTGTTCACTGGTGCTGACCTGCCTCCACATCCACTCACCTACACAACACGAATTCTACACCAAGTGAGCATGAAACAAAACTTGATTACTTTAGTACAAAGTGGTACAAGATACTGTTATTGTGTAATTATCATATTTAAAGTTAGTTTTAAATGCTTACAAGAGTTAAGGCATATAAAAGTATGGAAAACATACAACAGGTTGGGAAAATTCAAGACCCAGCTATGGCCATGAAGGTTAGAAAAGAAGTACCTGAGTGGGGTGAGTTGATGAATTTAATCAAAGATCAGAGTCTTAAGTTAAACTCATTACATTCTCAATTAAATGCTCAGAGTGCGACTAAGTAAAGAACTAGACTTAGTAAATTCTAAATTAAATGCTCAGAGTGAAACTCTAAATAGTCAGACAACAAATTTAGGTTTGTTGAACACCAAAGCCGACTCTCAAAGCAAAGAATTTAGTAATCTATGCAATGGTATGGGTGTTCCGAAGACTGAGGTTGACACAATAAGTAATAAAGTAGAGAATTTAAAAGTAGATTTAAAGAATGAGTTGACAAATTCTTTGACCACTCATATAAATCATATGTTACTGACATTAGTCAGAAACAGAATGATACTTTTCAAGATTTATCGAAAATGTTAGAACTTGACATTGAGAACAAATGTAATAATGTAGAATCAGAACTTATTGAAAAGTTAGGATCTTTTGAAAATGTGTACAATATTAAATATAGTGATGTAATACTTTGAGAGAGAATGTAGATAAGCATAATGAACTAATGTCAATCAGTCAGTTACAAATTACAGGTGTCAATAAACAGGTAGATAATGTAGAAAGGAATTTCAAAGAGAAAATAGCTAACTCTGATTTAATACATGTAATTAGTTTGGAGGAGCAATTTGGAGAAATTATAGATAGAAAGGTTACCGAGAGAATAACATCCAGGAACATGTTGCCTACTCCTTCTTGCGAACTTAATGATACCAGGAATGGTATGGATGACCTGTGGAGAGAAATTAAGCTTATCCAAGACAAAGTAGAAAAAAGGGTAACTTCACCTAATGTTGTGTTAACTAGTGAAGTGGTGACTGATTTGCAATGGGGAGTTAATTCAGGGTTATCTAGACAGTTCCCTAAATTTAAGCTGGACAGAGATGTACATCAGAGTCATTTCTTAAAAAGATTTAACCAGGGTTTGCCAAAAAATTGTGAAGATTCCAACAAGATCAAGTTTGCTGTGGCATACCTTCTAGGGGAAGCCTCAGAATGGGGAACAATAAATATTGAGAATTTTTCCTCTTGGGAAGACTTTCAAAAGAAATTCAGAGAGAAGTACTGGTCTGTAAGTGCTTAAGAAAAGTTAATATCAGATCTATGGGTCCCAAAATGTTTAATAATACTTGGGGTACTATAATGAAATACTTTGATCGGTATTTAACACAAGCAAAAAAAAAAAGGGGGGTGGGGGAATACACTATAAAGGGTATAAAATTGTATATACCCCAGGGACATTTAACATTCTGAGTTAACGGGCAGAGTAACGACCACTGGATCTCAAGTTGTTTTCGGTGTTTCTTCCAAAATAGTTTACTGCACCAAATTCTTTTAAAATCTTAAGCTATTCTGTCATCTATCCCCCAGGCATGTTAACATTCTAAGTTAATGGGCAGAGTAACGACCGTCGGATCCTGAGTTGTTTTTGGTGCTTTTTCCAAATAGTTTCCTGCACCGAATTCCTTTAAAATCTAGAACTATTCTGTAATCTTATTGCTTAGAAAACTGGATATGACTATGAAATAGAGAACAACTTAAGAGAATCACAGATAAAAGTGATATCTAAATGAAATAAACTAAATAGAGTATTATATTTGTGGAAAATATAATAGTATGTAACAAACTGAACAACTCTTATACCGTAGTGTACAGATTTTCTATTTTGTATAGAGTATTTTATAGCTTTTATGAGATGTGATACAGATGGGAAGGTTTGTATAAATTTTGAAATGGGTGGGTATTGTAGCTAAAAGCATGATTTACAAGAACAGATAAATCATGACTAACACAAAACACACGTAACACCTTTCAAGCAACCCTCACAAACAAGTGTGCCCGATTTTTCATCATTTGCAGTTTCCATATGGTTGCTAGTATTTCCTTTGGGGACCTCAAAGGGTGAAGGTGGGACAAGTCTGTTCTGTAGGAGACGATTTAACACCAGACCTCCTCCGGCATCTCACTCAAGTACCTGAGGGGAAGGGACTCTAGGGAAGGGGGGAGGGTAGGGTTTCCTGTCTTTGGGGCTATCATCTTTCTCTTCTTCGATCCCTACATCCATATCTATTTTTTCTTTTCTTACTTCTCATTTGAGAACCTGTCTATTTTTTCCCTCTTTTCATATTCACAAACTTGTATCCCAGAAGTCCTTCCTTATTTCCGTAGTTACTAAAAACCTAAATCTTATCTTTAGATAAGAAGGCTGAAGAATCAGACTACACGAACACACATCCACATATACACAAATATCCACTTCTACACAAACATTGAATCACATAAGAGGATGCCTGTCACAAAGTGAGAACCGCCAAGTGTTGTAGGGAAAATGTGTGTACATATGGAAATATGCACACATCTATAGGAAGCTATGATGGCTCTAATTTGAATATACATAAGAAGAGGTGCACATACATAATGAACAACTATAAAGTAGTAATGAGTAATAGATAAATAAGAGAGAGGCATGAGCAAAGAAAGAAAATTAAAGTAGGAGTAGAATTAGTCATGTTGATCATTAAGAAAAGTCAGCATAATAAGTACTCTGATGAATTGAAGGATAGTGGGACCTAAATAGTATATGTCTATAGAAGTTGATAAGTAGGGCCGGACTCTAGAGAGTAAGTGATATATTAAGTAATGAATGCAAAGTTTAAAATAGATTTATATCTTTACCAGAAGATACTTAATTATGGTATACATAGAAATATATACTAGGGTAATGAACCATGAGGCCCATTAAGAAAGGATAAGGGGGGCATACCCGCCATTCACAAACTATAAAGGGCAGGCGTACCTACATGGTGATGGGATGATCTGTGGCCTAAAAAATAGGGATGTTTTGTAAGGGGCGTACCTACCAGAATGGAAAGAGGAAGTTCTCTCGTAAGGTCAACCCACAAGCAAGGAATAGGTGCCGATCCTAGGAGAAGGGGACAGTATTGTGACAAAAGTTGCAAATTTTATAGGGATTATTCTGGGAAGTGTGAATTCTATGGATGACTAGCATTATTAGGTTTCTTGGAAACAAATGAGTGTCAAAAGTACACTTTCATTTCATCCAGCATTCCTACAACCTACAAATAATGAAAATAGTACATACTAGAAAAAAGGTAGTACAAAAGATAAGAATAGAAAATAGGTTACTCTTGTGTCAAAAACACATGAAGTTTACGACTGAAAAAAAAGGGAGGGGGAATAAAGAAAAGAAAGAGAGTCCTCAAAATTCCTAAATATTAGTAAAACTGACTAAAACCACAAGTAAATGCTCATGTCTTAAGAACAAAGTAAAATAAGAAAAGAGTAGAGAAACAATAAGTGAAAGATTGTTCAAGAGAGGACAGAGAATTGTTATTGAAAGGAAAGATTTGGATATAAACATATGTAAGAAATGTATACTGTTAAGAACTGAAATGTTATTATGAGTGATATTATTTGCATAATGATTATGTATAAAATATCGTGTGTTAAATCTGAGTGGTGGTGGGGGGTGGGGGGGGGGTGGGGGGGGGGGGGGGGAGTGTATGTAGTGATTCGAGAATTTCTGTGTAAATTCTAGAACCATTCAACCTTCTACCAACTCGAGTACATGATATTCTGGGTATGAGTGTGGGATGGTAGAATCCTACCTACTACGTGTCACATGTTTTTGTGTGCAGGTTTAAAATCAGTCGCGGGAAGAAAGTAGACACAACGGTCAGACGGCACTGACGAGTACCTGTCAGGCAATCCATGGATGTTTTGGTGAGTGCGCAAGGAAGAACCACGGAGTTTATATTCATCTCTGTGCTTATTGTGCCATTGACTATTGTTATTAAAACAAGAACAGTTGAAAAAGTACTCTTGTAAACCCTGACCTTGTTAGAGGTAAGACTCATTTTATGATTCCTGTTATGAAAGGTCATGGTATCCAAGCCAACTTTCTTCTAACTTTAACTCAATTTGTTTCTTATGTCCGACAGGATGAGAGACTTGCAGCAAGTTACTTATTAATGTAAAAAGTGAGATTTTTTATTGTGTAAGGAGGTCAAAAACATCATTAGTTGACAAAAAGTAAAGTGTATGTGTCTACTTATTTCATAAGTAGAAAGAGTCTAAAAATTCCTGTATCTAGCATTATTCGATGGAGAAGAAACCAAGAGGGTTTCCAGCAGCCGGCTATTCAGTAAAGAAGAGTGGCTGTAAATTCCAAGTAAGTCATCTCGTAAAGAAGTGGAAGGTGGTTTAGGGGAATAAGCCAATATAACCCAGATCCGCACTCACACTTTAAGTCATCAGAATGTTAGATGCTGAATACAAGCTTCAAAAATTTATGCAGTGAAAGCTGCTGTAAACACTGATACAGGCACTCTGGCCTCTTACTGAACATGTGATTGCCAACTGCGACAATAACAGACATTGGGATGTGTGCCCATTCTTCACAAGCTAAACACTGTGAAGGTGCTGACTGACAACAATGGGACTATGCGGTTACAGGAAGCACTTTGTTAGGAGGGAAAACGTATGTATGTGTTAAAAGCTGACATGCCCATATAAATTGATAACCATTCAGGATAACTCCAATGGCTCAAAATTAAGGCTATGCCCACACCGGCCAGGATTATATACCCTCAAAAAGGTAAATAAGCTCAGACACTGTGCATCTCCATATGACGTCAGTGCACAATGAGGGACAATTGCACTGAATCATATTATTTTTATGCTCTTTTCTTTTATTATAAGCTATACATAAACTGAATGAGTTGTAGACATCATCAAAGGTAAATTAATGAGATGCTTTGTGGCAAGGATAATGTTTTGATCATTGTTAAATAGTAAGAAATACGCTCTTCAATTTACTAATTCCTGTCTCTTCACCCTTTTTGTTTCAAATAGTGGTAGCTTATGGACATATGCTTAGATCTGTTGTACCAGCGTTATTAAATATGTGTATTTCAACCACACATTGAAAGTGTTAGAAAAAGTTATTGGGCAATTAATATTTAATTGCACAGTTAAGAGGTAAACTCCTATCTGTTCATCATTGACTCACTGCCGAGATCCTGCATCAACACATTCAGAGCAGAGAAGAATAATTTAGGTGGTATCTGGAGGAGCGTTCCTGCATCAACAGTGTCACAATCAAGGCTAAAAACAATGGAATTAATGTGAAGCAGTATGTAATGCAAATTATATTTATTGACCTTGAATGTATTCACATTAAAGGTCTGCTGATGTTGGTATATCAGTTAAAGTTCACCCAGAATTTTGTACAGATTCATAAATTACATGCAAATTTCTTTCAACTATTCTTTCCAATCAATTTTTCTATTTATTCTAGCAGTTATTAATCGGTTTCCATTCCCACATAATACCTGTTCTCTTCATATATATTATGGTATAAAAAGTGTGAGTTATTTGACCTAATCTTGGTCATGTGTGTTATTCAGTTAGCCTGTAATTAATCAGTTACTTAGTTAAACAAGAAAGAAGATATCACAGAGGGTATTCATAAAATAAATTGAACTTAAAGAACTAGTACTTGGTCTAAGTTGATCATGAAAAATTACATAAATACATACAATTCAAAGGTAATCAAGTTGCAGATTTGCTTCCTGGGATATTCCTGGAATCTCATGTTGAAGTCAACAAATGGCATAAAGAAAAGGGTTGCATCAACACAAACATATGCATATGGAAAAGAGGTAAACAGGTTGGGTAATTATCAAACATATGACACAGTATAAAAGATAGAAGAAAATTGCGGCATGTTAGGAACGAATAAAACTGAAGGCAGATTCCCCATATATTTTCCTGTCCTGAATATCACCTCCACCCCACCCCCCTCGCCACGGCCCCAATATCAATGAAGGTAATACCCAGATGTAGGTATTGCCATACAGCAACAAAAAAAAGCATAAATACAAACTATCATAAGAGGCTGTATAACATCAAATAGACATGGTAATAAAACATGAAGATTAAACAAACTAACCCTAATACACTACTGAAAATTAAAAAGAAACTTAAATGGTCTGTGTGTTTACACAAGAAGAAAACCAAAATTCTAGACATCAAAATAGTAAGGTGGAACATCCAGTTCCAGACAACTATCATGACCAAATTACATAGTATAAGATACAAACAAGAATGTCAAAATTATGAAAAAAAAAAATACCAGGAGTCAAATAGGACAAAAGCATATACATATATACATGGAACAATCAGTTCCTGTTATCATCATCAGTTCATTTGAAGAATGTCACATCAAACATCGACTCAAAATTCCCTTCTCCCTAAATCACATTTCCACTATACAGAACAGGATTGGTGAACAAACGCCCAAGATTCATCAACCACACACAATGTGTTCAAAATTTCAAGATGTTCCCACACCACAGCCAGAATCAAGGAGAAATTCAAGCAAGACAAGTACTATCAAATAAAGGAAAACAAGAAAGAGTATCCAATCCAGTAGAGTTAAACATCATGTATAACTGAGCAAGTTCATAGAGTCATTGGTGAATACTAATGAAGGATGTCAGTAAAGAATGAAATGTAATGCAGTTAGGTAAATTAAATGTTGTCACACTAGGACAAAACAGAAGGGTGCAAAGTAGAAAGGCCAAATCAGAGAACGAATTACTAAACACTCAGCAGTGATGGAGTCAGTTAAAGAAACAAAACCAGTAACTTCATATGTTCACCAGAAGACTTCAATACAATGACAGAATCCCATTATATACTTCAGAGAGTCAGACCACAGAGCACAACTGCATCAAAATCTACAGAATAATAAATATGGTGCACTACCTCCTTCTCAAAGCATCATCCAGTATGTGTAAGGTGCAAGACACACTGTATGAAAGTGCATCAAGTGTGTAATGACTGTCAGTATAAGCATCATAATAGTCATTCAGAGGGATCGTATTTGTGTATGTGAAAAGTATAAAGGCATATTAGTGAAAAAGTATATTAAGCATGAGTCAGTCATAAGCATTATCAAAGTGTAAGTATCTCTCAGGAGCATTATATTCATGTATATGGGTATATTCACAATGAATGTGAAACATGCAAAAAGTAAATTCAGTTATCCAATCCTCCACAGTTCTACTGATGATCCAGAGACTCAAACATCACAAAGGAAGATTTGTGTAATCCAGTGTAAAAGGAATGTGGTCTTGCTGTGTAAAACTATAGAAGCAAATACCACATTAGCCAGTGACCTTGCATTTGTCACACCCATGATGTGCAAAGAGTGTACATCCCCCTAAGGGTGCAAGTTTATGATGAATGTAAGGTTTCAATTGAACAGTATTTCTAAACCAAACACTTTTTTGATATTGGGTAAATAAGTCAATAAGCATTAGGATGTGGTATCTCAGAAATTTCAAAAGGTCCAATGTTTGTTTCAAAAAAATTCTTAATTTCTTTGTTTATTCCTTAGACTTCTCATAGCTTTTATTTAATACTAGGTCACCAACTTTGCAATGTGTTACTTTTGTGGTGTCGATTCACGGATCGATAGGCCAGAACATCATATGTGTATTATGTCTTCAAGTTGATCTTTGTTTTTTATACTTCCGGGACCTCAGTTCCCAACTAGTCTTTAACCTGTGCGTTTGTCGTGTAATAAAAGTTATTGGTGATTAGAAGAGAGAACCGTGGTCATTACCTTACCACCTTGATATCTCCTTCAGTGGTGACCCCGAAGTTCGAATAATCCGTCGAACAGAGTACGGAGTGACTACCGCGCCGGCTTCCACGTTCCGCGTGGACCTTTGTCTACTACGCAATGGCCTTCTAGAACACACCGTTGCCTGGTTTTCACCTGCAACAGCAACTAAATTCAAGCAAGCCAGCTGTAGTCGGTGCCCGACGTGAATTTCTGCAGTCCCATAGCCTCGAGAACCCAGGGACCTCATCAGGTGCAATGGTTATGAACATGACGCCAGCGATCTCCGACTCTGGCTTTGTTAGCCTCGAAGTGCTTCAGTTTTCGCCGCACAGCAGTACAAGAAACCACTACACACTGATACCGAACTTTAATGCAAGTATTGTAAATAGTGGGGAGCATATTTTTCATAATGTGCCACAACAGGACGCCTTTTTGAATGTGCAAGCTCCACATGTGTATCACTCCGTGCTGGTTGCACACTAAGTGAATTACATCCGCCAGCCTGTTACTGAGTGTTCATCAGTGCCATAATTTGAGCACATCAGGTTCCACCAACCTCATCAGTGGCTCTGTGATGGACAATTTCGCTGCAGATGTGGAGGACCAATTGCATAATAACCTGTCGAGCAACCGACGTGACCACTTTGACCTTCCGCTGCAACAACCGGTCCCGCTTCGCTCCACGCCGGGCTTCCTGCTAACAGATTTCGCTTCCCCTCCAGCTACTATGAACACAGCCGGCATGTCTGCCTCCTCTCTATCGCCCTCACGACGTAGAGTTAACTTTGACTTGCCTACTGCTGGGTCCGCGAGCGGCTGCCCGCATCCTTCAACCACCAGTTCATCAAATCTACCAAAACTTCCGGCATTCAAACCTGCCCACCCGGAATTCTGGTTCAATCTGGTCAAGAAAACTTTCAGTGTCTGTGCACTTGATGACTACGCCTGTTTCACATGTCTCATGAACCACCTCCATGACCGGGTCAACTTTATTTACGACCTGGTTAAGTCACCTCCTCCGAACGAGAAGTACGCTACAGCTAAAGAAGGAATACTAGAATGTGTCTCCAAGACAAGAAGAGAAGGCGTTTGACAGCTCGTCTATGAAGTACACCTCGGCGACAGATCTCCGTCCCAGCTGTGGCTATGCCTTTGACTTCTTGTCGGTGAATGCGACATGCCAGACGCCACGCTCACCAAGATTTGGATGGAAAAGCTGCCTCTGTCTGACCAAACGGCCATCTCCACTTACAAAGACAGACCAAATAGCGAACACTTGCATGCTGCCAACCGAGCTTACTCCACTCTACTACGTGAATGCCGTGCCCAGCAGTCCAGCAGCTATGCCAGTTTCCAACCACAACCAGGGCCCCAACGTGGACGCCCCACTAAACCTAAGTCTGTCAAGCTCGCCGCACTACCGGCACCTTCATATCCGCACAACAACAGCACATCTGACTCTGCGGAAAATTCTGGGCCGCTGCTGTCTGACCACTCGCAGGAGCAGCTATCTGTCCATAAATACTGTTTCTTCCATGTAAAATTCGGGGAACAAGCACGCAATTGTAAACCGCTGTGCTCCTACCCAAACTTCAACCGCAGGTAGGCAGCGATGCCACCTCCTGCGACGTAAACAACAGGCACCGTCCCACACTCCATTCTGTGTCCAGCACTAATGCTTCAAATGGACGAGTCTACGTCCGTGACTTGAACACTGGCACAAATTTTCTCATTGACATGGGAGCAGATGTTTCCCTACTTCCATCTAGTCTTGCTACCGAAAAGATCCGACTACACAAAACTGTCCTACGTGCTGTAAACTCATCTAGTTTGTCATGCTTAGGTTCTACTTCATATGCAGTGTCCCTCTCACCTGAGTGCAACCTGAAGTGATCCTTTCTGGTGGCTGACATTGACGATCCCATTTTGGGCATCGACTTCCTACGACACCACAAACTGTGGCCTGACCTCGTCAAGAACACAGTGTTCTACCACCCAACGCAGGAACACATCCCGTGTGCTTCATCGAGTGTCAATAGTACTGCTAAACAGGTCCACCTGTAATAACCCCTCCTTCGAGCTCTTGTTATGGACCAATAAGTGGCTCACGGAGCATGCCGAGTCTACATGCCTGCGCTTGGAACAACTTGGGCTACGCCGTCGCCTCAATGACTTAAGTAACAAGTTATCTTCGGCATGGCAGCAGCTTGCAGCAGACGACGCCCCGGCAACACACAAGGTTAGTTGGTGCCACTACAGTGTTCTCACACCCAAGTGCATTTGTGACTGGGTGCCACAAAAACTGTACAGTGTCTGCGCTCCCACCAGCTCTAACTGTGTTAATTCGAGCGCACATTCATCCCCCTCCTCGCTTGAGCAGCTAACTTCCCAGGCGCAGGTTAATGTTTTTGAATTACTGCCATCAGCTATTCATTCGCGCCCACTACGCTGCACCACCAAGCTCGACAGCGGCACCTTCGGTTACTAATAAACAGTGTACCAACCTTGTTTCGCATAGCTCACTTGTTTGTCACTCCCAGCCACCCAGCAGTTGGCACTTATGCAAACTTCCGCCGTTCGTGCCACAACCCAGCCTAGCGGCTGCCGCGCACACTATACCACAGACAGTCGCCTCGTGTACTGCATCATGCGTTTCCGTGGTTACAGACAGCATCGCCCACAAACTTCACTTGCAAGACGGACCGCCTATCTCTTGCCAACCACGCCATCTCAAGCCAGAACTCATGAAAGCGGCTCGCGAACAAATAGACGATCTTTTAACAGCCAGCGTCATTGAACGATCTGCCAGATGCTGGGTCTCGCCTATCCACTTCGTCACAAAACGCGGTGGCACCTGGCGTATGGTTGGCGACTATACTAAGCTGAACTCTCGTACTATCATAGGCAAGTACCCGGTTCCTAACATCACGGATTTTAACAATGCTCTTGCAGGCGCCAAATATTTCTCGGTAGTGGACTGTAGGAGGGCCTATCATCAAATTCTGATGGCACCAGAGGACATTGAAAAGACAGCTGTTACAACACCTTTTGGCCTTTTCCAGTACCGGTTCATGCCCTTTGGCCTCCGCAACACTGCACAAACTTGGCAGAGATTCATAAACAAAGTGTTGTTTCATCTGGATTTTTGTTTCATTTACTTGGACAACATTCATATTTTCAGTCCTACTTTGCAAAACAACAAGGAATATTTGCAGATTGTTAAATACACTGTTATCGCTACCGGTGTTGAACTGAATAATAAGAAGTTCCAGTTGCACCAGAATTTGTAAGATTCTCAGGTTACATCGTGTCAGCTAAGGGCCTCACTCCTCCCGAGGATAAAATCAAACCTGTTTTGGATTTGCCATGCCCTCACTCTTTTAAGGAGCTGCACACGCTCATTGGAACAGTTAACTATTATAGGAAGCACTTGCCTGCCGCAGCCGAGGTTCAGGCTCCCCTAACAAATGCCCTTGCTGGCAAAAATACGACCGGTATCCGCCCGGTCCCCTGGACCCCTGCCATGGAACAAGCTTTTGACAAACTGAAGCATCTACTAGCAAACGCAGTGACTGTTGCCCACTCGCATCCGGTCGCCACATTTTTTATTACCGCGGATCCCAGTGATACCACAGTAGGTGCTGTCCTCAACCAAACCATCGGAGATACTACCTCTCCTTTGCAGTTCTTTTCTAAGAAGCTCAACGGCACTCAAAAAAAGTACTCGGCCTTTGATAGGGAGCTCTTGGCAGTTTACGCGGCTGTGAAACACTTCCATGCCGATGTTGAGGGTAGGGACTTCTACATTTTAACTGACCATAAACCTTTGGTTGCTGCTGTGAAGAACCCGCCAACTGACCCTCCACCTAGATGCTTCCGTCATTTGGACTTTGTATTGCAATTTACCTCTGACATACGATATATCAAGGGTGCAGATAATGTGGTCGCAGATTTTTTGTCTCGTGTCAGCGCTCTCACAACTCTGATGGACCTCTCTAACTTGCCTCAGCTGCAGTCTGCCAACACGGACACTATGGACCTTATTTCCGATCACAGCTCGTCACTCAAACCTGTGCGATCCACCTTTCCCGGTGTCATAGGCAAGGTTTAGTGTGACGAATCAATAGGTATGCTGCGTCCCTTCATACTCAAACCTCTATAGAGACAAGTGTTCAACAAATTACACAACCTAGCTCATCCAGGTGTGGGAGCCTCTACCAGACTTATTTCAGAGCACTTCATCTGGCGCGACATACGTCGCTACTGCCAAGCCTGGTCCCATGCCTGCATTCTGTGCCAACAAAATAAAGTTTCGCGGCACACATCGCTCCCATTAGGCAGCTTCACCGCTCCTCCCAGTCGCTTCCAGCACGTTCACATCGACTTGGTTCACTTACAGATACGTGCTATCTATTATAGACAGAACCTCTCATTGTTGGAAGCTGCCCCACTACCCAATATTACATCCAAATCAGTGGCACGATCCTTCATAGACACTTGGATTTCACGCTTTGGCTGCCCTGTTTACTTGACGACCGACCAAGGCCGTCAATTTGAGTCTGCCTTGTTTTCCGGACTATGAAGGCTGTGCGGCATCAAGAAAATTCATTCAACAGCATACCACCCCCAAAGCAATGGCCTCGTGGAACGTTGGCGTAGGACACTTAAAAGGGCCCTACGTTGCCATGGCCTCCTTTGGACGGAAGCCCTGCCATTCGTCTTATTTGGTTTGGGGACCACTTTCAAGGAAGACCTTAAAGGCTCAGTGGCCAAGTTCATCTACGGCCAGTTCCTTACACTGCCAGGCGAACTTGTTGCTCCTACTCCAGTCACCAAACTGTTCGAACTGCCATCCTTGGTAGAACAGGTGAGGTTTACACTGTAACAAGTTTCGACCCCCGCCCCCTTCCAGCCACACTCCACCACACACATATGTTCCCAAGGTGCTCGACACTTGCGAATTTGTGTTCCTTCGCGACGACACTGTAAAAGCTCCGTTACAGCCCCCTTGCACAGGCCCGTACAGAGTTGTCAAACATACCAGTAACACAATGGTCATCGTAATTAAGTGTTCAGTAACTACTGTCTCCCTCAACAGGGTTAAACCTGCTCGTGTCGAGTTTTCCCCTACCTCACCCACCATTGAAGAGAGCATGCTCTCTGGCCACCCTCGGCCTTCTTCCTCTGCTCATGATTCAAGTAAACTCACACCTACACCGGCCCCGTCAATGAGCCCACACTCATTCCGGGGTTTTCCGCCCCCCGGCTCCCATAGCAGGGGCCCCAGCTCCCAGGGCTCTAATATAACAGTTCCATCTTCATGTGACAGCACACCGTGCTGCTCTTCTAACCGGTGCAGCCCGCAGATTCCTGCCACGCCAACTCAGACCTCACCGTCTGACACTCACCCCTCTACTCGCAGCACACCGCCCTCACCGTGCTACGGTTTCCCCACCCCACCGGCTCAGCATACCCCTCCGTTAGCAGGCGCCACTTACGAGCTCTCTACCTACATTCATCCTAATGACATTTGTGGTTTATCTGTCATCGTTAGTGGTGATACCGCATTAGTGCTGCTTGCATGTGATGATTTGTGTGACTCGTTAGGTGGTATGTCACAACGTGTAGTGAAGCGTTTCAAAATCTCTCGAAGTGCTACGTGTGTCTACCTATGTGCTTACTTTAGGCCAAGTGGAAAGGTGATCATTAGGTTCCCTGCCGATGACACCCTTCCACACCAGCGCTCCTGCACCAGCCAACGACTTCAACCGCTGACGTCGCTTCAAGACTTCAGCATCAGCATTCCAGAATTTGCTCCACGCTCTCCTCCCACACGGCCCGTGCCATTAGACGTAAAGGAACTCACTGTAACCCACTTAAACTCTTGCCAACCCCCCCACCTTCAGGTACGTACTCCATACTGCAGGGGGCGGGGGGGCGTCAATCCACAGATCGATAGGCCAGAACATCATATGTGTATTATGTCTTCGAGTTTATCTTTGTTTTGTATACTTCCGGCACCTCAGTTCCTACCTAGTCTTCAACCTGTACGTTTCTCGTGTAATAAAAGTACTGATGATTAGAAGAGAGAACCGTGGTCATTACTTAACCACTTTGATATCTACTTCACTTTCAAACCTTTATCATGCCTAACTTTTTATTATTATAATAGGCTTCAATATTTATCCTCACAATATCCTCTCTCCCATCAGGTGAAAGGTTGGAGCATACAGGGAACTTAACTAATTCATACAAAAGGTTTGCAGGTTTCTTAGTGTAATAAATTTCATATGGAGAAAACCCAGTAGTGGTGTGTTGTAAATAGTTGAGGATATCCTCAAACTGTTTTATGTAAGAGTACTAGTTAGTGTTGTCCTTAGCAAAATAAGTCCTACAAAAGGTGTCCAATCACTCTCATGTATCTCTCTGTTGGATTGCAAGAAGGCGAATAGACTGAAAGCATATATGTTTAATGTTCTCATCTGTAACAAACTACTTCCAGACATCGGCTATAAATTAACTGCCATTGTCAGATAGGGCTGCTTTCGGTTTACATTGTTGAAGTAATCATTGACAAAATACTGGATTATCTTGCCGCTAGTGGCTTTCTTCAGTGGATACAGCTTAACTAATTTAGTGAACAAATCAGCAACTACAAACACACAAGAGTATCCCTCTCTTGATCGAGAAAGTTGACCATAGAAATCGACTCCAATGAGCTCAGACTTACCTTTGGGAATAATGCTATGTAGGAATCCTTTACGACTTTCATTTGGCACCTTTACCTTCTGACACCTGTCACAAGATGCAATATAAGACTTCACCCTCTTAGAGATATTATTAAAATAAACATTCTCCTGCAACTTCTGGAAGCACTTGATACTGCGAGAATGTCCAAAACTTTCATGTGCAAACTTAATAAGTAAATCAATGTGTTGTTTAGGCCAGCATAATTTCCACTGATCAGAATCAAGCCTGTGACTTTCAAACAGAATCCCCATGTGTACCTGGTAGTACTGTGCAACTTTCTCATACCCCTTTTTTCCAAGTAAAGTCTTTACTAAGGTCTTCATCCTCATTAAGATGTCTCCCCAGCTGTTCACATACCTTAACTGTTCTGACGAATTGACAAGTGCTGGCATGAGCACTAAGATCGTACAAGCAAAGAAGACGGTGAGACGACATCAGCCAATAGCTTGCTGACTAGGACCGCACAATGACAGGAGTGGCGTCTACAACAAGAGAATATAAGCACCGCTCCTGCCACCCTCGGGACAGTATTCGCACACTACTAGGAGAGCACTATGATAGCAGTGACGTGTGATCCATATCAACTGCTTATATGGACATGGTATCTAGCAAAGGACTCTGACTTGTCTGCATGTCACCCATCACTTGCAACACCTTTATAAGTTCAGAGTTAAGTATTGTCAATCTGCTTTCCTGAAATAAAACTACTCATGTGATTTGCTAGAATTGTATAGCATTCCGAAAATTCAGTATCCTTTAGGGACCCTATTTGGGATAAGTGGGCAGGTCCCCACATTAACTATGTCTTTTTCACCTTTGACAGACACGATTCTGAAGTTCCTATCATCAAGTATTCCAACATTTTCCTGCTCACTCTCTATTGGCAATCTAGATAGTGTGTCTGCAACACAGTTCTGCTCACCTTTAATATGTAAAATAGTGTAATCAAACTTTTGCAAGAATACGGCCCAATGTGTTATCCCTTTATCATAAAGTTTACATTCTTGCAAATAGCATAAAGCTTTATGATCAGTAAAAACAATAACCTTCTGACCAGTTCAATAATTTCTCAACTTTTTGCGGCAAGTGTTTTTTTTTTTTTTTTTCAGTACAGCTTCTCCCATGTTTTAACAAACTACAGCTTGCAAAGCTGATTACACACTGTTCCACCTGTCCATCTACTTCCTTTTGCTGAAATAAATAAACACTTTAAAAATAGTCACAACCATCAGTCATAAGGCAAAATGGTAAAGTAAGATAAGTTTTACGTAGAATTTGGGTGTTACAAAGTTGTTTCTTAATCTCATCAGAAGCTAACTGGCAATCTGTTGACCATTTCTATATTGTGTTTTTGTTTTTTTAAGATGATGTAGACTATGTGCATTTAAAGCTTGAGTTCTAATGTATTTTTGATAGAAATTGCTTACACCAAAAAATGACCTTAATTCCTTCTTAATTTCTAGGTTTAGGAAATTTAGCAATAGCTTTAATTTTGTCTGGGTCAGTTCAAAGTTCTTACACCAAACTTACATGTAGCTAACTTAATTGTCTTTGATGAAAAATATATATATATATATCTAAAAAGAAAGATGATGAAACTTACCAAACAAAAGCGCTGGCAGGTCGATAGACACACAAACAAACACAAACATACACACAAAATTCTAGCTTTCGCAACCAATGGTTGCCTCGTCAGGAAAGAGGGAAGGAGAAGGAAAGACAAAAGGATATGGGTTTTAAGGGAGAGGGTAAGGAGTCATTCCAATCCCGGGAGCGGAAAGACTTACCTTAGGGGGAAAAAAGGACAGGTATACACTCGCACACACACACATATCCATCCACACATACACAGACACAAGCAGACATTTGTAAAGGCAAAGAGTTTGGGCAGAGATGTCAGTCGGGGCGGATGTACAGAGGCAAAGATGAAGTTGAAAGACAGGTGAGGTATGAGCGGCGGCAAATTGAAATTAGAAATTAGCGGAGATTGAGGCCTGGCGGATAGCGAGAAGAAAGGATATGCTGAAGGGCAAGTTCCCATCTCCGGAGTTCTGACAGGTTGGTGTTAGTGGGAAGTATCCAGATAACCCGGACGGTGTAACACTGTGCCAAGATGTGCTGGCCGTGCACCAAGGCATGTTTAGCCACAGGGTGATCCTCATTACCAACAAACACTGTCTGCCTGTGTCCATTCATGCGAATGGACAGTTTGTTGCTGGTCATTCCCACATAGAACGCTTCACAGTGTAGGCAGGTCAGTTGGTAAATCACGTGGGTGCTTTCACACGTGGCTGTGCCTTTGATCGTGTACACCTTCCGGGTTACAGGACTGGAATAGGTGGTGGTGGGAGGGTGCATGGGACAGGTTTTACACCGGGGGCGGTTACAGGGGTAGGAGCCAGAGGGTAGGGAAGGTGGTTTGGGGATTTCATAGGGCTCCTACCCCTGTAACCGCCCCCGGTGTAAAACCTGTCCCATGCACCCTCCCACCACCATCTATTCCAGTCCTGTAACCCGGAAGGTGTACACGATCAAAGGCAGAGCCACGTGTGAAAGCACCCACGTGATTTACCAACTGACCTGCCTACACTGTGAAGCGTTCTATGTGGGAATGACCAGCAACAAACTGTCCATTCGCATGAATGGACACAGGCAGACAGTGTTTGTTGGTAATGAGGATCACCCTGTGGCTAAACATGCCTTGGTGCACGGCCAGCACATCTTGGCACAGTGTTACACCGTCCGGGTTATCTGGATACTTCCCACTAACACCAACCTGTCAGAACTCCGGAGATGGGAACTTGCCCTTCAGCATATCCTTTCTTCTCGCTATCCGCCAGGCCTCAATCTCCGCTAATTTCTAATTTCAATTTGCCGCCGCTCATACCTCACCTGTCTTTCAACTTCATCTTTGCCTCTGTACATCCGCCCCGACTGACATCTCTGCCCAAACTCTTTGCCTTTACAAATGTCTGCTTGTGTCTGTGTATGTGTGGATGGATATGTGTGTGTGTGCGAGTGTATACCTGTCCTTTTTTCCCCCTAAGGTAAGTCTTTCCGCTCCCGGGATTGGAATGACTCCTTACCCTCTCCCTTAAAACCCATATCCTTTTGTCTTTCCTTCTCCTTCCCTCTTTCCTGACGAGGCAACCATTGGTTGCGAAAGCTAAAATTTTGTGTGTATGTTTGTGTTTGTTTGTGTGTCTATCGACCTGCCAGCGCTTTTGTTTGGTAAGTTTCATCATCTTTCTTTTTAGATATATTTTTCCCACGTGGAATGTTTCCCTCTATTATTTATATATATATATATATATATATATATATATATATATATATATATATATATATATATATATATATCTAAAAAGAAAGATGATGAAACTTACCAAACAAAAGCGCTGGCAGGTCGATAGACACACAAACCTGCCAGCGCTTTTGTTTGGTAAGTTTCATCATCTTTCTTTTTAGATATATTTTTCCCACGTGGAATGTTTCCCTCTATATATATATATATATAATGAATGGATGAAAATGGGGAAGAAATTGCTTTAAATTCATTCATTCATTCATTTCATTGTTGCCCTTATGGACAGTGTTTGAACTCGAAAATCACATGATGACACAATTTTCACTTCTTTCCTTTCTTCCTCTTCTCTTCCCAAAATCTCTTCATCCTTTGGCTGTGCTCCTGTTTCCTTTGCTCTGTCCATAATGTTCCTTTCTTCTTTCTCTCCTTTACAATAAATTTTGCACTCCTAACTTTGTTTCTGAAGTATTTCCTGTCTCCTATCATTTGCCTGTTGATCCCTATCTGCCTTAAGTCTTCGTCTATTTCATGATACCAATTTGTTTTCTTGCTTGAGCTGTTTACTACATCAAAAATTTTCTTTGTAAGTCGGTTGTTGTCCATTCTCTGTATGTGCCCATAGAAAGTTAATCTGCGTTTTCTGATCGCGTCTGTTAGTCTGTCAGTGTGCTGGTACAGCTCTTTGGTAGGTCGCTTCATCCATATGCCATCTCTGTGAATTGGTCCAAATATTTTTCTGAGAATTTTGCGTTCTATTTTTTCTGTGTCTATGATGCCTGATGCTCCAATTGTGGTTGTTTATGACGCGTACAATGCTTCTGGTAATACAACTGTTTTGTAGTGCCTAAGTTTGGCCTGCCTCGATATGCTTTTCTTATTATAATGTGACCATGTGAGTTTGTATGCCTTCTGGAGTTTCTTCGTTCATTCCATGTTAGCCGCCTTGTTTGATCCTCCCATTTGTATGTACTCCCCTAAATACTTAAATTTTTCGACTCTTTCTACGGATCCATATACCGTATGCATGGTGTGTACGTTGTTGGTCTGTCGTTCCATATATTGTGTCTTCTCGTAAGATACCTGCAGACCTGTTTTGGCAGCTATTTCATGCAAGCATTCCAGTGCTTCCTTTGCCTCCTGTGTATTATTGCTGAGTATGGCTATATCATCTGCAAATGCCAGACATTTTATGATTGTTTTGGCTTCACGTGTTCTTCCCAGCTGTATTCCTTTAACTTGTTCCTCCCACTGCTTGATAATTTTGTCTAACACCATGTTGAACAGGATTGGTGAGAGCCCGTCTCCTTGTCGGACACCTGTGTGTATGTGGAAGGGTTCCGAAATTTCTCCCATGAACTTAATCTTGGAGGTGGTGTCTGTAAGCGTCTGTTGTATAAGTGCCCTGGTTTTTCTGTCGATACCATATTCTTCCAGTACGTCAAAGAGTGTCTGTCTGTCTATGGAATCATATGCTTTTTTAAAGTCCACAAAGGTAACTACAGTGTTTCTTGCCTGTCTGACTTTCAAAAGTGTTCTCAAGTTCCAGATCTGTTCGATGCATGATCTCCCTTTTCTGAAGCCTGCCTGGTATTCCCCAATTTGCAGATCTGCTTGTGGTTCTAGTCTGTTTAATAGCACCTTAGAGAAAATTTTGTATGTAACTGGTACTAGCGAAATGCCTCTGTAATTGTTTGGATCTGACTTATCACCCTTTTTATGTATCGGATGGATCAATGCACATTTCCATTCCTCTGGCACTTTCTCTGTGATCCAAATTTCGGAGATAATCTTATGGATTTTTTTGGTGATGTTTTCATCTTGGAGTTTCCAGATCTCGGCGATAATACCATCTTCTCCGGCAGCTCTGTTATTTTTCATTTGTTTTATGATTTCCTCTATCTCTTCTATTGTGGGTGGATCAGAATCGGCATTAGATGTGGTCTTTTGGAATGTTAATTTTCCTGTAGGTTTTTTGCAATTAAGAAGTTTATCAAAGTAATGTTTGAGAATTTTACAGTTCTCTTTTGTGTTTGTTTCCAGGGATCCATCTGTTCTTCGGAAGCAGAGGCTAGGGGGTTGATAGCCCTTAATATTTTCTTTGAAAGTTCTGTAAAAATTTCTTGTGTTATTTCTTTTGAAATCTTCCTCAATTTCTTTTAGTCTGTTATTGTCATATGCTCGTTTTTCCCTTCTGATTTCCTTTGATGCTAGTTTCTGAACTTCGTGAAATTCTTTCCATGTTTCTGAATTTCTGTAGCTACTGAACTTGTCCCATGCTTGCTTTCTTCTCTCAATGGCTTCATCACACTTTGCGTTCCACCACCTATGTTTGCGTTTTCTAGGTGGTTGTCCCCAGCACATGGCTTTAAATATTTTTGTTATTTACTCTTTCAGTACGAATTTTGTTGTAGAACCCCTTTTTTTTTTACGTGTGGTAATAAAAACTCGTTTAGACAGAATTAAGCACATTTAAAATTACGTGAACTTTAGCAACCCTCTCATGCTGATAAATTCAAACTAACTGATTAATAACATTTATGGCTTTGAAAATTATTTAAATTAAATTTTTTACGTATTTTGGCCTTGGCACATATTTTCTAGATACAGTGGGTTTTTAAATATTTACTGAATTCTTTCCCGGCGTTAGCTATGGAACACAAGACTGTCTCTGTTAGCATAAAATGGTTAAATATTGCCAAGCCGACCTGAACGTTTAATTATCATTGACAAAACACACTTCACTATACATTAAGTTATTTGCTTTAGAAATTGAAAGAACCAACAGATAACAACTTCAACATTAATTATCCGCTTATAAATGCACAAATGTAAAACCAGTAATACATTTATACAAAATTAAATAATATTTTTTGTTAAACAATTACAATATATACGAATTGCTTCATAGCGGCGTACACAGTACAATTAAATGTCATTTTAGTTTATTAATAGTGTGTGTGCTGCCAGGGAACGTTACATGTCGTAACTCCCTGCCTGAACTTTTAACTACCTCTCTGATTGTGTTGACATGCTCGTCCCAGGCATTGCTTGTTACAAATATGTCATCAATATAAATTACCAGTTTTGAATGCACTTCACTACCCAACACAACTTCTAAGGCTCTAATAAACTGTGCTACAGATACATTCAGACCAAAGAGTACTACCCAGTACTGATCGATTTTACCAAAGAATAAGAAAGCACTTTATTTCCTATATTCTGATTCTAATGTTATCTGGTGGAAACCTGAGATCAAATACAGGCATGAAAAATACTTGGCACCAGAAAATTTATTGAGTAGTTCTTCCACTGATTCAGGGTGATCAGTTTATCTATCCAAAAATTTATTTAGATGATGGGAATCAAACATGAGCCTGACCCCACCATCCTTTTTATTTCCAACAACAAACGGGTTGTTGTATTGGCTAGTACTCCTTTCAATAATCCTCCAATTTTGCATCTTCTGCAACTCTCTCTCCATAACCTGTATTTTACAAATGGGAACTGAATATGGTACTACAAAGAAAGGATGGTGCTCTTTAAGCCTTAACTTGAATGCATAGTTCTTGACTCCACTTGGTTTCTCACTAAATAAACCCTCACAGGATCTCAACACTTCTCACCTCTAGTAAGCCTGTCTGCTTCTTTTACCTTGTCAGTAAGTGGTTGATCAAAATTTCTATCAGTTGTATCATTACTCCACAAATCATCAT
Organism: Schistocerca piceifrons; assembly: GCF_021461385.2. Classification (NCBI taxonomy): domain Eukaryota; kingdom Metazoa; phylum Arthropoda; class Insecta; order Orthoptera; family Acrididae; genus Schistocerca; species Schistocerca piceifrons. Next base: position 877,914,439 of record NC_060140.1, read on the forward strand.
CATCTATGTAACTTTTTTCTTCCCCAATGTCAAAACACATATTCTATTAGCAGTTGTTCACTTCTTAAGTGTAACATAGTATAACCAGAAACATGTGTATTTGTATTGGTTAAATTTACCCTCAACTTTACCCAATCAAATGTTACATTGTTTTTCAGTATCCAGTCCATGCCAAGCAATATCGCCTCATTCAGACCACCGACTAACAGGCACCCTTGCTCAAAAACTGCACTGTCAACATGAAATGTGATTAAAACTTTGTTTATAACTTTACTAAACTTGTGTGTAGTGCATTTAATCCTAACTCCTATTATACGAAATTGACTACTCAGAATTCCGCTTAATTCTATCCCTAAACTTTTCAGAAATAATAAAAATTGCACTACCTGTGTCAATCAAACAATAACCATGCCAATCACCAACTGTGATTTTCATGTATGAACTACCACACAAATCCTGCTGTTAATTAATATTAATTTTTCTAAGCAAATCATCCTCTACATCTTCAAGATATAAATCCTTCTGCAAGTGGTTCTCATTGTCACTAGATAGCAGTATGGGACAAAGTGTGCCTGTGTCATGAATAACTTCTAATGCTTGATTGGATTCACAAGATGGACCTGAATAGGTGTGCTCAGTAGTGTTGGAAGTAAAATGTCTGAGAATGGTCAATAAACTATCTGAACTGAAGTCTGACTCATCTTTACCAACATCTCGAAAATGTTCAATAATCCTGTTATTTACCTCACAATGCTGTGTTCTGATGTCCTGGCATTCACACAAACTAACACTAATGTCAACTGGAACAAGTTGACCCTCCTAAGCCTCACAATGGCCTGGCCATGATCAATTACTTCAACATAAGCCATACCATCCACCTCTTCCACAGTAGGTGTAACAGCTTCAGCATTAACCACTAGCTCATTAGTGATGACACCACTCGCCCGGGTGTCAGACGCTTCCACCACTACTGACTCTGCCCATCACAATTAGCTACAAAAGTCTCCTGTTCAGGGTACTTTAAAATACCAGTACCAAAGTAATCAATGCCAACATCAACATCTTCCACAAAACATTCAGAGTTAAACAATTTTACTAAAACTCCTTCAAGTTCATAAGGAGAACAGTACATTTCTTATCATTATACATCTTTTTAATTATAACATCCCAAAACTTACTTTCAAAATTAGTTGTATTAACACGGTATTGTCATCATCACTGAAGCTGTTACTCGATCAGGATGGCGCAGAGTAAAATTGTAACATATTCAAAACTCACGAAAACTGATAGAAATACGAGACTATTATGTGCAAAATGTGTAAAAAATGGTGACGATAAGGACAATCTCAGCTACTGGTGCGCTGTAAAAGTAAATAACTGTAAAGGTAAGTTTACACGATCAAAAACGAAGAACTGCATTTTGGTGTCACATGGCGATCACAAACTTGTAACGGACTCAGCATCGAAAGACAAAATAATTAAAGTGTTGCAAGAGGATAGAAACGTTCTGTTAGTGAGGATCAGCGAGTTAGAACGAGAACTAAGCAAATATGTAAGCAGTGAAAAGTGGTGTACCGTAAAAATTGCGTCGAACACACACAATTTAAAATCACAACTAAAGACGCACTCGTGTTATAATGTATCTGCAACGCCAACAGCATCCAGAAAAAGTGTGTCTAAACAAGTAAGTGCACTTTCAGATAAAGAAACTGTTCTGATGTCAGCTGGTAAAGAGCCAGTGCAATGTGTAAGTGTAACTGAAGGCAGTGTTTACACGGCAATCGGCGAAAACGAAACTGTAATGAATGATACCAAAAGTGTTCCAGAAGATAAAGCACCTGAACATACGAAACAAAGCTACGAGTTAAGGAATGCAGTACGAAATCCGAAAATTTTGATAGTGAGTGAGAGCCAAGGCAGGTACTGCAGAAACATGCTGGAGACAAAACTAGACACAAAATATGACATTCAAAGTTTTATTAAACCAAATGCTCCTCTCCCTGAAGTTTTTAATTGAATTGACAAATTAGCAGAAGACTTGAATGCGAGTGATACTCTTACATTAATGGCTGGGACGAACGATACTGAAGACTCCTACAACAACATTGTGGAAAGCATTGATAACGTGTTACCAAGTGTTCTCCAACTCAGTAACAAGACAAATATCATTCTGCAATCCAATTCCCAAAAGATTCAACAAAGAATATATAAACAAAAAAATCGACATGGTTAATCATCATTTAGTGCAAACAGTGAACTGTTCAAAATCTTGCAACAAAAGTAGAATATCCATAAACTTTGAAACGGAAAGTCTGTCTCGTGATAAATTCACACGTCACGGATTCCACTTGAACAGACAGGGGAAAGAGCAAGTATGCAATAGACTGTCTTCGTTAATTAAAATTAACAATCGTACAAACCAGATGCATTTATCTCTGAATCGACCTGTCTAGTTGAAGACATCAGTGTTTCACCAAAATAAATACAATGTGAAAGCCAGTGCAATACAAGTGCCTAAAATAAAACAAATGCTACTTGACAAGTGGATTACCATTAGAAGCACCACAGCACACGAAAGACAGTGTCCAGAATCCATGGAACCAGCTAGCAAGAAGATACCACCCACACCTCAAAACAAGGAGGATTTTTTACAGCTAACAATATTAGATGTAAAAAAGAGGTAAGTGGTCAAGCAAGACACAATATAGTCCCTGCTTCACACTTTAAATTGTTCCATCAGAATGTTCAGTCTCTTTACAATAAACTGAACGAAATACAAATCTTGTTAAATGATATGAGTGATATTTCTGTTTTATGTTTTACTAAGCACTGGCTAAATAAAGACATGATAGAACTAGCACACCTACCTTAGTTTAAATTAGCTGGCACAGTTTGTAGAGAAGTGCTCAGGCATGGTGGTAGCTACATATATGTTTGAGAAGATATAGACTTCACTAACATAACCAAATTTGACAGCTTATCTAAAGAAAGAGACATAGAACTCTCAATAGTTGAACTGCCAACTAGAAATTCTGTAATCATCTGTGTATATAGGTCACCAGATGGCAATAAAAAGTTTTTTATAATCATGTGGAAGAGCTGTTAAGAGGATTTCAACACCCTCAAAAAAAAAATATTATCATATGTGGAGATTTCAATGTTGATTTCTCCAAACCCAGTAAATTTAAAGATGAAATCAAAGACTTACTGAAGTCGTTTAACCTAAAACCAACTACAACTAACCCAATTCATATAACCACTACTTCTGCAACAACCATAGATAAGGTGTTTGTAAATACAGATAAATATATCTGCAACACACAGACTGCAAACACTGGATTTAGTGATCACAATGCCCAAATACTAACAATAGCTATTCCAGGAATCACGAAAGCCCAGAAAACTAGAGCTATTGTCAGGAAGTTTAATAATGAGAACATAGATTACTTTTGTTCTCTCTTGAGAAGAGAATTCTGCAGTGACATTTACAGTTCAAACAACACAGATGACAAGTTTGATAAATTTATGGCCACATACAATTTTTTTTTTTTTTTTTAATAGCCTTTCCTAAACAAACGTCACTTATAAATTCTGTACACAAACCAAATAAATGGATCACAACAGGAATAAAAATATCATGCCAAAATAAAAGGAACTTATAGGAATACACAAAGCAAACCACAAATCCTGTATTTATCAACTACTTTAAACAATATAAACAAATACTTAGACAAGTTATAACAAAAGCAAAGAAAATGGAAAATGACAAACAAGTAAAAAATTCTAGGAATAAGACTAAAGTAAGCTGGAGTATCATAAAAAGAGAAACAGGTACTACATCATTAGCCCATAAAAATATAGAACTTCATAACAATAAAGGAGAGCTTGTGTAAAGTTTGGAAGGTAGGAGACAAGGTACTGGCAGAAGTAAAGCTGTGAGGACGGGGCGTGAGTCGTGCTTGGGTAGCTCAGTTGGTAGAGCACTTGCCCGTGAAAGGCAAAGGTCCCAAGTTCGAGTCTCGGTGCGGCACACAGTTTTAATCTGCCAGGAAGTTTCATATCAGCGTACACACCGCTGCAGAGCAAAATCTCAATCTGAGAATAATAAAATAATCAGCTCCACAGTAGTGGCTAATAAAATTAACTACTACTTTTCTAATGTAGCACACCACCTGATTACCAAACATTACAACTCACAACCAGACAGTAATACACTCCAGTCAGATACAAAAATTCTTACAAGAACCCTATTTATGTCTCCTACAACACCTGAGAAATTATCTGTCATTATAAAAATGTTACCCAATAAGTATTCAGCAGGTACTGATGAAATATCAGATATTATCATCAAAGCAAGTGTAACATCTATCGTAGAACCATTAACGGATATTTTCAATTCATCATTAATGAGTGGTATATTCCCAAAAAATCTGAAAATGGGAAAAGTGACACCACTGTACAAGAAAGGGACAAACATGAAGCTGCAAACTATAGACCTTTTTCAGTATTGTCAGGCTTTGGTAAAATTCTTGAAAAACTATTTCTTAGAAGGCTGACAGCCTTTCTAAATAAACAAAACATAATAAGTGATGAGCAACTCGGATTCAGTACTGGCAGATCAACACAGTCAGCTATTTATACCTTCTTAAATGAAATTCTAACTGCAGTAGATAATAAGCAATGTGTGTCGGGCATATTTCTTGACCTTAGTAAAGCCTTAGATGTAATTGATCATAATACTCTGTTGCAGAAGCTAGGTAATTATGGAATACGAGGCCCGCCTAACACGTGGATACATTCCTACCTTCATGACCATCAACAGATCACTCAAATAAAATACAAAGTCATAAAAACACAAAAAATTTGTAATTTTTACACTAATGCACAAAGCATTACATATGGAGTTCCTAAAGGGTCAGTCCTTGGGCCAACTCTTTTCATTATTTATGTTAACGATTTGTCAGAAAAAATAACTATAGGGACAACAGTACTTTTTGCAGATGACACAAATATGCTAATCAAATCTTGTGGTGAGCAAAGCCTACAAAAAAACAGCTACCGGTATAATACAAAATTTAAGACAATGTTTCCAAACAAACAAGCTAATAATAAATAATGAAATAACAGTGACAGTCAACTTCCGCAATTCACAGCCATGCGTCAGTGATCACAATGTACCATGGCAGTATTCAGTCACTGCTGATGTACAGTATCATCTTTTGGGGGAATCTCCATACATACAAACAAAACATTTAGGCTACAGAAAAAGATTCTTAGAATAATAAACCATACTAAGTACAGAGACTCCTGTAAACCAATACTTAAAAATATACTGCCTCTTTCTTGCTTATATATGTATGAAATATTAAATTCCACAAAAAGAAGTAGTTTAAAAGATAGAAATATCTTCAAGTATAACTGTGATTACCACCCTCATGATACTAGGCAGAAGTATTATTTGCATGTCAATACAGTAAGTACAAACATTTGTAAGAGAGGAGTGTATCATATTGGAATAATGCTGTACAATGACCTACGAATATCTGATCACAATGCACTCATCCTTAAATTTCCCATAGCCCCTGTGACCAAAAATAGTTCATACCAAATGTACAAAAGAACCTTCTCCACAAATAGTTGCAGTCACTTCATAAATACACTGACTAACCAATCATGGGCAGAAGTACTGTTACAAACTAGCACAAACACTGCATATAATGTTTTTTCTTCCCTGTTTATGTTGAATTTTGAAATGTGTTTTCCTAAGAAACTTGTCAAAACAAACACATATGGGCATACACATGCTAACTCTTGGATCACAACAGGTATTAGAAATTCTTCCAGGACCATGAAAATGCTTAACTATAGACGGAAAAGTTGGACTGACCCCAAGTTTAAAGAACATGTAACAAATTACAAAAAAATATAGAAAAGTAATTACAAAAGCAAAATTACTAAGTAATGATAAATTAATAAAAAAATCAGGCAATAAATCAAAAACTATTTGGGAAATTGTGAAAAGGGAAACAGGTAAGGGCCTCAAGGATCAGGAAATAGTACACAAAAATAGTGAAAATATTGAATTAAAAATGAAACTCTGGCAAATTACATTAATAATTATTTTTTAAGTGTACCAGTGTCATTAAGTAAAAACTTTACTGAACATGAGAAATTAACAGCCCCAAAAGTAGACAGTGGTATGTCCCACAAATGATAATGAAATATTAAAGGTGATAAAGAGTCTAAAATCAAAAATGTCTGCAGGTGTGGATGAAGTGCCTGTGTCAATAATAAAAAAAGTTGCACAACAAATTATAAAGCCCCTGGTACATATTGCCAATTTGTCTTTCAGCGAAGGTGTGTTTCCTGAGAGGTTGAAAATCTCTAAGGTTAGACCTCCGTTTAAAAAAGGAGATCCATACATGGTAGAAAATTATAAACCAATATCCCTTCTCCAATCATTTTCAAAAATTGTAGAGAAATTAATGAAAACCAGACTCATAAATTACTTAGAAACTCACAGACTTCTAAACTGCAATCAATATGGCTTTCGCTCGGGCCACAGCACAGAATCAGCTATCCATGCCTATACCAAAGAGATTGTCAGGAGTCTCGACACTAAAAAATGAGTAGTGGGAATTAACTCATATTTATCTAAAGCTTTTGATACAGTAAATCACAAAATTCTGTTAAACAAGATGGAGGCAATAGGTGTAAGGGGAGTTGTGAAGCAGTAGTTTGAATCTTACCTTCAAGATAGAACTCAGGAGGTAGAAATCATCGCAGAACATAAAAATCAGAAAATCAAGTAGGTCTCAGATGCAAAGAAATTGGAAATAGGTGTCCCACAGGGCAGTGTTCTTGGTCCCTTATTAGTCTTGCTTTATATAAATGACATAAAAAATCCTAATATTTCTACCAAAATAATGTTGTTCGCAGATGACACTAGCATAATTATAAGTGTTGATAAAAAATCATTAACCACCACAACTGATATAGTCCTGAAATATATTCAACATTGGTTTAATGCTGATGAGTTAACACTTAATCTAAGTAAAACAAATTATATACAATATGGCAAAGCAACTAAAGATATTGGCCTCCAGTTAAAATTAATGGATAAGAAGATAGAGAGTGTGCAATCCACAAAGTTTTTGGGCATGCACATTGATCAAAACTTAAGCTGGAAAGACCATCTCAAGTACTTATGCCACAGCCTCAATTCTGCATGTTTTGCATTGAGGATATTATCTAGAGTATGCAGCACAGACTGTACTGGACTAGTGTATTTTGCTTACTTTCAGTCCATCGTGTCTTACGGCATAGTGTTCTGGGGTAAAACTAAATCAAGCTTAACAGATACCTTCAAATTTCAGAAAAGAGCTATACGAATCATAACACATAACTCTCCAAGAACTCATTGTAGGCCCCTTTTCAAAGAACTGCAAATACTCACAATACCATCACTGTATATTTTTAAAAGCATTCTGTGTACAAGAGCACATATGAAAAATCTACGTACAAATGAGGACTGCCATAATTATAATACTAGAACTCGTAAGAATTTGTATGTAGAAAGGGTAAGGACAACACAAACCCAAAAGCATGTAAGTTATTTTGGAATAAAACTTTACAGTGCTCTGCCAGTGTACATGAAGGAAATAATACATGAAGTAAAATTTAAGACTGAGCTTAAAAATTACCTTTTAAGGAAAACTTTCTATGACGTAGGTGAGTACTTTTGATTGTATGTAAATTTATTGCCAAAATTTTAATTTATATGTCTAAATTTGTACTTTTAAAAAATGCCTTGAAAGTGATATTCCATTATTATGTCTGTAGTACTTGTACTAGTATGATAACTTTGTTGTGACAATTCCTACATCATGTAAATGATTTACAGGAAGATAATAAAATGAAATGAAATCACATGCCATGCTATTTGAAACAGATGCAAATTTACAAAAGTTTAAAGTGAAACTGAAAGAGTACTTGCTTGACCACTGCTTATATGCTGTTTCCGAGTTTTTAGGGTACCAGAAAAGTATAGTGTAACTGCTCAAATATTCTTAACCAATCTATCATTTTATTTCATTATATTAATTTTGTCATCAATATTCAACATATATTGAATAATTTTTAATTATTTACCTTTTCAAAATAACAATGTGTATGATGTTGTATATACTGTACCAACCTGACTTGTCCTACATCGTTTGTGCAAAATAGGCCTATGTACCTAAACATGATTTACAGGACCAATAAGAAAAAGAAATACAAATGCAAACACTCCCTAAAGATCCGAGTTTGTTATTGTCTAGTCATGAAAAGTACATAATGCCTCCAGCTGACAGGCACCAAGCGAAGGTATTGACAGATTTCCTGGTTCTGATTACTATGGTTTCTGTTCTGACTATTGCCATTAACATTCCTATTATTATTATTACTGTTATTATAAGTTTATGATTCCTTCTGTTACCATTCTGTCTATTTTGCTAATTGTGTTGAGATGACCCCCCATTACACAGTAATTGTTGTTTCTGTTGTTCTGTGAGTTATTAATGCTGCCATCTTCCTCAAAACCTTTGTCAGGTTTATCAACATGCTTTAAAAAATTCTCTACTGTATCATCGGGACCACAAACATAGCTCCAGTTACATCTCATTGTTAGACTTGTTTCCAAAGCAATAAGTTCTTCAAAAGGTTTGTCCGGATGAGCAAGCTTACGTAACTGTTTCTCACAAAATTCTCACATCGAGAGATTACCTGCTCTGTACCTATTTCCTTTCAAAAATGCTGTCTTGATGTCAGCCTGTTTACTTTCGGTCGAGAATTTATTCAAGAGCATCTGTTCGAATTCATTAAATTTTACGTTTGGCTTTACGTTTTCACTAGCCCATCACAACGTTTCACCATCAAGGAAACGTTTGGCTAGTATAATTTGCGTATTATCAGGCAAGTGCGGAGGGAAACTACATTGCCACTGGGTGTATTTTAGCCGGCCGTTGTGACCGAGCGGTTCTAGGCGATTCAGTCTGGAACTGTGCGACCGCTACGGTCGCAGGTTCGAATCCTGCCTCGGGCATGGGTGTTTGTGTGATGTCATTAGGTTAGTTAGGTTTAAGTAGTTCTAAGTTCTAGGGGACTGATGACCTCAGATGTTAAGTCCCATAGTGCTCAGAGCCATTTTTTTGGTTGTATTTTAAAATCCCCAGGTACGTATTTAACAGATAAGTTGTTATAAAATGGTACAAAATTTCCGCCGATTTGCGGATTTGTTTCAACATCGTTTAACCGGATGTTAAGATGTAAAATTCCAGACAAAGTCTCAGTTTTATTGTTAAGACTGGTAGTATGGCTATGAATTTGATCATCATTTAGTTTTAGATTCTGTTCGATGAATTCACTTCCCTGCTCCATATATTCATGCATAATTTTGAATTCAGAGTTGCATGTACTTAGCGTCAATCACATCGTCAACGTTCTCCATGAAGGGTGAGACGGAGTGAGGAGGGGAACAAAGTTTAAGTAGTTCTAAGTTCTAGGGGACTTATGACCTCAGATGTTAAGTCCCATAGTGCTCAGAGCCATTTTTTGGGTGTATTTTAAAATCCCCAGGTACGTATTTAACAGATAAGTTGTTATAAAATGGTACAAAATTTCCGCCGATTTGCGGATTTGTTTCAACATGGTAGTATGGCTATGAATTTGATCATCATTTAGTTTTAGATTCTGTTCGATGAATTCACTTCCCTGCTCCATATATTCATGCATAATTTTGAATTCAGAGTTGCATGTACTTAGCGTCAATCACATCGTCAACGTTCTCCATGAAGGGTGAGACGGATTGAGGAGGGGAACAAACTCGCCTCCATGTACTGCAAGCGCGCAGTGCAGGCAACACAAACGTGTTTCTTAAACTTCCACAAAAGCAGCTACGTGTAGGACAGAGTTAATCGTCAGTTAAATACTTCGCGCTTTCGAAATTGAGTTCACAGTTTGTATTGATATATTAAATAAAGACATTAACGTCCTACGTTATCAGTTACGTATCAAAATAAACGCGGAATTAGAAGTAAGTAAAAGAACAATTTACGACACTAGGAATGGAAGATAACTATGTTTTAAATTTACTGGATGCTACACATTTCAACAAAACTATGATAACATTCAACACAGATGTATAATTAAACAAGAATAAAACATGTCTAGTTTGCTGAAGCTTCTGATAATTCCGATGCACTAACAATTTCACTTTCGCACGTAATCGTTTTCTCTTGACTCGTCTCTGGTATCTTAAGTGCCGACGTCGACATTGAGGTTGTCAATGGCCATTTCCATCACTCCGCCATGCACTCCAGTACTCCTGCTAAAGCTGTTGTACCTTTTTGCAGTAACCTTTCCAGTCTTCCTCAGTAACAGCCTGAAAACAAGCCCTTCCAAGCGTCAACAGATTTTCAGTGTTTCGGTCCCAAAGGTTTTTTTTTTATTTTTGGTCACGCTAGCTCAATGGCATTCAAATCGCAATTGTATGGCAGCAAACAAATTACTTAGCGGCTCTTTCTTGTCGCCAGTATGTCAACTGCATACGACTTTGCTGCCGCCCTATTCTCCCAAATCCGGGAATTCAGAGCCTCCTTTGTCATACTCTCATCACATTGGATTATTCTGTTCTGCAGCCACTGTATCATAGGTACTTTCCTAACGCATTTGGTGGGCGGTTTGTTAAGTTGTCTGCTATGATAAAGTGCATTGTCCATGATTATTACAGAGGAGGAAGATTTGGGAGTGCAAGTTCTTCGAACCATTTTACAAAATTAGCAGAAATTAATTTGCCCGTGGTAATCTCCCTGGGTTGATTTGGCCCAGAACTTAAGCTCTGCCTGCCTAAAGAATCCGTTCTTAGACCCACACTTACAGCTATTAGTCTTCTGGAGACGGTTCCGCACGCATTAACACCCACATTTTTTTTCTTTTACCAGCATTTGCCCTAAGTTACGTTACTGTCCATGCAGGATTCGCCCAAATAAAAAACAAATTCTGTGCCAGCCACTCTGATATTTTTCAAATCGACAAAGAACTGGGACCGTCAATGCACAATGTCCCCATGTTCCAATAATACAACCTTTCTCCAAACGAAACCAATGAGCTTTAACACTTTTCTGTTCAAGAACTGGCAGAAGTTTTCTTACAGTGGGCACAACCTTTTGCACAGTGTAAAACTCTTCTGTTGTGCGCCTGATGACTCGTTTGTTGAAGTTATCAACAACTGCTTCAATTTCCCCGTTTTTTTCCTAAGTCAAAGAGAATAAAATGCTTATTTTACGAACTGAAATTGTATTCGAATATTTTCAGAAACGTGTTAAAGTGTACGATTAGTCACTACTGTAAGCATCTGTCTTTCTACTGGCTCTGTCAGTAACAGAGCACACATTTTAAATTAACAACAACCAAATGTGGAGCTATTTAGTAATATTCTCTAATAGGATTGTAACTGAAACTAATCTCTTTTTGCCAGGAGTTCCTGGGGATACGTCTGGGTGATTCCTGGCAAATTCGCTAACTCTTGCAGTACTACGCAGGCTCTTCCCAGTGTACGTCGCAGCTCTGAGGGAAGACTGCCAAATAGGGTGTAACAGTAATTTTTGGTTTTCCTCATCACTGCAGCACTTCACTACGTTCATCATTTTACGCCAAGCGCTCTTTATAACTGGATTCTTTTTTGGAACTGGAGTAGACGGTAACTACCGTGATGGGCCAGCAACCGGATGATCACTCATTCTTGAAATAGTGAAAACACGGCTACTACACACTGACACCAGCAAGTAACATAGCAGGCAACAAATCAGACGACAAATGCAGTCTACACCGCACAGTTGTCAACATGTACAAATCGCCACGCCACGAAATCTCACGACTGCTGCCGAAAGTTTCCGATCCGGAACAAGGGCGCCCGCATGCCAAGTTACAGTTCACTGTTTGAACTTAAAGGGCAATCCACTCACGTAATTGACTAATTTTTGAAAGGGAGTTTGCTTCTTGTTCCTGCTTAGTCTGAATTTTCCTATCCATTGTCAACAGTGTCATTCAGATTAACAATACTCATTTTTAGGTCATTGTTTTGACTTGCAAGTTCACTCTTTAAATGATTATTGTAACTTGTAAGCTTATGATCCAAGAGTTGAGAGGCCTATTGATTTGGAGAAAATCTTAAAAAAGGTGATGCCTTCTATGATGTATCAATGATTGAGGACGTTGAGTATATGAAACGTTGAAACCCCTGCAGGTATATCAACTTATAATCCACTGCCCGTGCTCTTCGGCATATTTGTGTAAATAAGTAAAGAAGCATTAGACCATGAACTGACATATAGCGCAAAAATTAGTACACAGACTTACACGTATCCCAGCTCAGTGACACCATATTAAAATGCCACCCTTAATAGTGACAGGAGAAAGCTCATTAATTGCCACTGATGATAAGTGGGAAAAATAAGTAGTATCTCAAGTGCTGTCTATAGTTGGAAAGTGGTAATAGTGAATTCCTAATCATATCATTGGAGCAAATTAATGATTTGGACCTGCACCATTCACAAGTACGAAGAGAGAGTGAAACTAGAAAATTTCAACCACAGTTAATGAACTTCCACATAAAGGTTATCTGCTTCTTATGATGAGATACTCAATTTTGATATCCTGAGGGTTGTTGCTTCAGAAAGTCCTTGATCCTTGCGTGGCTGTAGTACTAGTTTTGAAATAAAACACAGAGTCTAGTACATTTCTTGTCATATATTGTGACTGATTACCGGTACCAAGTACACAAGTGGAATATATCCCTCTAAATTTCAGGCAAGCAGATGAAAAATAAAATATCTATGGAAGAAATTTTATTTGCGCGGCTGCATGCCCGAAGTTTAATGGACTATTCATTACCTCGCGAAAAGTTGAAAATGCACAGGTGGAATATACATTGGCCATCAGACATCCTCCGAAAATACTCGCATACAAACAGATTTCGAAAGAAAATAATACAGATGTACGAACATTGTGGCTCATGCACCAATTTCTTTTACACAAAACAAAGCAATCACATACATTACTGAATTTGAGATTCACAAAATAACATTAAAACTCATTATATAATAAAATCATTTGTACTAATTTTTAAAAGGCCATTTACTACAGGAACTGGGTATAGATTTAACAATATAAAGTCCAGATAGTTAATAATTCAAACTAAAACGACCTCTTCAGAGGATGTTGATTTGAGGAAGGAATTTTATATCGGGATGGGAAGGTAGACCATTTCATTTTCGGGGACACAGATTATAACCCTGTGTCCGTGCTCTTCGGTTTATTTGTGTAAACAGGTGAAGAAGCATTAAAAGCTGACAAAAAGCCAACTCAGAGTCTCATTTCCATATTAACATCATACATACCTCCTTACCCAAACATTGGTACCATTTTATATTGTCTCCCACCATGGAAACATAAACCTAAGCTCGACCTTCGTCACCATCATGACCCGTATGTAGCTGCCCGCATGCCTAAGACATGTGACCTAAAATCCTATGTCACCTCCAATCCGATTTTGAGCTTAAAATTAAGTACGTTGCAACCCATGTCAGGTTACCAAAAAAACAGTGGTCACTATCTTCCGTCTCAGATGAAACTGATTTGTTTTGGTGCAGAGCCACTGGATCCTATTCACTATTTCTACCATGAAATGGTGACCAATATTACATTAAAAAAACCTGTGCAAAAAATTTGTAAATTCTTTTTAAAACACCCGAACTTTATGTGATATTCATTATCACTATTTGCCTTTATTCAGTGTTCAAAAAATGCTTCTCTCGTCTTATACTGGAGTGATAATGAACTACTCATAAAGCTCCAGCGTAAGGAGACACATATGAAAGATCTGGATATGCATGAGCTTCAGAAGCCACTGGCTCTATCTTCTAAAGGGACATCCTCCTCTAGCTATACTTTTGCTCAACAGAAGTAGTCGATACCAGAAATTTTTTTTCGAATTTTGAACAGGTCAGTATTATTTCATCTGTTTTTCTAAAATATTTCATATGATTTTGTACACACTGTGTTATATTATCCATAAAAATAAATTACTTTATTTTCATTGTTAGAATCGATATGTACTAGTTTTGAATGTACAGTTAAAGTCATATTTTTTAAACTAATACAAAATTATTAATCAAGGAAGATTGTAAACCCTTTGGAATATTGTTATTACTGCAGAGTGAGGTGGTAGTGGGCATGCCTCTGATATGATCGGATGTGTTATAATGTGATAAAAGTAAAATGTGACACAAAGAAACATCGAAAAGACAAAAATTCTGTATAGATGTTCTTCAAATTTATTTAGATCAATTGGACCATGAGAAATTGTACTCCTCTCAAATCTTATGAAAAGACTTAACCATAAAGACAGTTGCAACAACAAAGGAGGGAGAAGTAGGTTACAAATGTGTGGGATCAATTGAATAATAATGAAATTATGTCTTTTTTTCAAAGAAAATTCCGCACTGGCTGTATGAATGATTTCTATTAAATCTGCAACCAGTCTCGCACCACTTATTGGTGGATCCGCAAGCAATCTGTACAAGAAATAATATAATAAGAGCTCATATAAACTATTTGATCCCCCAATTCTGAGGTGTAAATTAAACTTTTAAATAGCCAGGTTTTTGAATGAAACAAGAAAGTACTCACATACACTATTTATAGTAATGTTGGACATTGCCCTGCAGCCAATCCCCACCATTCATGTCCAATATACCGTCATCTGGTGAAAGCGGTAGTTAAAATTTAAAAATCTTTTTTAAATTTTTTTTTTAAATGATAGGAGCGGCAGAGATGGCTAGAGGACAAATGTAAGGATGTAGAGGCCTATCTCACTAGGGGTAAGATAGATACCGCCTACAGGAAAATTAAAGAGACCTTTGGAGATAAGAGAACGACTTGTATGAATATCAAGAGCTCAGATGGAAACCCAGTTCTAAGCAAAGAAGGGAAAGCAGAAAGGTGGAAGGAGTATATAGAGGGTCTATACAAGGGCGATGTACTTGAGGACAATATTATGGAAATGGAAGAGGATGTAGATGAAGATGAAATGGGAGATACGATACTGCGTGAAGAGTTTGACAGAGCACTGAAAGACCTGAGTCGAAACAAGGCCCCAGGAGTAGACAATATTCCATTGGAACTACTGACGGCCGTGGGAGAGCCAGTCCTGACAAAACTCTACCATCTGGTGAGCAAGATGTATGAAACAGGCGAAATGCCCTCAGACTTCAAGAAGAATATAATAATTCCAATCCCAAAGAAAGCAGGTGTTGACAGATGTGAAAATTACCGAACTATCAGCTTAATAAGTCACAGCTGCAAAATACTAACACGAATTCTTTACAGACGAATGGAAAAACTAGTAGAAGCCAACCTCGGGGAAGATCAGTTTGGATTCCGTAGAAACACTGGAACACGTGAGGCAATACTGACCTTACGACTTATCTTAGAAGAAAGATTAAGGAAAGGCAAACCTACGTTTCTAGCATTTGTAGACTTAGAGAAAGCTTTTGACAATGTTGACTGGAATACTCTCTTTCAAATTCTAAAGGTGGCAGGGGTAAAATACAGGGAGCGAAAGGCTATTTACAATTTGTACAGAAACCAGATGGCAGTTATAAGAGTCGAGGGACATGAAAGGGAAGCAGTGGTTGGGAAGGGAGTAAGACAGGGTTGTAGCCTCTCCCTGATGTTGTTCAATCTGTATATTGAGCAAGCAGTAAAGGAAACAAAAGAAAAATTCGGAGTAGGTATTAAAATTCATGGAGAAGAAATAAAAACTTTGAGGTTCGCCGATGACATTGTAATTCTGTCAGAGACAGCAAAGTACTTGGAAGAGCATTGAATGGAATGGACAGTGTCTTGAAAAGAGTATATAAGATGAACATCAACAAAAGCAAAACAAGGATAATGGAATGTAGTCTAATTAAGTCGGGTGATGCTGAGGGAATTAGATTAGGAAATGAGACACTTAAAGTAGTAAAGGAGTTTTGCTATTTGGGGAGCAAAATAACTGATGATGGTCGAAGTAGAGAGGATATAAAATGTAGGCTGGCAATGGCAAGGAAAGTGTTTCTGAAGAAGAGAAATTTGTTAACATCCAGTATTGATTTAAGTGTCAGGAAGTCATTTCTGAAAGTATTCGTATGGAGTGTAGCCATGTATGGAAGTGAAACATGGACGATAAATAGTTTGGACAAGAAGAGAATAGAAGCTTTCGAAATGTGGTGCTACAGAAGAATGCTGAAGATTAGATGGGTAGATCACATAACTAATGAGGAAGTATTGAATAGGATTGGGGAGAAGAGAAGTTTGTGGCACAACTTGACCAGAAGAAGGGATCGGTTGGTAGGACATGTTCTGAGGCATCAAGGGATCACCAATTTAGTATTGGAGGGCAGCGTGGAGGGTAAAAATCGTAGAGGGAGACCAAGAGATGAATACACTAAGCAGATTCAGAAGGATGTAGGTTGCAGTAGGTACTGGGAGATGAAGGAGCTTGCACAGGATAGAGTAGCACGGAGAGCTGCATCAAACCAGTCTCAGGACTGAAGACCACAACAACAACAGGAGCGGCAATGACCTAGAAAATAAAAATAAAATACGATGCTGATAAAACTCCCCTAAACACGAACAATGAAGAGCAGAACATTAGCATGAACAAACAGAGGAATTAGAGCCATGTAAACATATCAGAATATACCATGTAAGTTGAGAGGAGCCGTGCAGCAGCGGACAATACCATACTAGGTGGCCAATATAAAAAATGGGCAGTTAGTTAAAAATGGGGTTCTGAATGCTTAAGGCCCGGAGTACGCCTAAAAATATATTGGACAGAACCTACTAACAAGTAAGCTACAGGGGTAAGGCTACCTGTTTAAGTAATCAAAATTTTGAAAAAGACTCTTGTGCCTCAGATCAGTCTGGGCATTAAGTGAGGAGCGAGGGGATTTCTTCAGAACTCTGAAGATTTCAATCTCTTCCAAAACATTAAGGGTGTTGCCCTTACTTTCCAAATGTAACACCCTCATGTTGTTCTGAATACCGGTGATATGGTGACCCATTTCCCACAAATGCGCACCTGTGGCCAATTTTGAGCCTGGGTGGCTGATGTGCTTTTTATCTGTTGCGGGGGTGATTTGTGTCATTTGTAGTTTATGTATGAATGGGTTTCCAATCATATGCAATAAGATGACTGAGGGCTGCCCAACAAAACAAATCAAACGAAAAGTGACAATGTATTACCAATTATGATGGACCAGATTGAATGAAAAAGGACTTTACAACTACAACCACAGATATCAAAAAGGAAAGACAAGTGCAAATTGTTTCTGAAGTTAATTTCTTTGTGGACTCATGCGCTTGTTAACAAAATGAATAGGGACGAGGGTAGGAGTGAGGTTGAAATGAAAGCTGTAGGATCTAGCCAGGACATGTCTAAGCGAAGTGAAATTGTAGTCAGTAAAGAAACAATAAAAACTGATATTTTTCAGTTAATTTTGGCAAAACTAGAGGAAATGAAGACAGATGACAATAGCAAATTTAGTGCAGTTAATGATCAGTAAACTGAAATAAGAACTGAAAACATCAGCAACAAAATAGACAAAATACAACATCAGATAGGCCAAGTTAGTAATCAAGTTTCAGAGAAAAAATGGGTTGTCAGAGGGGTTAAAAAGTGTGAATGAAGAAGCTGATGTTTTAGAAAATAAATTTATTGTTTTGTAAAATGAGTTGGTAGTTGAGTGAGCTTGATGTTGATGACATCAGAGTTGAAAAGGAGACCGTAGCAGAAAACATGGAACAAAATATTGCCAGTTTAAACAAAAAAATTTAAATGTCGAAAATAATATGCAAACTAATTTTAAATTTCAGCAGTTCAGGAAATTTATGTGAACTAGAGTCTGTGTGCAAACAATGATATTGCATGATCGAACACACCTATCAAAAGTTTTCCATCAGACAATTTACATGCAGTGGATTTTCTACACCACTGGAAAGTTTGATTTGTGTCAGGCATGAATGAAAACCAAAAAATTAAATTTGTTAAAAGATGTCTTGAAGGTGAAGCTCTGTCGTAGGTAAATTTAAGTCAGTGGGAAACATATCAGAGTTTTGAGAATACGTTTTTTAAATAAATTTTGGTTGAAAGCTGAACAGGGGAGAACTAAAAGTGAATTTTTGAATGACCCTAATTGTAGAAATAGAGATGGGACTTTGAAAGAGTTTTGTAAGAATCAACTTAAGAAATTAACACATCATGACAAATCATTTGACAAAATGGCTGTGATTGATGCACTTCAAAGGAGATAACCAGGAAGGTTGCAGTGTGATTTAGTACACTGTCTTGAACATTTTTTATGATATGTTGACAGGCTGGATAGGGTAGTAAAAAGAACTGTGTACCATAATAATCAGATGGTAGAAATCATAATGGGAGTAGTTTCAGAAACAGAGATAACGGTAACTTCTATCGGGATCCAAGTGTCAATAGAGTGAGAAGTTTTGAACATCAGCAGGATAGGAGTAATGGGGTTAATCATGGGCATTTTAATAGAAGAAACAATCATAGAAGTAATTACTGGGGAAATGACAGTTCGCCTCAACGAAGGTCCAGTTTTGGGGTGAGGAAACACAGCAAACACAGGACCCCCAAGTTACACTTGCAATTAGACAATAATAACAGTGTTAATGCTATGGCATGTGCATTTGAAATTGAACAGAAATTATGTTTTCATTAAAAGTTTTGGGATACTATGTTTAATTATGGTGATGTAGGTGCTAATCACAAACCAGAATGTGTGAGTGGTGAGAATTTAGATGTAGTATGTACTAATGATTTCTTCTCTTGGTTGGAAAACAGTGTCATTGATGTTCATAAATCAGGTGATGACTGCATTGGATCTGAACTAGGTGATATTTCTGATGTAGATGTGAATGAGAGCTTTGAAACAATTGAGATCGGTAAGTCTGAGACTGATTTTATTTATTTATTTATTATCTTTTTTTGCATATAGTCACCAACTGATGACTTATGCAAACATCATAGCATTTTTATACAATTTTTGTACAAACAGTAGGAATTTGCAATTCACATGTACAAGAAGCCACTTACGGGTGACACACTTGGCAATATATGGTACAGAACTTCATAATGCAACATACAGTTGTTACATAGTATACGTATTTCAATTTACAGCATTTCTTTACAAAAATAATATATATTACAATCACCTCAGAATAGTACATCATATAGGTAGAAGAGTTAGGCCTACATTTAGGAATAGCTACATTTTAATATCAGTATTCATTCAGTGAGTGCAAACATTTGAGAGTTAAGAATGATTTTAATTCCCTTTTGAATACTTTACCTCTGTGGCATCTTATAGCACTTGGCAGTTTGTTAAACCATATCTGGCCATTAATCCAAGGACTATGATCTGTTGTCTCTAGTTTAGTTCTGTTTCTGAAGAGGCAATCTTTTTGTATTGTGTTGTGGGTATGCACATCAGAGCACTTAGTTTCATTATTTTTATGGTCCACAAAGAATGTTATTAATTTGTACAGATACAATGAATATACTGATGGATATTTATGTTATACAAAGGCTTCCCTGAATGAATCTTTGTATCCTAGTCAATGCATGGTCCTGATCGCTCTTTTCTGCAGTGTTAGGATTCTGTTCATGTGTCTATCAGCAGCACATCCCCATACCTCTATTCCATAATTAATATATGCAAATATTGTCCCATAATAAGCAGTTTTAATGTTTGTTCAGAGACTAATTTTGAGAGTTTATTAATTACGTGCAATGAACTGCTGATTTTATTGCATACAAAATTGATATGGTCTACCCATCTAAGATTTTTGTGTAGGTATACCCCCAAAAATTACATTTGTCAGTGTATACATTTTTTATGGCACTTATATTATCAATACAGGTTTGGTATGAATTAACAAGTTTAAATGGTAATAGCTGGGATTTGCTAATATTGACTTTCAGACCTTGATCATGGACGTAAGTAGTTATTTGACTTAAGCCATCAGTTGCAGCCAATGCCAAGTCATTAGTTTCCTTGCAAAAGAACAAAAGTGAGGTATCATCTGCATAACTTACTAATTGGGAGTACAGAGGTGCCTCTAAATTATTAATGTAGACCAGGAAAAGGAAAGGGTACAGTATGGATCCCTGAGGTACACCTTGTTTTACTGAAACTTCCTGGCAGATTAAAACTGTGTGCCCGACCGAGACTCGAACTCGGGACCTTTGCCTTTCACGGGCAAGTGCTCTACCAACTGAGCTACCGAAGCACGACTCACGCCCGGTACTCACAGCTTTACTTCTGCCAGTACCTCGTCTCCTACCTTCCAAACTCTACAGAAGCTCTCCTACGAACCTTGCAGAACTAGCACTCCTGAAAGAAAGGATATTGCGGAGACATGGCTTAGCCACAGCCTGGGGGATGTTTCCAGAATGAGATTTTCACTCTGCAGCGGAGTGTGCGCTGATATGAAACTTCCTGGCAGATTAAAACTGTGTGCCCGACCGAGACTCGAACTCAGGACCTTTGCCTTTCGCGGGCAAGTGCTCTACCAACTGAGCTCCGAAGCACAACTCACGCCCGGTACTCACAGCTTTACTTCTGCCAGTACCTCGTCTCCTACCTTCCAAACTTTACAGAAGCTCTCCTGCGAACCTTGCAGAACTAGCACTCCTGAAAGAAAGGATATTGCGGAGACATGGCTTAGCCACAGCCTGGGGGATGTTTCCAGAATGAGATTTTCACTCTGCAGCGGAGTGTGCGCTGATATGAAACTTCCTGGCAGATTAAAACTGTGTGCCCAACCGAGATTCGAACCCGGGACCTTTGCCTTTCGCGGGCAAGTGCTCTACCAACTGAGCTACCGAAGCACGACTCACGCCTGGTACTCACAGCTTTACTTCTGCCAGTACCTCGTCTCCTTCCTCCCAAACTTTACAGAAGCTCTCCTGCGAACCTTGCAGAACTAGTACTCCTGAAAGAAAGGATATTGCGGAGACATGGCTTAGCCACAGCCTGGGGGATGTTTCCAGAATGAGATTTTCACTCTGCAGCGGAGTGTGCGCTGATATGAAACTTCCTGGCAGATTGAAACTGTGTGCCCAACCGAGACTCGAACTCGGGACCTTTGCCTTTCGCGGTCAAGTGCTCTACCAACTGAGCTACCGAAGCATGACTCACGCCCGGTACTCACAACTTTACTTCTGCCAGTACCTCGTCTCCTACCTCCCAAACTTTACAGAAGCTCTCCTGCGAACCTTGCAGAACTAGCACTCCTGAAAGAAAGGATATTGCAGAGGCATGGCTTAGCCACAGCCTGGGGGATGTTTCCAGAATGAGATTTTCACTCTGCAGCGGAGTGTGCGCTGATATGAAACTTCCTGGCAGATTAAAACTGTGTGCCCGACCGAGACTCGAACTCGGGACCTTTGCCTTTCGCGGGCAAGTGCTCTACCAACTGAGCTACCGAAGCACGACTCACGCCCAGTACTCACAGCTTTACTTCTGCCAGTACCTCGTCTCCTACCTTCCAAACTTTACAGAAGCTCTCCTGCGAACCTTGCAGAACTAGCACTCCTGAAAGAAAGGATATTGCGGAGACATGGCTTAGCCACAGCCTGGGGGATGTTTCCAGAATGAGATTTTCACTCTGCAGCTGAGTGTGCGCTGATATGAAACTTCCTGGCAGGTAAAACTGTGTGCCCAACCGAGACTCGAACTCGGGACCTTTGCCTTTCGCGGGCAAGTGCTCTACCAACTGAGCTACCGAAGCATGACTCACACCCGGTACTCACAGCTTTACTTCTGCCAGTACCTCGTCTCCTACCTCCCAAACTTTACAGAAGCTCTCCTGCGAACCTTGCAGAACTAGCACTCCTGAAAGAAAGGATATTGCGGAGACATGGCTTAGCCACAGCCTGGGGGATGTTTCCAGAATGAGATTTTCACTCTGCAGCGGAGTGTGCGCTGATATGAAACTTCCTGGCAGATTAAAACTGTGTGCCCGACCGAGACTCGAACTCGGGACCTTTGCCTTTCGCGGGCAAGTGCTCTACCAACTGAGCTACCGAAGCACGACTCACGCCCGGTACTCACAGCTTTACTTCTGCCAGTACCTCGTCTCCTACCTTCCAAACTTTACAGAAGCTCTCCTGCGAACCTTGCAGAACTAGCACTCCTGAAAGAAAGGATATTGCGGAGACATGGCTTAGCCACAGCCTGGGGGATGTTTCCAGAATGAGATTTTCACTCTGCAGCGGAGTGTGCGCTGATATGAAACTTCCTGGCAGATTAAAACTGTGTGCCCGACCGAGACTCGAACTCGGGACATTTGCCTTTCGCGGGCAAGTGCTCTACCAACTGAGCTACCGAAGCACGACTCACGCCCGGTACTCACAGCTTTACTTCTGCCAGTACCTCGTCTCCTACCTTCCAAACTTTACAGAAGCTCTCCTGCGAACCTTGCAGAACTAGCACTCCTGAAAGAAAGGATATTGCGGAGACATGGCTTAGCCACAGCCTGGGGGATGTTTCCAGAATGAGATTTTCACTCTGCAGCGGAGTGAAAATCTCATTCTGGAAACATCCCCCAGGCTGTGGCTAAGCCATGTCTCCGCAATATCCTTTCTTTCAGGAGTGCTAGTTCTGCAAGTTTCGCAGGAGAGCTTCTGTAAAGTTTGGAAGGTAGGAGACGAGGTACTGGCAGAAGTAAAGCTGTGAGTACCGGGCGTGAGTCGTGCTTCGGTAGCTCAGTTGGTAGAGCACTTGCCCACGAAAGGCAAAGGTCCCGAGTTCGAGTCTCGGTCGGGCACACAGTTTTAATTTGCCAGGAAGTTTCATATCAGCGCACACTCCGCTGCAGAGTGAAAATCTCATTCTGACCTTGTTTTACTGTTTCAAAGCTGGATTGGAAATGTTTGATCTGATCATTAATTTCATAACTCAGCTTTGTACACTGCTTACGATTGGTTAGATAAGTGATCAGTAGTTGTATGGATGTGGCATTTCTATTGTAAGTTTCCAGTTTGCTTAGTAGTGACTCATGGTTACTGAGTGAAATGCTTTGGTAAGGTCTAGAAATATCCCTGCTGTCTGCATTCCCTCATCCAGGGCATCATACACCTTGTGGAGATATTCGGTAATCGCTTTCTGAAGCCATGCTGTGTTTCTGCTAGTAAATTATTCTTTGTGAAATAATCAAAAAGTTGTGTTAACAGAACAGTTTCAAATATTTTACCAAAAATTGGTATTAGTGATATGGGCCTGAAGTTTGATAGCTCTTCTTTCAGTCCTTTTTTATGCACAGGTTTAACTGTACTTTTCTTCAATATATTTGGAAATATGTCCTCCCTGATACTACTGTTGATGATACAAGTAATTATTCCAACTAATTCCTTATTGCATTTTTTAATTATAGTACTACTCAGTCCATCCCAGCCAGATGAGGTCTTATTCTTTAAGTTATTTATTTTGTTCCCTATTTCCTCCGCATTCACTTTCTTAAATTCAAAAGCAGTTTCCAGCCTAGGGTAAGGCTTTACCATCTGAGTCAGACCTGTGTTATTAACTGGATTCACTGCTGAAGACATAAAATGTTCATTAAATATATTGCAGATTTTATCTGGATCATTAATATGGTTTCCTTCATGTTGGATTCTGTCAATTTGAGCATCTAACTTAGGGGTTGCTTTGCGATATCTATTTATTATACTCCATGAAGTCTTCCCTATATTTTTTGACTGAGCTATTTCCTTATCTAGGATCTGTTTTCTTAAATTTGAGAGCTGTTCCTGAAATTGATATTTAGCTTGATTGTAGTTATTCTTAAATATTTGCAATTTAGTTGACTTATATAGCACACTTAGATCCTCAATATTTTGCCTGAGTTTAATCATGTAAGCTAGAAGAATCAGTCTGGTGTTTTTTGCATTTTGGTTTACATTTTGGTTGTGTGTTACTACTTTCTTAATTTCTTTCACTGGGCAGCAAAAATAAAGATATTGTAAAATAATATCATAAAATTTGGCCCATTTGTATTTGGACCCTTTTTTATTTCATGTAGTAGATGTAGACAGTGATCTTTGTTAACATGATGCCATTTCAAATGTGTCCGCACACTTTCTTTGCTAAATTTTGAATTCTCTGCTGCGCATTCTAGCCAATTGTTGAACCAAGTGTAATTTCTGAAAGCATCTACATCTACGTCTACTTTTATACTCCGCAAGCCACCCAAGGTGTGTGGCGGAGGGCACCTTATGCGCTACTGTCATTACCTCCCTTTCCTGTTCCAGTCGCGTATGGTTCGCGGAAAGAACAACTGCCGGAAAGCCTCCGTGCACGCTCGAATCTCTCTAATTTTACATTCGTGATCTCCTTGGGAGGTATAAGTAGGGGGAAGCAATATATTCGATACCTCAACCAGAAACACACCCTCTTGAAACCTGGACAGCAAGCTACACTGCGATGTAGAGCACCTCTCTTGCAGAGTCTGCCATTTGAGTTTGCTAAACATCTCCGTAATGCTATCATGCTTACCAAATAACGCCTGTGACGAAACGCGCCGCTCTTCTTTGGATCATCTCCAAAGAAGAACTAGTTGCCATTCCTCAGATGCCAGCTTACTTTTAAAAGCATTAATGTTTTTGTCTTTAAGCATTCTTTTATGTTCAACAACCTGAGTCTTTTCTTGGATGCTTGTGTGTTCATAGTCTACAAATTGACATTTGTGGTCTGAGTAGTGGAAGTCCGCATTCCAGCATCTAATACTATCTTTTACCTCTTTACTTAGTATTATGTAGTCTATTCTACTAGAAGTAGACTGAGTTACTCTTGTATCTGAATTTACTGCATTCATAAGATTATAGGAGTTAAGGGTATCTATTAGCCTGCTGTTTTGGTTATTGCAAGATGTTGCCTCTATATTCAAGTCACCAAGTATTATTACCTCATTTGGGTCACAGAGTCCCACATATTCTACTAAAAATATGTATGAAACGCCCTACCTCTGATTTTGGTGGAAAATAAATCCCAATAATTTTCTGTTTCACCGTGCCCTTTCCACAACCTTTGATATGGAGTTCAACACCTGTCACTTCAGTCAAGCCTTCATTATTATACAGATCTAGATGGTTTAGTTTATTTACTTTGAGCTGCTCTCTAACAAATATTGCTACACCTCCACCTTTATGATGCTGTCTACAGTAGCTATTTCCTATGAAATAGCCATCTAGTTTAAAGTAAATAATTTCCTCAGATTTCAGTCCATGCTCGGTTAACACAACTACAAGAGGTGAATGATCATTTACAAAAGTCTGCTAAATATTGAGCTTGGTCCTAAGATATTGTGTATTTAAGTGCATGAGCTTTAATGGTACTTTTAGTTTGTCACTTTAAATTTCCTCCTGTTCTGGATTGTTTATATTGGACCAAATCTGGTTGGAGTTGACCCTTTCCATTAGTTTCCCTGCGTGTTGCGATTTAGGGTGATAGCCCGTCTGTTTTCACGGATTATTATGTCAACAGCTTTGTTTATGTCTGATGCAAGTCTCTTTTTACCAGATAAATTTCAGTGTTGACCATGCTTTGCGAAACTAGTGTTTTCGTAGCTGTTGACATCAAGAAGTCTTACCTTTTTAAACTTGGAGCAGAAATGTTATAATTTTTTATTTGTTCGTCGAATTACACTAGACCAGTCTGCCAGATCAAATCTCAGAGGTAAATTCTCTATTATCACATTTGTAGTCGATAGCAACTGCAAGACAATGATCAGATTTATTACAAATACACAGGCCCTGTTGCAGTAAACATCGTTTGATCCCACTATGAGAACAACACAGTCACTTTTAGTAGAACTGGCACGTTCTTTTTGTATATTGCTGGTTACATTTCCGAATTTCGCTCCATGCTTAACAACAGCTGACACACTCACGTTCTCCTTAGCAGAGTTTGATACAAAGTTTGAAACATTGCATGCATGGCCATCTTCGAATATTTTTAATTTGAATCCATTATGTATTTGTTTTTGCATGCCTGAAGAATTGTACTTTGGAGATTTCGTGTTTGTTTTGTGATTTTTAACACTGCAGAGCTGTCTTCAACATTATCAGCACAAGCTTTTTTTTGTTAGGGTTTTGAATATTTATGGAACGTTGGTACTCGTCTGCTATTCTTACACTATTTTTACCTGAATTGTCATGTTCTATTTTTTCAGATGCAGCACATTTCTTGCGTTCATGTGATTTAACAGTTACAGTACATTTGTTTTCACTAACTTTTAAATTATTGCTGCTCCTCAGGATTTTGCATTTGTGTTCTAAAGCAGCGAACTTTATTTGTAGCCGATCAATATCACTTTGCAACATTTCAGTTATTGAATCCTTGTCTCTGATAATATTTATATATTTCTTTTCACACATTTCTGTTACACACACATCACACGACCACAAGTAGTCCACAGTTATTAATTTTATGTTTATTTTACAACAGTTTTCGTAAAACCACCATTTACAATATTTGCACTAGGTACCTTTCCTGACTTTTTTGTTACGTAACTTGCAGTTATCACCACTTTTCACTTCACTTTTATCTATTTTATTGGAACTATTTCAGGGTGTATACATGGACAAGGAAAAAAAATTCCCGAATTTTTCCCGGATTTCCCGGTTGAAAATACACTCTCTCCCGGATGAAAATACACTTTTTCCATGTTAAATTACAGTACACTTTTCTTCGGCACTGTAAATCTTATTAATCCTTAGAATGTTTATGGTTTTCTACACAGACGTAGAATTTGCCGGCACTTTAGAAAACGGAACCCAGGGAAAAAAAAAACACGCTTTGGAAATTTCTTTGATGTGCAGCAACATGTACGCCGCATTTCTTCGTTTTACGGAGGTATAAATTCGAATTCCACCAAACACTGCATGTTATTTTCCGAAGCAATCAAATCGAGATGGCGACGCGCTTTTTGTAAGCCAGTCATAGCTCATGTCACGTGATCTCGGCGGCTGATGACAGCACAAGACACGTAGTGTAGTCAACCAATAGCAAGATCACTCTTAAGTAGCGTGAACACACAAAAGAAAAGTTAATGGTTTAAATTAATATACGTAGTTTTGCTAGAAGAAAAGCAAAGCTTTCACAAATAATATTGGTCTTGAAGATTAATAAGGTGCAAGAGAAGCTAAGCTTCCACATATAATGCTGATCATTTTGCGCGTATTACACTTTAAGATACATCACACAAATGTGCCAGTAAAATTTTTAATAACGACGTAAGTGTCTGATCTTCTGGGCTCGAAATTATTCTAGATGGTCATCCTCAAAGAGTTGATTTTTAAATGAGAGTCAACGCTCTGTGATTTAAGAAATTCATCGAACATTCTTGCACATAGTTCATCTTGCGTAAAAGGAAATTTACTTTGAATGTAATACTATACAAACCACCAGTCGCAATATCTTACCGTGACCTGTTAGAAATTGGTTCGTTTCAGCAGTTGCCAGAGAGCGCCAGATAACAGGCGTCACTGCACCTGCGCAGCTACGATGACGCGGGAAGCCCGCATGTTCGTACGTGTAAAATATTAAAAGATGTTGAATTATGTCATAAAAGAAACAAGACATCAAAGGATACTTCAGGAGCATCAGATTTTCGTGAACTATACTAAAATGCATAATTCGGCTTAAAGTGAACAATCGTAAATGTCCAGATTCGGATGTAAATTTTCTTGAGTACCAGTACTGCATTATCTCATGTTTGGTTCTTTATTATGTGCTTAATGCCATACGAGCTAGAAGACGGAAAACATGCGCTTCAAATTCACAGTTGAAACTAGCAAACAGTGTGAAATTAAACACTTCGTTCCAAATAAATTGACTGCCTCAGCGCAAAATATTAATAAAAGCCAAATCTCTTTAGCAAACTGACAAAAATAACTTCATTGTTCCGCAAGGTGATTAATGCTTGACTGAAACTAACAACATATTTTAGCTTTCCGTAATTATGCGAACGTATTTTAACTCATTTGGTAGCTCCCGGCCACAGAAATCCGTTTTGTTTCCATTTAATGTGAGAGCAATAAACGAAGAGGAAACAGCAAAATCACTAAACGTAAACACAGGTCACGTGGAGACTACGGCACCTCCTCACTACAACTCAGACTGCTCTGTGCATCAGCCCTAGATCTATGATATTTCCGAACCGGAGCAAGTTAGATAGTGGCGCCCAGCAAACACATCTGTAGCCAGAAGCGGGACAAGGTACTACTCATAGGTGACTCAACTGCGCATGCGCAAGAGCCCGCCCGCAACTGCTCAAATGAATCAAATGTAAACAGCTGTCACGTCACACTCATCGGAGGCAGTTTGTTGTTAGGAAGCACTGCATATTCTTCCTAAAGCTTTGACATACTTTGGTCGGCAGACGCTTGTATGAGCACTGTGTTTTGTTGTTGTATATGGCACATTTCCTTTGCGACTTAAGTTTTATTATTTTTTTTTTCTTCTTTCGTTCATTTTTTTTTTTTTTTTTAGCATTATTCTCCAGAAGCGGGATACATTAGTATCCTTCGCTAGAGTATTGGTTCTTACCAGTCAAAATCACAAAAATTTAACTGGTAGCTAAAACAAGGAAAGTTCCCGGAATTCCAAAAAAATTCTCGGGTTTTTCCCGCTTTTCTCCCGGACGAAAAAATTCCCGGGTTTTTCCCGGATCTCCCGGATGTCCCGGGTCGTATACACCTTGTATTTACACCCACTAGTCCGATCTACTGATGGCTTATTACAAATGACTTGCATTGTTAGTGATTTTGTTGTTGAAGTAATTTTGGAGGAATATGATGATGATGAGTATCAGGTATTTGTGGAGTTTAAGAATAATGAAGTTTCACAGTTATTTGTGAATGATGTTGACAATACAGGTAAGGTATGTGATGATGTAAGTGAGAGTCATGGAATACCAGATGAGTCAAAACAGTTTTTCGTTAATATCATGCAGATTAATGATCCAACTGGTAAAGGTGAGTTATCTGTAAGCCTAGAGAGTAAAGGTGAAAATTTTTTGATGTTTGTTTGAGACCAGATTGATGATAACGTAGATAAACGTGCATTCTGGAATAAGTTAGCTCTGGTTAGTCTGAATTTTTATTCAGATTGGTGGAATGAAGTGAAAGAGGATCTAAGCAGGAAGTGTAATTTTGACTGTAATGTGTTTTGTGTTTCTTCTGTAACAAGTGATGTCAGTTGTACCATGGAATCTATTCAGTGTGTTCAATCTTTACGTGACAACATGATTAACCAAAGTAATGCTATGATACCAGTAAAATTGATAAAACACTGCAAAGACAGTGTGGATGTAGCATTTGATGAAACTAAAAGTGATCTTTGAGATAAAGGGTGAACATGATTACATTAAAATTAAGACTGATCAGTGGGAAGGTAACTATTTGATTGATACAGGTAGCCCGATTTGTGGTATATCTGAATAATTTAGAGACAAGATCAAGCATGGTAAGAATTTTGTGGAAATGTCTATTGTACATATAAAGATAAGAGGAGCTACTGATAAGTTAAGAAAATTTGTAAAATCTGTTAACTTTTAGTATAGAGGACAAGACCTTTGAACATGGATGCATAATGATCCCTAGCCTGGAAGAAAATTTACACTGTGTTTGCAGATTCACACGACAACATAATTCTGTTTTGTTAATCAGGATTAAATCTAAGCTACACTGTGTTTGGAGGTTCATACAACTATATAATTATGTTTTCTAATGGATTTAGAATTTGATACAAGTACGCTAGGAGACTAAATGAGTAAATCCTTTTACAATTTTGAAATGGGACATTGCCATTAAATATCTATTAATAAATTTTGATATATGGTACTGTATTAATTAGGAATAGTATCTCAGTATATCTGTGCGTACCACCTTACTAGTTCATTTCTTCATTGCATTAGCTCTGTTTATTAAAGTTTCATATGTGAACACCTTTTAATCCTTTTTGACGAAGTCCTGTATACTTGTTTTTTCAATATAAATAGGCAGAGCAAATACTGTGTGATGTGAGGAAGGTATTAAACAGATACTTAGTACATAAAACAAGGTTGCAGGATTTGACGTGAAAGCTAGACAGCAAGTTACCTGTCCAATGGAGCGTGTAATGACAAAGCTAGGGAGGAAACTGAAAGATGTTGGTGGATCCACTCCCACACTCCTGTATGGCTGTACCCTTGATGGTCCAGTCAGCTTACAAGAGATCATAGGTGCTGGGTAAAATACTCAAGCATCTGTCAACTACATCAGTGTTGTGACTGAAATTTGTAAATTGTTGGCCAAAAAATTATCCTATATGAAGAATTCATGGAACTATTTGTTTAGAAAAGTCGTCACTGACACGGACAGCATTATTTCACATATATGTATGTTTCTTCAAGTAGGGGGATTAACTTCCCAATATATTATGTAAATTTAAATCAGTATTTATTATTTTTTATCAGTTGTAAATGAATCATCCAGGCTTCTATGTATGTAGGTTAGTTTGTATGAACAATTAGCAAATAGTGTGGAAGACATTTACTAGTATAAACAGTATAACAAGATTTTGATAACATTTTTGATCTCACACACTGATTTTGGTCCTCAAGCTACTAAATTATGTGATTATTCAAAGCTATTTATGACGCTGATTGCCTGTGTTTATCCTGAGTAATGCAATATTGTATCTCATTGGAACTTGAGTTGTGGGCAAACTCATTTTTAACTCTGTTTTGGGTACCCCTGGCCATCACGACTGTGAGTGTGTACTTAAAGAGAGTGTCCAACTATTGATTGAGGTTAGACACTTCCTATAATTATTCTTTACATATGATTGAACTTATTGATATATGATTATGGAGTTTATTCATCTTGTTGTTGCGAAACATTTCATCTGGTCTGTGGTTTGTATTCCTGGGTCGGTCCCCACATCGTAATCTTAGGCCCTAATATTTTTTCATTATTTTCTCTTTTCATGAGTCAACATATCCTTGCATACTCTGGTTTATGCGGCTGATTGATTTTGTGCTTTATTTGTTGTGTCTAGGCAAGACAGCCTAGACACAATGCGAGGAAGCCAAAAGGCATGCGCTAAGCTAAAGCAGGATGGCGTGAGGTCTGAAACAGGATACGTAATGAATGCTATAAAGAAAAGTACGTAGCTGCTGGAATACTTAACTTTAATCCATCCTTGTGGTACATCTGGAGATTGTGGCGATACAAGTGAGACTCTTTAGATACATGCAATGTTACTAATGGCGCCTTGCTAGGTCGTAGCCATTGACTTAGCTGAAGGCTATTCTAACTATCTGCTCTGCAAATGAGGGAGGCTTCGTCTGTGTGCATCGCTTGCTACGTCATCCGTACAACTGGGGCGAGTGCTAGCACGTCTCTCTAGACCGGCCGTGTGGTGGCGCTCGGTCTGCTATCACTGAAAGTGGCGACATGCGGGTCCGACATGTACTAATGGACCGCGGCCGATTTGAAGCTACCACCTAGCAAGTGTGGTGTCTGGCGGTGACACCACAGTATTCCTACTTTTGATTGAGTATATTATTCTGGTCTGTACCCATTGTTGTGATCTTTTTGAGTCAACTCACTCATCATACGCTTAGACTCTGATTTTTTTTTTTCTCTCTCTCTCTCTTTTGAAGTTTTTGAAGGTGTGATTTTATAGATGTAAACCTGCAATTTGTAATTCAAGTAATTTACATTTTCTCTGCACTTATTTCTATAGTTTAGTGTTGTAATGTTGTAGTTTTGATTTTGTATCATCTGTCTTGAGACAGGCTGTTCCACAGATATGAAAATCTGAATGCCATGTCCTGATATATGTATAAATTATGACTTGTATAGTACATATTTTCCTGATGTTTTCTGTAATATGTTATGTATCAGATACTTTTCTGTACATCTGTATTCTATCTTTTGGCGTCATTTTGTACACCGTTTGGCAAACCTTATAGTAGGTAACCAAATATTGTAAACACATTTTTCCAAGTTTTGCGAGGGGGATATTGTAAAGGGACATCCTCCTCTAGCATTACTTTTCCTCAACAGAAGTAGTCGATACAAGAAATTTTTTTGTGACTTATGAAGAGGTCAGTATTTTCTTGACTATTTTTCTAAAAAAAATTCATATTATTTTTTACACAATGTGTTATATTTCAAGCTAAAATCTATGAAAAGAAATTACTTTATTTTCGTTGTTATGATTAATATGTAGTAGCTCTGAATGTACAGTTAAAATTTTTTAGAAACATTTGAAATTACGAAATATTTGGCACACTTAAAATTGCTATTATTAATTACAAAATCTAGAACTGTTTATTATGTTTATTTCTGGATTCATTTATAAAATAATAATAATAATAATAAACTAATCAAATTCATTTGTCAAGAAAGGTTGTAAACCCTCTGGAATATTGTTATTACCGCAGAGTGAGGTAATAGTGGGCACATCTCAGATTTGATTGGACTTGTTTTTGCATTTAAGATGAACACTGTAATTTTAGTTTTGTTAATATGAGAATTCAAAAGACAGTGTGATATAGTAAAATGTAATGCAAATAAACATTGAAAAAACAAAAATTCTACACAGACAATCTTCAAATTTATTTAGATAAATTGGACCATGAGAACCTAAAATGTGAAAATTTCAGCTTCAAGAATCAGAACCCTTGACATGAAGAATTGGAGCCAACAGCTTGAGAAAAGAAGATAAGTAAAATGTTTATTGTAAATCTTACTCCTCTCGATTCTTATGAAAAGACTTAACCATAAAGACAATTGTAACAGCAAAAGATGGAGGGGTAGATTACAGTCTTCTGGCAAAAAGTTTGAAGGGAAAGGAAGAAGGATGAAGTAAACGAACTGGTAAAGTTTAGGACATGGGGAGGGCTGTGGGAAAGTTACCCAGAACCTGGAGTCAGGGAGATTTATTGGACAGGATGTGAAGGAAAGACTGATTGATGTAAGAGGAGGGTTTGTGGCAGTGGCAAAAGAGAATCAGAGGCAAGAAAATGAGAGAAATAAAGCCAGTCAAGCAAGGGGATAATGGGAAAATTGAAAAAAAAGAAATGTAGAAAAATTCAAATGAAAATCATGAGAATAGACACTAGTTAAAAAGAAGCAAAAAGTGGACAGAAAAGAGAGAGAAATTTCTTGTGAGAAAACTGGAAAATATAATACCAAAAAAAATTCAACAATAAATTGCTGCTGGGAAAGTTCATGAAGAAGACACTAAAACAAAGGCATAAAGACAGGGCACATGGTGGTAAAGTCATTGGAGAAAAAAGAATCTAATGTATATGGGAAATCAAATAATACAAGAGATTGCACTAACAGTCCACAGTGTGGTTTGGTGAAAAACAAACTCACAAATATGTGAAAGTATCATACAGAACTAAGATAAGTGGCGAGAACGAAAAAAAAAAAGAAAAAAAGTGGTGTCAAATTCACAAATAAATCAGTGAAAGCTGGTCAGAAAAAAGCTCTGCAGTGTGATGAACCATAAAGAAAGCATTATCTGATAGTTCGTAAATAACACTGAACCTGTCGAAGCATGTGGAAATCAGTAACAGAAATCAGTCTTGCCTTCATGTCCCATCCAGTAAGTCTCCCCTAACCCGGGGTGTGGGCAACTTTTCCATAATCCTCTCATCCTAAACCTCACCAGCCCTTTTCCTTCATCTCTCTTCTTTTCCCTTCAACTTTTCGGCCAGAAGGAGAAAGCACTGGCTTTGAAAGCTTGAGCATTTTTGTATGTTTTATATGTGTTTTCCCATGACACAACTTGGTGAGAAGATATTTTTATCTATACAACTAGCTTAGTGCCTACTGCTTCACTCACATAGACTTTATGGCATGCAGGGACTTTTTTTTGTTTTGTTTTTATTTAATCGAATTTTTGTGTTGTGCACACACTGCAACACCTTCTAAGCTTTTCACACTAATTAAGGCAATATAAGCATGGTCTTTGCCAAATGTACTTCTGACTAAAAAGTGATTTGGTAGGTGGAGTCCAAAGTTATTGTTAAACATGCCTTTTGTGTTCTTATGGAGATATTTCAACACCAACTTTCATCCCCTAACAAATATTTGTTTACGTCTAACGAGAAGTGAAGTACCAATTTTCGAAAATTCAGCTTTAAAATTTTTAATGTAAGAAAATATTTTCTTAAAAATTTTCAACCCCTATTGCACTCCCGTAGGGGTAGAATTTCCAGAAACTCTGAAACATGTTTTTTTTTATTTCTAACTGAGAAGTCAAATACCAATTGTCTTAGATGTAGCCCTAAAAATCCTTTTGTGCTTCTTTAGTAATTATTTATTTTCAAAAAAACTTCCACCCACAATTTCACTCCCTTAGTGGTTGAATTTCCAAAAATGCTGAAACTGGTTTTTATTATTTTCTGACTAAAAAACCAAATATCAGTTTTCATAGTTCTAACATCAAAATTCCCTTAACACTAGAATGGTGGAAGAGGTCAGAATGACCCCTGTCATACATTTTTCGTTCATTGTCATATCAATTTATTTAATGAAATTATATGAATTTTTCTAATTTTTTCTCCTCTTCCTGAAGATGTTTTAGTATTTACAAAATATTTTAATTTTCTTTGCCATTTCATTCAGTATACCTAGAATGGTGGAAGGGACCGATGTGACTCCATTGTAATTTCTCTTCCGAATAGAAGTAAATTATCCAACAATACAGTGACAACAGTGGACAGTAATGCAGAGCAGTTGACATGAGCACATTCCAGTCCACCACAGCTTATGTTGTGTCACTCAGCCAGTCTTTGCCCATGAAACACGTTTTCGAACATGTATCGTCAGCGTGGGCTTTGAGATGAAGAAGTGTTACATCTCTTAGAGAATTCCAAAGTCGAATCAGAAATTGATTTCATTGATGAAGATGATGATTGTGTACCTGACACAAGTGAAGATGAAGACATGGTGAACGAGGGGCGATTAGTGGAAAAGGATTCAGATGGTGATATACGTCTATCATCACCTCTTTCACCACAGTAGGTACAGTTGGAAGTCTCTACAAAGATGATTGCAAGGGATGGAACTGTGTGGGAGAAGGCAGTCAGCTGTGAATGTTCTGAAGGAGAGAAGAGGTCCCACTGTTTATGCCTGGTGCTACATCTCCAATGCTTGAAAAGTTCTAAAAACCTTGACTGGACTCTGTCACTTGAGGAACTGGAGAAACTGATGGCCATCTTGTATGATCGGGGTGTATTGTGCACAAAAGGTATGTCTATGGATGATCTCTGGTCTCGCACTCTTGGGGGCCTGCTTTTATCCAGAGCATTATGCTGCGGGACGGATTTCAGGAGCTTCTCAGATTTCTCCATTTTTATGAAAAATCAACCTGCACTGAATGCCTGGCAGCCAACAAATACGCTCTTGTATCTGAAATTTGGGGAAAGTTCATTGAAAACAGTATTCGCACTTACCGCTGTGAAGAAAAATAACCATTGATGAGCAACTGTTACCAAACAAACCAAGATGCAAGTTTACTCAATTCATGTGCAACAAACCAGACAAATATGGTCTCAAATTCTGGTTGGCTGTTGATGTAACAACAAAGAATAAATGTAATGTTTTCCCATGTTGTTGTTGTTGTTATTGTGGTCTTCAGTCCTGAGACTGGTTTGATGCAGCTCTCCATGCTACTCTATCCTGTGCAAGCTTCTTCATCTCCCAGTACCTACTGCAACCTACATCCTTCTGAATCTGCTTAGTGTATTCATCTCTTGGTCTCCCTCTATGATTTTTACCCTCCATGCTGCCCTCCAATGCTAAATTTGTGATCCCTTGATGCCTCAAAACATGCCCTACCAACCGATCCCTTCTTCTAGTCAAGTTGTGCCACAAACTTCTCTTCTCCCCAATCCTATTCAATACCTCCTCATTAGTTACGTAATCTACCCACCTTTTCTTCAGCATTCTTCTGTAGCACCACATTTAGAAAGCTTCTATTCTCTTCTTGTCCAAACTAGTTATTGTCCATGTTTCACTTCCATACATGGCTACACTCCATACAAATACTTTCAGAAACGACTTCCTGACACTTAAACCTATACTAGATGTTAACAAATTTTTCTTCTTCAGAAACGATTTCCTTGCCATTGCCAGTCTACATTTTATAACCTCTCTACTTCGACCATCATCAGTTATTTTACTCCCTAAATAGCAAAACTCCTTTACTACTTTAAGTGTCTCATTTCCTAATCTAATTCCCTCAGCATCAACCGATTTAATTTGACTACATTCCATTATCCTCGTTTTGCTTTTGTTGATGTTCATCTTACATCCTTTCAAGACACTGTCCATTCCGTTCAACTGCTCTTCCAAGTCCTTTGCTGTCTCTGACAGAATTACAATGTCATCGGCGAACCTCAAAGTTTTTACTTCTTCTCCATGAATTTTAATACCCACTCCGAATTTTTCTTTTGTTTCCTTTACTGCTTGCTCAATATACAGATTGAATAACATCGGGGAGAGGCTATAACCCTGTCTCACTATTTCCCAACCACTGCTTCCCTTTCATGCCCCTCGCCTCATATAACTGCCATCTGATTTCTGTACAAATTGTAAATAGCCTTTCGCTCCCTGTATTTTATACCTGCCACCTTCAGAATTTGAAAGAGAGTATTCCAGTTAACACTGTCAAAAGCTTTCTCTAAGTCTACAAATGCTAGAAATGTAGGTTTGCCTTTTCTTAATCTTTCTTCTAAGATAAGTCGCAAGGTTAGTATTGCCTCACGTGTTCCAACATTTCTACGGAATCCAAACTGATCTTCCCCGAGGTCCGCTTCTATCAGTTTTTCCATTCGTCTGTAAAGAATTCGCGTTAGTATTTTGCAGCTGTGACTAATTAAACTGATAGTTCGGTAATTTTCACATCTGTCAACACCTGCTTTCTTTGGGATTGGAATTATTATATTCTTTTTGAAGTCTGAGGGTATTTCGCCTGTTTCATACATCTTGCTCACCAGATGGTACAGTTTTGTCAGGACTGGCTCTCCCAAGGCCCTCAGTAGTTCCAATGGAATGTTGTCTACTCCCGGGGCCTTGTTTCGACTCAGGTCTTTCAGTGCTCTGTCAAACTCTTCACGCAGTATCTTATCTCCCATTTCATCTTCATCTACATCCTCTTCCATTTCCATAATATTGTCCTCAAGTACATCGCCCTTGTATAAACCCTCTATATACTCCTTCCACCTTTCTGCCTTCCCTTCTTTGCTTAGAACTGGGTTGCCATCTGAGCTCTTGATATTCATACAAGTCGTTCTCTTATCTCCAAAGGTCTCTTTAATTTTCCTGTAGGCGGTATCTATCTTACCCCTAGTGAGACAAGCCTCTACATCCTTACATTTGTCCTCCAGCCATCCCTGCTTAGCCATTTTGCACTTCCTGTCGATCTCATTTTTGAGACGTTTGTATTCCTTTTTGCCTCCTTCATCTACTGCATTTTTATATTTTCTCTTTTCATCAATTAAATTCGATATTTCTTCTGTTACCCAAGGATTTTAGCCCTCGTCTTTTTACCTATTTGATCCTCTGCTGCCTTTACTACTTCATCACTCAAAGCTACCCATTCTTCTTCTACGGTATTTCTTTCCCCCATTCCTGTCAATTGTTCCCTTATGCTCTCCCTGAAACTCTCTACAACCTCTGGTTCTTTCAGTTTATCCAGGTCCCATCTCCTTAGATTCCCACCTTTTTGCAGTTTCTTCAGTTTCAATCTGCAGTTCATAACCAATAGATTGTGGTCAGAATCCACATCTGCCCCTGGAAATGTCTTACAGTTTAAAACCTGATTCCTAAATCTCTGTCTTACCATTATATAATTTATCTGATACCTTTTAGTATCGCCAGGATTCTTCCAGGTATACAACCTTCTTTTATGATTCTTGAACCAAGTGTTAGCTATGATTAAGTTATGCTCTGTGCAAAATTCTACCAGGCGGCTTCCTCTTTCATTTCTTCCCCCCAATCCATATTCACCTACTATATTTCCTTCTCTCCCTTTTCCTACTGACGAATTCCAGTCACCCATGACTATTAAATTTTCGTCTCTCTTCACTACCTGAATAATTTCTTTTATCTCATCATACATTTCATCTATTTCTTCATCATCTGCAGAGCTAGTTGGCATATAGACTTGTACTACTGTAGTAGGCATGGGCTTTGTGTCAATCTTGGCCACAATAATGCGTTCACTATGCTGTTTGTAGTAGCTAACCCGCACTCCTATTTTTTTTATTCATTATTAAACCTACTCCTGCATTACCCCTATTTGATTTTGTATTTATAACCCTGTATTCACCTGACCAAAAGTCTTGTTCCTCCTGCCACCGAACTTCACTAATTCCCACTATATCTAACTTTAACTTATCCATTTCCCTTTTTAAATTTTCTAACCTACCTGCCCGATTAAGGGATTTGACATTCCACGCTCTGATCCGTAGAACGCCAGTTTTCTTTCTCCTGATAACGACGTCCTCTTGAGTAGTCCCCGCCCGGAGATCCGAATGGGGGACTATTTTACCTCCGGAATATTTTACCCAAGAGGACGCCATCATCATTTAATCATACAGTAAAGCTGCATGTCCTCGGGAAAAATTACGGCTGTAGTTTCCCCTTGCTTTCAGCCGTTCGCAGTACCAGCACAGCAAGGCCGTTTTGGTTAATGTTACAAGGCCAGATCAGTCAATCATCCAGATTGTTGCCCCTGCAACTACTGAAAAGGCTGCTGCCCCTCTTCAGGAACCACATGTTTGTCTGGCCTTTCAACAGATACCCCTTCGTTGTGGTTGCACCTATGGTACGGCCATCTGTATCGCTGAGGCACGCAAGCCTCCCCACCAACGGCAAGGTCCATGGTTCATGGGGGGAGGATTTCCCATACTTCAGCAAAAACACGCATAGAAAGAAACATCCACTTGGAGAGTATGTCATTCTGCGTCTCATGGAGCCATTTGTAAATCAAGGAAGAAATGTGACCACAGACAACTTCTTTATGTCTCTTCAGCTTGCTAAAAAACTCAAAGACAAGAAAACTACATTAGTTAGTGCAATGGACAAGACCTGCTGTAAAATCCTCGACGAAGTAAGGAAGCTGAATGCTGAAATACACTCCACCACAATACTGCACAATAGTGGCAACACAGACTCCACCTTGAATTTATACCAAGGAAAGAAGAATAAAAACGTCATTCTTCTTAGTACGCTGCATGCTGAAGTAGCGATAAGTAAGGAAGGAAAGAAAAAACCTGAAACCCTAACATTCTACAATGCGACGAAGTACGTGGTGGACATGGTCGCGTAAATTACTACAAAGGTTGCATGTAGGAGGAGATAGCCAATGCATGTCTTCTACAACATACTGGACATGGTGGCAATAAATGCATGGGTCATCTATAACATAGCAATGACCAAGAAAATGGAAAGGAAGAAGTTCCTACTTCAACTGGCAAATGAACTCAAGGGAACAAAAGAGCAAGATCATCAGGCAAAGGAAGAGGATATGGGACTGAAATAACACCTAGAAAGCAGAGGAAGTGCCAAATCAGCCTCTACAAAGGCAGCAAGAACAGCAAAAACTCTGTAAAGTACCTCTAAGCCGTGTGTGGAGAAATTGCAATGTCAAACAGAAATCACCAGTGCTAAGTGCATCTAGCAGTTTCAAATGACTTGAGTGAAAAGTAATGTAAAGCTGTTTGAGAACACACGTGGTAGTAAAATGGACCAAATATACTAAATATGTCTGGAAGGTTGTGTGAATAGTTAATAAATTAAAATGTATAGTTAAGAAACTTGTTAGGAGTAGCAACAATAAATTTTTATGATACATTGTTGTTCAAATAAATTATTAATTATTATTTATAATTGTAAATAACTGTTGTGATTACTAGAAATAAAGTATGCATTAACAAACACTAAAAAAAGTACTTGTTTATGTCAAATATGAAAATATTTTATGTGGGTTCAAAATAACCCCTTTCCGCCATTTTAGGAATGTCAGAAGCTCTGCCGTTCTAGTGTTAATAGCAACATACTTTATTAAAGCCTTTCATCTCCTATTTCAGAAATTCCCTTCTTATACTTCAAGTTTTTATCCTTAGCAGTTTGGGTTGAGCAGTGATGAGTCAGTGAATCAGTGTGACCCTATTTCACCCCCTAAAGGATTGAATATCCAAAAACAATGAAACAAGTATTTTTCTGTTTCTTACTGAGAAGCCAAACGGCAATTTTCAAAGATTTAGCTTTAAAAATGCTTTCACAGTGCAATTTTCATAAAACATTTCACCCTCTTAGGGATTGAATTTCCAAAATTGTGACTTTCATATTTTTTATTTCTAATAAAGAAGCCAAATACAAATTGTCATAGATTTAGCTTCAAAAATGCTTGCACAATGAAATATTTCCATAACAACCTTCAGCCCCCATTTCACACCCATAGGGGTTGAATTTCCACAAAGAGAGAAAGATATATATTTTTTATTTCTAACTGAGAAGCCAAATTTAAATTTTCATAGATTTTGCTTTAAAAATACTTTCATAATAAAATATTTCCATAAAAAATCTCATCCACTATTTCACCTCCTTAGGGGTTCAATTTTCAGAAGCACTGAAACACGTACTTTTTTTATTTGTAACTGAGAAGTCAGACACCAATGTTCATAGATGTAGCTTTAAAAATACTTTAGTAGTTCTTTAATAATGACATACTTTCAAAAAAATGTTTCATATGTAAGTAGGCTGTTTATGTTTTCTTATTGGCAATGTTACATAGCGCTCTGTATGAAAATCACTGGCTGTGCTGTGTGCAGTCTGTGGCTAGTTTGCACTGTTGTCTGCCATTGTAGTGTTGGGCAGCAGCAGCTGGATGTGAACAGCACATAGCGTTGCGCAGTGCCTTCTGTAGTTTAGATCTTTTATTTAGCTGGCAGTAGTGGCACTCACTGTATTGCAGTAGTTCAAGTAACCAAGATTTTTGTGAGGTAAGTGATTTGTGAAAGGTATAGGTTAATGTTAGTCAGGGCCATTCTTTTGTAGGGATTATTGAAAGTCAGATTGTGTTGTGCTAAAAATATTGTGTGTCAGTTTAAGCACAGTCGTATAATTTTTCTAAGGGGACGTTTCATATGTCGACCCTTAGCCGAGGATACCTCACTGGAATCCTCTGATTTTTTTCTTGTAGTTTATGTAATTAGTGTAGCTATTGTTTATTGCTAGCACGTAATTGTAGAGAGAATCTCCTTTGTAGTTGCAGTCTTTCATTGTTGTACAGTAAAACAGTTGTGGCATGCATGTAGATTTGCACCAAGTATTTTGCAGCTGCGCTTGCAATTAACTAGATATTATTTTCAGTGCTATGTTAATGTGTTTTCTTATTTTGCTCTTCAAATTGTGCTTTTCTGTGTTGTCGTGTGAAATATTGTGACAATAATGGCGTGTGAAAAACGTAACACTAGGCTCCAAAGTAAACTGAGAAATGACAGTGAAGACGAAAGCAGTGTGTTAGCGCCACCGAGTAATGAATGAACTAATGTTCAAAGTAGTAATTTGGTAATTGTGCATAGGGAAATGGAGCGGGCAGCAAATAATGGTGTAGACAGTGAAACAATTAGTGAACAGGGAAGCACTATCGATCGATTGGTCAGCAACAGTTCGCCTCAGGAATCCGAAATGACAGGGCACAATCTTGCAAATACTGTAGATTCAGGTTTTGGGTCCTCACCGTTTTCTCAAATAAGTCAAGACACATTTTCTGCTTGTCAAAATGTGAATGTTGCCAGTGCAACTTCACTGCCGAAAAGCACTGAGGAACATGTTTCAGACACCAGTGCATTGTTATTACAGTTAATGCAACAAATGGGACAAAGGCTACAAAAGTTAGACACAACGCTTGAACAAAATCAGAAACAAATGGGACAAAATCTTCAAAAGTTAGACACAATGGAACAACACCAGAGACAAACACAGCAACAGTTAGATGCAATGGAACAAAATCTTCACACCACGCTTGAACAAACACGTGAAGATTTAACTACTGAGTTACATAACATTGAATCGAAAAGTCAAAAAGTCTGTAATAACGTAAAAACACAAATTTGTGAGCATTTTCAACCTATTCTTTCATGGCATGAAAATGCATTACAGAATCACGAAGCAGCCATAAAAGAACCGCATACCATTGTTCATGAAAATCATGAGACCTTGTGGGCTAAAATTGACTCAGTTGCATCTATCGATTTGGTTACGCTACTTGCTAAAACTCAGGAAAACTTAAAGAACACAGTAGATACGATTTCAACACAAATGGACACTCTGAAACTTGGTTCAGAAAAACACACTGAGGAAATAAGTACGCTATCGGATCAGTTCACTAACTTATCTGCAAAGGTAGATGATGATCTGAATGACACAAGACCTGTAGCCATCACTGACACAAAAGAGTATGAACAAATTAAGAAATTCAAACAAAATCAGAATCAAATTAATACGCAATACAAAAGAGAAATTCGGGAAGTACAAGATCAGTTGGCACAAGTAATACAAAAATTACATATTTCAGAGGACACTCGCGCTCCAACACGGGAAGAGGAACTTAGAAATATGGAAAAGCCACAAAATAATAACACAGGGCATTTCGGAAATTATGAAAGAAATTGGCAAGGTGCACCGAATTTTGAGATGGAACCGCCGACACAACGTAACAATGACCGATATGCGACTCGCCGACATGATGATTTTGACTATAAGCTGTTCATTACTACACGTAAATTTAAAACATTTAAGAATTCTGGCAATGACATTCATCCACAAGTGTGGCTCCATCAATTCTCTCATTGTTTTCCTCCCAACTGGTCATTAGAGCACAGATTAGAATTTATGTGTGGCTATTTAGAGAATGAACCAGCTGTAAGAATGCGATCGGTCATTCACGATTGTCACAGCGAAGGAGAATTTTACCATGCCTTCCTCTCAGCATATTGGTCTCAAGCTACACAAGACAAGAGCATCATAATGATGAAACATTTCAAACAATCTGAATTTTCCAGTCTTGTGAAATATTTTGAAGACATGTTGCACAAGAATCAGTACCTGTCAAACCCATACAGCCCCTCAGAACTCATCTGCATTTGCTTAATCAAATTACCTGAACATTTATGACATATTATATTGGCAGGACATTGCAAAGACGATATTGAAGCTTTTAAGGGACTCTTACAAGAATTAGAAATTGACACAGACAGTCGCGGGTTGTAAAAACAGGAAAACAATCACTACAGGTCACATCCGTCACAATTACGTGACGACAGAAACAATAACTGGACACGACAAGTCTATTCTTACAATGCAAATTGTGACCAAAATAGACACCACCCATATGACAACCACTGGCAGAGTAATAATAGTTACAGAGAAAGATCGCATTTCCGTAGTAATGAATATGATAGAGATAACCATGGAAACAGACAATATGGGAACCAAAACAATTATTATCAAGGGAGACAAAATAACTTCAGACGCAACAGTTCGGCGCACAGTTACGA
Organism: Schistocerca piceifrons; assembly: GCF_021461385.2. Classification (NCBI taxonomy): domain Eukaryota; kingdom Metazoa; phylum Arthropoda; class Insecta; order Orthoptera; family Acrididae; genus Schistocerca; species Schistocerca piceifrons. The sequence goes on from NC_060140.1 coordinate 877,958,179, forward strand.
TTCAGGGAGAAATTCTCCACCACGTGACGGACAAGGAAGAAACTACGGAATCTACCGACATGACAACAGACGATATGATCGTAACGACAGAGCTGAATTGCATCAGAACTGGTGGGATTCAAACTGAGCAGGGCCCTCTCGGCAAGGTGAATTTGTAGAAGTTAGGTCTCCTAATCCCAATAACAACGCGCGCCAACAAAGAGACAGACAATGACTCACACCGCAGGCAGCCACGTGCGCCGGCTGGCTCAGGGAAAAATTACATAGACGCTAACCTTGAGAAAAATTTTAGCATTCTTTACCGATGTACCATATACCACATGATAATTCCACTGAAGCTGAAACTCTGCGTACTAGGAAGAGTAAAGGTTTACACCACATTTCACATGTAAAACCGTTTATTGAAAGATAATCTACTTTTTAACTTTGTCTTTGCCATAAAACTTTTCACTTCACATTTCTAGTATGCATTGTCAGACTTAGAAACTGTTACCATGCAACAATGTTTGAAGTTAAAGATCCAATCAAGAACCAAGAGAACTTATTTAAACAGAAATTACGAATGCATTGTTATAGTGAACAGACGTCACAGTGTTATTGTGTGTGTACATTCTTGCTTGTTAGTTGCACGATTACGTAACGACTATAAGGCTTACATACTTAGAACATATACTGGTACTGCTAATGAGATTTTAATGCAACATTTTGGTTTACTTGAAAATACATTCTGGATTTAAAGTACTTTCTGTGAGATACCAGATGACACAGTGGTTAGTTTATGTGACAGCTACACGATTGTATCATGACACTACTAATGAGTGACAATATACAATGTTGCTTTTGCGGTGTTTCTGTTTCATATCTGCACAGTTTATCTGTCTATTCTGGAAAGTAAAACATGTTTTAGTAGTAACTTTTGTGGTATAGCTACAATGAGACTGCCTTTTCCATAGCACAACAATACGTTACAGCACAGTACTTTCTTCATCACGGCAATAAGCGTAATAACTAAGATATCTATACACAAAGCATTTCACCTTGGTTTATCATGAGGTAAGTACATGGACTTTTGCGGAACTTAGCTTTCGGAGGACAATAACTACGACACTTCCACAGAGATTATCTTACAACAAGACGCACAGTTTAGCGCTACAGTACACGTATTTGAGTGATTAATTTTGTACTTAAAACATTTATTTTTAAAGATATTTGAAGTACAATGATAAAAAGGTTTTCTGTGATACATTTCATTCCATTGCTGTAATCTGTAACACCTGAGGGTATAATTACATTAATCCTCAGGGGGTACATGCCTACTTTGTGTACCATGTGTTTGGCAAGCACAAGGAGCCCTAGCTAATATGGTATTTGCTTATACAACTTTACACATCGGTACCATATTTCTCTAACACACAATTACACAGCTATCTGATCATTTAACTGAGAGAGACAAACATTTTTTTACTACATCAGTGACACATGTTTACACAATTACACAGTTGGATAATTTCACACTTATGAAACTGTATTTTGTCTGTACTTTGTGAACTGTTCATATTTTTTCAGAACCATTGTGATACTATGAGAGCTTTGAATTATGTATTTGGTATGAGATCATGATTTTTAAAGTACGTTTGAGGTAGATGACACTATTGAAATGAGCAGAGAATTTTTTTTAGGTTTTGACATTATTGCAGAAAACTACGACGTTTTTGAGATTTGACTGAGGTGTTATGCTGTTATTATTACGATGACAATGTGTATTATGCTGTTGAGGTATGTTTATGATCAATAAGCTGATGCTATATGAGGAATTTGATTATGCTACGTATTTATTATGATGAAATATTGAAGTGTTGTCGCAAGATTGACGTGTCGACGAATATGTATATGTGTAATAAGGTAAGGAGTAATGAATAGTGGTTAGGGACTCTGACTTGTGAAAAAGGATGTTGGAAACCAAGAATCGTACTTTAAGAGTTATGAAATGTGTGTAAATGCGTGAATGTATCACAATGCCGGCAAAAATTATTTGGGCACTGTTACATTCATAAGATTTTGTTTCTACACATTTGCCACGCAAATTCTCGACCCGTGAAATTTTGTATATGAGACTGCCGCTGTAGTGCAAACTGGTGTTGTAAATATTTCAGTAAGAAAGTTAAGTGACCTCCACGTAATGCGTCATGGGCACGACGCATTACATGGGCAGCTGCGCGACAGTCGCCTGGAAAAAAGCCATTAGTGTGTGCCTTTCAGAGGCACAGGTGAAAAAAAGAAAAAGGGGCCATTATTCTCGTTGTTGACATTCCTTTGTAGAAAGCATCGCAAATACGACACACTCAAACTTGAAAACATATGATTACACTGTGGAGCTCTTAATTTATGATATTTACTGAAATGCCTAATGAAATGATGAGAAACATTTTACATTTATTGTCTTTCTAGTTGAGAGATTCTTTTGCCTTTGGAGACACCATATGGCTAGTGAATGGCGTTTCACGCCTTGCTTTGCCTATTTTGTTTAATATCTAGTTTCTAGCTGCACTGCAGCATTGGTTAATATAAAATTTTATAGATGTACTAATATAGATATTTTCTGTCTACAGATCCAGTAAATAATAATTTTGTGATACTTCCAAAAAAAAATGAGAGAGCACAAAAAGACATATCCCTTCACAGGAACTGCATACATAATTTTCTTTTCAAGTACTTGGTAATTTCTTTTGTAGAATAAGTTTTTATGGTGCACCACTTTAATAACATAGACATTAAGATGTGAATAGACATTTCCCTTATTTAAGTTAGCTTAAGAGGGGGTAGACTATATAAGAGAATGAGTTGCGATGCATTGGAAGAAATGCATTGAGAAGTTATACGAAAAAAGTACAGAAAGCAGGTATAGATAGGACTTTTTGGAAATAATGAAGAACGAAGGGAGATCTCCAAGAAGTAAAGAAAGTTTTGTTTGCAAAATACTGCAGTAAAACAAACCCTGTCCTTTCCTTGTGTTATTCCACAATGTGTTTGTGTACCCTTGGGTATTTGTGTTCTTCCTGTCTTTATGTGTTTCTCTGATGAGAGTTACATTGTAGAATTTTTCTTATAATATGTTATTTACTTTGTAAAGATGTTTAGACATTATTTATTCTGTTTTGTTTTAATGCTCATGTGTGAAGTTGATGTTTCAAAAGTTATTCTGATCTTTTATGTATTTACTTATGTCACAATTCCTGTAACACTGATGTATATGTTTATTTCTATTCTTTTGTAAAGCCCCTATTACTACAAATGTTATCTGTATTATTACGTTTTCAATGATGTATTTTGTACCTTTGTTATTGTGTTCTTATGTTATAAAATTGTAATTGATACCAGTTCATCAAATTAAGTAACTTGTAAGTTACATTTCACTGCACATGTTTCTGTTGGTCATAGTATATGGACAATATGTGAGAAGTAGGGACTCATAGTGTTTGCACGTGTGTTAATAATTCAGCAAGAGACTGGACAACAGCATTGCTGGTTCTAAGGACAATTAAAAAAAAAAAAAAAATTTGTGAGTGCACAAGTGGTGGTTTATGGACTTACTATATTGTCCGCAAGACTCTTCGATGGTGATTGTGCACCTGCACAGTCGCAACAGATGGTTGCTGGCTGTCTCTACAAGGACTACAGTGGGTCTGTATCTTTGATGATCCACCAATACCATTATTTCTACAAGGACTGCAGTGGGTCTGCACCTCTGGTAGCCCACCAATACCATAATCTCTACCAAGACTACAGTGGGTCTGCTCTGTGATGACCTACCTACCAATACTCTTCAAAATTTCGACTGACTCTGCTGTGGGTTTGCTCTGTTGTGGACCAATACCTGTCTGCATGTCAAGAGTCAGCACTGTCTTTCCGTTGGAAGGACAACACTACTTCTTCAAGACTGCATGGAAATCCACTACTTCCGTGTGCATTTTCTTTTACTGCTCAGACTTTGAGAAAAAAAAAAAAAAAAAAAACACTGCAATTTTACTGTGATTGATGATCAGGACTGTCTTTATGGACTGTGAGAAAATTTTAGCTTTTGACCAACATGGTATCAATAAGTGTATGCATTTGATTTCTTTGTTATTGTAATTGTGAAAAAAATTTTAACAAATATGTATTGGCCAGTGCCCCAAAAAAAATTTGTAAAATTTTTTGTGGGGAGCATGGGGGCTATGTAAGTAGGCTGTTTATGTTTTCTTATTGGCAACATTACGTAGCGCTCTGTATGAAAATCACTGGCTGTGCTGTGTGCAGTCTGTGGCTAGTTTGCATTGTTGTCTGCCATTGTAGTGTTGGGCAGCAGCAGCTGGATGTGAACAGCGCGTAGCGTTGCGCAGATGGAGGTGAGCCGCCAGCAGTGGTGGATGTGTGGAGAGAGATGGCGGAGTTTTGAAATTTGTAAGACTGGATGTCATGAACTGCTATATATATTATGACTTTTCAACACTATTAAAGTAAATACATTGTTTGTTCTCTATCAAAATCTTTCATTTGCTAACTATGCCTATCTGTAGTTAGTGCCCTCCGTAGTTTATATCTTTTATTTAGCTGGCAGTAGTGGTACTCGCTGTATTGCAGTAGTTCGAGTAACCAAGATTTTTGTGAGGTAAGTGATTTGTGAAAGGTATAGGTTAATGTTAGTCAGGGCCATTCTTTTGTAGGGATTATTGAAAGTCAGATTGCGTTGCGCTAAAAATATTGTGTGTCAGTTTAAGCACAGTCATGTATAATTTTTCTAAGGGGACGTTTCACATCCACCATTTCACCCCCATAGTGTTAAATTTTCAAAAATGTTGAAACACATATTTCTTTAAATCTGACCAAGAAACAAAATACCAATTTTCATAAGTCTAGCTTACGAACCCCTCCCCACCCCCCCCACCCCCCACACTTTCTCCATTCTATCCCAGTTTGCACCCACTAATTCCACCATCCAATCACATCTGCTGCCCCCCTTCTTCACATTTATCCACCCTCAGACCTGCTACCAGTACCCACAGTAATATACATTTTTTTATAAGTTATTCTTTACTTCGATCCCTGTGACTTCTCGCCAATTTTAGTGAGTTTTTGCCTTTTGCTTTTGTCGATTCCCTCAGGTTTCATCTTGTTTCCGCCTTTTGCATTCATGTCGTCCTTTTCATGAATTTTCACACGTATTTGGGTGTATTTTTGCAAAATTTTTTGGACTTAATCCTACATTATTTACATAATTTTTTGCATTTTTACACTACCATGGATCCTTACTCCTTCCATCTGTGTCAATAAAGAAAAGTTTCCTTATCCCTAGCCAGATCCCAGTCCCACATACTGTTCCTGTGTTGTTGCCTGGCTCATGGAATCCCCCCTAATGGCCTTACCATCAAATTACTCCTTTCCAGCTGCCACCTCTCCTTCCACAATGACCTCCACCTGTTCAGATTCTGCCAATCATTAGCCCTCACTAACATAGTCTTGCAAAACCATATCAACCAAGCCCAAACTTCCTTGCAGCACCTTTTCTCCATTCGCAAAATTCTCCTGCTATGCAACCCCAAATTCCTGGAACCCATAATGCACATTGAAACTCTTGCCCTGTAAAAACTTGAACAATATGCACACCACCACCTCAAAAAGCTCTGTACCCTGCTCACTTCCTGCTCCCACCTTAGAGTACCACTGTCCACCACCTTTACAACATCCTCCAAACCTCCATCGTGTCCCCTCATAGCTGACAAACCCTGTCTTGTAGACCTACTACACTTACCCCACCCTCCAAAACTCCCTCCTGCCACCACACAAAATCCAGAACTTAAACAGACCCACAACACAGCCATGAACCTTTCTTCCAGAAGCCTTAGCCCCACAGAAATATCAGTCCTTTCCAAAGGCCTCATCTTTTGCCCCACTCCCAGATTCAATCATGCAGGACTTGTTAAAGACCTCCTTTCCTTCTCCCAGTCCTTACAGTGGAAATACTTTTTCACCACAAACCCTACCAGTCAGACACAAACATAGACCAATGAATAACAGATCCATAATCGTTATCATAGTTAACCACTGAATTTATAAATCCAGTGATGGGTAAAGAGGACTGCGAATAGTAACATTTAAACACTGAACACACAAGGTAAAGTTAATAAGACTATTCTGCCAGTAAAATTGATTTCTAACTGGGCTCATGAATAATGAGAGTGAGTGTGTCTCAATTTCACTTTTGTTGTTATGTGTAGATTTTTGGATGCTGCCTGACTTCCAAGGAAATATGAGCACCCTTGCCCATATTAATAATGAAAGTGGAATTCTGGTTGGCCACTTTGGTACAGGAGAGTGCACTGGTGCTGCTGCTTGCAGTGTGGTTTCAGTTGCCTGAGACTGCAGTTGTATGTGTGTTGCATTTGTGTGAGTGTGTGTGTGTATGTGTGTCTATTGTTGACGAAGGCCTTAATGGCCGAAAGCTATAATTGTGAGTCTCTTTGTTGTGCCTATCTGCGACTCAACATCTTTGCTATATGGTGAGTAGCAATTTCCTCTCTCATAACATATATAGAGATCAGTCAGTCAGTCATTAAGACACTGCATTTTATATACAGAAATTACTTAATACATTTAGGTTCTGACATTCATACCTCCAATCATAAATACCATATTGTGCACTTTCCTCAATGTTTTCATCGGATAGTTTTGGAACATTCTTCACATGGATAATCTACAAGGAAAGCATAGGAATGCTTTAATTCATCTCTTAACCGTTGGCAGTGGAGGTGCAGACACCTTACAAATATTAGAAAATTGTGGACAAGTGATGATAAACCATCTACTACAGATTAATTTAATGGCTGCAAGCTGTATCAGTGTAACCAGTTGAATTAAATACATGCAACACATTTACTTTATAGAGTTATATGAACCAAACTATTGCAAGTAAGACATTGTCACTTCGCTTGTAAGTATTGCCCAACATGTAACCAACATAATAAGAACAAAATATCCCTATTTTCAACTTATCTTTGCACCACGCCAGTAACTCTTCATCCTTCTCTCCTATTGTCAGTCTAAGAAAATGAATAAAAGTTGTGCTAGAAAATTATAGCTGTGATGGGTCTAATGGCTAAAAGTTGTGCTGGAAAATTATAGCTGTGATGGGTCTAATGGCTATACTCATTGCTCTCCTGTACCAAAATGGCCAACCAGAATTCCACTTTCATTATTCATATGGGCAAGGGTGCTCATATTTCCTTGGAAGTCAGGCAGCATCCAAAAATCTACACATAACAACAAAAGTGAAATTGATACACACTCACTCCCATTATTCATGAGCCCAGTTAGAAATCAATTTTACTGGCAGAATAGTCTTATTAACTTTACCTTGTGTGTTCAGTGTTTAAATGTTACTATTCACAGTCCTCTTTACCCATCACTGGATTTATAAATTCAGTGGTTAACTATGATAACGATTATGGATCTGTTATTCATTATAAATTCAGTGATGCCAGTTCATTTTGTTCCAGCATAACACAAAGAAAGATTATTTTAAAGTGAAGGTATTATTTTCATTTCAGCTATTTGTTCATGGCTCAACCTGCACTACAAGTAAACTCTGTTGCATTGTGTTAACATTGGGCTGGACTGACTCTGCATTGTAATTTAAATTTTTTAAGGAATGGATTCAGAATCTAGCCAAGATGGTTACGTCTAGGATGAAAAATTTACACTATCTCTGCAGTCTGGGACATGTTATGTCCTATTTGCCATTTACCACAAAAGTAATTAGTAAAATGCCATTTATTTTGTTAAGAACTGTCTTGCATTGTAGTATGTTGTCATAACTAATGTCATGGCAATATTCTCTCATATCTCCATATTAATGTTCTATGCTGTGATGCTAACTTTTGCATTCAGGGATGACATTTTTGTACTCTTAGCAGAGTATTCTGAACAAAGAACAGTTGTTACAAATTAAAAATTTCTGCCAGAATTCATACCTGGACCTCTTTGTCTTTTGTAGCCCACATGTGTTAACCAAGTGCACTATCTGACACACCTCGTAGACTAATTTTAAGTTTCCTTCCATACCTTCCAAGCTAGAAAAATCACCTCAGTATACCAGTGGGCCTGTGGTTAGGTAAAACCCTCCGCTGTAACCTTTCCCCCCACTGCACTATGCCTGCAGCTAACAGAAGAGCCATTCTTCACCTTAGAAGACACAGAGGAAAACAAGTGACAAGTTGAGACTTTGTGACTGTCCTTGAGGTGTACCAAGGAAGTTAGAATATAGGAAGATGCACTTATGCAAAAACTGTGAAGCCTGACTCTGCCACATCAGTGAGTCTTGGCGAACTATTCATATTGCAGTGCTACTTTTCAGTCTCACTTAAAATAGGAATAAAATGGTCAGCTGCTTTGCCACAATGTACATAATGCTCAACAAGTGAGATCTGGCAATAAAAAATTAATTTTTCAGCTGTCTGATGATGAGTATTCATCCACAAAAGTATATTGCTTCAAAGTATATCGAAGTACGTACACAGAACTGATTGTCAATCCCATACATTAATGCTAAGAAATTGGGTTTAACATATGGTTTTAATGGAGAAATAGTCTACTAAAACTCCTCTTGCTGGCAGACAGACTTCACCTGACATTTGTGCTTGGCATGGATAATGGCATCTCCCCTTTACTTTAACCTCCTTGATATATGCATAGATAGTACACCTAGTAACATGCTTCTCACAAAAGGCATGGAGCTGGGTTTGAGTCCTTTTCTGACACAGAATTTTAGCTTGTCATAAATGTTAAACTTCATTCTTCAGATATACACGCCAAATTTAAACCATTTTTTACCTCCAAAGTGTTAGTCACATTACCAGATCATCTCTAAAATACTGTGTGATTTACACCTGGTTTGCTTCTTCCAAAAGTGACAGTAAGATATTCTGTTAAATATTGTGTGACTCATTATATATTACAGACATTCTGATCAGGGTGCAATCTTCATATTGTATTATTTGCAGAAATACTTTAGAGCCACGATCACATTTAAATATTTATTCTGAATTGATGACCAGTTTCAACAATGCTTTGTTGACATCTTTGGATCTGCAATATGATATAAATATACAGTGCATATAGAGAAATACTTTCTATGCCAGTAGTAACGAAACACATAAGTATAATATTTTACATATAGGTACCATACCTCATCTTTTTCACATTATGCCATATATTTTTTGATAATGTTGAAAATCTAAATAGCTGTACACATGCTCTACCAGGAGATCACAACCCAATCAGCATGTCATTAATAAAAATATCATTTACTATCATGCTGTCATGCAGTTTTTGCCAATTGCTTGCGACCACACATATGCTCATCTAAAGCGATACTGAGTTGGGCACTGTGACAGGCAAGCTACCTGTTACGTCTGCTAGGTGGCAATGTGGTAACAAATGTTCCCGTTTCCATTTGCATTAGATAATTTATACAGTTTCTTATTAGAAACTTGTACAGTAATGAAAGTAGTCCAAATCTGAAGCTAAAGAAAATTGTAGACATTCTATAAAGACTATACAGTAGTAATAGCTCTGAATATTCAAGTACTCATGAAGGAGCAAAATCATCATTTAAGTAATGCACTGCTAAAAAAAAAATAAAAATAAAAATAAAAAAAATGTTATTCTGCAATTTACATATCGCATTTATAGGATTTAAAAGTAATCCAACAAGGATTTTAAATTTTATTGTCAATACACATCATAAGTTCTGCATCAAAAAATTATTTAAAAATAAATGACTACTATAGTATAACACAGGCAACATTTATTCTCATGATTTCTTACTAATTTTTTTTCTTTTCCTAAAGCAATATTCTCTAGAAAGTTCTTCCATTTAGATGTAAGGTAGTTTATTGCGGCTTTATCATTTTTTATTAAGCTACTTGGCATCACAAAATTACAAAGCACTAATGTAGTAATATCCAATAGCAGATACATATGAGGGGCCTGCACCACCCTTGTGGGGCCGCTCGCACTGCCACCCACACCACCTCCGCCAGTCAGCCCGCATGCTATTCATTTGTTTCTTTTGTCAGTTGACTTGACTAAATAGAATTATCAAGTAGTTGTACTTTCCTATGTTGCACATGCGTAAACATCATCGTATTGTATACATTTCTGTCTGGCAGACAGATAGCTAACACAAACATAAGAAAAGTCGCAGCCATTCTATCGATCTCAGTATGTTATTCCGTCTGGCATTTCTTCAAGAAAAGTCACAAGTATTCTACTGTTTTCTTGAACAGAGAACCTTTGAGGTCGACAATGAAGGAGTATCAACTTAAAAGCTTAGCTCTGTTAAACATTCACCCTGACATTGATTGTCCTATTGACAATGTAAATAACCAATTTGCCAGGAAGAATAGGAGCATAGAATTCATCATTTAAGGAAGAGAACCGCAGTTGTAACTTTTTTATATAATAAGATGGCATTGTCTTGTATATGTGTATAATCAGTTTAAATAAAACTTTCTTAAACTTTGCCTGTGACTTTATTATTTCTTATTATGGTAAAAGTAAAGGTAGCTCAAGATATCTTTAGTGCCCTCTCCTTGAGGTTTTTCTGTATCCGCCACTGGTAACATCAGTATACAATCATAACATCCTGACAGAACATTTAAACTCATACAATACACAATTATCTAATGAACAACCTCCAAGACTACATTTCACATGTCTAGATGGCACCATACAACCTGTAATTTTTTTTCTGAATATGACCTTACCATATGATTTTACATGAATGTCAAGTTTTCTCATTTATCTGTATAGTTATTTATTTTTAAAGAACTTCCAGCTCCATGGGTAAAAGTTTTTAAAAATAAATATACAGAGATATGAAATTCATGTAAAATCATATGGTAAGGTCACACTAAGAAAATTTTTTTTACAGATTCAGTGATACATCTAGACATTATGTGACATGAAATCTTGTAGGCTGTTAATTGGATAATTGTATATTGTATGAGTTTAAATGTTATGTCAGTATGTTGTGTTTGTACACTGATATTGTGTTAGTGTTTTGGAATTTTGTGATGCTAGGTACTGTAATAAAAAATGGTCATGTCATACTAAAATACCTTATACATATATGGATGAATTTTCTAGAAAAGGTTGCTGAGAAGAAAACTAAGAAACCATGAAAATAAATGCTGCCTGCCCTATGCTATAATGGTCATTTATTTTTAAATATTTTTTTTCATACAGAACTTGTTATGTGCCATGACTTTAACAATTTAAAATTTAAAAAACTTTATTGTATTGCTTTTAATTTTTGCAGTTTGTTACTTAAGTGATGATATTGCTCCCTTAAGGAAACTTGTATAGTGACATCTATTACTACTGTATAATCTTTATAAAATGTCTACAATATTCTTTAACTTCAGATTTGGACTATTTTAATTACTGTAGAAGTTTCTAATAAGTGAACTGTATAAATTATCTAATTTAAATGCAAACAGGAAAATCTGTTACCACGTTTCCATCTAGCAGACATAAGAGGCAGTTTGCCTGTCACAGCACCCAGCTCAGTACAGTTCCAGATGAGCATGAGTGTGGTCGCATGTAATCGGCAAAAGCTGCATGCCAACGAGATTGTAAATAGTATTTTTATTCATGACATGCTGATTAGTTGTGATCTATCTGGTGGTAGAGCTTGCATTTGCAAACTATTTAGATTTTTAACATTGTCAAAAAATATATATATATCATAATTTGTAAACATGAAGTATGTTACCTATATATAAAACATTATACTTAAGTATTTCATTACTACTGGCATAGAAAATATATTTACATATTAAATGCATATCTATGTCATATTGCAGATCAAAAGATGACAAAAAGTATGGATGAAACCGTTCATTGGTTCAAAATAAATATTTAAATGTGGTCTTGGCTCTGAAGTATTTCTTCAAATATTACATATTGTGTGTCTGTTGCTACTTAAATCCGTGTATGAGGTGTATTTATAAAATTTTAATTATCATCTCAAAACACATAATTTTTTTGTTGTTTGTTGGTACGTGCCTGCAGTCTTGGTACACATTGAAATATCCATCCATAGTACCATAGCATGCCACTAGAGGAGCCAAAACGAAATGACACAGCCCATTGCTAAAGTGGAAGGAGTTTTGTGCAGTAATTCATTTTCTGCATTTGAAGGGGAACAACACTGCAACACTACATGCTGAGATAGTGGAAGTGTATGACAAAAATGCAACACCATATAAATACATTGGTTAGATGGTGCAAATACTGCTAGTGCGTCAAGCAAGTCTGAATGACAAAGAACAAAGCTACAGCTCATGTCTGTGAAGAACTAGGAATCAAAGGAGAAGTGGGATCCCTGGTAGTTGGAGACTGACATATTTCAGTTGAAGTGACAGTGGAAAAATCAGTCAGGAATCAGTATTCAACACCTTGCATGATGCTGTGAATGTGATACAGGTCACAGCCCACTGGGTTCTGTGTTTGTTCACACCCTTACAAAAAGCCCATGGAAGTGAGGCAGTAGTCAAAATGTTGTAGCTGTGTTACACCAATCCATATGACTTCTTTAGCCATCTAATTACCATGCATTAGTGCTGGTTTTATCACTATGATCTCAAGACAATCGAGAAAAGCAGTGGAAAAATGTGAATTCACCACTGCCAAAATTGGCCCAGCTCAGTTTGCACAGAATGTGAGCTCTGTTGCTAACTGAACAGTCCAGTTCCTGAAAACTGATTAAATTGTGATAAAAATTTACTAGAGGAGAACTGACATGATCCTGCTCATGGGACCACATGTAAGTGCTCTACTAACAAATTGTTATTGCAGTTTAATTAATTTTCAACAGTCAGACCTTTTAATTAGTAGTAGAACTCACATCCATTAGCCATATTTGCTTCTAACAGTTACTGAGTGCCCATAACTAATATGACCATGAGCAAAATAATTATTGTGGGTATGTACTACTAATGACTAGAAAGTTATAGAATAATGGCAGTTCAAGTTTCACAATGATTTATACTTCTTACACGTAGATTGTGTAGTGTAACATATCTCTTTGGTAAAGTGATGTGTTACCCAATATCTACAACCAACAATAGTGGCCGTGACAGGTAAAAGTATTTTTATTAGCTAAGTATAAGGGACAATAAAAATGTTTCCATTTAAGGGCATTGCTGCAGCATATATGCAACATAGTGTGACTCTGAAGAGAGTGGAAAAGCACCAGCATAGTCAAAAGATTAGTGTCACAATCATGGCTTTCTGATGTGCATGCGATAAATGCAGAAATGTGAACTACGGTGACACTCTTACCAGATGTGTCCAAACATGACCAACATGCTGTTATTCTTTTCTTGGCTGCCAGAGGACAAACACCGGTTGACATCCATCAGAGAATGAAGAATGTGAATGAGGCAGCAAATCTGTCAAAAACCACTGTTGTGGAATGGTGCACCAAGTTCATGATAATGCATGCCTCCATATCGCAAATGTCGTAACACAGAAATTACGCCAACTCAAGTGGGTGACATTCGAGCACCTGCCTTATAGTCCTGATCTTTCCCTATGTGACCATCATGCCATTGATACCTTAAAAAAGGCCCTAATGGCTTGGTGGTTCTTGTCAGACGTCGATGTGTAGCATTCAGTTATAGACTATTTCATGCAGCAGGACACAATGTCTTCCCAAGCAAGTCTCTTCAACCTGGTGCATCAGTGGGACGATTGCCTCAGTGCTCACAGTGATTTTACCAGATTTTCACACCTAATCTGCAGTGTACAGCCTTTGAACTGAAACTTTCTGATCACACATTACAGCTTAAAATCACAAACTGTGCAGTTGTTCTGTTAATGTTTGTGCATTTAAGCTAGTATGGATGGACATTGCATGACTTCTAGGTGTAATGACAAAAGCAACTTTACTATGCCTCACAGTATCTGCTTGCTGGCTTAGCAGTACTCTATGCTGCAGTATCCCAGCTTGAAGTAGTGGGATGTGCCAGCGAATAATAAAGCACACCATGACAATATATCAAAGTTTACAGATTCCAGCACATAGCTGCAGTGGTGAAGAAGTCCACATTAATAAAACCTACAAGGTCTCTTTGAACATTATTTTAAAATGGAGCAGTTTGGAACTTAACACTAACAGTGCTCATAATCTGAATATAAGCTTCACTCACAGAAATCCAAGTCAAGGTACACTTCAACTTCAGGTTTTGGGGATAGATTTATAGCCTGAGGAGCTGTTTCAGGGGATTTTGATTGTAAGGTTTGTGTCCACAGGTGTTGAAAAGTTGGTGGAGACTCTCAGCCACATAGTCATTATGATTCATGACCCCTGTGGTCTGTGGGATGCATGACAAGACCTGGATTGGTTTTCAGGTTACGTACACTGTGTGTTCCATATGAGTGATACTGAACTCACTGGGAAGAGATTTAGGAAAGGAACATGAGACCTGGTTATAAGTGAAGATTTCCTGAAACGTTACCAGGAGATGACTCTGTGGAAGGGAAGGAAGATCACCATTGGTGGGTAGGTTGGAAATGTTTTAAACAAGATCCTATGTGTGGTTTTGTTATCAGTGGGGAGTGTGACAAAGAAATGTTTCCAATGTACAGCGTGAGTAAAAGAAAGAAGGTCTTTTATAACATCATCATTGTTGAACTTAGGTCGGGCATAAGGTGAGGCCTTTCAAAACTACTGAAATGTCTGCATTCTACAGGGTTAAACTTTTTGGCAGAAAGGTCGACAACAGTGTTACACAATGGGTGGTCGGGAGTAGTGTGTTTTTCATGAAGCGTGGGGGAAGTGAAAGGGGGAATAAGTCAGCAAAGAAGCTATGACAGGGTTTAACAGGAAACAGTGTGTGTGTGTGTGGGGGGGGGGGGGGGGGGGGTTTGGATCAGAGTGATCGTAGGCTCTTTCTTGGCTAGAGGTAATCCCAAGTGGGCATGGAACAGGAGTATCTACATCTACATAGATACTCCGTAACCCACCATACAGCACAGGGCAGAGGGTACCCCATACCATTATCAGTCATTCCTTTGCTGTTCCACTCACAAATAGAGCAAGCAAAAAATGTTATCAGTGGGGAGTGTGACAAAGAAATGTTTCCAATGTACAGCATGAGTAAAAGAAAGAAGGTCTTTTATAACATCTACATGCCTCCACATGAGCCCTAATGTCTCATTTCTTTTCTTCATGATCCTTGTGCACAATGTATGTTGAAGGCAACAGAATCTTTCTGCAGTCAGCTACAAATGCCAGTTCTGTAAATTTTCTCAACAGTGTTCCTCAAAGAAAACATTGCCTTCCCTCCAGGGATTCCCATTTGAGTTCCATAATATGTGCATGTTGTTCAAACCAACCAGTAACAAATCTAGCAGCTGGCCTCTAAATTGCTTCAATGTCTTCCTTTAATCTGACTTGATATGGATACCAAACACTCAAGTAGTACTCAAGAATAGGTTGCACTAGTGTCCTATATGAAGTCTCCCAATAAACTGAAGTCAACCATTTGCTTTTCCAGCCACAACCCTCACATGCTCATTCCATTTCATATCACTCTGCGATGTTACGTCCGGATATTTAAATGACATGACTGTTTCAAGCAGAACACTACTAATGCTGTATCTGGACACTACAGATTTGTTTTCCTACTCATCAGCATTAACTTACATTTTTCTACATTTAGAGCTAGCTGGCATTCATCAAACAAACAAGAAATTTTGTCTAAGTTATCTTGTATCCTCCTACAGTCACTCAACTTCAACACCTTAGTGTGCACCACAGCATCATCACCAAACAACTGCAAATTGCTGCCCCCAAATTTTTGACATATATAAAGAATAATAGTGGTCCTATTACACTTTTCTGGGGCACTTCTGATGATACATGTTTCTCTGATGAACGATCGCCATTGAGGACAACATTCTGGGTTCTATAACTTGAGGACAACAGTCTGGGGTCAATAATTTAAGGAGTATCTGCTGCAGTGTCATCAGATGATGTTAAAAATGCTGTTTCAACAGTTGAAGGCAAGAGTTTCTATTGCAGTGATAACATTCTGGAATATGTGGTCACAGAGTAAAAGGATTTTGTGAACGAAGCAGAGGCTGTCAAGTATGGTTTGAGCTTGGATGGTATGATTATAAAAGACCAGATTGGTGAGGGTGAGGGACTGATGTGGAACTGTAAAGGTAAAGTTTCTTGCAAAAGGACGTGCGATAGTGTGAGATGCCAATTTTAAGGGCAAGTCCATTAGATGGGATACCTTATGTCAGACCAGATTTCAGAAAGAGAATGTGTGATTGGTGTTTTGCTAGGACAAAGGAGAGTTTTCGGAATTGGTAGAGGTAGAATGAGCTGGAATCCATGGTTGACGGTCAGATGACAAAAGGAGTGGACTCAAAAAATATGTAAAAAAGATTGAAAATAATAAGGTGAAAACTCCTTGTTGAAGTGTTATAATAGACATAAATTGTAAGTACTATATAGAGAGCTATGTAGAAAGTTACAGGGAAGGTCAAGAAATGTTTTAAAGAAGCAGATAGTAGTAGGCATGCTCATAAAAAAAGGTAGTTCAATCGAAATAGACCCACATGACTTTAAATAAACATGCCAACCATGCGAAGTGATCATAAATAAGCACATCTGACTGACTAATAGTCAAGATGAGCAGCACAAGTGGAGAATGTGTTAAAAACAGCACTGTAATTAAATGTTTGGAAAGAGGCCATCATCTCAAGATCAGGGAGTTGTAATACAGCTCTTATTAGCATGGTAGGCTGTTACAAGAGCAGGCTATTTATGAGTGCACCTATGACTTCTTGCTTCTTTAAAACATTTTCTGACTGTCCTTTTAAATTCCTGAATGCATAGTACCTACCCTTTATTTCTGTTATAACACTCTGACCATAAATTTTCATCTTCTCCTTTTCAATCTTTTTTTAAGCTATTTTTATCAGTCACTCCTCTTGTTTCCTGACTCAGAATTCACAGATTCTAGCACAGAGCTGCAGCAGTGAAGTAGTCCACATTAATGCCAGCTACATGGTTTGCTTGAACATTATTGCACACTGCAGCAGTTCAGATCTTAGAGAGTAACAGCACTCATAATCTGAACATAAGTATTTCTCATACAAAACCAAGTTAGTGAACGAGGAACATTTCAGTTTTTGAAACCACAATCCTACCTTTCATACATTAATCCACTGTCAGTGATAATTTGTAATGGTCAATGTAAAACACATTCTGCATAATCTCTCATGATATCGTATTTTCTGTCCCCTCATTAACTAACAGTGTTTCATCATGGTCCCCCTGTGAGAAGGGAAGCTCCCAATCTATAATTTACAAGGTTATTTTGTTTCATTCACAGCAGATTCTTTCAACATTTTTGTGTTAGTGTATAGCAGCATAGTAAATTACATTATTCTAACATGTAATATACACATACATTTTCCAATATAGTTTAGATGGTCATATATGAGTTATTGAAATCCTTTGGTCAAAAATTCAGTGTTGATACAAGCATTCACAAGTATGTGCTGATGTTGTGTTACAGCTACAAAATTTTCCATTTTGAGGGGTTTTACACTTGACACACAAAAACTTATTATTGTAAATTTTCTTGACTTAAAGTAGACTGAAATATAAATGACAATTTTCCCATGTACATATATAAAAACATATTTATTTTATTTTTAGCATTATGAAAATGATAATTTACTACTGGCCATAAAAATGACACTTTCAGTTGCAGACAAGGGCAATGAAAAGACTGTTACACATTCAGCAAAGTCTTTTCAGAAAAGAAAAGACACATACACACAAGCTAGCATATCTCATGAACATATGACTGCAATCTCCAGCAGCTCTAACCAGACTGCAACTATCGTGCTCGGGAAAGCAGCAATTTGGAGTGGGGGAGGGATAGCAGGGTACAGGTGAGGGGAAAGAAGAGTGCTCTTTGGCAGGGCTTGCAGGGACTACGTAGATGGCAGCATGACAAGACTAACAGGTGTAGTGTCGGGAGTCTGTGGGATGAAGGGGAAGGGTAGCGGTTGGTGGGAAACAGCAGGTGAGAAAGCAAAGGAACAGGGAAGAGAAAAAGATGGGTCAGTGTGTTGGCAGAGAGTAGTACACAATGAGGATGAGGGGCATGCAAAGTGAGGAGGTAATAAAACTGAGGGGGCAGAAACTGTTGGATGAGAGTGTGGGGACAATAGGTTACCACAGGTAGTTCAGAAAAACTAGTGGTGCAGGGCAGGATCCAGATAGCCTGAAATCAAGCATGTTATGTTCAATTACATGTTAAGCTACAGGATGGTCAACTTTTCTCTTGGCCACAGTTTGGCAGTGGTAATCCATCCTGGTGGATAGCTGGATGGTAGTCAGACCAACATAAAAAGCTGTGCAATACTGGCAGCAGAGCTGGTATATTACACAGCTGCTTTCACAGGTGGTCCAGCCCCTGACGGTGTGGGGTAAGCCTGTGACAGGGCTGGAGTAGGAAGTGCTGGATGGCTGGATTGGGTGGGTGTTGCACCCTGGTCTTCTACAGGGAAATGATACCTGTGGCAGGGACTGGGATTGGGAGTGGCATAGGGATGGACTAAGACATTGTGGAGATGGGGTGGGTGACAGAATACCATTTCAGTAGAGGTGGGAAGGACCTTAGGTAGGATCTCTCATTTCAGGGCATGAGGGTAGTTAATCAAAGTACTGACAAAGATGTGGTTCTGTTTTCCAGCCCAGAGTGGTATTGGTTGATGAAGAGGGTGCTTTGTTGTAACTAGATCTTGGGGTTTCTGGGAGGATTGGAGGTGTGTGGGAATACGGCAAGGGAAATCTATTTGCAGACCAGGTCTGGGGGATAGTTCCAGTCTGTGCGGGTCTTGGTTAGATCTTCAGCATAATGGCAAAATATTCTGTCCTCAGATAGTCAGGCTGTATTGGAGGAACTTTTGGTGTGGAAAAGATGGCACCTGTCAAGATGCAGGTACTATTGGTGGTTGATGGGTTTAATGTGATCTGAGGTGTGGCTGGAGTCATCACAGAGGAGGAAGACAACATCCAGGAAAGTGGAACATTGGGTTGTGGAGGACCAGGTGAATTGGAAGAGAGAGAAGTTGTTGAGGCTGTGAACCAATGAGGACAGAGTGTCTTGGCCCTCAGTCCAGACAATGAAGATATCATCAGTGAACCTGAACCAGACCAGCAGTTCAGGGTGTTGGGAGGCTAGGGCAGTTTCCTCAAGATGGCTTATAAACAGTTTGGTATAGGAGGGTACCCATGGCTGTGCCATAGGTTTGTGTGTACACCTTCCCTTCAAAGCAGAAGTAGTAGTGTGCTAGGATAAAGTTACCAAGACGTATGATGTATGAGGAGTGGATTATTAGGTCTGAAGTCCGAAGAACATTGGGAAAGGTAGTGTTCAATAGAAGCAAGACAAGGGGCATGAGGGATGCTGGTGTACAGGGAAGTGGCGTCAGTAGAGATAAATAGAAATTCACAAGGTGAAGGGCTGGGCATGGCGGAGAGTCAGTGAAGGAAGTGGTCGGTACCTTGACATGGGAGGCTAGATTTCGGGCAATTGGTTGGAGGTGTTAGTAAATGAGGGCAGAAATTTTTTCAGTGAGAGCACAATAACAAGCTACAATAGGGCATCCAGGGATTGGGGGGGTCTGTGGATTTTGGGGACCATGTAGAAGTTGGGTGAGTGGGATTTCATATGGCTTTGGAGGGAATTAGATTCAGGGGACAGGTTCTGGGCAGGGCCTAAGTCTTTAAGCAGGGATTTGAAGTTATGTTGGACTTCAGGACTGAATCATTCTGGTAGAGCTTAAAGGTAGAAGCCTCCAACTATGGTAACCTGCTGTCCCCACAGTTTCCATCCAACAATTTCTGTCTCCTCTGTCTTATCACCTTCTCCCTTTTCACATCCCCTCACTCTCATCATACACTGCTCTCCACCAGTGCACCCACCCATCTTTTCCCCTTTCCTCATCCTTTTCTTTCCCACTCCAAATTTTCTGCTGCTCCCAATGCACACTTTCTTGCCATACAGTCTCCTGAAGTGCATGAGGTGTTTGCGCTTGTGTGAATGTGTGTATGTGTACGTTTTCTTTTTTGAAAAAACTTTGGCTGAAACCTAGATGTGAAACAGTCTTTTGTTGTACCTGTCTGTAAGTCAACATGTCATCTTTATGGTGAGTATCAACCTATCATTTTCCTAATATTGTTGATTTTCCAACATGGTCTATCCATTGCCTCATTTTGCCTAACAGTTAGTCTTCCATCCTACAGTCCTGTGATTTTTTCTTTGTTGCTATTCTTTAAAGCATTACTCTTCTCAATGTCAATTATTTCTCCTCTTCTTTCCTTCATTTCTTCCAAACTGCATATGCCCTGAGTTCCAAACCACACTATATCTATCTCACCCACACACAACATAAGTCTACATGAGTGCGTGGGCTGTTGGTGCAGCATCTCATGCCCCAAATTCTTCTCGCCAATTATCGCCATCCCTATTGATCACATTCCCTCCCTCATCCTCTTGTGTCTTTGTGTGTTATTTCCCACACAAACTTGTGAACCTCGACTGAGCAATCCCGTTTCCCGTCTTCCTTCCCTTTATCCCAAAACGCACATATTCCCGTACCTCATCCATTTCTTTTTTCTGACCTTTTTATGCATTATTGTTTATTTTCACATATTTTTAATAGTTTTACATTTTTGTGCATGCCTGCACTTACTTTTGTGTGTCTTTTTGATATCCAGCTCCCCTCACAACCACCTAATGCCTTCATATGCCCATTTACTCCGTCACTTCCTATTTCCCTGTGTCATCTTTGCCACAATTGATACCTGCTCCATCTTTCTGCACCAGTTCAGAAAAGAATCCCTTTCCCTGTCTAAAACACAGTCCCACACCTGTTCTTTACATGTTGTCTAAAACATGGAATCCATCCCAACCCCCAACCCCATTGCCATCACCATAAAAATTCCTTTCTCTGGATCCCACCTTCTCCTTTCTCAGTGACCTTTTCAGATTATGCCAGTCCCTGGCCCTCACTAACCTGGTACTGCCCTGAACCACCTCTGCTTCATCCACAAGATACTGCTGCTGTGCAATCCTAACTACATATGGCACATCTCTGAAATTGAATCCCTTGCTCTCCAGCACCTGGAAGAGGATTCCAGACACTGTCACCACGCTAAGTTATCTGACATGCTGCATTTGGGCACCACTACCCATCCCTTATCCTACCCACATTGTTCATTCTTGTAAACCCATCATAACACCCAGATCCTGTCTAGCTGGCCATTTCAACTTGACATATCAGCCTAAACTGCCTACCAACTCCACTAAATCCAGATCCAAAACAATCCCAAGACATTGTTCTTAACCTCTCCATCAAAATCCTCAGCCGCATAGATGTTTCGGTCCCATCCAAAGGTCCCACCTTTCGCCCTAAACCCAAACTTAAGCATGTTGGACCTGTCAAAGACCTACACTTCTTTACCCGCTCCCATCAATGGAAGCACTTCTTTGCAATCAATCACTCCAGCCAAGGTCAACCTAAACCCAATACTGAACCCTGCCTCTCCCAGTTTATAACACTATTCAACCGTGATCCTACCCTCCCACATAACACTGCCCAGTCTTCTTCCAGGAATTTCTTACCTCCAACTTGGCCCCATCATTCTTCCCCATGTCCCCTCCTAAGAAAACCAATCCTTTCAGCAGACTAAAGGAAGGCATACAGTCTCAAAACAAATCCTGGCCTAATCAACCTACCCACTGACAAATGTTCCACCCTGTTATGAATCACAGTGACTACCTGGTGGAAGGCCTCTACCAACTGTCTTACCGCTCCATCTACAAACTCTGCCAGAGTGATCCCATCCCAGAAGTCCAACGTAACCTCCAACACCTGCTTACAGCCCTAGGCCCTTCCCAGGACCTCAGCCCTGAATCCATTTCCCCCCTCACCCCTGTCACATCCTACACACCCACCTTCCACACATTTCCCAAAATCCACAAACCCAACAATCCTTGATGCCCAATTGCAGATGGCTATTGTGCTCCCACTGAAAGAATTTTGGCCCTCCAACCATTTGTGCAAAATCTAGCCTCCCACATCAAAGATACCATCCACTTCCTTCACCAACTCTCAACCATACTCACACTTTTACCACCTGGATCCGTATCCATCACCGCTGATGCCACTTCCTGATACACCAACATCCGTCATGCCTGCGGTCTTGTCACTAATGAACACACAGGTGCCAACTCCATGGGATCTGAGGGGGCCAGAGCCCTCTCAAAATTCGTTTGGGGGGGGGGGGGGGATATTTAAGCGCCCCCCCCCCCAATAATTTAAGAAATGTATTAGTTATTTATGCTTTGTAAAATGACGAAATTATGTTGGAATTTTTTATTTTCCTTGTTTGTTGATAGTTACCTTTTAAAATACATTCAGTAATGAGTTAAAACAAATAATTATTACAGTAGTAAGCAGGTTAACTGAAAACAAGTGGTGTGAATCATGATACTGTTACAGTGCTGTGGGCACACTTATAATTTGTCCCAGTGCACGAACCTTTGGGTAAAGTCTGGCGCCGGTGGGCCAG
Organism: Schistocerca piceifrons; assembly: GCF_021461385.2. Taxonomy (NCBI): domain Eukaryota; kingdom Metazoa; phylum Arthropoda; class Insecta; order Orthoptera; family Acrididae; genus Schistocerca; species Schistocerca piceifrons. The sequence goes on from NC_060140.1 coordinate 877,980,893, forward strand.
CGCTGCAGGCTACCTTGAGTCAATGTTACTATTCAAGACTTATTTCTTTTTACATCTTTATTGCCATGCAATGGACCGAGTTGAGGATGTCAATGAAAAAATTCAATGCCCTCATCTATGTGTTGCTGATCTGGAAAACATATATGAGGGTTGATTTGTGTATTGTTTGTATATTGAATGGAAGGCGTGATAGTTTTGAACACTTTTGGGAATTGTGTTTGGAAGAAAAACCTTCACAAGTTGATGGTCCTTCACTTCCTTGGAATTGAAGTATACCAACGAAGTATGAAAACAACAAAGCCAGCTCACCGCGCAGTTTCAAGCCCCCAAAGGAATACTAAAAAGCTATTTACATTGAAGTTTTTGAAACGGTGCAGTCTTGCATTACCAAGCGGTTTGCTTCGACTGGACTCACAAAGATAAAGGTCATTGCAGTTGAACAAGAGTGCTTGCTTTTAGTAAACAGAGGTGAAACAAATTTGGAAAAATTAACTGAGTTTTTCAAAAATGACCTAGACATTGAGAGATTATGCTTACACTTGAATATGTTATCAGATATTGATGATAAAAAAACAACTGGTCTTAAAAAACATGCCTGATGTAAGAAAGTACATTACACAAAAGCCTGCAGTTGGAGAAATGTTACGTGAAGTAGTGAAGTGGATTAAGCTTCTCCAAGTAGTTCCAATCATGACAGCAACAGCAGAATGGTAATTTAGCACCCTTAGACATCTGAAGTTATATATCAGATCAACAATGGGATAGAAGCGATTGAACAACTTGGCTGTTCTTCATGCCCACCGAGATGTTTTGGATGAATTGGATATCTGACCAGTCACCAACGACTTCATATTCAGTAATCCAGTCAGACGGTTGACATTTGCACCTTTCTAAAGACACTCTAGCCCTAATAATGGTGTTTAGAGCAATACTAAAAATCTTTATAAAATAGAGAATTTAAATACATACATAATGTTAAATTTTCAGTTTCAAAATATTAGTACTTGTTTAGAACTGTATTACTATAATACTGTGTTAATTATTTTCAAATACTTAAATATTTTTAGGGTGTAAGACCCAATTAAAACCCACTATTTACATACTTTTTGACTGAAAGTATTAGGCATACTGTATTAACTGTATTAAAGCATTAACTTTGAGATATTGTTTTTATTTAATGAACCCTGAGCCTTATTCAGAGGAAGCTTAAATTAGCTATTTCATTTATTAGTCAAAGCGCTATTAATGTGCAATAGCAATATTTTATGTTTTATTCATTTAATGATAGTTTAGGATTTATTTAAATATAATTTCAGTCTTTTCAGAGCTATATACACACTGGTCTGTAATAGTCTATAAGCATGATTATTACTGTAAATTAAATTAGCTTTTTACAAAAATACCATGGGTGTTAATGTTTTGTTTCTTTTTTCAAAACCACAAGATATGTCAGGCTTGATGAGTTTCCCAGAGTGTCAAGTTATTGAGAGTCCAGTTTTCGAGGTTCTAATGTTGATTGTATGACCCTAAAATGATTAAAAAAACTTTAAAACTCACTATTTTTCATCTATAATTTAGAAAACTTCCCAGGCCAAGACCCCCAGGGGCTACCCCAATATTTTTTAAAAGTTAGCGTCCCTGAATGAACACTACCTTTCCCAGCATCCTTCAGACTTCAAACCCACCACCTTATTTCTCATACACCATACTAACTTTATCATAACACATTACTTCTCCTTTGAAGGGAAAGTATACAAAACAAATCTGCAGCACAGCCATGAGGACCTGCAGGACACCTTTCTATGCCAAACTGTTTATAGGTCATTTACAGGAAACTTTTCTAGCCTCCAAAAACCCCCATATTCCTGGTGTGGCTTAGGTTCATTGATGATCTCTTCATGATCTGAACTCAAGAGCCAAGGCATCCTATCCTCATATCTTCACAACCTCAACACCTTCTCTCCCTTCCTCTTCACCTGTTCCTCCTCAATCCAGTGTCCCACCTTCCTGGACACTGACTCCTTGCTCCCTGATGGCTCCAGCCACACCTCTGTATAAATTAAACCCACCAACCAACAACATACGTGTGTTTCAACAGCTGTCATCCCTTCCCACATCAAAAACCTCTCCCATAAAATCTGGCCATCCAGGAATGGCATATTTGCAATGACAAGAACTCCCTTGGCCACTATGCTGAATATATAACAAAGACCTACACAGACCAAAGCTATCCCCAAGACCTAGTCTGCAAATACAGTGTCTTTGCCATATTCCCACACACTTCCAATCCTCCCACAAAAAACCCTGAGAACCAGTTACAATGGAGCACCCTCTTCATCACCCAATACCACTCCAGACTGGAACAACTGAACCATATCTTTGTCAGTGCTTTGATTATCTATCCTCATGCCCTGAAATGAGGGACATCCTATACAGGGTGAAAAGTATTTAAACCGACAAACTCTGGGAGGTTGTAGGGGACATCAAAACAAATATTTTTCCCCAATGGCATTTTTTCCTATGGGGATTATTTAAACCGGTGGAGGCCATATTACGCTCTTCAGTTGTTAGAGGCCGTATTACGATCTTCAGTTGTTAGAGAGCGCATTACGCTCTTCAGTTGTAAGCAACTGTTGTCCACCAGTGCAGTAGTGCACTGGCTCTGTTTACTACTGGAGCGATACACCTGGAGTGAGTAAACTGATATGGTTGGTGCGTACTACGTAGCGCACCACAGCAGACGAGCTGCACAGCTGGTTTATCAATAACAATATCCTAATCGCCATATGCTGTGTACCAATGTCTGCGTGAGACTGGGTCATTTAGCAGATTACCTGGACAGGGACACCGTCGCACGGTAAGAACGCTGCAAGTTGAAGAAGCTGTCTTGCAGCATGTGGAGTGGGATCCTTCAATCAGCACTCGTAAAATTGCACGTAAATGGGGACAAATCAGACGAATGTAAGAACAGTCCTTCGAAAGCAATTGTTACGTTCATTTCACTTACAGCGTGTCCACAACCTGGAACCAGTTGGTTATCCACCCAGAGCACAGTTTTCGCAGTGGTACCTGGAACAGTATGAAATGCATCCTACATTTCCATCCTCTGTGTTGTTTAGCGATGAAACAACATTCGGGGGTGATGGAGTCTTCAACATGCACAATTCGCATGTTTGGAGTGAGGATAATCCACATGCCACAGTTACAAGCGCCCATAAAGTGCGGTTCTTCATTAATGTGTGGGTCGGTGTTGTTGGGGACTGTTTAATTGGGCTGTATCTGCTACCTAGTTGTTGTCTCTTGGTCATAAAAAAATGGAAAAGTGTTTGTTGGTTTAATTAATTTGCCGCCAGAGAAATCTTCCTCTACTGGTTTAAATACTCCTCATAGCAAAAAATTACTTTAGGGGAGAATATTTGTTTTGATGTCCCCTACAACCTCCCAGAGTTTGTCGGTTTAAATACTTTTCACCTTGTATAAGATCCTTCCCACCCCTACTGAAATGGTGCTCTCTGTCACCCATCCTACCTCCACAGTCTATCCCTAAGCCACTCCCAAACCCAGTCCCCTGCCACAGGTATCATTTCTCTGTGGAAGACTAGGGTGCAAGACCCACCCAATCCAGCCACCCAGAACTTCCTACTCCAGCCCAGTCACACGCTTACCCCACACCATCATCAGAGGCTGAACCACCTTTGGAAGCAGTTGTGTAATATACCAGCTCTGCTGCCACTGTTGCTGACTATCATTCAGCTGTCCACCAGGATGAGTGGCCACTGCCAAACTGCGGCCAAGAGAAAAGTTGACCATCCTGTAGCTTAACATGTAACTGAACATAACATGCTTGATGTCAATGGCTGCCTCAGAAGGCGAGCTATCTGGCTGCTCCTCTCCATCAACAGGTTTCTGAACTGTGCAGATGGCAGTTATCCTTATAACCCACATCTACTACCAAAACTATCCCAGCCTCAATCAACAGTAACCAACTGTCCCTACACTGACGACCTAACAGTTAACTCACCCTCACTGTGTGTTGCTCTTCATTAACCCTTTTAGTGCCAAATACGATCTGATCGTGATCCAGATTTTCGGCGAAAAATGCCAGTAACGATCTGATCGTGATGCCTTTCTCATTCATCACGATCAGATCGTATTTGTCACTAAAAGGGTTAACACACCAGCATGTCTTTTCCCCTTGCCTGCTCCTTTCTTTTGTGCTCCGTTTCCTAATCCCCTCCTTGACAGCCTCCTGACAACTACGCCTGGCAGTCTTGTCGTGCCATCTATCTAGGCCTTGCTTGTTCCACCAGGCAACAGTCTTCTCCCCTCCCACCCCCACACCGATTCCCTGACACCCCTCCCGTTTCCCTGCCTCACTCCTGATTGCTGCTTTCCTTCAATGTGACAGTTGTAGTCTGGTTACAGCTGCAGGAGATAACCGTCATGTGTGCTTGCTTCTGTGAATGTGTGTGTGTGTTTTGTTTTGGTTTTTTTTTCCTTTTATGAACAAGATTTTGGTGGAAAGCTAAATATTTACCAGTCTTTTTGTTGTCCCTGTCTGCAACCCAACATTTCATCTTTGCAGTGAGGATCAATGTATTGCTTTGCTAAATTATGATGGACCGAAAGATACTTTGCTAATGTTGTAGGCATTTCAACCTAGACTTTCCAGTGTTTTATTTTACTTTTCTTATATATTTTACATGTAATTGCATTCTTATGAGTTGTACTATGTTTTCATACTATAAAATGCTCTGAAATATGTATTCCTTACTTTATTGCTCCACATTACCTTGCTTATAAAAATGTGTTAACACTTTCATAAAGTAACAGAAATGCTAATATGTTGTAGACAAACCCTAATCAATTGAACCCTTCACTACGTAGCTTTGCATACCTGCAAAGTGGAATTAAACAAAATTTTCTCCGGTATCTTTGCTAGTTTAACATTGAAGTTCCCTTTACACAACTGCAACGCTGCATATCTAAAACTGAGTGCAAGAATTTGCCTCTAGTCGACGCCACTGTCAATTTATATGACTAACGTTTGTCATGTACACAGAAACTTCAGTTTTAGCATGAAGCGCCATCTTATAATATGTGATGCAGTAACAATGGTGAATATGTCTTCGTGATGTTCATGCACATTTGTTTCCTGTACACTTGTTGACAAAGCATTACTGTGATGGATTCCGTTGTGTAGTGGGATAATAGAAAACATAAGGTTTTGACATGAGATGAATTTATGGTGATGGTTTGCCGTTCTGAGAGTGAAGAAGGGGTGGAATTGGACAATTCTGATGAAGATCCAACAATAAACGTCCAAGGCCTTAAATCTCCAGATAGCGATAGTGATCCTGGAACTCTTTTTCTTCTTCGTCATGCTTTAGGCTTTCCCTCAGCCTGTTGCAGCTACACATGGTCCTTCCACCATCTTGCAGGTCTTCCGATGCATCTTTTACCTTGCAGAGTATATCACCAAAAGTATAGTGGTAATCTTGATTTGTCCATTCATAACAGATGGGATATCTGTTTTTGTCGGTATTCCTCCACTTTACTGCTTATATCGAAAATATTTAATTCCTTCCTGATACTGTATTTCTGGTGTATCCTGCTATGTACCTGAGGAATTTCATTTCATTGGCTTGTAATCTTATTTTATCTTTCTTTTTCAGTACCCAAGATTCACTCCCATATAGTAATGTTGGTACTGACATAACTTTATAAAATTTTATATATGTTCCGGTTCTTGCTTTACGTTGGAGAGCTCTTCTGATAGTGCCATTTAAGTAGTTAAATTTCTCAATTTTGTCTTTTTGATCTAGGTCTCCCCTGTACAACAGCATGGTTCCTAGAAATTTGAATCCATCTACTTGCTCTATAATCTTGTTGTCTATAATTATTTTTGTTCTTACTTGATTTTTCTCCACAGAAAGCCATGGCTTTAGTTTTTTGTATTGCTATTGACATATTATATTTGTATTGCTATTGACATATTATATTTGTATTGCTATTGACATATTATATTTGTATTGCTATTGACATATTATATTTGTATTGCTATTGACATATTATATATCTGGTATGTTTAGTATAGTTCTTAGGCAGCTCACTGCAGTCCATCTTCATTATTCAAAATTAACACTTGGTCATCTGTGAATAACAAAGTCATAATTTAATCTTTTTGGTTGAAGTTATATGTATAGTTCTTCAGTTTCTTTCTCCATTGTCGTATAATGTTGTCAATGTATATATCAAAAAGCAGAGGAGACAAGCTGCAACCTTGTCAAACTCCTAAATTAATAATCTTTATCGTTTCTTCATTATCCCCAATTATTTGGATTCTTGTATTAGCATAGATCTTGTATTACCATATATCTTTTGAACTTCCAGAAATTCAAACTAAAATTCCTGTTACCAATACAAGAAATATAAAAAAACATCGCATTTTATGGAAAAAGCAAAGTTTTCCTTCCTCTCCCAGCAAGTTCCCATTCACAGGAAAGGACAAATTACACCAGTCATTTCTACAGCTATCTACATTGTACAAATTTTTAAAATATTTCCTCACTGATGAAATTATATATAAAATTGTGGATGAAACAAATTTATATGTTATACAACAAAATCCAAACGAGCCAATTTATTGTACAAATGATGACATTTATAATTTTTTTGGTATATGCATCATCAGTGCTTTGGCCCCATGAGCCAACATCGTGATCTATGGTGATGAAAATCGTGTAATGAAGGGTTAACAGTATGGAAGGAGTATAGCGTATTTTTGTTGTTTATAAATGAGTATGATGGGTGAGCCATTATGGGTGTGTCTTTTGGGTGTCATTTCTGGCTCCACTTTCTTTTTATTATTTTAAAAATTGTTTTTGTACTCTCTTCTACCATTGGCTCTCACTGAAATGCAGCACAGATAGCGCAGATTATAGTCAGAGTCGGGCCTCTCAAGCCTAGATCCTATGTGTGTATGCAAGATGCGTAGTCATATTACAGACAAAAGTGAAAACACTTTTAGTTAAAAGAAGATGACGAAATGGCAAGTGATTTACGCAAAAATTATCTTTTAATACTGGTAATAGACTTGAGTATAAAAGGTAGGATTGTGACTTCCACAGTGTGCATGTGTAAGCAGCAGAAACCATGCCAATTGATTTTTGATGAAAAATTCCACGTTTTTGTGAATGTAACTGGTATTATTCAATACTTTTCCAGTCATTATAGCACATACTCACAGCAATGACTTAAATCATGGTTATATCTATTTGGGGCAATGCAGTCTTGTTAGAAACAAATACTACTAACAGAGGGGAAATCCACTTTCTGACTGCCAAAAACTAATCAAATGACGATAATTTACTGGTAGAGAGCTTACGATATTCATTCCATGGAAGAATGAGCCTTTTATATTCTGAAACCTTTCTTCCCTTTGATTTGTTGGGTACTTTGAGGACAGGCTGAGTTACATTTGGAAGGGGGTGGGGGTGAGTGGGTGGGGAGAGGAGGTTAAAAATTTTACCAACTGCAATTCTTATCTACCACACTTTTGCAAAAGGTTGAAATTGATCGCCTTGCTTACAATGTTGTTTTTCCCATACTGTTGTGAAAGATTTTCACAGGGGAAACGTTCTTGAAACTATTTCACATCATTCTGTTGTGCAATCATTATAAAAAAAAATGAGATGTGCAAAAACTAGCAAAGTTTTCAGTCTTGCTTATGTGGCTTTTGATGACTCAGTACCTCTGCTATTCAGTGAGTTGTCACCTTTACTTATTAATTTATTATCAGTCCTCATGTTTGTCAAAACAAAATGCAATGCAGAGGTCCTATTTCCAAGGCAACAATGAGGTGGAAGTAACACTTTCCACTGCTCAAGGGCTACTTGTGCGAATGAAGAAGAGTTACATAATTGATTCAAAGAAAACTGTTCCATGAACTTTTTTTTGCCTACAGACAATTAACAGCAGTAATGTGACCTGCCACAAACATTATTTAGTGATAATGGCAACTCTCCCAATGAATGTCGGACAATTATATAAAAAATATTTGCTTTGATTATTTTGCAACAGTAGCATGTAAACACATATCTCTTTCTATGATGGTGAAAACTTTTAAATACGTACACTGAGGCAAACCACTGTAAATTTCACAATTTAATGTTTATAATTTCATCAACTGAATATCTGGGAAGAGAAAAAAGGAAGACGAGACAATTCATTTCATCAGGTTTAGTTTATTGAGCAAACCTTTTATAACAATGCCTGCCACAATATGACGAATATCATATCAGTCATTACAGTCTTAACAAATAAAATTCTTTTCATACTAATGCTGTACTACACTTTGGTTTACCAAAATCTTCAGATCATTTGCACAAAATATGTGACCTCATAACATACTTTTGTACATTTGTCGAATATAAAAAATCTGTATATTATCTTTCATAAACATCCACATTTAAAAGTAAAAAAAAAATAATAATAGTAGTACTCGAGAATTTGTCACACTATTAACAATAAATTTCTTTGACATAAGTTTGACTGAACTTATGTGAGAAAAAAAAAAAAAACAGTTTATACATTTAATATAAAATCATATTTATACAATAGTAGTTTTAAAGTGGGCCTAACTTGGACTTGAGTAAGTGTGATCGTAACATCTGCCCCTTGTCTTACAACTGCAGTTACCTATACCCTTCTCTCAAGCCTGATTTACAAGACAGCTCTGAGCAGCTAACAAAACATAGGATTTCTAGTAACAATTTTATGCATGAAGACAAGAAATATTGCATCTCATAATGATATAACTGCTGGGCACAAGCTCAATACCAAGAAATGTCATATGCAGAAACAGAGGAGACTAGCACAAAAAACCTGCACCAATTAAAATCAATAAAAACAGTTCCTATTAATTACATTTATTCTTTGTAATTAACTGGACAGTCAAAATTAATATATTTTTACACATGTAAATTTCAAAAAGGAACTTTCAACGGGTGTATGATATATATGCAAACTGAAAAAGCAAGCAATGGAGAGGCTTGCATATAACGAGATAAGGATTACAAAATAGAAAGTATATCAACAATATACAGCAGACCAAATTATTGTAAAGCTATTGTTTTCCTTTTTTCATGTGCAGTAAGTACACAACATAGCATAAGAGCACTGTTTCCTGATTTTTTATCCAGTGCTCAGTACACTGATTGCTAGTCCCCACTGGCTCAGTCTCCAAATTGACACTGACGAACATGAGATGCAGTGCGAGCACTAAAAACAGTGCTTCAAACAACCGCATTACAAGAAAATCTTTACTAATATAAATTCCTCCAGCGCTAAATCCCCACCGTACATACTACAAAGGGATTTCTAGTCGGCAGCTCAACAACACACCGCCACGAGGCACCATGATTACATCCCTACAAGATCTCTTTCAGTTATGTCACTTCAAAGCACGGTAAAGCCTCCAACCCCAGAAAGCTGTAGCCACAAATGACACACCAACATGGAGCAGCTGAAACCGCATGCTGGGTCGGCGCACCAGTACAACTGCAGAAGCCTGTGTGCAAGATGGAGGGAGGCGCCGTGGCAGGCGCCGGCGGTCCCGCTCTACTTGATATTGACAGCACGGGTCCAGTTGCCATGACACAGCGTACAGACCAGTGCAAAGTAGGGACACCGCTGTCAGTGGTGCATAGGCACAAGGCCGGTCGGGCCATAAGAAACCTTAGTAAAATTCAAAGATCTGTCAAAATCATTTCACACTGAAGTAACAAAATTCAGATTCATTTTGGTTAATTTACATAATATAAACAACAATGGAAAACAAATATGATCCAAAAAAGAATTACATATTACTGCATCAACAACAGGAACTAAAACTTTATTACATTTCTTTAACTAGTAAACCAGCACATTAGAAACTGTATGATTTTATATACAAATATCAACGATAACTTCATATGACAAAACAACCGAAAAACAGTAGTGAAGGTCAGCCTAGTGCTCAGTGTTTTTCGAGTGATATGGCAAGGAGTCTACACACTTCCTACTTCATTTAAAGAATCAATCCTCTCCCAAAATATTTTTCTATTAATTTCGACCCACAACAAAAAAATGCAGGCTGGAGCATGTGTGATTTAAAAAATGAAATTCCAGTACTCACTGATAGCATGGAAAGAATGATACTCAAAGTTCAGTAGATAAAGAAAACACAGTGAGCTTTAGATTAAAACATTTTGCTTCAAAAGCCGAGTTCTTTTTGGATGTAACAGCAGATTGTATTTTGGGAAATTGGGCAATATGGTAGCAACAGTTTGAGCACTGAATGGAACAAGAAGAGGATGTTGTACAAGACATATATCAAAGTCTCTCCAACTTCAGAACTCTGCAATATTTGTAATGTGAACTGTCAAAAGCATGCAATTTGATAACTACGTATGATCATATACGAATTGTTTGCTTAGCGTATACACACATCAAAAAAAGTTCCCAGAACTCCTGAAGATAGATGTTGACTGTGGATATTGTATCACAGACACAGCCTCTTTGGCTGTTCAGAGACGTCACTAAACCTGCCCAAAGATGTAAACAATCATGCATGAGCAGTGCCTATTAGATGGAGGGTGTCAGACCGCCGATTAGTTTCCAGAGGGAGGTACACAGCTCGTGTTGTCTGTCGTTCAACCATGCCTAGACAGTCAACACCACGGTTCAATCACATCTGCATTGTTACTTTGTGCCAAGAAGGGCTCTCAACAAGGGAAGTGTCCAGGCATCTGAGTGAACCATAGCGATGTTGTTCGGATATGGAGGAGATACAGAGAGACAAGGACTGTCAATGGCATGCCTCACTCAGGCCGCCCAAGGGCTACTACTGCAGTGGATGACTGCTACCTACGAATTACGGCTCGGAGGAACCCTGACAGTAATGTCACCATGTTGAATGATGCTTTTCGTGCATCCACAGGACATCGTGTTACGACTCAAACTGTGCGCCATAGGCTGCAGGATGCGCAACTTCCCTCCCGACATTCATGGCAAGGTCCATCTTTGCAACCATGACACCGTGCAGCGCAGTACAGATGGACCCAACAACATGCCTAATGGACTGTTCAGGATTGGCATCACTTTCTCTTCACCAATGAGCGTTGCATATGCCTTCAACCACACAATCATCAGAGGCAATCCGGCCACACTGAACATCTTAGACACACTGTATAGCAAGTGCAGCAAAGTGGAGGTTCCCTGCTGTTTTGGGGTGGCATTATGTGGGGCCGATGTACGCCACTGGTGGTCATGGAAGGCACTGTAACGGCTGTACGATATGTGAATGCCATCCTCCGACCAACAGTGCAACCATATCGGCAGCATGTTGGCAAGGCATTCGTCTTCATGGACGAGAATTCATGCCCCCATCATGCACATCTTGTGAATGACTTCCTTCAGGATAATAACGTCACTCAACTAGAGTGGCCAGCATGTTCTCCAGACATGAACCCTATCGAACATGCCTGGGATAGAATGAAAAGGGCTGTTTATGGACAATGTGATCCATCAACCACTCTGAAGGATTTATGCCGAATTGCTGTTCAGGAGTAGGACAATCTGGACCAACAATGCTTGATGAATTAGTGGATAGTATGCCACGACAAATACAGGCACGCATCAATGCAAGAGGATGTGCTACTGCGTATTAGAGGTACTGGTGTGTTCAGCAATCTGGACCACCACCTCTGAAGTTCTCGCTGTATGGTGGTACAACACGCAATGTGCAGTTTTCATGAGCAATAAAAAGGGCAGAAATGATGTTTATGTTGATCTCCACTCCAATTTTCTGTACATGTTCCGGAACCGAGGTGATGCAAAACTTTTTTTGATGTGTGTAGTAATAAAATGTCTTTCCACATTTCACATGTATTTCTATCGTATATAGATCGCTACTACATAAGCGTGTATGGCACGCAGTGGATGGTACACCCTATACCAATTTATACAAAGCACTGAAACATAAATAAACTTCCAAAACATTCAAAACACAATCCACATACCACCCACAGGATGCCCTTTAATTTTCCATTTTTAACAGGTGTTGTGCCTATAGACTTCCATACCACTGTAGTGCTTCCATGTAGTATGAAGATAAGAGCAGTATGATTTCAGAACTTCTTTTGAAAACAAAGTATTTGTCTTCAAATGACACAGGACAACTTTCTTTTAATACCTCCTACTGGAGTTTACTAAACTCTAATGCTCTTTAACTAAATAAATAAACTTGCCCTTGAATAAAAAATGAACGATTTTATGTCATCTCAAACAAGCAAGCAATGTTCAAGAAACAACTGCAATAGTGTCTGGTTATTAAGCCTTCTGGCCAAGAGGTTCTCATTCTGAAAAGTACAACATAGCAGCTACCTCCACAATATGAGATACAGATGGTGGAAAATTATTTCATATGAAGTTATCAATAACAAATTTACTGATGTTAATAAACACCAAAGTTATGTATTTCTGTTAAGGTTTGATATGGCACAATGTTTTAGCTGTGCAAGACACAGCCCCACCTTAACATTTTTTAAATTTTTTTTTTTTAATCCGAACAGCGTCTGTCCATATCTTCTAGTAATCGAGTGCTGAGGTCTTCGATATTGGCACTGATTACAGACTCTGCATCCACTTCAGTGGCAACAACAGTCACTGAACTACGTTTACATTATGGTGGTAGAGATTGAAGATGACATGCCAAAATACCAATCTGGTGGGTGTTCCTGCATCCAAGCCAGTGAGTATTAGGCCAAAGACATGAGCAATATAGAGCTGATTCTAAAGTGCACAATATAGAGCTGATTCTAAAGTGCAGTGATAAGGAAAACTTTAATTTCTTTTTGTCATCTATAGTGTCAGTAGTATCCAATCAGACCTGGAGAGCAGCAAGGTATTGTGATTCAGAACTTGTTTCAGAGCACAAATACAAAATTTCAAATCTTAAAGGGCAATTCACGCAAGCAGCTTTTGGGCATAGAATAAGCTAGTCAATAATTTGAACAATGGTTTAGGTAAGTGGTTCTAGCATACAGAGTAGAAATTTAAGTAGTAGTAAAGAATTCAGGACCTTGAGTCTCTAATATGGAAGTATAATGGGGAGCAGCTACAAGTCCTGGTTAAGGCCAGCGTGGGAATAGAAGCACATATACAAATAACAGTTAAATTAAGAGAGACCAATAATGATACTGAACATACTAATAAATACTGAACTTAAGTTATCACAGGTGACACAAAATAAGGGAGCAATCAACAAGATAATGATAAATGACTCAGCAACCATTTTCACTGGGGTTGATGTGAAAAAGTTACATAAAGATGTCCAGCATCTAACTGCGGAACAAGGAGACACACAAAATTATTTTTTTAGTATAAGAAATTAACAAACTGAGGAAGAGTGTGAAAGTTTTGATCGGTCTTGACAATGGCACACAAGAAAGTACAGAATTCATCTGCCAACTGCCATTTTTAAAAATATTTTGTAGGATTTTACCTGACTCAACTCAGATACGCAGAGTCACCTGTGTCTCAGAATTCCAAGTATTAAGCCCCTGTAAGCATGATAAGAGGTGATGGTGGCCTATGTCATTCTTTTTCTCGGAAGTTAATGAAAATCATTTCTTTAAAAATGGATTACGAGTGGTCTCAACCACATAAACATTTGAAACTTCCTGGCAGATTAAAACTTTGTGCCGAACTGAGACTCGAACTTGGGACCTATGCCTCTTGCAGGTAAGTGCTCTACCATCTGAGCTACCCAAGCACAACTCACACTCTGTCCTCACAGCTTCACTTCCACCAGTACCTGGTCTCCTACCAAACTTCACAGAAGCTCTCCAGCGAAACTTGCAGAATTAGCACTCCTGAAAGAAAGGATATTGCTGAGACATGGCTTAGCCACAGCCTGGGGTATGTTTCCAGAATGAGATTTTCACTCTGCAGCAGAGTGTGCGCTGATACGAAACTTCCTGGCAAAATTAAAACTGTGTGCCCAGACCAAGACTCGAACTCGGGACCTTTGCCTTTTACGAACAAGTGCTACACCATCTGAGCTATCCAAGTATGACTCACACCCCATCCTCAAAGTTTTCATATCAGTGCACACTCCACTGCAGAGCAAAAATTTCATTCTGGAAACATCCCCCAAGCTGTGGCAAAGCCATGTCTCCACAATATCCTTTCTTCCAGGAGTGCTAGTTCTGCAAGTGTCGCAGTAGAGCTCCTGTGAAGTTTGGAAGGTAGGAGACAAGGTACTGGCAAACATAAAGCTGTGAGAACAGGGTGAGAGTAGTGCTTCATTCCTTACAAAAGGTCCCAATTTTATGAACTTTTAGTATGTTGTGAACAGATGGCCTGTGGTGTAGGATCCAAGTTTTACACCTCTTAGACTCTACGCTAACTTGAGGAAAGATGAAAAACTGCATAAAGTCAGCAACTTTCTGTCTTTTCTACATTATGATTTTCCCTTGCATCCCTATAACAAAAACCACTTAGGTCTTTTTTATACTGCATTAAATATTCTACCATTTTCATTACCTGTACATATTTTTGAACAACATACTTACCAAGATATAATGCTTGAAAGACATAGCAAAATTCTCAAACTGCAGAACGGACAGGTTTCAGCATTACAATTTTAATTGAACATAAAAAAAGACAGTAGTAATTGCCTTTAATTGTCAACATTTATCATCTCCAACACCCCTCCCCCTGCAACTGGGCATTCATTTCTGCTTGGGTTGGAGAGTAGGATAGCAAGGTGTCCTATGGAAACCCTATCAGCCGGTACCCTTCATCCACCATCTCTATCTGGGCTGTTGTTGAAAGCGGGATTTCTTCGTGTAGGATTGTGGTCCAACTGTTAAACTATGGATTCAGTAACTTCACACGTGTAAGCTATTGCAAAACTTCATTAAAGCTAAAGGGATGGGGTATTGAGTACTGCACAGTGAATGTGTCAAATTGATTTCCTACTTCCTCACACCAGATCATTTGACCTGCACTGGGGCTGACTCATCGCCACAGCATAATGAGTCACTGTAAAACACCTATATAGATTATGTGTAAAAAAACTTGAAATTTAATGCATTAGTAGTTCTTGAAAGGTATCCTATTGATGCTCATTGCCAAAATACCAAAGCAGAGGAACAATCTCAACAGGTTTTACAGAACTTGTACTCAATTCCAATGACTGAACAAAGGGCACTGTGGTTAAGCAGACAATATAGCATGTTGCTCTGACAATAATTAAAAATGCTATATCAAAGGCAGTTGACTTCAATAACATTACTATTGTATTTCCAGAAGAGCAGAAGGGGTAATTTCCCATCCTTCTGTACTCAACAACATCATGTAAATTCAGTGTACAGGATATTGTTTCCCTTCACATTACAAGTAAGTGTGACATTACTTTAATCCTCTTTGGACAAGAAAAAAGAAAGTACCATTTACGAGAGAACTCTTTCCATGCCCAGCATGATATTTTCAAACAGCCAGATGCAACAGATGCCAAATTACTAAAGCAGAAAAAACATTTCTTGTGGCACTGTACAATGGAAATGTAAACAAAGATAAACTGGACAATCTTCTCTAATGACAATCTCTAAATCAGAGGCAAATCCAAATTCCAACTTGGGGGACTGCCACCAATACGAGACACTAACCTGTACCATTCTTTTTTACCTACAAATTTAGGCATGGTTTGAGGGTGAACATTAATAAGAAGAGGAATGAAAAATGAAGCTCCACACTCTTCACTGAAAATAATTTCATGTTAATGTATGAAATGATGTACCGAAGTGGCCTTGAGCTACTCTGGTCCTTTACCATTTGCAAACATTCTTGTGACATACATGCAAGAATTTGTCCAAACTGACTCTTACTGAGCTGGATACTGAAAGGACTTACAATGACAGGGAAATCCTAACCACTGACATCATTACTGAGGAGGAAGAAACTGATACCCAACTTGAACTGTCATCTGGACCAAAGAGGTCAAGTTATTAACTCTGTTACATATTTTTTCCATTAGCAGTAATCTTCATTTTTGAATTATGTCTTTAGTTGGTACGGAATGACACTGTAATGGAACTTTCTATGAAATATACATTGTATACATCAAAAGCTGTTTTCCTGAAGTCATATGCCTGTACTGAATGAAAACCCCACTGAGGACTGGGAGGGAAGTGTGTTCTCAGCGTTGTTAAAGTTAATATTTAGAAGCACCAATAATAAGAAACCATAATTTTTGCAATTTTTGTGCAGGTTTAGTAGAAATGAGCAACCAACTGTAAAATATTTGCCATTAAAGGCATCTGCAATTGTCCTTTTAAAAATGTTGTAAAACTGAAATTGTAATGCTAAAACCTGTCCTTTTGTGCAGTTTTTCGATAATCTGAGTTTGGACACTTTTTTCACATTCTTTATTTTGGTAAGTATGTGGTGTAAAAATACAGGGTGACAATTATTGAACTACATGAAAAAAAAAAAAAAATGTAAATCAGTTGACAAACTATGACGTACAAACACACTTTATTCGACATGTAAATGTCACTACAGATATTC
This sequence comes from Schistocerca piceifrons, assembly GCF_021461385.2. Lineage (NCBI taxonomy): Eukaryota > Metazoa > Arthropoda > Insecta > Orthoptera > Acrididae > Schistocerca > Schistocerca piceifrons. The sequence goes on from NC_060140.1 coordinate 877,997,510, forward strand.
AGATTTAGGCTTGATATGCCTGCCATAATTAGTGATGATGTGGTGCAGATGAATAGCAAAATTTTGCATGACCTGCTAAAGTGTGGGAACATCGATGCTGCTGATGATTTCCTGAATGGCAGTTTTCATCTTGGCAATGGTTTTGGGCTTATTGTTGTACATCTTGTCTTTAATACAGCCCCACAAAAAGGTGTCACATGTGTTCAGATCAAGAGAATATGGCGGCCAATCGAGGCCCATGCCAGCGGCCTCTGGGTACCCCAGAGCCAGAAAGCGGCCCCTGAAGTGCTCCTCCAGGACATCAAACACACTCCTGCTTCGATGGGGTCGAGCTCAGTCTTGCCTGAACCACATCTTGTCAAAATCAGGGTCACTTTGGATAATGGGGATGAAATCATCTTCCAAAACCTTCACATACCATTCGGTAGTAGCCATGCCATCAAGGAATATTGCATTAATTATTCTGTGGCTGGATTGCACAACACACAGTCACCTGTTGAGGGTGAAGAGATTTCTCAATTGCAAAATGCAGATTCTGTCCTCCAAATGCACCAATTTTGCTTACTGACGAACACATCCAAATGAAAGTGGGCTTCATCGCTACACCAAACTACAAATACCATACTAATTCCCATTATGTCCCACAGCCAACCTAACGCAAACCATTCAGAAGTTATATTGATTTTATTTCACATAGTTTAATAATTGTAAACCTGTATATTCATGCAGTGAAAATCCTAGAAAATTTAACGCACTACAAGAAATGTAAAAGGGCTTACTGTTGCAGGATGCAAGGTAAAAAAAATATAGAAAAAACTGAAAAAATGCCAGATTTTGCTATCTCCCTCCCGCAAAGCTCCCAGATGTTACACTAGATTACCTACATACAACATGCTACAATTTCATAAAGTTTGGACCTTTTGTAAGGTCCAATGTACCCACAAAGTTGACTACTGTTCCTAATGAAACGACAACTCACACCTTTAATACCATAGGTTAGACGAAAATCTCATCTCCATGGGAGCGACAATCCAGCGTGAGAGAAGTTCCTGTCTTTCTTCTCGTTTCCATGTCCATTGATCTTTCTTTTTCCATTTATTAGCATCTCTCATTTCCCTGTCTATATTCTTATGTCACAAAGCAAAAACTATTTTCTACTTTAACAATTTCAGAAGATGAAATTCCAGTACTGGTGATAAATTGATTAAAAATGAAAAACTAACCCTGTCTTTCAGAGCTACTGGTTCCTTCCTCATGGAGGAAAAAGGGATATGTTCTGGAAAATTCAAAAGGAAGGTCACTCACTAGGATTGAAGCAACAAAACCACGGTCTCCACCAGAGTTTTGACTTTCTCTTGTCTTGCCCTGAAATGACAAATATTCCTCCCACTATCCTCCCCCAAGTGGTGTTCTGCTGCTCATCCAACTGATGCAATCTCCTTGTCCATTCCTATACCATCTGTACTCCAGGTGCCTAGTCCCATGTCACACATCACTGTAATATACCAAGATGCAAGACCTGTCACATTCATCCACCCACTATCATCTACTTCAGTCCTGTCACAGGAATTTTCTACCCTGTCAGGCAGGGCCGCCTGTGAAAGTACACCTGTAGTCTACCAACTTAGCTGCAACCACTGTGTGGCATTCGGCAGCCTACGTGGCTATGAGCACTAACAAGTGGTCTATCAGCATGACTTGCCATCGCCAAACCGTGGCCAAGAGACAGCTGCACCATCCATTTGCTGAGCACCCCATCCAACACAACGTGCTTCACTTCAATGACTGCTTCACCACCTATGCCATCTAGACTCTGCCTGCAAACACCAACTTTTCTGAACTGCACATGTGGGAACTCTTTCTGCAAATTATCCTTCATTCCTGTAAACCTTCCATGGCCTCAACCTGCATCTATGCCTTTCCCTGTTCCCACCCCAACCTCTCACTCCCCTCCCTTTCCCCCACACAGCTGCAGAGTCCCCCTTTTCTGCCTTTTTTCCTCTCCCCTTTGGGTCCACAGCACAGTTTCCTGATGCTGCACTTAGCAGCCTACCATCCTGTCTCTGTCACATCCCAGCACACTCCTACAGGCAGCACTATAGCACCTTCCCCCACCCCTAACCACTGTGCTTCTTACTAATAATGAAGATGATCACAACAGTCAATAAGTACTTCCATTTGGTGTTATGCAACTATTGATCACATGAGACAATGAAATAATGTATATGAGCCAGCAACATTGCTGTCCACCACTGGCATCTGTCAGTCAAAAAGTTATTTTAGTCAAAATATAAAAATAGGTCACAAATGCATTCAGCCAAGTGCTAGTTTCAAGTAAGAATCTGATCAGCCTCACAACAAATCAACATATTTTTTTGAAAGATGCACCAGAAGAAAGTGACAACATTGCACATATAGTTTTGTTACAAGATCCTTATGGAGACCAGAGCCTCTATTACTGCCGCTTAGGAAGTCAAACTCGTAAACTGACCCGCAATGAACAGTAACCATAAATGCTGCCAGGTATGATGTACACTAAACAGAGATTTTAACTCCACAAATCAATGCCATAAATGAACTTAAGATCTTGTTTGGTAACGCTGTGGGTCTAATTTGTTCCTTCATATACTGCTTATTTGCAAGAGTAAAATGAAACATATTATAAACCAAATGTATACTATGTACGAAGGGCATCATTCCAAATAGCATTTTTTACACATGACATACATACATACATTCATACAGTGGCAAAATACACAAACCTGCCCCAATTGAACATATACTGGACAAAACAGCTGTCTTCCGTAAGCAGTTCCCCACAGCTATCCAGCGGGCTGTTTCATCTCCTAGCCTTGAAGGTTCAATGACAATTATGCTGCATCCAGCTTCCAGTGCTCTTTCCAGTTCAAGTTCAAAGGTTTCGTGCGCATTTTCACTGTCATACACTTCATGGATGATGGCAATTTGTGAAGGGTCTAGATCTCTGAAACATACATTTAATTTCTGTCATAAGATTTGCAGTTTATGACAAACAGTACAAAGTGCTTCTACAACCTGAAACCAAAACTAATAATGTTCCATATGTACCAAGCGAGTAAAAAAAACAATCACACATTCGACAGTAAAAATTGGAGGAGGAGAAGAAGAGGGGTGTCAATTTCACAGTACTTTCCCACCAATACTGACAGATTGTGACACAAGGGTCAGTTTTCCCACAGTTCTGATGCATCACTTTTTTCATATTGTTTTCCTTTAATAACCTATCAAACCCCAAGACAGGAGAGTATGGCAAGATATAAGTCACTGTGTAACTGGAATCTGTCTTCAACTGAGAAGCATTTGGACATATCTTGACAATGGGGTTGGGTTGTTTGGGGGAAGAGACCAAACAGCAATGTCATCGGTCTCATCGGATTAGGGAAGGATGGGGAAGGAAGTCGGCCATGCCCTTTCAAGGGAAACATCCCAGCATTTGTCTGGAACGATTTAGGAAAATCACGGAAAACCTAATTCCTCCTCCCGAATGAGAGTCCAGTGTGCTAACCACTGCATCTTGACAATGTCTTTGCCATGTTAATTTGGGGTAGTTCTAAAAAAAAAAATTATGGCTAGTGTGAGATTGCCCCACCCAAAATGCAGCAGAGACCAAGGTCTACGTTACACTGGAAGGTTACACCTTTTCGTTGTGACTGGGCAAAGGCTACAAATATGAATACAAAGTAATGGTTGGGTAACAGATTGATCTGTAGCATAGTATGAGGTCTACGTTCATTGTCGGTAAGATTTCCTCCGCATTTCATACAAGCCATTATGACAATATGTGAATCCTTTGTTCATGGTTCCATTATTTCTAATTGTTGTATGATGCACTGTAGCCAACATTCACTCCACATTTAATGAACTTTTCTTTAAAAATAACTGAAACTGCATGGTAAATTTCAATATGTCATGTTATATAACAGACATATCTTCGACGGTGTAATGGTGCATATTACTACACATAGTATATGGTACATTGACTACGAAAAATGCACGGAGCGGCAGTACTATATTACTCTTACTCAAATTACTTGTAGTTTGTTACAGAAGCTATGTTTCAGAAGTGATGGTGATTCCTGAAAAAAAGCAGTGATGCAGTTCCAAGTTAAAAAAGTATGTAACTTTTAGTGGGTGAGCATCCAGCTACTTATTTTACTAGGTATGGATCCACTGGAAGTGGTTTGCTCTCTGTTTCCTTCAACTTTTGAAGTGACTTATGAGACGAGTGATACAAGGCTTACAGTTTTAACATTAACTTCAAATCATGGTGTAGTTTGACATTTATCACATATACAAATCAATGACAGAGCTGAAAGAAATGAAAATGACCAAACATCCACAGAGTACTGAACCCCAAACCTTGGATTTATAGTCTGACACTTAGTCACCAAGCCACACTAGAATCTTCATTTCATGAGACAGGGTGCAGAGAAAATTGTGATACAGTAGTAGTGCAGTGATGTCACCACTGGTTTTATATTTACTTTATGAATGTAAGTTATGGTGAAACTCTGCTTGGCATTTTCTCATATTATATGCTGTGAACTATGGATGAAATGCAACAGGCAGATTCCATATTGCTAGATTTCCAGAAAGCATCAACACACAGTCCCACTGCAGACTTAACAATGGTACGAGCATACTGATTAGTTTCCAGATATGTGAATTGCTCAGACTTCTTAATGACAGAACTCAGTATGTTGTCCTCGACAGCGATATCACAGAGATGATTCAGAAACTCAAATTGGAATCCCTTGAGGGAAGGCGACATACTTTCCACAAAATTCTATTGAGAAAGTTGGAAGCTTACCGCAGAATGAGTCTACTACAGCCAGTGTACATATTGTTTAAGGACCACTAAGATAAGAAAAATGGCTTATCTTCACTTGCACGTGGAACAGGAAACAAAGTGATTAGCGATGATACAAGGTACCCTCTACCATGCACAATATGATGGCCTGTGGATTATGTACAGATATACAGGTTGTTACAAAAAGGTACGGCCAAACTTTCAGGAAACATTCCTCACACACAAATAAAGAAAAGATGTTATGTGGACATGTGTCCGGAAACGCTTCATTTCCGTGTGAGAGCTCGTTTTCGTTTCGTCAGTATGGCTTCATTTAAACGTGATCAAGTTGTAAATTTTCACAATCAACATGTGTGGGCCGACGAGAATCCGCACGCAATTGTGTAATCACGTCATCAACACAGATTTTCTGTGAACGTTTGGCAGGCATTGTTGGTGATGTCTTGATTGGGCCCCATGTTCTTCCACCTACGCTCAATGGAGCACGTTATCATGATTTCATACGGGATACTCTACCTGTGCTACTAGAACATGTGCCTTTACAAGTATGACACAACATGTGGTTCATGCACGATGGAGCTCCTGCACATTTCAGTCAAAGTGTTCGTATGCTTCTCAACAGATTCGATGACCGATGGATCGGTAAAGGCGGACCAATTCCATGGCCTCCACCCTCTCCTGACCTCAACCCTCTTGACTTTCATTTATGGGGGCATTTGAAAGCTCTTGTCTATGCAACCCCGGTACCAAATGTAGAGACTCTTTGTGCTCGTATTGTGGACAGCTGTGATACAATACGCCATTCTCCAGGGCTGCACCAGCGCATCAGGGATTCCATGCGACGGAGGATGGATGCATGTATCCTTGCTAACGGAGGACATTTTGAATATTTCCTGTAACAAAGTGTTTGAAGTCACACTGGTACGTTCTGTTGCTGTGTGTTTCCATTCCATGATTAATGTGATTTGAAGAGAAGTAATAAAATGAGCTCTAACATGGAAAGTAAGCGTTTCCGAACACATGTCCACATAACATATTTTCAGTATTTGTGTGTGAGGAATGTTTCCTGAAAGTTTGGCTGTATCTTTTTGTAACATCCTGTAGATGCCTAACTGACCTTTACTGTAATCCAAGGTTGGTTGGTTCGTTATTTAGTTAGGCCAAGGTTAGATTGAAAAGTGATAATTTGGTTGTGGGTTGGCAAAGCCAAGAAATGTGAGTTGACTATCGTACTGTTTTTATAAATAATAGTAAATAATATACAGACAATAACAAATAATTTACAGACAGACAACAAATTTTTAATATCATGACTTGGGTAATTTGCTGTCATCAGGGACTCATTGACGGCACAAAAAGCGCATTTTCAAGATGGAGCCTTATCATATTTATCAACAGTGTCCATTCTTCTGCTACAATTGGTGTGTACTCTTAACCATTGTCTGTGTTCTGCATAACTGATTGAAGGTGGAAGGTTTGTTTCTTACGCAGGGTGAATTCTGGCAATGGCCTCAGTCCAGTCCCATTCCCAAGATTCAGTTAAGTCTGACTGAGACGCGCGTAGCTCTGTCTGTTTTCAAGGATGGCTTTCTTGATTGAAGTCAGTTTCTTTCTAGGGTAACCATGTATTGATAGGATAGGGAGTTGTAGGTTTCCTTGTACACATTTCAACTCAGTACCTATACACTATTCTGAAAATGGAGGTTGTGGATACTAATTGATCTGCAGCACAGCTAGAGTTCTACGTTCGGCTCCAATGTGATAGTTTGGTTGTGATGACAAAGTTAACAAACGTGTCATGACAATTTATTTAAATAGATTCTTTACACTAGAGTTATAGTCGCTGTCCCCAATTAAAACTGTGGGGCCACGAGAGCCCCCAATACTTTGACACCTAAAATAATAGTGATTCTATAATATTACAGTCGCCATATTGGCTGATAGTGTGACTGGTGTAAGATGACAATTTTTACAGCATTCTTCAGTACTTCCATAAAGTGTGTGAACCATACATGCAAAAGTTATATCCTAGCACTTCTAAGTTGAATAGGTAGAAAGGGTAACAGTAAAAGGTGAAAGAGGGGAGGGGGGGGGGGGGGTATCAAAATGGCCAGTATTCTTCATAATGTACAGGAGAGTAACTGCTGCCACATACGTGCACAGAAGAAGAAACTTTTTTTACTATGTACAGGATGCATATGATACAGTCACGATGGAGGTTGCAAAAACATGGAGTGTCCACAAACACAAAAATTTAAAGAAAAATACTGAGATGAATTCACACAAAGTACTGTGCCCAAATAACTTGTCTTAGAAGTGTACAGTAATGACTTTACTTCCACACAATGCTTTATTTTATTATAAGAACTTGCTTACAAAATATAATTTTCAAAATTGATTTGGATGTATGAATTTTTTGCATTATGTAAGTGGCATACTACAATTAAGTAAAGGAGTTTCATTAATCACGGACTTCATTTTCCAATGAGACGCTAAATTTACTGCTTCACTAGTAAAATAATGGTGGTTGATTTGTTTTCATTGAAACTGTCACGTTATGAAGAAACATTAGAAAATGAAGCCAAATGAAGGACCTAGTTAAACAATGTACCATTTCACTGCACAATACAAATGTATGTTTCTTAAGGATTATCCAGCGTGAAAAAGAGTTGAGCAAACAAGAGTAAAATAAATAGTTGTCACAATCACAATTGTTGACGAGTAGCCAGAAAACTGCTGTTTACATTGTTAAAAGCCCTCACTTTTCAAAGCAACAAAGTTTTTCTTTACGATAAAATTGGTATTTTTTTAAAAAAAAGACGAAGATTTTGAAAAATATATTGATAAGTAAAATTCATTATGTAGTTTTCATCCAGTATTTGAAGACAGTAGATTAAAAAGTCACTCAAGTGATCAACTTCGACAACTGACACATTAAGTAAAATGTAAAATCAGTAAGATGTTGGATGAACCTCCAAACTGAACTTAAATTGGTTCACTGGCAAGTATTAATATTTCTTTGGTAAACGTCATGACTGACCGCACGACATTTTCATGAAACCTTCAACATCAACCAATGAAGACGCATTGCCAACAACCTTTCACAAATAACAAACAGCTTAGTAACAAAAACTTTAACACTTAGTCAATACCTCTACTAACGCAACCAACCTGCTATCCCCTTCATCCACCATCTTTGCATCAGAGATCCAGTATTAAAATGATTACCGTCAGTGATGACCGTGCTGCGCAGATAAACCTCAGCTGGATAGGTATGATGTCTGTCCTATACCTGTATCGATAGAGCATCATTATAGTTCTTTCGAGTCGATCGATTTTATAAGCCACTAGTTCAGTGCCACATTGATTTAATTAATGTTGCGAAATATATAGGCCTTCGCCATATTAATCGGTTTAGTTTTATCAGTTCGAAAATAATATTTATTTTTCGTTCGTCTGCACTTGATATTCGGGTCGCAATATATTTTTAATAGATATTGGGCTTTGCAACTTCTTAATTGCGTCCTGCTTAAGAACTAGTAACAATTGTAATGAAATGTGAATGATTTTAGTTTCTAACAAATATGTAGTATCTTCGATACTGAACTGCTGCGCCCGTGTAAGATGTAAAACTTCGCAATTTCGAAACTGTTTGTAGTGTTGTTCCGCGACAGTGATGAATGCAACGAGTTTGTATGTTTCGACTTGTAGACTTGTATTACAAGCAGATTCGGAAGATTCATCGTCTTGGACGGACTTATTTCGTCTGGTTCCCTATCTAAGACAATCTTTGTCTTGCACGGTTTGTGGGAACTTGTTAATTGAACCGTATACTCCTACAGAAACGAACTGTCAGCATCATGTGTGCCGTTCTTGTAAGGGCGGAAGAAAAAAGCTCAAGCCATCTTGTAGTTGGTGCAAAAACTACGAAAAATATGTGGAAAATGTGCAGCTACGTATATTACTTCAATGCTATAAAAAACTGTGCGAGTATGTGACCAGCACATCGATTTACCGCAGTTTATTTGTGTCCGCAACCAGCAATGGGGGATCAGGTGATGGAACGTCGAGTCTTGTGGATCTCATACAGGAGGGTGCAGGTTTCAAAGATGATTTCAAAAGTAATGCAGGATTGTCGAAATCTGCTTACAGCATACTACCATGTGTTTATACTAGTACTTCAACACAGACGGGTGTTGCGCCTGCAACCATTGGGCAGTCGGAAGGAAATAACTGCTTGCAGGCTGTCGAACCACAAGCCATCCGAACTGTGTCAAATGGTTCTTCACTATACTCCGTGCTGTTTAAGGGAACAGGAAATAAAATAACTATAAAAAGGAAAGCCAATGATTTAGGAGACGACCCGGGCGACGGTAATGGATGCAGTACAGATGCAGTATCCACAATAGTATGTGTGCAAAACATAATTTTTCCTCTATAGAAAGGATAATTTTATTTGGTACGATGAAAGGCAAATCCACTTGTTCACACCCAAGGCCTCACAGAAAAGGTTTTCACCTTCTCTTTGCAATACTTGGCGTCGTGTAACGACTAAATCCCCAGTGATAAAGCTATTTTTGCTTTATTTGGGAAATGCAACTTAAGTGATTCTGTTCGAATTGACTCACAAATGCATTTCAGGTATCTAGGGAACAAAATTTGTGTTGGAAATATTACAGTAAACTGCTACTGGTGCTTCTTCTGTGCTGGCATGTATCATACATGTCTCAATTTCTGTTTCACTACATGCTGATCATTTACAACTATTCTTTTTCTTCCTTTATTGTTTTTAAAAGAAAGATGGACAGATGTGAGTTAGTAATTCTTACCCACCATCTTTTACACATCACAATAATAGAAACTGTTCTGCAGAATAGCAGTTGTCAAGCACAAACTTTTTCATTTTGTTTTCAAATTTAACTTTGCTGTCTGTCGGACTTTTGTATCAGTTTGTGAAATTTTGGTTGCAGGATTGTGCACCCCATTTTGTACTAAAGGAAAATTTAATGTGAAATAATGATTGTCATATTTTCTTCAACTATTGTAATTATGTACATCTTCGTTCCTCATGAGCTGCAGTGGATTATTTACAACAAACTGTTTTCTCCCTCCCCAAGATTTGCAACAATTCTAACTGAAAATATGGCTAAACTAAGTTGTCTTAGGAGTTCCAAAATGTGCTTTTCCCAGTATAAATTCTTATCAATGTGGACGCCTAAGAATTTTGAAGTTTCTGATCTATTCATTATTCCCCCATGAGGTGGTATACGTATCATTTATATAGTACCTCTACATGTGCAGAACTGAATATGTTGTGATTCTTGGAAAAAAAGACAGCAAGACCATTTGCAGAAAACTAGTCGGTGATACTTTTAAGGTTATTGTTTACAATTTCTTCAGGTGCTGTATGTGTGCTTGTATTGATTACAGTACTAACGTCATCTGCAAAAAGAACTAATTCTGCTTGCTGCATGTAAAATGGAAGATCATTTACATACATGAGGAACAATGCCCAATGAGATAAATGGAACTGCATATGTATATAACAAAAATATTTTCAAGACAGATTTGTTGGTTCACCAACTCATAACCTGTCACCTTCCATCGTAACTAGACCATCACCATCTCCACTGGACCTGTGTGTGGTAAACAACATGGTCTAAGCCATCAGCCCCAACAAATAAATGAAATATTATAAACAGATGATGCAGCAGTCATCCAGAGTTGAAACAAGCAAAATCTCAGATGTAACATATGACTTCACTCTTCATTGTTCACTAGACTAACCAGTTAGACCAACCAAAAACAGCAATACTCAGTTATCAGTTAGGTGAGAGTTTTTAAAGCAACCAAGAAAATTATGTATTAATTCTTCTTCCACACTAGCTATGGTTAGTAGCACCAAAAAGTTTCATTGTATATCAGACTCTATAAATTTATCACACAAATAAGGCACATCCAGCAATTAATTGGGAAAATTATAGTTTGTTAGTGGTGGGTATGATAAGACATCCTGTGAAGCTTTACAAAATACCTTCTCTGAAAACTATGTAGAACAGATAGTGAGGAACCCTAATAATGATGGAGACATATTGGATCTAATCACAAAAAATAGACCTGACCTCTTTGAGGATGTCTACATTGAAACTGGTATCGGTGGTCGTGACATTGTGGCAATAAGGATTACAGAAGTACAGAGGACAACTAACACAAGCAGAAAGATTTATGCATTCAGTGTACTAGATGAAAAATCAGTAGTATATCTCAATGAGGGAATTGAAACTGAGCACAGATCGGGAGCAGGTAAAGGAAGTCAGCACAAGTTTAAAAGAATAGTTGACCCCCCCCACACTTGATAGATTTGTATCCATTTGAACAGTTCATAATGGGCGGGAACCTCCATGGCATACAATCACTGTCTACAGACACAGAGGTTACTGCATGATAGGTGCAATATAAAGCATAAGGCTATAGTAGAGATGCTGAATGAAACACGTTTGACTGTGAAAAATGCAATGCGTGATGCCTTCAATGATTACTGTAGTAGGGTATTGTCAAATGACATTACACAAAATCCAAAGAAATTCTAATTGTTTGTACAGGCTGCTAGTGGCAACACAGTTAGTGCCCAGTCTCTAGTGAATAAGTCGGGAACTGGAATTGTAGGGTAGCAAAGCAAAAACTGAAATGTTTAACTCAATTCTCAAATGTTCTGTCACTAAGGAAACCCAGGAGAATGCCCCAATTTAATCCTCATGGCACTAAAAAATGAATGAAATAAGTGTTACTGTCGGTGATGTTGAGAAACAGCTGAAGTCATTAAAATTGAACAAAGCTCCAGGTCCCGGTGGAATCCCTGATAGATTCTGTATTGAATTTGTGGCGGAGTTAGCGCACTCTTCTCACTATAATCTACTGTAGATCCCTCAAACAAAAAACGGTGCCCAGTTCTTGGGAAAAGGCACAGGTCATACCAGTCTACAAGCAGGATAGTAGAAATGATCCAGAAAACTACCATGCAAAATCCTTGACATCGATTTGTTGTAGAATCTTAGAACATAATGAGGTATCTTCAACAGAATGACTTCCTCAATGTCAACCGGCATGGTTTTCGAAAATGTCGATCGTGTGAAACCCAACTCTCACTTTTCTCACATGATGCTTTGTGTCAAGGCAACCAGGTAGATGCTGAAAAGCATTTGACTCAGTACCCCACCAATGCTTATTGTCAAAAGTGCAATCATATGGGGTATCAAGTAAAATTTGCCACTGGATTGAGGGCATTTTGAAGGGAGGACACAGGATGTCTTGGATGGAGAGTCATCATCAGATACAGAAATAACCAGGTGTGCCCCAGGAAGGTGTGTTGGGATGCTTGCTGTTCATGTTGTGTATCACTAATCTTGCAGACAATGTTAATAGTAAAAAGCAGGCTGTTTGCAGCAGATGCATTTATCTATAATGAAGTACTATCTGAGAGAAGGTGCATAAATATTCAGTCAGATCTTGACAAGATTTCAACATGGTGAAGAGTTTGGCAACTTGCTCTAAATGTTCAGAAATGTAAAATTTTGCACTTCACAAAACGAAAAAACATAGTATCCTATGACTATATCACTGAGTCACTGTAGGAATTGGCCACCTCATACAAATACCTGGTTGTAACACTTTGTAGGGATATGAAATGGAATGAACACACAGGTTCAGTTGTGGGTAAAGCAGATGGTAGATTTTGGTTCATTGGTAGAATACAGGGGATGTACAATCAGTCTACAAAGGAGACTGCTTAAAATCACTTGTGTGGCCCATGTATAATGTTCAAGTGTGTTGGATCCGTACCAGGTAGGATTAATAGGGGTTTGATCAGTCATTCTTCCCGTAAATGATGATGATGCTGTGGTGTACGGGAAGGTGTCGTTGAGTGACTGTAGGGATTTGTGATTGGTGTAAAGAATGGCAGCTAACTCTAAATATAGATAAATGTAAATTAATGCAGATGAATAGGAAAAAGAATCCCGTAATGTTTGAATACTCCATTAATAGTGTTGCGCTTAACACAGTCACGTCGATTAAATATTTGGGCATAACATTGCAGAGCGATATGAAGTGGGACAAGCATGTAATGGCAGTTGTGGGGAAGGCGGATAGTTGTCTTCGGTTCATTGGTAGAATTTTGGGAAGATGTTGTTGATCTGTAAAGGAGGCTGCTTATAAAACACTAATATGACCTATTCTTGAGTACTGCTCGAGTGTTTGGGATTCCCATCAGGTCGGATTGAGGGAAGACATAGAAGCAATTCAGAGGCGGGCTGCTAGATTTGTTACTGGTAGGTTTGATCATCACACAAGTGTTACGGAAATGCTTCAGGAACTCGGGTGGGAGTCTCTGGAGGAAAGGAGGCGTTCTTTTCGTGAATCGCTACTGAAGAAATTTAGAGAACCAGCATTAGAGGCTGACTGCAGTACAATTTTACTGCTATCAACTTATATTTCGCGGAAAGACCACAAAGATAAGATAAGAGAGATAAGGGCTCGTACAGAGGCATATAGGCAGTCATTTTTCCCTTGTTCTGTTTGGGAGTGGAACAGGGAGAGAAGATGCTAGTTGTGGTATGAGGTACCCTCTGCCACACACCGTATGGTGGATTGCTGAGTATGTATGTAGATGTAGATGAAACCCTAATAATTGGTACAATAGGATGTACCCTCTGCCATGCACCTCACAGTGGCTTGCAGAGAGTAAATATAGAAAGACATTTAAACAATCATAGTTTAATACAATTAACATTAACGATTGGCATGTTTGGGAGAACATGCTGCTCTCATCAGGTAAACAACCGTACACGAATCAAAGTATGTTATCAGTTTGAATAATTTAAAAAATGCTAATGTGTTAAAACAGACTAAGTTCCCATCATTTCCCTTCATGCACGGCTATGACAGAGGACACTGTATATCGGAGAAAGTAGGCTTGTGGTATTGTGAACCTGATGGTTGATGAAGGTACTTTTAATGAAGGTGAATACAGTTCAATCTGACTTTCTTAACCTAAGAATTTTTTAATCTTGATAGGCCAAACATACTTTGATTTTTGTTCTTTAACTAAAGATGCATGTGCTCAGAAATATGTTGATCGTTAATATCAATTATGCCAACAAATCATAGATGTGATGAAATTAGCTGATTTCAAATACTTTATTAATGGATGTGAGGTTTGATTGTAAACTTATCCCTTATGTTCTAAAGTCTTATTAATTGTGATGATAGGCCTGAGGGTGAGGCACAGGACTGAGTAAATTTAGAAATATTGATATATATAGCTCCTACAAACAATCACCAATGAAAATGTCACATGTGTAACTAACAAAAAACTCTGAAAATAGAAGGAACATCCGTAATAACACACATTTTCGGATTTTTGACCTTACTGAGATCAAAGGTCTGGAATCCATTATGTATTGTACAGAAACTTCTGAGTGGAATATAAGAACCTGCAAAACAGAAGTTTACAATACAGCATTTCATTACACATCACGTAGTTCACATTGTGTGCTGTTGGAGTTAAAATCCTCTCCCGCTATGGTAATGACTAAAACATCGCCAATTTTGTTATATATGCTAATCAACATTCTACATCACAGTGGACAAATCACTCCTAAACGAACAAATCATGTGTTCCTAAGACTGATAAAATGGCCATACCTAAAGTGAATAGCAAACAGCAAGACTGGATATGAGAACACAACAGCACAAATGATATAGATGTGCCATGAAATTACTAGTGTGCAGAAATTGTTGAATTTTAATCACTGTTCATAATGTAACCATCACTGCATTAGCCAGTGCACATTATCTACAGTTTTCTGGATTTCATAAATAGATTGGGCAGTTCGAGCACAGATGGGAACTTTTTGCTAAATTTGCTTTTTGCTAAATTCTTAATGATTTGTACATACTTTTTTTTTTTTTTCAAATGCCAAAATAATTATTATGTGGGTACAATGTGTGTTACAGAACTCTTAAACAGCTCTCCCCTCTCTCTATAGGAATTATGCCATGTACCAAAGACTATATATATTTAGTCACTGACTTGGGTCAATGTATGGTCCGCAGGACTACCTTCCTGTTTTATCTCTTATTCATTTTCAGTATTAAACAATCGAAAATCCAGGATGGTATATAATGAACACACACACACACACACACACACACACACACAGTGTAGTGCTGGAGTGGGAACAGAGAAAGGGATAGTTGGGTGAAGGACAATGGCTAATGAAGGTGGAGGGAGGAGGGTTGCAGGAACATAGGGAGAGTTCCCATCTGTGCAAATTCAGAAAAGGTGGTGGTGTTAGGAAGAATCCAGATGGCACAGTGTGTGAAGCAGTCATTAAAATTATGAATGTGTTGAGCAGCACACTCAGCAACTGGGTGGTCTAGCTGTTTCTTCGCCGCCATTTGTCGATGGCCATTCATGTGGACAGATAACTTGTTGGTCGTCATGCCTGTGTAGAACGAGGCACAGTGGTTCAGGTTAGATTGTAGATCACATGACTGCTTTGACAGGTAGTCCTGCCATTGATGGAATAATCATCATGTGGTCTACAAGCTAAGCTACAGCCAGTGTGCCTCATTCTGTGTGCGTGTGACAACCAACAAGCTGTCTGTTCACATACATGGCCACCAACAAACTGTGGGCAAGAAACAGCTGCACCACACAGTTGCTGAGCATGCTATCCCACACAATGTTCTTCATTTTAATGGTTGCTTCACAGCCTGTGCATCCGGATCCTTCCTGCTAACATAAGCTTTTCTGAATTGTGCAGGCGGGCACTCTCCTTGCAATACATGCCATGTTCCCATAACACTCCTTATCTCAACCTTAATTAGATTAGTCATTGTCCTACACTCACCTGTCCTCTTCACTGTTCCCACTCCAGCACTACACAGCCCTCTGTTCCACCAATGCACCCACAATCTTTTTACTTCTCCCTTTTTCTGTCCTCCCCCCACCCCGCCCTCCATCTAATCTTCTGACTGCTCCTAGCTGCCCTACACACTCTCCACTTCTTCCCTGTATGCTCCACAAGCAGCACTTTACTGTCCCCCACCCCCTAACCTTTGACCCTCCCCTTATGTGTTTAGTAGTGTTTTGTTGTGCATGTCGGCAACTCAACATCTCCATCATTTATGTTATTGATAACTTAACAAGCAATGTGTCCAACTGAAATAATATTAACAAGATAGAGGTAGTAGTGTCATATCTCAAAGAGGAATTCAGAATAGTTACCTCTGTGCAAGAGCATGTAGATGAACTGAGGTTCAAATATAAAAGAGTAGTTGACCAAGCATTGTGTAGATGTGTATTACTTGCCAAAGGGAACCATAAATTTAGGCGTCACAAGACTGTGTACAGCCACATTCCAGTTCAAAGCAATGTGCAACTACAGGAAGTGACCGCCGAAAATACTCCCACAGGAGGCTGCGATGGTCTGCTGTAAACATAATTAAATTTATGGACCCTGAGGAGGAGGAAAGAGTAACTGTGTTAAGAGATAATGTGATCAGATGTGCAAGCAAAATGTTATTTTTGAGTAAGTTGATGGTGTATGATAAGGTAGGGTGCACAACACACTGCTGAGTGAACTGTGATTCAGTTATCTGCACCAAAGTAATGAAGTGTACACAGAAAATATCTTCCTAATGGTATGGATAAATGTGTTACCAGACAAAAATATTTGTTGTATTATGAACAATACAATGAAATGTCCAACTTTACGAAAACTTCTCATATTTTATCTCACAGAATTGGACTCCAGTCTCAAAGAAAATGTTCAGTCTGTAGGATTTTATTTTAAAAAGTGCCATGATAACTGAGTCATCATTTGCAAACCACCTGCATGTACATATATACTGCGCTAGCCACCAAGCGGTGTGTGGCGGAGGGCACAATTCGCGCCAGTCATATTTCCCCCCTCTGTTCCACTTGTGGATTGCACAAGGGAAAAATGACTGTCTGAATGCCTCAGTAAGAGCTCTAATTTCCCTTGTCTTTGGATGGTCATCATTGTGCAATTTGAAATTTGGTGGTAATAATATATGCTATACATCCTCGGTGAAGATCAGATTTCAGAATTTAGTCAGCAACCCCTTCCGTTTAGCGTGCCGTCTATCTGCAAGTGTGTCCCACTTCAATCTTTTTATGAGATTTGTAACGCTCTCGCGATGGCTAAATGTACCAGTCACGAATCTTGCCGCTCTTCTTTGGACTCTCTCAATCTCTTGAATCAGACCCAACTGGCAAGGGTCCCATACAGACCAACAATATTCTAAGACTGGATGAACTAACGTATTGTAACCTGTTTCCTTTGTTGAAGGACTGCATTGCTGCAGGATTCTACCAATAAACCGCAATCTAGAGTTTGCCTTACCCGTTACTTGTGAATCTGATCATTCCATTTGAGATCATTTCGAATAGTCACACCCAGATACTTGATGGATGTTACCGCTTCCAAAGACAGGGCATTTGTTTTGTACTCGTACATTAATGGAGATTTTACCTTGTTATATACAGTAGGTTACACTTACTAATATTGAGAGATAACTGCCAGTCATTACAACACACATTTATTTTCTGCAAATCCTCATTGATTTGTTCACAACTTTCATGTGATACGACTTTCCTGTAGACTACAGCATCATCAGCAAACAGTCTAATGCCACTGCCAATACCATCAACCAGATCGTTTATGTAAATCATAAAAAGCTGCGGACCTAATACACTGCCCCTGAAATTACACTTGTTTCTGTTGAAGTCACCCTGTTCAGGATGACATACTGCTTCCTGTCTGTTAGAAAACTTTCTATCCAACCGCATATGTCATCGGATAGACCATAAGCGCGCACTTTTTGGAGCAAGCGACAGTGCGAAATTGAGTTGAACACCTTTCGAAAGTCGAAAAATATGGCATCAATCTGGGAGCCTGTATCTAGAGCGTGTTGTATATCATGTACAAAGAGGGCCAGCTATGTCTTGCATGACCGCTGTTTCCTAAAACCATGCTAGTTTCTGCAAATGAGCTTCTCAGAGTCTGGAAAGGTCATTATGTCTGAACACAAAATATGTTCCATGATTCTACAACTAATCAATGTCAGTGAAATTGGCTGGTAATTATGTGCATCCAATTTTCTACCCTTTTTATAGATTGCTATGACCTGGGCCTTCTTCCAGTCCCATGGAACTTTCTGCTGTTCCAATGATCTCTGATAGATGATGGATAAGATTGGTGCTATGTTTGTAGCATAGTCAACATATAATCTAAATGATTAATGGAAAATCTCATATTAAGATGTGAAACAAATACTAACAAAGAGATAGAGGGGCTGGCCAGTACTTACCTCAGCTCAGTACAGCCGATAGATTCACAAAACAGAACAGAAAATTTACATTCCTAGCTTTCGGAACTTTGTTCCTTCATCAGGGAGAAGAGAGGGGAAATAGGGAAGAAGGGAAATTGGATTCAGTTACTCACAACCCAGGTTATGAAGCAACAGGGAAAGGTAAACAGTTAGGGTGGCTTCATAACCTGGGTTGTGAGTAACTGAATCCACTTTCCCTTCTTCCCTTTTTTCCCCTCTCTTCTCCCTGATGAAGGAACAAAGTTCCGAAAGCTAGGAATGTAAATTTTCTGTTCTGTTTTGTGAATCTATCGGCTGTACTGAGCTGAGGTAAGTACTGGCCAGCCCCTCTATCTCTTTGTTAGTATTTGTTCAACATACAATCTTACGGGGATACCGTCTGGGCCAGATGCCTTCCTGACATCTATGGAATTTAACTGTTTTACAATCCCAGATACACTAAACACTATGTCAGCCATCCTTGCATTTGTTCGATAATTGAACATACTTCAAAAAAGGCATACTACATTAGATTTACAAAAAAAATTAAGTATCAGGATCAAAGTGGCAGTTATAAATAGATTGAAGGTGGGGTCATACATATTACACTGCAAATAAATTGTTTAATGTTGATACTGTGCTAGAAGTATTGTCAGATAAAACTGCCAATCAACGTTTAATTATTGTGCTACACAGAACATTGGCTTACAGACATGTAGCACAGGAGCACTCCAGTAATAAGAATTCTGGAGTTTGTGATGTTACTACTTCCCTTCACTGTTTTTTGAATGCACACTTGATGGTGTTGCCACACTTGCCAGGTCTTCGGTTCATGTTGTTGAGTTACATCTAGTAGAACAGTTCATCATAGGAAAGACCCTTCACAGAATACAATCACTGTAAAGAAACGTATTAGCATAGACTTTTAGATAAAAAGGTGTTGAATACAATGTAACTGTCAGAAGGGAAATGTATGAAACCTTCAGTGACTATTGTAAAAGAATTATATTGTAAGATTTCTCATAAACCTCAAAGAAAATTTTGTCATATGTAAAGGAAACAAGGATTAAAACACTCATGGATGATGTAGGAACTGAAATTAACAAAAGCAGAAATGTTCTCCATTTTCAAATGTTCTTTCACAAAGGAAGATACAGAAGTATTACCTCAGTTTTGTATGCACACTTCTGCAGAGATGAGTGATGTATGACGCTGGTCATAAAATTTCAATCATTGCCGCCTAAATGTAAAGTTACACAATTCTTTTTGTTCATTTGTAGCTACATGTCTACAGTCTTAGTGTACTTTGAAATCTGCTCGCCAAAGTACTGTAGCATGCTGCCCATTGATAAAATGAGAAGTCATTTTTTTATCATTTGGAAGAAGATAATGCTGTAACAATCCACGGTGGAATTGCATAGCAATACCATAATATGACACAGTGGTTAGACAATGCTGATGCTTGATGTGTGATCAGATGTGTCTAAATGACAGAGAATCAAGTGGAAGACCATCTCTAAGTGAAGAACCAAGAGTAGTGGATGCCGTGGCCCTCAAGACCATTGTATCACTATCAAGGTGATATTGCTAAAAAGTGAAAATCAGCCGTTGGCCTTTCTTCAACATCTTACATATTTTGAACGTGACATGGGTTCCATGGCTGCTCATACCCATTCCAAATGTCTGCCGAAGTGAAATCAGTGAAAATGTTGCAGCTGTGCTAGTGTAATCCAGATAGTTGCATTATCAGTGGGCTGTACCATTTGTTTTAGGGTGTGAAATTTTAATAAATACCAGGGCTGCAGACGTGTACCTGCAAACAAACAAACAAACAAAAAGTTAATATACTCACCAAGCGGCGGTAGGAGAACACACACAAAAAGGTTTAACTTATACAAGCTTTTGGAGCCAATGGCTCTGTCTGCTGGCAGAAGAGTTGGAGAGGAAGGAAGAGGGGTGAAGGAAAAGGACTGGAAAGGTTTAGGAAAAGGGATACAGTTCGAGAAAGTCACCCAGAACCCCGGGTCAGGCGAGACTTACTGGACGGGTTGAGAAGGAAAGTCTGTCTTCCTTCCTGTCCAACTCTTTTTACCCGAAGAATGTGCAACTGGCTCCGAAAGCTTGCATAAGTTAAACTTTTATGTTTGTGTGTGCTCCTGCTGCCACTTGATGAGTAGATTTTTTTGTATCAATCCAATTACACTATATTGTCAAAAATTGATTATTTTTGTTGTTATAAAAATAATAATTAGTTATGTAAAACTGTGTCCAACATTTGGCAGGAAAAACAGGTCACAAGCACCTACATGAAGTGTAGCAGAAGTGACCCACAATACTTCCATATAACCAATGATATCCATCAGTTATAAAGTTTTATAGCATAATCTCAGCTGAACACAATGAGGTATTTCAAACAGAATAATCTCTGTGTCATCCTGCCTGGATTAAAACACACACACACACACACACGCACACACACACACACACACACTAGTTGTGCTAAACGCAACTCATGCTTTTCTCACATGACATCCTGAAAGCTTTGGGTCAAGGTAATCAGGTGGATGCAGTACTTCTTAACTTCCATAAAGTTATTACCCAGTACCACAGCAAAAGTTATTACAAATACATGACGATAGGGATTATCAGACAAAATGTATTGCTCAGTTGACAACTTCTCGGTAGGAAGAATGGAGCATATTATCTTGGGTGGATAGTCGTCAATAGAAAAAGTAGCTTCAGATGTGCCCCAGGGGAGAGCTATTAATGCTATATATTAATTACCTGACAGACAGTATTAGTAATAACCATGTCATCTGTAACAAAGTATTATTTGAAAAATACTGCACAAATAACCTGGTCAATCTTGATAACATTTCTAAGTGGTGCAAGGATTGGAGACTTGTTTTAAATCTATGAAAATATAAACATGTACACTTAATAAAACTTAGAATAGTGGTATCCAATGATTGCAACATGAATGAGTCACAATTGGAATCAGCCAACTCATATTAATACCTGGGCGTAATAATTTTTGGGGATATGAAGTGGAATAATCACCTTGGCCCAGTTATAGGTAAAGTCAATGTCAGACTTTGGTTCATTGGTTGATTACTTGAAAAATACACTCAATCTATAAAGGAGTCTGCTTGCGAAACACTTGCGCATTTCATCTTAGAATATTGTCCAAGTCTGTGGGGCCCATACCAAATAGAAATAACAGGGAATTTTGAACATAAACCAACTTCACTATGGGTACTCACAAGGTTGCTTTACTAATGGGGGAGCATCACAGAAATGCCGAAAAACCTCAATTGGAAAAACTTTAAAATCGGTAGCAATTATCCTGTGAAAGCCTTCTTCCAAAGTTTCAAGGACCAGTATTAAGTGAAGAATCTACGAATATTCTTCACCTTCCTATGTATCACTTCCAGAGGGGCTGTGAAGACAAGATTAGATTAATTACAGGGCACAGTGAGACATTAAAGCAGCCATTCTTCTTATTCTCCGATTATGAATGGAACAGGGAAAACCCTAACATGTGATACAGTATTAAGTACTTTCTGCCAGGCATTTCACAGTGGTTTCCAGAGTATGTATGTAGGGTAGTTGTGCATTTGTCACTAGAGCTATTGGAATGGAAGTAAGTTTTTGTGATCTAGAAGACTGTGTATTAGGAGGGAAGCTCACATCTAGCTCAACTCGTTAGTTCCACCTACACAAAGTAGTACCTGTGACTACATGATTACTAATGGCTTGTAGCTATGATTTTTATTCCCAGTATGTTATGCAATTTAAATTGTCTGTGGGTATGATCAGTTTAATGGACCGCCAGTTTGGAGTTACAGGTGTACTCTCTCATGTGTCAGAATACAACTTGTGGTATAGAATGATTTCTTCTTCCTTCTGACTAAGGCTCTTGATAGGCCTTGGCCTGCTTTAGGACATCATTCCATTCATCCCTGTCCAACATTATGCATCTCATCATCTGATGCCAATAAGTTTTAATTCTTGTATGTCATCCAAGTATCAAAGTCATTGTCTTCCCATGCTTTTTCGTCCTATGGATTTTTGTAGCAGTGCTCTTTTTGTTGGGTTCTTATCTACCATGTTAAAAAATGGCTGACCCATTTCAGGTGGTTTATTTTAATGAACTTTATGATTTTGAGGTCTTTTGTGAAGTTCAGAATTATATTTTCTACACCACACTCCACCTTCATTAGTTGCCCCATATATTTTTCATAACATCTTCTGTTCAAAAGATCCTACTATCTCTTCACATTGTTGTGTCAATGTGCAGCATTCTGAGCCATATGTTAATACTGGATTATTAAAGTTTATACGGTTGGCACTTTGTTCTCATGGAAATATTTCTGAACTTGTGGGGCCAGCCCATAATAGCATTTATTAGCTAAATGGGTGTGTCACTTTATTTCCACAGTAATATTGTTCTGTGATGTAATCCATGTTCCAAGACAGACAAATTCTCTAACAGGTTCTGTTTGTGCTTAGTCAATTTTGAGTGTTGTATTTAGTTTTGGTCACATTATTTTCATGTATTTGGTTTTATTGATGTTCACTTTCACTCGTATTTCTATTGTTGCTGCCACCAATGCCCTGTACGTTTCTTTAGCAACTAGTTCTGTTCTTACAATAATATCCAAATCATCTGCATAGGCCAGAACCTGCACCATTCTGTTGTGTATTCTGCCTCTTGAACTGACCTTATAACTTCTCTTGTATCTTTCTCTAGTGCTGTATTAAACAGCATACATGATAGCGCATCCCCTTGCCTTAGTCCACAGTTAGTCTCAAAATTTGGTGTTAAAATTTCCTTGTATCCATACTTTAAATACTGCATTTTTGATAGTCAGACTCATGGGGCATATTAACTGCTGTGGCATGCAGAGTTTATTCATGGCTTCATATACTATTTTAAAAGCAATAAACATATGATGTTCCTGTATAGTGTATTCCCCCTCCCCCTTTTTTTTCAATATTTGCCTCAGGGTGGATATTTGGCCAGTAATTGATTTGCCAGGTCGAAAGATTGATTGATATCTCCCGATTGCTTTTCCTGCAAAGTATTTTATATAGTTAAAAGTGGGGAGAAGAATATTTTATCTCTGTTGTTCAACAATGTAATTCTTCTATACTTTGTACATTCTTGGCCGCCCTCTTTCTTATACATAGCACATATTACTCCCATATTCTAATAATCCGGGATGACTTTTTTTGCACCCAATATCAGAGATCGGGATGTGCAGGCATCTAACTAGATGATCTCACCACACTTAATAAGCTTGAATTCCAGATTGTTGTTGTCAGGTGACTTATTGTTGGCTAGCTTCTTTATTGCTTGCCGAATTTCTCGCACTGAATGACCCCATTTTCCTCTTCCTCTACCTGTTGGTTTTTGGTTAATTCCCATGCTTCAACATTCTGTGATTACAGTGAGTCCTTAATCTGCTCTGCCCATTGATGCATTGCTTTGGCCTATGTTGCTAGAAGTTCGCCATTTTCCCCTTTACATAGTGTTATGTTTGGTTGAAAGCCCCTTCTTAGGTTATTGGCCTCTTTATAGAACTTCCTGCTTTCATGAGCATTACTCAGTAATTGAATATCCTGCATCTGTGTTTTGAAAAAGCTTACCTTCTTTGTTATTAGAATCTGCTTTTCTGCGTGCCTTTTTTCACTGTAGTCATCTACTAGCAGTCTTGTTCTTCTGGCTTGCATTTTTTTTTGTTTGCATTGTTCTTGTTGCCTCCTCACACTCTTCATCATACCTTTCATTGCTTTTGGTCTATTATCCCATACCAATCGCTTCGCTTCCTCTGCAGCATTCTGTGTTTCATATCTAATTTTATTACACTGTAAAATCCAGGATGGAATGTAACAATTTTATGAGAAGGAAAGTTGCTACTCACCATATAGCAGAGATGCTGAGTTGCAGATATGCACAACAAAGATTTTCACACTTAAAGCTTTCGGCCAATGGCCTGGTTTTCGGCCAATGGCCTTCTGTCAATCTGTTTTCCAAATTAATAGCTAATTGTTCAGCTTTTGATGAGTCCTTATTAACATCTGTGAAACTACAGCATTCGGTACACCAGAACCTTGCCTGATGTTTATTAATATATCAATAATTTGGTTCTTAGTATTGTTGTCTGGTGACACCCAAGTCATTTTATGTATATTCTTGTACTGTAAATGTGCTAGAAGCTGTTAAATGGTGCAAAATTTATAAGGTGCAGTCCATTGTTATTATTCTATATATGGAGGTTGCATTTACCAATGGTAGTGAAGAAGAAGAAGACGACGACTCACAAGTCAGTCCTGCCCTACCTTAGCATTCATATCTCCTATCACAATTTTATATCAATTTTTGGACACTATTGATAAACTTGTTGCAGTTCCTCATAGAAAGTATCCTCTTCCTCTGCTGTTCTCAGTAAGGGCAGGTGCATGTAGGAGGTTGTAGGTAAGAGTTTCCCTTTTATTCATACATAGCATGTCCTTGGATGTACTGCTTTAAATACTGTCACTAGTTGTTCAGTGCTTTGATTGGCTATAAATCCCACACCAAATATGTGTTCACTATTGTGGCTTTTGTAATACATAGTACACTGCTGTTTCTTGACGGTGTCATTGTCCAGTCCATCTTATCTTTTGCAAGGCCATGATATCCACCTTGTAGACTTTCACTATCCAGTTAGGCACCCAATGTGCATAATGTCTGTACATTCCACAATCCAGTTCTCAAATTTCTTTTTACTTTGCCTTAGGCTCCATCTGGCTATATTTCCTTGCACTTTTGTAATAAGACTTTTTTTCTGGGTATGGGTTATTAGCCCATAGCCAACCCCTATTCTTCAGAGGACTGTTTCTCCCACTTTCATTTGCCCTGATCCTGTTTCCCACTGGGGTTGGGATCTAATCTTCCACAAGGTTGCTCAGGTTCTTAGGGTTCACCAGCTTGGAGGTGAGAGATGGAGTTGTGTAGGTGAAACTAAGATACCTTGACTTGCTTAAAGTCATATTTTATGCATCATTACCCCATTTGAAACCCACAACATGACTTTCACCTTGAGCATTATTTCATATATGGGAGAATGGGAGAGAGAGGAAAAAATGTGCTTCAAACACCACAAGGAACCATAGGTCACTGGTACATGGTTCAGAGAAGGTAGAAATATATTACTTACAAAATAACTTTGTATGGTAAAATATTGTAATGATCAAGTTGTCAACTTGCTAGTTTGGTAGTTAGTGTTACTTGACGTCCAAGATTCTTATTATAAACTGTAAATGAGCAGGACTGCCAACATATTCAATGTCTGCAGTATATCACTCCTACCACACACAGTTCATGTAAACTTCATTATCAGTGTCACCTCCTCAGTGGAACTGCCCTGTCACCCACCCTTGTACTCTTTGTGTACCCATTACCCGTCTTCTTCAGCATTGCCCTCCCCCCTCCTGTGAAATCACTCCCAACTAACCCCTCCATAAGCCATTCTTCAACACCACATCACTCAGCAGACTCCCCAACTTCTCCCCTGACAGAGTATTCAGTATCACCCTTTGACATAACTATTTCAGCATTCTACACATACTATTTTAATTAGTATCCTAAAGTCATAAAAAGGTGGAAATATTGAATCTACCAGGGCCACCCGTCTCTTTTGCTCCATTCCTCAGTGATGACACACACTTCTTATTCACCTGATCTCGACTTCGTTAATCCTCAGCTTTTTCCAGTGATCAAAAGTGCTTTCCATGGGTGCCGGTTTTCCAGTGAGATCTATCTCATCAGCTCTTTTCCATTGGATGAAATAGGATACTAACACAGGTGCCATGAAGGCACAGTGGATATTGTACAAATGGTATTCATGTACAGGGGATTTATACTGGAAATTAGCAATGGATTAAATTTATTGGTATAGTGGTTTGTCAGAATAAATTAGCTGACTTCTGAAACATGGAAACACCTCATATGTCAACATAAAGTGAATAATGCTATCCTCCAGAGCAAATATTTGGATCACTACATAGCCTGCTGTGCGTATTAGAATTCCTCTTTCAAAGTCCAGCAACTGAGTTGTTTTAACAGTTCGACTGCCATGATGCCACTGCTGGCGACAGTAGAGCCTTACGCCTCATGCTGTGTGCCCATTGACAGCCACAGAAGAGCCTTACACTTGACACCATTTTTTTTTAAAAAAAAAAAAAAAAAAAAAAAAAAAAAAAACCTCTGCAGAGCAGGATGTAGTTTTGATTCTCTTCAGAATCAAGGGGGATTTATTATTCCTGATTGATAAACTGGTGTTGCTCTTGCTTAAAATTAGACTGTATTTATCTTACTTTTGTATAAGTAGTTCAAACAGCGTAGCCAGAAAAAGTAAACAACAATTACAGACACACAAATATGGACAGAAGTAGGTTGCACAACAAACATAGTTCTTTATGGAAAAAGTATATTTTTTATGTGAAGGGAACTATTATGGAGTTTGCTACTTTTCCTTTTAAAGCAACACATCATAGTTGAAGACCTGAGATTGCTGGA
The DNA here is from genome assembly GCF_021461385.2 of Schistocerca piceifrons. Taxonomy (NCBI): domain Eukaryota; kingdom Metazoa; phylum Arthropoda; class Insecta; order Orthoptera; family Acrididae; genus Schistocerca; species Schistocerca piceifrons. The sequence goes on from NC_060140.1 coordinate 878,024,323, forward strand.
TGGCAATTGTGATGCCTTTTCCTTAGATTTTTAATTTATACATAGCAGCATGTTATTCATAGAGGAAAAACCAAACTAGAACACAACACTCGGTACTACAAATACAGTCCATCAAAGCAAAATAAAAATCCCATGCCAAAAACTCCAGAAGGCTGTGGCATTTGGTACAGCTTTTAATTTTGATGCTGTATGTTTTCGTTATGAAATATTGCTATGTTCAGTAATTTTACCTTCATCTCTTGCAATGAGTTGCTGATGTGAAAAAAACTAAGTTCTGCTCAGTCTCAAATGAATTGTGACATTCTCTTCCTCCTTTATTTGATCTTGCAGAGCGTGCATATATGTTGTTCACTTTGAATGGTGATGAAACTTCTATTTGTGAGTCATCCTATTGCCCTACTGAGCAAAAATTCAAAGCGTGTTTTTGTTCTACATGAGCTACGTAACCCTGGTGAAAGAAAAATCCCTTCTCAAAGTGCTGTTCTTTACAAGAAAAGTATTGGAAAAGTCTCCAGATATTTTAAGATATGCAGTTTTTATTTTGATATGTAGAACTATATGCCAGTAGCGATTTTATATATTTTTCCGTATATTGTAATCATGAACAACATGCTGGAGAGAGTAATTTAGTATCGATTCAGTGTGTATGCTGTCATCTTTATGAACTAAAAATATAATTGACAATATTTTGACTAGATCACCACCACATTTCTAAAATTGAACTATGTTCATTGTTTGTGTGGTGGTGCTCCTGGCAGTTTAAATTGGCAACAAAGCAGGATAATTTTGTTTTTTCAGTATAAATTGGTTAATATTGGTCCTCGGCAAGAAGTGCTCTCTGCTGGTAGCTTTGATCATTCGTGAGGTTTAGTGTATGTCATTGTTTAAATAGTTTGTTTGGGTTTGTTAGGGTTTGTTACTGCTTACTGTTTTTCTCTCCAAGATAATAATTGTACTATTATGTAACAACACAAAGCTCTTGTGCTTTGTTGCTGTAGTTGCGTGCTGCCACAAATTTGAATGTTTGACATCTTTCTTATTCAAGATTAGATTTACATGCAGTATCTGAATATACAGGCAAATGGTGCTACAAACAACTGGGATGTGTTCAAGAAACCTGCACCAAGAGTGACAACTGTACGTGGGCCCGGTGGGGCGAAGAGACGAGGTTGTCGATGTGGAAATGCAACAGCGACTCCAGGCAAGCTGACTTGCTGTGGGCAGCGATGCCCATGTTATGTCGAGAGTAAGGCATGCGTCGAATGTCGGTGCCGTGGCTGTCGTAACCCTCACAGACCAGGAGGCAAAAAGGTGAGGATCATCCGTATCTGAAGCTAAATCTGTAGGTGCTATTCTTGTAATACTGTGTGGTGTAAAAGTGGAAATTAGAAGTAGAAAGAGAACTAATAATATTTTGTCAAGGAAGAGCTTGAAGCGAAGCAGCATCAGAGTAACACCACAAACCACAAAATAGTTGGAGGAGTTCAAATTTTGTCAACCACTTCTAGTGGAAGAAAGAGAGAGATGTATTGAGAAAAGATGACTTGTAAAAGGAAATATTATTCAGGAAATTCTCCAAATATTACAGGCTACAAGAGGTGAGCAGAACAGGGTGAAATGTACATGAGTAGTAGAATTGCAACAAATGCAATATGGAAACATGATAACATGGAAATGATTGAAAAATGCATGAAGGGAAAGGTACAGAAATTAAAGAAAAAATACAAAAAAATGTCAGAGAGGAGAAATAGGGAGGGGGTAAGCTTAAGGTGGGATGGTGTAAAGTAGAGGAAAGGTCTTAAGGAGATATTAGAAGGGAGAATGGATGGTTGAGAGAAAAAGACAAAACCTAACCAGTTGTCGGTGGTGACAGCTGGCTGGAGTGGCCGAGCGGTTCTAGACGCTTCAGTCTGGAACCGCATGGCAGCTACGGTCGCAGGTTCAAATCCTTCCTCGGGCATGGATGTGTGTGTTGTCCTTATGTTAGTTAGGTTTAAGTAGTTCCAAATTCGAGGGGACTGATGACCTCAGATGTTAAGTCCCGTAGTGCTCAGAGCCAGTTTTTTGTTGGTGACATGAACAGCTGGTGCTGGCAAATATTTAAACACTAAATCTTTGAGAAGGAATCCAAGTCATCTGCGTGGTAAAGTCATTTTTCTTGTCCTCGCAGCAAGCATTGTGAGGTCAGAGTGAAAAAGACCCTCTGGGTTTATTCGTTCTTCCCATCAACTTTGTCATCTTGCCTACACAAATATTGTTGCCAAAATAATGGAAAACACACACACATACCAGTACACAGCATCTGTTTGAGGCAGTAATACTGCATGTTTTTGCTCTTTTAATTGGTGCATGAAATTAGTATGTTGTGTAACTGATAAGATATAGGTGTAATAAAATAGATCACTCTGACTTAAGTAAGGGCAGTAATTGGAACAATTGTGTCAAAGCCTGCTACTGTGTTAGTTTTATTGACAGCACAAGGTAATAGGAAAAATGCAACCATGAAAGACTGGGTGCGTTTACTAAGTCCCACTGCGAGCTTCTCTGAACCACAATTTCAAAATCATCATGGATTCTTAGCAATTTTGCTTCAGACCAAAAAAATCAAGAAAACTTTTTTTTAACTTTTTGTAACTTAAATTTTGTTGGTTATTTTAGCCTGCAGTTATAAGCAACACAGTTCCTAACTCTTTTAAGAAATTTGATTTTCTTGGTATTTGACATGTCAAGTACAAAATTATTTCTACAGTATTAAGAAAACCCTGTTGTGGTCTTTAGCATGAGGACTGGGTTAATGCATCTATATATGCTAATCTATCTTTGGCAAGCCTCTCTATTCTGAGTAAACATTGCAGCCTTCATCTATTTGAACCTGCTTACTGTATTCAAGCCTTGATCTGTCTTCATTCATACACTATTTATACCTATTTAATCTTAAGCTTCCTCCTGTAGCCCCACATTTCAAAACCTTCTATTCTCTTCTTATCTGAATTGCTTGTTGACCTCATTTCACTTACATACAAGGCCACACTCCATGTAATTACCTTCAGAAAAGACCACTTAAATTTATATTTGATGCTAAAAAATTTGTTTTCAGAATTGGTTTTTCTTGCTATTGCCAGTCTATATTTTACACACTCTCTAATTCAGCCATTATTGGTTATTTTTCTGCCTAAATAGCAAAACTCATCTGCTGCTTTTAGTGTCTCATCTGATAATCTAATTTTCTCAGCAACAACTTATTTAATTTGACTAAGTTCCACAGTCCTTGTTTTACTTTTGTTGCTCTTTATCTTATATTTTCAAGACACTGTCCATTCCATTCATCTGTTCTCCCAAGTCCTTTGCTATTTCTAAAAGAATTATAAAATCATCAGAAAACCTCAAAGTGTGAATGTCTTCTCCATGAACTTTTATTCCCTTTCCAAATTTCCCCCTGGTTACCTTCACAGTATGCACATTGTACAGATTTAATAACATCAGTGTTAGGCAAGAACCCTGTGTCCCTCCCTTCCCAGCTACTGCTTTCCTTTCATGTCCTACATTTATACCTGAAATCTAGTTTCTGTACAAGGCTGCAGATAACAGCTTGTTTCTTGTATGTTATCGACAAGATGTTATTTTCTTTCCCCATTAAAAAAAATCGCTCTGGTGCATAGCCCACGTAGTAATACTGTGAAAAAATCTCAATAAACCGACTTCCTACAGAGTCTTTAATTTAACACCAACACTTGCCAGCTGTCGATTTGTTTGAGAGCCTATTCTGTGTAACTTATTTATGTTTTGTTTCACAGATTCATTCATGGCATCAACTCTGTCAACTACATCATCCAATTGGGCCTATGTATTGCCAGACTCAAGCTCTGACTCTCTCAATTGGACTCTGATGTTGGGAGATCTGATTGTAGTTTGTAGTTTTTTTAACTCTATGAGATCACAAAGCTCTTTAAATATATATTCATTATCATATTGTACAGAAAATCATTATTTTCTTACAGCATCCATATCAAATTGTAAATCTGTTTTCACCTCAGTTATCCTGTTCTCTAGCTTTTCCGCTTTTTGGTTGCTGGAGTATCAACTTACTCACAGAAATCTACCCTAAAAGATATGTTCAAAGAAACAGTTTCGTCTTCATCTGCAGTAATTTTCTTGATTATGGAACTGTTTGTCCCACTTTAAGTATTTGACAAACCTCCATTATCTATCTTTAATTGACCAAGGATGGACATAATATGATTTAAAACATCAGAAAGTTTTGTTGGTAGAGGAGTGCTGTGTCACCTAAACATATAACACACTCTCCCAGTTCGCCACTAGCCACAGGATTCACTTTTACCTCAACAGTAGCTATTGTAGCATGTATGTTCCCACTGAAGAAATACTTGATTTTTAAAAAATTAACAGTTACTTATCTTGTATATATCCTGGGTGATACATGATGTCAACAGCTTTGAAATATGAGCACGCAAACATTCTGTGAAGGCAGAAGTCGATTTGTGATATTCGCAGCATTTGCTCTATGAGAGTTTTGACGTAATTTGGTAAGTGCTGAAAGCTTTTTATTGTTGAATACCTCACTCCTTCCTGTACCACACTAAGACTGATTGATGGAGAGAGTAAGTTTATCTGCTTCTGTTATTATACAGTGAAGGAAAAAAAGATTGTAATACCAAAAAACAATTAATGTAAAGTCATTAAATTTCAAGAATACATTTGTCTAGATAATTTATGTAAGTGATTAACATTGCAAAATCACACGTTAATGTAAGTGTGACATAAGCCATTGCAAATGTAAAATGCTGATGCATTAATAACTGGTGTAATTGCCAGAATGTTGAATACTTGCATGCATTTTGTTGCACAATTGCCAGATGTCAGTTTGTGTGATGGAGTTCCATGCCTATTTGACTTGGTTGATCAATACAGGGACAATTAATGCTATTTGTGGATGACACTGGAGTTATTTTCTGATAATGTCCCTTATGTTCTTGATTGGAGACAGATTTGATGATCTAGCAGGCCAAGGCAACATGTCAACGCACTATAGAGCATGTTCGGTTACAATAGTGGTATGTGGATGAGGTCTATATTGGGGGAAAACACCCCTTGGAATGCTGTTCATGAATGGCGACACAGCAGGTTGAATCATCAGACTGACATATACGTTTGAAGTCAGGGTGCCTGGTGTAACCATGAGAATGCTCTTGCTGTCAAATAAAATTGCACTCCAGACCATAACTCCAGGCATACATCCATGTGTCTATCATCCAAACAGATTGGTTGCAGGCCCTCAGCTGCCTCCTCCTAACCAAAACACAGCCATCACTGGTACTGAAGCAGAACCAGCTTTCATCAGAAAACACAACAGACCTTACCCTGCCCTCCAATGAGCTCTGGCTGAACATCACTGAATCGCAAATGGTGATGATTTGGGGTCAGTGGAATCCACGCTGAAGGGCATCTACCTCTGAGCTGTCCTTGAAGTAAGCAATTTGTAATAGTTCGTTGTTTAACTGTGGAGCCAATTACTGCTCAAATTGCTGCTGCAGATGCAGTACGATGTGCCAGAGCCATATGCTGAACACGGGTGTTTTCCCTCTTGGCAGTGCCATGTGACCGTCCAGAGCCCAGTCTTGATGCAGCCGTACAGCCTCATGAATGCCGCTGCCAGCTATCACATACTGTGACTACATTCCTGCCAAGTCTTCCTGCAGTATTGTAGAAGAAACATCCGGCTTCTCTTAGCCCTATTACACAATCTCGTTCAAACTCAATGGGGTATTGCACCTTGAAGGCATTCTTGATTAACATCATTTCACCACATCCAATCTCAAAGGTAACTAACACTCATGATTGTTACAGTGTTTATTTAAACCAGACGTGATTTGCATCCTCATAGTGGCGCTACTAGTGCCACTCTAAGGCAACTGGCAAGAAATTTGAACAGACATCGTGTTTCAGATGTAGAAACATGCCTACCAACTTTTGTTTATGTTGCACAACTGCTTAGTGTTGTAATTTTTTTTCTATCAGTGTATTTATTATTGTTACTATTGTTTTTGAACTGAGGGGAGAAAATATACTTGTGGGACTATTATCAGTATACCCAGTTCTTTAAAGACTTGTCTACAAAAAGTTCTGGAGTGAATGCCACATATTATCTCTGTTCCACGTTTCTGTGGAAAAAAGAAAAAAAGCGCGCGCGCGCGCGCGCGCGCGCGCGCGCGCGCGCACACACACACACACACACACACACACACACACACACACACACACACACACACATTGTTTTTCAATGAAGTTTGCCCAGAATATACGGTGTGTGACAGTTGTGAATCAATAGAGGAAAAGTAAGTAAAATTGAAACCCTTTTTTCTCCTAAGTCTGTTGCTGTTCATAATGCAGAAGTTCAGTGTTTAGACATTTAAAAAGCACTGTAACATGTGTCTTTCAGTTCATGGTCTTATCGATATAAACTCCAAAATGTTTATGATATTCCATTTCATTCCTCAACAGCAGCATATCAGAGGACACTACAATATTTCATTTTGTTGTAAATTGGGGAAAAGCATAAAGAGGTTGCATTGTTTACTGCAACCTACATCCTTCTGAATCTGCTTAATGTACTCATCCCTTGATCTTACTCTATGATTTTTATCCCCCACACTTCCCTGCAGTACTAAATTGGTGATCCCTTGGTGTCCCTGAATGTGTCCTACCAACCAATCCCTTCTACTAGTCAGGTTGTGTGACAAATTCCTCCTCTCCCCAATTCTATTCAGTACCTCCTCATTAGTTATGTGATCTACCAATCTAATTGTCAGCATTCTTCTATAGCACCACATTTAGAAAACATCTATTCTCTTGTTGTTTAAACTATTTATTGTCCATGTTTCACTTCCATACATGGCTACACTCCATACAAATACTTTCAGAGAAGACTTCCTGACTCTTAAATCTATACTTGATGTTAACAAATTTTTCTTCTTCAGAAACGCTTTTCTTGCCATAGCCAGTCTACTTCTTATATCCTCTCTACTTCGGCCATCATCAGTTGTTTTGCTCCCCAAATAGCAAAACTCATCTACTACTTTGTCTCATTTCCTAATCTAATTCCCTCAGTATCATCCGATTTAATTCAGCTACATTCCATTATCCTCATTTTGCTTTTGTTGATGTTCGTGTTATGTCCTCCTTTCAAGACACTGTCCATTCTGTTCAACTGCTTTTGCAAGTCCTTTGCTGTGTCTGACAGAATTACAATGTTGTCGGCAAGCCTCAAAGTTTTTATTTCTTCTCTATGGATTTTAACTTCTACTCCAAATTTTTCTTTTGTTTCCTTTACTGCTTGCTCAGTATACAGATTGAATAACATTGGGAATAGGCTGCAATCCCTTCTCAACCACTGCTTCCCTTTCATGCCCTTTGACTCTTATAACTGCCATCTGGTTTCTATTTGAGTTGTAAATGGTAATTCACTCACTGTTTTGTGTCCCCTGGTACCTTTAGAATTTCAAAGAGAGTATTCCAGTCAACATTATCAAAAGCTTTCTGTAAGTCTGTAAATCCTATGAACATAGTTTGCCTTTCCTTAACCTATACTCTATGAGAAGTCATAAAGTCAGTATTGCCTTGCATGTTCCTACATTTCTCCTGAATCCAAACTGATCTTCTGTGGGGTCAGTTTCTGCCAGTTCTTCCATTCTTTTGTAAAGAATTCGTGTTTGTATTTTGCAACCATAACTTAATTAAACTGATAGCTCGGTAATTTCCACACCTGTCAGCAACTGCTTTTTTTTTTTTTTTTTTTTTTTTTTTTTTTTTTTTTTTTTTTTTTTTTTTTTTAATTGGAATTATTATATTCTTTTTGAAATATGATGCTATTTCACCTGTTTCTCACATCTTGCTCACCAGGTGGAAGAGTTTTGTCATGGCTGGCTCTCCCAAGGTTATCAGTGTTCTAATGAAATTTTGCCTACACAGGGGGCCTTTGTTTTGGCTTAGGGCCTTCAGTGATCTGTCTGATTCTTCACGCAGTATCATATCTCCTATCTCATCTACATCCTCTTTCATTTCTATAATACTTCCCTCAAGTACATCTCCCTCTATATTGTCCTTCCACCTTTCAGCTTTCCCTTCTTTGCTTCGTACTGGTTTTCCATTTGAGCTCTTGATATTCATAAAGATGATTCTCTTTTCTCCAAAGGTCTCTTTAATTTTTTTTCCTGTAGGCAATATCTAACTTTCCCCTAATGAAACATGCTTCTAAATCCTTACATTTGTCCTCTAGCCATACCTGCTCAGCCATTTTGCACTTCCTGTCAGTATCATTTTTTAGACATTTGCATTCCCTGTCACCTGTTTCATTTACTGCATTTTTATATGTTCTCCTTTCATCAATTAAATTCAATATCTCTTGTGTTACCAAGGATTTCTGCCAGGCCTTGTCTTTTCACATATTTGATCCTGTACTACCTTCACTATTTCATCTCTCAAAGCTACCCATTCTTATTCTATTGTATTCCTTTCCCTGTTCTTGTCAATTGTTCCCTAATGCTCCCTCTGAAACTCTTAACAAGCTCTGGTTCTTTCAGTTTATCCAGGTCCCATCTCCTGTCCTACTTTTTCCTTCCTTCCTACTTCCTACTTTTTGCTGTTTACTTAGCTTTAATCTACAATTCATAATCAATAAATTGTGTCCAGAGTCCACATCTGCCCCTTGAAATGTCCTACAATTTAAAATCTGGTTCCAAAATCTCTGTCCTACCATTATATAATCAATCTGAAACCTTCCACTGTCTCCAGGTCTCTTCCATGTATACAACCTTTCATGATTCTTAAACCAAGTCTTACCGATGATTAAATTATGCTTTGTGCAAAATTGTACCAGGCGGCTTCCTCTTTCATTGCTTTCCCCCAGTCTGTGTTGAGCTACTGTTTTTCCTTCTCTTTCTTTTCCTACTATCGAATTCTAGTCCCTCATGACTATTAAATTTTCATCTCTCTTAACTATCTGAATAATATCTTTTATCTCATCATACATTTCTTCAATCTCTTTATCACCTGTGGAGCTAGTTGGCATATAAACTTGTACTACTGTGGTGAATGTGGGCTTCGTGCCTGTCTTGGCTACGTAATGCATTCACTATGCTATTCATAATGTTGTTGTTGTTGTTGTTGTTGTTGTTGTGGTCTTCAGTCCTGAGACTGGTTTGATGCAGCTTTCCATGCTACCCTATCCTGTGCAAGCTTCTTCACCTCCCAGTACTTACTGCAACCTACATCCTTCTGAATCTGCTTAGTGTATTCATCTCTTGGTCTCCCTCTACGATTTTTACCCTCCACATTGCCCTCCAGTGCTAAATTTGTGATCCCCTGATGCCTCAGAACAAGTCCTATTAACCGGTCCCTTCTTTGTGTCAAGTTGTGCCACATACTCCTCTTCTCCTCAATTCTAGTCAATACTTCATCATTAGTTATGTGATCTACCCATCTAATCTTCAGCATTCTTCTGTAGCACCACATTTCAAAAGCTTCTATTCTCTTCTTGTCCAAACTATTTATCGTCCATGTTTCACTCCCATACATGGCTGCACTCCATACAAATACTTTCAGAAACGACTTCCTGACACTTAAATCTATACTCGATGTTAACAAATTTCTCTTCTTCAGAAATGCTTTCCTTGCCATTGCCAGTCTACATTTTATATCTTCTCTACTTCGACCATCATCAGTTATTTTGCTCCCCAAATAGCAAAACTCCTTTACTACTTTAAGTGTCTCATTTCCTAATCTAATTCCCTCAGCATCACCCGACTTAATTCGACCACATTCCATTATCCTCGTTTTGCTTTTGTTGATGTTCATCGTATATCCTCCTTTCAAGACACTGTCCATTCCGTTCAACTGCTCTTCCAAGTCCTTTGCTGTCTCTGATAGAATTACGATGTCATCGGCGAACCTCAAAGTTTTTATTTCTTCTCCATGGATTTTAATACCTACTCTGAATTTTTCTTTTGTTTCCCTTACTGCTTGCTCAATATACGGATTGAATAACATCGGGGAGAGGCTACAACCTTGTCTCACTCCCTTCCCAACCATTCATAATAGCTTATCCAAATTCCTATTTCCTTATTTATTATTAAACCTATTCCTGCATTGCCCCTACTTAATTTTGTGTTTATAGCACTGTATACACCTGATGAGAAGTCCTGTTCCTCCTGGTGCTGAACTTCACTAACCCCCATTATATCTAACTTTAACCTACCAATTTCCCTTTTTAAATTATCTAACCTACCTAGGGGAACTGACATTCCACACTCTGATCCATAGAACACCAGTTTTGTTTCTCCTGATAATGACATCCTCCTGAGTAGTCCCCACCTGGAGACCCGAATGGGGGACTATTTTACCCAAGAGGATGCCATCATCATTTAACCACACAGTAGAGCTGCATTCCAATGTGAAAAATTACAGCTGTAGTTTCCCCTTGCTTTCAGCCATTCACAGTACCAATACAGCAAGGCTATTTTGGTTGGTGTTACAAGGTCATATCAGTCAGTAATCCAGATTGTTGCTCCTACAACTACTGAAAAGGCTGCTTCCCCCTTCAGATACCATACGTTTATCTGGCCTCTCAACAGATACCCCTTTGTTGTGGTTGCACCTATAGTATGGCTATCTGCCTCCCCACCAACAGCAAGATACATGTTTCCTGAGGGGTGGGGGATGAGGTTATATACAAATCAATGTCTGTTTCCTCATTTCTTCTTTTATAAGTGTTAACAAGAGTCACTAATACAGCTAACAATTACAAGTGTGCATAAAACCAATAAACCAGTGTGACAGACAGTTTAGAAATGTTTACTAAACAGTGATGTGTACGTAATGGTTAGGCAACAAATGATGCTGCAGAAATGCATCATACTAATAATTATTTGGATAAAAATGTGACTGAAGCTGAAAAAGTGTTATTTTATGATAGTATTGACTACCTTTATATCCGGTGAAGACAATGAGTGCATCCCTACAGACTGACAGTTCAAGTGAATGTCACAAAAATCTTTATTAATTGGTGACACCACCACCATGACCACCACCACTTTGATTTCTTCAGGTAGCGTTTTTGTTCTGATTGTTCTCACAGTCGTACTGACTGTTGTTCTGTTTATTCTCACCAATATTTTCAAGAACTGTATGAGACATGCTAGCTTACTATTCTGCATCTGTTCTTTAGAAATATATTGGAAAACAGTAAGACTGTGAACGTAATCAGAATTTAATACCTATGGTACCTTCCAACGAATGTTTTGAAAAGCAGCAGGCACCATGGTGTTTCCTTCCACTCACACACACTGAAAGGGTGTGTCCATCTCAGGGGTCTAGTGTGCTCTTTGCGAGTTGCTGACATCAGTCATTAAGTCCAAGCAAGCTGAGAAGTGAATTTTGATTTTCCTCTGCAGTGAACTACTTTAGGGATAATGAAGATACTGAGAGAACTTATTGATGGCCCAAGTAATAAAAGCTACTCTCACTCCATTATTCAAGATTCCTTCCACACCTTTGAGAGTTGAAATACTTCTTGTGTGACATCTTATTTTCAGGGAGTCTAATCTTGGTCTGGACACATTCTTTTGCCAAATTTCTTGTTACTGCGCTGGGAGATACAGCTAGGGAATGTGGAGATGATTTGATTTTGAAATGTTTACTTCTTCAGAAGCAAAAAGCTGTTTATTTGTAACCATACAATGGCACTGTGTCGTCATTGAAACATTGTGGAAGACTGCTGAGTTACACACAAAGTAGGTGCTGCTGGTTGTCCCATAGGTTGGTTAGCACTGTTTGTGTCATTTAATGCTATAACCTGCAACTTGTCTAATATAAGCCATTTTCTGTTGAAGTTCTTCTCATACTTTTCAGTTTCTGTGGTTTGTCTATATATTCTTGCATAGTGATCATTAGATGTATATGAAACATCAGAATCAAATTGATGGTCACCTGGTACTGGCATGTGAGTTGCTACCACCAGTTTATCTACAGGGTGTTTCAGAAATGACCGGTATATTTGAAACGGCAATAAAAACTAAACGAGCAGCGATAGAAATACACCGTTTGTTGCAATATGCTTGGGACAACAGTTCATTTTCAGGCAGACAAACTTTCGAAATTACAGTAGTTACAATTTTCAACAACAGATGGCGCTGCGGTCTGGGAAACTCTATAGTACGATATTTTCCACATATCCACCATGCGTAGCAATAATATGGTGTAGTCTCTGAATGAAATTACCCGAAACCTTTGACAACGTGTCTGGCGGAATGGCTTCACATGCAGATGAGATGTACTGCTTCAGCTGTTCAATTGTTTCTGGATTCTGGCGGTACACCTGGTCTTTCAAGTGTCCCCACGGAAAGAAGTCACAGGGGTTCATGTCTGGCGAATAGGGAGGCCAATCCACGCCACCTCCTGTATGTTCCGGATAGCCCAAAGCAATCACACGATCATCGAAATATTCATTCAGGAAATTAAAGACGTCGGCCGTGCGATGTGGCCGGGCACCATCTTGCATAAACCACGAGGTGTTCGCAGTGTCGTCTAAGGCAGTTTGTACCGCCACAAATTCACGAAGAATGTCCAGATAGCGTGATGCAGTAATCGTTTCGGATCTGAAAAATGGGCCAGTGATTCCTTTGGAAGAAATGGCGGCCCAGACCAGTACTTTTTGAGGATGCAGGGACGATGGGACTGCAACATGGGGCTTTTCGGTTCCCCATATGCACCAGTTCTGTTTATTGACGAAGCCGTCCAGGTAAAAATAAGCTTCGTCAGTAAACCAAATGCTGCCCACATGCATATCGCCGTCATCAATCCTGTGCACTATATCATTAGCGAATGTCTCTCGTGCAGCAATGGTAGCGGCGCTGAGGGGTTGCCGCGTTTGAATTTTGTATGGATAGAGGTGTAAACTCTGGCGCATGAGACGATACGTGGACGTTGGCGTCATTTGGACCGCAGCTGCAACACGGCGAACGGAAACCCGAGGCCGCTGTTGGATCACCTGCTGCACTAGCTGCGCGTTGCCCTCTGTGGTTGCCGTACGCGGGCGCCCTACCTTTCCAGCACGTTCATCCGTCACGTTCCCAGTCCGTTGAAATTTTTCAAACAGATCCTTTATTGTATCGCTTTTCGGTCCTTTGGTTACATTAAACCTCCGTTGAAAACTTCGTCTTGTTGCAACAACACTGTATTCTAGGCGGTGGAATTCCAACACCAGAAAAATCCTCTGTTCTAAGGAATAAACCATGTTGTCTACAGCACACTTGCACATTGTGAACAGCACACGCTTACAGCAGAAAGACGACGTACAGAATGGCGCACCCACAGACTGCGTTGTCTTCTATATCTTTCACATCACTTGCAGCGCCATCTGTTGTTGAAAATTGTAACTACTGTAATTTCGAAAGTTTGTCCGCCTGAAAATGTACTGTTGTCCCAAGCATATTGCAACAAACGGTGTATTTCTATCGCTGCTCGTTTAGTTTTTATTGCCGTTTCAAATATACCAGTCATTTTTGAAACGCCCTGTATCTTGACTAGAAAACAGTTTTTCATGTATTCTTGAAGTTAGGTGTTAGCAGTTCCAGTACACACCTAGACTGCACTTGTAGAGGATATTGTACTCACCGGTCTTGGCTGCAATCAGTGAGTGGTTTCACCAACTTAACTCTCACTCTTCCTCTCTCTCTGTCACCCCCTCCCCCCTACATCCTCTTCCTCCACACTTTCCCTTCCTGCTCAACCACTATTTCCCTCCCTTCCCCCCCCCCCCTCCCCCATTCCTTCTCTCCCTGTTCCACCACTATTTCCTTTCCACTTCCCTCATTCTTCCTTCACCTTGCCTTTCCCTCTCTCACTATTCCCTTTCATCTTATCCTCTCTCTTCTTCCCTCTTCCACCCATACTCTCGCTACCTTAAATGCCATTCCATCTTCCCACACTCTCTTACCACCTCTTCTCCTACTCTCATTCCCACCATCCCCATGTCTCACTCCTTCTCCTCCCCTCCATCTCCCCCCACTCCCTCTCCCACCATTTCCTTCTCCCCACTTCCCTTCCCCCCACTTCCTCTTCTTCATCACTCCCTCTCTCCTGTCACTCTCCCTCTTGCTCTCTTCTGAGTACTCTTCACTTTCTCCCTCCCTCTCCCATCCACTATCCTGTGTCACTCTCCTCCTCTACCCTCTCACTTCTGTCCATTCTGTCAATACCCTCTACCCTCCCATTTTCTTCCTGCTCTCTCACTACCACTCCTTCTTTCTGTCCCCACCATCTCCTCTCACCACCCTCCACCCCACCCCCTTCTTACCCTCACCAACTTGACCCCCTCCCACACACACGCACTACCTCCTGTCTTCACCACACTATCTTCCTCCCACTTTCTTCTCCCCCCCCCCCCCCCCACAAACACACACACACTCTGCCTCTGTCTTCCACCAAGCAAGGTGGTACAGTGGTTAGCACACTGGACTCACATTTGTGAGGATGATGGTCCAAACCTGCATCTGGCCATCCAGATTTTGGTTCTCTCTCTCCCCCCCCCCCCCTCTCTCTCTCTCTCTCTCTCTCTCTCTCTCTCTCTCTCTCTGAATAAGTTATATGTCCTCCTTGTTACAGAAACTCATTTTCTCATTCTTCCTTGTTGGCAGCTTTGAGAAATTCCATGTATTTGCTGCTCGTGGCCGTGCGGTTCTAGGCGCTGCAGTCTGGAACTGCGAGACCGCTACGGTCGCAGGTTTGAATCCTGCCTCGGGCATGGATGTGTGTGATGTCCTTAGGTTAGTTAGATTTAACTAGTTCTAAGTTCTAGGGGACAAGTTGAGTCCCATAGTGCTCAGAGCCATTTGCTGCTCCAATAAACACCTATTCCAGCATAGGTTTCTTGACCTGAATTTTATCAGAACAAATCTGTTTTCTGCCTGTATGATTATGCATTGCATTTCAGCTCAGTTCAGTTGGAACATTGTTCTTTGTCACTGACCTTTTCATATGTTCACTTACCCCGCTACAGACATTGTTGAAAGAATAGTGAATTAAGATATGTATTCCAATGACCACTTTCAAACCTGGGAAAACTTTCCAGGCAGAGTAGTCCTTTAAAGGAAACTAGTGAAATGAATGCTCAGTAGAAAAAAAAATAGAGACCCTACTCTGTCTATTAGTTGTACATAAACATATACACAGTGTCCAGGAATAGCTTGATCTTATAACTTGTTAGCTAGATCCATCTTGTCTCTGATTCATTCACATCGAAAACTTAAAGACGTCTTATGAAGTAACCTTCACCTTTTGTTCTGAGAAGTCCTTTTCACGTGTGTGGTAATGCAAAGATTCAAGTCCAAACAATTGTAAGAAAATGTTTTGGGTGGCAATTGCAAAAGCCTTTTGAGTAATTATACGTATTTTTTATGTCACACAAACAGGCCCAGGTGATTGCAAGCAGTTACAAGCCGCCTCTTCCAATTGGTTCTATTTCCTGCTATCTACAGCAGGTCCTCATTAATTCGATCTCTCTTATTTGGTTTGCCTAGTGGTCTTCTTCCCCAAAGAGCAGAATCCATGGATTTCGAAGGTCATTGATGTTTATCTATCTGGAATATGTCTTCCCATAAAAGCCATTTGGTTCTCACAACACCTACAATATTTGACATGTTGTAGATGGTGTCCAGCTCACAGTTATGCCGGATCCTCCATTCCCCAGTGATTTCATCTGGTACTGGACCATAGATCTTCTGTAAGTCTTTTTTCCATGTACTACAACTTTCACAACCATATGGCCGTACAGGTTAGTTCAGTGTCCTGTACAGCTGTAGTTCAAATTCCTTGACAGATGGCTCGATTTAAAAAGCTGACTCAGACTGAAGTGTGATCAGTTTGCGACGTGGGCCCTCGCTTTTTATTTCTGCCTCACAAGATACATGCTCCATAAAGATTACCTCCTAATATTTAAAATTATGAACCCTTTTGAAAAACCAGGTGAGGTGGTGCAGTGGTGAGCACATCATACTCCCATTCAGGATTATGACAGTTCAAATCCACCTCTGGCCATCCAGATTAAGTTTTTCCATGAGTTTTCGAAATCGCTCCAGGAAAATGCCAGAATGGTTCCTTTGAAAGGGCATGGCCAGTTTTCTTCCACATTCTTGAAAAATTTGGAGCTTGTGATCTGTCTCTAATGACCTTAATATCAATGGGATATTAAACCCTGCTCTTCTTTTTCTTTTGAAGAAACAATTTCTGACTACAAGTGGCTGGAGCAGCAAGAGTTCTGTTCATCAACAGATAGTTGGTCTTTGCTGTTGTTGCTGCCTCTATACTGTTGCTCATCTGCGTCAGTTCTTCCTTAGATCTGGACAACAGGGACATGTCATTGACAAACGTAAGATATGTGGCTTTCTCACCTGCTAGCTTGATCCCTTCCTAATTCTGGTGGAAAGCTTCTGTCATTAGCGTTTTGAGCCCCATGTTGAACAGTATCAGTTACACACCATCTCCTTGTCTCAATACTATGTTTATGTTAAAGCTGTCTTTGTCTTGGTTCATGAGCTTCACTTTGCCTTTATAAATAGTGAGACAAACGCGAAGTAGATTGATGAGTTTCCTGAGTATTCCAAATTCAGTTAGGCAATCCGTCAGGCTCTCCTAGTGCATACACATATGCCTTCTTAAAATCTATGGAGAGTACTTCATGCTCTTCACCATATTCCCACATGTTTCTGAGCTGTTGTACAACATAGATGTTGTCTACAAGCAGCTGGATTCTATCTAGTACACAGTTTGACAAGATTTTATAGCAGATGTTCAGGAGAGTGATTCCTCCATAGTGGGCACAGTCCATTTTGTCACCTTTCTTTTGTATAGGACAGATGACTGTAGTCTTCCAATTTTCTGGAATCTCCTGTACGGTCCAGATCCTCCTTATTAGTTGGTGAATTCTCTTGTTGAGTCTCTGCCCTCCAGCTTGAATGACTTCCACTGGGATTACATCTTCTTCTGCACTTTTGTTTTAAACTTCATCCAGCGTAGGTGGTGAAAAATGAAAATCTACAATGTCAGGAGGTTGGAATTTGAGCAGATCTTTAGGCTCATCGCAGTTGAGGAGCTGTCTGAATTATGTTTCCGTCTCTGAGCAATATTGAATTCATTACTAAGTATGGCCCCAGTATTATCCTTAACAAACTTTTGTTGGCTGTGGTATAGCTTCTTAAAGAAGTTAACTTTCTTGTTGAACCTCCATTATCATCCCTCCAGTGCATCGTGGAGTAACTGGTCTGATGATGATCTCACACAGATTGAAACTGGTCACCTTTTAAAACAAAAATAAATTATTTTAACAGTAAAGACTTTATTTTAATTTAAATATTTAATTTGAAAAATCGTGATTGATGATTTATAAGGTCTCTGTATTATCATATTTTTTCTTTGTTTTCATTTAAATTAATTTGTTCTGTATTTTTGTTTGTAAGAGCACTAAAATGAGCTCTGACACATATTACCTGCTTCCGCATTGAAACCTTTATTTGTGTAATGTTTTCACAGGTGCGCCCAGTGATACCTGAGCTGCAGAGCTTGCAGCTGGCCCTGGAAGAGAGTAACTGTGACAACAGCGCTGCTGTGCAGGTGGTGTATGCAGATGATCTCCAGTCTTCGCTGCTGGTTCCCGATGTGAGACATACGGCTGACTGTTCGCCAGATGACACAAGTGACATCGAAGTGGATGTTTAATATGTGGTCTTAAGTTTTGGTCATCCTGATTTCAGGATTGACATTTTCTGTGCTGTGGCCCATTGTCATATTTCTGTAACGTGGCATATCTTTTTGTACAGTGCAAGACTATAGATTGCAGAAAAATCCAGCAGAAGAGTGTTCTTTACGTATGGCATTAAATTTCTGTGTCATGATTCCATTCCAAGACTTTGGTTTTACTGTAAACTATTGGCTTAATATACTCTTTAGGTAGCTGCATCAGCAGGTGTTTTGTAATTATTTAACATATTATTCCTAGTGTGACCTTTAATCTTTCTTGCCTTTTGTTGTGTGCAGATGAGATACTTTGCAGTTGACAAGTACTATTAAAATTGTAAAGTACAAAATTTATTCATTGTTATGCGTAGATCATCTTTGTCATTTCTTGAAATATATGTATATCAGTAAAGGGAATTATTTTGAATTAATCCCATTACCCATATTGTGAAATAACCTTATCAAGTATCTGTATCACCCATGGATACAGTTTTTGGGTCAAAAGACCCGCTAATCATCCATTGGACCAGGTGCTTTTTTAATGAAGTAAAGATGTGAACTGAATTTGGTTTGAATATGTTAATTACAAAAACGGCCTTGCTGTTGTGGTACTGCGAACGGCTGAAAGCAAGGGGAAACTACAGCTGTAAATTTTCCCGAGGACATGCAGCTTTACTGTATGATTAAATGATGATGGCGTCCTCTTGGGTAAAATATTCCGGAGGTAATAGTCCTCCATTCGGATCTCCAGGCGGGGACTACTCAAGAGGATGTCGTTATCAGGAGAAAGAAAATTGGCGTTCTACGGATCGGAGCGTGGAATGTCAGATCCCTTAATCGGGCAGGTAGGTTAGAAAATTTAAAAAGGGAAATGGATAGGTTAAAGTTAGATATAGTGGGAATTAGTGAAGTTCGGTGGCAGGAGGAACAAGACTTTTGGTCAGGTGATTACAGGGTTATAAATACAAAATCAAATAGGGGTAATGCAGGAGTAGGTTTAATAATGAACAAAAAAATAGGAGTGCGGGTTAGCTACTACAAACAGCATAGTGAACGCATTATTGTGGCCAAGATAGACACAAAGCCCATGCCTACTACAGTAGTACAAGTTTATATGTCAACTAGCTCTGCAGATGATGAAGAAATAGATGAAATGTATGACGTGATAAAAGAAATTATTCAGGTAGTGAAGGGAGACGAAAATTTAATAGTCATGGGTGACTGGAATTCGTCAGTAGGAAAAGGGAGAGAAGGAAACATAGTAGGTGAATATGGATTGGGGGGAAGAAATGAAAGAGGAAGCCGCCTGGTAGAATTTTGCACAGAGCATAACTTAATCATAGCTAACACTTGGTTCAAGAATCATAAAAGAAGGTTGTATACCTTGAAGAATCCTGGAGATACTAAAAGGTATCAGATAGATTATATAATGGTAAGACAGAGATTTAGGAACCAGGTTTTAAATTGCAAGACATTTCCAGGGGCAGATGTGGATTCTGACCACAACCTATTGGTTATGAACTGCAGATTGAAACTGAAGAAACTGCAAAAAGGCGGGAATTTAAGGAGATGGGACCTGGATAAACTGAAAGAACCAGAGGTTGTAGAGAGTTTCAGGGAGAGCATAAGGGAACAATTGACAGGAAGGGGGGAAAGAAATACAGTAGAAGAAGAATGGGTAGCTCTGAGGGATGAAGTAGTGAAGGCAGCAGAGGATCAATTAGGTAAAAAGACGAGGGCTAATAGAAATCCTTGGGTAACAGAAGAAATATTCAATTTAATTGATGAAAGGAGAAAATATAAAAATGCAGTAAATGAAGCAGGCAAAAAGGAATACAAACGTCTCAAAAATGAGATCGACAGGAAGTGCAAAATGGCTAAGCAGGGATGGCTAGAGGACAAATGTGAGGATCCCCCCAGGGGATCCACAACTCTTTTTGTGGATATGTGCGTAGCGAGCACGGGGCCCCGAGCTAATGTGGCCTTCCTTCCTTTCCGGGCTGCATACCTTCCCTTTCCGCATCCTTCCCCATCCCCTGTCTTCGCCCCCCCCCCCCCCCCCCCCTCACCTCGGGCTCTTTCCTTCCCTTTCTCCCCCTCTGGGAGTATGGTTTGTGCCTACGTCCGGAGACGGACGCTTGTAAATGTACCGCATTCTTCGCCTTCCTTGCTTGTATGTCTTCTTCCTTCCTTTGTCCTTCTCTTTTCCTTACCTCTTCTCTTTACCCTTTTCTCCGCTGCGGCGTTTGAGACCCCCTCTTCTTTCCTTTCCCTTTCTCTTTCTTCCTCCCTGTGCATGTCTGAAGGCCGACCCACGCACTTCCATGCGTAGCCGGTGACGGGGTAACGCGTAATTCCCCGCCCCGGGTACACAGGTAGGACACGTACGTACCCCCTGGTAACGGCCAGGCCCAGGGAGGGGTGATTACCCGAGCTGATACCTTCCGAAAGTGCCGATTGATCCCTCCGTCCGTTTGTCGGGAGGTGTGACCTGAGGTGTGAACAATCACATAAGGCGGGAGTGCCCTCAGAGAGGGCCCCCACAAGGGAGGAGCGCGCCATCGGAGACGCCGATAATCATGGGGGATTCTTCCGCAATGGTTTCCTCACCTTCCACTATGTCTGCTCACAAACGTAAGTTCACTGAGTCTCAGCCACAGTCAGTTCTTCCATCGTTGCCACAGTTCCTTGTTGTTTCTCGGTCTGACGAAGGTCACGACTTCTCCACGTTCAACCCTTTCATTATTCAGAAAGGTGTCGACGCAATTGCAGGTCCTGTAAAATCTTGTTCCAGATTACGGAATGGCACCCTGTTGTTAGAAACAGTCAGTGCCCTCCAGGCACAAAAATTGCTGCGTACCTCACTACTACACACCTTCCCTGTCCGGGTGGAACCGCACCGTACTTTAAATTCCTCGCGTGGAGTCGTTTATACACGCTCCCTCGATGGCTTGTCTGACCAGGGCGTAACGGCTGTTCGTAGGGTTATGAAGAGGGTTGACACAAACATCATTCCAACCCGCACTGTCTTCTTGACATTTGACAAAGTTCAACTCCCATCAAAAATCAAAGCAGGCTATGAGATAATTTCCGTTCGCCCTTACGTCCCAAACCCCACGCGTTGCTATCGGTGTCAGCGGTTCAATCACACCAGCCAGTCCTGTTCCAATCCGGCCAAATGTGTTACGTGTGGCAAGGATGCCCATGAGGGTGCTTGTCCACCTCCATCCCCTCGCTGCATCAACTGTATGGGTGACCACGCTGCTTCCTCTCGAGATTGCCCCATTTTTAAGGACGAAAAGCTCATCCAGGAAATCAGAGTAAAGGAAAAGGTGTCGACCTTTGCTGCTCGAAAATTATTCGCCAGTCGACAGCCCACCGTGCCTCAGAAAGGAAAATACAGCACTGTCCTTGCTTCTCCTCGGCCAACAAAGGAGGCGGCCACGCAGACTTGCGACCTCACCTTTAGTGCCACGGTCGTCAGATCGGCCAGCGCAAAGATCGCCCGTTCAACCTCCCCGCTTTCGCCTGCCCACTCTATGGCTCACCCTTCGTCGGGTTCTGCTAAATCTCGAGCCCACAAGTCAGACACGAAGTCTTTGAAAAAAGAGCATACTCGTGAAGAGTTTTTACGTACCGCAACTTCACAACCATCGGTTCCTCCTTCATCTAAACATCATACTTCCAAGAAGGCTACAAAGAAACCCAGTTCCTCTCCTTCTCCGCCAAGGCGTGTCCCATCTACAGCACCATCTGGCGGAAATCGCCCTCGGCCATCTTCTGTGTCGCCGAGGCGCACTGCTGGTGGCCGGTCAACCGGCCGATCGCTGGTGGCAGGAGCTGCTCCTGACCAACCTATGGATCAGGATCTTCTGCCTTCGGCTGAATGCCATTCCATGCTGTCGGTCGCAAGCTCTGAGCAGTCGTTGAGTTGACAGCGACCTTGGTCACAGTCCTCAATTTTCTGTTCACCCTATGTCCTTTATCCACTGGAATATCCGCGGCATTCGAGCCAATCGGGATGAATTGTCGATCCTCTTACGATCCTACTCGCCGGTCATCTTCTGTCTTCAGGAAACAAAGCTGCGTCCCCATGACCGCTTTGTTCTCCCTCATTTTCAGTCCGTCCGATATGACCTCCCCTCTGTTGAAGGCACCCCAGCACATGGAGGACTCGTGATTCTTCTCCATGAAACTCTCCATTATCACCCAATCCCCTTAAACAGTTCCTTCCAAGCTGTCGCCGTCCGTCTTTCTGTTTCTGGATACACGTTCTCTCTTTGTACTGTATACATTCCATCGTCCACACCAATGGCACGAGCTGATCTCCTTCACCTTCTTGGTCAGCTTCCACCCCCCCTATGTGCTGGTTGGGGACTTCAATGCCCACCACCCGCTTTGGGGATCTCCACATCCTTGTCCACGTGGCTCCCTATTGCTAGACGTCTTCCACCAAGCGGATCTAGTTTGCCTCAACACTGGGGTCCCCACATTTTTGTCTGCCTCCACGACAAATTTATCTCATTTGGATCTTGCCGTCGGTACTGTTCCGCTAGCTCGGCGCTTCGAATGGTTCGCCCTTGATGATACACACTCGAGTGACCACTTTCCATGTGTCCTTAGACTGCAGCCTCAACTGCCATATATGCGCCCGCGACGCTGGAAGTTTGCCCAAACCGATTGGACACTTTTTTCGTCTCTAGCGACATTCGATGACCGTCGCTTTCCCAGCGTTGACGATGAGGTCACACATATTACCGATGTTATTCCTACAGCTGCGGAACGTTCAATACCACACACCTCCGAATTGCCCCGGCGCCCCCCAGTTCCTTGGTGGAACGAGGCATGCCGTGACGCAATACGTGAGCGGCGACGTGCTCTTCGCCTTTTCCGTCACCATCCTACTTTGGCCAACTGTATCCCCTATAAGCAGCTCCGTGCGCGATGCCGTCGCGTCATCCACGATAGCAAGAAGGCAAGCTGGAAATTCTTTATTAGCTCATTTAACACCTTCACTCCCTCCTCGGAAGTTTGGAGGTTCTCAGGCGCGCCTAGTTTCTCCCCGGTCTCTGGGCTCACTGTCGCGCATGATACCTTAGTGGACCCTGTCGCAATTTCTAACTCATTGGGTCAGCACTTTGCTGAGATTTCGAGCTCTTCCAATTACCCGCCAGCATTTCTCCCGAAGAAACGTGCAGCGGAAGTGCGACATCTTGCTTTCTCCTCTCAAAATCACGAAAGCTACAATACTGTTTTCTCCATGCGGGAACTCCAACATGCCCTCTCTTCTTCTCGCTCCTCCGCCCCAGGACCGGATGGTATCCATGTCCAAATGTTGCTGCATTTATCCACCCATAGTCTGCGTTTCCTCCTTCACCTTTATAATCGAATTTGGACCGACAGTACTTTTCCCAGACAATGGCGGGAAGCTATCGTCGTTCCCATTCCGAAACCTGGAAAGGACAAACATCTCCCCTCTAGCTACTCTCACGAGTAGTGTCTGTAAGGTTTTAGAGCGTATGGTGAATTACCGTTTAGCTTGGTGGCTGGAATCCCGCAGTCTTTTAACACCTGCCCAATGCGGATTCCGAAAGCATCGTTCTGCAGTTGACCATCTTGTTGCTCTCTCCACTTATATCATGAACAATTTTCTCCGGAAACGCCAAACGGTAGCAATATTTTTTGATCTGGAGAGAGCATACGATACCTGTTGGAGGACAGGCATCCTCCGCACATTGTTCTCTTGGGGCTTTTGAGGCCGGCTGCCCCTTTTTCTTCGCGAATTTATGGCAGAGCGCACATTTAGGGTGCGGGTGAACACTACTCTCTCCCGTACTTTCTCCCAAGAAAACGGGGTACTCCAGGGCTCCGTGCTGAGTGTTGTACTTTTTGCCATCGCCATAAATCCAATTATGGATTGTCTCCTTCCTGATGTCTCGGGCTCCCTCTTTGTGGACGATTTTGCGATCTACTACAGCTCTCAACGGACAAGCCTTATTGAACGACGTCTTCAAGGATGTCTCGATCGCCTCCACTCGTGGAGCATCGAAACCGGCTTCCGTTTCTCACCCAGTAAGACCGTTTGTGTTAATTTTTGGCGACGTAAGGAGTTTTTTCCGCCCTCCTTACATCTAGGTCCTGTCAACCTTCCGTTTTCCGACGTCGCTAAATTCTTGGGTCTTATGTTTGACAGAAAACTGTGCTGGTCCTCCCACGTTTCCTATCTTTCGGCTCGCTGTCTGCGTTCCCTTAACACCCTCCGTGTCCTGAATGGTACCTCCTGGGGAGCGAACCGAGTGGTCCTTCTCCGCCTCTATCGCACCTTAGTGCGCTCGAAATTGGATTTTGGAAGCATAGTCTACTCCTCTGCTCGGCCGTCTATTCTTCGGCGTCTCGACTCTATCCACCACCGTGGATTACGTTTAGTGTCTGGAGCTTTTTACACCAGCCCTGTGGAAAGCCTTTATGCTGAGACTGCTGAACCTCCGCTGTCCAATCGGTGGGCAGTCCTTCTGAGTCGTTATGCTAGCCATCTGTCTTCCATGCCTGCTAATCCAGCCCATGACCTTTTTTTCGACGCCTCCTTTGATGTAGGGTATGCAGGCCGCTCCTCCTCCCTACTACCCCCGGGAGTCCGCTTCCGTCAACTGCTCCATTCTCTTTCCTTCCGCTTTCCTAAAACCTTCTTGACAACTTGGGGTACAGCACCGCCTTCGCTCCGTCCCCGGATCTACTTGCTCCGTGACCTATGTCAATTTCCCAAGGATGGTACCCCTACACTTGTTTACCGTCGGGCATTTGCTGCTCTATGTGCACAAATGACAGACGCCACATTTATTTACACCGACGGCTCGAAAACATCGTTAGGTGTAGGGAGTGCCTATATTGTTGGCGACACCCCAAATCACTTTCGGCTTCCCGACCAGTGTTCGGTTTATACTGCGGAGCTTCACGCTGTTCTCCAGGCTGTCCACTACATCCGCCGCCATCAGCGGATACAGTACGTAATCTGCTCAGATTCTCTCAGCTCTCTCCTCAGTCTCCAAGCTCTTTACCCTGTGCACCCTCTGGTCCACCGGATTCAGGACTGTCTGCGCTTGCTCCACCTGGGGGGCGTCTCGGTGGCGTTCCTCTGGCTCCCGGGACACGCTGGTATCTGTGGGAATGAGGCGGCCGATATAGCGGCCAAGGCTGCAGTCTCTCTTCTTCGGCCAGCTATTCAGTCGCTTCCCTTCACCGATCTACGGAGCGGTTTATGTCGCCAAGTTTCTCATTTATGGCATGCGCATTGGTCAACACTTCCCCATAATAAATTGCGGGAAGTGAAAGCCCTTCCTTGCGCTTGGACCTCTTCCTCCCGAACGCGTCGTCGGGAGGAGGTAATTTTAGCTAGACTCCGGATAGGGCACTGTCTTTTTAGCCATCGACATCTTTTAAGCGGCGATCCTCCCCCACTCTGTCCCCACTGCTCTTAGCTGTGGACGGTCAGACACCTTTTAATTGAATGCCCCTATTTTAATCCGTTACGCTCCCGTCTACAGCTATCGCCTGATCTATCGTCGATTTTAGCAGATGACACGCGCTCAGCCGACCGCGTTCTCCAGTTTATTAGTGACAGTGAAATGACTTCAGTCATTTGAAGCTTTTTTTGGGGACAACCAACCCCTTTCTGTAGTGGATTTTTAAGCATTCCTTCTGCTTTTAGTTTCTCAAATTTTATGACTTTGTTCCCATTGCTGCTGGTTTTAAATTTCGGTTTTTTCCTTTTTCCTAAGTCACGGGCTGGGCGCTAATGACCATAGAAGTTTTGTGCCCTAAAACCACAAAAAAAAAAAAAAAATGTAAGGATGTAGAGGCTTGTCTCACTAGGGGTAAGATAGATACTGCCTACAGGAAAATTAAAGAGACCTTTGGAGAGAAGAGAACCACTTGTATGAATATCAAGAGCTCAGATGGCAACCCAGTTCTAAGCAAAGAAGGGAAGGCAGAAAGGTGGAAGGAGTATATAGAGGGTTTATAGAAGGGTGATGTACTTGAGGACAATATTATGGAAATGGAAGAGGATGTAGATGAAGATGAAATGGGAGATAAGATACTGCGTGAAGAGTTTGACAGAGCACCGAAAGACCTGAGTCGAAACAAGGCCCCGGGAGTAGACAACATTCCATTAGAACTACTGATGGCCTTGGGAGAGCCAGTCATGACAAAACTCTACCATCTGGTGAGCAAGATGTATGAGACAGGCGAAATACCCACAGACTTCAAGAAGAATATAATAATTCCAATCCCAAAGAAAGCAGGTGTTGACAGATGTGAAAATTACCGAACTATCAGTTTAATAAGTCACAGCTGCAAAATACTAACGCGAATTCTTTACAGACGAATGGAAAAACTGGTAGAAGCGGACCTCGGGGAAGATCAGTTTGGATTCCCTAGAAATGTTGGAACACGTGAGGCAATACTAACCTTACGACTTATCTTAGAAGAAAGATTAAGAAAAGGCAAACCTACGTTTCTAGCATTTGTAGACTTAGAGAAAGCTTTTGACAACGTTAACCGGAATACTCTCTTTCAAATTCTGAAGGTGGCAGGGGTAAAATACAGGGTGCGAAAGGCTATTTACAATTTGTACAGAAACCAGATGGCAGTTACAAGAGTCGAGGGGCATGAAAGGGAAGCAGTGGTTGGGAAAGGAGTGAGACAGGGTTGTAGCCTCTCCCCGATGTTATTCAATCTGTATATTGAGCAAGCAGTAAAGGAAACAAAAGAAAAATTCGGAGTAGGTATTAAAATTCATGGACAAGAAGTAAAAACTTTGAGGTTCGCCGATGACATTGTAATTCTGTCAGAGACAGCAAAGGAGTTGGAAGAGCAGTTGAATGGAATGGACAGTGTCTTGAAAGGAGGATGTAAGATGAACATCAACAAAAGCAAAACGAGGATAATGGAATGTAGTCAAATTAAATCGGGTGATGCTGAGGGGATTAGATTAGGAAATGAGACACTTAAAGTAGTAAAGGAGTTTTGCTATTTAGGGAGTAAAATAACTGATGATGGTTGAAGTAGAGAGGATATAAAATGTAGACTGGCAATGGCAAGGAAATCGTTTCTGAAGAAGAGAAATTTGTTAACATCGAGTATTGATTTAAGTGTCAGGAAGTCGTTTCTGAAAGTATTTGTATGGAGTGTAGCCATGTATGAAAGTAAAACATGGACGATAAATAGTTTAGACAAGAGAGAATAGAAGCTTTCGAAATGTGGTGCTACAGAAGAATGCTGAAGATTAGATGGGTAGATCACATAACTAATGAGGAGGTATTGAATAGGATTGGGGAGAAGAGAAGTTTGTGGCATAACTTAACTAGAAGAAGGGATCGGTTGGTAGGACATGTTTTGAGGCATCAAGGGATCACAAATTTAGCATTGGAGGGCAATGTGGAGGGTAAAAATCGTAGAGGGAGACCAAGAGATGAATACACTAAGCAGATTCAGAAGGATGTAGGTTGCAGTAGGTACTGGGAGATGAAGGAGCTTGCACAGGATAGAGTAGCATGGAGAGCTGCATCAAACCAGTCTCAGGACTGAAGACCACAACAACAATTACAAATTTGTTTCGTCCAGCCAAATTGAGTTTCTTAGGAGCTTTTCAAAAACAAGTATAGGCTTGTTCCAGGTTTCTCTTTGTATAAAGATAACTGCAGACCAGACTTGGCAAATCTTGTGTCACTGGCGAGGTACAGGTGCGATGTTTCTGGTATATATTCTCAGATTTCAAGTCTGTTAATTTCTTGTACACTACTGACCTTTAAAATTGCTACACCAAGAAGAAATGCAAAGGATAAACAGGTTTTCATTGGACAAATATATTATTTTAGGACAGACATGTGATTACATTTTCACGCAATTTGGGTGCATAGATCCTGAAAAATCAGTACCCAGAACAACCACCTCTGGCCATAATAACGGCTTTGATACACCTGGGAATTGAGTCAAACAGATCTTGGATGGCATGTACAGGTACAGCTGCCCATGCAGCTTCAACACGATACCACAGTTCAACAAGAGTAGTGACTGGCATATTGTGACCAGACATTTTCAATTGGTGAGAGATCTGGAGAATGTGCTGGCCAGGGCAGCAGTTGAACATTTTCTATATCCAGAAAGGCCCATACATGACCTGCAACATGCGGTCGTGCATTATCCTGCTGAAATGTAGGGTTTCGCAGGGATCGAATAAAGGGTAGAGCCACGGGCCGCCGTAACACATCTGAAATGTAACTTCCACTGTTCAAAGTGCCGTCAATGCAAACAAGAGGTGACCGAGATGTGTAACCAATAGCACCCCATACCATCACACCGGGTGATACGCCAGAATGACAATGACGAAAACACGCTTCCAATGTGCATTCACCGCAATGTCGTCAAACACTGCGACCGTCATGATGCTTTAAACAGAACCTGGATTCATCCGAAAAAATGACGTTTTGCCGTTCGTGCAACCAGGTTTGCCGTTGAGTACACCATCGCAGGCGCTCTGTCTGTGATGCAGCGTCAAGGGTAACTGCAGCCATGGTCTCTGGGCTGATAGTCCATGCTGCTGCAAACGTCGTTGAACTGTTCGTGAGGCGTGGCTGCACGATCCGTTACAGCCATGCGGATAAGATTCCTGTCATCTCGACTGCTAGTGATACGAGGCCGTTGGGATCCAGCACGGCGTTCCGTATTACCCTTCTGAACCTACCGATTCCATATTCTGCTAACAGTCATTGGATCTCGACCAACGCGAGCAGCAATGTCGTGATACACTAAACGGCAATCGCGAAAGGATACAATCCGACCTTTATCAAAGTCGGAAATGTGATGGTACGCATTTCTCCTCCTTTCATGAGGCATCACAACAACGTTTTACCAGCAATGCCGGTCAACTGCTGTTTGTGTATGAGAAATCAGTTGGAAACTTTCCTCATGTCAGCTCGTTGTAGGTGTCGCCACAGGCGCCAACCTTGTGTGAATGTTCTGAAAAGCTAATCATTTGCATATCGCAGCATCTTCTTCCTGTCTGTTAAATTTTGCATCTGTAGCACGTCATCTTCGTGGTGCAGCAATTTTAATGGCCAGTAGTGTAGATCCGAGTTACTGTACCTGAAATGTATTTTCTGTTTTGATCATGGACTCTGTTGCTGCTGCACTCATGAGTAATTGAATCTTCACATAATAAGGAATTCTCATTAATGAATTTGAAGTGTCGCATCTATAACAACTTTTGTATATTGTTCCATAAATACACAACAACTTCTACGCAAAAATGTGGGAAACATCACGTAATAGCATGAATGTCAGTTTGACAGTGATGAATGAATGAATGAATGAATGAAGGAATACAATGCAAACTTATTCTATCTCTGCATGGGTCTTCCACAGTATTATAATGCTATGGGCATTTACTCTGAGACAATGACACGTGGAGAATGTACAAATGGCCATACAGGTATTTAATCTTGTGGCATTATTGCTCTTGTGTGCCGCAGAATTTGAATCCGTGCCAGACGGCATGGAGGTCGAAGACTCCTAGAGGTCTGTGCACCATCGCGCCGTAATAAGCCGTGACGGCACACGGCTCCTGGCCCACATTTAGTCTGAGGGCGCCACAGTGGAATACGTGGTCCTGGCGGCCAATAGCGGCACCCCCAATCACGTATTTAAGCGCCTGCCTCTCGCTCAGCCAGCCAGTCTAATCTTGCATGCGTCTCTGGACTTATATTGCCTTGCCTTAGCGTCTTTTACTTTCTAGTTTTGTGTACGAGTGGACATGGTTTTCTTGTGATTCTGTTGTTTTGATCTTGTTGTTGTTAGTTAGGGCCTTCATTTGTTGTGTCTGTCCTCTCCTGTTTGTGTCGTCGTTAGTGGGGCACTCCTTGGGTCCTGCTGTGCTTTCCGTCATGTCAACCCCGCAACCATCCCAGTCGCAGCTACAACATTTCGGTGACGAGGTAAACGGTGGTCATTGTTGGCATGAAGGCGAAGTTGGTCTGTCTGCTGGAGCAACAGCAGCAGCTCATGCAGCAGCAGCAGCTCCAGTTAGACATCTTACAGAAATTGCTGTAATTGCTCACGGACAAAGTCGATGCCCAGGACGCATTACCACAACAGCTTCCAAGTCCTCGGGTGTCCGATGCGTTCCCAAGTCCGCCGTCATTCCCACCATTTAATGACACTAAAGAATACTGGAAGACATACTTACATCGACTGAAACAGCACTTCACAGCTTTTCAAGTCACGGACAACTCCTTGCAGCGGTCATTGTTTTTGTCTTGGGCCTCCCCAGACACGTTCTTTCTTCTCCACCAGTTGGCACCGTTGTCTGATCCTGTGGCTCTCTCTTTCCTGGAGATCTGCATTTTGCTGACAAACTATTATTCCCAATGCTACCAAGTGGTCGCCTCTCACCTGGAGTTCCACCAGTACCATAAACAGTCGGGTCAATCGTATCGTTCCTGGGTCACGGACTTGCAAGGTCTCAGCTGTCGCTGCAATTTTACGTGCACCAATCAGCAGTGTAAGTATACAGACTCCCTGATCCAGGATGTGGTGGTTCAGCTGGCTCCTGATCCTGAGGTCCGTAATGCAGCGTTGAAACTCGATAACCCCTCGTTGGACGAGATCCTCCGCATTGCCCACTCCTTTGAAATTGCTCAAGCCGTGTGCCGCGGAATTTGAATCCACACCAGACGGCACGGAGGCCGAAGACCCCTAGAGGTCTCTGCACCATTGCGCCATAAGCTGTGGCGGTGCGCGCCTCCTGGCCCACATTTAGTGTGAGGGCGCCACAGTGGAACATGTGGTCCTGGCAGCCAATAGGTGCCCCCAATCACTTATTTAAGTGCCTGCCTCTTGCTCAGCCAGCCAGTCTAATCTTGCATGCGTCACTGGACTTATCACTTTGCCTTAGACAGTGTCTTTACTTTCTAGTTTTGTGGACACGGTTTTCTTGTGATTCTGTTGTTTCGATCTTGTCGTTGTTAGTTAGGTCCTTTGTTGGTCTTGTCCGTCCTATCCCGTTTGTGTCGTTGTTCGCAGGCCACTGCGTGGGTCCAGCCACGCTTTCCGTCATGTCAACCCGATCTTTCTAGTCGCAGTTACAACACTACCCCCACCTACAAGACATGCCACATCCTGTAGTGCCCCCAGAATTTTATGAAAGTCTAGAGACACTTGTGTTCCAGGCATTTTGAACACGCATTATTTTAAAGCAGGGCGTAAGGATGAGCATAGGATACTGCACCCATTTATTGTTTGTGCGAAACTGGAAGGGAGATAGTTCGTTGGCGCTGGCAAGTGTTCAGCGCGACCTGCGAAGAATAAACACATACGGCCCGGAAGCTCCGTGGCTGGCTGCAAAGAGTAATGTCGCTTTGTATTGTTGAAAAATAAATGGAGTGACTCGAGATAGTGACTGTTTTAGTAGATAAAAGCTTATGTATTAATTGTGTTCAAAAATGTGTAATTAACTGATCTTGGGTGCCCAGTAATGTGTGGGCTTAGGTCATAAAGTTTAGTTGTTCTTTTTTTTGTACAAAGTGGAAATAAATATGTTCTGGTGCATTGAATGATATTCCATGAGTAGCATATTTTTAAATAAGAAGAGAGCGAGAGAGTGAAAATTTCGCCTTCCTAGCAGTGAAATCTTCGGAGAAGCGTCCGATACTACCAGAAGACATCAGTGCTGCGAGAAAGCAGAACCAGCATTCTTCAACAAGTAAGTCCACGAAAATGCTTAAGCTGTATGGAGGGAGCTTAACATTACACCGGGCCACCACAATCCCTCAGTACACCTTACCAAGCAAAAATATAATACAAAAACTGTAGAAACTTTTGCTCTCCCAAATATTAAATTACTGTATAGCTTCTAGTTTGCGAGCATTATTTGTTAGTCAGGGAGATATAAGGTTAGACATCTCACTATCAAAATGATATGTAACACACAAATGTTGTCATGATAATTACATAAACCAAAGTAGTTTCCATATGATTGATTCTTTCAGCAACTATTGCTTGTATCACACTGTTAAGACTTAAAAGTGGACAGGAGCTCCTTTATCAATAAATAATTAAAAATAAATTGTGGTTTGATTGGATTATCTTTGGCATTGTTTAAAAAGATAACAAAGAAGTGAGAAGCCACTGTTTCTGTTAAAGAGAAATGTGAGTTTCTCAGCTGTAATGGTGAATGCCATTTTTGCCTTCAGTAAATATTAATGTGTGTGATATGGTCATTTTATTGTACTCCAACAACGGTTATGGTTGCAAGAGCACAAAAAAAGAAAATAGAGAACTGCGTTAGTATCAATTAGCCAATCTAATGACAAATTCGAAAAACGTTTAGTGATACCGAGTTGTGTTTGCGAATCTTGCAGAAAAGAGAAGCTTTCTTTTAACAACAGTAAGATGATTAGTGAAACATACATATATGATGGAGAATAGACACAGCATTAAGAAACTAAATGGAGTGAATTATGCTTCATGGTCCCAACAAAACGAACATAATTCTAACACATTCTAATTTATGATTTAAAATCGAGCCTGGCAAGATGAAACCTAGTGAAGGTGCATCAGTTACTGATAAAAAGGCATGTGTATCACATCAAGATAAGCTGGTAGTGAAAACTTCAGTTCCCAAATGTGATGAGCAGCAAATAGATATTCAAAATTTGACATCCGAAAACAGTGTGGGAAGGATATGTCTCAATAGATCGCAAATTTTGCACTGTGCAACTGAGACAGAAATTGAATTCACTAAAACTGAAGAATTGTGAGTCTATGGAAAATTATGTTTGACTGATAAACAAAACTTTAGCTGATCTAGTGAACACTGATGACAAAATTGAAGATGGATATCTAGCAATGATTATTCTATGTGGATGTTCAGATGAAGTGAGTTATTGCAGTTGCAGCTTTGTGCATTTGTTAGATAATGAATTTAAGTGTGCTGCAATTAAAAGACATTTACTTGCTGAAGATGCTAGACATTATGAATATAGTGAAGATAAACATTCTGCAATGTCCTTGAAAGCTAAAACTGCAATCAAAAAAACTGAAAAATATGATTTATGGATCAACATAATAAAGTACAGGAACAAACAAAGAAAGAAGTAACATGAAAACATACTTTTGTTGGTTACAGATCTCTCAATGATGGTCATATATCCAGAAAATTCCCTGAATAGGAGAAATGGGAAAAAAGAGCAAAAGGAACATGGTGGTGTTAGTTCTGAGTGCGTCCTGTGACACAGTTACATTAAGTAGTGATAGCAGATAATGGGTTCCACAGTAACTCATCATGTGGCCCCAAAAGACACTTATTTTTCAGCCATTGATAAAAATATTTTAGTTGAAATCATTACTTTGGCTGGTAGCAAAAAAGTAGAAGGTGTGGGGAAAGTTACATTAAAGGTGAAGATGATTAACAGTGAAATGTTTAGCTGAAGATTTTTTAGCAAAATATACTTTACTTGTGCTTGCAATCAACCATGCAATCCATCTGTTTGACAGCTCACTAAAAATGATAGAAAGGTTATTTCCAATGAAGAAGGTGATACATTGGTAGCAAAAATTTCATACTCTTTATTCAAGAGCTTAAACTCTGAAAGTTCTTTACTAATTCCTTCCAAATATTGACAAAATGTTGGATTCAAATACATGCATTTTTGAATGCCTATTAGAGTGCGATATGGTGTGTGCCTTTATGTAGTAAATAAAGAAAAACACGCTTACTCGAATCCAACGTTGTGTCAAAATTTCAAAGGAATCAGTGAAGAACTTTCAGATATTCAAGCTGTTGCACAGAGACTTGAAGTTTTTTTGTACCAATATATTCCCTTTATTTATTATATATATATAAGGTGAACAAAAAATGCTCCACACAACGAGAAGCTAGCAACAGTGTCACATCATGCAGCACATTGGAATGTACAGAGGAACATGTCTCTCTCCACATTATTGTACCAGCCATCATAACTTGTTGAGTAGACTGCTGGGACAGCAAACATATGTCCACCATGGAGCCATGGTTTGAACCCTTGTCAGGTTCCATTTTTATTTTTTAGATGTCTGTTCCCTACGTCTCATCATTTATAAGCAGGAAATCATTTTTTACGTGACAATAGCCTTATAACACAACAGTGGGATCCCTTAAACTGCACATGTGTCTACTAACCACACAGTGCACAACCACAACTGGTCCTGTCAAGTTTATGCAGGGCAGCTTCTCAATGGAGTTCACAAACGATGAATGCACTGATTGCCTTTGGTGCTGGGTGCATCCAATAACCAACTTGCTGCTGATGCTCGTACTATGCCACAAGATACCCTCAAAAGTGCCATCCCGATAAGAATGTTTTTTCTCATCTGAAGCAATGTCTTCCGGAAACTGGTAATCTTCATCCACAAGTGATGGATGGAGGTCATCCAAGTACTAGATGTACTTCACGAACAGGGGATGCAATTCTTGAAACTGTTCACCAGTCACCCCTACAAATTATCCATTATATTGCAAGGCTGGTCCAGGTATCTCAAAGACTGCTTGTTAAAGTGTTACACAATGAGCAATTGCATCCATATGATTATACATTAATTCAGCACCAGTGACCTGAAGGTCCTATTCAATGAGTGCAGTTTTGTGAATGGCTTTTGCACAGAGTGGGAGACAACAAACTTTTTATAAGTGATGTGATATGGACTGATAAATCTAGCTTCACTTGTGAAGGTATTTTCAACTTCCACTACAGCCATTATTGGTCAGAACACAACCCACATGTCACTCATGAACGTTTTGGGCATGCTTGGATATAAACCAGAGCACTGGAATCATGGGAGGAGTGGTGCTTTTGGCCCTTAACTATTGCTGGATAAGTTGAATGTGCCCCTGTATCATACATTTTTAGACAATACTTTGCTTGATGCTTTAAAAAAGGTTCCACTTGGCATTCGATGATTTTAGCATGATGGTGCGCCACCATACTTTGGAATGAATGTGTGTAACTATTTAAATGAAGCACTTACAGGGAAATGGAGTG
Organism: Schistocerca piceifrons; assembly: GCF_021461385.2. Taxonomy (NCBI): domain Eukaryota; kingdom Metazoa; phylum Arthropoda; class Insecta; order Orthoptera; family Acrididae; genus Schistocerca; species Schistocerca piceifrons. Next base: position 878,059,197 of record NC_060140.1, read on the forward strand.
GTCTGGAGGTCCAATGTTCTGGCCTCCACGTTCCTTGGACCTTAATTAGCAAGATTTTTATTTGTGGGGACACTTTAAGTGAACAAGTTTGTAGTACTCTACGCATAGATGTACATGACCTAGTAACTCGCATGCATGCCATTCTGCCAGTGGTGGATGCAGATGTGTTCATAGGGTCCAGCAAAGTACGATTCATTGAGCGGCAAAGTGTTTGGAAATGCAAGGTGGTCACTTTGAACATCTTTAAGTGAACATTGCTCATATGTGTACATACTGGCTCTTATCAAGAGAAGGCTGGATGTCAAACATGCAAAATGGAATTACTGAGCATGGAAAAATGTGCAATCTAGTGTAGCTCACTTATTGTGTTTTCTGTACCTCATTGGATACAGATGATAATGCTTATCCTCTATTAGTTTCTACTGGCTTTTGTGTCATGGACAGACAGAGTGGTTGTTTGTCTGTAAGAAATCAATGTTATGTCCTAATGTTAAAATAAAGGTAACAGTGACAGAAAGAAATATACAATATACTGTATTGTGGATACATTTTGATGATTTTACTTTGGGGGGGGGGGGGTTGAAGTTTGGGTCAAACACAACTCGAACATCAGCAAGTCTGCATATCTGTTACCCAAGGCACTGCCTCGTGTAACTGAACTAATAGGGCAGGTCCGACACAGCGCAGAGCTCATGCTACCAGTTCTTGTCCATGCTGCATACAGTTACAGGATTGCCAGAGTCAGTTTTTAAATCACATTTCTCTGGCAGGATTATGTTATGCTAGATACACTTAGATACACTTTTGTCTTGAATTGGGATAAGGAATCACATGCCAGCCGCCAAGTGCTCCTTTATATCTTTATACATCCCACATGATGCTGCCGTAAGTATGTAAAACCGCGCATATTCAAATGCAGGGTTCTATCAAAATTTCAAAGCATTCAGCAAAGATCTGTAGGAAATTTATGATTTTGTCAAAATGAACATTTAAATTTTTATTGATTTCTCATACAATTGTTACATATATACTAATATATGTGACACTCAAGTTGGTATATAAAAATGTACATATTCAAATGTATCATTGTGTCGACATTTCAAAGCTTTTGGTGAAGAACTTTCAGAGATTTATGATTTTGTACAAATAATCATTTACATCTACATAAATAAAAATCAAAATGTTTGTGTGTACAAAATTTTAAATCTCCATAAGTTCTTCACCAATTGCTTTGAAATTTTGACTCAGTGTTGCATTTGAATATGAGCTCTGGTGTTTTCCGGTCGATTAAGGGTGGCAGTGTGGTACTGATGTGCAAGGCTCACACTCCCCCTTGAATATTGAACTTACTTGGAGTTGCTTCACCGATCTTCTTTTCTGGATAGCCAGCTGTGATGTCCCGCACAACTTCTTCTCCGAAGATAAAATGCTACTTTGCAGGAATTTTTTATATTTTTAAAGTAACTCCGTACGCTTGAGAATACTTTGAATTCAGTCTCAATGTATTTTCATCACACTTAACAGTTTTCATACAACTAAAACATTTTTCATAAGCTCGACACCTTCTGGTCTGTCAGAAACTATCACATTCATTTTTCCATAAATACAGTCTACAAATCTCCAAGTTTAACACGACAACTGTTCGGACCTTATGAAAGTAAGAGAATTAACGAATAAGTAATTGTCTCTTCTCTTCTTTCAACAACATTCAAATGTTCACATAATAAAGTTTGACGTCGCACGGAGTACAGCGTGTTTATTCCTTGAGCTGGACGTGTAACATCTTAGGCGGGCTCAGTGACTACCTGCCCGCTCCGATCATCCATCCGATACATGTCCGTCCTGCATACATGTAATTGTGGTGCAGTAGACACAGTAGCACTTTTTCCACACTCATCTCTAAAATAACACGTGTTCGAGACAGTTGAAATACGAGGGTATCTAGAATTTATCCCAAAATTCTCTAGGCACTACAGTGCGTTTGTATATACGTGCTAGGGCACTACTTATGATATACATGTAATAATTGTAAGGGAAATCAATAACAATTTTAATGTTCATTTGTACAGAATAGCAAATTTCTGAAAGCTCTTCACCGAGACTGCTTTGAAATTTTGACACAGAGTTGCATTCGAAAACACTCCACACGGACAGGCCAGCAAGGCCCAAATATATAAATAAATATGTAATAAATAAAGGGCAAATTTTATTAGGAAAAATCTCAAATATTTCTTGACCAATTTACTTTAAATTTTTGCAGAACACAGTAATGAACATTTGGACAGGAATTTAAAAAAATGAGGCTCAATGTCAGAGAGAAGGGGTTATAGCAGATGGATACAGGGATGAGAGGAAATGGAGATGGGGAGGAGGTGATGTACAGAAAGAGGGGGAAGAAGTAGGAGATGGACAGAGACAGGGGAGAGAAAGAGACTAGTTCATGTTTCCATTTCCTATACATATTAGAAATGTTTGCCGTCTTCCTTCTTCCTTTTCCATTTAACAAGACCGAGTCACAGCAATGTGTGCCCAGGAACAGCTAGTATTACATAAATAAAAAGCCATATACAGATGGCAGATCAATAAATGTGTTGAGAAATAATTTAACATAGAATCGCTACACTTACACCATTGTTGGATGATGCCCATCAGTAGAGAAAAATCAACAACATGATAGAAAAAGAAACTGTCATAGGAAAAAGGTGGAATAAACCCACGTGATGACTGTTTGATGGGTAATGAAACAAAGATTGTTTCCAAAAAGTATATCACACTTTAGAATGTGTTCATAGTATAGTAGATAAATGGCAGAAGGTATTATGAGTGTCTGTAGCAGCATAAATTGATACTGTTTTTGAATAACTTAATATAAGTTTCCAATGTGTAGAAAAACGTTGCTAAATACTGCTATGATAAGATACCAGTAAGTCAGTTATAATAATTATTGACTAAGCTAGTGTAAAGGAGTGCTTGGAGAAAGCAGAAATGAAGTAAACCAGGCAGTCAGGAGATAATGATAAAATGCCACCCTTAATGTGTGAGAGGAGGAAAGCATTTTAATTACCACTGATGGTGAGTGTGAATTAAATATACAGTTTTTATTTCTATCTATAAATGGACAGTGGAAATAGTGAATTCTCAGTCATACCATCTGAGCAACTTAATAGTTTGGGCCTCCACCATTCACAAGTATGAAGACGAGTGAAAATTAGAAAATTACAAGCACAGTTGATAAAACTTCACATAATAACTTAGCTGCTCCATATGATGAGATACTCAACTTTGATATCCTCAGTAGTTGTTGCTTCAGAAAGTCCAGAGTCCATCATTGCTGATATACTAATTTTTAAATGAAACACAGTGTATTTCACTTTTCTTGCTTTGTGTTATGACTAAATAGTATATACATTGATGGTAGATACGTTTTATCACATGACAGCCTCCAAAAAAGCCACACACAAACAGCTTCCGAAAGGCAATAACACAGACTTGCTGACTGACTTTCTTGCTGACTGTCCCTTATTTCGGCTACTACAGCCTTACTGACTTTGCCCGCATGGCTCATGTGCCACTTCATTTTATACAAAACAAAACAATTGAATACATCATTAAATGTAAGATTTACAAAACAATGATTGAAAGCCTTCAGATGATTTTTGTTACTTACATCAAGAAATGGGCGACATATTGCCCTACATGTTCTGAGATGCAATTTGGAAGAGTTTACTTAATTTCATATACAATTTCAATGAGTTTTACAGTACAACAATTTAAATTACATTTTAGTTAATTATGAGGAAATTAATTTGAATAAGACATTGTTATTGGTGTCTTGGATATCTCTCAAGCAGAGCTATCATTTTAAATAATCATAATGAATAAATATCATAACTTTGTGGAAACGGGGGAGAAGTAAATTTTCAGGAATTTGTTATGCAATATGACTGCATAGTTCATGGTCCCTTCCTCTTTATATGTTACATCAATGACTTCCCAAAGATAGTAAAAAATGATACCTTCATTACAAGGTATGCAGATGACACTTCAGGCCTTTGTTGGGGAAATGATATTCTTAATCTTGGCATAGAGGTACAAAAATTTATAGATATTGCAAAGGAAAAGTTTGAAAATGACAATCTAAAATCAACTTACAAAAAACAAATATAATCCCCTTCAATGTTGGTGATTTGCAAACTTGTATTGATTGTCAAGATAGCAATATCATAGGGAAAATCCGCAGTGAGTGTAAATTCCTAGGTATATGCATAGATAGCAAACTACTATGGACACAACAAATTGACAACGTATGTGCAAGGCTATCATCTAGCCTGTATGTTTTAAGAAGAATAGCTCCATATGTCAATACCCAAACAATGAGGATGATGTATTTTGGTTTAATACATCCATTTCTAGCATATGGTCTTGCACTGTGGGGTGGGGCTTCAAAAACTCATGTAGTCCAAGTATTTAAACTCCAGAAAAGAGCTTTGAGAATATTAGGCAAAAAAGATGCTCGAACATCATGTAAGGAATTGTTTATAGAATTTAAAATTCTGACTATCTATTCAATGTATATGTTTTAAACAATAGTATTAACTGTAGAAGATAAGAAATATACCTGTCGGAATGCAGAAATTCATGATCACAATACCAGACAAGTACAAAATTACCATATGATACACAGAAGACTGAAAAAAACTGCAAACAATCCGTATATTAATGGAGCAAAATACTTCAATGCACTGCCAAATGAACTGAAGGTAATAGTCCAGTCAAATTGCAGATATACCTTGCAGAAGGTGGGGTAGAAGAGCTTATTTTTTCAACTCATTCATATGATTGGAAAGATTAGAAAACCGAGTTTTCCCAACAAAATTTCGCTTGGGAAAACTTTCTGCAGTCAAAAAACTTGGAAAATTTCGGCCTTTTTTCAGTTTTTTCAAAATATCTCAGTTTAATTTGCTGCTATCGCTTTAATGTCTATTTTCTTTTTTAAAGAGCACAAAATTCTCTACAAATTTGATTCTTGCCATTTTTTTCTACTCCCAATATATAAGGCGCTGTTTTTCTGTTTCTGTTTGTGTAGTATAAATACATTATACGTCCACACAAAATAATTTGTCTCAGGAAACTGAACTATTATTAGCTGCAATAGGCGAGCGAATTAGGTAGGTAATTATTCTTGTGTATAAAAGGCACGCAGTTGACATTAAACATAAGTAGCTTTATTACAATTAAAATGCATTGTCAATTACTAAAAAATGTTAACAGTTCTGGGTGTGCAATACTTGTAATGTCGCACTTTAGTGCACTTGAGACAGATATGAGCATCACTTCCAACGTTTTGATGGGCCAAGTTCCTCAGTGTCACCAGATATACCTTGAGTTACGGATTCAGGGTCTGTACATAGAGTTGATCCCAGATTGACCTCTTCTTTAAACAGTGAGTCAGCCTCAACAAGTTCGTTGATTTCGTCAGCGGTTTCCTCAACATCCTCCATAACATTTTCTTCACTGTCTTCATATAAAAAGTTTGGCACGTTTTCACAGTTGACCCCAATACATTTCTTACAAATTGAAGAACATTTCTAACCCGATTTTGTGCAGGAGCACGCTCCACCGCAGTTCAGCTTGCATGAGCATGAAACAATGTGAAGAAGTGCTTCAGGTGCTGGATCTTGGCTCGTTATAACGGGTATTGGACCGTGGTCACTGTGATTCCAGCCCCATTTCTCAGGAGGTTTCCAGTTTACCATCCAACTTTGGACTTTGTGGTAAGTCCGCAACAAATGACGTGCAGCATCTTGTGTAGGTGGCAACCGTGCAAGATTCAGTTTGCTTTTTGTGGCAGACTTGGCGAATAGCTGGTACCGCAAATGGTCTAGTGTGTGGGAACTGGTGACACCTCCACTATACAATGTGACAGTAACCTGTTCTCCTGCTGTTATTATTTCTACACGGGTAGCATGTGGTTTATTGAACGTGCAAAGGGCTGAGGTTAGGAGTTCATTTTTCGCAACAATATTGCAGCACATAATTTTTCCTTGGCCAAAAAAAGCGGATGTTGTATCACATCCGCTAAAGGCGTAAGTTAACAGAATATATTCACTGTGAAACTTGTAAGCTGCAGTGGAAAAACACTTGTCTTCTGCATTTCCTCTTCCTGGCTTTAAGAAAAATAAGTTTTCAATGCCTTGCCCCAAACCAGTCATGAGCACAAGCAGGCCAACATCTTCTCCTACAACGACAACACTTCCAAAATCTTTGGTTCTTGAAATGGCAGATGTTACAATCATAACATCAGCATCTTCCTGTGCCTGAAGCAGTTCAATGCTACACTCCAGAAATTCCTTTTTAAGAAGTGTGATCAAACGCATCTTGTTTCGTTCGTTGTACAAGAACTTGTCCGGAGGGACTTGGTTCACCATCTCTGATTCAACCACAACGTCAACCGAAGAATGTTTTTTGGACCTACGAATCGTCTCAGCACTCTTTGTGCTACATTTGTCTCCCTCACATGGATACCCATCAAATACAATAGCAAATTGAGATCCAAAATGACGTTGTAGGTAAGAAACATAGCTTTGGGCTATTGACTTGAAGCAAACATTTCGAGTCCAAGTCACTTTGTGGATAAGATACCCTCCATCAATGACAAAAAATTTACTCGGTCCACCTGACTTCACATCTTCCACTGGAACGAAGGCCAAAGAATAAATACGCTTTTGTCTGCTAAAGAACAATTCCTACATACTTTTTATTATAACTGATCATTAACGTCAATGAACTGTAGAAAATGTACGGCACCTGCATGCAATCTTATTACATATTGTAACACAAATAAACTTCATGCAATCCGACGTGAATGTGTTCGTAGTTACTGAATATGATGCTATTTGTGCTGGCCCTGCAGCAGAGTGAGATGGTAAATTCCAATGAATAACATGATGAGTAATATGTTTATACTACACAAATAGAAACTGAAATAACAGTGTTCAAAAATTAGGTAATTTGATACTTTGCTCGAAATTTGAAAAAAATGCTATTTTTTGACGTGCTGTAGCACCTTAGATACTGGAGGTAGAAAAAAATGGTAAGAATCAAATTTGTAGAGAATTTTGTGCTCTTTAAAAAAGAAAATAGATGTCAAATCGATAGGAGCAAATGAAACTGAGATATTTTGAAAAAACTGAAAAAAGTTCGAAATTTTCGAAGTTTTTTGACTGCAGAAAGTTTTCCCAAGAGAAATTTTGTTGGCAAAACTTCGTTTTCCAACCTTTCCAACAATATGAACGAGTTAAAAAAATAAAATCTTCTACCTCACCTTTTGCAAGGTACAGGCTTTTTTTCTGACAGTTCACTGGACTATAATAACTGGAGAGACATTCAAAAAACAGCTAAAATCGTGGCTCATTGAGGAGTGTTTCTATAGCCTACTGTAGAAACTAAAATCTAAAGTATTATTATGCAAATAATTTGGACTGCATTCTTAAGTTCCTATTATAAAGTAAAATTAGATTGTATACTGTTTTATTGTACTACCAATTGATACGCATTTAATTACATGTTGCACACAAATAAATTACAAAATTAAAAATAGCATGAAATTTCAAAGTTGGGTTATTATCTAATGGCTTACTCCTCTTAGTTGGTAATATAAATCAATTTACAGATTAATATACAATTTAATCTGAAATAGTGAACTCGTTAGTACAAATTTTTTAAAGGGCAGTTTACTATTGGAACTGAGTATAGACATAACAGTATGAAGTCCAGAAAGTTAAAAATTCGAGCTAAAATGACATCTTCAGAGAATGCTGAATTTCAAATAGGAATGGGAAGGTAGTCCCATTTCAAAGAGATATAAAGTAATAAGCAGCATGATGTATCCTCGTGCGTGGCCTAGGAGCAATAGGGTAGGTGTACCAAGGAAGACTTGCACCTGTGATGAGGAAAAAAGATGTGCACAGGGACACCATCAATGTGAAAAGTGTGGAATTAGGCTCAGTAAGTCTTTCTGTGGAAATAGGTGTTATATATACTTTCTACAAAGGTAGAAGACTAAAGAAGGCTTAATACAAAGCTGTAGATTAGAGAAACTGAGTTTTTCTGTCCTGTTAATTATACCAAATGGAGGGATTTTTAAGAATGAGAAAAATGTCTGAGCTTTGTCTGCTGGCCATAATCAAAGTTCAGGAGATAGAAGCACTGGGCACATGAAACTCAAAGGTTACTGGGTACCCAAATTGTAACTCCAACTGTACAGTTAGAATGACCAAAAGAGGTACAATTATTTTAAAATACATATATGTAGCAGCCTGAATCAGTTGTGTTGGAATATGAGCTGATTATCATTAAGAAATTTTCTGTCTTTTATATGTGTGGCATCTGTTCCTTTGGAGATGACTAAAAAACAGACACCACTTGTATGATTTGGCATTGTGTATATAGAATGAAAGAGAAACTTTCAGATCTCAGCTGCACATGGGCATTGAACCAAATGCAGCAGCCATGTGTGAAAATCTATACTGGACCAGGACTTGAACCTGGATGTCAACCAGGTTCGAGTCTCAGCCCAATACAAATTTTGACATGTTGCTGTTGCATTTAAGGCATTGACTGTATACAGCTGAGATCTGAAAATCTCTCTTTCAACACATTTTCCCTTCTATTAGAGTTGAAACAAAGAGTATACAAAACAAAGTTGTTTTGAATTTACAGTAGATGCTATGGATAAGAATGGTATAAGTGTGTTACACACACAAAAGAAAATAAATAGATTAATAACTAATGCATAGATATAACTTTGTTTAAAACATGTTGATGCTTAAGTGTTTGAACCATGGATAAAAAAAAGAGTACAAAACATTATGTACCAACAACACAAAATAAGAGGGTAGGCCTAAATGGTAAATTTAATTTAGGGACAAAATCTGGGAGAGCATATATGACCAAATTCTTTTTATATACAAATAAGAGCTATTACTTTAACGTTAAGAATAAGATTGAAAGAGTAGTGAAATTAAAACTGACAAAAATCTAATATAGTCAGAAGAAATAGGCGGAGATGTTATTATGTGTTGGAATAGAGTAAAACTGTATATCACACATTAATATTTACTAACAGAAAAAAAAACTGTATACACCATAAAAGCAGAAAATGCTAAAACACTTTTTAACAATACGAACACTCCTCAGTTCATCATTGTCTTTTTAAACACAAAGAAGATAATCCACTCATATCACAAAAAACAGAATAAATAAAGCTCTTGTCCACTTGTTTAGCTCCTAACACTCCCCCACACCCCCTCAAAATAATATCTAAAAGCAAACTCTAATCAAATATATAATTTCGAATGTAACACGTCCTTACAATGACAGTCATGAATATTCTGATTCTGTGGCTTTGTTAACAAGTCTACTTGATTTTTATCTGTTGAAATGTATTGAATGTCTGTAACTCCACCCATTACTTTCTTCCTGATGAAATGGTGTTTTATGACAATCTGCTTTGTTCTTGATTTACTATATAATTCTCAGAAAGTATAATTGGTGCTTGATTATCATACCTCACAGCTGTTTACTCTCCAGTCATTTCTCACTGGTCAGGGCTCTTCCATAACTTTCTCATCCATACCACCGCTATTGGCATTCTGTCATCCACTCGTATTTTGCTTCCATTGCGCTCAATACAATTGTTGAAACTTCCTGGCAGATTAAAACTGTGTGCCAGACTGAGACACGAACTCGGGACCTTTGCCTTTCACAGGCAAGTGCTCTACCATCTGAGTTACCCAAGCACGACTCATGCCCCATCCTCACAGCTTTACTTCTGCCAGTACCTCGTCTCCAACCTTCCAAACTTCACAGAAGCTCTCCTGCAAAACTTGCATAATTACCACTCCTGAAAGAAAGGATATTGCTGAGACATGGCTTAGCCACAGCCTGGGGTATGTTTCCAGAATGAGATCTGGAGAATATGGTGGCCAATCGAGGCCCATGCCAGTGGCATTTGGTTACCCCCCAAGCCAGAATGCAGTCACCAAAGTGCTTCTCCAGGAGTACATCGAATACTCTTCTGCTATGATTGGGTCATGCTCTCTCTCACATGAATCACATCTTGTCGAAATGAGGGTCACTTTGGATATTGGGTAGGAAATCATCTTCCAAAACCTTCATGTACCATTCGGTAGTCAGTGTGCCATCAAGAAATAGCGCACCAATTATTCTGTGACTGGACACTGCACACCGCAGTCACCTGTTGATGGTAAAGAGACTTCTCAATTGAGAAATGCAGATTCTCAGTCCCCCAAATGTACCAATTTTGCTTATCAACGAACCCATCCGAATGAAAGTGGGCTTCGTCACTTAAGCCAAACCTTATTCACATCAAAGTCCTGTTCATCAATTCTGTGGACACTGGTGTTGACAAAACTCAAGTGCTGTTCCATGGCCCTGGGACTTAATTGCTGATGGGTTTGAATTTTATATGGGAAGAGATGCAGTTCTTAGATGACAATTTGTCACAGTATCTCCCAGTTGATTCCCACCTGTTGTGCAGCTCATATGATTGATTTCCTGGGGCTGGTTTGAAACACAATGCATGTCTTACTGATGTTTTCAGGCATTTTCACCCTTTTCAGATGACTGACATCGCCAACACTGTCATCACGGACGCTACCCATTTTCTCAATCTTGTGAATAAAATTCTTGATTGTCAAGACATTTGGACCAGTTCTCTTCAACTTGAACTTGGTTGAAAATTTCATTTGACCTGAAGTTGGACTGTTATTACTCGCGTGTAGGCCTTCATGAGCGATACACGCTCAGGCACGCCGTACTGTGACATTTTCACTAGCAAATTGCCAACAACAACAAAGTTTTAATAGTTTGGCTTGAGCCCCCATGTGCTATGGCACGAAAAAATAGATATTTGTTACACTCAGCTTAATTGAGCAGCCCAGAGACATGGCTGGTCTCAATGTTTGGCTACGTTTTTCGCCATAGGGTGCCAGCTCACACCTGTTGTAAACTCAATTTTTAAGCTGAAATAAAATACCAAAAAACAATGCAGGCAGGTATTGCAGTGAAATTTAAAAATATTGAGTCACTCATGTTGATTTATAATTTGAACAAGTAGTTTATTTTTCTTCAATATATTCACTAAACACTTAATGCAGTCTGAGGGCTTTTACGTAAGGGCGGCCTTTAACAACCGATGCTACAACATTTCACTATAAAATTCAATGTCGCTATCATGCCACTCGATAGTCTGTTCACAATTCACAAAATACACTCTTGTCTGCTATCCTAAACCACTGTATTGCACTCCACTTGATTGCTTTCAAATGTGGCTACCAACCCACTACTTCCCCCAGATGGGCGGCACATCTGTCTCTTAGCGTTGCTCAAACCCAACTCCCTGTCATCAAAGATGGCTACCCTATCCAACCCTCAAAATGACTGCCTAACTCAAAACAATGTATGACAAAATTATGGATATTCTAAAACTAAACACGAAAACACATACGATATATTGAAAAATATGGAAATTTTCCGGGCAATAACAATTTAAAGTCCAATTTTTTGTATCTGCCATCATTTTTTCACAAATAATGTTTTTGTGGCGTGATATTGCTTTTCCCAGATTTTTGATACTTAACATAAATAAACAATTAAAAATACATACTTAATCACTCATCTACCTCTTTAAACTTTAGAATGCTGCCACTAGTTTCATCTCTCTAAATTTATTTATTACCAAAAACACAGTTTCTCTCAGTCAAATCCCATATTCTGACCTCTCATTAAAAGTTGGTACATGTTTTGCTAAATCAGCTATGATTGCTCGATGCAGCTCTACTAACCACATCCGTAGACACTTTGTTTATATTAATCAGCCAAAGCATTGCCAAGATATTAGCTTTTGAACTTTCTTAAATTTAAAATTTTTAGACAACAATAACTTTTAAACTATTACATATTTTTGTGGCACGTATAGGTAATTTAGAAATAAATAAACTGGAAGCAGTCTTGATTGCATAACTTATTTAATATGGTGACTGGTTTCGATCTTTTTATCAGATCGTTTTCGGACCATGAATGTCTAGCAGAGGCGGTGGCGCATGGCAACCGTCTTGCTTCTGGCTAGTGGTGTACTGCCTTATAAATAAACTGGAAGCAGTCTTGATTGCATAACTTATTTAATATGGTGACCGATTTCGATCTTTTTATCAGATCATCTTCAGACCATGAATGTCTGGCAGAGGTGGTGGCGCATGGCAACCCTCATGCTTCTGGCTGGTGGTGTACTGCCCTTACACCACCAGCCAGAAGCAACAGGGTTGCCATGCGCCACTGCCTCTGTCAGACATTCATGGTCTGAAGATGATCTGATAAAAAGATCAAAACCGGTCACCATATTAAATAAGTTATGTGATTAAGACTGCTTCCAGTTTATTTATAATAATTACAGATCACTGTTTCCTATATAAGAACTATGTTCTTTAAAATGTTAGATAATTTAGCTTTACATATATTTCTGTCCATGAGTGGCAACTCGCACCTCTGTGTCACTCTTAGTTCTGTTTTTATCATATTTTCTCTGGCATATAAATTTCTCCAATCACACCAACATGGCCATAAGTACCCCTGCCAAGCATCCTCTTGAGTTTTTTCAATGCTGCACACACACACTAGCTGCTCACCATGGCCCCCTAGCAACCACCAGCCACATGCTATGTGGCGGGAAACTGCCACTCTGATCTTCTGCCACAGCTTGTATGCTCACAATGAAAATGCTAATTCCCTTCATTTCCTGCAGCCAACTGTGCAGTTCGAACATCCTAACGCAAACTGTTCAGAAGTTATGACAATTTTATTTCATATAGTTCAATGATTGTCACCATGTAAATGTCATATATTAGACTCTCTACCAGTTCATATTTTTGTTAGGCTTTTTTTGTTATTAAGGCTATTTGTAACACAATTTCTTATCTACGCTGCAGTGTACATCAGCTCAGCCCAAGAACTCTTCATTAAATTGTTTTTTTGAAAACTGCAGGCTAACCACATCCATTAGCATTCTATTGAGGAGTTCAGCTACACCAATTTGTTGCAGTTTATATGTCATAGTTGCTTCATGAAGAATTTCTAAAGATTCACAGAATTGTCACTATTTGCATGAACAGAATTCTACGCTACTGTCAGTGCAGACTCTCTTAAAACATTTTTCGGTTTATTTTTCCATTTGCATCTTCTGTTTCTCAGATTCTTCAAACACTTCATTATTTTCTATAAAACACACAAATATATGTACTTGCATGTCTGAATGAGCATAAATTTTCAACACAGACAGCCATCCGAATTTACTTCAAAATAAATTCACTGAATGTTAATAACTTGGCTTCAGCTGTGTTAGGTGTAGATGTACTACCTACCGGTATATAGTGATGAATGTAAGAGACTATGGTATAGGGATGCAGATAATGTGACATATGGAAGTTTGGGTCAGTGTGGGAAGTGTGCACAGATAGCCTAGTGGTGAAGGTGACTGCTCACGATAAGTTGGAAATCCAGGTTCGTGTATGATCTAAATCAAGCTATTTTCACTTTTTCTAATCTTCTCCTCATCATGCAATGTTACTAACTTCTGTGTTCAGTAGTATGTACCACAATATAAGGGTCTGATCAACAAAGACTGAGACTTTTTTCCTTCCTTCCCCCTCCCTCCTCCCCACAGATTATTATTAACTCATTTCTATGTTTACAAGATCTTTTTCAGAGTACACCCCTCCTACTTGAAATCACTTTTTAAAGTTTCTCTTCCAGTTCCTTAAGAATCACCTCATTTTACTTGAGCAGTGCTTCAGAGTTCTGAAATCAAATGCTCCAGAGCTTAGCATTTACTGATGGGAAAGGAAAAAAATCATCAGATGAAATATTGGGGCTATAAGGTGGTGCAGTATACAGGCAATAGTGAACTGAACCAGAAATTGCATGACTTAGTTTGTGACATGAGGCCATGCATTGTCATGATGAAGTCGCCACCCAGTCCAAGAAAGTTCAGTTCATTTCCTTGTAGTGTGCTTCCTAATTTTAACCAATACTGACATGTACTTTGCTGCTGTAACAGTAATGTGAGGTGGAACTGCATGTTAGTAAATCATTCCACGACAGTCAAAAAATGTGGTCACCATCATTTTCCCTGCAGATGGAACAATTTCCACCTTTTTTTATATTGGCGAACCTGGCGTGTGCTGGCTTGTTTTTTTGTCAGGGTCATAATGATGCAGCTATGACTCAGCACCAGTGATAACAGGTTCCAGAAATGCATCCCCTTCATCAGCAAAGAGATGCAGCACCTCACAGCCCACCACCATTTGCACAGCCTTTTGCTCGGAAGTCAACTAATGGCATAAACACAGGTCATATGGTTGATGATCATGCATAATCATAAAGACATTGCCATATGAAATTCTCAAAACTTCACTGAGGTTATGTAACGTCATCCACTGATCCTCATGGTGAATCACAGCAGCTATGCTGGTGTTAACTTCAACAGCAGAAGCCAAAACACCAGGCCCACTTTACTTAACACAAACAAGTTGGACTTCTTTGAAGTCCTTGAACCACCTAAACACTGTTTCATGAGGTAATGTATCTTCACCATATGCTTGCTGCATCTTTTCGTAAGTTTAAATGGCTATGTGGCTTAAAAAACACAGAATTTTGCTGCACCATACTGTTCCTCCACTGTTTGGTATGGAGAATGCAAAGAGCCTCTAGAAAATAAGAGCATTAACATCAACCTACTGATATGAGAGCGGTGCTGCCTATGGACATTATACGTAAAAACTCCTCTCCCCAAATATTCATGGTACAGATAGGAAAATATTTTTACACATCAGATCCCTCAGCTCCACAGAAGTTTCAGTCCTATCCAACGCCCACACCTTTAGCCCTAGACCCAAATTTAACCATGCTGGACTTATCAAAGACTTACTCTCCTCCTCCTGATCCCTGCAACGGAAGCTCTTCTTAGCTGCCAATCCCTCCAATCAAAACCACCCTAATTCCAATACCAAACCCTGCGTCTTCCAGTTCGTACCACCATCTAACTGTGATCTTCCCACCTAACCCCCCACTGGTCGCCTTCCAGGAATTCCTTACCTCCAACTTAGCCTCACCACCCTTTCCCAGGTCCCTTCCTCAGGACACCAACCTTTCAGTAGAAGAACGAATGGCCATACACAACCTCGAAAAAAATTCTGACCTAATCACCCTACCTGCAGACAAAGGTTCCACCATTGTTGTCAAAAATCACAGTGACTACCTGGCAAAAGGCCTCTGCCAGTTGTCTGACTCCACCTATAAACTTTGCCAGAGTGATCCCATCACAGAAATCCAACACAAACTCCAATCTCTACCTAAAGGCTTAGGCCCTTCCCTGAACATCTCCCCTGAATCGATGTCCCTCCTAACCCCTATGACACCACCCACACTCACCTATTACATGCTCCCCACAATTCACAAATCCAATAATTCTGGACATGCCATTAAGGCTGGTTATTGTGCACCCACTGAAAGAATTTTGGCACTCATTGACCAACACCTCCAACCATTTGCCTGTAACCTACCCTCCCATGTTAAAGATGCCAACCACTTCCTTCACAACACTCCACCATCCCCACCCCTTTACCTCCTGAATCCTTACTCATCACTGTTGACACCACCTCCCTATACGCCAACATCCCCACATACCCATGGTCTTACCGCTACTAAACACTACCTTTCCCAATGTCCTTCAGACTCCAGCCCCATTACCTCATGCCTCATATATTTTACTAACTTTATTGCAATCCACAACCACTTCTCATTTTACAGGAAGGTATATAATCAAATCCATGGCACAGCCATGGGCACTCACATGACACACTCCTGTGTCATCCTTTTATGTACCCTCTAGAGGAGACCTTCGTAGTCTCTCAAAACACCGAAACCTAGTCTGGTTCAAGTTCATTGATGATATCTTCATGACCTGGACCCATGGCGAAGCCACCCTGTCTTTGTTCCTTCATGTCCTCAACACCTTCTCTTCCATCCACTTCACATGGTCCTCCTCAACCCAGAGTGCCACCTTCCTAGATGTTGACCTCCTCATTTCTGATGGCTCCATCCACATGTCTGTCCACATTAAAGCCTACCAGCCACCAACAGTGCCTGCATTTTGATAGTGGTCAACACTTTCACACCAAAAAATTCCCTTCCTTATAGCCTGGTTACCTGGGGACGGTGTATCAGCAGTGACGAATCTCCCTTGCTCAGTATGCTGAGGGTCTCACTAAGGCCTTCACACAGTCAGTCACTATCACCTAGACCTAATCTGTGAACAAATGTCCCATGCCATTTCTCCTCATAACCCCAATCCTCCCTCTGCCCCAAGAAACTAACCACAAAGGAATGCCTCCTTCGGTACCCAGTACCACCCTGAACTGGAGCAAATGAACCATATCCTTTGCCAGGGCTGTGGTTACCTATCATTGGGCCCTGAAATGAGGGACATCCTACCTGAGATAGTTCCCACCCCTCCTAAAGTGGTGTTCTGTCACCCATCCAACCTCCACAACATCCTAGTCCATCTTTATGCCACTCGCAATTCCAACCCCTTGCCACAACGATCATATCCATGTTGCACAGCTTCTGATATTGGTATGACTACTAACCAGCTGTCCCCTGGGATGAACAGCCACTGCCAAACTGCGTCCAAGAGCAAAGTAGACCACCCTGTAGCACAATATGCAGCTGAATGTAACACACTTGATTTCAATGGATGCATCACCATCCAAGCCATCTGCTTCCTTCCCCCCAACACCTGCTTTTCTGAACTGCACAGATGGGAGTTATCCTTACAACACATTCTCCACACCTGTAATTATCCCAGCCTCAACCTACAGTAACATACTCTCCCCACACCCTCCACCAATAGTTTCCACCCCCTCTGTCCTATCATCTCCTCCCCATTCTCGTCTCTCACCCTGTTTATTTGCAGCCCTCTGCCAATGCATCTGGCTGTCTTTCCCCACACCTCTCCTTTTCGGTTCCTTTTCCCTCACCTCCCTGTCCCACAACCTTCTGAAGCTGTGCCTGTTGGCAGATTAGTCCCTGCAGACTCCACCAGGCAGTGTTCGTCTCTCTCCATCTGTATGCTACTATCACTATCCCTTCCCCATCCCCACCCCTTCCTACATGATGTTGCATTCTGTTCCAAGATGCTGGGAAGGTGTGTGTGTGTGTGTGTGTGTGTGTGTGTGTGTGTGTGTGTGTGTGTGTGTGCGCGCGCGCGCTCTCTTTAATGACAAAGGCCATGGTCGAAAGTTATATGTGAGTGTCTTTTAATCATGCCTGTCTGCAACTTGATGTGTCTTCTTTACGGTAAATAGTGATTTATCTTTTCCTACACTGTTGATAAACTGCGACTGAAGCTATGGGAAAAAAAATCAGTTTCAGTCTTTGTTGATCAGCCCTCATATTTCTGGATAAATGTATATTTTATAGGGATCACTCAAATAATAGTGAGACAGATGGAAAAAAGTAAGTAAACTGTTTATTATTTCAGAAGGAATCACCATAATTGTTAACACATTTATACTACTGTAAGACAATGGCCCCACATGTTGATAAGGTTGTTTCAACTATGCTGCAGAAGTTTCACCAGAAAGCAGTTACACATCCTCCATATAGCCCTGATCCTCCTCCATGCGATTTCCATATTTTTGCTGTTCTGAAGAAAGACATTGGTGGCTGTCGATTTGCTTCGGATGGAGAGGTGCATGCCTGGGTATAATCATGGCTCCATAGGCAACCCCAAACATTTTACCATGAAGACAATGACATCTTGTCTCACAGTCGAATAAATGTCTTAATAGTTATGGTGCTTACTTTTGAAATGAAAATCTTCCTTTTTTCCCATCGGTCTTGATTTTATTTGACTGCCCTTATGATATTGAATCAGAAGATAGTGAAAAACTTTCTGTGATGAATAATTAACTGTTTTCTGCCCTTTATAGACTGTATACATGGCAACACAGACATTTTTTACAAATATGAATGAACATTACTGTTCTGAAGTAATCCTTCACATTTCAACAAAGTGTATAATGCTTGTGAGAGAAGACGTTAAATATAGTGCTACAATCCCATGTGTCTATGCAAATATTTCTCTCAATGAACTTGTAATTCTGGTGTTGTTATTGAGGTCTGCAGTCAAAAAACTGGTTTGATGCAGCTCTCCACACTGCTCGACCCTGTAAAGTGTCATCATCTCCGAATAACTACTGTGAATTACATCCTTCTGAATCTACTTACTGTATTCATCTTTTGGTCTCTCTCTACAATTTTTGCCCCCCCCCCCCCCTCCCCCCCCCCCCTCCACACACACACACACACACACACACACACACACACACACACACACACACACACACACACACACATTTCTCCCCAATTCTATTCAGTACCTCCTCATTAGGTATGTGATCTATCCATCTAACCTTCAGCATTCTTCTGTTAACATTTCGAAAGCTGCTATTCTCTTCTTGTCTAAACTGTTTATGTTCCATATTTCACTTCCATACATGGCTACATTCCATACAAATACCTGTAGAAAAAACTTCCTGACACTTAAGTCTGTACTCAACATTAGCAAATTTCTCTTCCTCAGAAAAGCTTTTCTTGCCATTGCCAGTGTACATTGGCCATTGGCAGTTATTTTGCTGCCTACATAGCAAAACTCAGATACTACTTTAAGTGTCTCATTTCGTAATCTAATTCCTTCAGCATCGGCTGATTTAATTCAACTACATTCCATTATCCTCCTTTCAAGACACTGTCCATTCCACTCACCTGCTCTTCCAAGTCCTTTGCTGTCTCTGACAAAATTACAATGTCATTAGCAAACCTTGAGGTTTTATTTCTTTCCCTGGGACTTTAATTCGTATTCCAAATTTTTCTTTGGTTTCCTTTGACACTTGCTCAATGTACAAATTGAATAACATCAGGGATAAGCTACAACCCTGCCTCACTCCCTTTTCAATCATTGCTTCCCTTTCATGCCCCTCAACTCTTATAACTGCCATCTGGTTTCTGTACATGTTGTAAATAGCGTTTCACTCCCTGTATTTTACCACTGCTACCTTTAGAATTTCAAAGAGTGTGTTCCAGTTGACATAGTCAAAAGCTTTCTGTATGACTACAACTGCTGTAAATGTAGGTTTGCTTTTCCTTAACTTATCTTCTATGAGAAGTTTTAGGGTCTGTATTGCCCTCACACATTCATACATTTCTCATGAATCCAAATTGATCTTCCATAAGGTTGGCTTCTACCAGTTTTTCCGTTCTTCTGTAAAGAATTTTTGCTAGCATTTTGCAACCATAACTTATTAAACTGATAGTTCGGTAATTCACACACCTCTCGGCAAACTGCTTTGTTTGGAATTGGAATTATTATATTCTTCTTGGATTCTGAGGGTATTTTGCCTGTCTTGTACATCTTACTCACAAGATGGAAGAGTTTTGTCATAGCTGTCTAACCCAAGGTTACCAGGAGTTCTAACGGAATGTTGTCTACTCCCAGGGCCTTGTTTCGACTTAGGTCTTTCAGTGCCCTGTCAACTTCTTCATGCAGCATCATATCTCCCACCTCATCTTCATCTATATCCTCTTCCATTTCAATAATACTGTCCTCAAGTACATCTCCCTTGTATAAACCCTCTATAAACTCCTTCCACCTTTCAGCTTTCCCATCTTTGCTTAGTACTGGTTTTCCATCTGAGCTCTTGATATTCGTACATATGCTTCTCTTTTCTCTAAAGGCCTCTTTAATTTTCCTGTAGGTGGTAACCATCTTTCCTCTAGTGATATATGCTTCTAAATCCTTACATTCATCCTTTAGCCATTCCTGCTGTGCCATTTTGCACTTCCTGTCGATCTAACTTTTTAGACATTTGTATTCCCTTTTGCCTGCTTCATTTACTACATTTTTATATTTTCTCCTTTCATAATTGAAATTCCCCTATCTCTTGTGTTGTCCAAGGATTTCTACTAGGCCTTGTCTTTTTACCTATTTGATCCTTTGCTGCCTTCACTATTTCATCTGTCAAGACTACCCATTCCACTGTATTCCTTTCCACTGCTCTTATCAGTTATTGCCCAGTGCTCCCTCTGAAACTCTCAACAACTGCTGGTTCTTTCAACTTATCCAGACTGTAATTCTGGTAAACTTCTCAAAAAAAAAAAAATAAATAAATAAATCTCTTTGTGAAACAAATGGGGGGGGGGGGGGGGGAAAGAGAATGGTTTTTTGATGACGACTATTAAATATGGGAAGGGGGAGGATAAAACCGCTAGCCAAAAGAGAGAAGTAACAAGGGCAACAAAAGATAAGGAATGTTGAGATCTAAGAAGGAAAGGAAACCATCCTAAAAACATATATCTTTCCCACCCCCCACCCCAGGATCCCTCCCTGGTGTGTGCATCACAAGTGGGCTGGAGGACAGTGATTGTTGTTGATAGTTACTTCACTAAGGGGTAGAGCTGTAGACTAAAAAAAAAGTATTGCAATGTTTGTATCATCTGCAAACAAAACAAACTTAGCATCTGGCAATGTAGCAGATGAGAGGTCATTAATGTACACAAGAAAAAGCAATGGACCCAAGATGGAACCTTGAGGAACACCACATGTAATTAATTCCCAGTCAGATGAATACTGACTTCATACTGCACAGGTATTTCGCAATGATGCTCTTCATTTCCTGTTGGATAAATAAGACTCAAATCATTTCGCAGCCTTGCCAGTGACACCATAATATTCTAAAAACTTAAGAGAATGATGTGGTTCACACAGTCAAAAGCTTTTGACAAGCCTCAGAAAATGCCAGTAGCCTCTAATTTATTATCTAATGAGTTAAGTTCATTTTCACTGTAAGTGTAAATTGCTTTCTCTATATCACAACCCTTAAGAAATCCAAACTGTGGCTTTGACATACACTCCTGCAGATGGAAAAAAGAACACATTGACACCGGTGTGTCAGACCCACCATACTTGCTCCGGACACTGCGAGAGGGCTGTACAAGCAATGATCACACGCACGGCACAGCGGACACACCAAGAACCGCGGTGTTGGCCGTCGAATGGCGCTAGCTGCGCAGCATTTGTGCACCGCCGCCGTCAGTGTCAGCCAGTTTGCCGTGGCATACGGAGCTCCATCGCAGTCTTTAACACTGGTAGCATGCCGCGACAGCGTGGACGTGAACCGTATGTGCAGTTGACGGACTTTGAGCGAGGGCGTATAGTGGGCATGCGGGAGGCCGGGTGGACGTACCGCCGAATTGCTCAACACGTGGGGCGTGAGGTCTCCACAGTACATCGATGTTGTCGCCAGTGGTCGGCGGAAGGTGCACGTGCCCGTCGACCTGGGACCGGACCGCAGCGACGCACGGATGCACGCCAAGACCGTAGGATCCTACGCAGTGCCGTAGGGGACCGCACCGCCACTTCCCAGCAAATTAGGGACACTGTTGCTCCTGGGGTATCGGCGAGGACCATTCGCAACCGTCTCCATGAAGCTGGGCTACAGTCCCGCA
Source organism: Schistocerca piceifrons (assembly GCF_021461385.2). Lineage (NCBI taxonomy): Eukaryota > Metazoa > Arthropoda > Insecta > Orthoptera > Acrididae > Schistocerca > Schistocerca piceifrons. The sequence goes on from NC_060140.1 coordinate 878,080,839, forward strand.
CACCGTTAGGCCGTCTTCCGCTCACGCCCCAACATCGTGCAGCCCGCCTCCAGTGGTGTCGCGACAGGCGTGAATGGAGGGACGAATGGAGACGTGTCGTCTTCAGCGACGAGAGTCGCTTCTGCCTTGGTGCCAATGATGGTCGTATGCGTGTTTGGCGCCGTGCAGGTGAGCGCCACAATCAGGACTGCATACGACCGAGGCACACAGGGCCAACACCCGGCATCATGGTGTGGGGAGCGATCTCCTACACTGGCCGTACACCACTGGTGATCGTCGAGGGGACACTGAATAGTGCACGGTACATCCAAACCGTCATCGAACCCATCGTTCTACCATTCCTAGACCGGCAAGGGAACTTGCTGTTCCAACAGGACAATGCACGTCCGCATGTATCCCGTGCCACCCAACGTGCTCTAGAAGGTGTAAGTCAACTACCCTGGCCAGCAAGATCTCCGGATCTGTCCCCCATTGAGCATGTTTGGGACTGGATGAAGCGTCGTCTCACGCGGTCTGCACGTCCAGCACGAACGCTGGTCCAACTGAGGCGCCAGGTGGAAATGGCATGGCAAGCCGTTCCACAGGACTACATCCAGCATCTCTACTATCGTCTCCATGGGAGAATAGCAGCCTGCATTGCTGCGAAAGGTGGATATACACTGTACTAGTGCCGACATTGTGCATGCTCTGTTGCCTGTGTCTATGTGCCTGTGGTTCTGTCAGTGTGATCATGTGATGTATCTGACCCCAGGAATGTGTCAATAAAGTTTCCCCTTCTTGGGACAATGAATTCACGGTGTTCTTATTTCAATTTCCAGGAGTGTATATTCTTTGCAGCCAGATGCTTAAGGAGATGCTTGAACACAACATTTTCAATATTTTTGAGAAAGGTGGAAAAAGTGAAATTGGTCAATAGTTTGATGGTATATCTTTATCCCTCTTCTTGTAAAGAGGCTTAACTTTAGCACATTTTAGCCATCTGGAAATGTTCCACTGATAAGAGACGGATTACACAAATAACTTAAGGTAGAACAAAACTCGCATGAGCACTTTGTGATTAACTTTGTTGATATGTTATCATAGTCACTGGAATACTTAGATTTTAAGGATTTTATGATGGATGCTACTTCTTTGGGAGATGTGAGTGTCATTTCCATTTTACTGAAATTATTTTTAAAGACTGGTCTCAGATACTCCATTGCACTTTCACCAAACCTGGAAACCCGAAGCTGTCAATAACAGAAATGAAGTACTTGTTTAAGAGATTTGTAACACTACATCCACTTGTAACCAAAGTCTCATTTACTTTTAGAGCTATCTGTTCCTCTTCCTTTTTGGTCCCACCTGTCTCTGTCTTCACTATATCCCGTACAGTTTTTATTTTGTTGCCTGATGTAATTATCTTTTTCTGCTGCTTCGATTTTTGGATTATTTGCTTCAATACTTTGCTGTATTCTTTGTAATGCATTACAATTCTAACATCAGAAGGGGAGGATTATTGCACCCAAAACAAAAAAATGTGGAAATGTAATGATGAACTACGGTCTTCTAAAGCTTTGGATGACTTAAAGTGGTGAAGTATGTGTATAAACTCCCACTTCTTTAACAATATGACTTACTTGAGATTGTCAACCAACTTTCCTTGCTGGTTAGCTTGCTGCTGCAACCTCCTTTTCTCTTCTTCTCTGAAGTATATTTGCTAGGACCAGGAATTTCTCAAGACTCTTTCTACTTATAAAATAAGCAGACGCACATAGTTTCTTTTCCTTCACTTAACGACATATATTTGAACATCAAACTTTTACAAATCTCAGTCACTACATAAACAAATACTATCAAGTACGTCTCGTCACATCTCCAAAGCTTAGAAACAAAGTATGTTCACCTATAAGGTAAGGTTGGCTCGATAACCAGGTCCTTTTTCAATATGAATCTGAATAAACATCTTTTCCTTTAGAAGTCCAAAATGAGCATTAATTAATAATATCTCAACTGTTCTTATTTTTCCACTACAATTGTCAAAGTTACAAAACAGTACAGAATACATCAACACTCCTTGTTCTTTCACTATGGCTTCAATGGTGCGACCGGAAAACACTTGTCGGTGCCGTTCAACCGGCACATCTATAGTTGTCTCCTGATAAACTTCAAACCTGCACACACAGACAGGTGATGCGCAGTAAATAGGCTCTCTCTCACTTATATTCAAAATATCATGTGTTCGAGATGGTAGAAGGCCAAGTGGTTCTAGAATTTACGTGGAAATTCCCGAAGCACTACATATCCCCCCCCCCCCCCCCCTCAGATTGAACACATGATATTTTTACATAATCATTATGTACATTAATATCATACATAATATCAATTCACATTTTAAAAGTATTCATTTATTACATAGTTTTATATACATTTTCTTTTTTTTTTTTTTTTTTCACCAGTAAATCTTTATACTCTAAAGAGCAAGCTTCCGCTTGTTGTCTTTCTACTGATTCCTTACTCTACCTTGTTTTTTTTTAGAACATAAGCATTTATTTATGATTTCATTCCATATTATTATTACTTAGGAAATGTGAGGACACGTTCTTTAACTCGAATTGCAAACTCCAGGTGTTCACGACATTTGTATACTTTATTCTTTATTCTAATTCCTTGTACTACTTCTTTAGTATGTAATAGTTTCGTTATTTATAGACTGTAGTTTGGAGGAACTCTGGGCAAAATAAAAGTGTTCCTTTTGACACTCGCAAAGTTACGTAAAATGTGATAATGTTAGTGTTACGTAGAATTCAAACTTACCAGAATAATCGTATAAAGCGTGACTTCAGATGCTAGTATCAGTACTTATACCTTAACGTGTACTTATACCTTAACGTGTGGGTTGACCGTGTGAGTGCACTTCCTGTTTCCATTCTGGTAGGTACCTCCCTTTATAAAACATCCCTATTAATTCAGCTATAGCTCGTCCTGTCTCCTTGTAGGTATGCCTGCCCTAAATATTTAGCAAATGCCAGGTACACCCCCCTTATCCTTTCTGAGTAGGCCTAATGGTTCATTACCCCCAGTATACACGCCTCCACCCACCCACCCACCCACCCCCCCCCCCCCCCCCCCACACACACACACACACACACACACACACACACACACACACACACACACACACACATACACTCGTGTGCGTGTGTGTGTGTGTGTGTGTGTGTGTGTGTGTGAGAGAGAGAGAGAGAGAGAGAGAGAGAGAGAGAGAGAGAGAGAGAGAGTTTTTATATAAATAGGCGATTTAGAACCGTCATAAAAAAAATAAAAAAATAAAAAAACCATGTGCATATTTTCCAATGTACACATTTCTTTCGCCCTACCACACTTGGCAGTTCTCACATCTTTCTAATCTGTTACTTCACTGTTTGTGTATCTATCTCGCTATGTGCATATGTGGACATGTGTGCGTGTAGTCTGATTCTTCGGCTTTCTTATCGAAAGATAAGATGTAGGTTATTAGAAACCACAGAAAGTAGAAGGGACATCTGCAATACAAGTATGTCAATATGGAATGAGGGAAAAAAATAGATAGGTCCTCAAATGAGAAGTAAGAAAGGAAATAAATAGAAATGGTTGCTTAGATCGAAGAAGAGAAAGAAGATAGTCCCAAAGCCAGGGAACCCTTCCCCAGGATCCCTACCTTGCCAGTACTTGAGTGAGAAGCCGGAGGAGGTTTGGTAGTAAATCATCTCCTACAGAACGGACATTCCCACCTTCACCTTTGAGGTCCCTAAAGGAAATCTTAGCAACCCTATTGAAATGGCAAATGGTGAATAATCAGGCACACTTGTTTGTGAGGGTTGTTTGAAAGGTATGATGTGGTGTGCATTTTGTGTTAGTCATGATTTATCTGTTGGTGTAAATCATGCTTTTATCTACAATACCCACCCCTTTCAAAACTGATATAAACCTTGCCATCTACATCACATCGCATAAAATGTATCCAATATTCTATACAAAATATAAAAATCTATACGCTACTGTAAAATATTTATTTAGCTCTTAATTATATATTATATTTTATACACATATAAAATACTCTATTCATTTCATTTCATGCCATTATCACTTTCTTTCTTATTCTGTGATTCTTTTGGATTGTTTTATTATTATTATTATTATTATTATTATTTTATTGTCATATCCAGTTTTCTAGGTAATAAGATTATAGGATAGTTAAAGATTTTAGAAATATATGATAGAATAGTTTAAGATTTACAAGGAATTCGGTGCAGGAAAACTATTTTAGAAGAAACACCAAAAACAACTCAGTATCCGACAGTTGTCACTCTGCCCATTAACTCAGAATGTTAACGTCCCTGGCAGATAGATGACTCCGCCCGAATCCCATGGCTCTGATATTAACTTCACTTGAGCAAGTGAAGACCAGTACTTCTCGTTAAATTTTGTTTGAATGTCTCCCCATGAGGAAAAGTTCTCAATATTTACTGTTCCCCATTAAGAGGCCTCTCCTAGAAGATAACACACAGCAAATTCAAACTTTTTGGAATCTTCCCAATTTTTCGGTAAAGCTTGGTTAAATCTTTTCAAGAAATGTGTTAAATGTACCTCCCCATCGGGCTTAAATTTAGCGAATTGTCTCGATAACCCTGAATGAGATCCCCATTGCAAATCAGTAACTATTTCACTGGTTAACACCACATTAGGCGAAGTTACTCGTTTTTCTACTTATTCCTGGATAGGTTTGAATTTTCTCCAGAGTTCGTCTATGCCCTTCCTGGTATCAGTATGTTCGGAAGAAGCCACAGGTGAACATTCCCAGATGTTATTCTCTCGGTAACGTCTCTTTCTATGATTTCTTCAACTTGTTCTTCCAAACTACTTACATTTATGATATCAGAGCTTGCTACCTTCTCTTTGAAGCTTCTTTCTACACTGTCTACTGGAGTACTTACGCCTGTAATTTGCAACTGAATGACAGGCATTAATTCGCTATGCTTATCAACACCCTCTTTCAAAGTATGCCATCCTTTCTCTACAGCATTAAACTGAGCATTACATACATCCTCCAATGATCCTAACTTTTCATTAATCTCTAATTCTACACTATATTTTTTCCTCGATATTCAATTCTAACTTTTTTGTTGAATTCTGCAAATTATTAGTCTGTTTTTGGTTGATTTCAGCAAACATTTGATTCTGAATGCTTAAAGAGTTTCTCAGTTCCTTTTTTAAATCTAACTTCAAATTTTCAACTTTACCATTTAGAGTGTCAAACTCAGTCTTTAAAATATCCATGCCGTTGCATAGATTACCAAATTCTCTACTCTGTGCATTAACCTTGGCACTTAATAAACCTAGTTTGGTTGCTTGACTATTCAAGGTTTCACTCTGGTCATTTATAACTTCACTTTGAGCAATTAAACTAGAATGTACCAAACCTATTTCTTTCCTTAGAGTTTCATTTTGAGCATTTAATCTAGAATTTAAAGTTTCATTTAATTGTTAACTCTGGGCTTCTAGTTTAGAATTAAACTGAGCATTTACTGAGTCTAACTTAAGACTCTGGGCTTTAATTAAAGGTACTAACTCAGTCCAGCCTGGCATTTCTCTACTGATTCTCATAGCCATAGCTGGTTCTTGAGTTTCTTCTACTTGTTCCACATTATCCATATTCTTATGCACTTTGGATCTAGTAAAGATTTAAAACTTCACTCTAAGTATAACAACTACATGAGTACACTTCACTCAACAGTTTATTCAACTACACACTCAAACAATAAAGTACTGTTTTATGGTCACCCGGCATAGAGTTTACGCTGTTGCAGCGAGCAGATGTGGAATCAGCACTGGTGAGCAGCAACTGGTACCAGCAGCGTAGCATGTTGTTTTCCGTGTCTGCATCCTAGTGATGCGTATGAGAGCTGTCTACTCCCCACACCAGATCTTCTTAGTTGAATTGTTCTTGGTGTATCTCTTCTTAGTCTAATACGTCAAGATCTTCTCTCTTTTCTTTTAACATTATGACTTTCTTACGTTTTCTCTTTTGTTGCATTGGCATTTTAGGCTGTATCCAATTCTGTGAACTGATTCTTTTGTCTTCTTGTGCTCGGTTGCTATGGCAACATATAATATCTTCTTGTCTCATCTTCATCTCAAAATTCCTGCTTTCTTCTGTCCTTTCAAACAGCTCGCCACGTTCTAACTCTTTGCGATGTGTGAGGGAAAAAAGTAATATTTTCTTATCTTTGTAATCTGATGATCACTTGTACAAATTTTAGTGGCACTGTACTCGTTGATTAACAATGTATTTGACTCAAAACCAAACAACATTTATGAGAGAGTTAGTTTAATAACCATTCCTCTTCGCACTATGAATCTCAATACCCTTCTTATCCTCTCCATGTCCAAAACGAACATTAATTAAGTCTTTTTCTAACTCTATTGTTCTTTTGTCACTACAATCATCAAAGTTACAGAACAGCACTGAATACATAAACATTCCTTGTTCTTTCACTATGGCTTCCACAGTGCAACCGGCAAACACTTGTAAGTGCCATTCGACCACCATATCTATAGTCGTCTCATGATAAACTTCGCACACACAGACAGGTGACGCACAGTAAATAGGCTCTCTCTCACTTATATTCAGAATACCATGTGTTCGAGACACTAGAAGGCCAAGTGGTTCTAGAATTTACATGGAAATTCTCGAAGCACTACAGTCTTCATACACACCACTACACAAAATTTACAAAGAACATAAATATGAATCATCTGAGAACTTGTGATACATAACTACAAGCACTTCATGCCTGTGGTGTTGGAAAGTATATTCCAGTAACCATTTTGGGATACACCTGCCGACCCACACAAACTCAGTTTGCTTAATATAAGCAGATCTTCCTTTATGTCTCTTTCTGATTTTCCACAAATATTTAAATTCATCATGGTTCATAATGTAAAGTTTGAGCTTGAAGATACTACTGAATTTCCCTTTTTTCATTTTGTAAGTAATCTCCACGTTTTGGTTGGTGAGCAGCTGTTGTTGCTGCTCCCAGTTGCTGTATTGTCATTATGGACACAATGAATACAGATGTAATCCTTTATAGGCCAGCCACCAATCTTCTGACTTATGGATTTGAAAAACTTTCTTCTTAATATTATTGCTGGTAAGTTTGATTTTTATTTATTGAGGAAAATTATTTCTCCTTAACTGTTTGAAATTATATGCATATATTTTCATGCATTCTTGTAAATGCACAGAATGGTTTCAGAAAAGGCAAATCTACATAATGGCTCTCTTCAGTTTCCTAAAACTTGTTTACAAAGCTATTGAGGACAAGAAACTGATCTGTGGGTTGTTTTAGGACCTTTCCAAAGCATTTGATTTTATAAATCATAATTTACTGCTATTAAAACTGTATAATTATGGTGTCAGTGGTATTTCCCATGAATGGTTTAAATCATATTTAACTGATAGGAAACAAAGAGTACACATTTCTCAGGATGGAAATGTGTACCGTTCTGAACATAAATGACTTAAATATGGGGTGCCCCATGGCTCAGTATTGGGACCATTGTTATTCTTGATTTTTATTGATGACCTACCACAACAGTTCCCAACAGCTGATACAATGTTATTTCCTGATGATACCAGCTTCATTATAAAATGGAAGAATGATTATGAGATTCAGCAAAAAATCAACAAAACAACAGAAGTGGCAGAAAAATGGTTTAAAGATAACTGTCTAGTTGTCAATTACAAGAAAACTGTATGGATGAACTTCAACCATATAAGGAACAAAAACAGGACCAATGTAAAATTCACATTATCGATTAGCCAAATTCAGCAAAAGAATCACATAAAATTTTTAGGATTATGGATGGATGAGCATCTAAGATGGGAAAAAAATGTAGAAATGCTTAACAAAAAATTAAGCATGTAGTGTTACATATTAAGAGTGCTTAAAGATTGCTGCAATACTGAAACAGTGTTAAATGCTTATTATGCATAGTCTACTGAAATATGGTATAGTGTCCTGGGGAAATACCTCTTTTGCAAAGCAGTCTTTGAAGCTCCAAAAGAAAGCTGTAAGATTAATAAGTGATGTTGCTTACAGAGCACCATGTAGAGGTATCTTAAAGGAATTAAAAATCATGGACTTACCACTTATATTTATATTTGAAAGCATCTGCTTCATTAAAAACCATCACGTTTCAACTTTGAATAGTGAGATCCACAGTTATCAAACAAGGAACAGGGATCACTCTCATAGAATGGCAAAAAAAAAAAATCAATATATCAGGACAGTGCTGTTTACAAACCAAAAATTCTGTACAGTGCTTTGCCAGATAGCATAAAAAAAAAACATTAATGCACTCAAAAAAGAACTAAAAAATCTACTAATAAACAACAGCTTCTACAAAATTAATGAATACCTGGAATTTTGCTCACATCTGTAGGTCTGCTTCGTAACTCTCTAAACAAAAAGTCATAATTATCAACCTTTCCTGGATAAAACCAAACTTCTTTCATCCATGTATGTATTTAATTATGCACCTAGCTTTTGTGCTGTATGTTACTATGCATAGTTAATTGAAGTACTGATATTTAATAGTTTTAGTAAAATCAACCAAGGGGTTTCACCAGCTTTCATTGTATCTGTAAGTACATATATAATTTTATAATCTAATTAAGCATAATAATGTTTTTGTTATAAAGATGTGTTGATACCAATGATAAGATTTTGTACATGATGTAAATATGTAATATTTTATAGTGTTCTGTACTTTGACAAGTCCTATATCATGAATGTGATAATATGGGCACTAAATAAATAAATAAATCCATGCACCTCTTCTTAATATTCTGCTATTTACTCTCTTGTCAATGATAGCAATGGTAATTTCCCAGTAAATATTCTATTAAACTTTAATTTCTTCCCTGTATCAATTTATTGTTATTCTTCTTTTTTACTTTTATTGAATTCCAGCTTTAATTATTCTGTGTCCTGTCACCAGAGTCCAAGCCTGTATATATTCACAGATTTGGAGTCTGTCAACGTATTGTGGTTTGTCTTTGACCATGGTGGTGAAGATCTTTCGCACTTCCCTGCTGCTGCAGTCTTGAGTACTGTGGGAATTATAATCTTCAAATAATAAAGGAACTCTCATAAACAAATTTGAAGCTTTCTTATATAACAACCTTATATATTGTTCGATAAACATACAACAACTTCTTCTATACAAAAATTGTCGGCATAGAAAATGCCACTTAAGAGTATAAACTTCAGTTTGACAGATTGTTAACTGAATGAATGAATATAACACAAGCTTCTGTTCCTCCATGAATCTCTCGCAGTGGTCATCTGCAGGGTATGAGTGGGCAACTTTTTATTTGCTGAAGGTTGGCAATAGAATAGGTGAAGTAGCAGCCATTCATTTGATAGAACACTTTGTTGATGAACATGAACAGACATGGTTTATCACATCTGAAACAGACAGACTGTAGAAGATGGGAGGTGATTCTCAGGCCACAGTACACGAGTACAGATGTTCTGCTGCATGCATTTCTTGTGAGCGGTAGCGGCAACACCACTAGAGAGAAGGCCTGTGCACTGAGCAGCCCACCTATCAAGAGTAATAATACAAGTCTTTTCAATTCAAGAACAGTTTCTACTGGCAGGCACTTCTAGAAACAGTTTTTTTTCTGGCAAAATATTATATTTTTTAGTGGCATACATCACTGTTTTAACAAAATTAACCGTATCAGTTATTTCATACATTTATACACTCAAACTTACCTGTTTTGATGCTGAAAACCTGAAACTTATAAAGTGACTGATGGCTTCTTCGTTAGGCCTACACATGTGTGTTTAACTACATACAAATTAGTGTGTTTATTAACGAAAACATCAGAATCATTCCATGTGAAATCAAATAAGAAAAAATTAAATTTGAACATTGATGATTTAGAATTTTGAAATTGTCATTTTATTCTACCTGTCAGAATAATGAAAAATCCATATTTTTAAAATTTTTTATTTTTATTTTTGATGTTTTTTTTTTTTTTTTTTTTTTTTTTTGAGTTCTTAATTTTTAAAGCAACCAATGATTGTAACATTTTTGTCATCCTCTGAAGTCTTAAAAGACTACATCTCCAAAACTATTTGAATTACAGGATTGAAATTTGTTCTAAGTTATTCACTTTCTTCTAAAGTTTAAGAATTTGTGCTGCTTTAGAGTCAGAAGAATGTATAATTTTCTGAAACCAATTTTTTAGCTCTTAAAATTTAAACATTAGATTTTTTTTAAGTTTCTTTTACACTTTCTATAATGTATGTGCTAAATCTCATGATAGTATTCCAATGAGAATGTGCTGAAATAAATTTAATTTTACTGAAATTTTACTTTGCCATCTCTATCACAACTTTTGCAAACTGATTGTTAAACTATGGTTCATAAAACTAAAGTTAAAATGATATTAAAAAGTTATTCATGGTGCTTTTTTTGCAGCAGCCTTGTATAAACTACAGCAGTTTAAAAGAAAAATGCCTTCGGCAAGCTGCACATTAAGAATTTTTTTATCTTACTTGTGCACCCAGAACCATTTCACCTTATTTACAAGGTGTGTTTACAGGATGTTAGATCAGTGTCTACAGCTGTTTGTTTTACAATTAATAAATTACAACAAACAGAAAAGAAGCACTGCCATTAAATAATAATTAAACATAACTTTTCAATTTTATTGACCCAAGAATGAACTTCAGCAAAGATCAATTCTTGAAACAAAGTTACCAAAACACAGGAGGGAGAAAGAGGAGCAGGTTGCTGCAATGCAACATGTGATGCACAAGTCAAGCTTATATGTAGCAACCTTTCTGAAATAGGAGGAGCGCCATTTTACTCAGAATGCAATAAAAGTCATTACAATCTGAGGACTCGAGCACCAAACTTCGCTGACATGCATTACTAGATTTGTGTAATGGTTTCAAAAAATTGTTCCTTCACAATTAATGCACTAATTTAATTTATACTAATGATTTTTTTATTTTTATATGTGTTAGAGGTTTCATCTTTTTGATGCTTGTGTTTTATCTTTCTTTGATTTTCTAAGAACACACACTATGAATAAAAAGTGGTCAAAATTTTGTTGCAATCCCTTAAAAAGAAACTAACACTGGATGATTGATCTGAACTGGGATACTGAAGAAAGAATGAAAATCTGCACTTCACACATAGGGAAACTATCAATGAAAGAAAACCTGACCCACTGATAACTGAAACCAAAGAATCTTATGGAAAGGCACAACTGAGTTGTAGCACAACTGATGACCCTGAGTTTGTGAATGCATTTGTTGAACTACTCTTTGGTTCCAATACGGAAGTCCTCAGTGATAAAGAAATGTATCAGCTCAAAGAAATATTGCAAAGATAAAGTTGATTAAATTACATTAAAATTAAGTGAAACTTTCTTTCAAGAAGAAACAGGTGAACATCAGAAAGCATGTGGCTCTGATGATACACAATCAGAAATAACTGATTAGTTTAAAGACAAGTTTCACATTTCTAGTAAAACTAAAAAAAATAAAAATAAAAATAAAATAAATAAAAAAATAAAAAAATTTAGTGCTGGCTTCCCTAACAAAAGTTGGCAGTGCCCTCATATAGAAAAGTTTGGAGTAAGAAACTAAATGGTAAAAAAGAAAATAGTGGAAGGAAAGAGCATACACTTTACTCCAGATCCTAAGCCTGGACAGTCCTTGTCTGGTGAAACAGTTCTGTTAGTGGAAGAGTTTTTTGTAATGACAATAGTAGCAGGTGAATGCCTAACAAACGGGATTACATTTCTATAGGAAAAGATGGTGATGGCAGTCCTATGCATTTTCAATACTGAATAGTTTTAAGAAATATAACATAAGTGTACAAACTTTTCAATTGTATGATACCTGGAGCTAATGGGACTCACACTGTTTGCATTTATTTATTTATTTATCCGTGGAACAATAAATATTGTATGGATGTCGTCAGTTTACAACACATGAGCACACATTTACATTTACAATGAAACAGGTTTCTCATATTTTGTGTAGTTTTTATAACTAGTCATACACACATTTATATTTACATAATATTTTGGTGATAATGTCATATGTTGCAAATAATCTACATCTACGTTAAATATTCTTTTACAGTATAACAACTTTTACTTACTAAGAAGGTTTTAAGCTTTTGTCTGAAAGTGAGGGGCTCATTTATTTCTTTAATTTCCTGTGGTAATTTGTTATACAGTTTTATCCCATTATAAAATATACTTTTTTGCGTCTTTACCTTGTTCTTTCTATCTAGAAGGAGGTAGTGACAAGCTCTTGTTTCATAGGCTGTTTGTTTCATAGGCTGTTTGTGTTGTATATGTTGAGATTTTTCTTAATGAACATTATGTTCTGAAAGATATACTCACAAGAACAGTTAGAATGCCTAGCTTTTTAAATAATTCTAGACAGTGGGCCCTGTTGTTGCTGTTTGTTATTATCCTTATGGCTCTTTTTTGTGCTTTGAACACAGTTTGTATGTTACTGGCACTTCTTCCCCAAAACATAATCCCATAGCTGAGGACTGAGCGTAGATATCTGTAATATGTTATTTTGAGACAGGTATTACTGCATACTGGTGCAAGGATTCTAAGAGCATAGCATGCTGTGGATAATTTCTTTGCCAAAATGTTGACATGGTTTGTCCATTTCAATTGGCTGTCTACATTCATCCCTAAGAATTTGGTACTTGTTACACATTCTAATTCATTATTATCAACTTTTATTCTAGTGGCATTGTGTTTTTTGTTCAATTGGAAGTTTATATAGTTCATTTTCTTGACATTTAGGGTTACTTTATTTTTTAATGACCAGTTGTGGACATCATTGAGAGCCTCGTTTGCTCTTTCTGACAGTTGTGTTGGATTTTCACCTGTTATTACTATGTTGCTGTCATCAGCAAAAAGTATTTTTTCTCCATGTCTGATACTTTGTGGGAAGTCGTTAATGTATATAAGAAACAAATATTGGGCCTAGTACAGTTCCCTGTGGGACGCCTATATTCACATTTTCTGGGTCAGACAGGTGTTTTACAAGGGAATTGTTTGAAACTTGTGATATCTCAACTCGTTGAACTCTGTTTTTCCAAGTATGATTTGAACCACTTCTTTGTCACACCTCTTATTCCTATTTGCCTTAATTTATGAAGTAAGATTTTGTGGTCAACTGTTGGGGGTTGGGTTGATTGGGGAAGGAGACCAGACAGCGAGGTCATCGGTCTCATCGGATTAGGGAAGGACAGGGAAGGAAGTCGGCCGTGCCCTTTCAAAGGAACCATCCCGGCATTTGTCTGGAGCGATTTAGGGAAATCACGGAAAACCTAAATCAGGATGACTGGACATGGGATTGAACCGTCGTCCTCCCGAATGCGAATCCAGTGTCTAACCACTGCGCCACCTCGCTCGGTGTGGTCAACTGTATCAAAGGCCTTGGACAAGTCTAAAAAGATACCACTTACATTTTCACCTTTGTCCAGGGCATCTAAAATTACTTTAGTGAACTGTGCTATAGCAGATTGTGTGCCTTTTCCGGGCCTAAAACCAAATTGGTCATTGGAAAGAAGGTTATATTTATTCAGGTAATGTAGCAGTCTCTTTTTGACTAGTATTTCTATTATTTTAGAAATGATAGACAGTATAGAAATCGGCCTATAGTTCTCTACATTTACCACATATCCGTTTTTAAGGATAGGTATAACTTTTGCTTGTTTTAGGTACTCCGGAAAGTATCCAGATTCGAAAGATTCATTAATTATGTCTGTTAAAGGGCCCTTTATGGAGTCTATATATTCTTTAATTATGCAGACTGGGATTTCATCAAGTCCTACTGAAGTTTTATTTTTTAGTTGGTGTACTACTAGTGCCACTTCCCTTTCTGTAGTTGGCAAGAGCACCATTGAGTTTGTTGGCTGGTTCTGAGTAGGTAAATCATATGTATCTGGAAATGTCTGCTGTAATTTTTTTGCAATACTACTGAAATATGAGTTTACAAAATCAGCTAATTTTTCAGGGTTACCTACTGGTACATCTTTGTTTTTAATATGTGAATTGAGGTCCTTTTTAGCAGAGTTAGATGTTTCCTGTTTGACGATGTTCCAGGCTGCTTTGTTCTTGTTTTCAGCTTCAAGTAATATTTTGTTGTTTGAAAGTTTTTTTTGCGGCTAGCAACACCTTTCTGTATATTTTTTTGTACTTTTTGTAGAATTGCAGAACTTCTGGGTTAGATTGATTATTTTTTATGGAGTTGAGATACCTAAGAGTTTCTGAGGATTTTTTGATACCTGTAGTCACCCATTGATTTCTCTTTGTAGTTTTAATTTGATAAAGAGTTTTGGGAAACATCTCTTCAAATCTGAGTTTAAAAATTGACATGAACTTGATAAATTTCTGATTTGCATTGGTTCCTGCATAGACTTCCCTCCAATCTTCATATTCTAGCTGGGATATAAACTCATACAGGGCTGATTTGGAAAACATTCTTTTGTTTGTACACAGTTTAGGAGGAGTTTCTACATGAATGTTAGTTTTTGAGATCTGGCAGAGGTGGTCTGATAGGCCCAGGTTTTGGACAACAATATGACATTTTTTTGCTATCAATATCTGTAGCTACATGATCTATAGATGAGGAAGATTCTTTCGTTATTCTAGTTGGACAATTAACAAGGAAGGATATTCCATAACAGCTTAGAATATTCACATATATGTTGCTAGCCTTATCAGGCTTCATCATATTAATGTTTAAGGCACCACAGATAATTACATTTGCTTTTGGTCCAGAAACCTTGTCTAAGTTTTGATTCAGTTTTGAGAAGAATATATCAATGTCTCCACTGGGAGAGCGGTACACACAAAATATGACTAATTTTTTTGCTATGGCAGGTCCTATTATTTCAACAGCGGAAAGTTCAAAATGTTTGTCCTCACCAAGATCTAAAAGATCATATCTTACTTTAAATGACATACCTTTTTTTTACATAGATACATGAACCTCCACCATTCATTGAGATTCTGCTATAGTAACATGCAAGGTCATATGAGGCTAATGCAATGTGTTCAATTTCCTTCCCTTTGCACCAGTGTTCAGCGATACACAAAATTTGGCTATCACAATTTTCCAATTCTACTTCTAGCTGTTGTGCTTTGTTCTTTATGGCCTGAATGTTTTGGTGAAACACTGTTAGGCATTTGTTTTCACTTATCTTGGTGATGCCTTTCCCTTTAGACCTGATGCTAAAAAATCCTTTAGATGAGCTGGTGGCATGGTTATTCTTCTGTTGATGACAGTGGAGGTGAGTCTGTTGGCAGTTAGACTTGGAAGTTGGTGTATCTGAAGGTATCTGCCTTATGTTAGTCTTGTAACTGAGGCTGGGTACCAAAAATCCTGCAGAGTTGTAAGTTTCCTAGTTCTTGTGCTTATTTTGTTTGCTTCTGTTACTGCTGATGATGGTGAAGCTGGTGAAAAGTCTTTCATTGTTGAAAACTGAGGAGGGGCCAATACTGATGAAAGGTCATTGGCTGCTGGCACATCAGGCATTTTTGTTGTTGTTAATGATGCAGTTACATAGTATGTAGCTGCTTTGGAAACTTCTGTCCTAGTTGAATCATTTATCTCAGCTGTTTTTGAGGAAAGTGGAACTTCTAGTGCTAGACCTGTTGTCAGTGATTCAGTTTCATTTTCTTCTTGGAAATTTTCAGTTGCTGTGTTTGGTGGTGGAAGTGGTATGGTCATGCTATTCTTGTCCTTAACTGCCTTCACTGCATTAAGGATTTCTCGACTAATGAATGATTTTCCGAATTTATTTCTGTGAAGCCCATGCCTAGTAAAATGACTTCTCTCTGTAGATGGTACGTCCACATATGTGGCATTTGGGAGGCTTCGGCAGATTTTCTCAAATTTCCTATTAGTAACTGTGATTTCTTTGTTGACACAGGATTGTTCTATAAGATCATGTCTTTGTGGGATACTGGCAATGAAGAAGTTAACATCTGTAATTTTCTGTAATGTACTTCTTAGAGCTCTTGTGGTGAGTTTGCCCTTGTTCTTATAAACATCATTAGCACCTCCTATTATTAAACAGTTGCTTCCCGGCTTCAAAGAATGTTCACAGTTTTTTAAAACTTCGCGCAAAGGGGCACCCAGTTTCATTATTCCACTAACCTTGAATATAGTTTGCATGTTACACAAAATTTCGGCTAAGCCCTTTCCATGACTGTCTGAAAGTATGAAAATATCTTCTTTGTTCTTCTTACCTGTATCGGTAGTTATCTTGTTTGCATGATAAGTATGTTCCATGTATTTCCTTTCTTGTTATTACAGGACTTCATAGGCCTACTGAAATGATTTGTGGTTGCTGCATTTGATGAAAGTACTTCCTTTCTTTGGCTCTTTTCACATATTTCATATTCATCACACGTTAAAAATTCAAACTTATTTGCTTCTGGGAGACGAAAGTTGTTTTCATTACGATTAACATGACAAAACTTTTTAGGCCTAATAAAGTTACCGTTTTGTTCATTTACAACTGTTTCACTACACTTTGAATGGTCTATCACTTCTTCCAGCTTCTGTACACTATCTATCACTGTGCAGCTCATCAAAAATTGAAAGTAATTGTAGCTGGAACAAACATGAAGATAATGTAAAAATAAAAAAAAGAAGATCAAAATTTAAGATGTCAAGAACCACACCATTGGTTGATTTCACATGGACTGACCCATTATTCAGTCTTTTTACAGTAATAGCTCCATTAATCACAATAGTTGTGGGGAATACAGGGTAGTAATGAATAACAATATTATTATAACTTATATGTACAGTCTATATTGCAACCAAATCCCACTTCACAAATTCTGTGCACACTGTAAAATTAAAGCTTAATTCAGGATCCATCTCCTTTTACTAAATATGTTTTTCTTTCTAGGGACAGTATCCTTTAAAATACTCTGATTCTTCTTTCTAGTGAAACTGTTAAGAAAAACATTTGTTGAAATCCATATTACTTTTTTGCAAATATCTTGAGCACTGTGACTACCACATTCTCTTTCCCAAAGCAGTTCATTCATTAAGACTGAATTCCAAGCCACGTCTGAAACCAGTTCTCTTTGGTTCAGAACTTTAGGAAACTCAGTTTCAAATTTATCACACAATTTTGTAACTATCATGTAAGTAGTGACAACCACACTGATAACTTGAGAGCAAGGAATGAGTAGTTTTCTGCCACTCACATTCTGTATAAAGAAATATATTTCCCGATCACCTAAAATGTCATCGAACACCAAAATATCTTTACAGAACTCACACTTTGTATGTTTCAAAACAGAGTAGGAATAATAACTTGCTATGTATGTCAGAACATGCAAATCATCATTACACTTTTAAGTAATTCCTGATGGATTAACTACTATTTTATCATATGCGGAAAAATCTCTGTGCCCATATTTTGTACCTCAGAGAAAATGTCCTGTAAGGATTGTATACTGATCTCACCATAAACAGTTGATTTTAAATTTAACCTAATTACAGACTGCAAGTGAAGCTTCTTTTCTACTTCATACACCTGTTTCTTGCTGACATTGTACTGACCTCTACATAATTGCCTATACTTTCCAAATCTCTCTTCAAACAAATCAATCTGAAACTTTCCATGCAAAAAGTAAGAAAACTGCAACTCATTAATGTAATATTCAGACAGTTTTATAAAGACCTGCTGTTGTTTGCATTAATGCTGGACAAGAATAAATGTTTCAATCTGGAGCAGAGTGTGCACTGATATGAAACTTCCTGGCAGATGAAAACTGTGTGCTAGAATGAGTTCAAATCTTGGTTCAGGACCAGCTACTGTACATTGTTCTCAAGAGCTCAAGAATTCATCATTTAACCTGTTACCTTTAAATGGTGTTTTTGCAGTAGCTATTTTCCACCATTTGACAAACAGACCAATGTAATTTGCTGCTTCTACACAATGAAGTAAGGAGTGTTTTAGACCAAGGGTTTGAAGGGCATTAGCTGTGACATCATTGAAAATTTACAGAGCTAGTTTAGCATTGCTTTCAAAGTCAGACGATAACAATATTTTGCCAGTTTTTCATGTTCAAGGTCATACACTACACTAAGGTGTCAAAACAGGTATGATGAATGCAAGAATCATTGTCCTGAAATGTGGGGTAAATCATACAAGAATTATGTTTTTGCTTTAACCAGTTATGCCAGATCCACTTCATAATTATAAATAACAAAGATCTTGTTGAATCTTTAGGATGGTTATATACATAAGAGACTGAAGGGGGATTTGAAAATGATGATGACATTGCCTTTCTGTTAACAGAATTATTGTCTGAAATTACAGACAACTACAGACAACTCTTTGAATCCTGTATCTTCAAGACCCAATACAATTCTTTTAATCCACTGAATCAAACTATCACCTGGTAAAATATAAACAACATCTTTAAAATTACTCAGTATACTGCTGATCATGAAAACATATGCTGAATTTGCTGTTGAACATTCACCATCAATCATACCAACAACACTTCCTCCTTTATAATCAAAATATTCTTTTAGATGTATTTCATCTATTAGAAGGTTGACATGATATTCATGTGGTTTAGGAAATTTATATTTATCTCTTGTATATGACAAAAATTGATTTTCACAATGCTCAATCTGGGGACCTAAGTTAATGCCAGAACACACTCTTTCAATTACTGATTGATGAGGGCCTACAAAAAAACCATAACCCCTATTAAACCTATAAACACATGGAGAAATACTGTAAGAGAAACAAGAAAATACCATGAATGAGTGAGTATATGAAAGGGTCTCTGATGATAGTAACTTCAACTGTTTGATGAAAATGATTATGTTTTTGCTCTTTCCATCCTCAGATAATTGAAGTGTCTGCACAATGTCACACACAAAACTCAAAATTTGCTCAATATTATTTGCCATATTAAGCTGCATATCAGCTTTCCCCACACACTCTAACAGATTACCTAATTCAACAATGCTTGAAACCCTTGTTACAGACTTATCCCTAATTAGGCCTAACATGTTTATTTGCTTGTTCAAAGCAAATACTGATACTTCAAGGATTTCACTACCAAGAACAGAATATTTCATCAGAGGAGCAGGAACTGTTTGAATGTTAGCAAACAATACAGATGCAGGTTTTGTAATGATACCCAGTTAATTTTAACATTGACAATTTGGTCTTTAACTCACGCAGTGATGCAATGGACTGAGCTTTTAAATATATTTCCCTTCTGTTCAGACTCTCTTGAACAGCTGCCTGAATATTTTTCTCTTCAAGATTCTGTCTCTTTACCTCAGGGCCAACCCTGTAGCTTCCAGGTTTTCTCAAATAGAGAAGGCAATTTGGTAAAACAGATGGAACTGTTGTTGAAAGCAGACTTGGTCTGGTGAGCATGCGAGGACCTTCTTCATTTCTTCTGTTATCTCACAATTCTCCCAGGAGATTACTGTTTTAAATAACAATAATCAGATAGAAAGGGTACACTGCACCACATTCTTAGGCCTCCACATAGACAGTAGGCTCAACTGGGACCACCATGTCCTCGAGACTGTAAAAAGGCTGTCCTCAGTAATTTTTGCCATTAGGACAATCTCACAATTTGGAGACATAAATGTCACGAAGTCCACATACTTTGCATACTTCCACTCAATTATATGTTATGGCATCATCTTCTGGGGCAGTTCACCCTCATCTAAAAAAATCTTCCTCTTGCAGAAAAAAGTAGTCTGTATAATGTGCAGAGTAACCCTGAGAACCTCCTGCCATACGCTCTTTAAAAAACTTGAAATACTTTCCACAACCTGCCAGTATATTTTTTCCCTAATGAGTTTCTTGGTTGACAATCCTGCCCACTATGAAACCAATGAAAGCTTCCATTATCACAATACAAGAAAGAAGGCTGACCTCCACTTTGAACTAAAAAGTTTAACTCGGGTACAGAGCTATATAAAAAGTCTACGTAGTAACAGTGCATCACTCAAAAACAATCTAAAGACATATTTAATCGAGAAAACGTTTTACTCACTTGATGAATACTTCAGCAGAGAAAAGTAGTCTTTGTATGTATTTATATTTACTGTTGTTTGTTTATGTTCTTTTTGTCCCTATTTGTAACCATATACTTACTGTGACAAATAGGCTTTTGCAATGTGATAAACTTTGCATAATGTATTATTCCTACGACTTTATTTTAGTTCATTATTATTTTTGCAAGTCTTATGTAATTTATGTCTAGTTCTGCTCTTGTAAACTAATTGATACCATGGTCTGTGAACATATATTACTCAAGTCGTTCTACATCCTAGCGTCATACACATAACAGGATCTATGGAATTTGTAGATAAATAAAATAAAATAAATAAATATAATTCATGAGGGTGAAAATGCTGTTCACACAACTATAACCAATAACCCACATGATAACTATGCAGAACTGATTACCATGATCTTAATAGAAAAGAACTAATATTACTGAAAGACTAGCTTAAAGTATTTGTTTTTAGAAACTATGATATTTTTAAACACTGAATATCATATTTTGTAAATATTTCTGGTAGATATTTATGAACTATTGGCTGAGTAATCATAATGACCTCAGTGTCTGGCCATTCATATTAGGCTACCTGTTCTTTCCCAAGTCCCATTATTCAAAAAGCAGGTTGAAACCCTTACTCCTTTTTTGCAAATATCTTGACCATTGTAATTACCACAGTCTTTCTTAGAGCAGTTCATTCATAAAAACAACCCAGAAAACTTAACATGGAAAATAATAAATGACCATGTGCCTCAACACCCAGAACCTGATCAGGAAATGTGTAAGACTGATCAAGCTAGAGAATGATTGGTCTTGCTCACAACAAAGAGCATCAGAATATGATAGAAAAGAGACACTAAAAACAAGTGAACAGAATAGATTCAGTGTACTTCCCTGCAGCATAAGTGAGCTAATTTTGCTACACACAAATCTGCTGTCCGTAAGTAATAAAGTTACCGAACTCTGATAAAGGTCTGATGAAATTATGTGCAGCATTCTATGAGTGAATGGAGACTGAATAAAAGTACAGAAATAAGTTTGTTTGTACCATATGGTTATCCACTGGCAACAAGTTATGTTTTTGAAGCCTTTGCTATGGCACTGCACACACAGAAACTTCTTGTTGTATATCTATTTACTAAATGTCAGCTTCTGGTAAAGAAACATCTGTAAAATAGTTCTCCACTTTATTTTAACAACTGCCAAATATAAGCATTACAAAATTTATGTCACAGGTGTTATTAACACAGAAATAAGAGAAAAAATGTGGTGTGTTTCCTAAATGTGTTAAGATCAATGAATTTCTATTGCTGAAATCAAAAGCTAACTAGGAAGGGAGCATGACAATCGGCAATGTGTGTAGAAATTAAGTAGAATGTGACACCATCAGATCTGGAATACCTGATCATTAAGGCATATGGCTCAAAGTTGGAAATCGGCCTACCGATAATTCCAAGATGTTAACTACATATACACAGTTCTCAATGAAGGGAAAACTGAAAGAATGAGAAATGACTTTAAACTAATTGAGTTGTCCAATAAACTAACCAATGAGAAAGATATTAATGAATGCTTCTTCATATTTCTTTCCAACATGAAACTTACACTAGACAGAAACTGCCATCTGGTTTCTGAAAGATGCAAAACTTGCAATAGTCACAAACCACAACATACAAACAATGGTACACATTGCAGTACAGTGAAATCAGGTGATTTTACTCATGCTGAAGGACATGTCTGATGACAGTTGTGAGAACAAGAAAAACTTTATAAGCTTAATAAAAACATTCATATCTGAAATTAAAGCAGCAAGAATCAAAGTCAATGAGGAGTATATTTTCAATATGAAAAATAACTATAAAGCAATGGGGTAAAAAGTGAAATAAATACGGGAAAGGAGAAAATCACTATCCCAGTCAACTGTCAGACTCTCAATGAGTATTTCGTGATTTCTGAAAGTTCCCATTGTGGGTTTTCTGGCTATAGTGACTGACCAGGCA
The DNA here is from genome assembly GCF_021461385.2 of Schistocerca piceifrons. Classification (NCBI taxonomy): domain Eukaryota; kingdom Metazoa; phylum Arthropoda; class Insecta; order Orthoptera; family Acrididae; genus Schistocerca; species Schistocerca piceifrons. The sequence continues at coordinate 878,103,000 of NC_060140.1, forward strand.
GAGAAAACTCCAACCTATTATGATCAGGCACTTTCATTACCGGTAAGGTTTGTGTAACTACACAAAACACAAGAAAAACACTACAGAAAATCACAACATGCACATCGTAACCCAAGAACAACAAGTCCCCAAAGACCATTTACTCTGCACTTCATAGGTGGCAGTTACTGGTGGTCGATGGTCACCACAGAGCCCCCTGCCTCCAGGAGTCTGCAGCACTGGGAGACTGCGAGAAGGACGTGGGCGTCTTCCTGTGTAGTGGTGTTGTGGGATGCTCACTGGTTGATAGAGATGTGTGCGAAGAGTCCATGCTGTCGGTGCAGGGTGGACTATGCAAGGGGTCTGTAGGCCCTTACTATAAGTTTGCACTCGGCACAGGTCGATAGGGCAAACAATCGATAGTGTGTCGTGTTGCGAGAGCGAGTGTAGAGTTGAGTCAGTTTCCCAGGTTGCGGGCCGAGCCGTGCGGAGGCCGGTTGCTGTCATACAAGGCTTACCGACAAAGGGAGTGGCCATCACCGCAGTTTAACCCCTTTGTGTTAGAATAATACGGGAAAGTGAAGAAGTACAATTACGAGAGTGATCAGTGATATTTCTGTGCCGATATTTTTGGTTTCGCGTCTACCGCGCCGGCATCATTTGGATTGCAGTGTTGGATTACAGTGATTGAATTTGCGTGTGACAATAATGAATAACAAAGAGGCCTGTGCTGAGATTAGCCGTAATTAATTATGTATGACGAAGGCAGTGGCTGTCTCCTTTTTCTTGTGTTTCTGAGACGAATATAGGTCTTGATTAGTGAAGCTGTGTTGGCGTTCTTCTTGTCACCAGACATTTCATTATTACAGCATTGAGAAGGACAAAATGGAATGTAACAACTCCGTAGCAGTCAAATCCGATTGCCAGCCCCATTAGGTACACGGTCACATTAATTAATTATTATTTGGGCTGCTATCACATCCGGATCGGGTCGAGATACGTAAATCGGAGGTGTTACACCCTTGGCTTAGCGTGAAAGGACAAGTGCAATTTTCGGATGAATTGTAAAGAACAATAGGTAATTTTATCTTGCTTAACGCGAGAAAATATTTTTCAATGTTGGATCGGGACAGAGCATAAACTTTAAAATTGCGACAAGAAACAGTGCACTTTGAACAATACGAAGTAATAGCATCTTACGATTGTGACTAAACTGTTTTTTCTTGCCATATTAGATAATAATACTAGTGTCAATAAACTGTGTTATAATGTGCAAATGCGTAAATCCGTGCAAAAAACTGTGAAAAGTGAACACCAAAGAAAGACACGTGTGAACATTACAACAGCAAAACGAACTAAGAATTCGTCACGAAAGCTTTACAGAAGTGTTTAATAGCAATATTGTGACCGGAATTGCTTTTTAAATAGTGAAAATCTGACAGCTTCATGTGGACCCATAAACTGTTATGCGGACGACAATTCATGTGGCGACGCAATTGTTGAGTGACGTCACGCAGACCCGTGTAACAGTTGCGCCAAAGAGCTTCGATCCGCGAGGTGATTTTACACGTCATCCCAACTACCTGTGCAAGGAGTAGGTCAAGCGCAGATGCACTACACCGACGGTCTTCAGCGCGACTTCGAGACACCGAGCGCCGACCCTGCATCTAGCGGCCAAACTACAAACTACGCCCGCCTGCAGCGCCATGGAGCGGCTGGCTGAGAACTACGACGTCCCGCCACAGCGAGCAGCGTGACTTCGAGACACCGAGCGCCGACCCGGCATCTGCCGGCCGAACTACAAACTACACCCGCCTGCAGCGCCACGGAGCGGCCGACGGAGAACTACGACGACTCGCCACAGATCTTCAGCGTGACTTCACGCAGCTCCAGCGGCAGTACAGCGCCATGCCCACTTCAAACGTGAAAACATTGCGACTCGTGGTAACGTCAGTTGGTGAGTGAAGACGACTGGTTGGCATAACATTAAATTGTAGTGTGCAGTCTTCGCGGTAAATAAACAATTGTAAACTGAATTGCACATTAGGAAAAAGTGCCCAATTGCAGTAATTTCCGAAAAGTTTGCGAAACATACTCTGAAATATAGCATACTTATTTATGCATACTGCATTGTCTAAATGGTAATTATACAGATATGATCATTGTTTTTGGGGATTTTACATTTATAGATTTTATGAGTGGTGTGATTTATCTTATTTAGAACATTTTACATAAGCTGTGTGTGAGAATTGATATTTGAAATTATTAGTTTTTGAGAGTTGTTATGTTCAATATTCATACGTAGTGTATCAATTTGGGATTAACTGAAGATACTGCAGTTACTGTTTGATTAGTTTCGCGAATAATTAGGAGTGTTTTGGGTTACTAGAGGTTATTCTGTATTACTTGCCTGTGCATTAAAAATAAACCAAACATGCTACTGAAGATAAGCAGGTTTGTGAGGCAGTAGTTGAAAGGAAAAGGATAGGACAGGAAGACAGAGATGATTCAGGAATCAGTGATTATGGAGTGTCATTAGATAGCCCGTTAGCACATTCAACTAGTTATCCCGAGACATCGGGACAAACGACGAGAGATAAGCCAGTTTCAGAGGATGCAGATAAGTGGTCGATGTTGGTAGACTTGCTAAAAGAATTTAGAGAATCAGTAAAGGAATATTTACAAGAAACAAGAGAATCACTAAAGGGTTTACAAGAGACTAACGCATCATTAGAGAAAGGTTTATAAGAAATTAACGCATCATTAGAGAAAGGTGTACAAGAGATCAAAACATCGTACATGAAGATGGAATGTAATATGAAGAAGGAAATGCAAGAGTTACCAGAACAACTGAAGATGAACATCGACGAGAGAGAGAGTGAGCTACAGGAGAATATAGACCAAGTCCAGGGAGACGTGGAGAAGATGGAAGGGAAGCTAACAAAAAAGATAGAAGACGATATTGAAGAAACTAAAGTCGAATTGGGAGAAAGGATCACCGAAGTGGAAACAAATTGCGATCATGGAATTGCCGAGGTGACGCAGGTGCAGAAACAATGCAACGATGTGGTTAAGGGGATAGGAGATAGGCAAAACCAATTGCCGGTCAATCTGAGAAATGCTATAGCCGTGCAACGGGAAGAGGATGACCAGAGGGTTGCAATGGAAGGTGAGGCCTTCACTTGGGGAGTCAAGAAGAAGGGAGGGACTACTAGTTATGATCAGTTTGAAGGAGGATTCTTGAAGAAATACTGGTCCAAAAGTCATCAGTGTGCAGCACTTGAGGACCTACTACACCGCAAGTCACTTAGTACATGGAGAGGAACGTTGAGAGAGTTTGCCGAACATTTATGGGAATTGAACGAGACCTTGGAACAACCCCTGAGTGGTGACGTAATGATATCTGCGATAAAAAGAAGATTGAGCCGGAGAATGCAAGAAACCGTAACCGGGAGCCTAATTAAAGATAGGGAGGCCTTGATGGAGATACTGGAACAGTTGGAATCTGTTCGATCACAGGAACACAATCAAACTAATGATCAAAACCGAGAGGGAAGTAATGACCCAAGGAATCATTTTAATCATTCGTCTGATTATAGAGGAAGAGGTGGAGGGACTGGAAAACTGAATGACACTCCAGGTGAGGTCCGGTCAAGAGTGAGAGCTACAAGGACCCGAATAAACCTACTAAGATATATTTAGGACATTTAGTTGTTGAACGGACATTTGAAAAAGGGGAATGTTTATTTACATTGTGTTTTCCGATGTATTATAATTAGAATTGCATATTTCATATCAACGATTACCTGAGAATGGGTATAAAACCTGTAACAACTAATTTGTAGTATAATAATTCATATGTTGTGTGTTCAAGTAATAATTTTTGATTGTATGTTGTGTGTTTCATTCAATATTGGACTATAGAGGACTATTTCTGTTTGATATAAAAAATTGTAACTTGGACAATGCCATGTTTATGAGGTGTAATAACCTTTTGTAAAATATTATTGTGGAGGCAGCCCACTACCGGAGTCGAGGGATTATTTGGTGAATTGTAATTTCATTAATTATTTACACTGTGTGTTTTGTTCAGATGTAGCAATGTCTAATTCCCTTGCCGATTCTTTTACGCCAGTGGCTCCAAAGAAGTTTTCGAGGGCGGGGATGTAAGGGGTCCGTAGGCCCTTACTATAAGTTTGCACTCGGCACAGGTCGATAGGGCAAACAATCGATGGTGTGTCGTGTTGCGAGAGCGAGTGTAGAGTTGAGTCAGTTTCCCAGGTTGCAGGCCGAGCCGTGCGGAGGCCGGTTGCTGTGATACAAGGCTTACCAACAAAGGGAGTGGCCATCGCCACGGTTTAACCCCTTTGTGTTAGAATAATACGGGAAAGTGAAGAAGTACAATTACGAGAGTGATCAGTGATATTTCTGTGCCGATATTTTTGGTTTCGCGTCTACCGCGCCGGCATCATTTGGATTGCAGTGTTGGATTACAGTGATTGAATTTGCGTGTGACAATAATGAATAACAAAGAGGCCTGTGCTGAGATTAGCCGTAATTAATTATGTATGACGAAGGCAGTGGCTGTCTTCTTTTTCTTGTGTTTCTGAGACGAATATAGGTCTTGATTAGTGAAGCTGTATTGGCGTTCTTCTTGTCACCAGACATTTCATTATTACAGCATTGAGAAGGACAAAATGGAATGTAACAACTCCGTAGCAGTCAAATCCAATTGCCAGCCCCATTAGGTACACGGTCACATTAATTAATTATTATTTGGGCTGCTATCAGATCCCGATCGAGCGGGATACATAAATCGGAGGTGTTACAACTAGTACTGGTATGGTCCACCATCCAGTAGGGGGGGGGGGGGGGGGGGGGGACTGGTCGACCTACACACGCAAACTGGACTGGCATGGAAGATGTTGGTGTTGCAGTACAGGCAGAGAGGGGGATGCGAATATGCGAATCTTGAGCATCCTGTCGGTGCTGAATGTTGCAGCTATGCCAGCCCTATCTACCCCGTTTGGGATGGGGACTGTGCACAGGATGGTGATATGTGACATGTGAGGGGACTCGTGCAAAGTTCCCCTTATGCAGAGGATGAAGATGGATCCCTCATGGAGCTGCAAGGAAAGCTCATCACATGGGCACTCAGAGGCACTGATTGAGATGCAGATTTGGTTGACAGTGGACATAGGGGGCACCAGGGAGGTGGTGGGGAAAAATAAGGTAGTTCAGGAGAAACACTGGAACACTTGCGATAGGGTAATGTCACATGCAACATTTGGTTGGGCCTGAGGTTGTTAATTGTCACACGCACTGCATGAGCGAAAGGAGAATAGAGTATCATCACATGTAACAACTGAGCTGCCCACAGGTGTAGGCTCGGTGAACATATGTCCATGGTGGGGCGCGGGGGAATGGGCAGTCTGTGAGAGATCGGAGTCGTCACCTGATGGAGGAACACTCGACTCGAGAGGGTGTGGTACAGATTCCTCGAACATCTAGGCTGGTTTCACACATTGAAGGGAACCTGTCTGCCAACGGCCACTGACGACAATGTCCTTAGTATTGTCCATGCAAGCCACTACTCGATGTGGGCCAGAGTAAGGTGGCTGTAATGCCATTTGGACTGTGTCATCCCATAATATAACGAACTCACACAGTTCCAGTGCCGAATGCAGAAAGACCTGAGGACAGGTGTGTGGTCATGAAGGTGGCGTGCGGATCACAGATACATCTGTCCGGATATGCTCAACTAGAGCAGTGAGGTCAGACAGGTCAACGATTGCTTCATCGTTGACGAACTCTGTGGGGAAAACTAGGGTCTTGCTATACAGGAGCTCTGCAAGTGAAGCCTCCATATCTGTCTCATAAGCCATGCATATTCCTTACATAAACCAGAGAAGGGCGTCAGACGACTCACTGCCGTGGCACATGAGGTCCGCTTTCAGAGTTCTGTGCCATTGCTCGACCAGTCCGTTGCTCTGTGGGTGGTAAGCCATAGCACAGAATCCATCCACCCCACAGAGTACGCAGAGTTTGTTAAACAGCAGGGATTCAAACTGCCTTTCCTGGTCGGTGCTGATGGATGTAGGGCAGCCGAATTGAGCTACCCAGGAGGATACGAATGCGCGTTGCTATGGAATTCCCTGTGATGTCCTGCAAGGGTGTTGCCTCTACACAATGTGTAACGCGGTCGATGACTGACAGGGTATACCTGAAACCATCAGATATGGGTAATGGTCCTACGAGGTCCAGATGCACATGTCGAAAGCGGCCTTTCGGGGTGTTGAATTTACCTAGATGGGGTTGTGTGTGTCTGCCGACTCTGCTGCACTGGCACTGTAAACAAGCACGAGCCCAAGTACGATAATTCCTCTTCACACCTGGCTGCACAAAGCCTTCTGTAACAAGACGCACAGTAGCCTTAGCACCAGGATGTGAAATATTATGTAATGTAGTGAATACTTGGTGATGCAGTGCAGAGGGAACGAAAGGCCAGGTGGTGTCCATGGATGTATCACACCACAATGGCCTGACTGAGCCCAGTAGGTTGCAGGGAACGATCTGGAGGGAAGTATGTGGGTCCTTTCGGAAGTTAGGGTTGTCTGGCTGGTTGAAGCAAACACCAGAGATACGAACATTCCCGGTGTATTAGTAGCACATGGGGTAAAGTGCTGCACTTCACACTCGAACGTCCATTTTGTGGTCATGGCGTCCTGCACTGCCAGAAAAACTGGAGGTTGCGACATTGTCTATTGGCGCAAAACCGGTGGTTCACAGTGAGTGAATGCAACATATTTTTGTGACTTGGGGTCACCAACGTGGGTTTTCTGGCTATAGTGACTGACAGCGCAAGAAAACTCCAACCTATTACGATCAGGCTCTTTTATTAAGGTTTGTGTAATTACACAAAACACATGAAAAACACCACAGAAAATCACAACACACACATCGTAACCCAAGTCCACAAGACCGAACCAAAGAACAACGAGTCCCCTAAGACCATTTACTCTGCACTTCGTAGGTGGCAGTTACTGGCAATCAATGGTTGCTGCACCTTGTATCACAAAGGGGTGACATACGTGATGTGGAGGCCTTCCTTTTGCAATCACAGAGTAAAGCAAATAGAAGATTCGCTTGGAGAAGAATTACCGCTACAGACCTTATCTACTTGGTAAACATGCTGAATAGCTCCAGAACAGAGAACTGTCATGAGCTCAACAACAATGTTCTAAAATGAATAATTGTGGGAATTAGAATGTAAATGCTCTATCTTGTTAGTAAAATTATTGATGATAGTACTTCCCTTGAATGCTTTAAAATTACAGATGACAAAGCCAACACCATGGTAAACATGCTGAAAAGCTAACAGGCTGAAATATCTAAAACTGCTGACACAATGCCTTGTAGGATTTCCATGAGCAGCTCAGTTCACATAGTAACAAACTTCATATATGTATTGCTCTAAATCAGTAACATACTGCCAAAACATTAACACAGTAAGTGCTAGGTGTTGCATAAATCTGAGGTTATGCTTCATGTTATTAACTTGATCCTACAGTATAATCATAAAGAAATTTTAATGACTTGCTTTTTTTGTTTTGTTGATTGATAAATTTTTCCTGGGGATAGCCTGTTTCCATTTTTCTAACAATTCTTCTTTCTTCAGAAATGAAAAAACTTTCATTTTCAGGCCTGTAGGGAAATTGCCTTTACAACCAGTCGCACAACATCTGTAAGGCATTTTGTCTCTCACTAATACAAATTAACACTGTGTATCACAGAAATAAAGTTAAAAACATTATAGAACAGTTACACTGTGTAGCATTCATACACTTCTACGCTCAGAACAACACAAGTCACTTCGTTTTGTTATGACTACTCGTGATATACCCATCATGCCATTCACAGCCAGTGCACAGGCCTTCTCAATCTAGGTGGCATTGGTAGTGGTGGTATGGCAGTGAGGGGATATCCCTGTGCCCAGGATGGATACTCAGGCAGCAGTCATCAGTTTACGACCTGGTGGCGGGAGCATCATAGATGCAGCAAGACCAACACAGGCTGTGCACCATCGGACGGTCCAATTGTGACAACTTGCTGATGGGCTGGTCCTGGTGGTTTGAATCCTGTTTCCACCTTCTGACAGTTGTGAAAGGCTCCCTGTATCAAGGCCATGTTGAAAGGTCTGGAGTGGAGTCAGTGGCCTGGAACAGTGTAATTGGTAGGTTGGTCAATCATACAGCGAGAGTCCGTCGACAGGAGCACCAGCTGAGGAAGCCATGTCTGCTGATGTTGCTAAACTGGCAGGGCATTGGCCAATGGTCTGTGACTGGACTGCAGTCTCAGCTGCCAGTCTCTGGGCCATTAACATGTGCTCCCTCCTTAGAACAATTTAGTCCTCCAAATTCCTATTTTCTTGGTCTGATTGTAACACACACACTTACATATCTATCATTGTTTCTTCATTTCTCAAGTAAGACTTTAGCATGTCCACCTTTTCATTTTCATTTTACACTAGAAACAGTATCTCACTTGTATAAAGCTTAAGTGCTGAGTTCCTGTGGCCCTCTTCACTCACAACCTCCCCCCACCCCCTTTTTTTTCTTTTTTTCACAACTTGTTATTGTTTACTTGGTTGAGTCACTTCTTCACTGGTACCACCTTGACTATGGTGAACTGTAGGTTGAAGGAATGTAAGGGCAGGATTTGGGCAATTCTGTATCTGAGATGGCAGTACACATTAGTTGTTATGATCAAAATTACATAAATGGCTGATGTAGTGGTCCTTATGGTTGTGAGTTGGTGGTGTTATGTGTACCAATATTTTCTTATGTGATCAAGTTGATGGTTAATTATCACACAACCCTTTTGTGCTGCTATCATCAGGTCCCCGATGGCCAGAAGAGATGGGTCTAACATTGTGTTTAGGAAAGTCGGGTTTTCCTTGCGCAGGATTTCAAAGTATAGATCTGACAGGTAAATCAATAAGTAGCTGGTTTTAGAATTGTAATTCCAGTAATGGTAGCCAGAAAGTGGGACCTGAAATGTCACATTGCTTACCATTAGCAATCCCTTACCTTGTAGCTCTCTGCACTGAGTACTGCTGAATTCTCCTTGGTCATAGCAGGTGGCAATGAATACTAGTGGTTTCAGTATGGAGTACAGCCAGTACAAGTCCGTCTCCTGGAAAAATTCAGTTTCACTTGTAATGATACCACAGGGGCATTCGGTTGCAGGTTCTCATGGCGAAACAGAGTATACTCCCATGATTCAGGTACAGTGTGTATTTGCTTTGTGGAGCAAACAGTGACTATCCTGGCTTGGCACTGCAGTGGCTCCAAGATTGAGAGTAGTACTTTCTCAAATCACTCATCATCGTAAATGATTGAATTAATTTACAAAGCACCTGTTATAAAGAATCTCCAAACTTTAAGTTACATGCCAAAGTGTCTCACACATTACTCACTCATTTTCAATTACTGCTAATTTATGCTCTACGTACTCCTTTACCAGCTACAAATAAAGCAAAACACTTAAATTAGACATGCTAATGTTCTATTAATAGTTCTCTAACTTGCTATCTATATGCAAATGTTTGCCGTGAACCTTTCTCATAGAAATAAAACAATATGAATATAGATGTAATAACTAACAATTAAAAAGTACATACAAACATTCAGCTCATAAAACTACCTCATGGTCTTAAAATGTATGGATGTGTTGGAACCATCTCGGGTACACTCTGTGTCACTTGCTTATAACTACCTTTCTTTCTTCTGTTTTCTTACTCAGTTTGCTTCCCCCTTCAGAAGGAGCTGCCGGCAGTTGAGGCAGTGCTTCGGAAATTGAGGCAATGCTGCCCCTGTCCACCTTGAAATGGATGCATTCCAATCATAAGGACAACCATAGTTAGAGTGGGGAGTTGTATTTTAATATTAATTAGGGATGTCTTTTTGATTACCTGGTACCATGGAAAGAATTTCTTTGTTTTCCCCTTTGGAAAGTGATGGCTATATAACATAATCCACTAACCCAACATGATACACTACTGGCCATTAAAATTGCTACACCAAGAAGAAATGCAGATGATAAACAGGTATTCATTTGACAAATATATTATACTAGAACTGACATGTGATTACATTTTCACGCAATTTGCGTGCATAGATCCTGAGAAATCAGTACCCAGAACAACCACCTCTGGCCGTAATAACGGCCTTGATACGCCTGGGCATTGAGTCAAACAGAGCTTGGATGGCGTGTACAGGTACAGCTGCTCATGCAGCTTCAACACGATACCACAGTTTATCAAGAGTAGTGACTGGCATATTGTGACGAGCCAGTTGCTCGGCCACCATTGACCAGACGTTTTCAATTGGTGAGAGATCTGGAGAATGTGCTGGCCAGAGCAGCAGTCAAACATTTTCTGTATTCAGAAAGGCCTGTACAGGACCTGCAACATGCGGTCGTGCATTATCCTGCTGAAATGTAGGGTTTCACAGGGATCAAATGAAGGGTACAGCCATGGGTCGTAACACATCTGAAATGAAACGTCCACTGTTCAAAATGCCATCAATGCGAACAAGAGGTGACCGAGACATGTAACCAATGGCACCACATACCATCACACCGGGGGATACGCCAGTATGGCGATGACGAATTCATGCTTCCAATGTGCGTTCACCGCCATGTCACCAAACACGGATGTGACCATCATGATGCTGTAAACAGAACCTGGATTCATCCAAAAAAATGATGTTTTGCCATTCGTGCACCCAGGTTCATCGTTGAGTACACCATGGCAGGCCTCCTGTCTGTGATGCAGTGTCAAGGGTAACTGCAGCCATGGTCTCCAAGCTGATAGTCCATGCTGCTGCAAACATCGTCGAACTGTTCGTGCAGATGGTTGTTGTCTTGCAAACATCCCCATCTGTTAACTCAGGGATCGAGTCATGGCTGCACAATCCGTTACAGCCATGTGAATAAGGTGCCTGTCATCTCAACTGCTAGTGATACAAGGCCGTTGGGATCCAGCACGGTGTTCCGTATTACCCTCCTGAACCCACAGATTCCATATTCTGATAACAGTCATTGGATCTCAACCAACGCGAGCAGCAATGTCGCGATACGATAAACCGCAATCATAATAGGCTACAATCCAACCTTTATCAAAGTCGGAAACGTGATGGTATGCATTTCACCTCCTTACATGAGGCATCACAACAATGTTTCACCAGGCAATGCCGGTCAACTGCTGTTTGTGTATGAGAAATTGGTTGGAAACTTTCTTCATGTCAGCACGTTGTAGGTATCGCCACCGGTGCCAACCTTGTGTGAATGCTCCGAAAAGCTAATCATCTGCTTATCACAGCATCTTCTTCGTGTCAGTTAAATTTCGCGTCTGTAGCACGTCATATTCATGGTGTAGCATTTTTAATGGCCAGTAGTGTACTTAATTTTGCATTTTTATTGTGAGTGTTTACCTGTCATTCTAGTTTTCTGTTCATTTTTTTCATATGATGCCATATCCCTTTTAGCCTTTTAGTAAAGTCCCGAACAGAGGATTCATCCTCCCCTGGATTAGGTTGGTGGATTTTTTAACTGTACTCGCTTATGAAATCCTGTAATAGGGTGTCCCATTTAGCATGACTACTATTCACATAATAACTTAGCATTATTTTGCACAATGTCCTATGCACTCTCTCTGTTATACAGTTCATTTGCAGATGAAGGGCACTAGTTCATAACTTCTTAATGCACAAAAGTTGATATAGCCGCTTAAACAATTCAGTCACAAAGTTCATGCCTTGGTCTGTTATTATTGCTTCTGGTGTAGTGAGTTTCAATAGCCAATGGTTAATGAAAGCATAAGCTACTGTATCTGCTTGTTGGTATGGTGTGGTGATCCTGGCCAAGTAACAGAAACGATTAACAGTTATGGTTAGCACATCGGTTTCCTGCTGGTGTTTGTGTAAAAGGGCTAAGGATGTCAAGGCCAATTAGCTGAAAAGGTTTCTCTGCCTCAGTCAGTCATTGCAATGATATTTGCTGATGACACAGCTCAACTCTTTAAGCACAAAGGATGCAGTTCTTCGTGAGGTGTTGTTTCCTCTGTGGCTGCTAGCAATTTTCCACAAAGCAGTGGTCTGTGGCTCATCATCCACTGCGCCCAGCTAAGACAGAACCATGGGTTTGCTTCAGTACTTCATCCTGTTAACAGGCTGGCATAATAATACAGCAGCTGAATTGTGTTTGTTTGTAAAGCACTCCATCATCAGAGCTGAACTGCACATGTTTTACATAACACTGACAACTAGGGGCAACACCCTGAGCTCTGCACAGCTCTCCTGTGGTTATTCCGATGCATTCTACATCACTTAATCCATTGGCACTACCATGAGACTTTCCTTGATGATGCACTGTCTCAAAATCGAATTCGCGAAGTCTTCAAGACCACTAGGTTAGCTTACTGGTTGGATCCTTCAACCTCAGAAGCTATTTTAGTGCAACATGATCTGTTATGACGTGGAAGTGCCTCCTATAGAGATAGCAATGACAATGTGTGATACCAAAAATTAGTGCCAACATTTTTCTGAAGTTTTCTGCTTTATACAATTACCTGGAAGCATATAATATGGGGTGTTCCTTCCCATCCCCCTCTTCGCTCAGAATGCAACTGAGAGCATAACCACATGACACAAATTGTCTGTTATTATAGGTTATCTGTCTTGAGCTGACTACAATGTAATTAAAAAGAATTACACCAGACACGTTTTGCTTTTATTTACAAAGCATCTTCTGTGGTATTCTGTAAATTGGATACACACATTTGTGCATTTATTTTTTGATTATTTTAGGCTAAAAACAGTGTTTTCTTTATGAAGTTGGTCTGCAAGTTACTTACGGTGTTTCTTTACATAGTCTTCACCTTCCCCTCTTGCTAACAGTGGTTGGTGTCGACAGGCTTCATTTCACATCTGCAGTTTTTTGGATTTTGCATTATTTCCTGTGCTGCACTATCTGTTTTTCATTCATCACTGCCACAGTGTTTATACCTATTTGTTTGTTTTTGTTCATGTCGTGAGTGTTGCCAACCTATAAAATGATCTATCATGCACCGTTGCAGACAGACTTTAGTGTGATGTTTAGTCAGGAAGTCCAGACCCAGAATGTCATTGTAGCTAAGGCCCACAAAAGGCAGAACTTCCATACACATTCAGAAGTCTCTCCTTCAGACTCGGTAACCCAATAATGTGGAACCGAGAGAATTCACACTCTTACTCCATGGTTCAAATGGCTCTGAGCACTATGGCACTTGACATCTATGGTCATCAGTCCCCTAGAACTTAGAACTACTTAAACCTAACTAACCTAAGGACATCACACAACACCCAGCCATCACGAGGCAGAGAATATCCCTGACCCCGCCGGGAATCGAACCCGGGAACCCGGGCGTGGGAAGCGAGAACGCTACCGCACGACCACGAGATGCGGGCCACACTCTTACTGCTCACACCATCTAACCTACAGCATGGTGGGCTTAAATTCCCTGTACTCAATATACTCTGGCTAGCCATGAATACCTGTGATCCTGTATTCAACAAAACTTACATGACCTTCCCTCAGCGGCCATTGTGGCCGAGCGATTCTAGGCACTTCAGTCTGGAACCGCGCTGCTGCAATGGTCGCAGGTTCGAATCCTGCCTCGGGCATGGATGTGTGTGATGTCCTTAGGTTAGTTAGGTTTAAGTAGTTCTAAGTCTAGGGGACTGATGACCTCAGATGTTAAGTCCCATAGTGCTCAGAGCCATTTTTTTGACCTTCCCTTTATATAACCAGATAGACAAATGTCAGTCATTGATTTTGCACCAGGGTGTTCCTGAGTCAAACTTACTGAGAGCATTACATAGAGGTCACACCACTCCTTGTACCATTTAATGCAGATGCATGAGTGTTAATGCTAATGCCACTGTCCATGCCCCTTTGGAAATATTTGAATAGAGTGCCCCACTTTCTTGCACATCTGACATTAGGGCTTCATACAGAAATGTTGAATGGGGTCTGGAGCATCACACCTTTAACATATAATCTCCGAAATTGAACACTACCTTCTCCCTCTTGGTCTAGTTACAGAATCAGTTTTAGTTGAAACTAATGGAGGTGCAATTGCTTCTTTCAGTGTTCTCAGAAATTCCATGTGTACTTTCTGTGACACTTCAGATGACATGCACTGCAAAAATACATCAAGTGCCAATTGTTCCACCTCCTGTAAAATGACTTTACTGGCACAATCAACATTTGTTAATTCATACATATTAATTTTAATCTGCAGTCCACAAAACTTTACTGATTCTCCTTGCATCTCCACTACACCATTAAGTTGTTCATGGCAATGCTGTGAGGTATTCTTCTTCCTGTGATGTCCTGCAAATTTTCAAAGTATTGAGCATCCCCCAGTTTCTCATTGCACATCATTTACAACCTGGCATCCACTGCCAATTTTAAATAAGCTACACATAAAAATTGTTCATCTCTCCAGTTCCTTAATTTTGCAGTCATATGAAAATTATCCATAAATACAAATATATCTTCACCAGATTTACCAGAAAACAGTGTCATCAATGTGGCGATGCCAACATCAAAGATTGATGATTGCAGATGACACTTACCCTATTTCGTTCTTCAAATGATTCACTTCTGTACACAAAATATCAATGTCAGCTCTAACCTTAGCTAACCCAGTTATTAGATGCTGAAATGTCTCCTAGATGGTTGCTTTTTCAGGGATAGCCATTCTGCTCAGAACTACCACCACAAGTGTATAGTACACCCAAAATAGAGAAAAGGACACAACAAGACAAGCTCAAAATAAAACTCTTTCACTGGCACTCACTCAAAAACTTGCACTGAACACCACTCTGATGCACCTCCTCCTCTTCAGGACTCCATTGGATGACTATTTCCAGAACCAGCAGGTATTCTGACACCAATATTGTAACATGCCATCATGGAGTACATGTGGGCAGTTGGTTCTCTGTTGGAGGCTGGTGATGGAGCAGGCAAAGAAGGCAGCCAATCAGTTGAAAGGACACTTTATTGATGAATAGACATGGTTCAGCACATCTGAAACAGAAAGACTGCAGATGGCAGGTGGTGATACTCGAACCCCAGCACACTGGTACAGGTGTTTCAACACAGGCGTTTCCTGCAGACAGTAATGGCGGTCTGGTTACCACAGCACACTGGTGGCTGGCGACCAATGGCTGCAAACGCAACATCCAGCAGCAAGGCAACATCCTTGTGCCTGAGATGGATATTCAGGCAGCAGTCATTGGTTTTTGGCCCAGCAGAAGTAGTGTCAAGGATACGGTGACGGCCAACATACGCTATGTGCCATCAGATGGCCAATTGTGATTTGCTGATGGGCTGGTCGTGGTGGTTTAAATCCTGTTTCCACGTGCTGACAGCTGCAGAAGGCCCCCTGTATCAAGGCCATGTTGACACATCTGGAGCGGGGTCAGTGGCATGGCATGGCATAATTGGTAGGTTGTTCAGTCATGCAATGTGATTCCACATCACGTTTCACTTGCTGACAGGCAGGAGTACCAGCTGTGGAAGCCATGACTGCCGATGCTGCTGAGCTGGCAGGGCAATGGCTGATGGTCTGCAATCTGGTTTCAGTTGCTAGGCTGCTGTTCTGGCTGCTGGTGTCTGGGCCTTTACATTACATTGTGGGCATTTATTCTTGGCTTGCAACACTACTCAAATGTGGAACAATGACACATTGAGTGTGCAAAAATGGCAGGACAGGTATTTAATCTCATGGTGTTACATCTTGGAAAACATATGAAATCACTTGGTACACTTGTTACATGCACAAATAAATAACAAAAACTGTAAAAAGATGTGATCTCCCAAATATTTATTCAGTATATTGCTTCTAGTATGCAAGCAGCATTCTTTGGCCAGGTAGACATAAGGTTACATGTCACTCTACTGGAGGGATACGTAATGCCACAAGGCATGTTAAATTTCAAAATAGTAAATATTTTTGTACGCTATAGAACAGGAATATGAGACAATTTGCTTTTCATCTTTCACATTTTGTTGATGATCAGAAAAAAAGAAGTGTAATAATGTGGCAGAAGATGACTTTGTAACTCGGTTTTGACAGAAGATCTGGAACAATTCGAACAACCCACTGAGACTAGGCTGATCAGCCTGGGGCTGTCAACCACAGATCGCCAAATGCAGATGGAAAAAAACAATGTGGGAATGAACAAGTAAAGATATCACTATGATAAACAAGTCCAGCAAATAATTCACATAGAGAGACCCTGATAGTGAAGTGGCAACCAAGAAACAACAGTGCATTACAACTAGCAATATGAATGTGAGGTAAAAACACCACTGAACGATGTGTCACTGTAAGGCAGAGCTTATAGGCCACCCACAAGCTGATGTTATACCGTATTTCCTTACCATGTATTAGACTTATCATTGGTGTTGTAGTTTCTCTAGATGCGCAGAACTGAATACCTGAATCTGCATCTTTCTGGAATTGAGAGTGAAACCATTTGCAGAAATGATGATGATGCAGTCCCATACTCCTTCACAGAGCATAGGGGAACGATGCAGGAGACCCGCACTGCCGTGTACTAGGCAAGGCCTTAGTGGAGGTGGTTTGCCATTGCCTTCCTCTGACCATAATTGGGGTGAATTATGATGATGAAGTTGACATAACAACATTCAGTCATCTCAAGGCAAGTGAAAATCCCTGAACCCGGGACCTGGTGCTCAGGAAGTGATAACGCTACTGCAAGACCACAAGCGGCGGACATTTGCAGAAGACTACCTAATAATATTTACCATTTTTTTCATTGTTGTATCCACTTTAAACTTTGGAATGATATGTAAATTTATTGAGATAACTTACAGAATTGGTAGATGCATCATTTTGTAGGAAACAACCTCAAGTTTCCCATAAAAGTGGCAAGTGGCATCTTTTTTCAATGTCAGTACCATTTGTGCTGTGGCAAACATCCGAATGGCAATCAATTTCTTCCCACATTCATTGCAGCAAATCAGGCGTAATGTGTGCAACAGCAGCATAGATCGATTCTTCAGGTCACTTAAATCATTTGGTAATGGAAGCAGATACTTTGTTTAATGAAACCCCACACAAAGAAATCCAGTGGTGTCAAGTCTGGGGAGCAAGGCGGCCACGTGTCAACAAAGTTCTTATGTCTAGAGTAAATTGTAGCCCTTCATGAAGGTTCTTTACTGTATTTGGTGTGAAGTTTGCATTAAACCAAAACACGCAGCAAGCATGCTTTGCACCGGTGAAAGTAGCCATCTTAATTGTGCACTACGCTTGTCCTCCTGGTGTTGGAATGGGGTAGTGATACAGCACATGAGTCAAACTCAAGGTTGTTTGGTACAAAATGTCCCACCTACCAATTCCATAAGTTATCTCAATAAATCTCTATATAATTCCAAAGCTGTGAAGTGTTTTTTGACACACACACACACACACACACACACACACACACACACACACACACACACACACACAAATGATTGCTTAGAATCACAGTGAACCCAAAGTTTTGGCTGAGAATACAGTGGTGAGTAAAAATATCGATACTTCCCATACTACTGGATATCTAAGAAGCTAAAGCCTATTTGCGAAATTTATTACACCCTTGTCATACTGAAGAGATACTTTCAATTTTATATACAATATTTGTTTTCTTCAACCCTAATGATCCCTTGTTTGTTGCTTTGTTAATGCTGAGATTACCTCAGTTTGACTCTTGAAATGAAATCTATGCTTTTGCCCTCCATCTCAAGTAGCTCTCTGCCAACCACCACATCCTCCACCATCACACCACCACCACCACCACCACCACCTATATTGTGTTTACTTATCCAAAGAGAATTCATATGCCTATAAATAGAGACAAAACAGATGTAACCAAGTACAAAACCAACCATATTGTCAGCACATTCACCCACAAATTCTGTTTACGTACTACTGGAAAGCTCCCACTGACAGTAAGTTTTAATATATACAGGTGTACATAAAGTCCAGGAACACTTTCAATTATTTATTGCACAAGAACCAAACATTGTACAGATATCATACATGCCAATTTGAAAAGAAACCCTGAAAATATTTTTTCATGTATAACGCCACAGTGTAGTTCAGTAATATGCTGATAGTCAGCACTAGTCGCAAATATGACGAGTCCAGGAAGTGGAGCAAGCTTTCTGTGTGTTGGAGTTTGACAAAAATAAGTGTGCTACAGTTGTTCAATGGATGTTTAGAACCAAGTACAGTAAGAAGCCATCAACAAGGAAGGCCATTTACCACTGGCCCAACAAATTTGTTATGACGGGTTGCTTGTGCCCAACAAAGAGAAGTGGATGTCCCAGTGTGAGTCAAGTGAATGTAGAGCGTGTATAAGAGACATTCACAAGGAGTCCAAAGAAATCAGTGTGTTGTGCATCCTGTGAACTCTAAATGGCTCCAATGACAGTGTGGAAAGTCCTGCGACAGAAGCTGTCTATGAAACCATTCAAATTGGAGCTAGTGAAGGTGAACTGGTCATGCTACAGAAGGGGACAGCTGTTTCATGAAATGTCCTCCCCAATCATCAGATCTCACTCCCTGTGACTTTTATCTGTGGGGACACCTTAAAGCTCAGGTGTATGTACCACCTCTACCACGTGATGTAGCAGAGCTTCGGGAGAGAATAGGAGAAGCGACTGCCACAGTCAACGATGCCATGCTGGGATGGGTATGGCAAGAATTCAGTTACTGTATTGACTTCTGCTGGGTCACTCATGGTTCGCACATCGAATGTTTGTAAAAAAAAAAAAAAAAAAAAACTTTCAGAGTTTCTCATCAAAATGCAATATGTATGACATCTGTACAATGTTTAGTTCTTGTGCAATAAATGATTGAAAGTGTTCCAGGACTTTATGCACACGCTGTATTAATAACTGATTTGTTTTTGATGATATGCTGGGCTGCAGGGATTTGGGCCTATGGTCCATCATCCATGTCACTTGACTTCTTATCTTGACTGTGGTGCTACATCATTTTGTGGATGGTACTCTCAAATTATTTGCAAGTATCAGATGACATGGTGCCACTGAGACCGTGAGGGGAGTTACATTGTGCTTGGCTACAGACTCTACAGCACCACTCGGATGTCCCTCAGCCAACACTGTAGTAATGCTGTCCAGCTGTAATATTTTGTAGCCTTTATTTTAACAGTGTGCTTATGATTGGTGATTCTTGAGGTAGTGTGACAACATACTTTTATTCAGCATTACCACACAGAAAAATTAAGTTCCACATAAGACAGCAACAACTGAAATGATCATCCTTGATCAGAGATGAGTACAAATCACAGTCCATAGGAATGTCATGGGAAAAAACCTATTATTGTGATGATATATAAGGGCCCGATTTTTGGTCATGAGACAGTCAGTCCACAGCCAAGTTTCAGATGAGGAACCCGTGTTGGTTAGAACGACAAAAATGCATTGACTTAATGGTGAAATAAGTGTTACACCAATAGGTCATGTGTAAAAACAATGACATTGTCTGTTTCCATACATACCTGTTGATTCTTCAAGGACTGTGAACACAGTGGTTAGGTTTTTACTGCTCGTAGATGTTCAGTAGTAAACTATTGAAGCAGTATGTGGGTATTTGCCTGCACAATATTAATGAGGCTTATCGAAAGATAAACAATAGTGCACTGGCCATATAACTGTGTATTATTAGGGGCTTGTGAACAGTGAAATTAAAGTACTGTGAAACGCAACTGTGCACCTGTCGGCTACATTATTTACAGTAGTCAGTGCCAGAATCCACAAACCATTTTTCAGCCAGTGTAGCAATGCAGTATGTTGACACCAAGGACAACAAACGAAAGAAAATAAAGCAGGCGGAACCGCTACAAGCGGGTGGATGTAACTAGCTACGTCCTGCCAGTATGGTTTAAAAATGTTCATTCCAACTATATATTATAAAAGGAGTTATGAAAGTTATTAGGAAGACCAAGCTTATTTACAGAGGGGGTCCAAAATATTGTACCCACTGTTTAAAAGTCCATAACGTGCAAACTAATTGACGGAGTTGTCTCATTTTTGGTGAAAGTGTAGCTTGAAGTCCAACTTAAAGATATCACTGTAGGTGTCTGAAATAGTCACCATTAAAATCCACACACAAACGATGCCACCGAACTGCAGCATGAACTACTGACTGCAACATGTTCAGTTGGATATTTGCCCATGAATGTACGATGGATTCTCGAAGTTCATCCAATGTGCGTGGCTTTTGTCGATAAACGACGTCCTTTAGTGTTCCCCACAGGTTAAAGTCCAGAGGAGTTAGGTCTGGGGAACGTGGTGGATACTCCACAGCACCTCTATGGCCTATCCATCTTCTTGGTAGATTTTCATCGAGATACGCCCTAACACAATTTTGGTAGTGGGCTGGGGCACCATCTTGTTGAAAGTAAACTCTTCTGTCTCCATACAAGTCTCGGATGGCAAGTAAAATGGATGTCTGAAGCTTTTGAAGGTACAACTCGCCGCTAACTGTGCCGGTGGAAGATGGATAGGCTGTAGAAATTCTGTGGAATATCCACCACGTTCCCCAGACCTAACTCCTCTGGACTTTTACCTGTGGGAAACACTAAAGGACGTCATTTATTAACAAAAGCCACACACACTGAATGAACTTCGAAAATCCATTGTACATTCATGTGCAAATATCCAATTGAACACGTTGCAGTCAGTAGTTCGTGCTGCAGTTCGGCGGCATTACTTGTGTGTGGATGTTAACGGTGTCCATTTCGAACACCTACAGCGATATCTTTAAGTTGGACTTTAAGCTACACTTTCACCAAAAATGAGACAACTCCATCAATTAGTTTGCCAGTTATGGACTTTTAAACAGTGGATACATTTTTTTGGACCGCTCCGTATATATATTTACATCAATAACACCCATCTGTTCATCATTTCACCTGTGCCGAGAATCCTGCATCATGAGGTTTTAAGCAGACTTAAGGAATTTGTGTGACCAGTGGAGGGGCGATCCTGCATCAGTATTTTCATCATCAGCTCTATGCACAATGGAACTAATGAGAAGAAGTACGTGACTTTAAATGATGAATGTTGATTTTAAAAGTGCTGACACTGAAAGTCTGTTGATATTAGCGCCAGGCAAAGTTCACCCAGGATATGTGTGCAAATTTATAAATTACCTTCCAATTTTAGTCAGTTCTTCTTTCCAATTAATCTTTTTAATTATCCAAGCAGCAATTATTAATCAGTTTCCATAATTTTCGTCCACCCACTCATTATGCCACTATTCAATGGCAACCATTTAAAGGACAGCACCAAGAAAATTATGAACAAACCTTTCGATTGTTGAGATAAAAAAAAATTTTTTGAGCTAAATGATCCATTTTATTGTCACGAGAAACTAATGAGACTTCTGTCGAATTTGTTACATGTTCATGAGACTGGAAATAAGGAAAACATTGAAGGACCAAATTAAAGTTAAATTCTGCCTACAAAAGAGAGACACCGGAAACGCTGGTATCAGTGGTAAAGGTAGGAAGTTGCTAAGCTGTATGCTTATATGGCTGCAGTTGGTGCTGTCTCTCTGGCAGTGGATAATCTCTTTTCCTTCCAATTAATATTCTTTATGGAAAGTGCATTTCTTCAGAAAAGACAAAAATTTGTATATAGTCATCATTAATGTGCAAGATAAGTCACTGAATTCTAGAAGACTGTGTCAGATAATAATCAGGTTTATTAGTGAATACGCAGCTAAATCTACTTTAATTGAAAAGTACCGATACAGACAAAATTTCATTTTTGAAAAATTTTGCTCATAATTTTGATAAAAACTATTCACAATGGAGTCAAAGAAAATGGCCATCGTTGAAAATTCTTTACAAAATGCAATAAGCCAAGACGATGGAAATCTGAGCTTGGCAACAGTTGAAGGTAATGTGCCAATCGTGAACTGGCCGATGGCTACCAAAATAACAAGGTTGGCATCCCTCTGTCAAAAAACAATGACATTGGTAATATAACTAATCGTTATGTCACTTTTTGATGCTCAATTAGACGATTTATCAGTTCACACTGGGAAACATTTTTCCAAATAGTGTAACTGAAGTGTATGACAGCGAAAATTTCTTTGATTATTTTCTCACAACATCGCAAACACAACAACAGGAAACAGTTGTCAAAAACAATGTAAATGCTAGTGACACCCACAATTTGACACAACTCGTGCAACTAAAAACACAACAGTTCACAAAACAACAGGTATTTCAGGAAAGTGTAACACAATAGTTTACAAAACAACAGGAATTTCAGCAAAGTGTAACAAAACAACTTAAGGGTATAGGACAATAGTTTACACACCAAAATCAGGAATTTGACAATTTCATGAATAGTACTAATCACCAGTTCAGTGAGCTGAGCAAAACTATACACACTAAATTATCGGACGAACTATTCAGGAAGTTGACAGAGCTAGGTAAACAACTAAAACATCAAATAATTACCGACATGTCCCACAATATAAATACATTAACGGAAAAAGTATCATCCATAGACGATAAACAGGAACAACTTGCAGGTGAGTTACAAAACCTTAGTGACGTATATTTCCAAATTCAGGAGACGCAATCTCAAGGGGATGCACTGGTAAAAAATGTGACAAATGCAGTCAGTGAGCTGCAAGACATAGGCAAAAATTTACCTACAGAAGTACAAAAGTTAAGTCTAAGAGTAGACCTGTTAAGTTTAGAGTCAAAATTTGCCAAAAAACAAAGAGATAAGTTATGTGCAGATGTAAAGAAAATAACTGAAAAGGCTGAAACCGGGGTGCTGGATAAGGGCAGCACCCTTGCTGAAAAGGTAGTGTCAAGAGTACAAAATTTATGCAGATAATGTAGTAGAAGCTCTAAAAGACAAAGAAAGTCAACTTCTAGCTAAAATAGAGTTAGGTGTAAAGGAAGCATAGGAAAGGTTACAAGGCAGTATTGCTAAAACTACTGACATTTCAACACAACATTTGACAGAAAACAAACCCATGGTTTTAGAGAAGTTAGATACTTTCACTGGTTACCCACAATAAGTGGGTTGCCCATTGAAGGAAAATAGTGAAGGTTGCAGAATGCAGCAACACTTGCCAACAGCTGTAGCTGCCAAGCAAGCGCAGTTGCCACGCACTACGCAACAAGTGAACACAAACACGCCTGTCACTGACAGCATGGCATGTTTGTCAACATTACTTGCAGATGAGAGATTACTTAGGCATCAACAATTTCCAATATTTAGGCATCAATAATTTCCAATATTTACCACTAAAGGGAAAAGAACGCAGCCTATGGTCTTTATCAGAGCATTTTGAAATGTTTTACCTTGTACCTGTACCAAAGCCCAGAAAATTAGATTGTTGTTGGATACACACAAGGTGATGTTTTGCTCTGGGCTACGGACAGGGTGGAATGTTGCCACTAATATGGACAGTTTGGGAGAGCCTTTCTGAATAAATATTGGTCTGAGGCCATATGAGAGAGGTTCAGATGTGAAGTATTTAGCCCAGCTCCATTCAATAGCAAACATGGAAGCTTAAGGGGCTATTTTGAAAAGTATTTGAAAAAAAAAAAAAAAAAAAACAGATACTGGACAAACCTGGTATCTCAAGTAGATGTGATGAAAATTTTAAAGAGCTGTCTGCCTGCCCACTTTAGGGAAAAACTCATTACCATTCTGGAACGCGACACCAAATACTTTCTATCTGAACTGGACTCAATAGATTTTATATACGAAGAGAGCCCAGTACAACCCAAGCCTGTTAATATACCAATAGTGCCACAGAGTTTTACGGACCAACAAATAAACAACAGATTTGTAGTACAACACAAACGGCAACCTTACCCCACACAGACCTATTGTAATGGTAACAGTAACCACAATGGCAATGGACAAAGCGGATATAAAAGAAATGGGCAAAAATTTAACAAAAACAGCTACAACAGGCAAGTAGCTTGTGGCCAGCGTGTGCAATATCTACAAAGACAAGCTGTTGGCAATAATCAGCCAATCATTTGGCAAAAACACAAACTGATAGCACACATCCCAATAATCCACAGACAGTGGAATTTGGCCAGCAAAGTAAAACACATATGCTGAATAACGCACAAAGGCAAAGAATATTTCAATCGATAGCCTCACAAGATACTAATTGGCGTAATCAAACACCAACAGTCCATATGGTAAAAGTTATGCCTAACCCAGAGACCGATGCCACCGCGATGCCAGAAAACTTGAACCAGTCACAGTAGCCCCCCCCCCCCCCCTTCTGTGACCTGGGAGTAGAATGGGGGCACGAGCTTGATCGATACTTGCTTTATCTTGGTAGGTATACCCTCTAATATACAGGGTGATTCAAAAAGAATACCACAACTTTAAAAATGTGTATTTAATGAAAGAAACATAATACAACCTTCTGTTGTACATCATTACAAAGAGTATTTAAAAAGGGTTTTTTCACTCAAAAACAAGTTCAGAGATGTTCAATATGGCCCCCTCCAAACACTCGAGCAATATCAACCCGATACTCCAACTCGTTCCACACTCTCTGTAGCATATCAGGCGTAACAGTTTGGATAGCTGCTGTTATTTCTTGTTTCAAATCATCAATGGTGGCTGGGAGAGGTGGCCGAAACACCATATCCTTAACATACCCCCATAAGAAAAAATCGCAGGGGGTAAGATCAGGGCTTCTTGGAGGCCAGTGATGAAGTGCTCTGTCACGGGCTGCCTGGCGGCCGATCCATCGCCTCGGGTAGTTGACGTTCAGGTAGTTACGGACAGATAAGTGCCAATGTGGTGGCGCTCCATCCTGCTGAAATATGAATTGTTGTGCTTCTTGTTCGAGCTGAGGGAACAGCCAATTCTCTAACATCTCCAGATACTGTAGTCCAGTTACAGTTGTTTTTGGTCCCTTTTTCTTCGAAGGTGCTACTGTAACTGGACTATATATATATATTTTGCATGTAGGAAAAATATATCTAAAAAAACATACCAACAATTAAAGGGAACAGCCATGGGTACCAGGATGGCCCCTTCGTACACCAACCTATTCATGGGTCGCTTAGAGGAAGCCTTCTTGGTTACCCAGGCCTGCCAACCCAAAGTTTGGTACAGATTTATTGATGACATCTTCATGATCTGGACTCTCAGTGAAGAAGAACTCCAGAACTTCCTCTCCAACCTCAACTCCTTTGGTTCCATCAGATTCACCTGGTCCTACTCCAAATCCCATGCCACTTTCCTTGATGTTGACCTCCACCTGTCCAATGGCCAGCTTCACACGTCCGTCCACATCAAACCCACCAACAAGCAACAGTACCTCCATTACGACAGCTGCCACCCATTCCACATCAAACGGTCCCTTCCCTACAGCCTAGGTCTTCATGGCAAACGAATCTGCTCCAGTCCCGAATCCCTGAAGCATTACACCAACAACCTGACAACAGCTTTCGCATCCCGCAACTACCCTCCCGACCTGGTACAGAAGCAAATAACCAGAGCCACTTCCTCATCCTCTCAAACCCAGAACCTCCCACAGAAGAACCACAAAAGTGCCCCACTTGTGACAGGATACTTTCCGGGACTAGATCAGATTCTGAATGTGGCTCTCCAGCAGGGATACGACTTCCTCAAATCCTGCCCTGAAATGAGATCCATCCTTCATGAAATCCTCCCCACTCCACCAAGAGTGTCTTTCCGCCGTCCACCTAACCTTCGTAACCTCTTAGTTCATCCCTATGAAATCCCCAAACCACCTTCCCTACCCTCTGGCTCCTACCCTTGTAACTGCCCCCGGTGTAAAACCTGTCCCATGCACCCTCCCACCACCACCTACTCCAGTCCTGTAACCCGGAAGGTGTACACGATCAAAGGCAGAGCCACGTGTGAAAGCACCCACGTGAACTACCAACTGACCTGCCTACACTGTGACGCATTCTATGTGGGAATGACCAGCAACAAACTGTCCATTCGCATGAATGGAGACAGGCAGACAGTGTTTGTTGGTAATGAGGATCACCCTGTGGCTAAACATGCCTTGGTGCACGGTCAGCACATCTTGGCACAGTGTTACACCGTCCGGGTTATCTGGATACTTCCCACTAACACCAACCTATCCGAACTCCGGAGATGGGAACTTGCTCTTCAATATATCCTCTCTTCCCGTTATCCACCAGGCCTCAATCTCCGCTAATTTCAAGTTGCTGCCACTCATACCTCACCTGTCATTCAACAACATCTTTGCCTCTGCACTTCTGCCTCGACTGACATCTCTGCCCAAACTCTTTGTCTTTAAATATGTGTGTGTGTGTGTGTGTGTGTGTGTGTGTGTGTGTGTGTGTGTGTGTGTGTATATATATATATATATATATATACACACACACACACCCGTCCTTTTTTTCCCCCTAAGGTAAGTCTTTCCGCTCCCGGGATTGGAATGACTCCTTACCCTTTCCCTTAAAACCCACATCCTTTTGTCTTTCCCTCTCCTTCCCTCTTTCCTGATAAGGCAACAGTTTGTTGCGAAAGCTTGAATTTTGTGCGTATGTTTGTGTTTGTTTGTGTGTCTGTCGACCTGCCAGTACTTTCATTTGGTAAGTCTCTATACTGCAGCTACGACCATCTAAACAATACACAAATACAAAGACAAGCTAGGGGATTATATATATGGAAAACGGACACTAAACTACGAGATATTAACTTAAGTTACACTACTATATACATTATATCTAGATATGCACAATATTTACAAATTTAAGTACTGAAAGTACACGCACTATTTATATTGGATCGGCCAGAAAAGTCTTGCTGCAGATAAACATGTGAGTACAATATGAGTGGCAAACTGAATAAGAGGTTGCACCATGCCTAGAATACATTTTATCTTTCAGATTTATAGGTTAAGTAGAGATGCACACATGACATTAAATAAGTTTTGTGATAGCACGATTGCACACTCAAGTGAATGAAATACGTGGCTGAATATGTGAAAGAGGTATTAGTAGCCATCAAGCAACTACACACTTATCTGTGAAGATTTAGTTTGAAGTTAGTATTAAGTTTTTCTTCCAGGGAATGAAGCATCAACACGTTTTAAAGCAAAGAAAGATAAATGCTTGTAGAATGTTGGGAACCAATAAAAATAAGAAAGGATCGCACCACAAGGTAAGTATAGTTATAAATTTATGATATGTATGAATGTGATAGTGTAAAAGTATGTGACGAAGTTGCAGTACATCACATATCATGATGTTGAACTAATGTTGAGCACTACCAAATTGTCAAGGGGTCAAAATCTAGCTACAGTGCGCATCGACTGTGCATGAAAGCGTCAAACACTGATTTACATTGAAATTTTTATGCATGTTTGTTACTTATGTAAACACTGTTTTACACTCATTGTAAGTAACATGTCATATTGATGATATAACTGTGCCGTCTCTAATGTGAAGCGAGACTTCCGTGATTATTCTCTTTGACTTGCCAGACTGTCTTTGTGTTCTCACACCATGTACAATATCCATTTCTGTAATTGCTCTGTTCAGTGTCGAAATAAATGTTCATTCTGACTTTAAAGTGTGATATTATGTTTCTACGCCACGTAATAACCACAGTGGTGGCCCTGTCTTCAACGTCGTGTGTTCGGGAATTATTTTGTGCTTACTTTCACCACTAAAGGACTCTGTGTGTCGGTCCACATTGTCTTGAAAATAATGGATCTACCAGCGTCGTTTAGTACGTGTGTGTCACACCCTAGTGATTGTGCTTGTGCTCTTAATAGTGTTCCTAATTTACAGTTTGTTAAAAGGGAACAATTTTCTGGCCCCGGCCATGTCAGAGGCCATGACATCATTGATCTGTGCCTGCCTGTGTTACATCAACAGGTGTTACCCGGCAGATTTCCTAAGCTGCCTGCGTTGCAAAAGGACAACCCTAAGATTTGGTTTGCACTGGTGGACCATCTACTGGATATCCATGGGATCTCAGATGACGATGCATGTTTCTTCTGCCTGGTGACCACCTCCATGACTACCCTAACCTAATCAGTGATCTGCTGCTCTCACCCAAGTATGCAACGCCAAAAACTTTGCTTATTGAACGCCTTTCTCACCCTCCAGCCGAGGCCATCCACCACATCAGCCATGACAAGCATCTTGATGACCACACACCTTCGCAGCTCTGGTGGCCCCTTTGTACACTGATTGACGACCAAGAATTACCCGACGCCATGCTGTGGACTCTGTGGATGATCAAACTACCATCAGTCCTACAGCTTCACTTGCTATCGTATGTTGCTGACCCTCTCGAGGTCCACCTAAACATGGCCAATCGGG
Source organism: Schistocerca piceifrons (assembly GCF_021461385.2). Classification (NCBI taxonomy): domain Eukaryota; kingdom Metazoa; phylum Arthropoda; class Insecta; order Orthoptera; family Acrididae; genus Schistocerca; species Schistocerca piceifrons. The sequence goes on from NC_060140.1 coordinate 878,131,472, forward strand.
CCTACACAATCATTCATCACCAACACCGCATGTCAAGGACGACTTCACCTACTGTTGGCACCTCTGCTTTGCTGGTTCCATGCACCGCCAGCAGAGGTCAGCGTGTACACCTCAGTAGCTTAGCGACCTGCCAGGAGCTGCCTCCTGGTGGCCTACAGGAGGTACTACCTGCACCCTCCTAACAGCAGCTGACCTTGTCCGAGCGTTCTAGAGCTTCGTCGCAGCCAGCTATGTCCCCCACTCGCCTCGCAATGCCTCGCCTCCGAGCTTACCCACTTTGCTGGTACCATGCAACCTACAGGGAGGCAGCTCAAAACTTCTGCAAGCCTTGTGCGTACCCAAATGACTTGGGCGGGCACTTTTAGGCACCACATTCCGCCATGGTCATCAGAGGCGGCTACCGTTCGATGCCGCACTACTTGCACCAGTGCCGCAGCGCCTTTACATCGTGGACTTGTCATCAGGCATGTGCTTTCTCGTTGACACCGGCACTGATGTCAGTGTTATCCTGGCTAAGCATGTGGGCAACATGCTTTCTCCTGCTAACCTAGCACTGGTCGCCATGAATCACTCTCATATCGCGGTCCTCAGCTCCATCAAGATGTTGCTCCGTCTGTGCCCAGGTGCAACATTACCTTAGACCTTCCATGTTGCTGATGTGGATGAACCTGTGATCGGGTTGGACTTTCTACACCATTACGAGCTTTCGCTAGACCTAGAGGCTGCTACGCTCTGCCATGCATTTGGTTCAACCACTCAAACAGGTGCAGCATGGCCTCGCTCTCGGCATCCTTGGCCATTCTTTCCACATGTGCTTCTCTGCTTGAAGATATTACGGCTCGCATCTTTGTTTTATTGGATGTCCGCAAGCAGATCGATTGACTACACGCTCATAACATGGAGTTCCACTCACACATTGCTACCGCCTCCGTTGAACTGGCTCATGCACTGATTACCTTATGCTGCCTCTCTGCAGAGCCACTCCTGTTACACAGCCTCCCTCTTCTATAGTGTCTTTGCTCTCCCCTGCTCTTGCGTCGAGCTGCACCTTTCCTGCTGCCAGTTCTGTGCGAACTCAGTTGGACCTACAGGACGCAGCCACCCCCGATTTGTGGGACCCTTCGCATCATGAGGCCATCGTGCCATGCCTACCATCGCCGTTTCCCACCAAGGCCCTGCCCACATCGCTCCAGCCTGGTTTGGACGTCCATGTTCCTGCTTTACGGGATCACTTGTTTTCTTGGCCACCGCACCATGTGTTCAGCTGTCGCCTACTGCGGATGCTTTGTATACACCATCCCGGCACTCCAAGGTCAGTCAACCATGGCTGCCCTTGCTTCCCCCCCCCCCCCCCCCCTTCCAACCAACCACACATACCTCCCTTTGTGGGTCTCGGCAATCAGCAACAGCACCTGCCACCGCATCCACACCATGGACAGCCTGCCCGTACGTCACAAAGCTCGACGTCTTAACGCTTCGAAATTGTTGCGAGCGAAAGAGATAGGTCAGGATTTACTGGCTTCTGGTGTTCTCCGACCTTCTGACAGCAACTGGTCCTCCTCCATTCACCTGGTGCCTAAGAAGGACAGTTCGACATTCCCAGGGGCCACCTGCAACACGTGCACATTGACGTGGTCAGTCCTCTCCCCCCTTCTGAGGGATACAAATATATCCTTTCTATGATCAACCGCATCACTCGTTGGGTGAATGCTCGCGCATTCATTTTGGCGTGGGTGTCTAGATTCGGTTGCCCCCTCTCACTTACTCTGCACTCTGTGCAGGGTGGAGAAATTTCACACGACTGAATACCATCTGCAGGCTAATAGACTAGTTGAGCGATGGCACAGGATGTTAAAAGCTGCACTCATGTGCCACGGCGGGCTTTGGTCTGAGGCTCTGCCATGGGTATTGCCAGGAATCTGCTCCGCGCACGAGGAGGACCTCAATGCTTCAATGGAAGAGGTTCTGTATGCGAACCACTCATCCTGCCTGCCAAATTCATCAAGGATACTTCTCCAAAGGATGCTACTTACCTACCAGCCCTTGTTGAACGAGTGCATGCTCACACGGTCCATCTTCACCTGCATCTACCTCGAATGCACACCACACCACAGGTGTTTGCTCATAAGGACTTGGATACTTGCGATTTCATCATGTTATGGGATGACTCTGTTCATGCAGCTCTGTAGCCTCCATACTCCGGCCCGCACTGCGTATTACGCCACAGGGTAAATACATTCGTGATTCTGCTCAACGCCTGCCTGAGTACAGATTTGGTAAAATGTTTAAAGCCTGCGTGGTCCCTCCCGGAGCCACTCCTCACCATTCCCTGCCAACCTGCTCTGCCAACACCTCACCCACTGCTGCTGCCATGGCCCCCGTTAACTTGCCACTGCCTGCGCAGCTGTCCGCCACACAAGACCATGACGTCAATGCGCCCGAGTTGCACACTTCACGTGCCGGACACCACCTTCGCCTTCCGCGCTGGGACGAAGATTTTTTTGTGGACATGTGCTAGCTTCGCCCAGCCATACTCCACACTACCAGGGGGGAGGGGGGGGGCCTCTGTGGCATGTCTGATGTGAAGTGAGACTTATTTGATTCTTCTCTTTGACTTGGCAGGCTGCCTTTGTGTTCTTGCACCATGTAAAACATCCATTTCTGTATTCACTCTCTTCAGTGTCGAAATAAATTTTCATTTTGACTTTAAAGTGTGTTATTACGGTTTTATGCCACGTGATGCCCACACAACTCTGTATACTTCAGCATGTGAAATGGTTATCCTTTGTACAATGAACATCAGAAGTAGATACTGAGCTGGACTTTTAAACACTGAATAACTATTTAATATGTTTGGTATCATCCAATCTGAGTTGTGTTTGTAAATAACCAACTATTTTGTTCTTGGGATCACAGTTAAGTCTAGTAATTGAGCACATAAACGCCTTCCTGTGGGATTTCCTCAATCCTGTAGTGTGTATATCCTTCCTGGAGAATGCTAGAGAGGCTGAGTAGCGCATAGTATTGCGTAGTATCTATTGTAGCGACTACTGTTTACTTCTTTAATTCCTTGGAATTAAAAAATATGCTCCAACAAGAAGTCACTGTAAATTGAAATGAAATGTATGTCGATTTATGCCATAAAGAAAAACAGAATCTATTATTGCATGAATGTTATATGAAGTTTGTGTAACCAAAAGGGAGTATAATGTGTACTCATATAATTGGAATCAAATAATATAACAAAATAGTATTTTAACAAAATGTACTAAAACAAAACAACAAGCAGACTGTAATGTATATAAGTGACAATAATGGCATGTCAGCAAATGGACAGAATAAGTGTATTTTGTAATTGTATTTGGCCTTTTTTTTTATTTTTTGTTTGTATAGTATGTGGAAAGGACACTACAGAAACTTTATGTAATCCTACTGCATGAAAGACACTCAAAGACAAAGTGCAAAAACATACAAAACCTGGCTGCAAAGTGTTAAGTTTTTGCGTGTGATATACGTGTGTGTGTGTGTGTGTGTGTGTGTGGGGGGGGGGGGGGGGGGGGGGCGCGCGCGCTAAACTAAAGATGGCAATACTTTGTGTAACATGAATTTTCTGTGCTCAACAACACTGCAAAAGCAACAAGAAACTTATCTTGTTGACGGATATCAGATGTACAGCTGGTGCCCCCACTGAATAAGTGAAAGCGATGAGGTGAAATAAACTCCTCAGGCCACTGATATGGGAACCAGTTGTCACTGCATCAAAGATTTCAAAAAGGATCACGCTGCTGAACATGAGCTTCACAAATTTGTGCAGTGAAAGCTACTGTAAATGCATGACATGGTCACTCTGGCTTTGTACTAGGCATGTGAGCACGAACTGGGACTATTGCACTGCACGCACATGCTTTGCAAGCTAAACACTGTGTAGATGCTGAATGACAAAAATGGGACTATGCGGTTACAGTGAGCACTTTGTTATGAAATAAAACTTATGTATGTGTTAAAAGAATCTGTCATGCTCATACAAATTTATAACCATACAAGGTAACTCCAATGACTGAAAATAAAGGCTTTGCCCATATTGGTCAGGGTTATCAGCTCTCAAAATGGGAAATAAGCTCACACACTGCGCACCTCCACATTACATCAGTGTACAGTGGGGGTATTAAATGGATCATATTACCTTTTCTTTCTTTGTTCTTTTCTTTTTATACATGTAAGATAACTTATTACTTTACTCACACACACACACACACACACACACACACACACACACACACACACACACACACCTCTCTCTCTCTCTCTCTCTCTCTCTCTCTCTCTCTCTTCATTGTTACTGTCAGTTAGAATGTTTGACTATGTTGATGGAGCCACATCACCACCTCTGTTATTGCTGCTTCATTACTGTTAAAGTGAATTCCTCAAAGGTGTTCTTCAAGTTTTGGAAACACATCAAAATCAGATGGGGCCAAGATGGGACTGTATGGAGGATGATCAACCCAAGGAATCAAGATTGTTGCAGATGTCACAGGGCTTTTGTATGGTCTGGCATGTCCTACTGAAGGAGAGAGTGCTCCATAACAAGATGAACTCTCCAAATTCAAAACTCGATTACTGCACACTGTTTCTCGTGCACCAACATAGTTCTGTTACACACGGCCATATTATATGTTACAATTCAGAGGTCTCTATCAGCAGAGGACTCCAATGGGCATGAAGAATAAAAATGTAGAATGTTAATAACATTTGTTTTATATAAAAAGCTTTAAAAGTTTTCACATAAAAAATTCAGAGCATTACTTTTCAGCACATCTTCGTAATAAAAAACTGGGGACTGCATTCTTTAATGTCAGTGACAAAAAAATGATTAAGATTGAGGTCACAATTATATACTGACAAGGGAACATTTCCAAGTGTCAATTAACGATCTTGATGAAACTTGGCAGGTGTGTAGAGGGGCAAAGTAATGCAACACACATATTTTTGTTTATGCACAATTTCACTTTTAAGGGTAAATCATTCCCTCATAGGTAATTTGGAAAATTAAATTTAGATGGAGTAGCTGTGAAACAATGAAATATAAAAAATGTGTATCATGTAAAAGTTGAAATGTAACTAACATTCCTGAAAACTGTACAATCAACTTTTGAAAATAATTGAAAATTTGCAACAACCAATTGTTAACAAACTTAGAAAATGGAAACTATTGTTACAACATATATTAAAGAAGATTTCACACCACATACATCCACATGTAATAAAGCTGGTTTCTGTAAAATCATTTGTGGAAACTAAGTTGTACAAAATGTGCTGTCAGAGTCTGTGCAATGTGCCTAATCAAAGTATCGAAAAGCTCATTATTAGTCTAATTACTTGTCTTACTTATTTTGGTTTATGTTTAGTTGCTACATTAATTTGTAATTTTTTTTTCACTTTTTAGTTTACTGTTTCACTTATGTGTATTTTGTTAGCTGCAAATAATAAGAACCCATTATTATGATATAAAATTTTTACAATAGTAAAAATCAGTAAAGAAATGCTTACAACACAACACTTTTTTACACCATGGACACGAAACGTCAAATATCATTTGACTTGTTCAGACATCAGCTTATCAGATTTTGATGCCTTCACAAGAACATTTGGGGTTTCACAAAGAGGTACTTGAATTCTCAATCCAAACTCTCCATTTTTTTTATTTTTTAACTATGAAAAGGGAGTATGCCAATTTGCCAGCTGCAGAGACTGATGGCTGAAATGTGTAGGTGAAGTTCTCTTTGTTGTGCATCTCAGTAGGCACTTGAAGAGAAGATCTCACGAACTGTCAAACAGCACATGTACTGTCAGCAAATGCCTCCCTGTTGGGATGATACATTCAAGTACATACTGCTCAGCACACTATCCACTGACAACAGTCACTGTGACAAGTTCTTTATGATATGATGACACTGATTTCAGTTCTTGTTTCATACATTAATAGCTTTTTCAGAAGACTGTTATTTGAAGATTACAAAAGAATTGCAACGTGTGGTAATACGTCCTAGTACCACCTCCAGGGGCCAGCTCTGTCCAGCACCACTCAGCAGCCACAGCCCAGAGATGCTGCAGTTTGTGGCCTGCAGTCTCCCAAGGTTTGCCAACTACCAGTTCATGGGGTTCAAGGCTATACTGATAGCTGGTGGCACCATAGACCATGTCACAAGTCTGCCAGGATCTGCTCATGCTAGTGTGTTCTCAATGGTGCCTCTCTTATATAATCTGGCACTGACAACTCTGCAGCATTCTCGTCTGTCACTTGCTACTACTGCAGAACTGTATGTCACTGCCTGACTTCTGGACCTTGCTACATTCTTCAGGACCCCTCTCTTCCAGAGTGCTCTTTGGATTAATAAGCACTGCATGAATTTCTGGACATGTCCATCAACACTGACATTTTTTTCAGATTCTTTTCACACTGCCTGTACTTGTTAGTATTCACCGAACCTGAGGTATTGAACAAACTTGTTCTTGAACTGATGCAAGACTTTGTATTGTGTATAAAGTACATCTATTTACAAATAGGTAAGATGCCAACTGTTTTAACCAAGTTAATATTTGCCAAATGCTAAATGATCATTTCAGCAGTACAGAATTCCATGAGAGTTCTAATAGTTTGCAGGAAGGAATCGAAAGACACCACTGTAGCCGTGACCTGTCACAGCATGGATGGGATTTGACTATTAAGGAAGAAGATAAGGGCCTATGGTTCGATGGATTGGAGATCCATGATACCATAATGACCGATGATGATTGTGTATTTGAAACACAGAGCACTTCATCCCATGCAATGTTCTTTCTACTGAAAGCAAGTTAAATTCGAATCTAATAAATATGTGGTTGAATTCTGTAAAAATGGAAGGAAGGGAAAAATGTCACTTTCATCCATCCAAAGCTAGGTATGTGAAACAGCTATATCACTGGGAAAACTATGTTCTTCATGATGACTCATAACATAAGATGAAGGTAACACTGCTCGATTTTACAAAGAGTGCTAGAGGCTATGGATCATCAACTGGTTATCCATGATTCTGAGCTTCAAAAGTGGGTCTTGCAAATGAGCAGTGAAATAAAGTTATATAATTTCAAGGAAAGCCCCAAATGGCTTTTGAATTTTAGAAAGGCCCTTGGAATTTTATCTAGGAAAATAAAGTTTATGGCTAGACATTATATAAATTATAAAAATGATCTTGACAAGGTGAATTTACGATTTGTAGAGCAAGTTAAGGGGCACATCTGCATTTTGGGACCTGAATATATGGACAATTCTTATAGGAGTGGATTCAACCTGGAATTGCACTCTGGATGTATTTTGTTTCAAAAGGGTGCAAAGAAGTTTGAATCCATGGCACAGTCATTGTCATCAGTTACAGTTATGTGACTCAGCAGCTGCTGCTGCTGGCAATCTGCTTATCCCCTTTGTCATAATTTTAAAAGAAAGTAATCAAGAGTTTGCACTGAGAATTAGAGAACCTCTTTTTGAAGACCCAAACTTTCCTTTGGCGGTACTGAAATCTGGTAAACTAATGTCTGACAATGTTAAAAGATACTTGACAGAAGTTTTCTTTCCCAATGTGGGAGGAAAGTCTGTGTGATTGTTAGATATGTGGGGTGGTCAGTACGAAACAATTGTTTGGAATGTCGTATGTGGAAAAGGAAGTTGTTTACCTGGTGATCGCAAAAGGCTTGATGGTGCAGGTACAGCAGTTGGCTATATACAGCTTTCAATGTTGGAAGAAATTTGTGCGAAGATTTTCAGATCTAGCGCTTTGCTTGATTATGGTGTCAGTCTCCACATGAGAAGCAATATAATCAAGTTGCAGTCATCAGTATGTAGTCAATTCTCTTCACCGAGGTTTTCTAATGTACTGCAATATCCCTGGTACAAATCAGGATATTGAGGAAGTCACCAACCACAATTTGCAACATCTGCTGACTTTTGTTTTTACTGTCTCATCCATTGTATGTATTATGTAAAGAAATGTCATTCATTTTCTGTGCATGGTGTACAAAAATGTTACATTTTAAGCATTTCTTTGTAGATTATCATTATTGTAATAATTTTGTATTAACGTGATGAATTACTTTCTATTTTCTATTAATAGAATACACATATGTCAAACATTAAAAAAACATAAAAATAATAATTTACATAATACAACAAAATATGTACAACAAATAATTAGAGCAATATTGTATATTTAGATATTTCAATTAGGTATGTGACAATATTAGAGAAGTAAAGTTGCTACTCACCATATAGCAGTGATGCTGAGTCATGATACGCACAAAAAAAAGATTCACACAATTATAGCTTTCGGCCATTAAGGCCTTTGTCAGCAATAGGCAGGCGCGCGCGCGCGCACACACACACACACACACACACACACACACACACACACACACACACACACACACACACACACACGTCTGAAGTCTCAGACAAGTGAAACCACATTGCGAGCAGCAGCACCAGTGCATGATGGGAGTGGTGACTGGGTGGGGGTAAGGAGGAGGCTGGGGCAGGGAGGGGGAGGGATAGTGTGGTTGGGGTGGTGGACAGTGAAGTGCTGGAGTTTAGACGGAGGGCAGGAGAGAAGCTGGGGAGGGGGGTTAAGTAGCAGAAAGGAGAGAATTAAAAAGAAATAAGACTGGGTGTGGTGATGAAATGGCAGCTGTGTAGTGCTGGAATGGGAACAGGGAGTGGCCAGATGTGTGAGGACAATGGCTAACAAAGGTTGAGACCAGGAGGGTTACAGGAACGTAGGATGTATTGAAGGGAAAATTCCCACCTGCGCAATTCAGAAAAGCTGGTGTTGGTGGGAAGGATCCATATGGCACAGACTGTGAAGCAGTCATTGTGATGAGGGATATCATGTTTGGCAGCGTGTTCAGCAACAGGGCGATACAATTGTTTTTTGGCCACAGTTTACCACTGGCCATTGTTGGTGGCCATTCGTGTGGACAGACAGATTGTTGGTTGTCATGCCTATATAGAATGCAGCACAGTGGTTGCAGCCTAGCTTGTAAATCGCATGACTGGTTTCACAAGTAGCCCTGCCTTTGACAGGATAGGTGATGTTAGTGACCGGACTGGAGTAGGTGGTGGTAGGAGAATGTATGGGGCAGATCTCGCATCTAAGTCTATTACAGGGGTATGAGTCATGAGGTAATGGATTGGGAGCAGGGTTTGTGTCAGGATGGACGAGTACACTGTGTAGGTCCAGTGGACGGCGGAATACCACGGTAGGAGGGGTGGAAAGGATAGTGGGCAGGACATTTCTCATTTCAGGGCACAACAAGGGGTAATCGAAACCCTGGCAGAGAATGTAATTCAGTACCTCCAGTCCCGGATGGTACTAAGTTACAAGGGGAATGCTCCTCTGTGGCTGGACTGTGGGACTTTGGGAGGTGGTGGGAGACTGGAAAGATAAGGCACAAGTGATTTGTTTTTGTACAAGGTTGGGAGGATAATTGCCTGCAGTGGAGGCTTCAGTGAGACCCTTGGGATATTTTGAGAGGGACTGCTTGTCACTGCAGATGTGATGACCATGGGTGGCTAGGCTGTAAGGAAGGGACTTCTTGGTATGGAAGGGATGACAGCTGTCGAAGTGGGGGTACTGCTGGTGGTTACAGGGTTTGATATGGACAGAGGTACTGATGTAGACATCTCTGAGGTGGAGGTCAACATCTAGGAAGGTGGCTTTTTGGGTTGAGTAAAACAAGGTGAAGCAAATGGAGGAGAAGTTGTTGAGGTTGTGGAGGAATGTGGTTAGTGTGTCCTCACCTTCAATCCAGAGAGCAAAGATGCCAATGAATCTGAATCAGGTGAGGTGTTTAAGATTCTGGGTTTTTAGGAAGGATTCCTCTAGATGGCCCTTGAATAGGTTGGCATAGGATGGTGCTATGCACTATTCTCTCCTTTCTGCTACAACTCTCCCTCCCCACCTCCTTTCCCACCCTCCGCCTAAATTGCAGCACTTCACTGTCCACCACCCCCCTATACTATCCCTCCCCCTCCCCGCCTCCTCCTTACCCCCACCCAGTTGCCACTCCCAGCACGCACTGGTGCTGCTGCTCACTGTGTGGTTTCAGTTGTCTGAAACTGCAGACGTGTGCAAGTTAAGTTTGCGTGAGTGTATGTGTGCCTATTGCTGACAAAGGCCTTAATGGCTGAGAGCTATAATTGTGTGAATCTTTTTGTTGTGCCTATCATGACTCAGCATCTCCACTATATGGTGAGTAGCAATTTTCCTTCTCTAATATTGTTACATTCCATCCTAGATTTTCCATTGTTTGATTTCAATTAGGTATGTTACATATATGTCAACAGCACGTTTTGTACACCTTATTTTGCAAAAATGGTATTACAGGAACCAGCATTATAATCACACATGTATGTATCTAGTGTGAAAGCTTCTGTAATTTACGTTGTAACAAAAGCTTCCATTTTCCAAAATTCATTAATGGTAGTGGGGTAATTTGCAAAAATCAATTTTTTTCAAAAGTTGGTTATACAGTTTTCAAGAAAGTTAGTTACATTTCATCTTTTATATGAAACCTCATTTTTTTATATATTTCATGATCTCAAAGCTATTACTTGTGAACCTAATATGCAAAATTACCTTTTGGGCTGCCAATCATAAAATCCGTAAGAGTTGAAGTAATTATTTCTTAAAATGAAAGCACTAGCTGGTTTCAGGATGTATGTCCCATCTTCAGGTGCATATTAAAATGTGAGACCCCAAAGGAGGCATAGTTAAAATTAGGATGAAGATGGGACATATGTCCTGAAACCAGGTAATGCTTACCTTTTTAAATATAATTAAGTTTCTCAACTGTAGTGGATTTTACCATTGATAATTAATAACAGCTGTGGATGTCTCGTGAAGAGAAACATCATTCGGGGTCCATTTTACCCCTTAAAAGTGAAACGTGGCACAAATAGAAAAATATGTATTGCATTATTTGGCCCCTCTACACACCTAACAAGTTTAATCAAGATCATACATTGACACATATGAATGTTTCCTTCTGAACTACAATATTAGCTGCTTTTTCTCAAAGTTGATTGAACCTGCTTATGAGAAGAAGTCCAAGAGGAAGAAATGTAACATCTGGCAACTGTGATAGGACTAAAATGAAATTAATGTAGAAAAAACGAGAAATCAAGAAAAGTAATGTTTCTCTAATAATAGCCTCCATATCATAACAGCCAAGGAATAATGATTGGAGCCAGTGTATTTCAGGGAAGACTGATAACTGTGACAGCATTGGGTGCCAAGAATTATCCTGCACTTGCTGGAGCACTGTTTCAAGGTCAAGAATGTCATAGCTATCATAAACTGGCACTAGTACAGATGCTGTAGTTGAAAGTTCTCACTGCTACAGAAGTAGGCGACGATGCAACGATAATCATTGTGAGAGTGAATGCTGTTTTTCAATGTGCAGTAGTGGCGGGTTGATGCTGCCAACATTGTTGCTGTGGAAGTAGACGATGTGCCAACTATGACCAGATGCAAGGGGATTCTAAAGGTGAACAAAGTCAGACAGAATTACTGGTCAGTGTGTTTGTGAAACTTTGTAAGTGGAAGAATAGCAAAAAAGGACAAAAAAGTATTTCTCTGTCAAAAAGTTAAACATCATGGATAAGATTAAAAATCCTCGTAATGATATTGATGAAATAAAAAAAGAAAGGAGATTTTAATGATTTCAGCAAAGAATTATGCCTGCAGATATCAAATCAAAATAAAGAGTTTAATCTTAGAAGGGACAATTTAAATAAAGAACTAAATAGTCAAAATTAAAGCAACCCCTGGTTTCAACTAACCCAGGAAAATCTGAACATCACTTAACCAGATAGGATATCACTTAAGCAGATAAGAACCCAACACAGCAGATGTCAGTTTTGGAAGCACAAATGGAAGATTGCTGATAGCCCTTTCTGTGACTGTGCAGATGTACCTCAAACCATCAGCCACATCAAACATTATAGACTGCCCACTTCAAAGGTTCAATGGAGGAAATCCATCAGGCCAGACAGGAAGCTGTGGAGTGGTTAAGGACATACATATATATTTTGCACAGATTTCCAGGTTATTGTTAAGTGCTTAACGGTTTTTATGTTGCAGGGGCTATTGCTGCGTACTGAAATATGTACTATTAAATTTATGTATGGCTCAACTGGCAGCCATAGAGGTGGCACACACAAGTAATGTGAGCAGGGGACTCAATGTAGCATTAATGCTGCTATGTGAACAGTTTCAATTTGTATATGAAGCAGCTTACTTCCATCTGCTGTTAATGTGATTGGTTTGGTTTTGAGATTTCATTGCTTACCTTTCAATTGACTTTTTTTTAATTTTGGAATTTTAAATTTATTGTAAAGTTTTACTGAAAGAATTTTAAAGTTATGAAAGCTGTTGATATTAGATTCATTGCAAGGTTTCAGATAAATTCTGAAAGAACTGTGATGGGTGTGATGGATGCAGTTATAGTACAAATTCAGGAAGCTGCTGAGAAAGTGGTAGCTTATGCTTCCAGCATACCCTTCAAGTCCAAGATGAACTACTCTACAACTGAGAAAGAGTGCCTTCCAGTTGTCTGGGTGTTCAACAAGTTCTGACCATATTTATCTCGCAAATCATTCACCGCTGTGATGGATCCCCATTCTGTATGGTTGTTGACTAACCTGAAGAAACTGTCGAGTTGATGGAGAGATGTATACAAAGGCTTAAATAGTACATCAGAACAGTGAACAAAAGTGAACACACACATAAGGACACCAACTGCCTTTCAAGAAATCCTTTGGCAGAACATAGCAGTGTACATGAAAACTGCCATCACTGCACTGAACGATATTGCTGCTAAACATAGGGAAGATTCAGCATTGCTGAAGAATGAAGAACTGACCAAAGGATGATTCCAATTAACAAACAGAGCATTGTATATCTGAAATGGTTGCTTGTCTTCCCTGCTCATCTATGACCAGCTATCTTAGAAGTATTTCCATAACACTCCAACATCTGGCCACTAAGGCTTTGGGAAAACTCAAGACAGAAGCAGACACAGGTATAATCAGCCAGGTCTCTACTGATCCATTAAACACTATGCAAGCCACTTTAAAAAATGCCCATGACAGAAGCTCATGGCACAATTACCTCCTGGGCAGCTGATACCAATCCTAATCGCAGGCACACATTCCATCAGGCTGCAATCAACCTCTTTCGGAGGTTCACTAAGTCGACAAACAGGAATCGATGGTTAATAATCTGCACAGACTACTGCACCCACTACACTGTACCGAACCTGTGCCTACTGCCGAAGTTCCAGAAATTGTGAGGTTCTTGTAAAAGACATTATTTTGAAGCATGATGCACCGCTATGATGATCTCTGATTGAGGAAAAGTTTGTCACCTGGGCCTAGTAACAGAGGTAACTTTGTGTTGCAATATCAACCAGACGACTACTCTACTACGTACCATCCACAGACAAACGGTCTCACAGAATGCTTTAATAAGAAGTAAGGATATGATGTCTCAATGTACAGTGATGGCAAACAGATAGTCGTCGTGAATGCTATCTATACTTGTTGCAGGACATTCTCGTGAATTACACACTAATATTCTTAGGCACACTTCAAGAACTGGCAATGAAATATGTCATCAAGAAATTACAATTTGGTAACAGCAGTATTCGTATGCAAAACAACGTCCATCATGATAGTCATATACCACAGAGAAGAAAGACACTACAGACTTTACACTATTATTTCTGCTCCACACTTGCAAGGCCAGAATGACCATGAATACAATGTTCCTGTTAAGCCGTTGCACACGGACTGTGCTGTCGAATTTCAACTTTGAGCGTGCCGAGTTCGATGTGCTGCTGAATGTTCAGAAATGATGCGACTTGTGCATACGGTATGTGTGCCCCTGTGTGGTATATGAAATCACGACACACTCCAGTGGCAGTTTGGGGCTGTTTCTAGTTCGTAAATCACACTGTTTACTAAATGAGCACAAGTAAAATTCCCACGCTAGCTCTATTAAAAGGCATGTTTACTCCATTGTCCATAAGCTAGTCACATTGTTATATATCTAATATGCACAAATAAAAACTTGAAAAGTAAGTACCATGTCCAATCAATAAGGACAAAGGCTTACAGAAGTTCCATTACAAACAGTGCAAAACAAATTTGCACTCCTCCACATAAGATAAACATTATTTCACCATTCCCACATTTTAGTAAAACCCCAAGGTCAGTCTTACCTGATCACTGTTCCTACCCAGTAGCAGAATCTTTGCAACATGTGAATTACGAACCGTAAAATAAAAAGGAGCAAAATATCTTTACACAAGTAGCGCAAAATGTCCTGTAGATTAAGCCAACTGAACAATCTCACTTTAACTAATAATAAAGCATCAGAACCCAATAAAAATGCAAATGTTAGGAAAAAGATTTAAACATTGTGTGGTGAGGCTGGGCCTTTGAGATTTCCGTGTGCTGTGTGGGCTGCAAATTAGAATTCACCTACCTCAGAACGGCGTCTGCTCGAGGTCCCTCCACTCAGCAATGTAGATACTTACAAGATTATGTAAAAGCAGCATTGATAAAAACACCATCTAATTCCTACAATTAATGAGGCCACGCAACTCTAGTAATGAAATGAAGTCCTGTAGAAAAACTGTCATTAAAAAATTTATCAGGCAGTAAGAAAATGATCAGCTTCTGAAAAATAATGTCCAAATTTTCCACACAAAAAGTTTTATTTTGCCCATCTAGCCAAAGAAACGGTACTATTCAGTCCACATTTAAACTATTGGGTATTTTCTTCACATTCACAATTTGTACACTCATTTCACACGCACAGCAGCCAGAAATCTGTACAAACCCGAACCGAATTAAACAATGTTCTCACAGTCATTAATTTCACTACTAACACGAGTTATCGCATATGGTCCTTCTTGCAGATTTCTCAAAAAAGAAACTGCTTGCCAAAAACTGCTCAGTGGTTGAATACTGCAACATTGCCACGCGGATACTATGAAGGCCAAATTTCACATACGAATATCTGTCCAACTAAACAGTTCGAGCACTTCCAAACTTCACAAAACCCTTCGTAACTACATCAGCATTAGTCACGCCACATATCAAATGCGAGGAACTCAATATTCCTTTATTTTACACATTATTTTGATTCGCATAAGTATCATGACCGTCTGCACGCAAAGCTAGCAAGACTCCTTTCTTGTGGCCTCACTTCCAGTATAACTATCACGTAACAAGTGGGAACTGTCTCAATTCTGATTGGCTGATCATACCGTTTGCCAATAAGAATGCTCGCACATGATCATACTCACGCAAAAACTGGCCTGCATCAATCCTTATACATAGACGCATTTGCATCATTTTGACATACAAATATTAAAGTAATCTTTAATAAACGAAAACTAAAACACAATAATTCTGAAAATATTCTTTAGATACAGATTATACTCTGTCTGACTTTCTGGCTGCTCTGTTACAATAGCAATCACACCTAGACATACATCATCAGCAAAGAGTGTAAATTCCCTATGAACATTTTCCCACGACAGGCTTGCATAACTCTTGCAGGTTACATAAGACGGTATGTAATGCAACATTAAAATTTTGATGAATGGACCACCTACACACACTCATTCACTCACATATACTCCCACAACAATCTTGGACACCAGTAATAATTTTGTCTGATTTTTATATTATGAAAACGAAAAATTATTACAGTTTTAATATGAAAATTTCAATCAATTAATTCTGCACCCTGCGAGTTCTGTTTATGTTTTTAGATAATACCAAAGGACAAACTAATATATTTCCTAACTGAATTTAGTTTCCAAAGTGTCGGTTTTTTACTTTTTTAGCAATTCTTTTTTTTTTTTTTGTCTCTCAAACTATGATAGTTATAAAGCTGAAATTTGAATACAATCTTCTCCTGAATGTCAAAAGGTGGTGTATCAATCTTGACAATTATTGAATAATATTTAATATCATTTATTTAGGTTCTTATAGGTGGTGAATGTACGTGTCCAGTAAGAGACATTGGATAGTTTTCTCACAGCTATGTCAGCCGCCAAAGTTACATGAAGCTAGCTATCCTAAAACAAATGTTCACTCAGAACAAACTTGAGATGCTACATTTGCAAGACGCAAACCACCACCCTATCACGCATCTCAATAAGGATCAGTGACATTATTCACTACGCTAAACCAAGAACACACTGTCAATAGCCAATCCTAGCATGCTGCCACTTGCTAAAAGCTTTAATCATAACTGTGTTACCAACTGAAATTTAATTATAACAAATTGTAGCAAGAACAATGCATTTTTGGTGGATCCTCAGTGTGTTGTTGCCTTCAAATAGAATACTCTCATAATAAGCAAGTCACAATAATTCTTTTGCCACGAACATGATGTTTCTTATTATTTTATTGCAATGAATCACACAATTAACAACGGGTTTTTGAGTGATTCTCAATTTGCTGGTGCTCAGAAATGGCATATATACCTATAGGCTTGAAATGAATGCCAATACGGTGCCTCACAACTCTGTGCTGAAGGGAGATGGCGTGCACGTGATGTATGTGGTGGTGTGCCATCTCATTGGCCAATGTTCAGACGCACGCTCAGAATATCTGACATGCTAGATAGTGCTCTGCATGTTTGGAAAGACTCCCGAACATACTATTCCACAATATGACATCAGAAACTCTGTACGCTCAATGTTTGGATGCACGGTCCGTGTGCTGATGGCTTTACAGCCAGATAATACTCGGGATGACTACGTGAAACATCACCAGGACTGAAGAAACAAGGCAGCTGGCTCACATACTGTCCCTGGACACCTGAAAATGGTGAGCTATAATGGAAAGCTTCAGTGAGATACAGCCTAAGAAAATTATTATGGACTTTTACACCTATGCTGAAAGTAGAAGACAAATGTATAGACACATCATCCTTGTCCTCCATATGAATTCCTACTGAAGTCCAGGGGCGCGGACTGAAGATGGAAGGTTCAAGGAAATTGAAGAAACAGTCAACAATTATGAAATTTAGACAGGAGGGACTATCTTCGACACTCGACATAGTGAGAGAATTACCAACACGACTGGAATGAGAGGATCCACCAATGCCACCATACAGATGACCACTGACGAGATCTGGATCCAGTGTGCTGTTGCCAGCTCCAGTGAGAATTTCTGAAATAGTGGGTTACGGTTTCTACTACAGAGGGAGCAATGCTGCGAGTAGTGCTGCTTGTAGTGTGGAAAGCCGTTAGCGCCACTGGCTGTCATGCTGAGGCTCATCAGTACAAAACTGACCACCAGCAATTTTTTTTATTTAGTATTTACAATTTCTAGATGGTTCTTGAAATTTCTTATGTTTGTATATTCTTCAATATTCCATTTTTGTATAAATAACAGTGCCCTCTGCCTGGGAGACAGTTCCGTTTTATCTGTATATTGGTCATTGCAATAAACATGTTTGCAGTGCTAAGTACTGTATTTCAATGACAATCACACTTTTGATTTGGAATCTATTGCGGTTATGACGTGACAGTACGACTTTCTCACGGCAATCATTAAAAACATATGATTACCACTTACATTGACTACTGATGAAATGTTACTTTACCTTGAAACATTACTACGTCATTTCTACACGTCCTCATGACCCTTGTGCAATGGAAAAATATGAATATGTTGCAGGGTTTAAAACAAAGAGTACACACTTTTGTTCAGTCCTTTATATACTTCTCAAATAAGTCCTCTCTAAGCTATTCGAATTTCCAGCTGATTCTATTTTCCATATTGTAAATTTTATCAACTAAAAATTAAGGACTTTTAAGCACCTTTCTTTTCTGACAGTAGTTGCACTCAATGCTGCAGTGAGGTTAAGAATAAAATAAACATGCACAAATATATGATAACTTCAATATAGTATACCTACGACAAAATTCAACAGTATCAACTTCACAGAATTAAGGCAAATTCTTCAAAAACTTACCAACAATATCTGCTTGACCTTCAATAAATGGTTTTCTTATTAAAGCAGTTAAACTAAGTATGTCACATTTTATATTCTTCTCTGCACTTTCTGTCATACAATAATCCATAAAATTAACTCCAAATGCGTGGATTTTAATGAATTTGAACTGACTTGTCAACAAGAAAAATTTATATAAGCAACAAAAAAATTAAATTAATTAAAAAATCGTAAGTATAGATAAACAGTAAATCATAATACGATTTTAAGTTCATCAGTTTTTTCCTTAATGTGGCTGTCTAATGCTTGAACTTCTTGTTTCTTTTCATAAGCCTTTTTCCTTAGTGTATTAGATTGTGAGCAGTAAGAAATGATCATCTTTTCCGCAAACCCTGAAAGGACATCAGCTAGTTTGTGCAATGAAGAAATGTCAAAATCGGGGTGCATCCCTTTCTGCTTTAAACCTTCCAATTCTTCTTTCAATTTGTGCATCCTTTCTGATAGTGTATTGGTCTTCTGCACTTGTTTTTGTTCCTCAATATAAGCCAAGTATTTTTTTCTTGCAGAGAATTAAGATTCCAACAAATCCTTCGTAATTTGTACATTTTGAACTCTCCCCCCCCCCCCCCCCCCCAAAGTATAAGGTGGTCTCTAACTTGCCACATAAAAACAAAGGATCTTTCTTTCAAATTCTTTACTTCTAGAGCCTAGCTGATTGAGAATCCACACTCAGCTTTTGCCTGACTATGTGAACAGATTAAAATCTTCTTTCAAAACTTGCAGATTTCTTTGAAACCTCTTGAAGAAATGTTCTTGAACAGGAAGTCATCTAATCTTGATATTTTAAAATCAAAATATCTACATTCTTGATACGGAATTTACTGAACAAAATCTCCACATCAAGTCAAGTCATCCTAATCAAGTGCCATACAACTTACCTTTCACATGGGCTTTTGATGCCACTTCTCTCATCACTATATCAATGTCCTTTACACAACTCTTACATTTTTCTTGTGAATGTCTTTTGATGGCACTAGCCATTGTTTATAGTCATCTTGTCGCAGCCACAGTTGGCTAAATGCACACTTTCCAGTCATATTAATCACAATTCTAAAACTACACTTGTTCTGCAGTTTTTCCACCAAGTGTGTGTTATAAGTATGGATGGCCGATAAATCACAGATTGATGCTTTTCCACAGATATTTTTTTGTCACAGGTGTAGTATTCAGTTAGGTTTCCACACCCTTTCCCACTGCTGCCAACGTATGGTATCTCCCACTACCGGCACTGCAGTAAAGGGTTTACATGTTATGGTTACTTTCATGCAATTATGGCATTTGGATTATATTTTGGGGAAAGCAGCCACTGGCTAAAAAAGTACTGTGTGTACAAAAAAGAGCCGTAAGGATCGTGTGTGGAGTCCATCCTAGAGCCACATGCAGGAATCTTTAAGAAGCTTGAAATACTTACATCCACTGCGCAATATATATTCTCTTTGATGTGCTTAATAAGGAAAGAAAAATCCATCTTTAAGCTGAATAGTGCATAACACAGTCACAATACTAGAAGGAAACATTATATCCACTATGAACAGCCAAATCTAAGTATGGTGCAGAAAGGAGTCCATTTCAGTGGTTGTAAGATTTTTAATGCCCTCCCTTCAAGAATTAAGTGTTTGGTAGATGATGATCTCTTGTTTAAAAAACCCTTAAGGCAGTTCCTATTGCAAGGATCTGTGGGAGTTGGTTTGAGGCATCCTGTGGCAATACGTACAGTTTCGTTTACGGCGACGTCAACTTGCTTAGCGTGGGCAGAGTTCCTCCAAACTGGCGCCGCATATTCCGCTGAGTATCTCAGCTGCGGAATATGCGGCACCAGTTTGGAGGAACTCTGCCCACGCTAAGCAAGTTTACGTCGCCGTAAACGAAACTGTACGTATTGCCACAGGATGCCTCAAACCAACTCCCACTGACATCATTTACCCCATCATAGGCATAGCACCACCCACTATCCGCAGACAAGTAGCCGCCGAGATCGAAAGATCAAAACAAAAGAATGATCCTCGACACCCGATGTATATGCACCGAAAACAACGTGTCCGGCTGAAATCCCGCAGGAGTTTCATGGAAACTACTGAAGAGCTCGCCACCAAGCCCGCCGCAAGGCGACTATCTCTCTGGGAAGAAATGGTGCCACACTCCACAATGGAACTACTTGAGGAGGGATCTGCAGGATTTCAACTACTTTTTACAACTTGGAGGTCACTAAACAGGCTGCGCACTGGAGTAACTGGGTGCAAATCAAACCTATTTAAATGGGGTTACAGTGATAGCGATAGGTGTGAATGCGGAGCAATACAGGACTTGGACCACCTACTGATCTGCCCAGACATGTCTATGACATGCACTAAAGATGATATTTTGAAAGTCAATGACAAAGCAATCTACGTTGCTAATTACTGGGAAGGGAAGATATAATTGGTGCATCCGGACACGGAAGAAGAAGAAGAAGAATTGCAAGGATCATTTTATGCAATAGAGGAGTTCCTGAACTACAGTGGTTAACATTTCTTGTATTGTAAACTGCAAATGTATGCCCAAATTTGTATTTGTAATACTGAATATTTTTATTGTAAACATATATTTTGCAATATTTATTTCTCTGTAACACTTATTTTTTGTAATCTTTATCTATCTCTAAAATGTATTTTTTGTTGTGGGACCTAAGTTACTGTTTTTGTTTTGTTTTATGTATTCCATAAATTCTGGCCAAAAGCTTGTAAAATTGACACGTTCCATATCCTGTGATAGTGTCACAATATGGATCACTGGAACAAGAGGTAAATAAATAAATGAATAAACATACACTAAAAGATGTCAGTTGCCAGTACTACGTGCAATCGTACCCTCATTCTATTCTACATGCCTGAGGCGGATATAGCCTTATCCCTCTCATTCTACATGTCGCACAGCTGAGCGACCCTCTTAACTGCTTCGGCCTTCAACCTTTACATGCAATCCTTTTTTCACCTTTTTAACTACGACAAGTTAATCGATTTTTAAGTTTGAATATAATTGCTAAGAGAAAAATAAGGACTATAATTAAAAAAGGACAAAATAAGCACTTATAAGGAGTTTTATACCACAGTATAAAAATTAAGTACTTTTAAGAACCAACTGATTTTTGTGATGAGTGTTGTAAAGTGGTAATTTAACATAGGGCTAGAGAGAGAGAGAGAGAGAGAGAGAGAGAGAGAGAGAGAGAGAGAGAGAGAGAGAGAGAGAGAGACCATCATTCCACTTGGGACCTGTGGAAGATACATTAGCTTATTTGTTTTAGTTGTAAATATTTGTCATGTAATATTGTTTTTCTGACATGTTCTACATCATGGAGGACCTCCTCACTACAGATCAATTGGAATGACAGTAAATCTAATCTAATCTAATCTTAAGCACTTTTAAGAAACGTGTGAACCCTGCCCAATGAAATGATTATCTAGAGTACTTCAATACCAATGCTAGCTTACTGAAAAACCCGGATTTTTTTTCCATTTCGTTTTTCATATCTCATCCTTGGTGAATGTCATCTGCACTCCTTGCGATACATTCTGAATTATACACACGACATGTTTATGCACATTTAAAGAATTGATAACGTAATTTATCATTAAGAAATTACAATTTGAAAACAGCAGTTTTCATCAGCAAAACACTAAGAAATAATTATCTTTGCAAAGAAAGTAAAGAGTGGTACAAGAAAAGGTAACAGCTCATCAGATAGCAGAGGCATCGAGCAGTCTATAGGCGCAGAAACAAGACTGAAGACAACTGGTGCTGCATCTTGACTGGAAAAATGAATTGTGTTATATAGATTGGGCAAGAGGAGAAATCATTCTGGATAGATGGAAAGGTGTCTGATGTTTGGGAGGGAGACACGGTAAGCAGATAGTATAGGAATGTGGCATAACAGAAATGGGGGAAAGTTGCATGTGGCACAGAACGAAGTGGGGAGGGGGCAGGGGGATATAACAAGAGGCCCATAGGAAGATAGAGGCGGATAGAAGCAGATAGGGGTCAACAGCTAGCACAACGAGGTCAAGAGGATTAAAGGATGAAGAACATGTTGGAATGAGAGTTCCCAAATGCGTAATTGAGATAAGCTAGTATGGTTCAAATGTAATTTATTGTTTTTTTTTATAACAAATGTAAATATTTTACAGGTATATACATTTACTAAAAACTACCCCATCAAAAGTTGACTTATTTGTCTGGTATTGCTTCCAGTCCCTGCAAACAAGGAAAGACAGTAAATATTATAAATGTATTACACAGTTTCATTTATTTCACTTCCAAGAGGCTACTTACCTTTGTTTTATAAGCATTTCCTGTTAGTCTCATATCTCTTGTATACATTAACCTTTCCCACCTGTTTGTTAGGTTACGGCGGTAAGGCTAGAAGAGAAAAATATTCCAGCTATATTATGCAAATTTAGAGATGTTTAATAATAGAGCAGACTATTTTTCTTTCTATAATGGCATAATTTACTGATTTAACAATTAAACTTTGTGTGTGTGAAATTATATGAAAAATTCTGGAATTCAAAGTTTTGTGCCTTGCACTTTAATTCCACTTCATGCCAAAGGTAAAACTTTGTGACAAACATATTTTAATCTAGTAACTTTCATATCCTGAATAACTCTTAACAACTAATATTTGATGTTGTACACATATAATACTTAAATAAAATAATCTATACTGAACTTACATATCCTTACACACAAAGTTTAGCCATATAGAATGCTTAAAATGTACTACTATCTCCCTGGTAATGTATTCATTCATTCATACACTGAATTTCGTTAAGCCCCATCAGGTATGTGGGACAAGTAAAATTATCAGTTAACAAGCAGAAACAGCCACAGCACTTCACTAAACCATACTTACAACAAATCATGACTAGTGCCAATATACTCATACAAATAACACTAACCAACAATGATATCACCGATTATGAGAATGGTGTAATTTTTTTTTTGCAACACATTAATTTCTATCTACAGAAATTCTCAGAACTGCTGTTTTCACATCATTCACAGTCTATCTAGCCAGTTTAGTAACAGGAACCCATTCCTTCTCAGTTTCTTGGTTTCCATGGACTCTACCATGTCCTCTAACATGAACACAGCTCTTGCAGCCTACATGACCCCCTCTGGAACCAAATCCTCCGCAAAAATCCTCTTGACCACCAGTTAGAGCAGTGTCTACCATATTTGGCAGACTCTTCTGTCTGCTGATTTAATGGTTGAAAAATAATTGAAAATGAACAAGGAACTATACATCAGGAATTAGTGAAGCGTAGTGGCAAGAAGAACAGGAGTTCTGGTCAGGTCAGTACAGGGTTAACAACACAAAATCAAGTGGGGATAATATAGTAGTAGGTTCAATAATGTATAAGAAAGTGGAAATGCGAGTAACTTACAATGAATAGCACAGCTAATGCATCATTACAGCCAAGGTAGACACAAAGCCAACATTCATTCACCACAGTAGTTACAGTTTACATGCCTACTACATCTGCAGAAGATGTGATTGAAAGAACGTATGATGAGATAAAAGAAATTACTCAAACAGTTCAGGGACATGAAAACTTAATTGTGATGAGGATTGATGTTCGATAGCAGGTAAAGGATGAGAAGGAAAAATAAAGGAAAACAAGGCCTTTTGCAGAGAAAAGAGAGGAGAAACCGTCTGGCAGTATGTTGTGCCGAGTACTCTTAATTTTTGGTTTAAAAATCATAAAGAGTATTGTATACATGGAAGTGACAGACATCGAAAGGTTTCAAATAAATTACCTAATGCAAAGCAAGATTCCAAAACCCAATCTTAGACTGCAGAACGTTTCCAGGGGCAGTTGTGGTCACAGACCATAATTTATTGTTTATTAATTCCAGATTAAAACTGTATAAATTACAGCAAGGTAGGGAATTACTGAGAAGGGCCAGAATAAGTTGAAAGAAGTAGATGTTGGTGTGTGTTTTAACGGAAGTATTAGGCAAAAATAGACTGAAACAGGGGTAAGAAACACAACACAAGACAAAAGGATGGCTGTGAGAGATGAAATAGTGAAAGCAGCAGAGGTTCAAATAAGCAAAAAGAGACGACGCTGTAGAAATCCTTGGACAGCACACAAGGTACTGAATCTGACGAAATATGAAGTAAGCAAACTGGAATATAGATGCCTAAATAATGAGATTAATCAATTATTGATAATATAATGTAAATGGACAGATAAAAACATCTACTCACCAAGCAGCGGCAGGGTCACGCGCGCACCTGCAAGCCACTTGGAAGCCACCTGACCAAGAGTCTCAGAACCAAATAGACCACATACTTGTAGATGCCAGACACATAAGAGCTACCTAGAATGTAAAATCTCATGAGGTGCGCATATAGGATCAGACCATTACCTTGTGGTGACAACCATACAGGATAGGATAGAAAGCCGTAACAACAGGAGAAGAGAAGCACACCACAAAATAAATGCAGATCTACTGAAGGAGGACCACATTAAAGAAAGATATGCACTTGAAGATGGAAACAAGTTTGCTTCCATAGAAGAAGACGAAGATGATAATGAAAAGTTTTGATCGAAAATCAAGGCAGGTTTAAAAGATGCTGCAAGTGAGGTACTGAAACCAACGGAGAAAAGGAGGAAGAGCAGAGGATGGTTTAATGATAGGTGCAGAGATGCAGTCACCAAGAGAAAAGCAGCAAAACAGTCATGGCTGACAAACGAACACGATGAAAGAACATGGTTGGGATGCACGGAAGCAGCTAGAGAAGCAAGACACGTCTTTCAAACAGGAATGCGAGAGTTCATAAACAGTAAAATAAAACAGGCAGAAGAAGACAGGACAGTAGGAAATACAAGATACTTTTACAGGACTGTCAGGTTCTTCAAGAAAGGATCCAACCCAAGGATTGATGTGATCAGAGGTCAAGGAGGAAAGAATCATAGATGAAATGAAAGCTATGGAGGAATGGAAAAACTACTTCGAAAACCTCCTGAATGTGGATGTAAACACCATGAGTGCTACAACAGAAAATGAAGAAGAAGAATCATATAGAGAAAACAGATATACTGTACCTTTGGGGGAGTATGAACTACCAAGCATGGAAGAGGTAAGAGCGACCATAAAACTGCTGAAGAGGAGGAAGGCACCAGGTATAGATGGCATAACTGCAGAGATGCTGAAGGAGGGAAGAGCTACTCTACAAGTGAGGTTATACCACTTAGTCTGCTTAATTTGGAAGAAGGAAAGGATCCCAGAAGAATGGAAAGAGTGTCATCTGTCCTATACTAAAGAAAGGAGACCCAATGAGATGTAGCAACGAGAGGAATCACACTACTATGTACAGCTAATTAGATCTTGAGCATGTTGTTACTGAAGCGACCAACACCACATGTCGAGAAAGTACTGGGATTCTAACAAGCAGGTTTCAGATAAGGAAAATCAACTGTAGACCATTTACATACAACAGAGCAAGTGCTAGCAAAGAGCTGGGAATTCCGCAAAAATGTTCACTGGACTTCCAAAAAGCATGTGATAGTGTGAATAGACAAGCAATATGGCAAGAACTCTAAAGGGCTCAAGTTCCCAGAAAACTCATAAAACTGACACAGATATGCACCCAGGAGACAATATGCATGGTGAAAATAAGTGGAAACATCTTAAAGAAGAGAGAGAGAGAGAGAGACCTGGTTCAGATGACAAGAACATTAATGGAGAAGGCAATGAGAGCAGGCCTGAAGTTGAATATGGATAAGACAAAATACCTCACAGTTAGCAGAGAAAATGGTGACAGACTCCTGAAGGTGGAGGACAAAGTCTTCAGAAGGGTAGAAGACTTTAAATATCTTGGGGCTATACTCAATGAAAGGAACGAGATAGACCAGGAAATTACCGCACAAATACAAGCAGGAAATAGGTCAAGGTTAGCTCTGGGAAAGCTGTTAAAAGTCCCAGCTTCTACCGATATCCTCAAAGACCAAGATTTACAAGACAATAATACAACCTGTAGCCTTATATGGAGCAGAGACCTGGACCATCACCCAAAAGATGGAAAGAAAACTTCTGACATTTAGGAATCCCTTCCTCAGACAGATTTCTGGGCCAGTGAAGGATGGAGATGGATGCAGGAAAAGAAAGAACTGAATTGCAGGAGCTATCCAAGTCAATGGACATTGTGGCAGTGATAAAAAAAAAAAAAGACTGAAGTGGCAGGGACATGTAATGCGTTGAGAAGGCCAGACCATGAGGTGGGTAGTGGACGATGACCACGGGGAAGACCACGACTCTGATGGATTGATCAGGTCAGAGAGGATATGAGTATGCTGGGGCTGTCTGAAGAAGAATACATGGACTGAGGATGCTGGAGGAGGCTGATTGCTGAGGCCAAAGACTGACTGGTTTGTGTGGCCAATTACTTCTTTCTGTAAGTAACTACTACTTTCTTCACTCCATTTCAGCCTTCTACATCTTTCATTTTCTGACTTTTCCATTTTTCACCGCCCGTCCCACCAACCTCTGTTACACACAATTCACTTAGCTTTTCACTCTTATTAACTCATGCACAATGTTTTATTAGTAATCTCTGTCTTGCATATTACCTTGTTTTCCACCTTTAAGTTCACAGGTTTTCAAATCTCGTCTCGTGCAGTCCCCAACAATCAGTCTTTCCTTCTAGTCCCATATGGTAAGTCTCCCCTGACCTGGGGTTCCCCATGATTTTTTTCTAAACTGTACTCCTTTCCCTAAACATCTCCAGCCCTTTTCCTGCACTCCTCCTCCTTCCCCTCAACTCTTCCACCAGAAGAAGGAGCCACTGGCTCCGAGAGCTTGTGACAAATCATTTTTTGTGTGTTTTCCCTGCTGCCGCTTGGTGACATTTTTTTATCTGTCCATTTACCTTATATTATAAACAATGAGATTGGTGGGAATAAGCAACTGGCAAAGCAGGAATGGCTATATGAAAAATGCAAGACAGTAGAAGCAGGCAAGACTAGATGAAAGATAGATACCATCTATATGAAAATTTAAGAGACCTTTGGAGGAAAGAGAAGAAGCTATATGAATATCAAGAGCTCGATGGTAAGCCAGTATTAATTAAAGAAGGGACAGCCAAGAGAAATATACAAAAGGGCTGTACAAGGAATTTTAACCACAAGGCAATATTCTACAAAGGGAAGAGGAAGTGGCTGAAGATGTGGGAGTTATGATACTATGAGAAAAATTTCACATGGCTCTGAAAGCCCCAAGTCAAAACAAGGACCCTGGAGTAAACACCATTCCTTCAGAATTACTGATATGCTTGGCAGAGACAAGACAACAATGACAAAACTGCCTCACTTTGTATGCAAGATACATCAGACATGCAAAATACCCTCAGACTTCAAGAACAGTAATAACTCCTGTTTCAAAGGAGGAGGTACTAACAGCTGTGAATACAGATGAACCATTACTTTAATAAATCAGGGCTGAAAAGTACTGACAGGAATTTTTTACAGAGGAATTAAAATACTGGTAGAAGCCAACCTCGGGGAAGATCAGTTTGGGTTCCAAAGAAATTTAGGAACACACAAAGCAATATTGACCCAAGACTTATAAGATAGGTTCAAGAAAGGCAAACCCATCTTTGTAGCATTTATAGATCCAGAGAAAACTTTCGACAATATTTATTGGAATATACTCTAAAACACTGAAAGTATTTAGATAAAATATAAGAAGTGAAAAGTAATATTCTACTTGTACAGAAACCACACACATGCATATGCAAGGCGAGCATCATTAGTGAAGAGAATGAGACACAGTTGTAGCCAATACCAAATGTAATTCACACAGTTTCCTTCATTGCTTACTCGGTGTACAAAGGAGAAGTTTGGAAAGGGAATTAAAAGTTGATGGAGAAGTAATAAAAACTTTGCATTTTACTGATTTTTTTAATTCTGGCAGGGCTTGGAAGAGCAGATAATGGAACTGACAGGGTCTTGAAAATGAGTTACACGATGATTATTAACAAAGTACAACTAGGGTAACAAAATGCAGCTGAATCTGGTGGTGATGTTAGAATTAGATACAAAAAGGTGGGGCAAAAAGTAATCTATGAGTTTTTTAATTAGGGCAGCAAACTAAATGACAATGGCCAAAGTGGAGTGGATATTAAATGATGACTGGCAATAGCAAGAAAAGTTTCTGAAAACGAGAAATTTATTAACATCAAATATAAATTTAATAGATAGGAAATCTTGCAGCCTTGTATGAAAGTAAAATATGGGCAATAAACTGTTCAGTCAAGATGACAATAGAACCCTTTGAAATATGGTGCTACAGAAGAATATTGGAACTTAGATGGGTAGATGGAATAACTAATGAGGTGGTGGCTGTTGTTGGTGCCGCTATTCTCAGTCCTAAGATTAGTTTGACACAGCTCTCCACCCTATTATATCCAGTGTAAGAATCTCATCTATGAATAACTACTGCAACCTCCATCTATTTGAGGAGGTACTGACCCGAATTACAGAAAAAATAAATCTGTGGCACAAACTGATTAAATGAAGTAACACATTCTCAAGCAGCAAGGAATCATCAATTGGGCAATGTCAGCAGGGGGGGGGGGGGGGGGTAAAAATTGTAAAGGGAGACTAAGGCTGTAATAGAATAAGCAGGTTCAATGGATGTAGGTTGCCACAGTTATTCAGAGTTCAAGAGGCTTGCACTGTATAGACTAGTATGAAGAGCTGCAGCAAACCAGTCTTTAGACTGAAGAACACATAGACAGACAGACACTGTAAAACTCTTCATAAGTAACATTCAACTCCAATTCTATGGTCACCCATAATTAGCTTGCAATGTAATGCAAAATTAAAATATGAGAGGAATTGCATATAAATCTTCATATAATGTGAAAAAAATTATATTACACCGGATTTAACTGTAAAAAGTCAGTATCAACTAATGTGGACTGCACATCACAGCAAAATATTATTAATACAGCAACACTTAAATTCCTGAGTGGGAAGTGTGCACTGATTGGAATTTACCAACTGTTAAGTTCTAATAAAGAAATTATCTTCCTGGAAGTTTTTGTGTTAACTGGATAAAAGCCTGTGTGAATTCCCAAATATAGTAACAGCAGGGGACTGTAGAACAGATTTGCTGAAAGTCAGTGGGTACACAAAAAAAACACAGACTTCAGACAGCGTATTAGCTAGAAGTGTATAAAACTGTTTCAAACTTCTTGTACAGCCTTGGAGTTTATTGGTAAATTTAGTAATATTAAAGAAAGGGGTATTTATAAAATGCTTGAAAATGAACAACATAAAGGTAGTACATTACAAAGTGTTAAGAATAGAATTTTAAAATTATTAAATAAAAATAATATGTTACATTGAAATTGGTTTTAAAAGGTGGAGATTTACTTGCTCACCACACAGTTTCATAATACAAGTCACCAGAGTCCTGAAAATTTAAGTGTCTGTGGCATATTTTTTTATGTAAGTCAAAGTCTGTGATTTTTTATGTTATAGTATTACCATATCGAAACTGCAATGTAGTGGCATAGCAGAGTAGACCAGCAATACTATAAAATCATTAGTTACAAACAGAAGGCAAATTTTGGAAATGAAACCAATACAATTATACTGTAAGAAGCATTAGGAGAGTGGTCTGGTTGGTTTGTGGGATTAAAGGAACCAGACTGCAACGGTCATCGGTCCCTTGTTCCAAAACTTAAAAACTACCACACAGAGTAAAAAATGGATAATAGAGACAACAGACAACACAGGACAAGAAAAACTCAGACAAAGAACAGACATAACAAATTAAAATCACATGGAGTGTGGCAGTGGTTGGCCGACCATAGAATAAAAAGGGAAAAGCCAACCACCGAGAACACATTAAAAACTCAGTTTAAAACTGTAGGCCAAAGGCCACAATCAACACAAAACAATAAAATAAAACATAAACACTCATATTAAATGATAAAAACCCCCTGCCCGAATAAAACGTAGAACTAAGCCAGCCATAGCAGGGTCATCAGTTAAAAGGGCAGGGAGCGTATCAGGCAGTGCAAATGTCCGCCTGACCACAGCTAAAAGGGGGCAGGCCAACAAAATGTGAACCACTGTCAAAGCCGCCCCGCAGCGACACAGAGGAGGGTCCTCCCGACGCAGTAAGTAACTGTGTCAGCCGGGAGGGGCCAATGCGGAGCCAACAAAGGACGACTGAGTCCCTGCGGTTGGCTCGCATGGATGACCGCCACACAGTCGTCGTCTCCTTAATGGCACGGAGTTTATTGGGCGTGATCCGATCGCGCCATTCAGCGTCCCAAAGCGCAAAAACTTTTCGGCGGAGGACCGCTCGCAAATCAATCTCTGGGAGGCCAACATCCAGAGATGATTGCCTGGTGGCCTCTTTCGCCAGGCGGTCAACATGTTCATTGCCCGGGATACCGACATGACCAGGGGTCCACACAAAGACCACAGAGCGGCCGCAACGGGCAAGAGTATGCAGGGACTCCTCGATAGCCATCACCAGATGAGAACGAGGGAAATACTGGTCGAGAGCTCGTAAACCGCTCAGGGAATCGCTACAGATCACGAAGGACTCACCTGAGCAGGAGCGGATATACTCTAGGGCTCGAAAGATGGCAACCAGCTCAGCAGTGTAAACACTGCAGCCAGCCAGCAAGGAACGTTGTTCGGAATGGTCCCGTAGAGTTAGCGCATAACCGACACGACCAGCAACCATTGAACCGTCAGTGTGAACAATGTCAGAGCCCTGATACGTGGCCAGGATGTAATAAAAGCGGCGGCGGAAGGCTTCTGGAGGGACGGAGTCCTTCGGGCCCTGTGCCAAGTCGAGCCAAAGGCAAGGGCGAGGAACACACCATGGGGGTGTACGCAAAGTGGCCCGAAAAGGAGGTGGAACAGTGAAAACCCTAAGCCCGGAGAGAAGCTCTTTAACGTGGACCGCGATCGTGGGAACAGTTTGGATGCCCGGGCAAGCTAAAAACATGGCCAGTAAATTTTGGCACCTGAACCGCAATGGAGGGACACCTGCCTCCGCAAGTATGCTGCCCACTGGGCTGGTCCAGAAAGCACTAGTGGCAAGGCGTATTCCGCTGTGTAGGATTGGGTCCAGTACCCACAGCACAGATGGGGATGCTGAGCCATAAGCCAGACTCCCATAATCCAGACGAGACTGGAGTAACGCCTGGTAGAGCCGTAACAGGGTAGATCGGTCTGCGCTCCAGCGGGTGTGGCTCAAGCATCTCAGAGCATTTAGATGCCGCCAACACGCCTGTTTAAGCTGCCGAATATGAGGCAGCCAAGTCAGCCGGGCATCAAAAACTACACCCAAAAACCTGTGGGTCTCCACCACAGCAAGGAGTTCGTCAGCAAGATAAAGCCGCGGCTCAGGATGGACTGTTCGGCGCCGGCAGAAATGCATAACGCGGGTCTTGGCAGCCAAAAACTGAAAACCATGCGCTACAACCCAAAACTGCACCTTGTGGATAGCGCCCTGTAGCTGACGTTCAACAGCTGCAATGCCAGTAGAGCGGTAGTAAAGGCAGAAGTCGTCAGCATACAGGGAAGCGGAGACAGAATTTCCCACCATCGCAGCGAATCCGTTTATTGCGATTAAAAACAGGCAGACACTGAGGACAGATCCCTGTGGTACCCTGTTCTCCTGGACTCGGGAGGAACTATGGGAGGCCGCGACTTGCACGCTGAAGGTACCATACGACAGAAAATTTCGGATAAAGATCGGCAGAGGGCCCCGAAGACCCCATCGATGAAGCGTAGAAAGTATGTGATGACGCCATGTCGTATCATACGCCTTCCGCATGTCGAAAAAGACAGCGACCAGGTGCTGACGGCGGGCAAAGGCAGTACGGATGGCCGACTCCAGACTCACCAGATTGTCTGTGGCGGAGCGGCCTTTACAGAACCCACCCTGAGACGGAGCCAGAAGGCCCC
This sequence comes from Schistocerca piceifrons, assembly GCF_021461385.2. Classification (NCBI taxonomy): domain Eukaryota; kingdom Metazoa; phylum Arthropoda; class Insecta; order Orthoptera; family Acrididae; genus Schistocerca; species Schistocerca piceifrons. Next base: position 878,163,585 of record NC_060140.1, read on the forward strand.
TAGACTCCAGTACCCAATTCAAGCACCGGCTCACCATCCGTTCGAGAAGCTTGCAAAGAACGTTGGTGAGGCTAATGGGGCGGTAGCTGTCCACCTGGGAAGGGCTCTTGCCTGGTTTCAAAACGGGGATGGTTGGTTGGTTGGTTGGTTTAAGGATCAAAGGGACCAAACTGCGGAGGTCATCGGTCCCTTTTTCCAAAATACAAAAATACCCACAGATAATAAAAAATGTTCAACGGAATAGGAGACAGACGACACAGAACAAAAGAAACAGACAAGGACCAGACAAAACGAAATAGAATCACACTTAGTGTGACGGTGGTTGGCCGACCATAGGAACAAAAAAATGGAAAAGCTAACCACCGAAAACACATTAAAAACTTAGTTTAAAACCGTAGGCCAAAGGCCACAATCAACACAAAACAAGAAAATAAAACAGAAACACTCAGATTAAAGACTAAAAGCTCCCTGCCCTAATAAAACGTAAAACTAAGGCAGCCATAACAGGGTCATCAGATAAAACGGCAGGGAGCGTATCAGGCAGCGCAAATGTCTGCCTGACCACAGCTAAAAGGGGGCAGGCCAACAGAATGTGGGCCACTGTCAAAGCCGCCCCGCAGCGACAGACAGGAGGGTCCTCCCGGCGCAGTAAATAACTGTGTGATAGCCGGGAGTGGCCAATGCGGAGCCGACAAAGGACGACTGAGTCACTGCGGTTGGCTCGCATGGATGACCGCCACACAGTCGTCGTCTCCTTAATGGCACGGAGTTTATTGGGTGTGATCCGATCGCGCCATTCAGCGTCCCAAAGCGCAAAAACATTTCGGCGGAGGACTGCCCGCAAATCAGTCTCTGGGATGCCAACATCCAGAGATGGTTTACACGTGGCCTCTTTCGCCAGGCTGTCAACATGTTCATTGCCCGGGATACCGACATGACCGGGGGTCCACACAAAGACCACAGAGCAGCCGCAACGCGCAAGAGTATGCAGGGACTCATGGACAGCCATCACCAGACGAGAACGAGGAAAACACTGGTCGAGAGCTCGTAAACCGCTCAGGGAATCGCTACAGATCATGAAGGACTCACCTGAGCAGGAGCGGATATACGCTAGGGCTCGAAAGATGGCGACTAGCTCAGCAGTGTAAACGCTGCAGCCAGCTGCCAAGGACCGTTGTTCGGAATGGTCCCCTAGAGTTAGCGCATATCCGACACGACCAGCAACCATCGAACCGTCGGTGTAAACAATTCCAGAGCCCTGATACGTGGCAAGGATGGAATAAAAGTGGCGGCGGAAGGCCTCTGGAGGCGAGTCCTTCGAGCCCTGTGCCAAGTCGAGCCGAAGGCAAGGGCGAGGAACACACCACGGGGGTGTACACAGAGGCGCCTGGAAAGGAGGTGGAACAGGGAAAAACCCAAGCCCGCAGAGAAGCTCCTTGACGCGTACGGCGATCGGACAACCTGACCGGGGCCGACGGTCCGGCAGATGGACGACCGACTGCGGGAACAGGACACGGTAATTTGGATGCCCGGGCAAACTAAAAACATGGGCAGCATAAGCAGCCAGTAATTGTTGGCGTCGTACCTGCAGTGGAGGGACACCTGCCTCAACAAGGATGCTGTCCACAGGGCTGGTGCGGAAGGAACCAGTGGCAAGTCGGATCCCGCTGTGTAGTATTGGGTCCAGCACCCGCAACGCAGAGGGGGATGCTGAGCCATAAGCCAGGCTCCCATTATCCAGACGGGATTGGATTAACGCCTGGTAGAGCCGCAACAGGGTAAATCGGTCGGCGCCCCAGCGGGTGTGGCTCAAGCATCTCAGAGCATTTAGATGCCGCCAACACGCCTGTTTAAGCCGCCGGATATGAGACAGCCAAGTCAACCGGGCATCGAAAACCACCCCCAAAAACCTGTGTGATTCCACCACTGAAAGAAGTTCGCCGGCAAGATAAAGCCGCGGCTCCGGGTGGACAGTACGTCGCCGGCAGAAATGCATTACGCAGGTCTTGGCTGCCGAAAACTGGAACCCATGAGCTACAGCCCAAGACTGCGCCTTGCGGATAGCACCCTGTAGCTGACGTTCAACAGCTGCAATGCCAGTAGAGCTGTAATAAAGGCAGAAGTCGTCAGCATACAGGGAAGCAGAGACAGAATTTCCCACGGCCGCAGCGAGCCCGTTAATGGCTACTAAAAACAGGCAGACACTTAAAACAGAACCCTGTGGCACACCATTCTCCTGGACGTGGGTGGAACTATATGAGGCTGCGACTTGCACGCGGAAGGTACGATACGACAGAAAATTTCTGATAAAGATCGGCAGAGGGCCCCGAAGACCCCATCCATGAAGCGTAGAAAGGATGTGATCACGCCATGTCTTATCGTACGCCTTCCACATGTCGAAAAAGACAGCGACCAGGTGCTGACGGCGGGCAAAGGCAGTACGGATGGCCGACTCCAGGCTCACCAGATTGTCGGCGGCGGAGCGGCCTTTACGGAACCCACCCTGAGATGGAGCCAGAAGGCCCCGAGACTCCAGTACCCAAGTCAAGCACCGGCTCACCATCCGTTCGAGAAGCTTGCAAAGAACGTTGGTGAGGCTAATGGGGCGGTAGCTGTCCACCGCCAAAGGGTTCTTGCCTGGTTTCAGAATGGGGATAACGATACTTGCCCGCCACTGCGACGGAAACTCACCCTCAACCCAAATACGGTTGTAAAGGTCGAGGAGCCGCCGCTGGCACTCCACTAAGAGGTGTTGCAGCATCTGGCAGTGGATGCTATCTGGTCCAGGAGCGGTATCAGGACAAGCAGCAAGGGCACTGCGGAATTCCCACTCACTGAATGGAACATTGTACGATTCTGGTTGGTTGGTGCGAAACGAAAGGCTCCGACGTTCCATCCGCTCTTTAATGGAGCGGAAGGCCTTAGGGTAATTCGCAGAAGCGGAACTCGTAGCAAAATGCTCTGCTAAGTGGTTTGCAATGACGTCGGAGTCAGTACAAACTGCTCCATTCAGTGAGAGCGCAGGGACGCTGACAGGTGGCCGATAGCCGTAGACGTGTCGAATCTTGGCCCAGACCTGCGATGGAGTGACATGGAGGCCAATGGTGGACACGTACCGCTCCCAGCACTCCTGCTTGCTTTGGCGGATAAGGCGGCGGGCCCGCGCACGCAGCCGTTTGAAGGTGTTCAGGTGTTCAATGCAGGGATGTCGCTTGTGACGCTGTAGCTCCCGCCAGCGATCTGTAATCGCTGCAGCGATCTCAGGCGACCACCAAGGCACAGTCCGCCGCCGAGGGGACCCAGAGGAGCGGGGAATGGCAGATTCGGCGGCAGTAACGATGCCGGCAGTGACCGATTGAACCACCGCATCAATGTCGTCATTAGAGAGAGGCTCAAGAGCGGCAGTGGAGGAGAACAAGTCCCAGTCAGCCTTATTCATAGCCCATCTGCTAGGGCGCCCAGAAGAGTGACGCTGTGGTAGTGACAGAAAGATCGGAAAGTGGTCACTACCACACAGATCGTCATGCACACTCCATTGGACAGACGGTAAGAGGCTAGGGCTACAGATTGAAAGGTCAATGGCGGAGTATGTGCCATGCGCCACACTGAAGTGTGTGAAGGCACCATCATTTAAAATCGAGAGATCGAGCTGCGACAATAAATGCTCAACGATGGCGCCTCGACCTGTTGCCACTGACCCACCCCACAGAGGGTTATGGGCGTTGAAGTCGCCCAATAGCAAGTAAGGTGGCGGCAATTGGGCTATCAGCGCAGCCAGGACATGCTGCGAGACATCACCATCCGGCGGAAGGTAAAGACTGCAGACGGTAACAGCCTGTGGCGTCCACACCCGAACAGCGACAGCCTCTAAAGGTGTTTGGAGAGGGACAGACTCGCTGTGCAGAGTGTGAAGGACATAGAGGCAGACGCCACCCGACACCCTTTCATATGCTGCCCGGTTCTTATAATAACCCCGATAGCCACGGAGGGCGGGGGTTCGCATTGCTGGAAACCAAGTTTCCTGAAGAGCAATGCAGAAGAAAGGGCGAAGGCTGATAAGTTGTTGGAGCTCAGCTAGATGGTGGAAAAAACCGCCGCAGTTCCACTGGAGGATGATATTGTCCATGGCTGAGAAAGGCGTGAAAGGACTGGGAAGGCGATTTACGCCGCTTGTTCACCCACTGCCACCGATTCAGTACCCGTACGAGAGGCATCCATGGCGTCTGAGGGACCAGCGAGATCAAGGTCCTCAGCGGACGCCAGAATCTCGACTTCATCCGCAGACGCAGAGCGCGAAATGTGCGGTGGGGTTGGTGCCACCGCAAGTTCTTTGGCCTTAGAGGTCTTTCTCTTGGACTTCTCTCGCTGAACCTTGGGTTTCACCGGCTGGGAAGGCTTCACCGATTCAGTCTCCGGGACAGAGGAGGATCGTGAAGCCCTACGCCCGGCCGCTGGTGAGGACTTATGCCACTGGCGGCCGTCATCCTTCCCGCTGGTGGAACCATGGGAAGGGAGGGTCCCAAGGGAACTCTTAAGGGCGAGAGTAGCCGAAGAAGTTAGATGCTTCTCCGGCTGAGAAGCGGGGACGGACGTCCCCGACGGGTGGGAGGAGGTTGCTCCTGAGGTAAGTGGTGCAGGAGCAACCGGTTGGGTAGAGCCCCCCACAGGCAAGGGGGCAGGAGGAGTCTTACTGCTGATCGAGCTGGCTGGAAATCGCGAAACTGACGGGGCTAGCACAGTTGTTGTAGCAACTGCATAAGAAGATGTCATTCTCACGGGATGGAGTCTGTCATATTTCCTTTTGGCCTCAGTATAGGTCAGCCGGTCCAGGGTCTTATATTCCATGATTTTGCGCTCTTTCTGGAACACTCTGCAGTCTGGCGAGCAAGGTGAATGGTGCTCCCCGCAGTTGACGCAGATGGGAGGCGGGGCACATGGAGTATCGGGATGAGATGGGCGTCCGCAATCTCGACATGTGAGGCTGGAATTGCAGCGGGAAGACATATGGCCGAACTTCCAGCACTTTAAGCACCGCATCGGGGGAGGGATATAGGGCTTGACGTCACATCGGTAGACCATCACCTTGACCTTTTCCGGTAACTTATCACCCTCGAAGGCCAAGATGAAGGCACCGGTAGCAACCTGATTGTCCCTCGGACCCCAATGGACGCGCCGGACGAAATGAACACCTCTACGTTCTAAGTTAGTGCGCAGCTCGTCATCAGACTGCAAAAGGAGGTCCCTATGGAAAATAACACCCTGGACCATATTTAAACTCTTATGTGGTGTAATAGTAACGTTAACATCCCCCAACTTGTCACAAGCAAGTAACCTGCGTGACTGGGCGGAGGATGCCGTTTGTATCAGTACTGACCCAGAGCGCATTTTAGACAAGCCCTCCACCTCCCCAAACTTGTCCTCTAAATGCTCGACGAAGAACTGAGGCTTTGTGGAGAGAAAAGACTCCCCATCAGCTCTCGTGCAAACTAAGAAGCGAGGTGAATAACTGTTACCTCCATCCTGAGACTTACGCTCTTCCCACAGCGTGGCCAGGGAGGGGAACGTTTTCGGATCATACTTCTGAGCATTAAATTGAGCCCGAGAACGCTTAGAGACTGCTGGCGGCTGGCCACCAGCGAGAGATGATGTACCACGCTTCATTGCGGGTCATCCGCCCTGATGCCACCTACTCCGACCAAGGGCCCTTCCCACGGGCGCCACCCAGCCACAGCAAAGGCCACCTGGCAGGATGGCCGTTGCTAAGAGTCCCGATACCCCAGTAGGATAGGCATCTACTCCTTGGCATACGTGGGGAGTTAACGGCGCAGGCATCAGTAGAGCGATCCCTGTGTAGTCAGGGGGCTACAACCAAGAGGGTACATGGCGGCCCCACCACGACGGACTGGCTACCGTGCTGGATCTTAGGTGCAAAAATGTCCAAGGTCGTCGTCGCAGTTAAAAGAAACACTGCAGAGTGCAGTGTGGTAATCGCACCCAGGGACGTATCCTCGCCCAAGAGATCGAAAACGAGCGGGACGCCATTGCAACGACGAGAAAGCCGGCTAAGGTCTAATCGCACGACGGATACAGTGCACCATGTAAGGCGCCCTCCCCAATTGGCTCGCTCTTCGGAATGATTTAGAAAGATGGAGGTCAAACCCGAGAGGGGACCATCACAGAAGGCCGAAACATTTGAGACTCCTTTTAGTCGCCTCTTACGACAGGCAGGAATACCGCGGGCCTATTCTGATCCCCGAACCCGCAGGGGGGAAAACGGGGATGACAATGCATTCCCGCCACTGCGACGGAAACTCACCCTCGACCCAGAGACGGTTGTAAAGGTCGAGGAGGCGTCGCTTGCAGTCTACTGAAAGGTTTTTCAGCATCTGACAGTGGATGCGATCTGGCCCAGGAGCAGTATCAGGGCAAGCGGCAAGGGCACTGTGAAATTCCCACTCACTGAATGGAGCATTGTAGGATTCAGAATGGTGGGTGCGAAAAGAAAGGCTCCGACGTTCCATCCGCTCTTTAATGGAGCGGAAGGCCAGGGGGTAATTGGAAGAAGCGGAACTAGAGCAAAATGCTCTGCCAAGCGGTTGGCAATTTCATCGGAGTCTGCACAAACTGCTCCATTCAGTGAGAGCGCAGGGACGCTGACAGGGGTCCGACAGCCATAGAGGCGTTGGATCTTGGCCCAGACCTGCGATGGAGAGACATGGAGGCCAATGGTGGACACGTACCGCTCCCAGCACTCCTGCTTGCTTTGGCGGATAAGGCGGCGGGCCCGCGCACGCAGACGTTTGAAGGTAATGCAGGGATGTCGCTTGTGATGCTGAGGCGCCCGCCGGCGATCTTTAATCACTTCAGCGATCTCAGGCGACCACCAAGGCACAGTCTGCCGCCGAGGTGACCCAGAAGAACTGGGAATGGAAGATTCGGCGGCAGTAACGATGCCCGTGGTGACTGACTGAACCACTGCATCAATGCCATCATTAGAGATAGGCTCAATAGCGGCAGTGGAGGAGAACAAGTCCCAGTCAGCCTTATTCATAGCCCATCTGCTAGGGCGCCCAGAAGAGTGACGCTGTGGTAGTGACAGAAAGATCGGAAAGTGGTCACTACCACACAGATCGTCATGCACACTCCATTGGACAGACGGTAAGAGGCTAGGGCTACAGATTGAAAGGTCAATGGCGGAGTATGTGCCATGCACCACACTGAAGTGTGTGAAGGCACCATCATTTAAAATCGAGAGATCGAGCTGCGACAATAAATGCTCAACGATGGCGCCTCGACCTGTTGCCACTGACCCACCCCACAGAGGGTTATGGGCGTTGAAGTCGCCCAATAGCAAGAAAGGTGGCGGCAATTGGGCTATCAGCGCAGCCAGGACATGCTGCGAGACATCACCATCCGGCGGAAGGTAAAGACTGCAGACGGTAACAGCCTGTGGCGTCCACACCCGAACAGCGACAGCCTCTAAAGGTGTTTGGAGAGGGACAGACTCGCTGTGCAGAGTGTGAAGGACATAGAGGCAGACGCCACCTGACACCCTTTCATAAGCTGACCGGTTCTTATAATAACCCCGATAGCCACGGAGGGCAGGGGTTCGCATTGCTGGAAACCAAGTTAAAAAAAAAAAAAAAAAAAAAAAAGCATAATTAAATGTCCTTAGACAGGTTGGTCAATTTGATAAAACGAAGAACGCAAGCAGCTGCTCCTGGGTTATCTGCTAAAATGGCATCGAGAGTACATGGCAGGCCAAGACAAGACGCAGTGTAGTAAAATCCGGACAGGACGTTAAAATGTGGTGGACCGTCAGCAAGTGCCCACATGGGCAGAACGGCGCCGGCGTAGCCGTCAGCAGATGGCGATGGCTGAACCGGCAGTGTCCAATTCGTAACCGGGCCAAAACTACCTCCTCCCGCCGAGAGGGGCGTGAGGAGGACGTCCGAGCCGCGGGAAGAGGTTTCAAGGCCCAAAGCTTGTTGTCCGTAAGTGCAGCCCAATCGGCATGCCACAGCGATAAAATGCGCCGACAAATGACCCTGCTACAATCTGATGAAGGGACACAACAAAAAGCTGTCCGAGGCTGGAGGACCGCAGCCTTGGCCACGGCATCTGCAGCTTCGTTCCCAAGGATACCGACATGGCCAGGAACCCACATAAAACTAACCGGAGAACCGTCGTCCACCAGCTGCTGAAGAGAGCGTTGGATCCAGTGCACGAAAGGGTGAACTGGATACGGATCACTGAGGCTCTGGATGGCGGTCAGGGAATCAGAGCAGATGACATAAGCAGAATGTCGGTGGCGGCAGATGTAAAGAACAGCCTGGTAGAGGGCAAAGAGCTCAGCTGTGAAGACCGAACAATGGCCATGGAGCTGGTAGTTGAAACTTTGTGCCCCGACAATGAAAGAACAACCGACCCCGTCATTGGTCTTAGAGCCATCTGTATAAATGAAGGTCATATTAATGAACTTCGAACGAAGTTCGACAAAACGGGAACGGTATACCGAACCGAGGGTAACCTCCTTTGGGAGCGAGCTGAGGTCAAGGTGAATGCGAACCTGAGCCTGGAGCCAAGGTGGCGTGTGGCTCTCGCCCACTCTAAGGGTTGCAGGGAGTGAAAAATCAAGGTGTTGAAGGAGGCGACGAAAGCGAACTCCAGGGGGTAGCAGGGCAGAGACATACAACCCGTATTGACGATCGAGGGAGTCGTCAAAAAAGGAACGATAAGACGGGTGGTCGGGCATTGACAGTAGCCGACAGGCATACCGACAAAGCAGTATATCGTGCCAGTAGGGCAGTGGCAATTCACCGGCTTCAGCATGAAGACTCTCGAAAGGACTAGTATAAAATGCTCTGATCGCAAGACGTAAACCCCGATGTTGTATGGAGCTGAGACAGCGTAAGATGGACGGCCGTGCAGAGGAGTATACGAAGCTCCCATAATCCAGCTTTGAGCGGACGATCGACCGATATAGGTGAAGTAGGACGGTTCGATCCGCTCCCCACGACATACCACTGAGAACACTGAGCACATTTAGTGAACGGGTACAACAGGCAGCCAAATAAGACATGTGGACACCAGCTAAGTTTCCTGTCAAATGTAACACCTAAAAATTTTGTTGTCTCCACGAATGGGAGAGCAACGGGACCGAGTCGTAAGGACGGTGGGAGACACTCTTTGTAGCGCCAGAAGTTAATACAGACCGTCTTCTCGGCAGAGAAACAGAAGCCACTGGCGACACTCCAGGAGTAAAGATGGTCAAGAGAACGCTGAAGACAGCGCTCCAGGAAACATGTACGCTGCGCGCTGCAATAGATGGTAAAATCGTCCACGAAAAGGGAGCCTGATACATCAGCTGGGAGGCAATCCATTATTGGATTGATCGCTATGGCGAAGAGAGCGACACTCAAAACTGAGCCCTGTGGCACCCCATTCTCCTGGCGAAAGGTGTCCGACAGGACAGAACACACACGTACCCTGAACTGTCGATCCATTAAAAAGGAACGAATAAAAAGAGGGAGGCGACCGCGAAGGCCCCACGTATGCATGGTGCGGAGAATGCCCGCCCTCCAACAGGTGTCTTAAGCCTTCTCCAAATCAAAGAACACAGCCGCGGTCGGGCGCTTCCGCAAGAAGTTATTCATAATGAAGGTTGACAAGGTAACCAGGTGGTCAACAGCAGAGCGGCGCCTACGAAATCCACATTGTACATTGGTAAGTAGGCGTCGAGATTCGAGCAGCCAAACCAAACGAGAGTTAACCATTCGCTCCATCACCTTACAGACACAGCTGGTAAGCGAGATGGGTCGATAACTGGAAGGCAAGTGCTTGTCCTTCCCCGGCTTAGGAATCGGTACAACAATAGACTCGCGCCAGCATGCAGGAACATGTCCCTCAATCCAGATGCAATTATAAGTACGAAGAAGGAAACCTTTACCCACAGGAGAAAGGTTCTTCAGCATCTGAATTTGAATACAATCAGGCCCTGGAGCGGAGGACCGTGACCAGGCAAGTGCATTTTCGAGTTCCTGCATGGTGAAAGGGGCATTATAACTTTCACAATTCGAGGAGCGGAAGTTAGGTGGCCTAGCCTCCTCTGCCTGTTTTCGGGGGAGGAAGGCAGGGTGGTAATGAGCGGAGCTCGAAACCTCTGCGAAAAAGCGGCCGAAGGCATTGGAGATATCCTCAGGGGCCACAAGGACGTCATTCGCGACCGTCAAGCCAGAAACTGGTGAGTGGACCTTAGTGCCAGATAGACGGCACAGGCTACCCCAGATAACAGAAGGAGTAAAACTGTTGAAGGTGCTTGTGAAAGCAGCCCAGCTGGCTTTCTCACTTTAATTAATAATACGACGGCACTGCGCACGTAATCGTTTATAAGTGATACAATGCGCCACTGTAGGGTGCCATTTAAAGGTCCGTAAAGCACGTCGACGAGCACGTAAAGCGTCTCTACATGCTGCGGTCCTCCAGGGGACCGGTACGCGACGTGGAGAAGAAGTGGTGTGAGGGATGGAATATTCAGCAGCAGTCAGAATGACTTCCATGAGGTGTGCGACCTGACTATCGCAGCTTGTGAAGGTTTGATCCTGAAAGGTCGCCCTGGAAGAGAACAGCCCCAGTCTGCTTTGGAGATGTTCCAACTAGCTGAGCACGGAGAGGGGGTATGATGCAGGAGATGGATGACACACGGGTAGTGGTCGCTCGAATATGTATCTGAAAGGGCATACCACTCAAACTGGCGTGCAAGTTGAGTAGTACATATAGAGAGGTCTAAATGGGAATAGGTGTGAGATGTGTCCGAAAGAAAAGTAGGGGCGCCAGTATTGATGCAGACAAGATTGAGCTGGTTGAAAAGGTCTGCTAACAGGGAGCCCCTCGGGCAGGATGCTGGAGAGCCCCAAAGGGGATATTGGGCATTGAAGTCTCCAGTTAACAAAAATGGTGCAGGTAGCTGAGCAATAATTTACATCATGTCTGCCCTGGTAACGGCAGACGATGATGGAGTGTAAACGGTACAAATGGAAAATGTAAAAGTGGGGAGAGTAATTCTGATGGCAACTGCCTGCAGGCCGGTGTGCAATGTGATGGGATCGTAGTAAATATCATCCTGGACCAGCAACATAACCCCTCCATGAGCCGGGATACCTACCACAGGGGGTAGGTCAAAACGCACAGAGGTGTAGTGTGCCAAGGCAATGTGATCGCATGGGCGGAGCTTCGTTTGCTGGAGGGTTACGACGTGCGGACGGTGCAAGCGGAGCAGCAACTTCAAGTCCTCTCGGTTGGAGCGAATGCTGTGAATATTCCAGTGAATAAGTGCCATCGTGAGAAGAAAAGGAAGATGAAAGAAGGGGTCACCTCGAAGGCCGCTGAGGGCCTGGCTGCGAGTGAGTACTGCCGCCGCTATCAGTAGGCGGACAGTCATCGTCCATTGGTTCTATAGGTTCATCGGCCATCTCGTTAAGATGGCCGGGAGGAGGAGCTTCCTCCGCTGGTGGACGGCCAGATGTACGGCTACCAGCGGTGCGCCCAGGCGAAACGGATGACGGCCTGGGGCGGTAACCGCTGGGTGGCGCAGGAGAAGAAATGCGCCGTGGAAGAGAAGGAGAACTGTGCTTCCTATGAGCCTTCTTGTAAGGTCTTTTAGTGGAAGTACTGGTCGACAGCTCGGAGTGTGAGGTACGTAGGAAGTCTGCACGGGACGGTTCCTTCTTGAAGGCCCGTGCATCTGATTTCTGGGTCTTCGTCTTGGCAGAAGCTGATGAAGGTGCTTGTGTTGGAGGGGTGACGGGAGGAAGAGGAGACGTCGACCGCGCGATCTTAGCACTGGCCGAACGGACGACCGTGGTGCCGAAGGTCAGATCGCATGTCTGCGTCGCCACCTCCCTGGTAGTCTGAGGAGAGGCAAGGACAGTACTGTACTTTCCCGCTGGGAGCAGCGCGGGCTTCCTACTAGCAAATAGCTTGCAAGCAGCCGAGGTGGACACTTTCTCTTTGACCCGAATTTCTTGGATACAGCGTTCTTCCTTGTAGATGGGACAGTCGCGGGAGGACGCTGCATGTTCACCCCGACAGTTCACACAACGAGGAGATGGAGGTGGACAGCCACCCTCATGGGCATCCCTGCCACAAGTGACAAATTTGGCCGCATTGGAACAAGACTGGCAAGTGTGATTAAAACGCCGACACAGGTAGCAGCGCGTAGGTGTCGGGACATAGGGGCGAACAGAAATAACCTCGTAGCCCGCTTTGATACGCGATGGCAGCTGAACACTGACAAAGGTCAAGAAAAGTTTCTGGGTCAGTACAAGGTCATTGTTGACCTTTTTCATGACCCTATGGACAGCCGTCACGCCCTGCTCAGCGAGGAAAGACTGAATCTCCTTGTCAGTCAATCCGTTAAGTGATCGAGTATAGACCACACAACGAGACGAATTCAGAGTGCGGTGAGCCTCCACCCGGACAGGGAACGTGTACAGGAGTGTGGCCCGAAGCAGTTTTTGTGCCTGAAAGGCGCTCTCAGTTTCGAGTAACAAGGTACCATTACACAACCTGGTACACGACTTGACAGATCCGGCAATGGCATCTACGTCCTTCTGGATAACGAAAGGGTTGACAGAGAAAAATCCTTTCTGTCCTCAGATCGAGGAACTGTGGGGCAGGCGGTAGTACTTTTGTCACTGGTGGCTGGTCAAGTTTCCGTTTTTGGGCAGAAGTCGAGAGAGATGGCGAGAAATCCATTGCGGAGGAATCCCCCATGATTGCCAGCGTCTCCGATGGCGCGCTCCTTCCTTGTGGGGACCCTCTCAGAGGGCACTCCCGCCTTAGGTGAATGTTTACACCTCAGGTCACACCTCCCGAGAAACAGACGGAGGGACCAATCGGCATGGTCAGAAGGTATCAGCTCAGGCAATCACCCCTCCCCGGGCCTGGCCTTTACCAGGGGGTACGTGCGTGCCTTACTTGTCTACCCAGGGTGCGGAATTACGCGTTACCCCATCACCGGCTACGCGTGCGAACGCGTGGGTCGGCCTTCAGGCGCGCACAGGGAGGAAGGAAGAAGAAAAAGAAAAGAGAGAGGGAGAGAGAGGACAGACTGTCTCAAACGCCGAGGCGGAGACCAGAGAAGGCAAGGAGAAGAAGACAAGGGAAAGAGTAAGGAAGACAGTGAGATGGAGAAGAGCAAAGAAAGGAACCAACCAAAGGAAGGAAAAAACGAGCGCAAATAGAGGTCGTGGAACCGTCCGTCTCCAGACGCAGGCGCTAACTACCCCCTTGAGGGGGAGGGACTCCTTTTAGTCGCCTCTTACGACAGGCAGGAATACCTCGGGCCTATTCTTACCCCGGACCCGCAGGGGGGACACAGATGGGAGGCAGAGCACATGGAGTATCGGGTTGAGATGGGCGTCCGCAATCTCGACATGTGAGGCTGGAAGTGCAGCGGGAAGACATATGGCCGAACTTCCAGCATTTAAAGCACCGCATCGGGGGAGGGATATAGGGCTTGACGTCACAATGGTAGACCATCACCTTGACCTTCTCCGGTAATGTATCACCTTCGAAGACCAAGATGAGGGCACCGGTAGCAACCTGATTGTCCCTCGGACCCCGATGAACGCGCCGGACAAAATGAACACCTCTACGCTCTAAGTTGGCGCGCAGCTCGTCATCAGACTGCAAAAGTAGGTCCCTGTGGAAGATAATACCCTGGACCATATTTAAACTCTTATGTGGTGTGATGGTAACGTTGACATCCCCCAACTTGTCACAAGCAAGTAACCTGCGTGACTGGGCGGACGATGCCGTTTTTATCAAAACTTACCCAGAGCACATTTTGGACAAGCCCTCCACCTCCCCAAACTTGTCCTCCAAATGCTCTACAAAGAACTGAGGCTTCACGGAGACATAGGATTCCCCATCAGCTCTGGTACAGACGAGATACCGGGGCGAATACGTGTCACTGTCATTCATTGCCTTTCGTTCCTCCCATGGTGTGGCCAGGAATGGGAACGATTTGGGGTCATAAACGTTACCTTTAAAATGAGCCCTCGAATGCTTAGAGACTGCTGGTGGCTGGCCACCAGCAAGAGATGATGTGCCACGCTTCATTGCGTGTCATCCACCCTGATGCCACCTACTCCGACCAAGGGCCCTCCCCATGGGTGCCACCCAGCCACAGCAAGGGCCACCTGGCAGGATGGCCAATGCCTGGAGTCCTGATGCCCCAGGGAGATGGGCATCTACTCCTTGGCATACATGGGGAGTAAACGGCGCAGGCATCAGTAGAGCGATACCTGTGTTGTCACGGGGGTACAACCAACAGGGTACATGGCGGCCCCACCACAACGGATTGGCTACCGTGCTGGATCTTAGGTGCAAAAATGTATGAGGTGGTCGTCGCAGCGAAAAACAACACTACACAGTGCAGCGTGGAAATTGCACCCATGGACGTATCCTCGCCCAAGAGATGGAAAACGAGCTGGACACCATTGCAACGACGAGAAAGCCGGCTAAAGGTCTCAATGCACGACAGATACAGTGCACCATGTAAGGTGCCCTTCCCCAATTGGCTCGCTCTTCGGAACAATTTAGAAAGATGGAGGTCAAACCTGAGAGGGGACCATCACAGAAGGCCGAAACATTTGAGACTCCTTTTAGTCGCCTCTTACGACAGGCAGGAATACTGCGGGCCTATTCTAACCCCCGAACCCGCAGGGGGGCTGAGGGTGGTCTGAAAAGTTCTCGGAATCACCACGGTAGGTCAGCGCTAGCGAAACGAGTCGTTCACGTGATATTCATTGGACTGTTGACTGTAAAAATGTGCCACGTCAGTGTTCTTGGAAGAGAGCTGTGGCAGTAACATGGCTCTGTTGTTGTTCCACAAGGTGATTTCTAAAGATGGAAAAAAAATTGAGATTCGAGCATAAACTTTGTAAAGAAAGGTATGAAAGCATAGGACATTCATGTCGATTTCCAGAATACTCTGGGGGGACTCTGCTCCTTCATATTCAACTGTAGCCAAGTGGACAAATGAATTTAAACTTGGTTGGGAGAGCTTAGATGATACGCATAGTGGTCGGCCAAGATGTGTCACTACTCCAGAAATCACTGCAAAAGTGTACAAAATGGTCATGGAGGATCACCAATTTAAAGTGCGTGAAATTGTTCACGCTTTCCAGATGTCATCTGAAAGGGTATGTCACATTTTAACTGAAGAATTAGAAATGAAAAAATTGTCTGCAAGATGGGTGCCGCGAGTCTTTGTGTGTGCCAGCACACTTTTGCTGTCACCATGGCAAAATTACACTGACTAAGGTATAAACTGTTGCAACACCCGCCTTATTCACCTGATGTGGCTCCATCAGACTTCCATCTCTTCCCAAAACTGAAATTTTTTCTTGGTGGACGAAGATTTACTTCAAACGAAGAATTGATAGCCAGAGTTGACAACTATTTTGCAGGCCTCGAGGAAACTCATTTTCAAGATGGGATCAAGGCACTGGAACATCATTGGATCAAGTGCATTAATCTACAAGGAGACTACAATGAAAAATTAAAAGAAAGTTTCAGCGATGTATGAACTTTTTTTCTATTCCGTTCCAAGAACTTTTCAAACCACCTTCGTACCAAGATTTTTGGGAGAAAATGTCCTGTGTAACCAAGAATTCAATATTACAACCACTACTCTCTATACTTTATGTAAATGAGATGTCAAATGTCATCACTTACAAGGTGTTTGTGTATGATGATGACAAAGTAGGAAAGGCCTAGAAAGTAGAGCTTCTGAGGATATGTCAAAGAGGAAATAAAAGCGTGAACTGAACATCCTATTTGTGAACTGCCTGTTGGTTTCTGTGTCAGGTTCTTCGGTTGACATTTATTTAGCGATTTTCCTGATGCTTCACCAGCTTGAGTCGCTGGCATTGTCAAAAATTCTCTCTTCATTGCTGGTGAACTTTGACAATGCCATCCACTCATGCTAGTGAAACATTGGAAAATCGTTAAACACGTCAGCTGAAGAAACCGACATGGAAGATAACAGACAACGTGTCAACAAGTGGCCACAAAAGCCTCCACAATTTTGAAGCTATTCATAAATGGAAATGAAAATACTTACACAAAATCCCAAACTAATGACAAATTTTGTTAACATTGGGAATAGGCCTACATATGTAGAAAAGAATCTAGTGTAGCCAGCTCCTGGAATTGGGGGTACACATTAACAAAAAGGGTAGTCCACAAGCAAAAGGCACTAAAGAAAAAATATAAACATACACTGACAGAAAAAAATTGCAACACCAAAAAGTAATTCCTGCAGAGTAATGAAATTTTGGGAATACATTTATCTAGGCAGCATATTTAGGTGAATAACATTGCAAGATCACAAGTTAATTGAAGCTACTGCAAACGTGAAATGTTCGTACATTAATAACTGTTGTAACTGCCAGAGTGTTGAAGGCAAGCATGTACGCATTGTCTTGTACAAGTGTTGGATGTTAGTTTGTGGGGTGGAGTTCCATGCCTATTGTACTTGGTCAGTCAATACATGCACAGTTAATGCTGGATGTGGATGATGCTGGACTAGTCACCCAATGCTGTCCCTTATGTGCCTGATTGGAGGAAGATCTGATGAGTGAGCAGGCCACCAACATGTTGACATACTGCACACTGTACAGCATGTTGGTTTGGAACATGCTGTACATCGACAAGGGTTATCCTGTTGGAAAACACCCCACGGAATGCTGTTCAAGAATGTCAGCAAAACAGATCAAATCACCAGACTGACAAACAAATTTGGAGTCAGGGTGTGTGGGATAAACACAAGTGTTCCTACTGGTATATGATGTTGCACCGCATTTCCAGGTGTGTTAAATACACAGACAGGTAGATTGCAGGCCCTCATCTGCCCCCCTCCTAACCAACACATGGCCATCGCTGGCACCAAGGCAGAACCAGCTTTCATTGGAAAACACAACAGACCTCCATCCTGGCCTCTAATGAGCTCGTGACAGAAGTCGCAAATGGCGGTAGTTTGGGGTCAGTGGAACGTGCGCTACAAGGCACTAGCCCTCAGAGCTGTCCTTGAAGTGACTGATTTGTAACAGTTTGTTAGGATACTGTGGTGCCATTGCTGCTCAAATTGCTGCTTCAGATACAGTCTGATGCGCAGGAGCCATACGCCGAACACAATGTCTTCCCTCTCAGTAGTGCCACGTGGTCATCCAGAGCTTGGTCTTCTTTCAGCACCATCACTGCAGCAATCATGTCCAGTGGCTACTTTCCTGTCAAGTTTTTCTGCAATATTGCAGAAGGTACATACAAACTCTTAACACTATTACACGATCTCATTCAACTCAATGAGGTCTTGATAACTGCGTCTTTGTTGCCTTAAAGGAATTGTTGACTAACAACAACTCAACTCACCATGCCCAGTCTCACCAGTAACTAATGTTCATGACCATTACAGCATGTATTTAAAGCAAACCTGCACTACTATTGCCACTTTTATGCGACTGGCATGAAATTTAAACAGACAGTCAAGCATTTTCTTGTCCACCATCTCAGATTCGAATAAAACTTATCTGTTTTGTTTTCCCTAATGATATAAGCAACTATATCAAAATACAATATTCAGCATTTAACAATGTAAAATCCAGGATGGAATGTAACAATACAAGAGAAGGAAAGTTGCAACTCACCACATAGATGCTGAGTCGTGATAGGCACAACAAAAAGATTCACACAATTACAGCTTTCGGCCATTAATGCCTTTGTCAGCACCAGCCCCCCCCTCCCCCCCCCCCCACACACACACACTATTGTCTGGTACACAAAATACCCAAAATTAAAAAATAACCAGTCAAACTTACCTCCAAATTTTGGTATTCAAATTTTCAAAAATCCACTTTTTAGGCCCAAAAATAAACAAGGAGTGATTTATGAGAGTACTTCTTTTCTATAGTTAGATATCATACACTACTAGCCTCGTATAAAGCAAGAACACTTACAAAAGTTTCCTTAATTTTTTATGAATTTTTGAAATTTGAAAATTTCCTTTTTTTGTAAAGTTTGGGGTTAGTTATTTCAAGTGGGACTGAATATAAAAATATGATTTTTGCACAGTTTGTACACCTAGATGATAGCAATGTACAGTAAAAATTTCATCATTGATATCTGATTGTAACAAAGATATGAATTTTTCAAAATGAGGAGAATTCACATTACTCTACAACTGATCTTATGGCTGATGCCTATTCGTGTGCGATATTGGTGGGATATAATCAATTGTTATTGAACGTACTGAATTGTATACAAAAAGTGGAAACGTCATTGAATTTAACATTTATATTATTTTGACATACTTAAAATAAATATTTTCAATTAACATCCTTCGAGATGCGACTGTTCCTAAACTTGGTGGAGGATGTTATTTCTTCAGACAGCTTCTGTGATATAGAATAAGACCTCCCAGTTGCTGTGGTAAGTTCAAGCACTGAAAGTTTTCATTGGTATCCAAACTTTGTCACTGGTACATTTCTTGAATGATGTTCTTGGGCCAGAAGGGTGGTAAAATGCACAAAAACATCACTGTTTTCCAAACTTATTCTTTCAACCTCTGCAAGCCACCACTGTCCATCATACACACATGCCACTATGTCATTCAACGTTAAAGACAGATTTAATTTTACTGACAATGATCCTCATAAATTTCGGTTTCTGATATTACATAGCATCGAACTAAGTTTTCTGCAACGCCAAGGCATTTGTGGAAATTCCTTGTTCCTTTTATTGCTATACAGTTCACAAATCCAGTTTTAAGTGTTGTTTTCATATGCAGAACCATTTCTTTCTTGATCAGAAAATAGGTAATGCCTCTAATATTATCCTTGCAAAAAACATACATGTCCTGTACTGCGAGAATTTGGTCTGTGGTTAGTCTTTGTAGGCCGGCTTTACTTACTTCACATTTTGTTGTACTTCCTACTCCATCACACGCATTTTTACCATGGCAAGATGCAAAAAAAGTGCCATTTGGCCTCCAACCCAAAGTCTACTATGTGGTAGCACAGATTTGAAAAAAATCCTTTTGTTCTTGTACTTACTATCACTTCCATATGAAAAGCATATCAACTTCTCAATCTTAGTAAAATTTTCTTTTGCATAATTTATTACATACTTCTGAAACACATGTAAAGCCAAACTGTTGTGCTCCAAGTAGTCAGTCAGAATGCAAATTGAAGAACTGCAAACTTCATCTTTCTCATTTTTAAAGTAGAGAATAAATGGATGCACTGTTGCCTGGTCACTGAGCCAGTGTTATCCTTGCATTGCACCCTAAATCACAAATGTAAAATTTTCTGCAAAAACAGCTAGGACTGTGCATTCAGTTTCATGAAGTTGTGCTTTTTTTGTCCCTCAAAAATGTACTTTGGATTTTAGAAACATAGTGTGACTTTTGAGTTTTTGTAAGTTATCTATTAAAGATTCCAAGTACTCTTCCTGAGATTTAACCACTGCTATTATTTCTGCCCTGTCAGTTGTGACCCACTGTTTGAAGGTAATACTGTCTGGCATTTCCTCAACATATTCGTGAAACAATTCAATAACGGTTTCCTTACCAGGATATTTATTACACAAACTCATCATGCAGTGATAACTGTTAGTGTCACAGACCAGTAAATCCAGTAACTGACTGCAGTTAAGGTCACTGAGTTTAGCACCCACAATCATCAGTTTGACATTTTCACGATATAAACAAACACACATGGAGTGTGTACCTGAGGATCCAGTCAAAATACACCACATAGGGCAGAGGTCACAAAATTTTGACCTTCCAAATTTGCATTCAGGATGAAAACTTTTGGAAGCTACATAAACTTCATTTAAATTTGACAGCAGTAGTCATTTCTGCTTTGTTACTTTAACTCCATTTATAACAACTCTTTTGCTATCTTTGCAACCTGGTCGCATTCTACTGCTTTCATCATCTTCAAAAACCTGCTGGATCTTTTTAATTGTTTCTTCACTTATACCTACTCCTTTCCTAAAACTGGAAGAATGCCTTGCTCTTTCACTAAATTTCAGGTTAGTTTAACCAAATGATGAGAAACATTGAATTCAGGAACTATTTTTTCTCTTGACCATGAATCAGGGAACAAACTTAAAACTTTAACTTTTACCTCTTTAGATGCCACTGAACATTTAGTTTTTGATTTCTCTATTAAGCTCAAATATTCAGTGTCAGATGATGCTGGTGGTAGGTTTTCCTCCTCTTTAGAAATAATGTTGGTATCTGTATTATTAAAGCATGATTCCAAGTCTTCTCATTTTGTCTGAAATTTGTTGTACCTTATTTTCAATAGGTGCTTTTCTTTCTCTGATACTTAATTTTATAATTTTCAAAGCAGGAGATATGTCCAACTTAGAACAAGCAAAATCCAAAGTTCTAACATCTTCCTCATTACGAATATAAATGTCATTAACAAGGTTACATGACTGGTTCCAGATTCACAACAAATATTATTGAGTAACAATTTGGGCACAGGAAATTTCCAGGAATCACATTACATTTCACTTGTGAAGCTGTTTCACTCTCATAACAAGGAAAAATGCCCTGAAACCTTTAGTAATATGCTTTTTATGAACTTTAAGTGTATCACAGCACTTTCTTCCAAAAATGTGGTTTTACTTCAGAATATATTTCTTCTCATGATATTCACACACTGATGTTACAGAAGAACTTACTTGAAATTTAAACAAAGTTTGTCTAACTTCATCAAAGTCATTGATATTTTTCAAGTTTTTTCAAACTGAACCATAAACTGTTTTGTGATACACTTCACTTGCTATCTGTCCAACAGAGCACTGTTCATCCATGTTATTGCATTCCAGTTAATCTCTCAAAATTAATTACAAATTACACACGGAACAAAGCACATAACACATTCTACACTCTCAATGAAGTGTGTACATCCACTCTCACAGAGGTTTCAGAACAGACTGACTACAACAATGCCACTACCAGCAATAATGTACTACTTTATTGACAATAAACCTAAACGTAAATGGGCATTTTTATTACCATACAACAAAAGCAAAAGCTCCTATTATTTAATATTGCATTATTAAAAATAAACAAACAAAATGAATATTGGGTGATAGTGTTAACTAAATATATGACAAACTTTATTACAACGAAACAATAAACCATTTACGTGGGCAACAGCCATAAGATCAGTTGTAATGTGAATTACTTCCTCATTTTCAAAAATTCATATTTTTGTTCACAGTCAGGTACCAATGTTGAAATTTTTACAGTATGTTGCTATCATATAGGTGTACAAACTGTGCAAATATCATTTTTATATTCCGTCCCACCTGAGATAACTAACCCCAAACTTTACAAAAAATGAAAATTTTCAAATTTCAATAATTCATAAAAAAAATTAAGGAAACATCTGTAAGTGTTCTTGCTCTATATAAGGCTAGCAGTGTATGACATCTAACTATAGGAAAAAAATACACACTTATAAATCACTCCTTGTTTGTTATTTATGGGCCTAAAAAGTGGATTTTTGAAAATTTGAATACCAAACTTTGGAGGTCATTTTGACTGGTTAGTTCGGAATTTAGGGTATTTTGTATAATAGACAATGTTGTAGAGGACACTTTTCTAAAAACAATCGTGTCATTTGCAATGTTGTAACTTAACCCAGTGCAGAGATATTCAAATTTTCGCTAATGCCTCCAGACAGAAAAATCTGTTGTGCGCCTACAAATAAAAATGGCCACCATCCAGTAAAGGTGCAAGATAAATTATTTTAAAAAACTGTTTTGAGCTTCTCAAATATAGGACACTCACACACAAAAAATTAAAATATCTAAAAATGGTCAAGCAACCATCACTGGTCCAGTTCATATGGACTGACCCTGTAAGAACATGACCAGAATGAGAGGATTCATCAGTGCCACCACACAAAGGACCATTTACAAAATCCAGATTGCTGTAGTGGTCTGCAGGGTGGCCTTCTGAAACAGCACGTTGCTTTTGCGCCAGGACAGGAAGTAATGCTGCAAAGTGTAGAACTCTTACCAATTGTTATCTGTACCCATTGTTATTTAAAAGTAGAAATATTTGTTCATTTATTGTATATAATGATTTAAACATCTTTTGACCAATGTCAACTGTAATAATTTCAAGCCCTTGTTTGCTAACTTGGCACTGCACGAGTATGTAGAGGGGTAGCGTTTTTACTGCAATTTGCTGCTCTATTACTCTCAATGTATTTGAGTCTCAGTCATAATTTTTTTGTGAGATATTCCCATGAGAATAAAGAACATTCTGTAAAATTTTCACTTGTTTTCATTCAGTCCCTTTTTAGACACTGACCTGCGAAAAATGACGTTAAAAGGGTTTAGGCCATTTTTGAAAAGCTCTAGAAAATACAGGAGTGCATTCTCAGGACTGCAACTTTTACTGCAGGTAGTTATTGAAGTACACAACACAGAAATAACATTATTAGTGAGTCTCTTCATGAAAATTGAAGGCCCTAAAAAGCGAAGATCGATAAATTTTTTCAGGGTCTTTACAGAAAGATGAAAAAATAAATAAATAAATAAATAAATAAATGCCTGAAGTTCATTTCATGCTGAGGACACTGGTTTTTAAATTATTTTGATATCTTTTAAAATAACTCGGCAATTAAACTTTCCGCAAATGTCGATTTCCACAAAAATTTGCCCAACCGCCATTGTATAAATTGCTGCCAGAAAAAAAATATGACTCATAAAAATTTTTAAAACAATTTTTTGTGAATGCCTGCCTATACGGAACTCATGATAATAAAATCAAGAAAATCAAAAATGTTAAGCAACAAATTTTATTCATATTGGGTGATTTCAAATGGATTGACCCATTACCTTATACTAATTTACGCACTCTTCAGGACGTTTCCCATCATTCAACTGGCCTAAATCACAAGATATTTCCCTAGTTCCCACTCCTCACAAACTTGCTGTTGTTGGACATCCTAAATCAACTCTAAGAACTTGTCAGTTCTCAGAGTAGTAGGCCTATATGCTCTCTATTCAGAAAATTAAAGTTTATAATATAAATTGTGCGTACTGTATCTAGCCATGTTTAAAAAATTGAATTAACTTGAGCTTTTTTTAAATACTGTTGGCTGAGACCATTTCTACTTTAATCACTCAAAATTTCAATTGGGTTAAAAGTATATAATTCAAGGCCCTTGAACTTTCAATGTTTTATTTTAGGTTCTCAAGAAATATTGGGTGGAAAAATGGAAGGTGGGTTATTATATCTTTCCCTTTGTGTGATGTTCTATGTAATGGTGAATAACGTTATTTTACAAATCAAAGTACAAAAATTACAATATAAGAACAGTCAAATGAAAAGGAGACAGATGGGAAAATAACAAACAATTTATTATTTCAAAACTGACTGCCTTAACTGCTAATACATCTATCCCACTGTGAGACCAGTTGGCCAATGCCTTCATGGAACAATATTTGCAGTTGGCTAAGAAACTATGATTGCACACAGATAGGCACCTCTTCGCCCACAGAAAATCTACAGCCACCAATTTCTTTCCTCAGGGGTCCAAAAGATAAGGAATTAGTGCTGGAATAGAAGGGGGCTGTATGAGGGATATCTAAAGGTTTCCCAGAGGAACTTCTGCAGCATAATTAAAACAACCTCAACAACATGCTTACAGACATTATCCTGCAACAGAGTGATGCCATCTATCATCCAGCTGCTCATTGACTTTCTGGAACAGCACCACAATTCATGCATACTGGTACATGGACATGTTGCAAAAACTGAAACCCTCCGTACAGTCCAAATGCGGAGGAATGTTGACAGGTAGCATCATTCCGTTGCATGATAATTCCTGCCTCAAGTTGCCAAGGTTGTTTTGACTATTTCATATAAGTTTTGGTGGAAAGCCCTCACACATCCTTTATCCAGTCCCCATCTCTCTCCATACATTTGCAACCCTAAAGAAAGACATTCGCGGTTGTCGATTTGTTTGAACGAGTACAATTATGGCAAAATATATGTAAACACGAAATTTGACATAATTGGATGATAAATAAATAAGAGCTGATGAGTGAGTTTGCCTAGATGACTTGACAAGGAATGACCCATACAAGCAAATTAAATCGAGGGAATACTTGCAGCAAAACTCTTAATGTAAACGTAATATTAAAATTGGAATGACAGTAACAGCACTTTTAAGATGTATATGTACGGGACGTGATAATGCAATTTATGTATTAGAAACGAATCGCACAAAACTGTGGGCGTGCTACAATATTAACCAACGAAATAAGTGAATGTTGCGCGATATCCACGATGTTGGGACTTTCATTTACATTTATGAAACTGTTCTACCATGCAGCGACGAAAGACCCACTTAACATAATTTGGGTATGTGTTACTTTTAAATCAGTATTTGTGATTAAAATACCAACATATTGCACCCCTTAAAAACCAAATACAATTAGGTGCACGAAACTTACATTTCCCGATATGCCTTTCTGAACATAGTACATGGCAACTGTAGGAACAGTCATAGCACCCACAATTATGGCAAAAGAAGGTATTATTTCGTACCACATCTCCACAACACTACTTATTTACCCTACTGAGTCCCAAGCCACAGTTCTCCCTCACACGAGTCCACAGCCGACTATCGACTAACGTATCCCTCCTTGGTCGAGCCACAGGCTAACCCTAACGTAACAGTCGCGACACTTCAACTCGATTTTGCTGCCTACAGCGCCAGCAGCGCCCCAAGCGGCTGGTAGGTTGAACTGTGAGTTCGGCGCGATCGTGAAAGCGAATAGTGATTGATTATTTTGATTTATACAATGGTTTATACCATCGGGAGCGTTTGCAGCGCAATAAATTGCAGCAACAACAGGAAGAAGACACCACAGCTGTCTCTTTTTAGGTTTCCTAAGGATCCTGAGACGTATATACCATCATGTTACTAAACTGTACCGTCAGGATTCACTTGCAAACTATATGTGTATAAATGATGAATGTATCGTTTTAGGAGCAGAAAATGGCTTGTTAATAGCAGACGAGAAGACCTTATGAAGAAAGACCCCGTTTACCCGCATAATAATATTAGGTTTTGTCCGCTACATTTCGAAGAAAACCAGTTATGAACGCAGACAATAACAAACTCGTGTGGAATGAAGTACCCACGCTGTTTGACATCCTAAATAAGCCACCTCAACTGACGATGAAGAGGAAACTGCCACAAAGATTCGACAGTCAATCTCAAGCTGTAAAACAGTCGTATGACACAGAAGCAGCCAGTTCAGCTCTCCATGTATCAGTGCCAGATTCGTGGGAATCGTCACCACAGACGTGCTTTGACGATAAAGTGGTTAGATTAAGTGCAGCTGTTCATGTCTTACAAAAGCGTGTGAAGTGTCAGAATGTGCAGATCGAGCGAAACTATTACGGGACAAGGAAAGCGCCAACAGACAGATTGTTTGAAAATTATTCAAATATTTGGTTTTTCGTGAAATGTAATGTAATCAGCACATTACAATGTTTTCAGCATATTTCTGCCACTGTTTGGCAGTTGCTTTACCCACTTTGAATAATATAAAGATTAAGGTCGTATTTGTGGCAACAGGCAACAGTGACACACACAGTAGGCCTACAGAACGATAAACGAGCTGTCGATCGCTTTTGCATGTAGAGATACATGTCTGCGCTTCTTACATGTGAATCTGTGTGTTTATATTCTTTTGATATCAACGTGGTAAGCTGCAATTCTGTCCAATGTCACAAGTGTTTCTTCACAAATGTGTTGTAGCTTGCCACTCTATTCATGGTTTTTGTCCATACTTGCGCTTATTTTAGAATCATTAATAGAAACATATATGCCTTCCGATATTAACAAACTCTTGGAGGCAAGAAAACAACTCGAATAATTCGGAAATTACGTAGGAAATGGATGTAAACAAACATTATGCTTACAACGCGTTTGACGTTCACCTTACCTGCCGCTTGGAACGCTAATGTCGCTCCATCTGTCAAACGGCAACAACTTTTACAGCAGTGAGTGTCGCGACTGTTATGTTAGACTGTGGTCGAGCTATACCAGTAGTGAGAAACCTGGACTACCGAAATATCTATAGAATAAACATCCGGATGCACAGAACGAGAAATTTATCATCGTCTTCTGCAGCTCGAGTCGCGTGATTTTGGGACAGCGCATTTTAGCCCTTACAGCGCTTGGCGTATTTTGCGTGTTATTACTTCGCTGCTACAGATAGATCACCTGCAAAAGTGCAGTGAAACTTTGTATACGCGTTTTACACAGATCTTAACAATTTTATACCAGAAACTGAAGTTGGCTTGAAGATGCGAAGAGCAATACTTTTTCGCTATAGTATCATAGTTCAGATTCGACTTTATTTGCGCTATTTCGGTAACGGATTAAGAAGTGACAGACAGTTTTTTTTTAAGTTTTCTATGCTCTTATTCATATAGTCGCATCTCTGTTCCAATTAATTACATTACAATAACACTGTAGACGACGTCGAACTGTCACGAAACATAAACACATCTGGAACTATGAAATTTTTACAGTAAATACGGTAAGTGACTTGCACCACCTGCTTGACCAATAATTTTCTCAATTTTGCTCTATTTACTATTCTGCTTTTAATACACAAGTAAAATAATTATAACATTTTTTGCCCTCTCATCAGAAAAGTAAAACTATACAATACTCATTAAAAAATAAAAAAATAAAAAGATCAATGTTCAAATTTTGGAGTAATAAACGAAATGACAGTCAACATCATATTTTTCAGCTTTTCTAGTGCGGTGATGCATAATGCCGAATCTGTTCTAATTAATTAAGTTACAATGACACTATAACAAAATGTCACATGCAAAACTATTTAGATACACGCAAAGGTTTGTGAATCTGCATAAATGGAAGGAAATTAATCGGACTGTCTGCATATGAACATAGCAACAGTATGTATTCATTAGATGGCAGTTTACTCAAACACACCTCCAAATTTATCTAGCACTCGTCTCGTAAACACATGGCCATAAAATATCTACAATACATTATAAAAACGTATCTCAATATTTTTTAGCATATAAAATGTCTCATATCAATATGACATTTACGGCTATACATTTACATATACATATGAAAAGTAACTGGTCTTTCTTTCACATACCTCTCTTTACACCCTCAGCAATCGCAATGTCGCACCATAACTGTTATTGAAACTTAAACGTGCAAAAACGCATATAAAATGGGTAATGGGAACTGCATGGAGCGGACTGGGTGGCTTTTTAGGTTAAAGGCTCTCGTGAAACTATAGAAAGGGTATCAGTCTAAAAGGATGTATGACGAATACGGCAAAGTAGACCTAGAAACAATTAGTACTGTAGATGTAAATTGTCATAGGTGTGTTGGAAAAGAAAAAGAACTCCAAGCGCTAACAGAAAGCACTAAAGCTCAAATCGTATCGACATGGAAAGCTAGCGATAAGTTCAGTCAACATTTTTACAAAGGACCTAAATGTGTTCAGAAAGAATAGATTAAACACAGTTAGTGGTGCATTGTTTCTTGCTATCAGATGTAGTTACATTGTATTAAAATTGGTTTCTGTGAGTTAGGATGATACAGGTCATCTTTATAACGGGAATGAATTAATAATTAGTTCCTTTTACCGACCACCAGACTCAGATGATACAGTTATTGAACAATTCAAAGAAAAACTGAATCACGTTTCAAACTGATAACCCAATCAATCAATTATAGTTGGTGGTGACTTCAATCTAACCTAAACATGTTAGTGGAAACACGTGATTAAAGACGTAGGTAAGCATAACATGTCGTTCAAAAATCTCAAAAAATTTCAAACAATTAGTTCAGGAACCCACTCGAAGTGTAAATGGTTACAAGAACATACTTGATCTCAGCAACAAATAATCATGAGCAAATATGGAGCATCATCAAGGATACAGGGATTAGTGACATGAAGGCTATTGTAGCAACAAACCACCCAAAGCAACGTAAAATATATCTCCTTAAAAAAAAAAAAAACAGATAAAAATTGGCTTGAGGCTTTCCTAAGAGACAGTCTCTACTCCTTCCAATCTGAATATGTAAGAACAGACCAGATGTGGTTTAAGTTCAAAGAAATGATATCGATGGCCATTCAGCAATATGTACCAAATAAATTAACAAGAGATGGTACAGATCCCCCATAGTACACTACACAGAACTGAACACTTCTGTAGGCGCGACAAAAAAAACATGCCAAATTTAATCTAATGGAAAACCTCAAGATTGGAGAAGTCTTACACAAGCTCTAAATCTAGTGGGAACCTAAATGTGAGATGCTTTTAATACTTCCTACAATGAAACTCTTGTCTCAAACTCTGGCAGAGAATCCGAAGAGAGTCTGGTCATGCACCATCAAAAAGGCACAATCAATACTTTCACTGCCTGATAACGGAAGTGATGTTACTAATGACAGTGCCACTAAAGCAGAGTTACTAAATACGGTTTTTCGAAATTTTTTCAGCAAAGAAGATGAAGTAGATATTCCAGAATTCGAATCAAGAACAACTGACAACATGAGTAACTAAGAAGCTGATATCCTCGGTGTAACAAAGCAAATTAAAGGTAAGGACTCCGTTCCTGATTGTATACCAGACAGGTTCCTCTCAGAGTATACCAATACAATGGCTCCATATGTAGCAGTCTAAAGACTGAAAAGTTGCACAAGTCATACCAGTACCCAAGAAAGCAAATAGAAGTAATCTGCTGAATTACAGACCCCTGTCGCTAACGTCTATTTACAGTACAATTTAGCAACATATACTGTGTTTGAACATTACGGGTTATCTCGAAAAAATGAGTTATTGACAAACAGACAACTTGGATTCAAGAAATATGTTGTTGTTGTTGTGGTCTTCATTCCTGAGACTGCTTTGATGCAGCTCTCCATGCTACTCTATCCTGTGCAAGCTTCTTCATCTCCCAGTACCTACTGCAACCTACATCCTTCTGAATCTGCTTGGTGTATTCATCTCTTGGTCTCCCTCTACGATTTTTACCCTCCATACTGCCCTCCAATACTAAATTGGTAATCACTTGATGCCTTAGAACGTGTCCTACCAACCGATCCCTTCTTCTAGTCAAGTTGTGCCACAAACTTCTCCCCAATTCTGTTCAACACCTCCTCATTAGTTATGTGATCTACCCATCTAATCTTCAGCATTCTTCTGTAGCACCACATTTCGAAAGCTTCTATTCTCTTCTTGTCCAAACTATTTATCGTCCATGTTTCACTTCCATACAGGGCTACACTCCATACAAATACTTTCAGAAACGACTTCCTAACACGTAAATCAATACTCGATGTTAACAAATTTCTCTTCTTCAGAAACGCTTTCCTTCCCATTGCCAGTCTACATTTCATATCCTCTCTACTTCGACCATCATCAGTTATTTTGCTCTCCAAATAGCAAAACTCCTTTACTACTTTAAGTGTCTCATTTCCTAATCTAATACCCTCGACGTCACCCGACTTAATTCGACTACATTCCATTATCCTTCTTTTGCTTTTGTTGATGTTCATCTTATATCCTCCCTTCAAGACACCATCCATTCCGTTCAACTGCTCTTCCAAGTCCTTTGCTGTCCCTGACAGAATTACGATGTCATCGGCGAACCTCAAAGTTTTTATTTCTTCTCAATGGATTTTAATACCTACTCCGAATTTTTCATTTGTTTCCTTCACTGCTTGCTCAATATACAGGTGGAATAACATCGGGGAGAGGCTACAACCCTGTCTCAGTCCCTTCCCAACCACTGCTTCCCTTTCATGCCCCTCAACTATTATAACTGCCATTTGGTTTCTATACAAATTGTAAATAGCCTTTCGCTCCCTATATTTTACCCCTGCCACCTTCAAAATTTGAAAGAGAGTATTCCAGTCAACATTGTCAAAAGCTTTCTCTAAGTCAACAAATGCTAGAAACGTAGGTTTGCCTTTCCTTAATCTAGCTTCTAAGATAAGCCGTAGGGTCAGTATTCCCTCACGTGTTCCAATATTTCTACGGAATCCAAACTGATCTTCCCGAAGGTCGGCTTCTACTAGTTTTCCATTCGTATGTAAAGAATTCGCGTTAGTATTTCGCGGGTGTGACTTACTAAACTGATAGTTCGGTAATTTTCACATCTGTCAACACCTGCTTTCTTTGGGATTGGGATTATTATATTCTTCTTGAACTTTGAGGGTATTTTGCCTGTCTCAAACATCTTGCTCACCAGATGGTAGAGTTTTGTCAGGACTGGCTCTCCCAAGGCCGTCAGTAGTTCTAATGGAATGTTGTCTACCCCCGGGGCCTTGTTTCCACTCAGGTCTGTCAGTGCTCTCTCGAACTCTTCACGCAGTATCATATCTCCCATTTCATCTTCATCTACATCCTCTTCCATTTCCATAATATTGTCCTCAAGTACATCACCCTTGTATAGACCCTCTATATACTCCTTCCACCTTTCTGCTTTCCCTTCTTTGCTTAGAACTGGGTTTCCATCTGAGCTCTTGATATTCATACAAGTGGTTCTCTTTTCTCCAAAGGTCTCTTTAATTTTCCTGTAGGCAGTATCTATCTTACCCCTAGTGAGATAAGCCTCTACATCCTTACATTTGTCCTCTAGCCATTCCTGCTTAGCCATTTTGCACTTCCTGACGATCTCATTTTTGAGGCGTTTGTATTCCTTTTTGCCTACTTCATTTACTGCATTTTTATATTTTCTCCTTTCATCAATTAAATTCAATATTTCTTCTGTTACCCAAGGATTTCTACTAGCCCTCGTCTTTTTACCTACATGATCCTCTGCTGCTTTCACTACTTCATCCCTCAAAGCTACCCATTCTTCTTCTACTGTATTTCTTTCCCCCATTCCTGCCATTTGTTCCCTTATGCTCTCCCTGAAACTCTGTACATCCTCTGGTTCTTTCAGTTTATCCAGGTCCCATCTCCTTAAATTCCCACCTTTTTGCAATTTCTTCAGTTTTAATCTACAGTTCGTAACCAATAGATTGTGGTCAGAGTCCACATCTGCCCCTGGAAATGTCTTACAATTTAAAACCTGGTTCCTAAATCTCTGTCTTACCATTATACACTCCTGGAAATGGAAAAAAGAACATATTGACACCGGTGTGTCAGACCCATCATACTTGCTCCGGACACTGCGAGAGGGCTGTACAAGCAATGATCACACGCACGGCACAGCGGACACACCAGGAACCGCGGTCTTGGCCGTCGAATGGCGCTAGCTGCGCAGCATTTGCGCACCGCCGCCGTCAGTGTCAGCCAATTTGCCGTGCCATACGGAGCTCCATCGCAGTCTTTAACACTGGTAGCATGCCGCGACAGCGTGGACGTGAACCGTATGTGCAGTTGACGGACTTTGAGCGAGGGCGTATAGTGGGCATGGGGGAGGCCGGGTGGACGTACCGCCGAATTGCTCAACACGTGGGGCGTGAGGTTTTCACAGTACATCGATGTTGTCGCCAGTGGTCGGCGGAAGGTGCACGTGCCCGTCGACCTGGGACCGGACCGCAGCGACGCACAGATGCACGCCAAGAC
Organism: Schistocerca piceifrons; assembly: GCF_021461385.2. Taxonomy (NCBI): domain Eukaryota; kingdom Metazoa; phylum Arthropoda; class Insecta; order Orthoptera; family Acrididae; genus Schistocerca; species Schistocerca piceifrons. The sequence goes on from NC_060140.1 coordinate 878,195,284, forward strand.
CGTAGGATCCTACGCAGTGCCGTAGGGGACCGCACCGCCACTTCCCAGTAAATTAGGGACACTGTTGCTTCTGGGGTATCGGCGAGGACCATTCGCAACCGTCTCCATGAAGCTGGGCTATGGTCCCGCACACCGTTAGGCCGTCTTCCTCTCACGCCCCAACATCGTGCAGCCCGCCTCCAGTGGTGTCGCGACAGGCGTGAATGGAGGGACGAATGGAGACTTGTCGTCTTCAGCGATGAGAGTCGCTTCTGCCTTGGTGCCAATAATGGTCGTATGCGTGTTTGGCGCCGTGCAGGTGAGCGCCACAATCAGGACTGCATACGACCGAGGCACACAGGGCCAACACCCGGCATCATGGTGTGGGGAGCGATCTCCTACACTGGCCGTACACCACTGGTGATCGTCGAGGGGACACTGAATAGTGCACGGTACATCCAAACCGTCATCGAACCCATCGTTCTACCATTCCTAGACCGGCAATGGAACTTGCTGTTCCAACAGGACAATGCACGTCCGCATGTATCCCGTGCCACCCAACGTGCTCTAGAAGGTGTAAGTCAACTACCCTGGCCAGCAATATCTCCGGATCTGTCCCCCATTGAGCATGTTTGGGACTGGATGAAGCGTCGTCTCACGCGGTCTGCTCGTCCAGCACGAACGCTGGTCCAACTGAGGCGCCAGGTGGAAATGGCATGGCAAGCCGTTCCACAGGACTACATCCAGCATCTCTACGATCGTCTCCATGGGAGAATAGCAGCCTGCATTGCTGCGAAAGGTGGATATACACTGTACTAGTGCCGACATTGTGCATGCTCTGTTGCCTGTGTCTATGTGCCTGTGGTTCTGTCAGTGTGATCATGTGATGTATCTGACCCCAGGAATGTGTCAATAAAGTTTCCCCTTCCTGGGACAATGAATTCACGGTGTTCTTATTTCAATTTCCAGGAGTGTATAATCTATCTGATACCTTTTAGTATCTCCAGGGTTCTTCCATGTATACAACCTCTTTCATGATTCTTGAACCAAGTGTTAGCTATGATTAAGTTATGCTCTGCACAAAATTCTACCAGGCGACTTCCTCTTTCATTTCTTACACCCAATCCATATTCACCTACGTTTCCTTCTCTCCCTTTACCTACTACCGAATTCCAGTCACCCATGACTATTAAATTTTCGTCTCCCTTCACTATCTGAATAATTTCTTTTATTTCACCATACATTTCTTCAATTTCTTCGTCATCTGCAGAGCTAGTTGGCATATAAACTTGTACTACTGTAGTAGGTGTGGGCTTCGTGTCTATCTTGGCCACAATAATGCGTTCACTATGCTGTTTGTAGTAGCTTACCCACATTCCTATTTTTTTATTCATTATTAAACCTACTCCTGCATTACCACTATTTGACTTTGTATTTACAACCCTGTATTCGCCGGACCAAAAGTCTTGTTCCTCCTGCCACCGAACTTCACTAATTCCCACTACATCTAACTTTAACCTATCCACTTCCCTTTTTAAATTTTCTAACCTAGCGGCCCGATTAAGGTATCTGACATTCCATGCTCCGATCTGTAGAACGCCAGTTTTCTTTCTCCTGATAACGACGTCCTCTTGAGTAGTCCCCGCCTGGAGATCCAAATGGGGGACTATTTTACCTCTGGAATATTTTACCCAAGAGGACGCCATCATCATTAACCATACAGTAAAGCTGCATGCCCTCAGGAAAAATTACGGCTGTAGTTTCCCCTTGCTTTCAACTGTTCGCAGTACCAGCACAACAGGGCTGTTTTGGTTAGTGTTACAAGGCCAAATCAGTCAATTATCCAGACTGATGCCCCTGCAACTACTGAAAAGGCTGCTGCCCCGCTTCAGGAACCACGCATTTGTCTGGCCTCTCAACAGATACCCCTCCGTTGTGGGTGCACCTACGGTACAGCTATCTGTATCGCTGAGGCACGCAAGCCTCCCCACCAACGGCAAGGGCCATGGTTCATGGGGGGTCAAGAAATATCATTCTTGTGAAATACAACTAGCGTTTTATTCTCATAAAGTAATGAGTGCTATTAACAGATGATGTCAAATTAATTCCATATTTTTTGATTTGCAGAAGACATGCGAATCTGCACCTCAAAAGCAACTTATAATAGCTTGCCTGGGGACTATCGTCTCAGTTGTGTGCCTGGATTCACGATTTCCTGTCAAAAAAGCCATACTTCGTTCTAACTGATAGAAAGTCATCGAGTAAAACAGAAGTAATATCTGACGTTCCCCGAGGATGTGTTATAGGCTGTCTGCAGTTCCTGATCTACATAAACGATTCAGGAGACAATCAGAGTAGCGCTATTAGACTGTTTACAGATGTTGCTGTCATTTATGGACTTACAAACTCATCAGTTGATCAAAACAAATTTCAAAACCAGTTAGGCCTAACAAGATATCTCTATGGTGCAGAAAGTAGCAATTGACCTTAAATAATGAAAAGTGTGAAGTCATTCACTTGAGTACCAAAAATAATCCAGTAAATTTTTGTTATATGATAAATCACACGAATCTGAAGCCTGTAAAATCAACTATACATAGGGATTACTATTACAAATAACTTAAGCTGAAACGATCACGTGCAGAATCTTGTGGGTAAAGCAGACCGCAGACTGTGATTTATTTGTAAAACACAGAAAATGCAACAGGTCTACTAAAGAGACTGCCTGCAGTATACCTGTACATCCTCTCCTGAAGTACTGCTACATGGTGTGGGATCCATATCGGGCAGGATCGGTGGAGGACATCGAAAAAGTTCAAAGAAGGACCGCTCGTTTTGTATTATCGTGAAATAGGTGAGAGAGCGCTACAGATATGAAACATGAGTTGGGATGGCAGTAATTAAAACAACAGCGTTTTTCGTTGCCGCAGGATCTTTGCATGATATTTCAATCACCAACATTCTCCTCAGAGTTCGTGACAACTTACTTAGGGAGAAATGACCATCATAATAAAATACGAGAAATCAGAGCTTGTACAGAAAGATTTTAAGTTTTTCCTGCATGCTGTTCGAGAGTGGAATGGAAGAGAAATAGCTTGAAAGTGGTTCGACAAACACTCTGGCAGGCATTAAATTGTGAATTGCAGTGTAATCATGTAGATGTACACGAATAAGAGTGATGTTCAAGTTTCGTTATTACTACAAATTGTGGACAAGCAGTGTCACTCCAGAATCATGTGACTAGCCTGGTTTTATGTTGAGGACATATACAGTAGACAATGCACATGCAATAGATACATATGCCCTATGCTACCATAAACATGAATAGAACTCTATTTTGTCACAGTCAGTTATCCTACATGGCCGTAGCAATTCTAGAAGACAAATTAAAATAGCAGTTCATTATATCAAATGGTATGATCATTTACATTTCAGACTTATTGCAGCGTTTTCTTCCTTTGACAACTTTGTGACTTCATGCTCGTTATTTACAGATACATTGCGAAAAGTAATGACAAGGTCCTCCCAATATTGTGCTACTATTTTAGGGGTACAGTAATGTCATGGTACCTTGGATCTGTTGTTAAGTGTAAACAAAGAGGTTTTTGTTTCAAACATGTAGTAATGCTATAATTTTTTGTACTTATAGAGAAAAATTCCAGTTTCCACCCTGGTATGAAGTCCACGTTAAACTTGAACTGGTAAAAGGACCAGTCCGGTGTCAGCATTATTCATTTATTACACAATGTCCTGTAGATGTATATCTATACTCTACAAAACACTGTGAGGTAGTGGCAGAAGGTTCTTCCCATTTTATTTGCACGTGGAACCCAGGAATAATTTCTGCTTAAATGCCCTTGTGTATGTGGCAATTAGTCTAATTTTGCCTTTGTGGTCTCTACTCTACATGGAGAGGTGTGCGAATTACCTCTGGATTCTTCACTTAATATTGGTTTTTGATACTCTGTAAGTAGGCTTTCGCTAGATAAGTGGTGTCCGTCATCATGAGTCTGCCAGTTCACATTTGTTAACATTTTGAGGCCGCTCTTCCTCAAGTTCAATAAACGTGTGACCATTCATGCTGCTCTTCTTTCCATATTTTTAATAGTAATATTTGTTTTGTGCCCTGTATCTTGAACAGAATTGCAAAATGGGTTGCATAAGTGTTTTCAGAATGAAAATTTCCACTCTTCCGTGGAGTGTGTGCTAATATGAAACTTCCTGGCAGATTAAAACTATATGCCGCTCCAAGACTCGAGCTCAAGACCTTTGCCTTTCACGGGCAAATGGTCTACCGACTGAGCTACCCAAGTACAACTCACGACCTGTCCTAACACCTTTAATTCTACCAGTATCTCATCTCCTGCCTTCCAATCTTCACTTGCCCGCAAATGGCAAAGATCCCGAGTCCCAGTCTCGGTCTAGCACACAGTTTTAATCTTCCAGTGAGTTTCATAAGCGTTTTGTAAGCAGACTGCGCCCTTTAATAGGTTTGTAACATGCCGCTTTACAAATCTTGAAATATTTTTCTTTTCTGTTTGACTTTTCTGATTTCAAGAAGGTTGAACTCCATAATCTCAAAATCTCTATTCAACAGTAATAAAGTGTTACTGGAAATGGTGTGTAATATTTTGTTTATCGAATTTGCATCTGTAATTTGGACACAGTTAAACTCTTCTAGAGGCATTGGCCTTCTCCTGCATTGACATATGCTGCTTCAAATAGTACCAGTCACTAAAAGCGGTCTAGAGGCGACATAGGTTTAATCAGTTAAATGCATAGCATGTAAATACATGTGTATATTTACTTTTGATATATCTATATGTAATTTATAATGCAATAACTGGATAGAGAAATCAAGGAAATAGAACTGTATGACACAATATACTGTTTATACATACATACATATATATATATATATATATATATATATATATATATATATATATATATATATATATATATAATCTTCAGATCCTATGTTCCTACGTCCCTTGGTGAGAGTAGGAATCATTGGTGGGGAGCACTCCCATCAGTGCAGGTGTAGAAAACACTGTTCACAGTGTACTCCATAGATGGACCCGCTGCTTGTCAATGGTTCCTACTGTCATTGAGGAATGCAAGATCTGATGATGATCATGTAGAATGTGGATGCCAGACATCTGAAAATAAAAATAAACAATTGAAATGCGATCACAGCTGTGTGTATTGAAATAAATTATAATATTAATAACTGGGTAGATAAATCAAGTGAATAGGATACATAACAAAATATAATAGTTGTACTAATATACAGCCCCCTTCTAAATTAACTAAAAATGTTAGGAGGCATACAGACATATACACATTGTTATTAATTGTTATCTATTTTACATTTCATTCTAATAATATTTAAGTGTAGAGTAACTTTCTTTTGATGAGATTTTTCAAACTGTCCATTTCTGATGCTTCTTTAGTAGTTTAAAAATGGATTAAAAATAATGTCAACTACAAAAACACTTATTTCTATTGTAATCGTTTGGCCAATGTTTGACCATCTTCAGACCCCTTATCCCAAATGATAGGCAATGGCAGTGGCTGGAGTGGGTGCTGTAAATCTACAAACATCAGATAACGTTCATAGAGTTTCAACACCCGCTCCACTCACCGCTACTGCCTACCATCACGGTATGAAGGTCTGAGAATGGTCAAGCACTGATCAAAACCAGTTACCACCTAAACAAATGTTCTTGCGATTGAAACAGTTTTTTAATCTATTTCTAAAGTATTTTAGCATGTTTCTCCATGAGCAATGTTCTCAAAATTTTTTAAATGTTTATAGGTGATTCATTACATATTTGTAACTTCAGATATTCCATGCTGTTAAGTGTTCCCACCTTTCTTTCTCGGTTCATACAGTCTCTAATTCTTGTGTTTTGTTTGTGTATTGAGCAGTTTGTGGTGTATTATTGTATTTTTTGTGATATACAGTAATGTTTGGTGGATGTAATCCCAGGGGACAGTCAAGTTCCCTAGCTCTTTAAATAATTCCAGGCAATGAACCTGCCTGGTCTTTTTCATTATTACTTTAGAAGCCTTCTTTCATAATTTTAAATTTTTTCTGAGTCTTATCTCTTTGTGCCCCAGAAAAATATACAAAATGTAGTGACTGAGTGCATATATGCATAATAAGTTACTCTGAGACGATTACTATCACATATTGGCGCCAGTACCCTCAGAAGAAAGTATGCAGACAAAATTACACTCCTGGAAATTGAAATAAGAACACCGTGAATTCATTGTCCCAGGAAGGGGAAACTTTATTGGCACATTCCTGGGGTCAGATACATCACATGATCAGACTGACAGAACCACAGGCACATAGACACAGGCAACAGAGCATGCACAATGTCGGCACTAGTACAGTGTATATCCACCTTTCGCAGCAATGCAGGCTGCTATTCTCCCATGGAGATGATCGTAGAGATGCTGGATGTAGTCCTGTGGAACGGCTTGCCATGCCATTTCCACCTGGCGCCACAGTTGGACCAGCGTTCGTGCTGGACGTGCAGACCGCATGAGACGACGCTTCATCCAGTCCCAAACATGCTCAATGGGGGACAGATCCGGAGATCTTGCTGGCCAGGGTAGTTGACTTACACCTTCTAGAGCACGTTGGGTGGCACGGGATACATGCGGACGTGCATTGTCCTGTTGGAACAGCAAGTTCCCTTGCCGGTCTAGGAATGGTAGAACGATGGGTTCGATGACGGTTTGGATGTACCGTGCACTATTCAGTGTCCCCTCGACGATCACCAGTGGTGTACGGCCAATGTAGGAGATCGCTCCCCACACCATGATGCCGGGTGTTGGCCCTGTGTGCCTCGGTCGTATGCAGTCCTGATTGTGGCGCTCACCTGCACGGCGCCAAACACGCATACGACCATCATTGGCACCAAGGCAGAAGCGACTCTCATCGCTGAAGACGACACGTCTCCATTCGTCCCTCCATTCACGCCTGTCGCGACACCACTGGAGGCGGGCTGCACAATGTTGGGGCGTGAGCGGAAGACGGCCTAACGGTGTGCGGGACCATAGCCCAGCTTCATGGAGACGGTTGCGAATGGTCCTCGCCGATACCCCAGGAGCAACAGTGTCCCTAATTTGCTGGGAAGTGGCGGTGCGGTTCCCTACGGCACTGCGTAGGATCCTACGGTCTTGGCGTGCATCCGTGCGTCGCTGCGGTCCGGTCCCAGGTCGACGGGCACGTGCACCTTCCGCCGACCACTGGCGACAACATCGATGTACTGTGGAGACCTCACGCCCCACGTGTTGAGCAATTCGGCGGTACGTCCACCTGGCCTCCCGCATGCCCACTGTACGCCCTCGCTCAAAGTCCGTCAACTGCACATACGGTTCACGTCCACGCTGTCGCGGCATGCTACCAGTGTTAAGGACTGCGATGGAGCTCCGTATGCCACGGCAAACTGGCTGACACTGACGGCGGCGGTGCACAAATGCTGCGCAGCTAGCGCCATTCGACGGCCAACACCGCGGTTCCTGGTGTGTCCGCTGTGCCGTGCGTGTAATCATTGCTTGTACAACCCTCTCGCAGTTCCGGAGCAAGTATGGTGGGTCTGACACACCGGTGTCAATGTGTTCTTTTTTCCATTTCCAGGAGTGTATTTTTGCTGTCCTTGTTGTATGTTCGCTCCACTTCAGTAGGTCATCAACAGGATGATAAGAAACAGTCTGAAACAATTATAAGAATGTAGCAGGGTAGGTTGTGCTGAGAAACCATTGTTAAAAAAAACCGGCACATTGTACCATTTAAGAAGTTAATATCCATTGAAGCTAGACAATCAGGGTGCGCACAAATTCAAGTGGCCCACCAGATACAGTTAGTGTCAGTTGTTTTCACAGAATTGCGGTAGTGCAGGAGACTGCTTAGCCTTTGGATCAGGTTAGAACCCTTGTGCCATCTCAAGTACATTTTTTGTATCACTCTCTTGTTTGGTTTTAGGAAACCAGATGAAGAACATGTATTGTAACACTTTCTTTGACAGGTTGCTTGAATTTGCGTGTACAATGGCCTGATTGGCTGACTTCAAAGCTAATTGACTCAGAAATGGCGCAACATATCGAACGTTTTGCTTAACAATTATTTGCTTTTCAGACTCTTTGGACCACCATGCATATACATTGTTAAAAATGTTGTGCTACTACCACAGCTTACTGTGTCACAATTTAAATTTAGCATAGTATTGTTATTTTTTAGTTTGTATAGAATTTTTTAGCTTTTGTCCTCTTTATATTAAGTGTCATTTCATTCTTCTCAGACCATTTGTGCACAGCTTTTAACGTGTCATCAGCTTTGCACAGCAGTAGCTGTGGTGTTTTATCTGTGATCATTATGAAGCTGTCATCAGCAAAAAGAATTGTGTCTCTCTGCATGACTCTTTGTGGGCAGTCACTATCGTAGATCAAAATCATAATTGGGCCAAATATCTTCTCTTGAGTGAGTGCTATGTTAATATGGTTGGCAATTGACAGATGTTTCTGTATATAATTAAGATTTTTATTGTCCTATGAAATTCTACTCTGTGTACTCCATTCATGAGATATGACTGGAAATACCTGTTTACTACTTCTCTTGTTCCCATTGCTTCTAGTTTGTGGAGCAGTATTTTGTGATCTATGGTGTTCAGTACCTTGGAGAAATCTAAAAAAAAGTTACACAGTCACCTTTATCCAGGACCTCCATTATGACTTTAGTAAATTCTGCTATTACTGCTTCTGTAGTATGGCCCTGTCTGAATCAAAACAGTGCCTTCATTAGCAAATTATAATTTGAAAGCAGTCTATGTGCCTGTATATCATGACCATTTCTATTGTCTCTGAAGATGAAGATAATAGTGATACTGGTCTATGGCTTTCTACATTTTCAGTGTCATCCTTCTCGCGTATTAGCAAAACTCTAGCTAGCTGTAAGTACTCAGGAAAGGTACCTGAACTGAATGATTCGTTTATAATGTATCCTAGAGGCTTTTTTATGCTATCTATGCATTCATTGAACACACTCGCTGCAACTTCATGTAGTTCTGACGATTTTCTCTATTTTTTTAATCTGCAGACTACATTTCTGACTTCTTGGTTTGTAGTGGGCAACAACACCATTGAGATTTTTACACAGTTTCTGGCAAGTAATGTGTGTAATTTTCGGAAGTTTTGCTGTAGTTTCGTTGCAATTCCAATTACAGTTTGTGTTTATAAAATTTGCCAGTTTACTTGGGTTGCAAACTAATCCTCATCAGTCTCTAATATGGATGATATTTCTCTTTGATTTCTCCTTCCCCATTTCGTTTCTTACAACTGTCCAAACTGCACTGCTTCTATTGCCATATTCTTTATAGTAAACTAGGAAGTCTGGGTCATTTTAATTTCTTTATAGAGAGCTACTACATTTAAAGGTTTGCAATTTGATTAGCACCTTGGTCCTTGCCCACTATTTTGCACACTGAAACTGAGTTTACTGTATGGTTTCTCTCCCAGTCTTTCTAGTAAAGCCAGCCAGTATCCCTAAAGGGTAGTAGGACACAGTATTAGACACAGTCTTTTCAGGAATTAATGACTTGAATATTCTGTGTCTAGTGGCCTCCAATGCCTTTCATTGGAATATTAAATGTGTGGTTTCATCTGCCTCATCATATAGTCTACATTTGGGCTTTTTTTTCTCTATACCCATTGTGAGTACTCTTTCTTGAAGTTCTCTTAGCCAGTCATTAGTCCAACTATGCATTTTATCTGCCTCCTATTCAAGCTCGGGCTGCAGGACTTCTCTTGAAACAAACCTTTGACATCATTAGGAAGCCATGTTTTCGTTTTTTGATGCTAGCCCAATATTCTAGATGCTACCTCCTGATGGAACCTTGTAGTTTTGATTTTCCCGTTGCCTTAGTAGTCATTAATAACAGGTTCCTGTCCAACAAATAGGGTCATTGCGTCTGTCCTGGTCAGCTTATCAGCTTGTTCATTGTCACTAATTCTCGAGTGACCAGGGACCCACAGAATATTTATCCTTTTTTGCTCCTAAACTCATAAGGGCTTTGTGGCATTCTACAGCGATCTTTGATATTATTGTAGGAACAGATTTCAGAGCTGCTTGGCTTTCTCAAGGATTCTTGTACACCTAAGCAAATTTCAAAAATTCAAATGGTTCAAATGGCTCTGAGCACTATGGGACTCAACTGCTGAGGTCATCAGTCCCCTAGAACTTAGAACTAGTTAAACCTAACTAACCTAAGGACATCACAAACATCCATGCCCGAGGCAGGATTCGAACCTGCGACCATAGCGGTCTTGCGGTTCCAGACTGCAGCGCCTTTAACCGCATGGCCACTTCGGCTCGCCTAAGCAACATGGCTACTTGGGATTTCCCTCACCATTTCTGTATTTACCACATTCATAATATAATTCTAGGTACTCTGAACGTTTCCAGTTATTACCAGTTTCTAACAATTATACCCTGCTGCTGCCACCATTCACAGCAGTGAGTGTGCTACTAATTCCACGTGTTATGGCCAACAGGCCATTGTCTGCACCTTCCCAGGCTCCTTAGTAGCTACCGTCTGTTCTACTTTCTTCTGCCAGACTGTAGATACACAAATTATCATAGATTTCATTACAGAGTTGTCTATCCCGTATACATTCCTGGGGCTTAGATCTCAGTTTTTACCACAGTGTTTTTAAGTGCACATAACAGAATCACTCACCTTGGAACATTTATTCCTTATATGAGGTCCATCATAATTTGGCAAGCAGGATTACCCTAGAATCTGTAGCGATTCAAGGGGTACCAATTTTGTTATAACAGTCAATAAATTACTCAACAGATGTATTTTTCAGTACAGGCATTTCATTCATTCCAAGCAAGCATCGATTCGTGATGTCATCGTCTAGACGCGAGTTGACTGTAATCTGAATCCGTTTTAGCAAACTAATAGTTTCTTTCAGGTGATAAAATTTTATTTATGATGAAATACAATTTCTTGAAGTTTTTTCAGAATGGGAAATGTGAATTAGTAATTGCAGGTCATAATTTATCTGTTTAATATAAAGGTGTTTTTAATTTTGTGTGCATGAGAAAGTGTGAATTTATGTGCTGCTTTTACTCTGAGACGAGTTATCACTTAGAATGCAAAAAGTGCTCGTGCACAGTTCGCTGACCTGCACGACGAATTTTATTTTTTCTGATTTTAACTCGGATAGTGATACACTAGTGCATGATGGAGCTGTCCAGTGAATCGCGTACAGTAGTTGCAAACGCACTTGGACTTAATGCTGACATTGGAAATTAATGTTGAGACAAGTGCGGATTTTGACAAAAATGAACCAAAAGTTTATTCAAAATATCAAGGTTCTGTTTTAACTGAGAAACATATCACCTTGTTGATCACATTGCTTAGCGACACTGTAATGCAGATTAATTAATTCATTAGAATGATTTTAGATGTAATAAGTTACACACAAACTGTTACACGAAATCTGCTGGCCGCATGAGAGTATGAGAGTGATTTTATTTCCAGAAATGCCAAAAAACCGGCTGTTTCAAAAGTTAAATTACCAACTGTTGTGTAACTTCATTGATTGTCCCATGCAACTACTGAACGTGTTGTATCATGTCGCTCCACAAGAGATCTCAAGAAGCCAGGATAAACAAAAAACACAAAGAAGACTAAAGAAGAGGCATCGGTATAACTCTTCACTGCTCCCTCTACTAGTACAATTTCATCAAAAGCTTTAAGATTCCAGTATGTGGCATATATATGCTTCCTCGCTAACAGTACTACAACAGGCCATGCGGTTCTAGGCGCTACAGTCTGGAACCGAACGACCGCTATGCTCACAGGTTCGAATCCTGCATCGGACATGGATGTGTGTGATGTCCTTAGGTTAGTTAGGTTTCATTAGTTCTAAATTCTAGGCGACTGATGACCTCAGAAGTTAAGTCGCATAGTGCTCAGAGCCATTTGAACCATTTGAACAAAGTACTACAACAGTTGTTTCCTGCATCAGTTTTCCACAACGTTAAGAGCACATTGTACCATTCTTCTAACATTGCTTGCAAATTTGAAAAGTGTTACAATGTCTAAAACGTCTGTGTATCCTTTGAAAAAGTAGTCTCTAGTATTTAACTCTTCAGTGACTTCATTTATCACCAGGTTCCACAGAAGTGGGAACCAAAACCCCGTTATGGTCACCTCTGTACCTTTCATCTATCCAGCATGGCCTTAATTCACATGCATATGATGGTCTTAACGCTATGCTCTTTTGCAACTCTAATCATGGATTCGAAGGTCATATTGCTAAAGAGTAATTTCCCACCTTCCAAATAAGCTGGTAATGTCATACTTCACATGATTTGCCTGGCTAATATGTGTGTTGGTATATATGTAGAGGAACACAATCTTTTAATGTGAACAAGTAGATTTTGCAGCTCACTTACTTCATTCACTTGAAAATAAAAACTTAGAAAAAACCTACACTTTCAATATACTATAATCCTCTTTCTAGGTCTAATTCACTTATTTTCATTTAAATTACTTAGAGAAATTAATAATAGCAATATTTTTTGTATGACATTCACCAATTTTCAAAAATAATTATTTTCTCATACAAAAAGTGAACATAATAAAATTATATTTAAAATTTAATTATAAAAGATGAACATAAGATATTAAAATTTAATGTTTTTCAAATAAAAGGTGCACATAAGAAAATAAATAAAATTCATTATGATTAACATAAAAATGAATCAATTATTCTTTGAATTTCTGGGGTGGATCCTCATACACCCTGGTATTCTATAGAAAAAGACATGAAATTACGTTAAGAAACATCATTTTTTACTTAAAATACAAGATCTTAGACATGACCAAAAAGGTGTCTTTAAAAAGGTGCATCATTAATGAAAGTTCTTTATATCATTCTTTAAATTTCCAGGGTCTATGAGCCTGGACCCTGGAATAATAAACTCATTATAAAAAAGTCCAAAATTCCATGTCATGAATTAGATATCTTTAAATTCATCATTTCGATTTTTTAACTTTCTTCATTCCTTAATATTTAATTTTCATATGTCCATTTTCAATTAACTGATAATTCCTATCAGTAATTAACTTGGAATTTCTATCTGGCAAATAATCTTAAAATCATTATTAAGCTCAATACAAATTTTTCCCTATATCTAGTAAATAAATATTCACATCCAGTAATATTATATAGAACATTTGTTCCTAACTCAACCTTTTAAACTCTTTTGAGGCACTTGCGTTGTTCAGCTTCTCCATTTACACAGAAAATATTTGTTAGGTTTTTTATAATTTATAATGTCCATATTGTAATGTACCTATTTTAGTTTCCAAAACATATTTCTTGTCATCCTGTGGACTCGACACTTTCTTGTTTATTTCAACTGTGTATATTTTGTGTCTTTCACTTAAAATCATATTAATTCTTCTGTACAGTTATCTATTGTTAAACAATCAATCTTTATAATCTTCTAAGTTTATTCTATTTTTAACAACACATTTCTTAAGTCTTTCAGATTTTTTCTCTATTTTATCACTAACTTTATAAGCATATGTTTTTGCTCTCAGACCACAAAATTCTTCCATTGCATTCATTTTTCATCTTTACAAATTTCATGTCAACTTGTGGAATACCATAAATCTTATTTTCAGGACAATCGCTAGTATCAAAATTTTTATTTATTTACTTATTTATTAGTCCATGTAAATATATTTTTCAATACATATATTGTACACAGTGTATTGGGCAGAAAAACTTTTTAGCTATTGGTTTTTCAAATGTCAAACATACATTATTTAAATTTTTGAAATAGTGTATATTTATAACCTATTTCTATAATTAATACATTTTTCTTGCATAAGATACTGTGAGATTTAATAGTAGCACTTTTCAGAAGATAGGATGTCACAGACTTTTTAAAGCTTTGAAGTTCAGGAAGAAATTTTATGTCTTGGTAATCTGTTGTACAGTTTTGTTCCTACATGATATATACCTTTTTGGCATAATGTGGTGTTACAATGATTAACATGTATGTCACTGTCTGACCCGGTACTGTAATCATGGACACTTTTGTTTTGAGGAAAAAGGTTTTGTTTTTTCACTATGCTTTTTTTGACATGCATGACTACTTCCACCATATAAATGCATTGATGAGGTAGGATCTTTAGGTCTTTAAAGAAAGGTTTGCACGGTTTTCTGCTGCTCAATTCTTCCATTATTCTTATAATTGCCATTTGTTTCCTGAAAACTCATATGACCTGGTGTACATTTCCCCAGAAAATTATACCGCACTTCAGTATTGAATGTATACGAGCAAAGTACACAGTCCTAACTGTTTCTTCAATAGTATTGTTGCAGAGAATTCTTACTACATAGCTGATTTTTGCTAGTTTTGAATTTAGGGTTGTGATATGAGTGCTCCATTTAAGATTTTCCTGGATATGACTCCCAAGAAATTTGGCTTCATTGACAGCACTAATGTTTTGTTTATCTATACATTACAGGTTGTGCCGGATTTTTATTTTGATCAGTGTGGAAATTCATGAGCACCGTTTTTTGGGGATTAACTATTAGCCTGTTTCTGAAAAACCATTCAGACACTCTTTTTCCAATATCTTTTGCTGACACAGTATGATTTTCTTCTTTATTCCCTTCAATCAATAGACTGGTATCATCTGCAAACAGTACTGGTTCAGAATCTCTAACTTGTCATGGGAAATCATTAATGTAGACCAAAAAAAGAAAGGTATCAAAAATGGAACCCTGTGGAACACCATGACTTAGTTCACATGGTTCTGAAAGGTGTACCTGGAGTTCATTTCCTTCCATGTACTTGATTTAATCCACTGATTTGGTACACCTCTTACACCATACCATTCAATCTTCCTCAGGAGTATAGAATGATCAATAACATCAAAAACTGTTGTTAGGTGCAAGAATAAGCGTGAGATATTTCTGTGGTTGTACACTGCATTTAAGACATGGTTTATCAGATTGTAAGTGGCAGTTTCAATTGATTTCTGTGGTCTGAAGCCATGTTTACATCCGGAAATAATGTTATTCTTGTTGAAGAATGTAATTAGTTTTGAAAGGAACACTTTTTCAATAATTTTCGAAAACCCTGACAATAGACACAGGCCTGTAGTTACCCACCTTTTTTATAAAGGGGTATTACTTTTGACATTTTCAGTTGCTGAGGGATGACACCACATGATATGGATGAATTGCATATGTCCAATAAAGGTGAAAGTATTTGTTCTTGCTGTTATTTTTATAATATAATCTGGAATATCAGCAATACCAGTTGAATACTTGCTCTTCAGTGAATTAATGGTATACTTTATTTATTTCATCAACTTTGTTTGTTAATGCCTGTACATTCTGGTGTACAATCTTCAGTCTGTATTTGCAATTTATTTCTGTATCACTTTTTTGTGATACGGTCTACTTCCCTAAAAAATGTCTTTCAGCCTTTTTATAAGACATTGCATCTTTCTTTATGACCCATTTGTCCAAAGTACTTTGGATTGCTTCAATATTATGCCTATTGTGACTCAAATTTGCTAGACAACAGATTTCTTCAACCAAAAATTGTTTCCCACTTTGATTTAAATGAAGGCCATGGCTGGTGTGCATGGACCTGTCTAACATGCTTACTATTATTAAGTTCACATACAGAAGCTTTTCGCATAGAGTGTCTATCTGTTTCTTTACTCTTTCTATTAATTTATTTACACATGACCAAGGAGGTAGGTCATACCTGTGTGGTTGATTTACAGCAGCTACAATTGTGTTGCCTAATTTGGGTAACACACTTTCAAGAACAGTGATGAGTTCACTACCTTTATCTCTGGCAACATCATTCGCACCTGCGCAAATTACAACACAGTCTTTTGGGTTAGTGTTTTCACACGATTTTACCACTGTTTTTGTCACTTCTGCAATGCCTGTTCCTGGCTTGACAAAGGCTTGGACACTTAAGTTATTTGTGTATCTGCTGCTACCTTTTCTGCTATTCAACGTCCATACTTATCGGCAAAAATTAACACTTTTCGTTCTTTTTTACACACTTGAGGTCAGTCGACTGAGTTTTTAATCACATTTCTTTGTTTAGGATGCGACATGCCCAAAAAATTATTCAGTGCACTGCTGTTGTTGTTTGTAATTATTATCTGGACTCATATGTTTCTGAATGACGTTGTTTGTGGAATCATGTTTTTCATTATAACTATATGATGCACTTACTTTATCATTTCTAAATTTTTTTGCTGGTATTAACAGTCGTTCTTCCTTTGATTACTGGTAGCCGATATTTCTTCCATGTTCAGACAATGATCTGTTTGTTGAGTTTTACAGCCAAGATGTTGCAGCTGTTACTCCAATAAGGCTACAATCCTTTTAAGTTCACTAATTTCACTATTTTTTGCAGTTAAAATGAGAAGAAACTCATCGCAATGTTTACATATCGATGTCACTGAATTTGCATTTGCAATGGTTTTTTCACTAGATTTTGATCTTGTAATGAATGCGTTTTTTGCTTTAACTTCGCAGCAGTAACATTTTCAAGGTCAAACTACGATACTTTTTTGCGCTGAATACATAAAGACTCATTCTTTTTTACGTTTTTCGCGGAACTCGATTTTCGTGAACCTTTTTTCACAGCCATCTTGCTAACAAGATTACAACCATGGATTACACATCTTCATAAAAATCTTCAGCTTGTGTATTATAGATGTAACAGTCCATATCATGATAACAGAATTCAATATTTTCTTCATATTTCGGTCTCATTATTCTACAGTGAAAAATATACATCAGTCCTTTAGATAAGTCAAGTATTCTAATACCAATTATTAAATGGGATTTTTGTCCTATTCATATCACTAGAAGAAATATTTTCATTAAATATTGTTCTTGCTTTAAAGTTTGAGCTCACTGTTAATTTATCACATCTGACACGATTTTTTTAAATTTCTATTTCTAATTTTTCGTTTGTCTTCCCAAAGACCGAACTATTCATAAGTTTATAGAAATCTTTTTCAAAATCATTTTAGGTTTTAGTTCTCATTTCTGTATTTAAATCTGTATACTTCTTCATCTAATCTGAGTGTTTAAATTTTAAAACTCTATGTATTTTTGTAAATACCGCCTAAGATTTCTAGTCAACAACATGCTTTCTTTCATTCCAGGTAAAATTTAAGTTTCAGGAGTGAGAGGTAAATCTTTATATAAATCATATAGTTTTTTAGATGCATATGAAATTTCACTTATTTTTGTACAATCAAAAGAATCTGGATTATCTCATTCAAATTCGCTGTAAGGCAAATGCTGACTCATAGATTAACCACGTAAATTATTCACATCTAAATATGTTACTATCAAAATCCTTCT
The DNA here is from genome assembly GCF_021461385.2 of Schistocerca piceifrons. NCBI lineage: Eukaryota > Metazoa > Arthropoda > Insecta > Orthoptera > Acrididae > Schistocerca > Schistocerca piceifrons. The sequence goes on from NC_060140.1 coordinate 878,212,723, forward strand.
ATATTTATTGTTTGATTTAACATATCTTTAACAACACTGTGACATTCCTACTAGTATTCCCATTCCAACTACTAAAATCATATCTTCACCATGTAATAAATCAAGTGGCTGTGTAGTCATTTTCAACATTGCATCCCAAGATAGTCCTTGTGCAGTAAGATATCAAGAGGGATCGAAATCATATTCTTTTAAACAAGCTTTTCTAAAACTTTCAAATATATCAAACAGTAACAATACTACAGTTTTATGATATGGATGATGATATTGTTATAGATTTTTAATATTAAATTTTCTCCAAACTATTTATGAATGTTTATAATCTGTATCATTTCTTTCACAGTCACTCAGTTTATTATAGAACTCTTCTTTTGCTGGTAATTGTATCTCTTCAAATTTTTTCCAAATATCCATGTAATCATATGCATATACTCGTTTTCTGATTACTAAATCGAATAACTCTTCTGGGAAAATTGTCTAATGTTGTTCATTTGATATCTATTCAAATTTGATGAAAGTGTATCTACTCAAGAAGTGATAAATTTGAAAGTGTCAATAAATCTCATTTTTAAATTTTCTATTCTCTTACCAAAACTAATATATCTATCTTCATTGTTTGGTATTAAATCTATCTCTTCCCTATCATAACTCAGTCTTATCATGAACAGATGTAATAAATCATGTAAATTAGTTGGTACAAAACTCGAATATTTTAACTGTTAATTACATTTAGTACATTATGTATTTATAAATTTTTCAGCTAAGTAATCATGATGATGAATTTATTTTCTCAGTGAATAATGGCAATTAGACATTTTTCCCTCTTCTGACATTAATTTTTCTTCAGGAGTTAATGGTTTCATTTCTTCAACTTCAGAATTAATTCTTCCAATTTCTTCAACCCCTTCTTTTCCATATTGAAAAATTTGTTTTGAGAATTTGGACCTCTGTAAACAACAGGATTTTATAGTGTGTATTTACATATTTAATATAATAACAGAATCCAATTCGTTCACATTTTCGATGCTCCATTGTATCTGAATTTTCTGGATTTTTCACCTTCAATAGTCAAATTTCAAAATGAGCATAACTAACGAATTGAACTTTCTGTAAATGTTGAAAATTATTAAAACTTACATAGGAGTTTTTCTCTGACATTTCTACTTTTAATGATTTGTTAATGTAACAGCTTGATGTGTGATTATCTAATTTTTCTTTTCTAGTGAAATGGACTAAACAGATATCACAGATAATTTTTACTTCATCATGTTCACTAATTTGATTCCAAACTAGCCAAGACAACATTTTATACAACAATAGTGTGAATTATTTATATCTTTGTAATAAAAGATCTTTACATGTTACTCTTCTTACTTTTCGTAATTTTTAATGGATACAATTGATACTTTTCATGAAATGAATGAATGCTGTAGACACATTAATTTTATTTTCAGTTTTTCTAATATGACCTAACACTATCTGTTTTTGATCGAGATCAAGACCATATGTTTTATATTTCCTAACTCTTTCGGAACTTTTATCTGTAAAGGAAATAAAATGATTTTATAGCCTACACAACACATTTTTGATCTTTACTTTTCCCATTTTGCACAGAGCATAACTCAATAACTTAATCATAGCTATCACTTGGTACTACTATCATGAAAGCAGGTTGTATACATGAATGAAGCCTGGAGATACTACAAGGCATCAGATAGATTATATAACGGTAAGACAGAGATTTAGGAACCAGGTTTTAAATTGTAAGACATTTCCAGGGGCAGATATGGACTCTGACCACAATCAATTGGTTATGGACTGTAGATTAAAACTGAAGAAGCTGGAAAAAGTTGGGAATTTAAGGAGATGGGGCCTGGATAAACTGAAAGAACCAGAGGTTGTAGAGAGTTTGAGGGAGAGCATAAGGGAGCAATTGACAAGAATGGGGGACATAAATACAGTAAAAGGTGAATGGGTAGCTTTTAGGGATGAAATAGTGAAGGTAGCACAGGATCAAATAGGTAAAAAGACGAGGGCTAGTAGAATTCCTTGGGTAACAGAAGAAATATTGTACTTACTTGCAGAAAGGAGAAAACATAAAATTGCAGTAAATGAAGCAGGCAAAAAGGAATATAAACGTCTCAAAAATGAGATCGACAGGAAGTGCAAAATGGCTAAGCAGGGATGGCTAGAGGACAAATGTAATGATGTACAGGCTTATCTCACTAGGGGTAAGATAGTTACTGCCCATTGGAAAATAAATAGATACTGCCTACAGGACAATTAAAGATACTTTTGGAGATAAGAGAACCACTTGTATGAACATCAAGAGCTCAGATGTAAACCCAGTTCTAAGCATAGAGGGGAAAGCAGAAAGGTGGAAGGAGTATGCAGACGGTGTATAGAAAGGCGATGTTCTTGAGGACAATATTATGGAAATGGAAGAGGATGTAGATGAAGATGAAATGGGAGATATGATATTCCGTGAAGAGTTTGACAGAGCACTTATAATGAATTATATAATGTTATTGGGAGAATATCTTTATATCTATATTACTGACTGATGAATATATGTGAATGCAGCTTGCCGCTAACTTGGTGTAATGTTTTGTCTGTACAGAGGTGTATCTGTCGCCTTTATTACCCCTTCACTCTCACACATAAATCGGTACAATAAAGTTAGGGCCTCCTGTTTTACCTTTAGGCTGATCTGTGACAAGACAGGCAAACAATTATACTAATGGAGGATTCTGAGTATTTTCTCGAATTTCATTCACTCTCTCTCTCTCTGTCCTTTATCTATGTACAGTTTTAAATATAATATTTCATTTACGTGAAATCAGCCCAATAGAATCTCTGGTGGAGCCCTTCGTCTTAATATTCAGCGGCTGGCTTGCTGGAAAAGATCTTTACATTTGTTATTATTGTTAAGCGCTGCATTCAGTTGAGAAAATCGATCGTTTGAACAATTCGTTCATTTTACGACAGATTTAGAATTTCAGATGTGGACGAAGCCTTTTTGGACGATTTTATAAAAACTCGGTGACTGCAGGCTCTCTTCGTCACAGCTGAAACTTCCCTACTAATTACAGGGCCAAGGCGATCGTCAATGATTCAGACAAAGAACTCATTCGTCATTCACTCTAGAATAAAAGGGTCACAAACCTTATTTCTGAGGAAAGTTGTATATTCAATCCATCTCCATTACATGTTCCGTTTTCTGTTAATTCCAAGTCTTACTTAATTTGCGTTTACAGTCTTTCTCTCTCTTCAAATAACCCGCTAGTGGCACAAACGTTAATAGCTCGCTTTAGCGAGAAGAAAAGCAAATATGTCTCTTTTAGAAGCCCGTCAATCTTCCAACAGATATTTCCGAAGCTGTCCTTCTTACCCGTCTATAATAACCATGGAGAATACATATATGTATCTCTGTTATTCCAAAGAATAAACGTACTAGAAAAATACCTTGGCGTCGACGAGCTGTCGGCGCATATATTACTAGAAAATCCGATCAGATACTTTTCAAAAGTGAATAAATGTGGATGATTTGATTGACCATTATTAATTATTGCGTGGTAGAGGGTAATTTTCAGTGGGCAGATTACAATGCCCCTCGCAGCGAGCGAAGTTTGTGAGCTAAATTTTGATTTACCGAACACACTTCGCTAGCTATCTATTAGTGTGGATAACCCGGAAGTGATGATTGTCAGTCCTCCGACTGAAAAAGAATATTATGTTTAAGACAGACAAAGAAAAGAAATGTTGAAAACAGAAGAAATGAAGAGACAGGTACCGCGGCTGTATTGCTTTTACGTGCATCTAGGTGTTATGTTTGCTGTGCACAACCAAGGAAGATGATCTTTCATGAAACTGTTATCAGGGTCTACACATTCGGGAACTTTCTTAAGCAGGGAAACCTTGGAAAACCTCTCAAGCCTAGACCCCCAGCCTACGGTACATAGAAGATAGGAAAGCCTATAGAAGAAAAAAAATATAATTTTGAAATAGATCTCTAAAGGAAAGACAGGGATCAATTTATATCACGATTTGGAGAAGAGTGATTTGTGCTTCTAGCAAAAAAAAAACATTTTACAATAAATAACGTGAATTTTCGTTTTACAATCTTGTTCCTAGGACAATATCTTGCGGTGCTAAAACTCCCCCGGGTCTTGCATGTCCCCGACGTCCACATTTGTAGTCGGTCTTCTACGCGGCCCACTTTGTAGTCGGTCTTCTACGCGGCCCACAATGGGAAGAGTAGAAGGGACAGGGATACTCGAATTCACATGCAACATTCATTCCAAAAGAATTAGCAATGACCAAAAGGGAAATTCTTCCTGTAAGAGAACTGGTTAGGTTGCACCGTCCAAGATTCTCCTTTTTGAAAGCAAAATCCTTATGGCTTCATGCATCCTTTTTGTTATGACGTACTTCAAGGAATTTAGCCATTAACTAATGATGTTGCCAAAAGCATCATCATATTTACTCTCGTTTGAATACTCTTTTTGACTTTGCATCCCCACTTGTGCTTATAAGTCCAAAAGTTCTGACACATTTTCTATCACTGATTTGTTCTTCGTAATTTAAAGGATTCATGCAACTTACAATAGATTTTGGATTCAAATCATCGAATAATGGAAAGTGTGGTTCATTTTATACAAAGACATAATCCATCATTTCCTTGAAAAGTCATATAATTTATCTATACTCAAAAACTTTTTATTCTAAATACATATATTTCTCCGCTTGATTGCTGTAATGTAAAAGTTATTAGTATTGAGGAATGTGGATTCACTTCTTTCATTTATTCTCTGATTCATGCGGCGTTCATACATGCACATATATGGAAATGGATTTTTCAAACAAAATTCCCAAACGAACACGAACCATTAAATAACTACTAATTCTATGAATATTACTTTCTTTAATCATTCATTAATAAATTAAAAACTCTTAACTTCTAATTATAACACCTTTTCTTTTTAAAGTTCAACATGAATCAGTTTACCCTCGCGTTTGATGCGGGTCTCTTACAAAGCATATCTGTGTCGTCTATATCGATTTTAACTCTCGCGCCGACGTCAACTGTTTTGCGCGGGAAATTATGTTTGCGTCGTTAACCGTCACTCACAATTCACTGCCTCAACACATCCCTTCACACGTTTACACATCTAAGCGTGCACTTGAGATTATATATGAACATTCACTCGGAACCTCTTTTGATTATTCCGCATCATTTGCGGGAAACATTTCATTCTTCTTGAAGGTCAGTTAGATCCTTTATAAATCTTGATGACATTAGCAATGCTAAAGTTCCATCTTCACCCAAACCACAGGTGAAGCCTATCTCCACTATCTTCTTTACAACACTCGATAGTAATAGTTAGTCACTATTTCTATAATCTATGTCACTGATTAACTATTTCAATTTAAAGTTTTCTAACACTACACACACAGTTTATTGTTATGTTTGTTTTTTTTACGAGCGTTCATCTCTGTCACTCGCAACACCATTCCTCCCTATCTTCTAATCTTCATTAAATTTTTTGAGTCGTTATGGGAAAACTTTTTTATTTTGTTCGATCCTGGGTATGCTAACAGATAAGCCCCAGGATTCGGAATTTGTAGCATAATGTATGGGCCAGTATATAGTAACTCCCATTTCTTTATACTTTTCTTTATTAAGGATAATTTGGTATGTCTTTTGACTAGTACCTTCTCTCCGACATGGTATGTCTGTACCCTCTTGACTAATTTGTCATATTGTTGTTTTCTATGATCAGCCTTTTTCGTCATATTTATGATGGCTTGTCTTATTTTTTCTTCCCAAGGCATCTCAGTTTCCTGAGTTTTGGGCATATGGTCAGTCCAGAAGTTTTCCTCTTTTGCTTCGAACATCAATTCACAAGGTGTATATCCAGTTGAGGAGTGGGGCATGTTATTGTATATCTGCTCAAACTCTTCCCCATAATTTGCCCACGCAGTCTGCTTATTATGGCAATATGTCCTCATAAATCGATTGAATTCACTAAAAATTCTCTCAACCAAATTGCCTTGTGGGTGGTAAAATGATGTTAGTATGTGTTTCACACCGACTTGAGACAAAGTCTGTTTCCATCGGAGTCCCATGAATATTTTAGCATTGTCTGTTATGATCGCCTTAGGTGTACCAACATGTGGAAGATAACCCCTTATCAATCTTAATACAATTACTTTAGCTGTAGTCGCCTTTATCGGGTATAGCTTTACGTATTTCGTACACACATCGAGAAATGCCAACACATATTTAACACCACCTCTTGAAGTAGGTAACGGTCCACACAGATCGCACGAAATTAATTCTTTTGGTTCTTGGACTAATATAGAGCATAATGGGTGCTTAGTCCCTTTTGAATCCGACTTTGTTTTTTGACAGATTATGCATCTCTTTAAGACCTCATGCACTCTGCGCTTTATGTTGGGAAAATAAGAGTACCCACTTATCTTGTCTGCACATTTTGTCGCACCGAAATGTCCCCAGGTTAAATGAGTGAACCATACAAGTTTCTCTATTTGCGCCTCAGGGATACAAACACACCAACGGACTTTGTTTGGCCTTCCACAGCGGAAAAATAATACGCCATTTACCAGCTTGTAATAATTTGCCATCTGATCCGAAGGTTGCCGTTGTAACCTTTGAATGACACTTCCCCATTGAGCATCTCTTTTCTGTAACTGGGCCATATGTGCACACAAATTGACGTAGTACGTCTTAAATGGATTTTCCTGCAGCAGCAATACAGGGAATTCTGAGTTATTATTTACTTCAATCTCTTTGGTTAAACCCTGCGGTGACCTTGATAGAGCGTCAGCAATAATGTTTTGCTGCCCTGAGACATGTACGATCTTAAATTGGTATTGTTGCAGAGTGAGAGTCCATCTAGCCAGTCTGGGGTGTAACAGTTTACACGTTTGTAAAAACGTTAATGACTGATGATCGCAATATACGATAGTCTTTGACCCATATAGATAATAATGAAATTTTTTAAATCCCCAGACGACCGCAAGAGCCTCTAATTCTGTCATCGTGTAAGTTCGTTCACAGTTGGACAAAACACGACTAGCAAACGCAATAGGACAGAAGGTAAGTTGTCCATTTATCTTGCATACTTGGAAAAGGCACGCTCCAAGACCCACATTTGACGAATCTGTTGACAAGTAAAATTCTTCTTGCATGTCCGGATGGTACAAAAGCGGTGCATTTACTAATTGCTTCTTTACCTCTTCGAATGCTTCTTGACACACTAATGTCCAGAGCCAGGGCACATCCTTCCTCAGCAAACTATTTAGAGCTGCTGCGTTCATGGCCTGATTTGTTATAAATCTTCTAAAAAATGAGGCAAGATCCATAAACCCTTTTAATTGCCTCCTATTTCTGGGTGTTGGAAACTTACTAATCGCGATTAGCTTCTCCTTGGTTGGTAAAATTCCCTTTGCGTCAATTATATGCCCCAGGAACTTGATTCTGTTTAGTGCAAAATGGGATTTCTGTAGGTTAGCAGTTATTCCCATGGTTTTGAACACGTCCAACACCCGACTCAGTAAGGTAATATGCTCCTCCCAAGTCTTAGATGCTATAAGCAAATCATCAACAAACACTGTTATCCTGCTTCTTAGTTCTGGGCCTAGTGCATAATCTAGAGCTGCTATAAAGATTTCAGCACTAATGTTGAGTCCGAAAGGAACTACAGTAAATTGGTAACTTCTTCCGGAATAAATGAAAGCCGTATATTTCCTTGATAACTCATCCAGCTTGACTTGCCAATAAGAACTCCGCAAATCAATGCTTGTCAAATATTGGACATCCTGGAACCGTTGTATAAGTTCGTCTATGTTTTCCGGATGTGTTCTCACTGGAATTATGATTTTATTTATTTCTCTGGCGTCGAGTACCAGTCTCACAGTCCCATTTGCTTTTGGCACGACCAACAATGGGGAGCAGTATGGGCTTGTAGAGGGTTCGATCAAACCCCATTTCAACATGCAATCTATTTCTTTTTGAGCTTGTGCCTTTAACCTCCAGGGAATAGGATAGAAAGTTCTACAATACGTTTCATGCGGCTTAACGTAGAGATGGCTTATGTATCCCTTAATAACTCCTGGCCTTTCATCAAACACGTTTTCATACGCTAATAATAATTCTTTGAGCTGCTTCTTCTGATCTTCAATAATGCAGTTGGATTCATTTAACTTCTCATACACTAATTGACCGAAATCTCCTTTGACTTGGAACTCATTAATTACATGCTGTTTAGAATTTTGTGCCGTCCTGATTACTTGCACACTGATCACACTATTTTATTTTCTCGTAAGGCTTTCTTTTTTCAACAAGTCCAACTCAATTTCTTGTTTATTTACATTTAACCAAATTTTTCCTGTTTTAAAATCTATTCTGCATCCGTATTGACGTAGGCTGTCGACTCCGATAATGCAGTCTACCACCAAATTTTTCACAACAAGGAATGTGCTTAATATTGCTACATTTCCGACTTCTACACTAAGTAGTGACTGCACTTTTACATTAGCCGATCTAGCCCCAACGGCGCCTATTATTCTGCAATTTTGAACTGGAAAAATTGGTACTCGTCTTATATTTCTGATCTTGTTGAATAGAGCCTCCGAAATAACATTTGTGGTTGCAGCTGTGTCTAAAACCGCCACTATAGGTACAGTCTCCAAAATGACTTGCACTTCGGCTACTGCCACCTGTTCCTTATCCTCATCTTGGGGTTCTAAGTCCTCGGTCAATTCATCTGCCAGTAATCGTCCATCATTATACGGTAGCATGGTTACACATATCCTGTTGCCCCTCAACCAATTGTTGACGGCTCCTCCGGGGCACGAGTGGGTCCTTACAAGTTTGTTGGATTTTGATTCGCCTGGTGGTTGACATCGTCCGTCACTTCGGTAATTACCAGTTGATTCGCAGATTCCGTCCCAACTGATGTTGGTTATTTGAGTTCATTCCCCCCGGTTGATTCCACTTTCTATTACTGTTGTTGTTCCAGGCTTGAGGTCTGAAATTCCATTCGTTCCCCCATACGGGATTGTATCTTTTCCCATTCCTGTTGTTCCTTGGATAGCCCCTCGCAAGACTATTGCCGGTATTACTATTGAGATTTTGAGGGGTTTCTCCACTATTTAACGATCTCTGTGCATTCCCTTGCCTACCATTTGGCGGAGGTTCTATCTCCCTATATTGGAATCTGTTATTACGGGCTTTCTGGTTGTTTTCTTCGATAATATCTATATGGTCTAACGTCGTGAGGCACGACTCCAAGTCTTTATCGTTGCCGTAAATTAATTGATTTCGGATGCTAGTTGGTAGTCTTGCCTTAAGTATGTTTATTATGTCTGGCAAGGGCATAGGTCTCTCCCAGTATCTAGTTTTATTTATATATTTTTCAAAATACTTCCTAAGGCTTCCTTTTGAAAAGGAGAAAGGCTCTGGGTAGAGCACCTCCTGCCTTAGGCGTTCCTGTACCCCTTCTGACCAGAACTTTGCTAAAAACGCCTTCTCAAAATCGTCATATGTCGAGCAAACAGAAGTCATGTCCGAGGCCCAGATCGCCCCCGAACCTTGTATATATCCTGTAACGAAACTGATCTTATGCCACTCCGATCAATTTCTGGGTACCACTCCTCTGAAACTTCGAATAAAAACAATTGAATGGACCCCCCTTTTGTCAGTGTTAAAAATCTGGAATTGCTGATGCTTTATCATTTTTTCTTCGGCATGGCAAAGGCTTTCGTAATCTCCGTTAGATAAAACTTCACGCGAACAACTAGCTCATGGCAATTTAATGTTTGAGTTACTTACACGAGTCGGTATCGTATGCGAATGTGCAGTAACTGGCTCTATAGTCGCTGCCAACTTCTGCTGCTGGCCTGTATTCATTTGTTCTGAGCCTTGTTGTGAAACGCGCATCGACTCTTCTATCGTTTGTTTCCAATGCTCTAAATCAGCACCTAACTGCTGTCGCACTTCCTCAAGTCCTTTCGCAAACAAACTCTCTTCCTGTTTGCCAGATAAACTCTGGAATGCTGCTTTAACATTTTGCTCAACGTTTTCACACATTAGCCTTTTGTTTTCTAATGTGATTTCGGATAATTTACCCATTAATACATTAATTTGGTGGTCTATAACGTCTTGACGTTCTGTCAGATGTTCAACACTTTCCTTTAGGTTAGTCTGCGTACGTGCCAATTCAGGAAGTTGCGCAATTGCACATGACATGGCATCTTGCTTTTGTACTAATTGCGGAACCATTTCCACCTGTTTCCGTACGGTATCTATCTTAATAGCCACATACTCCTTCATTTCTACACGTACGCGGTGAGTAGATTCCTCACATTGAGCTTTCACCAATTCTATTTGTGCAGTTAATTTTCGTTCCATCTCTTCGGCCTGATCTTTGAGTTCCTTGGTCTTCGTCTCTACCCGCTGCTCTAATTCGGAAAAACTGTCTTGTAACTGCTGCTTAATCTCAGCTTTCAGATTTTCCTGCCCTTCCGTAACTGAGGCTAACTTCGCGTTAATGTCGATTTTCAAATTTTCCTGCCCTTCAGTAACTGAGGCTAATTTCGTATTCAAATCATTTTGCCCTTCAGTAACTGAGGCGAATTTCGCATTAATGTCAGTTTTCAGATTTTCCTGCCCTTCAGTAACTGAGGCTAATTTCGCGTTAATGTCGGTTTTCATATTATTCATGCTCTCGGTTATCATCTGCATCTGTCTCATGATAATTACCAATGGATCTAATCCATGTTGCGTACTTGCTGTTACATCTCCAGCCGTGTCTACCGGGCGTTCTATTGCGCTATCTGTAGCGATCGGTTCTACAACACTTCTTACTACATCATTATTATCAGTGCTAACAGCTGAAGGCTGTTGCGTGCTGCTCTGCTCTGCTTGACTCATCTTAAACATTGACCTAGTTAAAACCATATAAATGTTCTACTGTCACTATATATATATCTCCCTTCACACAAGAGTACTTCTGTGGCTACTTTCTTACTGTACTTATACAGATAAATGCAACTGGGGCAGGTCAATCAAACTACATCTAGCATGAACACAATTAATCAATGTTCAAATATCCAATAATACTGAACAGAAAAGCGTATACTTCATCTATACTAGCAAGCTTTAATAATAAAATTATAGATCTGGCCTTTTCTCTGCGCCCAGCGTGTTGTCTTATGTTCTTATTTGTAGATCCACTTAATTTGACTGCGAGTATTTCCTCTCCTTTCCAAGCGTCAGTTAAATTGGCTCGTCGTAGTTCACATGAAACAGAGAACAAAATTATTTTAACAACGTCCAAAAACGTGTCCTGTCACGGATTGGTCATTATAATGAATTATATAATGTTATTGGGAGAATATCTTTATATCTATATTACTGACTGATGAATATATGTGAATGCAGCTTGCCGCTAACTTGGTGTAATGTTTTGTCTGTACAGAGGTGTATCTGTCGCCTTTATTACCCCTTCACTCTCACACATAAATCGGTACAATAAAGTTAGGGCCTCCTGTTTTATCTTTAGGCTGATCCGTGATAAGACAGGCAAACAATTATACTAATGGAGGATTCTGAGTATTTTCTCGAATTTCATTCACTCTCTCTCTCTCTGTCCTTTATCTATGTACAGTTTTAAATATAATATTTCATTTACGTGAAATCAGCCCAATAGAATCTCTGGTGGAGCCCTTCGTCTTAATATTCAGCGGCTGGCTTGCTGGAAAAGATCTTTACATTTGTTATTATTGTTAAGCGCTGCATTCAGTTGAGAAAATCGATCGTTTGAACAATTCGTTCATTTTACGACAGATTTAGAATTTCAGATGTGGACGAAGCCTTTTTGGACGATTTTATAAAAACTCGGTGACTGCAGGCTCTCTTCGTCACAGCTGAAACTTCCCCACTAATTACAGGGCCAAGGCGACCGTCAATGATTCAGACAAAGAACTCATTCGTCATTCACTCTGGAATAAAAGGGTCACAAACCTTATTTCTGAGGAAAGTTGTATATTCAATCCATCTTCATTACATGTTCCGTTTTCTGTTAATTCCAAGTCTTACTTAATTTGCGTTTACAGTCTTTCTCTCTCTTCAAATAACCCGCTAGTGGCACAAACGTTAATAGCTCGCTTTAGCGAGAAGAAAAGCAAATATGTCTCTTTTAGAAGCCCGTCAATCTTCCAACAGATATTTCCGAAGTTGTCCTTCTTACCCGTCTATAATAACCATGGAGAATACATATATGTATCTCTGTTATTCCAAAGAATAAACGTACTAGAAAAATACCTTGGCGTCGACGAGCTGTCGGCGCATATATTACTAGAAAATCTGATCAGATACTTTTCAAAAGTCGATAAATGTGGATGATTTGATTGACCATTATTAATTATTGCGTGGTAGAGGGTAATTTTCCGTGGGGAGATTACACACTGAAAGACCTGTGTCGAAACAAGGCCTCGGGATTAGACAACATTTCATTAGAACAACTGACAACCTTGGGAGAGCCAGTCCTGACAAAACTCTAACATCTGGTGAGCAAGATATATGACAGAGCCGAAATACTCTCAGACTTCAAGAAGTATATAATAATTCCAATCCCAAAGAAAGCAGGTGTTGACAGATGTGAAAATTACCGAAATATCAGTTTAATAAGTCACAGCAGCAAAATACTAACACAAATTCTTTACAGACAAATGGAAAAACTAGTAGAAGCCGACCTCGGGGAAGATCAGTTTGCATTTCGTAGAAATACTGGAACACATGAGGCAATACTGACCTTACGACTTATCTTAGAAGAAAGATTAAGGGAAGGCAAATCTACGTTTCTAGCATTTGTAGACTTAGAGAAAGCTTTTGACAATGTTGACTGGAATACTCTCTTTCAAATTCTAAAAGTGGCAGTGGTAAAATACAGGGAGCGAAAGGCTATTTACAATTTGTACAGAAACCAGATAGCAGTTATAAGAGTCGAGGGACATGAAAGGGAAGCAGTGGTTGGGAAGGGAGTAAGACAGCGTTGTAGCCTCACCCCGGTGTTATTCAATCTGTATATTGAGCGAGCAGTAAAGGAAACAAAAGAAAAATTCGGAGTAGGTATTAAAATCCATGGAGAAGAAATAAAAACTTTGAGGTTCACCGATGACATTGTAATTCTGTCAGAGACAGCAAAGGACTTGGAAGAGCAGTTGAATGGAATGGACAGTGTCTTGAGAGGATTGTATCAGATGAACATCAACAAAAGCAAAAGAAGGATAATGGAATGTAGTAGAATTAAGTCGTGTGTTGCTGAGGGAATTAGATTAGGAAATGAGACACTTAAAGTAGTAAAGGAGTTTTGCTATTTGGAGAGCAAAATAACTGATGATGGTCGAAGTAGAGAGGATATAAAATGTAGACTGGCAATGGCAAGGAAAGCGTTTCTGAAGAAGAGAAATTTGTTAACATCGAGTATAGATTTAAGTGTCAGGAAGTCTTTTCTGAAAGTATTTGTATGGAGTGTAGCCATGTATGGAAGTGAAACATGGACGATAAATAGTTTGGACAAGAAGAGAATGGAAGTTTTCGAAATGTGGTGCTACAGAAGAATGCTGAAGATTAGATGGGTAGATCACATAACTATGAGGAAGTATTGAATAGGATTGGGGAGAAGAGACGTTTGTGGCACAACTTGACCAGAAGAAGGGATCGGTTGGTAGGACATGTTCTGAGGCATCAAGGGATCACCAATTTAGTATTGGAGGGCAGCGTGGAGGGTAAAAATCGTAGAGGGAGGCCAAGAGATGAATACACTAAGCAGATTCAGAAGGATGCAGGTTGCAGTAGGTACTGGGAGATGAAGAAGCTTGCACAGGATAGAGTAGCATGGAGAGCTGCATCAAACCAGTCTCAGGACTGAAGACCACAACAACAACAACATGGCTGGAATGGAATTTTATTCCTTTTCTTGATCTGAGCAGTACTGAAATAATGGTGAACGTTCGCTTCAGGGGGAATGACTGGCTTATGCCAGATGCTGGTTACTCACCTTGCCAAACTGACAATGTGTGATACACGAATAACATATTGTCAGGAGGCGGCCATGGTGGCCGAGCGGTTCTAGGCGCTTCAGTCCGGAACCAGGCGACTGCTACGGTTGCAGGTTCAAATCCTGCCTCGGGCATGAATGTGTGTGATGTCCTTAGGTTAGCTAGGTTCAAGTAGTTCTAAATTCTAGGGGACTGATGACCTTAGATGTTAAGTGCCGTAGTGCTCAGAGCCATTTTTATTGTCAGGAGCTGAGAATAATGCGCACGTCAGGAAAGCAGAAGCTGGCCATGTGTGCTTTGTGAGCGGGAGTTCACGTCGTTTGAAAAACATTGTCATGAAAGTAGATCTGCCTTTGTCAGCAATACTTTTCAACAAATTAAGTATATCATATTACCACACTGTTTCAGGATGGTCATACTTTCGTAATAATACCGACCATTATTTCATTTGTGTAGCCTGTTGTATAATTAGGTTATTAATGCTGATAATATGTATACAATTACTGAAATGCTGTTTCTCATCACAGAAAGCCAATTAAACAATAGTGATTCGTGAGGGCTTCTCGACTATTTCTAGCTTGCAGTGGGAATGTGATGTCCACATGTACATAGCATAATGTCTCTTATTAAATCCATATCCAAGTAATGATAATGAAACTTACGTACTTCACATCTTGGACCCTTTTTACCAGAAGAACAAAGGGATCATACCTGTGGAAATTACGCCTTTTTGACTTTTTGAAACAGATCGTAGAGGTACAGTAGCATAACAGGCAGCAAGTGGATAACTTTGTTTTACTTCCCTGCTCCTTCTAGATCAAATGATTTTATAATATTCTTTACTTCCTTATTCACTACCCTCACGATGAATCATCTGTCCCTTCTCACGATCTGAAAACATTGTGGAGGCAGAATGTATAATCCCAGTGGGTAATGGTTCAGTAGTTATAGAACTGTACATTGTTCTTGGCAAAAGAATAAACAAAACAAAAGAACTGTATAGATATATGTTACTGGAAACTATTACGTTCTAAAGAAAAGAGATGGAGCTCTTAAATGGCGAAAAACGTAACACTACTCAGCAACAGTAAAAATTCAGTATACTGTAAGGCCATATTTTTCGGATGGGAAATATCTCCACTTCCCATATGAGCCATGCCAAAGTGAACATATGGCAGGACTGTCTTCTTCCACCTCACCCCCCTCCACCCCCCACCGCCGCAGTGCTCACGTGACATGGCGCGAGAAACTGTGCAACAACCACAACGCTGCTTGACCTGGCACAGGCGCTTGTCGCATCCATGTAGCGTAGCATCCCAATTTACGCGGTCCCATTTGAACCTGTCAAGTTAGAAAAATGCGCGCTGCACTGCACCACGCCACCTGCGCTATATGTGTCTCAATTTGCGTCCTTCATAATGTCGGAAGTTGAACTGCATGGGAGCATTGGAGTCCTCGACAAATTGTGCAGGAAGGACAAGAGGTTCCTCATTCAGTAAGTCCATTAGGGAGGTTTTTAAATCCTGTTTGTAGGCCATAAGGGCACCAAGTGGAACCCAGGGGAGAGCCTCTGACCAAGATGTTTTGAGGCACATCGGCGCGGTTTTTAAAGTGCGATGCCACCACTTGACCAACCCATTGCTAGCAGGTGGTAGGCTGTTGTACATACTTTGTTTGCACTGCACAGGTCACAAAACTTGGAAAAAAGAACAGCTTCGTATTGTTGTCCCTGGTCCATTGGGAATGAAGATAGACAGCTGAACCGCGCGACCCAGGAGGCGATAAAGGCCCATGCAACAGAGTCGGCTGTAGTGGTGGGCAGGAAATCGCGTATCTGTTAGAAATCGCAGTGACTGATAAGTCACAGATATCACAGTAGCAACTTTACAGAATCTAACTGCGATTTCAGTCACAGTTAGCAGTCGCAAGTAGTATTTCACATTCAAAGACGTGAGCCATCTATTGGTCGAATTTAGCACTGCTTTCTGCGATTTCCGTGACAAGTCGCAACTAAGAGTCGCAAGTAGCAACTAAAAAGCGCGGTTAACAGTGGCATCTGTTGGCCAAAGTTCGTACTACGTCCATCTCTGGGATACGGTATGGAGTCTAACTGCGATTTCCGTGACAAGTCGCAACTAAGAGTCGCAAGTAGCAACTAGAAAGCGCGGTTAACAGTGCCATCTGTGGGTCAAAGTTCGTACTACGCCCATCTCTGCGGTACGCTATGGAGTATAACTGCGATTTCCGTGACAAGTCGCAACTAAGAGTCGCAAGTAGCAACTAAAAAGCGCAGTTAGCACTGCCATCTGTTGAGCAAAGTTCATACTACGCTATTCGCTACCGAGTCAAACTGCGGTTTCTGTGACAAATCGCAACTAAGAGTCGCAAGTAGCAACTAAAAAGCGCAGTTAACATACTTTTCCTAGTGTCATCTGTTGACCGACGTACGTACTTCGTTATGAGAGCCTTGTGTCTCACGAGATCGATGTGCTGTGTGTGCATATGAAGGGCTTATTTCAATAGTGGTACAAGTCCATTTTTGTTAATTTTGAGATATAGAGTCGTAAAGTTAAATGAGTGCTGAAAAATCTGCAGTTGAGACACCAGAAATATTCAAGCATATGGCTTCTTGCTAGAGATGAACCTTTATTTACGTTTGTTTGGATCACTAATTTCAGAAGCATTATAGACAGAAAAGTGTAGGTAATGGACTTATACCACTATTGAAATAAGCCCTTCATATTATATGACGACATGCACATTCAGCATGGTTGGTCAAATACTGCTGTGACTCTGAATGTATTATATTAATAAGAAGCAACATTGCCTTTTTCTCCTGAAAATATCAAGTAACGTAACAAATGTGTTTGATTCTGCTTCCAATATGACAGTTTTGGTTAATACTCCACATGCCTACAGGACTTTGCAATGTTAACACAGCAGAACTCAGACATCTGTATAAGTGTAGAGAAATGAAAACAGTCATATGAATGCCTCACTTTTGTTCCGACACAGTTCAAGACTCGGGAGAAAAGTTTTACACCTGGTGTTCTACATGGCAACTTCACACACAAGAACTTTTTGCCGACACTACTACCACCTACATAAGTAAGCTTTTCCTGTGTGACTTTCAAGTAATGCACTTAAGCTATTCCTGATTTAACTGGAAGATCTGTACTTCCCACTTTCATATCAACAGCCTCAAAATGCATACTGTAGACTTCGGGATATGTTACAGGTCAGTGTCACGGCAGGATTGTGGAGAAAGGGGGGGGGGGGGGCACGACGGTATCCAACAAGTGTTTACCAATAAATAAATGGCGGAAAATTACGGGTATAGGACGGCTTAACATGTGGAAAATGAGATTTTTATTATTCACTCAATGTATTTAACATTTATTATTCCTTTAAAATCGCACAACAACTTCAATAAAACACTTTAATCAGTCACAAACTTATTTCATAATTATTTCACTTTTAAACTGCAAGTCCTCTAAGAGCTGTCTTGAATCTTCACGAGTCTCTCTCAACAGCCTTGATGTGGATAGATATGTACAGCAACCAGTAATCAGTCAGAACTGCGTCTGCAAAAACACAAGGATTATTAAACAATTTTTGCTGTCACTAATTACTAGCAATATAATTGACAGAGTAGATTGCTAATATTTGCTATATCACATTTGCTAATATTTGCTATATCACATTCGCAAGAACGATCTCACTGAAGTAATTAAGTCCATCAAAACGCTTAGAAACTAACCTCTCGTCTGACGAAAACGGTCTAAAGACTGGCAATTTCTTCAGATCTGTTGACAATGATATTTTGAATTATCACTTTACTGAGTGATTGAAATGTAGTTCAGGTACCTATGAACATAACAATATGTTAGAATTCATTTTCTAAACACGAACTATTACGGTACTGTGCGGCTACTTACATATTAATTACACTATTAATATTTTCACAGTTGTTTCTTTAATACAAAATTAAAGCCAACGGAAGAATAAACGTAAAACATACTTACCAATGACAGGTTTGTTGAGATGCAATTTTCTGTGTGGACAGATGTAACTTTTTCATACGGCGGTACGTCGCAGAAATCGCAGGAGTCACAGGAATCGCAGAAGTAGCAGAAATCACAGAAATCGCAGAAGTAGCAGAAATCGCAGAAGTCGCAGAAGTAGCAGAAGTCGCAGAAATCGCGGAAGTAGCAGAAATAGCAGTGGCGGAGGGATACGCGACTTAGGTTCCTTAACTGCGAGTCTTAAGTGCGACAAATCACAGTTAAGAATAACAGATACTGAAAAGTAGCATTCACAGAAATCACTGATATCGGAAAATCGCAGTTTAGCCCATCACTAGTCGGCTGTTATATCCGTGATCAGAATGGCCTCGGCCCACTGGCTAACGAGCTCCGTAAGAGACAGGATGTATCGGAAACCCTCTGAAGGGGAGTGGGGTGACCTTGTCGAGATGTATCGGACGGAATCTGCCTTTAGGAATGTCAAACGTGTGCGACCAACCTTCGAGTGTTAGCAGGGTACGCATGCATGGGACTAATTTTTGCAGCCTGCCCTGTCCTTATGAAACGTTCTATTATTAGGTGCGTGGTAGCCCAAATAATAGGAGCGCGAAGTCACGGATAGCAGCAAATAGCTTACGGCCTTATCTGTAGAAATGTCACAGAGGACCAGTTGGGAAGAACCCGGAATTCGGCACAGCTCAATTGAGAGCGAAGTAGACTCACTGAGTATTAACAGCTGTATGTCATTATCTGTCTGTTGCTGGGCCGTTACTTTGTCGTAGTACTAAGAGAACGCGATCATACCTACTCATGACATGTAGTCGGCGAAGATGTTTCCTACGCTCTTGACATAACGGACATTGGTGGTGAATTAACATATAAGGTCCATGTGTCGGAAGCATCGGTTGGGCAGTTCAGCTTCAGGGCTACGCACTACATCGGCCAGTGGGTTGTGGTCCGTATATATATAGTCACTATCCTACTCTCGATGTCCTCGCGAAAGTGTCGAATTGCTTCGTAAATGGTAAAACGTTCTCTTTCGGAAGTGGACCATTTACCCTGGGAGGTGGACAACTTTCGCGAGAAAATACGAAGTGGTTATGCGGAACCCTCGACCTGCTGAAGAAGCATGGCGCCAATGGCTGTATCTCTTGAGTCGGCTGTGATCGATATCGGAGCGTCGGAGACCGGGTGTACGAGAGCGATAGCGTTCGCGAGTGCGGTTTTTAACGCGTCGAACGCGCGTTGTATGTCTTCGCACCACGGAACCCAGCAAAGTCCGGAAGTGTTCTCTCCCACAAGTTTGTCCGTCAACGGTGCTTGCAGGAACGCAGTGATCGGGATGTGTCGTCGGAAAAAATTTGTCATGCCTAGGAAATAGCGTAGATCGTAGTAGGTTTCAGGCAGAGGAAGGTCATGGACAAAAGCGGCTAGTTCCGATGTGGGGCGGATCTCTTCCTGTGGAGACAGTATAGCACTAGGAATGTCACACTAGCTCGCAGCTGCGATTTATCGTTGTCGATCGCGATCCCAGTCTAGGCGAGTACATTAAGGACTCTTGGCAGATGATGTTCGTGCTCCTCGGAGATAGTTGACGAAATATCATCTAGGTATGCGTAACAGTATGGGAGCAAGAATACTATGGACCTAATAAAACATTGCCACGTCTGTGTAAGGTTTTTTAGGCCATATAGCATGTAGCGGTACTCATAGAGCCCAAAAGAGGTGACTAATGCAGTCTTGGGGATGTCGCCTTTATGCATTGTGATGTGGTGGTACACTTTCCGGCAGTATATCATAGTGAAAACTCGCGCATCATGGAGCTGTTGAGCGCAATCCTGTATGTGCATTATAGGATAGCTATCTAAGATTGTCTGGGGTTTCAGTTGTCGGTAGTCGCCACGCAAACGAAATGATCTATTCTTCTTAGGAACCAAGTGGATTGGTGAGGATCAATTACTGTTGGACAGGCAGACAATACCGGAATCTAGCAGTTGTACCGCGGTTTTTTCGAGCTGAATTTTTGTGGCGTTGAGCCATCGAGCTTTATGGTGTACTGGTGGGCCTTCTGTGATGTTCAATTCGTGTCAAGTACCGTTAGTAATCGCGCCTGCCACCAATGGGATTACCTGGGCAATAACACTGGGATCAGACATAGGGATAATCACGACACTAGAAGCTGAATAGTAATTGACCTGTAGGTGTCGCAGCGAGGGTGACTCCAGCGTCTGCGCCAGCGTCGTCGCGACCCATGGTGCGGCTGAGTCCTCTGGTGCCTCGAATGCTCATGTCAGGTCAGCTGATGCGGCAGTGATCAGCTGTTGTAGGCGCGTGTTCTCGGCGTGAAGATTGTCGATCTCGTGGCGTTGAGATGTTAGGCGGGCCAGGGCGGCAGTGAGTTCTGCGGTGAGGCGGGCACATTCAGTTGTAGCATCAGACACGCCGTCCCAGTGTGTCCAAGAGGCGGCGAGGCAGTAATGAAGACCCCTGGTATCTGGTTAGCAGTAGTGTGCTGCAGGAAGGCTCCTTCAAAGTCCGGTGAGAACCCAAGTTGCGTAGGAAAGCCATCCTGACAACAGGGCAGTCGACATCCATGACGCAGGCTGTCCAGGTGCAGTGTAAGGCGGACGAGAGATGCAGTTGAACCTTCGGTCGAGCCAGGGATGCGAACTGCGGAGTTGTTGGCTGCCCAGAGTGGCATAAAAGATGGAAAAAGTGTAGGCGGAGTGCACGACTTGGGAATGACGCTAGCGTCGATATGTGTGGTTGGTGCAACTGGGCGAGAGCCATCAGCAGGTACTGTTGGCTGGCCGTCAGGCGGCACCATCGGCTGGTGGTGTGTGCTGTGTGCCTGACCTCTGCTCGCTGGCCAATGAAACAAGAGACAGGAATGTCGCAGTGCTACCAACTTCTGGCATACCCGAGAAACTGGCGGATGTGAGCTGGCGGTGTTTAATGATTCTATATGTCTGGTCCGCCAGGTGCAGCTTTTCTTCCGGAGTGGAATTTTTTGTGAGCCAACAGATGTAGCTGAAGGTATGACGGTAATTTTACGAGCCACAACGACTGGAGTAGGAGGTCGGGGAGATCGTCCGTGCCGACCAGAGTTCTTAAGTGGAGCCAAAGTTGAGAAGGCGTAAGCTCCCCTAAAGATACTTCTGTAAAAATGAAGTACTAACAAAATGTCAGTTTGGTTTCCAGAAAGGTTTTTCAACAGAAAATGCCATATATGCTTTCACCAGTCAAATTTTGAATGATCTGAATAACCGAACACCACCCATTGGGATTTTTTGTGATCTCTCAAAGGCTTTTGATTGTGTAAATCATGAAATTCTGCTAGACAAGCTCAAGTATTGTGGCATGAGTGGGACAGTGCACAAATGGTTTAATTCGTACCTAACTGGAAGAGTGCAGAAAGTTGACATAGGTAGTTCTCGTAACATGCAAAGATCAGCACATTCCTCAAACTGGGGAACTATCAAGAATGGGGTTCCACAAGGGTCAGTCTTTGGTCCTTTGTTGTTCTTATTATATATTAATGACTTGCCATTCTATATTCATGAAGAGGCAAACTTAGTTCTCTTTGCTGATGATACAAGTATAGTAATCACACCTGACAAACAAGAATTAACTGATGAAATTGTCAATACTGTCTTTCAGAAAATTACTAAGTGGTTCCTTGTAAACAAACTCTCACTGAACTTTGATAAGACACAGTACATACAGTTCCGTACAGGGAATGGTATGACGCCATTAATAAATATAGACCTTAATCAGAAGCATATAGCTAAGGTAGAATATTCCAAATTTTTAGGTGTGTCCATTGATGAGAGATTAAATTGGAAGAAACACATTGATGATCTGCTGAAACGTTTGAGTTCAGCTACTTATGCAATAAGGGTCATTGCAAATTTTGGTGATAAACATCTTAGTAAATTAGCTTACTACGCCTATTTTCACTCATTGCTTTCATATGGCATCATATTTTAGGGGAATTCATCACTGAGGAATAAAGTATTTATTGCACAAAAGCATGTAATCAGAATAATAGCTGGAGTCCACCCAAGATCATCCTGCAGACATTTATTTAAGGATCTAGGGATATTCACAGTAGCTTCTCAGTATATATACTCTCTTATGAAATTTGTTATTAACAACCAAACCCAATTCAAAAGTAATAGCAGTGTGCATAACTACAATATTAGGAGAAAGGATGATCTTCACTATTCAAAATTAAATCTAACTTTGGCACAGAAAGGGGTGATTATACTGGCACTAAAGTCTTTGGTCACTTACCAAATAGTATCAAAAGTCTGACAGATAACCAACAAGTATTTAAGAAGAAATTAAAAGAATTTCTGAATGACAACTCCTTCTACTCCATAGAGGAATTTTTAGATATAAATTAAGAAAAAAAAAGAAAAAAATATTTAAAAAATAAAAAAAATAAAAATAAAAAATAAAGAAAAACAAAAAACACAAAAAATAAAGTTGTTATATTAACTTAAGTATGTTGTTAAATTAACCTAATTATGTCATGTATTAGAAAATTCAACTCGTTCCACATCATTACGAAATATCGTATTCATGATCCATGGAACTAGTATTAATCTAATCTAATCTAATCTAACTTCATGAATAATAGGGTGCATGGTTTCTGCAGGTGGCCGCGTGTGAGTAAAATGCTCACATGTGGGAAGTGATACAAAAATAACAATGCCTGATAATAGTGAAAATAACAGCTGAGCCGTGATAAGAGTAGACACTACAGCCTTGTGATGTGGATACAATGAGTGTGAGGCGTGTGATGGAGAAATCAGAGGAAATCTGTATAACCACTAATTGATGTGCGAGGACAGCCGAACTACAATGCACAATGGAAGACAATGCTGAATCCTGCAATGCAGCCCTTACATTCAATTTCACTGGCAGAAAGCTTCGACCAGGGGCTGTATGAGGTATTGGTGTACTTTGGGTTGAGCATTGGAGCTAAATCCGTCGTATCCAGTCTGCAGATTTGAGGGCATGCACAACACTAACTCATAAGCCTGCAGTGACATTACAACAAATTCGCAGGCAGTGCTACTACTCATGTAGCACTTGCGTCACTGCGACAGCCGCGTTAAACAATGAGCTCCAGATGGCGATAAGTACAGAAAACAATGAGATAGCATGTGCCGAAAGGCCACCTTCTCGGAATTGCCAATGAACCGAAAGCAAACGAGAAAAACAATTTTTAAAACAGAGTGGAAACACAATTTAAGAAATTAAAAGTTTTTCTCCTGATCACACCATACAGATTAACAAATTTAAGGATAAATAACAAACAAAGACGGTAGCAAAACATGGACGTGCAATTATGTAATATAAATGTATGTGACTGTATTTATGTGTATAAATTTGCAACGGACAAGGAAATGAAGCTTTGTAAATATACTTGTAGTAGCATAGAGGCATTAAAACTCCATTGACTTGCACCAAGTAACCTAACTATGAGCCCCAATGAAAATAAAGCTGCTGTATACTGTCTTCCTAAATGTCGTTGTTTTGGTCTTCAGTCTAGAGACTGATGCAGCACTCCATGCTACTCTACCCTGTGCAAGGTTCTTCAACTCTCAGTACCTACTGCAACCTACATTCTTCTGAATCTGTTTAGTGTATTCATATCTTGGTCTCCCTCTACGATTTTTACCCTCCACACTGCCCTCCGATACTAAACTGGTGATCCCCTGATGCAACAGAATATGCCCTACCAACCGATCCCTCCTTCTAGTCAAGTTGTGTGAAATTTCTCTTCTCTCCAATTCTATGCAATACCTCCTCATTAGTTATGTGATCTACCTATCTAATCTTCAGCATTCCTCTGTAGCACCACATTTCGAAAGCTTCTATTCTCTTCTTGTCCAAACTAATTATCGTCCACATTTCACTTCCATACATGGCTACATTCCATACAAATACTTTCAGAAGCTACTTCCTGACACTTAAATCTATACTCGATGTTAACAAATTTCTCTTCTTCAGAAACGCTTTCCTTGCCATTGACAGTCTACATTTTATATCCTCTCTACTTCGACCATCATCAGTTATTTTGCTCTCCAAATAGCAAAACTCGTTTACTACTTTAAGCGTCTCATTTCCTAATTTATTTCCCTCAGCATCACCTGCTTTAATTAGACTACATTCTATTATACTCGTTTCGCTTTTGTTGATGTTCATCTTATATCTTCCTTTTAAGAGACTGTCCATTCCGTTCAGCTGCTCTTCCAGGTCCTATGCTGTCTCTGCCAGAATTACAATGTCATCGGCGAACCTCAAAGTTTTTATTTCTTTTCCATGGATTTTAATTCCTACTCCGAATTCTTCTTTTCTTTCCTTTACTGCTTGCTCAATATACAGATTGAATAACATTGGGGATAGGTTACAACCCTGTCTCACTCCCTTCCCAACCATTTGTTCCCTTACATGCCCCTCGACTCTTATAACTGCCATCTGGTTTCTGTACAATTTGTAAATAGCATTTAGCTGCCTCTGTTTTCCTCCTGCCACCTTTAGAATTTGAAAGAGAGTATCCAAGTCAACATTGTCAAAAGCTTTCTCTAAGTCTACAAATCCTAGAAACATAGGTTCGCCTTTCCTTAATCTATTTTCTAAGATACGTCGTAGGGTCAGTATTGCCTCACGTGTTCCAGCATTTCTACGGAATCCAAACTGATCGTCCCCGAGGTCGGCTTCTACCAGTTTTTCCAGAATTCGTGTTAGTATTTTGCAGCCGTGGCTTATTAAGCTGATGGTTCCGTAATTTTCACATCTGTCAACACCTGCTTTCTTTGGGATTGGAATTATTATATTCTTCTTGAAGACTGAGGGTATTTCGCCTGTCTCATACATCTTGCTCAACAGATGGTAGAGAGTTGTCAGGGCAGGCTCTCCCAAGGCTGTCAGTAGTTCTAAAGGAATGTTGTCTACTCCTGGGGCCTTGTTTCGATTTATGTCTTTCAGTGCCCTGTCAAACTCTTCACGCCGAATTATATCTCTTAATTCATCTTCATTGACATTCTCTTGCATTTCTATAATATTGTCCTCAAGAACATTGCCCTTGTATACACCGTCTATATACTCCTTCCACCTTTCTGCTTTCCCTTCTTTGCTTAGAACTGGGTTTCCATCTGAGCTCTTGATATTCATGCAAGTGGTTCACTTTTCTCCAAAAGTATCTTTAATTGTCCTGTAGGCAGTATCTATCTTACCCCTAGTGATATGTGCCTCTAAATCCTTACATTTGTCCTCTAGCCATCCCTGCTTAGCCACTTTTCACTTCCTGTCGATCTCATTTTTGAGACGTTTGTATTCCTTTTTGCCTGCTTCATTTGCTGCATTTTTATATTTTCTCCTTTCATCAATTAAAGTCAATATCTCTTCTGTTACCCAAGGATTTCTATTAGCCCTCGTCTTTTTACCTACTTGATCGTCTGCTACCTTCACTATTTCGTCTCTCAAAGCTATCCATTCTACTTCTACTGTATTTCTTTCCCCCATTCCTGTCAGTCGTTCCCTAATGCTCTTCATGAAGCTCTCTACAACCTCTGATTCTTTCAGTTTATGCAGGTCCCATCTCCTTAAATTCCCACCTTTTTGCAGTTTCTTCAGTTCGTAACCAATTGATTGTGGTCAGAGTCCACATCTGCCCCTGGAAATGTCTTACAATTTAAAGCTTAGTTTCTGAATCTTTGTCCTACCATTACATAATATATCTGGCACCTTCTAGTATCTCCAGGCTTCTTCCATGTATACAACCTTCTTTTGTGATTCTTGAACCAAGTGTTAGCTATGATTAAGTTATGATCTGTGCAAGATTCTACCAAGTGGCTTCCTCTTCCATTTCTTCCCCCCCAATCCATATTCACCTACTACGTTTCCTTCTCTCCCTTTTCCTACTATTGAATTCCAGTCACCCATGACTATTAAATTTTCGTCTTCCTTCACTATCTAAATAATTTCTTTTATTTCATCACACATTTCATCAATTTCTTCGTCATCTGCAGAGCTAGTTGGCATATAAACTTGTACGACTGTGGTAGGCATGTGCTTCGCATCTATCTTGGGCACAATAATGCGTTCACTATGCTGTTTGTAGTAGCTTACCCGCATTCCTATTTTCCTATTCATTATTAAACCTACTTCTGCATTACCCCTATTTGATTTTGTATTTGTAACTCTGTATTCACCTGACCAGAAGTCTTGTTCCTCCTGCCACCGAACTTCACTAATTCCCAATATATCTAACTTTAACCTATCCATTTCCATTTTTAAATTTTCTAACCTACCTGCCAGATTAAGGGATCTGACGTTCCATGCTCTGACCCGTAGAACGCCAGTTTTCTTTCTCCTGATAACAACGTCCTCCTGAGTAGTCCCTGCCCGGAGATCCGAATGGGGGACTATTTTACCTCCAGAATATTTTACCCAAGAGGATGCAATCATCATTTAAGCATACAGTAAAGCTGCATGCCCTCAGGAAAAATTATGGCTGTAGTTTCGCCTTGCTTTCAGCCGTTTGCAGTACCAGCACAGCAAGGCCGTTTTGGTTAGTGTTACAAGGCCAGATCAGTCAATCATCCAGACTGTTGCCCCTGCAACTACTGAAAAGGCTGCTGCCCCTCTTCAGGGACACGTTTGTCTGGGTTCTTAACAGACACCACTCCGTTTTGGTTGCACCTGCAGTACAGCTATCTGTATCGCTGAGGCACCCAAGCCTCCCCACAATCGGCAGGGTCCATGATTCCCTAAATAATGAGACTTATTTCCGGCGGTATACAGTAGGGGCGCATTTATGATGTACCTTTTGCATTTCTTGCTTTTACATTTCATTTTCTTCAACAGCTAAGAGAAAAGGTGAAGCGGTAACTCAGCGTACAGCCTGCGCCTACTGTCAAGTATTTTTGATTTTCAAATATTAAAAAACGTAAGTTGTTTTTCCTGTTCCCTGGTAAGAGGAAGGACTCACTCTCTGTTAATGAACGAAGGTAGACACACATTATTTTAGAGCGAAATCGGAGGAAGTCATTTTGGTTGTGAGAATAAGTGAAAAGTCTGTATTTCTGATATGCCTAGAAGGAAGAATATAATATTATTTCACCTGTGAAAAACTGCTTGAATCATCATCCCAAGTAGTACCGCAATATATAAAAACCCAAGATGCCCACCTCTGTACTTTGTAGTTGTTATAAAGATCCAATCACAAAAGGAATGATGGACTCAGGCAAGATTTTGTAGGTGGATACAGCAATCGGACGTAATAAAGAAGAGAAAGAATATTTCATTTATGTAAAACTAATATGAAAATATTCTTTTAACATTTATAGTCATAGCTCAGCTTATTTTGCATGTCTGACATGCCAAAAACTTAATCTCATTATTTCCATATATCTAAACTTTATATTATTTTTAGATTATATTATAACACTAATCTCCTCCTCCTCCTCAGTTTGTCTAGTTATTTTAGAAGTTAAATCCTTTTCTAATTCAGATATGTAGATTATCTTGTGGAAAAATACTCAATGAGCAAAATATTCAAGTACCCATGGAACATTTGCATAGCGTCACGAAAACAAAGGAAAATAATAAAATAAAATCTAAGGACACAGAAAAGCAAAAAATCCACTAATATAACATGAGTGAGCATGGTGAAATTGGGCTAACTTCTGATGTTAGCAGACTAACGACACCTCTCTATCCTCATCAGACTTTAAACTCGAGGAACCTTGACTTTGCCATCACCCTCCATTCTGTTAACAGCCCGTGAAGGTGTTTCCATTATGTATGCTATGGAATGTTTTGATGTGTTGCACTGTCATATGTTAATCTACCTGATTTCAGTTCAAGTCATTAACTCGTAATTGAGAAAATTTTTCTATGGCCTGTCATCGCAGTAACTCCTGTAATAAACATAATAACAACATGTCAGGAAGAAAGAATGATCGAGACATTAATGATATTACAGTGCCTGTGTTATCCAGAATTACGAAGCAGTGTTCCTCAAGATATGCATGCATTTGCAAAGGAATAAGCACTTTGGCGGCTACAACCGTTAGAAAATAAAAGAAATTTTCCGCAATTGTGAATTTGGATAATCAGCAGCTGTATAATGCAATTATGACAATGAAAATTGGTGCTGCACTGGGACTCGAACCCCGATTTCTCGATTATCACCAATGCTTACCTTAGCAATAGGCTATCCAAGCATGACTCACAGCCAGGCCCAGATATCTTTGACAGCATATGGAATTTTGGGTCTGGCAATCAGTTGTGTTCAGATAGCCTAATGTTATGGCGACTGCTAGCGATGTGCTGGAAACCCGGGTTCGCGTTCCAGCCCAGCACATATTTTCATTGTCATCATTCTATTATACGCCTGATGCATGTCAACTGCGAATACATTTCAAGTAGATCAAGACATTTTATCTTTTAAAAAAGCGACAGTAGTTTTCTTTTATTAATTTACTTCATGAAAACTGACGAAATTATTTCGGAAGATCATGTCGATTTACAAATATCATTAGACACTCGTAATTCCTGATATAATATGATGATATGAGGAAATCAGTTTCACTAAATGTGCAGCTGATGGTGACATCCAGAGTCCTGTCAACAGAAAGAAGTTATAAATGTCTAAGATTGTGATGTACCAGCAAAATTGATTGAATTAGTACACTACAAGCTATATACCATGTACATTGTTCTGAAGGACTACACGAAAGCAGGTTAAATTTGTTGGGAAAATTTGTGAAAGCATTTTTCACCTCTAGATGTGTTTGAAACTCCACATATTCTAATAAATTATAAGGGTCGCCAATGAGATAGTTTTGCTTTGTTTCTCACTATCAGTTCCCTGCCTGAAGCTTACCATAAACGTGTTACAGATTTTAAGAAATGTAAATAGCTATCTTCTTAAGGCCAATTCACACTTGCTGTCACATCATGTAACATCAAAGAATTCCACAATTTGTTTCAAATGCTGGCATTCGCACAGGCTTTCAACATCATGCCACGAAAGGTTTCTCAGAAAGAGAGACTTGATGGTGAAGTTTATGTGTAGGGGAGATCAGTATTGTCATCTGCTAACAATGGTGGTGAACCCATTTTCCCCATACCCATTCCTTTTATATTAGTTTATATTATGGTTCTGTGTATTCTTGAGCATTATTATGTTTGGTTCTGGTGACAAATCGCAAATGTTTCATCCTGCCTTGAATACCCTCCCATTCTCTCACAGGTGGGGCCAGGTACATCAAAATGAAAAATGATTAATGTCTAACCATAAGAGAACACAGCTAACGCCTACATTCTACATAAATAGCGTAATAAGACAGCTCCTTGAGCACCCTTTGTCAACCCCCTGAAAAGACTACAATTATTTTATACTTTATTAATTGTTTAATGTACAATGTTACACTGCACCTATACAAGTAATTAGTCTATTTGAGGTAACTTACGTAAAATCTGAGTTTGCTTTTGTATTCTGCACTCAATAATTCGTTTTTAAACATGCTAGGAATATTTTCTTTTCAATAATCACCAAGTAATTAATCTAAACTTGGTATACTGATCAGTCTTTCCAAAGCCGTAATGACCTACCTATACATAGTGTATTTTGCATCTTATAAACTTATTTTTTGCAAAATGGCTAGTGGTTTTTGATAACTATATTATTTGGAATTCATACACATGGTAGGAATACTTTTCGTTCTTTCTTTTGTGTGTAATTAGCTATAATATAATATTCATTGTTGTCTTCTGGAAACTTGTAAATTACATCAGAATTTTTAACGAATTTATTTTTCTATGTATGTGAATTAATTTTCTTACACACTTTTAATCTCATTTCTTAAAATTCGTAAATTCTGATTGTCAATTATTCTTGTAAATCATATAAATGTCAGCGGTTTGCATACAACAGGGAGGCAGTTTGTTACCAACCATAAACAGTGCAGCATCTAGAACTTTGTTTACATATTTTTCGTCACTGAACATCTTGCATGCAAATAAAGCAATTTTGCGGGTAACCTGCACCTGGAATTTATTTCATACATCACACAATTAATTTTGAATATACAGCAGCACAGCAGAAGAACTCAGAAGTATTTGCAGCTATTCTACACTTCAAGAATGGAGATCTACAACTCATGTAAATTTGACGAACATTTTTACTAACAAAAGTTCATCTCTAAATTAATGAAAAATACTGCATTTCTAGATCAATCAATTTGTTTAGTTAGTTGCATCTCAGCTGTTGGAGATTCATTTTTAAAATTTTTGCAGTTCGTGTTGTGATTGTGGCTGAGAGACTTTTGGCATAAAATTTCAAATTTTATTCATCAGTAATCCACATTATTCACATCCCACACCATGCTGACTTCTTCAGTATCAGCAGTCCATTTTAATGTGGTGGAATAGCTAGAACGTGTATACATCTTTCCAGTGTGATGATCTGCGATAATTGATTGCAAAAAGTGCTGTATTGGAATTTGGATGTGGATGGTCCCATCTGACAAATGTTGTATGTGCAAAAGTGTGGACCAGTGCTAACACAGTGGATTTTTGTCAGATGGGATCACTTACTGATTTTCTATTCTTTCTCTGGTATCAGTGTTTAAACAATTTGATAGGCAGAAGTGATTTAATTATTCATGCCATATAGTCAGTTACATAATACCGTTGGTTACAATTTTGAAGGAATTTGTTAGGAAAAGTGTTTTCATATGATTTGGTTGATAAAGAGTTTCGCTAATATGAGTGATATTAATTAGACAAAATAGGC
The DNA here is from genome assembly GCF_021461385.2 of Schistocerca piceifrons. NCBI lineage: Eukaryota > Metazoa > Arthropoda > Insecta > Orthoptera > Acrididae > Schistocerca > Schistocerca piceifrons. The sequence continues at coordinate 878,243,656 of NC_060140.1, forward strand.
GTGACGACCCAATCGAGACATTGGCTACACACAACATGTAGACTTCAACCTTAGATTTTCGAGATCAGAATCGGGGAAATACATTCAGCAGTTCATAATCACAGTGGCAAGGTTTTCAGCAGATACAACAACCAGTTCATTTAATTGAACAGCTTTCTCAGCTATTGGGTAGTAAATTATCAGTACAAAATATGAAAATGGACGATAATTTTAAAAATGTTGGTAAATTTATGGACCAAAAATTTAAAAGAATTGATGTAAGTTCAAAAAACTTAATAATTTCCTGAAATCAACTAAAGAGGATATTGCTGAAGTAAATAAAAAATTAGATGTTACTAATCAGCGAGTAGATGATGTAGAATTAGATGTTGAGTGTTTGAAGAAATTCACAGATATTAAATTAGAATTGCTTAACAGTCGAGTGGCTGTAGTGGCTGAACAGGTAAAAGAGACCGAAAATATTGTCAATTTCGAGTAAAGCAGAAGAAAATCTGAGCTCAAAACACTCAAAACTATATAGAGACTGATAGTAATTATACTGAGGAAAAATTAAAACTAAATTCAGTGTTGTTATGGAACAAATTTCTTCAGTTAACAATAGTTGATTTTGTTGCTCGAAATCTTCAAACAGTCAACTCAAGAGTAGACAATTTAGAAACAAATATGTTTAGAAATAGCTATCGTAGCGGCAGCATGTTTGTAAATAATTGTAATAATGTTACATTGAAATTTTTGCTGGGTGATTTTAAATTGCATCCCATGGATTTTATATACCATTGCAAGGATGGCTTCACATCTGATATGCCGCCTCTTAAAATTAAACCAGCAAAGCGCTTCCTGGATGGAGATGCTTAATCCTGAGCTCACCAGAATGTTAACCCCGAAATGACTTTTGCAGATTTTCAAAGATTATTTTCGAACAAATTTTGGTCAGAAAATAAACAGACCAGACTCAAGACAGAATTTCTAAGTGGTAGCAGATATCGCAAAGCCAGTATGAGGATGCAACAATTTCGTGAGAAACAGCTTATGACATTAGGGCACCTTGACAAGTCGTGAGACAAGCTCATATGAATTGATGCACTGAAATGGCGCTTGCCTAACAGTATTCAGAGAGGCCTGGTCTATGGACCATGTAATTTGGTAACAGAATTTCTGAAATATGTTGAGAAACTGGACTGTTCCTGAGAAAATAATAACAGATCAAATAACAGCCAAGATAACAGAGACAGAACCAATTCCAAGTGGGTGGGGGGCCCTTTCAACACCATAACAACAATGGAAATAGGCATAATAATAATAGTAATGATAATAATAATAACAATAATAACACGTTCCCACATACAAGTATGCACCACAAAATGTACTGGAGAATGATGAATACAAATTATACTGGAACAGAACCATTATAACAGATAAAACAACACCACATAACAAACCTGACATCATACTCACCAATAATAAGAAGAAAGGAACACAACTAATCAAAATATCTATACCCAATACAACAAATATACAAAGGAGAACAGGAGAAAAAACTGAAAAATACGTCCAACTGGCTGAGGAAGTCAAGGATATGTGTCATCAGGATGAAGTTGACATTATACCAATTATACTATCAACTACAGGAGTCATACCACACAATATCCACCAGTACATCAATGCAATACAGCTACATCCAAACTTACATATACAACTACAGAACTCCGTTATTATTGATACATGTTCAATTACCCGAAAGTTCCTAAATGCAATATAACATATACCGTACAGTTAAAAGGAAGTCACGCTTGATCAAGGTCTGCGTCACTTTCCATTTTCGACCAGACATAACATGTGAGATAAAAAAGAAATAATAATAATAATGAAAAATTGGAAAACCACACTTAATATCCAAACAAATTCAAATAATATCACATCACAGCCAATACAGATTAAGTGTGGAATATACCAAGGAGCCTCATTAAGTCCTTTCTGGTTCTGGCTTGCTCTGAACCCACTATCCAACATGCTAAATAATACAAATTATGGATACAATATTACTGGAACATACCCACACAAAATCACACATTTGCTACACATGGATGATCTAAAACTACTAGCAGCAACAAATCAACAACTCAACCAATTACTAAAGATAACAGAAGTACTCAGCAATGATATAAATATGGCTTTTGGAACAGACAAAGGTAAGAAAAATAGCATAGTCAAGGGAAAACACACTAGACAAGAAGATTACTTATTGGATAACCACAGCGACTGCATAGAAGCGATGGAAAAAACAGATGCCTATAAATATCTAGGATACAGACAAAAAATAGGAATAGATAATACAAATATTAAAGAAGAACTAAAAGAAAAATATAGACAAAGACTAACAAAAATACTGAAAACAGAATTGACAGCAAGAAGCAAGACAAAAGCTACAAATACTTATGCTATACCAATACTGACTTACTCATTTGGAGTAGTGAAATAGAGTAACACAGACCTACAAGCACTCAATACACTTACACGATCACAATGCCACAAATATAGAATACATCACATACATTCAGCAACAGAAAGATTCTCATTAAACAGAAAGGAAGGAGGAAGGGGATTTACCGACATAAAAAACCTACATTATGGACACGTAGACAATTTAAGAAAATTCTTTCTAGTACGAGCAGAAACTAGCAAAATACGCAAAGGAATCACTCATATAAAAACATCAGCTACACCACTGCAATTTCATAACCACTTCTACAACCCTTTAGATCACATAACATCAACAGATACGAAGAAAGTAAATTGGAAAAAGAAAACACTACATGGCAAGCACCCGTATCATCTAACACAGCCACACATCGATCAAGACGCATCCAACACATGGCTAAGAAAAGGCCATATATACAGTGAGACGGAAGGATTCATGATTGCAATACAGGATCAAACAATAAGCACCAGATATTACAGCAAGCATATTATTAAAGATCCCAATACCACAACAGATAAATGCCGACTTTGCAAACAACAAATAGAAACAGTAGATCTCATCACAAGCGGATGTACAATACTAGCAAATACAGAACACCGCAGAAGACATGACAATGTAGCAAAAATAATACATCAACAGCTTGCCTTACGACATAAACTTATAAAACAACACGTTCCCACATACAAGTATGCACCACAAAATGTACTGGAAAATGATGAATACAAATTATACTGGAACAGAACCATTATAACAGATAAAACAACACCACATAACAAACCTGACATCATACTCACCAATAATAAGAAGAAAGTAACACAACTAATCAAAATATCCATACCCAATGCAACAAATATACAAAAGAGAACAGGAGAAAAAACTGAAAAATACATCCAACTGGCTCAGGAAGTCAAGGACATGTGGCATCAGGATGAAGTTGTTATTATACCAATTATACTATCAACTACAGGAGTCATACCACACAATATCCACCAGTACATCAATGCAATACAGCTACATCCAAACTTACGTATACAACCACAGAAATCCGTAATTATTGATACATGTTCAATTACCCGAAAGAGCCTAAATGCAATATAACATGTACCGTACAATTAAAAGGAAGTCACACTCGATCAAGGTCCGCGTCACTTTCCATTTTTAACCAGACATAACGTCTTAGAAAGGAAAGAAATAATAATAATAATAATAATAATAGAGAATAACAATTATGATAATAACCATCATAACAAGAATGACAATATTATTAAATAAAAAATAATAAAAACATCACAGAAATAAGTAAAGTAACAATAGTGAGAGAATAAATGGTAATATATCAAATGAGAATACGAATAATAGTCAGGAAAACAGGTAACCACTTGGGAGCCTGTCAGTTTGAGATGAAGAGAATTGCTGGAAACTAGGTTCAGAGTAAAAGAGTTAGACATAGTTCAGACTACATATACCACAACTGATAGAATAGTGATTACCAATTAAACACAGTTAATTGGGAGGTGAATTTTTTATTTCGCGCTACAATAGATGAGCTAAGATGTTAGAAAGTTAGAAAATTAGTTTAAACTTTGTGATGATGAACTGAGTAGTCGTTTTGATGATTAGTGGTTGTTTAGTTGTTACTATGTGTAATATTTTTGATGAATATTGTTTAACCATTTTATTGTGATAATGTACTGTCAGTCTGTCAGTTTTGTGCTGAAGGAGAATGGTGACTTTGATAATTGATTCTGTTTGTATGCCTGCTGGCACAAACACAAGTCCTACTGCTGATGATTTAGCAGCAGAGAATTTTGAATCAGAAGTGGATATTCATATTGATTCTAGTGATACTACTGATTATTTTTATATAGATTTTAATAAATATGACGATATTGTTGATGTTGAACATGATCCATTGCCCTGTGATGAATTAGATAGTATGATTTTTGTAGAAGAGTTGGATGATAAATGAAATAGTAAGATTAAAGGATTTGATGATGTTACTTTGATGTTAGTAGAGAAGGTATGTGAGAGTGAACAAATCCCTACTGATGTCAGTGAGATCTAGACCATCTGTAGTAATAAAGGTGAATATCATAGGCAGATTAGTAACAAGATAATTGGAATTTTGATCAAATCAGATTATGTTGAAGTTAACTGTAATACAGTTTGTGTTTCAGATTTTAGTTTTGATATTAATGTTAAAACACATGCAAACATCTTGTGCTATTTTGGATACAGATAGTTCTTCTACTTAGCCAACACACACCCACATGTGAGAGTGATTTGTCAATTTTAGAAAATACAGTCTAGTTGACACTGAGTGGATTACAACCTATAGCAGCTAGTGAACTTTAATAGAACAGTGATATACATTTGAATGAGATTGAAGGTGATTTACTAGCAGACGATGAAAGTATTTATAAGCATAAAATAGCTGGTAGTTCATTCATTGTCATTTCTGTTGGTACTTGGAAAGGGATTTGTTTGATAGACAGTGGTGGTCCCACTTGTGGCATTTCTTGGAAGTTAAGAGATCTACTGACAAACACTGAATATTATACACAATATCCTATCACTGATTTTAAAATTAAAGGAGCCACAGGAAAATGCAGTTAACTAATCAGTAGGCAGGCTCTGATGTAATTTACATTTGGTAATTTTACGTTTGAACAATGTTATCCAGTGGTAGCTGATCTGAGCTAACACATATAGTTAGGGGTAGTCTGGATAGTTATTGCCAATGTCGGTTTTCACTGGAAACGATGAAGTTACTGTTTGAACAACAGAAATCTGCAGTTTGTGGAGCAATTCAATTACATATGAGGTATAAAGAAAATTGTAGCAATCAGTTAAGAGATGTTGAAGTTTTTGATGATAGGAATTACTCTAAGGAGGAGGATGAGGTTTATGAAACTAGTTGGTTAGTGACAGAATTTCACAGTTAGTTTTGGATAAAATAAACACAGAAAATAACTTTAGTAGTACCGAAAAAGATGATTTATATAAACTTTCGTTGGGTTACTGTGAATCTTTAGCGAGAAACCAAATAGAGTGAAAGGCTATATGTCTAGTTTGAAACTGAGATGACTTGATGATCCCATTTGTAAAAGAAAAATACTTGAATGAGAATGACAGATATTGCAAAAATGTAGAATAGTAGAGAGGAGCTGCAGCCACTATATCAACCAACTGGATGTTGTTTCCAAGGAAGATGGAGGTGTAAGGATAGTCCTTGATTCTTGGCACTTAAATAAATTCTTAGAAAGATAGATAGATCATTGTGAATCCATGCAAGAACTTTTGAACAAATTCCATGATGCTAAATACTTCAATAGCCTTCACTTGGGATCAGATTTTCACTAAATTATTTTAGAACAGTATTTTTGCACAACAGGAAGAGTTTTCAGTATTTTGTTGTACCTTTTGGCTTAAATATATCTGTTGCAGAATTTATATGTGCTTTGGACTTTGTGTTAAGATGTGATTTACCTTCTAAACTAATCATTTATCTAGATGACAGTTTGTTAAGAGCACCTAGAAATTTTGATTGAGGTTGTAGGAAAGTTTAAACAGGGAGGAATGACCTTAATATTATAAAAATGCAAATTTGGTGTACAAGAGTTAAATTCACTGAAATTACAATGAAATCCAGACCTTTAGCTGCTGACTGACGTTGATAAATATCAACGGGGATAGTAGAAAATGTGTGCCTGACTGGGACTCGAACCCGGGATCTCCTGCTTACATGGCAGATGCTCTATCTGTCTTAGCCAGGGAGGACACAGAGCATTGTGTGGCTGCTGGGACTTATCTCTGGCATGCTCCCTGTGAGACCCACATTTCCAACTTACTGTCCACACACTACATTTGTAGTGACCCTGCCCACTATATTCATTACTCGTGGCAGCCAATCTACTGATTCCCGTAAGAGTTCAGGCAATGTGGGTGCATCCGCACTGAAGAAGATAATTTGCTTATAAGCCTTATCTATATGAAAATGTCCGAAAGAACAGATACCATCTTCATACATTAAAATTTGTGGGTAACACGATTAGTGAAGAGGGAATTCTGCCTGATAAAAACAAACTTTTGGCCATTGCAGTATTTTCAAAACCAAAGACGAAAAAAGATCTTCAATAATTCTGTAGTTTATGTTACTTTTACAGGAAGTATGGCAGAACACAAGCACTTAATGCACCATGTCTTTATGAGTTGTTAAAAAATAGTGTCTAGGAGTGTCAGGAAGCGTTTGATGAAATTAACAAACAGCTATGCAATACTGAAACACTTCACAGACCACACCTGTCATTGTCATTTTGTTTAATGAATGATGGAAGTGATTATGGCTTAGGTTACACTTGTTTCAAGAAATAGATATTATTGGAAAGATAGAACACCATTCAATAAGTTTTGTTAGTAAGGGTTTATAAAAACATGAGAGGAACTACTCAGTTACTGAAAATAAACTATTAGCCATTGTTTGGGGTTTTAAGAAATTCAAGAATTACCTATTCAAACACTGACCAGAAAGCGTCACGTTATATACAAGAGTGCAAATTGTACCACAGCTGTTACCAGATGGGCGGTTTACTTATGTCAGGTTATCCCATCCAGTACGTAAAAGGCGAACATGACGTCATAGCAGATGCTTTATTTAGATTACCAGTGGCTGGTGAACATAAAAATGAGAACATTCAAGACAACAAAAATTTTAGAATAATGTATATTGAGGGAATTAGGGGAGAAAGCGCATCGTAAAAATTTAAGAACAATTAAGACGAAATCAGAAACAATATCATGTGTGGAAATTGGTAAAACGTTATTTAGTAAAGAAAGGTCATGACAAAGTAAAACAATACTACTAGCTTTATAAAGGATTTCATTTCAAAGGCCCAGATTATATTCAGACAGCTGGGAGGTCTGTTGTCCTGAGCAACACATTGACACTTTAATTAAATACATACACCAATGTTTTAGACATTGTGATACAATGAAATGTATTCAAAAGATTCAGGGGAATGTTTATTTCAACAACATCGCTAGAAGAGTTAGAAAATGTTTAGCAACATGCAACAGTTACCATACAGTGAAGGTTACTAATCAAAAACAAAGGTTTTATGCAGAATATTATTGCTAAAGATAAGTCAGAATTAGTAGGTATATTGTTCCTGTAGATTTATTTCCAAAACTTGTCTCTCCGTATCCTCTGAAGAAACCTACAAACAAAAAGACAAAGTAGGTAAACCACATGCTATCTCATAATGGAAGTCAAGTTATATCAAATGTAGGGAAATAGTTTGTTAGTGATGAAACCATAAAACACATTATTATGACCGAGCGAGGTGGCGCAGTGGTTAGCACACTGGACTCGCATTTGGGAGGACGACGGTTCTATCCCGCGTCCGGCCATCCTGATTTAGGTTTTCCGTGATTTCCCTAAATTGCTCCAGGCAAATGTTGGGATGGTTCCTTTGAAAGGCCATGGCTGACTTCCTTCCCCATCCTTCCCTAATCTGATGAGACTGATGACTTCGCTGTTTGGTCTCTTCCCCCAAACAACCCAACCCAACATTATTATGTCAGTTTATTTGCGATTTGGTAATCCAACTGAAAGATATATGAGAGACATTGGCAGACTTCGTAGAACATGTTGTGCAAAAGATCATTCTAATTCGTACTGTTACATTAGTCAGTTTCAAGGTGTATTAGACAGCCTATAGCACTCTATCATATGAGGTAAATTTCAACAAGAAGCCAGTGAATATATTTTTATGACTCAATTAGATATCCAGCATGTACAAAATTATTTGCAAACGAAAGAGATGAGATAATTTTGAAAAACATAGAGTTCTATCACTGTAAAAGAGAACACAAAACCGGACAGGAAACTGAAATTCAGAGTAGGAGATCTTTTCTTAACTAAAAGCTATGAAAAATCTAACGCTGTCATCAAAGAAACAAAGAAATTTTTCGTAACCTACATTGAACTATTTGAGATCATGGAAATTTCACATCCAAATGCCTGCAGATTGATATACCCTAAATCATGCAAATTATTTGGGCTAAGAAATATCACTCAGTTGAAGCCTTAATAGCAATAACAAATCTTTGGGACACACTTTGTGTATGTGTGGATCTTATACAAGGTTCCCCAGCCTATGTGACATTTGCTTCACAGCAACACTACCAACGTCACATTTTATTGTTCACTCTTTACTTACATACCTAACAACTAATCACAATTTGAACCTGAATCATTGTACTTAACGTAATTCATTACACACATCTATCTGATTGAAATTTGAGGTACAGTTGACATTTATCTTCATTTTATCAGTTTGCTTATGGGGGTTTCACTAATTGAATACTAATTTCTACTTATACTTATTTCTACTTTGATGACACATTTATTCTAACTCTCATAATGTGGTTAATGAGTTGAATGAGATGCTCACTACATCTGAATATACTGATTTTGCAATCTAATGCTTCATGATGATACCATTTTCTATACTAATACATGCTATAATTACACTAAATTTACGCACCTTCTACACTTATCTGCAAGTCAATGAAGAAGAAATTTGCTATAAGACACTGGCTTGCAGTTCTAAGAAGATACTTCTGCAGCTGTGGTCCTGATGTACGTATCTGTACTGAAATCTATGCTGCACACATTGCTTCCTTATGAGCTTATAGATATCAAATACCTATCTACAGCAACACAATACACGTATATACATATTTTTATTTGTGATTTACTACTTATAAAAAACCGTGTCATTCCGTTTGTAAGGGGTCCGCAGGCCCTTACTACTAGATTTGCACTCACACAGGTCGACAGGGCAACTATCGATTAGTGTGTCGGGTCGCGAGAGCGAGAGTTGAGTCAAGTCAGTGCGTGTTGTAGGTTCCCGCGAGGCGGGCAGAGCTGAGCAGAAGCCAGCAATTGATAGAAATTACCGACAAAGGGAGTGGCCATCGCCGCGGTTCAACCCCTTTGTGTTAGTATTATACGGGAAAGTGAGAAAGTATAATTAACAGAGTGATTCAGTGATATTTACGTGCCGTTATTGAGATTCCGCGTCTACTGTGCCGGCATTATTTGGATCGCAGTGTTGGATTGCAGTGTTGGATTACAGTGATTGAAATTGCGTGTGACGATAATGAATAACAAAAAGGCCTGTGCTGAGATTAGCCGTTATTAATTTTGTACGGCGAAGGCAGTGGCTGCCTCCTTATTTTGGTGTTTTTGTGATGAATATAGGTCGTTGATTGATGAAGCTGTATTGTTGTTCTTCTTGCCACCAGACATTTTATTATTACAGCATTTGAGAAGGACAGAATGGAATGTAACATCTCCGTAGCAGTCCAATTCGATTGCCAGCCCCATTAGGTACACGGTCACATTAATTATTATCTATTTGGGCTGCTATCAGATCCCGATCGAGCGGGATAAGTCCGTAAGATTAAACCGGAGTGTTACACCCTTGGCTTACCGTGAAAGGACAAGTGCAAAGAACAATAGGTAATTTTATCTTATTTAACGCGAAGAAAATATTTTCCAGTGTTGAATCGGGACAGAGCATAAACGTTAATATCGCGACAAGAAACAGTGCATTGTGAACAATATGAAGTAATAGCATCTTACGAATGTGACTAAACTTTTTTCTTGCCATATTAGATGAAAATAATAGTGTCAATAAACTGTGTTATAATGTGCAAATGCGCAAATCCGCACGAAAAACTGTGAAAAGTGAACACCAAAGAAAGACACGTGTGAACATTACTATAGCAAAACTAACTAAGAATACGTCACGAAAGTTTTTAAAGAAGTGTTTAGCGGTAGTATTTTGACTGAAATTGCTTTTTGAATAGTGAAAATCGGACAGCTTCGTGTGGACCCATAAACTGCTATGCGGACGACAATGTATTGTGGCGACGCAATTATTGAGTGACGTCACGCAGACCCGTGTAGCAGTTGCACCAAAGAGCCTCGATCCGCGAGGTGATTTCACACGACATCCCACCACGGAGCGGCTGGCTGAGCGACGCGACTTCGAGACACCGAGCGCAGTCCCGGCACCCAGCGGCCAAACTACAAACTACGCCCGCCTGCAGCGCCACGGAGCGGCCGACGGAGAACTACGACGACTTGCAACAGCAGCGCAACCTCACGCAGCTCCAGTGGCAGTACAGCGCCACGCCCACCTCAAACGTCAAAACATAGCGACTCGCGGTAACGTCAGTTGGTGAGTGAAGATGACTGGTTGACATAACATTAAATTGCGGTGTGCAGTCTTCGCGATAAATAAACAATTTTTAACTGATATTTACATTAGGACAAGTGCCCAATTGTAGTAATTTCCGAAAAATTTGCGAATCATACTCTGAAATATAGCATACTTATTTATGCACACTGCACTGTCTAAATGGTAATTATACAGATATGCTCATTGTTTTTGGGGATTTTACATTTATAGATTTTATGAGTGTTGTGATTATCTTGTTTAAAACATTTTTACATAAACTGTGTATGTGGAAGTTGTTATTGGAAATTATTAGGTTTTTGAGAGTTGTAATGTTCAGTACTCATGCATGTTGTGTCATTTGGGGGATTAACTGAAAAGACTGCAGGTACTGTTTGATTAGTTTCATGGTAATTAGGAGTGTTTTGGGTTACTAGAGGTTATTTTGTATTACTTGCCTGTGCATTAAAAATAAATCAAACATGTCTACTGAAGATAAGCAGGTTTGTGAGGGAGTAGTTGAAAGGAAAGGGATAGGACAGGAAGACAGGGAAGATTCGGGAATCAGTGATTATGGAGTATCATTAGATAGCCCATTAGCACACTCAACTAGTTATCCCAAAACACCGGAACAAACGATGAGAAATAAGTCAGTTTCAGAGGATGCAGATAAGTGGTCGATGTTGGTAGACTTGATAAAGGAGAATAGCGCATCACTAAAGGGTTTACAAGAAAACAACGCATCACTAAAGGAAGATTTACGAGAACGGGGAAGTAAAGTTCCACAAATCAGTAGAGAAAAGTTTACTAGAAACTAGAGAAGAGGGAAAAATATTACGAGAATCATTAGAGAAGGGTTTACAAGAAAATAACGCATCATTAGAGAAAGGTTTACAAGAAGCTAGAGAAAGGGAAGAAATGTTCCGCAAATCATTAAAGGAAGATTTACAAGAAACTATAGCACTAGAGATCAAAACATCGCAGATGAAGATGGAATGTAATCTGAAGAAGGAAATGCGGGAGTTACAAGAACGACTGAAGATGGACATCGATGAGAGAGAGCGGAAGCTACAGAAGAGCGTAGACCAAGCCCAGGGAGACATGGAGAAGATGGAAGGAAAGTTGACAAAAAAGATAGAAGAAGATGTTGAAGAAACTAAAGCCGAACTGGGAGAAAGGATCGCCGAGGTGACGCAGATGCAGAAACAGTGCAATGATGCGGTTAAGGGGATAGGAGATAGGCAAAACCAACTAGCTGTCAATCTGAGAAATGCCATAGCCGTGCAACGAGAAGAGGATAACAAGAGGGTTGAAATGGAGGTCAGGCAGTTACAACAGGGAGTGCAGCAATTGGAGAGCAAGACAGAAGAAATTGATAAACGAATTAGCAACGCCACCTTAGCCATTGGGGGAGGTAAGGTCGTTACATTGATGAGCAGTGATAATCGGTGCGTCCAAAATAATACAGGGCAGAAATTTAGGCCGAAAGGAGGGTTGCACCCAATGATATTTATGAAATGGCTAAAAGGAGTTTTCCCAGCACATCTTAAGGACTCAGACAAGATTCAATTTGCAATAGATAGAATGGAAGGTGAGGCCTTCACTTGGGGGGTCAGGAAGAAGGAAGGGACTACTAGTTATGATCAGTTTGAAGAGGAATTCTTGAAGAAATACTGGTCCAAAAGCCATCAATGTGCAGCAATTGAGGACCTACTCCATCGCAAGTCACTTAGTACATGGAGAGGAACGTTGAGAGAGTTTGCCGAACACTTGTGGGAATTGAACGAGACCCTGGAACAACCCCTGAGTGATGACGTAATGATATCTGCGATAAAAAGAAGATTGAATCAGAAAATGCAAGAAACTGTATCTGGGAGCCTAATTAAAAATAGGGAGGCTTTGATGGAGATACTGGAAGAGTTGGAATCTGTTCGATCACAGCGACACAATCAAGTTAATGATCAAAACCGAGGGGGAGGTAATGACCCAAGGAATCATTTTGGTAATTCGTCTAATTATAGAGGAAGAGGTGGTGGTCATAGGTACAGGGACCATGGTGGTGAACGTCAATGGAGAAATGATTGGAGAAGGAGTGAAGAACCAAGAGATCATGAGAGAAGATGGGATAGGCGAATGAATGACACGGTGCATATAGAAGAGGTGGAGAGACCGGAAAACTGAATGACACTCCAGATGAGGTCCGATCGGGAGTGAGAGCTACGAGGACCAGGGTAAACCTACTAAGACACGACAATGGTGGAGGCCTAAGAGAAGATCTACTGGAGGAAAGAAGTGGGATTCCCAAAGAACCCATGCTACCCATGATAGGGATCAAGTTATGTGGACTGAATATCGAGGCATTAGTCGATACAGGAAGTGAAGCATGTGCAGTATCCAAAAGGTTATATGAACAGATACTAAAAGCAAATATTAGCTTGCCTAGTTTCCCAGTGAGTGGGGTGAGAGTTGTGAACGCGTTGGGTGCAAGGAGTAAACCTATTAAAGAACAAGTGTTGATTACCTTCGAGATAGAGGGAGAAGAATACAAAGCAACATTTTTGGTGGTGGCCGGATTGAACACATCAATTATTTTAGGGATAGATTGGTTGAATGAAGTTGATGCAGTAGTGAGTTTTGATGAAGGTACTATCAAGGTCAAAGGAAGAAAGGGAGAAGAGAAGAGGTTAAAGTTTGCTGAGGGGAGTGCAATCGAAGAAGAGGAAGAATTCAGAAGAGTAAATTTGTGTCATGAAGAGGAACCCACCACGGGATACGGGGAAGAGGAACTAGGAGGAGAAGTGTTGATATACCTTGAGGGATTAGCACGAGAGGATAGGCATAAAGAGGATAAGATCAGGAAAAAGTTGGAGGAGATGACACATCTAGATGAGAGGACTAAGAAGAAATTAGCCACAGTATTATACAGGCGTTGTAAAGTATTTTCTCAACGGCCAGGTATCATGAAAGGGGTGGAGTGTAAGCTAAAGATAAAGAACCATAAACCGTTCAATATAAAACAGTATTCCATTCCCCAGGCGAAACGAAGAGCAATAGATGAAGAAATACAAAGGATGATGGACCTTGGTGTTATAGAAAGGACCAATAGTCAATACAACAACCCCCTATTTGTCGTTGATAAGAAGGATGGAAAGGTGAGGATAGTTTTGGATGCACGAACAGTGAACAAAATCATCGAACCGGAGAGGGACAAACCAGAGACTATAGAAGAACTGATTCAAAAATTCCGAGGAGCAAAGGTGCTTAGTAGTATCGACTTGACTGCTGGTTACTGGCAGATACCATTGGCCACAGAGTCTCGCCAGTATACGGCATTTACTTATGGAGGAAGGTGCTATCAATTTAGGGTGTTGCCGTTTGGACTTAATGTGTCAGTGTCTGAATTTATAAGAGCGATGGATAAGATACTAGGCGAGGAGTTACTTAAGAAGGTCACCGTCTACGTGGATGACCTCTTGATAGCAAGCGAATCATGGGAAGAACATTTGAATAGACTGGATGCAATCTTGGCAGCTTTTGAAACCGCAGGGGTAACTGTAAACCTGGACAAGTCGGAATTTGGCAAATCAAAGATTAAATTTCTGGGCCATATAATATCCGAGGAGGGTATCTATCCTGATCCTAATAAAATGGAGGCTATTAGAAATTTTCCGACCCCCCATAGCAAGAAACAGTTGCGAGCATTCTTCGAGGTTTGTGAGTTTTATAGAAAATTTGTCAAAGGATCTGTACTTAATGCCCCGAGTATGAGGGAATTGACTAAGGCGAGGATGCCGTGGCATTGGAGTGCAGAGTGCCAAACCGAGTTTGAGAATATCAAGGAAGCACTATATAGTGCGGATATATTGTACCACCCGGATTTTTCCAAGGATTTTTATTTAGGAGCAGACAGCTCTGACTATGGACTAGGAATACGTTTGTACCAAATAGAGAGGAGCGGAAATGGTGAGAGTGTAAGAACAATAGCGTTCGGTAGCAGAAGTTTAAATGCTTGGGAGAGGAAATATTCGATTACTGAAAGGGAGGCATTGGCAATTGTGTGGGGGTTTAAGCGTTTCCGGTACTATTTGGCCGGGATGCATGTGAAAGTCGTGACTGACCATAAGGCCCTTACATTTCTGACTACAAGCAAGTTGAGGCATAGCAGACTAACGCGATGGGCCCTGGCATTACAGGACTATGACTTTGAGATAATTTATGAACCAGGAGCAACACACATAATACCTGATGCTCTGTCAAGATTACCAGCTGACTCAAGAGGAATGTTGGTGGACAGGCCGGAAGGAGAAGGAGTTAGAATTAACCTGATGAGGGGAGTACAGTATGAAGAATGCATAAGGAAGTTCCTAAAGAATGTGCGTAGGGAACAGAACGAAGACGAGAAATTAAAGACAATTAAAAACAAATACAGGTGTGCAGGAGAGGAAAGAATTCGCACATTTTATTATATTCACAATGGGATACTTTATAAAAGGAACAAGGAGAGTGAGGAGAACTGGAAACTCTGTGTGCCTGAGCATGTGGTAGAAAAATTAATTTGGTATACGCACTATAGTAATGCGCATTATGGACCGAAGAAGTGCCTGGAAAAGTTGAAATTAGATTGTGCATTCAACAACATGGGAAGGCGTATACGTAAAATACTGAGTACATGTGACACCTGTCAAAAATCTAAAACGACTACAGTACAGCACAAAGGATATATGCATCCAATTGTACCAACAGCAATTAAGGACATAGTTGCAGTGGATCTCTTTGGGCCACTTCCTGCCTCATGAGGGAATTACACACAAATCTTAGTAGTGGAAGAACTGGTTTCCAAGTACATAAAATTTTACCCATTGAAGAAAGCTACTAGTAGAGCCATCATTAACCATTTTGAGAAAAACTATTTTCAAAAGGTGTGTATTCCTAAGCGAATTTTGAGTGGTAATGGGTCACAGTTCAGGTCAAAGGAATGGACAGAGATGCTAAGTGAGCACGGAATAGAGCAAATTGCCATTTCTAGGTATAGGCCAGCTTCTAACCCAGCGGAACGAACAATGAAGGAATTGAACCGTTTATGCCGAACCTACTGTCATAGGAAGCATGGTTCATGGAAAGAATATCTGGAAGAATTTGAGCGGGTTAGGAATCACCTCCCACATGATTCTACAGGGTTTGCCCCATGTGAAGTATTGCTCAATCAAGAACCCGATAGTATTTTTCGTGAGTTGGTAGTCTACCCACCAGGAAGTTCATTGACCTGGGAAAGAAAATTTTGTTGTGCTCACTCCAAGAACGTTTAGCAATAAGAATATCGTCAACATATGAAGTAATATTGTCACGAAGATAAACAGGTAAAATTTCGTTTAAACTAGGAATGAATGCTGTTGAAGGTACACTAAGTCCAAACAGTAATTTTCGAAATCTCTTTAGGGTAAAATCGTCATATCAGGTTATTGTTAACTTACTCTCTAGATAGATTGATAGTCGAAGAGTTGTTTTGACAGATGCAAAGAATAGTAAAAGAGTAGGCAGCGGTGCAGAAAACTAAAAGGGAAATAGCACCACTACAGCTCGGGACCCTATGCACGCTACGGCACATATTCACTTAGTGTAGTGAATCCCCTGAGGACCTTAATAGCCGCACATAATTTCCAGTTTGTGACTTAGTGGCCAGTTTCGTGGAAGTGCGTACATAAATTGATCTGTCCATGAATATGTATGTATGTCATTCTTAGAATTATGAAAGATCTTAAATTTCCGAACAGTTAAGAAGTGTTTATAGTCAAAGTTTTCTCCTCGTGGCGACAAAGACCTACCGCGCCTGTCCCTGTCCCAATGTCGATTATTGTCAAGTTCGCGCGCCTGGCGCTCTCTTGTTGCTTCTCGTAAATGAAATAAATTACTTTCTTCAAACGCCTCTGCTATCTGTGATTCTAAATTTCTTCTACTGTCTTTTCCTACAATTTCGCCTTCGATTTGTTTGACTTGCTTTCGTAATGCCTCAACTTCCCTTTTAACGCGTTCATTAAATTTTCCCTGATTTTCAACATGTCTATTTATGTTCTGATACTCTTCGGTTTCTGCAAATGGTAATGGAGCTGTATCATCCGAATCTCTGTCCCCATGTAAACTAAGATTTGTCAATTTATCTGAAATCTCCTCAACTCTTTCCGATAAGTCACCTATTTGTTCTTTCTGTTTATTTACGTCTTCCGTAAGTGTCGTGACTCGGGTTTCTGTATTGACACACTTGGTAGTTAACTGTTCATATTGTTGTGTTAGATTATTTAATCTGTCATTTGGTACGGATTCCTCAATTCTCTCAAATATTTCTTCCTTATCTTTTGCACGTTGTAAATTTAACTCTGAAAATTTCTGTACTATCACGCGATCTCTTTCTTCCTGTTCTCTATCCTGTTCCCTTTGTCTAATCTCTACTGCAATTAATCTATTATTGTGAGCATTCAAAATCGGTTGTACTTCTTCTCTGATTTTTTTGAAACATGTCCCTATTTTCATGTTTTTGAAACATGTCCCTATTCGTGAGTCTAACGGTGTTTCCATTGTTTCCATCTGTGTTTTTAATTCAGATCGAAACTGTGCTTCCATTGTTCCCATATTAGTTTTTAATTCAGATCCCAAAGTTCCCATCTCGGTTTTAATTGTTCCTATTTGTGATCCCAGTGAGTCTAACCGTGTTTCCATTGTTCCCTTTTGTGAGTGTAACCGAGATCCCAAATTTAATATTGCACTCATCAACTGCTCCATATCTTCTGTCGTTAATCTCGGATTCTGTGAATTTTCTGATTGAGAAAAATTTTGAAATGGTTCCGGACTATTTTCCCGACTTATTACATTGTTTTCCACCTCATTATTCATGATACTGTTTTCCTCTGTTGGCGAGTTCGCCATGTTAACAATTTCGTCATTCTCACTATTCATCATTTTCGCCTTCTTCATCGATCGCGTAATCATTTACAAAACATACAAAACTCGTCACTGTACGAAAATTACACACAATGACTCCTTATCTCTAACAATACCATTCACACGAGATGTTTCCCTCAAACACGATTAACGAACAATTGAAATAATTGCACTAGATTGTCAAACGCATATACAAGACAACAAAATTAAATTATGAAATGCCATTAGAAGAATGACAATTACCAAATCTACACATGCAATATAGACTACAATTACTAAACTACAAATTACTACAACAATACTACTGTCTACTATTTTTACAATCAGAATAATTCCAAGGAACGATCCGAAGCAGCGGTCGCCACGTGCATGGGGGCTTAATTATTTAGTTTGAAAGTATTTTTTGGTAGCTGTTTGTCCGATTACGCTGTTTCGTAAACGGTTGGCCCTGACTAGTATTATTACGCTATCTGACTGCAAAGAACAACAACAAAGAGTGAAATGAAAATTTTCGTTAACACAATTAATTAATTAAGTCCCCAGCAACTATGAAACCTACGAAACCAAGCACAAGTATAACTGTTCTGTATGTGGAAGTATGACTCAACGCACATCTGGCACGGTTCTTCTTCAACAAGACAAGAATTTTTAAATACCAATCTTACTGACGTGATAAAAGAAAATTAGAAATACTATAATTGCGTAAGGAAAGCAGAATTAAACTCTAATACAAGAACACAAGCCAGATGCTTTGTTGTCTGAACCTGTAATGATGCATTATTCAGGACATTGAAATAATGAAAAAAAAAGAAACGGAGTTTGTTACCTCATTTATATTGATGAAAATCACTCTAATCCTTACAATATATCTCCACACCGACTCTCTACTACCACATCTCAACAAGTCTCTTCAGTATCACATCTCAGCAAGCACTGCCTACTAGCACATCTCAACAATCACTCTCTGCTACGAGTTCTTAACAGGCACTGACTATTACGAGT
Source organism: Schistocerca piceifrons (assembly GCF_021461385.2). Taxonomy (NCBI): domain Eukaryota; kingdom Metazoa; phylum Arthropoda; class Insecta; order Orthoptera; family Acrididae; genus Schistocerca; species Schistocerca piceifrons. The sequence continues at coordinate 878,262,319 of NC_060140.1, forward strand.
CCTCAACAGGCACTGACTACTACGAGCTCTCCCCAAGCACTGTGTAGGCGGCTTAATAATACTCTTCGGCGCAATCTCTGGCGCAGTGGCTCAGTGTAGCCACCTTTCAGTGTCAACCAGTATTTTGTAGACAGCCACAGGCTCAGAATGTCAATTTTCGACAAAATAGCAGTTCTATTTTAATAGGTACATAATCTGATGAAGCAATTTGTATTAAATAACCTTTTATGAACTAAAGAAATCATCTCAGTTCAAGCAGAAAACCAGAGTTGTTAATTATGTTACACTACTATAGGAAAAATACATAATTGTAAGATAAACAGGCTCCTACTATTCCACTTTAAAAATTGTTTGATGTGTTTGTATGTACAGTCATCCTCAAAAGTATTCGAAAGACCTGAATTTCTTTTCGCCTGATTCGCCTGCAACCCACATAACGCAGCTGTCTAGCAGGTCCTCTAATCGCTCCTCGGTACAGTCGTTTGATTATTGAAAATGGTTCCAACAAGTCACCACTAGAAAACACTTCTCTGTATCGCAATAACTCAAGATTTGAAGTAATACCACGATACTACAAACATCAGGGAATACCTTATCGCAGATAAGACTGTCCTTTGGGCTGGTAAGCTCACATTTATTGCAATAAATGACATAGCTAAAATGTTACCACTCTCATTATTGCATCAGATAGATAATGCACGTAGTAAGTTCGTTGTATTAATGATTTCCTCTTCAAAGTAACATACCATACTTATTAATTAACACAAAATGACATTAAAAATTTAAATTATTTACGAGCAGCTAGTTGAGAATATGTATGAACTTCAAATGACACGACGAACCGTCTTGTTCTGCATATGGATTCAAATCCAGGTCATGCAGACTATGCAATGGTTTCATGACTGACGGAAAGTAAGTCATTCCTGACTAGGCATACAGAGACAGATACACCTCGATTTTAGACAGTATCAGTTAGCAAATATCAACCTTAAATTATATAATGTAAACATTTTTAATGGACGCGAATTCGTACCCAGCATCTATTATCCCTGTTAAAGAACTACGAGAGATGTTAAATATTGCTTCATCACAAGTAACTTACTTGAAATGCCATGAGGTAAAGCTTTGTGTTGGACATGGATTCGAACCCAGAACCTAATCGGATTGTTATCGAAGCACAATCAACTGTGACATATCGGATTTTCTCGGCAGTAGCAAGATGTTTTAACTGAAATGACGAGACGAAAAATTAATTATTTCCTTCCCAGGACTCCAACCCAGCACCTATCGCTGTTATATTCTAGAGAAAACGAATGTTAAATATGGGTTTGTTACACCAGCAGTGACACGTGAGCATGTTTGAACTGGAAATAATATGACGAAGAGTTCAGTGCTGACTGGGAAGAACTCCACTCATATCGTTGTTGATACACACAAAGAGACGTCAGCTACCGATTTTTTTCTCCACCGGCAGCTCGGAATAACATCCTTGAACTTACAGTGATCTCGCAAATAGTTCTGTGTTTCACTGGGAGTCAAAAACGTCAGACATCGTTAGTGTTGACAACGAATGAAAATACATTAAAAATAAAAATTTATATCCACCAGCAGATAGGTGTTCTCATGCTAGAGGTGATAATACATAATGAAAACTTAAGTGCCAGGCCAGGATTTGAACCCATTCATGCGCAGTATGTGGAGATGTTGAGGAATCTGCAGTTTTCGACAACAAAAAATTGTAGTTGAACTGTATTGGTACGAAGGGATCAAATTCCGCGTTAAGGGCGGTCTGAGTTGCATTCCAAGTTCAGAACCAATTTTATCGACATGCAGAAGCTCACATAAAAGATGGAATAAGTGTCCTGTGACCCTAAATAAAGTTTGTTTCGTCACTAGAAATAAATAACTAATATAAGAAAGGTTACTGGTGATAGAGTTTCTACATATCACCACTCCTGACATTATTGTGGTTCAACCTAACGTCTACTTGGTATTGAAGGAATATCATGTTTAATGTGAATATCAGACCACAATGCCATTATACCTTCTTCATTTGGCGTAGCCAGAAGAGAATAGAATCTTTCTCTCTCTATCAAAAATATTTGGTAGGAGTTGGAATCGAACCCAGACCACAAGTGTTTGAATCTATCATCAATCCAACAGACCACCAAACCCTCTTATCTGTAACCCATTTTTTTTATCATAACGCCATTGCGCCACACTGGATGAGAATTCTGACAACCAAGCTTCCTATAGTGGTTTGCAACATGTTTCTGTACATTCATTTACATGGTTGACCGAATCGTCATGAACTAGCTGCCTCAGCTACCCAGTGCATATATTCGACTCTGTTTTGTAATCACCGAAATAAAATCACATAACTGCCACATTCACAGACCTGCCAACAGTGTAGGATGCAAAAATGTAAATAGGAAGTATTCCTTTCCAATTCAGCTACTCTATTGCGCTGTCTGTTTATTGAAAACCCTGTGCAGTGCAAAAGAAAAGCTGTAACTGTCTGTCTCTCAGAAGTCTAGATCAAGTTATGTGCATTATTTCGCAGCATTGTGGAATGCGGAAGTTCTGGAGCATTTGTTGTTGACTTCTTGAGCTGCTGTAGCTATGTGTCAGCTGGTAGTGTAACGGTAAGCATCATACACCATACATAAGACGTCGCGAGTTCGAGTATATTCACTGCTACATTTTTTAAAACGCAAATCTGCGGTCTGCTGAAGTTATCAATCTAATGGTACAAATCGAGGTATATCCCCCTCTGTATGCCTAGACAGTTACGACTGTTAGTTTCCATCAGTCACAAAATCTTTGCTCAGTCTGCATTACCTAGGTTTGAATCCATATGCAAAACGAGACGGTTCGTCGTGTCATTTGAAGTTCATACATATTCTCAATTAGCTGCTCATGAATAACTTAAATTTTTAAATCCATTTTGTGTTAATTAATAAGTATGGTATATTACTTTGAAGAGGAAATCATGAATACGACGAACTTACTATGTGCATTACCTATCTGACGTAACATTTTAGGTATGTCATTTATTGTGGGATTACAAGCCTAAAGGACAGTCTTTTCTGTGTTAAGGTGTTTCCTGATATTTGTAGTATCGTGGTATTACTTCAAATCTTGAGTTATTGCGATACAGAGCAGTGTTTTCTAGTGGTGACTTGTTGGAACCATTTTCAATAGTCAAACGACTGTACCGAGGAGCAATTAGAGGACCTGCTAGACAGCTGCGTTATGCGGGTTGCATGCGAATCAGGCAAAATGCAATTCAGGTCGTTCGAATACTTTTGAGCATGGCTATACATATTGTCGCTATCAAATAAATGGCTACATTTTGAAATTTTCACTGTTAAGGGTTTCGTGGCCACTTTTAGGCAAATTCTGTGTTGGCTTCTATCTCCGATTCTGCAGCAGAGGTTTGTTTGAGGTATTTTATGACTTTCTCTAACATGAGTGGTTGGGTTTGTCAAAGCTTCACTCTCCATTGCTGGTGGTGGTGGACAGGAGTTCAGCCTGCAGCCGCCGATTGTATGTTTCTGTCACGCCAAAGTTCGTGCCCTGTTTGGTAGTCATTACTGCTCCAGTCCTTCCCTTGTCACATGTAACAGCCGTTCACTGTCATTGTTTTCCGGTGTTTTTCACAACAAATATCACAGAATCACTCAGTGAAGTGACATTCTGGGAAAAGAAATGTTGGGTACGGCCTTTCTGCAGTACATTCCCTGTGTGACAGAGTCGGCATCATATTGTGCAAAAACGGCATAAAGACTATTTATAAATCGACGAAGGAGATCAAAGAGTGTCTCACATCAGCAAATGAGAAAAGGGACCCACTTGTAATGTCGGAACATACCGCATTCATTGTACATGCAGTAAAGACTACATTGGAATGATTGGACGATCAGTCTACACTGATCACAAGCGGATGAACTAGGTGAAATGGGCTACACACTAAAAAAAATTCGCTGAGATGGAAGTTCTGGCTGTAGAGAAGAGGTATAATAACAACTTGTTCAGGGAAGGTATGGAAATACTTCAACATGAGAATAGCTTTAAGAAGAAAGAAGAAGCCTTAAGGTGAATGGATCCTGGGTTCCCGTGCTGTAGCGGACGACTGTTAAAGGTAGCAACGGAAGGACTACAGTGGTAACGACCACGGAAAAGGCCTTGAACTTTGGTGTGCCAGGTACATACAATCTGTGGCCGTTGTCTCGACTCCAGTCCAACATCAGCAATCACGCCAGTCACTGGTGGTGGTGAAACGTCAGAAAAGTCATCACACAAACATCGGCTGAACAACGCAAGACGGAAGCCAACAGCCAATTTTTGAAACTTAAGAATACTAGACCGAGGAAATAGTTGACTGAGAACATTTTCGCACGCTGGTTTGCAGTGATTTTCAGTTCACTCGCTATCGTCTCTCTACATGTTAATTGTGCGTACATTTTTGTGCATACTTAAAAATTCAGCGTATATATCGATTAGCCGCTTGAATCCAGAGATCACGATTCGAGTTCAATGTTTGGCAATTGATATACTATTTTACGAGGCTCTTTGCGTGGAGTGTTGGGGCTTTTTGTGTGGGTTCAGGTAGATTTGTAGGTTAATATAATTTGTGCGGATTATGAGTGATCAAGTAGACTGTGAATTTCCTGTATGGGGACTATTACCGAAGAAAGAAACAGGTGTGCAGTCTTTTTTAAATAAATTCCCGGAATATGACGGGCGAGGAATTACGATAGCAATATTTGATTCAGGTGTCGATCCAGGTGCACCAGGATTGCAGGTACTGTCAGTTAATACTGGTTGTTTTAAGCAATGTGATCTGTGTGCTGTTGTTAACGCTTGGCGAAATGAAATTTTTATTTTATGTTGCGGTTAAATATACCAACGCACATGGTTTAATGTAACTGTACAGTGTAAAGTTAACAGGAAAATCTGAAATAAAGCCTTTGTTGACTCTAGGCCGATTACATAAAAAGTTTCTCGTGAGTAGTAAATGGATGAAGTGGAATTTGCTCGATATTGTCAGTGCTAATGTCACGGACATTAAGAACCTTTTCTTTCAGGAAATACCGTAGAAGTCATAGCCAGACAGAATGACCAGGATTTAATTTGTGGCAGTTTCTTCCGAATTAAATATTCTAGAGCAATGATGACCAAGAGGCGAAATGACCGGTCTTTCAGGTATCATTACGCTAATATCTCTGGGCCCCCTAGAAGATATTCCCATTCTAATCAGCTTCTTTACATATCCACATTTAACACAAAGTCCATTCTAATACTTATACGATATAGAACTCACAAGTTCTCCCAAGGAATGCTTTCAATATGAAGAAGTAGCAATTCAGTTTCCACCTGTCTATTCAGGCATGTACAGCTTGTCCCTGTGATAAATAGTAGTCACCCACTGTCAGTGTTAGTAAACAAAGCTATTGTATTGACAACATGGACATATCCATTTCATTGCTTATCGTAGCAGGAGTATAACACACCATTCATTGACTACTGCTCATTTGTTTTGTTAAATTAAAATAGTTTGACAACAAATTTTTGTCACAGTATTCAGCATGTATAGTGATGATAGAGAGCACTAATGGAAAATGTCTAAAGCAGTTCTTTAGTGTTGCATTGTTCTTATCATTGTTTGAATGTCATTTGTAACAGACCACAGTATAACTTGCTTTTCATCCAACCATCCTCCCTGATACGGAAGTAAAAAAGAGAGTACTTGATGGTATCCCCCCCCTCCCCCCAGAAAAAGCAACTTTTTACCAACAACGAAACATTCCAATCTATGTGGGTTAATTCATGAGAGAAAAATGACCATAACCAAGGGATCAGTGCTTAAGGAAAATTTAGAGTAAGATCATTAGAAATACACTCAAAGAGAAGTATAGGGAAATGATTGGTATTGCTGATGTAGTGCTATAGTAGCCTATTTTGAATCCTACCCTCCACTAAAACAAAAGATGGACATATTAAAAACAGTAAATAAATTGAGTAGTAGTTACCAATGAAACCTGAATTTTTAAGTAACTTATGTCAGGAAGGAGGGCTACATGTATTACAGATAGTAGTAAACAAGAAGTTAATCGCCCTAACATTGTAAAATCCTAATATTTTTTTGGAAAGCATCTTGGCATATCTCAACAGATAAATGGTAAAAATGATATATGCTGGTGTAGCCTTCCAAATACATTATCTTGAGTAAATCTTTTCGATATATTTGATCTTGTTGGTCTTTAGAGTGATGTCCCCCCCCCTCCCCCCTTGCGGGTCTGGGGTTAGAATAGGCCCGAGGTATTTCTGCCTGTCGTTAGAGGCGACTAAAAGGAGTCCCTCCCCCTCAAGTGGGGTAGTTAGCGCCTGCGTCCGGAGATGGACGGTTCCACGACCTCTATTTGCGGTCATTTTGGTTTTTCACTTCTTCTCGTTTCTTCCTTCCTTTGGTTGGTTCCTTTCTTTGCTCTTCTCCATCTCACTGTCTTCCTTACTCTTTCCCTTGCCTTCTTCTCCTTGCCTTCTTCTCCTTGCCTTCTCTGGTCTCCGCCTCGGCGTTTGAGACAGTCTGTCCTCTCTTTTCTTTTTCTTCTTCCTCTTCCTTCCTCCTTCCTCCCTGTGCGCACCTGAAGGCCGACCCACGCGTTCGCACTCGTAGCCGGTGATGGGGTAACGCGTAATTCCGCGCCCTGGGTAGACAAGTAAGGCACGCATGTACCCCCTGGTAAAGGCCAGGTCCAGGGAGGGGTGATTGCCTGAGCTGATACCTTCTGACCATGCCGATTGGTCCCTCCGTCTGTTTCTCAGGAGGTGTAAACATTCACCTAAGGCAGGAGTGCCCTCTGAGAGGGTCCCCACAAGGAAGGAGCGCGCCATCAGAGATGCTGGCAATCATGGGGGATTCCTCCGCAATTGATTTCTCTTCTTCTTCTCTCTCGACTTCTGCCCATAAACGGAAACTTGGGCAGCCACCAGTGACAAAAGTACTACCTCCTGCCCCACAGTTCCTCGTAGTTTCTCGATCTGAGGATGGCAAGGATTTTTCCTCTGTCAACCCTTTCGTTATCCAGAAGGGCGTAGGTGCCATAGCTGGATCTGTCAAGTCGTGTACCAGGTTGCGTAATGGTACCTTGTTACTAGAAACTGAGAGCGCCTTTCAGCCACAAAAACTGCTTCGGGCCACACTCCTGTACATGTTCCTTGTCCGGGTGGAGGCTCACCGCACTTTGAATTCGTCTCGTGGTGTGGTATATATTCGATCACTCGACGGATTCACTGAAGAGGAGATTCAGTCTTTCCTCGCTGAGCAGGGCGTGACGGTTGTCCATAGGGTCATGAAAAAGGTCAACAATGACCTTGTACTGACCCGGACACTTTTCTTGACCTTTGATAGAGTTCAGCTGCCGTCGCGTATCAAAGTGGGCTACGAGGTTATTTCTGTTCGCCCCTATGTCCCGACACCTATGTGCTGCTACCAGTGTCAGCGTTTTAATCACACTCGCCAGTCTTGTTCCAATGCGGCTAAATGTGTCACTTGTGGCAGGGATGCCCATGAGGGTGGCTGTCCACCTCCATCTCCTCATTGTGTGAACTGTCAGGGTGACCATGCAGCATCCTCCCGCGACTGTCCCATTTACAAGGAAGAACGCTGTATCCAAGAAATTCGGGTCAAAGAGAAAGTGTCCACCTCGGCTGCTCGCAAGCTATTTGCTAGTAGGAAGCCCACGCTGCTCCCAGCGGGAAAATAAAGTACTGTCCTCGCCTCTCCTCGGACTACCAGGGAGGTGGCGACGCAGACATGCGATCTGACCTTCAGCACCACGGTTGTCCGTTCGGCCAGTGCTAAGATCGCGCGGTCGACGTCTCCTCTTCCTCCCGTCACCCCTCCAACACAAACACCTTCATCAGCTTCTGCCAAGACGAAGACACAGAAGTCAGATGCACGGGCCTTCAAGAAGGAACCATCCCGTGCAGACTTCCTACGTACCTCGAACTCCCAGCCATCGACCAGTACTTCCACTAAAAGACCTTCCAAGAAGGCTCATAGGAAGCACAGTTCTCCTTCTCCGCCACGGCGCATTTCTTCTCCTGCGCCACCCAGCGGTTGCCGCCCCAGGCTGTCATCCGTTTCACCTGGCCGCACCGCTGGTAGCCGAACATCTGGCCATCCACCGGCGGAGGAAGCTCCTCCTCCCGGCCATCTTAACAAGATGGCCGATGAACGTATAGAACCAATGGGCGATGACTGTCCGCCTACTGATAGCGGCGGCAGTACTCACTCGCAGCCAGGCCCTCAGCGGCCTTCGAGGTGACCCCTTCTTTCATCTTCCTTTTCTTCTCACGATGGCACTTATTCACTGGAATATTCACAGCATTCGCTCCAACCGAGAGGACTTGAAGTTGCTGCTCCGCTTGCACCGTCCGCACGTCGTAGCCCTCCAGCAAACGAAGCTCCGCCCATGCGATCACATTGCCTTGGCACACTACACCTCTGTGCGTTTTGACCTACCCCCTGTGGTAGGTATTCCGGCTCATGGAGGGGTTATGTTGTTGGTCCGGGATGATATTTACTACGATCCCATCACATTGCACACCGGCCTGCAGGCAGTTGCCGTCAGAATTACTCTCCCCACTTTTACATTTTCCATTTGTACCCCCCCCCCCCCCCCCCCAGGGGGTCCACAACTCTTTTGTGGACACGTGCGTGGCGAGCACGGGGCCCCGAGCCATTGCAGCCTTCTTTCTTTCCCGGGCTGCATTTCCTTTCCCTTCCCCTCCTTTCCCCTCCATGCTCCTTTCCCCTCCATGCTCCTTTCCCCTCCATGCTCCTTTCCCCTCCATGCTCCTTTCCCCTCCATGCTCCTTTCCCCTCCATGCTCCTTTCCCCTCCATGCTCCTTTCCCCTCCATGCTCCTTTCCCCTCGCCCTCTCCTCTCCCTCTATTGGTGTCCTTGTTTATGTTGGCCCCGCTATTCTCTTGGTTCTGTTGGTTTTACACTCCAGCTTTGTTGCGTAATCGTCTCCTCCTTTTGGCATTCCTTGGTCCCCCTCTGGGGTTTGACCTCCATTACAAAATTTCTCCTCCGTAGTGTGAGCCATTTGGGGAAGAGCACCTTACCTAGTGTCTCCGACGTGCGCCCTCCTAGCACATTCCACCTTTTCCTTCACGTCGTTGTTTGATGCTAGGGTGCATAGCCAGCACGGTAGCCAGCCCGTGTGGTGGGGTCGCTATGTACCCTTTTGGTTGAGCCCCCTGAACACACAGGGATCACACTTCTGATACCTGAGCTGTGACCTCCTCATGCATGCCTTGGAGTGGTTGCTCGTCATCCTGGAGCATCGGAACTCCCGGCAATGGCCGCCGTGCCAGACGGCCCTTGCTGTGGCTGGGTGGCGCCCGTGAGGAGAGCCCCTGATCGGAGTGGGTGGTATCAGGGCGGACGCTATGCAGATGAAACGCATACGGGTCCAAAACTCTGGCCGTTCTTCTGCGGCCGTCTCTCTGCGTGGTACTGATTCCTCAAGTGCTGCTTCTCTTGCCCCTTCGGCCTTCCCTTCCATGGCTACCCCCTGGGAAGAGGGTCAGGCCCGTCGTCTAGGGGCAAAACCTTTCCCCCGTTATCTAGTTTGCACCAGGACTGATGGGGATACTTTCACCAGTGTCAAGCCTTTATTCTTTGTGGAACACATTGAAGACAAGTTCGGCGAAGTGGACTCCCTGAGCAAGATGCGGTCGGGTTCGTTGCTGATAAAAACCGCTTCAGCTGCCCAATCTGCGGCCCTTTGTGCCTGTACCCATCTTGGCACAATTCCTGTGTCCATTACCCCTCACCAGTCTCTAAATATGGTACAAGGTGTGATTTTTCACAGGGACCTCATTCTTCAAACTGATGAGGAACTTCGGGACAATCTCGGACGGCGGGGTGTTCACTTTGTTCGGCGTGTTCAGAAGGGTCCTAAAGATAATCGTATTGATACTGGTGCCTTTATCCTGGCCTTTGAAGGGGATACCCTTCCTGAGAAAGTTAAGATTATGGTGTATCGTTGTGATGTGAAGCCGTACATCCCACTTCCTATGCGGTGTTTTAGGTGCTTGCGTTTTGGCCACATGTCTTCTCGCTGTTCTCAGGACCCTCTCTGTGGTGACTGTGGACGTCCACTCCATGAGGGGAGTCCCTGTGTTCCCCCTCCTGTATGTGTAAATTGTCATGGTAGTCATTCTCCACGTTCACCAGATTGCCCAGTATATAAGAAAGAAAAAAAGATACAGGAGTATAAGTCCCTCGATCGTTTAAGCTACACAGAGGCCCGTAAGAAATATGCACGACTGCACCCTGTGTCCATGACATCTAGTTACGCCTTGGTTACATCTTCACCCCTTCCTCCCCCTTCCTTACCCCCATCCCGGACCCCTCTCCTCCCCCCCTCCCCTGCGGCTCCCACACCTTCTCCTCTGGGCGCTGCTCCCCCTCCCCAGCCAGAGAAGTGTCCCACTCCTTCGGGGTCTGCCGGTCAAGGGCGCCTCTCCAGAGATGCCCCTTCCCGGCACCTTCCAGGTCAAAGGTCTGCTGCCGCGCGGCGACCGCGAGAACCGCGGGCTGTGGGCCCGCAGGTCACCCGGTCTCTTTCTGTTCCTGATATTGCTGCAGCTGGCTCCTTTATGCCACACAGCCCTCCTCGTTCTCAGCCTGAAAAGAAGAAGAAACATAAGTCCCGGGACAAAGAGCCTCTGGTGTCACCGGAGGTCCCTTCCCCAACTTCACAACCGGATTCTGATCTGTCGTTCATGGATGTCGCCCCCTCCTTGTCGGTGACGGGTGGGGACCCGGCGGTATGACTGGTTTTAGCGTGTTGCGCCCTCATTTAACCCATCATTCTGTGGTTCTCCAATGGAATTGTAATGGCTACTATCGTCACCTTCCGGAATTGAAATCTCTTCTTTCGTCCTACTCTGCAGCTTGTGTGGTTCTCCAGGAATCTCATTTTACTGATGCTCACTCACCGACCCTCCGTGGGTTCCGTGTTTTCTGTCGAAATCGGGTCGGACCCTTGCGGGCTTCTGGTGGCGTTTGTACGTTGGTCCGTACAGACATTGCTAGCATGTGGATTCCTCTCCAAACTACATTGGAAGCGGTTGCTGTTAGGGTCCACTTAGACCCTGCAGTCACAGTTTGCAATCTTTATCTCCCTCCTGACAGGACACTTACACCTGCTGCCTTAACCACCCTTCTTCAGCAACTTCCTCCTCCCTTCCTCCTCCTTGGGGATTTTAATGCTCATCATCCTTTGTGCGGCAGTGCTCTTCCATCTCGACGAGGTCTTCTTATAGACCAATTTATTGCAGACCACGACCTGTGCCTTCTTAATGATGGCTGCCCTACTCATTTTAGTGCTGGTCATGGTACCTTTTCTGCCATTGATCTTTCTCTTTCTTCTCCCTCTCTCCTCCCTTCATTACACTGGTCGCCACACGACGACCTTTGTGACAGTGACCCCGATGGAGAGGTTACCTCGTTGGTCTTTCCACCGCGCTGATTGGCCTCTATATACTGCACAGGTCGAGTTTTCTCCCTCTTTGTCGGGTTGTATTGATGACGTCCTACGTGACGTGTCTGACGCAATTGTTCGCACTGCTAACCTTGCTGTCCCGCGCTCATCTGGACAATTTCGTCGTCGGCAAGTCCCGTGGTGGAGTACGGCCATTGCCATTGCCATCCGTGATCGCCGTCGAGCTTTGCAACACTTTAAGAGGCACCCATCTGTAGCCAGCCTTTCTACCTTTAAGCGCCTTCGCGCTAAAGCCCGTTATTTAATCAAACAGAGCAAGCGGATATGTTGGGAACGATTCGTTTCTTCCCTTGGTTCCACTGTCCCTCTGTCACGGGTATGGGCTACACTTCGCTCTCTCCAAGGTTGCCATCGGCAGTCCACCCTCCCAGGCCTTCACCTCCCAGATGGCATTTGTACGGACCCATTAGTTCTCGCAGAACATCTTGCGACCCATTTTGCAGTGGCATCAGCGTCGGCCTCCTATCCAGCTGCTTTCCTTCATCAAAAACAGCAGGCTGAAGCTGTCACCTTATGTTTCACCACTTGTGAGTCAGAATCTTACAACGAACCTTTCACTGAATGGGAATTTCTTTCTGCTCTATCTTCTTCTCACGATACGGCCCCTGGCCCAGATTCCATTCATAACCAGCTGCTTCAACATCTCAGTGCTCCACAACGGCACCATCTTCTTCGGGTGTTTAACCGTATCTGGCTCCAGGGTGACTTCCCTTCTCAGTGGAGGGATAGCATTGTGGTTCCTGTCCTTAAGCCTGGTCAGAACCCCCTATCTGTTGACAGCTATCGGCCAATTAGTTTGACCAATGTTGGTTGTAAGTTACTTGAACGGCTGGTAGCCCGTCAGCTCACTTGGGTCCTCGAATCTCGGGATCTATTGTCCCCTTACCAGTGTGGCTTTCGAGAGGGACGATCTCCAATCGATCATTTACTTCGCTTGGAATCCGCAGTTCGGCAGGCTTTTTCCCAGCGCCGCCATTTGGTTGCAGTGTTTTTTGACCTTCGCAAGGCCTATGACACGGCCTGGCGCCATCACATCTTGCTAACCCTTCATCAGTGGGGTCTTCGGGGCCCACTCCCGATTTTTATCCGCCAGTTCCTGATCCATCGGTCATTCAGAGTTCGAGTTGGTACTGCTTTTAGTTCTCCACGGACCCAGGAGACGGGCATCCCACAGGGTTCTGTCTTGAGTGTCCTTCTTTTCCTCATTGCTATCGATGGACTTGTGGCCTCTGTCGGTCCCTTGGTCGCCCCTGCCCTGTATGTGGATGATTTCTGCATTTGGGTTAGTTCCTCCTCGATGCCATCTGCAGAACGGCAGCTCCAGGTGGCTATACGGCGTGCCTCTGCATGGACCCTCTCACACGGGTTTCAATTCTCTCCTTTAAAATCGCGGGTGGTCCACTTCTGTCGCCGTACTACGGTCCACCCTGATCCAGAGCTCTTTCTCGCTGCACAAAGATTGCCTGTGGTTCCACAGTTTCGTTTCCTAGGTCTTCTTTTCGACAACAAGCTCACTTGGCTGCCCCATATCAGACTCCTGAAGGTAGGATGTTTCCGTAAACTCAATGTCCTTCGCTTCCTTGCCCACTCCTCTTGGGGTGCGGACCGTTCCCTCCTCCTCCGTCTTTATCGTGCTCTAGTTCTGTCACGTTTGGACTATGGTTGTCAAGTTTATGGTTCAGCTGCTCCTTCCACGCTGCACGTGCTGGATCCGGTCCACCATCGTGGTATCCGTTTGGCCACCGGTGCCTTCCCTACTAGCCCTGTTGATAGTCTCCTGGTTGAAGCTGGGATCCCCCCCCTTTCTGTTCGGCGGTCCCAGCTTCTGGTGTCTTATGCCCTTACTATCCGTTCTTCTCCCGCTCATCCTTCCTATTCTATCCTATTCCCAGACCATGGACGTCGCCCGCCTGACTCCCGCCCTCGGGCGGGTTTACCGGTTGGACTGCGCCTTGCGTCTCTTAACCGTGATTTTCGGCTTCCTTCTTTGTCCTGTCTTCCTCGCTCCCTCCCCTCCACCCCTCCTTGGTTAGTTCCTCGGCCTCGAATTCGGATGGATCTCCGCCGCGGTCCGAAAGATTCCATCCCCCCCGGTGGTGTTCCGTTCCTTTTTCCGCCAAATTTTATGGGAGTTTCGGGATGCTGTTGTTTTTTACACTGATGGCTCTAAATCTGCTGATCATGTTGGGTATGCCTTCACGTCCTTTGTTGGAACGGAAAATCATCTGCTGCCACCCTCATGTGGGGTGTTTACTGCGGAATTGATGGCAATTTCCCGGGCCCTTACCTTTATTAAACAATCCCAACACAACCGCGTTTTGTTATGTACGGACTCGATGAGTGGCCTTCTTGCTATTGACCGGTGTTTTTCGCGCCATCCCTTGGTCTCTGCCATCCATGACCATCTCGCTGATTTTCACCGTGCTGCTTGTTCCATTGACTTCCTATGGGTCCCGGGCCATGTGGGTATCCCGGGTAATGAGCTCGCTGATCGTTTGGCTGGGGGAGCAGTTACTTACCCCCCGTTTTCTGTAACCCCTCCTGCAGCGGATTTACGGCTTCACATCAAATCCCACTTTGCACAGTCATGGGCCAATTCTTGGGAGGCTACTCCACTGTCTAATAAACTTCGTGCCATTAAAGTGAATCCAGGCCCATGGCGTTCTTCCTTTCGCCTCTCCCGCAAGGATTCGACCACACTGTGTCGTCTCCGCATTGGCCATACCAGGCTGACCCATGGTTTCCTTTTGCGTGATGAGCCACCCCCGCTATGTGGTTGTGGAGCCTTCCAGTCAGTGGCCCACATTTTGGTTGAATGCCCCCTTCTTTTGGCTCTGCGTGCTAAGTACAGACTCCCCCACACTTTACCTTTGATGTTGGCTGACGATTCCCGGATGGTCTCTCTGGTTCTAGGTTTCCTCCGGGAGAGTGGTTTTTATTCTCAGTTTTAAAGTTTTTAATCTCCCTCTGGTGTTGGGGCAGGGCGGTGAGTGTTTGGGTGTCTCCCACTGTAGGCAGTGTTCAGAGATTCCCGATTCACCTCCCTGACCGGAATCCTCTTTTCTTTCCCTTTTACTCTGTTTTTACCCCTTCTTTTTAAGGCTTTGTTAGTTTTTCTATTCCCATACGTACTTTCTGCATTATAGCAGTTGTACCTTTTAAGTCACAGGTGGTCTTGCCTATGCTGCTTCAGCATAGTGTTGGGTTCGTTCTCTTGCCAACTTCCCTCATTTGTTTTTACTATTGACAACGTGACTGCCCTTTTACGTTTCCCCTTTTTCCGTTTTCTTGTTCTGACTTTTCTGAGATGTCCCGTTAGCAGAATGGAGTCTATTTGAAACAAGGGACTGATGACCTTGCTGTTTGGTCCCTTTAACCTCCAACAACCAACCAACCATCCATTTGTACCGTTTACACTCCATCATCGTCTGCCGTTACCAGGGCAGACATGATGCAAATTATTGCTCAGCTACCTGCACCATTTTTGTTAACTGGAGACTTCAATGCCCACCATCCCCTTTGGGGCTCTCCAGCATCCTGCCCGAGGGGCTCCCTGTTAGCAGACCTTTTCAACCAGCTCAATCTTGTCTGCCTCAATACTGGCGCCCCTACTTTTCTTTCGGACACATCTCACACCTATTCCCATTTAGACCTCTCTATATGTACTACCCAACTTGCATGCCGGTTTGAGTGGTATGCCCTTTCTGATACATATTCGAGCGACCACTTCCCGTGTGTTATCCATCTCCTGCATCATACCCCCTCTCTGTGCTCAGCTAGTTGGAACATCTCCGAAGCAGACTGGGGCTGTTCTCTTCCAGGGCGACCTTTCAGGATCAAACCTTCACAAGCTGCGATAGTCAGGTCGCACACCTCACGGAAGTCATTCTCACTGCTGCTGAATATTCCATCCCTCACACTACTTCTTCTCCACGTCGCGTACCGGTCCCCTGGAGGACCGCAGCATGTAGAGACGCTTTACGTGCTCGTCGACGTGCTTTACGCACCTTTAAATGGCACCCTACAGTGGCGAATTGTATCGCTTATAAACGATTATGTGCACAGTGCCGTCGTATTATTAAAGAAAGCCAGCTGGTCTGCTTTCACAAGCACCTTCAACAGTTTTACTCCTTCTGTTGTCTGGGGTAGCCTGCGCCGGCTGTCTGGCACTAAGGTCCACTCACCAGTTTCTGGCTTGGCGCTCTCGAATGACGTCCTTGTGGCCCCTGAGGATGTCTCCAATACCTTCGGTCCCTTTTTCGCAGAGGTTTCGAGCTCCGCTCATTACCACCCTGCCT
This sequence comes from Schistocerca piceifrons, assembly GCF_021461385.2. NCBI lineage: Eukaryota > Metazoa > Arthropoda > Insecta > Orthoptera > Acrididae > Schistocerca > Schistocerca piceifrons. The sequence goes on from NC_060140.1 coordinate 878,278,209, forward strand.
TCCTCCCCCGAAAACAGGCAGAGGAGGCTAGGCCACCTAACTCCAGCTCCTCGAATCGTGAAAGTTATAATGCCCCTTTCACCATGCAGGAACTCGAAAATGCACTTGTCCGGTCACGGTCCTCCGCTCCAGGGCCTGATTGTATTCAAATTCAGATGCTGAAGAACCTTTCTCCTGTGGGTAAAGGTTTCCTTCTTCGTACTTATAATTGCATCTGGATTGAGGGACATGTTCCTGCATGCTGGCGCGAGTCTATTGTTGTACCGATTCCTAAGCCGGGGAAGGACAAGCACTTGCCTTCCAGTTATCGACCCATCTCGCTTACCAGCTGTGTCTGTAAGGTGATGGAGCGAATGGTTAACTCTCGTTTGGTTTGGCTGCTCGAATCTCGACGCCTACTTACCAATGTACAATGTGGATTTCGTAGGCGCCGCTCTGCTGTTGACCACCTGGTTACCTTGTCAACCTTCATTATGAATAACTTCTTGCGGAAGCGCCCGACCGCGGCTGTGTTCTTTGATTTGGAGAAGGCTTAAGACACCTGTTGGAGGGCGGGCATTCTCCGCACCATGCATACGTGGGGCCTTCGCGGTCGCCTCCCTCTTTTTATTCGTTCCTTTTTAATGGATCGACAGTTCAGGGTACGTGTGTGTTCTGTCCTGTCGGACACCTTTCGCCAGGAGAATGGGGTGCCACAGGGCTCAGTTTTGAGTGTCGCTCTCTTCGCCATAGCGATCAATCCAATAATGGATTGCCTCCCAGCTGATGTATCAGGCTCCCTTTTCGTGGACGATTTTACCATCTATTGCAGCGCGCAGCGTACATGTTTCCTGGAGCGCTGTCTTCAGCGTTCTCTTGACCATCTTTACTCCTGGAGTGTCGCCAGTGGCTTCTGTTTCTCTGCCGAGAAGACGGTCTGTATTAACTTCTGGCGCTACAAAGAGTGTCTCCCACCGTCCTTACGACTCGGTCCCGTTGCTCTCCCATTCGTGGAGACAACAAAATTTTTAGGTGTTACATTTGACAGGAAACTTAGCTGGTGTCCACATGTCTTATTTGGCTGCCTGTTGTACCCGTTCACTAAATGTGCTCCGTGTTCTCAGTGGTATGTCGTGGGGAGCGGATTGAACCGTCCTACTTCGCCTATATCGGTCGATCGTCCGCTCAAAGCTGGATTATGGGAGCTTCGTATACTCCTCTGCACGGCCGTCCATCTTACGCCGCCTCAACTCCATACAACATCGGGGTTTACATCTTGCGATCGGAGCATTTTATACTAGTCCCGTCGAGAGGCTAAATGCTGAAGCCGGTGAATTGCCACTGCCCTACCGGCGCGATATACTGCTTTGTCGGTATGCCTGTCGGCTACTGTCAATGCCCGACCACCCGTCTTATCGTTCCTTTTTTGACGACTCCCTCGATCGTCAATACGGGTTGTATGTCTCTGCCCTGCTACCCCCTGGAGTTCACTTTCGTCGCCTCCTTAAACACCTTGATTTTTCACTCCCTGCAACCCTTAGAGTGGGCGAGAGCCACACGCCACCTTGGCTCCAGGCTCAGGTTCGCATTCACCTTGACCTCAGCTCGCTCCCAAAGGAGGTTACCCCCGGTTCGGTATACCGCTCCCATTTTGTCGAACTTCGTTCGAAATTCATTAATATGACCTTCATTTATACAGATGGCTCTAAGACCAATGATGGGGTCGGTTGTTCTTTTATTGTCGGGGCACAAAGTTTCAACTACCGGCTCCATGGCCATTGTTCGGTCTTCACAGCTGAGCTCTTTGCCCTCTACCGGGCTGTTCTTTACATCTGCTGCCACCGACATTCTGCTTATGTCATCTGCTCTGATTCCCTGACCGCCATCCAGAGCCTCAGTGATCCGTATCCAGTTCACCCTTTCGTGCACTGGATCCAACACTCTCTTCAGCAGCTGGTGGACGATGGTTCTCCGGTTAGTTTTATGTGGGTTCCTGGCCATGTCGGTATCCCTGGGAATGAAGCTGCAGATGCCACGGCCAAGGCTGCGGTCCTCCAGCCTCGGACAGCTTTTTGTTGTGTCCCTTCATCAGATTGTAGCAGGGTCATTCATCGGCGCATTTTATCGCTGTGGCATGCCGATTGGGTTGCACTTATGGACAACAAGCTTCGGGCCTTGAAACCTCTTCCCGCGGCTTGGACGTCCTCCTCACGCCTCTCTCGGCGGGAGGAGGTAGTTTTGGCCCGGTTACGAATTGGACACTGCCGGTTCAGCCATCGCCATCTGCTGACGGCTGCGCCGGCGCCGTTCTGCCCATGTGGGCACTTGCTGACGGTCCGCCACATTTTAACGTCCTGTCCGGATTTTACTACACTGCGTCTTGATCTTGGCCTGCCATGTACTTTCGATGCCATTTTAGCAGATGACCCAGGAGCAGCTGCTTGCGTTCTTCGTTTTATCAAATTGACCAACCTGTCTAAGGACATTTAATTATGCTTTTTTTAATCCTATGCCTGTTGATCTTTTATCATGTTTTCCCTTTTAGTTGCTGTTTTAAACTTGTGCCTCGCGGTGAATTCCTAACGTAGTCTGGGCGCTAATGACCGTTGAAGTTGTGCGCCCTAAAATGGGGAAGGGGGGAAAAAAAGTGATGTTTCATCAACTACTGCAGTTAGCTTTCATTGGTGTGGTACATTGATGAGAGCACTGTGCATCCATTCATTGTATCCCATTTTTCCTATCAAAAGATAGAATCTTCAGGGACGTGGAATGTTAACAAAAGACACACTGATGAAAGCCACGTGTAACAGTGGCCACAACATTGATCTCTAAAACTAGGTGATGTGGTCACATACCATAATTGGAAAAGTTTTGTTGAATACCTGTGTATTTGTGTAAGCAAAACCATATTAGGAAAGTGTGGTTAATGGCGGAGGCAGTAGAGTGAATGGAATTTGGAGACGTTGATTGAAACACAATTAAGTGGAAGTGGCAGGTGGCATGCAATATCTGGTGAAGTGGTTTATTCAGAAATACTGAAACATTTGATACTAACCAACAGATTTGACCTCTGACTTCATCAAATGGCAGATACAAATATCTCATCTAAATCCAATATGCCAATGACATCTTTCTTACAACCACAACAGATACAAAACAGTAATATGGATATAAGAACTGTATATAAAATAAATTGGTATAAAAGCCAATAAGCTACGTAATCTGTGGTACACCTTTCGGATTTTGTAGGTTTCGGGTTGGGACAAACAACTCTCCTTATCCCTCAAATATCCAAAATTTTAAAAAATCCATTAACCTTGCAGTTACATAAATTCTCTGGATGGTATCGTTATCTTCCATTAACCTGATAGCTAATTTGAACTCTACAGTGCACGCTGAAGAAGAAACACTGATATAGGCAAAAAAATAAAGACTCAAATGCTGGTAATGATATTTTCACTTCTCCTATATAACTAAGCAAACTCCACACTATCCATAAACACTGAAACAACAGCATCCAGAAATGGGTAATAATAGAAAAATGCTGTATTGATAAATTGACTTGTGCTTTATAGCTAAAGTGATTTCCACGTACGCATCAACATTGAAATGACACAAGCCAGTAGTCATGTGAGCCAAGTATAGGTGTGTCCACTCTGTCAACATAGCTAAAATTAACTGCACAAGACCCACAAGTCATGAATAAACAAGATTCATAAGCAAAACATGTATCACACTTTGATAGTATATCTGGTATCAGAAATTTCAGTTAACCAATACAGCTGAAATGAAGTCCACATCACACTAAAATAGCTGCTGGGACATGAAACTAACCAAGCACACATCAATACAGTCGTAGGCCTAATAAAAACCTAAAACAAGATAAACGCATTTTATCATCATCGTCAGTCAGTTTACTCCCTGCTGCATGTTATGATCTCATTTCTCCATTCATTTCTTATGTAATCAAATCGTTGACGAGACTTCTCCATTTACAGTGATCATCGGCTCTTCTTAATGTAATGTGAAGAGATAGGCCCGTAATTGTAGCTTAATCCTGCCACGTATTTGTTGCTGTTCCTTTTGGCCTTCTGTCTTCGATTTTGCCTTGCAAGGCAGTCTTTTCTACATTCTCATCCTCTTCTCGATATGTGCCCAAAGAATTGTAAGTATATTTGACTGAAACATGAAAATAAACTACTTGTGATGATGCTAAACTCTTTTGTAGTGGAAACACTGGATGTACTTTCTGCCATTGGCACATGTAACAGCTTCTGCCAATGATACATATGGAGGCATCAGTTTGACTCTTCATTAGTTTTTGTGTTACAGATCTCGCAGCTGTACAAGAACACAGGGAATGCCAGTAATTCCATGAAATACATCTTAGTCGTTTTGTATATTGCCCAGTTCTGTAAAATCTTAGTGAATTTAACCATTGTGGCTCCGACAAGGAAGATTTGTCTTTTTATTTCTTTAGCACAGTTTCCTGTATCATTGGTCTGGGATCAAACATATACATAATCTTTCACTGCCTCCAGATCCTGTAAACTGAATTTGGTCTAAAGCTTGGTGATTAATAACTGTTAGTTTGGATTCTTCCTTGGTTATCTCTAAACCAAAACTTGAACTAGTCTTCACTCAGGTGACCAGACCACAAAGTTCTTCCTCACTTTCTGCTATGAGGGTAGAATCATATGTAAAGCATTAGGGTGTTGATTTTCATGTTGCCAATTGCAATTCCACCATCCCAGCCATCCAGTGCATCCCTGATGACTGACCCTGCATGGATGTTATAAAGCTGAGTTGGCAGTATACAACCTTGCCTAACTCCATTTGTCACATCAAAAAGCTCTGAATGTTCACCACCTGCCTTGGTGGGTATAGTATGACTGAACATTATAAAGGCCTTTTAGTGATGACACTAGGTTTTTTGAAACATCAGATTCATTGAGCACATGCTGGAGCCCATCCCACAATCAAAGGCATTTTTATAACCCATGAAACAAGTGAAATCAGGGATACAGATCTGTTATCTGCCTTAAAATTCACTAATAAACACTGGAAAGCCCTGGTAGGGTTATCAGCAATGTAGGAAAAGGTAGATTGCTACTTGCCGTAAAAAACATGTTAGGTTGCAGACAGGTACAATTAAGACACTTACATAAAGCTTTCAGCCACAGCCTTCATCAGCAAAAGAGAAACACACACCATTCATACACACAAGCAAGTGCACTTGTGCACATGACTGCCTACTCTGGCATCTCGGGCTGGAGTGCAACCGCCATGTGGGACGCAAGCAGCAGTCTGGAGGGGGAGGGATAGTAGTGTACAGATTGGGAGAGAGATGAATACTGTCTGGTAGTGTGAGTGGGGACTAGAGTACCAACAGGTGCATTGTCAGGAGATTGTGGGATAGGGAGGTGGGGAAAACAGGAGTGGGGAAAGATTGGTGGGTGTGTTGGCAAATGGTGGCAAAAAGAGGGTGGGCGATTAAGAATGGGGAAGAGATGGTGGGGGGGGGGGGGTTGAATTGTTGGGTGTAGGGACAGTATGTTACCGTAGATTGAGGCATGAATAATTACGGAAGCAGAGAATGTGTTCTAAGGATAAATCTCATCTGTGCAGTTCAGAAAAGCTGGAGGTGTAGGGGAGAATCCAGATGGCTTGGGTATTGAAGCAGCCATTGAAATCAAGCAAATTGTGTTCAGCTGCATGTTGTGTCAAAGGGTGGTTTACTTTGCTCTTGACCACAGTTTGGCAGTGGCCATTCATCCTTCTGGAGAGTTAGTTGGTAGTCATACCAAAATAAAAAGCTGTGCAATGATTGCAAGAGAGCTGGTAAATGAAGTGGTTGCTTTCACAGGTGGCCCAGCCCCTGATGGGGATAGGATAAACTTGTGACAAGACTAGAATAGGAAGTGCTGGGTGGGTGGATTGGGCAGATCTTGCACCTGTGTCTTCCACAGTGATATGGTCCTTGTAGCAAGGGATTGGGTGGGCAATGCCATAGGGATGGACTAGGATGTCGTGGAGGTTGGGTGGATGAAGGAACACCACTTTGGGAGGTGTGGGAAGTATCTCGGGTAGGATGTCCCTCATTTCAGGGCACGATGATAGGTACTCAAAGCCCTGGCGAAGGATGTAGTTCAGTTGTTCCAGTCTTGGGTGGTATTGGGTGATGTAGGGAACACTCCTTCTTGGTTGGTTCTCGGGATGGTTGGAGGATTGGGTGTGGGGGGGGAAGGGGGGGGGGGAAGGAGGAAAGGAGGAAAGGAGGAATGACACGGGAGATCTGTGCGGATTAGGTTGGGGGTAGTGCCTCCTTGTGAAGGCCTCTGTGAGACCCTCAGCATACTGAGCAAGGGAGTTCTTGTCACTGCAGATACATGTCCCCGGGTGGCCAGGCTGCGTGGGAGGGATTTTTTGGTGTGAAAGGGATGAGCAGTTGAAATGCAAGTATCTTCATGAACTGGACTCAGGGCCAAGGGATCATATCTTTGTTCCTTCACAGCCTCAACACATTATCTCCCATCCGCTTCATGTGACCCTCGGCAACCCAGTGCACCACTTTCTTAGAGGTTGACTTCTACTCTGATGGCTCCATCTGCACCTCTGTCTATATTAAACCCACAAACCACCAACAGTACACTACTATTCCTTCCCCGCCCCCTTTAAAATTGCTACTTGCATCCCGTTTGATAGTTACACTCCGGCCCAAGATCCTAGAGTTGGTCGTCATGTGTGCAGTAGGTTTGCTTGCTTGTGTGTATGAATGGTGTGTGTTTCCCTTTTGCTGATTAAGGCTGTGACCAAAAGCTTTATGTAAGTGTCTTTTAATTGTGCGTGTTTACAACTTAACATGTTTTCCTTATGTTAAGTAGCAATCTATCTTCGCCTAGACTGTTAAATTCATGATTGCCTCTCTAGTATCTTTACCTGTCACAAATGTTCTGCAGATTGCTGGAATAGGCATTGGTTTATGGTATACAGGGCGATGTCGTAGCATGCAGTGTTAATGCTGTAGTCTAATAGTTGCAGTCCCTGACTGATCCTTTCTTGTGAAGAGGAATTGGAACAAATGTAGTCCTGTCTTTAGGCCATTAACCAGTTTTTCCCTCCCCCTGCGGGCCTGGGGGTTAGAATAGGTCAGCACATTATCCAGTGGGGCTGCCATGTACCCTGGTGGTTGTAGCCCCCTAACAACTGGGATCGCTCAGCTGATGCCTGGACTGTTAACTTCCCATGTATACTGTGGAGTAGATGTCCCTTTCCCTGAGGCGCAATGGCCATCCTGCCAGGTGGCCCTTGTTGAGGCTGGGTGGTACCCGTGGGGAGGCCCCCTGGTTGGAGTGGGTGGCATGAGGGCGGATGACACGCTATGAAGTGTAGTACATCATCTCTTGCTGGTGGTCCGCTGCCAGCAGTCTCTAAGCGGCCAAGTCTAACTTCAATGCGAAGAAATATGACCCCAAATCATTCCCCTCCCTGGCCACACCATGGGAGGAACGCCAGGCCAAGGATGACAGTGATGTTTATTCACCCTGGTATGAGAGTTGATGGGGAATCTTTCATGTCCATGAAGCCTCGGGTTTTTTTTGGAGCATTTGGAGGACAAGTTTGGGGAGGTGGAGGGCTTGTCCAAAATGCACTCCGGGTCAGTCTTGATAAAAACAGCATCCTCTGCCCTGTCATCCCCCTGTGGGTCCAGGAGTAAGAATAGGCCCGAGGTATTCCGGCCTGTTGTAAGAGGCGACTAAAAGGAGTTTCACACGTTTTGGCCTTTGTGATGGTCCCCCGTAGGATTTGATTTCCATTCTTCAAAATTTTCCTGAAGCGCGAGCCAATTGGGGAAGGGTGCCTTACATGGTGCATTGTGTCCATCGTGCATTGAAATCTTTAGCCCATTTTCTTGTCATCGCATTGCAGTCCCGCCCATTCTCATCGCTTGGGCAAGGACACCTACATTGGTGCGTTTTCCACCATATAGTATGCCGTGTCGCTTTCTGCATCGACAGTGACCATGGACTTATTTGCACCTGATATCCAGCATGGTAGCCAGTCTGTTGTGGTGGGTCCACCATGTACCCTGTTGGTTGTAGCGCCCGACCACACAGGGATCACTCTGCTGATGCCTGTGCTGTTAACTCCCCATGTATGCCATGGAGTAGATGTCCATCATCCTGGGGCATCGGGACTCCCAGCAATGGCCATCCTGCTAGGTGGCCTTTGCTGCGGCTGGTTGGTGCCTTCGGGAGGACTTTCGGTCAGAGTGGGTGACATCAGGGCGGATGACATGTTATGAAGTCTATCATCTCATGCTGGTGGTGTAACACCAGCAGTCTTTAAGCGTTCACGAGCTCAATTCAACGCACATAAGTATGACCCCAAATCGTTTCCCTCCCTGGCCACATCATGGGAGGAAAGTCAGGCTGAGGATGGTAGCAGATCTTATTCGCTCCGGTACCTTGTATGTTCGAGAGCTGATGGGAATCTTTCATGATGATGGAGCCTCAATTTTTTGTTCAGCATTTAGAGGACAAGTTTGGGGAGGTGGAGGGCTTGACCAAAATGAGATCTGGATCAGTCTTGATCAAAACAGCAACCTCTGCCCAGTCACAAGTGTTACTCGCTTGTGACAGGCTGGGGAATGTTTCTGTAACCATGGTCCAGGGCATCATATTTCACAGGGACCTTCTTTTGCAGTCTGCTGATGAGCTGTACGCCAATTTAGAGCGATAAGGTGTATATTTCGTCCCGTGTGTCCACCGGGGTCTGAGGGATTATCAGGTTGCCACCTGTGCCTTCATCTTGGCCTTCGAGGGTTATACATTGCCCGAGAAGGTCAAGGTGGTGGTCTACCGCTGTGATGTAAAGCCCTATATCCCTCCCCCGATGCGGTGCTTTAAGTGATGGAAGTTCGGCTTGTCTTGATTGCGGATGCCCATCACATCCCAATAGTCCATGTGCCCCGCCTCCCATTTGTGTCAACTGTGGAGAGCACCATTCGCCTTGCTCGCCAGACTGCCAGATTTTCCAGAAAGAAAGGAAGATCATGGAGTAAAAGACCCTGGATCGACTGGCCTACACTGAGGCTAAGAGAAAATTTGAACACCTGTATCCTGTGCGTATGACATCGTCTTAAGCCGCCACTACAACAGTTCTGGCACCATCAGCTCCGCCAACCCCAGTCACCTCTCGGAGCTGGAAGACTACACCTGCCCCCTTGATGGTGGGGGACATTTCCCTTCCTGTTGCTCCTGCACCACCTACTTCAGGAGCAAACCCCCCCGCCCACCAACCATCAGGGACGTCCATCCCCATTTCTAAGACTGAGAAACATAAGTCTTCTTTGGCTACACTCTCTAGGAAGGGGTCCCTTGGGTCACTCCCTTCCCAGGTTTCTGCTAGTGGGAGAGATGACACCTGCCACTGGCTGAAAAGCCCAAAAGCAGCCAGTTGTAGGGCTTCACGCACATCCTCAGTCGCGGAGACTGAGCCATTGAAGTCCTCCCAGCCAGGGAAACCCAAGGGGCAGCGATAGAGATCCAAAAAGAAAACACCTAAGACCAAGGAAATTTCAATGGCAGCCACACCACAGCTACCTACAAGCTCTTTGTCTGAGGATGGGGTGGAGATTTTGGTGTCCACTGAGGACCTAGATCTCGCCAGACCCTCGGACACAAAGGTTATAGACTGCTCGGGCAATAAGTCAGTGGCAGCAGGTGACTCTGAGGCGTAAACTACCTCATTGAAAGTTCCATGCCTACCCAGTCTCACGATGATGTCATCCTCCAGTGGAATTGCGGCGGTTTTTTCTACCGCATGGCTGAGCTATGGTGACTGTTAAGCTTTACACCTGCTATCTACATTGTCCTCTAGGAAACCTGGTTCCCGTCAATGCGGACCTCTGCCTTCCGCAGCTGTAAGGGATATTACAGGAACTGTAGCAACTATAATCGAGTGTCAGGTGGAGTTTGCATTTACGTCCTAAACTCAGTCTGTAGTGAACCTCTGCCCCCTTCAAACCCCTCTTGAAGCTGTGGCTGTCAGAATAAGAACGACACAGGAAATAACTGTCTGCAATGTGTATCTTCCTCCAGATGGTGCAGTACCCCTGAATGTATTATTAGCGGCACTGATTTATCAACTCCCTAAACCTTTCCTACATTTGGGTGATTTTAACACCTATAATCCCTTATGCAGGTGGCACTATGCTTACTGGCTGAGACAGAGATGTCGAAACTTTACTGTCTGAGTTTGACCTCTGCCTCTTAAATACTGGGGCTGCCACAAATTTCAGTGTGGTTCATGGTAGTTACTCGGCCATTGATTTATCACTTTGCAGCCCAGGACTTCTCCCATCTGTCCACTGAAGAGCTCATGATGACCTGTGTGGTAGGGACCTATCTTCATGTCACTTCCTCAGCATCTGTGCCACGGATGCCTGCCCAGATGGGCTTTAAACAAACTGGACAGGGAAACTTTCACCTCAGCTGTCACTGTTGAAACTCCTCCAAACGGTAACATTGATGTGATGGTTGAGCAGGTGACTACAATTATTGTTTCTGCGGCAGAAAATGCGATCCCTCGCTCTTTAGGGTGCCCGAGGCATAAGGCAGTCCCTTGGTGGTTGCCGGAAGTTGCTGAATCAATGAGGGGCTTCAGCAAGCTCTACAGCGGCATACTTCCCTCATAGCCTTTAAACAGCTCAGTGCCCGCATTCGCCAACTTATCAAACAACAGAAGCAGGAGTGTTTGGAGAGATACGTCTCGACCATTGGGTGCCAAGTCTGGGCAAAGATCAAATGTCTTTTTGGGTACCAGACCCCAACAGGTGTTCCCGGTGTTACCATAAATGGTGTGTTATCTACCGACGCAAACACGATTGCCGAGCACTTTGCTCGAGCCTCTGCATCGGAGAATTAGCCCCCAGCCTTTCTCACTCTCAAACGGCAGCTGGAAGGGAAAGGCCTCTCATTCTCTACACGCCACAGTGAATCCTATACAACGCCCCATTTACAGAGTGGGAGCTCCTCAGTGCCCTTGCACATTGCCCCAACACAGCTCCTGGGCCTGATCAGATCCGCAGCCAGATGATTAACATCTCTCATCTGACTACAAGCGACTTCTCCTCATGGTCTTCAACCGGATCTGGTGTGATGACGTCTTTCCATTGCAATGGCGGGAGAGCACCATCATTCCGGTGCTCAAACACAGTAAAAACCCTCTTGATGTGGGTAGCTATCGGTCCATCAGCCTCACCAACGTTCTTTAAAAGGCCTGTGGAATGTATGGTATGTCGGCTATTGGGTTGGGTCCTGGAGTCACATTACCTACTGGCTCCATGTCAGGCCGGCTTCTGCCAGGGTCGCTCTACCACTGATAATGTTATGTCCCTTGAGTCTGCCATCTGAACAGCCTTTTCCAGATGACAATACCTGGTTGCTGTCTCTTTTGACTTACATAAAGCATACAACGGCAACGGCCTTGCTGTAGTGGATACACTGGTTCCCGTGAGATCACCGAAGTTAAGCGCTGTCGGGCGTGGTCGGCACTTGGATGGGTGACCATCCAGGCCGGCATGCGCTGTTGCCATTTTTTGGGGTGCACTCAGCCTCGTGATGCCAATTGAGGAGCTACTTGACCGAATAGTAGCTAGCGGCTTCAGTCAAGAATACCATCCTATGACTGGGAGAGCGGTGTGCTGACCCCATGCCCCTCCTGTCCGCATCCTCCACAGAGGATGTCACAGCAGTCGGATGGTCCCGGTAAGCCACTCGTGGCCTGAAGACGGAGTGCTTTTTAAAGCATACGACACTACCTGGTGGCGTCATATCCTTGCTACATTGTATGAGTGGGGTCTCCGGGGCCTGCTCCTGATTTTTATTTCCAAAATTTCCTGTTGATCCGTACTTTCCGTGTCCAAGTTGGTGCCTGCCATAGTTGCATCCATATCCAGGAGACTGGAATCCCACAGGGCTCTGTATGAAGTGTCTCTGTTTTTAGTGGCCATTAACGGTCTAGCAGCAGCTGTTGGGCCCTCCGTCTGACCTTCTCTGTATGCAGACGACTTCTGCATTTCGTACTGGTGCTCCAGTACTGGTGTTGCTGAGCATCACCTACAGGGAGCCATCCAAAAGCTGCAATCATGTGTTCTAGCCCACAGCTTCCAGTTTTCAGCTGCAAAGTCATGTGTTTTGCACTTCTGCCGGCGTTGTACCATTCATCCGGACCCAGAACTTTACCTTTATGACGATCCACTCAGTGTAGTGGAGACATATGGATTCTTAGGACTGGTTTTCGACACTCAGTTGACTTGGTTTCCTCATATTGGTCAGCTTAAGCTGAAGTGTTGGCAGCACCTCAATGCCCTTCATTGCCTGAGCAACACCAATTGGGGTGCAGATTGCTCTACGCTACTGCGGCTCTACAGATCCCTTGTCCAATCCCGAAATGACTATGGGAGTGTGGCTTATGGTTCAGCAGCACCCTCAGCATTGCATTTACTCGACCCTGTGCCCCACTGCAGGGTTAGACTAGCGACAGGAGCTTTTAGGATGAGTGCGGTGACCAGTATACTGGAGGAGGCTGGGGTCCCTCCATTGCATGTCAGACGTGCACAACTGCTCGCCAGTTACGTTGCACATATTCGTAGTTCTGAGCATCCGAATTACCATCTCCTTCTCCTGCCCGCAGCAGTCTATCTCCCGCATCGGCGGCCCAGGTCAGGGCTAATGATTGTGGTTTGCCTGCTGTCCCTTCTCTCCGAACTGGAGTCCTTCCCTTTGCTGCCTCTACTTGTGGCCACAGCTTCGTCTGGACCTTTCACGTGGCCCTAAGGACTCCGTTAACCCTGTGGCTCTCTGCTGTCACTTCCTCTCGATTCTTGATGTGTTACGGGTCTCTGAAGTGGTTTACAATGACGGCTCGATGGCTGATGCTCACGTAGGCTTTGCGTATGTTCATGGAGGCCATATTGAACAGCACTCCTTGCCAGATGGCTGCAGTGTTTTCACTGCAGAGCGGCGACCATATCTCGTGCTCTTGATCACATTCGCTCATGCCCTGGCAAGTCATTTCTGCTGTGTACTGACTCCTTGAACAGCCTACAAGCTATCGACCAGTGCTACCCTTGCCATCATCTGGTAGTGTCCATCCAAGAATCCATTTATGCCCTGGAACGGTCCCGTCTTTCAGTGGTGTTTGTGTGGATCCCTGGACACATTGGAATCCCAGGCAATGAACTTGCCGACAGGCTGGCCAAACAGGCGACATGGAAAATGCTTCTGGAGATGGGCATCTCCGAAGCTGTTCTGTCTTACGCTGCAGGGTTTTCGGCTTTGGGAGACGGAATGGCAAAACAGTACGCACAACAAGCTGCGTATCATTAAGGAGATAATGAATGTGTGGAAGTCTTCCATGCGGTCCTCTCGCAGGGAATCAGTTGTCCTCTGCCGGGCTCTGCATTGGCTATACATGGCTAACACATGGTCACCTATTCCGTCGCCTCTGTGTTGCTGTGACTCCCAAATGACAGTTGTCCACGTCTTGCTGGACTGCCCACTTTTAGCCACTCTTTCAGTGGACTTTTAACTTTCCCAGCTCCCTACCTTCGGTGTTGGGTGACGATGCCTCAGCAGCAGCTTTAGTTTTAAGTTTTATCCTTGAGAGTGAGTTTTATACTTCTATGTAGCTTAAAGCACATGTCCTCTGTCCCTCTGTGTCCTCCACCCTAGTGGTTTTAGGATGGAAGTTTTAATGTGTTGCAGTGTGGCTGGCTTCTCCTTTTTATTCTCATGGTCAGCCAGCCACTGTAACCTGCTTTCTTGTTTTACTCTCTTCTGTTTCTAGTGTCTCTGGCGTTTTCTTGTTCTCTTGTGTTCCTTTTTGGGTTCATTGCCTTTCCTTTGTTCTTGCTGTTTTTCCTTTCTTTCTGTTTTGTGTTACACACTTGTGGCATTGTTTTATTAGGAACAAGGGACTGAGGACCTCGTAGTTTGCCCCCCCCCCCCCCCCCCCCCCATCTTTTAACCCAGCCAACCAACCAGTTTTTCCTGCAGTATCACACATTAAATGTAGAGCATGCACAGTAAGAGTTTCTCTGGAAATGCTGGCTATACCTGGGGCTTTGTTGTTTTTCAGGCGCATGATGTCATTCTTTATTTCACTGAATAAAATATCAGGTTCTGTTCCTGATGCCAGGCAAATGATTTCTTCTTCATGTTATTTCCTTTGCAATGCAGAGTTTCATGGTGTTGTTTCCACCAAACTATTGTTACTTTCATGTCACTAATAATGTTGTAATTTGTTTGTTCTATCACCCACATGCATGATTTAACGTCTTGGGCGATTTTGTTTATTTTCTTGAAGAGTTCATGCGTTTGATTTAGCTTTCAGTGCTGATTTATTCCATCACAAATAGTGGTGAGATACTGTGTATTATCAGTATGGCAGGTGTGCTGCTTCTTCATGTTGACTAGTTTGTATGACAGTATTTCTTCAGTGTGGTCCTCCTTTTGATCCGTATTAGAGTTGTTTGTAACTTGCTCCCATATTTGTGGGGCTATTCCTTTCTCTGTAACTCTCTGGTATGTGGGTCTTATTCATTCTCTAAGCTCTTTGAGGTTATTTTTATCTGTAATAGTACCACAGGTTGCACCAGGATAGGTCTTGTAATCCAGGACCGAAGTATGCCAACATTGCCTCACCAAATTGAAATCCATGGGTTGTGAGATCATGGATCTTGTTGGAAAAGGGTATTACAGATAGATAGGTTGTTATTCACACAAAATTCTAATAACTGCTTACCATGCCCAAGCCGTATAAAGTCCAACAACAGGTCTTGTGTGTTCATCATTTGTAGTCTCACTAATCTTCATATTAAAATAATCCTAGATGCCTAATATTTCCTTTTTAGGTATCTTTCTGATGGTATGTTCCAGCAGCCATAAAATTCACAGGTTTTTATGTCAAATGAATCTGCAGTGGGAGCATAAACCTGAATGATGTTGACATTGCAAGGAGAAGTTTCAAATTTAATGGTGATTGTTCTATCACAAACAGGCTCATAAATTATGACAGCATTACAGAGGCTTTTAGAAATCACTGCAGAAATGCACCCTCACTTACAGAGAAAATATGCAGTATTCATTGCTTGAGTCATGAAGTGGCCACATCCTCTCCAGTGTGCCTTGCTAATTTCAAGTACATCTAGGTCATGAAGAGCCATTTCTCTCTCCACAATAGCAAGCTTCCCTGCCTGCAAGAGGCTTTGCACATTCTAGGTTGCTATTCTTTTACCGATTCCCAAGGATGATTAATTTGACTGATCTGTCCCTTCTGAGGCTCCTCTCAACCCTGATCCGGAGATCTGACTGATCCAGTTTGTAGCAGTTCCACGTGCTTTTATTTCTTCGTTTGTTGTCCTTGGTGTTGACGTACTGGCTGAAAAATGGGGTTGTAATTTGGACACGGACTACTGTAAATAATGTAGCCAACAGATGCGCAGATGCAGTTCACTGTCTTTTACTTTTACTTTTCACAACCCCCCATATACTCATTTATATGGCCAGTGCACTATTGGTTAACTTTCCATAAGCCTCATTAATTGTTAGCAGGTGAACCTCCGTATACTGCTACAATAGTTTCTTGTTGAACATCTACAAGCAGGAAAAACCTAACCACAAAGTTCACAGTTCTTGAACAATAATCAGGTACATATGGAGCAGATACTGTCTTTTTTTTTACGCATGGAATAATTGTTTAACACTTACTGCACTGTTAAGTTGAGATATTGTTGTTCTAACCAGCACAGGTTACTCATCTGAAACTCGGCCGTGGACTGTCTCGTGACTAAAAATCGGGCCCTCATTTATATCATCACAATTATAGGTGCTGAAACTACACATTATTCAAAGTTTAATTTACACAAATTACAATTAAAACTTAACTAATTAAATTAACTGACTATATTGAAAACATTCTGTCTTTTTAACAGTTTCTTCTACGACATGGGTTAAGCCGAATGATTTGTATAAATCATGAAATTAACAAATATAGTTACGACAACAATACTTTTGACAAGAATTAATTACTTTGGAATTAATTAAGGTCTGGCTTTGCTAACATGTTTTCGAATACAGCCAAATAAATGCTTAAAGAATTCTAGGATTTGGTCTTCCAAATGTTTATAATTATTATAGAATTTATTTGTTTATAAGTAAACAATAAAATTTAGAATTACAAACAATTACTGATTTCACCCTATAACAAAAGATACTAAATAGCAATTATCAAAATAAATTAGAAAATCAGTTACATTCATAAAACTAAGCACAAAATTAGATCTAGTGTTATATTCTTTAAAACTGAGGGCCAACCTTTCTATTTTATGAAAATGCAGATAAAACTCGCGTATGTTATGGTAATCAGTTCAAAGTGAAAAAAAAAAATAAAATAAGGAGGCAGATGACAAAACAAGAGAAGAATTAAAACTATCCCAGCTTGCTTCATCACCGACTAATGGTCTTACTCTTGAATGTAATGTGAGATTGAGTGAAGCCAATAGATTGTCTTAGGAAATTAACAGTGGTGGTTTTCCGTTGCCTTCTACTGTTTAAATTAGGCCACTCCCAACATGGAGTTGGGCACCTTTGTAGCTCCTCGAAAGTGCAGATGCTATAGGTTTGCCTCTTCCGCTAGTGACAATGTACCAGAATCCATCTTCTCGGCTGCAGGTGCCATTGAGGTCTTCACCACAACCCTGACAATGCACCCTATGAGAGGGTGCTATTATCTGAAGTTAAATGAACATTGTTTTTTAATAAGGTTTATACTCTTGCTGCTCTTCCTTCCTCTCACAACATTGTTTTTTAATAAGGTTTATACTCTTGCTGCTCTTCCTTCCTCTCACAACATTGTTTTTTAATAAGGTTTATACTCTTGCTGCTCTTCCTTCCTCTCACTTGCAAGATGAGGCCCTGGGCTTGCAACTGGTAATAGCACAGTTACTTAATCCTAGGATGCATATCCAGGGCCTCAGAGGCCCTTGTATGTCTTCATTTTTTAAAAAAATTGTTTAATTTTTTGTTTGATTTCAAACTGCTTTCCAGTACTCTTTCACTAACACTGTGACATTCCTCCTATCAAGTCTGAACGAGATACCTTTTTAAGTTTTTTGTATAATTCATAGGTGTACCCATTCACCGTGAATGCATAAGCAGGGCTTCAGAAGCCCTCACACATTTATAAATGTTCTTTAGCCTATATTGTCTTCAATATTAAGGGAGCAGTTATTAATTCAACAATAACTGTAATGGTATTTCTAGCAACAGGAGTGCCAACAGCAGGAGTAGCTGTAGTAGTAATAATATAACTAAAAAATAATACACACTACTTTCATATATTGGCGATGTCAGTGTATTATTGACCTTTTTGCCATCAAATGTTTTATTATTGCATAGTATTGTTATCCTGTGCTGCTCTTGTCAGCCTCATTGTTACTGTAGTTTGTTTGTTGCTGCAAGGCCCATATTGTTACGAGTATGACTCGTTTAGTGCTGCACAAGCTGCTGTTCGAGAGAGACGCCTTTTGCTATGGCTTCGACACGCAAAGCAAGAGAGTCAGTACGTGCAAATGCAGATAATTTTGAAAGTGTTGTGACTCAGTGGTTTGAAGATGATGATTCTTCCGAGGAAGGAAATATTTTTGAAGATGCAAATAGTGAAGAATCAGCCAATGAACCTGCAGATGTGAATATTGAGGCAGATGACAGTCCTTCCGATAATTACTTCATCAGTCTGAAAATGAAGAACCACAACAAAAAGGTATAGAAGACCACACATACATTAGCTGGAATGGAACGATTTGGAAATTAGGTCCTCCTGCAACTTTTCGTATGCCTGTCCATAATATCGTAAAGAAGGCACCTGGTCCAGCCCGTGGCTTGAAAACCTGTAAACCTAAGCATGCCTGGGACTATTTCGTCTCCAAGGAAATACTAGAGGAAATCATCAACTGCACAAATATTGAAGGTAGAAGAGTGGCTGCTTTACGTGGTAAAATGTGGAAAAACGTTTCGCTTGCTGAAAAGGAGAGTTGTCTTGGTTTTTTACTGCTTTCTGGTGTTGAGAAGAGTTGGAATGTCCCTATTAGAGAATTATTCTTGGATGAAAAGGCAAATCCTACATATAAGGCCACCATGTCAATAAATAGATTTGAAGATATAAGGAGAATGATTAAATTTGATGACAGGCATACCCGTGAAGCTCGATGTGCAGATGACAAACTTGCAGTTGTTCGCTATGTATGGGAACTATTTCTTGACAAGTGTAGAAGTAGAATGATTCTCAATGATTCGCTCACAGCTGACCAGCTAGTCCCATTCCGTGGAAGATGAAGCTTCACCCAGTATATGCCCTCTAAACCAGCCAAGTATGGCATAAAAATATTTTGGTTATGTGATGCTACATCTGCATATGCTTTAGATGGAATTGTTTACACGGGAAGGAAGCCCCATGAACCTATTCAATTGAATGTGGTGAAAGATCTTTCTAAAAGCATTGAAAGATCATAAAAAAATATTACTGTTGACAATGTTTTTACTAGTGTGCAGCTGGCAGAAGAGATGCTTCAGAAGCAAATTACAGTGGTGGGAACAATCAAACAAAATAAACCAGAAATTCCTAATGGGATGAAACCATCTGCCTCAAGAGTGATTCATTCCTCTTTGTTTGCATTTAGAGGTGACATTACAATGAGCTATGTTCCCAAAAAGAAAAAGTCTGTAGTTCTCATTAGCACAGTGCATCATGACAGAAACATTGATGAAACTCATGCAAAAAAGAAACCAGATATAATAAAGTTCTATAACTCTACGAAGGGTGGAGTAGATAAAATGGACCAGAAAATTCGTTATTACTCTTGCAACAGACAAACAAGTAGATGGCCATTTGCATTATGGATGAATATGATGGACGTCGCAGCAATGAACTGTGAAATTTTATTTTCCGCCCAACATCTGACATACCATAGTGGAAGAAGTGATAAAAGGTGTTTGTACCTAAAGAGATTTAGCAGAGGAAATGGTAAGTCCAGTAATGGAACTTCGTATTCAGATCCCTAATCTTCCAAAGAAAATCGTTGATGCCATGCAAAGATGTGGTGTTCAAAAAGATGTCATATTGCCGAACCAACTACCTGTTTTAGGAAAAAGAAGAAGATGCAATTATTGTCCATATAATAAACACAGAAAAAGTGCTATGACATGCATTAAGTGTAAAACCGACATTTGTAAGGAACATAGTGGCGTTGTTTGTGCTTCTTGTTTGTCACATGTTGAAAACTAAGAAAAATGCAATTTTATGTGAATAATGAATAATAACTTTTTGTTAAAATATTGCCTATATACAAAATATTGTGAATAATGAGTATGTTTTAATTGAATAAATTGTTTGTAATAAATGTTATAAAATGTAAACTGCTACTTATAAATTAATTAATAAAATTATTTGTATATGTTGTATGTAAATGGATGTAACTAATAAAAATTCACTCTTAGTTTTTTTCAAAAATTAATAAAATGTTAATCAGGCCCACCATACTGTATCTAAGGAATCTTTCAATATGACAATAAATTTGACAGAAATAAATTTAACTCCAAAGAATGATTATATGAAAAGAGGAAAATTTTAGTTAGGGCTGGCCTTGGAGGCCCTGCATATGCATTCATGTGTGTTTTCGGCACCATGCATCCTAGGGTTAATGCCAAATGTGTTCCATAACAAAACACCACTCAGTTAACCAAACAAACAACTTAAAAAGTACACAGACAAATAAAATACGTATTTCACCTACTTTCCCACTAACAGCAGTTGTCTTATGGGCACAAACTACAAAGATGAGTATGTAATATTCTAGTGTGTCTGGCTGGTCACATTGTAATTACTCCATGATATTTCAGTTGACTACTGCTGTTGGATACGGATTTCACTGTCCAAGAAAGCTTTTCTTTTACTAGGCTCCTTGTGGGGTTTCATGCCTGACTCTGTTGTAGGCCACTATCTTCATTGGTTAGACCATTTTGGACTGTAGTTCCAGTGCTGTCTCTAATCACACAAGATTGCCTAAGTATTTTAGTTTTGTCATGATCTGTAGTATGGCCAGTTTTTATTCTATGATTGGCTGCTGCTGATTTGGTGATCTGGAGTAATTCAGGATGGCACGTGTGTTCACGGCACGTACCTTCTACCGTGCAAACAGGTTTCCGTATGTATGCTTTGCCACGCTGGCAGGAGATTTGGCATACCCCTGGTTTTTGAATGCCTAGTATATCCTTCACTGAGTCTAACAGTGTCAAGGTTTTAGGGGGTGGATGAAATACACATTTAATATCGTGCTGATTTTTCTGGAAGTATTGCTGGTAAACATGATGCACGCTCTTGATTTGTGCACAAATGCTTAGGCAGCGATAGTACACTACTTATGCAGAAAAATAATGGTGCACAGTATGTCAACAGTCTCATGTGTAAACATATGGCTGTGGCTGTTAAATTTGACGGTGGTATATGTGACGTTTCAGCTTGGACATCAGTCTTTCACAAATAAAACTCTCAGCAACTTTTCTGACATCAAAATTTAACAGTGATACTTCAAGCAAGCCACTTGCTATGAAACTCTCTTCTCATAGGCTACCTCTCAAGTTCATCGTTCATAAATGACTTCTGGCACATCATTATTTCATGGGTCAACGCCAACTCTCAGTACCGAATTCTTCACTTGACCAGTTTGATCAAGGATTTTCTGAATGCAATCTGACAGGAACAGGACTTCAGTTAGTAATGTAGAAACATTAGTCAAAGTAGTTCATGTGATATTTATTAAAATAAATTGATTGGCATATAGGAGGTTGACCTTGGTTCACCAATAGAATGTTTTGTGGAACAGTTTTATGTAGAAGAATCTTGAGCATCATTCATTGTTGACACTGTTTACACGTGGATTTTATACATCACATTCTCCAAGCATTAAAAAGAAAAGCTTTGCAAAGAATAAAACTGTTTCTTATGTGAAAAACATAACACAAAATGATGAAGTAGAAATTTTGGTAGAACAGCACCATCAAATATCATTGTAAAGAAACTGATATGCAGTGCTCTCAGCTCGATATGCAGTGCATAGATCACCTGATACTGTTCTTTAGTGACACCTCTCTGTGATGACTGAGGCTCTCCTTTTCAATGACAGTAACACCGAGTCCCTTGGTCTAGATTGCACTGGTGTAAATTCACTTAATTATCACATTATTTCCATGGCATCTAGAAACTTGCTAATCTAATCATTGCATCTTTAACAATTTCATGGTGTCTTAAGCTGATCTCACTCTTGGTTTTCTAAAATTCGTACTTCAAGCCAAAGCTATTGTTAATTTATTTCTTCTGACTCTGGATAAACTGAACATGAAGATAGTTCCCAAGGCCTGTGTGGTAGAGTAGCCTGAATTGATTTTGGCTCTCTGGTATATTCTTATAAGAGTAGTATTCCTTTGGTTAGGTGGTGGGACGATGTTCCCCAAAATGGGAAGTCGACTGACTGGTGGGTCACATAGTGACTCACAAATTATCACCCAAACTATGTGTACATGCACGTCAACATTATTTGCTTGATAACAGTCTTGACAGACAGGTGCACAATTTAGTGCAACTGGGAACTGAAGTCTGGGTTATGGCTTGCAGTACTGATAAGTCATTAGACCACCTTGTTCCCATGAACATTTTAACCATGCCATTTCATGGTGTAACTTTTACGATCCTCTTAGATTAGGTGTCCTTTTCATTCAGTTGACCCATAATGAGGAGATCCTCCAGGATATAGTTTTAAAATTGGTTCCATAAATTCACACGTTTATAGGCAGCTCATTGAGTCCCAAACATGTGAGAGTGCAGTCCTATAAGTGGAAGGTGGACTGTAGTTGTCGCATTGTATAGGAATTGAAATTCGGTGAAATAATAAATCCCCTAAGCAGTGAAATGACTGTGGTTCAGGTTCATACTACACATCCCTCCTGCACCTATCCCTACTGCCAGCAATAATATACAGGTACATCACTGAAACTAAATAATTGAAAGACTGACCAATAATGTGCCTTGATAAAATAATTATATTCTCCAAGAATCTGTACACACATTCCCTCTCTCTTTACTTCAGTTGTCATTTAAATCTTGTCCACGTGTTGATGTAACTTTTACATTTAGTTAAACTTCTTTAATGGTATCTACAACAACACTCGTTATTATATGCAGTCATTCCCATTGAAATCTAGCACAAGAGACAGCATCCACTCTTCATAATGAAGTCACAAACATGGACTAATGCCATCGCATGCCAGAGAGCACCTAGCTCTCGCACTGCCTTAGTCTGTGCGTACAAATATATCTTTTGCCCCCCGTTCACACTTGTTGTAACACTATTAAATGGTAATTGAGACTCACAGACACAAAAAAGGATGGTACGGTCTCTGAAAAAAGCTGCTCCTCCACAGGCTGGAAAATGCCAATACTTTGTTCTCAAACAGCTCATTTTGTTTCCTTTGTTGAGTCTAAATCTATGGCTGGTGATCATGTTAGGAAATCTGCCTAGCCTATTACAAGGGTTAATATTAAAGTATTTTAGGAGCTGACCTTGTTGCTATTTCTTCTCATAGGAACTGACACAGCTGCAGAAATAGTGCAGTCTTCAGGTTCTTCTTTAAGCTACTCTCAATAAAAGTCATAGTAAATACTTGCTTACAACAAACTTGTTCAAGTGTAAAGATAGCTTGTTCTTCAGGTTAACAATGCTTATTTTATCTTCAGTGTTGAATGGTAGTGCTCTCTCAAAGATCCTGTGACTGATTGAAAGGAGAGAGCAAAATGTGAATAGCCCAAGTGCTTACCTTCCTTTGTGAGTTTATTTATGGCAAACACTATAGCTAACTTACTGAGTGGAAACAAAGGCCAGTATTATAGTATTAAACAGAAAAGGATGAGGTACCATCTAGATTGTCTTGGGCTGTGTGCATTAGTAATTCAGGATAGATGTCTGCTACAGAAATGTCTGCATTTGTGTTCTCCAGTGTTATTTAGAGCTCAGTCAGTTTAAAGGGAATGAGTAACTCTTAATCTGAAATAAAAGTCCTCTTCATGGACAACAGATTGCGTGCTTCATTATCCCTGCTGAGGGGAAAAGTATTTTAGTGCCGATCTCATTTCATGGCACGGCTTGAAGATCTTACATCATTTGGTACAACTGCCGATTACTAAACTAGATCCCAGAATGGTTCTGTGATAAGGCGGACATATTTTTTGCTTTGTTTTACTGTCACATGATTATTATCTGCTACTAATACTAGTCTTCTTTCTTTTAATTTTTGTGTGTTACCTTCTTGAAAAAATACTTCCTACCAGTCTACTTCCAACAGGTTCGCTGAACTTTGCTTCCTTTTACACTACCACACAAAATCCTGTTGCATGTTGTGGAATGTAACAGCAGGAATATGGATTGTTTGTTCCTACTTGTCACATTATGTCTTTTGTAACATCATTATTGAATGAGGTAGTGTGGTCAAGTCAGGACTCGTGCAAATTTTACATTCCTGTCCATAATGATTAAGGTGTCCTGCATATCCCTTAAAAAAAGAGCTACTGTCTTCTCTTTGCACTTACTGTCATTTTAAAAATTATGGTAATCTCCGTACTCTCCAGATGTAGCTCCTCATGGCACTAAAACACAGTGAAAAATTTAATCCTTTCCAGCTTCACAAAACAGTTAATTACAAGAGCCTTCACTATTATCAGTGTTTCATGTGATGCCGTCCAACAGAACATACTTTATCGCTATCACCCACTCTGCAGTATCACACCAAAACACCCCATTGTTGTTTTCTTTTAATTTATACAAATTAGATGTTATTTTGCTCACAGATGAGATTTATTCAGATGCAGAAACATTTAGATTAGAAGTCACTGGGCTGCCTACATAATTACTTATTTCATCATGGGAGAGAATTCCTTGTTCTAATTCTCAGGTTAAGATGAAATCAGTCTCACCGATCTCCAAATGGGACGTAGTGCTCTCACATATGGCATTTTACTCTTGCAGGATGACCACTTTGTGGTGCTTGTAGCATGTAGATTAACAGTGCGCTTCATTTTAACTGAGTACATCTTATATTCTAATGAGGTGGAAGCAGTAAATATAAAATTTCAAATTACTATGTGGCAAGTATGGCTTCCATTTCAGGAGTTTCTGTATTGTCTAAATTCCTAGGTTGGGAATTGTTGTTAACCCTGGAGTATCTGGATTATAATTATTTAATAAGTGATCAACAAGGTAATCTTTGTCGACAGTAGTTTACATTGCACCATATATAAACTGTCCAAAGTGTACATTATTGATCATTAGAGTAAGTGAAACTTCTATATTTTTTATCCTTACCTAACTGTAGGTTTTTTAGGAAGTCTGTTGAAGACCCAAATGTTGAGTTCTCTGTCTTATTAACAAACAATGAAAGGTTTGGGATAGAATAACAAAAATGTAGAAGAGACAGATTGCTACTCACCACATGGCGGGCATATTGAGTCACAGACAGGCACAATGAAAATGAACACCAGAAATATTTTCAGCTTTTGGATTAACTCCTTCAGAAGCAGAACTCTCACACATTCATGCAGTAAATCTCACACACATGACCAGTCACCAGGCACTAGGGCCTGACTGAGACCACATCTGATGTGTGCAGCAGGCAGGTGGGTAGTGGGGTTAAATGGGAGGCATGGAGTGAGGTGATGGGGGAGGGATAGCTGGGTATGAGTGAGGGAGAGACTAGTGCTGCTTGTCGGAGTGTGTAAGGACATGGTGAAGACAGGGAAGGGCTACTATATGCTGCATTGGGAGGCTGTGCTGGAGGGGGAAAGGGAGAGGAGGGAAGTAGAGGAGGAGGATGAACTTTTACGAGCATTGATAGGGTTGGAGGCATGTGGGTACTGAAGTGGGAGCAGGGAATGGCGCAGGCAGGAGGGCAGCAACTATTGAATTTGAGGCCAGGGGCATTACAGGAGCAAACCAAATGTTGTAGGGAGAGTTTCTACCTGTGCCAACTCAAAAAAAAGCTGGTGTTAGTGGGAAGAACCCAGATGGCACAGGCTGTGAATAAAGTCCTTATAGTGAAGCAAATTGTGCTTCAGGCGACATGTTCAACAGCTGGTGTCTCTTGGCCAGTGTGACAGTGGCCACGCATGTGGACAAACAGCATATTAGCATTCGTGCAGCACAGTAGTGTTGCTGAGTTTGTATATCACATGGCTACCTTCACAGCTGGCCCTGGATGTAATAGGAGCTGCCAGTGGCAGGACTGGAGTAGTTCATAGTGGGATGATGTAAGCGTCATGTCTTGTCTGTCTGTCGCCACAGCAGAGATATGTGATTGGGAACGGGGTGGTTTAGGGATAGACAAGGATATTGCATAGGTCGGTGGGTGGCAGAATGCCACTGTTGGAGGGGTGAGCAGGACATTTTGAATTTATGGCAGAATAAGAGAGAATCATCACAGTTGCAGAAAATGTGATTAAGTTGTTCCAGTCCCAGGTGATACTGAATGATGAGATGTGCTCCTTTGTGGTTTGTCTAGGGGTGTAAGGGGGGATGGTAGGTGAATGGTGTGAGAAGACATGGAGTATCTGTTTGTGGACAAGGTTTGGAGGGTAATTGCAGTCTGTGAAGACCTTTGTGTGGCTGTTGGCATATTTGGAGAGAGACTGCTAATGACTACAGATGTGATGACCTCCAGGTGACTAGGCTGTCTGGAAGTGATTCCCTGGTGTGGAATGGTTGATAGCTGTTGGAGTGGAGATACTGTTAGTTAGTGATAGATCTGATATGGATGAAGGTACTGATGTGTACATTCTTGAGGCTGAAGCTGGTATTGAGGATGTGCCTTGTTGGGCTGAGGAGAACCAGGTGAAGCGAACATGGGAGAAGTTGGTGAGGTTCTGCAGGAATGTGAGTAGGGAGTCTTAACCCTTGTTCCAGAGCATGAAGATGTCATTAACGAATCTTAAGCAGTTGAAAGGATTGGGAGTCTGTGTGATCAGGAGGGATTCCTTTAAACTGTTTACGATTAGGTTCACAAGAATGGTGCCATATGGGTGTCCATTGATGTACTGTGGATTTGATTGTAGGTAATTCCTTCAAAGGAGCGGTAATTATGGGTGTGAATGTAATTGGTCTTGGTGACCAGGAAGGAGGTTGTAGGTTTGTAGTCAGTTGGACATTGGGAAAGATAATGCTCAATTCCAGGAGGATTCCACCAGATATCAGATATTTACGCACAAACTCTACCACAGTAACCCCATTCCAGAAACCCAGTGTGATCTACAGTCTCTCCTCCAATCCTTAGGTCCATCACAGAACCTCTCCCTTGTGTCTATATCCCTCCTCGCCCACACTATTTCCCACACTCCTGCCTTCTACATGTTTCCTGAAGTTCGTAAATACAGCCACCTAGGACAACCCATTGCTTCTGGTTATTGTGCCTCCATAGAGAGAATCTCACCCCTTGTGGACCAACCCATCTACATCCATACTCTGCAAGCCACCTGACTGTGTGTGGCGGAGGGTACCTTGAGTACCTCTATCGGTTCTCCCTTCTATTTCAGTCTCGTATTGTTTGTGGAAAGAAAGATTTTCGGTATTCCTCTGTGTGGGCTCTAATCTCTCTGATTTTATCCTCATGGTCTCTTCGCGAGATATACGTAGAAGGGAGCAATATACTGCTTGACTCCTCGGTGAAGGTATGTTCTTGAAACTTCAACAAAAGCCCGTACCGATCTACTGAGCAGAGTCTTCCACTGGAGTTTATGTATCATCTCTGTAACGCTTTCACGATTACTAAATGAACCTGTAATGAAGCACGGTGCTCTCCGTTGGATCTTCTCTATATCTTCTATCAACTCTATCTGGTACGGATCCCACACCGGTGAGCAGTATTCAAGCAGTGGGCGAACAAGTGTATTGTCACCTACTTCTTTTGTTTTCGGACTGCATTTCCTTATAATTCTTCCAATGAATCTGTCTGGCATTTGCGTAACTGACGATTAATTTTATGTGGTCATTCCTTTTTAAATCACTCCTAATGCCTACTCCCAGATAATTTATGGAATTAACTGCTTCCAGTTGCTGACCTGCTATATTTAGCTATATGATAAAGGATCTTTCTTTCTGTGTATTCACAGCACATTACACTTGTCTACATTGAGATTCAATTGCCATTCCCTGCACCATGCGTCAATTCGTTGTAGATCCTCCTGCATTTCAGTACAATTTTCCATTGTTATATATATCGATATATTACAGCATCATCCACAAATAGCCTCACTGAACTTCCGGTGTTATCCACAAGGTCATTTATATATACTGTGAATAGCAACAGTACTATGACACTCCCTTGCGGCACACCTGAAATCACTCTTACTTCGGAAGACTTCTCTCCATTGGGAATGACATGTTGTGTTCTGTTATCTTGGAACTCTTCAATCCAATCACACAATTGGTCTGATAGTCCATATGCTTTTACTTAATTCATTAAACGACTGTGGGGAACGGTATCAAATGCTTCGCGGAAGTCAAGAAACACGGCATCTACCTGGGAACCCGTGTCTATGGCCCTCTGAATCTCGTGGACAAATAGTGCATTCTGGGTTTCACACGATCGTCTTTTTCGAAACCCGTGCTGATTCCTGCAGAGTAGATTTCTAGTATCCAGAAGAGTCACTATACTCGAACATAAGATGTGCTCCAATATTCTACAAGTGATTGAAGTTAGAGATACAGGTCTACAGTTCTGCACACCTTCGGCCTATAACCCTTAACCTATCCTCCTGTCTAAAAGACACCAACAGTTCCCTCCATTGACTCTACACAGTTCCTGTTCTTTTGCAACACAGCACCGTGCTCATCGTAGTCAATGCCACCCCTGTCCAGACTTACGACATGATGTCCACAGCTTTCTCGGAATTGAGCATTATCTTTCCCAATGTCTGACTGACTACAAACCTACAACCTCCTTTCTTGTCACCATAACAAATTATATCTACACTCATAATTACTGCTCTTTTAAAGGCATTACCTACAATCAAATCCATGGTACATCAGTGGACACCCACGTGGCACCATTCTGTGTAAACCTATTCGTGGGCAGTCTAGAGGAATCCTTCCCAGTCATGCAGAATCCCACACCCCTCATGTGGTTCATATTTATTAATGACATCTTCGTGCCCTGAAACAAGGGTGAAAACACGCTATTCACATTCCTCCAGAACCTCAACACCTTCTCTCCCGTTTGTTTCACCTGGTTCTCCTGAGCCCAACAAACCACCGTCCTCAATATCAACGTCAGCCTCAAGGATGGATACACAAATACCTCTGTGCACATCAGACCTACCAACCACTAACAGTTCTTCCACCCCAACAGCTGTCAACCATTCCACACTAGTCACTTCCAGACAGCCTAGCCACTCGGGGTCATCACATTGGTAATCATAAGCAGTCTCTCTCCAAATATACCAAGGGCCTCACTGAGCCCTTTACAGATGGCAATTACCTCCAAACCTTGTCCAGAAATAGATATACCATGCTTTGTCTCACCAGTCACTTACTGTCCCCCACAATCCCACAGTCAAAACACTAAGGAGCACTCCCCTTGCGACTCTTCATACAATTGTTTTACCCGTGAAGTGAAGTAGCTGCTAATCAAATAATGAATGTGTTCATTAACAGCAACAACCTTACAGCATTCATATTCATAAGATTGTCCATTATGAGATCTTCTTTGCTTACTACTTCTCACCTTTCAACTGTGGTATATGCAGGGCTGGACCACATTTGTAGGTAGTAATGGTGCTGTGTTCATTCAAACAGCATGTGGCTGCCACATCATCCAGGCTGCCAGTCTTACCACAATATGGTGTGTAAGTCACAGCAATGTCACTGCAGTCATGGTTCCAAGTTACATCCCTGTGGTCTTTTGTCCATGTGGCACAGTGGATTTATCCTTCTGCAGGGACCTATTTAGGTCAGCGTTCCACTCTTTGAAAGCCAGTTATACTCGGGGCTCTGGCAGACAGACAACCAGTCTCTGTTAAAAGTTCTGCAGCAGACCCAGCCACGCCTGCTGGAGTGGAGTTGTCCACCATGGTGTCTTGCTGCCCTCACTGTGAGCCATGTCCCCTGTTGCACTTCAGTCACCGGCTGCCAAGGGCACAGCATTGCACTGCTTGCATGTAATTGCCTACGAGCTGAACACATCATGGGACCTTGATGTTAAGACACCTTGCTGTTCAACCATAGGTGCCTATGAGCTCCCAGGTTAGTAGGGCAGTGTTGTTATTAATCTTCCTTGCTTTTCAAGACAGTGCTGTTTTCAAGTTGTGTAGAAATTATTCTCAGAAGTTGTATTTATGAGGGTGGTTTGAAAAGTTCTCAGAATGGAATAGAAAAAAAGTGCTGAAATCACTGAAACTTTTTTTTTTCTTCAATGTAGTCTCCGTAGTCTCCTTGTAGATTAATGCACTTGGTCTGATGATGTTCTAGTGCCTTGATCCCATCGTGAAAAAGTTTCCTCCGGGCCTGCAAAATAGTTGTCAACTCTGGCTATCAATTCTTCGTTTGAAGTGAATATTCATCTACCAAGAAAAATTTTCAGTTTTGGGGAGAGATGGAAGTCTGATGGAGTCATATCAGGTGAATAAGACAGGTGTGGCAACAATTCATACCTTAGTTCATGTAATTTTGCCATGGCGATGGCACAAGTGTGCAGACGCGTTTCACCATTCGTGACACCTATCTTGCAGATAATTTTTTCATTTCTAATTCTTCAGTTAAAATGTGATATACCCTTTCAGATGACATCTGTAAAGTGTGACCAATATTACGCACTTTCAATTGGTGATCCTCCATGACCATTTTGTGCACTTTTGCAATGATTTCTGGAGTAGTAACATATCTTGGCTAACCACTGCACGGATCATCATCTAATCTCCCCTGACCAAATTTGAATTCATTTGTCCACTTGACAACAGTTGAAAATGAAGGAGCAGTGTCCCTCGGTGTACTCTGGAAATTGGCATAATGTCCTTTGCTTTCATACCTTTCTTTACAGAGTATTTAATCACTGCTTGAATCTCGTTTATTTTTTTTTTTTATTTCCTCCCATCTTTGCAAATCACTACACAGGAACAACAACAGAGCTCTCTTCCAACTGCACTGACATGGCACATGTTTACAGGCAACGGTCCAATGAATGAATGAATGAATGACACGTGAACAGCTCGTTGCGCTAGTGCTGACCTCTCGTGGTGATTCCATGAAATTTTCAAACCACCCTCGTAGATCATTCTTGTAATAAATAGGTCTTATTTAAAAGGATGCATTTTAATACTGTCAGCCAACCACTCGCATATAGGATGTTACACCAATGACTTGAAGTGAGTTATTGAGCAAGGTGATGCAGTAGTAAGGAGTTGGACTTGTATTCACAAGGATGACAGTTCAAATTACCATCCAACCACCAGATTTAGGTTTTCCATTATTTCTCTAAATTGCTTAAGGTGACTGCCAGGATGGTTCTTTTGAATGGGCATGGCAGATTTCCATCCCAACCCTTCCCCAGTCTGAGCTTGTGCAATGTCTCTGATGATCTCTCATAGATAGGCCATTAAATACTGATTTTCCTTGCTTCCATATCTGTGCAACTTACCCATTCTTTGTCTTTTTTTTTCATATCGTTCGCTACTTGAAGTCTTCAAATATCTCAAGCTTTGAGTTTCAGCAACCTTTATAAATTTGTATGCTTGTCTATTTATTGTATTTGTTTTGGCATTTGATGGACAGTTGAAAATGATTTATCCCTTCTTCTGGTAATGTGTTTGTATGCATTTAGTTTGAGCAAGAGGGGGGGGGGGGGGGTTAGTATTGTGAAGATGCTACGTCCGTGTAATAAAGGGCCTCATTCATTCCAAATAATTCACCTGTGAAAAATATTGTAAGAACAATCGTAATAGCGTGTAATGTGTCAAATATTTCATTCCATTTGCTGTTTTCTCATATAGTTTTTGAAATTACTTTAGTAGCAAGTTCCTTTCACCATGAGCCAATTGATAATTTGCTGATATGCCTAGTGTGTAAAGCTCACATAGTTATGTAGTTTATCTACATACTGGCAAACCCAGCAATGCTTTGCAGTTGCTGAATATGTATGGGAATTAGATATACATCCTAATATCCTTCCCCTCCCCCTCTATATCCCTTTCCTCCTCCCCCCCCCCCATCCTTTGTCCATCTCCTCCTCCTCCATCCCCTGCACCCCTTCCCCAATACCTGTCCCTACACATTGCTTATCCCACACTCTCTCTATCCATCTTCTCCTCCCTCATCTCTCTCTCCGTATCCCCCTTCATCTTCTTCATATCCATTTCCTCTCCCCTTATCTGTCCAGATACTCCTCTCTCCGATCTTATTTGTTGTTATTCCAAATGGAACCTTGATTGTGAATAGAAGTCAAAATGAATGGGTAAATTGGTTGCAATGGCAAGTACACAGGATATGAGAGAGGCGTTTCCAGCACCTGGATCTGTGAAGATAGTAGTTTTACTGAAAGTATTCTGCATGGTTTTAATCTATGAACAGGTAGGATTATAAAACTATCCATAAGCACAACTTTCCTATTTTCTTTTAAAAATGACTGCAAAAAGGAAAGCAAAACCACAAAATTTCCCAGCACAGCTTTGCATGTTCTTTCTCGTAGCAAGCTTAGTAAAAAGTGTTCATTCTATGGTACGTCTATATCTGCAGGGATGTAGGCTGTGCATTGTGTGTGTCAGTCAAGAAGGGATTCATGCAACTGAACCCTTCAATTGGTGTGAATCGGAACAAAACAATTTAAGATAATTAATTTATTGAAATTAAATAAATCTGAATTTGTTGTTTTTACAGTAATTTGTTGTGCTTTTAAGGCATTCAATGCAACACTTGGTGATGAACGATATTTCCTGTCTTTCCTTGTGGAGAGAAAACAAGTAGCACAGATGGCTTATTAACCCATCAGCACACCATGTACAACTGCCCATGGAAAAAACATTTATTCAGGGTTTATTGCACACACTTCCAACGACTGGTGTTGTGATTTATTAATCATCATTGCGACTTAAAGGCAAACTGGAAACTGGACATGCTTAAATTGAAACATCAAGTTGGTCAGACTCGGAACATCCTCGCCTTTGAACTTCCCTATGATTGTTGTTGCTTTAGTCGTGTTGTTCATCAGCTTCTTAGCAACGAGTCTTGTTCCACTGCATAGTTCCATTTCATTCAGATTGCGTGGCATGATTATCACTAAGTCAACCTTGAGCTGCAAATTATGTGATGGCGTTCTTGGCAAATCGAATGAATACAGGAATTGAAATTGGTTAAATCCACTTCGTGCGAATCAGTAATGGAATTGATCAGATTAAATGAATGCAATTGATGAACTTTGAATTTTCAACATCTTTATTTTTCACTGACAAAGTAGCTTGTTCAGTCAACCAAACATGTCTCTCTCTCTCTCTCTCTCTCTCTCTCTCTCTCTCTCTCTCTCTCTCTCTCTCTCTCTCCCCACCCCCCCTTTTTCTTTCTTTTTTTTTATTTATTTTTTTTATTGGATCTCTTGTTCTGGGGCCATAATGGATTGTACTTGAGAAATTCTCATTCGAATTGCCTCCAAACACTGCATACATTATTAGTCCATCTCAAATGCGCTGGTGGCATTTTTTACACGAACTGAAATCTATTGAATGTTTGCAACACACCAAATTACCACAAACTGACACCAGTTCATTCTTTGCATCACACGAAAGATATGATCACCATCGAAAATGCACTGAATTATCACTTTCAGTTGTATTCTTGTTCTCAAAATATCAATATTCAATGCAGAATATGTTGTTGTTATGAAAACATGACAGCAGAACTGTCAGATAGTGGCATTTCTTTGAGATTTTCATACAAAAACACACTCCCAATTTCCAAATTTTCTGATGGATTTTTTTTATCATCTCAGGTGACGATATTTCATTCATGCGGCGAATATCTTTGCTTCGGTCTAGGAGCTTTGGTTGTTAACCTAGCCTGCTTCTGAATTTGCAGCCTTATGCAGCCTTGTTACTTGCTGCACTATTGCCGTTGTATAAACTCCTCATTTACACTTCATGTTGATTGGATTCTACCATGAAGACAGATTGTGACAATGTTCACCTTCTTTATTTCTTCATTTATTGTCCTTGGTGTCGATGCACTGGCTGAAAAAATAGGGGGTGGAAGTGCAGTACTGTCTACTGTAAATGATGTAGCCGACACGTGCACATTTGTATTTCACAGGTGTTTAATTTCACTTTTCACAGCCCCCCATATGCACATCATTAATAGTTTCCAGGTGAACCTCCAACTGCTACACCAGTTTACTATTGAACCAGTTTACTATTGAACCAGTTTACTATTGAACCAGTTTACTATTGAACCAGTTTACTATTGAACCAGTTTACTATTGAACCAGTTTACTATTGAACCAGTTTACTATTGAACCAGTTTACTATTGAACCAGTTTACTATTGAACCAGTTTACTATTGAACCAGTTTACTATTGAACATCTACAAGCAGTAAAAACCTAACCATAAAGTTCACAGTTCTTGAAGAATAGAAAGGTACCTATGGAGCAGACACTGTCATTGTGTTTACACACAGCCTGATTGTGTAACACTTAGGCCTATTCCACAGTTAAGTTGAAGCATTGTTATTTTAACCAACAGAGGTTTCTTGTCTGAAACTCGGTCGTGGACTGACTGTTTCGGGACCAAAAATCAGGCCCTTATATATCCTCACAATAATAGGTACTGAAACTACACATTGTTCGAAGTTTAAATTACAGAAATTACTCTTTAAATTACTCATTAAATTAACTGAATACATCGAAAAACTGGTTCTTTTTAACAGTTTCTTCTACTACGAGGGTTAAGCCGAATGATTTGTTTAAATCATGACATTAACAAATATAAGTACACATACAATACTTTTGTCAAAACTGTTCATTACTTTCGAATTAAGGTCTGGCTTTGCTAACATGTTTTCAAATAGAGCCAAATAAATACTTAAAGAAGTCTAGTGTCTGGTCTTCCAAATGTTTAATAAGAACTTATATTTGTGTAAAAGTCAACAATAGAATTTAAGCTACAAAACAATTACTGATTTCACCCTATAATGAAAGATACTAACTAGGAATAGTCAAAATAAATTAGAAAATCAATTGCATCCATAAAACTAAGCACCAAATTAGATCTGGTGTTACATTGCTTAAAGCTGTAGGCCAATCTTTCTCTTTTATAAATGCAGATTATACTCACATATGTTAATGATAATTAGTTAAAAAAACAACAAATCAAGGAGGCAGAAGGCAAAACAAGAGGGGAAGTAAAAATATCCCAGCTTGCTTCATCACAAGACCTCTAATGATTTTATAGCAATCAGCAGTGCAATAGAGAGAGATAAAATTCTATGCATGGTGGTTCGAACATTCACACAGTAGTGTCCTGATTTAATTTGTTTGCCATTGCAGGTGACTAGTGAAGGAAAGCCTAAAGTGATTGAACGCTATGACTGTAGTGGTGCTGGTGATGTTGACACTTCAGTTGTGGTACGTGCACAGGATGGCAAGATACAAGGCGTTACAGGGAGGCAGCTCAAGGTAAGGAAATATATTTCAGTATGGTTCAATAATGGCAATTTTGGGATGGAAATAATAAACAAAAACTGAGGAAAGGCAATAAGTCATTAGCTCTTGAATGATTGGTTGCGCACGCGCGCACATGCACTTGCACGCACACATATGTATATACATAAAGGGTGGTCCATTGATAGTGACCGGGCCAAATATCTCACGAAATAAGCATCAATCGAAAAAAAAAACTACAAAGAACGAAACTCGTCTAGCTTGAAGGGGGAAACCAGATGGCGCTTTGGTTGGCCCACTAGATGGCACTGCCATAGGTCAAACGGATATCAACTGTGTTTTTTTAAATAGGAACCCCCATTTTTTATTACATATTTGTGTAGTATGTAAAGAGATATGAATGTTTTAGTTGGACCAATTTTTTTCGCTTTGTGATAGAGGGCACTGTAATAGTCACAAACGTATAAGTATGTGGTATCATGTAACATTCAACCAGTACGGGTGGTATTTGCTTCGTGATACATTACTCGTGTTAAAATGGACCGTTTACCAACTGCGGAAAAGGTCAACATCGTTTTGATGTATGGCTATTGAGATCAAAATGCCCAACAGGCGTGTGCTATGTATGCTGTTTGGTATCCTGGACGACATCATCCAAGTGTCTGGACCGTTTGCCAGATAGTTATGTTATTTAAAGAAACAGGAAGTGTTCAGCCACATGTCAAACATCAACCACCACCTGCAACAAATGATCATGCCCAAGTAGGTGTTTTAGCTGTTGTCGCGGCTCATCCGCAGATCAGTAGCAGACAAATTGTGCGAGAATCTGGAATCTCAAAAACGTCTGTGTTGAGAATGCTACATCAACATCGATTGCACCCGTACCGTATTTCTATGCACCAGAAATTGTATGGCGGTGACTTTGAACGTAGTGTACAGTTCTGCCACTGGGCACAAGAAATTACGGGACGATGACAGATTTTTTGCATGTATTCTATTTAGCGACGAAGCGCCATTCACTAACAGCAGTAACGTAAACCGGCATAATATGCACCATTGGGCAACAGAAAATCCATGATGGCTGCGACAAGTGGTACATCAGCGCCCTTGGTGGGTTAATGTATGGTACGGCATTATGGGAGGAAGGATAATTGGCCCCCATTTTATCGATGGCAATCTAAATGGTGCAATGTATGCTGATTTCCTGTGTAATGTTCTACCGATGTTACTACAAGATGTGTCACTGCATGACAGAATGGCAATGTATTTCCAACATGGTGGATGTCCTGCACATAGCTCGCGCGCGGTTGAAGCGGTATTGAATAGCGTATTTCATGACAGGTGGATTGGTCATCGAAGCATACCATGGTCCGAATGTTCACTGGATCTGACGTCCCTGGATTTCTTTCTGTGGGGAAAGTTGATGGATATTTGCTATCATGATCCACCGACAACGCCTGACAACATGTGTCAGTGCATTGTCAATGCATGTGCGAACATTACGGAAGGCGAACTACTCGCTGTTGAAAGGAATGTTGTTACACGTATTGCCAAATGCATTGAGGTTGACGGACAACATTTTGAGCATTTATTTCATTAATGTGGTATTTACAGGTAATCACACTGTAACAGCATGCATTCTCAGAAATGATAAGTTCACAAAGGTACATGTAGCACATTGGAACACCGAAATAAAATGTTCAAACGTAACTATGTTCTGTATTTTAATTTGAAAAACCTGCCTGTTACCAACTGTTGTCTAAAATTGCGAGCCATATGTTTGTGACTATTACAGCGCCATCTATCACAAAGCGAAATAAGTATGCCATGAAGTTCATGCCCATCTCCCTGGGCATCGGCGTTCCCGGCAATGGCTATCCTGCCAGGTGGCCCTTGCTGAGGCTGGGTGGTACCCGTGGGGAAGGCCACTGGTCGGAGTGAGTGGCATGAGGGCGGATGACACGCCATGAAGGGTAGTACATCGTCTCTTGCTGGTGGTCCGCTGCCGGCAGTCTCTAAGTGGGCAAAATCTTACTTCAGTGCGAAGAAATATGACACCAAATCGTTCCCCTCCCTGGCCACACCATGGGAGGAACCCCAGGCCAAGGGTGCCAGTGAAGCTTATTCGCCCTGTTACCTCCTATGTGTGAGAGTTGATGAGGAATCTTTTATGTCCCTGAAACCTCAGTATTTAGTGGAGCATTTGGAGGACAAGTTTGGGAAGGTGAAGGGCTTGTCCAAAATGTGCTCCGAGTCAGTCTTTTAAAAGCAACATCCTCTACCCAGTCATGGATCCGAGGGATAATCAGGTTGCCACTGGTGCCTTCATCTTGGCCTTCGAGGGTGACACATGCCCGAGAAAGTCAAGGTGATGGTCTACTGCTGTGACATCAAGCCATATACCCCTCCCCCAATGCAGTGCTTTAAGTTCTGGAAGTTCGGCCATATTGTCTTCCCGCTGTACTTCCAGCGACAGATGTCTGTGTTGTGAACGTCCATCACAGCCCATGCCCCACCTCCCATCTGTGTCAACTGCAGAGAACATAATTCACCTTGCTTACCAGACTGCAGGATTTTACAGAAAAAGAAAATCATGGAATGTAAGACACTGGACCAACTGACCTACACTGAGGCTAAGAGAGAACGTGAGCGCCTACATCCTGTGGCTATGACGTCCTCTTACGCTGCCGCTACTAGAACAGTTGTTGCCCCATCAGTTCCTCACATTCCTGCCCCTCTCATAACCAGAAGACTGCACCTGTCCCCTTGAAGGTGGGGGCCACTTCCCTCCCTGCTGCTTCCACACCACCTACTTCGGGAACAACACGCTCCCAACCAGCAGGGATACAAGTCCCTATCTCTGAGCCAGAGAAGCATAAGTCTTAGTCGGCTCCTCTCGCTAGGAAGGGTTCTCTTGGGTCACTCAATTCCCTGTTTCTGCTAGTGGGATAGATGACGCCCGCCAGTGGCTGAAGAGCCCAAAACCTGTTGGTCGTAGGGCTTCACGCTCGTCCTTAGTCCCAGAGACTGAATCAGTGAAGTCCTTCCAGCCAGGGAAGCCCAAGGAACAGTGAGAGAAATCCAAAAAGAAGGTCCCCCAAGACCAAGGAAATTGCAGTGGCACCCACACCATCCCTACCTACAAGCTGTGCGACTACGGATGAGGTGGAGATTCTAGCATCCGCTGAGGACCTAGGTCTCACCAGACCCTCAGACACAATGGATATAGACTGCTCAGGCAAAAAGTCGGTGGCTGCAAGTGATCCTGAGGCGTAAACTGCCTCATTGCATGTTCCATGCCTTCCCAGTCTCAAGATGACATCATCCTCCAGTGGAATTGCGGCGGTTTTTTCCATTGCCTGGCTGAGCTATGGCAACTGTTAAGCTTCACACTTGCTTTCTGTATTGCCTTCCAGGAAAACTGGTTCCCAGCAATGCAGACCCGTGCCCTCCACGGCTGTGCCCCTTCAAACCCCTCTTGAAGCGGTGGCTGCCAGAATACGGACGACACTGGAAATAACTGTCTGCAATGTGTATCTTCCTCCAGATGGTGCAGTATCTTTGAATGTATTAACTGCACCGATTGATCAACTCCATAAACCTTTCCTACTTTTGCGAGATTTTAATACCCATAATCCCTTAGGGGGTGGCACTGGCTGAGACAGAGGTGTCGAAACTTTACTGTCTCAGTTCGAACTCTGCCTCTTAAATACTAGGGCTGCCACACATTTCAGTGTGGCTCATGGTAGTTGCTTGGCCATTGAGTTATCAATTTGCAGCCCAGGACATCTCCCATCTATCCACTGGAGATCACATGCGACCTGTGTGGTAGTGGCCA
The DNA here is from genome assembly GCF_021461385.2 of Schistocerca piceifrons. Classification (NCBI taxonomy): domain Eukaryota; kingdom Metazoa; phylum Arthropoda; class Insecta; order Orthoptera; family Acrididae; genus Schistocerca; species Schistocerca piceifrons. The sequence goes on from NC_060140.1 coordinate 878,316,820, forward strand.
CTTCCCCCATCTTTCTGTCACTGCCCTGGCGTGGGGCGCACGGATGCCTGCCCAGATGGGCTATAAACAAGGCAGACTGGGAAACTTTCACCTTAGCTGTCACTGTTGAATCTCCTCCATATGGTAACATTGATGTGATGTTTGAGCTGGTGACTACAACAATTGTTTCTGTGGCAGAAAACATGATCCCTCACTCTTTGGGGTGCCCCCCAGCGAAAGGCAGTCCCTCTGTGGTCGCCGTAAGTCGCTGAAGTAATTAAGGAGTGTCAGCAAGCTCTATAGCAGCATATGCGGCACATACCAGACCCCAACAGATGTTCCCGGCGTTAACATAAATGGCGTGTTATCTACTGACACAAACGCGATTGCCGAGCACTTTGCTCGAGTGTCTGCGCCGGAGAATTACCCTTCCTCCATTCGCACACTCAAATGGCGACTGGGAGGAACATCCTCTCATTCACTACATGCAACAGCGAATGCTATAATGCCCCATTTACAGAGTGGGAGCTTTTCAGTGCCCTTGCAGATTGCGCCGACACAGCTCCTGGGCCAGATTGGATCCGGTCAGAGATGGATCCACAGTCACGTGATTAAACATCTCTCATCTGACTACAAGCGTCATCTCCTCGTCATCTTCATCCAGATTTGGTGCGGTGGCGTCTTTCCCTCACAATGGCGGGAGAGCACCATCATTCCGGTGCTCAAACCTGGTAAAAACCCACTTGATGTGGATAGCTATCAGCTATCGGCCCATCAGCCTCACCAATGTTCTTTGTAAGCTGCTGGAACGTATCTACATCTACAACTACATGGATACTCTGCAAATCACATTTAAGTGCTGGCAGAGGGTTCATTGAACCACCTTCACAATTCTCTATTATTCCAATCTCGTATAGCGCGCGGAAAGAATGAACACCTATATCTTTCCGTACGAGCTCTTATTTCCCTTATTTTATCATGGTGATCATTCCTCCCTGTGTAGGTTAGGGTTAACAAAATATTTTCGCATTTGGAGGAGAAAGTTGGTGATTGAAATTTTGTGAGAAGATTCTGTCGCAACAAAAAACACCTTTCTTTTAGTGATGTCCAGCCCAAATTCTGTATCATTTCTGTGACATTCCCTCCCATATTTCGCGATAATACAAAACATGCTGCCTTTCTTTGAACTTTTTCGATTTACTCCATCAGTTCTATCTGGTAAGGATCCCACACTGCACAGCAGTAGTCTATAAGAGGACAGACAAGCATAGTGTAGGCAGTCTCCTTAGTAGGTCTGTTACATTGTTCTGAGTGTCGTGCCAATAAAACACAGTCTTTGGTTAGCCTTCCCCACAACATTTTCTGTATGTTCTTTCCAATTTAAGTTGTTGGTAATTGTAATATGTAGGTATCTAGTTGAATTTTCTGCTTTTAGATTAGAATGATTTTTCGTGTAACCGAAGTTTAACGAATTCCTTTCAACATTCATGTGGATGACCTCACACTTTTTGTTATTTAGGGTCAACTACCACTTTTCGCACCATTCAGATATCTTTTCTAAATCGTTTTGCAGTTTGTTTTGATCTTCTGATGACTTTGTTCGTTGATAATCGACAGCGTCATCTGCAAACAACCGAAGACAGCTGCTCAGATTGTCTACCAAATCGTTTATATAGATAAGGAACAGCAAAGGGCCTATAACATTACCTTGGGGGACGCCAGAAATCACTTCTGTTTTACTCGATTACTTTCCATCAATTACTATGAACTCTGACTTCTCTGACAGGAAATCACGAATCCAGTCGCATAACTGAGATGGTATTCCATAAGGACACAATTTTACTATGAGCCGCTTGTGTGGTACAGTGTCGAAAGCCTTCCAGAAATCCAGAAATACGGAATCGATTTGAAACCCTTGTCAATAGCTCTCAGCACTTCATGTGAATAAAGAGCTAGTTGCGTTTCACAGGAACAATGTTTTCTAAACCCATGTTGACTGTGTGTCAATAAACCATTTTCTTCGAGGTAATTCATATTGTTCGAACACAGTATATGTTCGAAAATCCTGCTGCGTATTGATGTTAATTAGAAAGGGCCTGTAATTTAGTGGATTACTCCTACTACTTTTCTTGAATATTGGTGTGACCTGCGCAACTTCCCAGTCTTCGGGTACGGATCTTTCGTCGAGTGAATGGTTGTATATGATAAGTATGGAGCTAATGCATCAGCATACTCCGAAAGGAACCTAATTGGTATACAGTATGGACCAGAAGACTTGCTTTTATTAAGTGATTTAAGTTGCTTCACTACTCTGAGGATATTTACTTCTACATTACTCATGTTGGCAGCTGTTCTCGATTCGAATTCAGGAATATTTACTTTTTCTTCTTTTGTGAAGGCATTTCGTAAGGCTGTGTTTAGTAACTCTGCTTTGGCAGCACTGTCTTCGATAGTATCTCCATTGTTATCGCGCAGAGATGATGTTGATTGTTTCTTGCCGCTAACATACTTCACATACGACCAGAATCTATTTGGATTTTCTGCCAGATTTTGAGACAGTTTCATTGTGAAAACTGTTATAAGCATCTCACATTGAAGTCTGCACTAAATTTCGAGCTTCTGTAAGATCGCCAATCTTGGGGATATTGCATCTATTCAAATTTGGCTTGTTTGTTTTGTTGTTTCTGCAACAGTGTTCTTACGCATTTTGTGTACCAAGGAGGATCAGCTCCAACGTTTGTTAATTTATTTGGTATAAATCTCTCAATTGCTGCCAATACTATTTCTTTTAATTTAAGCCACATCTGGTGTACACTTATATTATTAACTTGGAATGAGTGGAATTGTTGCTCAGGAAGGTGTCAAGTGAATTTTTATCTGCTTTTTTGAATAGGTATATTTTTCGTTTATTTTTTGAGGATTTGGGGATTACAATATTCAATCTCGCTAAGACAACCCTGTGTTCACTAATCAGCGGTTGGGTTGGGTCCTGGAGTCATGTGGCCCATCTACATCTACATCTACATCTACATCTACATCCATACTCCGCAAACCACCTCACTGTGTGTAGCGGAGGGTGCTTTGAGTACATCTATCAGTTCTCCCTTCTGTTCCAGTCTCGTATTGTTCTTGGAAAGAAAGATTGTCGGTATGCCTCTGTGTGGGCTCTAATCTCTCTGATTTTATCCTCATGGTCTCTTTGCGAGATATACGTAGGGGGGAGCAATATACTGCTTGACTCCTCGGTGAAGGTATGTTCTTGAAACCGAGCTACTGAGCAGAGTCTTCCACTGGAGTTTATCTATCATCTCTGTAACGCTTTCGCGATTACTAAATGAACCTGTAACGAAGCACGGTGCTCTCCGTTGGATCTTCTCTATATCTTCTATCAACTCTATCTGGTACGGATCCCACACCGGTGAGCAGTATTCAAGCAGTGGGCGAACAAGTGTATTGTCACCTACCTCCTTTTTTTCGGACTGCATTTCCTTATAATTCTTCCGATGAATCTGTCTGGCATTTGCGTAACTGACGATTAATTTTATGTGGTCATTCCTTTTTAAATCACTCCTAAGACCTACTCCCAGATAATTTATGGAATTAACTGCTTCCAGTTGCTGACCTGCTATGTTGTAGCTAAATGATAAAGGATCTTCCTCTCTGTGTATTCACAGCATTGTCTGCATTGAGATTCAGTTGCCATTCGCTGCACCATGCGTCAATTCATTGTAGATCCTCCTGCATTTCAGTACAATTTTCCATTGTTACACCTATTGATATGTTACAGCATCATCCACAAATAGCCTCACTGAACTTCCGATGTTATCCACAATGTCATTTATATATATTGTGAATACCAGCGGTCCTATGACACTCCCCCGCGGCACACCTGAAATCACTCTTACTTCGGAAGACTTCTCTCCGTTGAGAATGACATGCTGCATTCTGTTATCTAGGAACTCTTCAATCCAATCACACAATTGGTCTGATAGTCCATATGCTCTTACTTCGTTCATTAAACAACTGTGGGGAACGGTATCGAACGCCTTGCGGAAGTCAAGAAACACGGCATCTACCTGGGGACCTGTGTCAATGGCCCTCTGAGTCTTCTGGACGAATTGCGCAATCTGGGTTTCACACTATCATCTTTTTTGAAACTCATGCTTATTCCTATTAGAGTAGATTTCTAGTCTCCAGAAAACTCATTATACTCGAACATAGTATGTGTTCCAAAATTCTACAACTGATCGATGTTAGAGATATAGATCTATAGTTGTGCACATCTGTTCGACGTCCCTTCTTGAAAACAGGGATGACCTGTGCCCTTTTCCAATCCTTGGGACACTACGCTCTTCTAGAGACCTACGGTACACCACTATAAGAAGGGGGAGGGGTGAGCAAGTTCCTTCGCGTACTCTGTGTAAAATCGAACTGGTATCCCATCATTTCCAGCGGCCTTTCCTGTTTTGAGCGATTTTAATTATTTTTCTATCCCTCTGTCATCTATTTCGATATCTACCATTTTGTCATCTGTGCGACAATCTAGAGAAGACTTCATGTCAGGGCGGCTTACTGCCAGGGCTGCTCTATGACTGATAATCTTGTGTTCCTCGAGTCTGCCATCCGAACAGCGTTTTCCAGATGCCAACACCTGGTTGCCGTCTTTTTTGATTTACGAAAAGCGTACGACACTACCTGGCGACGTCATATCCTTACTACGTTATACGAGGGGGGTCTCTGAGCCCCACTTCTGATTTGTATCCAAAATTTCCTGTCGCTTCATACTTTCCGTGTTCCAGTTGGTGCCTCCCATAGTTCCTCCCATATCCGGGAGAATGGAGTCCCGCAGGGCTCTGTATTGAGTGTACCTCTATTTTTAGTGGTGATTAATGGTCTAGCAGCAGCTGTAGGGCTGTCCATCTCACCTTCTCCGTATGCAGATGACTTCTTCATTTCGTACTGGTGTTGCTGAGCGGCGCCTACAGGGAGCCATCCACAAGGTGCATCATGGGCTGTAGCTCAAGATTTCCAGTTCTCGGCCACAAATTCATGTGTTATGCCCTTCTGTCGGTGTCATACCGTTTATCCAGAACCAGACTGTTACCTTAATGATGATCCACTCGCTGTAGTGGAGACACTGATTCTTAGTACTCGTTTTCAACACCCTATTGACTTGGCTATCTCACCTTTGTCAGCCCTCCGCTGCCTGAGCAACACTAACTGGGATGCAGATTACTCTCCGCTGCTGCAGCTCTACAGAGCCCTTGTTCAATCCCACGTTGACTGTGGGAGTCTGGTTTATGGATCGGTGGAGGCGCCCACAGCATTGTGTTTACTGGACCCAGTGCACCACTGTGGCGTTCGCCTATCGACAGAAGATTTTAGGAAGAGTCCGGCGACCAGCGTCCTTGTGGAGGCCTGAGTCCTTCCATTGCAGGCTTGCACAACTGCTGACCAGTTACATTGCGCACATTCGTAGTTCCCCTGCACATCCAAATCACTGTCTCCTTTTCCCACCCACAGCAGTTCATCTCCCGTACTGGCAGCCCAGGTCAGGGCTTCCAATTGCAGTTGATGTCCGATCCCTTATTTCTGAACTGGAGTCCTTGCCTTTACCACCTATACTTGAGGTCCATCACAGACACCTTCATGGTGTACACATAGGCTGCGGCTTCGTCTGGACCTTTCACATGGATCTAAGGACTCAGTTAACCCCGCAGATCTCCGCTGCCAGTTCCTGTCGATTCTTGACATGTACCGAGGCCAAGCTTCGTATGTCCATGAAGGACATATTGAACAGCATTCCTTGCTCAATGGCTGCAGTGTTTTCACTGCCGAGCTGGTGGCTATATCTCGTCCTCTTGAGCATGTCCGTTCATGTCCTGGGGAGTTGTTACTTCTGTGTACTGACTCCTTGAGCAACCTGCAAGTTATTGACCACTGCTATCCTCGTCATCCTTTGGTAGCGACCATCCAGGAGTCCATCTAAGCCGTGGAATGGTCCAGTCGTTCAGTTGTGTTTGTCTGGACCCCAGGTAATGTCGGAATCCCAGGCAATGAATTTGCCGACAGGCTGTCCAAATAGGCTATGCGGAAACCTCTTATGGAGATCAGCTTCTCTGCAATTGACCTGCGTTCAGTACTGTACCGCAAGGTTTTGCAGCTTTGGGAGACGAAATGGCATAACCTCAGCACGCACAAAAAGATGCATGCCATTAAGGAGACTGCGAATGTGTGGCAGTCCTCCATGTGGGCTTCTCACAGGAACTCTGTGGTTCTCTGCCAGCTCCGCATTGGGCATGCTTGGGTGACACATGGCTAACTCCTTCGCTGTGATGACCCACCTGAGTGTTGGTGCAGTGTCCGGCTGACAGTGGCCCATATCTTGGTTAGCTGTCCTTTTTTGGCTGCCCTGCAATGCACTTTTCCGTTACAGGACTCGTTGCCATTAATTTTAGCTCACGCCGCCCCATCGGCTAATTTAGTATTACGTTTGATATATGACGGTGGGTTTTATCATTCTGTATAAGTTTTAGCATGTGTCCTTTGTTCGTTTGTGTTCTACACTCGTAATGCTTTTAGGGTGGATGTTTTAATGTGTCGCAGAGTAGCTGGCTTTTCCTTTTTATTCTCATGGTTGGCCAGCCACGGTCATCTGCTTTCTTGTTTTTACTGCTTCTACCTGTTTCTTGCTTCTGTGGTTTTCTTTTTCTGTTTTGTCCGTGGTAGTGTTGGTTGTTCTGTCGTGCTTCTGGTTCTTCCTTTCTCATGTTATTGTGCTATGTGTCTCGTGTTTCTTCTTTGCCTTGTGTAATTATTTTACCTGGAACAAGGGTCTGATGACCTCACAGTTTGGTCTCCACCCCCCCCCCCCACCCCTCCCCCCCCCCCCCCCCCCCCTTCTGCCCTCCTTTAAACCAAGCAACCAACCAATTGTGCACATTGCTGAGGGACAACATTCTCTTGTACAAACTTCTATAACTGGATTATCCTATGAATTTTTATTACTGATTTTAAAATAACTACTGTTAAGTATTTGAATACTTTTTGGTAGGGAGCACATTGCGCTCATATGGGAGCAATCTAGATGCTTGGAAAGCAATAACACACACAAACCATAAAACACTGTTTATCATTCATACCCAACAACCAAACTCGTGCACTTCAACACACACTCAGCAAATCGCATGACTTTCACAAACCTTAAAATATATGACTTTCTTCAATTCTAGTTAAAACTTGGTCTGTCTACATTCTTATTATGTTTTTTGATATTTCCTATGGCCCTTTTTCTTCCGTTAACAATTCTTGGTGAATTTTTTATGTGTATATTTATAAGCAACTGGCTATATGTTTGCTGTTCTATATTATTCTTCTAATGGCTGTATTTTCAGTTAATCTTTAAATATTTATTTATCTTTTCATGACCTATCATCATTTACTTTACGTAACAGATCCCTGGAAAACATGTATTTATTGACTTTCCAATAATTCAAACTTATTTGGTGACACAGACAACAAATTCTTTTCAGAACTTCTTATTATAATCATTGTAAATTCAATTATCTCCCCTTGCTGGTATCATCTCCTTCCCGTAACCTTTCTAAATCACCCATATCAATAAATTCAGGACAGCAGCCTTCCCTTCTTGACATGTGTAACAGTCTCCAGTGATGCAGCAGAGCAGAATGGCGCAGTGATTAGCACACTGGACTCGCATTCTGGAGGATGATGGTTCAAATTCATGTTCGGTCATCCAGGCTTTGGTTTTGCGCAATTTTCTTGCATTGTTCTAGGCAAATGCATGGATGGTTTATTTGAAAGGGTGCGGCCAGTTACCTTCCCTGTCCTTGAAACATTAGAGTGTGTGCTCCATTACCAATGACATCATTGTTGGAGTATTAAACTCTAATATTCCTTCCTTCATTCCTTCTAATGATTCAACAGTATATGATATTAACTCCCTTGTTTCTGTGGTATCGTATACTGTCTTCTCAGCTGTTACATCTGATGTCACTACTAGAAATACTTATGCCCCATCAACATTTTCTACAAAAATCAGATACATTTTTGTTTGAATTGCTCCTAGTTCCAACATTAACAACTTCATTGCCATCCACTTCATCATTAACACAAAATCACCAGTAATATCAACACAAGAGTCACCACCACACTTACCATGAGTCTTTTTGGTGGAACCATAGCTTTTTATGTCAATGAACATGCACATCACTCACTTCTAAATTTACTTTCTCACATTCATTCACATTATCTGGCTGCTGCAAACATTTATCCCCATCATTTCCTTTCAGTGGTCCCACAGCCTCAATGGCTTAAGCACTACATTTTGCCCACGTACAGAAACCACCAAAGTCTTCTTCTATGAACTTAAGTCTGCTGTCTGTTGTGCTTTTTCCGTTGATAAATATAAAGATCTTGCCAAAATTTCCCTTCTCCTGAAATTCTTTCCGTAAAAAAACATTCCCTTATATTTTGGCTGGTTTTTATCTGCTGTTGTACCTCACTTGGTCCTTGTTCCAATTCCGGTCTTGTTCAGCCCAATGTGAATCTCCAGTGGGATGCCTACTCATTTTCCATGTTTGAAACTCCATTTCTGCCTCCTTGCTGTCTTTGTCCATTGAATCTTCTGTTTTCCCTTCTGTTTCTTGGGATCCAGTTTTCTGTTACTGTCGTGCCTCCCATTATTCCATTACTTCTGCTTCAAAAAGTTTCTCTTCCTTGCTCCATGTGTCATGGCTAGAGATGGGGGGAAAAAAAACTTTTCATTTTATGGCTGCATACCATGGTTTTTTCCCCACATTCAGCGTTAATTTTGCCAAAGTTGGTGCTACTTTTGGCCACATTCAGATTTTTGAAAATTATTTAATAAATGTTCCAAATTTGTTATTATTTTTTGCCAAATTTGGGGTACAATTTTTGCCACATCTGGTGCATTTTGTTGTCAAATTATGTATTTTTTGGGACATTTGTGTTTTGCCATATTTGGTATCTTTTCTGTCAAAGTTGGTTATTTTGACCAAATACAGTGTAATTCTTTAGCCAAATTTTTTTAAAAGATTCCTTGTTGCTTTTTTGCCAGATTCAGTGCCATTTTTTTCAGTTTTTCTTTTTTCCAAGTGTGTTGTAATTTTTTTGCCAGATTTGCTGTTTTCTTACCCAATTCATTGTTACTATGTGCCACATTTAGTGCAATTTTTTGCTAAATGTAATGTAACTACTTTTTGCCAGTTCAACTATTACTTTTCCTGTTCTCCCCCCCCCCCCTCCCCACCCTCACCCCCTCCCTCTCTCTCCCAGTTCGTTTTTCCGTCGATTTATTGTTGTTATTTTCCCATAGGTGTCACTTTTTTGCCAAATTCTGTGTTGTTTTTTTTTTGCAAAATTCATTGTTCTTTTTTGCCAAATTTGATGTTTGTTTTCCAAAATTTGTTGTGGTCGTTAATTTTGCCAAATTCGGTGTATTATACCAAATTCATTCTTTTTCCAAATCCAGTGATGTTTTTTTTTCATTTTCAGTATTATTTTTGCTAATTTAAATTCTATTTTTGTCATCACATCAAAGTTTGCTACATGGGAATTGAACTGTCAGTTTAAAATTGTACTCCAACCTTGAGGAGATTAAAAGTCAAAGTGCAGTTTTAATGTTCAGTACTGTAACTTTTAGTTACAAATATGAGGAAACTGCTGTCAGAGTTCATAATATTTTTATCTGGCAAGAATTACAAAATTCACAAAATCTCATAAAAATCACCAATTTTGCATTATTTTGTGAAGAACTGCTTATTTTGCATTATCTTTTGCATTATTGTTTTCCAAAAATTTTCTTGTCGCTAGTCATGGCCTATGTTGCCCATTGTACTTTTCTTTGCTCCTTCTGAATCCGGCCTGGTCAGGCACATTTTATTTCTATCTCCATGTGTTTCCTTTTGCCAGTTCTGCTTGCACTGTCAGTCGTAAAATATGTGGCACCATCCATCCTTTCTATGTATTCTAGGACGTTACCAATGTCTTCATTTGGTGCATTAATCAAATCCCATTGAATATTATCTGGTAATGGTAGCCTCCATTGTAGAGTAAAAATATTATTAATCGGTACATCTAAAGACTGCTCTAAATGCATTAGCTTTTTAATTTATTCCCTACATACTGCTCTCGTGCTTTGTCTATCTGCTCTGTAAGGTGATCCATTCAGAAACGCATTTTGGATCCTACACCACTTCGTCTCTCCCAGTTATGTATACAGAAATCCCTCTTCAGAATACTCGTAGCTTCAAAAACTGCCACTATTCTGATCACCCATGATAAAGCTTCACCTTCTAATAAAAAAATTTGCAAATTTAATTTTATCTCTATCACTAGTCCCATTTAGAAACCTATCCTAACATTCTAAACAAATCTATAGCATGAAACTCCCAGCACTGTTTCAAATTTTCACTCACGAATTGCTAATAAAAGGCATCACAAAAGCACAATTTATGGTTCTTCCTTTCTCTGGGTTTAAGTATTTTCTCTTCATATAATTTGTGTGTGTGTGTGTGTGTGTGGGGGGGGGTGCGCTTTATTAGTCTCTGCTGTTGATACTCATTTATTTACAGCTAACACTTTTTGCTTTACTTCTGACGAGTTCAACTGCACTTGGTTAATGGATTTTACTATTACTAGTTGACTCGCATCTACATTAGTTAAAATTTGTGCAATACTGCTTTTGAAATCGTGTTTGAGCCTTTCTTCCAATATACAACATTCTGGTCCCAACTTATGATCTACTCTATAGATCTCGTCCCTAACTATGCCATTCAACCTTACACATTCCCTTGACATCCTTTCTATATCCAACTTCAGTTTGTTTTCAACATGGGATCATTTTGCTTAACCCCAATCACTTGGCCGTTCAATTTAGGTATAGCTTCCAGTATTAAATTTACTGTATCCACTGCCATTTTATGGGTACTAGATTGAGCAACTTCAGTGTCATTTCCTGAAGATTCACCATCACTGGCAACTAACTGTGTTACAGCAAATACTACTGAAATTATTAATTTTTATACATTTTATGGACCCAACGCGTCTTAAATCCTCTGCTGCTGCTGCTGCTGCTGCTGCTGCTGCCGCCGCCGCCGCCGCCAAGCGGCTGATGTTGCCGCTCTCTGTTTTCCATTTCGTGGTGTGGATTGCTGTAGCCCACTGGGTTTCCCGCAGCCTGGCATGAATGGCGGTGGCGGCGGCGGCGGCAGCGGCTGCTGCTGCTGCTGCAGCTCAGTGGCACTGCTTGCTTATGCAGGCTGTTTACCTCAGCCAAACTTACTGTGACCATTGATGTTCCATGGTTTTCCTTCCTAAGTTGTTAAGGCTTCATAATGACTGCTTTGAATTGATTGTCATTTGTGCCTTGTTCTAACTTTATCTAAATCGTGATTCTGGGTTTGCTTGCGATTTTGTCAGACAAATCCCGAGCAGGCTTCCATATCGTGAACTTCCTGTACAGTTTTTAAAATAATAATGGTTAAATACTTGTTGTGATAGATTGAATAATAAGTGAACGCAGTTTTTCAGAGCAACACTGTTGAACAAATGCTTCAAGCTCTTGTTGTGTCAGATATGTCAATCTGGAGCGTTCAGTGACTTCCTCTGTCATCATTGTCAGGAGATATTTCAGTAGGTCAACTTAATTACCTAATGACTGAAATATCTCCAGACAGTGATGGCGAAGGAAGGTGTCAAAAGCTTGAGTCTGACAAATCTGATTTGGCAAGAACCTGGTAAAGCATTTATTCAGGTTGGATAAAGGTTTGGTTTGTACTCGGCACACATTGGGTAGTCCCATACTATACAAACATGTTGTATTCACAGCTGAAAACGGCAGAATTACTGCTCCTTGCTCTCAGAGCTCCTTTCTAATGTCACATCTGCCAACAACAGAGGGTGCATTCACTACACAATCGCAACTTAAAATATATATTTGACTACATACGAGGTGTGATCAAAAAGTAGGCTAATGGGAATTTTTGTATTTCCTTAAGAATGTTAATCACCATCACCACTACCACCACCTGTTTCTTTTTGATCACACCCCGTATGTAACTACTTATTATATTTAAGTGGAGGCTATGACTCATATTGTCAAAACTCCCAAAATGACACCAGAAATATTGTTCTGAGAGGAAGTATCATAAAAAGTAAGGAATGCCAATGGAAATCTCGCTGATACAATATCGGAGAATGTTATCTCTTTGAGGACTATCGTACATCTCAAGCTCAAAAAAGAGATTTGTTAAATGCTAATTGTGGACTTCCAGATGTTTAGCATATTGTATGTAAAATGGAAACAACAAATCAACTGAATACTCTGAAACATGACAGTAATCAGTCACACTGAGTAAACCTGAGAGAGCATTTCTGTTAAATGTTGTTTATATGGAAAAGCTTGTTGTATAGTATAGTGAATTAAAAAAGGCTTTATAGATGATCAGAATATTGTTGGCGGAATATCTCGTCAACACACTTCGAAGCAATTAAGAAAGCGTCGTATGTAATAACTTGTTTGAAAATTATTCACCATTCACTTTTTTTCTTACAAGCTTAATGTTGGCTCATCCCAAGATCAACTAGTGACTTGAAGGTTTGCATATGTGGGTGAGCCTAATACAGTGGCACATGACACAGAGATTGCTGATCAGCAGTTATTTCACATAACATGCATTTACGTCTTCAGCACATAAATTACTTGGAATATTATGTGTAAGATGAGTCACTCTGCTACAGGAAATGGTGCCAGCTTAAGATCTAATGTTTCCTCCATTGTCCAGCATTTATCACCATTTAAGGGGCACTTGTAACTTACAAAACACTTGAGAGAAGGAAAGTTGCTACTCACCATATAGTGGAGATGCTGAGCCGCGATAGGCTCAATAAAAATATTCATACAGTAGTAGCTTTCGGCCATTAAAGCCTTTGTCAGCAGTAGACACACACACACACACACACACACACACACACACACACAAGCGCAACTTGCACATGTGTCTGCAGTCTTAGAGAGCTGAAACTACACTGCGAGCAGCAACACCCATGCAGGATGGGAGTGGCGACTGGGTGGGGGTAAGGAGAAGGCTGGGAGGGGAGAGGGAGGGATAGTATGGTGGGAGATTCGGACAGTGAAGTGTTGCAGTTTATATGGAGGGTAGGAGAGAAGGTGCGGAGGGGGTAGGGGGTAAGTAGCGGAAAAGAGAGGAATAAAAATAAAAGAAATTAAGACTGACTGTGGCCGTGAAATGACGGCTGTGTAGTGCTGGAACGGGAACAGGGAGGGAGCTGGATGGGTGAGGACAGTGACTAACAAAGGTTGAGGCCAGGAGGGTTATGGGAGCATAGGATGTATTGCAGGGAAAGTTCCCACCTGTGCAGACCAGAAAAGCTGGTGTTGGTGGGAAGCATCCATATGGCACAGGCTCTGAAACCGGTCATTGAGATGAGGGGTATCATGTTTGGCAGTGTGTTCAGCTGCAGGGTGGTCCACTTGCTTTTTGGCCACAGTTTGTTGGTGGCCATTCATGTGAACAGTCAGCTTGTTGGTTGTTATGCCTACATAGAATACAGAACAGTGGTTGCAGCTGAGCTTGTAGATCACATGACTGGTTTCACAGGTAGCCAGCCCTGCCTTTGATGTGATAGGTAATGTTAGTGACCGGACTGGAGTAGGTGGTGGTAGGATGTATGGGACAGGTCTTGCATCTAGGTCAACTACAGGGGTATGAGCCATGAAGTATGGTAAGGGATTGGGAACAGGGGTCGTGTAAGGATGGATGAGTGTATTGTATAGGTTCAGTGGACGGTGGAATACCACAGTAGGAGGGGTGGGAAGGATAGTGGGCAGGACATTTCTCATTTCAGGGCACGACGAGAGGTAATCTAAACCCTGGCGGAGAATGTAATTTAGTTGCTCCAGTCCCAGATGGTACTGAGTTACGAGGGGAATGCTGCTCTGTGGCCGGACTGTGGGACTTTGGGAGGTGGTGGGAGACTGGAAAGATAAGGCACGGGAGATTTGTTTTTGTACAAGGATGGGAGGATGATTACGGTCAGTGAAGGCTTCAGTGAGACCCTCGTCACTGCAGATGCGACGGCCACAGGGGGCTAGGCTGTACGGAAGGGACTTCTTGGTATGAAACGGGTGGCAGCTGTTGAAGTGGAGGTATTGCTGGTGCTTAGTAGGTTTGATATAGACGGAGGTACTGATGTAGCCATCTCTGAGGTAGAGGTCAACATCTAGGAAGGTAGCTTGTTGCGTTGAGTAGGACCAGGTGAAGCAAGTTGGGGAGATGTTGTTGAGCTCCTGGAGGAATGTGGAAAAGGTGTCCTCAGCTTCCATCCAGATAGCAAAGATGTCATCAATGAATCTGAACCAGGTGATGGGTTTAGGATTCTGGGCTTTTAGGAAGGGTTCCTGTAGATGGCCCATGAATAGGTTAGCATAGGATGGTGCCATGCGGGTGCTCGTAGCCGTACCACAGATTTATTTGTAGGTAATGCCTTCAAAGGAGAAGTAATTGTGGGTGAGGATATAGTTGGTCATGGAGAGTAGGAAGGAGGTTGTTGGTTTGGAATCCATAGGGTGTCTGGAAAGGTAGTGTTTGATAGCAGTAAGGCCATGGGCATCAGGAATGTTAGTGTACAGGGAGGTGGCATCAACAGTGACGAGCAGGGCACCATGTGGTAGAGGGAGAGGAACTGTGGAAAGTTGGTCGAGGAAATGGTTGGTATCTTTTATATAGGACGATAGGTTCCGGGTAATAGGTTGAACCTGTTGGTCTACGAGAGCAGAGATTCTATCAGTGGGGGCACAGTAACCAGCCACAATGGGGTGTCCTGGATGGTTGGGTTTATGGACTTTAGGAAGCATGTGGAAGGTGGGAGTGCGGGGAGTGGTAGGGGTAAGTAGAGAGATGGACTCTAGGCAGAGATTCTGGGATGGGCCTAAGGATTCAAGTAGTGACTGGAGATCCTGCTGGAATGGGATGACTGTGGCATGGTTTTTAGGTGGAAGTATCTGACAGCTGACGGAGTCCTTCTGCCACGTAATCCTTGTGGTTCAAAACTATGGTGGTGGAGCCTTTGTCTGAAGGTAGGATTATAAGATCAGGATCAGTTTTTATGTGGTGGACTGCGGTTCTTTCTGCGGATGTAATGTTAGTATGCATGTTGAGGAATTTGGGGAATGATGGTGAGGCAAGGTTCAAAAATAAGAAATTCTGGAAAGTTAACAGGATGTGGTTTGGAGGCAGTGAGGGTGGATCACGGTTGGATGGAGGAGTGAACTGAGTTAGGCAAGGTTCAGTGTTGGTCTTTGGTCGAGTCTGATTGGTCGGCTTGGTGACGAAAAAGTGTTTCCACTGTAGGGACCGGGAGAAGGAGAGAAGGTCTTTAACTAGTCCTGCATGGTTGAATTTGGGAGTGGGGCATAACGTGAGGTCTTTGGGAAGGACTGATATTTCTGTGGGATTAAGGCTTCTTGAGGAAAGGTTCATGACTGTGTTGCAGATCTGTTTAGGATTTGAGTTCTGTGTGGTGTTGGGAGTGAGTTTTGGAGGGTGGGGTAAGTGTAGTAGGTCTGCGAGACAAAGTTTGTCAGCTATGAGGGGGCGTGGGGGAGTTTTGAAGGTTGTTGTGGAAGTGGTGGACAGTGATACTCCGAGGCGGGAGTAGGAAGTGAGCAGGATGGAGAGCTTTTTGAGGTGGTGTTGTGCATGTTGCTCAAGTTCCTGCAGGTCGACAGTTTCAATGTGTGTTACGGGTTACAGGAATCTGGGATTACATAGCAGCAGAATTTTGCGGATGGAGAGTAGGCACTGCAAGGAGGATTGGGCTTGGTTGATATGGTTTTGCAGGACTATGTTGGTGAGGACTAAGGATTGGCGGAATCTGAACATGTGGGTGTCATTGTGGAAGGAGGGGTGGCAAACAGAGATGGGTAATTTTATGGTAAGGCCATTAGGGGGGATTTCACGAGCCAAGCAGCAACACAGGAACAGTATGTGGGACTGGGATGTGGCTAGGGATGAGGAAACTGTTCTGTATTGATGCAGATGGAAGGAGCAAGGATCCATGGTGGTGCAAAAATGCGAAAAAATACGTAAAAAAGTAGAATTACGTACGAAAAATTACGCAAAAATACACCCAAATACGTGTGAAAAGTACGAAATAGATGCACAGGGAGAAGAAAAGAGATGGAATCTGAGGAAGACAATGATAGTGGAAGGTGAAAACGCACTTAAGTTGGTGAGAAGTCACAAAGGTCAAAGTAGAGAATAACTAATCATTAATAAATATATTACTGTGGGTAGCAGGTTTGAGGGCGGATAAGCGTAGATGTGAGTGGATGATGGATGAGGTGGATTAAGTGGATGCGAACTGGGATAGAACGGAGAAAGTGTGGGGGTGGGGAGGGGTACGTAGTTAGAGATGTAAGATTGTGTGGCACAGGAAAAGTGTTGGAGATAACACGCAAAAAATACAGTAACTGACGCAGGGAACGTGATCAGTTTGAAGGTATAGGCCTAATTATATCGGTGGGAGTAATGTGGGACATAAGATGCTGCACCAACAATCAGCATGTTCTTGATGCCTTCTGTTGCGTGCAGCAGAGTCCGTTGATACAGTAGTCATAAGTAGTGTGTGCAGTGCAGTTCAGTAAGGCAACAAGAGAAACACAGGAAAGAAAAGAAAGAGGGATGGACATTGAGTATAGAGACGCAAAAGAAAGCAGTTACAAAGGAAAACCGCACAGGGTTAGGATCGAAGAAAAGCCGTCAGGCAAAAAACAAACAGTGGAAAATCTAGGATGGAACGTAACAATACGAGAAAAGGAAAGTTGCTGCTCACCATATGGCAGAGATGCTGAGCCGCAATAGGCACAATAAAAAGCTAAACACAATTATAGCTTTCGTCCAGTAAGGTCTTTGTCAGCAGTACACACACACACACACACACACACACACACACACACACACGCAAGCGCAACTTGCACACGCATCTGCAGTCTCAGAGAGCCGAAACTACACTGCGAGCAACAGCACCCGTGCATGATTGGAGTGGTGACTGGGTGGGGGTAAGGAGGAGGCTGGGGCGGGGAGGGGGAGGGGTATCATGATGGGAGTGGTGGACAGTGAAGTGTTGCATTTAGACGGAGGGTAGGAGAGAAGGTGTGAGGGGGTAGGAGGTAAGTAGCGGAAAGGAGAGAAATAAAAATAAAAGAATTTAAAAGAATGGGTGTGGTGGTGAAATGATGGCTGTGTAGTGCTGGATGGGAACAGGGTGGGGGCTGGATGGGTGAGAACAGTGACCAAAGAAGGATGAGGCCAGGAGTGTTATGGGAATGTAGGATGTATTGCAGGGGAAGTTCCCACCTGCGCAACTCAGAAAAACTGGTGTTGGTGGGAAGGATCCATATGGCACAAGCTGTGAAGCACTCATTGAGATGAGGGGTATCATGTTTGGCAGTGTGTTCTGCTACAGGGTGGTCCACTTGTTTTTTGGCCACAGTTTGTCAGTGGCCATTCATGCAGACAGCTGGTTGGTTGTCATGCCTACGTAGAATGCAGAACAGTGGTTGCAGCTTAGCTTGTAGATCACATGACTGGTTTCACAGGTAGCCCTGCCTTTTATGGGATAGGCGATGATAGTGACCGGACTGGAGTAGGTGGTGGTAGGATGTATGGGACAGGTCTTGCATCTAGGTCTATTACAGGGGTATGAGCCATGAAGTACGGTAAGGGATTGGGAGCAGGGGTCATGTATGGATGGATGAGTATATTGTGTAGGTTCAGTGGACGGTGGAATACTACAGTAGGAGGGGTGGGAAGGATAGTGGGTGGGACATTTCTCATTTCAGGGCATGACGAGAGGTAATCTAAACCCTGGCAAAGAATGTAATTTAGTTGCTCCAGTTCCGGATGGTACTGAGTTACGAGGGGAATGCTCCTCTGTGCGGGACTGTGGGACTTTGGGAGGTGGTGGGACACTGGAAAGATAAGGCACGAGAGGTTTGTTTTTGTACAAGGATGGGAGGATGATTACGGTCAGTGAAGGCTTCAGTGAGACCTTCGGTATATTTAGAGAGGGACTCCTCGTCACTGCAGATGCGACGACCACAGGTGGCTAGGCTGTACGGAAGAGACTTCTGGGTATGGAACGGGTGGCAGCTGTCGAAATGGAGGTATTGCTGGTGGTTAGTAGGTTTGATATGGATGGAGGTACTGATGTAGCCATCTATGAGGTGGAGGTCAACATCTAGGAAGATGGCTTGTTGGGTTGACTAGGACCAGGTGAAGCAAATGGGGGAGAAGTTGTTGAGGTTCTGGAGGAATGTGAATAAGGTGTCCTCATTTTCAATCCAGATAGCAAAGATGTCATCAATGAATCTGAACCAGGTAAGGGGACTAGCATTCTGGGTTTTTAGGAAGGATTCCTCTAGGTGGCCCATGAATAGGTTAGCATCTTATGTCCCACATTACTCCCGCCAATAGAATTAAGCCTATCCTTTCAAACTGATAACTCTCCCTGTGTCAGTTCGCGAATTTTTGCGTGTTATCTTCCGCACTTTTCCAGTGCCACATGAACTTGCATCTCTAACTACGAACCTCTCCCCAACCTCCCACACTGTCTCTGTTCTATCCCTGTTTGCCGTCACTAAATCCACCTCATCCAGTCACATTTGCCGTCCCCCTTCTCTACGTTTATTCGCCCTCAAACCTGCTACCCGTAGTAATATATTGATTAATGATTAGTTATTCTCTACTTTGACCTTTGTGACTCCTCACCAATTTTAGAGAGTTTTTGCCTTCCACTATCATTTTCTTCTTTTCTTCCCCCCTGTGCATCCATTTTGTACTTTTCATACGTATTTGGGTGTGTTTTTGCATAATTTTTTGGATGTAATTCTACTTTCTTACATATTTTTTCGCATTTTTGCACCACCAAGGATCCTTGCTCCTTCCATCTGCATCCAAACAGAACAGTTTCCTTATCCCTAGCCAGATCCCAGTCCCACATACTGTTCCTGTGTTGTTGCTTGGCTCATGAAATCCCCCCTAATGGCCTTACCATCAAATTACCCATCTCTGTTTGCCATCTCTCCTTCCACAATGACCTCCACCTGTTCAGATTCCTCCAATCCTTAGCCCTCACCAACATAGTCCTGCAAAACCATATCAGCCAAGCCCAATCCTCCTTGCAGTGCCTACTCGCCATCCGCAAAATTCTGCTGCTATGTAATCCCAGATTCTTGGAACCCATAACTCACATGGAAACTCTTGCCCTGCAGGAACTTGAGCCACATGCACACCACCACCTCAAAAAGCTCTCCATCCTTCTCACTTCCTACTCCCACCACAGAGCACCACTGTCCACCACTACATCAACAACCTCCAAACCTCCCCCAACACCCCCTCATAGCTGACAAACCTTGTCTCGCAGACCTACTACACTTACCCCACCCTCCGAAACTCCCTCCCAACACCACACAGAACTCAAATCCTAAACAGACCTGCAACACAGTCATGAACCCTTCCTCCAGAAGCCTTAATCCCACAGAAATATCAGTCCTTTCCAAAGACCTCACCTTTTCCCCCACTCTCAAATTCAACCATGCAGGACTAGTTAAAGACCTTCTCTCCTTCTCCCAGTCCCTCTAGTGGAAACACTTTTTCGCAACCAAGCCGACCAATCAGACTCAACCAAAGACCAACACTGAACCTTGCCTAACTCAGTTCACTCCTCCATCCAACCGTGATCCACCCCCACTGCCTCCAAACCACATCCTGTTAACTTTCCAGAATTTCTTATTTTTGAACCTTGCGTCACCATCACTCTCCAAATTCCTCAACATGCCTACTAACATTACATCCACAGAAAGAACCGCAGTCCACCACATAAAAACTGATCCTGATCTTATAATCCTACCTTCAGACAAAGGCTCCACCACCATAGTTTTGAACCACAAGGATTACGTGGCAGAAGGACTCCGTCAGCCGTCAGATACCACAGTCATCCCATTCCAGCAATCCAGCAGGATCTCCAGTCACTACTTGAATCCTTAGGCCCATCCCAGAATCTCTGCCTAGAGTCCATCTCTCTACTTACCCCTACCACTCCCCGCACTCCCACCTTCCACATGCTTCCTAAAGTCCATAAACCCAACCATCCAGGACACCCCATTGTGGCCGGTTACTGTGCCCCCACTGATAGAATCTCTGCTCTCGTAGACCAACAGGTTCAACGTATTACCCGGAACCTATCGTCCTATATAAAAGATACCAACCATTTCCTCGACCAACTCTCCACAGTTCCTCTCCGTTTACCACATGCCCTGCTCATCACTGTTGATGCCACCTCCCTGTACACTAACATTCCTGATGCCCATTGCGTTACTGCTATCGAACACTACCTTTCCAGATGCCCTATGGATTCAAAACCAACAACCTCCTTCCTAGACTCCATGACCAACTATATCCTCACCCACAATTACTTCTCCTTTGAAGGCATTACCTACAAATAAATCTGTGGTACAGCTACGGGCACCCGCATGGCACCATCCTATGCTAACCTATTCCTGGGCCATCTAGAGGAATCCTTGCTAACAGCCCAGAATCCTAAACCCATCACCTGGTTCAGATTCATTGATGACATCTTTGCTATCTGGATTGAAGCTGAGGACACCTTATTCACATTCCTCCAGAACCTCAACAACTTCTCCCACATTTGCTTCACCTGGTCGTAGTTAACCCAACAAGCCAGCTTCCTAGATGTTGAACTCTGCCGCAGAGGTGGCTACATCAGTACCTCCATGCATATCAAACCTACTAACCACAAGCAATACCTCTATTTCTACAGCTGCCACTCGTTTCGTACCAAGAAGTCTCTTCCGTACAGCCTAGCCACCTGTGGTCGTCGCATCTGCAGTGACGAGAAGTCCCTCTCTAAATATACTGAGGGTCTTACTGAAGGCTTCACTGACCGTAATCATCCTCCCATCCTTGTACAAAAACAAATCTCCCGTGCCTTATCTTTCCAGTCTTCCAACACCTCCCAAAGTCCCACAGTCCGGCCACAGAGGAGCATTCCCCTCGTAACTCAGTACCATCCAGGACTGGAGCAACTAAATTACATTCTCTGCCAGGGTTTAGATTACCTCTCGTCGTGCCCTGAAATGAGAAATGTCCCACCCACTATCCTTCCCACCCCTCCTACTGTGGTATTCCACCATCCACTGAACCTACACAATATACTCATCCATCCTTACACAACCCCTGCTCCCAATCCCTTACTTTATGGCCCATACCCCCGTAATAGACCTAGATGCAAGACCTGTCTCATACATCCTCCTACCACCACCTACTCCAGTCCGGTCACTAACATTACCTATCACATCAAAGGCAGGGCTACCTGTGAAACCAGTCATGTGATCTACAAGCTAAGCTGCAACCACTGTTCTGTATTCTATGTAGGCATGACAACCAACCAGCTGTCTGTCTGCATGAATGGCCACTGACAAACTGTGGCCGAAAAACAAGTGGACCACCCTGTAGCTGAACATGCTACCAAACATGATACCCCTCATCTCAATGAGTGCTTTACAGCCTGTGCCATATTTATCCTTCCCACCAACACCAGTTCTTCTGAATTGCGCAGGTGGGAACTTCTCCTGCAATACATCCTACGTTCCCATAACACTCCTGGCCTCAACCTTCGGTAATCACTGTCCTCACCCGTCCAGCCCCCACCCTGTTTCCATCCAGCACTACACAGCCTTCATTTCACCACCACACCCAGTCTTTTAATTTCATTTATTTTTATTTCTCTTCTTTCCACCACTTACCCCCTCCCCCCTCCGCACCTTCTCTCCAACCCTTCGTCTAAACTGCAATACTTCACTGTCTACCACCCCCACCATACTATCCCTCCCCACCCCAGCCTCCTCCTTACCTCCACCCAGTTGCCACTCCCATCATGCACGGGTGTTGCTGCTCGCAGTGTAGTTTCAGCTCTCTAAGACTTTCAGATGAATGTAATAATTCCAATTGTTAAGATAGCAGTTGTTGACTTGTGTGAATATTACCGAACTGTCAGTTTAATAAGTCATGGTTGCAGGATACTGACATTAACTATTTACAGAAGAATGAAAAATCTGGTGTAGAATCTGTTTTTTTTGGAGAAATTTAGGAACATTACAGTAATCAAAGAGTATGAAAAGAAAACAGTGGTAGAGGAAGGAGTGAGATGGGGTTGTAGCTTATCCTTGATGTTATTCACTCTGTGAATTAAGCAAGTTGTAAAAGAGCCCAAAGAAAATTTTGGAGAAGTCATCAAAGTTCAGGGAGAAGAAATAAAAACTTTGAAATTTGCTTATGACCGAGTAATTCTGTCAGGGACAGAAAATTATTTGGAAGAGTAGGTCATTGGAATGGATACTATCTCGAAAAGGAGGATTGGCAAAAGCCGCGCAAGTATGATGGAATGTAGTCGAAGTAACCCTTTGACTGCTACAGATGTGCTCTTTACATTCCATGTTGAACGTTGCTTTGTTTTCACTGTACAGCTCAGCTAATGCTGCTATTTGTGCTTAGAGACTATGCTGAGGTCATTATGAAATACTTATCATCTGGATTTAAGAAAACTGTTTAGTGAAAAAAATTGATTTTTGCACATTTTTCAGTCTGATATCTTTGTTCGATAAAGAACTGAGTATATTTTCTTTATTCATAATAATTAGTGTGTGTGCTGCATCACATTAAGTACAGTGAAATTTTAGAGTGTTTGCAGAGGTAAAAATGCATTGCGTAAACTTTATGTATGGTCAATATTAGTCCACAAGTTACTGTTTATGAAATAAGATATTGAAATTTAATTTAAAACTGAGAGCAGAATGGTCTCACTTCATTCTTGAGTTACTGGTTTTTTATATCCAGCAGACGCTCTCATGCTACACGTCCTATTCTGTCCTTACACATTGAGGATACTGTATTCATAACAGTTGTCATATGTTATAAATTGTCAGAGATACTGATATGATGTTTATTGTGAAAGACCGCATACAAATGGGCACAATAGTTATATGATAAGACTCTAAACTTATTTATTCACCGTGATATGGAAGTACCTCATCCACAGCTGTGAGAGGTCGGCAGAATGGGGCCCTTAAACACATCAATAGCACTTAAGGGTAACCTAGGGGCTATGTTTAAACATGTCCTCAGAACTTGAGGAGCGGCGGAGGCTGACAGGTTATCTTGTCGACAGTAGGTAATGAGTTAAATCACGTGATGCTGAGAGAGTTATTTTAAGAAATGAAACACTAAAAGTGATACATGAGTTATGCTATTTGGACTCAAATTAACTAATAATGGGTGAAGTAAAGAGAACATAAACTGTAGATTGCCAATTCCAAAAAAAGTCTTTCTGAGGAAGAGAAATTTAACATTATATATGAATTCAAGTGTTAGGAAATATTTTCTGAAGTTA
Organism: Schistocerca piceifrons; assembly: GCF_021461385.2. Lineage (NCBI taxonomy): Eukaryota > Metazoa > Arthropoda > Insecta > Orthoptera > Acrididae > Schistocerca > Schistocerca piceifrons. Next base: position 878,340,334 of record NC_060140.1, read on the forward strand.
TTTGTCTGAAAGGTAGCCTTGTATGTGGAAGTGAAACATGGATGATATGCAGTTTCAGCAAGAAGAGAATAAAAGCTTTTGAAATTCAGTGGTACAGGAGAATGCTGAAGAGTATATGGTTAAATCACTTAATTAGTTAATGAAGTGATCAGTTGATACGATGTATTCTGAGACAGCTAGGATTCATAAATTTGGAATTGGAGGGATGTGTGGCCAGTAAAAATTGTAATGGGAAACGAAGAGATGAATACAGTAAGAACTTCCAAATGGATGCAGATTACAGTAGTTGATTTGGAAATGAAGAGGATTGCACAGGATAGATTAGTGTGGAGAGCTGCATCAAACCAGTCTTTGTATTGAAGAGCACAATATCATCCTCATTGGTTTTAGACAGGGATACTCACTGGGTACTCCCCTTTTATTACATTGGATTCTAATTCCATTGTATTGCAGGAAATTTACAACTCTAGTTTGTTTTTTGAGATTACTGCAATCAACTGCCTTTTGTTTTGTTCTTCAATTTTTATTATTGATTTCATAATGTGAATAATTCTCGCCACACTCGGTGCTTAAAAGTTTTGTGTATACATCTTGCCACAACCACACAACTCCCACACTGCTGCAGACAATCAATAAATATGTCCCATCTGATGATAAATTGCTAGGCAGTTTGAAACCAGTAATGTGATACTAAAAATTGAAAAATAAAGCAAAAGCTGACTGGTTGCAGTAATGTCAAGAAATTCTAGTTTGTGCCTAAGTTATGCTAGCACTTGATCTATAGTTATTGTATTTCCTCAAACTCCCCATTGTGTTTAATTTGATGGTATTCAGTTACACATCCAAAAAAGTTGCAAAATGATGATGTATTTTAAAACTTGTAGAAGCAACTGTGATGTGGATGATTTTCTGTTTTGTTCAGTCTGAAATTATTTAGGGACACGACATCTAAATGTTTCGTAGGTTATGGTATTATCCTCTTATCAAAATTTTAATCTATGAAAAATTGGATTTATGACATTTTATTTAAGTTTAAATGATACAGGTACTCAAGAAATGATAAAGTGCAGATAACAATCAATCATAGTCACTGCCACACACCTTAAAAATTTAATCTTCACATCCACTTTTCTCATGTATGATCTGTTTACTTTCCCATAATTCTGCCATATGGTACTGCTTGGGTACTGCCATTACCCTATAAAACATGATTTGTGAGCATTTGTGGATTTTTCTGGTCAAGGTCCTGTTAATTGTCTAACACATTCTCTGAGATTTATGTTTTTATGTTTATCGCCATTCTCTCACAGTAAGATAATGTATTCCCTAAGTGACCTGTATTGCGTACCTCTTCAAAAATAAAATAAAATAAAAATTATGTGTATCTTGCTTTTTTTCTAGATTCCATCAGCTTGGAAAAACCCAAGTGGTGATTATCATATAGGAATTAAAAATGCTTTCGATCTGTATCCTTCCAAACTAAGAGAACGGATAGAGAAAGAGCGGAAAGAAAATCTTTGGGATCACGGACATAAGGCTGCTGTGTCAAAAGCAACAAGGGAACTACAGGTATTGTTTTTTTTCCATGTTCATTGATAATCTAGAGTGAAGCACAGAGAAATGTTGGACCTCTAATGAAATTATTTATTGTTATGGACACTTCTAGGAATTTGAAGCAAAAAATACATCAAATTTATCTACAGCAGATAAATTGCAGAAAGAGGACTTTGAAGCAAGGGTGGATGTATTGACGTCACTTGATAAAAAATACAATGATGTTGGTCCAGCTTATGATTGCATTGTTTTCCATGATGGTGAAATGTGGAGGTGAGTATTTGCTCGTCCTAAGAATCGTGCTACATTATTTTTGTTTAATTGAGAGGACAGTTTCAATAGTAAATTGTGTAGGGAAATGAATGACATGGAATGAAGACTACTTGGACAATGCATATTAATATTTAGCATCGTGGAATGTATTTCCTACTATTAAAATATTTTTCGTACAAGAAAAAGATTATAGAAGCACGCTAATGCATACGCATTGCCATCACAGGATACTGTTACTTAACCTTAGATTTCCAGAAACTTTCATTTCTTGTAATGGCATGGTATTAGTTTGACAATGATTTTGATTATTTTTGTTTATTTTCAGTGCTCAGAGCAGCTGATATTATATAAGAACAAGCAGTTTTTGTTATTTTGTTCATGTTTACATTATTTATTCCTTGAGATGCGGAATCATAGTTTCCATTTGATTGTATACATTCGACGTAGACAGTTATTTCCACTGGGAACTGTGGGCATAATCCGTATCACTTCAGGCAAAGGGATTACCTTCATAGTCTCGGATGTTATTGAATTTAGCATATGTTAAAATTCAGGAGGAAGTAAGAAACACGTATTTTTTTGTTTTCTCCAAAAAAATTCCTGTCCCAAGATGCAGGCCCCAAAGGTGAGACTGCAAACACCATTTTGAAGATGCGAATTTTGGAAAATTTTTAAAAATGCTGTATCTCTGCAACAGTTCTAGATATTTTGTTAGAATTTTTTTTTTATTTGAAAGATAATTGCTTTATGATTACAATGGTATCCTCCGTTTGGAGGTATCTGTCAAATTTCTTTTACTGTTGCCTTTTGATTTTTTATAATCTACAGAAAGAATTTCTTTTTCAAAAATGCAAATCCAGAAAATTTAGATTTTTTTTCTGTTTATTAGTACCATGTAGTACTATATTCTCTGTAAAGGAGAGCTTCCGCTTTATAATCTACAGAAAGAATTTCTTTTTCAAAAATGCAAATCCAGAAAATTTAGATTTTTTTCTGTTTATTAGTACCATGTAGTACTATATTCTCTGTAAAGGAGAGCTTCCGCTTTTAAGTTGGACAGGTTTTCTTTTTAAAAACAATTTTTTTAAACTTTCAGCAGTAATGTATGTCTTCACTGAAGTTGTTTCTTACTAATTTCTTTGTTACAGTGGTTATTTCTATTGTCCCTTATCACTTTACTAGCGAGGTAGCGCAGTGGTTAGTACACTGGACTCACATATGTGAGGACAAAGTTTCAAACCTGTCTCCGGCCATCCTGATTTAGGTTTTCCGTGATTTCCCTCAGTCATTTCAGGCAAATGCCAGGATGGTTCCTTTCAAAGGGCACAACTGATTTGCTTCCCCATCCTTCCCAAATCCGAACTTGTGCTTCGTCTCTAATGACCTCGTTGTCAGCAGGATGTTAAATACTTATCTCCTCCTCCTCCTCCTGCTGCTGACACTTTCTTTGTTGCAGTTACTTCTTTTCACTTTCATTGTTACAGATATTTCTTACACTTCTTTGTAGTTTCTTGTCAGTTTCTTTGTCATGGTTGTTCTTCATTGTAGGTTTCTGTATTCTAGTTGTTGAGTACTATTTTGTTTACTGAAGAGGCTTCTAAGAAATAACTCACCATCCAGTGAGTTTTGTGTTTTCGTAAGGAATTTGCCAGTTGACATAGTCGCAGTGCTTTTTGTGAAAAGGACTGTTTGAAATGTCTTCTGACTGGGGCAACAGGAGAGTGAAGGGTGCTGACTATTTGCATTCCCTTCAGAGTGATACATAAAACAAACAAAAAACACTTTGTTCAGGTTTTTTTTTGTTCTGAATGTTTTGACAGAATAACAGCAATGATAGTACCTGAACTACCGTATTTACTCAAATCTAAGCCGCACTTTTTTCCGGTTTTTGTAATCCAAAAAACTGCCTGCGGCTTAGAATCGAGTTCAAAGTAAGTGGAAGTTCTGAAAAATGTTGGTAGATGCCGCCACAACTAACGTCTGCCATCGAATATATGTAGTGCTACACAGGCATTCTTTGCAGGCACAAAGATGAATACTGGCGCCAAAACCTCTGTGTCAGTAAATAAGGTAGAAGAAAAGCTTTTTTCCTCCACCCCGAGTTTCATCCACTGCATTTTCATATATTATCTAACGAAATAAATAGAAATTCCGTATTGTTCATCTTCGAATGTAGCAGCCTTTCAAATATTCGTAGCAACAAAAATAAATTTTACACAAAAATACCAACAATGCACAAGGCTTTAGGATTGTTGCACGAATTGATGTGCTGGGGCTCATTAAGATTTCACACAGCGGCACCTTTTGCTTTGTGGAATTTTGTGAAGTACTTGTTGGTTGTATAAATGGAAGAGGCCTGGAGATACTAGAAGGTTTCAGATAGATGATATAATGGTAAGACAGAGATTTAGGAACCAGGTTTTAAATTGTAAGACATTTCCAGGGGCAGATGTGGACTCTGACCACAATCCGTTGGTTATGAACTGCAGATTAAAACTGAAGAAACTCCAAAAATCTGGGAATTTAAGGAGATAGGACATGGATAAACTGACAGAAGCAGAGGTTGTAGAGTGTTTCAGGGAGAACATCAGGGAACGATTGACAAGAATGGGGGCAAGAAATACAGTAGAAGAAGAATGGGTAGCTTTGAGAGATGAAATAGTAAAGGCAGCAGAGTATCAAGTAGGTAAAAGGACGAGGGCTAGTAGAAATCCTTGAGTAACAGAAGATATATTGAATTTAATTAATGAAAGAAGAAAATACAAAAATGCAGTAAATGAAGTAGGCAAAACGGAATACAAACATCTCAAAAATGAGATCGACAGGAAGTGCAAAATGTCTAAGCATGGATGGCTAGAGGGCAAATGTAAGGATATAGAGATATATCACTTGGGGTAAGATAGATACTGCCTACAGGAAAATTAAAGAGACCTTTGGAGATAAGAGAACCACTTGTATGAACATCAAGAGCTCAGATGGAAACCCAGTTCTAAGCAAAGAAGGGAAAGCAGAAAGGTGGAAGGAGTATATAGAGGGTCTCTACAAGGGTGGTGTACTTGAGGACAATATTATGGAAATGGAAGAGAATGTAGATGAAGATGAAATGGGAGATACGATACTTCAAGAAGAGTTTGACAGAGCACTGAAAGACCTGAGTCGAAACAAGGCGCTGGGAGCAGACAACATTCAATTGGAACTATTGACGGCCTTGGGAGAGCCAGTTCTGACAAAACTCTACCATCTGGTGAGCAAGATGTATGAGACAGGCAAAATACCCTCATACTTCAAGAAGAATATAATAATTCCAATCCCAAAGAAAGCAGGTGTTGACAGATGTGAAAATTACTGAACTATCAGTTTAATAAGTAACAGCTGCAAAATACTAAGCGAATTCCTTACAGACGAATGGAAAAACTGATAGAAGCCGACCTCGGGAAAGATCAGTTTGGATTCCGTAGAAATGTTGGAACACATGAGGCAATCCTGACCCTTACGTCTTATCTTAGAAAATAGATTAAGGAAAGGCAAACCTACGTTTCTAGCATTTGTAGACTTAGATAAAGCTTTTGACAATGTTGAGTGGAACTCTCTCTTTCAAATTCTGAAGGTGGCAGGGGTGAAATACAGGGAGCCAAAGGCTATTTACAATTTGTACAGAAACCAGATGGCAGTTATAAGAGTCGAGGGGCATGAAAGGGAAGCAGTGGTTGGGAAGGGAGTGAGACAGGGTTGTGGCCTATCCCCGATGTTATTCAATCTGTATATTGAGCAAGCAGTAAAGGAAAGAAAAGAAAAATTCGGAGTAGGAATTAAATCCATGGAGAAGAAATAAAAACTTTGAGGTTTGCCGATGACATTGTAATTCTGACAGAGACAGCAAAGGACCTGGAAGAGCAGCTGAACGGAATGAATAGTCTCTTGAAAGGAGGATATAAGATGAACATCAACAGAAGAAAAATGAGGATAATGGAATGTAATCGAATTAAATCGGGTGATGCTGCAGGAATTAGGTTAGGAAATGAGAAGCTTAAAGTAGTAAATGAGTTTTGTTGTTTGGGGAGCAAAATAACTGATGGTCGAAGTAGAGAGGATATAAAATGTAGACTGGCAATGGCAAGGGAACCGTTTCTGAAGAAGAGAAATATAGTTTTAAGTATAGAAGTATAGATTTAAGTATCAGGAAGTCATTTCTGAAAGTATTTATATGGAGTGTAGCCACGTATTGAAGTGAAACGTGGACGATAAATAGTTTACACAAGAAGAGAATAGAAGCTTTTGAAATGTGGTGCTACAGAAGAATGCTGAAGATTATATGGGTAGATCACATAACAAATGAGGAGGTATTGAGTAGAATTGGGGAGAAGAGAAATTTGTGGCACAACTTGACTAGAAGGAGGACATGTTCTGAGGCATCAAGGGATCACCAGTTTAGTATTGGAGCGCAGCGTGGAGGGTAAAAATTGTAGAGGGAGACCAAGAGATGAATACACTAAGCATATTCAGAAGGATGTAGGTTGCAGTAGGTACTTGGAGATGAAGAAGCAAGCACAAGATAGAGTAGCATGGAGAGCTGCATCAAACCAGTCACCGGACTGAAGACCACCACGACATACAGTTATTTCTTTTGGGAACAAAGTTTTAATTGTGTTGCAGGTGTGCGATACGGGATTGACGAGAGTAATGTCAGGCAATGGCGACTGCTGGGAAACATATTATTTGAATGTTCAAGTAGCAGGAAAGCATGTAGTGGGCCTAAGTGTGGCCAATATAATGCACTAGAAGTGATATTAAATGAATTGGTTAAGGAACAGCATCAGAAATTCCTTCCTGTGAATGCCAAAATTTTAAAAATTAAGGCACTTGAAATTGCTAGAGAGCAAAAAATCGAAAATTTTAAGGCTAGTTGCAGCTGGACTGATGTGTTCATCAGCCTTCACTTCAGAAGACAAACTTCAGTTGCGCAGAAGCTTCTAAGTTATTTTCATTCTTATTTTATAAGTGTTGCTACTCTGCATTGTACAGGATAGAAAAGCGTGGAGAGCTGCATCAAACTAGTCTATGGTCTGAAGACAACAACAACAACAACAACAACACACTTCTGCATTTCCCCCCAGGGGATCCACAACTCTTTTGTGGATACGTGCGTAGCGAGCACGGGGCCCCGAGCTAATGTGGCCTTCCTTCCTTTCCGGGCTGCATACCTTCCCTTTCCGCATCCTTCCCCATCCCCCGTCTTCACCCCCCCCCCCCCCCCCCCTCACCTCTGGCTCTTTCCTTCACTTTCTCCCCCTCTGGGAGTATGGTTTGTGCCTACGTCCGGAGACGGACGCTTGTAAATGTACCGCACTCTTCGCTTTCCTTGCTTGTATGTCTTCATCTTTCTTCGTCCTTCTCTTTTCCTTACCTCTTCTCTTTACCTCTTCTCTTTACCCTTTTCTCCGCTGCGGCGTTTGAGACCCCTCTTCTTTCCTTTCCCTGTCTCTTTCTTCCTCCCTGTGCGTGTCTGAAGGCCGACCCACGCACTTCCATGCGTAGCCGGTGACGGGGTAACGCGTAATTCCCCGCCCCGGGTAGACAGGTAGGACACGTACGTACCCCCTGGTAAAGGCCAGGCCCAGGGAGGGGTGATTACCCGAGCTGATACCTTCCGAAAGTGCCGATTGGTCCCTCCGTCCGTTTGTCGGGAGGTGTGACCTGAGGTGTGAACAATCACCTAAGGCGGGTGTGCCCTCGGTGAGGGCCCCCCACAAGGGAGGAGCGCGCCATCGGAGACGCTGGTAATCATGGGGGATTCTTCCGCAATGGTTTCCTCACCTTCTACTATGTCTGCTCACAAACGTAAGTTCACTGAGTCTCAGCCACAGACGGTTCTTCCATCATTGCCACAGTTCCTTGTTGTTTCTCGGTCTGACGAAGGTCACGACTTTTCCACGGTCAACCCTTTCATTATTCAGAAAGGTGTCGACGCAATTGCGGGTCCTGTAAAGTCTTGTTCCAGATTACGGAATGGTACCCTGTTGTTAGAAACACACAGTGCCCTCCAGGCTCAAAAATTGCTGCGTACTTCTCTGCTCCACACCTTCCCTGTCCGGGTGGAACCGCACCGTACCTTAAATTCCTCGCGTGGAGTCGTTTATACACGCTCCCTCGATGGATTGTCTGACGAAGAAATTCAGCACTACCTGTCTGACCAGGGCGTCACCGCTGTTCATCGGGTTATGAAAAGGGTTGACTCGAACATCATTCCAACCCGCACTGTCTTCTTGACATTTGACAAAGTTCAACTCCCATCAAAAATCAAAGCAGGCTATGAGATAATTTCCGTTCGCCCTTATGTCCCAAACCCTACGCGTTGCTATCGATGTCAGCGGTTCAATCACACCAGCCAGTCCTGTTCCAATCCGGCCAAATGTGTTACGTGTGGCAAGGATGCCCATGAGGGTGCTTGTCCACCTCCATCCCCACACTGCATCAACTGTATGGGTGACCACGCTGCTTCCTCTCGAGATTGCCCCGTTTTTAAGGATGAAAAGCTCATCCAGGAAATAAGAGTGAAGGAAAAGGTGTCGACCTTTGCTGCTCGAAAGTTAATCGCCAGTCGACAGCCCACCGTGCCTCAGAAAGGAAAATACAGCACTGTCCTTGCTTCTCCTCGGCCAACAAAGGAGGCGGCCACGCAGACTTGCAATCTCACATTTAGTACCACGGTCGTCAGATCGGCCAGCGCAAAGATCGCCCGTTCAACCTCACCACTTTCGCCTGCCCACTCTATGGCTCACCCTTCGTCGGGTTCTGCTAAATCTCGAGCCCAAAAGTCAGACGCCAAGTCTTCGAAAAAAGAGCATTCTCGTGAAGAGTTTTTACGTACTGCAACTTCACAACCATCGGTTCCTCCTTTATCTAAACATCATACCTCCAAGAAGGCTACGAAGAAACACAGTTCCTCTCCTTCTCCGCCAAGGCGTGTCCCAACTACAGCACCACCTGGCGGAAATCGCCCTCGGCCATCTTCCGTGTCGCCGAGGCGCACTGCTGTTGGCCGGTCAACTGGCCGATCGTTGGTGGCAGGAGCTGCTCCTGACCAACCTATGGATCAGGATCTTCTGCCTTCGACTGAATGCCATTCCATGCTGTCGGTCGCAAGCTCTGAGCAGTCGTTGAGTTGACAGCACCCTTGGTCACGTTTCTCCATTTTCTGTTCACCCTATGTCCATTATCCACTGGAATATCCGCGGCATTTGCGCCAATCGGGATGAATTGTCGATCCTCTTACGATCCTACTCGCCGGTCATCTTCTGTCTTCAGGAAACAAAGCTGCGTCCCCATGACCGCTTTGTTCTCCCTCATTTTCAGTCCGTCCGATATGACCTCCCCTCTGTTGAAGGCACTCCAGCCCATGGAGGACTCATGATTCTGCTCCATGATACTCTCCATTATCACCCAATCCCCTTAAACAGTTCCTTCCAAGCTGTCGCCGTCCGTCTTTCCCTTTCTGGATACACGTTCTCTCTATGTACGGTATACATTCCATCGTCTACACCACTGGCACGAGCTGATCTCCTTCATCTTCTTGATCAGCTTCCACCCCCCTATTTGCTGGTTGGGGACTTCAATGCCCACCACCCGCTTTGGGGATCTCCACATCCTTGTCCACGTGGCTCACTATTGCTAGACGTCTTCCACCAAGCGGATCTAGTCTGCCTCAACACTGGGGTCCCCACGTTTTTGTCTGCCTCCACGGCAAATTTATCTCATTTGGACCTTGCGGTCGGTACTGTTCCGCTAGCCCGGCGCTTCGAATGGTTCGCCCTTGATGATACACACTCGAGTGACCACTTTCCATGTGTCCTTCGACTGCAGCCTCAACTGCCATATATGCGCTCGCGACGCTGGAAGTTTGCCCAAGCCGATTGGACACTTTTTTCGTCTCTAGCGACATTCGATGACCGTCGCTTTCCCAGCGTCGACGATGAGGGCACACATTTTACCGACGTTATTCTCACAGCTGCGGAACGTTCAATACCACGCACCTCCGAATTGCCCCGGTGCCCCCCAGTTCCTTGGTGGAACGAGGCATGCCGTGACGCAATACGTGAGCGGCGACGTGCTCTTCGCATTTTCCGTCACCATCCAACTTTGGCCAACTGTATCCGATATAAGCAGCTCCGTGCGCGTTGCCGTCGCGTCATCCGCGATAGCAAGAAGGCAAGCTGGCAATTCTTTATTAGCTCATTTAACACCTTCACTCCCTCCTCGGAAGTTTGGAGTCGGCTTCGACGGTTCTCAGGCGCGCCTAGTTTCTCCCCGGTCTCTGGGCTCACTGTCGCGCATGATACCTTAGTGGACCCCGTCGCAATTTCTAACTCATTGGGTCAGCACTTTGCTGAGATTTCGAGCTCTTCAAATTACCCGCCAGCGTTTCTCCCGAAGAAACGTGCAGCGGAAGTGCGACATCTTGCTTTCTCCTCTCAAAATCGCGAAAGCTACAATACTGTTTTCTCCATGCGCGAACTCCAACATGCACTCTCTTCTTCTCGCTCCTCCGCCCCAGGACCGGATGGTATCCATGTCCAAATGTTGCTGCATTTATCCACCCATAGTCTGCGTTTCCTCCTTCGCTTTTATAATCGAATTTGGACCGACAGTACCTTTCCCAGGCGATGGCGGGAAGCTATTGTCGTTCCCGTTCCGAAACCTGGAAAGGACAAACATCTCCCCTCTAGCTATCGCCCCATTTCTCTCACGAGTAGTGTCTGTAAAGTTTTGGAGCGTATGGTGAATTACCGTTTAGCTTGGTGGCTGGAATCCCGCAGTCTTTTAACACCAGCCCAATGCGGATTCCGACAACATCGTTCTGCCGTTGACCATCTTGTTGCTCTCTCCACTTATATCATGAACAATTTCCTCCGGAAACGCCAAACGGTAGCAATATTTTTTGATCTGGAGAGAGCATACGATACCTGTTGGAGGACAGGCATCCTCCGCACACTGTTCTCTTGGGGCTTTCGAGGCCGGCTGCCCCTTTTTCTTCGCGAATTTATGGCAGAGCGCACATTTAGGGTGCGGGTGAACACTACTCTATCCCGTATTTTCTCCCAAGAAAACGGGGTACCCCAGGGCTCCGTGCTGAGTGTTGTACTGTTTGCCATTGCCATTAATCCAATTATGGATTGTCTCCTTCCTGATGTCTCGGGCTCCCTCTTTGTGGACGATTTTGCGATCTACTACAGCTCTCAACGGACCAGCCTTCTTGAAAGACGTCTTCAAGGATGTCTCGATCGCCTCCACTCGTTGAGCATCGAAACCGGCTTCCGTTTCTCACCCAGTAAGACCGTTTGTGTTAATTTTTGGCGCCGTAAGGAGTTTCTTCCGCCCTCCTTACATCTAGGTCCTGTCAACCTTCCGTTTTCCGACGTCGCTAAATTCTTGGGTCTTATGTTTGACAGAAAACTGTGCTGGTCCTCCCACGTTTCCTATCTTTCGGCTCGCTGTCTGCGTTCCCTTAACACCCTCTGTGACCTGAATGGCACCTCTTGGGGAGCGGACCGAGTGGTCCTTCTCCGCCTCTATCGCGCCTTAGTGCGCTCGAAATTGGATTATGGAAGCATAGTCTACTCCTCTGCTCGGCCGTCTATTCTTCGGCGTCTCGACTCTATCCACCACCGTGGATTACGTTTAGTGTCTGGAGCTTTTTACACCAGCCCTGTGGAAAGCCTTTATGCTGAGACTGCTGAACCTCCGCTATCCAATCGGCGGGCAGTCCTTCTGAGTCGTTATGCTAGCCATTTGTCTTCCATGCCTGCTAATCCAGCCCATGACATTTTTTTCGACGCCTCCCTTGATGTCGGGTATGCAGGCCGCTCCTCCTCCCTACTACCCCCGGGAGTCCGCTTCCGTCAACTGCTCCATTCTCTTTCCTTCCGCTTTCCTAAAACCTTCTTGACAACTTGGGGTACAGCACCGCCTTGGCTCCGTCCCCGGATCGACTTGCTCAGAGACCTATGTCAATTTCCCAAGGATGGTACCCCTACACTTGTTTACCGTCGGGCATTTGCTGCTCTATGTGCACAAATGACGGAAGCCACATTTATTTACACCGATGGCTCGAAAACATCGTTAGGTGTAGGGAGTGCCTATATTGTTGGCGACACCCCAAATCACTTTCGGCTTCCCGACCAGTGTTCGGTTTATACTGCGGAGCTTTACGCTATTCTCCAGGCTGTCCACTACATCCGCCGCCATCAGCGGATACAGTACGTAATCTGCTCAGATTCTCTCAGCTCTCTCCTAAGTCTCCAAGCTCTTTACCCTGTGCACCCTCTGGTCCACCGGATTCAGGACTGTCTGCTGGGGGGCGTCTCAGTGGCGTTCCTCTGGCTCCCAGGACACGCTGGTATCTGTGGAAATGAGGCGGCCGATATAGCGGCCAAGGCTGCAGTCTCTCTTCCTCGGCCAGCTATTCAGTCTCTTCCGTTTACCGATCTACGGAGCGGTTTATGTCGCCAAGTTGCTCATTTATGGCATGCGCATTGGTCAACACTTCCCCATAATAAATTGCGGGAAGTGAAAGCCCTTCCTTGCGCATGGACCTCTTCCTCCCGATCGCGTCGTCGGGAGGAGGTAATTTTAGCTAGACTCCGGATAGGGCACTGTCTTTTTAGTCATCGACATCTTTTAAGCGGTGATCCTCCCCCACTCTGTCCCCACTGCTCTCAGCCGTGGACGGTCAGACACCTTTTAATTGAATGCCCCTATTTTAATCCGTTACGCTCCTGTCTACAGCTAACGCCGGATCTATCGTCGATTTTAGCAGATGACACGCGCTCAGCTGACCGCGTTCTACAGTTTATTAGTGACAGTGAAATGACGTCAGTCATTTGAAGCCTTTTTTTTGGGGGACAACCAACCCCTTTCTATAGTGGAATTTTAAGCATTCCTTCTGCCTTTAGTTTCTCAAATTTTATGACTTTGTTCCCATTGCTGCTGATTTTAAATTTCGTTTTTTTTCCTGTTTTCTACGTCACGGGCTGGGCGCTAATGACCATAGAAGTTTTGCGCCCTAAAACCACAAAAAAAAAAAAAAAAAAAAAAACGACTGGCAAGACTGTTTGGGATGTTTGTCAATATGGCCAACTCTACGTTCTAAATTTTTTCCTAACTGTGACAAGAGATGGTTGCTAATAGGAACTTTTATGAATTGTGAATCACATGCAGTATTCTCTTCACCATAAGAATAATACGAATGTAACCATTATGCCATTTATTCTTTCGTGTTTGCTGCTGTCTCATTTAAATCCTGTCTGCCTGATAAACTACTAAACTCGAGTGATACAACAGCAAATGCGGAAGAATATATCATGTCATGTTTATATTTGTGTTATTCTTATGCTGAATAGTGATACAGTCAGAAGTGAAGCACGGCAACTGACTAGATTTTTAAATCTAAGATGACTCTAATTTCTGTGCAGAATGTTATATACTCAAGAGGCCTCTGCAAAGATTTTCAAACATAGAAAAATTTTCGCTAAACTCTCGTTCAGAACATTTTCTATCATATGCAGTCTATTATTTGGTTCTTGTTGATCATTGTCACAGAAAGCAGCAGTGTAAGTAACAACAAATAGCAGTCTCTTGCCACTGTTTCGCTAATGATAAGATTCCTCTCTTTTATTATTATTATTATTTAATTGTAAGCGTTGGTAGCGCACACACAAGCAAGCCAAGCCGCAAGCGGCAACAGTTAACAAACACTCATTATCAGAATACGACAAACAATGCATGACACAGTGCAATAATGCATTTTCAGCTTAGAGTGACGTAAACGTCTATAACAAAGAGAACGGCACTTATCAGATCAGAGCAGAATAAGCAATTGATTTAAACCAGATGAAGCACGTGAAAAAGGAAGGGTACCCCTATAAATATGGGCGGAGCGCCTGATGCATAGCAGTGGCTACCTGGCAAAGCTTAACTGCTAAGCTTAAGACTCGAACCAAACTACTGTAGCTGTATCTTCATCCATTCGACCTAAATTGTGTCTCATGTTACAATGGACCAACTTTATTTCGTTTTGGAGGTGCGGTCTAAAACTTTTCTCTCCCCTTGAATTTAGAGTTTCAAATTTCAGGTGCGGCTTAGATTCGGGAAAGTTTTTTTCCTTGATTTCGAGTCTCATTTATCAAGTGCGGGTTGGATTTGAGTGCGGCTTAGATTAGAGTAAATACGGTAGGTGAAGCCTCCCATGGTGCATATGATGCAGATTTTGCATCAACAGAGGAAGAATTTAAATACCCTGAATCAGTCAACTGTGGTTAGTGAAGTCAAGTAATAAGCTCTATGAATCAAGAAAGTGCAGATAAATTACTAAAGCTATGGATGAATACTCTACAGCAAAACTGATCACACTCTTCAAAGTAGAAATTCCATCTTCAGAAGAAAATGAACCAAAGCACTCTTGCACCTCTTGCCTGGATTTGTTCACAAATATCAATTCAGCTGTTGAATATTGTGCATCCTACAGTGAAAAGGTGCAAGTTTTAACCATTATTCCAGAGACATTTTTAAACAAAACAATTTTGGACCACATTCCATCAGTATCAAAGTACATGGTAGACAAATCAAAAAATGTGAGGTCTGTCAAAGGAGTCTTTGGAAGACCAGATCCCTATTATGGACATCTTGTAGAAGCAGCTAAAGTTCAAATATTACAATCATTTTATCTAGAAGATAAATGGGACTGTTCTCACCAAAGTGCCAACAAAAAAGACACTATAACTAAAAAAATTGAAGGTCAAAAAGTACATGACTCGTAGCATTAAAGAAGCTTCTGCAATTTATGAGAACAGCTATACAACTTCACTTATTGGAAGATCAAAACTTTACGCACTACGACCCAAGTGGGTAGTTCCACATCGACGTAGTGATATGTTTGTGTGTACTGTGTGAATTTTGAACTTTGTGTGGTAACTCTGAAGAACTTACTGGAGCATGTGATATGACACCTCGATTGGCCATATGAAGTCATTAGTAGTCTGTGACTGAAAGTGAGAGACTTGTTTGTTTCAAGAATCTGGTGACTGTCCTGGAAAGGGAAGACTGTCTTTAGACACTTGGCCTGGAAGATGTAGCAGCCAACTCTGCAGAAATTACATATGCGACGTGGCAGGAAAATAAACTAATTAAGAAAACTGTTGCGTTTGACAGTTTCGTTGATGAACTTGGTAAGTGGTCAGTGAAAGAAATAACAACAACAACACATTGCAGAAGTGAAGGGGTGTGTACTGGCTGAAGAACTATGTTTGGTGCTTCACTGTGATTTTGCTGAGAACTAGTCTGAAATTCTTCCACAAGAAGTACCAGAATATCATTGGAGTAATGACCAGGTTTCAATTTTTACCGGATGACACATTTTCAAAACAAAACCACAAGTGTTGCAGTTATAAGTGATGACACAGGACATGACTCAGTACATGCTTTGCTAGCAATGCACAAAATTCCTCAACTGAAAACGGGGGCAAAGAAAATCATCATTATTTCTGATGGTGCTCCTAGCCATTTTAAAAATAGTTACCAGCTGTTTGAGTTGAGTAAGTCACTTGTGTCAACTGACTGGATATACAGTGCTACTGGTCATGGGAAGGGGCATTGTGATGATGTAGGCCTGATGAAGCACCATGCTACAAAACATAATCTTTCCAGACCAAATACAGCTGCGATTTAGAGTGCTGGGGATTTTATGAGAGTCATGAAATCTTACACATCCACAGCCCTCATTCTTTTGTCCAAAGAGGAAATTGAAGAATTCCATGAGTGGAAAAAAGAACAATTGTCCAAAAAAACTACTCCTGTGAAAGGAATTCAGAAAAACAGTTTTGGACTCAAAGTGATGGGTGAACTCATATTGCATGCACTTTAAAGAGCAGGAAAGAAGAAATTTTGTTCGTTCGGACAACATCTCAGAAACAGCAGATTCATAACCTGAGAAGTGGGATGTTTGTGGAGTGTATGTATGACTGTGACTGGAGGATTGCAGAGATTATAGACACCAGTTATGAGTTAAATGAAACTGTAGTGAACTTCATGCTACCACATGGACCAGCTGCTGGGTATAGGTTTCCAGCTGAAGGTCAGCAACAATGCAGTCAGTGCTTACTTGCTGTTCACAATGTTTTGAAGAGTGTAAGTTCTCCAGTTCCTATTGGTTCAACAGAAAGTCATCACTCTCTATCAAAGGAAGATACTAAAGCAGTGGAACACATTTTTAGTTCAATGACTGACTACTTTCAGTACGAAACAGAGTGCACCGAAGTTTTATAAATTGAAACCTTTAAGTCTTTGGACCTTTCACATATATTTTGGAACCATTTAAAATGCTTGAAAAATGAGTCTTTTACTCATCTTTCAAAACTAAAATTGTATTAAATAAGGCTGGGTTTTAATTTTTATGAGCCTGAGCCATACAGATTTTATGTATGGCAATAATTTCAGTTTTTTATAAGACATGTTCAACCTAAAAGTGGAAGCTCTCCTTTTCAGGTAATGTAGAACTATGTGGTACTAATCAACAGAAAAAAAAAAATCAAAATTGGCATTTTTGAAAAAAAAATCCATAAATTATTAAAAAAAGTTCAGAATGCTATAGTAAAAGAAATTTGACAGGTAAGTCCAAATGGAGGATTTATTTGTAATCATAAAGCAATTATTTTTCAAATAAAAATTCCAGCAAAATATTTAGAACTGTTCCAGAGATGCAGCATTTTTGAAAAATTTCCAAAATTCGCATCTTAAAAATGGTATGTGCAGTGTCATCTTTGGAGGGCTGTATCTTGGAGCAGATTTTTTTTTTTTTTTTTACTTTGGAGGGCTGTATCTTGGAGCACAATTTTTTTTTAGAGAAAAACAAAAAATATTTGTTCCTTACTTAGTCCTTCATTTTAACATATGCTAAATTCAATAACATCAGAGACTGTGAAGATAAGATTTTTTTCCTAGCCTGCCTGAATTGATACTTTAGTTACGTCAGTACCAACAAAATGTTATTTATTGTTCAATTAACACAAATCTAATGTTCTTCTGGTGTTCACTGCAAGTTGAGGTGCATGACCATACATGGAACAAACATTTGTATATTTCTTTTTTGTACAGTTTGCCAAAAAGTGTTATCAATATGAGAGATTTTTATATACTTCATGATGCCCAGTGTGACTCAGAAAGGTCAAGCAGCAGGGTGTTACATAAGGGGCATTCAAATGAAACCCAAACACAAGTGTAAAGGAATGGTAACAATATTATTAACTCAAAAATGCAGTTATACGCAGTACACATACTCAAAAATAGTCACCAATACTGTTGGCACATTTATCCCATTGTGGCACTAGCCAGACGATTCCATCCTTGAAGAAGCTAGTAGGCTGCTCTCAGATCCAGGCCTGAACCCAGTCATACACTTTGCCATCCATTACGAATCAATGTCCGTGAATAGCTTGTTTTAGAGGTCCAAACACACGAAAGTTGCACGGTGAAAGCTTGGGACTGTACGGCAGATGTTCCAGCGTTTCTCATAGAAATTGCTGCAATGTTGTCTTCACCGTATTTGTCATGTGTGGATGGGCATTATCATGCAGGATGATAACACCATTGGACAACATGCCTCGGTGTTTCGACTTGATTGCTCGTCTAAGGTTCTGTAAAGTGGCTTGATAATGCGGGGAATTGATGGTGGTACCCTCTTCCAGGAACTCTACATGCAGTGGGCCCTTGTGTTCAGAGGAGGAGGACATCATGACCTTACCAGACTGGTGTGCATGGCCTTTGATTTCTTTGGAGGTTGTGATGTCACATGTTTCCACTGCTTACTCTGACGCTTGCTTTCTACTTCAAAATGGTGACACCATGTTTCATCACCTGTGACGATGCGAAAGGCATATTCCTCCTCACGATAATGTTGCAGATGACTCAAAGACAGCACCATTTGAGTATTGCACTGTTGTGCGGTCAGTTGATGGGGAACCCACTGTGCACAGATTTTTCGAAGGTTCAAGTGTTGATGCATTATGGTGAGTGAGGTGCCCGTGTTAATACCCAGTAACTGATGGATCTCATCCATGATGATTCTGTGGTTGTCAAAGACTAAAGCATTCACTTCTGCGACCATTTCTGGTGTGATGACACAATGAGCCTGTCCAGGACGAGCATAGTCTTCCAGTGACTTACGCCCCTCAAGGAATCGTTTGTGCCATTCCACAACACTTGAATGACTCAGACTGTGCTTGCCATGCACAGCCTTCATCCGTTGATACATTTCTCAGCCTCCAACTCCCTCTGCCAGCAAAAATTGAATCACTCCTCATTGTTCCTGCTTACTCACCTGCATGTTCAGTAGTGGAAGATAACTTGTGTGACCACCTTCTCCTCGGTGTGAAACCACACTGGTGGTATGCAACATCTCAAACGGTGCACACGCGTCCATCTCTCTACTGATGGATGGCACCACCGTACCCGCAGTTAGGTGTTGCCACCTTACGTGTAAGGCAAAGGTAGACCCACTAATTAGGTTTCATTTGAATGAACCTTATATAAGATATGACCATAGGCAGGTTGTTGCTTCAGTATTCTTCCCTTTTCTAACTACCGATATATGAGAGTGTCTTTTAATCATTCCTGTATGCAACTTGACATGTCTTCTTTACAGTAAGTAGCAATCTGGTCTTCCTACATTGTTGACATTCCTACATGGATTTTCCATTGTTTAATATCATAAGTCAGTAAGTATAGTCTGTAAGAACCAAAATAAACATAGTATGTTCCAGTATATTGATGTGATAATTCAAAATATGCCACAATTTTGCCATGTGCAGGAACCACGTAAAAGGCGCTACCTTTCTATATGCTAAAGTCTAAGTACTGTATATTTATCATCCAGCATAAGAATATAGTTTTGTGAATTTTTTAATACCTGAAAATTATTATGGCCTTAAGAGGTGTTACCTGATTTTGAAACAGAAATAAATATTGAACAGGAGGATGTTTGCCAGTCAGCAACACATCACTTAATTATTCCAGCAAAGCATGCAGGAGGAATAATATACAGTTACAGTTAAGTGAGAAGTAAATCTACCACCAACCAAAATCTTCATTTGAATATTAGTGTGATACGTGGTTCTGTTGGAGGCTATAACAACCTCAACTCCATTATTCCAATTCTTAACTTCTTTGCTGCTAAAGACATGCTTGCCACAGGCCATGCCAAGGGCAGTGTCTCCCTAGCTCAAGCCAACTACATGCACCAGCCAGCTGGTACTGTGCTGTATATATTTTGAATGTACCTTGTGAGCCAAGTGTTGTAGAATCCAGTTCATCTGCATTCTTAGTGCATTCTGGCACAATAAATCATTCAAAAACAATTCACAAGGGAAATGAAGTGCTTGCTGGAACACACTTTAAATGCATTCGAATATATTTAGAGTACAAATAATATTAATTGTTCCGAGGCAAACTTTGATTACAAAATCTTTCCTTTACATCAGAATAATTTGATTAGAACATAAAGATATGAATCTGTATAATTTTTTATTAGCTGATGCAATGTAGGCTGTGTTTTTACTTGATTCATGGAATAGGTATGGCTGCATATGAAGAATGATGTCTGTCAGTTGCCAGCATACTACTTCATCTAGAGAGATGCCTAAATCTCAGAATATTTTAGTGTTTGAATATTTTTTTTGGTGTGTAGTGTTTTAATCATTTTCATGTTCCCAGACACCATTCATGGCCGAAAATCATGATACATGAATATAATTGTCTACAGTACATCGAAATAATTTTAGTGCATCTTAAGAAGATGAATATGTACAATTTCTGTTTTACCTGCACAATGTGTACTGTGCAGTTACATCATGAGCAAAGTTGATATAGATAGCATTTATGAACAGCAAGTCTGTTCCTTCCTAGTATACTTCATTTGACGACACACTCAGAAGTGAGGGAATTAATAGTTTAAATGCTTTTTACAATGTTCAGTGTGTATCGTCAGTCCTTATTTACATCAATTTTTGGGCTGAAAAAATCAGGGTACACAAACATAATCATTAGCTTCTCATTGGAATAATTTCATCCCATTTGTAAGTGATGAATATTTACAGTTCTTTTTTTAACTGGTGAAGTGAATCCTGTGCGTTTACTTCACATACAGTCCAGATATTTTTAAACTGGAAGTTTATTTGGTGCCAGCGTATTTCATCTAGTGGAAAGGCACTCCGAACTCAAGAACTTGCTACTATCTGAAGAGATGATGTTGGGAACTGTTTGAATATTTTTGACATCTATTGTAAATATTTTCCATTCCTCTGCAATAGTGAAGTTAAAAATTATATTTTTATAAGTGTCAATTAATTTCAACTATCAGGTTTAGTTCCTGATGATTAGTTATGTGCCCTTGCTTCCCAGAACTTGGAACAGCATCCAGACACAGCCTCGGTAAGTCATCCAAGCTACTGACATTCTACTGCTGCCTGGGGCACTGCTGTCCAACCACTATCCTACCCAGTGTGCTGCTCCTCATCAACTCCTCATAGCACCCTGACTCTGCCCAGCTAACCTTTTCAATTTGCTACATCTGCCTAAATTCTCTACCAGCACTTCACGAAATCTAGAGAGGAAACACTCCTGGAACACTGTTGTTAACCTTTCCACCAAAATCGTCAGTCCCACTGAAGGTTTGGTCCTATCCAAAGGCCTCATCTGCAGGCCTGCACCCAAATCTAATCTCCCCCTCCCGACCTAACCACCCCCTTGTCACCTTCCAGGAATTCCTTAGCTCAAACTTGGCCTTGCCATCCTTCCCCAAGTCCCTTTGTAAGAATACCAACCTTTTAGCAGAAGAAAGGGCAGTCGTACCCAGCCGAAAAACAGATCCTGATGTAATCATCCTCCCTGTAGTCAAAGGTTAAACCACTGTCATTATGAATCGCAGAGAACTACCAGGCAGAAGGCCTCTGCAAATTTTATGACTCCTCAATCTATAATCTGTGCTAGAGTGATCCATCCGAGAAATCCAACATAACCTCCAATCTATGCCTAATGAGTTAGGTCCTGCCCAGAACCTATCCCCTGAATGCATTTCTCTCCCATCCCTGTGACAGCCTGCGCGCGGGCGCGCGCGCGCGCGCGCGCACACACACACACACACACACACACACACACACACACACACACACACACACACTCTACATGCTCACCAAATTCCACAAACCAAACAATTGCCAACACTGAAAGAATTTTGACCCTCATTGACAAACACCTCCAGCCAATTACCCAAAATTGAGCCCCCACATCAAAGGTACCAACATTTTCTTCACCAAATTTTCACTATCCCCACCCCTTTACCTCTTGAGTCCTACTGCTTATTGCAGTTGATGCCACTATCCTATACACCAATGTCCCTCATGCCCTTGGTCTTGTCACTATTGGATGCTACCTCTCCCAATGTCCTTCAGACTCCAAACCCACTACGCCATCCACCTTTCTAACTTTATCCTAACACACAATTACTTCTCCTTTGAAGGGAGGTATACAAACAAATCCACAGCACAGTGGTGGCACCTGCATGACACCCTCCTATGCCAACCTGTTCATGAGCCTTCTGGGGGCAACCTTCTTAGACTCCTGAACCCCCTACACCCCTTGTCTTTTCAGGTTCACTGATGATATCTTCATGACTGGACACAGCCAAGACACCTTATCCTCATTCCTTCACAAACTCAACACCTTCTCTCCCATCCACTTCATGTGGTCCTTTTCAACACAGCATGCCACCTTCTGGATATTGACTATCTTCTCCCTGATGGTTCCATCCTCACCTCTGTTCACATTAAACTCACCAACAGCACCTGCATTTTTACAGCTGCCATCCTTTCAGCACCAAAGAATCACTCCCATACAGCCAGTCAACTCTGGGTCTGCGAATTTGTAGTGACAATAACTCCCTTTTGCAGTAAGCTGAAGGTCTCATAAAGCCGTCACAGGTAGGCACTATCCTCCAGACCTATTCCGCAAACAAATTTCCCATGATATGTTTCCATAACCCCCCCCCCCCCTCAAGAATCAGCTACAAAAGAGTACCCACTTTGTCACACAATACTACCCTGGACTGGGACAACTGGTCCACATGATTTTTCAGGGCTTTGATTATCGTGATGCCCTGAAATGAGGGACGTCATACCCAAGACCGTTAACACTCCTATGAAAGTGCTGTTAAATCACCCACCCAACCTCCACAGCATCTTAGTCCATCCTTGTGACACGCCCAATCTGAACCCCTCACCACAGGGATCATATCCCTGTGGAAGGCCCAGCTGCAAGACACACCAAATCCACTTGCCTAGCACTTCCTATTCCAATCCTTTCACAGGTTTTTACTACCCCATCAGAGGCTGGGCTACTTATGAAAGCAGCCATGTTATATACCAGCTCTGCTGCAGTGTTTGTACAACTTTTTATTTGTGCGACTACCAACCAGCTGTCCACTAGGGCAAATAACCACTGGCAAACTGTGGCCAAGATCAAAGTAGAGAACCTTGTGGCACAAAATGCAGCTGAACATAACAGGCTTGATTTCAATGACTGTTTCAGAACCCAAGCCATCTAGATCCTCTTCCCCACTAATAAAAATGGCAAAAAGCAAATGTATGAAAAGCAGAACATTCAGCATGGTAAGAAGTAATCTTTTAAGCCACTAAAATTTGAAATAAAAGTTTTAATTTTTTAAAAAGTGGTTTAAACTTTCTGACAGATTCAGTGTGCCAAACCAAACTGGAACTTCGAAACTTTAACTTTTGCAGAAGACTGAGATATCCGGGGCAACTCATGACCTGCCCTCACAGCTTCAGTTGTGTCAGTACCTCTCTTCTGCTTTCCAGTTTTGCAGAAGCTCTCGTGGATGTCTTGCAAGACTAGTGCTCCTGGAAGAAAGGATACTACAGAGAAATGGCTTAGCACAGCCTGGAGCATTTAAATGAGACATTGAGCAAACGCATCACAATATTTAAATCTGAAATCCAAATAGAATTGACCGTCTGTGTAGAAGTTGTCACTGGAATCACCAAAGTGTAAATATCAGAAGATGCTTTCCTCTGTGTGCAACGATTCCATTATACATATTCAACCCAGGACTTTACAGCACTGTAATACAATTTTAATATTAGGCAATCAGTGCTTGTATCCAGCTGTTGTAATAGCAGTAGAGGACCTGGGAAGGAGCATGATACAGTGATTTGTAACTAGTGGTGAAGCTCCCCGTCTACATCCTCACAGTTATGTAGTGTTGACGCTTTGAATTTATATTAGGATGCTAGGAACAGAAATAAGGAAAGATGGGAACAGGGGTGCAGATTGATGATGTGTCGATTTACGATCTGTTGTGTGCCAATAATCTGGAAAAAACCAAGGATAAGGCTGCCTGAAGCTTCCACTTTTGTGGATAGTGTAGTCATCACCACTCAATTGTAAAATATTTCATATGGTACTAATGTTCTGGCTTAGAGATATTTTAGATCAATGCATGCTGTTGTGAAACTCTTAATTTAAAGTAGTTGGAAAGATAGTAGACAAAGAAATAGAATTTTTGTGGTAAAGTTTGAGCAAGAGGATTGTAATAGTACATAAGAGTTGGAGGAGAGGGGAGGGGTAAAGTTGGGAAAACAAGATTGACTGGAAGGTTTCTAAAAGATTATTTGCATTTAGGAGGATTATATGTATTTATTTCATTAAAAAGTAAGCAAAGAACATAGAGGAATGTCTCAGAGTGGTAGTATGAGATGAACAATGAGATGTTGCATTAAAATGTCACAAAAAGAAGACAGAAAAAAAAATATTTACAGGCCAATATCCTTGCTACCAGTGTGTTCAAAGACATTTGCGTACCTATGTAGTAGCACTTTACAATACACACAATTTATCAGAATTGTAAGGTTGGCTTCAGGAAAGGACAAACAACAGAAAATAGTTTATTCTTTTGCATGTGAATCACTTACAGGGCTGAAGGATACAGTGAGAAAGGAGGCATGATCTTTGTTGTAGCAAAAATGTTATATGGGTATTGCATTCAGAAAGACGGAAGAAAATCAATGAATAATTTGAACACTGATTAAGAGATCTGGAATGGAATTTGGAAGCTACACTGAAAAATTATTAATGTAGATGTTAGCTTTGTAGATTCTGTTCATTGCTGATGAAACATGATTTGTATTAATAATATCACAAGTATTTTTATGGAGGTGGTATGGTACAGTTTTAATGAGCATTAAGAACGGCATTGTGCAACACACAGATGAAATGGTATATCGGGCCCAACCAGATGAAGATCTGATTCAAGACCAAAATCAATTGTCTCTAATAAAATATACTGTTACAGCTATTTTTTTGCATAATTCAGTTATTAACTATGATAAAAGTGTGCATTCTGCAAATTCTGGGCACTGCTGATGGGTATTGCCCAAAGTTGTAATACCTTTCCATCGATACTTGGGAACTTCAAATGAGATCCTTGCAAAATATAAATACTTGATTAATTTCTTGATAATTTACTTGTGTTTGCTATTTAGCATCATGTGAAGTGAAATATATGGTCTGATAAGACAATAAACAAACCATCCAGGAAGACACACTCGTCATACAAAATTCATAATTCTGGCAAGGAGTTGAAAGTGATAAAATACCAGATTAAAAGTAGTTTAATGGGTGTAAATTGTGTGCACTTTATCTAAGTCTACCTGTGCTAATTTTATTTTTTCTGTAATTAATTATATCAAGTCCTATGAGACTGTAGCAATTCATTGTTATTCATAGTTCTTTCAGAATAATTGGTATGAAATTTCACATTGTTAACCAAACAATTTAATGTTGTTGCTTTCAGAGCCTGTTTGGATACAACTGAATGTGGAGATTTGGAAAAGTGCAAAGTGTTGGGGGAATACAGTAAGACACAAGAGTTTTCAGTGCTCACAAAGTCTGATCTTCTCAATTACAGTATTAATGTGCACAATGATGGAAATACCCTTGAAGTTGTCAGCATGTGCTGTAAGTTAATTTTTCTCATTTTTATTTAAATTGGTGATACGCTTTGTAATTGCAAAGTTATTGAAATGTGCTTTCCAGAGTAAAAATTTGTTCCAACAGAAATAATTTGCCAATCAGAATAAAACAATGTACTAATATCAGTGGAAAGATAGTACTGTTTTCTGTCAGTTTACTTGAATGACACAATCACAACTTGCAGGTATTAGTAACATTGCTCTGTGGCTGCACAGGGTATGTACTCTGCTGTTTGAAAGAGCTTTAAAGTGTACCATACTGCATCTTGATGATTTTGTTTTTAATATATGAACTAAGCGGAAGATCACTTAAAGAAAATTCACTTTCAGCATGTAGCCAAGTCATTATACAATCTGATCTTTTCAGACCTATCCCATTTTCATCCTGTGTGAGCCTCTCCTTTCTTTTTGTGCTGCATAGTTTCTTGTGAGAGGCACTGGCTACATGAGTTATCTTCTGCCACAGTAAAGTGATGTTAGTGTAGGAGTTATCTTCAGTAAGACATCCCCAGTTTTTTCTAAGGGATTTGAGGATTTTAAAATGAGCTGTTCCTTTTATTTTTGCAGTGTACATTAACCAAGCCATTTTTTACTGTGTTGATAATCTCCTGATTTCAGATTTTGCACCAAATTGAAACCCAAAATTGATAGCAGTGAGATTTTTGGGGAAATTTTAAATATATATTGAAAAAACAGCTAATGGGAAATGGAGGTGGCATATTTGTTGCAGTAGACAAGAAACTCAAATCCACAGAGATAAAAATTGAAGCTGCATGTGAGATTGTTTGGGCAAGATAGTCAGGGGTGGGCATAAAAAATTGATTGGATCCTTCTGTTGCCCACCAGACTCATCTCCGGATGTAACTGAAGGCCATAGAGCAAACCTCCTGCACTAAAGTTCCCCAACCACATTGTAATCATCGGTGGAGGCTTTAATCATCCAACAATTAATTGGGAAAATTATAGTTTTGTTAGTGGTAGGTGTGATAAGATATCCTATGAAACATTACTAAATGCCTTCTCTGAAAACTACCTAGAACAGATAGTTAGGAACTCCACTCA
Source organism: Schistocerca piceifrons (assembly GCF_021461385.2). Taxonomy (NCBI): domain Eukaryota; kingdom Metazoa; phylum Arthropoda; class Insecta; order Orthoptera; family Acrididae; genus Schistocerca; species Schistocerca piceifrons. Next base: position 878,366,310 of record NC_060140.1, read on the forward strand.
TGATAGAAATATATTGGATCTAATGGCAACAAATAGACATGACCTCTTTGAGGATGTCCACAATGAAACTGGTATCAGTGATCATGACATGGTTATGGCAGCAATGACTACCAAAGTACAAAGGACAACTAAACCAAGCAGAAAGATATACAGGGTGAGTCAAAAGTCTTTGGACACCATTATAAGTTGGAAGATTAAAGGGAAATTGAAATGTGGTGATGGGAACATAGGTTTGATGTGGGGCTGCAACTTTTGTAGTGAATTTCGTTCATGGCTGCCATCTTGAAATCTGCCATTTTGGATTCAAGACTTTTTTATGGGAAGGGGGGTGTATGACACATCAAATAACACTTGCTTGAGCTCTGGAATTGAGTGGTGTAATTTGTTTTTGTCTATCTTGTACGGTTTAGAAGTTATTAATGATCAAAGTTACCTGGAACAAAGAGAGACATGAGTCGGTATCAAGGTAACTTCGAACATTAATAACTTCTAAACTGTATAAGATAGACAAAAACAAATTGCACCACTCAATTCCAGAGCTCAAGCGAGTGTTATTTGATGTGTCATACACCCCCCTTCCCATAAAAAAAAGACTTGAATCCAAAATGGCGGCCATGAATGACATTCACTCCAAAAGTTGCGGCCCCAAGTCAAACCTATGTTCCCATCATCACATTTCAATTTTCCCTTTAATCTTCCAACTTATGAAGGTGTCAAGGACTTTTGACTCGCCCTGTATATGTTCGATAAACTAGATAAAAAATCAGTAGTGTAAGGAGCTTTGGCTCATGTTTAAAGGAATAGTTGACCTTGCACTGGATAGATATGTACCCAGTAGAACAGTTCATAATGGGAGGGAACTTCCGTGGTATAGAGTCACTGTAAAGAAACTTCTAAAGAAAATGATTATTGCATAATAGGTGTAAAACACAGCGTAGGGCTCTACATAGAGAGATGTTGAATGAAATGCAGTTGGCTGTCAAGGGAACAGTGTATGTTGGCTTCAGTGACTCTACTGTAGCAGAATATTATCAAGTGATCTTTCACAAAGCCCAAGGAAATTCTGGTCATATGTAAAGACTGTTAGTGGCACCGAAGTTAGTGTCCAGTCCCCACCGAAAGAGACAGGAACTAAAATTGAGGGTAGCAAAGCAAAAGCTGGAATGCTTGACTCCATCATCAGATGTTGCTTACAAAGGAAAACGCAGGAGAGTTGCCCCAATTTAATCCTTTTACCACTGAAAAGATGAATGAGTAAGTAATAGTGTCATTGGTGTTGAGAAACAGCTGAAATTGTTAAAATTGAACAAAGGTCCAGGGCCTGATGGAATCCTTGTCAGATTCTGTACTGAATTTGCAGCTGAGCTAGCCCCTCTTCTAACTATAATCTATTATAGATTCCTTGAACAAACAACTGTGCTCGGTAGTTAGAAGAAATCACAGCTAACACCTATGTACGAGAAGGACACTAGAAGAGAACCCTAATACATTTGACATCAATTTGTTGTAGACTATTAGAACCTATTCTGAGATCAAACATAATAAGGTATCTTGAATGAATAACCTCCTCCATGCTATCCAGTATGGATCTCGAAAACATAATCATGTGAAACCCAACACACACTTTTCTCATATGACTTACTGAAACCTTTGTAAGTAGTCAGGTAGATGCGGTATTTCTTGATTTCCAAAAAGCATTTGACTCAGTACCACACCTGCACTTACTGTTCAATCATACAGGGTATTAAGTGAAATTTGAGACTGGATGAAGGGCTTGTTGCTAGGGAGGACACAGCAAGCTGTCTTGGATAGAGGATCAACATCAGATACAGGAATAACTTTGGATTTGCTCCAGGGAAATGTTGTGGTACCCTCACTGTTCATGTTGTATGTCAATGACCTTGCAAACAATACGAATACTAACCTCAGACTTTTTGCCAGATGATGCAGTCACCTATAACGAAGTTCTGTTTGAAAGAAGCAGCATAAACATTCAGTCAGATCATGATAGGATATAAAAGTGGCACAAAGACTGGCAACAGAAATGTAAAATTGTGCACTTCACAAAATAAAAAAAAAATATACTGTTGTTGTTGTTGTTGTTGTGGTCTTCAGTCCTGAGACTGGTTTGATGCAGCTCTCCATGCTACTCTATCCTGTGCAAGCTTTTTCATCTCCCAGTACCTACTGTACTACGACTGTTATATCAATGAGTCATAGTTGGAATTGGCCAATGCATACAAATACCTGGGTTTAAGACTTTGTAGTGATATGAAATTGAATAATAACATAAGCTCTGTTGTGGGTAAAGCAGTTGGTAGACTTCAGTGTATTGGTAGAATACCAATGCAATCAGTCTACAAATTGAAGTTGTTTGCAAATCACTCACGTGACCCATTCTAGAATATTGTTCAAGTGAGTGGGATCCATACAAAGTAGGACTGACAGGGATATTGACTGTGTGCAGGGAACGGCAGCGCGAATGGCCACAGGTTTACTTGACTCGTAGGAGAGTCTTACAGTGAAGCTAAAGGAACTGAACTGGCAGACTATTTAAGACAGACGTAAACTATCTCCAGAAAGTCTGTTAAGTTTTTCAATACCCAACTTTAGAGGATGACTCTGAATATACTACTACCCCCTACGTATTGCTCACATTGGGATTGTAAGAACAAGATTAGAAAAATTATAGTACCCACAGAGACATTCAAATCAGTCATTCTTCCCATGCCCCATACATAATGGAATGGAAAGGAACCCTAATAACTGGTACAATAGGACATACCCTCTGCCATGTGTTTTGCCGTCTTTTGCAGAGGATTGATGTAGATGTAGATTATAATTTTTTCCTGGTGTATTTCAACAGCATAGTTGATTAACCTCAGGTGTGTCAAGCACAGATCATGGCCAGTCCTTGTTTGTGGACTCCAACCAAGCTATGAGTTGGACAGAGTGCAGATTGTCCTTTTATATCAACTATTATCTCCTGGCACTAATGATGATGTTATTTTGCAAGTCAACTTTGAAGTATTGCCTATTTAATCCTGTTGAAGCATATGATCCAGCACTTAATGTGCTCACATTTTGTTGGAAATAATCAGTCCAATATGGACTATGGCTCACAAGCAAATGTGTGCAACAGAGTAACTCTCTTGACACTGGAAAACTATCACTATTATGAAAGTCCTGGACATTGCATGTCCTGCTCATGATTCGTTTGGACTCCAAACAGTGAGTGACCAACATCTGTGCTCATCATGTGAGAGGGACACAGCTGGGGAAGGTGGTGAAATATTCCGGGAAAAAAATACCTACTTGGCAGTAAACTTAGCTGACATAGCTCCTTTGCCTGCAACATCAATTTTTCTTCCTTGTTTCTTGCTCATTATGAGATACTTTAGTCATTATAGTTACAGTTCATTTCCTTACATAACAATTGAAGTAATTTACTCAAGTAGTTTGAAATATTCATTTATAGCATTTCTTGGAGTTTTCACAGTGGTATGAATATGAGTTTCCAGGAGTGAAGCCAGATCATTATTATTTCCTGGGCCAGTATTTCACCTAGTAACTCCCAACCATTCTTGATGAACAACAGAGACTTCCATCACAGATCAGTGTTGCTTAATGGAACATACATCACTAATAAAAGTTGTGATCCACTAATGCAGTGATTGAGAGTCAAGCTTGTCTGTAATCAAACTGATGGCTTGTGTCAGAACAGTAAACAAGGAAGACTTACAACAAACTTGCATTTTAGAAGCAGACTGTTAGATCCCCAAGTCTTTAAAGAATTGAATTCCCTTGTATAAAACAGCTTCAGGTGCGTGATTACCTTAAAAATGAGTTAATGTGTTTAATCAAAAACACCTAAGCAACAAAAAGTTTAAAAAAGGTTGGAAATTACGCTTAGTTTCTTGGAAGACGCTGTGTGCCCTCATGATGAAGCCGGGATGAACATAATCTGAGTAATTTGTGCTCCATTTTAAGCAAAAGCAAGTTTTTCATCCATCTCACTGTTCATAATGTCATATCTCATTAACTATGTGTTGTACAATAATATGATTTTGCAGGTACATTCAGCGGTAGCCTATATGCAGATATTGTCTGCTAAGTTTGTTGCAAATGGTTAGTAGTAAAGAAGTGATAAGTTAAAATATGTCTGACATTGAAGTTTTACTATATGAGCAGCAAACGTGTAGTAAGTGATAAAGCTTTTCTTCCTTTCATGATTTTGTGGAGAAGGATGGGGATGGGAGGGGAGGGGAGGGGGGGGGGCATCAGTGAGAAAAAATTTCTTAAAGGTTCAAAATTATGTCTAAAGTTGGAAGTTGGTAAGTGTTCTCATTCTTAAACACTGGATGAATAAACTCAGAATATATGTGCGCCATCACTTACGCTGCCTCTAGACACACACAGTTTCTAATTGTAATACTTGTCTAACACAAAACTGTTAACATAAGATTATACATCATAATGAGCAGATTATGACAGCATTTTAAATGTTTAAATTCAGTCAGTAATTATGCAAGGTATTGAAAATAAATTTTTTGTTTATCCCTGTCATAAACCTGTAACTGGTACTAGGTTCAGAATAGTATTTTAGCAATGTAGATGCTGTGCATTATTTAAATAACAATTCTCCATCCTGTTTGATTAAGCAATCTTCTAGATGTAATTTCTCATTTATTGACCACCAGCCCCCAAAATGATGAGGTTGTGTACAAGATTCCAGTGTCAAAATGCTGTAGAAAAAGAACCACTGCTCAGAATGATGTCAAATTTGAACAGTAGGGGGGCAACTTCTCAGAACAACAAAACTTAACAATAGGTGGCACTGTAAGTGTCTTAACATAAATGGGGTCAGCTACAAATAACAGATGAATCACAATACCATGCACATGGGTTGAGTTGCGCATTACACCATTTGTACTGTTCAATGTACATGACTGCACGTGTTCACCAGTCAACAGCTGTGATGCAAGTCCAGAAGTCAGTGGTTGTGGCACTGTTATGTAAGCCCATCCACAACGGCAAGGTTGTATCACATTGGGTGGGAAAAATCAGCTTTTATCACGAGGCCAAAAACTGCACAAAAAGCAAAATGACATTAGTTTCTAATTGTGATGAGGCTGATGGAAGACATTTTCATTATGGTATCCTCCGTTTTCTGCTGCAAGTTGAAATCAAGAAATAGCACATTCCAAAACTCCATAACAGATCTGAGTGTCTCGAGGGTCACATTCAGAATGCATTGTGCAATGTGTGCCTTCAATTCAGCTGAATTCGTAATTGGGACATTGAACAAGTCGTCTTTCAGGTAACCCCACAACCAGAAGAAGAAGGTAACAGGGGCTGCAGGACTCGTGTACACAATTGTGCGCGTGCGCGTGTGCGTGCGCGTGTGTGTAGATTTTCCATTGCCCATGTTCTGCCATTCTGGATAGTGATGAGTCATTGGAGATGAAAATGGGCTTCGTCTGTCCACAGAATGTTCCATGGCCATTTCCACGTGAGCAAGAAATTCCAGAGTTAATGTTTGTCTTGCTGGCAAGTCAACAGGAAGCAAATACTGAACATGGGTGATTTTGTATGGTTAACAATGCAGGATGTGTCATGCTTGCAGGCATGTCAGACATTCAGGCAATTCCCCGTGCACTGCATGTTTGCACACCACTGCTTGACTCCTCCAGCACTGCTGTGGCCACATCTTTGACAGACTTCGGACCAACTGCTTTCCTCCCTCTGCCACACTGCACTTCAAAAGAACTCGTGTTTTCCAATTTTGTAATCATTTTCTCCAGACCTTAGCAGACATCTGGCCAGTGCCTTTTTTCATGCCCTTGAGTGTCTGGAACTTCTGCAGGGCTACTGGTGCCCAGTCGCCATACTTGTAAAGGAACTTTACCAGCAGTGTGCAATTCTTTGTGGAGACAGTCATGTTGAGTATGTTGCATTCAAACTGAGGAGGAAGAGCCATGTGCTGCACATGTGTTGGTGTGCATATTCTGATGCTTGTGGTGCCATGTATTGGTCAAATTTTCGTTTTTTCCCATGATCTTTCCTCCTGTGTCAATAACATGCTGTTGAAATTTTACACCATTCTGAGCAGTGGTTTTCTTTTCACAACGTTTTGGGACTGTAACTGTAACTGTGGACACCCTGCACAGTGCCCGGCCAAAACAGGTTTATTCAGCTGAAGAAGGTGCATGTATTTCAAAGTTCAAGGCAGTGATCCTGTGCTGTGCATGTGGTCATGTAATTACCATTGTTATGGATGAAGGCTGGATACTGACATCGGGCTTCTCTTCTGGAAAATTGTCTGTCTAGGCTGTTCAAATGCTCCATGGAGGATCTTCTAGAATCAGATCCGTGCAACTCTCAGAGCTGTCATGAGAAGTGCCAGTTCCCTTGTCCACCCTATAACCCTGCTCCAGCTCATTCCACCAAGGGAAAGAAACACCTTTAAAACTGAGGAGAGTCCAGAATTACAAATACCAAGTGAGTGTCTTCAGTCGGCTACAGTGGGAACCTGTAGTATGGCACATATGCTTGACCTGCTGCATCTGTTTGGTTTCCTCATTACACCACCCTTCCTCTGCCATTGGATTGTAGTTTTTCCTAACATCTCTCTCTTCCACTGTGGAAGAGGCAACATGCAGCAAGATAGGCAAACCTGTGATAAATTTCTCTGAGTCAAGTACTTTCTGAAAATTGCTGTTTTTTGTGTTGCTACTTCTGTTTCTGTTAATCGGATGACAATAATGTAGTGCTGATGTTAATCATGTAAAGCAGAGGACCATGGTTTTCTTTTCTAGCTACCCATGGAACACATGTGGCATCCATTGCTGCTGCCTATTTTCCTGATGAACCAGAAAGGAATGGTGTAGCACCTGGAGCCCAAATTGTTTCTTTAACTATAGGTTTGTATTTTTTGAATGTTCCTTCCATATAACAGCCTCACCTGTTTAAATATGTGTTATTTTGTCAGCTTTATGCTCTACATTATTGCTGGAGTTTTATCTAATAATTTGAGGGATGATTTGATTTTCTTATGCTCGAACACTGAAGCCCATACCAACTACACTTAATGTTGCCAGCATTTCCATTGTAATTCCATCTTGCACTGCAAACTTGCTTTCATAAGCTTCTTTACTAGCAGTTTTCAGGTGATCTCACTGTTGATGGTTCGTGAAATAATTATAATATACAGGCTGAGAGAAATTTTGTCAGTATTCATATCACTTTCTTGTTTCAGGTGTTCCCTTTCATCTGATAATGCTTGTCTGATATATACTGTATTGTCCCTCTATTGTCGCACTGTATTTGGCTTTTCATATGCTATCTTTTCAGTTAACTTGGCAATTTGTCCTGTTTGGAATTATGTTCATAGTATTAATTAACATGCTTTCTCATGCATTGAATTGTTTCATCGAAGTGTTGAAAATGTTGTGTACTGATTTTACAGTTATTATGATACTTTCTCATATACTCCATGCAGAGTGATGTGAACCAGCAGCAGTTGTCAGTGCTACTGGAAACATTCCATCATTCCAAAGGAATCACTTATACATCTCGTTGACAAGCTTAGTGCTAATACAAATGTTGTATTGATTTGGTGATCTCTAGGCAGACAGCTGCATCGATATGCGGCCTCTTAGAAGTACCATGTCAATCCAAATAGTTTTGAGGTTGGATTAATAAAAAATAAAGAAGTTAAAATTATATATTTAATGCTTATGGTGTTCTACATAGTCTCACCTTCAACTGATCACAGGTAACAGACTGTTCGTACAACAGTAGAAAACTGTCGGAAAAATCCTTCTTTGCAAAGTTGTTCAACGTGTCAAATTGGCTTGAATGTTGGGTATGTCATCAGAATGTTGACTCCTCATGTGAATTTCCAGACTTTATTGTTTTGTGATACATTCACGTTGATAACACAAGTATTGTCACCTGTGATGACTTTCTCCAGAAAAGAATTGTCTGCATTTTGCATTCCAATCAAGCTTTGGTGTGCATCCATGCATAATTTTTATTTGGGAGTTTACGTGCGTGGGGAAAAACTTCGCACACACTTTTCTCTTTTTCAAAACATTCTGGAGAATTCTTAATTTAGAGATGTTGCTCCACTACGATTTGTGACACAACAATGTTGATACCCTATGGTCACATGTCCACTAGTTAAAACTGCCTTCTTACAACTGACTAGTTGAGTGAACTTCTGTGGTTTGCAGTTATTTCAAGCTGCCACCATAGTTACTGTGCTGACGCCACCGATGTGCCAGGTGTAAAGTCAGTCTCGGAACTTTTTGGATGGATGGTACATTAGTTAATAATGCCATTGTTACATTGTGTCATTCATGTTTTTAATTGCCTTGTCACAGTTAAGAAATCAGAAAACCACAGCTTTTGCCCTGTAGTGCATTGTCATTTGTAATGTTACACCCAGCTCTTTGCCAGCAGTTATAAAATTACTCTTGTTTACCGTAATTAATTCATTGTTATTCACAGAGCAGATTATTAATAATTGTTCTTAAATTTTTTTGCTGTGAACAGCACCTGCCACTAGGTAAACTCTTTCCTTCAACTGTCTGTTGTGATATGTTCTTAAAATGAGAATGCATTGCAGTTACAGGATGTATATGCTCTGGGATACCAAGGAAAAACTTGGAAATTTTTTCGTCTTGGAAAAATCCGGGAATTTTTCATTGTTTCCATTTTCAGCGAAATTTTTGTCATGTTCACTAGTAAGATCTGATACTCTGACAAATAATTTCACTTTATCCAACTACTGCAGCAATAAAACGTAAATGAGAGAATAACACAAAAATAAAACTTAGTTGCAAAGAAAATGCACCATTTACAACAAATCACGGTGTACACACAGTCGTCGGGTGACTGCAAAATGTGTCAGGTTACTTCGTAAAAACAAACTGCGTTTGACGCAGGGCCAGAGTCTGTCTTGTGGGACTCATTTTGATGGGGGTGAATGCACAACTATTTAAATTTCTAATAGGTCGTGGGAAAATATTGCGAATGGTTGTTTAAGAAGTTAATTTCTCAGTAAATTTCCTTTTATGCAACATGAAGTATGTTACATTTTAGAATATGTGATGAATTTCTTAAATTGCAACATGTTACCCTCTCATTGAAAGGGTAACACTGAGGACCAGCCTTTTAGAAAAATTTTGGGCCCAGAACACCAGCCATTTATGCCATTATTTAAAATTTTACCGTTTGATGTATCTGAAAGGGTAAAGCATGCTTAAAGAGACCAAACTTCAAGGTCAGTTTTTCATAATTGTTTTAGTGTATATTAATTTATAGTTTATATTAATTTAATTTACATTAATTATGTAATAATGATTGCAAAAAGTATAATTATTCTTAAAAAAGTGTGAAGTGAGTTCCTGAAAAATTTCACACACAACTGGCATTTCATGGAAAAGTAAAAGTGCTCAACGGAACATGTATTCAGCAGGTAACTCATGAAATGTTTAGTGCACAGCAGTGAAATTTATAATCATGCTTGTCAGAAATATTCAACTGCTGCAATTTAAACTGTGCTCTTACGGTCCTGCTTAATCACGCCCTTGGAAAAAAGTGACAAAAAAATTTTGATGGCCAATATTATATTTGAAAGTTTAACTTTTCTTGTAGCTATACTCTGTGTGTGTTAATTTGAACCATTAATTTTTCATATTTGTGTGTTCTTGCTACTTAACTATGGTGTTGGTATTGGTTCACTGTATCACATATTCTATGCTGCCATTGGCTTGTGAGATTACATGACGTGAGCTATGATTTGGCTTACAAAAATTCATTGCAACCTTGATTTCAGTACTTTGGAAGCTACCGTGCTGTATTTGGTGGAATTTGTGTTTAAACTTTCGTAATAAAAAAATATATGCAGTGTAAATGTTGCTGCTCATCAAAAATCTTCCCAAAATGTGTTTCTTTTTGCTGTGTTTAGTTTCTTAAAGTGCTGGGAAGTTGTATGCTTGCGTATAAAACCTTCACAATTCAAATGGTTGTCAAGCTTTACAGCTCTGGGAGAAAATATATTGTCACGTAGCATGGAAAAAATCTACACTCACCAGGGCTATAGTTTATTTACACCCGGGAGAAGTGCATTTTTAACTGGGAATCTGGGAATTTTTTTTTTTTTTCTTGTCTGTGTATGTGTATCCTGAGTTATTAAATTTCATGTCATTCCTAGTGCTTCAGGTACGGATAAGGTCCCTGTCATACTGCACTCATTAATGCTTACAACATTAATTTTCTTGACAAAACAGCCCTTTTCTAATACCGCTATCACAGTTTTCTCTCCAATACTAAACAGCATATCTTTGCATTTGCTGGCACACATTTATGTATGTTGTGGCAGCCAATACTAAAATGAAATGGCTTTAGCAGTCATCGTGGATACCCATTATTTCTGTACTGCCCGACAGTAGCTATGTAATATACAAAAAGTTAACAAAGAAATTAATGAATTATTCTCAGATAAAAGCATAGGGTGCATGTGAAGTACATGTTAGCAGTGTTCTTGAATATGTCTGGCTGATACAGTGGTGATGTAATCTTCCTTTAGTGATTGCAATTTATGAGAAGTTCATCTGTTCATATTAATTACATTTATTATGTGGGAATTAACTGTTTTTACTCCTCCTCAGCTCGAAGATTGTTCCTTGCTCGTAAAGTTAATATAAGGAATTTGATACAGAAACCTGTATAATAACTTGTGCATCCATTAGGAAGGACTTTGCATGAAGTGTAAGACATTTCTCACAGTTTCAGCTGGGTGAGAAATCAAACAAAATCTTACTAACTTCCCATTATGGAATGCAGCCTTCCATACAATCTCTTGTGGAATAGTAGTCCCAGAATAGGAGACAACAACTAGAAAGTCAAAATATTAAATTATGCATTTAAAAATCCATTCACGCATTGCGCTGTTAGTGCCACACTCCTGCCTGACGTTGTCACAAATCTGCAAAAGACTGATATTTAAATAAGTGTCCCCAAATAAAAAAAATTGAAATTGCTCCAGGCTGAATATGGTTCTGATTGAATTCGTATAGTGATTTAATGTGATTAATCTAAAAGATGCTACAATAGTAAAAATTAAAGATGTAGCATACAGATATGATGATAACATAAAAGTCAGATGATTTTTGGTTTTTGACATGTGCTAAAGGATAATTATTTCCACTTTATAATGGCCACACAGCCATTGTACAAATAAATAATTTCATACTCAAAACACAATAATGCTATTTACAAAATGTGGCACGACTGTGAACACCAGATAAGAGAAGTTTACTACTGTACCATTTGGGTTCCTTCTGAGAGCATGGTGGAAAATGTCAAAAGCGAGATTTGCTATGAGGTAATGTGATAACAGCTGTATAGCCAATACCAAGTGTAATGGTGATCCTAAGGGAGCTTTAAGGGGAATTATTGAAAGGAAGCAGATATTGCTCTTGAACATTTTTTGCATTAATTAAGAAAATGTTTTTTTGATTCAGATTATGCCACAAATTTACAGGCTCCACCTTTTGTATTGTGTATGGACCACAGGGTAAAGGCAAGAGATTGGGACACACATAGTGGCACACAGTCAATATTTCCTTTGTTCTGTTTGCAAGTCAAATAAGTCAATAGTGACAATACTGGTATGAAGTATCCTCCACTGTACACATTACAATGGATGAAGAGTATATATGTAGATGTGGAGATAGTTGCTGATTTCATGCAGTGTAAATTCTGCATTTGTGTAGAATGGTTACAGTGTTGAAGCAGTGCTGCCTTGAAGGATGTTCTGATACTAGCATAAATTCAACATAAATGACAAACATCTCTCATGGTCATTTTGAATTATGCAAGACATATTTAACGTAAAATAATTAATATCTTTTTTGCCCCTGGGTTATGATTGCTGTCCATTTTTAAAAATTTTTCTTTTCTCACTTTTCACTGTAAAATGCCAAAACTACTACTCTGAGACAGTGAATAATTGACACTATAAATTTTTGTCTTTATTTTTTGTTTCTGACGAAAATTTTGAAAATGTATTTACTGACAGTATAAATATTACACGTTACATATGATTGCAGAAAATCTTCTCAGTGACAGCAGACTGAATTATTACAGTTTAATATATTTCTAAGTGTTTTCAAATGGTGTTGTTTCACGAGAAGAGTTTTCTTTATCCATGTTATAAATTTTTTCAGTTCATTGACAAGCAAAAAAGGTGCAAATAGTGCTGACAAAAATACATTGAGGAAAATCTGAAAAAGGATAGGGACACCAGGGACAGCAAATAAGAGAAAATTTGAGAAAGTGAGAAGAACTTGAAGCTCCAGTCACATTAATGTGAGCACCGCCTGCAATAACCACTCAACAGACAGCTGGTAGCAGCACCAGCTGTGTAGGATATTTAAAACATGTTGGGGAGGGGATATGGAAAACAGTGAAGTCGCTTTCGGAATGCGGAAACAGTCATTTATCTGAGGTACAAAAGGGCATAATCATTGGCTTTTGGGTTAAGGGTGGAAGCATTTTCAAAATGGCTAAGTTTATTAATTGTTGGTGTGCCGCTGTGGTTAAAGAATATTCTAGATGGCAAAATGTTGCTATCCAAAACTGGTGCCAAAGCAACTATGGTGCACCACTGGTTGTAGACGACATGTGTCCATGATGGCTGCGGAGATGTGTACTGGTGAACAGATGTGAAACTGTTGAGCAGCTGACTGCCCAGATGAAACAAAGGGGCACTAACACTGTCTGCTCAACTACTGTTGAGTGAATGTTGCTGAATTTGGGCCTCCACAACAGGCACCTCTTGATGCACTCATGGTGCCTGCTGTTCATGGGTGATGAAGGCTAGAATTTACATTGCAACTGGATGTCGACTGAGTGGCAAATGGTGACCTTTTCAGATGAATCACGTTTTATAAGTGGAGGGTCTGAATCAGAAGCTCAGATGGTTTTGCAACTATGTAGGCTGCAGATACCTTGACTTGCGTCATAGGATGGTTGGGTTTTGGGTTCCATTGAGTAGGTCATAGAAAGCACCGATGCTCGAATCATTATAGGTGTTGAAAGCTGGGGTGTTTCGAAAGGTTTGGCTAAACAGTTGGCAGTGGTATGTTTGATGCTATTAGTAGTAGTTTATGTTGTAGCGAAATTGAAGCAAATGGTTCCTGTGAGTTGTTATGGGCAGAGGTCGTTCTTGGCAATGAAATAAAATAATTAGATCCTTTTACCGCCCTCTCAACTCAGATGATGCAATTGCTGAAAAGTTTAAAGAAAACTTGAGTTTAGTTTCAAACATGAACCTGACTCATAGAATTATAGTTGGTGTGTCTTTAATTTACCCTCAACATGTTGTCGAAAATACATGTTTAAATCTGGAGGTATGCATAAAACATCAGCTGAAATTGTGCTGGGAGCATTCTCTCAAAATTATTTCAAGCAGTTAGTTCATGAGCCCATGTGAATACAAATGATTGTGAAAACACATTTCACCTCATAACAACAAATAATCCTGAGCTAATAACTAGCATCAAAGTGGATACAGGGATTAGAGAACACAGGGTTGTCATTGAGAGATTGAATATTGTAACCCACAAATCCTCCAAAAATAAACGGAAAATATACTTATTCCGAAAAGATGATAAAAATTTGCTTGACGCCTTCCCAAGAGACAATATCCACTCCTTCCAAATTAACAATGTAAGTATAGACCAGATGTGGCTTGAATTCAGTGAAATAGTATTGACAGCAATTGAGAGATTTATACCAGATAAATTAACAAATGACAGAACTGATCCCCCTCGTTACACAAAACGGGTCAGAACAATGACGCCAAATTCAAACGAATGCAAAATCTCAGGGATTGGGGATCTTTTACAGAAGCTCGAAATTTAATGCAGACGTCAATGTGATATGCTTAAAGTAGTTTCCACAGTGAAACCTGGCAGAAAATCCAGAGAGATTCTGATTGTACATAAAGTATGCTAGTGGCAAGATGCAATCGATCCCTGTTCTGCTTGATAGCAATGGAAATGCTCTAGACGACAGTGCTGTGAAAGCAGAGTTACTGAACACAGCCTTCTGAAATTCCTTCACCAAAGGAAGACAAAGTAAATATTTCAGAACTCGAATGAAGAACAGCTACCAAAATGAGTAACTTAGAAGTAAATATCCTTGGAGTAGTGAAGCAACTTATAGCACTAAATAAAAGCAAGTCTCCTGGTCCAGACTGTATACCAGTTAGGTTCCTTTCAGAATATGCTGATGTAATAGGACCAGATTTAACGATCACATACAGCCGCTCACTCAATGAGACATACCCAAAGACTGGATAGTTGCACAGGTCACACCAATATTCAAGAAAGGTGATAAACCATATCATTAATGTCAATATGCAGCAGGATTTTGAAACTTATATTGTGTTTGAACATTATGAATTGCCTTGAAGAGAACGTTCTACTGACACAGTCAACACAGTCTAGAAAACATCATTCTAAACACAACTAGCTCTTTACTTACTTCAAGTGATGAGTGTTATTGTCAATGGATTTCAAATTGATTCTATCTTTCTATATTTTCAGAAGGCTTTTGACTCTGTGCCATGCAAGCGGCTTGTAGTGAAGTTGTGTGCTTATGGAGTATCATCTCTGTTATGTGCCTAGATTCGTGATTTCCTGTCAGAGAGGTCACAGTTCATAACAACTGACAGAAAGTCATCGAGTAAAACAGAAGTGATTTCTGGTATTCCCCAAGGCAGTGTTATAGGCCCTGTACCATTCTGTATGTATATAAATGTTTTAGGAGACAACCTGGACAGCCGTCTTAGGTTGTTTGCAGATGATGCTGTCATTTATTGTCGGATAAACTCATCAGAAGATCAAAACAAGATGCAAAATGATTTAGAAAAGATATCCGAATGGTGCGTAAATTGGCAGTTGACCTTAAACAATGCAAAGTGTGAAGTCATCCATTCGACTGCTAAAAGTAATCCGTTAAACTTTGGTTACATGATAAATCAGTCAAATCTAAAGACTGTAAATTCAATTATGTGCTGAGGAATTACAATTACGAACAGTTAAAATTGGAAAGAACACATACCCAGTCTTGTGGGGAAAGGAAACCAGAGACACTGTTTTATTGACAGAACACTGAGAATGTGTAACAGATCTACTAAAGAGACTGCCTATGCTATGCTTGTCAGTCCATTTTTGGAGTACTTCTGCACGGCTTGTGACCCTTATCAGGTAGAATTAAAGGAGGAGCACATTGAGAAAGTTCAAAGAAGAGCAGATTGTCTTGTATTATCTTGAAATAGTGTAATGAGTCACTAACATGATACAGGATTTGGGGTGGACAGCACTAAAACAGAGGTGGTTTTTTGATGCGGTGGAATCTTCTCATGAAATTTCAATCACCAACTTTCTCATCCAAATGTGTATAATATAACAAGGAAAGTGAGAACTTGCACAGAAAGATATAGATGTTCATTTTTTCTGCGAACTGTTAGAGATTGTAATAATAGAGTATTATTGTGAAGGTGGTTCAGTGAACCCTCTGCCTGTAATTTAAGGGTGATTTGCAGTGCCCATCTAATTCTAGATGTGTGCTTCATTGGGCAGATGGCCATTGGCATGTGTGGTGTGAAACATCTGAAAGTAGACACCGTGCCACAATCGTTGGATGGATCCAGGCTGAGGACGGAGCATTGTAGTCTGGGGAATGTTTTCGTGACATTCTCTGGGTGATGTCGTCGTTCTGGAAGGCTCAGTGGGTCAACAGAAGTATACTTCTGTTCTTGGGGTGACAGGGGCGGGTTTCTTTTTCCATGGCATGATGGCAGGACAGTGCAGTATACATGCATGGTTTAAAGAGTACCAGGATGAATTTACTGTACTCACCTGGCTATCATACTTCCCAGATTTAAATCCAATTGATACTCTGTGAGACCACCTCATTGGGCTGTTGGCACGATGGAGCCTTATCTTAGAAACCTGGACAACGATTTTGAGTCCATACCATCCAGAACCTTGTTGACTCTCTTCCTGCATGTTTTGCAACAGTCTGGGCTGCAAAAGGTGGTTATTCAGGTTTTTGACAGGTAGACTCATTAATGTGAGAGGACAGTATGCATGAAAAAGGAAAGCAGAATTGTGAAGTAATTCTTTGCAGCAAATTCTTACATATTCACAACTGTTCTATAAATACTTGAAATTTTTGTGCATGGTAGTGAAGGGTAGCACTTAATACCTTCAATATGGGTATATACAAAAATAATTAGAAAGAATGCTGGTGATGAAAATAGACAATGTTTACAGACAATGGATTGAGTTTAGGTAACCATTCATTGCACAGTGTAAATTTTAAGCAGTGGATAGACACACAAACCAAAATTAGAACTTGTTAGCGTCTATGTTTTGTTTCGGAGCAGTTGGATTGTCTCATTGTGCTAGTGACCAGTTGGGCATCCCAATCATGCTACAGCACCAAAAAAAGTGTGTGTGTGTGTGTGTGTGTGTGTGTGTGTGTGTGTGTGTGTGTGTGTGTGTGTGTGTGTGTGTAAATGTAGCAAGTATGGTATTAATAATGACAATTTCTGTCATTTTGCAGGAGACAATCGCTTGGGCTCTATGGAGACTGGAACAGCTTTGGTTCGAGCCATGATCAAAGTCATGGAGCGCACACAAAATAACAAAATTCATGTAATAAATATGAGCTATGGAGAGCATGCTCACTTTTCAAGCTCTGGGTAATAAAATTGTTTTGCAATGTTCTTTGTGTTATCTCACAAATGTGTGTTAAAAATACTAAAAGTACTGAAGAAATACATTAATTTGTGATTTTTGTATGATTCAGAGGATAAATGCAGCTCCTTAGAACATGAATCTTAAATTCATGTGAAGATTTGTGTAAAATGCAGTTTACAAATATTACTGACACTTCAAAATTCTGAAGCGCTGTGTTGGAGTTACAGTATTAGCGCTTGGCATTTGACGGTGATAACTGGGGCTGGTTTGGGAGAAAGTCACTGAATCAGAATAATAAAATTTTGAGGCGTAGCTCATTTCTGGCAATGTTTTCAAAACCCTATTAACAGGGAATGTGCTGAGACACATCTTTCAGTCTCCCTCCTGTCCCTTCCATCTTTTTACAAAAGCAACATTATTTGATGCTTCCCACCCCTCCAACCCCCCTCCCCCCCTTTCCCTCTTCCTTCCCTCATACATTAGATGCAATTCCTTGGGCTCGTAGTGGGATATTTAAAAATAAATCTGAATTGAGCGAGTGTGAAAATGGATTTTTCAGACATCTCAGCTTGGCACCTGAAGCAGCCACTTGTCACTTTGGCCTTAAACCAGAACCAATCCTGACAGTATATTATGTCCTCTCACTAAATTGGCCATTTTGAGATTATGATAAAATGTCATTGTCAGTTTGTAGACTGGTTTGGCACAGCCCTCCAAGCTACTCTGTCTTATGCAAACCTCTTCATTTCCAAATAACTAGTACAGCCTGAATCAATTTTGAACCTTCTTACTACATTTACCCCTTTGTCTCACTCTGCAGTGCCCCCCCCCCCCCCCCCACCCCTCCACAGGCCCTTTTCCTCCCCCCCTCTCTATTGCTCCCTCCCTTCCTCTCTCTTTTCAACTAGTGTTTCCATTTCATATCCTTTCCTTTCATCCACTGTGTATTTGAATTAACATTCTCAAAAGTTTTTTCTAAATCTACAAATGCTGTAAATGTAGGTTTGCCCTCCTTAACCCATCTCTTAAGATAAACATTGAGGCCAGTATTTCTTCCTGTGTTCATACATTTTTCCAGAAACCAAACAGATCTTCTCTGAGGCCAACCTCTATCAATTTTTCCATTCTTCTGTAAATAATCTGTCAATATTTTGCACCAATAATTTATTAAACTGATAGTTTGGTAATATTCTCACCTGTAGGTACCTGCTTTCTTTGGAATGGGAATTATTACATTCTTCATTAAGTCTCATACATTTTGCACACCAGGTGAAGTATTCTGTCATGGCTGGCTTACCAGTGAATATCAGATGTTCTGAGGGAATGCCATCTACTTTAGGGGCCTTGTTTTGACTCGACTCTCTCAGTGCTCTATCAAATTCTTTTTGCAGTAATATATCTCCCAACTCATCTCCTTCTACTCCCTCATCCCTCTGTAATGTTGCTTTGGAGTTAATCTCCCTTTTTTCTATAGGTGGCATCTGTCTTTCCCCTAGTTGTGCATAATTCTATGTCTTTACTTTTCTTGTCTAGTTATTCTTGCTTTGCCCTTCATATCACTCTCATTTTTATGTCTATATTTCCTTTTGCTTGCTTCATTGCTGCATTTTTATATTTTTTCATTTTGTCATCTAGATTCAGTATCTTCTGTCTTATCCAAGAATTTATACTGGGCTTTGACTTTTTACATGTGTGATTATCTGCTGCCTTCGTTATTTCTTTTCTCAAGGCTTCCTGTTCGTCTTCTATCGTGTTTCTTAGTCATGTTTCAGTTAATTGTTGCTCAATGCTCCCTTTCGAACTCTCAGCAACCTCTAGTTTTCAACCTATCCAGGTTCCATCCCTTTAATTTCCTACAGTTCTGTAATTTCTTCGGTTTTAATCTGCAGTTTGTAACCGTTAAATTATAGTCAGAGCCCACATCTGCCCCTGGAAATGTCTCACAGATTAAAGTCTGATCGCTAAATCTAAATTATCATTAGTTCGTCAGTCAAACCTTCTTTTCTCTCCATGTTTCTTCCATGTAAATAACCTTCTTTCATGATTTTTAATCCAAGTATTTGTTGTTGTTGTTGTCTTCAGTCCTGAGACTGGTTTGATGCAGTTCTCCATGCCACCCTATCCTGTGCAAGCTTCTTCATCTCCCCTTACTTACTGCAACCTACATCCTTCTGAATCTGCTTAGTGTATTCATCTCTTGGTCTCCCTCTACGATTTTTACCCTCCATGCTGCCCTCCAATACTAAACTTGTGATCCCTTGATGCCTCAGAACATGTCCTACCAACCGATTCCTTCTTCTTGTCAAGTTGTGCCACAAACTCCTCTTCTTTCCCAATTCTATTCAATACCTCCTCATTAGTTACATGATCTACCCATCTAATCTTCAGCATTCTTCTGTAGCACCACATTTCAAAAGCTTCTATTCTCTTCTTGTCCAAACTATTTATCGTCCATGTTTCACTTCCATACGTGGCTACACTCCATACAAATACTTTCAGAAACAACTTCCTGACACTTAAATCTATACTCGATGTTGACAAATTTCTCTTCTTCAGAAACGCTTTCCTTGCCATTGCCAGTCTACATTTTATATCCTCTCTACTTCGACCATCATCAGTTATTTTGTTCCCCAAATAGCAAAACTCCTTTACTACTTTAAGTGTCTCATTTCCTAATCTAATTCCCTCAGCATCACACGACTTAATTCGACTACATTCCATTATCCTCGTTTTGCTTTTGTTGTTGTTCATCTTATATCCTCGTTTCAAGACACTGTCCATTCCGTTCAATTGCTCTTCCAAGTCCTTTCCTGTCTCTGACAGAATTACAATGTCATCAGCAAACCTCAAAATTTTTATTTCTTCTCCCTGG
The DNA here is from genome assembly GCF_021461385.2 of Schistocerca piceifrons. Lineage (NCBI taxonomy): Eukaryota > Metazoa > Arthropoda > Insecta > Orthoptera > Acrididae > Schistocerca > Schistocerca piceifrons. Next base: position 878,385,969 of record NC_060140.1, read on the forward strand.
ATTTTAATACCTACTCCGAATTTATCTTTTGTTTCCTTTACTGCTTGCTCAATATACAAATTGAATAACATTGGGGAGAGGCTACAACCCTGTCTCACTCCCTTCCCAACCACTGCTTCCCTTTCATGTCCCTCGACTCTTATAACTACCATCTGGTTTCTGTACAAATTGCAAATAGCCTTTCGTTCCCTGTATTTTACCCCTGCCATCTTCAGAATTTGAAAGAGAGAGTTCCACTCAGCATTGTCAAAAGCTTTCTCTAAGTCTACAAATGCTAGAAACGTAGGTTTGCCTTTCCTTAATTTATTTTCTAAGATAAGTCGTAGGGTCAGTATTGCCTCATGTGTTCAAACATTTCTACGGAATCCAAACTGATCTTCCCCGAGGTCGGCTTCGTCTGTAAAGAATTCGCGTTAGTATTTTGCTGCAGTGACTTATAAAACTGATAGTCCAGTAATTTTCACATCTGTCAACACCTGCTTTCTTTGGGATTGGAATTATTATATTCTTCTTGAAGTCTGAGAGTATTTCACCTGTCTCATACATCTTGCTCACCAGATGGTAGAGTTTTGTCAGAACTGGCTCTCCCAAGGCCGTCAATAGTTCCAATTGAATGTTGTCTGCTCCCAGCGCCTTGTTTCGACTCGGGTCTTTCAGTGCTCTGTCAAACTCTTCACGCAGAATCGTGTCTCCCATGTCATCTTCATCTACATCCTCTTTAATTTCCATAATATTGTCCTCAAGTACATCGCCCTTGTATAGACCCTCTATATACTCCCTCCACCTTTCTGCTTTCCCTGCTTTGCTTAGAACTGGGTTTCCATCTGAGCTCTTGATATTCATACAAGTGGCCCTCTTTTCTCCAAAGGTCTCTTTAATTTTCCTGTAAGCAGTATCTATCTTACCTCTAGTGAGATAAGCCTCTACATCCTTACATTTGTCCTCTAGCCATCCCTGCTTAGCCATTCTGCACTTCCTGTCAATCTCATTTTTGAGACGTTTGTATTCCTTTTTGCCTGCTTCATTTACTGCGTTTTTATATTTTCCCCTTTCATCAATTAAATTCAATATTTCTTCTGTTACCCAAGGTTTTCTACTAGTCTTTGCCTTTTTACCTACTTGATCCTCTGCCGCCTTCACTACTTCATCCCTCAGAGCTACCCATTCTTCTTCTACTGTATTTCTTTCCCCCATTCCTGTCAATTGTTCCCTTATGCTCTCCCTGAAACTCTGTACAACCTCTGGTTCTTTCAGTTTATCCAGGTACCATCTCCTTAAATTCCCACCTTTTTTAAGTTTCTTCAGTTTTAATCTACAGTTCATAACCAATAGATTGTGGTCAAGAGTCCACATCTGCCCCTGGAAATGTCTTACAATTTAAAACCTAGTTCCTAAATCTGTGTCTTACCATTATATAATCTATCTGAAACCTTCTAGTATCTCCAGTGTTCTTCCATGTATACAACCTTCTTTCATGGTTCTTGAACCAAGTTTTAGCTATGATTAAGTTGTGCTCTGTGCAAAATTCTACCAGACGGCTTCCTCTTTTATTTCTCTCCCCCAATCCATATTCACCCACTATGTTTCCTTCTCTCCCTTTTCCTACTCTCGAATTCCAGTCACCCATGACTATTAAATTTTTGTCTCCCTTCACTACCTGAATAATTTCTTTTATCTCATCATACATTTCATCAATTTCATCATCTGCAGACTCAGTTGGCATATAAACTTGTACTACTGTAGTAGGTATTGTCTTCGTGTCTATCTCGGCCACAATAATGCGTTCACTATGCTGTTTGTAGTATCTTACCTTTACTCCTATTTTTTTTAATTCATTATTAAACCTACTCCTGCATTACCCCTATTTGATTTTGTATTTATAACCCTGTATTCGCCTGACCAAAAGTCTTGTTCCTCCTGCCACCAAACTTCACTAATTCCCACTATATCTAACTTTAACCTATCCATTTCCCTTTTTAAATTTTGTAACCTACCTGCCCGATTAATGGATCTGACATTCCACGCTCCGATCCATAGAATGCCAGTTTTCTTTCTCCTGATAACGACGTCCTCTTGGGTAGTCCCCACCCAGAGATCCGAATGGGGGACTATTTTACCTTTGGAATATTTTACCCAAGAGGACGCCATCATCATTTAACCATACAGTAAAGCTGCATGCCCTCGGGGAAAAATTACGGCTGTAGTTTCCCCTTGCTTTCAGCCGTTCGCAGTACCAGCACAGCAAGGCCGTTTCGGTTAGTGTTACAAGGCCAGATCAGTCAATCATCCAGACTGTTGCCACTGCAACTACTGAAAAGGTTGCTGCCCCTCCTCAGGAACCACGCGTTTGTCTGGCCTCTCAACAGATACCCCTCCGTTGTGGTTGCACCTATGGTACGGCCATCTGTATCGCTGAGGCATGCAAGCCTCCCCACCAACGGCAAGGTCCATGGTTCATGGGGGTAGGAATCCAAGTATTATCTGTGATAAAATCATTATATGTGCAAAATTCTACCATGTGGCTTCCTTTTTCATTCCTTTCCCCCATTACATGTGCTCTTACTTTTTTTACTTCTCATACTTTTTCTGTTGTCTGATTACAGCCTTCCATAACTGTTAAGTTTTTATCTTCCTCAACTATCTGAATAATTTTTTTTATATCACCATACATTCTTTTAATCTCTCGATCATCTGTGGAGTTAGCTGACATATAAAGTTGTACTGTTGTCATGGATGTACATAGGCAACAGCAGTGCATTCACAATGCTATTCATTGCAGCTTACTCACAGTCCTATTTTCTTATTAACTGTGAGACCTACTCTTGCGTTACCACTATTTGATTTTGTATTTATAACCTTGTACTCACTTGTGCAGGAGTCACCACACTTCGCGAATTCCCACTATGTATAACTTCAACGTATTAGTTTCCTTTTTTAAATTCCCTATCCTACCTACCCAATTGAGGGATCCAACAGCCTGTATTCTGGCCCATAGAATACAAGTTTTGATTTTCCTGATGGTGATATCCTCCTGAGTAGTCTGTGCACAGAGATTGGGATGGTAGAACGTTTTACCTCCAGATGGTTTAACCAAAGAGGATGTTATCATCATTTAACCATACAGTGGGGGTGCGTGCCTTCAGGAAAAATGACAGTTGTAGTTTCCTCTTCCTTTCAGTCGTTCAAAGTAACAGAGACCAAAGGTTGTCTTGGCTGACAAACAAGACCAGACCAGTCAATCATCCAGACTGTTGCCACCTGCAGCTACTGAAAAGGATGCTCTACCTTATTCAGTAATTATTTGTTAGTTTTCCCACTCCACAGATCACACTGTAGTGCTTGCACCTATGGTACAGTTACATGAACCATTGAGGCACACAAGTACCTTAACAAAGTCTATGGTTCATTGGGGGGTGCTTAAACTGTTATTGCTTTGTAAAACATAATAGTTATTTAAAAATGGGGTACATATGAAGTGCTGACTATTGTAATACAGCTGGGGTGCTGACCTCCATATTTTTTATGCGAAAACTCTTTAAACGTTTTTAAATAAAACCAGTAATGCTATGAAAAGAATATGTTGCTTCTCTCTGTAAAGATTATACATTGAGTTGCAGAGAGGCACAACAAAAAGGCTATTACAATTGAACTTTGGGCCAAAGTCTTCTTCAGAAAAGAAAAATGCACACACAGTCGAACAAGCAAGTGCACACCTCGCACATGACTGCTGCTTCCTATGCTTTCACAGGAAAGAGGAAGTCAATTAGAAAGTGATTCATCATTTTCTACTTCGGCTTTATAGACTGTACGTAGTTTAGAATGTGAATACTAATACAAGCATTTTATTTTTTTCTATTTGAACATCACTTTCCTTAATTGCAGGAGGATAGGAGAACTAATGAATGAAGTGGTCAATAAATATGGTGTCATTTGGGTGGCATCTGCAGGCAATCATGGACCTGCCTTATGTACAATAGGCACACCTCCAGACATCAGCACAAGTATTATTATTGGTGAGTTACTTAAACCACTACCCTAATATAGTTATTACTGATTACATGTTTGTGTGAAAAGAATGCTAATGTGTAACATTCATTCTGAAAGAATGCCTGGTACATAGTGCATGAGGGTTGCCTTTTGAGTTTTTACAACCAAATAAGAGATTATACTATTGAGGTGATGTAACTGTTGTTTCAAAATTTGTCGTTTGCTATTGTTAACACAATTGAAACTAAGAAATTAACGGAGTGTTAAAAGAAACAAATAGAAATTTCTTGCAAAGGTTATCATTGCATGGTTTTTCTAAGGCTTTTGTAAGGCCTAACTCAACAACAATGCCTGAATTGCTTTGTTAAACATTTGATAACTAGTTTTCATCAGAAAATATATGTGATTTGTTTATGTATGCAGAATTTTGTTGGCATTGTGCTTCTGTTGGTGACAGATTTCGTGACAGCTGACTGGAATCTTTTGTTGTCCCAAAAAACATGGGTGCTGTATGCAAAATGATTGAAGATTGGCATTTGACTTACTGTGAAGTAGAGGCATCCTTAGGCACATCGAAGACTGCAAAGCCTTTGATTTTTCATTTACCTGTGAAAAAGACCTGTGCTTGATGGATTCCACATAATTTGACTAGAGCTCAAAGAAACAGGCTTTTGTCAATTGGTGTACAGAATTGTTGTAAAAATTTAAAAGGCGGGTTTCATATTTAGCAAAAGTGCTAATTTAAGAGTTACATGAAAGTGGAAGTAAGTAAACAATGGCAGTTTCTATATTGCAAGAGAGAGAATGTATTAAGAATCTTTGTGGTAGAGCTTGGTATAGGAAAAATAGAGTAAAACCTTTAGCTTGGTATAGGAAAAAAGAGTAAAACCTTTATATACTACAGCCATATTTTTTTGGACAACAAGCAGGGGATATTATAATATGACTTCGATCATCTATCACAAGTTAACAGAGGCATAAATTATCAACTGCTGCTTTAACCACAGAAGCATTTGAGAGCACCCCCCCCCCCCCCCCCCCCCCCCCCCAGCAAGCGTACATACCCATGTTGGTTGAAAATGAGTGCCATACCACTGACTGTGCTTGTAATTCTTCCATTCAGTCCATTGTTTTCAGTTCAGCTATTTGATACTTACATGATTATTTAAAATGTAAGTGAAAAAAAAATAAAACCTTAATTGCTTCTGTATAATGAAAATAGCAGCACAATTTACTAGCAGTGAAAATTGGTTATGTTGAATTAATGGTGTACTTAAGAGTGATCAGCCAAGTTGTTCTTATTTCATGCACATTATTTCAGCAATCAATGCTGTTATCTTCAGGTGCTGCGAATTGAGCTGTTGTGTATGTTGACAAATCATCACATGCCGTTTTAGAAACGAATCATTTATCAAGCATCACACAGTACAACAATATGATACGAAACACCAACTGCACATTTCAAAACATAGCCATAGATCATCACAACTACACCAAAAATGAACCAACGAATTTGTGAGACATGTGACAGACAACCTTCAGAGAATATGAACGATACATACGTATACATACACAGGGTGGTCCATTGATCGTGACCAGGCCAAATATCTCACGAAATAAGCTTCAAACGAAAAAAACTACAAAAAACAAAACTTGTCTAGCTTGAAGGGGGAAACCAGATGACGGTATGGTTGGCCCGCTACAGGGCGCTGCCATAGGTCAAACGGATGTCAACTGCGTTTTTTAAAATAGGAACCCCCATTTTTTATTACATATTCGTGTAGTACGTAAAGAAATGTGAATGTTTTAGTTGGACCACTTTTTTCGCTTTGTGGTAGATGGTGGTGTAATAGTCACAAACATATGGCTCATAATTTTGGACGAACAGTTGGTAACAGGTAGGTTTTTTAAATTAAAATACAGAATGTTGGTACGTTTGAACATTTTATTTCAGTTGTTCCAATGTGCTACATGTACCTTTGTGAACTTATCATTTCTGAGAACACGTGCTGTTACAGCGTGATTACCTGTAAATACCATATTAATGCAATAAATGCTCAAAATGATGTCGCCAACCTCAATGCATTTGGCAATACGTGTAACGACATTCCTCTCAACTGCAAGTAGTTCGCCTTCCGTAATGTTCGCTCATGCGTTGACAATGTGCTGACACATGTTGTCAGGCGCTGTCAGTGGATCACAATAGCAAATACCCTTCAACTTTCCCCACAGAAAGAAATCCGGGGACGTCCGATGCGGTGAACATGCGGGCCATGGTATGGTGCTTTGACGACCAATCCACCTGTCATGAAATACGCTATTCAATACCGCGCACGTGAGTTATGTGGCGGACATCCATCATGTTGGAAGTACGTAGCCATTCTGTCATGCAGTGATACATCTTGTAGTAACATCGGTAGAACATTATGCAGGAAATCAGCATACATTGCATCATTTAGATTGCCATTGATGAAATGGGGGCCAATTATCCTTCCTCCCATAATGTCGCACCATACATTAACCCGCCAAGGTCACTGATGTTCCACTTGTCGCAGCCATCGTTGATTTTCTGTTGCCCAATAGTGCATGTTATGCCGGTTTACATTACCGCTGTTGGTGAATGACGCTTCGTCGCTAAATAGAACACGTGTAAAAAATGTCATAATCCCGTAATTTCTCTTGTGCCCAGTGGCAGAACCGTACACGACGTTAAAAGTTGTTGCCATGCAATTCCTGGTGCATAGAAATATGGTACGGGTGCAATCGATGTTGATGTAGCATTGTCAACACAGACGTTTTTGAGATTCCAGATTCTCGCGCAATTTGTGTGCTACTGATCTGCAGATTAGCTAGCCGCGACAACAGCTAAAACACCTACTTGGGCATGATCATTTGTTGCAGGTGGTGGTTGATGTTTGACATGTGGCTGAACGCTTCCTGTTTCCTTAAATAACATAACTATCTGGCAAACGGTCCGGACACTTGGATGATGTCGTCCAGGATACCGAGCAGCATACATAGCACATGCCCGTTGGGCGCTTTGATCACAATAGCCATACTTTAAAATGATATCGACCTTTTTCGCAGTTGGTAAACGGTCCATTTTAACACGAGTAATGTATCACGAAGCAAATACCGGTCGCACTGGCGGAATGTTACGTGATACCACATACTTACATGTTGGTAACTATTACAGCCTCATCTATCACGAAGCGAAAAAAGTGGTCCAACTAAAACATTCATATTTCTTTATGTACTACACAAATATGTAATAAAAATTGGGGGTTCCTATTTAAAAAAAAAAATGCAATTGATATATGTTTGACCTATGGCAGCGCCATCTAGTGGGCCAATCATAGCGCCATCTGGTTTCTCCCTTCAAGCTAGACGAGTTTTGTTCTTTGTAGTTTTTTTGTTTGATGCTTATTTTCATGAGATATTTGGCCCGGTCACTATCAATGGACCACCCTGTATATAACAACATTGAAACATTAATACTTTCACACTCTCCCAAAATGTTTTACATATATGATGAAGTACACACTACACCAACAAGTTCCTTCATCTCTCTAACCAGTTGACGAATTTAATGATACCTTTTGTCTCTATGTTTTGATCGCTTATAAAACTTTGATCCATTAATAAATGTGATAGAACTTTGGTTATCAATTTGTAAAACAGGAACTGATGACTCAACAGCTCCTATTTCTTTCTGTAGTCGGTATAACCATCTAAATTATTTGCAAGCTTCACTTGCAGCCACATATTCTGCCTCCATTGAAGGAAAAGCAACACACTGCTGTAATTTTCTTTTCCACACAACTGGCCCACTGTGGAACTTGAGCAGGATGCCACTTGTTGATCGTTTAGTGCCTCTGTCCCCACCATGGTCAGCATCACTATAGGCTTCAATACTACTAAACTTAATGCCATCTGTAATTGTTGATTTAAGATGCCTAAATATTCATTTGAGTAATGTAAAGTGCACCTGAGTTGGTGAGTCTTGAACTCTTGAGGTAACATTAACAGTATATGATAAATCTGTTCTTGTGCCTTGTGTTAAATACTTCAAACCTCCAACCATTTCTCAATACAGTCCAGTATTATTAAAAGGAGGTGACTCACTTGGTGTCCATCCTGGTTCAATGGGTAAAGACAATGGTTTTGCATCCATCATATCGTATTTTTGCAAAATCCTCTCCACATATGCAGACTGATTTTTTTTTTTTTTTTTTTTTTTTTTTTTTTTTTTTTTTTTTTTTTTTTTAAAAAAATATACAATTGTCAAACCTCTTGATTTGTAAACCCAAGAAGTAATAAATTTTTTCTGCATTGATTTGAAAACGTTTACCCAACAGTTCAATGAACTTAGCTGTGACATCAGTAGAGCCCATAGCCAATCCATAATCAACATAAAACAATACTACCAGGTTTTCACCATAATACATACATGGATCCGAACTGCTCTCCCGTAAGTTACATTCAGTAAGGAACCCAACAAGACATTCGTACCAGCATTTTGAGACTTGCTTTAAACCATATAGACTTTTCAGTAACTTACACACCTGTGCTGTACTATCATCAAATCCCTCTGGTTGACTCATGTAGATTTCTTCTTTTAAAATATCATTGAGAAATGCTGTCCTCACATCAAATTGCCTTATACACCGATCATGTTGAATTGCAACACTCAAAAGGCATTTCATTGTCTCAAATCTTGCAACTGGGCTAAACGTGTCAACATAATCTGCTCCAAACCATTGAGTATATCCTTTTGCTCCCAGTCGAGCATTATATCAAACATCATCATTATTTGCATTTAATTTTGTAGCAAAGACACATCAATTTCCAATCACGTTGTTTGGTTTAATTTTGTAAACTAATTCCCGTGTTCCATTTTTCTTTAGAGCATCCATCTCTTCCTCCATTGGATTCTTCCTTTCTTCAGAATTCTCTGAGTGCTATGCTTCTTTATAGCTTCTTGGTGTCTCACAAAGAAACATCATTCTTGGTTGACAAATTGAATCTTCACAGTAACAAGATGGTTTCTTTAAATTTTGCCATTCACATAAATTGTGGCTTCCTCTTTCCTCATTTCTTGCTTCCAAGTTACTTCCAGCTTCTCCCTCAGTGTCATATGACTGGTTGTTAACACTTTCGTCACTTGCAGCAACATTTTTGTTCATACAATACTCTTCAAAATCAACATCTTCATGCTCCGTCTCCAAAGTATCTGCATTCTTATCTGTAGCTGATATTTCAATAACCCTGTTAGACTATTGAGTACCGAGAAGAGATTTCTGTAATGGCTTGCAATTGAACTTTGCATCTCTACAAACACACATGCACTTTGTCAGGAAAATAAACACTGTATCCACAATCATTGTAACCAACCACATATCCTTTTGAAGATTTAGCATCAAACTTCTTTCGTTTCTGTGTAGGAATACAAGCATAGCATTCAGTTCCAAATATCACCAAATTATCAAAACGACCTTCTTTCTTCAAAAATATTTCACTTGGAGCTTTACCTTTAATTTTTGTGGGACCCGTCTGGTTCAAAGTGTATGTTGCAGCCAGAACAGCTTCATCCCACAATGCTTTTGGCAGATGCTCAGCAGAGCAAAGCCAAGAACGTGCCACCTTACGCAGGATTCTATTTTCCCGTTCAGCAATTCCATTCTGTTGAGGCGTATATGGTGCTGTGATTGAATGTTTCAGTCCAAATGAGCCAGCAGATTTTTGCATGTCTTTGTTATGGAACTCCTTGCCACTATCTGTACATAATTCTTTCACAGTAACTTCAGCCCGAGTCTTTATCATTTTAATGAACAGTGGCATCTTTTCTTTAATTTCATCTTTGTGTCACAAAATTTATGTCACTCTATAACTGGAAAAATCGTACTTAAAAACAGCAAAGTATCGATGACCCTGCAGATCATTTTCTTCCATCGGACCACAAACATCTGCACACACTAACTCTCCAAGTTTAGTGGGTTCCTGCACTCTTTCACCAAACGGCATCCGGTGATGTTTACCATAGATATACCCTGCACAAAATCTGTTATCAGTTGTTATCTCTACACCATCATCGTTCAAAACTTGGTGCACGTAGTGTTTATTTTGATGACCCATTTTTTTCATGCTAGCTCTGTAAAGTGTCGTCAGTTTCAGTAACAACACAGGATTTTTCTTGACAAACACCCTTCACAGCCAAACGATAAAGCTCATTTTCACAGCAGGATGTGGCAGCAGCAATTGCAATATTGTTTTTGAAAAATACTCATGATTTGCCATAATTTTCAATTATTTGTTTTATTCCCTTCTTGCAACTTTCTTAACAGAAAACAAGTTACAGGATCCATCAGGGCAAAACCAAACATCTTCAAAATATCGTTCTGTCCATGTCCGTCCATTGAACACCTGTACGTCAATTCGGCCTGTACCAAATATTTCAATATGTACACCATTCTTGGCACTATCCATCTTCCTCAGAGTTTCAAATTGTTCATACATAGTGTACCAGTCACGCCGATTTGTTATGTGATGTGTTGCACACTGTCAGTGTACCAATCATCACAGTCCAGTGTATTCACATCTACTGAAAAACTGTTGCGTATTACCATTGATGCTGTTTCCTCAGATTTTGAAGCATCTGTGTAGCTGTAGCTTCTTGAATTATCCACTGATGTTACATTAGTTAACAACATAGCACAATCTTCTCTTTTGTCTGCGGTACTACATTCATTTGATCAATGGCCCTTTTTCTTACATTTAAAACAAACCTACCCTGTCTTACACTGTTTTGATAGGTGACCTACTTTACCACATGAAAAGCGTTTTCTGTTTTCATTCCTTTTATAATGAGGTGTTTTTAACGAATCTGCTTCAGAGGACGTTTGTTTGCACTTCTGTTGCTGTTTGTTAATCTTCATTTTCGACATCATTGCTACAGCAACACTTTCGTCATCACGATCTGTTATTGTTAGTTCATAATTCAAACACCGTTTTTGTAATTTATTCCATGTCTTTTCTTCAGCAGGTAGCTCATGCCACGTAATATAAATGCAATCAAACTCCTTTGGCAAAGTTTGCAAAAATCGTGCACGAAGGTCGCCATCGTCAATCGGCTTGTCCAACAATGAAAGCTGAGTTTGTACATCATCAAATTTGGCTAGATGACCTTGTATACCTCCAGATGCCTCCCACACAATGTTATGGACTTTCTAAGCAGATCAATGTTTTCAGCTGAGTGCACATTATACATCTTGTGTAGCTTATCCCAAACCTCTTAAGCAGTTTTGCATTCCCCAACACAAAGTAAAGGCTTGGTGTCAACTGACAGAATTGTCTTTTCCTTGCCTTTGCATTAGCCTTTGTCCATTTTGCAAGTTCGGTTTCGTAACTCTGTCCGCTTCATTCTGGCATAATAAGTTCACCACTTACAACATCAAAGATTTTGTTACATTCTAAAATAGTTATCATAATAATCCAGAATGAGATTTTCACTCTGCAGCGGAGTGTGCGCTGATATGAAACTTCCTGGCAGATTAAAACTGTGTGCCCGACCGAGACTCGAACTCGGGACCTTTGCCTTTCGCGGGCAAGTGCTCTACCAACTGAGCTACCGAAGCACGACTCACGCCCGGTACCCACAGCTTTACTTCTGCCAGTATCGCGTCCCCTACCTTCCAAACTTTACAGAAGCTCTCCTGCGGACCTTGCAGAACTGGCACTCCTGAAAGAAAGGATATAGCGGAGACATGGCTTAGCCACAGCCTGTGGCTAAGCCATGTCTCCGCTATATCCTTTCTTTCAGGAGTGCCAGTTCTGCAAGGTCCGCAGGAGAGCTTCTGTAAAGTTTGGAAGGTAGGAGACGCGATACTGGCAGAAGTAAAGCTGTGGGTACCGGGTGTGAGTCGTGCTTCGGTAGCTCAGTTGGTAGAGCACATGCCCGCGAAAGGCAAAGGTCCTGAGTTCGAGTCTCGGTCGGGCACACAGTTTTAATCTGCCAGGAAGTTTCATCATAATAATTCTCGAGCTCCCCCAGTTTTCTGCACCCGTGAGTTTATCTAGTTGTTGTCTTTTGTTGACCACTGTCTCATCTTTGCACTTCTGTATCGTCGAGTAATTCTTTTCCGAAATCAGCACAGCTGTCACACTTCATATGAACTTTTATCAACCACACACATCTGCTACCATGTCGACAAATCACCAGATGCCGTTTCAGAAATGAATCATTTATTAAGCATCTTACAGTATGACAATATGATATGAAATACCAACTGCACATTTCAAAACATAGCCAGAGATCATCACAACTACACCAAAAATGAACCAAAGAATTTGAGACATGTGACGGACAACCTTCAAAGAATATGAACGATTGAAACATTAAAACTTTTACAGTGTATATGCACTAGCTGGACTAAAACTAGACTGTGACCTGTTGTTTATCTCGCAGTGGGGGAGGAGGGTGGGGGATTCCTCTTCTGAATAAGGCTTTGGCTGAAAGGTAATGTGTAACTGTCTTTTTGTTGTGTGTGTCTGCAACTCATTGGTGAGCAGCATTCTGTCATTCTCTTATATTGATTATATTTCAACCTGAAGGTTCCATGGATTGCTTCTTATATTTCATAAATTAAAGGAACGGTAAACACGAAACATTGGTCACGACAACTTATTAGCATAATAATTTCCACATCCAGTTTTACTGTGTGAGCTAACAATACCTGAAAGTGATGGACAGATTTCAGGGAATGTACCGTGGCAACAGGCTACATTGAAGCAACTGTTTCTCCATGTCTCATTGCATGTAGATTTTATTTTTAAATTGATAAGTAATATCCCACCATATAGCTTTGGTCCATGGTGACATTGCCAGTATTGATTCAAGGACATTCGTTGCTGGAAGACTATTGCTTATTTACTTCAGCTGTTCCCACAGTAGGTGGCAGTCAGTACATGATCATTGCATGAACTGTAAACAATGGATCGATGCAATATAGTAGGAGATTACCTGCCAATATATGAATAAAAAAACAAGGTGCAACAAAACACAGTCAACAGGTTGTTGAAGTGTAGCCTGTTGCTGTGGTAAATTCCCTCAGATTTGTTTGTCATTTTCAGGTACTGCCAGTGCACTGTGGAAAATCAAACTTGATTTTCTGGATGTTTGAAAACTTAATCATTCCAACTGTGATTACTTTGAAATCAGATATGGAAAATACATTTTGTAAAAGTAGGCAGAATGTGATAATTATTTTTAATTTTTATGAAAGTCAAGTTTCAAGTTATTGTATAAAAATTTAGAGACCAGTATGTGAATGAGTAGGAATTAAAATCCACGGAGAAGAAGTAAAAACTCTGAGGTTCGCCGATGACGTAATTCTGTCAGAGACAGCAAAGTACCTACAAGAGCAGCTGATCGGAATGGACAGTGTCTTGAAAGGAGGATATAATATGAACATCAACAAAAGCAAAACGAGGATAATGGAATGTAGTCGAATTAAGTCGGGTGATGCTGAGGGGAATTAGATTAGGAAATGAGACACTTACAGTAGTAAAGGAGTTTTGCTATTTGGGGAGCAAAATAACTGATGATGGTCGAAGTAGAGAGGATGTAAAATGTAGACTGGCAATGGCAAGGAAAGCGTTTCTGAAGAAGAGAAATTTGTTAACATCGAGTATAGATTTAAGTGTCGGGAAGTCATTTCTGAAAGTATTTGTACGGAGTGTAGCCATGTATGGAAGTGAAACATGGACGATACATAGTTTGGACAAGAAGAGAATAGAAGCTTTCGAAATGTGGTGCTACAGAAGAATGCTGAAGATTAGATGGGTAGATCACTTAACTAATGAGGAGGTGTTGAATAGAATTGGAGAGAAGAGAAACTTGTGGCACAACTTGACTAGAAGAAGGGATCAGTTGGTGGGGCATATTCTGAGCCATCAAGGATTCACCAATTTAGTTTTGGAGGGCAGCATGGAGGGTAAAATTCGTAGAGGGAGACCAAGAGATGAATACACTAAACAGATTCAAAAGGATGTAGGTTGCAGCAAGTACTGGGAGATGAAGAAGCTTGCACAGGATAGAGTAGCATGAAGAGCTGCAGCAAAGCAGTCTGTGGACTGAAGACCACAACAACAACAACAACAACAACATTGGCTGATGGTTCTCTGGACCTTTACTTTTGATCCCCTCACTAAACACTCTTTCACTTCAGGTATGATCTACACACTTCATTGGCTTGGAGTTAACTGAGCTTAAATGGCATTGCACAAAGACCATTGTGCATCCCTTTGCTTTGGTTGAGAAAAATAAGAAAGGATGCTTGCTGTACACATTTTGTATAAATGTGACGAAATGTGCAATGAGCTTACAATTTTATGTGCTGTTCCTTTGGCAATGGCATTAATAGATAGGTGAGAAAAGGGCACAATAAATCAAGAAAAAGAAACAAGAAGCCCATTCGTAGAGTTAAATACCAGAAATTTCTATCTGGGTGTTTATTGTAAAGTGAATTAGTTTTTAGTCTGTTATTTAAAATAGCTTGTTAGTTTTTGGCTACAAGCTGCTAGCTGTTATGGATTATCCGTAATTATTACAAATTTATCACCTTCATTATGAAGAGGTACTAAAAATTACGGAAATGGACATTATTGATTTCATGTTAAAATATAAAAAATAATCGGAAGAGATACTGTTTGCTTTCCACCTGTCATATGCTATGAAAATGCTTTATAGGTTGTAATGATTTCTTTGCAGAGTACGTAGTAAACATATTTACGGATGATTTCAATGTAAAAGTCTAGTGTGTCGGCCATCTAGCATTGGAACTAAGAAAATTTGTACACACATCATCCATGTGTGGAAGTTGTTACCACCTGTGAATCTGTGCATGTGTATTAGGTGGCAGTGGAACATGCGTGCATACAGATCATAGTCCAGTGATATTTACATAAGAGAACAAAAATTGCATAATAAGTAACAGCAAAGAACAATTGCTTAATAAATGGGAAACCTGAGCTCTCTGAAATTTTTAATTCGAATGAGTGGTTAAAAAAAAAAAAAAAATCTGTTAGTCCCCTTCAAGTTTCGTGCAGTATTTCCAGTAACCAGTGTATTTTCATCTAGTGTATTGTGCGTAGACCACTGATATTTTCGGTTATATTCATCCATTTAGATTTCGAAAACACTGTTAGTTACTACTGGAAGTTTTAATTGTTTCTTCAGCAGCTGTCCTTAAAGAAAATCCTGACAAAAATGATAATGCGAAGTTAAACAGTGCGAAAGATGTCCTGAGTGAAAGTGACAAAAATGCTATGTAAAATTCAGACAGTAATATAGTGGAACACCAAAGTACTAGTACAGTGGATAGCGTTGTTATAGAGAAATGTAAAACTGGACAGAAATTTTGGAAACAGTGTACCAAAAATGGCGATGTTTGGTAAAATCAAATAAATCATACC
Source organism: Schistocerca piceifrons (assembly GCF_021461385.2). NCBI lineage: Eukaryota > Metazoa > Arthropoda > Insecta > Orthoptera > Acrididae > Schistocerca > Schistocerca piceifrons. The sequence continues at coordinate 878,401,428 of NC_060140.1, forward strand.
AACGTGTGTTTTGTAGAGTGGGTTCATGAGACATTTCTATAAAGCATGCTGGTCTTGATGATGGTTGTCACCACATTCTCTTCAAAGTACATATAAGCCTAACAAACATTGTCTTCAAATGCATCATTGTCATCCTTTGGAATAAAACCTGATGGAGACCCTTGTCACCTATGTTGAAATGCTTTTTAGTTCATTTATTGTTGAACATGGCCTGCCAATTTCTTGTGCAGATCATACTTAAAAACTATTAAAAAATGTTTCCTAATTCTCAGATTTCTAAAAAAAAAAATCCAGTTGTGGAAGAGCTAAAATAACTGCAGTTATAAATTCTTTGTCACCTTGAACACAGCCGAATACTTGGAAGGAAACCCCTTTTCTCTTGCAACTGATGGTATCACAGACGTTGAAGATGTGAAACTTTATCCAATTATTATCACTCACTTCGATGTTAAACAGGGAAAGATTTGCACCACAAGACTACCCTTGCTGGAATCAAGTTTAACACTGGGGAATAAATTTTTAACCTCTTGAGTGGTGAACAGCTAAGAAAAGAAATTCCCTGGAAAAACTAAATTGCATTTGCATGTGGTAATGTAAATACAATGGTTGGACATAAAAAAGATAAGAGGAATTGATGCTGTTTTAAAGTAAGTTCAGCCACACATAAGGATTCAATCTTGTTCCTGCCACCTGCTTCATTTAGCTGCACAAAAAATGCTGTGGAAAGCCTACAATATTTTGATGCTGAAGAATTTGTAATGGACATTTTCTACTTTCTCCAAAAGAGTTCAAAAAGACAGTCTACCATGGCACTAAACCCCATAAACATACTGAAGTATGTTTGTACAAGATGGTTTTCTCTGCTCCAGTCAGTAAAAAGAATAACTGAACAGTGGGAACCTCTTGTAAAATTTTTCACTGAGGAAGCTTCAAAAAATTTGAACAACTCTCACATGCCTAGAGTGCACCCTACTCTAAATGATCCAGTAACCAAGCCAAATTTTCTTTTACCATTTTGTTATTTACCAAAACAAATGTATTTATTCAGAAAGAAGAGCCAGTAATTCACAGATTTCATAGCATACTAAATCACTTATTTATGATTTGATTGTGAGATTTATCAATCTTTCTGCAGTAAGTACTTCTGATAGTCTGTTGGAATAGAAATTTAAAAAAAAAATAAGTATCACAAATGGGGTGAAGGTATTGTCATTGGTGTAGACATTAGAAGTTATGTTCGTCATACCAAGCTCGAAAAATTTGTAGTTACCAATTTTTATGAAGACACCAGAAGATTTTTCATCAACTCGTGTAGTTCCAGCAAAGAAAAATTTGCTCTACGTATCACTTCTTAAAAAACTTACAGAAGTTGGAGCTAGGAAAAGAAAATCTTTATTGTCAGTCATAAAGCTGAAGAGCCATTTCCTAATGTTCTGAGTGATTGTGAAAAAACACATTAGAACTTGAATATTCCAGATATCTGTTTGACTTGGGAATAATGGATGAAGAGAGAGCCGATACTGCTTGGTGCAAACTATCTGCTATGTGTGATGCATCAGGCATTAATTAGAATCCATCACTGAGGAGGCTTATGTTTGCATTACTGCTTATTCCTCATAATAATGCTGCCTGTGAAAGAATTTTTAGTAAGAATTTTTAGTATTGGTAGGAAAAACAGTACTGAATTTCGGTCTAGTATGCATACAGGAACCGTGAGTGCTTGCTTTGATCACCAGTAAAATGAACCCTTTATCTTCAGGAAGAGCATGTTACCAAAATAATTTTTCAAAGGATAGGATTCAGGCTGCGAGGAGTGCAGTTAGATTATCAGTCAAATGAAGATTCTGTACTGACCCACTAATTTGCTGGTCCTACCCATCAGATCTAGTCTCACCGAACTGCCAGCACTCTGGGTCTGTTTGTGTGTGTCATAATGCAGTGGATTTTTGTGGTTTATCCATGGACTAAAGACTGCCATGCTCCTCGGCAGGCTAGAGACCACGTGCGATGGATTTCAGAAATTGCAACTGTCTTACCGCAAGTATGTTGCAAGGTGTGTCATTTTATAGACATTTTATTTAATCTAGTACATTTTAGCATTTCGAAAGCAGTTTATATGTTAGAAAGTATGGACAATAAGGAGGATATTGTGGCAGTCACTGCTGGTTTGTATGCTGTGTACTCAAATATTTCTCAAAACAAAAATGACACAATGCCTGTAAACTAATAGATGTGACACAGTGGGTAATAACGGACAATAATGAACATAGTAGAACCAGCATTTTATTGGCTGTCACCTATATTGTTGATTTACCCACCTCATACACTTTTTTTTCAAGAGGCCTATTTTTTTGTGAGGTTATTTTTAAAATAAGTGAAGATGTTGTAAATCTGTCTTGTGACTCCAAGGAAATGCGTATTTTTTTCACCAAATGTGTTTCGTTTAATTGAAATAAAATCAGTTGGCTTTAATGAAACATACATACCCTTTGGCTTGCTTTCCCCATCTAAAAAACAGTTCATTACAAAAGATGTTGCTCACATTAGAAAACACTATCTGCTTGCAAGTTTTATTTAGATGTTTCCTGCACCATAGCTGCAAAAACAGATTGTCAACTTACGTCTTTACTTACCCTTGAGATCTCAAAATTTGTCAGAGAAAAAATGCTAAAACTTGTCTGGAAATCATGGAAATATCAGGGAATTTCACTTGGGGATACTTGTGGCAACCCTGACAGTGGTTAAAGACCTAAAACACAATTCTAATTTTTAAAATTTTCCGGCTAAATTGCTCCAGGCAAATGCCGGGATGGTTTCTTTGAAAGGGCACGGCTGGTTTCCTTCCTGATCCTTGACACAGAGCTTTTACTCTAAATTTCCTCGATGTAATAATAATAATAATAATAATTTCAGAGATAAACCCACTTCGTATTTGCCATGTGATTACTGAAGCCTCTTCTCAAGGGTGGGAGCTATGAGACCAAATGCTGTAGTAGTTAATACCACAAGTACACAGAACAGTTGGGAGTACCAGTTGCAGCCTTTATTGTTGCATAACCCCCTAACAAAACTATTCCTGCCACAAAACTTTCAAAACATTACCTATTTTTATTTCCATATAATATTAAACATTTTTGAAAATATATTGCTTTGGCCTTACCCATGAACCATGGACCTTGCCGTTGGTGGGGAGGCTTGCGTGCCTCAGCGATACAGATAGAAAAATGAGGATAACGGAATGTAGTCGAATTAAATCTGGTGATGCTGCAGGAATTAGATTAGGAAATGAGATGCTTAAAGTAGTAAATGAGTTTTGTTATTTGGGGAGCAAAATAACTGATGGTCGAAGAAGAGAGGATATAAAATGTAGTCTGGCAATGGCAAGGAAAGCGTTTCTGAAGAAGAGAAATTTGTTAACATTGAGTATAGATTTAAGCGTCAGGAAGTCGTTCCTGAAAGTATTTGTATGGGGTGTAGTCATGTATGGAAGTGAAATGTGGACGATAAATAGTTTGGACAAGAAGAGAATAGAAGCTTTCGTAATGTGGTGCTACAGAAGAATGCTGAAGATGGGATGGGTAGGTCACATAACTAATGAGGAGATATTGAACAGAATTTGAGAGAAGAGAAATTTGTGGCACAACTTGAGTAGGAGAAGGGATCGGTTGGTGGGGCATATTCTGAGGCATCAAGGGATCACCAATTTAGTATTGGAGGGCAGAATGGAATGTAAAAATCGTAGAGGGAGACCAAGAGATGAATACACTAAACAGATTCAGAAGGATGTAGGTTGCAGTAGGTGCTGGGAGATGAAGCAGCTTGCACAGGATAGAGTAGCATGGAGAGCTGCATCAAACCAACCTTAGGACTGAAGACGAAAACAGCAACATTGCTTAGCAACTGATTTCTTAGTTTATCTTGAAAATCCAAGGAGATATGTAGGTGGAAGTGGATAAAACATGTTATCTCAAGATAATTTGGGCTCATCACAAATCTCTGAAAGTACTTGTTACAACATAGTGTTTCACATAGAGAATAAAATTTTTAATTAAAGACAGAAATCGGACTGCAGCTATATACATATGATGGTCACACTAGCATGTTATTATAAATCTGCTTTTGTATCATAGATTGAAGCAAGGAGTGACGCACAAGGGGACCTGGCACCAGAGGCAGTAGTTTCGCGTTTCTCTCCGGACGTGCTTCTCACAGGCATTCTGCTTTTTGGAGCAAACTGTGTGTACTTGTGTTTCATTGCTCTTGTTCTCTGTTGGTTCAGTGACTTCTGGGAAATATGTTTCTGTCAACTGAGGAGGGTGGTGTGTTTGTGCTGGTTGGCTTGCATTAGGAGGGTCAACATAAAATTCAGTGAATCCTTTTTCCCCTCCTGATTTGCCATACAAAATAAAATAATTCTACACAGAAACTTCTAGCAAACAAAGATTTTGTTGTTATACTTCTTGTCTTCTGTGTACAGTATCCAATGCCATTCACTGATCGGCTCGAGAATAGTTGAAAGGAGTACCACATCTATCTTGTCTTTTCAGCGCAATGCTAGAACTTTTTCACTTGCAAATTCTGCCTGTTGTAATTTTATATTTTGTAGAAACTGTGGCATCTCTGGGTCATTTTTACTGTTCCATAACTATCAGTTAACCTCTAAATTGGTAATCTGCTAACTGTGGAGATGTGTAAAAGCTATCTACATCTATGCTCTGCAAACCACCTTGAGGTGTGTGGCAAAGGGTACGACCTAATGTACTACTTATTATGGCTTGTTCCCTATCCAGTTACATATGGAGTGCAGGAAGAGTGATTGTTAGATGCCTCTGTATGTGCAGTAATTACTCTAATCTTATATTATTGCTTTGTAAGCAATACGTTACAGAGTTGTATATATTCTTAGAATTACAGTTTGAAGCCAGTTTTTGAAATTTTAATAGACTTTCTCAGACTATCTTACATCTGTCTTCAACAGTCTTTAAACAAACCTGTAACCATTCATGCTACCCCCCTCTGCAGAAGTTCAATATCCCCTGTTAATTCCATCTAGTATTGGTCCCACACACTTGAGCTATATTGTAGAACTGTTCGCACAAGTGATTTGTAAGCAATCTCCTTTGTAGATTGATTGCACTTCCCCAGTATTCTACCAATAAAACAAAGTATACCACCTGCGTTACCCCCAACTGAATCTAAGTGATCATTCCATTTCATACCCCTACCTAGGTATTTGTATGAACTGGCTAATTCCAACAGTGACTCATTGATTATATTCATAGGATACTACGTTTCTTCATTTTGTGAAGTGCAAAATTGTACATTTCTGAACATTTAAAGCAAGTTACCAATCTCTGCACCACTTTGAAATCTTAAGATCTGGCTGAATATTTATGTAGCTTCTTTCAGATAGTACTGCATTATAAATAACTGCATCAAAGCCTGATTTTACTGTTAATATTGTCTGCAAGCTCATTAATATATAACATGAACAGCAAGGGTCCAACACACATCCCTGGGGCACACCCAAAGTTACTTCTATTGATGATGATGATGATGATGATGATGATTGTACATCCAAGATAACATTTTGCATTCTCCCTAACAAAAAGTCCTCAATACAGTCACAAATTTCACTTGCTACTGCATATGATTGTACTAATGACAATAAACATACATGTAGTATGAGTCAAATGCTTTTTGGAAATCGAGAAGTACTGGATCTACCTGATTGCTTTGATCCAAAACTTTCAGTATGCCATGTGAGAAAAGTGCAATTTGGGTTTCACATGATCGATGTTTCCAAAATCCGTGCTTGGGGTTGGCTGAGGAGGTTGTTCTAATCAAGATACTTCATATGTTTGAACTCTGAATAGATTCCAAGATTATAAAACAAATCAATGTCAAGGATATTGGATGGTACTTTTGTGCATCACTTCTACTAGCCTTCTTGTAGACTGGTGTGATGTGTGCCTTTCACCAAGAACTGGGCATGGTTTTTTGTTTGAGGGATCTGCAGTAGATTATAGTCAGAAGAGGGGCTAAGTCAACCACAAAGTCAGTATAGAATCTGACAGGGATTCTATTGGACCCTGGAGCTTTGTTCAGTTTTAACGATTTTGGATGTTTCTCAACACCACTGACACTAATACTTATTTCATTCGTCTTTTTGGTGGTACGAGGATGAAATTGGGGCAATTCTCCATTCATATTTTCTGTGGTATGAGGATTAAATGGTATATTCTTCTGGGTTTTCCTTTGTAAAGGAACATTTGAAAATGAAGTTAAGCATTTCAGCTTTTGCTTCGCTACCATTAGTTTCAGTTTCTGTCTGATTCACTAGGTACGGGACTTTAACTTTGGTGCCACTAACAGCCTTTGCATACAACCAGAATTTCTTTGGGTTCTGTGAAAGATCATGTGACAGTATTCTGCTATGGTAGTCATTGAAGACTTCATGTATTGCTCTCTTGACAGCCAAATGTGTTTCATTCAGCATCTCTCTATCTATAGCCCTACTATTTGTTTTACACTTATTATGCAGTAATCTCTGTTTCTTTAGAATTTTTTTTACGGTGATTATATATTATGGATGTTCCCTCCAATATTAACTGTTCTACTGGGTACATATCTATCTAATGCTGCATGGTCAACTATTCTTTTAAACATAGGGTAGGGCCACATGAACTCTGGCTGTGTTGAAAGTTTCAAGCTTCTCATTGAGTTATGACACTACAGATTTTTTTATCTAGTTTTCTGAACATATATACCTTTTCTGCTTGTTTTAGGTGTTCTTTGTACTTTGGTAATCATTGTTGCCCCAACTGCATCATGGTCTATGATACCAGTTTCAGTGTGGTCATCCTCAAGAGAGGTCAGGTCCAATGAACTTCTATTTTGAGTGGGGTTCCCAACTATCTGTTCTAGGTAGTTTTCAGAGAATGCATTTAGTAATATTTCACAGGATGTCTTACCATGCCCACCTCTAACAAAACTGTATTTTTCCCCGACTGATTGTTGGATGATTTTAAGTCTCCACCAGTGATTACAGTATGATTGGGGAATTAACGTTCAAGTGATCGGCAGTTTTCTCTAAAAGTTTTTGGTTACATCAGGATATAAGTTTGGTTGTCAATAGAAGCACTCAATTATTTTATGCCCACCCCTGGTACCGAGTCTTGCCCAACCTTGCTACAGTGTGGTTCTGAAAATGTCAAAACATCGCGTGATGCGATCAGAAAATTCATAAAGTCTGTATTCTGTTTTGTCTCCGTTTAAATAATCAGGACTCACACATACCTGCTAGATGATTCACACGGCATGTGGAATTTTATTAAATATCCTGTCCTTTCCATGGGGATATACTGTGCCCAACCCAGTCAGCCCCTGTACCAAAGTAGACTTTCATCCATCCCATTCAGGAACATGATAAGTTTTAAATTTATTTTCAAGGTGCCGGTAAACTTGTCAGATATAGTTCATTGTGGGATATGTATGATTTGCAGCATCATAAAATTCATTCTCAGAAAAATGAAGACACTTTTTGATTTAGCAAAACCTCTTGTAAGACATTACATAATTGAAAATGGAGTTGATATGCTTGGCCACAATGTCCAGTACATTTGCAATTCGGGTTACTGAACAACACTTTACAAAATGGTTACAGCAAGGAAAATTTGAAGCTCTTCACATGACGGTAGCAACAAATTACATCTGGTCACTGAAACACATTGAGTGATATATTTAGCTGTTTCCACCTTTCCACCTGTGTCATTCCCATCAAATCCCTGTCAGAAAAGGTGTTCAAATATTTCAAGTTTGTCATCGGCAAAATGAATCGTACAGCTGGGATTAGCTGTAAATGGAAATCGTGGTGGAGCACAGTCAGTATTTTGATCAACAACATTCCACAATCTGACCTGAGACAATCTATATTGGCGTCTTCCTCACAATCTTCCCCACTTAATTAAAGTTTGAAAGTGTTGTTAACAGATTCCGAAACAGGAATGTCTTCCCACTGCTCTTCTTCGCTGGTATAATAAAGTCATTTTAGCGAACTGTGAGCAGACATAATACTGCAACAGCTGCATCAAAATGCTATGAAACAATATGTAATCTTGCAAAAACTTCAAGAGTACAAGCCATAGCAATACACTGCAACACGACGACATTTACAATTTGGATGTTGGTGCAGGGATGCACAAAATTTGGAGGCATGAGTTTTCTCAGGATAACCAGTTATGAGGTTAATATTATGTAGTTTATTTGTCAGTGTTGTATTGTAGATTAATCACTTTTTTATATTCTAATATACTAATTATATGTTTTTCAGGAGTCGGTGCATATGTTTCACCAGATATGATGGTAGCAGAATACTCACTCCGTGAGAAACAACCGGGTATGCCATACACGTGGACATCGCGGGGACCTACGATAGATGGTGATTTTGGTGTGACCGTCTGTGCTCCTGGTGGTGCAATCACCTCAGTCCCTAACTTTACCTTAAGGAATAGCCAGCTGATGAATGGGACTAGCATGGCCTCTCCACATGTCTGCGGTGCAATAGGTTGGTAGAAAAATTAATTTCTGGCAGAGTGCTCAGTTTATCATCAGGTTGTTTTCACGCTGTGAAATTTGAAATGAAGTGAGTGGCCCATGGGGCAATTCAGAAAGTAAATGAATGTACACTGACAGCGTCACATAAAAAGGCATGTGCTGTAACCTTTGTTAAAACCAATAAAAAATTAAATCCAAACAGTGTTCTCCATGTGTAAAAGCTGCAAAATTAATCATTAAGAACTAAATTTTTAAAAGAGGATGATATGTTTGAGGCAACCTGTCTTTGAAATGTTCATTCAGTCTCAGCCATTAATGACTAAAAAGCTATTGGTAAAGTTAATACACACAGTCGGGGAGTGCAGATTGCTAATCCATGACTACCAGTCGAAGAGCTCATTCGGTTACAATCTGTGCTTTTTAGTTTATAATACAGTTGTGCCTGGAAAGTAAACAATGCGTAACAAATGAGGGTGATCAATTTCCCTTTGAAAAGTGTCCCAGGATCTCTGTCTAGAAACCAGTCATAATATTATCATGAGGAGATAATATACTGTCTTCTTCTACTATGGGAGACATTGTCACATGTGCAGTTTGCAGCACATCTGTTGTAACAAGCCTCTGCATTATTAGATTCGTGGTAGCTAACTTCATGTTTGTGAAATTGTCACAAATAATGATCACACTATTAAGCCAATGTGGTAAACCTGGCTGATACTATAGAAGGCTGTAAACGTGGAAGAGACCTGGAGACACCAGAAGGTTTCAGATATTATTGTACAGTGTGTCCCGTTTTTCTTGACCATCCTAAATAACTGTTTGTCCAGATGCAAATTACAGAATGTTTCAAGCAAATGTTCTTCAGCCATCAGGGGGACATCAATCAGCATGATAGCCTTCATTGTAGCTTTGTTTTTTACAAAGATATGAACAGCAGTATGACTTTTTTAAATGGTATCCTGTAAGTCATTTCCTCTCCTAAAGACCTATTCAAAAATGTATTAGTGTACCATTCACTGAAACACAAAGTTATTAATTACACAATTTTGTGTTTCAGAGAATGGTACACTGTGACACATTTTTTAATAGGTTTTTAGGAGAGGAAATGAATTACCGAATAAAAATACAGGGTGCATTTAAGTCATACCGCTGTTCATATCGTTGTAAAAAACAAAGCTAAAATGAAGGCAATCAAGCTGATTGGGTTCCCCATGACGGCTAAAGAACGTTTGTTTGAAACATTTTGTAATTTGCATCTGGACAAACAGTTATTTAGGGTGGTAAAGATAAACGGGACACCCTGTGTAGTGGTTAGACAGAGATTTAGGAACCAGGTTTTAAATTGTGAGACATTTCCATGGGCAGATATGGACTCTGAGCACAATTTATTGGTTATGAACCATAGATTAAAACTTAAGAAACTGCAAAAAGGCAGGAAATGGAAAAGGATGTAGATGAAGATGAAATCGAGATATGATACTGCGTGAAGAGTTTGACAGAGCACTGAAAGACCTGACTCGAAACAAGGCCCCTGGAGTAGACAACATTCCATTAGAACTACTGTCAGCCTTGGGAGAGCCAGTCCTGAAAAAACTCTATCATCTGGTGTACAAAATGTATGAGACAGGCGAAATACCCTCAGACTTCAAGAAGACTATAATAATTCCAATCCCAAAGAAAGCAGGTGTTGACAAATGTGAAAATTACCAAACTATCAGTTTAATAAGTCACAGCTGCAAAATTCTTACGCGAATTCTTTACAGACGAATGGAAAAACTGATAGAAGCCGACCTCGGGGAAGATCAGTTTGGATTCCGTAGAAATGTTGGAACACGTGAGGCAATACGGACCCTAAGACTTATCTTAGATAATAGATTAAGGGAAGGCAAACCTACGTTTCTAGCATTTGTAGACTTAGAGAAAGCTTTTGACAATGTCGATTGGAATACTCTCTTTCATATTCTGAAGGTGGCAGGGGTAAAATACAGGGAGCTAAAGGCCATTTACAATTCGTACAGAAAGCAGATGGCAGTTCTAAGAGTCAAGGGACATGAAAGGGAAGCAGTGGTTGGGAAGGGAGTGAGACAGGGTTGTAGTCTCTCCCCGATGTTATTCAATCTGTATATTGAGCAAGCAATAAAGGAAACAAAAGAAAAGTTTGTAGTAGGTATTAAAATCCATGGAGAAGAAATAAAAATTTTGAGGTTCGCTGATGACATTGTAGTTCTGTCGGTGACAGCAAAGGACTTGGAAGAGCAGTTGAACGGAATGTACAGTGTCTTGAAAGGAGGGTATAACATGAACATCAACAAAAGCAAAACGAGGATAACGGAATGTAGTCGAATTAAGTAGGGTGATGCTGAGGGAATTAGATTAGGAAATGATACACCTAAAGTAGTAAAGGAGTTTTGCTATTTGGGGAGCAAAATAACTGATGATGGTCGAAGTAGAGAGGATATAGAATGTAGACTGGCAATGGCGAGGAAAGTTTTTCTGAAGAAGAGAAATTTTTTAACATTGAGTATAGATTTAAGTGTCAGGAAGTCGTTTCTGAAAGTATTTGTATGGAGTGTAGCCATGTATCAAAGTGAAACATGGACGATAAATAGTTTGGACAAGAAGAGAATAGAAGCTTTCAAAATGTGGTGCTACAGAAAAATGCTGAAAATTAGATGGGTAGGTCACGTAACTAATGAGGAGGTATTGAATAGAATTGGGGAGGAGAGGAGCTTGTGAGACAACTTGACTAGAAGAAGGGATTGGTTGGTAGGACATGTTCTGAGACATTGAGGGATCACCAATTTAGTATTGGAAGCCAGCGTGGAGGGTAAAAATCGTAGAGGGAGACCAAGAGATGAATACACTAAGCAGATCCAGAAGGATGTAGGCTGCAGTAGGTACTGGGAGATGAAGAAGCTTGCACAGGCTAGAGTAGCATGGAGAGCTGCATCAAACCAGTCTCAGGACTGAAGACTACAACAACAAACAACAGGCTTTCACAATACTCCTTCCACCTTTCTGCTTTCCCTTCTTTCCTTAGGACTGGTTTTCGTCTGAGCTCTTGGTATTCATACATGTGGTTCTCTCTTTTCTCCAAAGGTCCCCTAGTGAGATAAGCCTCTACATCTTTACATTTGTCCTCTAGCCATCCCTGCTTAGCCATTTTTCACTTCCTGACAATCTCATTTTTTAGATATTTGTTTTCCCTTTTACCTGCTCCATTTATTGTATTTTTATATTTTCTCCTTTCATCAATTAAATTCAACATCTCTTCTGTTATCCAAGGATATCTACTAGCCCTCATCTTTTTACCTACTTCGTCTTCTGTTGCCTTCTCTACTTCATCTCTCGAAACTATCCATTCTTCTTTTGCTGTATTCCTTTCCCCTGTTATTGTCAGTCATTCCATAATGCTCCCTCTGAAACACTCTAGAACGTCTCGTTCTTTGTCTCGTTCTTTCACTTTACTCGAGTCCCATCCTCTTACATTCCCACCTTTTTGCAGTTACTTCAGTTTTAATCTACAATTGATAACCAATGGATTGTGGTCAGAGTCCACATCTGACCCTGGAAATGTCTTAAAATTTAAAACCTGGTTCCTAAATCTCTGTCTCACCGTTATATAATCTATCTGAAACATTCTAGTATCTCCAGGGTTCTTCCATGTATACAACCTTCTTTTACGATTCTTGAACCAAGTGTTAGCTATGATTAAGTTGTACTCTGTGCAAAATTCTACCAGACGGCTTCCTCTTTCATTGCTCTCCTCCAATCCATATTCACCCATTATGTTTCCTTCTCTCCCTTTTCCTACTCTCGAATTCCAGTCACCCATGACTATTAAATTTTCGTCTCCCTTCACTATCTGAATAATTTCTTTTATCTCATCATACATTTCATCAATTTCTTCGTCATCTGCAGAGCTAGTTGGCATATAAACTTGTGCTGCTGTAGTAGGCATGGGCTTTGTGTCTATCTTGGCCATAATAATGCATTCACTATGCTGATTGTAGTAGCTTACCCGCGCACCTATTTTTTTTTATTCATTATTAGACTTAGTCCTTTATTACCCCTATTTGATTTTGTATTTATAACCTTGTATTCACCTGACCAAAAGTCTTGTTCCTCCTGCCACCGAACTTCACTAATTCCCACTATATCTAACTTTAACCTATCCACTTCCCTTTTTAAATTTTGTAACCTACCTGCCCGATTAAGGGATTTGACATTCCACACTCTGACCCGTAGAACGCCAGTTTTCTTTCTCCTGATAACGGCGTCCTCTTGAGTAGTCCCCGCCCGGAGTTCCGAATGGGGGACTATTTTACCTCCGGAATATTTTACCCAAGAGGACGCCATCATCATTTAATCTTACAGTAAAGCTGCATGCCCTTGGGAAAAATTACTGCTTTCAGCCGTTCGCAGCACCAGCACAGCAAGGCCGTTTTGGTTAGTGTTACAAGGCCAGATCAGTCAATCATCCAGGCTGTTGCCCCTGCAACTACTGAAAAGGCTGCTGCCCCTCTTCAGGAGAGCCTATACTAGGGAAATGTTCTTCAGGGCAATATTATGGAAATGGAAGAGCATGTAGATGAAGATGAGAAGTGAGATATAATACTGCATGAAGAATTTGACAAAACGCCGAAAGAATAAAGTCAAAACAAGGCCTCGGGAATAGACACCATTGTGTTAGAGCTACTGATAACCTTGGGAGAGCCAGCCATGACAAAACTCTTCCATCTAGTGAATGACAGGTATGGAACAGGTGAAATACCCTCAGACTTCAAGGAGAATATAATAATCCAAATTCTAAAGAAAGCAGATGCTGATAGATGTTGAAGTTACTGACCTATCAGTTTAATGAGTCACGGCTGCAAAATACTAACACAAATTCTTTGCAGAAGGATGGAAAAACTGGTAGAAGCCGACCTTGGGGAAGATCAGTTCAGATTCCAGAGAAATAAAGGAATACATTAGGCAATAGTTATCATAGACCTTTCTTAGAAGGTAGGTTAAGAAAAGGCAAGCCTATGTTAATAGCATTTGTAGTGTTAGAGAAAGCTTTTGACAATGTCGACTGGAATTCTCTTTCAATTTCTAAAGGTGGCAGGGGTAAAATACAGGGAGTGAAAGGGTATTTACAATTTGAACAGAAACCAAATGGCAGTTACAAGATGTGAGAGGCATTAAAGGGAAGTGGTGGTTGAGAACAGAGAGAGAGAGAGAGAGAGAGAGAGAGAGAGAGAGAGAGAGAGGGGGGGGGGGGGGGTTGTAACTTATCCCTGATGTTATTCAATGTATACATTGAGCATGTAGTATAGGAAACAAAAGAAAAAAATTGGAGTCGGAATTGAAGTCAGGAGAAGAAATAAAAACTTTCAGTTTTGCTGATGACATTGTAATTCAGTCTTCAGTCAGAAGGCAAAGGACCTGGAAGAGCAATTGAATGGAATGGACAATGTCTTGAAAGAAGGATATAAGATGAACATAAACAAAAGCAAAACGAGGATAATGGAATGTAGTTGAAATAAATCAGATGATGCTGAAGGAATTAGGTTAGGAAATGAGACACTTAAAGTAGTAGATGAGTTTTGCTATTTGGGGAGCAAAACAGCTGATGGCCGAAGTAGGGAGAATATAAAATTCAGACTGGCAATGGCAAGAAAAGAGATTATGAAAAAAGAGAAATTTGTTGATATTGTGTATTGATTTAAGTGTCAGGAAGTCTTTTCTGAAAGTATTTGTATGGAGTATAGGCATTTATGAAACTGACATGTGGACGATAAACAGTTTAGACAAGAAGAGAATAGAAGCTTTCGAAATGTGTTGCTACAGAAGAATGCTGAAGATTGAGTAGATCACGTAACTAATTAGGACTACTGCATAGAATTGAGGAGGAGAGAAATTTGTGTCACAACCTGACTAGGAGGGATTGTGTGGTAGGCTACATGCTGAGGCATCACAAGATCACCAATTGAGTACTGGAGGGCAGTGTGGGGGTTAAAAATCATAGAGGGAGACCAAAAGATAAATATGGTAAGCAGATTCAGAAGGGTGTAGGTTGCAGTAGCTACTTGGAGATGAAGAGGTTTGCGCAGGATAGTGGCATGGAGAGCTGTGTCAAACCAGTCTTTGGACTGAAGACCACAACAAAAAATTCTTTCAAAAGAACATTAACTGTTGATACTGAGCAGTGTCATGTGAGTAACTTGTACTGTAAATATCAGTACTGATAAAAATAACTAGCAGTTTCAAGATTTTTAGTGTGCCCAAGTTCTGACAGCAGGAAGTTTTAGGTTAGGCTCACTGTGCTGACGTAAAATAAAAAGGCTGCCAAGTGGTGTAGGCCATGACCATCACGGATTTTGTTGAAAATTTTTGTGAACACTTGCACATGTTCCCCATAAACATTGGTAAAATTTCACGATAATTGAGCCAATACTTCAGGGGTATACTCATTTGAAAATCCCCCATAGTCAGCTATCAATAGAGTACCTGTTAGTTTTAGGCAATTCTAAGACATATTTCTGGCAATATTTTCTTAAAAGAAGCAAAACTAGGTCATCTTGTGCAACTTTTTGTACTCTAAGTTAAAAAATAGAAACAGATTTCATATGCGTTTTTCATACAGAAATTTGAAGTTAAGTTCTCCGAAAAAATAGGAGCTTGAAAATTGTGGAATTTAGCTTTTTATATATTTGAAACTAATTGAGAGATACATCTGAAACTCGGCATGTAATAACTTACCAATACAAGGTCTTAGAATACAAAATTTCGTTCTCCAGCTGCTTTCCAGTAGTTAACAAATTGAGTACAAAGTTGATGATTTTTCTAAAAATGCCAAAAATTTTTGTCCCACTTTTACGAAAGAGTATTTTGCAAACTCTCTCAAACCGGTGCAAACTGTGAAACCACAGAACGGAAAGCGATGCGTCTACATCCAGTCACTTAAACGTTATAAAGAGGTAAATAATTGACCAGGGTTCCAAAAATATGAGTGTTACATGGAGGAAACTGTAACATAGAGGAAACGCAGTAAAGAGGAAAATTTAACATTGTTTATATGGGCTTTTGGTCGGGACCGAAAAAAACGGACGTAACATAGGGGAAAACATTATATGGAGGAACGTTATAAAGAGGTTTCACTTGTAGTATGTCTTCACATTGTGTAATGCTTTTGATGTGCTACTTTAATTCTGGATTAATTTATAGCATACTTTGTGTTAGCATAGTTTGCTGTTAGGTTGGAACATTAGTATACTGATGAAAAATTGTCTAACTCTGTTGCTGTTGTCCATGGTGGCTTAACCACTGCTGGTTTCTTTTAAAGTGAGAAAACCAGCACCCCCATCACCATAGGGGCCATGTTTGACAGCTATGCAACAACAGCCAAGGGCGAGTTTCTTTACCACAGGTTCCCAAGTCTGATAATGGTTTCGTTATGCAGAACCCCAAGCTGATAATACATTTCTATAAACGTCAGACGCCAGAGCCACAGGTATAAGATGTCTCTTTTAAGATACTAACCTTATATTTACTTTATTATATTTACTTTTTCCACAGCGAGTACTAGACGATTTTAGAACATGGTAAAAGAAGCTACATTTAATTTGACTGCCAGTGGAATATGGGTCCATTTTCGATCCACTTCCTCTTTTGTTGTTGTTTTTTAGGACAACATATTTAAAGTCAAGTTTTTTCCTGCACTCATAGTGATACAATTTACATGACAAGCTCATTTCGGTGATTTGCTATTGTCAAATGCATGTCTTAACTGGTATGATGTGGTCCACATGGCATCTTGAAGTGTAAATGTTGGTTGTCTTTTTGTTATGTTCACATTATTTATGTTGTTGTTGTTGTTGTTGTTGTTGTTGTGGTCTTCAGTCCTGAGACTGGTTTGATGCAGCTCTCCATGCTACTCTATCCTGTGCAAGATTCTTCATCTCCCAGTTCCTACTGCAGCCTACATCCTTTCGAATCTGCTTAGTGTATTCATCTCTTGGTCTCCCTCTATGATTTTTACCCTCCACACTGCTTTCCAGTACTAAATTGGTGATCCCTTGATGCCTCAGAACATGTCCTACCAACCGATCCTTTCTTCTAGTCAAGTTGTGCCACAAACTCCTCTTCTCCCCAATTCTGTTCAATACCTCCTCATTAGTTATGTGATCTACCCATCTAATCTTCAGCATTCTTCTGTAGCACTACATTCTGAAAGCTTCTATTCTCTTCTTGTCTAAATTATTTATTGTCCACGTTTCACTTCCATACATGGCTACACTCCATACAAATACTTTCAGAAACGACTTCCTGACACTTAAATCTACACTTGATGTTAACAAATTTCTCTTCTTCAGAAAAGCTTTCCTTGCCATTGGCAGTCTACATTTATAGGTTTGCTTTTAATTTGCGTGATCTTGTAAAGTTGTTTTTTGATAGCGTTGGCTCCAGCAAAGCCTTATGTCAGAAAAGCTGTCAGAAAGTAACTTTACAGGATAACCAAAATTAAAAGTAAACATATAAATAATGTGGTTGTGCCGTAATAAAAGGACGATGAACATTTACTTGCCAAGACGCCATTGGACCACGTCATACCAGCTAAGATGTACAATTGACAGTGGAAAATTGCCAAAACGGGCTCATCATGTAAATTGTATCAGTACAAGTAAACAAATACACAGTGCAGTAAAAAACTTGTACTTGAAATAAAATTTATCGTTCTTTGACCTTATGCAAGCCATGGGCCCAGTGGAAAGGAAGGATGTGCTCATGAACTCGCACTCGTATGCGCTTACACATTTGTGAATTACGAAAGAAGAGTGAGAGATTGTAAGTTAGTGCAGTTCATGCCTATGTATAATCCATCACGAATCTGTTAATCACTAGTTGCTTGTCCTAATTACATGTTTTTTCTAACCTAAAATGCATATTGTTATAATGAAATAATTTTGTGATTTTTCAGCAACAATTCTGAGTGGTTTAATGAAGAAAAACATGTCATACTCACCATACAGCGTCAAGAGGGCTTTGGAAAACACAGCAAACTTTCTGGAGAATGTTGACAAATTTGCACAAGGGCATGGACTACTCCAGGTTTGCTCTCTTCATATATTTTATGACAACTTTTTAGATGGTCTAGATCTTTTTTAGATTTTATGGTATATGTCTGTGTATCAGAAGTTGGATGAATCTGCGCAGCAGGAATATGAATGATGGAAAAGAGGCCGGATTCAACAGATGTCTGTATTCATCCGTAGAATATGTGAACTATGGGGGGATGGGGGGGGGGGGGGAGGAGGAGGGGTGGTTGTCACAGTTTTCATCCCCTACACGCACACGCGCAAAAGCACACACCTGTACTGGTGGTAGCATAGCTGCTGGCAAAGTCATCTAAGCCAGATTGGCTGCAGCAGAGGAGCCAGATGAAGTGTGTTCCACACCATAAACTGGGATGTAGGTGGGGGTGGGGGTGGGGGGTGGGGGGTAGGAGAGGTCTCTGAAGACTAGGCTGTCACTCCCTCTAGTGGAGCTAACATCAAAATGAAAGCCTGAGCCTCCAGGCTGGAGGATGAGCAGAGGGTTGATACCCTGTATTGTAAAAAGCCTGTCATCAAGCAATTTAACAGGGAATGCTAGACTGCCCATACAGAGGTGAAATGCACCAAGGAACAGAAATATGGATGTACCAGTGCTTTAATTTGGGACATGGGACCTATGTGCACAGCTGCAGGAAGAATCAGATGAAGACATTCTAGATCGTTTTTACGATCAGCTACAGGTGGTTTGTGATAGAATACCTAGACATGATACCAAAATGGTCCTCGGTGACTACAAAGTGACATTGGGCAAAGAAGAGGCTTTCAGACGCATGTTTGGCAAAGAAAGTGAACCTGATGAAGTTAGTAATAAAGATATGGAAAATTAGTACGCTTTCTAAGGAGCTGATTTCATTTCTGAGCCAAAATGAGTCATAAACTTGCTATGGCTGCCAAAATAGTACCAGAGTTAAGAAATGGATTGTGGAACATCTGAAAGATGGGCCTGCTTTTAAAAACCATCAGAACGGCCTGAGATAGGAGTTACAAACAAAAGATAGTGAAGACCATATAGACAAAGAATGGTGCTCTATTAAAAATGCTATTCTGACAACTGCAGATGAATGAAATACTGGACGAAGCAAGGAGACTTAGAAATGAAGACTGATATGATGAATGTAGACAAGCAGTGGAACAGAAACAGGAAGCAAGACTGAAGTGCTTACAATGAAATAAAAGATAAAGTCAGGAATTATCTAGCGAAACAAGAATAAAGGCAGCAAAGGCATGTAGGAGACAAAAAAGGGAAGCCATAAAAAGAATGATGCAAGAGCTCTATCAGAGGAATGAGAGCAGAAAGTTTTATAAGAAAATTAAAGAAGGAACTCAAGTATATAGACTGGTAACGAACTGCATGTAAGAGGGACATTTGCTGGTGGATATACAAGGTATTGTGAACAGATGAAGAGAATATTTAAAGGGAATTCAGGAGGGCAATCCTACCAGTAGTGAAGAGCCATTCCTCTATCATGCAGATCCAGAGAAACAGCAGTCCACATTATAGGAAGTATGGAATGAAGTTCACTGTCTAAAAAACTACAAAACTTCAGGAACTGATAAAATAAATGCAGAACTGTTAAAAAGTGGGGGAATTAGTTTCCATAAGTGAATCCACAAACTTATCAAATTGATATGAAATCTGGAAAGATTCCCAGAAGAGTGGACTTTCGGGTTAATCCAACCAATCCATAAGAAATGAGAAAAGATTTGTTGTTCCAATTACCGAGGGTTTACCGTGCTGAATGTAACCTATAAGATATTTTCTGGTATCATCTGCAACAAGAGAGTTCCATTTGCAGAAGAGATTCTAGGAGAAAATGAGTGTGGATTTCAGCCTAATAGGTTAACAACAGATCAGATATTTCTGCTGAGGCAGGTACATGATGAGGTGTATGAATATAATATTGACCTCCTATGTAGACTTAAAGTAGGCCTTTGATAGTCGTGATAGGGGAAAAATGCTAAATGATTTGCTTGTGCTTGGTATGCCATCTGAGTATGTTTCACTTATCCAAGCAATATTGGCTGGTTCCAAGGCTCCAGTGCAAGTGTATGGTTTAGGATTAGTAAAGAAGTCAGACAGGGGAACACACTCTCTACAATGCTTTTTAATCTGACTCAAAGAAGCAGCCATTTGAAAGCTTCAAATATCTTTTTACACAGGCACAAAGTGAATCCTGAAGAGTTCTCATACTCCTAATGTCAATTTGAGCTAAGGTTTTTTAACATATACTGTGGTAAAATGTTATGAATTACTTCAAAGAAAACAATCGACAATACAGATTCAGGAAACATCATTCCTGGGAAACACAACTAGCTCTATATTCTCATGAAGTAATAAGTGCTATTGTCAGGGGATGTAAAATTGAGTCCATATTTTTAGATTTCCAGAAGGCTTTTGACATGCTTCCTCATAAATGACTTCTAATCAAATTGTGTTCCTGTGTGGAGTATTGTCTCAGTTGTGTGATTGGATTTTTGACTTCCTGCTAGAAAGGTCACAATTCATAACAACTGACAAAAAGTCTTCAGTTACAAATATCATCTTAACATCGGTCTGCTGCAGAAACATTGAATATATTGTTAGTTTGAATGTAATAAATTCGCTTGAGAGGGATAAATCTCCTGTCCACAAATCAGCCCAGTTTTAGAAAGCATCGCTTGGTCAGAACTGATCTTGCCCTTTCTCATGAGATTCTCCAAACAATGAATGAATGTATGGCAAGGGATGCTTCCATATTACTATATTTCCATAAAACAATTTCACAGTTCCACACTGCTGACTATTGACTAAGGCACAAGCATACTGAATAGATTCCCAGGTATGAGAGTGGGTCAGAGGCGTTTTGAATGACACAGAACTCTGTACGTTGTCCTTGTCAGTGGGTGTTCATCGGACATGAGGGTATTGTCAGGAGAGTTCCAGGGGAGTGTGATAATACTGCTGCCATTTTCTATATACATAAATGATCTGGTGGACAGGCTAAGGAGCAGTTTGCAACTGTTTGCTGATGGTACTGTAGTGTATGGAAAGGTGTCATTGAGTGGCTGTGGGAGGATACAAGTTGCCTTAGATAAAATTTATGGTCTGCGTGATGAATGGCAGATAGCTCAAATTGTAGAATAATGTAAGTTAATGTGGATGAATAGGAAAAACAAACACATAATGTTTGAATACAGTACTGGTAGTGTGCTGCTTGACATAGGCATGCTGATTAAGTCTCTAGGAAAGGCAAATGGTTGACTACAGCTTATTGGGAGAATTTTATGAAAGTGTGATTCACCTGTGAAGGAGGCACACAAAGGACACTAGTGTGGCCTATTATTGAGTACTGTTGGAGTGTTTGGGACCCTAGATGCTTTTTTTAAAAAAAAGCACTATTGAGAAAATGTAGAGAACTGGCATTTGAGCCTGGCTTCACAACAATTCTGTAGCCACCAAGATGCGCATCACGTAAGTACCATTAAGATAAGATTAGAGAGATTAGGGCTTATACGGAGCCATACAGACAGTTATTTTTCCCCTCATCCTGTTTGCGAGTGGAACGGAAAAGGAAAAGACTAGTAGTGGTACAGGGTACCCACCTCCACACACCGTACGGTGGCTTTTGGAATGTGTACGTAGAGAATAATGTAGATGCAGAAGTAATATCTGGTGTTCCCCAAGGAAGTGTTATAGGGCATCTTCTGTTCCTGATCTGCATAAATGAGTTAGGAGACTGTTTCCAGATGACACTGTCATTTACTGTCTTGTATACTCACAAAATGATCAAAATGAATTGCAAAATGATTTAGACAAGGTACTGTGTATTGCAAAAAGTAGCAGTTGACTCTAATGAAAAATGTGGTCATCCACGTGCATTCCAAAAGGAAACTGCTAAATGTTGGTTACATTATCACACAAATCAGTCAACTAAATACTTATGGATAACAATTACAGATAACTGAAATTGGAATGATCACATAGATAATGTTGTGGAGAAAGTAAACCAAAGACTGTGATTTATTGGCAGAACCCACAGAGAAAGTAACAGGTCTACTAAAGAGAATGCTTATGCTACACCTGTCCACCCTATCCTGGAGTGTTGCTGTGCAGTGGAGGATACATATCAGACAGGATTGACAGAGAACATAAAAAAGGTCCAGAGAAGGGTAGTTCATTTTGTATTATTGTGAAATAGGACAGTGTGTGGCATGGATATGATACACGAATTGGGGTGACATTCATTAAAACGAGGGCATTTTTCGCTGCAGCAGGACCTTCTCATGAAATTTCAATAACCAGCTTTGTTCCCAGAGTGTGAAATGTTTTGTTGGTGCCCACTTACCATAGGGAGAAATGACCAATAATATGAGAGAAATCAGAGCTTGCATGGAAAGCCTTAAGTATTCATTTTTCCCTTGCGCTATTCAAGAGTGGAATGGTAGAGTAGTAGTTTGAAGGTAGTTCAGTGAACCCTCTGCCAGGCACTTAATTGTCAAGTGCAGAGTAATGTAAATGTAGATGTTAAACAGCTAAGTCCATACATTTTGGAACATGGACGGACACAGATCTATGACCTGCATTGAAGACATACAGTACGTAGTTGCTGAGTATGGATTTCAGCATAATTCAAGAGACCTGAGTGCTGCTACACACTTTGACCATTTAGATCTTTCTCCCTTAGCTTTAGTACCCATGACCTCTGGAGATCTCCATCATATCTTCTCATGCTGACACCCTCCTGGACTTCACCTTCATTGGTTTACATAGAGCACATGCTTCCTAAAGAAATAAACCTTACCATGTGCCTAATACAAATATTTGCCTTGTATACTTTTCAAATATTATTCAGGTGTAAAATGAAGAATGGCACTTTGAAATAATAACAGTAGAAGTCAAATTACTTTGTTTTATTGGCCCTTTAGCACACAAGATACTTTTCTAACAATACGTAATCTCATCCATTTTGTATTAACAGTTATACTTATTTCGCATTCACATTGAAATACCCATTGCTACATTGATTTCCAAATTAAACATATTATCACTGATAGCACAATCCTTTCCATTTACGCATTACTATCAACGTGTTCCTCCATGAAAATTACTAATTCACAAACACTACATTGTTTGAGCCATAAATCTCATATGTAATCCTGCTGTTATCAATAGATCTGATGCAATAGAAAGTCCACAGGTAGAACCTACAAACCTCAGGGTACTGAGTATAGGAAAATAGGGGGAAATATAGGCTATAATGACTGAAAGAAACAGTGCTACCCTCATTTACACTCTTACACACCCACAGTCTTCATGCATATGTTCATTCATAGTGCTGGAGAGAGGGAGGGGGGGGGGGGCAGAGAGAGAGAGAGAGAGAGAGAGAGAGAGAGAGAGAGAGAGAGAGAGAGAGATACATACTGGTAATGGTGAATGGTCACTTCGATTTTATGTTGTGTACAGGGTGATTCAAAAAAAGTTTACAAACTGACATGGTACGTCGGGCATACAAAAAGGATTAGTAATAACATAGGAACTTGGGTTGCAAAGACCATCCAGGGTTTCTAAATGATGTTGCAGGTAGCCACATGTGACAAATGGATGCCCACTACAGGAGATGCTCAAAGTTATGTCCAGATGCATCGAGCTATGCCTGGAGTTGATGCTGCAATGAACCGCGCACCCTCTCAAAGATATCTGGTGGATCTGGAAGACATCCTGGTGCCTCCCACAGTCCCACCCACTAGGTCCTCTGGCAATGTAACAGGTGTTTCGTACACAAGGTCCTTCAGATACACCCACAGGAGGAAATCAGTTGGGCCAGATTGGGCGATAGTAGCCATATGACTGACTCTTCACAACCATTTCAGTGGCTGGGAAAGATTGCCTGCAGATGTGCCCTCACTTGTCTGCTGAAATATGCATGGGCTCCATCACGCTGATATGGAATGCGGCGACAAATTTGCATGGGAACTTCATTCACCATGTCGAGCATAACCTCTCACAACAATAAAAGGTACATGCGACCATCAAGTCAGTCTGGTACAACATACAGCCCTTTAATGTTTCAAAGGGGTTTTAATTTATTTAAATTTGGTTAATAATGATCTGATTGTTAACTGGTTGAGTCCTATTTAGTAGAAGGTAGGTTTGGGCCACTCGTACTGAGGTATTCTTTATGAGATAAACTACAGTTATCCGAGTTTCTGTATTTAATTGTATTCTATAAATCCTCCAATAATCCAGCTAGCTCTTTCACGATAATCTCTGGGGTTGAAAAAACTCAAGAAACAAACAATAATAATAATAATAATAATAAGACATAATGTCTGAGAAAAGAAATAATAATAATAATAATAATAATAATAATAATAATAATAATAATAATAAAAAACTTCCTTGACATGCCTCAAGCACGCTTGAATTGAAGTTATTTGTATGCTGTGTAAACAAATGGTGTAGTCAGTCCAGCGAAGATTGAATTACTGTTACGCACCAAGCTGAGATACACTGCTTTTTGTCAGGACTGCACTTTAGCTGAAATGAAATAAATTAATGCTGCAACACGTCTCTGCAATGTGATGCAGTGAAAGAAAGAAAGAAAATCTGTAAATTTAAATGCGCATATTGAGGCTGTTAGCCACGGTAACACGTCAAGATTGTTTTTCTACTTTGCAGTGCTGAAAGCTGAAATCTTGAAGGATTTGATACAGGGAGTGCTGATCTTACAAATGATAATATGTTCTATCATTTAACAATAGTAATATATACTCAGAAACCGATTAAATGAGAGATTAGTTCTTTAACAACAGACCTGAGTACAGAGCTGTTCATCGAATGGCGGTCACAAAGGAAGAGAGAGAAAACACTCTCTATCTTTATACCGAGAAGGACAACGATTATATGTTTTCCTAGCCTAGAATATATATATTCTTTGTTTATACATTATCCTTTTTTCTCAACACAAACAACTAATTAAATAAATAATTTTCCAATAACATTATGGAAAAACACCACAGCCCAATTAAACACAATGCCCTCTCGTGACTGTAGCGCCCCTCATGGTGTTTGCGACCCCCCAGTTCTTGTGTGATTACTGATCCTTGTTGTAAGCCAGAAGCGCCATGTCAGTTTGTAAATGTTGTTGTGACTCAACCTGTATATTATAAAATAGTCAAAGTTGTTGTTGTTGTTGTTGTTGTTTGTTACTATTGTAGTTCTTAAATTAACTGCATGGCATATGTTCTCAAATTTTTGGATGAATGCATTGCAAATGCTATATTTCTCTGAATTGCTTTTTCTTTTCAAATAATGGAAAATCCAGGATGGAATGTAACAATACCAGAGAAGGAAAGTTGCCGCTCACCATATAGCAGAGATACTGAGTTGCGATAGGCACAATAAAAAGATTCACACACTCCCTGAGACTCCAGACGTGTGTGTGTGTGTGTGTGTGTGTGTGTGTGTGTGTGTGTGTGTGTGTGTGTGTGTCAGCAGTACGTACACACACACACACACACACACACACACACACACACACACAAAGGCCTTAATGGCCGAAAGCAATGAGTGTGTGAATCTTTTTATTGTGCCTATTGCGACTCAGCTTCTCTGCTATATGGTGAGTAGCAACTTTCCTTCTCTGGTATTGCTTTTTCTTTTGATGTTTATGCTAAGGAAGTGGTGATGTAAACAGTTATTATTATATTATATTATATTATATTAGAAAATTTTATATAGTTTATTGTTGTTATTAAAATGTTAGGCATCTGTAGCACATTAAATGTGTGGCTGACTGCAAGTAATAATTGTGAGGAATGGGGCAGTAACAAACTGTGACCCTTCGCTCCCTAGGATTGAATCCTGGATCTGCACCTGATCATAATATGGGATGTGGATAAGTTTATAAAGCCAAGTTCCTTTGTATAACTTGTCAGCCTTCACATCATGTGGAAGTAGTTCTAGATTTTAACCTTAAATTGAATTTTTGTATGTCACATGAAACTTCCCATGGATTCACAATGGAACTATACTTTCCTCTTTTTAAAGGTGGAAAAAGCATTTGACCATTTATGTACGTATCAGGATCAGCCCGAAAGAGATGTCAGGTTCCATATATCTTGTGGTGTAAACAATAGCAAAGGAATTCATTTACGCTGGGGCATGCAAGAACGAGTCAAAGAATTCAATATCAATGTTGAACCATTTTTCCTAGATCCTGATAACAGAGGTAAGATCTGATAACAGAGGTACAGTAATTATAACGGAGAAAATGTATTTTTGGGGGTAAAAAAGTTTGCCTTACATGTAGCTTCAGAAAAGAAACATTACTATTGTATTTAAATATAGCTGTGATAACTAACTGACACGCAATCCAGCGCTTGGATTACCAGAAAGTTTAAATTAAAAGTTAAATCTAAATGTGTTTTCCACAAATAACCATAAAATTTTAATTATATTTTCCCACATATTACAGTTTCTGCCTGCTTTATTAATAAATGGAGACTGAGAAAAATGAGTATTGCTGTGCATCTGTGTAACTAAAATTTAATTTGCTTCTTAGTCTGTATGGTAACTGTATTGAGCGCATTCTAGATTCCAATTGAAAACAGGCTCTTCAAATTTTCTGAATTGGCCTGTTTTCAGAAGAGAGAAAAATGTGCTAATACTGCACTAGTTGGATTCATTGTTAAAGTCAGTCCTGTTTGTTAGTATGCACTCACATTGATTAATATTTACCCCTATTATCCCTCAGTTCTGGGATAAACCATGTCTCTAGGTCGTAATCTTCATAATTCACAAAATGATAACTTTGAATCTAATCCTGTACAATATGCAACACCTTAATGTATCCATGTGTCATTAGCAATGCATTAAGTCGGTATTTGAAGATACACTTATCATTTACAAATCTGCACCAGTGCCCCAGATGTAAAAGTCTGTAACTGCCAACTTTTTCATTAATCCTATTACATGGTACACTGCACCAGTACCCCACGGGTGCATATTTGGAACCACAGACTGTTTACATCGGTTATGTTGTTTGTGAAAGTTGATATTTTGTTAAGTTGCTATTTACTCATGTTGAAACTTCTGAGGGATTTAGCTTCATGCTTACAGGGTGGCGCACGAAATGTGCTGCCAATTGTTTCTTTCACAATTTACGACGCACATTAGATATCCCACTGGGATCTCTACAGCAGTACCAGCAGAGCTTGGACAAACAAATGAGTTACAAAATGACTGCCGATAGGACAATGGAAGACTGATGACACAGCAATGATCGGCAATTGTGTTACTTTTTCATGAAACAAAAAGCCTTGTTGTGGCTCAGAGGCATTTTCGACAACAGTTTAACACACGATGGGTCCCTTGCAAGAAGACCATCCACAGGTTGTACGATAAATTTGTACAGGAAGGAACAGTATTGGAAGCGAAGCGACCTCGGCCTAAGCCTGTTTGTTCACCGGAGAATATTGAAGCAGTACGAGTTGCTGTACAGAGAAGTCCTTGGAAATCGTGTAGAAAGGCAGCAGTGCAACTGGGACTATCCAGACGCTCCATTCAATGCATTCTTAAA
The DNA here is from genome assembly GCF_021461385.2 of Schistocerca piceifrons. NCBI lineage: Eukaryota > Metazoa > Arthropoda > Insecta > Orthoptera > Acrididae > Schistocerca > Schistocerca piceifrons. Next base: position 878,428,645 of record NC_060140.1, read on the forward strand.
AGCGACGTCCATATGTACCAATACAAGATGACCAGTGCACAGAAGCTCACTGAAGAACACAAGCAGCAGAGATTACTGTTTGCTCAGTGGGCGGAAGATAGGGAAGAAACTCTCAACAACGTTTGGTTTTCAGACGATGCGCATTTTCATTTAGACGGTGTGGTTAACAAACAAAATGTATGCTTTTGGGCCACTGAAAACCCACAACTGCTTCATGAACGACAACATCATGCTCCGAGGATTACAGCGTGGGCAGCAATTTCCAGTCACGGACTTATTGGACCCTTTTTCTTTGAAGAAACTGTGAACAGTAAGCTTTATTTGAGCATGCTTCGCAATAGCTTCATTCCACAGCTTCTTGCTACTGCCTTGCCCTTCAACATGCAGTGGTTCATGCAAGATGGAGCAAGGCCACATACTGCAAACACTGTGTTGGAGTTTTTACACGAGCATTTCGACATGCGGATCATTTCACTCAGGTTTCCAGGTCACTTCAATGATGGACAAAATTGCCCCTCCCCCCAATAGTCCAGACATCAATCTGTTTGACTTGTTTGGGGTGGGGGGTGGTACCTAAAGGAAAAAATTTTCCCGAAATTTCCACGTGATTTAATGGAGCTCAGAAGACTTATTCTTCAAGCTTGCAGATAAATTACGGAAGACATGTGCCGTAGGGTAATCACTGATTTCAGTGTTTGTTTGAAGGAAGTTAGGAAATGTAATGGTGGCCATATTGAGCATGTGCTGAGTTAGAACAAATCTCCATGGACGGCTCTTCATTGTAGTATATGCTCCTTTAAGATTGTATTGACAATAAAGTTTATATTCAAAAACAAAATGGTAACACATTTCGTGCTCCACCCTTTATTAAGCAGTTATTGTTTTGTTGTGCAAATATAATAAAGTTGTTATGATTATACATAATTATGGACATAAACTGTTCATTTTATGTCATGCTAGTACAAGCAAATGATTATCTATGTTTACGTTTCACAGCATTTTGACATGGTGACACAATTATCTAGGCAACATTTGCCATGACAGTATCCAGCTTAGTCATTAGGAGAAAGGCAGGACGACGACATAAGACCATGAGTAGGAATTTGGTTCAACCCCTGGCTGAGAAGAAGGGGTGAAGGGAAGGACATATACCACCTATTAACAAAGGAGTTGAGGCCCAAAGAGCTACAGGAATGTAGAATTTGTTCAGGATGGATAGGTCTTGCTAATCTTAAACGAAGGTAATTGTGCAAATGGCATAGTAATGAGGGAAGCTATTTCACAATAGTGTGGCCGCAAAGGTGTAAAATGACTTTTACAGTCCTCTCAGTTCATGGTTAGCGCAACTGCTCTGACTCTTGGGCTATTCTCGCAACACTATCCTTTCTGGCATGCTGAAATAATACAATCGGTGCAGTCAAACCAAACACGTGCAGTACTGTCGCCAATTAAGGTGATTCCTACAAACATCGAAAGTAAAATTAAACGTGCATTTATGTAAAACACACAAACTCAGAATTAGACATTCGTAGATATACCTTATTGCGGTACAGCATATCTAGAGGATCGTATAGGCACCTTTTCTTACTGTATGACTCAGTATGTATGCTTATACTTTCTTAGTTCCATTCCATGTCTATAATAAGAAGCCATAATTAAATTACAATTTTTCTCATCAACAACACAAAAAAGAATTTTCGTTTGTTTTATTACTGTATTTTCCTTGACCCAGTATATGTAGTACTTGTAAATATTGGAAAACCACCTATGGTGCATGTATTAGGCGTCCAGGTAAAACAAAGTATGCTGGACGGGGAAATACAAGTAGTAAATCTATAGTAACTCCAGCTCACTTTACACTTCAATGAGGTACTGAAACTTGTGATGTCACTGACAGGAAGTGAAATTGCTGGTATGGGTTGCTTACATAAAGGTGCAATGAGTTCACAATCTAAGGTGGCTAATATGGCTTGAGAACTCAAATGGCAATACATGGAGAGAAGACTTTTACAGGAACAGCACTGAAAACGTTTAGAGGTCTGGCATGTGAACCTCACTGCAGAATGATTCTACTGCCACATTTTTAAATTTTCTCATTATGAGAGTATTGAAGGGCGATCTGTTTTAATTGTTGAAAGCTATTCAAAAGTCAAGAAGGCACAAAATATTTTCATTCAAGACAACCACTTTGAACAGTCTATGCTGTTATCTTCAGGTGTTCAACATCTTTTGTAGTAAAACATGTTCATTTTATGCTGAACCTTTTACACGAGGATCAGCATAAAATAATCATGTTTAACTACAAAGAGGCATTTAGGACCTGAAGGTGTACATAACTCCATTTTATGCATATATCTTTGAAAGCAAAGATTGTTGAAAGCAGTTGTCTTGAATAAAAAATATTTTGTGCAAACTTGGCTTTTGAATAGTTTTTAACAATAAGAGAAATTAGGGCTCGTATGGAAGCATATAGACGGTCGTATTTCCCTGGCTCTATTTGTGAGTGGAACAGGAAAGGGAATACCTAGTAGTGATAGAATGTATCCTCGTTGTTGTTGTTGTGGTCTTCAGTCCTGAGACTGGTTTGATGCAGCTCTCCATGCTATTCTATCCTGTGCAAGCTTCTTCATCTCCCAGTACCTACTGCAACCTACATCCTTCTGAATCTGCTTAGTGTATTCATCTCTTGGTCTCCCTCTACGATTTTTACCCTCCACGCTGCCCTCCAATACTAAATTGGTGATCCCTTCATGCCTCAGAACATGTCCTACCAACCGATCCCTTCTTCTGGTCAAGTTGTGCCACAAACTTCTCTTCTCCCCAATCCTATTCAATACTTCCTCATTAGTTATGTGATCTACCCATCTAATCTTCAGCATTCTTCTGTAGCACCACATTTCGAAAGCTTCTATTCTCTTCTTGTCCAAACTATTTATCGTCCATGTTTCACTTCCATACATGGCTACACTCCATACGAATACTTTCAGAAATGACTTCCTGACACTTAAATCTATACTCGATGTTAACAAATGTCTCTTCTTCAGAAACGCTTTCCTTGCCATTGCCAGCCTACATTTTATATCCTCTCTACTTCGACCATCATCAGTTATTTTGCTCCCCAAATAGCAAAACTCCTTTACTACTTTAAGTGTCTCATTTCCTAATCTAATTCCCTCAGCATCACCCAACTTAATTCGACTACATTCCGTTATAGGTCCTTTGCTGTCTCTGACAGAATTACAATGTCATCGGCGAACCTCAAAGTTTTTATTTCTTCTCCATGGATTTTAATACCTACTCCGAATATATATATTTTTGTTTTGTTTTCTTTACTGCTTGCTCAATATACAGATTGAATAACATTGGGGACAGGCTACAACCCTGTCTCACCCCCTTCCCAACCACTGCTTCCCTTTCATGCCCGTCGACTCTTATAACTGCCATCTGGTTTCTGTACAAATTGTAAATAGCCTTTCGCTCCATGTATTTTACCCCTGCCACCTTCAGAATTTGAAAGAGAGTATTCCACTCAACATTGTCAAAAGCTTTCAAATGCTAGAAATGTAGATTTGCCTGTCCTTAATCTATTTTCTAAGATAAGTCGTAGGGTCAGTATTGCCTCCCGTGTTCCAACATTTCTACAGAATCCAAACAGATCTTCCCCATGGTTGGCTTCTACCAGTTTTTCTATTAGTCTGTTCAGAATTTGCGTTAGTATTTTGCAGCCGTGGCTTATTGAACTGATAGTTCAGTGATTTTCACAAAATCTGTCAACACCTGCTTTCTTTGGGATTGGAATTATTATATTCTTCTTGAAGTCTGAGGGTATTTCGCCTGTCTCATACATCTTGCTCACCAGATGGTAGAGTTTTGTCAGGACTGGCTTTCCCTAGGCTGTCAGTAGTTCTAATGGAATGTTGTCTACTCCCGGGGCCTTGTTTCGACTTAGGTCTTTCATTGCTCTGTCAAACTCATCCCGAAATATCATATCTCCTATTTCATCTTCATCTACATTCTCTTCCATTTCTATAATATTGTCCTCAAGAACATCGCCCTTGTATAGACCCTCTAGAGATTTTAATAAGCATTAGATTTATTGCTTGTCTTGTGGAATAGGTTCCTGCATCAGTACTTGGGGATGGAGATGTCTTACTGTTAAAAGACCTCCTGCAAAGTAATCATGTTACATTGTCACAGTGTTAATGCAGACTATATCTGCTGGAGGATAATGAGGATGGGGCATGTTTTTAGACTTTCAACACCTGATTTTTGCGTTTGTTGTAAGGTAGGTTCTGTTGAAGGGAGTCTAAAGATTGAATATGAGAGAAGAATTGCTGATAGGTCATCAAGGGAGTAAGAAGATGCAGGAGAAGGAAGACCACAGTGTGACTGACATTTGAAATGACAGAGATACGGGTTTTAATAGTGTTTAGTCAGAAGAGTTGGTCACATATAAGTGTTTCCGCAGTAGTAAAATAGACAGCTGTGGAAACATAAATTATTAAGGAACTTCCTGGCATATTTAATCTGCCAGGAAGTTTCATATCAGCCTACATTCAGTGCAGAGGAAAATTCATTCTGGAAGTAGTCAGAAAACATCAAACATTCAGTCAGAATGGCCACCCTTAAACCATTTCATACGGGTTTAAAAATATAAGACTGTGTTCAGAGTGACAGTTCAATTAATATTTCTTGTACTTGAATTTCATCATAACCATTGTGTTATACATATCTACTCTGGGGACGTTGTGCTTGTCCAATGCAGGTTGGCGATGCAAGGAGTTCATATGTTTTTGTCCGCATAGGTACTTCCTCTTGAAGTTATTGCGAATGCCGTTCATTTTGAAGACCTGCATCAGTCCTTAGCATGAGTCTCCACTTGCATATAAAACGATAAATCCGTACAATAATAGTGCTTTAGTATATAATAATTACTTTATAGTATTTTTGTTTGCAAAAATCATTCATCAGTAATAATCAATCTTCTAGAGTGGTATGTAACACCACATATCCCTCCACTTTTTTTAATGACATCACGGTATATATGGCCTTTTTGCTTAATTTGTATGTCAAACTTCTGCAAGTTGGCAGTGCTTTTTGTAGTATCAATAAAATCCTTGAATAAATCTCACTAGCTACTGTTACATTATGAAGTTAATAACTTTTATCTTGTGAGTATAGAACTATTTTTATCATTATTCATTACTGGATGTTTCACTGTGATTAACAATATAACAGTAATTGTTTCAGTTATAATTAATAGCTATGTATTTATCTCCGCATGCAGTATTTCATTATGTGACTGAAATTTGATCTTAATGTCCACTACAGCAAATTTGTTTCAGTGTGCCCGTATTTTTCACGTAATTGTGTTTTATCATCAAAATATTTTCCACTTAATCCCATTGCAGTGAAGTTGTAATAACAGCGTTTCAAAGTATAATTATGAGAACGAATTTGTAAGACATGCCACTTTTATGATAACACAACAGATTCTGGCTGTCATTACCTTCTTTACTAATTTTGCAGTTTGGTCTGAATAATGCTGTGTTACAGCCTGTTAACGAAGGTCCGAGTATGTGAAACAGGTTCCCAGATATGTGAGTGGCTTGAGGACTTCTTAAGTAATACAACCAGTGTCCTGAACAACAGGTGCTTGTCAGAGATAAGGATATCATCAGAAGTGCCCCAAGAAATGTCATAGGACCATTTTTATTTTTTATACGCATAAACAGTCTGATGGAGACTGTGAACAGTAACTTGCCACTGTTTGCTGATGACACTAGTTTGCAGGAAAGTGTCACTGTTGAGTGACTGTAGGAGAATACAGGATGGCTTAGGCATATATATTTGGTGTGATGTATGGCAGCTTACTCTAAATGTAGAAAAATGTAAGTTAATGTATATGTGTAGGAAACATAATCCTGTAATGCTCAGACACAGTGCTGCTTGACACAATCAAGTCGACTAAATGTTTAGACACAATGTAGCAAAGCAATATGAAACAAGTGTGTAAGATTGATAGTAGGGAAGGCAAATGGAACACTTCGGTTTACTGGAAGAATTCTTATAAAATGTAGCTTATCTAGAAGAGAGACCTCATATAGAACACTGGTACAACCCATTCTTGAGTACTGCTCGTGTGTTTTGGATTCCCACTAGGCAAGGAGCAATACAGAGGTGTGCAGGTAATTTTGTTGCCAGTAGGTTCGATCAGCTCATGAGGAAGACAGAGATGCTCAGTGAATGCAAATAGAAATCCCTGGAGGGAAGACTAAGTTTCTTTCATGAAATGCTATAGAGAGAAGTTAAAGAACCAATATTTGCAGCTGACTGCAGAATGATTCTACTGCAGCCAACATACATGTTATGTAAGGACCATGAAGACAAAGATACGAAAAATTAGGGCTTGTATGAATGCATAGAGTGAGTCATTTTTCCATCACTCTCCTTGCACCAGGCACACCTGACAAAAGAAAAATGAACACATTCAGGCACTTAACAGTAATTACCGGTTTTATTTATACAGAACTGGAATAGAGTAAGAAGTGGTTACTAATCATTGTTCTGCATATTGTGCTGTGTACCAGACATGTTTCGTCAAATTCATAAACTGTGATTATGCAAACTGCGATTGCAGAAATGGCTGAAGTGTAACAATACTGTGCCCTTGATGAACCTGAAATAGTAAAGAACTATCAGAAATTATAATGTCCATGGATTTCCTGAAAAGTACAGTACACTTTTGAAAAAAATATTATCAAGAGGCTGAATCATGCTATTAGTTCCAGGTGGAATGAATATTAAATCTTTTCATTGTCCTCCTAAAGACAGAGGTGTTATGTCCAGAGTAAGGGTCCAACAAATGCAATGAATTGTTTTGAGCAAATGATAAGAGTAGATTGAAAATTCAAGATTTTCGGAAATAAACATATGCCCCCACCTCCGCACCCCTCCCAAGGACAGATGTAATGCTATGGAAACAATAATCCACTGATAACTTGTCACTAACGTAGAATACGCGCGTGTCATAGCATTCATTGAGTTATAAGTGTCTGCCCCCCCCCCCCCCCCCCCTCCTCATTTGAAATGATAAAGTGCAATTTGCATGCAGGTCAGGTCCTGCACAAAACCTGACTAGTTGGCTTTATGCACAGCATTTTAGGGAAAGTGAGATGCTTCATCTTCACAACAGCTATAAATATCTCTTTAGTATTACCCAGTAATGATATCTCCTCTACACGTACACTTGACGTAAACTTTCACAATTTTGCAACTTCCTTTTCCATATAATTTTCTGAATCTATTTAGCGAGGTTGAAGGGTAGAAATCATCTTTGCATGGTTGATGAAAAAATTGGACTAAATTACCTTGAAACTCTGGACGCTCCACAAAGACTGATGCTAGTAGCAACCACTGCTAATTATTATGGACATTAAATCAGTTGCAAATTCGAGCGAAAGATAACTGTGAAAAGTTGTGAGAGAAACTATCAACGGAAAATGAAATTCACTTTACAAATTAAGATTGCTTTGTGCTTTGTTATCTGTTTACCTATGTTTGATCAACCAAGCACATGCTGTAGCTACGGCACGAGCATACATTTCTCCAGCCACTATGTCTTCTTCTTCTTCTTCTTTTTTTTTTTCTCTTAAGGAACTCTTGTTGTTTCTGAGGAGCTAAAATTTTGACAATATGTTTCTTTTTGTGTATTCTTCCCATATAAAACATTTAAGCACAAGTTTCAACAAGACGATTTGGACTGTTTGTTCCCTTTGCTTCTATTAACCATTCATAAATTGGTATGTTTGAATGGCATCTGTGGGGCCTTGCCCACTCGTCACTAATAGGGTGCATATGAGATGCAGCGTTCTAGAAATGCTATACAACAATTTCATCAAATAACATTAGTTTTGTTTCCAAAGAGCATTTGACAATGCTAAACTTTGGAGATATGTCAAATGTCGCTAGCGAGAGGCGACATGAAAACAGTAAAGTTCTTGCTATACGCAAAGTTCCTTGAAGTTGACACGTCACTGATAACTATGTCTGCGATCCGGTGCCGATCTATGCCGCCAGGGCTAGTAGGAGCGGGGTTTATATGCACTTGTTGCAGGGGGCGCACCTGGCACGGTGCGGTCCAATTCTTCGTACCATTGGCTGTCGTTTACTCACCGCCTTCTTTGGTCTTGCGTTCCGCATCTTTGTTCCAGCGATTGTGATCGCGGCAGAACAACATCTACTACATTTTCTTTTCTTTTTTTTTTTAATTTTATTTTAATATGAGGTCATAATGTGCCATTGTGATGTCCTGGAGAGTGGTCCCTGCTCCTGGACATTCATTCTTTTCCACAGACTGCGGGCTTTCAGTTAATAAATGATGTGGTGTGATGGCCTTCAACTGCATACCCTCTGGCTCAGAGTTGAAATATTAAAAGTTTTGGCTAGTTTCATTGTGTAGGGGCTGGGATGCGTAGTTGCCCCATTACAAGCCAAATACTGCTGAGTCTACAGTATACAATATGAATATTATACACATAATTCGAATGGTCATACGTTCCTATCACTTGGCAATTGCAAATGTAATGTAGAAATTTATGAATGAAAGATTGCAGTTAAATAAAATCTGCAGGTACTCTCTTAATGACTTTAAATGATGAGTACTATAGTAGAAGTACTTTTAAGAATGCAGTACATTTCTGCAAACACTTATTGGTGTTGATCGTCCAGAAATTAAATAAAATATAAGTTGAATAACAGGGAAACAATAGATTCCTTCTGCATGTAATTAGTTATGAACAACAACATATCTCGCAAGATATTCACTTCTAAACCCACAGTAAGTCTTCACTGTAGAAGCCGCGGAAATCTCGCAAATGCACAAGTGGGCATCCCGAAGTATTTCTATCTGCCGTGACCATGCGCAAACCGCTCCTCACTCTCCCAAGTCTCTGCTGCGACTGTGCATCCGTCACGCCGTACTGTCCCGGACCCCCGTCCTCTCCCATACTGTCCTCCCACTTCCATCCAGTCTCCCCATTCACGAGCGCTGTGATTGGCTAGAGCACTCCCGCCATGTGTTCAAACCAACACACATTCACAAACATAATGAAACACATTTGAAATACTGGATTTACATTTAAATAACTTCAAATTAAATAAATATTCCTATGGCGGGCTATAAACATGCTCTAACATACATTATTATATACATAAACAAGTTAAATAAACATATATCAAAGGAATAATGGATATTGAATGTAGTAGAGTTAACTCGGGTGAGGCTGAGGGAATTAGATTATGAAATGTCATGAGTATCGTCGATTGGTAAGAAATTGTATTAGCTGTGAGTTTGTGTGGATGTGAGTTCTTATTCATTTACCATGAATGTAATTTAGCTATCATAAATCAATATCTATAAACTGATTTTTCCCATCGCATTTTCCAGCTGGATGACATGAAATGGTGGAATTGACATAAACCATTTAGCATGTTGGCAGCATGTTTGCTCAATTTACTGTATCATACACATTAGTTTAGGAAATAACTTACAACTAAGGCATTTCCTAAATTAATCTGTATGATACAGTAAGCCAAGCAAACATGCTGCAATATATGGCTTGTATTATTTTAGAACTGGTTGGTTTTCATTGGTGATATGTAGTGACCATATTATGTGCGATTGCATATTGAATATGCGTTTGCATATTTGGCTCCTTTTCACCAGTTATTGTATATTTTAACTAAAAACTAACCGGTGGTAACTCATTGAGGTACATAGGTTGAAGCTGTGTTGTTTTACAGTGAATATTTCGAGGCCATTAGAGGCATGGTAAACGACTTCAATAGTGCATAGGCTTTGACTGTTTGCCAATGCAAGGAAGCTTTTAATGATTCTGGTATCAAAGACATTTCTGTGATGAGCACTCATTTTTCCCATATACCTGCAAGTGTTAAAAAGCTCGAAACTCAAGGTTTGGTGTTGAATGAATCTGTTTAGTTAAAGAATAAAATTATTCTAGTGAGCAACTCGTTACCAGAGGTATTCCGAAGAAAACCTAAAGAAAAGTTCGAAAACATTTAAAACGATAACCCAGGCTTTGAACCCAGGTGCCAAATTGATAGTTTTATTAATGGTACGGGTGAAGTGCCAACATAACACACAAGTTCAAGTACTGCCCAGTTACCTCAGTTGATGTAGAATAGTCCTTTTCTGCTCATAAAAATGTTTTGAATGATCGAAGACACAATCTTACTACCGAACATTTGGAACAGTACTTGGTTGTTTATGTTTAAAATAGTAGAAAAATGTAAAATAAATTGTTAATGTTGCTTTAGTCCAATAGTATTAATTAAAAGTTAATGCTGTTCAAAGAATTCATGATTCTATGTTGTTTTAAAATAAAATATTACGGAGTGTTTGAGCGTGCCCCTCTGTATGCTATATGTCTTAGAAGTTGGTCATGTACATATTGATTGTTTCACTGCGACTCACTCTCATCGCATCTACTTGTTACCAACAACAAAGGCAAAGAAGGAACAATTCTTGAAACATGGTATGCGTCCCATTTTGCAAATTCTTAGAACATAATCCCAGAAAAGTCCCTTTCCTAATCTCTACCAGAAAGTATTCAGAAAATATCAGCGTTCTAAATGTACGGATTTTTCGCATGGCCGGTGCTCTTCCTCGTTATTGATATGCACAGGTTCAACTATGAGATATACTGCATGCAGTAACTACGATGTAATTCCCCCCCATTTGATCTTGCATATTTTGTCATTTTTCATGCATATTTGAAGCTTTTTATGATGCATATAATACAGTCTATAGCCATGTGTATGGTGTAATCTGATGAAAGTTTTTTTATTTTCTTTGTGCTTAGTGTTGATGAAGAAATGCGATTTATTTTTTCTTCACTTTCATCATGTTATAATTGTGAACATTTTCATCTGTAAACTACTTAAAACTTTTGCTGAAGGTGCCAGTAATAGAACTAAAATGCATTCTGGCAACTGAGTTTGTGCTGTAGTCACTTAAACCAGAATTTGTTTAAAAAATAAGTTTGACAATTCTGCTGGAGAGATTACGAGTTTAGTTTGATTAACAGCTTCTGTGTTAATAATAGAATGTCATTTAAGGGTAAAAGATGCAGTACATCTGTTTCTTACTGGAATACTTGTATCTGTAGCTGCCATTAATGCTCACAATTGCTTCCTTCATGGTGTGGTCACTAGTTTGTTGCCTATTATCTGCTGGTTGACTGACCTTCAGGCTGCAGAACTCACAGTATCAAACACTTTTCAAATCAATAAAACATTTAATTACTGGACATATTTTAACATTTTTTAGTGTTGACATTCTGTAGCTCAGTGCAGTCTGAAAGTCTCCATATGTGTTTTAGGCAGTGTTCATGTGGGTGCAACAAGTCAGTAATTCACACACTTTTTTCCCCAAGTAAAAAATTTCTGCTAATATTGAAATTGTAAATATAGTTGTAGTATACACAGATGTATAGTAATCCTCCTCCAACTATGCATTTAAATTTCAGATCACAATGACAAAATTGACTTCCGGATCAAGTTTGCAGTGACCTGCAGTGAGCCTTGGGTGCAGTTTCCGTCACACTTGGACTTAATGTATATGGCACGAACTTTCAGTGTGAAAATAGATCCTACTGGCCTGCCGGATGGTGTTTTCTTCACAAGGTAATAACTTCCCTCTTACTAAATTACCTTAATTTAGTGGCACCATAGGTTGCTAATAGGTCTTTCTCTCTGTTTTCCAGTTTGAAGGCATATGACATCAGCTGCACCAGCAAGGGACCATTATTTCAAGTACCAATTACTGTGGTGAAACCACTTCAAATACCTCGTGAACTGCTTCGCCCAGAAATGTCTTTTAAAAATATATTATTTAAGCCAAATACTATTCATAGACATTTTGTATTGGTGCCTGATAAAGCAACATGGGCAGGTAAATATGACGGGGAAACTGTAATAATGCATTTATTGTTTATGATGTGGGAACTGATTAAAAAATGCACAAAATATACACATTATTAAAAGTTAATAAATTGCCGTCTAGGTCAGCAAAATGTAGGAGATGTTCCATAGACTACTGGGAACAGGAATTGCTTTTTCATTGCAGCTTCCTTTTTTATTGAAGTAAAATTTAATTTTTAGCCCTTTTGCTGCTGTTGGTGTGTGTATGTTATCGTGAATGGCCGAAATTGGAGTGTGTCGACTCTCACTGGTGAATGTCAACAGATACCAAATACGCCAGTCACAGATATGTTCTGGTGGAGGTCCAAAACAGAAGAGTCAAAAAACAAGCGACTGGCTCTCTCCTTCCAAATCCTTTTTTCTGCTCGGAGTCAATCAGCTTTGTCCATCTTGTGCAAGATTTGATAACGTGAGCAACATGTTCTTAATTTTTTTTCCAATACCTTAATTTATATTAAACAGATACTGCAGTAAATCGTGATCTTCTTCATGAAAAGTTAAATGTATTAATTGCGGGTAAACGAGAAGACAATTGTTTTTATTTTTCTCAAGAAAAGTATTCTAAAATACTTTCTGAAGTGGTTTCTGCTAAAGTTAAATGCAACACACCTTTGGATTGTAGACGATTAAAACGTTTTGATGTTTTAAAAATTAATGAAGAAGAGAAGTTAATTTTGCCATTAAAATCATGGTAAACAAACATACAGTATTATGTTAACAATGAAGAATTGTACAGTATAATATATGAAACTCGCATCAGAATAGGCCACGGAGGTAGAACACGTATGCTTAAAAAGTTAAAAGTTAAATACAAAAATATTTCTTATGAAGTTGTAATGTTGTATTTAAATTTATGCAAACAGTGTCAAATGAAACACAGTGCACCTAAGAAAGGTATTGTTGCAAAGCCAATGGTTAGTTCTGAATTAAACTCAAGATGTCAAGTTGATATGATAGATCTGCAGTCAAACAGAGATGGCGAATGTAAGTTCATAATGGTGTACCAAGATCATTTAACTAAGTTTGTCCAGCTACGACCTTTGAAAACTAAGAGCTGAAGAAGTAGTGCATCACGTTCTTTCAGTATTTTTAACATTTGGTGCACCAGCAATATTGCAGTCATGTAATGGTAGAGAATTTAGTAGTGAAGTCATATCCGAAATATGCGCTATGTGGAAAGATGTTAAAATGGTTCATGGAAAGCCTCGTCACAGTCAAACACAAGGCTCAGTTGAAAGGGCCAATCAGGATATACAGAATATGCTAACTGCATGGTTGAACGATAACGATACAAATAAATGGTCAGATGCTTTATCCTTTGTTCAATTTGCCAAGAACACTACATACCACAAAGGAATACGCCAAAGTCCTTATGAAGCCATGTTTGGCATTAAAGCAAAAAGAGGCACAGCATCATCTTTTTTGCCTGGCGAACAAATTGCAAATATTGAAACTGAAGAAAACTCGAAGAAATTGCCAATACTTCTGAAACCGAAGAACAGCTTGAAGAAACTGTTAATGCTTACAAAAAAAATTTGAGCGGTGGTCATACCGAAAACCACATTCCAAAGAAAAATAATGAAGAGGACCTACAACCTACAATGTCTTCACATCAAATTCTGTCTGAAAAACACGAGTTGATTTCTACAAAAAGAGTGGCCGCGAAAGAAAATTTTCAACTGCAAGCAACACAGATGTTACGAAACTCACAAAAACAATTTCCTCCTGCTCAATTTGGTGATAATGTATGAATACAAGTCCCTGATGTCGACCGTGGTTGTACAGATAGCTGAAATGTGTTAGCAGTTGTTGTTGGAATAGAAGACTAAGGCTTCTATAAACTGGCAAATAAAAATCGTACCCTCAAGCAGCTTTACACACGTAATCAGTTCATAATTTGTAAAGAAAAGTTACTTTTTGTAGATGAGATTTCTTTTCAAGAAATGTCGCTGAGAGAAGCAGCTGCAGCTAATTCGAGAAGTGGGGGACAAGGCTATACACACGGTCATTGCAAAAGGAAGTGTTCCACAAATAAATGCAGTTGTAAAAGCAAGGGACTCTTGAGCAATTCAAAGTGTCACAAAGTTTAAGTTGTTGCAATAAATAAGATTTGAATCACATAAGTAATTTTTTAATAACTATTTTCTTTTCTCGTGTAGAATGTACTGTGTATATTAAATTCTTGGTCATTCCTTTCAGAAAGAGAGGCAAAAAAGTTAAATCACCCTTGTGATGTTTTATAGCGACTGAATTATGGAGAAGAAAATACAAATCTCCAACATGTTCAACATTCACCGTTAGTGCATGGTGAATGTCAAAATTCTGTTGAGAGGCCAGACAAACGTGTGGTTCCTGAAGAGGGGCAGCAGCCTTTTCAGTAGTTGCAAGGGCAACAGTCTGGATGATTGACTGATCTGGCCTTGTAACAATAACCAAACCGGCCTTGCTGTGCTGGTACTGCGAACGGCTGAAAGCAAGGGGAAACTACAGCTGTAATTTTTCCCGAGGGCATGCAGCTTTACTTTATGATTAAATAATGATGGCGTCCTCTTGGGTAAAATATTCCGGAGGTAAAATAGTCCCCCATTCGGATCTCCGGGCGGGGACTACTCAAGAGGATGTCGTTATCAGGAGAAAGAAAACCGGCGTTCTACGGATCGTAGCATGGAATGTCAGATCCCTTTATCGGGCAGGTAGGTTAGAAAATTTAAAAAGGGAAATATATAGGTTAAAGTTAGATATAGTGGGAATTAGTGAAGTTCGGTGGCAGGAGGAACAAGACTTCTGGTCAGGTGACTACAGGGTTATAAACACAAAATCAAATTGGGGTAATGCAGGAGTAGGTTAATAATGAATAGGAAAATAGGAATGCGGTTAAGCTACTACAAACAGCATAGTGAACGCATTATTGTGGCCAAGATAGATACGAAGCCCACACCTACTACAGTAGTACAAGTTTATATGCCAACTAGCTCTGCAGATGACGAAGAAATTGAAGAAATGTATGATGAGATAAAAGAAATTATTCAGATAGTGAAGGGTGACGAAAATTTAATAGTCATGGGTGACTGGAATTCGGTAGTAGGAAAAGGGAGAGAAGGAAACGTGGTAGGTGAATATGGATTGGGGCTAAGAAATGAAAGAGGAAGCCGCCTGGTAGAATTTTGCACAGAGCATAACTTAATCATAGCTAACACTTGGTTCAAGAATCATAAAAGAAGGCTGTATACATGGAAGAAGCCTGGAGATACTGACAGGTTTCAGATAGATTATATAATGGTAAGACAGAGATTTAGGAACCAGGTTTTAAATTGTAAGACATTTCCAGGGGCAGATGTGGACTCTGACCACAATCTATTGGTTATGAACTGTAGATTAAAACTGAAGAAACTGCAAAAAGATGGGAATTTAAGGAGATGGGACCTGGATAAACTGAAAGAACCATAAGTTTTACAGAGTTTCAGGGAGAGCATAAGGGAACAATTGGCAGGATTGGGGGAAAGAAACACGGTAGAAGAAGAATGGGTAGCTTTGAGGGATGAAGTAGTGAAGGCAGCACAGGATCAAGTAGGTAAAAAGATGAGGGCTAGTAGAAATCCTTGGGTAACAGAAGAAATATTGAATTTAATTGATGAAAGGAGAAAATATAAAAATGCAGTAAATGAAGCAGGCAAAAAGGAATACAAACGTCTCAAAAATGAGATCGACAGGAAGTGCAAAATGGCTGAGCAGGGATGGCTAGAGGACAAATGTAAGGATGTAGAGGCCTATCTTACTAGGGGTAAGATAGATACTGCCTACAGGAAAATTAAAGAGACCTTTGGAGATAAGAGAACGACTTGTATGAACATCAAGAGCTCAGATGGAAACCCAGTTCTAAGCAAAGAAGGGAAAGCAGAAAGGTGGAAGGAGTATATAGAGGGTCCATACAAGGGCGATGTACTTGAGGACAATATTATGGAAATAGACGAGTATGTAGATGAAGATGAAATGGGAGATACGATACTGCGTGAAGAGTTTGACAGAGCACTGAAAGACCTGAGTCGAAACAAGGCCCCCAGAGTAGACAGCATTCCATTGGAACTACTGACGGCTTTGGGAGAGCCAGTCCTGACAAAACTCTACCATCTGGTGAGCAAGATGTATGAAACAGGCGAAATACTCTCAGACTTCAAGAATAATATAATAATTCCAATCCCAAAGAAAGCAGGTGTTGACAGATGTGAAAATTACCGAACTATCAGTTTAATAAGTCACAGCTGCAAAATACTAACGCGAATTATTTACAGACGAATGGAAAAACTAGTAGAAGCCGACCTCTGGGAAGATCAGTTTGGATTCCGTAGAAATGTTGGAACACGTGAGGCAATACTGGCCCTACGACTTATCTTAGAAGCAAGATTAAGTAAGGGCAAACCTACGTTTCTAGCATTTGTAGACTTAGAGAAAGCTTTTGACAATGTTGACTGGAATACTCTCTTCCAAATTCTGAAGGTGGCAGGAGTAAAATGCAGGGAGAGAAAGGCTATTTACAATTTGTACAGAAACCAGATGGCAGTTATAAGGAGTTGAGGGACATGAAAGGGAAGCAGTGGTTGGGAAGGGAGTGAGACAGGGTTGTAGTCTCTCCCCGATGTTATTCAATCTGTATATTGAGCAAGCAGTGAAGGAAACAAAAGAAAAATTCAGAGTAGGTATTAAAATCCATGGAGAAGAAATAAAAACTTTGAGGTTCGCCGATGACATTGTAATTCTGTCAGAGACAGCAAAGGACTTGGAAGAGCAGTTGAACGGAATGGATAGTGTCTTGAATGGAGGATATAAGATGAACATCAACAAAATCAAAACAAGGATAATGGAATGTAGTCGAATTAAGTCGGGTGATGCTGAGGGAATTAGATTAGGAAATGAGACACTTAAAGTAGTAAAGGAGTTTTGCTATTTGGGGAGCAAAATAACTGATGATGGTCGAAGTAGAGAGGATATAAAATGTAGATTGGCAATGGCAAGGAGAGCGTTTCTTAAGAAGAGAAATTTGTTAACATCGAGTCTAGATTTAAGTGTCAGGAAGTCATTTCTGAAAGTATTTGTGTGGAGTGTAGCCATGTATGGAAGTGAAACATGGACGATAAATAGTTTAGACAAGAAGAGAATAGAAGCTTTCGAAATGTGGTGCTACAGAAGAATGCTGAAGATTAGATGGGTAGATCACATAACTAATGAGGAGGTATTGAATAGGATTGGGGAGAAGAGAAGCTTGTGGCACAACTTGACCAGAAGAAGGGATCGGTTGGTAGGACATGTTCTGAGGCATCAAGGGATCGCCAATTTAGTATTGGAGGGCAGCGTGGAGGGTAAAAATCATAGAGGGAGACCAAGAGGTGAATACACTAAGCAGATTCAGAAGGATGTAGGTTGCAGTAGGTACTGGGAGATGATGAAGCTTGCACAGGATAGAGTAGCATGGAGAGCTGCATCAAACCAGTCTCAGGACTGAGGACCACAACAACAACAAATCAGAAATAAGGGTATTTAGCAAATATTTTGCACATACCCTAAGCAACTATGTGAATGTTGACATTCACCGGTGAAATTTGACATTCTCCAGATTTCGGTGTTTCAGTGTAACATATACACATCTTGCTAAACTGTTACCCAGGTATTTTGGATGTGGATATGTGTGCTGCTCTGATTTTCCTACATACTGTGAATGAATGCCTGAATGTGCCCTGAGATGCCCTCTCACTTCTGCGAATGAGTTACTTCCATATCTTGGTGAATAAAAAAAGTTTAGAATATTTATCATACAACATATGTTCCTCATTGCATGCTCTCTTTTGCAACAAAAAAAAGGGGGGGGGGAGGGGGGTCGATATCTTGAATTGTTTGCGAGATATGATGACTTTTATGACCACATGATTTGCAAGCACAAAGACACAAATGAGCTCATCGCACACAACTGTTTTTCGGATATAAAACCCAATAACTCGGAAACGAAATGAGACATTTTTCTGCTCTCATTTGTAAATAAAATTTCGGTATCTTATCTACATTTAGTTCATTGCAATGTATGAGCTAAAATCAACCACACACAAAGTTTACGCAATGCATTTTCTCCTTTGCGAGCTCTTTAAAATTTTTTGCAATGTTTTACTTAATTTGATGCAGCGCAATAAGTATGATGGAAAAGAAAAAGATATTTACTTCTTTATTGAGTGAAGGTATCAGACTGTAAGATCTGTAAAAGTCAGTTTTTTTCATCTAATAATTTTAAAAAAATCGGGTGATAAGTGTTTCATATTGGCTGGAACACCATTTCTTAGCACAAGCACCAGCATTTGCCGTGCTGTACAGCCACAACAAAAGCAACGGCACATCCATACCAGTGAAAGGATTAATGTTAAAATAGAGCAGTGAAAAATAATAAAATGAATGCTAGTATAAGATAAACCTTGCTTATGGAAAAAGAAAACCATAAAAATTGAGGAGGAGGTGATATTCTGCTGCCCATGTGAACTACACAATATCCTTGTCCATCCCTACTCCACCCCTGCTTCCAATCACATGCCTCATGGCTCATATCCCGGCAACAGACCTGAATGAAAGATCTGCCTCATACAACGTCCCACTACTACCTACTCCAGTTTGGTCACTGGCATGTCCCAGCCTGCCAAAGGCAAGGCCAGATGTAAAGACAGCCATGTGATCTACCAACTTAGCTGCAACCACTGTGCGGCATTCTTGTGGCCATGATAACTAATAATCTGTCAGTGTGAATGGCCACTGCCAAATTGTGACAGAGACAGCTCGCCCACGCAGTTGCTGAACATGCCACCCAACACTGTGCTTCACGTTAATGACTGCTTCACGGTCTGTACCATGTGAATTCCCCTCTAGGGGGGGCTCACCACTCTTTCGTAAATTCGTGCTTTGCTGCTATGGGGCACCAACCTTTGCAGCACCTTTTTCCTATCTGTGCTGCATGTTTATTCTCCTGCTATTCTTTTTCCTCTCCCTTGGGGAACATGTCTTGAATGTTTTTGGGAATGTATTCTGAAGTTTTAGTAGCCTGACATCAGAACAGTCCCTCATGTGGTTTTTTCTTCTACTTCTTCTTCTTCTTCTTCTTCTTCTTCCTCCTCCTCCTCCTCCTCCTCCTCCTTTCCCCCCTCTCACCCTTCTTCCACTTTAGTGTTTCAAAGTTCCTCTTTATTTCCTCTTCCTCCCTTTTGCACTCTCAAAGGCTGGCCCACGTGTTTGACATGTAACAGGTGACCGGATAACGTGTAATTCCCGGCCCTTGGTTGACAGTAAGTTAGCACATTCCCCCTGGTACAGGCCAAGTCCAGGGAGGGGTGATTCCCTGAGCTGTGACTTTCCCAAATTGCAGTTAGTCACTCTTTCAAGAGTTCTGAGGTTTGAACAATCACCTAAGGTGGGTGATGCCCCTCCCACCCACACCCCCCCCACCCCCGATAGCGCCCCCCCCCCCCCCCCCCCCCCCGACCCAGTTGGAAGGAGTGTGCCATCAGAGACGCTGCCAATCATAGGGGAGTTATTCATAATGAGCCAACCACTTTCTCAGTCTATGTCTACTAAATGTAAATGGAATGAGGCTAAAGATTCCAAGACTCTTCCAGCTGCACCTCGGTTCCTCATAGTATCATGTACCAAAGGTGGTCAGTCCTTTGCTACAGTTAATCCACTTATTATTCAGAAAGATATTGATGCAGTTGCAGGCACGGTGAAATCCTGCTCTTGTTTACGCAATGGGACTTTGCTTCTGGAGACCAGTTGTGATTTTCAAGCCCAACAACTGTTTACAGCTTTGCCATTCCACGGCTATCCTGTTCGTGTCGAGGCCACCCAAACACTGAATTTTTCACATGGTGTTGTTTATACTTGGCTGCTTGGTGGTCAGGACTGAGGGAGAAATCCAAACTTACCTCTCTTATCAAGGCGTCACTGCAGTCCATTGGATAAGGAAAAAGGTTGATGCAATCGTAGTGCATCCAAGCACTCTCTTTCTCACATTTGATCGAATCGAGCTTCCATCAAAGATCAAAGCAGGCTATGAAGCCATCAAAGTCTGACAGTACAGTGCCAACCTGCTGCATTGCTAACAGTGTTGGTGTTACAACGGCCTGTTCACATTTCCTGTAAAATGTAAAAATATGGGCAGATGTGTTATTTGTGGTAGGGATGCTCACAAGGGCTATTGCTAGGCTCCTTCTCCCTGCTGTATTAATTGTAATGGTGACCATTGCACCTTATCCTGTGAGTTTCCCATGTATCTGGATGAACACGCCTTCCAGGAGATCAGGATGAAGGAAAAAAGTATGTTACCCTGTCACTGACGAGTTATTGGCTTGTTGAAAGCCCTTCATCTTACCACCCGGCACCTGAAAGTGCCGTTCTCGCTACACCTCGCTCCATGAAGGACATGTCCATGCAGTCTTGAGAGGTGCAATTCAACATTGCAGTCGTAAAATCGCCCAGTATTGTGGCAGCATCCCACTCCCATTCTCCTCTAGCTGTGCAACGAGGCACCAAATCTTTGCTTCTGGTGGCAAAATCACCTGCTGCACAACCAGCAGGCTGCAAAGAACAAAAGGAATAATCCCGCGAAGAATCTGTGGTCCCTCCAGCCAACAAACATTTGAGACTTCTTCTGCCAACTGCAAAGGCTCAAAGAAATCAAAGGCAAACAGTTTTCCTTACCCGACTTGTAGATCCTCTTCAATGGCGTCTCTGTATGATACCCTCCATTTTGCTGGTGTGCACCGCATACTATTTTTCTGCCCTGAAATTTGCAAGCTGACCCAGTGAGAATTCTGACACCTCTGCTGATCTCATGGAATAAGAACTTCCAACCTCTGCGCCCTGTCGCAATGAGTTTTCAAAAGACTGATACTCAGCAGCTGCCAAGGTGACTACCTTTCATTTGTTCCCTCATCCCCAATCCCCCTTATGACTCGTCTGCAGTGGAATGTTCATGACATTAGATCCAACTACCAGGAAATGGGGCTGCTCTTAGAATTGCAGCGTCTGGTTGTTTTTTGCCTCCAGGAAACAAAATTGCATTCTTGTGACCACTTTGACTTCTTGCATTTCCTTAAGGTCCACCTTGACCTTTCCCCCCAAAGCATGGCATTCCATGTCATGGGGAGTCACGTGCTGCTGATCTGGGATGACATTCATAGCCAAATCATCTCACTAAACACTTGCTGCAAACTGTTGCGGTCTGCATTCTTCCTTGCTTCACCTTTTCTCTTTGCAACTTCTGCATACCTGCGTCATTCAGTGTCACCAGGCAGACTCCCTCCAGCTTAGTGGTCAACTCCCTCACCCCATTTTGCTGCTCAGTGACTTCACACGATCCACTTCGGGGCTCTTCCAGAACCTATCCGGGAGGTGCCCTCATGACTGACCTCAACCAACTCAACCTCATGGGTGTTAACACTGGAGCACCCATGTTCAGACTCTGTGCACACCTATTCCCATTTGGATCTCTTGTTGTGCACTACCCAGCTTGCCCATCATCTCGAGTGGTTCGTTCCCTTTGACATGTACTCATGGGACCATTTCCTATGTGCAATCAGTTTGCTGATTTCTATCCCACTTATGTGTAAACCCAATTTGCAGTTTTTTGCCCCACTTATGTGTAAACCCAATTTGCAGTTTTCTAAGGCTGACTTAAGGCTTTACTCTTCCCTGTTTACCTTTGATGAGCAACATTTCCCCAGTTGTGATGAATAGGTAGAGTACCTCATGAACATTATCCTTGCTGCTGACTGTGCTGTGTCCCAATCCCCTACTGGTCTGAGGCGTGCTGTGATGTGATTCGTGCACAGAGACGTGCTCTCAACTTCTTTTAACAGTTATCCTGCAATGACGAACTGTATCCATTATAAACGGTTGCATGCACAGTGTCGTCGCGTTCTTCACAATAGCAAAAAAACTAGCTGTATTTCATTTACTAGTTCTTTCAACAGTTTCACTCCCTCTTCAGTCATGTAGGGCAATCTGACAGCTCTCTGGGACCATATCCATTCCCTAGTTTCTGGCCTGATCATAGCAGATGAAGTCATTGTGGACCCTATTGCTATATCCAACACCTTGAGCCGCTGTTTTGCAGAGATTTTGAGCTCCACCCGTCACCCTGCTTTTCTCTCTTGGAAACAAATGGAGGCAGCTTGGATGATACCCTTCTCTTCTTAGAATCATGAATGTTACAATGCCGCCTTTACTATGAGGGAGCTAGATCATGTGCTGACTTCAGCCCTATCTTTCACCCCAAGGCTGGATTTTGGTCACATGTAGATGTTACAGCACCTTTCTGTTGCGAGCAAGAACTTCTCCTTTATATGTACAATTGCATTTTGGCAGATGGCGTATTTCCCAGATTCTGATGTGAAACTACTGTCATACCCATACTTAAGCCTGGTAGGGACAGACACCTTCCTTCTAGCTACTGCCCCATTTCTCTCACCAGCTGTGAAATGCAGGGTGATGGAATGTGAGATTCATGGACAGCTGATATGGTGGCTTGAGTCTCACAATCTACTAACCTCTGGACAGTGTGGATTTCAAGTGCACCATTCTGCAGTTGACCATCTCGTCACTTTCTCAACCCATGTCATGAACGGTTTTCTGCGGAAATACCAGACTGTGGCCATGTTTCGTGATTTGGAGAAAGCCTATGACACCTGTTGAAGGACTATCCTCTGTAAGCTATACACGTGGGAGCTTCCAAGGCTAGCTACCCAGTTTCCTTCAGGAATTTTTAAAAGACTTGGTTTTCAAGGTACCTATTGGTTCAACCTTGTTGGACACCTTCATCCATGAGAACAGGGTGCCTCAAAGCTTTGTCCCGAGTGTTGCCCTCTTTGCTATAGTCATTAACCTCATTATGGCCTGTCTCCTTGTTCTGTCAATGACTTTCCGATCTGTTGCAGTTTTCTACAGACTTGTCTTCTTGAATGGTTTCTTCAGTGATGTCTCAGTCGTCTTTACTCGTGGAGTATCGACAGTGGCTTTTGTTATTCCACTGACAAAACCATTTATATGAATTTCTGATGGCACCATGGGTTTCTTCCACCGTCTTTACATCATGGACGTATCGTTCTTCCGTTCACTGAAACTCCGAAATTCCTGGGACTCATGCTTGATAGAAAACCTTCTTGGTTCCCACATGTCTTACCTGGCTGTACGCTGTACCCTCTATTCTGTGTCTAACGTTCTAGGGAGTGAATCGGACCACCCTCCTTCGTTTGTACCGATCCCTTTGAAACTGGACAATGGGTGTTTCGTTTATGTATCTGCATGTCCAGCCATATTACGCCATCTTGATACAATCCACCATCGTGGAATTCATTTGGTCACTGGCACCTTCTACACTAGCCTGGTTGAGACAATGTATGCAGAAACTGCCGAAGTACCACTGTCATATTGGTGTGATGTTCTTGTCAGCAGATAAGCATGCTGCTTGTTTGGCATGCCTGGCCACCTGCCTCCTTTTTCAATAACACCCTTGGCTGCCAGTGTGGGGCATGTGTCTGTTACCTCCCAGAGTTCACTTTCGGCTCCTACTCTGGCAGCTTAAGTTCATCACATTGGCTTCACGTGGCAGCCCATGTTCATCTTGGATTTCATTTGTTTCCTAAGGTAACTGCTCTGGATACGATCTGTCATAGAGTAAGTTTCTTGACCTTTGCACACAACTTAGAGCCATCAGTGTACACAAAGGTGCTGTCACTATGACCGACCGTGATAGTGGATGTGCCGTCATTGGCACCAACCATTTTTGGAATTGGCTTCCAGAACACTGCTTAATGGTTAGAGCAGGGCTCCTTGCCCTCTATCAGGCCACCCAGTATATCCGGCGACACAGGCTTTTTAACACTATACCATCCGGCGACACCACACTGGTGTCGTGCACAAAATAGCGGTCAACGGCCGGCGACACCACAGTGGTGTCGTGAGCAAGTGTCATGCAGTGGCCGGCGACAGCACTTTAGTATCTTTTGCATTCTGTTGGTGTTGTGTTTAGGTAACAATGAGTTACACACAACAAGTATTTTGTTTTTATAAGTACTTGTGCCCTTTCATCATGGCAGACGAAAGAGACGATAAGATTATTTACGATGAATGCGCGGACGCCTTGTCTGATGTTTCGGATGACTTGGCCGATTGGGAAGAAGACATTGGATATCAAAAAAATGAAAGTGTAGCAGAATTGTCGGAAGATAGTGAAATACGTCCAAGAAGAACTAGGCAAACACTATGGTTGCTAACTGATTCGGATGAATCAGACGAAGAAGACCATGCACAGTGGACAGACTTTGATTTACCGAGGAGCAGTAATAAATTTGAAGGATCTTCGGGTCCAAACATATTTCCAAAAGATTCACAGAGCGTCGAGGATATCCTAGAACTATTTATTGGGAACAATGTATTTGAATATATTAACAACGAAATCAGCAAGCACTACAGTCAAAACTGCAATTGAAGGAAATTGGATAAAAAAATGCCAAATTTGTCGACATAACGGGACCCGAACTTAGAAAATGGTTTGGTCTTGCTATCCTTATGGGAATTGTAAAGAAAATCAAGGATCGATGATTATTCATCAATGAATCCATTGATAGACACAACAATATTTCGCAAAACACTGTCCCGCAACCGATTCAGACAAATATTATCATTTTTACATTTTTCCAACAACAATAATAAACCAGATAATGCTGACTGGATTTAAAGGGCAATTCGTAACTGATTATTTTTCCAAAAAGCTTAAAGAAAATTTTAATCTAAGTCAAAACATCTCAATTGATGAAGGAATGATACCATGGCCTGGACGATTAAAATTTAAAGTTTACAATCCATCGAAAATGATGAAATACTGCATATTCATTCGGATGGTGTGTGATTAGAATACAGGATACATTTCCTCATTCAAGATATATTCTATCACTGGACAGACTTTAGCAAAAACAGTGATAGAACCATTGACACCTTCTTATGTAAAGTGGCATTACTTCTACATGGATAATTATTATAACAGTGTAGAACTTGCAGAGAAGTTACTTGAAAAGAAAATTAGAGTTTGTTGAATGATACGGCAAAATAAAGGATTTTTGTAAAAATTAAAGCACGCAAAAGTCAATGTGATTGCAGCTTGTCATCAAAGGAAAAGTGAAGTATTCGCACAGGTATGGAGAGCTTCGAAAACTAAAACGATACGAATGATCTCTACAACACACATGCCACTTCCACTGACACTCAAAGAAAATGTAGAAAAACCAATTACACAATAAACAAACCTGAAAGTGTATTACACTACAAGAAATACATGACAGGAGTGGATCAGGCATGCCAATATTAGAGTTATTACCTTATATACAGAAAAACTATAAAATGGTCAAAAAATGTTTGCATGTACCTCTTTAATTGTGCATTATTTAATGCGTTCCATACATGTCAATATGTCAATACAGAAAAGTCTCTGATTTCACGATTTTTTATTGAAAGTGTCTGATTTGCGGATAAAAGACCATGTACCTGCTTCTGAGCAAAACTTGGAGGTTGCCACTACATCGTGTATGTCTCATCGTGATCCAGTCACATAAAACAGCAACAACTAATACTTATTTCTGAAATGAAAAAACAAAACTGAAGAAACTGCCATGTATGCTCCAAAAACAAAAAAGAACGACCAACAACTTAATGTGCAAGTCTTGTGGAGTTAAGTTACATCTTGGAGACTATTTTGCTGCATATCATATGAAAGAGAAATACTAAGTACCAAAGACAATGCAAATAAACAAATTTTGTATTTATTTATGTAAGTATATCTTCGAAATTTCATGGAAGTTGGGGAACAGGGTTGAGAAGTTATGAGAACTAACGATAAGATTAGTAAAACTTAACAATTTATATACTCCCAGTAATGTCAAGAATGGCCGGCGACAAGCCAAGTAATTATAATTAGCACTGCCAGTGCCAGACAAATGAATTTGTATGAGACGTGCGGACGGCAGAGTGTTAATTGTGTCACACACTGTGCACTTCAGAGCCTCTGAGTGCTGTACACATTGCATCCCTTAGTGCAACAGATCTAAGAAGCTGCCACTTTCTCGCTGTTGAGTGAGCCACTGTGATGTTCATGTGGGTTCCTCATCAGATTGGTGTGACAGAAAATGGGGTTACTGTCAAAGCTGTAATCCTCCTATGGTGTCACTTTGGTATCACCACTGGTCTTCTCTTCATGGGAACAAGCTCCAGGGAAATAAACTTCTCCTCTCACAGCCACTTGGCTGACCTCATCTCGCTCTTGCGCCATTAGATCATCATTGTAGTTAGGTTGTGTATTGGGTATTGTCGATTTTGCTATTGCTATTTGCTAAATTGGTGATCCCGCTCCACTTTGTGCTCATTTGCTGTCACTCTGTGATGGTTCGCCATTTCCTGACCTAATGCCCTTTTTTTTAACTACTTACATTCTAATTTATGTTTGATGCCTTGGGTTATTGGGTGTTTAGCAAATGACACATGGGCTGTCAACTGTGTTTTATTTCTTATCCATTGCAGCAATACAGCGAAGGGCATTTAATCTTTGGTTCAGGGCCTCCACTGTCTCTACAGCATATTTTGATGTTTCTCCCTTATGAGCTTAGTTGTTTTTGCACCCTAAAAAAACTGTCTGGATTCTTCCCACTAACACCAGTTTCCTGAATTGGTCAGGTGGAAGTTCTTCCTACAATACATCCCCTGATTCCCATATCCCCCTTGGCCTCAACTTTCACTGGTCTCTGTCTTCCACCTGCTTATCCCCCTCTCTGCTCCCACTCCAGTGCTACACTCCTATCCCACCCATGCACCTACATAGATCTTTCCTCTCCCTCTCCCGCCTTATTACATCCCTGTGTGTCCCCCAGCCATACCCTGCTGTCCCTCCCTTTCCCTGCCCCACACCTCTTCCCTACCCCCACTATGCATCCCAGCTAGATTGCTGCCCACATCAGATGCAGTTGCAGTTAGACCTTTGCACCTGGAGGCTGTGTGCGTGCGTGCGTGTGTGCGTGCGCGTGCGTGCGTGCGTGCTTTTTCTGTTTCTGAGGAAGAACATTGTCCCAGTGCATTTTTTTTCATTTTGCCTGTTTGTGACTCAACACCTCTGTGTGGTGAGCAGCCATCTATCCTATCCATCTCATTATTTCTTCCTTAGGGGGGAGAGAGAAAGAGAGGATATTCTATTTTAAAAAACGGCTATATGCTGCCAATCACTCATGCATATAAGATGCACTCAAAAAGAAAGTACCTGCGTGCTGTAAAATGAAAACCATTGGGAGGGTCATAATGTCATTATCAGTGGAAAAAGTGTGGTCCCCATAAGAGCACGGATGTGTTCCAAACTCACCGCTAGAGGGACGTAGGTAAGCACCCATGTGATGCCTGGGTGAGCACACATTCGCCTACCAATGCACTCAGGCTGTACTGGAAACAGTGAAGTGTCTGCTTCAAAGAAGAGCAAAGGGGTGTAGTGCCAGACACTTGTAGAAATGAGGGGGTTAGTAATTCATCAAAGAATAGTAGAGGGCTGCAGAGTGCACTGTATGTCCGAAGCAAGGGCTAGACATGGCACAAGCAATTCAAGGATGGATGGATGGATGTCATTGGCCGTTGATGTTCAGTATGGAACTCCATACTGCATTACCAGTACCATTGTCCAGTACGTGGATGACCTGACTATTCAAGGCCAGCTAGTTATGGTAGCAGACATTTCCAGGATTGAGCATTGGAAGTGTTCATGCTACTGTTAACTGCAGATTGGAATTTGACAAGGTGTGCACCCAGTGGGTGCCTCACAGTCTTCAACCAGCACAGGAAGTGTGTTGAATGATACTCTATTGAACATCTGCAGTGCTATATCAGGGAGAGGAATGACTTCCTGTCACAAGTGGTTGCTACAGATGAAACATAGTGTCATCACTTCGACACAGTCAAAATAATTTAAGTTTTCAGTACAAGCATGCTGGGTCACTGCCACCAAAAAATATCCAGGGCTGTTCACATAAGTATGGGAAAGGCTATGCTAACAACCTCCTTTGACAAGAAGTTGACTTTCTGCAGCATGGGATAATAGTGAATGCATAGCGATATTCATAAACCTTGACCACCCTTTGCAAAGCAAACAAATTGAAATGATCTGGTCAACTCGTATGTGAGGCCATTCTGCTCCACAGCAACACGAGGCATCGTACACCAAATGCCGTCAAGTAGTTCTTGCAGACATTTAGATGGAAAGTTTTCAGTCACCCACTATACAGTACAAATCTGTTTCCCTGCAATTACACAAATTTTGGAGAAACAAGGACATCAAGCAATACGTTCGGAACTGGTTCACAACGTAGCTCCAGGAATTTTAAGAGATGATAATTCACTGTCTTATGACACAGAGGGACAAATATCTCAACAATTGGTGGGCAATAATTTAGAAAATGGTGCATGTTTCTGGTTACAGCTCTCTCTCTCTCTCTCTCTCTCTCTCTCTCTCTCTCTCTCTCTCTCTCTCTCCCTCCCTCCCT
Source organism: Schistocerca piceifrons (assembly GCF_021461385.2). NCBI lineage: Eukaryota > Metazoa > Arthropoda > Insecta > Orthoptera > Acrididae > Schistocerca > Schistocerca piceifrons. The sequence continues at coordinate 878,457,237 of NC_060140.1, forward strand.
CCCTCCCTCCCTCCCCCTCTCTATCTAACTCTTATCTGAAATTGCCACTTGTGGTTTCCTTTCCTTATTAGTGATTGTTGCTTTCTTACTGTAGTTTTCGTTATTATAATGAATTGATATCATAGTTTTTAAAATATCGTATAGTGATGGTGGTTCCAGTCAAGAACTGCATGAAAGCATATACCTTTTTATTGTGTAACACTTTTGTCCTTGTCTTTCTTTGTAACCAGTATTCCTAAAGTTGACCAATTTCAGTACATGTTTCCTTTCATTGTAACCACCTGGTACATTTAATAAATGACAGAATGCAGGAGGGAAAGAAATTGCATAGTCAGATAATATATAGTTGATCAACAAATGTCAAGATCCAATTCCAGCAAAAACTTTGAACGCCATTTTCCTTTTAGGTTCTTTTAAATAAAGAATCGGTGGTACAGTTTTAGCACGCCTTCTAACCCACCACATGACAGACCTGAGGTACTATGGGAGCTGCATGCTTGCTGCAGTTATTGAAGTTGAGCATGTGTGTTCCTGTCAGTATTATAAATATGCTCCTTGTGATATATTTTACATTGAGAAGAGCAGGTAAAATAGCACTTACAGTTACTTCGAAGTGCTACTGTCAACCAGATAGTCCGTCTTTATTGTGTTCATCTTTAAATTGAAGCCCATTTTTTGTGTCTGTGTTTTCCTCAATAAATAAATATTTTTTTGAAAGGATTATGCCTCGATGAAATAAAATTGTCTTCCCCCACCCCCCGCCCCCCACCTGTGCATGTTTTTGTGTTTGTGGTTATGAAACTTCTCTGAAAATGTATGGGAGAAAAAGAAGAAAATTGAGATTGATCAAGGGAGAATCCACTCAAAATGTATTAATTTCTTTATCTTAACCTTTAAATTTTAAGTTACATTTAAACAATTTGCAATGTTTTAACTAAATGATTGTTTTCTAGTTATACGTCTGCAGTCAGTAGATAAAGATAAATCAGGCAGGTTTGTAATACACTGCCTGCAATTGCGGCCAAAACTGGTGTGCAAAACACTAGAGTGCCATAAAGTAGTAAATGTGACTGCACAGAGCGAGGTTGTCCAAGGCTTTCCTGTTCGGGTAAGCAGTTCTTGTAAAATACTATTTAGTTTCAAGAGTATGACATGAAGGAAAATACTGCATGCAGTACATGCTTTTGTAAAGTAAAATGTATTCCATTTGGAAGAATAGATATTACTGTGAGCACTCATTCTTTTGTATTTTGCCATTTAATTTTTTATTTGTTACTTTTATTATTAATAATTTAACACCATAAAACAATATTACGAAAAGGAAAGTCGCCATATAGTGGAGATCCTGAGTCGCAGATAGGCACAGCAAAAAGACTGTCACAAATAAAACTTTCGGCCATTAAGCACTTCATCGACAATACATGCGCTTGCGTGTGCCATGTGTGAGAGCTGCATTTGCGTGAGCTTGTTTAGTGAGTGAGTGTGTGTGTGTGTGTGTGTGTGTGTGTGTGTGTGTGTGTGTGTGTGTGTGGGCACATGCGTCATCTATTGTTGATGAAAGCCTTAATGGCCAAAAGCTTTATTTGTGACAGTCTTTTTGCTATGCCTGTCTATTACTCAGCATCTCTGTTATTATTTTGGACTGTCCTGTAATTTTTCAGCTTTTTCCAAGGCTTCTGAGCTTTTTGTTTGCAAAGAATCTCTTGCATTTTTATATAATTCTGTTGAATTCTAAGCTCTTTTTATCAGTTTTAGATTGACTGAAAGCACTCGATGTACATCAGATAGGTTGCATAAGGCAAAGAGCTCATTGGTCATCAGGACCTAAATTTTCGCATACTAAAAGTTGGTTCTGCTGTAACATAATACTTTAGGCTACAATATTAAATAGCTGGAAATTATTTGTTCATTCAAAAAATACAGTGATCTGATTAGTATTAATTAGTTCATTAAACTGTCTGTAAAAATGTGTTCATAATTATTTGACTTGACGAAAACTGTTCAAAAAGTTACAGACCATTTGTAATTTTGCGCCAGTGGTGTGTTGGAGTGAAATACGGTTGGCATCCCTGCAGAAGTGTGTTTCATGTGTAACTGCCAGAAGTTTCATCATTGTATGTCTGTTAGTAATTGTTCGGTGCTGTATTGAGTAGAATGTTCTGTCGCACAGTTTGCAAATTTAGAGATGGCACAGAGTTAGAGAAGCAACTCATCTGAATTAAATTTTTTGTGAAACTTGAGAAAACCTCGAGAGAGAGAGAGAGAGAGAGAGAGAGAGAGAGAGAGAGAGAGAGAGACCAAATGATACACAAATCCTATGGTGATGAGCGATTAAGCCATACTCGGTGTTGAGTGGTTCAGACAGTTCAGAAACGGTTGGACAGAAGTTAAAGAGGACCCTCATTCATGACACCCTTCGATGTGTACCTATGATGCTCATGTCAGGAACATCAATGAAATTGTACATGCTAATTAAAGACTTGACTGTGTCAGACATGGCAGAATAATGTAACATTTCAGTTTTGTTATGTCATGAAATCCTGACACAGCATCTTGGAATGCATCGTGTTGCCACAAAGTTCATCCCATGGCTCATTAGTCATGATCAGAAAGATTTTTGCCTCGCAGTCTGTGAAGAGCTTTTGTATTGCGCAAAAGAGAACATGATGTATCTTAAGAGAATCATAACTGGTCCTGAGACATGGGTCTAAGATTATGATGTTGGGACCAAGGCCCCTTCTTCACAATGGGTTGGGGGAAAAAAATTGCTCATCAGATCAGGTCTAATATCAAAGCCATGCTGATAGTTTTCTTTGACTCTGAAGGATTAGTTAATAATGAGTTCATGCCTCAGGGACAAACTGTTAATCAGTGGTACTATGGGGACGTGTTGCAATGCCTATAAGAAAATGTGAGATGGAAATGGCCTGAAATGTGGTGAGACAATTCATGGCTCTTGCATCTCGATAACGCACCTGCACATTCATCCCTGTTGGTGCAAGGCTATTGCAAAAAAAAAAAAAAAATAATCATCCTCTGTACTCTCCAGACGTTGCCTGTGTGGACTTCTTTTTATTTCCAAAGTTGAAAACGCCATTGAAGGACAAAGATTTGCAACAATAGATGACACAAAAGAAAACTTGCAGACATGGCTTTGCGTGATCCTGCAACAAGCGTACCAAGACCATTTCCTGATATGGAAATGGCATTAGGAGCGGTGTATCGATTGTGAAGGAGAGTATTTTGAAGGACACCATGTGCAATAAGTAAAAGCTAAGTGCAGGAAAGTTTTGTCAACAAAGTTCTGAAATTTTTTGAACAGACCTCGTAAATAACTACATTTTGTTCAATTTTTATTTTGGGAGTTTTAAGTGATTTTTATTTTCATGTGTTTTTAGCCCCTTTTTATAAACCTAATTCAGTCAAAATGTTGTTGCCATGCCTTGGAGATGTACATTTCCCATCTGTGCCAGTGTATATGCACAGACAGTAACAAACTTTGAAACAGATTATGATTGTAAACAAATTAACTGATGATAAATACTTTCACTGTGACAATAACCATTCATCACCTAAGTAGACGTTGGGTAAAAAATCACACTTTGCCAAAAGTAAAATGTTACATCACAAATTCCCATTCTTCGATGAATGATGTCATTGCTGTTAAATAAGTAACGAAAGAATAATTGTAGTGATAAACACTTCTTAGCATTTTAAAATTGTAATGCAATCAACATGAAGGAAGCAATTAATGCATAGTTTTTTTTACTAACTGCCAGCTCATACAATTAAAATATTATTTTCTTGCAGTATGACAATAAAGTACTTGATGATGCTTTGATGGTAAAGTACTTGTATGTTGTTTCCATTTGTTTGTACTTGGGGAGTAACCATTAAGAGCCTTGGTAAACCAGTTGCACCTCCAGATTCTACTCCAGCTCTTTAGTTGCACTGGGATAAAAACTCATTGCTTAACTGTGCTAATTGTACACTGAGTAAGTATCATTTCTCTTTACTGTTGTAACACTGCCCAGATAAGAGGATGATTTTTACAAAGGAAACGCACACTAATATGTGTGCATGCCTTGCAATATGCTGTTCAGAGGGAATCTCCGTTCTCTTGTACTCTTATGGATTTATGGACAGCCCAGCAGGCTTCATGGCAATTCCCTCCAACAGTACTTCAGACATTAGTCAAGTCCACGCCATGTCGCACTGCGGCACTTCTGAGTGCTCGTGGGGGCCCTACACGATGTTAGGCAGATGTACCAGTTACTTTGGCTCTTCAGTTTATAATAACTGCATTCTTTGTTTCACTGTGACCAAATAAGAGGAGTTACAATTGTGAAACACCCAACAACCTTTTTTTACCTCATATACTTCTTTACTCCTCAGCATTAACATTATGAACAGCACATAAAGCTCACACTTACATCCCTATTATTCATTTATTAAACCAGCATATAAATTAGATGACTAAAAGTAAGGTAGAGCCCTCAATTTTGCAACTTTGGAGTAAGCATCAAAACCAGCAGTATTCTGTTTCTATAGAAACTCTCAATGACACCTGCTTCCTCAGAAGGCCATTTCCTAAACTCTATCAGATTTTCACGGCAATAGTGTCCCTATGTACATCTCCCTTCTCTTTCATTTGATTGTAGGTCCTCATTTCTTTGGTACACCTAACCTATTCCTTACACAATTTATATATATGAGTACAGTATCCAGCTTACTATTATACCTTCTTCTCTCCTCTTTTCTCCTATATTTTGGGGTAACGTGCTGGTACCTTGTCTATAATCCTTACCCAATTTCCGAGCTTCCTCAAAAGCTGTCTCTTAAGTGTGCTCCTTTGTGTTCTACTCATGGCCAAATCTTGTTTTTTAATTTTTTTATTAATTCATTTACTTTTTATTGTGAACTTATTACGCAGCTGTGGCTCTGAATGTCCCCATGTAGAACTCATCAGGATATTAACTTGTCATTGCTCTGCTACACTGATCAGCCAGAACATTATGACCACCTACCTAATGGCTGGTATGTCTACTTTCAACACAGATAACAGTGGCGCCACATCTTGGTATGGAAGCAGTGAGGCCTTGGTGGTCACTGGAAGGAGTTAGAACCATGTGTGCACTTGCCCCCCCCCCCCCCCCCCCCCACACACACACACACACACACACACACACACACACAGGGAAGGGGGCTGACTTCACGTTCAGTCGCATTCCAGATGTATTCAATCAGGTTCAGATCTGGTGAACTGGGGGCCCAGCACATCAGTTGGAACTTGCCACTGTGTTCCTTGAACCACATAATTGCACTCCTGACATTGTGTGATGGCGCATTATGCTTTTGAAAAAAGCCTCTGCCGTCAGGAAACATGATTGTCAAGAATGGTGTACATAATCTGCAACTAGTGTATGATAATCATTGGCTGTCATGGTGCCTTGCATGGGCCCTTACTGGACCCATGGATGCCCATGTGAATGTTCCCCAGAGCATAATTTAGGTGCCACCAGCTTGTCTCCGACCCATGTTACTAGTGTCTAGGAACTATTCCCCTGAAAAAGATGGTGGGTGTGCGCACTCCTATCAGCATGATGAAAAAGGTATCTGGATTCGTTAGACTATGCAGTGCTCTGCCACTCTGCCAATGTCCTGTGCTGATGGTCACGTGTTCATTTCATTCATAGTTGCTGATGTGATGTTAACATTAGCACATGTAAGGGTCGTCGGCTGCAGACACCCATCATTAGGAGTTTTTGGTGCACTGTGTGTTCAGACACAGTTGTATTCTGCCCAACATTAAAGTCTGATGTTAGATACACCACAGTTTGCCACCTGTCCTGTTTTACTAGTGTGCCCAGCCTACGACATTAGACATCTGTAATGAGGGGTGACAGCCAAACCCCTTGACATCTGGATGTGGTGTATTTTGGTTTCGCCATATGTTGAAGACATTCACCACAGCATTCCTCAAATACCTGACAAGTTGTTCAGTTTCTGAAATGCTCATGTCAAGTCTCCAGGCCATCATAATGTGCTCTCGGTCAAACTCAGATTGATCACGTGCCTTCCCAATTCTACACATGGACAGCACGCTCACTGATACTACATGCAATGCCCATGTGTCTTGACTAAGTCATTCCTCGCCAGGTGATGCTGCTGTCACGTGAACAGGTTTATTTTGATAGTAGGTTGGTGCTCATAATGTTCTGGCTGATAGGTTTAGATGAGGTTGGTTGGTTGATAATATATTCAATAGATCATTTTACTGATTCTCTTACTGAAATGATGTGGAATGAGCCAGTTAGTTACATGTTCCATTGATCAATCTCATGGTAACTTATAATGTGGAATGTGGTCAAGTGCATAAGAAATGGACACATGAATCAAGGGTTTTTTAAGCTTAAAATTTTTATTACCTGTGGGTTAATTTATTCCTATTCAAGAATTCATCTATGGTATAGGAGGCGTTGTCAAGCAGATATGATTTCAGTTTTATTTGAAACTATTACTGCTTTCTGTCAGACATTTTATTTAATCTGGTAATTTATCGAAAAGTTTTACAGCTACATATTTTACCCCTTTCTGTGTCAAAAATAGGTTATTCTGGTATTATAATCATGAATGTCCCTGTTGTTCCTAAACTGGTCCATGTTGAAGAGAACAAATTGCATTACTGAGGAAATGTAGGCATCTGTTTAAATGGTTAGGAATTCTTACAGCAGCCTCACAGTACAAGATGTGCGACTTTGAGCCCAACGCATTTTTCTAACCATTTTCTTTTGAGCAGTGAGTACTTTTTTGCCTAAGTGTTGAGTTACCCCAAAATATTATTCCGTATGACGTCAGAGAGTGAAAGTATGCAAAGTATGTTTGCTTGCTAATTTCTGTATCCTCAAAATTAGCAGTTATTCTGATTGCAAAAGTTGCTGAACCTAGTCACTTTAGAAGATCCAAAATATGAATTTTCCAATTATGATTCTCATCTATATGTACACCCAAAAACATGATATGCTCTATCCTGGCTACTGACTTTTGTTGGTGTGTTATATTTATTGAAGGAACTTGCAGTAGAAAATTGGGTGTACTGTGTTTTTTCAAAGTTCAGAGCAAGCCCATTCGCAGAAAACCAGTCAATAACCTTTCAAAAGACATTATTTGTACCATTTTCTATTGGAGTTTCTTTAACCGGATTAACAATGATGCTTGTTTCATCAGCAAACACTACCACTTTAGCTTCTTGTTTCAGATAAGAAGAGGGCATTCACATGTATCAAGAATGCTCGAACCCTGTGGAACACCAAATGTAATTTCACCCCAGTTCAATGAAGTGGGAAACCTCCTTAAATCACTTAATCCATATAAAGTAACTTTTTGCTTCCTGTTCTATATATATGACTTGAACCACTCATATGCTGTTCCATTTATACCATAGAATTGTAATTTCTGTCACATAATGTCAAGTTTCACACAAGCAGATGCTCTGGACAAGCCACAGAAAATTCCTTTTGGCGACAGTTTAAAGGCATTACAGAGTGGAAATATGCAAATATGTCAAGAGGTTAATTCATGTGTTCCCAAGAGTAGCAATTGTATGAAGAGCAAAAGCGGCTGAACTTAATTGTTTGAGAAGCTCAGTAACATCGTTCTTTCAGCTCAAGTTTTCATCACTATGTACACCAAAAAGTTTGGAACATTCTACCCTGTATTAACTCCTGTTCATGTGCTGCTTCAGTTGTTGGTATGACTCTATTTTACAGAATTGAATTAGAAAGAGACCATATTCAGAGAACTACTTAATAATTCTTTGGAAAAGTATTAACATCTTCCTTTGTTGCTTTTTCTCTAATGGGATTTATTTTAATGCTATTTTTGTCTGCAAAAAGTACCAATTCTGCTTGTTGAATGTCAAGTGGAAGGTCACTCACATACATAAAGAGTAATAGTGCACCCAGAACTGAGCCCTGTGGGACTTCCTTCGTAATTTCACCCCAGTCACTAAAATTTTCTACCCTTCCAGCACTATTTGAATTGTCCAACACAACTTTGTGCATTCTGTTTGTTAAGAGTGATTCAATGAGCTGTGTGGAAAGTCAGAAGTTCCAAAAAACTTGAGTTTTTCTAAGAGAGTAATATGACTCCACAATAAAATGCCATGGAAAGATCACAAAAAATACCAGCCGACGATATTTTTATACTTAAGGCTTGTACTGTTTGATGAGTGAATATATAAATATCATTTCCAGTCGAGCAATCCTTCTGGAATCCAGACTGTTGCTTAAGTTTAGACTGCCCTTGAGTACATCACAATTTTTAGAATTAGGGATAAAGATGTCAGTAAAGAAACTGGGCAAAAACTTACTGTCATTCTTGTCATTTCTCTTGTGAAGAGGTTCAACAGTTACCTGTTTTAACCTGTGTGGAAAAATTCCCTATGCCAGTGGTGCATTATGTACTGTATATCACAAAGGACATGACTTATTAATTTGGGACAACTTTTCAGGATTGTGTTTGAAGTTCCATCAACACCACATAAGGTTTTGTTTTTCAGAGTTTTTATAATTTTACTAGTTTCATTGAAGGATGTTTGTGCCATCCTTATTGTTTCAAGTTTTCTGGAATGACATTATTAGTATATTCTCTAGCTTCTTCAATTAATCATTTAATCCAGTTTTTCTGAATCCTTTAATCCTGTTTTGTTGCTGCTAAATTTAGAAAGTGATTGTTAAATGTACTCACAACTTGTGAGTAATCAGTCACAACATTGTCGTTTAGTTTAATTGTTACTGTAGATTGTACACATGACTGGCTGTCATGTTCCTGTTTGATAAAATCCCATATTGCTTTAATCTTACTATCCACATTATTAATTTCTGTCAGGACATACATATTTCTTGACATTTTAATGACATACCTTAAAATGTTACAGTATCTTTTGGAGTTTGGGAAAGTAATGTTGGATCTTGCCTTTATATAAATTTCCCCCTTCCTCTTACATGAGATTTTAATTCCCTTAGTTATCAGTGGCTTACTTGTTCTGTTAATGAATTTTCTGGATAATGGTGTAGGAAAGCAACTTTCAAATATTTACACAAATAAACATTGAATAAATTGAGTTTGACATTAATTGTGCGTCATGATCAGATAGCCCGTCAACAACTGGACACACATTATTTGCTTCAGTTTGAGCATTGTCTATAAAATTTTTGTCAATGCCTGGCTATCTTTTTGTACATGAGTTGGAAAATTGACTATTGAAATTAGATTGAAACATCCAAATAATGATTCAAGTTCATTTTTCCTGTCTGTATTTTTTAAGAAACCTACATTGAAATCTCCACAAATGATCTTTCCTCTTCCTACTCTCCTCTTTGCCAACTTGATGATGCTGACATCCTGCACCTATCCAGTTAAACTCGTAGAAACATTCTTATTCAGGTAATGTGTCTCCTCTGTGACGGCATAGTAATCTTAACACCTACAATATTCTGGGGTATTGTCCAGAAAATTATCATCCATAAATATCACATAGTGAAATTTTAGCCACATTAAGCTACAGCAAAATAAACAGATATGGTAATTCAAACATTTATTAGCTCAAACATTAAAACTTTACAAGACAATGTTAGTAAACCTTGGACTAGGGAGACATGAAATAAATCTGGTGAAATTACAGTGGTGCTTCTCATATCAAAAATATTAATGACAATATTCTGAAAAGGATAGATTGCTATCCACAGTACAGGAAACACATTGAGTTGCAGACACACACAACATAATAATTGCTGTACGTTTGAGCTTTCAGCCAAAAGGCCTTCTAAAGTAGAATACACACATGCACGTGAGCAACTCTATCTCTGGTCCCTGAGGCCAGACAGTGTATAGCTTGTAGTGCTTTGAGAATTTCCTCTTAAATTCTAGGATCACTCGGCCTTCTACTGTCTCGAACACATTATATTTTAAATACAAGTGTGAGAGAGCCTATCTACTGCGAGTCGCCTGTCTCTATGTGCAGGTCCAAAGTGTGTAATAAGAAGACCGTAGACGTGGCGGTCGAACGGCATCGACAAGTGTTTGCCGGTCACACCATGGAAGCCGTAGTGAAAGGAGGAGGAGTGTTTGTGTATCCCTTGATGTTTTATAACTTTGACTATTGTAGTGGGGAAAAAAGGACAGTTGAAGTATTGTTAATTATTGTTCACTTTGAACTTGGGGAGGATAAGATGTGTGTTCAGATTCAGAATGGGAATGGACTTGGGTTTTAAGCCAACCTTTTCTTATGTGTAAATGAACTCTGTTTCTAACCTTTGGACACATGAAGAGACTTACTGGATAGTGTTTGTTTATGTGAAGAATGATATTTGTAAAAGTTCGATGCACATCGTGACGTGAAACAAAAGAAACTGCGTACATCTGCTTAATTTTATAAGTAGAAAGAGTCTTGAGAAATTCCTATTCCTAGCAAATATACATCGAAGAAGAAGAAGAGAAATGGAGGCTGCAGCTGCAAGCTAACCAGCGGGGAAAGTCGGCTGACAATCTCAAGTAAGTCATATCGTTAAAGAAGTGGGTGTTTACACACATACTTCACCGGTGGACAGCAGCTGGTGCCCAGTGGGTGCATTGGTGGAATAGAAGGCTATGTAGTTCTGGAGTGGGAGCAGGGAAGTGGACATAAAGGTGAAGGACAGGGACTAAAAAAGATTGAGACCAAGGGGTTCATTGGAACATAGGATATATTGTAGGGAGGGTTCTCACCTGCACCCTTAAGAAGGACTGGCGTTGGTAGGAAGGATCCAGATGGCACAGGCTGTGAAGCAGTCATTGAAGTGAACCACATTGTGTTGGGCAGCAACTGGCTTGTCTGGTCCAACTATCTCATGGCCACAGTTTGGTGGTGGTCATTCATGTGTTCAGACAGCTTGTTTGTTGTAATGCTCACATAGGAAGTACCATAGTGGTTGCAGCTTAGCTTGTAGGCCACGTGACTGCTTTCACAGGTAGACCTGCCTTTGATGAGATAGGAGATACCACTGACTGGTCTTGAGTATATGGTGGCAGGAGGGTGTATGGGACAGATCTTGCATCTAGGTCTATTGCAGAGATGTGAGCCATGAGACAAGGGGTTGGGAGCAGGGGTGGACAAGGATATTGCGTAGGTTTGATGTGTGGTGGGATACCACTGTGGAAGGAGTGGGAAAGATAGCAGTAGAATATTCCTGATTTCAGGGGACAATGAGAGGTAGTCGAGACCCGGTCGGAGAATGCGATTCTGTTGCTCCAGTACTGGGTCGCAAAAGAGTTGCTCCCTTGTGGCCAGATGGTTATGTGGGAGGTGGTAGGCAACTGTAGAGACAAGCCATAGGAGATCTGTTTCTGTACAAGTTTAGGAGGGTAATTTTGATCTGAAAGGGCCCCAGTGAGACCCTTGGTGTATTTGGAGAGGGAGTGCTTGTTCCTACAGATGAGAGCCACAGTTGGCTAGGCTGTGTGGAAGGGATTTCTCAGTATGAAATGTGTGTTAGCTGTCAAAGTGGAGATATTGCTGTTGTTTAATAGGTTTTATATGGACAAAGAGATTAATGTAGCCATCATTGAGGTGGAGGTCAACATTGAGGGAGGTGGCTTTTTGAGTTGAGGAGGACCAGGTGAATTGAATGGGATAGAAGTTGTTGAGGTTCTGGAAGAATGTGTATAGGGTGCCCTCACCTTCGATCCATATCACGAAGATGTCATCAATGAATTTGAACCAGGTGAGGGGTTTGGGATTCTGGGTGGTTAGGAAGGTGCCCTCCAGATGATCCATAAATAGGATGGTGCCTTGTGGGTGCCCATTGCTGTACCAAGGATTTGTGCATAGTTGATGCAAACAAAGGAGAAGTAATTGGGGGTGAGGATACAGTTGATAATGTTAACCAGGAATGTGATTGTAGGTTTTGGAGTAGGTGGATTGTTGGAAAAGGTAGTGTTCAATACCAGCAAGACCATGGGCCTCAGTAGTGGCAAGCGGGGCGAAGCATGGTGAAGGAACAGGCAATGTGGGGAGTCAGTGGAGGAAACAGGTGGTGTGTTTTATACAGCAGTGTAGGTTATGGATAATAGGCTGAAGGTGTTCATCAATGAGAGCAGAGATTCTCTCAATGAAGGCAAAGTAACCAGTCTTAGCTCATCCCAGAACCTCTCCCCTGAGCCTCTTTCTCTCATCATGTCTATGACTCTTCGCACTCCTACCTCCTGCATGCTTCCTAAAGTCCATAAACACAACCACCAAGGATGTGCCCTGTCACTGGTTGTGATGTCTTGACTGAGAGAATCTACCCACTATACTCTATTTGTATGTATGGTTTGCAGGAAGTGTCCACTAGAAAGATGTCTACATTTATCGTGATGTTTGTATATCTGTTAGATGTCCATATAAACCTTCCATTTCATTCTGATTTGTCATTAACTCCAGATAATAGCATATTACTTTTGTTCCAGAACATGCATCAATTTCCATATCTCATCATTATGTATTGTTGATGTGGCCTATACATAGTATCTGCAAGGTGGACTTCAATGGCTTGGTCAAGTAACATCTGCTTATGTTCAGATATGCTCGTATCAACATTACATTTGTGGATATAGTGCCAGAACACATCTTCATATTATAGGATGTACAGTTACTTTAATATGGCAAGCAAATACCTTACAAATATTAACTTTATTTAGTAGAATATTTGAGGAGTTTTGCCTAGAGCAATTTGTTTGCTGCAAACCAAAATTTGTGACCTTATGGTATCTGTTATACTGAATTCAGTTCCGGTCTAGTTCTACTATTGATAAATCTGGCCATGCCATCATTGCTGTCTGTTTTATCTTATTTGTATATGCTGATGTAGAAAATACCTGCGAGATTATGCATAATAGCTGTGCTGTTGCTAAAACAGTAGTTAGCATCTTGTTATCTATCTACTACCGATAGGATTGTGAAAGAAATGTAACTTAAAAAAGATAATATAGTAAAAAGGGAAGAACCATTACATGGAAATATAAATAGGAAGAACTGTAATAGACAAGTGGGGCATTGCAGATGTGTCCCCATATAGTTAATGCAGTTCATGAACTCCCCTGAGATTAGTTCTTTTAAGTTCTAATCGTTTTTGTCATATAGATGTTATGTTGTTCTTTTTCCCTGCCATTTAAAAGATCTATAAGAAACCCTACCATAAGACGTGGAATACTAACCACCTTACACAGAGGTGACAAAACTCATGAGACAGTGATATGCGCGTATACATATGGTGGTAGTATCGCTTTCACAAGGTATGAAAGGGCAGTGCATTGACAGAGCTGTCTTTTGTATCCAAGTGATAAATGTGAAAGGGTTTTTGATGTGATATGGCAACTAGACAGGAATTAACAGACTTTGATTGTGGAATAGCTGTTGGAACTAGATGCATGGAACATTCCACTGTGGAAGTCACAGAAATTTAATATTCCGAGATTCACAGGGTCAAGGATACCAGATTTCAGGCGTCACCTCTCACCACGGACAATAGTGGCAGATGAGCCCCATTTAATGCCTGAGAACAGCAGCGTTTGCCAAGAGTTGTCAGTGCTAACAGACAAACAGCTCTGCATGAAATAACGGAAGAAATTAATGTGAGACATACTACAAATGTATCTGTTTGGACAGTGCAGCAAAATTTGACATTAATGGGCTATAGCAAAAGACGACTAATGCGAGTACCTTTGTTAACAGTCTGACATACCTTGCAATGTCTCTCCTGGGCTTGTGACTATATCGGTTGTACATTAGATGACTGGAAAACCACATGAGCCCCAATTTCAGTGTGTAAGAGCTGATGCCACGAAGACATGGACCCAAGTTGTGAGTAAGGCACTGTGCAAGCTGTTGGTGGCTCCATAATGATGTGGGTTTTGTTTACATGGAATGGACTGGGTCCTCTGCACCAACTCAACCAGCCATTGACTGGAAATGGTCATGTTCAGTGACTTGGAGACCACTTACAGCCATTCGTGGATTTCATTTTTATGGATGACGATGCGCCATGTTACTGGGCCACAATTGTTTACAATTTATTTGAAGAACATTTGCATTAACAATTTGGCTGCCCAGATTACCCGACATGAATCCCATCAAACGCATGGGACAGAGTCGAGGGGTCAGTCATGCACAAAATCCAGTGCCAGCAATACTTTTCCATTTATGGACAGCTATAAGGGACAGCATGGCTCAATATTTCTGCAGCAGACTTCCAGTGACTTGGAGTCCATGCCATGTTGAGTTGTTGCACTGCACCAGGAAAAAGCAGCTCTGACACGATATTAGGAGGTATCCCATGACTTTTCTCACCTCAGTGTATGTGGACCTTTATTTTCAATTGAATCTTCTGGCAGTTCAAGTAATTAAAAAAACTGTTCCCATATAAATTTTCTATTTAATACCTCTACTGGTGAAAGACCAGTAGACAAATAAGGTAACTCATTTAGAATAACTTCAGGTAGTACATCTATTTAAACAATATGATAGGCAAAATCTACCTAATCCTTTAATCATCCTTTGCAATGGACGACTGAGATGGAACTTTGAAGTGGTAATATGCCATACTCTTTCCTATTCCACAGACTCTTCAAAACTATTACTTATAAATTGTGTACCATTATCTGTCAGTATCCATCTTGGTTCTCCCACATCTAGGAAATACTCTTGTAAACATTTAATTACTGTGGTTGTATTTGCTATTTTTAATAGGGTATAATTTGACATACTTCGACCAGTATTCAGTTGTTACAAAGATGTATGTTATTCCAACTCTCCCATTTGGGAAAGGTTTGAAGATATTTATGTGTTAAATCGTGTAAACCCTTATGGCATTATTGGATATATTTTGAATTTTAGGACATTATTGTTGTCTTTAACACTTTGGTGTAATTCACATGCGTATAAAACATCCTTTACTTTTCTGCTTGAATTTGTTAAACAGTAGAATGTGTTCTACAGACTTGAAGTGGTGGGCAAGTGCATTGTAGCTGGTAGTTGTGTTATTGTCTAGTTCTTGTAGAAGGTTAGTGTGGTGAGAATATTTACTACTGCAAAGAGAGCATTTTTAGTGGAGAGGTTTTACGTGTAGGAGAAAACTTTACGGAGCATGTGAGGTGGCAATTTACACTCCTGGAAATGGAAAAAAGAACACATTGACACCGGTGTGTCAGACCCACCATACTTGCTCCGGACACTGCGAGAGGGCTGTACAAGCAATGATCACACGCACGGCACAGCGGACACACCAGGAACCGCGGTGTTGGCCGTCGAATGGCGCTAGCTGCGCAGCATTTGTGCACCGCCGCCGTCAGTGTCAGCCAGTTTGCCGTGGCATACGGAGCTCCATCGCAGTCTTTAACACTGGTAGCATGCCGCGACAGCGTGGACGTGAACCGTATGTGCAGTCGACGGACTTTGAGCGAGGGCGTATAGTGAGCATGCGGGAGGCCGGGTGGACGTACCGCCGAATTGCTCAACACGTGGGGCATGAGGTCTCCACAGTACATCGATGTTGTCGCCAGTGGTCGGCGGAAGGTGCACGTGCCCGTCGACCTGGGACCGGACCGCAGCGACGCACGGATGCACGCCAAGACCGTAGGATCCTACGCAGTGCCGTAGGGGACCGCACCGCCACTTCCCAGCAAATTAGGGACACTGTTGCTCCTGGGGTATCGGCGAGGACCATTCGCAACCGTCTCCATGAAGCTGGGCTACGGTCCCGCACACCGTTAGGCCGTCTTCCGCTCACGCCCCAACATCGTGCAGCCCGCCTCCAGTGGTGTCGCGACAGGCGTGAATGGAGGGACGAATGGAGACGTGTCGTCTTCAGCGATGAGAGTCGCTTCTGCCTTGGTGCCAATGATGGTCGTATGCGTGTTTGGCGCCGTGCAGGTGAGTGACACAATCAGGACTGCATACGACCGAGGCACACAGGGCCAACACCCGGCATCATGGTGTGGGGAGCGATCTCATACACTGGCCGTACACCACTGGTGATCGTCGAGGGGACACTGAATAGTGCACGGTACATCCAAACCGTCATCGAACCCATCGTTCTACCATTCCTAGACCGGCAAGGGAACTTGCTGTTCCAACAGGAAAATGCACGTCCGCATGTTCCCGTGCCACCCAACGTGCTCTAGAAGGTGTAAGTCAACTACCCTGGCCAGCAAGATCTCCGGATCTGTCCCCCATTGAGCATGTTTGGGACTGGATGAAGCGTCGTCTCACGCGGTCTGCACGTCCAGCACGAACGCTGGTCCAACTGAGGCGCCAGGTGGAAATGGCATGGCAAGCCGTTCCACAGGACTACATCCAGCATCTCTACGATCGTCTCCATGGGAGAATAGCAGCCTGCATTGCTGCGAAAGGTGGATATACACTGTACTAGTGCCGACATTGTGCATTCTCTGTTGCCTGTGTCTGTGCCTGTGGTTCTGTCAGTGTGATCATGTGATGTATCTGACCCCAGGAATGTGTCAATAAAGTTTCCCCTTCCTGGGACAATGAATTCACGGTGTTCTTATTTCAATTTCCAGGAGTGTAGATTGTGTTTTCTACTTCAAGGTGTCCACCACATGACACTGTACATGATTTAATTCTCAAATTCCAGACAACAGGTTCAGTTCACGATGCACCACGAACTGGTGGGTGCACAATTTTAACAGAACAGAAGCTAGATGAAATTTTGAACATAGTGTTGCAGAACCCCCCCCCCCCCCCCCCCCCCAAAAAAAAAAAAAAAAAAAAAAAAAAAATCAATGAGGAGGTTATTGCAAGATGCTACAGTCCCTGGACAACAGAATATAAGGCAATAACCAATGAACTGGGCTGTCCCAAGATGCTGAAGTTGTGTGTGTGTGTGTGTGTGTGTGTGTGTGTGTGTGTGTGTGTGTGTGTGTGTGTGCACGCGCGCGCGCGCCTGCTTGTGCTTGCGTCTCAGTTTTACTGATGAAAGCTTTGCCTGAAAAGTTTAAGTGACTTTTAATTGTGCCTTTCTGCAACTTGACATGTGTTCTTTACAGTAAGAAGCAGTCTGTCGATTCCTACATTGTTGAACTGGGGTTGTATCAATATAAAATTACTGCTGTGCAATAATTACGTTGTATGGACTATGCGAAATGAATAGCGTACTGTGAACAGTTTCAGTGGTTTGTTTTGGAGTTGGTGTTTCAGATCAAACCGTTTTTACTCGTGAGATTGAATTCGCATATCTGTGTACATCAATTCCCAAAATTCACGACTTGGCCATCAGAAAATCCGCTTGCCTTAAAGAGAAACACCATTGCGTGCAGAGAAAATTGGAGTGTTGGTTGCCATAATGCTAGCGCAAATTAAAGGGTCGATCTTTTATGACAGTACTGTCACTTCAGA
This sequence comes from Schistocerca piceifrons, assembly GCF_021461385.2. Classification (NCBI taxonomy): domain Eukaryota; kingdom Metazoa; phylum Arthropoda; class Insecta; order Orthoptera; family Acrididae; genus Schistocerca; species Schistocerca piceifrons. The sequence continues at coordinate 878,474,668 of NC_060140.1, forward strand.
TGTTTATTGTTCGTAGATAATTTATCGATTTATTGCTCTGATAAATCAAAAGGAGATCAGTCATTCATTTTTTCAACAAGATAACACTATTGCTAATACTACACACTAGTCCCTATGACTTTTAGATGAGATCTTTGGAGACATAGTAATTAGGAAAGGTGTCTGGCCTCCACATTCACCGGATCTGTCTCCGCCCGACTATTTACTTTGGGGCGTCGCTAAAACATTCACGTATCAAAGCAACCCAAAGGCAATAGATGAATTGAAGACAGCAATAATTGACTTATCTCGATTAAATGTGAAGCATTGCTAAGTGTTTGCACAAATAAGTGTAAATGTGTTGAACTATGTCTTCAAGAAAGAGGAAAACATTTCCAACATCATCTGTGATATTGATGAATACAGTGAATTTAATTGTAATTACTTTCATTGTTTATTCGTAACAATGTTGAATCCCGTCTCCCGACATAACTGCAGCCACTAGCAGTGAATCCCAGCCCTAGCTTATACAGCGACATGAATGTTGCAAACCTTGTGTGTCCCGCAAGGCAAGACATGCAGAGGTCACCGCTGCAGAGAGCCTTTGTGGATGCACTGTATTTTGGCTGCTGACACAGTGTTATGAACAACAGCACCATTCATTAATAACTTTTTCTTTCAAAAGTGCCAGCTTCTCCTGATGTTCTTTTAACATATTCTTGTTCAAATTTAAAGGAATTTCCAGCACATAAGTATTTTGGGCACTGCACTGAGTCACCAAAATGAAGTGTTCACTGTGTCTGAAATAGTGTGTGTACGTTCAGATTGCAAATGTGTTGCTCTCACATTCTACACTGCTGCTTCATGAAATATTAACTCGGACAAACCTTGTAGTTGTTCTTAATATGGACGGACCTCTTCACTGCCACAGCTGTTCTTGTACTGGAATCTGGAACTTTAATGAACTCTCACTTTCTGATAAATAATAGACAGCTCTTCTGTTCAATATAATTATACTGGATCGTCAGCTACAATGTCATATGTATGGTAACACTTCGTACATAATACATGAGCATACATTGATACTGTTTGATGTTCACAAATGAGAGTTTTATACAATCAGACCACTTTAATCCCTCTTCGTATGTTCTCCACAACATCAGTACCAATGTCAAGGAGGTTCCTTATTATTTTTTTTTTTATTCGATGGCACACCACGCTTTTCTGAGCCGGGATGTCATAGTACAGAATAATTTCCAAGCCAACGGGTACCACCATGCATAGCAAAATGTCACTGTTGTTCTGACTTGGAGATGCTCAGGGACCATCTGGGCTATTGTAAATGCACGAACAATAACAGACTTCCAAACAGTTTTAAGATTCTAAACTAATTAGCTAATAATAAATACTTTCATAGTGGTGAACATCATTTACTGGGTAGGTGGAAATTGGGTGACACATCCTTTACCAAAAGTGATATGTTAAATCACATTTCGCATGCAAACAGAACTGGCTACCTATGAGGAATGGTTTCTGCGGTGAGGGACAGAGGAGAATAGGAAGTGGACACCAGCAGAAGTAAAACTGGTTTAGAGCATTTATGTTTAAGAATTCTGTAGCAAACCTTCATTAAGGCTATTGATTCATAGTTTTCTGGGTCTTTTCTTTTATCCATATCGTATACAAGAGTCGCCATCACTTTTTACAGTCATTTGGGATTTTCCACTCTGCGCGAGATTCACGATAAATGCTAACTGAGTAAGAGTTTAGTGCTCGAGTACTTCCTGTAAAAGCAAATGGGGGTTCCCTCTGGACTTGGTGACTAATCTCTTTCCAACTTTTTCAGCTGCTTTTCAACACTATGGATGTCTGTGTGTATGTCCTTTGTTTGAGAGTTTTTGTGGCAGTAAGCTGATGGTATGTCTGTACAGTCCTCCTGTGTGAATGATTTTCTGACACGTTGGGGACAAAGCCTGAGCATAGCTTGGATCACAACTTATGTGTTAAAATGACAAAGCCCAAGAATAGTTTGGGCCATGGTTTTCACAGCACCTATCATTCGAAAACTGGGTGCTGTTCATATGAGAACAATATAAAAATGTTTCACTACCTGTTCTGTTGTCAATTTCTAGAATTATTTTGGAAGAAACGTTAGTGAACTTAATGACTGAGTCAATATGATTGCATTGACGTAATTTCGTGCATGTACTTGTTAGGTTTTGCGGTTTGCTGTAATTCTGATAAAAATACATTGCATTTTTTGCACGAGCGAGAAATTTTGGAAGCTCCAGAGGAAGAAATTGCTAGTTAACTCACTTCATAGTGTTACTGGCACATACACAATTCATGTATCTTCAAGAGTAATGCATGCTAAAAAAAGGACCAAGCTTCAATATTTATTTTTCATATTTACTTTAGTTTTCTGATAGATTGCAAATTTTAAAGCAATTTCTTTGGAGGATAATTACACTTTGTCATTATTTTAAAATTTTGTATTACTCATGGCACATCAATTACATATGTCAAGACACAAAGGAATTGAAGACATCAACTGTCAGTGGGCATTCATTTATATCAGTGGGGCAAGTTGAAAATTTGTGCTGGACCAGGATTCAAATCTGGATCTCCTGCTTGCTACTCCATCCAGACACAGAGCTCACAACAACCACCCAGACTACCCTATCACATCTCCCATCAGACCCAAAATCTCAATTTATGTCACGCTTTTGTTGCTGCGATATTAGTTGCTGGTCTCCAAAGTGTTAACTGTGAAATTTGAAACTTCAGCCTTCCTTTTGCTTTCATCTATTGCTGCACCCGAATGGGCTATGCATGACTTAGTAGAAGCTTTACTTCACGTACTTATTTTATGCAGAAATAGAATTTTCTAGGATTATCAGCAAGGTCTTTCACTGGCATATGACTATGGAAGTTGTTGTATGTCTAGCACATCGATCAATATATAGATGCATAAATTTCTACTAACTTTTGCATCTAAGTATTTTTATATTCTTTTTTGAACGAGATGTGTAACAATCTGTTTCCTCAGCATTTTCCAAATTTTTTTTGTTAAGCCACAGTGAGTCTTTTTCATCCTTAATCTAATTGCACCTTTTCTAGTAAAGTACCTCTTCTAGTAAAGCTATGTGATGTATTCATGTTATTTTTTGGTCTGAAGACTGATTCACTACACCAGTGTAGGTCCATGCCATTAATGTATAAGCATAGTGAGTGTCAGATTAAAAACTTTTTGTTTTGACACTTCTGAAAGGGAGCAGGTTAGGTTAATGCCCTATTGACACTGAAATCATTAGACACAGACCACAAACTTGGATGGGGTAGGAAATCAGTTGTGGTCAATTTAAAATAACTGCCTTGCTATTCTCTTGTGGCATTGTGATGAGACCAAGATGCTGCTAAGTTTGATTATGTTGTTTATTACAATAGAACTATTTCAGTGAGATTGCCGCCTTGTGATTATATCAGGTTGTCTTGATGTCCATATGACATCAATGTCTTGGTATTGAACCGAAACTGAGGCAGTTATTGTTAATGTTATTTAGCCATTTATATTGGATGTGTTGTGTTCTTTGCAAAACTTTATCTAACAGTAACTATGGATAGCTCAAACAGAAGTTAAGTAAAACTTGTTTCTGTTGTTGTAAGATATTTGTCTGGAAGAGCAAACTCAAGTTGAACTTTTAAATTTCCATGAAATGTCAGGTGAAGCCGCTCAAATTTTAACCTGTGCATTTTGAAGTCTGTGAAAAACTATGAACTGAAAGAAATGTTTATTTGCTGTACTGCCAGTAACAATAGCCGGGGATGTTTGGTCTGCAGGAAGTGGTAAACTTTCATTATCTTCCGTTAAACATTTGCTAAATGTGTTTTAATTCAGGATTTCCTTGTTGTGAATTTTATGATACAATTAAACCAAACAAACTGTTTCTAAAAAGTCATTTCTAGTAAAAAGTACAACTGAAGAATTAGTTTAATGTTTCAGTAAATTGTTAATACATTTAAGAAATTTCAAAAATGTGTGCTGAGTGAAGCCCAAACAAATATAGTACTATGTCCTGGGTTGGACCCAAACACTTATAGTAAGCATATTTATGGACCCTGCCAAGCTTTCCATAAAAAAGAAACACTTTGGTCTTGTTTTGTTATGGTGACAGGTTTTATTGATATAGTACACATAGCTTCAAAAGAAACACAGCTTCAAATAGTTTGTTACAGAGAATAAAAGCTGTAATAGTGCTGTGAAATACTGCTTATCAGCTTACATGTTGTCTATGATTTGAAGCATAGTAAAGGACAATACATCTTTTCATGACATACTTAACGATATTTTTGCATACTGTATAAGTGTATTGAGTTAATTGAAGTGACTTTTTTCTTTTTCCAAGGGAGGTCTCGTGCTGGAAGTGGTGGTTGCCAAGTACTGGGCCAACCTAGGAGAGGTGCCAATAGATTACTCTGTTTCCTTCCATGGTGTGCGACCCGAATGCCCGGCAATCACCATGCAGGCTTCAGATGGGATAATGTCTGTGGAGCTGCAGAGTGGCTTAAGAAATGAAGAAGTTGCACCTACCATATCTTTGAAAAATTCTGTTCAAGTATTGAGGTACAAACTGCAATTCCCTTAGTTCTGTATAATGGTATATTAATAATACCTCTGAAAAGTCTGTAATTGCCAACTGTCAAACTTTAATGAATGTACAAGGATTATGAAAGCAACAGAAGTGTTTCGGAAAAATGTATGAGCTATAAGAAGCAGCACTTTTTTAATTAAAAGTAAAATAAGAGTGAGTGTACATGAAGACCCCTTTTTCTCTTTACAAGACTGAGGCAGAGCCACCTTAATTTGGAGATCTGAATTGCGAACATTTTTGTGCTCTCTTCTGTTGCTTTCCACTTTTCCCTCCTCACATTTTCTTTTACTGTCAACTGTAAACTTTTTGTTGCTGTCAAGCTAAGTCACAACTTCAGTTTCTGCAATTTTTTTTTTTTTACTAGTGTGGGGTCCTACCCACTCGTGTCTTTTAGGGTGTCTAGGAAGCTGTTTTCTTGGATAGCTAGACAACATACAAGCAAATCATATTAATGCTGTTTATTACAGTAATTGAATTGACAATGCTTAACTTCGTATTTACAATGTGTGTCACAAGCAGTCGGCAACATTCAAATAATCAGTGTCCTTTGCTATATACGATGTCCACACAAATTCATATGGATTATAGGTCACGGATCTTTAAGTGCTCTCTTCTAGTCCAGGTTTACTAGTGTCCCTTCTTCTACTGTCCAGTCAAAGTAGATAGGAGCGGCCCTTCTATTCTCTTTGGGTTGAGGCAGCTCCTGTCGTGGTGCAGTCCTAGTCAGCGTACTATTGGCTGACATCATCTCGCAGCCTTCTCTGCGGTTACGTTCTTGATCTTCATGCCAGCACTTGCCATTACATCGGAACATTCCTCTCCCTCAAAGTGACGGACCTGCGTTTTATAGGGAATGCGACAAACATCGGGGGAGGCAGGAGTGTGGGCGCATCGCTGGACCAGAAGCTGTGGCTGCAGGGGACATCAATCTTCTGATCGTACCTCGCCATCCGGCCTTCACTTTGGCGGAAACGTCTCCTGGAAAATGACCTGAAGGGTATGTGTCCACCTCCTGCTGCATGAACCATATGAAGAAGGCAGTAACTGCTGCAGCGTGGGTGGGTCCAGTTCCATCGGTATGACGAGAGGAGGCAGAGGCTCCATCTCCATGGGGGTCATCCCGCAGTGTCGTGATGTCGCCCTCTAGCGGCTGCTGTTGCCACACTGTCATCTGGACCCGTGAATCTGGGGGAGGGGACACTGAAAGATCACATGACAGAGGCGAGGTGAATTTTTATGTCGGCACTGCAGGCCATCTGGACTTTGAATAAGATACATGCATGCACCAAGGAGACGGACGATCTCACCTCGCACCCACCGTCTGCTACCACTAAAAACCCTTTAAAAGAAAATATCGTGCAGTGTGAAGCGATATTTGTGGCTTTCCTTCGGCGCTGGATGCTTAGGAGGATGGAGGAGGTGGTGGAGTGTCCAATGGCGGCGGCCATGAAGCAATTCCACCAGCGAATGGTCCATCTCATTGTTGCAGACGATAGGAGGCGAGAAACAGTTGCAATGCTTGATCCCTGGTGTGTGTGGAGCGTAGTATAGGCTTCTGTTACTGGAAGGTTCTGACAAAACATTCCGCTTTGCTGTTTGACTGTGGTGCACTAGTTAGATGCTGTATGCCATTGTGGTCACAGAATGTTTCAAATTCATTTCATGTGAACTGAGATTCGTTGTCTGGCACTGTGACTTCCGGTAAACCTTCGAGGCAAAAAATCGATGACAACACCTGAATAGCTGTCTGACATTGTCAAGATCATTGGCACAGCAAAAGGAAACTTGCTATACGAGTCAACCACAATCAACTGACAAGTGTTCCAAAAAGGAGCCGCAAAGTCTATGTGCACACATTGCCATTGCGATTGCGACTGAGGCCAAGCAGAGAATTTTTGTGTCAGAGTGAACTGCTTTTCCGCACACGGGTGACACTGTGACGTCATCTGTTCTATTTGGGCGTCCATCCCCTGCCAAGTACAGTTTCAATACACTAACTGTTTCGTATGAACTACGCTCCAATGATCTTGGCGAAGTGACTGCAACATTTCTTTTTGCAAAGTGTTAGGGATCAACACATATGACTGTCTATTGCCATTTTGAACAAGAATTGCACCTTTCTGTACAGAGAGGCTATGCCCATATGCAAAGTGTCAGCACACTACAGAGCTCTTTATGCTATACAAGCAACAAGGCAAAGATGTGTGAATGTACATTAGCAAAATGTTCAAATCTGAATCAGCTTCCGTGACCTTTGCAATTTTCATATAGTTCAGCAGAAATGATTGAAGCAATTCAAAATCCTGAGCATCGATATGACAACGAGGGCAGCAGAAACATTAATGTCTGTGTCAGGACCAATCAGAAGATGTGAAAGTCCGCCTGGGTTACCAAGTTGAGCCATCAGACAATACACAATCTCGTAACTGGTATTGAGATAACAGCGAAGCCCATATTTGCAATTCTTGGGTAGTTCGTACAGGAACCAGTTTCGTCAGATGAAACAAGGACTGCAAAGGCTTGTGAACCATTACTAAGTAGAATTTTCTGCCATACAAATAATGGTGGAATTGAGTGACACCATACACAATGGCCAAAGCCTCTTTCTCAATTTGGGAATAGTTACACTGAGCATTGGACAACACTCTTGATGCGAAAGCAATAGGCCCATCTTTATCACCAATTCTGTGCGAAAGTACGGCACTGATTCTGTAAGAGGAAGCGTCAACTTTTAATACAACTGGTTTGCTAGGATCAAAGTGAACTAAGCATCAATCACTGAACAATGCATCTTCAAGTTTTTGAAAAGCTACTTGGCACTCATCTGTCCAGACATTCCTGTGATGCAATGCAGTTGCGATTTGTGCAGCATCATTCAGTATGAACTGAATATAATAGTTCATTTTCCCTAAGACTGACTGCAGTTCTGTGACATTGCAAGGAACTGGCAAATCTCGCATGGCTAACAAATGTGAGTGAAGAGGATGTACACCTTGACTGTTTATGACATGATCAAGATGCTGTAACTCAGGAGGTTTAAAAAAATCATGCTTGTCAAGTCTAAACTTTAGTCCTGCATCGCATAACACATGAAACAAGCACATAAATTTGCAATATGTTCTTCAGGTGTGTGACATGATACGACAATATCATCCAAATAGTTTGAACAGTTTGGTACTTGCACAGTCAGTTGTTCCAAATACTGTTAGAAAATGATGGGTGCGGAAGCACTGCTAAAAGGCAAATGCAAATATTTAAACAAACCCAAATGAGTATTTACTACACACACTTTTTTTGAGATTCTTCATTGAGTGGTATTTGAAGACACGCTTCACGCAAATCAGTTCTTGAAAAGTAGCGTCCAGTATCTAATTTCTCCATGAGATCCTCTGGGCATGGCAGTAGGTAAATATCGATCAGTTTTTGGGTTGACTGTGGACTTAGTCATCACAGAGGTGAATGTGACCTGAAGGTTTGGGGAGCAAAACCAGTGGACTTGCCCATTGACTAGCTTTTATCGGTGTAATAGCTTCGCTATCTTGCAATTCTTTAAGTTCAGCAGCGACTTTGTCCCATAATGCAATGGGAACAGTTCTGGCCTGGCAAAATTTTGGCTGAGCATTGTCTTCCAGAGTAATATGTGCAACAAATTTGTTAGCCTTGCCTAAACTTTCAGAAAAGAGTTCTGGGAATTCTTTCAGCAAGGTAGCTACTCTGTCCTGTGCATGGAATGCAGACACTGACAACACATTATCCTGAATGTTAAAGCCAAACATATCAAACGAATCTAGACCAAATATGTTCTCACACTCAGGTGATTGTAGCACTATAAAAGTCATTGTTCACATATGCAAGTGATACATGGCAGGTAATGTACCTTTTCTGACACTGGGAATGTCTTGTCCATTATAAGCAGTCAGTTGTGTGCTTGTTTTGTTTCACACAGACATGGGCAGCCTAACAGTTCATATGTGTGACATTTTAGCTATGTGACAGACAAACCTATGTCCAGCTGAAATTTCCCACAAAGAAGTAAAAGAACAAAAAGTTGTTTTGACTGGCATATCACTGAAGAAACTGCTTGTGTGCCAGTTTTGCGAATGTCTGTTGCAGACTGTGATTATACTGCATTAATGACATGGCCTTGTGACTAGACTTATGTGAGTGGGCCGAATTCTTATGTTTGTTCCAACGCAAACATACAGATTGTACATGTCCTTTCCTAACCCACGTGTAACACTGAGCTTGTCAGGAGGAACAGTCTAGGTACTTGTGCCATGAATAACACTGAGGGCAAGACTTAATTCTGTTCGCCTGTGTAGCTCAGTGTTGAGCGAACTGCCTACACCGTGTGAAGCGTTGCTTACTCGGCGTGGCTAGTGCAAGCTGCCGCTGAATGGGGCGATCGCAAACAAGGGACTTGACCCGATAAATAGCTGGCTGCTCAAATTTATCAGCCAACAGGGCACCTGAATTGTACTGACCTAGTATTTGCACTACCTGCCAAAATGATGGATCGGACTGTTTAAAAATCTATTCTCCAAGTCTGACAACAGGTACATTGTACACGATCAGATCATGCAACATAACATCTGAATATAAAGCACTGCAAGCACATTTGAATTTGCATTTCCATGTCATACCCTGCAAATCTGTTATCCACTCGCGATAAGTTTGTTCTGACCATTTTTTGCAGTTAAAGAATTGATACTTAGCTGCTACCACATTCACTTGTTGGTCATAGTAGCTTATTAGCGACTCAATAACCTGTTCATACGCAAGTTCCCTCGGAGTGGCATTAGGAAAAAGTTTGTTCATGAGGTGGAACACAGCACTTCCTACCATGGATAAGAAATAATGGCTTCTCACAGTACCTGGTACATTGTATTTCAAATTTTTGCAGCCACTCGAGCAATTCTTCTTCTTGTTCATGAAACTGTCGAAAAGGTGGCATAGCAGCTGTAGTAGATGGTGCTTGTTCTGTCGGACGTGCAGCATTGGCCAGTAGCTGCTGCACCTTGTTGAGTAGTGTAAATGCCCCTGCAAAGAAAAGGCAAGAAATAATTAAGGCGCTAGCAAACACAAAAACAAAATTCACTGGCTGTAGGCACTGGTTCATCATATAACTCACCGCCAATGTGGGGTCCTGCCCACTCATGTCGTACAGGATGCCTAGAAAGCTGTTTTCTCAGATACCTAGATAACATATAAGAAGATCATATTAATGGAGTTTATTACAGTAATTGAATTGACAATGTTTAACTTCGTATTTACACTGTGTGTCACAAGCAGTCGGCAATATTCAAATAATCAATGTCCTTCGCTAAATACAATGTCCACAAACATTCCTATGGATCACAAGTCACAGCTCTTAAAGTGCTCTCTTCTAGTCCAGATCTGCTAGTGTCCCTTCTTCTACTGTCCGCCTGAGGCTGGCAGGAGCGGAGCTTCTATTCTGCTCCTGTCATGGTGCAGTCCTAGTCAGCGTACTATTGGCTGACATCATCTCTCAGCCTTCTCTGCGGTTACGTTCTTGATCTTCGTTCCGGTGCTTATTGTTACGCCAGAACAACTGGTATTACAAACAGTTTTCTGTTTGTTAGTCTGCCATTTCTACAACAGAAAGTTGAGCTAAAGCTGCAATTTTTAAGAGGGCATTTATGTTTGGATATAGTATGTAACTTTCACTGTTGTTTTTAATTTTAACATTACACTATTTTTGTTTTGGTTACAATAAGTTTAAGAGGTTCATATATTTATTACAGGCCAAGTGAATCAAAAGTTACACCTCTGACTTCACGAGATGTTATTCCTCCGGCGAGACAAATCTATGAGCTGCAGTTAACGTATAATTTCCATATTGCTAAAGGCACAGAAGTGATTCCAAACTGGTGAGTAATAGACAAGATGAATAACCTGCAATAGTTACTGTCTTCAGGTAGTACTGTTGCCATTTTCTTGTGCTCAATCACTGCCAGCAACCTCACATCATTTTCAAATCTGTGTCAATTGTTAATTACATGTGTTTACGGACTATGCTTATTCAGAATCTGGGTTATTCATCAAGAGTTAATTTGTTTGCTGTTCTTGCAGGGGAGACACAAGAGAGAAAAATATTGTGCTTGACAATTTCATTTGTGTGTGTGTGCAATATTTCAACAAATATCCAGGAATTTGTTGGGCAGCAGACCTGAGGATCTGCATTAACTTAAATCAACCTCTAATAATATGTTATATTGTCTACAGACGCATGTGCCATGGTTCACCAGCACAAAATGACTTACAGAACCTAAATAAGCGGCAGTATAAAACCATCGAAGTCTGTACTGGAGCATTCAGATCAACTCCAACTAATGTTTTGATGGCAGAAGCAAATGAAATTCTCTTAGAATTACATAGAAAGAACATCACTACTGTAGTCCCGTTGCAACGTTTCCACTTCTCACTTGACAGTTTATTAGCAAAGATTAGACCACTCGCTATTAAGTGCTTTTCAGACCAGTATTGCTTTAGAAAGAAATTACTGCCCCTGGCAGATTTATACATTGATGCTTTGCTTTTGCATGAAAACATCACCACTTCCCCAATTTTTAACTGTTGCAGCACTTTGTACGCTACCACCTTAATGACACTGAACTTTTAAGACACACCTTCCATACATCCAAGATACACTGAATGAGAGAAACTTCAGCTGAAAGTTTAGCAGCAAGAACATCCTCTAGAGATACTTACACAGATGAACGTAACAAAAAGGCAGAGTAGAATCGAACTTGTGGACCGTAAGGCTAATTGAGGTGTCAAATTTCAGCTCCCTGGAGTAGCATCCATACTCACTGCAGAATTTTCAATGATTTTAGATGGGCTGAACATATGCAAAAGAATTTCAAGAAGAAACAACATTTTATCATATTTAGCTCAACATTGATGTTACTAAAACACTATGACATCAATAACACCCAGAATTCTCTTTTAAATCACTTTATAGAAGCAGTTCAGTAGCTATCCCACCTATATAAGACTACCATTATTTTTTGGATGAAGGCGCACAGCAGAATAAAGGAAAATGAAGAAGACACTTTGGCCAAGAAATCTGTGTATACTGGATTAGCGAAATAGGATAAAATGCCACTTGATGTCTACTGCATACGATAAGGGGAGAATCAGGTAGGATAAAATGCCACTTGATGTCTACTGCATACGATAAGGGGAGAATCAGGGCCCAGTGGAGTGAGATCCTGTACCAATCTTAGAAAATGAAAGAGAGAGACTATGCTGCAGTGGTACCTAATCTCCCATCATGTTCTTGGTACTTATTGTAAACACAGTAAAAACTTTATGGTTATAATGGCATGTGTTTGATTTAATCTTGAGATATTTGAGCAACATCTCTACTGCCTCAACACACTCATCTTCTTCATGTGAATTCGGCAGTGAGGAAGATGTTAACCACTTTTTCTTTGGCTCTGATAGAGATATCAAAAAAGCACAATTACCTGTATTTTGTAGCATGTGATGTCCTCTGGCAATACATTTCTGGTGAACAGTCACTCTCTGAGCCACAGAAGACCTAAAAGTGTATGAACTACTATATGACTTTATGGCAAACAAGAAAATAAGATTTTTTTTCTACATTATAATATAGTAAATGAATGCATATGCTCTTGTAACCCACTTTTCATATTAATCATTGTATTTTAATTTTCATAGATCATGATCTTATTTTCTGGTATTAAAAATATTTCAAAAAATGATTTTATTGGTTGGGTTTGTCAAGTAATATTCTCCTACAATGCAGCCAGGTATGGAAAAATTGTACAAGAGAACGGATTTGGAAACCAGGTTGAATCCACAGACATATCTTCTGTCAATGCCACCAGCAAGACTTCAGAAATTATGAAGTTATAAATTGTCATTTAACAGAAATTGGACCTCCTATGACTCCTTTTTTAATAGCCCCTATGTAATCTTCATTTTTTTAGTTATTGTTTTATTATATGTTTTTAAATGCAGCAGAGGAGACCACTCTTGTGACCTGTGTGTCCATAGGACAATACTCAATATATTTGTAAAATATAGGTTATGCAATTTGAGTTCATTTGCAGAGTCAGCGTAATAACATTTTTTCAAAGGAGGGTGGGGTGAAATGTGTTCATAGGAATTTTAAGTTATAGCTCTGAAAATGTAACACACATTTAGTAGCATATTCCATGAAAAGTTTGTGAACCAGATTGAGTGATTTTTATGAAAATATAATGGCTGCCAATGGAAGATTGGACCTAAAATTTTGGATCTTTCATGCAAACAGAGTAGAATCTGTTCATAATGTTGAAATATGAGGGCATGCTGAAAACTAATGCCTCCATATTTTTTATGTGAAAACTCGTAAAGCATTTCAAAAAGAACAAATATAACAGAGGCCTCCAAATTGTAATGTTGACATGACATGTAATGTAACTATGTCAATAGAGTTTTGAATTTGAAGAGTTCATCCACACAGGGAGAACCCTTTCCTTCATCATGAAAATGCCAGACCACACAAGAGCGTTGTGACATCTGCAGTAATCTGATGCCTTGAGTTCACGGTCGTTGGTCATCCTCCATTCAGTCCCAACTTGGCCCCATCTGATTTTCATCTGTTTCCAATGTTTCAAGAACAGCTTCAAGGACTTCACTTTGATAGTGATGAAGTGGTGCAAGCAGATAGGAGTTTGTTGCTAAATCAAACATTCTGCAGTGACAGTATCAGTGAACTGGTCTCTCATAGGGAGAAATGTGTTCATCACCAGTGTGACAATGTTGACAAATAAATATGTAGATATGAAGAATAAAGTTGTGGAATTTTAGTAACATTTAGTTCATTTAAAAAGCTTTCAGAGTTCTCACATTAGGAACTCGAAGCATGACTTTTCAGTATGTCCTCATAGTAGATATGGTCATCAGCTTAATGGCTGGAAATCTTTACATTTTGTATGTCTAAGAAACATGGTATCATTAATGTTGATTGTTCACCTTATAGAGAAAGTGTGGATTGGTCAAACAGAACGGATGTCATCTTCAGAATGTTTAATTTCCAATTCAGAAATGTATTGTATGGAGAATGTCTTGTGTAAGGATGCTACTGTGATTTGCTCACAGCTACAAATTGGAATTTATCTCTTGTGTTACCGGGACATATAACGACAAGTCAGTTGAAAATCTTGAACCTGAAGAAGGAAAAAAGAGCCAGATGGGAATCATGTTAAAAGAGTGTACTTGAGAATAACACAGCAGCAGTTACAAAATTTAGCTATGGTTCACACAACACATTATTGGTGTTGTGCCCTGATGTTCAAAAAAAAGGTATATAATCTAGATGCACTATACACTTTAAGGGTCCAGTGACCATTGTATCACACTGATTGCCTAGAAGGTAATTTTTGCCTACAGAAAAATAACAATGACAATGATTGCTATTGCTGTCTGTATGTGTTACGTTGTTACAGTGTATGACCCAATGGAGCTCTTACATTACTTACTTGAACTGTAGGTCTATTTTTACCATTATGTCTTTACTTTAAAAGATTCATGCAGGTAATTTTGTGAAGCTTGAAACTGAAATCACCAGGTGTTATTGGAGTAACTTTAAGGAAGATAACAGCTGTGCTGGTTTCTTGCTGTTATTGAAATTAATAGAGAAGAGAAAAAGGAACTAAACAATTTTGTTTCTTTTCAGTCCATTGCTGAGTGATCTCCTCTATGAATCAGAGTTTGAGTCACAGTTATGGATGCTTTTTGACTGCAATAAGCAATTACTGGCAACTGGGGATGCATATCCAAACAAGGTAAATACCTGTTAATTTATATACTGTAATCGTATTGGCATTAGGGTGAAGTAGGGACAACCTATTCATTCCTCTTTCTGGTGTGAAATCTGCACAGCACCAAGATTTTTCTCACAGTGAAGTGACATCAGCAAGATGGTAAATCCTTAATTGGGGGAGCTGGAATCAGCTCCTAGGCAAGCATTTATCATTTAGATTTTTTGTTTCCATTCTTCACAATAGGCAAATGCTAGAATTTATCTGAGGAGCAGCATTGTGGGCCAATGTCAAATACAATGAACGTGTGTGTGTGTGTGTGTGTGTGTGTGTGTGTGTGTGTGTGGGGTGGGGGGGGGGGGGGGGGGGTGGGGGGGGGGCGCGCGCGCGTATACGCGTTTATTGGGAAAGATAGATAACACGTACAGGCAGTCATAATGTTTTGGATCTTCATGAAGGGTTAACTAAGGTAAAAAAAAAAAAAAAAAAGTTATAGACACAGTAATTTGTGAAATAAAATAGGCGCTTCTATCTTTAATTTCACTTTCAGTTCAGTTCACCCATATTACCCATGCCGTATTAACATTGCAGTTATCTGTTTCAAGAGCAGATCTTACATTTGTAGAGCTTGTAGTGTTGTTGACATTACTACGTAATATTATAAAGGTGATTGAGGTAAGCTGTTTGGGTGTGGGCTGTCTAAGATGGGAATGTGGACAGCAGCAGAAGCTGGTCCAGGTGAAGATGCAACTCTTTATTAGTTCTTTACTTATTCATACTGTTCAGATATTCTTCTGATAGTGCTCCATTCACTAGCTCGGTCCGGAGTTCCCTTGTAATACTCTGCTTTTGTAGCTGCATACATTGACATACAGCAGGTGACTTGTGTGCGCTGCTCTGAAAATAGAGCGCTGTGCTGGCATCTCTGGTAATCGAGGCAAGCCAAGACAGTGGAATGAGACTGCGCTGCAGTCACGGGCGGCCACCAGGTCTTATCTGTTGCAGAAGGTCGCATCGTTCCAGTGGCACAATGACAATATTGCGTGGAGTCGAAATCTGGACTGACGGTCAGGAGCATGGGAAGGGGGATGGCACAGTGTTGCCTGCCTGGGCTGGGCAGATAGGCAGATGTCCCACCTCATGGTCTGGTGGTGGCAGAGTCCACAGTGAGGATTCCCGGCTGACACACAGCAAGTGCCAGGTGTGGCACTGCCATGCCGAAACGTGACGTTCTAGGGTGTGGACCAGCATTTAACTGCTGGTTCCCAGCACTGAATTCATGGTAGGGTTGCGTTTGTGGGCCACTGCGAACTATCTGGAACAGGGCAGTATCCAGGGTCTGGCATAATCGTCAACGATGTGGAAGTCAAACAAGCCAGAGTGGCTCCTTCAAGGTCCTTGAAGGCTGGACCCATGGCATTGACACCCAGGTTGGTGTCACGGAAGTCTTGCTGCTGCTGAGGGTTGTTGATCAAGCAGGAATGACGGCCTGCTGTGGCCAATGTCTGTGGCTTGCTACCTTATTTGGCACTCATAGTCGAATGACATGGGAGCCAATCACACAGTCCAGCATCTGCTGTCTGGCTGTGGCCTCGTTGCAGTTCTGCTCCAAATTCTCCTATAGCTTTGTCCCGTTACAATCTCCACCTCTCTGCAAAGAAAATTCACCCTCGAATTTTACTGAAATGAAAGCACTGGATAATTTACACTTATAAATTCTGTGTTTGCTTCTCCACTCACACTATCATATGGTGCATCATTTGTCTGCTGTAACTAACAACTATATACACTTCCTCACACTCACTAAATCCATGTGTTCTCATTTCCACATTGGTTACACTCTCTCTCCCCTGCCCCCCCCCCCCACCCTCTCTCTCCCCTGCCCCCCACCCTCTCTCTCCCCTGCCCCCCACCCTCTCTCTCCCCTGCCCCCCACCCTCTCTCTCCCCTGCCCCCCACCCTCTCTCTCCCCTGCCCCCCACCCTCTCTCTCCCCTGCCCCCCCCAACCTCTCTCTCCCCTGCCCCCCCACCCTCTGTCCCCCTGCCCCCCGCCCCCACACATCCCCTCTCGGTCCACCTGCCCCCCGCAACTTAAGTGTAAGTTGATCCGAGAACTTCACATTTTCACCAGATTTTTGTACTTAATGTGAGACTGTAGTAAAAAGATATATTTTGTAAACCAGTTGGAATGTAACTGTTTTGATACAATAAGAAACATAACAAAACAGGCCAAAATTATAATTAAAATGAACGTAGTCTACAAAATTCGAACCTGGCTTCAGCTCTGAATTGAAAAAGTATGTATTAGTGGTGATGTGTTTATGATCTTCAACAGGACTAGTTTTTGTGGATTTTGAGTATCATTTGTATAAATACACTGTTATTCGTGAGTACCTTCAGGGCCTCAGAAGATAAGTACACAAAAACTACAAGAGATACAGTAAAATTACACATATCAGTTGACAGATCATCCCTCCAAGTTTAGATTCCCAATATGCACAATGGTGCAGTTCCTGAGTATGAGTATGAGTATGCCATTAGGGGACAGGCATGTCAGAACATGCAAACAAATCATCTACCCCGTATTGTAGCATCGAATTGGTTTGTATCTACAGGCAAACAACCCAATGAACAGAGACTGAGCGAGGTGGCGCAGTGGTTAGCCTAAATCGCTCTGGATTAATGCCGGGATAGTTCCTTTGAAAGGGCACAGCCGACTTCCGTCCCCGTCATTCCCTAATCCGATGAGACTGATGACCTTGCAGTTTGGTCTCTTGCCCCAAACAACCCAACCCCAACGAACTGATTTCCAAGGTAGGCTGATGTCATTGAACCTTCCCAGGCAGCCGCAGCTACAGTGAACTCAACGATTCTGCCTATTCTGACACTTGCTGCTTCACAAAAAGTGGCAGTAGTGAACACCTGTAATTCGTGTTAAAAACTTGGAGAGATGCTTTATCCACTGTTACTTGTCTATTGTCTGTATTTCTTGTAATTTCAAGCAATTGTTTTTTGTAAAACCGGAGGTACGTATGAATTACCCTGTATAAAAAATTTTCCAGCTGTTTGGAAAATATAAAGTGGTTAACCAAAAATTGTAATTAATGATGTAACATTATGTTATTTTAATGATGTAATATTCTTCATTGTGTTACCTTTTTATTACAGTATATTGTGAAATTGGAAAAAGGGGATTATGTGATACGGATGCATGTACGCCACGAACGCAAAGACTTACTGGATAAAATTACAGAGCTGCCTCTGTTGCTCGTCCAAAAGCTCTCCACACCCATCAGCTTAGACGTCTATGCTAGTCAGACACAAGCTACAACTTGTGGGAAGAAGATGCTGTGTGCCAGTCTACCCCCTAACCATGTGCTGCCGTTCTACATAGCTCCACTGCCTGCAGAGAAGTCAGTATGACTATCTATTTGTGTAAATTTGCAAGTTTTTTCTCTTAGTTTAATGCTGCAATGCAGTGGTAAAAAAATCTAATCACATCAAAGGTAGAAGGTATTAATATGTCACCTTGATTCTTGCATATCACTTTCTTTTTCCATATAAATCTTTCAACATATAAACCACTTTTGAAGTAGGAATCATGGATGTGAAGTGTCTACATATCCTACTGTGTTCAGTATAAGTTACTCTATGCCACCAAATCATCTTTTAAGTCAAACATTCTGAAGGTGGCAGGGGCAAAGTACAGGGAGCGAAAGGCTATTTACAATTTGTACAGAAACCAGATGGCAGTTATATGAGTCGACGGGCATGAAAGGGAAGCAGTGGTTGGGAAGGGAGTGAGACAGGGTTGTAGCCTATCCCCGATGTTATTCAATCTGTATATTGAGCAAGCAGTGAAGGAAACGAAAGAAAAATTCGGAGTAGGTATTAAAATCCATGGAGAAGAAATAAAAACTTTGAGGTTTGCCGATGACATTGTAATTCTGTCAGAGACAGCAAAGGACCTAGAAGAGCAGTTGAACGGAATGGACAGTGTCTTGAAAGGAGGGTATAAGATGAACATCAACAAAAGCAAAACAAGGATAATGGAATGTAGTCTAATTAAGTCGGGTGATGCTGAGGGAATTAGATTAGCAAATGAGACACTTAAAATAGTAAAGGAGTTTTGTATTTGGTGAGCAAAATAACTGATGATGGTCGAAGTAGAGTGGATATAAAATGTCGACTGGCAATGGCAAGGAAAGCGTTTCTGAAGAAGAGAAATTTGTTAACATCGAGTATAGATTTAAGTGTCAGGAAGGAGTTTCTGAAAGTATTTGTATGGAGCGTAGCCATGTATGGAAGTGAAACATGGACGATAACTAGTTTGGACAAGAAGAGGATAGAAGCTTTCGAAATGTGGTGCTACAGAAGAATGCTGAAGATTAGATGGGTAGATCATATAACTAATGACGAGGTATTGAATAGGATTGGGGAGAAGAGAAGTTTGTGGCACAACTTGACTAGAAGAAGGGATCGATTAATAGGACATGTTCTAAGGCATCAAGGGATCACCAATTTAGTATTTGAGGGCGGCGTGGAGGGTAAAAATCGTAGAGGGAGACCAAGAGAAGAATACACTAAACAGATTCAGAAGTATGTAGGTTGCAGTAGGTACTGTGAGTTGAAGAAGCTTGCACAGGATAGAGTAGCATGGAGAGCTGCATCAAACCAGTCTCAGGACTGAAGACAACAACAACAACAACAACAACAACAATTCTGGTGGGTACATATACATAGAAAGTTGAGATTACTCCTTGCTAAGGCCTTTGAACTTGCATTATCTTTCAAGCATCAAATCTGCAAACACCAATCCACACAGATTTCTAATCTTTTATTGTGATCATCAAGCCATCGTTGCCCATTGTAAACTATTGTCTCTTTCTTTGCTGTTATTATACCTCTTAAGACTCACTGCATGCTTCGAGGCAGCAATACTACACTGAGAACACAAAGGGTGGCTTGTGTAGTTTTATATACGCTATATAAAATTAAGTCGTTGACCACAGGAATACAGATTGACTGTTTGTCATTTTGTACACCAGAGGCGGCCAAAATTTCAGTTCTCGGCACTTGCCACGCCACGAGTGCCAAAACGCTCAGTGCCACTTCACATTTCCCCCACCGCCACCTGACACTGGCTGAGTGCAAGGAGGGGGAAGACAGTAAAACTATGAATGCACTGTATTTCAATGGCATTGCAGTTGCATTGCATACTATTTGGTTTTATACTTCACATTTCTCAATAACATAAGTCACAAAGAAAACAAATTTTCAGTATCATTAAATTATTTTTGGTCTACTGAAGACATAATTTTTATGAGGTACAAACTGTCTGCGATATGGACACACAGAAAAAATTTCGGAGAGTTTCAATCTCGAGTTACCACGTAAATGTGACTTATTTAGTTTCATAAACGAAAAAAGTCTTTTGCACAAATATGTTGATCGAAATATTGTAGCACTTTTGTAACCTCGTTAAGGAGACTCAAGCTCTACCTGAGGAAAGCAATGTAGATGTCCCGGACAGTTTAATGTAAAAAGATTTGTCATTAAAACGGGAATTACCTTGAAGGTCAGGCAGTCAACATCAGCATTTGCACAGGGCCATGTTCAACTGAAACAGCAAATGGTCTCAGAAACAGATGTAAAATTGACACTGTCCTTAAAATCTTTATAAAACTATCCTAGTTATTCTTTCAGGTCAAAATTAATTCTTCGAACCCCCAGTTTTCTTTAATGGCAGTGAGCTTAGGGACTTGGACTGTCTTTATCAGAATTTGTCCCTTCGACAACATGATTTTCTTTTTAAGGGAACCACACTGTGGTTCAGGTTGAAAAATATCGACTTTCGGTTTTCATCATATTTCGATAGATTAAGGTTTTATTTAAGTACTATGAAAAGGATTTTGCTGAATTTTTTTTTTAAAGAGCGTTTTCCTACCACGTGTGTTTGTGTCACGCCCACTTTTCTGTCACCCACTTTTCTGCATACATTTTAGGTCTTTGTATCCCCTGCATTGCACATTAGGGATTTTTTACTCCAGAGTGTGTTGGCTATCCTTAGAATGTAATGGTCAGTATTCTTTTGTTTCTGCTGTTTGTAAACAACCTTTCAAACACATGGTTAATATTGTTAAAGTGTGATTGCGAGTAGTTGTTATACTTACGTTTGCAGTGCTTGTTTACGTGTGTTTTGTTGTGTTTATTGAAGATGAAACGTAGAGGCATTTTCAAGAAAAGACAATATAGAGGAAACAAGTTTAGAAAGCTTTCTGTACGAGAGGTTATGTTGCCTGGCAACTATGTTTCTGATTGTAATCCTTCAACAAGTGCATCATCAAAGAAGCTCTCACCATTTCAAGAGAGTTACAACGAATTTACTGTAAGTGACAAGAGGTGCAGTAATGTAATTATAAATGTGAGAATATTATCAGATGTAATTTCTGAGGGTGCCAGTGGGAGAAAAGGCCTAGCAATTGCTTTGGATTTAATTTGCACTAAATGCTCAGCTGTGATTTCATTATGAGTTCTTCTAAACCAGATGCAGGTGGTCCTTATGAAATCAATACTAGATTAGTTTATTCCTTACAATCCATTGGCAATGGCATGGCTGCAGGGAGAACATTTTGTTCAGTGATGAACTTACATCAACCACCAAATAAATTTGAAAAACTGACTGCAATATTAGAGAAATCTGTATGTGAGGTGAATGAGGAAAGCATGAAACTGGTAGGGAAGCAGTGGAAGAAAATGATAGATGTTCAGACATTGCAGTTGCACTTGATGGAAGTTGGCAGAAAAGAGGACGTACTTCTCTGGATGGAGTAATGACTGACTGCCACGAGTGTAGACACCAGTAAAGTGTTAAAGATGTAGAGATAATGTCTAAATATTGCAAATGTCTAAATATTGCAAATGTCTAAATATTGCAAATGTCTAAATATTGCAAATGTTGTAAAGTCAATGAACATAAAGAACGCAACTGTGTAGCTAATTTTAGAGGAGCATGTGGTGGTATGGAAGTTCATGGAGTACAACAAATATTTCATCTCTCCATAGAAACAATTGGCGTACGGTGCACCAAATATTTTGGCAGTGGTGACAGTAAGGCATACAACAATGTGGTGAACTCTAAGCCATATGGAGATGCCATTATTAGCAAAATAGAATGTGTAGGCCATGTTCAAAAACATTTGGGAACAAGGCTGAGAAAACTCACTGTTGATGTGAGAGGAAAAAATTAGAAGATGGAAAATTGTTGACCGGACAGGGTCGGTTAACTAAAACTGAGATAGAAAATAAAGAAAATCTGGAGGCAGTGAAGAGAGATGTTTGGGCCATATTCTTCCATAGGTCCTCTACTGACGATAAACCATGTCATGGATCGTGACCATCAGGAGAAAATTCGTGGTGCAAATACAATAAGGCTCAAGCAACTAGAGAATCTTATTCTCACCAGCATTCTCTTCCTGCTGCTGTTATTACAGAAATTAAACCTATTTTCAGAGACTTGGCTCATCCTGACCACCTAAGGAAATGTCTGCATGGGCAGACACAGAACCCAAATGAATGTTTCAACAGCATAATTTGGAACTGCGTTACTAAAACTGTATTTGTAGGCATGCATACAATGGAACTAGGAGTTCATGATGCTGTTATTAACATTCAGTTGTGGTAATATTGGAAAGTGTTGAGTACTGAAAAAGCTGGGAATTAATCCTGGTGAAAATATGATCACCGGGCTGCAACATTGCAATATTATGAGGATAGCCGATGCAGACAGGTCTGCATCTAATATGGCCAAGAAAGCAAGACAGACATCCAGGAAGGTGAAAAAGAAGCTGGAAGACCTGCTAGAGGCCAAAGAAGGCCATCATATGCAGCAGGACAGTTTTAATTAACTGTAAGTAACAAATTTCAAAAGTTTTTTCGGTAAAGTCAATTTCCCGCAAACTAAAATTTTCAGTACATATGCCCCATTATATCAGAAACTATTACAGATAAACTAATGAAATTTTCAGAGACTCTGCATAACATAAAAAGCCACCTCTGGTATTACATTAATTAATATTCTCCCATTAGGAACTCCACAAAAAATATTTTCAACAGAAAAAACTTAATATTTTTTGTTAATAAATTTAAAAAAGTATTTCTTAAAAACTATAAAATGGATAAAGTAGATTTTAGTACGGTTGACTCTGTTAGCATCATTTAACATACATTAAAAATGTTAAGGTCGTGCATCAAATAGTTTTTTTTCAGAAATGGGTCGAATACGTGCCTAAATTAACAGGGGTTAGATAGGCAGGGTGTGCTCACCTTAAATGCATCCCCATCAAATCGGGAAGAAGTTACCTTGTAATGTCTTACTGTTAGCAGTGTGAAGTCAAGGCCACTTAAGATGCGAAGTCTCCAATCCATTCCAGATGTTCTAATTTTCATTCTTGCACTCCTTTTCTCCTTCCTAATTCAACAATAGCAAGTTTTAAAACAGAAAATTGTTCCAGGCATGTCCCTTCACTTAACCAACATACTTTGCAGTAAAATATGAAGTCTCGACA
Organism: Schistocerca piceifrons; assembly: GCF_021461385.2. Classification (NCBI taxonomy): domain Eukaryota; kingdom Metazoa; phylum Arthropoda; class Insecta; order Orthoptera; family Acrididae; genus Schistocerca; species Schistocerca piceifrons. The sequence goes on from NC_060140.1 coordinate 878,497,664, forward strand.
CTCTTTGTTCAGTTCCACCGAAAACAGTTGCAACTAACAATGGAATAATGCGCGTGACTATTTGTACAACCAATTTCTTCATGTGCTCCAAGCCTGCAAATTTAGCACAAAGGACTTTATGTACAGAACAATGAATCCATCCATTGATAGTTGTAATTTTTTGCTGTTTAATTTCAACAAAATCATTAAATTAACCATATACTGGCGATGCTAAGTTGTGGATAGGCAAAACAAGGAGACTGTCACAAATAAGCTTTGTCAAACTGGGTTATCTGTCCTGGGTGACAATTTCAGTATCGGGGGCAAATTCGTATTCTTGAAGGAAAAAAAAAAAAAATTGTTGTTTCACAAAGCGCCTAGCATCTAGCGCACTTTGGTCTATCGATTATTCATATGATTTTGAAATGCATCCCTGTTGTTTTTCAAACACATTCTAAGTTGATTTCTCAATGAATCATAAGTTGATTGTTGAATGCGTCGCATCCAGAAATAAACTTTCCTGCAGACAAAAAGGGACGGGGCTATACGAGCTAAGCTGAATAAAGCCGAACGAGTGAATGCCAATCCCTGTTTATGTGGTTCACTGGGTTTGTGAATGATCAGCCTTGTTATAGTTACTAACAAAATCCGTAGATTCAGTCTACCAGAGTGGAAATAAAACGACTAACAAGAGTAACAGGTAAGAATATCTTGTAGAACAAGGTGGTAATTATATCAAAACGTTAGAAACAGTCAAAAACTAAATGCAGCAGCTCATTACAAACAGTATTGTAAGGTGCTTAAAAATGTTATTAGGAAGGCAAAAAGTATGTGGTATGCAGATAGAATAGCTAAGTCTCAGGATAAAAGTAAAATTATATGGTCAGTCATAAAGGACGTGGCTGGTCTGCAGAGACAGGTCGAAGATATAGAATCAGTGTGTAGTGGGAATGTCCGTGTTACTGATAAGTCGCACATATGTACAGTATTTAATAATCACTATCTGATTATAGCAGGTTTACTAAATAGAAACCTAGTCCCAACAGGGAATCATATAGCGCTCTTAGAAAAAAGTGTTCGGAGACTGTTACCTGAAATGCTCCTCCATGATGCTCACTAGAGGGAGATTGAGTTAATAATTAAATCACTAAAGACCAAGAACTCTCATGGCTATGACGGGGTATCTAGCAGAATACTGAAGTATTGTTCTATGTATGTTAGCCCATATCTGTAACTTTTCCTTTAGGAGGGGTTGGTTTCCTGACCGAATAAAGTACTCGGTAGTGGAGCCACTTTATAAAAAGGCGGCGTGGCGGCAAGAGTCAAACCAGCAGACTGGGAGCATGAGAGGCACCACAGGACATTACAACTTCCACTGTCCTGAATATAGTTTGATGGCATCCATTACAAAATATTACACGTTTAAATTCCACAGAGCAAAATACAGTGGCGTAAGATAGAAGAATGCTGTGTGAAGAAGCGTAGCACTGCACTTTGGTACACTTACGACCAAATAACATGTCTTACATTTCCTCAAACACAAATGTTTTATGATCTCACGTCAAATGAAAACATAACGGATTTCTGTGGCTGGGAGCTATCGAGTGAATTAAAATACATTCACATAATTACAGAAGGCTCAAATATGTTGTTAGTTTGAGATTTTTTATTTCCACCTTTCTGACAGTCGAGCATTAATCACCTTGCATAACAATGAAGTTATTTTTGGTTGGTTTGCTAAAGAAATTTTGCTTTTATTAATCTTTTCTGCTGAGGCAGTCAATTTATTTGAAACAAAGTATTTAATTCCACACTATTGGTGTGTTTCAACTGTTCGCTGTATGGTTTCGTCTTCCACCATATATGGCATTATGCTATAATAAGGAACCAAATACGAGATAATACAGTACTGGTACTCTGAAGAAAATTTACATTCTAATCTGGACACACAAATGTGCACTTTAAGCCAAATTATGCATTTTAGTATGGTTCACAAAATTCCGATGCTCTTTTAGTATTCTCTGGTGTTTTCTTTTATGACATAATGTTGTATCTTTTAATGTTTTACACGTACAAATATAGGCTATGGGCTTCGTGCGTCATCGTAGCTGCGCAAGTGCGGTGACGCCTGTTGTCTGGCGGTTTCTGGCAACTGCTGAAACAGGCGTATTTCTAACAGGTCGCAGGAAAATATTGTGAATGGTTGTTTGAGAAAATCATTACTTTCAAAGTAAATTTCCTTTCACATAAGATGTACTGCAAGAATGTACGATAAATTTCTCAAATCACAGAGCATTTGATTCTCATTTAAATATCAACTCTTTGAGGATGACCATTTAGAAGAATTTCGAGCCCAGAAGATTTTACTGACACATTTGTGTGATGTGTCTTGAAGTGTAACACACGCAAAAAAGATTAACATATGTGAAAGCTTAGCTTCTCTTGCAGCTTTTTAATTTGCAAGACCAATGTTGTATGTGAAAGCTTTACTGTTCTTGTAGCAACACTGTGTATTATTTTAAACCATTAACTTTTTGTATTTGTGTGTTTGCACTACTTAACAGTGATGTTGCTATTGGCTGACTACATCTCGTGTCCTATGCTCTGAATATCCCCCATTTGCTAGCGAGATCATGTGACATGATGCAGCTAGCTCGACTCCACATGCTACTGGCTCAAGAAAACAATCACCGAAGGTATGACACGAGCCACCGCCATGTTGTCTACCAGCCTGGTGACCTCGTATGGATCTTCACTCCTGTTCGGAAGGTTGGTCTCTCTGAGAAGCCCCTCATGCGCTATGTTGGACCTTATAAGGTTGTAAGAGTTATCTGATGTTACTTATGAAAGTTGAAGATTTCGACCCCGACACAAGACGACGAAAGATCAGAGATACGGTCCAAGTCTTTTGAATGAAGCCCTATAATGATCCTGCAACCCAGGGTAAATTCGAAGCTCCAGCAACAGGCAACAAGCGGAAAGGTGACGAAGAGTGTAGCGGCAAAAGAAGTTCTAAGAAAATCAACGCCAGGGTGAGAATCAGTCATAGGGAGTCTGAGTATGCAGGACCGATGACTCGTTCCCAGACTAGGAGGACGTAACACAGAGACGCTGCTCCCTTAAGGGGTTGTAGTGGTTATGATGATAAACTGTTGTGTGTGGGGGGGGGGGGGGGGGGGTCATGAGTTCAAAACTCACCTGGACTGTACAATTTTAATTTCTATATTCGGTTTGAGTACATTCTAGAAGTATCCACAAATGTCAAGAATCATTTTACTGGAATGTTCTGTAGCTGTATATATACTGTGTGTGTTCTGGCTGGAGGCAGTTCGCTCCGCACTCTTGTGTGTATAAGTGCTGAATATACCTTCGTGAAGTGAAGTTAGTGTACATCATTCATCTAATTACACCTTCTTCAACGTGTCACTTAACAGGGAAAAAGTGTATTTTCACCTGGGAGAAAGTGTATTTTTAACTGGTAAAAATCTGGAAATTTTTTCCTTGTCCATGTATACACTCAGATGGCCCATGAATAAGTTCGCATAGGATGGTGCCATGTAGGTGCTCATAGCTGTACCCCAGATATGTTTGTAGGTAATGCCTTCAAAGGAGAAGTAAATTTGGGTGACAATATAGTTCGTCACAGTGACTAGGAAGGAAGTTTGTCGGTTTGGAATCCATCGGGCAATGGGGAAGATAGTGTTCATTAGCGGTAAGGTCATGGGCATTAGTGTTTTTAGTGTAAAGGGAGGTGGCTTCAGTAGTGATGATCATGGCACCGTGTGGTAAAGGGACAGGAAGTTGGAGAGTCAGTGGAGGAAATGGTGGTGTCTGTTATTGTAAGTTGCTGAGCACGCTACCCAACATGACATCCTTAATTTCAATGACTACTTCACAGCCTGTTGCATATACATCCTTCCTACCACCACCACCACCATCTTTTCTGAATTGTGCAGGGGGGAACTTTCCCTGCAATATACTGTATGTTCCCGTAACCCTCCTACCCTCAACCTTAGTTAGTCATTGTAGTCATTGTCTTCACTGATCCGGCCCCTTCCCTGTTCCCATTCCAGCACTACATAGCCCTCATTCCGCCATCGCACCCAGCCTTTTTACTTCTCTCCTTTTCCACTACCCCCTCCCCCCACCCCCCACACCCTCGCTGCCCTTTATCCAACATCCCACAGCACATAGTTAACCTACCCTCTCTCCACCTCATCCCTGCATGTTCCGCAGCAGCGTTGCACTGTCACGCCACCCGACGGTCTTTTTGTTCTGGCTATCTGTAACTCGGCATCTCCACTATATGGTGAGTGGCACTTTTCCTTTTCATAATATTGTTACATTTCATCCTGGATTTTCCATATACTTTCTGCAAAGTATTGTAATGTCCTTTCATAGCAAATAAGTAGTACCTGTTGTTATGCAAATTGAGAATTCTCATCTCTCTCTTCTGTCATTCCCATTAATTTTAAAGGATTGTGACTGTGAATTTCCTTCATACCACGAACAAATAGCGAAGGTTTTATGAAACTGACAGTATGATTTTGCTGATCCCAAAGAGTTGTCCCAATCAAAAAATGCTGCACCGCAATGCAAAATGAAATGTCGCGCTGTTCCGGGTACTTCAGAAAAGGACTGAACAAAGATGAGTGACAAGCTGGGCATTGGCATACACATGCTGCACGCATGGCCAGCTCTTATGTACACCATGCAAATGGTGTGGTGTGATGGCACACCTCTACAACTCATTTACCAGCTCATCATTGAATTTTGAATAATGTCTTGTGTAGCAAGTGCTGTTATTTGCCTGCAGGGGTACAGCAACCATTAGAAATTGAAACTGTAGATCCATCACAAGTCGCATGTAACTTTTTTGTTTTACATTTCACTAGACCAACACAAGCATCTTCAGAACTGTGGAAATATGTATTACACCAGTAAGATAAATTAACAGGTTAAACTTACAACATGATAACTTACATTACTTCGCTGAGGGTCACTCATTAAACATATTGGACTGTGTATTGCACTGCCATTAACTGTAAACAACCAACTTACTCTATTTTATGTATGATGTTGTCACTATACACAGCTCAATATTTTTAACAAGTGCCCCTCAGCCACATATCATATCGTATTGTAAGTTAAATTTGTTAACTTATCTCATTATATGGTTGTATAACACTTTGTATTCCCCCATTTCTGAAGGTGCTCGCATTAGTTGACTGAAGCAAGTAAAATAAAGAAAAAATTACTTGCAACTTGTGGCAGTTGTCCAGTTTTATCTTCTTGGGTTTTGGAAATAAACCAAAACTGCAACTGATTTGTCTTTGATGCAATTGTGTTTAATTGTATATTTTGTGTATTTAACTTATGAAATAAAAAGTGTAGAATCTGGAATGTCAGTGAGCTGCATCAGAATGACTGTGTACCATAATATACCTGGTTTAATACACATTTGGAACACACAATTTGTGGTATCCTACCCATTCGTCTCTTGTAGGGTGCCTAGGAAGCTGTTTTCTCCGTTAACTAGACAACATATAAGAAAATCGTATTAATGGAGTTTATTACAGTAAATGAATTGACAATACTTAACTTTTTTTTCTACATGACAGGTCACAAGCAATTGCGGCATGCAAATAATCAATGTCCTTCGATAGATAAAATTTCCATGCAAGCTAATCACACAAGTTCATAAGTCACTGCTATTGTTAATATCACTGTGGCTGAGGCTAGGCGGCATGTCCCTTTATTCTCTTTGTGTAGATACTGCTCTTGTCATGGTGACGTCCTAACCAGTGTGCTATTGGCTGACATCGTCTCACGGGCCTGTGCGCTTGCGATGCAATGCAGCCGCTATTTGTTCAGCATTTGGTATGAACCGAATATGATAGTTCATTTTCCCTAAAATTGACTGCAGTTCTGTAATGTTGCGAGGAACTGGCAAATCTCGTATGGCTAACAAATGTGACTAAAGAGGATGTACATCTTGACTGTTTATGACATGACCAAGATACTGCAACTCGGGAGGTTTAAAAAAATCACACTTGCCCACTATAACCTTTAGTCCTGCATCAGATAACACACAAAACAAAGCACATAAATTTGCAATATGTTCTTCAGGTGTGTGGCATGATACGACAATATCATCCAAATAGTTCGAACACTCTGGTACTTGTGCAGTCAGCTGTTCCAAACACCATTGGAAAATGCTGGGTGTGGAACCACTGTCAAAAGGCAAATACAAATATTTAAAGAAGCCCAAATGAGTTTTAACTACACACACTTTTTGAGGTTCTTCATTGAGCAGTGTTTGAAGATACGCATTTCGCATCTTAATTTTTGAAACAATGCATCCAGCACTTAATTTGTCCATGAGATCCTGTGGGCGTGCCAGTGGGTAAGTATCAGTCACAGTTTGTGGGTTGACTGTAGACTTCACAGAGGCGAATGCGACCTGAAGGTTGACGTGTCCAGTGACAAGCTGATATGGGCACAATAACTCCGCTATCTTGCAGTTCTTGAAGTTTAGCAGCAACTTTGTCCTTTAATGCAATGGGAACAGTTCTGGTCCGGCAAAATTTTGTCTGAGCATTGTCTTTCAGAACAATATGTGAAACAAAATTGTTAGCGTTGCATAAACATCCAGAAGAGAGTTCTGGGAATCCTTTTAGTAAGCTAGGTACACTGTCTCGTGCTTGGAATGCAGACACTGACAACACATTATCCGGAATGTTTAAAGCCAAACAAATCAAATGAATCTAGACTAAATATGTTCTCACACTCGCATGATTGAAGCACCGTAAAAGTCACTGTTCGCATACGTGAGTGATACATGGCAGGCAATGTACATTTTCCAAGACTGGGAATGTCTTTTCCATTATAAGCCATCAGTCGTGTGCTAGTTTTAGACCAGCACAGGGAGCCAGCAGTTCATATGTGTGATGATGTAGCAATGTGACAGAGGCACCTGGTCCAACTGAAATTTCCCACAAAGAAGTAAATGAACAAAAAATTGGTTTGACTGGCGTGTTACTGAAAAAAGTGCTTGCATGCCAGTTTTGAGAACGCCTGTTGCAGACTTTGAATATACCGCATTAATGACATGGGCCTTGTGACTAGACTTTTGTGAGTGGGCTGTATTCTTATGTTTGTTCCAGTGCAAACATACAGATTGTATATGTCCTTTCCTACCACAAGTGTAACACTGAGCTTGGCTGGAGGGGCAGTCTTAGCGTATGTGCAGTGAATAACACTGAGGGTAAGAATTAATTCTATTTGCCTGTGTAGCTGCCTGTTTAGGGAAGTGCTTACGCAGCGTGGAGAGGTGGTGTTTACTCAGCGTGACGAGTGCAAATTGTTGCCACCACCAAATGGGCCTATCGCATGCAAGTGACTCAACCCAATAGATAGCTGGCTGCTCAAATTTATCAGCCAACAGGGCACTTGAATCGTACTGATCTAGTATTTGCATGACCTGCTGAAATAATGGATCGGACTGTTTCAAAATCTGTTCTCAGAGTTTGACATCGGGTACATTGTATGCGATCGCATCACGCAACATAACAACTGAATATAAAGCACCATAAGCACATTCGAATTTGCATTCCTTGTTGTACCCTGCAAAACTGTTACTGACTTGCAATAAGTTTGTTCTGACCATTTTTTGCAATTAAGTAATTGATAACTAGCTGCTACCACATTCACTTGTTGCCCCTAATAGTTTGTTAGTGAATCTACCGCCTGTTCCTAAGAAAGTTCACTCGGAATGGTGTTAGGAAACCACTTCTGAGTTTATCGGAACACTGCATTTTCTACTGTGGATAATAGATAGGGGAGTTTCACAGTACCTGGTACGTTGTGAGCAAGTAAGTGAGCTTCCAATTGTTGCAACCACTCAGCCATTCCTCCTCTCGTTCACAAAACTGGCAAAAAGGCGATATAGCAGCTGTAGTGGATGATGTTTGTTCCGTCGGATGCACAGTGTTGGCCAGTAGTTGCTGCACTGTGTTGAGCAGGGTTGAAATTTGCTGCGTCTGGAACTAAAACATCTATATTAGCTGTGTTACATCTAATACTGGCAGCTGCAGCGCCTGAGCAAGGGGTGGGATAGCTGGGGTGGACGTGTTGGAAGAGACAAATGCAAAAGCAGACAAGGCAAGCGAGAAAAATAAGTACAAAAGCAAAAAAAAATTCTGCAATGCCCACCTGAAAACTCTTATTAGCAAAAGACTGTTAAAGCAAGTAAACATTGCTGCAAAGTAAAGACAAGAGAGAATTAAGGCACAAGCAAAACAAACAAATTCTGTAGCCGCGAGGCTCTGGGTTCATTGTATAACTTGTCGCCAGTGTGGGATCCTGCCCACTTGTCTCTTATAGTGTAGTGTTTCGAGAATTTCTGCATAAATTCTAGAACAACTCAGCCTTCTACCATCTCGAACTGATGATATTTTAGATGTGAGTGTGGGATGATAGAATCCTACCTACTGTGTGTCACATGTTTGTGTGTGCAGGTTTGAAATTCAGACGCCAGAAGAATGTCGACGCAGCGGTTGAATGGCAATGACAAGTACTTGTCGGGTGATCCAAGGAAGTTTTAGTCAAAGTGTACTGACGAACCATGGAGATTCTATGCTATTCTGTGCTAATTGTGTCAGTGACCATTGTTATAATAACGAGAACGGTTGAGAAGGTACTCTTGAAAAGAACTTTTGTCATAGCCTTGTTGAAGGGAAGACATGTATCCTGATTAATTTCGAGAATGGACATGGTGTTTAAACCACCTTTCTCTTATATGTAAATTAGTTTGTTTCTGACATTTGGAGACACAAGAGACTTAATAAACAGAATATAATTATGTGAAGAGTGGGTTTTGTAATATGTCTGAAGTTTAAACACATGTCATTAGTTAACACAAATGAAACTTTGTACGTCTACTTATTTTTATAAGTAGAGAGAGTCTTAAGAAATTGCTGTACTTAGCAGCATACTTAGGAGAAGAAAGTGAAAGAAAGTTTGCAGTAGCAGGCTAACTAGCAAGGAAAGTTGGCCGAGCATGTCATCTCGTAAAAGAAGTGGAAGTTAGTATATTTATTTCACACTTAAATTGTTGTCCAAAGCATTAGAATAGGGTGCCTAAGAAACTGCTTTCTCAGATAACTAGACAATATACAAGCAAATCATATTATTGGAGTTTATTACAATAATTTAATTGACAATACTTAATTTTCATTTCTACATGATGGGTCGCAAGCAATTGGCGACATGCAAATAATAAATGTCCTTTGATAGATAAAATTGCCATGCAAGTAAGTCACAGCTATCACTAATATCACTGCGGCTCTTCTAGTGCGACTCTTCTAGTCCTCTCGTCTAGTATGGCCGAGGCTAGGCAGTGCATTGGTTTTATTTTCTTCATGTAGATGCCGCTTCTGTCATGGTCCTAATCAGCGTGCTATTGGCTGATGTCGTCTCACAGCCTTCTGTGCTGCATCGTTCTTGATCTTTGTGCCGGCACTTGTTGTTATGCAGGAATATAATTCTAAAAAATAGAGAAATGGGATCTTATAGACAACTGAGGAACCTAAGGAATATTTGTGAATCTCCAAATAATTTTTGTGTCAGGTATAGAAGGTGATTTATAATTTTTGTTGATTTGATACAGTTGTGTGTGTGTGTGTGTGTGTGTGTGTGTGTGTGTGTGTGTGTGTGTGTGTGTGTTGGGTGACTTTTTATACTTAACATGAAAACGTATACTACGTCACTTAGAAAGCCCAGCATGTGTGTTGTCAGTGTATTAATTCATCTTGAGAGAAACTTCAAAGTCGGGTCCGAAAACCTCTACAACCACTGAATGTATTTTGTATCATTTTTTATCGACACCCAAAACTGGCCTTTTAAGCTGAAAATCAGTTAGCAAGATAGATAAATATTGTAGAAAACGCACACTATGCGTTTTCATTGTTAAATATGAAATTGAAATTGTTCTACCAAGCAGCAAAGGGAGAATCCATCAACTTTTCTACACATCATCTTACCAGAGTCAGATAGAAGACTTCTAATGACATTTTGTGCCATACGAAGTGCATGAGCATTTAAAATGCACAGGAAAACACACACACACACACACACACACACACACACACACACACACACACACACATTCGCTATCCCGTTGAGCTCAGTAATAGCTACCTGTTATGACAAATCACCTTGTGCTACATTGTGCACTGTGATTAATTGATGTGTTGATAAAACAGGGTAAGGTAAGCAGACTGAGAGGGTGAATTTAATTCAAATTAAGATATCTGTAGACTCTCATTCCCTATCTTCGTAAGTTAAAGTTACTTGAAAATATCACTATTTTTGCTTCTTATCTTCTTCAATTTAATTTCCTTGACATTTTGTCACTGAAAGTTAGAAAATGAATTTTCACGTTATGCATTTTTGTGACAAATAGAAGTAGTATAGTGTAGGTTGAAATATTTTTTACTTTCATTTTTACCCATTTGTTAATCTAAAATTTCTTTATTATAATTATGCTAATCATGATATTAATTATGTACATATTTTTCCCAATAGAGCAACAAAAGGAATTCCACCTGGACAGTTTTTGACAGGCAGTATTACATATGCCAAAGATGACATAGGGAAAAAAGTGGTAAGTGTTCATTACAAATGCTCTCACTAAATTTTCATAATAGCCATGGTATTAGTACAAGAGGATAAATAGTGCGGTGAATTATTTAACATAGTGCATTTCTGTGCATATGAAATAAGAGTCAACATCTGAATTTATACAAGTGTTTGGAATGTAGTATGAACCTGAGTTCTTGAAGCCTCATGGCTTGTTTCTCAGAAAGGAAGCAACATGAGGGGGGGAAGCAAAGCTGCTACAATCAAAGTCTATTGTGTTTACCACATACTGCTTTCTATATCCTAAGAAACTGACGAGTCAGGAAAGTAATAAAGCAGGGTTTGTTGTGGTGCCATGCTTCCAGTAATCTTGCACATCTGTCAGTCAATTCATTATTTAACTGTAAGAGGACCCACACACATCACCTTACATAGGAAAACCACAATATTTTATATACAAGCTTACAGGTCAGTTTTTGCAAGTTGTCAAATTTTACCTTGGATTGGCAATAGTTCATTTATGTAGTTGTAGTGAAACATACTCTAGATTTGTGCAGAAGATAATGTAATGAACTAATGTGGAAATCCAGCATCAGGAACTAACACATCAAGATGAAATTTAACATCAAATAACTTATATTTCACTCCTTTGGGATGGGACAATTTTGATATGAGGGGCCTTCAAAAAGTAACTTGCACATTATTGTGGCAGGCTATGTAACTTTAATATTGCTCTGCATTTCTAAGTGACGCAGAGGAATGATGCTGTATTTCAGCATAGTCTCAAACTCTCTGTAAACAATGGTCTCTATAGTCTACCAATCGTTCATTTCGTTGACGATAGAAATTCACTTCTTTGACAAAGAGCTATCCCAGAATTGCTTTGTGTAAGTCCTGAACATCGGGGAAAATCTAAGATTGCTGTGAATCGGGTCAGAGATTGCCGGGACATTGTCATCTGTAGTTGATGTCGATAGTTCCTTCCCAGTCAGCATCACCCATGTCTGTGCGGCCTTGGTCAAATTGTTGACACCATTTCATGCAACATTGCATTCATTCTATATACCACTGGAATTTTACAGTGAATATGTGTGCAGTTTAGATGATTTGCCCTCAAGAGTTGTGCTGCTCCACACAATTTAACTTTTAGAGTACATTTACAGTTGCAGTACCAAACAGTGATACAGTGCTTACTCAACTACAGCAGAATTGTGTCCTGCAAGAAACCTAGAACAAGTACTCTCTTCTGATAGTGTGCCACTCTTGTTACTCAGTGGTCAGTGGTCTTAGTGTTGGATGACACGTATCCCCTCACATAATAAAGATAATAAAGCAGTTTAATTTTTCTTCTTTTGGAGCAAGCAGCATAATATATGTTTGATAATGACATGATTATTAGAAAGAAGCACAAAAATAGCTGCTTATAACAACCGATCTTTATTTACGACAAACTGTTTCGCTATTTGTTGCTATTTTCAAGTACCTGTGAATAAGATTTAGGTGAGAATGTGTAAAAATATGAATGTCACTTATATAAATGTGACTATATTGCGCTCACGTCTAGACTAATGTGACATCCTTATTACAGTGATAGTGAAGTGTCCTATAAATAAGAACTGGAAAAATTAGCATTTTATGGTAAATGCGAAATAGATATGAAAACCCAAACTTACTTAATATATGCTATTACATAGCAAATTGGATCCAGATGGGCTGTTTATCAGAGATAGTTTGAAATAGCTTTATTTTCTGCATACAATATCTACAGTTACTGGCAAAGCCCAATTTGGAAAAATAATATGTACAAAAACCTACGTAAAAAAAGGGGGGGGGGGGAGAGGGGATATGAACCCAATGATGTATCAGTGCGCCATGCCAATTGTGGACGGTTGAATGGTCTGTTTAAGATGCAATTCGCATAATGCAATGCATTACTCAGCCATTGGACGCATTTTGTGAGAAACACATATGTTTGTTTGTTAGCTAAAGCTCAAAAAATAATACAGTACAGACAGTTTTAATGTGGCATATTAGGTGGCAGATGTTTCAAACGGCAATTGCATCAATTACCACTACAAGTCAAGCCTGAAATATGTTGTCAACAAGCTACTGTGCGGTACCAATCTATAAATGCTCTATGTCGTGCATTGATCGTTGTTTGCTTTTCTCCTTTTGAAATAAGTGAAGCGACTAATCCAGGTCCATCGCAATTTTGATTACAATGCTTGCAGCACCAGAAGAGATTGGCAATCCCTGTGACAATGTGTCAGTTCTGCTGTAGGGTGCCGCTCAGCAAAGTGGAGGTGGGTTTTTTTTTTTCCCCGCACAGTTCCATCCCCTGTGGTGGTCAAAATTCTAGTCAGTTCACACTCGCGGCCATCTGCAACTGTAGCCTGTAGCAATTGGAAAACAAAATCTATAAAGTTTTTCGATGGCACGTAAATTGTTCCCCTAACATTAAAATCGAGTTGCTGTAAGTTCGGTTCTGCTTCTACGCTAAGTGCCTTGTCAGTTCTATGTGTAGCATTGTTAATCATGGGCCGCAGGGCTGTGAATGCCCGCAAAAGGTTGAAATTGATAGTCTGCAGACTTTTTAATCTTCATATTAGGCGGAAAGACAAATAGTACCCAGAAATACCATATATAGGAGACACATTTACTTAATTGGCAGGCAAATGCTGGTACTTTTCAACAGAACAATCATTTTTGAAAGCTTAAATACAAACAAATGAAGAAAACAAAGGCTATTTCAGAAGAAATTATTAAAAAGAATTATTGAATCACGTAGGCTGCGATGGGCGGGTCACGTAGCTCGAATGGATGAGGGCAGGGCAGTGCGCAGAGTACTGGTAGTGCACTTAGAGGGAAAACGTCTTGTGGGGAGACCGAGGCATAGATGGGAGGACAATGTGAAGGCTGATTTGAGGAGCCTATGTATTGAAGGTGAATGGAAGGAAATAGCCCAAGACAGGGACAGATGACGAAAATACATTGCTGCGGTAATGGACTCTTAGATTCTGGTATGACCAGTGAGTGAGTGAGTGATTTCAGAAGAAAGAGGTGTTGAAGTTTTTTGCAAAAGCAAACATCAGAGTCAAAAAGTTCCTAGACAGCACTTTTTCTAAAATCAAAGAATTGATAATTTGTGTCTTCACTCATGTAGTGTGACAACCGTTCAAATTTGTGTATCTAATCATTTACAAACAAAAAAAGGAGATTTTCTACAAAAGCTGTCATTGTTTTGGTAAGGTGGTAAATGATGTAATATATTGAAAATAAAACATTAATTATGGTGTGACAGTAATTTGACAGTTCCACTCTTATCATGCTATATGTTTACAAAGATATGCAAATGAACAGTGATATGATTTTATTAACTAAAATTTGTTAAGATTGTCTTTGGTTGTTGATGGTGTTACTTCAGATTTATCCATTTTCAAGTTCTTAAAAGTTTGATAAAGCTTTTGAGGTGGTACTTGCGTCTAAATTCTGTATGCTCATTTAATATTTCTTGTGGGTATTTTCTCATGTGTCTGTACATTTCAAGTTCTTCAAGAATTTTCAATGCAAAATCTTCCGTATTCTGTGCAGAATCTAGAGTATATTCTTGTTCAAACGAGCCGTGTGGTTTTGATTTTTCAAATGCAGAAAGAGACCAAACTGATTACTTTCACTCTCTCTGATGTGTACCTTATATTGGTAGAAACTGCAAAAAGGTAGAAATTTATGGAAATGGGACCAGGTTAAACTGAAAGAACCAGAGATTGTAGAGAGTTTCAGAGAGAGCATTAGGGAATGGTTGACAAGAACCAAGGAAAGAAATACAGCAGAAGAAGAATGAGTAGTTTTGAGAGATGAAATAGTGGAGGCAGCAGAGGATCAAGTAGGAAAAAAGAAGAGGGCTAGTAGAAATCCTTCGGTAACAGAAGAAATATTGAATTTAATTTATGAAAGAATAAAATATAAAAATGCAGTAAATGAAGCAGGCGAAAAGGTATACAAACGTCTCAAAAATGAGATCGACAGTTTATCATTAGGGGTAAGATAGATACTACCTAAAGTTGGAAGGAGTACATGGAGGGTCTGTATAAGGGCGATGTATTTGAGGGCAATATTATGGAAATGGAAGAGGACATAGATGAAGATGAAATGGGAGATACGATACTGCCTGAAGAGTTTGACAGAGCACTGAAAGTCGAAACAATGCCCCAGGAATAGACAACATTCCGTTATAACTACTGATAGCCTTGGGAGAACTAGCTAAGACAAAACACTTCCATCTGGTGAGCAAGATCTATGAGACAGGTAAAATACCTTCAGACTTCAAGAATAATATAATAATTCCAATCCCAAAGGAATCATGTGTTGACAGGTGTGAAAATTACCGAACTATCAGTGTAATAAGTCACAGCTGCAAAATACTAACATGAATTCTTTACAAATTAGTAGAAAAACTGGTAGAAGCTGAACTCTGGGAAGATCAGTGTGGATTCCGTAGAAATGTCGGAACATGCAAGGCAATACTGAACTTACATCTTATCTTAGAAGATAGGTTAAGGAAAGGCATTTGTAAACTTATAAAAAGATTTTGAGATTGTTGACTGGAATGCTATCTTTCAAATTCTGAAGATGGCAGGTGTAAAATACAGGGAGTGAAAGGCTATTTACAATTTGTACATAAACCAGATGGCAGTCATAAAAGTCGAATGTTATGGAAGGGAAACACTGATTGAGAAGGAAGTGAGACAGGGTTGTAGCCTATCCCAGATGTTATTCAATCTGTATATTGAGCTAGCAGTAAAGGGAACAATAGAAAAATTTGGAGTAGAATTAAAATTCATGGGGAATAAAATAAAAACTTTGAGATTTGCCGATGACATTGTAATTCTGTCAGAGACAGCAAAGGACTTGGAAGAGCAGTTGAATGGAATGGACAGTGTCTTGAAAGGAGGATAATGGAATGTAGTCATATTAAATCAGGTGATGCTGAGGATGTTAGATTAGGAAATGAGATGCTTAAAGTAGTAAATGAATTTTGCTATTTGGGGAACGAAGTCACTGGTGATGGTCAAAGAAGAGAGGATGTAAAATGTAAACTGGCTATATCAAGGAAAATAATTTCTGAAGAAGAGAAATATGTTAATATCGAGTTTAGGTTTAAGTGTCCTGAAGTATTTTCTGAAAGTATTTATATTGAATGTAGCCATGTATGGAAGTGAAACATGGACGATAAACACTACAGAAAAGAAGAGAATAGTAGCTTTCGAAATGTGGTGCTACAGAGGAATGCTGAAGATTAGGTGGGTATTTTTAACTAATGGGGAGGTACTGAATAGAGGAATTTGTGGCAGAACTTGACTAGAAGAAGGGATCAGGTGGTGGGAAACGTTCAGAGGCATCACAAAATCACCAATTCAGTATTGGAGGGAAGTGTATAGGGTAAAAATTGCAGCAGATTCAGAAAGATGTAGCTTGCAGTAGTTATTCAGAGATCAAGAAGCTTGCAGAGGATGGAGTAACATGGAGAGAGAGCTCCATCACACCAGTCTCTGAACTGAAAATCACAACAGCATCAACATATCTGATGTTAAAATATCTTCCTGTTTTGACAACGTAAAAGCTATTACACCTGTCGTGTGTGATTTTATATATGCGTGGGTTATCATATTTCGATGTTCTAGTGGCGGTGGAATGTAATTTTATTGAAAGATTGTTATTGGTTCTAAAGGCTAGTTGAATATTTGTGGCTTTAAAAATTGCATTAATTTTGTTGGAGATTCTAGCAAGATAGACTGCTGGTATGTATCTTATTTTCTGTGTATGTGGTGTTTCACGTGATAGGCATATCTCGCTCGGGATTGTCATCTACTTTGATGTTTTACACTGGTATTATAATTTTGTGATTATTTCAGGATCAAAGCTATTTGTATGTGTTGTATAGTGAAGTGTGTAAAGTTCATTTTGAATTTCTGGTTTTTCTAATGGTCAGTTAGTTAATCTATTAACCATTGAATGGAAAAATGGTAGTTCATAAGCAATTATTGTTTTTGCTAATTGTGATGTCTAGATAGTTACTGGTCATGTCTTTATCAATCTCCGTAGTGCAGTTAATTTTAAAGTGTAGTTGGTTGAGTTTCTGGTGGATATTTTCGATATCTGTGGCTTCCATCTACCAAAATGAGGGTATCATCTACATACCTAAAATAGTAAACAGTTATTTCAGCTTGATGCTCCCGTCACTTCTGGAAATCAAAAATGGAAAGGTGCAGCTCCAATCTTCAATAATACTCTAGATCTAATTGTTATTGAAGAAAAATTCTCTTTCTCATCCTATCGAATATTTTATTTGAATTAGCAGAATTGAAAATAATAATTTTGTCGATGCTATTGCTTGGACAATAAAATTTTTAATTGGTGATTTATTTATTATTATGTTTTTATTTCTTGTTAGAAGTGGAATAAACGAAAGTAAGTTGATCTGTAGTCCTATTCAAACCCCAAATCAGGAATTTGATGAAATGGACAGGATCGTTCCTTTCATTAGTGTTGATAGGAAGAGAAGTTTTGTAGAGTAGTTGGTCGTTAGAAAGGAGAGGATTTCACTTGCAGAGAATGTAGGAAAATATCAGCTAATGTGCCTGCTACACTATTATCTATAGCTAATTCATTTCTGCTTGGGTATAAATTTTGTTGTTAAATTCAAAATAATTGAGTGATTGTGCTGTTTCCAAAATATTTATAATTTCAAGTGTTACTGTCATGGAGATTTTCCAATATTGTAACAGGTTATATTTTAGTAGTTGGATAGTTTCCTGTACTGGTAAGTTAGTATACAGATTAGGTTAGTGACATCAAATGAAATAAATTTACCATTAGGTGGTATTTCTACGTCTTATATCTCTTGCCAGATTACACAAACTTTTATCACGACTTTTTTTGAAATTGTAAAGTTTTTTTTATTAGTGTGATTAGTTGTTTGCTTATCAAATATGATGGGCTATGTATGCAATTAATTATGTGCCAAATCGCAACCATCAGTTTGTGTGTCTTTGGTTTGCACATAATTTTGGTGTATTTGGATTCATTACTATGTATGTTCTTGTTCACTGAGAATGGTATAATTATTTTTTATGGCTTCTTTATTTTAGCTCCAAATCTGTTAGTAGGTTTGAGAGATATGACCTTACCTGTATAGTAGTTCATGTTAAGTGTGACCACACTATTCCCTTTATCAGCTTTTAATGCTATAGCATCATTTAGTTGCAGTTTATGGTTTATATTATTCAGAATTTTATGTCCCATTTTGGTCTGATATTTGTATGCATTCTGTTTGCATAGTTCCCAGTCTATAATTTTTTTATGTTAATGGTAATTTTATTCTGTTTTCTGTATGAGAGATTCGCTACATCTATAGCAACTTTAGCAGTGGCTATCAAGTGCTTTACAGAGTTTTTCTGTAGTGTTGTATTTCAGACCTTTTGTGAGAAAATTTGTTTCATTATCTGTAAGTTACGTGTTTGTGAAATTTTCTAAATGGGGGTAAAATTGCAAATCAGATTCATATTCAGGTGAAGGTTTTCATGTGATGCTGAATGTATAGAAGTTTTGTGGATTTCTTGTTATGGATATGTCTTCTTGTGATGTATATATGTCTATGTACACAAATGTGCAATATAATCAAAAGTTAAAGATGTTACATTGTTACTTATCTTTACATGTGCTACATAGGGTTCTTGATTCACTGTTTCTTTTTTATGTAATATATCCTGTATTTCTTGTCTTATCCATAATCTTGCTACAGAGTTCTTGATTTGAGATACACTATTTGATCTTTCTGTCACTTTTATGTAGCCATATCTAGGAATTACATTATAAACCTTTCTGACATTGTCCCTCAGCCAGATTGAGTCGCTTCTTCTTTCTCATAGGAAACCTCTCAGACTGCTAGATCTGGGTAATCGGAGGGTGGGATTATTGGAAGTTGGCAGCTCCAATGTTAGGCACATTATGGCGCCATTTAGGGACATCGCTGCTAAGGAGGGGAAGATAGCCAGTGTGCACTCTGTGTGCATACCGGGTGAAGTCATTCCAGATGTTGAACGGGTCCTTCTGGATGCTCGGTGGAGCACAGAGTGCAGCCAGCTGCGGGCGCAGTTGCTCACGTCGATACCAGTGATATGTGTCACTTTGGATCGGAAGAGATTCTCTATTGTTGTAAGTGGATAACAGAAGTGGTAAAGGCTGCCAGTCTTGGTTGCGAGATGAAACCTGCGCTCACCATTTGTGGCATAGTCAACAGGACCAATGGCAGACCTCTGGTACAGAGCTGAGTGGAGTGTCTGAATCAGAGGCTCAGACGGTTCTGTGACCGTGTAGCATGCAAACTTCTTGACTTGTGCCATAGGGCGGTTGGGTTTTGGGTTCCACTTGAATAGGTCAGGGGTCTACCACACGCAAGAGGCATCTACATGGATAGCAGGGGCTGCGTGGCATGGACTGGGCAGTTGCTTAGGTTAGAGGGTCTCAGGGAAACACGAAAAGGGCTACAGTCTCAAAGGCTGCAGGTCAAACACAGGAAGAAAGTAGATACAAGATCCATTTGTATAATAGTTGTAAATTGTCGTAACTGTGTTGGGAAAGTACCAGAGCGCCAAGTGCTAATAGAAACTACTCATGCTCAAATCATTATAAGCACTGAAAGCTGGCTAATACCAGAGATAAGTTTACCTGAAATTTTTGTGAAGAATCTAACAGTGTTCCAAAAGGATAGGCTAAAAATGGTGGGTGGTGGAGTCTTTGTTGCTATTAGTTGTAGTTTATCTTGTAGAAAAATCGAAGTAGATAGTTCCTGTGAAATAGTGTGGGCAGAGGTCATTCTTGGCAAGCAGAATAAAATAATAATTGGATTGTTTTACTGACCTCCGAACTCAGATGATAAAATTACTGGAAGGCTCAAAGAAAATTTGAGTTTGATTTCAAACAGATACCCGACTCATACAATTATAGGTGGTGGTGACTTTAATTTAGCGTCAATATGTTGGTGAAAATATATTTTTAAATCTGGGAGTATGCATAAAACATAATCCGAAATAGTGCTGGGTGCATTCTCTTAAAATTATTTCAAGCAGTTAGTTTTTGAGCCCACACAAATAGTAATCGGTTGTGAAAACACACTTGAACTCTTAGCAGCCAATAACGAGCATCAAAACAGATGCAGGGATTAGTGAACACAGGGTTTTCGTAGCGATATAAAATATTGTAACCCCCCAAATCCACCAAAAATAAGTGGAAAATATACCTCTTCAAGAAAAGCAGATAAAAATTCACTTGAGGCCTTCCTGAGAGACAATCTGCACTCCTTCAAAATTAATCATGTAAGTGTGGACCAGATGTGACTTGAATTCAAAGAAATAGTATCAACAACAATTGAGTGAGAGAGTTATACCATGTAAATTAGCAAACAATGGAGCTGATCTCACATGGTACACAAAACGGGTCAGAACACTGTTGTAAAAAAAAAAAAAAAAAAAAAAAAAAAAAAAAAAAAAAAAAAAAAAAAAAAAAAAAACATGCCAAATGTGAATGAATGCAAAATCTCATAGATTAGCGATCTTTTACAGAAGCTCAAAATTTAGCACGAACTTGAATGCGAGATACTTATAATAGTTTTCACAACAAAACTTTGTCTCCAAACCTGGCAGAAAATCCAAACAGATTCTTGTTGTATGTAAAGTAAGCTAGCAGAAAGACACAATCACTACCTTCTCTGTGTGATAGCAGTGAAAATACTATCAATGAAAAAGCTGCCAAAGTAGAATTACTTAACACAGCCTTCCAAAATTCCTTCACTAGAGAAGACTAAGAAAATATTCCAGAATTCGAATTGAGAACAGCTGCCAACATGAGTTACTTAGAAGTAGATATCATCGGTGTAGTGAAGCAACTTAAATCACTTAATAAAAGCAAGTCTTCCAGTCAAGGCTGTATACCAGTTAGGTTCCTTTCAGAGTATGCTGATGCAATACCTCCATACTTAACAATTGTGTACAACTGCTCGCTCGATGAAAGATCCACACTCAAGGATTGGAAGGCTGCACAAGTCACACACCAATATTCAAGAAAGGTAGTAGGACGAATCAACTAAATTACAGGCCCATATCATTAGCATTGATATGCAGCAGGATTTTGGAGCATATATTGTATTTGAGCATTATGAATTACCTCGAAGAGAACGCCATTTTGACACAAAGTCAATACAGATTTAGAAAACATCATTCTTGTGAAAAACAACTAGCTCTTTACACACACAGTGTTGAGTGCTATTGATGAGGGATTTCAAAATGATTGCGTATTTCTAGATTTCCAAAAGGCTTTTGATACTGTACCACACAAGTGACTCATAGTGAAATTGATTGCTTATGGAATATCATCTCAGTTATGTGACTGGATTCATTATTTCCTGTAGAGAGATCACAGTTTGTAGTAATTGGCAGAAAGTCATCGAGTAAAACAGAAGTGATTTCTGGCATTCCCCTAGGTGGTGTTATAGGCCCTCTATTGTTCCTTATCTATATAAATGATTGAGGAGACAATCTGAGCACCTGTCTTACGTTGTTTACAGATGATGCTGTTGTTTATAGTCTAGTATAGTTATCAGAAGATCAAAACAAAGTATAAAATGATTTAGAAAATATATCTGTATGATGCGAAAATTGGCAGTGGATCCTAAATAACGAAGAGTGTGAGGTCATCCACATCATTTGTAGTGTTTGAGAATTTCTGTGTAAATTCTAGAACCACTAAGCCTTCTACTGTCTTGAACACATGATATTTTAGAAGTGAGTGTGGGATGATAGAATCCTACCTACTGCGCATCACATGTTTGTGTGTGCAGGTTTGAAATTCAGTCGCGAGAAGAATGTATACGTGGTGGTTGAATGGCAACGACAAGTACTTGTCGGGCGATCCATAGAAGTGTGCAGAAGAACCATGGAGCTTCTATGTTATTCTGTGCTAATTGCGTCAGTGACCATTGTTATATAACAAGAACAGTTGAGAAGGTACTCTTGAGAAAAACTTTTGTCTTAGCCTTGTTGAAGGGAAGACGTGTATTATGGTTCATGTTGAGACTGGACATAGTGTTTAAGCCAACTTTCTCTTATATGTAAATTAGTTTGTTTCTAACATTTGGAGACACGAGAGACTTAATAAACAGTATATATTTATGTGAAGAGTGGGATTTGTAAAATGTTGGAAGTTCAAATATACATCGTTAGTTGAAGCTAATGTAACTTAGTATGTCTACTTATTTTTATAAGTAGAAAGAGTCTTGAGAGATTCCTGTACCTAGCAGCATACTTCAGAGAAGTAGTGTAAGAGAGTTTGCAGCAGCAGGTTAGCCAGCAAGGAAGGTCAGTCGAGCATCTCAAGTAAGCCATCTCGTAAAAGAAGTGGAAGTTCGAGTATCTACTTTGCTCTTAAATCGTCGTCCAAAGCCATTAGACAGTGCTAAAAGGAATCCGTTAAGCTTTGGTTCCATAGTAAATCAGTCAAATCTACAGGCTGTAAATTCAACTAAATACTAGGAATTATAATTACGAACAACTTAAATTGGAAAGCACATGCAGAAAACTGTTGTGGGTAAGGCAAACCAAAGACCGCATTTTGTTGCCAGAAGAGTTAGAAAATGCAACAGATCCACTAAATGGACTGCCTACGCTATGCTTGTCCATTCTCTTTTGGAGTACTGCTGCGCAGTCTGCGATCTTACCGTATAGGATTAACGGAGTACATCGAGAAAGTTCAAAGAAGAGCAGCACATTTTGTATTATCGCGAAATAGGGGAGTGTGTGTCACTGACATGATACAGGATTTGGGGTGGACATCATTAAAACAAAAGCAATTTTTACTGCAGCAGAATCTTCTCATGAAATTTCTATCACCAACTTTTTCCTCAGAGTGTGAAAATATTTTGTTGATGCTGACCTAAATAAAGAGAAACGATCATAATAATAAAGTAAGGAAATCATAGCTTGCACAGAATTATATAGGTGTTCATTTTTTCCGCACACTGTTAGAGATTGGAATAATAGAGAATTATTGGAAGGTGGTTCAATGAACCCTCTGCCAGGCACTTAAGTGTGGTTTTCAGAACATCCATGTAGATGTAGATTTGTATGTATATACACATCAATGCTTATTATGTTTGATTCCTTCAATTATCTTCACCAATTTGGCTTCGAATAAAACACAGAATATTCCCCTTTATTTCATAAGACAGTAGTCAACAATTTTTGTTCGTTAGACTAGCAGTGTAATATATGCCTGATAATGACATGATTGTTAGAAAGATGCATGAAAATAGCCGCTTATAACAACTAATCTTTATTCACGACAGACTGTTTTGACATTTATCATCAGCATCAAGTACCTGCAAATACAATTTTGTTGAGAACATGGGTAAATGTGAATGCCATTCAAATAAAGTGGCTATATTGTACTCATGTCTAAACTGTGACATTCACAGTGAACTGCATTAAGGTGAAAATGACACAGATCTATTGAAAATAAAATGTAAGTTGTGGTATGACAGTAGTTTTACAGTTGCTCTCTTAAAACACCCATGTGTGTACAAAGATTACGCAGATAAACAGCGATATTATTTTAGTAACTAGAATGTGTTAAGTTTGTCGTTGGTTGTTACATATGCCAAAGAGTTTGTAGTGAATAAAGATTAGTTGTTGGTGACTATTTCTAATAAATCATTTTACCTACAGAAAAAATGCAAGAACAGGAAATTCTCTTCTGCCCAGTTCATTGCATGAAGGCTCAACCAAATACAGTACACTGTAAAACTTAATTAAAACCACCTGTGCAACATAATTATGACCTAGCACAAATTGTAAGATCAGTTGATGGCATTATACTGTTTAGGTCGTGTGATTTAAGTGCAGTACATGGCCAAATGTGTTGACATCACTTTGCCACAGTGTTTTACTATGCATGAGGATATTGTGATTGAAGTGTCCCTGCATTCCTCCGACCAGAGCCCATCTAACAAAGTTAGTTTTAAAATGGAATAAATTGTATCTGACCTGAATGTGATTCCACGTTTTTCATGTTCATGACTATTGTACAAGGTATTCAGCTTTGCTTCCGTCGTTTGCCGATACGTGGTGACAACAGTAAGTCGCTGTTGAAAGAAACAGATCACAGATGTCGGACAGTTAGCTTGGACCTCAGTCAACATAACCTCATTCAAACGGAAGTCGATTTGTGTCTGCATCATAAACTTGTTCTTCATTGAAAATGTCAGTTTACGAGCCTAATTCTCGTCATTTGCGGGAGGTGTTATTCTTCTGTTTCAATATGAAGAAAACAGCGGCTGAATCTCATCGAATGCTCTGATGTATGTATGGTAAGGATGCTATTAGTGAAAGAACGTGTTGTGAGTGGTTTAAACGCCTCAAGAATGATGATTTTAACGTCATAGACCCGCATAGTGGTGGAAGAGAGAATGTTTTCAAAGATGTAGAATTGGAGACATTGCTGAGTGAAGACTCGCGTCAAAAGCAAGACGTATTGGCATGATCAGTGGCAGTGACACAGCAAGCCATTTCAAAACATCTAAAGGCTATAGGCATGATTCAGAAAGAAGGAACTTGGGTCCCGTGTGAGCTGAAACCAAGAGACATTGAACAGCGTTTGTGTGTTTGTGAAAAGTTGCTTCAGAGCCAAAAATGGAATGGATTTCTGCATTGCATTGTGACTGGGGATGAAAAATGGGTTCATTACGATAACCCTAAACGCAAAAAATCGTGGGGATATCCCGGCCATGCTTCCATGTAGACGGCCAAACCAAATATTCACGGCTCCAAGATCATGCTCGGCATTCGGTGGGACCAGCTCGGTGTTGTGTACTATGAGGTGTTAAAACCAAGTGAAACAATAACAGGTGCTCGTTATCGAACACAATTAATGCATTTGGGCAGAGCATTAAAAGACAAACGGCCGCAATGCAGTGAGAGGCATGATTTTGCAGCACGACAACGCTCAAACCTATGTTGCAAAAGAGATCAAAACATACTTGGAAACGTTAAAATGGTAAGTCCTACCCCACCTGCTGTATTCTTCAGACATTGCTTGCTCTGACTATCACTTGTTTAGATCAATGGTGCATGGCCTGGCTGACCAACACTTCCAATCTCGTGAAGAAGTCGCGAATCGGATTGATTCGTGGATCGCTTCAAAAGATGAAAAATTTTTTCGACGCGTGATTTGTACACTGTCCAAAAGATGGGAGAAAGTAGTGGCCAGCAATGGAAAATACTTTGAACAATACGTGTGTGACCAATTTGTTTCATTAAAGCCTAAAATGGCGGAAGCAAAGTTGTACACCTTTTAAATGAAATGCATATGCTGTATTACTAATTTACATTTTGTGAACAACTTGTAAATTTAACGTGTATTGGCATTTTGCATTCTTATTATTATTACGATTGTTATTGTACCCAGACTTAGGACGCAGTCTTTGGACAGGCGACCATCTGGAAATGCAGATTGAGAACAAAGTAAATTTTTGAAGGAAAAAAAGTGATACTAAATTGTAAAGACTGTGACATAGATCTTTGAGAAAGCTTGCTGTTTGGAAAACCAAATCATGAACATTGGGACAAATTATGATAAGGAAAGTTGCACCTGACAGTGACACATGAAATAATAAAGACACTGAAAAGATAAAAGTGAACCTCAGTGATACAGATTAGAGTAATACGTCGTAGAATATGTGTGGGATACGACTGACAAGGAAAGTTGAAATGGGTATGATGCACATTGGAGGCATATCTGCAGAAATTATTAGAATTAGCTTTGAATAATTGTGTGGCTGGAGTCAAAGGGCTACCCAGCTTTCTACTTGTTATACACTTTCTGACTAGTATTAAGTTTGTACTTGGTTCGTATAGGAACATGTAAACAGAACACTAGTGCAAAAATGTATAAAAATTCTTGTTCATAAGCTATAGTGAGTATGAATTTGATTGCACCAGCTTGGAAAAGATGCAAGCGTGATGTTAGGTTACCACAGTTTCATTTATTCAGTACCAAAGAGATTCAGTAAGTTCAGAATCTTTTCTAAGTTAAAAGAAGTTCGAGGGATTTTGAGTACACGGGGAAATACCTTAAAGGACTGCCCTCACGAGACTGGTGGAAAAATAATGTATCTCGCGCTGTGAAATGCTTTCACGTAAAATGATTTTAAAATTTAGGATTTGTTTGAGGCATCTTGGTGAGTTACAACAAACTAATAACTGATAACTCTGACCTCTTGTTATTAAAATTATGAGGTAAGACTTAAGCAAAAATTATTACTAGAGATATTTAACTGTCATGCTGCAAGTTTTAAAAAATGAGCATCTTGTTTGGATAACAAGACTGTTACCCTTAAGTCTGTTGGAATATAAGGAGAAATCCTTGTCTGCCACCACCTTCAGGGTATTCCATCCTTGCTGCTTACTGGTAACTCCTTGTGCAGAATGATCTCTCTATCAATAGGAAGCTTTCCTTCCACTTTTCTTGAATATTTACATAGTTCATTCACCTGGAGTTAAACAGCTCTCATAAAATAGTTGAATCTCACAGGTAATAATGTCACTGTCTGATAGTAGGTAGTGTAAATTTCACATTTCCTGTTTGTGGAATGAATATTTGGGAGAGGTATGTGGAACCAGCTCATCATATGCATAGATGACTGGAAGGCCACAGATGGTTCACATCTACGTGGCTGGCTGTTAGATTTGACAATTTTTCGTAATACCTAGCTACTGTAGGAAGAGGTGAACAGTTGCGGAAAAATGATGACAATCAGTTCTGGAATGTGAAACATCACACAAGATATATTTCTAAGTTAGTTTCTTTTATTGTTATTTTATTTTATAAAACTGCGGCCAAATAGCCATATACAGTTACTTTGATTAACATTTTACATTTACATTTACATTTTACATTTTTTCATGTTCATTTATCGATTTCACCCTTTTACTGCACAGTCCACATACACATGTTGTGGTTGGGTCATAATAAGTTTTGTTTTTGCAAATTAGATGATGAAAGCCGTTAATAGAAAATCTAGTTAAGACATGTCGCAGTTCGAAGTTTTGTGCTGTCCATGAGTGGTTCGTCATTGCTTTGGTGCTATAGAACTCCGGCCATATTTTTTCTCGTTTGTTCTCCGTGATCTTAAGTTGATTTCTGGAAGCCCTGGTGTATGGCATCA
Organism: Schistocerca piceifrons; assembly: GCF_021461385.2. Lineage (NCBI taxonomy): Eukaryota > Metazoa > Arthropoda > Insecta > Orthoptera > Acrididae > Schistocerca > Schistocerca piceifrons. Next base: position 878,524,557 of record NC_060140.1, read on the forward strand.
TATACCGAAGTTTGATGTCTTCAATTAGGAATGTCTCTCTGCTACACTAGTCTAGATCTTGTTGTCTTTGAGAGACCTAGTGCTCTTTTTAGATAATTTAGATAAGTCGATTTTACCTTTTATAGTGTTTCTAGATTTTTTTCTGTCTGGTGGTCCCATATAACCTCCATCCCATAGGTCAGGATTGGCAAGATTTTTGCGTTGAATAATTTCATGGTCGTTTCTAGACTGAGTAGGTGGATGTTTTTGATGTCCTGTATTGCTATTATTACTAGTGCTGCACGTTCTGTTGTATGTTTTGTGAAGCATTGGCTGTTGATTGCCGTGTTGCCCCTAGGTATTTAAAGTCTGATGAGATTTTTATTATTTGTCCTCTGATGTTGATTTCCACATTCTTGGGTTTTTTGCCTCCTTTTTTGAAAATCACCATTGCTGTCTTTGTTTTGTTTATGTGTAGTTTGTGTTCACTGCACCATTTTCCTATTTTCTCAGTGATTTTCTGCAGCTTCTTTATATGTTAAACCTATGGGTATGTTGTCAGTATGCATAAACATGTACCTCTTCTTCATTTTCTCCAATTCGCAGTACTTCTTCAGTGGCAAGAATGTACAGCAAAGGGCTCATTGGGTCACCCTGTAAGACCCTGTTAGATTGCAGAGTGAGGTTCGAAAGAGAGGTTGTCTGATATTGTGATCAAGTTGTAATCGAGGATTGACTTGCTTATTCTTGCCCATACGCTGTCTTCTCCCATTGTGCTTTCCAGTTTTCGGACTATGATATCTCTTTCCAGTATGTCAAAGGCTTTGGTAAAGTCTATGAACACTGTGTAGAACATTTGTTTCTTTTGTAGCGCTTCATCAATGTTGCTTGGAAGCAGCCTGACTGCCATAAGTGTTGATCTTCCAGATCTGAAGCCCATTTGTCATTCTGGGAGACGACTGTCCACACAGGCTTTGATTCTTTGTGTAATTATCTTTGAAAACATCTTGAACTGAGTATTTTCCAGGGCTATGCCTCTATACTTGTTTGGGTCTGATGGGTCTCCTCTACCTTTGTAGAGAACTTTTATTGTCAACTGTCTCTATTGGGTCGGAATTCTTTCAAGTTCCAGGCTTTTGTTGAATATTTGATCCATACGTGTTAGAGGGCCTCTTTTGCATCTTATATATATTCGTTATATGTATTACCGGGTCCTGCTGCTTTCTTTTCTTCAGTGCTTTTATTACTTCTTTTACATCTTCTTCATTTAGAGTTTCCCATACGTTGTCTTTTCCTTTGTTTGATATTGTTTCTCTTTCTTTGGGGGTGTTTTGATTCCTCGTTTGTTCAGTATCTTACTGAAGTGGTCTTCCCATTCCTTCGTGTCTATATTTGGTGTATGAGCTAGTTTTCTTGTTCTTGCTGCTGTGTATGGGGCTTCCTCTGCTTCATCCACTTCTCTTTTTGCCTCTCTTTCTATGTATAATTTTTTCTTCTCTTCTATTAGTTTTTTTGCAGATTCTCCTCTCGTCTGCGTACAGTTTATATGTTTCCTCGTCGTGCTGTTTTCTTAATCTGTGGAGCGTTCTTAGAGTAGTGTTCCTTTTGCTGTAGCATTCATTATCAAACCATCTTTTTACCTTCCTGGTTTTTGGGTTTGTTTGTATAACTGAATTTTTTAGGTCTTCTATTTTGTCTGTTGCTTTTTCAAGGTCTCCTTCCTCCATTAAAGTTTCTATTTGTGTTATTTGTTCTTGCTGGTTTGTTAATTTTTCTTTATCTATTTTTCTTTGTGTGATTTGATGGGTCTTTCTTGCTGGCGGTTATGTGACGTTATTTATTTTTATCTTCATTGGAATGTGCTTTCGTATAGGAGTGACGTAGTCATGCCATATTGGTTGAATACTTCCTTTTATTTCTCCTCTTGTTAATGCGATATCAATGGTGCTTTTCCAATTGTGGCATATATATGTAGGTATCTGTCTATCGTTCAGCAGGGTGAAACCATCTTCTTCTAGGGTTTCAATGACTAGTCTTCTTTTATGGTTTTCCGTGTCTATTCTGCAGTTAAGATCACCTGCAATAAAGGTGGGTTTACTGTCGCATTGTTTGATGAGTGTGACTATTTCGTAAATTTTTTCTGCAGAATTTGTGTGCGGCTTAAAAAGGCTGCAATTATATTTATGTTTGATGCTTCTACTAGCATACTATTTTCTTGCTTTATGATTTTTTTGGTGGGTGTCATCCGGGGTTTCAGTAGGATAGATGTTTCTCCCATGGGTCGTCCTCTTTCACCCTTCTTTGCCATTAGGTGATAATTGTAGAAATCTTTATGTTGCCAGTTGTCTATCAGGAAGGTTTCCATTAGAATTGCAAGATCAGAGTTTTGCAGAATGTCTGTTGGTGTTAGGTTAAGAGCACTTTTTACTCCTTCTGTATTCCACAAGACGGCTTTTATTTCTTGCTCTTCTGGTTTTCTTCTTAGTTTAGTTGAGCTCTGCTCCCTCTTCCATTGATAGTCTTGGGAAATGAAATCGACATACTTTTATGTTTTCAGGCCAGAATTCTGGTTCTTGTGTGATTTGTAGATTTTCAAATGGAATGCCTACTTTGAAAGCTTTTTTTTCATCCAGTGTGCACAGTTCTTCACATTCTAGTTGTCCCAGTATTCCATTCTTGTTAAGGTATTTCGCTACTGTATCAGTTGGGGTGGTTCTCTTTAAGTTACCGATATATAGCCACACTGTTGTTTCTGCTGCTTGCATTTCTTCGTCTTTTTTTTTTTTCCCCCATTATGGTTTTATTTTTATTCTGATTTCTTCTGTACCGGCTCCTCACTACCACAGTACTCCAAGTTGGTTCCTCTAGTTCATTAACCTGACTTTGGGTTTTATTATGTTGCTCATGTGCATTGATTTGGACTTGTAGCTGATTTTGTTGCTGGAGCAGAGGATTTCTGTATATTGTCGTTCTCCCTGGTTTAACTTTGTTGTTGTATTTAGTTTGTATGCCGTTTCCATCAGTTATGATTTTCTCTGGTTCTAGATGACTTTCCTTTTCTGGAGTTTTCTTTATTTGCTCCTGTATTAATATCCCTAGCTGGTTTTTCAGGAAATCGGTTATCTTCTCCACTTTATGCTTCAGTTCTCCCATTTCCGTCTTATTTTCGTCCTTTTTTTCCCCCCCCCCCCCCCCCCCCCCTAGAGAGCTACCCACTCTGTTGTCTCCGCTGAAGTTCTTCTCAGATCCTGTAGGTGTCTCTTCCGTCTGCCTCTGTTGGCTTTGTGCTGTTTCCTGCATTTCTCCGATAGGTGTTGCTAGTTGCCCGGCAGTGCAGCTGTCTTCTTCCTCTCTCGTCTCTTCTTGTTGGATGTTCCTAACCTCTCTCATAGGATTCCTATTCTCCTCCTTCTTTGTTTTTGTTTAGTTTTTCAAAGATTCTAAGCATTTTCTTATTTCACTCACCGCCTCTTAATAACAATAAAGTTTTCTCAGGGCTTTTCGAACAAGGAATACTCCTCATTGCCCTCCTTGAGATTTAGTGCTGAGAGGGCCCGGTGGACAACTCGTCAAAAACTGTACACAGGTCTAGCATGAAAACAGGAAGAAGATATAATGAACTGTGGGGAAAAAAAGCAAAATAGAAACATTGAACGGGCCAAGGACAGGAAGTGGAATATAGAGCAGCCCAGAAGAGCAATGACATTGTGGTCAAGTGGTCACTGTGTTGAATTGCCAAACGGGCAAGCCATGTTCAAACCTGTCTTGTGCCCTTTTTTAAAATTCTGCACAACTATTAAATGTTTGATGACAAGGCAACGAGTCAGCTTTATTCTCCACCAAAAAAACACATCTGGTGTGTCATACATGGTATTAGTGACAGTACCTTTCATATGATAGGTATCTCTTACCGCTGCACCTAATTCACACTCGTGGAGAGTGAGTGAGATATGCCTCCTTGCCCAATTGCTTATGAATGTGAATGTGATCACTCCCAAAAAAATGACGAAAACATAATAGTTTCACATATGCTGCAATGGATGAGCGCATGCAACAGTTTCACAATCACGCAGTTTCTCCGTGCTCTGTCAAAACATGTTTTTAACACTTTTGAAGTTGCATTCCATTTTAGAAGTTTTGGCTCTTTGAATTCCTTCGTTGTAACATAGTTCACATCCATTAATTTGTTTTTTCGATTTCTGTGAGACATCTACATGGTATCTTGCCTGCTCTCACTATTTGTCACATTTACTTGTGACGGTAACATGTTCTTACCACATGACTCAAACTGTATAACCAGTGTATAGTATGACAACTGCTAAGACTACAGAAAAGAACAAACATTCCAGTTATGCGATGAAGAACAAACATTCCAGTTATGTGATGGACCGTTCAAAATGTTGTGAAATAAATAAATGGGACGACGGCGTATTGAACACAGTTCGTCTCCTACACATGACCACTTAACCACAGTGCTGCAGCTGTTCATTTTTGCTCAATATTGGACTTGTTAAACTTGGGCTGTCCACTGTTTCTGGTGGTGGTGTTTTTATTAGTTTTGACGGGCTATCCACTAGACCAGGCTGTTCCAACCGAGCTCCAGGGAGCCGGAGCGCTCACTGCGGCAGCTCGGAGCCCGCGTGGAGGGGGAAAGCGAACTCACTGCCCCCTGGCGGCATGCAGCCGCAACTGACGCAATAATCCGTGTTCAATGACAGCTATGATTAGCCGCAGGAGCCCTGTACCTCTATTGGAGGATACCTTTCTATTCATTGAGAGGGATGGTCGTCCGCAGTGTCTTGTATGTCATAAAGTATTTAATTCTGCGAAGAGGTACAATATACAACGACATTATACACGTCTTCACGCAGCGCACTACGATCAGGTAGAAGGCGTTGCACGCAGAGAACTGGTGACCAAGCTTAAGAACGACGTACCAGGAGACATTAAGTTTAAAAATGGTTTCGTAATACGGAGGGTATCAAAACATGCAACATAGTTCGTGATCTGTAATGCGTTTATAATTTTCAGGCGAATTAAATCGGAGAAAACACTACTGAGTCTGCAATTCGAGCAAGCTACAGGGTGGCTCACATCATTGCGACGAGTGGCAAGCTGTTTTCGGTGGGACCACTCGTAAAATCGTGCATGGTAGCCGTTGCAGAATGTTTGTTTCCAAGGGAGGTTCAGGCAATTGAAGGGGTTTGCCTGTTGAAGCAAACAATGTCTTGTCGAATCTTGGATACGGCAGCGGATTTAGAGAGACAGCTCAGGAAAAAGGCGGAGAGCTTTGTTGCATTTTCGCTAGTGCTTGACGAAAGCACCGACATATCGGACTGTGCTCAGCTTGCAGTTTTTGTGCGTGGTGTCGACATGGAGGTGCAAGTAACTGAAGAACTCTTGGCTGTGGTACCATTCGATTACACCGCAACAGGACGTGACATTTTTGAAGCTGTTTGTGAATCAGTGGACAATATGAATTTGCCGTGGGATAAGCTCCATTCTGTAGCGACAGACAGTGCACCACAAATGATCAGGTGTCACCAAGGTTATGCTTCTCGTTTGAAAAATAAACTCAGGGACGAATTCAGGGAAGACATTTTGACTCTTCATTGTTTTATTCACCAAGAGGCACTGTGCGCTGAAACAGTAGAGCTAGGTGACGTAATGAAAAATGTCGTGAAGTGTGTGAATTTTGTGCGGCGTCACGATATGAATCATCGCCAATTCAAAGGATTCCTGAAAGATATGGAAGCGGAGTATGGGGATATACCTTACCACAGTACAGTTCGTTGGCTGAGTCGGGGAAAAGTTCTTGATGTTTTCTTTGCCATTCGTGAGGAAATAACCCTTTTTCTCGAAATGAAAGCAGAAGAAATGGTTGTCTGAAAGATATGAAATGGATATCAGAGCTGGTGTTCCTAGCTGACATAACTATGCATCTGAATAATTTAAATCTGTCATTGCAGGGCAAAGGGCAGCTAATTGTTGACATGCACGACCAGATCAAAGCGTTCATGGAAAAGTTACGTTTATTTGAGAGGCAGATGAGCAATGGACATTTAACGTTCTTCAATCGTCTTGCTTCTTTAAAACTACCTGTAGGTACTACTTTTGGCGATTACCAAGCAAAGTTCAGGTCATCACGTCGTTTGAAACACGATTCCGAGACCTCACTAGTTTCGAGATGGAAATCAAGGTGTTCAGCACTCCTTTTTCAGTTTCCCCCAATGACTTGTCATCGACACTTCAATTGGAGATTATTGATTTGCAAAATTCAACTGTGTTGAAAGACAGGTACTACAACGTGTTGGATTTGTCACGATGGTATCGTTCATTACAGCAAAAAACTTTTCCCAAGCTTCACAACAATCTTGCTCAGATCATGTGCATGTTTGAATCTACGTATTGTTGTGAGCAGCTTTTCTAAGCAATGAAAAGAGTAAAAAGTAAGGAACGACCTTTTCTTCAGGATGCAACAATGAAGGCCATCCTCCGCATTAAAGCTGCGAACACTTTGACGCCAGATATTTCCAATCTTGTAATGGAAAGAAAATGTCAAGCTACAGAGGCCCAATAAGTTCAGTATGCAATTTCGTGTAAAACAGTTGTTTCTTATTTAAAGCATGTCACCACGTCTTAGCAGCTAAGAGTATGAGGCTGTCGATCTTGTAAGACGCAGCTGGCACATCAAAACGCTTGCCTTGCTGCCTGCTTCAGCCAGCCGCGCCACGTGCCGTCGTGCCGGTCCACTGGAATGGCCACAGCAAGCGACACGGCTCCCTGGAGCAGGGAGCGCTCTGCGGCTCACAACAGAGCCGACGAGCTGGAACAGCCTGCACCAGACCATCTTACTACTAAATCTGAGAGGAGTGTGATGGGGAGTTTCCTTTGTAAGAAGTATCAGATGATGCCCTTCAGAGATTGCCTACTGGCTGTGTCACTTTTAATTTGTATTCGTATTGACAGCTTATCTTATCACATTTACTTAATTTTTTCAGGATTCATATCCATTTAAGTATGTTCTGAACGAAGCTCCAAAGAAGAGCAACAAAACAACAGAACCAAAGGAAAAGACCAAAGAAGAAGAATTTGAAGAAGCTGTGAGGGATGTCAAAACTGCTTGGCTGGCCAAGCTAGGTATGTACATTGCTTTGATCAGTTCTGTGTAAAATAAGCTACGTGATTGTTTGATGAGCTTTTTACCTTGATATATACACAAACAGTATCTGAACTCCTGAATAATTACTCATGTACTTTTCATTTAGGCAAAGTTTAGTTTGCTTATCCTATGAATTTAGAAATATCATTGAGCTTAATGGTTAATTCAAAATACGATCAAAGCATATGTCTCATTTTCATAACTTTGCTTCCAGCTCATAATCTACATATTCTCATTTGTTTTTCTGATTTACACTAGAGGATTTTTAAGAATCAGATATTTCTTTCCTTCTGAAAGTATCAGCAAATCTGGTCATGTAATTGCATTACAAAATGGATGTCTTCACTTCTGATTAGATAAATTAGAAACATAGCACTCATAGTTGACAGTTTGTCATGAAATTTAGGATTAGCTCTTTGATAATATGCTGTCATCAAACAGCTCTGAAATTTAGGCATTTCATCAATAGAATACTGCATTTGTCATGTAATATTACAGAGAAAGGTTTTGATTTTATTTTAAATTGTGGTTTACCTCCAGCAGTAAACACATCATACTCCAAAGTTCAAAATACCCTTTGGAACAGGTAACAATTCCATTGTTTCTTTTAAAAGTTCCATGAAAGTTATGTTCTATACATATGCAGTTACTGTAACCACATGGCCATAGAAGAAAGATTCTTTCATTGCAGAGGCATGTTCGATGTACATCTACATCCATACTCTGCAAATCACAATGAAGTGCATGTACCAGTTATTAGGGCTTCTTCTCATTCCAGTCATATATGGGGCACGAGAAGAATAACCGTTTAAATAGCTGTGTGAGCACTGTAATTAATCTGATCTTGTCCTCACAATCTCTACAGGAACAACATATAATAGGATTTTCTATGTTCCTACAGTCATCAAGTAAAACTGGTTTTCCAAAATTTGTAAGCAGGCCTTCTCAGAACAGTTTATCTGTCTTAAAGAGTCTGTAGTACAGTTTCTTCAGCATCTCTGTGACACATGCCCATGGGTCAAACAAACCTGTGACCATTCCTGCCTGTCCTCTGTATCTGTTCAGTAACCCTTGTTAGTCTTATGTGGTACAGTTTCCACACACTTCAGCAGTATTGTCGGACGTCTCGTACGAATGATTTTTAAGCAGTCTCCTTTGTAGATAGATTATGTTTATCTAATATTTTACATACAACTATGTGACTGTTCCATTTCATACCCCTAAAAACTGTTGCACCCATGTATTTGTATGAATTGACAGATTACAAACTCTGGTACTGTAGTCATAGAGGACTATGTTTTTAAATGCACAATTTTACTTTTTTTCACATTTAAAGCAAGTTGCCAATCTGTACAGCACTTGGACATATTATTAAGATCTGAGTGAATATTTGTGCAGCTTTTGTGAGACAGTATTTCATTATAGATAATGTCATCATCTTTGAAAAGTCTGAAGTTACTATTAATATTGTCCACAATGTCATTAATGTGCAACAAAATAGCAAGAGTCTGAACACACATCCATGGAATAAACAAAGAGTTACTTCTATGTCTGTCGAAGACTCTCCATCCAAGGTAACAAGCTGCGTCCATCCTACCAAATAATGTTCAGTGCAGCCACAAACATCGCTTCATACACCATGTGAGCTTGCTTTTGATAATAAGCGTAGATGTGTTACTGACTCAAATGCTCTTTTGGAAATTGAGAAATACTGCTTTACCAGCATTGCACTATACAAGTTTGAAAATGTCTATCACTGTTAAGTCTGTTTCAATGAAATGAGGACCAGTAATTATGTGTTTATGAGGTTGCTTTCAACGTAACAATTATAAATTACTGATTGAGGGTTATCAGAATAATTTATGCTCTCAACCAGAGAACAGAACATTACTTTATGCAACAAACACAGCATTCTGTTATAAAAAATATAATTTGGACATTGAAACTAATCCTGTAGTATCCCCCCCCCCCCCCCCCCACACACACACACACACACACACACACACACACACACACCGCCATGCGGGTCAGGGGGTTACAATAGGCCCAGGGTATTCCTGCCTGTTATAAGAGGCAACTAAAATGAGTCTCATATGTTTTGGCCTTTATGTGGTGGTCCCCTGTAGGGTTTGACCTCCATTTTTCAAAATTTTCCCGAAGAGCGAGCCAATTGGGGAAAGGCGCCTTACGTGGTGCATACTGTCCATCATGTGCTGAGACCTCCCACATCCTTCATTGACGTGGATCTGCACTTCTGCTCATTCTCCAGCTGTTGGGCGAGGTCACCCTCTTGGGTGTGTTTTCCTCCATCCTCTGTCCAGTATCGCTTTTTGCGTTGTAAACAATAATGGACTTCTTAGCTCGTTTGTGCCTGATATCCAGCACGGTAGCCAGTTCATGGTGGTGAGGCTGCCATGTACCCTGTTGATTTTAGCCCCCTGACCACACAGAGATCACTCTGCTGATGCCTGTACCGTTAACTCCCCAAGGAGTTGATGCCCTTCACCCTGGGGCATCGGGACTCCCGGCAATGGCCATCCTGCCAGGTGGCCTTTGCTGCGGCTGGGTAGCACCTGTGGGGAGGTCCCCTGGTCGAAGTGGGTGGTATGGCGGATGACATGCCATGAAGTGTAGTACGTCATCCCTTCCCCCTCGGCCACACCTTGGGAGGAATGCCAGGCTAAGGATGACAGCAACACTTATTTACCCCAGTACCTCATATGTACGAGATTTGATGGGGAATCTTTCTTGTCAATGAAACCTCAATTTTTTGTGGAGCATTTAGAGGACAAGTTTGGGGTGGTAGAGGGCTTGTCCAAAATTCAGTCAGGGTCAGTCTTGATCAAAACAGCATCCTCTGCCCAGTAACAGGCATTACTCGCCTGTGACAAGCTGGGGGATGTTCCTGTTTCCGATATGTCCCATAAGAGCTTAAATATGGTCCAGGGTATCATATTTCACAGGGACCTTTATTTGCAGTGTGGCGAAGAGCTGCACGCAAATTTAGAGCAGCGAAGTGTCCATTTCATCCAGTGCATCCTCCAGGGACCGAGGGATAAACAGGTTGCCACCGGTGCCTTCATCTTGGCCTCCGAGGGTGACACATTACCCTTGAAGCTCAGGTCGATGATCTACTGCTGTGGCGTAAAGCCATATATTCCTCCCCCAATGTGGTGCTTTAAGTGCTGGATGTTCAGCCATATGTCTTCCCACTGTACTTCCAGCATCACATGTCGGGATTCTGGACATCCATCACATCCCAATACTCCTTGTGCCTCACCTCCCATCTCAACTGCAAAGAGCGTCATTCACCTTGCTCGCCAGACTGCAGGATTCTCCAGAAATAAAGAAAAATAATGGAATAAAAGACCCTGGATCGACTGGCCTACACTCAGACTAATAAAAAATATGAGAAGCTACATCCTGTACATATGATGTCAACCTACGCCACCACCACGACAATGGTTCTACCATCTTCCGTTCCAATGCGTACTGTTGGCTGTTAGCAATCAGACTCCACCTGCCCCATTGATGGTGGGGGCACTTCCGTCCCTGTTGCTCCTGCACAACCTACTTCAGGAGGAACAACCCCCCTAACTGTCAGCGACGTCAGTCACCACTTAGCCGGAGAAGTGTAAGTCTCCTTCGGCTCCTCTCGCCAGGAAGGGATCCCTTGGGTCTCTCCCTTCCCAGGTTCCTACCAGTGATTGGAGCAACCATAGGTAGCTGGTTGTAGGGCTTCACGGTCCTCCTCAGTCCCTGAGACTGAATCAGTGAAGCCCTCCAAGCCGGACAAACCTAAGGAGCAGTGAGAGAAACCTTAAGAGAAAAAGACCCCCAAGAACCAAGGCACTGCGGTGGCACCCACACCATCACTACCTACAAGCTCTGTGTCTGAGGATGAGGTGGAGATTCTGGTGTCCGCTGAGGACCTAGACCTCGCTGGGCCATCAGACATAATGGATGTCGATCGCACAGGTACTCTTGTGGTCGCAGCAGGGGACCCTGAGGCATAGATTGCCTCATTGAGTGTTTCATGCCTTCCCAGTCTCGTGATCACATAATCCTCCAGTGGAATTGCAGCAGTTTTTTCCACCAACTGGCTGAGCTACGGCAACTGTTAAGCTTTATGCCTGCTTTCTGCATTGCCCTTCAGGAAACCTGGTTCCCAGCTATGCAGACCCGTGCCCTCCGTAGCTATAAGGTATATTACAGGAACCGTAGCGACTGTAATAGTGTGTCAGGTGGAGTTTGTGTTTATGTCCTAAATTCAGTCTGTAGTGAAACTGTGCCACTTCAAATCCCTCTTGAAGCTGTGGCTGTCAGAATAAGGACGACACAGGAAATAACTGTCTGCAATGTATATCTTCCTCCAGATGGTGCAGTGCCCCTGAATGTATTGGCAGCATTGATTGATGAGCTCCCTAAATCTTTGCTACTTTTGGGAAATTGTAACACGCATAGCCCATTGTGGGGTGGCACCATGCTTACTGGCTGAGGTAGGGAGGTCGAAAATTTACTGTCTCAGTTCAACCTTTGCCTCTTAAATACAGGTGCCCCCACACATTTCAGTGTGGCACATGGCACATATTTGGCCATTGATCTCTTGGTTTGCAGTCCTGGCCCTCTCCCATCTATCCACTGGAGAGCAACTGATGACCTGTGTGATAGTGACCACTTCCCCATCTTCCTGACACTCCCTGGCATCATGCCCGCGGACGCCTACCCAGATGTGCTTTAAACAAGTTAGACAGAGAAGCCTTCACCTTTGCTGTCACCGCTGAATCTCCCCCACATGGTGCCATCGATGTTGTCGTTGAGCAGGTCACTACAACGATCATTTCTACAGCGGAAAATGCGATCCCTTGTTCTTTATGGTACCCTCGGCAAAAGACAGTCCCTTGATGGTCGCTGGAAGTCGCTGAGGCAGTTAGAGATTGTTGGTTCCTCCCATAGTTCCCCCTTCACATTCAGGAGAATGGCATTCCGCAGGGCTCCATAATGGTTGTCTCTCTGTTTTTAGTGGCTATTAATGGTCTAGCAGGAGCTGTAGGGCTGTTGGTCTCACCTTCTCTGTATGTGGATGACTTCTGCATTTCGTACTGCTCCTCCAGTACTGGTGTTGCTAAACGGTGCCTACAGGGACCCGTTCACAAGGTGCAGTCATGGGCTCTAGCCCATGGCTTCCAGTTTTCAGCCGCAAAGTCATGTGTCGTGCATTTCTGTGAGTGCCGCACTGCTCAACCAGAACTTTACCTTAGTGATGATCCACTCACTGTAGTGGAGGCATATCGATTCTTGGGACTGGTTTTTGACACCGGATTGACTTGGCTATCTCACCTTCATCAGCTTAAGTGGAAGTGCTGGCAGTACCTCAATGCCCTCCACTGCCTGAGCACTACCAGCTGGGGTGCAGATCTGTCTACGCTGCTGCAGCTCTACAGACCCCTTGTTCAATCCTGCCTTGACTATGGGAGTGTGGTTTATGGTTTGGCGGCACTCTCAGCATTGTGTTTACTCCACCCAGTGCACCATGGTGGTGTTCAACTAGTGATGGGAGCTTTTAGAATGAGTCCGGTGACCAGTGTCCTGGTGGAGGCCAGAGTCCCTCCATTGAAGGTTAGGTGGCACAACTGCTCTCCAGTTACATTGCACATATTCGTAGTTCTCCTGCGCATCCAAATTATCATCTCCTTTTCCCAACCACAGCAGTTCATCTCCCGCATCAGCGGCCCAAGTCATGGCTTACAATTGCGTTTAACCTCTGGTCCCTTCCGCCTGAACTGGAATCTTTCCCGTTACCATCTCTCCTCAAGATCCATTCATGTACACCTCCATGGTGTACACCCAAGCCACAGATGTTTCTGGACCTTTCGCATGGCCCTAAGGACACCATTAACCCTGCGGCTCTCCGCTATCACTTCCTCTCGATTCTCGACATGTACTTGGGCCACAAAGTATTCTACACAGACGGCTCGATGGCTGATGGTCACGTAGGCTTTGCGGACACATTCATGGAGGACATATTGAACAGCACTCCTTGCCAGATGGCTGCAGTGTTTCCACTGCAGAGCTGGTGGCCATCTCGTGCTCTTGAGCACATCCGTACATGCCCTGGAGAGTCATTTCTCCTGTGTACCGACTCCTTGAGCAGCCTACAAGCTATCGACCAGTGCTACCCTCAGCATCCTTTGGTAGCGCCCATTCAGCAGTCCATCTGTGCCCTGGAACGGTCCCGTCATTAAGTGGTCTTTGTGTGAATTGCAGGACACGTCAGAATCCCAGGCAATGAAGTTGTCGACAGGCTGGCCAAATAGGCTATGCTGAAACCGCTTCTGGAGATGGGCATCTCTGAACCTGATCTGCGTTCTGTCTTATGCCGCAGGGTTTTTCGTCTTTGGGAGACGGAATGGCATAACAGTAGGCACAACAAACTACATGTAATTAAAGAGACTACGAATGTGTGGAAGTCTTCCATGTGGTCCACTTGCAGGGAATCAGTGGTCCTCTGCCGGCTCCGCATTGGCCATATGTGGGTAACGCATGGTTACCTCCTCCATTGCAAGGACCCACCTCGGTGTCGCTTTGACTCACTAATGGTGGTTGTCCACCTCTTGCTGGACTGCCCACTTTTAGCCGCTCTGCGGGAAACTTTTAACTTTCCCAGCACCCTACCTTTGTTGTTGGGTGACAATACCTTAACAGCAGCTTTAGTTTTATGTTTTATTCGTGAGGGTGGGCTTTATCATTTGATCTAAGTTTTAGCGCATGTCCTTTGTCCCTCTGTGTCCTCCACTTTAGTGCTTTTAGGTTGGAGGTTTTAATGTGTTGCACAGTGGCTGGCTTCTCCTTTTTATACTCGTGGTCAGGCAGCCATGGTAATCTGCTCTCTTGTTTTGATCTCTACTACATGTTTCTTGCGTCTCTCTGTGGTTTTCTTGTCTGATTTTGTCAATTTTAGTGTTTGTTGGCCTTCTGTCATTCAGGTGGTTTTCTTCTTTCTTCCAGCTGTGTTTTGTATGTCTTGATTATTTTACTCTCACACTTGTGGAATTATTTTAATCGGCAGTAGCAGTCTGGTCCTTGACTTGTAAATATTGCTCTTTCTGTTAATCTCTCATTCCCAGCTGCAGTGTCATGAATTGCACAGTGTACACAGCACCCAATGTTGCCTAGTTCAAAATTAGATCATAAATACAGTTACTCCACATTTGTTTGTATATAGTAATCTTTTTTTCATTAATCATGTCTGTCAGCTCCATTATTTTACTTACACTGAACACTGACTACTCTAAATGATGTAGCCGAAAGGTGCACATTTGCGTTTTACAGCTTTTTACTTGTACTGTTGACACCCCCCCCCCCCCCCCCCCCGCCCTCCCTCCCCAAAATATTACACATTTAATATGGAACATGCACTATCATTTAACTTTCAATAAGCCACGTAAACAGTTTGCTGGCGAATACACACATACTGCTACAATAGTTTACTGTTGTACATCTACAAGTAGTAAAAACCTATCCACAAAGTTCACAGATTTTGAAGAATAAAAAGGTACCTATGGAGCAGACACTGTTATTGATTTTATACACGGCCTACTTGTGTAATACATATTCCACCGTTAAGTTGAAGCATTGTTGTTGTTGTTCTAGCCAACACAGGTTTCTCGTCTGAAACTCAGACGTGAACTGACTGTCTCAGGACCAAAAATCAGGCCCTTACACATCCTCACAAAAATAAGTGCTGAAACTACACATGGCTGAAAGTTAAATTTACAGACATTACTATTAAAACTTAATTCATTAAATTAACTGACTACATTGAAAAATTGGTTCTTTTTTAACCGTTTCTTCTACTGCAAGGGTTAGGCCGAATTATTTGTTTAAATGATGAAATTAACACACACACACACACACACACACACACACACAGTACTCTTTTGATGAAACTGGAAATTATTTTGGAATTAATTAAGAGCTGGCTATGTTAACATGTTTTCGAATAGAGTCAAATAAATACTTTAAGAATAGTATTAGTTGTTCCTCCAAATGTTTATCATTAGTACAGAATTTATATTTGTTTATATGTCAACAGTAGAATTTAAGTTACGAATCAATTACTGATTTCACCCTATAACAAAAGATACTAACTAGGCATAGTTGAAACAGATTAGAAAATCAGTTACATACCTAAAACTAAGCACAAAACTGAGGGCCAACCTTTCTCTTTTGCGAAAATGCAGATTATACTCACCTATGATAATGGTAATTAGTTAAAAGTAAAAAAACAAATGGAGGAGGCAGACGGCAAAACGAGGGGAAGTAAAAATATCCCAGCTTGCTTCATCACAAGTTACATAAAAGTTTTCTGGATACGGTATCGCATTGTATTGTAAATAGCTGTCACTGATGAAACCAGTGTTTTGGCTGCAGTTACAGTGGCCACCTTCTGGGTCTATTCGGTCTCTGGAGAGGTACACTGTTTTCTTTCAGTTCATCTAATTATCACAAGAACCAATATAAGTCAAGAGCAGAGAAAGTGACTGTGCAAAGTGAATAGTTCACATCAGTTTTTTGTACAGCTGAAGTACAACATTATTGGCATACATGTACATTGTTTTTACATTTAATTTTACTGATTACCTGACTGACCGGTGGGCATAAAAATTTCTTGTATTTGCTTCTAGTATTTGCTTCTAGTTGGCATTATTGCAAGATCAGTTGAAAAGATAGAATTTTTTGTTGAAAATAATCCAGTTTTCTGTAGCAGTTATTACTTTCCTGTGCAGACCCTGGAGACAAAGCAAACAGCTTGTATGAAGAATTGAAATCGTCATACCCGGATCATCTACCTGTGTACACAGCAATGCTCCAAGCACTGGACCCAGCAGAAAACAAAAAACAGCTGCCAAGTCTGGAATCCATAGAACAAACAGAGGAAGTTTCCAGATTAGCACATAAGGTTCTTGAGATATCTGATATCATCATTAGTAAAATTGATGACATTCAATTGCTTGCTTATTTTGGCGCAAAGAATGATAACCGTCCAGATGCAGCAAAAGTTAAAACGTAAGTACAATTCTGATAATGGTCTTCACTATCATTGATATGCAAAATGAAATTCTGATTGGCCGTAGTTGGTAACATACCATTTCAGTATTATACAGGACCACTAGAATCAGATACATACATCATTACTTCCATTTTCTTACAGTAAGAAATTTTTTATAAGTTTGTGGCTTATGCAGAAGTTTCTGAGTAAGTAGTAACTAGAAGTACTATTATGATTGAGACTGGAGAGGAGAATCTCGTTGGAAACCACTGAGGCCACATCAGCTAAAGTATGGCCTATGGCTTCTGGAATCTTTTGTTGGTATAAACAGAAGGGTAGGGAGTAGGTCTAAATATCAATACACTGAAGAAAATTAAGAAGTCAAACCAAAATTTGTGTTTTAAGCAGCACTTGGTGCACTGAAGTTGAAAATAAATTACATATGTACACTTTGTAAGGCTCATTGTTTTGAGAGTAAGTGTGCCATTTCATGTGTGTTAATGTTATACGTATATATATCGATAACTGAATTGAACTTAGTGACTTGGAGTGGATAAATGCAATGAGAATAAAATGACATTGGTGAAGTTATGTTCAGAAATGAACTTCTGGTGGTGTTATCAGATAGTGTAATGGTTAGGGCAAATGTTTGTGAAAAACAGGAAATCTGAGTTTGTATTACAGACGGGCACCAAGTTTTGTTAATCATCACACATTCATTGCGGACCTGTTCTGGAATGGAAAACTACCTACATTTGTTTGGAACTGATAAGGCATAAAGGTGACCATGACATCTTGAGTCTGGCCTCAAGTTGGGCTCACGGAAACAGAGGATGGTGACAAATGTTATCGGCTAATATTGCAAGATATTATCACAGGCTCTGAAACTGTCAGGAAATTATGAGAATTGTGTATGATTAAAAATGTGACTGCACTGACACTTTCAATAAGAGTCCAAGACTTTCTGTTGTGCAAAATTCAAGCTCCATCATATTTCTCTTCTAGTTTCATTATATTATTTACAACAGCTGTTATAAAATCAGTTCCATTTACATAGTGGTTACGTTACATGGGGCTTCTAATCAAGCCACTTTTGAAAATAGACAGATAACCATTTTCGAAAATAGACAGATTCCCACTTTTAGAAATATAAGATGCCAGACTGTAGAAATGTCTGGGTCAGTAAATGAGCATATCCATTTGTCAGAAGAGTGTGATTCAGAACTTCTCCCAGTATGTGACGACCCATGCTGAAACAAAATTTGTACACCCCTCCCCCCCCCCTCCCCCTCCCAGGAGCTCACATCACTTTTGTGACTATATGCTTGGCCACCATGGAGCCTTTACTGTCCTTTTTCCCCCCTCTGCCTTTTCATTGGATGGTCTTTTTGGTGCCGATAGTGAGTGCACTTGGTTTATAATTTTTGGTCAGTCCAGATGTGGAAAGGCTGCTCTGGGTGCCATGAAGACCACAGAGTGCAGCCAACAGCAGGCGGTGGCTCACGTCAGTACTAATGATGCATGTCACTTTAGACAGGAAGAGATTCACTCTGGTTCCAGACAGCTAGCTGAAGCAGTAAAGACCATCAGTCTTGCTTGTGAGATGAAGGTGGAGCTCACCACCTGTAGCATCTGCAACAAAACTGACTGTGGTACTTTGGTACAGACCCAAGTGGAGAGTCGGGATTGGAATCTCATACGGTTCAGCTACCATATAGGTTGCATATTACTTGATTTGTGCCATAGGATGATATGGACTTCTACTGCTGAAAATTTGGTATGCATGGGGTTTGCTAAACAGTTAGCTTTCACCTGCAGTCAACACCATATCGCTATCTTCTTCGATTTGCAAAAGGTCACCTCATCCTCATTACCCTACATGAATGGCGTGCCAGTGCCCGCTCCCAATTATTGTCCAGAATTTCTTGTCACACCATACTTCCCGATCAAGTTGTTGCTTCCCATAGTACTCCACATACACAAGGGAATGGGATCCTGTAGAGCTCTGCATTGAGGGTGCCCCTTTTTCTGGTAGTTATGAATCATCAAGCTGAAGCTATGTGGTCTGCAGTGTCATCTATTCTGTATGCTAATGATTTTTGTGTGGCTGCTGGTTTTCATGCATCATGTTCTTCTGTCGCTGTCATTTGATCCATCCACACCCAGAACTCTACCTTGACGACCAACTGCTCAATATGGTGGAGTCTTATCACTTTTTGGGACTGGTCTTTGATGTCTGGTTGACATGGCTTCCCCATCTTTGCCAACTTACACGAACATGCTGGTTGCACCTTAATACTCTTCACTGCCTCCGTAACCCCAGCTGGAGCACAGACTGCTCCACACTTTTGTGGTTTTACAAAGCTCTGATCCTGTTCCATCTCGGTTATGGGAGTCTTCAAGCATTGCAAATGCTGCATCCAATGCACCATTGTGGGGTCTGACTTGTGGCGGATGCCTTTTGTGTCAGCCCTGCAAACAGCCTACTCATGGAGGCTGGGTCCCTCCACTACACACTGGGCACTAACAACTGCTGTCCAATTATGTAATATATGTTTGCTGCTCCCTGAGCATCCGAATTATAATGCCCTTTCTCCAGGAAGGGAGACCCACATCCCACAGCAGCAGCCTGGGAGAGGAGTCATGATTGCAGTTTGCATACAGTCTCTCTGTTGTGAACACACACCCCTCCAAAGAGTGCGCGCGCACACTCACTCTCTCTCTCTCTCTCTCTCTCTCTCTCTCTCTCTCTCTCTGTGTGTGTGTGTGTGTGTGTGTGTGTGTGTGTGTGTGTCACCTCTTGTCAGTGAACAATCGCACATGCCCACATAGTGTGTACCTTGTGCTCGGATCTGTCTCAACCTATCCTTTGGGCTGAAAGACTCTGATGATGCCTTGATTTTTTGCCTACTATTCTTGACTATCCTTGATGCATCTTCAGGTTCAAAACTGGTAGACTTTGATGGCTCTAAAGTTGACGAACGAACTGGTTTTGCCTACAAACATGCAAGATACAGTGAACTTCCCTTTCTGCTGGACAGATGCAGTGTGTTCACTGCAGAATTGGTGGCTATCGCTTGAGCCCTTTGTCATATTTGTTCTTGCACCAACAAGACATTTTAATCAGCAGTGGTTCCCTGAGTAGTCTTCAGGTTATTGACCAGTGCTATCCTCAACATCCACTGTGTGTGACTGTCCAGAATCTCTTTTCTGACCCCCATCATGCTGGATGGTCAGTCTTCTTTTTTTGGACCGCAGCTTGAAACGTAATAAACTGATGGACCAGTGACCTCATAGTTTGGTCTCTTTAACCCAGCCAATCGATCCATCCATTGCAATGTTTCCTAGGTACCTCCATGACAGTTTTGCTGAGTAATGCAATACATTAGCTGGACGGTAGCTTTCTACCCCCTTCGCCCGGCATCTCCCTTCAAATTAGTGTCCATCTGTACCATGTATCCCTTTTATCACTGACTTTCTTTCGTAAACTAGAAACTTTTTACATTCAGGAAACAACTTCATACAATATTCTTTGTCTGCTTGACAAGTGTACCTCAAGTAGATTAGCCATGATCATAGTCACAGTTCATAGCTGGCCCTGATAACTCGAACTACTTTTGTTCTATGACTTTTTCTTGCATTGGCATCGCCGCGGTCTTCCATAGAGGCCAGCAAACTCAGAGGTGGGAGTCCACGTCACAGGAAAAACATAAAGAACAGTATGTGTGGCCAAACGCGAGCCGCCGCCAGCATCGCTACACACAATAGCAGTACCGTCTCCATTGCTTTTCAGTTAACGTGCACATACAAAGAAAATCCATGGTCGGCACACTTGCCCAACTTCCAAATTGCATTAAATAATCAAATTTTATTTAGCAGTCCATGATTATCATTCGTCAATCCTAAGTACATTGTGCAACACTATTTTAACCAAGTAGTATGTCAACTGTACCACCCATCTATCCGTCCAAAAATTGTAGTGGACCTCTTATGACTGAAATGTTTAGTTATCATATCCTTCTTTCAAGTGGCAGTGGCTAAATTTCAGTAAGCTACATCGTGCAGTCTGTACAAAACCATCACACTTTTAGTAGGAGACAGAGTGTTGAAATACAGGGTGATTATAATTAAAGTTAAACTTTCAAACCACTGTAGAAATAACACCACTGGTCAGAATGATGTCAAATTGCAACAAAATATTATCGGAGAAGATGGAAAATGTATAGCAGAAGAAAAATAAATAGTTACAAAATGTAGCAATAGATGGCGCTGTAAGCATTATAATTTAATAGTGATCAACTACAAATGACAAATGAATCATACAACAATGCCTAAGGTGTACGTTTGACATTAAACAAACTGTACTACTCAGTGTGCATGGGTGTACAGGTGTGATACTGTTATTTACATAAGCCCATCCATCACAGCAAGGTCATATGGGAAAAATCAGTTTTTAATTGTCCTGAGGCCAAACACCACATAAAAAGCATTATTCAAAATCAAATCAGATTATTAATTTCCATGGGACTGGCGCAAAACGTGTTCAGTACGCTGTCCACCATTTTCTGCAACAAGTTGAAATCGAGAAACAGCACATTCCACAACTGATCGAAGTGTTTCCGGGTTCACGTTCAGAATGTGTTGCGCAATGCGTGCCTTCAATGCAGCAAAGTGTGCAATGGGAACACTGAACACAACATCTTTCAGACAGCCTCACAGCCAGAAGTCACGTGGATTAAGATCAGGTGGTCGGGCCAGCCAGGCTGTAGGGAAATGGCAGCTGATAATTCTAGCGTTTCCGAAATGGTGCTTCAGCAGATGCTTAACTGGATTTGCAATATGCGGTGGTGTTCCATCTTGCATAAAAATGATCTCATCCATGCTATTCGAGAGCTGGGATGACTTGATTGCGCAAAATACACTCGTAGCACTTACTAGTGAATGTACAATGTAACAGGACCGGAAGCACCAGTCTCTTCGAAAAAATATGGCCGTATGATAAATGATTCTGTAAACCTGCAACACACAGTGAACTTTTCAGGATGAAGTGGCATTGGTTGATTTGTGTGTGGATTTTCCATTGACAATTGTGTATTGACATATCCTGTCAGATGGAAGTGGGATTCATCTGCCCACAAAATCTTCAATGGCCAATCATTGTCCACTTCCATTCAAGCAAGAAATTCTAAAGCAAAGGTTTCTTGCTGGCAGGTCAACAGGAAGCAACTCGTGCACATGGGTAATTTTGAGTGGATAGCAAAGGAGGATGATTTGTAGGATTTTACACACCGTGCTGACGGGTATGTCCAATGTTCAGGCAATTCTCCATGCATTACATGTTTGCACACCACCACTTGCCGCCTCCTGCATTGCTGTGGCCACTGCTTCCACTGACGTCGAATCAATTTGTTTCCTCCCTCTACCAGGTTACACAACAAAAGAACCTGTCTTTTCAAATTTCTGAATCATTTTCTCCAGACCCACGGCAGTCATGAGACCATCACCTTTTTTCCAAACCCTTCAGTGTCCAGAACTTCTGCAGAGCACTGTGTGCAGTCATCATTCTTGTAATACAGCTTTACAGGCATAGCACGATCCTGCATTGAGACAGTCATGGCGAATGTCGCAGTTGTGAAAGGAGGAAAAGCCATGTAGCCGGCATGTTTATACCAACTTCAGTGGGTCTTGTGCATGACAGGTGTTTTCATTTACGTATTCTGACACATACAGCACCATCTAGTGATCAATTTTCACACTATTTTTTTGTGTCTGCCATACGTTTTCCCCCTTCTCTTATAATAATTCATTGCAATTTGATGCCATTTTGACCAGTGGTGTTATTTCTATAACATTTTGAAAGTTTAACTGTCTATTTATGTGGGCTTGTTGCTGTAGGAGATAGGCACTATAATATTCATAGTCATGTGAAAATCACGTGAAGTATTGAACCACATCCCTGCCATGCATAAGGAGGTAACCTTTTGTTTATACTAAAAGTGAACAAAGCGTAATCGTAATATTCTTATTTTGTGCAGTTACTTCAAAGTAAGTACAATGTTTAAAATAATCTCCTTCTAATCATAACCTCTGTTGAATAAATTCATATAGTGTGCCTCAGAATCAAGACTGAAAGTCTTTCCCTGAACTGATATTTTGTCTAATGAAAGCACTTTCTTCTAATAGTCATGTTTGGTCGAATTTATGAGCTGCTGTTTAGTCAAGAACTGTATTGGTATTCACAAAAAAAGATTGCAGTAACTGTTAGTGCAGGAGATTTGTCATTGGAGTCTGAGTTTGTAATGTTTCAGTGCAATGGAGCGCCAGAAGCAAGCACTAATTGAAAGCTTGTACCGCCGAGGTGTTGCTTATTGCCGCCTGTATCGAATTTTGGAGCATGGTAGCAAGAACAAAGAGGAATGTAAGGAAGAACTGAGTAAACTTATAAATAATGTGGACGAGGCATGGCATTCCCTTCTTAAGTTTACTGACGCAACAGACAGTAAAGTAAGTGTGTTTGCTAACAGTTTAATTTGAGTATTTTAAAGTAAATTTGTAGATGAAGTAGAATCTTGGCCATTTTTGAGATAGATCAAACAACTTACCAACAGTTTTTCACAATCGCTGATAGCTCATTTCACACCATAAAATAATTTTGTTCAGGTTAATTACTAATGGAAAAATTTAGAACTTAATTAGATGGTCTCTTTTTCAGGTAATTTACTTTTCAATGTGGCATTCTTTTGTCCACCAACACTATGGAAGAGTTATGAAGTTGTTACTAAAATTGACTGAAGAGAAGCCAACTCGTGAACTGGATGAACGTATAGTGGATTTTGCCCGGATTCTTGGCTGGGATCATGTAGTGCAACTCCTGCAGTCATCACTGCCAGTACGGCACCCACCTTCATACCGTCCATTCTGATGACTTGGCATTTGTAGCTGTGCAACTCTGGTTAACCTCAAAGCTGACTAGAAATAATTTTGAAATTTTTATCTAATCAGTGCATCTCTTCACATGGTGTGGATTGTATTTAGTTAGGTGTCTCTTCTTCTGACAGCTAATCAGTACAAACTAAAACTCTTCTTGTCCAGATCGTTAATTTGAACTGGGCATGTGTGGTAGACTGCAACAAAAGTTATGCCAATTAAGAAGGGACAAAATGAACCTGTTACTCTGTTGTGAAAAGAGACTGTGATATTATGTTATTTTTCATATTCTTTTTAAATGCTTAACCATAAGTATTTCTTTTCCAAGACAATACAGTGTGGAAAATGCATACTGAATTTTTTTTTAAACAAATTGTTTCTTCTCATCCTACAAATGGACCTGTCATAAAATGATCCATGGTATTATTAATTTACAGTGCCTAAATTTGTTGCTTCTTATTAATCACTGAATAGTGGACACACTTTTTTTAGTCTCATTTTTTTGTGTGGTGCTACCATTGAATTACATATTAAGCCAGGAAAAGCAAGCAAATTCTTAAAGAAGAAACAAAGTCCATTAGTTTTATATATGGACTTTTATAGTAGTGGCAATCAATTTTTGTTGTATACTTTTTATTTTGACTAGAATTTGCTAATTATAAAGGTGAAATATTAATAAATCAATAGGTGAGAAATAAATATAACTGCTCTCATTAGTTGCAGATGTCGTAAAGAAAAGTTATTTTGTGTGTTCCTGACAATTTGTAGCCCTTGCAGAAACTGTATGGATAGTTTTGAGATATTACAAATAAGATTGAAAAAATTGATAGATCTGAGTTTCTGAAATGAAAACTTATATGTATATCTGATAATGTGCTATGACTTAGATGTGAATAATGAAAGTAGTAATGATAAAAAATAACCATTTAGTCCAGGTGTTGAGCCACTGATAGACACATAAACAGGAGTGACAATGTTGCTGCCTTTTGGATGAATCCAGGAGGACTTTAAGCCTAACCTAGACTTGAACACCAACCTTTTATGACCATAGGGGCCAACACACAACCCTTGATCCACAACTTTGGTTAGGTATTAGGTAAATAAAACACAGTAGTGCTTCTTAACTTATGTGCACTTCAGATTTCTGTGTGTGTGTGTGTGTGTGTGTGTGTGTGTGTGTGTGTGTGTGTGTGGGCATGCACACAGTTTTTATAGCAATTTGAGCACATGTTTGGTAGTTATATGAATTGTGTAGCTACTGTTCAAGACTAGAAAGTAGTTTTGTTAAGAGATGTTGCGGCTGTGTGGTTACATTCGTTCATTACCTGCATGTACCTGTGAAGTCATTGCAGCAGATCACCAGTAGGAAAGTCTAGCAGAAACCTACCATACTGCAACTCGCACCAGGCCACGTATAACGTAACTATTCTAAGAATCGGTAAAAGGTCTTGATTTTGAATGAAAGGTAGAAATACTGGCAAAGCTTGGGTATATTCTGAACTCTGAGAATGTACATATTCATTGCCAAGCCCATGCTAATATTAACACAGTAATGCACAGACCCTTTCATTCACGTTAGCAGGTTTATGGTATCGTATTTCCTGAAATCTGAACGGCTACCAAGCATGGATTGTTCTTAAATGAAAATGCTCGCCACACTAAAAGTTTATCGGTGTCTAATGCACTCAGGTTTTTAGTTGGCGAGCTGCTCGATATGCCATGCGGAATTACTGTCTTTTCTCATACACAAAAGTACTTAGAAAACCCTTACTTTCTAAAAAAAACACACACACAGGAATAAATATGCCTTCACTTTAAAACAATTTTGAAACATGTATTGCAACTAAAACCGGCAAATTATAACTTCCTTCGGAGCTCATACTACACACGACCGTACCATTGAAAGGCTGGGCCCTTACCACTTAGACTGTTGTAACATTCTATACCTCCAAGAGAAAATACGTGAAGAATACACCATTCTGATTGGTCAGTTTTCTTTAATAGCAATAGGAAGAACAATATTCTTGTGCATTAGTCCGCACTTTTCATGACTAACCAATCAGCAAATAAAACACTTTCGAACTGTACTTTTTCCCAAAATAAATATTTAACATTCTGATATTTTGTTTGTACTTTACATTATTAACTATTTGCAATTGCACTCCAATTAGCTTTCCTTGTACCATAAACTTGCTGAACATATTATGATACAAAATTCCCCATTGTCTGCATTCACACTGTCTTCAAACTTTCTCATACTAGTTCATACAGCGTTCATCAGTAGAACAATGATCTGCATATTTACTTTAGACCACATTCACACATCATTCACATTACAAAAATGTACAAAAATAAACAAACAAAAAAGACTTCAAGAAATAAACAGAACATTTCACAAAAACATTCTCTTGACCTGTTTCTTGAATGTGTCTGTGCACTACTGGACACTGGTGGTCAAAATTTTTAACTACATTACAGTTCTTTCTGCTTAGTCCTGTCCGCTAATGTACTCTACGAGATGAAAATTAGAACTACATACTCAACTGAACCTGCTTCAGACCCTCTGTCACTGTGCATGCACGAGTCATTCTCCCGATACACAGGCTCCAGATAGGAGCAATATAAGGTGCCACGCCTCAGTGTCCTGTAATTATTGGCTGCTATCAGATTCATATACATAATTCTTCACCACAGATAGTCCAAATTTCAATTTTTTACTCTGCCGCTTAGTGTCTGGAATGTCCCTTCAAACTTTTTCACGTCTACAAGGATTATTATCTGCTCTCAATACTTATGTCACCAATATCCTCATTAATACAACTTTAATAAAGCAAAGCTGTCATCAATCCAAAACACCACAATGCTTTACTAGGCCATGGTCCTGTTAAGAGATGGTATGCTGTTACCTTCCTCCAACTGGCCCACCAGTTATGGGCGAACTGCAGTTTAACATGGACTCCAAATCACAGTGCAACCCAGCATTTTTTGTGACAACGAACATTGCAAAAGGTGGAAAAATATAAGTGGCGGATAAAAATCCTACGAAAACCTAAAAAAAAAGTATACTGCAGTATTGTGAGAGTTTTAACTACTACTTCCTGTATTATTTACTTACTTAGTTAGTTGGCTGCATGTTCCATTGATCAATCGTACGGTACAGTAGCCATTATGATGTGGAGTGTGTCAAGTGCACAAGAAATGCACATATGAAACAAGATTTTTTAATATATATGTATATAAAATAGAGGGAAACCTTCCATGTGGGAAAAATATATCTAAAAACAAAGATGATGTAACATACCAAACGAAAGCATTGGTATGTTGATACACACACAAACACTTGCGTTGGTATGTTGATAGACACACAAACAAACATACACACAAAATTCTAGCTTTCGCAACCAAAGGTTGCTTCGTCAGGAAAGAGGGAAGGAGAGGGAAAGACGAAAGGATGTGGGTTTTAAGGGAGAGGGTAAGGAGTCATTCCAATCCTGGGAGCGGAAAGACTTACCTTAGGGGGAAAAAAGGACGGGTATACACACACACACACACACACACACACACACACACACACACAAGCAGACATATTCAAAGGCTCTTTGTCAAAGATTTAATGTCCTACACCCGTACTCTCTGCTGGAAATATCACTTTGCCACGATGTAAAATGATCCTAATCCTACTCCTAATGATCCAACTCCCCAAGACACTATCCAAATTGATCCCTGCCTGGAACAGTTCCGTCCTCCGTCACATCGGGACCCACCTCCTCTTCCTCAAAATCACCCTCTCCAAACCTTCCAGGAATTTCTGACTTCCAGCCTTGCCTCTCAATCCTTCTTAAAAAACTTTAATCCTACTCCCAACATCACCACTGCTGAAGCCCAGGCTATCCGTGATCTGAAGGCTGACCGATCCATTGTCATTCCTCCGGCGGACAAGGGTTCCACGACCGTGGTACTTGATCGTCGGGAGTATGTGGCTGAGGGACTGCACCAGCTTTCAGACAACACCACATACAAAGTTTGCCAAGGTAATCCCATTCCTGATGTCAAGGAATCCTCAGAACCTTAGGCCCCCTACAAAACCTTTCACCTGACTCCATCAACCTCCTGACCCCACCAACACCCCGCACCCCTACCTTCTACCTTCTTCCTAAAATTCACAAACCCTATCATCCTGGCCGCCCCATTGTAGCTGGTTACCAAGCACCCACAGAACGTATCTCTGCCTACATAGATCAACACCTTCAACCCATTACATGCAGTCTCCCATCCTTCATCAAAGACACCAACTACTTTCTCAAACGCCTGGAATCCGTACCCAGTCTGTTACCCCCGGAAACCATCCTTGTAACCATTGATGCCACTTCCTTATACACAAATATTCCGCACATCCAGGGCCTCGCTGCGATGGAGCACTTCCTTTCACGCCGATCACCTGCCACCCTACCTAAAACCTCTTTCATCATTACCTTAGCCAGCTTCATCCTGACCCACAACTTCTTCACTTTCGAAGGCCAGACATACCAACAATTAAAAGGGAACAGCCATGGGTACCAGGATGGCCCCCTCGTATGCCAACCTATTCATTGGTCGCTTAGAGGGAGCCTTCTTGGTTACCCAGGCCTGCCAACCCAAAGTTTGGTACAGATTTATTGATGACATCTTCATGATCTGTACTCACAGTGAAGAAGAACTCCAGAATTTCCTCTCCAACCTCAACTCCTTTGGTTCCATCAGGTTCACCTGGTCCTACTCCAAATCCCATGCCACTTTCCTTGACGTTGACCTCCACCTGTCCAATGGCCAGCTTCACACGTCCGTCCACATGAAACCCACCAACAAGCAACAGTACCTCCATTATGACAGCTGCCACCCATTCCACATCAAACGGTCCCTTCCGTACAGCCTAGGTCTTCGTGGCAAACGAATCTGCTCCAATCCGGAATCCCTGAACCATTACACCAACCACCTGAAAACAGCTTTCGCATCCCGCAACTACCCTCCCGACCTGGTACAGAAGCAAATAACCAGAGCCACTTCCTCATCCTCTCAAACCCAGAACCTGCCACAGAACCACCACAAAAGCACCCCACTTGTGACAGGATACTTTCCGGGACTGGATCAGACTCTGAATGTGGCTCTCCAGCAGGGATACGACTTCCTCAAATCCTGCCCTGAAATGAGATCCATCCTTCATGAAATCCTCCCCACTCCACCAAGAGTGTCTTTCCACCATCCACCTAACCTTCGTAACCTCTTAGTTCGTCCCTATGAAATCCCCAAACCATCTTCCCTACCCTCTGGCTCCTACCCTTGTAACCGCCCCCGGTGTAAAACCTGTCCCATGCACCCTCCCACCACCACCTACTCCAGTCCTGTAACCCAGAAGGTGTACATGATCAAAGGCAGAGCCACGTGTGAAAGCACCCACGTGATTTACCAACTGACCTGCCTACACTGTGAAGCTTTCTATGTGGGAATGACCAGCAACAAACTGTCCATTCGCATGAATGGACACAGGCAGACAGTGTTTGTTGGTAATGAGGATCACCCTGTGGCTAAACATGCCTTGGTGCACGGCCAGCACATCTTGGCACAGTGTTACACTGTCCGGGTTATCTGGATACTTCCCACTAACACCAACCTGTCAGAACTCCGGAGATGGGAACTTGCCCTTCAGTATATCCTCTCTTCTCGTTATCCGCCAGGCCTCAATCTCCGCTAATTTCACTTTGCTGCCTCTCATACCTCACCTGTCTTTCAACATCTTTGCCTCTGTACTTCCGCCTCGACTGACATCTCTGCCCAAACTCTTTGCCTTTACAAATGTCTGCTTGCCTCTGTGTATGTGTGTGTGTGTGTGTGTGTGTGTGTGTGTGTGTGTGTCCTTTTTTCCCCCTAAGATAAGTCTTTCCGCTCCCGGGATTGGAATGACTCCTTACCCTCTCCCTTGAAACCCACATCCTTTTGTCTTTCCCTCTCCTTCCCTCTTTCCTGATGAAGCAACCGTGGGTTGCGAAAGCTTGAAATTTTGTGTTTGTATGTTTTTTTATTGTGTCTATCTACCAGCACTTTCTCGTTTGGTAAGTCACAGAATCTTTGTTTTACAATGCAGACTTATGGATTAATATTTCTATTATTTACCCCATTCTCTTACATGGCACAAAATGCATATACTATATTGATAGATTTATTTATTCCTGTTCAAGAATTCATATGTGGTATAGGAGTAGTGGTCAAGGAGCTATGATTTCAATTTATTTTTGAAGCTATTGCTGCTATCCGTCAGACATTTTATTTCATCTGGTAATTTGTCGAAAATTTTTATAGCAGCATATCTTACCACTTTCTTTGTCAAAGATAGGTTGAGTAAAGGATAGTGTAAGTCTTTCTTTTTTCTGGTATTATAATCATGAATGTCACTGTTGTTTTTAAACTCATCCATGTTGTTGAGAACAAATTTCATAAGTGAGTAAATGTACTGTGAGGCTGTTGTAAGAATTCCCATCTTTTAGAAATATGCCTTTAAGATGTGCGACTATGAACCCCACACATTATTCCAATTGCTTTCTTTTGAGCAGTGAATACTTTTTGTCTAAATGTTGAGTTACTCCAAAGTATTATTCCGTATGACATCAGAGAGTGAAAGTATGCAAAGTATGTTAGCTTACTAATTTCTATATCATCAAAATTGACAATTATTCTGATTGCAAAGGTTGCTGAACCTAGTCACTTTAGAAGATCCAAAATATGAATTTTCCAATTCAGATTCTCATCTGTGTGTACACCCAAAAACTTAGTATGCTCTACCTTGTCTAATGACTTATGTTGATGTGTTATATTTATTGAAGGAACTGTCCTTTTTGCAGCAGAAAATTGGATGTACTGTGTTTTTTCAAAGTTTAGAGCAAGCCCATTTGTAGAAAACCAATTAATGAGTTTTCCAAATACCGTATTTGTATCATTTTCAATTGGAGTTTCTTTTACCGGATTTATAATGATGCTTGTATCATCATCAAACAGCATCAGTTCAGCTTCCTGTTTCAGATAGGAAGGGAGGTCATTCACATATATCAGGAACAGAAGGGGCCCATGAGTGAACCCTGTGGAACACCTAATGTAATTTCACCCCAGCTAGTTGAAGTGTCAAAGTTATTTAAATCACTTGACCCATATAAGGAAACCTTTTGCTTCCTGTTCTGTAGGTACGACTTAAACGACTCATATGCTATTCCATTTATACCATAGACCTGTAATTTCTGTAACATAATGTCATGGTTCACACAATCAAAGGCTTTGGACAAGTCACAGAAAATTGGTGACATTTTACTATTTAAAGACTCTCTTATGTGGACAGTGAAATTGTATATTGCTGTCACAGTGGAACAGCACTTTTGAAATCTGAACTGTGATTTACTAAGTATCCCATTACTGTTGAGATGGCTAACCACTCTCGAGTACATTACTTTCTCGAAGATTTTTGAAAATGCTGTAAGCAAGTATACTGGCTGATAATTATTGACATCTGTGGTGTCCCCCTTTTTGTGTCTGGGAAAATACCTCGAGTTAGTGATGCATTACATATGTGACTCAGAACATCAGCTGTAATTGCTCCACATTGTTTTGATATCTTATTAGGGATGTCATCTACTCCAACAGAACATTTATTTTTCAAAGATTTAATAATTTTAATTATTTCACAAGAGCTTGTTAGGTGAAACTTAATCTGACTAAATTATTTTCAAAACAAACCCTTCCATGTACGGCCTGGCTTTTTCTTTTGAACTGTTCTCACCAATTTTTTCTCATACACTTAAGAAATTGGTTGTTAAATATATTAGCTACTCATGTACTGTTAGTTAGGATGGTCTTGTTCTCCTTAATAGTAATACTATCTACCCCAGTGGGTAACAACATTCCATATTCCTTTTATTTTATTGCCAGAGTGGTTAATTTCTTCTCTAACATATATATTTCTTGATTTCCTCACTACTTTTCTCATTATGTTACGATGATTTTTATAATGTAAAACTACTTCTGGACCTTTACTAGTTCTTACTGTCTCGTAAAGTTTTCTTTCCCTTTCTGAAGGCCCTTTAATACCTGTAGTAATCCAAGGTTTCTTTGAAAAGTGTGCGGTGTTACATTTAGTAATTTTCTTTGGGAAACAATGTTCAAAAAGGGATATAAATTTATCAAGAAATCTGTTGTATTTATCTTTAATATTTGGCTCATTATGTACATCTCCCCAATTAACATTTCTTAAGCTTTCTTTGAAGTACTCTATAGATACCAGGTTAAGCGACCTTACACTTTTACTTAATGGTTTCAAAACTGTACACTGTGTTAGGTTTTGTAAGTTAATCAGTTGTGTTACATTAAAAGGAATGTTATTGTGATCGTTTCTCAGTTTTGGTTACTGATAATAACTTGATACCAGTGCCTATGAGTTTAATTTGCACACCACAGCACTGAAGATGATCACTGTATGATTGAAAATCAATTTTGTTATCAATAAACCATCAATATTACGGCCAATGCTGACCTTCCTTTTAATTTAACATATATGGTCGTTGCGCACACAGCACTCCATGGAGTCGCCAATCAGTAATCGGTTGTGCATCATGGTCTGACAGTCCATTTACCACAGGGAAACCATGTTTTTGTTTTACATCCTCTTTCTGTACAAATACTTTATCTATTAGTGTGCTACTGTCTTGAGCTATACGTGTAAGGAAATTGATCACTGATTCTAAGTTATATGTTGTTAAAAACACTTCTAGTTCACTTTTCCTCTCAGTATTATTTAGAAAGTTTACATTTAAATCACCACAGATTAATAACTACTTCTTTTTGTCTGACAGACAGCATAATAGGGAGTCAAACTTTTTTATGAATTGCTCCCAGTCTCCTAATGGGGACCTGTACACTGTTGCTAATATCAATACTAAATTATCTAGCTGAAGTTCGCATGTACAAACCTCAAAGTGCTGTTCAACACAAAATTTGCTTACTTCTACAGTTTTGCATTTATACCCTTGTTTTACGGAAATGGCAACTCATCCTTTATCCATCCTAGATCTAAAAGTGTAAGATGCTAAATTATACCCGCTTATACTGACACTATCCATGTCCACAGTTACATGGTGTTCAGACAGACAGAGTATATCAATGTCATTCTTATTTCTGAGATCACCTAAACACACTAATAGCTCATCTACTTTATTTTTTATTCCCCTGATATTTTGATGAAGTAAGTTGATACTGCCCTTAGCTTTACCCCTATTTACTGTACGTGAAGTTTCTTTTATTCTATTTATCTTGATTGTCATCTGTCTGAACTTTGGCTTTAACCTAATAAATCTGTCTGCCTGGCCCCATTAACCACATTGATCACCCCTTGTGTGACTGTGGACCTTCTCACAGTTTCCGCTAATAGAGAAGCTAACTTATTTTTCCCCATCCTATTCAGGTGCAGGCCATGTGTAATGTATCACCACCTGCCAATAGCATTTACTGGAACAACACTTATGTGAGATTTTGCTGGTGTCTATAGAGCATCCTGTTCAGCTCAGTGTTAACATGCCTTACAGCAGTGTTTACCCAGGGCTGATCATGGCACTTAAAGACCTCTGATGATATATATTTCAACAAAACAAAATCTGTTCTTTCTGTTGTCCGTAGGTTGTCAAATGATGATAGCAAGTGAACTTGACTTGATCCACAAAACGTTGCTAATCAAAGTTTATCCTCATTTGCAGTGAAATGCCACTTTATATTCTAATCTTAGGTCAACTGTTTTATGTAATTGGATCCGCATGTCAGGAAGGGAATGCTTACCACTCAACATCTCATTGTGGTGGGTGTCCTCTGAGAATAGACTCTGCAAATTTGCATCTCCATTTATGTGTACACTCTGCAAGTGTAATGAGCGTTACGGGGTATTTTATGCAGGTACAAACCAACCCCATTCTTGTAATTTTTTTTTCAGGCATTCTGTTGCATTTACCTAATTGAAAGAGAACTGGGTTTCATTGAACCACTAAAAAATTATGATGAAGTCTTTGAATTTTCTTACAACTGTACGATTCTGTGGTGGTTGTGGTGGTGGTGGTGGTGGTGGTGGT
Source organism: Schistocerca piceifrons (assembly GCF_021461385.2). Classification (NCBI taxonomy): domain Eukaryota; kingdom Metazoa; phylum Arthropoda; class Insecta; order Orthoptera; family Acrididae; genus Schistocerca; species Schistocerca piceifrons. The sequence continues at coordinate 878,557,807 of NC_060140.1, forward strand.
GGTGGTGGTGGTGGTGGCGGTGGTTGTTGTTGTGGTGTCGGTGTCGTCGTCGTCAGTCCAAAGACTGGTTTGATTCATCTTTCCATGATACTTTATCTTGTGCGAGCCTCTTCATCTCCGAATAACTACTGCAACCTGCATCCCTCTGAATATGCTAACTGTATTCATCTCTTGATCTCCCTCTGTGATTTTTAGCTCCAACGCTACCTTCCAGTACTAAACTGGTGATCCCTTGATGCCTCAGAATGTCCCCTACCAAATACCTTCTATTAGTCAGGTTGTACCTCAGATTTCTCTTCTCCCCAATTCTATTCAGTACTAGCTTCTAATTAGTTATCTGACCTATCCAGCTAATCTTCTTCTGTAGCACCACATTTCTATTCTCTTCTTGTCTAAACTATTTATCATCCATGTTTCGGTTCCATACATGGCTACACTCCACACAAATACTATATACACAGGTTTGCCTTTCCTTAACCTATCTTCTAAGATAAGTTGTAGGGTCAGTATTGTCTCGAGTGTTCCTGGAAATGTCTTACAATTTAAGATCTGATCCTTAAATCTCTAACAATTATGTAATCAATCTGAAACCCGGTGTCTCCAGGTCTCTTCCACGTATACAACCTTCTTTTATGATTCTGAAACAAAGCGTTAGTGATGGTTAAGTTGTGTTCTGTGCAAAATTCTACCAGGTGGGTTCCTCTTTCACTCCTTTCCCCAGTCCATATTCACCTACTATTTTTCCATCTCTTCTTTTTCTTACTATCGAATTCCGGTCTCCCATCACAATTAAATTTTAATCTCCCTTAACTATCTGAATAATGTCTCTTATCTCATCATAGATTTCTTCAGTCTCATCATCATCATCATCATCATCTGCGGAGCTAGGTGGCTTGTAAACTTTTACTGCTGTGGTAGGCATGGGCTTCGTGTCTGTCATGTCTGTGATAATGCGTTCACTGTGCTGTTCTAGTAGCTTACCTGTATTCCTATTTTCTTATTCATTTGTAAACCTGCTCCTGCATTAACCATATTTGATTTTGTAGAGAACGAAGGAGAAACCAAAAATTGCGTATTACCTTATGGAGGCAACGACAGGCATAGCAGTGCAGAATAGGACCTTACGTGTAAACTGTAAATACATCCATACACTAGAAAGGCACCAGAGGCCCATCTGTGTTCACATAGCGCATACATATGAATACAGCTCTGTCGTCAGGTGTGCAATGTGATAATGGCAACCAAAAGATTTGAGAAGCTTGATAAAAAACTATTTTTACAGAAGTCAGTCGTACAATACCACACTTATAAGTTTACTGTTCTCAAAACTGTAGAAAGAGTTAAAAAACAAATGAGAAAAAGACCTTACAAAATGTAAATTTTTTAGTGTTACAACGGACTTGTGGAAAAGCAATGCGAATGAAGGCATACTGCCATTTATTATAGATGAAATTTTAGTTTCGCCCTATTAAAAGTGACAAAAACTGCAGGTCATCACAACGCAGAATCTATGCACTTATAACTAAGATTTTAAAAAATGTTTCTTTCTTTAACTCATCTGTGCCATGCTGAGTTTAGTTTCATTCTTATGATCAGTGCATGTCAGTGTAAGTCAAGTCAGCATAACTTGTAAGGTATTTCTTGGCAGTTTCACACCTCCCATCCCCGGCCCCACTCACCCTCACCCTTCTTGTCAATAGAAATCTGAAGCCATCGTGTCATTTGTGTTGTGTTTACAGATACTGCCAACCAAATCATTGAATAATTTTCTTACAATAGGCTTAACATATTTTCTTGTTCATTACTACAAATAAGCAACACATTTGAACATAGATGTTTCTATAATGCACTTTCTCAAAACGTTGCTGCGTCTGCGCCCAAAGTTTTCACTTGAGAGTTTGTGCGATAGCAGACTAACAAGTGAGAAACAAACGCGAACCCAACACTGTGTGAACCAAAATTAATACAGCATAGCAAAATCAGCTGGCAGTGGTGTTACAATTATTGTGTAGCTGTCTTCCGAGTTTATAAACAACTTGCTTTTGTGGCAATTGATGCGGAAGAGGCGGCCGGGGTTGCCGTGCGGTTCTAGGTGCTACAGTCTGGAACCGCGTGACCGCTACGGTGGCAGGTTTGAATCCTGCCTCGGGCATAGATGTGTGTGATGTCCTTAGGTTAGTTAGGTTTAAGTAGTTCTAAGTTCTAGGGGACTGATGACCTTAGAAGTTAAGTCCCATAGTGCTCAGAGCCATTTGAACCATTGTTTTTAATGCGGAAGAGCTTCCATTGTTACAGCGAATCAGAATAGAATTAAAACTTATGGGGGTTATAAAACAGTGTCTATATTAATGCATATATTTATCAAAAACAACTACCCATAGCAAGTTGTAAATAATTGTAATGGAAAACTCTTAACTATTGTATAATGGAAGCTGTTGTATCGCCACGACAGTGAAGCCGACGAAATGTTATCTGTCAGGTTCTGTCAAGTGCAGACCTTGAGCGGCGGGGGTATATTATAGGAATATGTCAGTATGACGGGTGAAGGTGCCAGCACTGCTCTCTCTCGTTGCACCTTTCCTTATCCTTCATTAATACTGTATTGGGCCCTTTATACCGCTCTGTGCACTATGTTTATAGCATTTGTGAACTTAGAGAAAGCTTTTGATAATGTTGACTGGAATGCTCTTCTTCAGATTCTGAAGGTGTTTGGGATAAAATACAGATAGTGAAAGGCTATTTAATTTGTACAGAAACCAGATGGCAGTTATAAGAGTTGAGGGGCATGAAAGGGAAGCAGTGGTTCAGAAGAGAGTTAGACAGGGTTGTAGACTATCCCTGATGTTATGCAGTATGTACATTGCACAAGCAATAGAGAAAACCAAAAAGAAATTTGGAGTAAGAATGAAAGTTCAAGGAGAAGATATAAAAACTTTGAGATTTGCTGATGATATTGTAATTCTGTCAGAGGCAGCAAAGGATTTAGAAGAGCAGTTGAATGGAATGGACATTGTCTTTAAAGCAGGATATAAGATGAGCATCGACAAAAACAAAACAAGGGTAATGGAATGTAGTCTAATAAAATCAGGTGATGCTCAGAGAATTAGATTAGGGAATGAGACACTTAGAGTAGTAGATGAGTTTTGCTATTTGGGAAGCAAAATGACTGATGATGGTCAAAGTAGAGGAGACATAAAATGTAGACTGGCAATGGCAATAAATCTGTTTCTAAAGAAGAGAAATTCGTTAACATCGAGTATAGGTGTAAGGGTCAGCAAGTCCTTTCTGAAAGTATTTGTGTGGAGTGTAGCCATGTACGGAAGCAAAATATGGACAATAAAGAGTTTAGACAAAAAGAAAATATAAGCTTTTGAAATGTCATGCTAGAGAAGAAAATTAGATGGATAAATCGCGTAAGTAATGAGGAGGTACTGAGCAGAATTGGGGAGAAGAGAAATTTGTGGTACAACCCGACTAACAGAAGGGATCGTGTAGTAGGACACATTCTGAGGCATCAAAGGGTCACCATTTTAGTACTGCAGGGTAGTGTGGGAGCTAAAAATCATAGAGGGAGACCAAGAGATAAATACAGTTAGCAGATTCAGAGGGATTTAGGTTGCAGTAATTATTCAGAAATGAAGAGGATGGCACAGGATACAGTAGCATGGAGAGCTACATCAAACCAGTCTTTGGACTGAAGACCACAACAATATTCTTTTATGTGCCATTTGAGCATAAAGGTTTACATTCTCTCTCTACATAGCTTTTGATGGAGCATGTCCTGCAGTATTTATATTCCCATAATATATTCCTAGAAGCACTAGTATGGTTTTGTTTTTTGTTTTTGTTTTTTTTCCCTCAATTTGTCTGTAAATATTTGCATTTAATGCTGCTCTCACACTGTACAGCCAATGGCAGCACTGATTGGCACCTGTCATTACTTTTAGCCCAACATTTTGCTTCAGCCCCTTTCATTCATACATATGCACTATGTGAATACAGACGTACCTGTGGCACCTTTCTAATGTATGGTTGCATTTACATTTTGCACACAAGGTCTTGTTCTGCACTGCTAAGCTTGTGTTCGACTCCATGAGTTGATGTGCATCTTTCAGTTTCTCCTTCGTTCTCGACTCATGTCTGATCCTGGTGCTTTTATTTGTTAATTTTTAATGTTTTTTCTGTGTAGATTGCCTTTTATTACATTTTATTTGGTATCATCCCCTCTTTGCTGGATGCTTTATGGTAGAATAATTCATGGCTTTTTAACGCGAGTTACATTGTTTCTCTGTATAATTTTATTCAGACTGACTTACCTCTTATATTTCCATATAACAAGATGATGCCCAGTTCAGGTGAATCACGTCGTTCTTGAGTAAATAAAGAACATTGTGCAATCTAAGACTGTCCTTTTTAAGTTCTATTAATGTAGTTCTTCTTTAATGCTTAGTTGCTCCACCTTGGCCTTGAATATGGTTATGAAAAAATTTGTCTGCCCGTGCTTGATTATTGCTGTAAGGATATGTGATACTGTTACTCCTACATTTCTTGAAAAAATATGAGAGTATCTTTTGTATAGGAGAGAAGGAAACATAGTAGGTGAATATGGATTGCGGGGAAGAAATGAAAGAGGAAGCCGCCTTGTAGAATTTTGCACAGAGCATAACTTAATCATAGCTAACACTTGGTTCAAGAATCATGAAAGAAGGTTGTATACCTGGAAGAATCCTGGAGATACTAAAAGGTATCAGATAGATTACATAATGGTAAGACAGAGACATAGGAACCAGGTTTTAAATTGTAAGACATTTCCAGGGGCAGATGTGGATTCTGACCACAATATATTGGATATGAACTGCAGATTGAAACTGAAGAAACTGCAAAAAGGCGGGAATTTAAGGAGATGGGACCTGGATAAACTGAAAGAACCAGAGGTTGTACAGAGTTTCAGGGAAAGCATAAGGGAACAATTGACAGGAATGGGGGAAAGAAATACAGTAGAAGAAGAATGGGTAGCTCTGAGGGATGAAGTAGTGAAGGCAGCAGAGGATCAAGTAGGTAAAAAGACGAGGGCTAATAGAAATCCTTGGTTAACAGAAGAAATATTGAATTTAATTGATGAAAGGAGAAAATATAAAAATGCAGTAGATGAAGCAGGCAAAAAGGAATACAAATGGCTCAAAAACGAGATCAACAGGAAATGCAAAATGGCTAAGCAGGGATGGCTAGAGGACAAATGTAAGGATGTAGAGGCCTATCTCACTAGGGGTAAGATAGATACTGCCTACAGGAAAATTAAAGAGACCTTTGGACAGAAGAGAACCACATGTATGAATATCAAGAGCTCAGATGGCAACCAAGTTCTAAGCAAAGAAGGGAAAGCAGAAAGGTGGAAGGAGTATATAGAGGGTTTATACAAGGGCGATGTACTTGAGGACAATATTATGGAAATGGAAGAGGATGTAGATGAAGATGAAATGGGAGATAAGATACTGCGTGAAGAGTTTGACAGAGCACTGAAAGACCTGAGTCGAAACAAGGCCCCGGGAGTAGACAACATTCCATTAGAACTACTGATGGCCTTGGGAGAGCCAGTCATGACAAAACTCTACCATCTGGTGAGCAAGATGTATGAGACAGGCGAAATACCCTCAGACTTCAAGAATAATATAATAATTCCAATCCCAAAGAAAGCAGGTGTTGACAGATGTGAAAATTACCGAACTATCAGTTTAATAAGTCACAGCTGCAAAATACTAACGCGAATTCTTTACAGATGAATGGAAAAACTGGTAGAAGCCGACCTCGGGGAAGATCAGTTTGGATTCCGTAGAAATGTTGGAACACGTGAGGCAATACGAACCTTACGACTTATCTTAGAAGAAAGATTAAGAAAAGGCAAACCTACGTTTCTAGCATTTGTAGACTTAGAGAAAGCTTTTGACAACGTTAACTGGAATACTCTCTTTCAAATTCTAAAGGTGGCAGGGGTAAAATACAGGGAGCGAAACGCTATTTACAATTTGTACAGAAACCAGATGGCAGTTATAAGAGTCGAGGGACATGAAAGGGAAGCAGTGGTTGGGAAAGGAGTGAGACAGGGTTGTAGCCTCTCCCCGATGTTATTCAATCTGTATATTGAGCAAGCAGTAAAGGGAACAAAAGAAAAATTCGGAGTAGGTATTAAAATCCATGGAGAAGAAATAAAAACTTTGAGGTTCGCCGATGACATTGTAATTCTGTCAGAGACAGCAAAGGACTTGGAAGAGCAGTTGAACGGAATGGACAGTGTCTTGAAAGGGGGATATAAGATGAACATCAACAAAAGCAAAATGAGGATAATGGAATGTAGTCAAATTAAATCGGGTGATGCTGAGGGGATTAGATTAGGAAATGAGACACTTAAAGCAGTAAAGGAGTTTTGCTATTTAGGGAGTAAAATAACTGATGATGGTCGAAGTAGAGAGGATATAAAATGTAGACTGGCAATGGCAAGGAAATCGTTTCTGAAGAAGAGAAATTTGTTAACATCGAGTATAGATTTAAGTGTCAGGAAGTCGTTTCTGAAAGTATTTGTATGGAGTGTAGCCATGTATGGAAGTGAAACATGGACGATAACCAGTTTGGACAGGAAGAGAATAGAAGCTTTTGAAATGTGGTGCTACAGAAGAATGCTGAAGATAAGGTGGGTAGATCACGTAACTAATGAGGAGGTATTGAATAGGATTGGGGAGAAGAGAAGTTTGTGGCACAACTTGACTAGAAGAAGGGATCGGTTGGTAGGACATGTTTTGAGGCGTCAAGGGATCACAAATTTAGCATTGGAGGGCAGCGTGGAGGGTAAAAATCGTAGAGGGAGACCAAGAGATGAATACACTAAGCAGATTCAGAAGGATGTAGGTTGCAGTAGGTACTGGGAGATGAAGAAGCTTGCACAGGATAGAGTAGCATGGAGAGCTGCATCAAACCAGTCTCAGGACTGAAGACCACAACAACAACAACAACAGTTGGAAGCAAATTTCCACTATGCAGTAATAACCATCAATTCAGCCAAATTTGCTCTAGTGGTCAGTCATTTGACCATTATGTGGCTGAAGTCGAAGACATAATTACTGTGCCTCCTGCACAAGATTCTTTTGACAAACTCAAGACAGAATTGATTCACTGAGTGTACTCTTCATTAGAAGAGCATCTGCATTAAGTTTTAACACAGAAAGGCATCGGAGACGGCATGGCATCACAATACCCAAGAGACATATGCAGTAAAATCAGCGCAGGAACTGTACCCAACACCTTGTTATTTATGCTTCAGAGTAGCCATCTTGCAGCCCGGGTTAAAGCTATAATAGCATCTCAGACAGAAATTCCATTAGACACCATCACAGATCTGGCTAACAGGATTAAAGACACAACCAATGCAGTAGCGGTACCTGCAACAATGCTTCACCATTGCCACTGGCATTTTTAGAGTATAATAGCATGACAGTCAAGGTAGACTCTCCAGTTAGACAGATAACTGAACTGTTGTCTTGTTGTAACTACAGCAATGACAGAGGATGTTGTTGCAGGTTGTCACATAGTTGTTTCATGACGAACTCGTCAGTCTTGAGAGGTGCAGAGCAGTTCCCTGTGGCATGCTGGCATCGCCGAAAGTTTAGAGGTCAGGCCCGCAAGTGCACCTCTCCTTGTGCCTACCCAAACAGCAACAGCAGTCAGATAAAGGGGCATCAGATTGCCAGACAGCATCTCAGCCACTTTATATTAGTGACTGGAAGACTGGATGCATATTTCCTCTGTATACTGATTGAAATATATGCACTTACCCTCAGACTCAGCTGTATATTTGCCCGGCCACCAACTTCGTTCTGCCGTTTTACAGTGGACAACTCACCAATAGCCTCATGCGGTATGGACATATTGAGCTGGACCAGAGTCTGTGTGATGTCTTCATTTGGAATTTTACGGTTTTTCATATTACGGTGCCGACAGTCAGAACTGACTACCTGGTGTATCACCATCTTCTACCTGATGTGGCAACTTGTCGACACCATCACTTGGATTCCGAAACAGTGCCAGGCTGAGGCATGTGGCATGAAGCAAGTATGCATAGTTGCTTGACCAGTTTCCAGCCATAACATGACCGCCAGACACCCTGAGGGATGTATGTCACAATAGCATGCGTTACATCAAAGCAACTAATGCCCGCCCTCCCCCTTTCCAGTTTCATGCTGTCCTAGGCATTTAGCTCTGAATTGTTTTGTTATTGTAAGTGCAGAATTTGACTTGATGCTCAGGGAAAGTAATTTGCCCTTTCAGCAATCTGTGGTTGTCACCTCTCCATATAGTACCGAAGAACTGAGGAGAATGGTGCTTGTGTAGTGATCATCATGCACTTAATGCAAGGACAGTTCCACACGAACACTCAGTACCCCTATTAAGAGACTATAGCTTGACAAAGGTTCATTGACTCTGTGCTACAAGGACTATCATTCTGTTTAGCATATCTAGATGACATTCTTGTCTTTCCAGCCACTGCAGAACAGTACCAGCAACAGTTACTGGCAGTTTTCCAATACTTGGAAAACCAAGGTGTGACGTTAAATACTTCCAAGTGTGTTTTTGGTAGACCACAGGTTATCTTCTTAGGCCATCTAATTTCATCAGCATGGTCATTGCTGCTAGCTGAGAAAGTAGCAGCAGTCATGAAATTCCCATGGCCAGAAACCATTCTTGGAAACCTAGAATTTCATCGGCACCATCTGCCTCGCTTAGCTGAGTCACAAGAATTGTTGACTGCAGCACTTAGTGGACCCAAGACAAAGGTGAATTCACCAATTCACTGTGCTTGTGAAACAGAAAAGTGAAGAACAGCAAATGCTGCACTCCTGGCACACCCCTCACTGGATGCACATCTGTTGTTGGACAACCTGTGCCATCATAGCATTAGACCATCAACACACCAGGTTTGAAAACATTTTATCTGGCTTGGTATGCAAAAGGATTGTAATAGGTGGGCTCATACATGCCTTCAATGTCGGTGCAGTAAGATATGTCATCATGTGCATGTGCCAGTTGGAAATGTTCCAGATAAAACACACTTCACATATGTGCACATATTAGTAGTAGGTCCACTTCCACCTTTGAGTGGTCAACACTATCTGTTGATTGCAGTTCATCATTTCATCCATTGGCCAGAAGCTAAATCGGCCGATGCAGATGTATTAGTATTTGCGTTTGCATCAAAGAGGGTTTCATGCTTCAGTTGTCTGCTGCACTGCACCAAGGACATGGCCGACAATTTGAGTCAGAATTGTTTACGCAGCTCTGTAAGTTTTGCAGCGCTCTCCAACACAGGACAAGAGTCTGAGCAACTGAATGATCAAATGTTCACACCATTCTTCAAATATTGCATTGATGTGTCACCAAACAAGTTGGACAACTGCCTTACCCATGGTTTTGAATTCATTATCAGTGGATCTCGTGTATGGTGAGGCACTTAGACTGCCTGGTGACTTCATCAATCCAGGTCCCATACAGCTACCTGATCATGATTACTCAGACTTCATTTATTGCCTAAGAGAACATATTGCATGCATTCGCCCTAATCAAGCATCTGGACACTGAAAAACATCTACCTATTTGCACTGTGACTTTCAAACATGCAAGCATGTCATGTTACGTACAGATGGTGTCAAAAAGCTAGTGCTACAACATCCATATACAGGCCCACAAGGAGTCATCAAAAGAGGGGTATGTACACTGGATATACTGTTAACTGGTAAAATCAGTTATTATTGAAATTATGTTACACACCTCTTTCATCAGACATACTTCTCATCTTTCACCACATTTTTCTCCCTATCTTCATAGAGATAGTGTCCCTTTTGTGTTATTCCTCTGTTGTCTCAACACTTACACCTACCCTATATCCTACTATAGTACATAATGCACAACATCCTTTTAAAATTCATGACTCTTTCTTCTATACATTTTTTTAAGTGAGAGTTTTTTTTTCGTACTTAGAAAATGGAGATTAGACAAAACCAGCCAGCCCTCTCCTATTTTTCAGAGTACCCATCTATTCTTCGTAATAATTTACATGTATATTATTCTAGCAAGCACTTCCTGCCATCAAGTTATTCATTAAAATTTTTATTAATATAACATAAATTTTAATTTTGCATTTACAAAGGCACATATTTATTGCTAATTTTAAAACTGATGTTAGCGTGTCCTAAATTATGCTTCTTGTAAACTATCTTGCCTGTTCTTCCCCTTGTCAGAGAGACATTGCTAACAAATGGAAAAGAAATCCTCCTGCATAATACCCATATTTACCAATTCCTTTACAATATTGGAAAGAGAAAAAATATTGTTGAACATCATTATTATGCGGAAGATAAACAGAAAGGGTGGCAATGGAAATGTTCTTATAGTGAACACACAATCCTGGCTAAAACCACAAAATTGGAAATTGTAAAGGAAAAAAGAAGGTTCTCCCAGTGAGTACCAACATAGAAAGAGGGAACAATAGAATCGGTATGCAACAGAGGGAAGCAAGGAAGGAAGAAAAAGATCAGCAATGTTGAGACCTAATAAGAGATTAAGATAGACTCCAAAGACAGATAGCCTTCCCATCAGGTTCACTCCCTCGGGGTGGGGTGGGGTGGGGGAGGGGCGGGGGAATCTACGCTAACGGGTCTGATGATAGAGTTCATCATCAATCTGATAAAAACTACAATTACTTCTCCTTTGAAGGCATCACCTGCACCTGCAAACAAATCTGGGGTACGGCAATGGGTATTCATGTGGCACCATTCTGTGCCAACTTATTCATGGGCCATATAGAGGAATCTTCCATGACCACCCAGAATCCCAAACCCTTCAACTTGTTCAGATTCATTCATGACATCTTCGCGATCTGGATGGACACCCTATCCACATTCCTCCAGAAGCAAGTTGCCTCCCTCGATGTTGAGCTCCACATCAAAGATGGCTACATCAGTACCTCTGTCCATATCAAACATACCAACCACCAGTAATATACCTCCACTTCGAAAGCTGCCAGACCAAGAATTCCCTTTCATGCCGCTTAGCAACCCGTGACAGTCGCATCTGTAGTGATGAGCACTCCCTCTCAAAATATACAACAGGTTTCACTGAGGCCTTCACAGACTGTAATTACCCCCCTAACCCTGTACAGAAACAGATTTCTTGTGTTATCTCTTCAGCCGCCACCATCTCTCAAGTACCCCGTCCGGTGACAGGAGGAGCATTCCCCTCTTGACTCATTACCACCTGGGACTGGAGCAACTAAACTGCATTCTCCACCAGGTTTCATCTACCTCTTGTCATTCCATGAAATGAGGAATGCCCTACCCACTATTCTTCCTACCCCTCCCACAGTGGTATTCCACTGCCCACAAACCTACACAATATTCTTGTCCATCCCTACACAACCCCTGCTCCCACGGCTCATGTTCCTGTAGTAGACCCAGATGTAAGGCCTGTCCTCCTACCACCACATACTCCAGTCCAGTCACAAGCTCACCTATCCCATCAAACGCAGGGCTACCTCTGAAAGCAATCGTGATCTACAAGCTAAGCTGCAACTATTGTGCTGCATTCTTCATGTACATGACAACCAACATGCTGTCTGTCTGCGTGAATGGCCACCAACAAACTGTGACCAAGAAACAGCTGGACCACTCAGTTGCTGAGCATACTGACAAACACAGCTTTCTTCATGTTGATGATTGCTTCACAGACTATGCCATCTGGATCCTTTCTAACACACCAGCTTCTCTGAAAGGCACAGGTGGGAACTCTCCCTACAGTGTATCCTACGTTTCTATAACCCTCCTGAACTCACCTTTCATCAGTCATTGTCCTTCACCCACCTATTCCCGTTCCTGTTCCCTCTGCGCAGCCTTCTGTTCCACAAGTGGACCCACAGTCTTTCTACTTCCTTCCTTTCCTGCTGTTCCTGCCTACCTCCCAACTGCACCTAGCTGCCCTACCCTCTCTTCATCTCATCCATGTATGCCCCCAAAACAGCATTTTAACTTCCACACCCATACCCTGCACTCTCCCTCTCTCCACGCCTCAACAACCACCACCACCACCACCCAGATTGCTTCTCTCATCATCCACAGTTGCTCGCAGTCTGGCTCCAGCACCTAGAGACAGTGGTCATGTGTGTGAGCTGTGTTTGTCTATGTTTTCATTTCAGAAGAAGACCTTCTGGCTGCAAGCATATGTGTTTAGTAGCCTTTTTGTTGTGTCTGTCTGCAGCTCAACATGTCTGCTGTATGATGAGTTGCAATCTATCCTTTTCATAGTATTGTCATTATTCCACCCTGGATTTCTAATTTATTCTTATATTCTACACTCTAGACTTCAGTATTAGGATTTTAATTAATATTTTCCAATAATTCTTGATTAACTTATGTTTCTTCTTCTACAACAATATCAGTGGATGCTGCTAGATGAATATGCTTCACTATTGTTCTTCTTGTAAACTCTAATGAAACATACTGGAAAGGTGTACTAGACATTCCAGCACACTCTTCCCATACCACTCTCTTTCTATTAAAATCTAATAGTGCTTTATCTGTTAGCCAGACCAGGTCTGATAGTTTGTTTAGGTTTAAATTAGTACCCACAAGTATTGTTTGGCAGAAAGTCAATGGATTAATTGTATTTGGTAGTCACTTTTATTCTTTATTGATCAACTCCCTTTACTGTCTCAGTTTGACCTCTGCCTCTTAAATACTGGGGCTGCCACACATTTCAGTGTGGCTCGTGGCAGTTACTCGGCCATTGATTTATCAATTTGCAGCCCAGGACTACTCCCATCTGTCCACTGGAGAGCACATGACGACCTGTGTGGTAGTGGCCACTTCCCCATCTTCCTGTCACTGCCCCTGTGTCGCCCACAGACGCCTGTCCATATGTTGTTTAAGCAAGGCAGACTGGAAAACTTTCACCTCTGCAGTCACCGTTGACTCTCCCCTACACGGTAACATCGATGTGATGGTTGATCAGGTGACTACAACAATCCTTACTGTGGCGGAAAATGCGATCCCTCACTCTTTAGGGTGCCCCCGGCGAAAGGCAGTCCCTTGGTGGCTGCCGGAAATTGCTGAGTCAATTAAGAAGCGTCAGCAAGCTCTACTGCGGCATAAGTGGCACCCTTCCTTGGAGTACCTCGTAGGCTTTAGGCAGCTCTGTGCCTGCGTTCACCAGTTTATCAAAAGACGGAAGCAGTAATGTTGAGAGAGATACATCTCGACCTTTGGATGCCATACATCACACTCCCAAGTCTGGATGAAGATCAAACTTCTTTTTGGGTGATGATGATGAAGTCCCATACTCCTTGACAGAGCATAGGGGAACGATGCGGGAGACCCGCACCGCCATACTAGGCAAGGTCGTAGTGGAGGTGGTTTGCCATTGCCTTCCTCCGACCATAACGGGGATGAATGGCGATGATGAAAATGATGCAACAACACCCAGTCATCTCGAGACAGGTGAAAATCCCTGACCCCACCGGAAATCGAACCCGAGACACCATGCTCGGGAAGCGAGAACGCTACCGCAAGACCACGAGCTGCAGACCCCAGACCCCATCTGGTGTCCCTGGGATTAACATCAATGGCATGTCATCTACTGACACAAACGCGATTGCTGAGCACTATGCTCGATCCTCTGCATCGGAGAATTACCCCCCAGCCTTTCGCACCCTCAAATGGTGGATGGGAAGAAAAGTCCTCTCATCGCTACACACCACAGTGAACCCTATAATGCCCCATTTACAGAGTGGGAGCTCCTCAGTGCACTTGCACATTGCTCTGACACAGCTCCTGGGCCAGATTGGATCCACAGTCACTTGATTAACCATCTCTCATCTGACTACAAGCGACATTTCCTCATCATCTTCAACTCGATTTGGTACGATGGCATCTTCCCTACGCAATGGTGGGAGAACACCGTCATTCCAGTGCTTAAACCTGGTAAAAACCCACTTGATGTGGATAGTTATCGGCCCATCAGCCTCACAAACATTCTTTGTAAGCTGCTGGAAAGTATGGTGTGTTGGCGGTTCGGTTGGGTCCTGGAGTCACGTGACCTACTGGCTCCATGTCAAGGCAGCTTAGGCCAGGTTCACTCTACCTCTGATAATCTTGTGTCCCTCAAGTCTGCCATCTGAACAGCCTTTTCCAGACGCCAACACCAGGTTGCTGTCTTTTTTGGTTTTCGAAAAGCGTATGACCCAACCTGGCGACATCATATCCGTGCCACATTATATGACTGGGGTCTCTGAGGCCCGCTCACGATTTTTGTACACAATTTCCGGTCGCTTCATACTTTCCGTGTCCAAGTTGGTGCCTCCCATAATTCCCCCCATATCCAGGAGAATGGGGTCCCGCAGAACTGCGTATTGAGTGTATCCCGCAGGACTCCGTATTGAGTGTATCTCTAGTTTTAGTGGCCGTTAATGGTCTAGCAGCAGCTGTAGGGCTGTCTGTCTCACCGTCTTTGTATGCAGATGACTTCTGCATTTCGTACTGCTCCACCAGTACTGGTGTTGCTGAGCAGCGCCTACATGGATCCATCCACAAAGCGGAGTCATGGGCTCTAGCCCATGGTTTTCAGTTTTTGGCCGCAAAGTCATGTGTAATGCACTTCTGTCAGCGTCTTACTGTTCATCTGGAACCAGAACTTTACCTTCACGGCTATTCACTCACTGTAGTGGAGACATATTGATTTTCAGCACTGGTTATCGACACCCAATTGACTTGGTTTCCTCAGCTCTGTCAGCATAAGTGATGTGCTGGCAGCACCTCTATGCCCTCCGCTGCCTAAGCAACACTAATTGTCATGCAGATTACTCTACACTGCTGCAGCTCTACAGAGCCCTTGTTCAATCCTCCTTGACTATGGGAGTCTGGTTTATGGTTCAGTGGCACCCTCAGCATTGCATTTACTCGACCCAGTGCACCACTGTGGCGTTCACCTAGCATCAGGAGCTTTTAGGAAGAGTCCAGTGACCAGCGTCCTGGTGGATGCCATAGTCGCTCCATTGCACATTAGGCATGTGCAATTGCTCTCCAGTTACATTGCACACATTTGTAGTTCTCCTGTGCATCTGAATTACCATCTCCTATTCCCACCATGGCGGTTCATCTCCCTCATTGGTGGCCCAGGTCCAGGCTTACAATCGCAATTCGTGTGTGATCCCTTTTCTCTGAACTGGAGTGTTTGCCTTTACCTCCTTCATTTGATGTTCATTCATTAACACCTCCATAGTGTACACGTAGGCCATGGCTTCACATGGACATTTCACATGGCCCTAAGGACTCAGTTAATCCTGCGACTCTCTGCTGTCACTTCCTCTCGATTCTCGACATGCACCAGGGCCATGAAGTGGTTTACACCGATGGCTCGATGGCTGATGGTCACCTTGGCTCCTATGTTCATGGGGGCATATAGAACAGCACTCCATACCAGATGGCTGCAGTGTTTTCACTGCAGTGCTGGCAGCCATATCTCGTGCTCTTCAGCACATCTGCTCATGCCCATGCGCATCATTTCTCCTGTGTACTGACTCTTTGAGCAGCCTACAAGCTATCGACCAGTGCTACCCTCGTCATCCTTTGGTAGGGTCCATCCAGGAGTCCATCTATGCCCTGGAATAGTCCAGTCCTCATTCAGTAGTGTTTGTCTGGACCCCAATTCACGTCAGAATCCCAGGCAATGAAGTTGCCAACAGGCTGGCCAAACAGGTTACACGGAAACCACTTATGGAGATCAGCTCCTCTGAAACTGACCTGTTCAGTATTACACCACAAGACTTTGCAGCTTTGGGGGACAGAATGGCATAACCTCAGTTTGCACATCAAGCTGTGTGCCATTAAGGCAAACTACAAATGTGTGGAAGACCTCCGTGCGTGCCTCTCGCAGGGACTCTGTGGTTCTCTGTCGGCTCCGCATTGGCCATACTTGTTGTGAGGACCCACCCCAGTGTCGCTGTGGTTCACGAATGACGGTCATCCGTCTCTTGCTGGAGTGCCCACTTTTAGCCACTCTGTGGTGAACTTTTAACTGTCCCAGCACTCTACCTTCGGTGCTGGACGACACTGCCTCAACAGCAGCTTTAGTTTTACGTTTTATTCATGAGGGTGAGTTTTATCATTAGCTCTAAGTTTTAGCACCTGTCCTTTGTCCCTGTATGTCCTCCACCCTAGTGCTTTCAGGGTGGGGGTTTTAATGTGTTGCAGAGTGGCTGGCATTCCCTTTTTATCCTCATGATCAGCCAGCCATGGTAACCTTCTTTCTTGCTTTAACCTTTTCTACCTGTTTCTTGCATCTTTGTGGTTTTCTTGTCCCCTTCTGTCCATTTAAGTGTTTGTTGCCCTTCAGTCATTGTTGTGGTTTTTCCTTTCTTTCTGTTTTGTGTTGTAATTCTCATTGTCTTATTCTCATCCTTGTGGCATTGTTTCCTTCGGAACAATGGACCGTGACCTTGTAGTTTGGTCCCTTCCCCCCTCTTTTAAACCAACCAACCAACCACACACCGAACCTACACAATATACTCATCCGTACCTACACAACTCCTGCTCCCATCCCCTCGCCTCATGGCTCATATCCCTGTAATAGACCTAGATGCAAGATATGTTCTCCCACCACCACTTCATCCACATGAATGGCCACCTATAAACTGAATAAACTGTGGCCAAGAAACAGCTGGACCACCCTGTTGCTGGTCGCATCATGCACTGCAACGTTCTTCATTTTAATGACTGCTTCACAGCCTGTTTCATGTGGGTCCTTCCTACCAACACCAGCTTCTCTGAATTGCACAGGTAGGAACTCTCACTGCAATATATCCTACAGTCCTGTAACCCTTCTGGCCTGCTTCTCCCATCATGTGCAGCTGCTCAAATCCAGTCTCGACTGCAACTCCGTGTCTCTGCTGTATGGTGAGTAGCAGTCTGTCCTTTTCATAATATTGTCATTATTCCATCCTGGATTTTCCTTAGTAGTTTTTCCTGAACACTCTGTCATTCTTTACAAGAAACATGTCTTCCTACAGGATAATCGTGGTATTAAGGTTAGAATCTGCTGTAGCATATTTCAGACAGACATATTAGTAATATTGGTCCATAATTTAGTGTGTCTGTTCTTTTACTCTTTTTGTAAACATGAGTGACCCCTGCTCTTTTCCAATCACACCACCATTTACAGTGCAGCAGAGTCTCAATAAATATGTGCTATGAAGGGAACTAATTCCGTACCACATCAGCATAATATCTGACTGGAATTCTGTCAGGACCAGGGGCCTTGTTTGTTTTGAACAATATTTTTCAATATCTGAAGTGCTTATCTCATATTTGTGGGTCTGTGTGGTGTTCAAAATTTGATATGGTATTATCATCATGCATGAATACACTTTTAAATGTAGACTTCTATATTTCTGTTCTCTGTCTGCTGTGTTCAGTTTCAACACCAGACTTATCCACAAGAGACTGAATGGAAGGTTTGGCTATGTTCATTGGCTTTACATATGACCAGAACTTCCTAGGACTTTCTAATAGATGTATCACCTCAATCTGACAATAGAAATTATTGTAGGGTTCATGCACAAGATGCTATTAAGTTTTCTTTATCAGTTTCCCTGCACTCTCTGTTCTAGCAAGTGTGTAGTAGTCCATTTTCATAAAATTCTCCGGATGGTATTGTAACATAAAACTTGACATTTGATAACAAAAAAATTCAATTGAACTATGGGAGACTCCAACTGAAAACCAACTTTTGCTAATCCAAAATGAGCAGGAATCATACAACCACTAAATAATAACAACACAGAACGAATACCATTCATTCAATCAAAATTAAATCGAAAAATTTCCAAAATTTGCTCACTATACTGCATGCAAATATAACCAATAATTGACACTCTTCACTGCTAGTAAGAATCTTCCCACATTCATATCTGTTTCATTTTTTCAATTACCAGTTGCTTCGAGAAAGTGATAACTAAATAAATAATTTATCACATTAAACAGCTGGTCAATGACTTCCAAATTTTTCCAATTACAAAATCTGTGTTGTCAACATTGTTCTATACACTTATTTGGTAATAAATAGATTGCTGTAAAATTAAAGCAATGTAATACACTTTCACATTTAAATTAAACAAGACTAAATTTTTCTTTAGTAGTATTAATCACAAAAATTAGATGTAGAAACTGACTTCAAATTTGAATGTGGATACTGCTAAATCCATAAAACCAAATTATGAAATAAACACCAAATCTCATTCCAATTCTCCATAATTTTTTTGTTCCAATTTCAATCACCCACACTCACCTTCCTCTTCTCCTCTCTCACAGTCCAGTCTCCCTATTCTTCCTCCCTATAGTCACCTGCCAATGATTTTAGTTCTACACCCAGTGCTGTCCTCTAGTTACAAAAACAGAAGCCATCCACGCATGACTTATGAACATTTCATTCTATTTCAGCATAGCTAAACGAAGGTGGATCTTTGATGGCCTTTATTCCCTTAAATGATACATATTTTTGTAGATTAGTGACATAAGACATGTAACTCAATAACTTCTGGTGTATGCAATCTTTTTAATTGTTTGGTCTCTGTCTCATATACTTTGAGGTACCAACATTAGTCTGCTCTTTGCCATTGGTTGATAGTAAATTGCTTTTTTTGCAAATGGTAGAGCCTGTTATTTGCCATTAAGACTTCTTACTTCCTCCCAGTTAACTGGTGATTTTCCTCTGCCTCCACAGTTTGTTGGATGTAACTATTGCATCTTGGAGGGGAGGGGGGGCAAAAAGAAAAAAAAACCTTGGTAGTTGGTATCAGTTTCCAAGTGTCATAGACCTTCTTGTACAAAAAATGTGGGTTGTGTACAATGGTACAAAACTGTGTGTGGGTATATAGCAGACAAGACAGTGGGCTGGGTTTTAATTGCACTTCACAACTTTTGGTGTCCTCATAGTTGTTGACATAAAGGTGGTTGTTAGAAGACGGGGAATGCAAAAGGTGCTGTGACTGTCCTTGGCTCTAGATAGTTGTTGCAGTTTGCAGGTATCAAGGGGGAAATGTTAAATGTTTGCCTTGTCTTGCTAGAGACGTATTGGCCCACTCTCGGTAACAGGAAAAAAAAATTACTAAAATTACACCATCTGTACAGAAGTAATGTCAAATTTTGATCAGGCAAACAATCATGTTGGCTTTAGAATTTAATGTCATACAATGGGCCATTTCTAAGTCATGGACTAAACTGTAGCTCAGAGCAAGGAGTATAAAATACCACATTTTCTGGACTTCAAAGATTTTGAGAAAGCTTTTCACTCAGTATTGACAACATTTGTACTAAAAGCCCTTAAGCCATTTATTCAGTCTAGTTTAGTGGACTGAATAATAAACCAGATCTCTCTCCTAAAACTCATCAGTCACATTTTTCTCTGGTGTTTTGACATATATTTGCAGTTTCATTTTTGCAATGTGTAGCTGGGGTCAGTCCAAACAAATACTGCTTATCACGTCTTTTCATGTGGCACACAGTGTCGGTAGAAAGTGTTGCTTTGTTTCCTGTTATAAACAAAATTATTTTTTAAAGTGGAATGAAGTGGTCATCAGACATACAGGTTCGAAATTTGTCTGGTGCAATATTTGTTTTGTCTGTATGTGTTATGAGGGACAATAAAACATAATGAATAACCAGTGCTCCAGCAGCAACAATTCATTTGGCCTGCTACCGCTGTGCACCAGTGCTAATCAGTTGCTGCTAGAGTACTGGTTATTCTTCCTGTTTTATTGCCTCTTTTAATATTGATTGATGATATGAATATCATGTTAAACTAATTTGGGACCACTCTATAGAATGGACACTTCAAATTCCACTTTAAAAATAATTTTATTTGTAATAGGGAACAAACTTTTGCTTTCTGTTGACATTGGGCATCACATGAAACTTGATGAATGGTATTTGATTAGGCCAACTCCACCTACACATTGCAAAAACTAAACTGAAAATATCTGCCGAAACACCAGGGAAACGAGCCTGTTTGACTCTTACGAGAGAAACTGTGTATAAATCAATGTTAACAGCATGCATTAGATTTGATGATAGTGTTAATGCAAAATTGAAAGGAATCTGACAGCAAGTCTCCAGACACTTCAACTGAAAAAATGAGAAAAGTATATGTGTTAACTAAACCACCTTCATTTGTTGAAAGCAGCTACAGCATGGACAGGAAAAGAAGGGAAGAAGAAACATGGCCTGGAATGCTTTTGCTAACTTAATAAGGTTTTCAAAACTCTCCTTCTACTGCATCTGAAATAAAGAGTTTTCAGTTAGTGTGAGCTGCCACTTCAGACTTAAGGCCGGAAATCACTGACTAATACCAATAAAATAATAACTGATGCAGCTCAGAGCAAAGGAGAGGAGCATATCAAGAATTTCAAATACAGGAAACAGTCTACATGAGGGTACAGAATTTTTGCATAGTTAGATTTGGATTTGCCCCTTAAGGCCAAGATGTAAAATTTTACTGTACTCTCATTGTTATATATAGGCATGTCATTTATTAATGCCACATTAAAGAGCATGTTTAAAATAAAGTGCAGGTATACATTTTTGCATACCATTCTATGTGCTACTACAAATATTTTTCTTTTGGAAGAAAAAACAGTCTTGGTTAGAGGGAAACAAATTTTTGTTTATGTATTTCACTCTTATGGGGCACCATCAGAAAATCTACAAGGGAAAAAAATAGTATTCGTCAAGGTATCTGACGGAAAAAATCCTTCCAAAATAAGTCAAGAATAAAGACCACCATGATAAAGATTTCTGTCAACAGAAAGCTTAAATCTGTTGAAGCAATGATTGTCCAAGCAGATAAAGATAACACTGCAGGTGAAGAAAATAACATTTATCAAATAGATTATGACCCAACAGATAACTACCTTAAGCATGCCTTGTAAGCTGCAATAATGTAATTAATCTGGTTAATCAAAGCAGATGAAAGTAATGAATCTGAAAGCACCTGCTCTTTGTGCACAAATACATAAGTTGCACCTCTCCATACATCCTATAGTGAATAGGATAGGTAATCCTGGTGAACCTTCCCCCAAATTTCTGTTGAAATTAATATGTAAAACATTTGTGTATTAACATGAGTTTTCAGTCTCCCAGTAGAAATGATTTGGGTCCTGCAATTGGAAGACAAGATATTCCCACTGGAGTGTTGCTTGGTTTCACACAAAGAACCTTTATACAAACATTGTTGCGAAGGAGATGATAAGTATTATCCAAGAAAATTCTTTTAACCGGGTTCGGTCAACTCGATAAGGATGAAATTGTAGATCTGATTTCACTGCTTAGGATAGTAATGATGTACAATTATTTCTCCTTTAATAATCATATGTATAATCAGGAAGATACATTATTGTTGGGCAACTGTCTTGTTGATGTATTTGTCAATTATTTGAAATGTAAATACTTAAGAGAAGGTTTTAGTCTTTTTAATCAAAGTCTGTTTCGGTGATACGCACCACCTTCCATCACATCCACTTACATAAAACGAATTTAAATTCTATGATTGACTGCCTGTGTCACATAACCCTATGCCTGGTGGCTATCAGCTAGGAGTTAAGTAACCTGAAGTATGTGGCTCAAAATAATGGCTGTAACAACAGAATAGTAATTACTTTATTCTTGTCATTTTTTCTTTAAACAACTTATCAAATAGTAGTGAACCCTGTAGCCCTGAAAGCGAAGCACATTGTACTTCCTTTTCTAGGGGACATTTTGTATCAACTAGTGAAACTCTTCAAAAATTGTGATGTTAGAACAACAGTCATGATCCACAACAAAACACAAAACAGCTACTTACATAATGAACAGCCGTACAGAGATAGATACATTACATCATGTATAAACTAGGATATCATGAATGTGCAAAGCCCTGATTAGGACAGACAGGCAGAATGTTCAAAACTAGATTCTACAAAATATGCTTACTAACAAGGATGAAGTTTAGTGAGATTGTGCACACCAGCCACCCACGTTAGAATGTATTTAAATCCTGCACCAAACTCCAAAAGGCAAAAAGTTAAGCCTGCTTGAAGAAACTAAAATATTAAAGCACTCGCATACATATAAATTATTACTCCTAAATCCTCCGGTGGGCACAGCATTTTTTGTAACACGAGCGGGCATGTGGTGCACTTCATACTCATGTGAAGAATAGCAGTTTTTATGTTAGCAAGGCAGAAACGTATGACCAAAATCACAGTTTAATCTTAGTCTGGTTAAAAAATAATAAAATAAACTTAAACTACATAAGCTAAATCACTGTCTAGTAACACAATAATAAAATAAACTTTTCATTGTATTGCTCTGTTGCTGCATCTTTTCAATATATCACTCTGTTGCCACACACAAGTCGTGTTGCCGCATACAAATATTATCCCACAGTAAAGACTCGCGCAAAGCAGTAAATTGTGCAGTTGTGTCAAATCCCTATCAACGGCTTATTTGATTATTAATTATCTCATAGATAACTGCCTCTTTACAGGTTTGTGGTCCTAGCTGGGCCATTTTCTTGCACGGATTGTAATTTTTTTTCTCACCAACCTCACTATTTATTTTCTGTTATTGCAGTTGGGCATATGACAACACAACTTATTACTATGTTAGATGAAGCAATAATGAAAGAATATGTACAGACTCGCAATTGTAAAACAATAATGGAATGGTACAACACAATGTTATTAATGTGATTGGTGCACTTTATACCTAGGCACATCACTCCAGAGTTAACAATTGGCTGAATGCCAGAAACCAAACTTATTATGACTATATGCTATCAGTTTTTAAAATAATTGTCTGAGAAATACCATGTTTCAAGTACACATAGGAAGCAGTATACATGTAACTTAAGAAGTGTGCATAATCAATTGTGTGTATAATAAGCACTGCTTACCTTCCATGTGAACTTGAAAGTCTAATTGGAATAACTTATTGGTTAGTGTACAAATTGTATAAAATGGCTTCAAAAGCTGTAAATGTGATCCTATGCCAGCATGGCTATTGCAACTGGCCTCAGTTTGTTTAAGGTAAGGTTTGCAGCACGTGTAAATTATTATTTTTTATATACAGGGTGATTATAATTAAAGTTAAACTTTCAAAATGCTGTAGAAATAACACCACTGATCACAATGACGTCAAATTGCAATGGAATATTATCGAAGAAGGGGGAAAACATATGACAGAAGGAAAAAAAATAGTGTGAAAATTGATCAATAGATGGCGCTGTATGTGTCATAATACATAAATGAAAACACCTGTCATGTGCATGACCCAATGAAGTTGGTATAAACTCACTGTGTATACATCTTTTCCTCCTTTCGCATCTGCGACATTGTCACGACTGTCTCAATACAGGATTGTGCTCTGCCTGTAAAGCTGTATTACAAGAATGATGACTGTGCACACGTCGCTCTGCAGAAGTTCCAAACACTGAACGGTTTGAAAAAAAGTATTGGTCTGATGACTGCCATGGGTCTGGAGGAAATGATTCAGAAATTTGAAAAGACAGGCTCTTTTCGTGTGCAACCTGGTAGAGGGAAGAAACAAATTAATTCAACGTCAGTGGAAGCAGGGGCCATAGAAATGCAGGAGACAAGTGGTGGTGCGCAAATGTGTAGTGCACGGAGAGTAGAAGGAGTTGTCATTCAGAAATTCTTTTAATTTGTTTTTAAGTGTTGGTTGGCTATCTGTCAGACTTTTAATGCTATTTGGCTAATGATCAAAGATTTATGTGGCAGCATAATTCACCCCTTTCTGTGCCAAAATCAGATTTAACCCAGAAAAGTGAAGTTCACCCTTTCTTCTAGTGTTGTAGCTCTGCATTTCGCTATTATTTGTGAAATGAGATGAGTTATTAATAACATATTTTATAAAAGAGTATATGTATTAGAAAGGTACTGTGAATATACCAAGTTCTTAAATAAATGTCTGCAAGGTGATCTTGGGTGAGCTCCATCTATTATTCTGATTACACGCTTTTGTGGAATGAATACTTATTCTCTTAATGATTAATTATCCCAAAATATGATGTCATATGAAAGCAGAGAATGAAAACAGGTATAGTAGACTAATTTACTGATATGTTTATCAACAAAATTTGCAATTACCCTAATCGTGTAAATGGCAGAAGTTAACTGTTTCAGCAGATCATCAATGTGTTTCTTCCAGTTCAGTTTCTCATCAGTGCACAGAAATTTTGAATATTCTGTCTTAGCAACAGACTACTGTTCCAAGTTTGTATTTGTCAATGATGTTATGCCATCTGCAGTACAGAATTGTATGTACTGTGTTTTTTCAAAATTCAGTGAGAGTCCATTTGCAGAGAAATACTTAATTTTTCTGAAAGACATTATTTACAATTTCATCAGCTGATTCTTGTTTGATGGGTGTGATTACTACTGTATCATCAGCAAAAAGAATTAGCTTTGCAGCAAAAAGAACTAGCTTCGCATCTTCATGAATATAATGTTCCAAGCCACCAATACAGTATTAAGAACTATAAGGGACACCATTCTTGATACCTCCCCAGTTAGAGGATTCTGCTGATTTGTGTAGAATATCTGTACTGTTAATTTCAACCTTCTGCAGTCTTGTAGTAAAATATGAATTATACCATTTGTGCACTGTCTGACTTATACCACAATACTTAAATTATCTAGAAGAATTTCATGATTCACACAGTCAAAAGCCTTCAAGAGATCACAGAATATACCAGTAGGTGATGTTTGGTTATTCAGAGCATTTAATATTTGATCAGTGAAAGCATGTGTAGCCTTTTCTCTTAAAAAGCTTCTCCGAAAACCAGACTGACATTTTGTTAGTACTTCATTTTTAGAAATATACTATGCTACTCTTGGATACATTACCTTTTTCAATAATTTTTAATAAAGCTGTCAAAAGTGACATTGGGCAGCAATTGTTGGCATCAGACCTATCCCTTTTTTTAGGCAATGGTTTAATAATAGCATATTTCAGTCTATCTGGAAAGATGTCCTGTTTCAGTGAGGTACTATAAATGTGGTGTAATATTGTGTCCTGCCCGCGATGTAATAATGTACTACTTTCCTCTCCTATCGAAATATCAAAAGTTAATGATATAATTTAATCTTTGTGGCAATTAACAACGCTGCAAGGCAGCGAATATGTACGCCCAGGATAATGAGAATGGCCTAGCATTATCATCTGTATTTTGTCCTATATAAGAATGCTCGCTCGTCTTCTCTCTCTCTCTCTCTCTCTCTCTCTCTCTCTCTCTCTCTCAGTCGCGTGCCTTTCCGACAGCACGTTATGCTATCAGACTCCTATATTCTTCCATTTCGTTTCAAATGAACTGAAATTGTATTCCTGTTAGGAATTTGTTTAGTTGTGTCATTATTATCGGCGATTGCTATTACCGAAATGACTTTACTCTGAATATTTTTCTTTCGCTCCAGAATCGAGCTGAGATTACTGTAATTTCCACATTTTTCGCCGAAATACGGCATAATTCGTTCTTTATTTTGTTCAAAACTGTGAGATTAGTGTTAGAGATGTCAGATGTCTGTATAAAAAACTTACTGTGTGAAATAATAATTGCTTAATTTGGCATTTCTGGTTTCATTTCATAGTAACGGTTATCAATCCCCAATTTATAAAATGTTACAGATTTCGCTTAACTACATTTTTTTCTTACGTTGTCAACGCGATACCCACGAAATTAATTTAGAACTGATCTGAATTTTCTCGCGAGGCGAAAAGACAATTTTCCATTCCACTGAGATATTAAGATCGCAAACTACATGTTTTTCCAGCACGTTAAGAGTCTACTGATCTTCACTTCAAACAACAAACAATGTAAAAAAGATTAAGAAAGTGGTTTGTGTATGCGAATGAGATATTTAAATTCATTTTACTTTTAATTTATTAGCATTCCAAAAAAATAAATGTCAATAATAGAAAGCCACCGGAAACTAAATAATGAACATTGTAAAGGGAATGTAAACCCTAAGATCAATTGAAATACCTGATACTTATCTACGACAAATCAGAGAATCTATTATGGACGATAATTTCAAAACATTGTTTTTGTGCCAATTAACTGCGCTGCAAGTTAGCGAATATGTACGCCCAGGATAATGAGAATGGCGTAGAATTATCATCTGTATTTTGACCTATATAAGAATGCGCGCTCGTCTTTTCTTGCTCGCACCGAGTCGTCGGGTGGACACCGAGCGGAGAGGACCTCGCAGCGCAGCCGCCGTCCGCCAGCAGCCGTAACTCGCCCGCTACCCCCTCCAGCCGGCCGTGCGCCAGCCGGCCGCTACCAGCGCTCCACCACCAGTCGCCTGGGGAGTAGCAGTCCAGCGGCAACTGGCCGAGTGCCGAAGCGTTGAGCCTGCTCCCCTTCGACACAAAGCCGCGCAACCCATCACGGACTGCCGCAAAAGAGCTTCAGCTTGCAGCTCCCGGAAGCCTCTGGTTACCCAACGTGATTCGCACGTTCTTTTAGGGACTCCTTCACAGGATAACGCCCGCGTGCTGCAGGCCATTCTTCTTCCACACCTCCTTCAGGTGCCGCGCTTGCACTAACAGCGCATGTTAGAATGTAGGGAACTCCCACTTCCATAGGGAACAGCATACACTTTCTTAGCATTTCGAGAAAAGCAGAATTGTCGTTCCCCCCCCCCCCCCCTCCCTACCTAATAAATCGTCCGAAGTGCATTATGGCGGACGCCACTACCACTTCTCCTGCCGTTACCCGCAGCAAGACCGCAACACAAGAGGTGCGAGGATCGGCTGCACCCACCGAAACTCGCGCCCCGCCCGCTATCAGAAGGGGACACAGGCCAGACGTATTAGACATGGCCCTCATCAAGGACATTACATCGACACTCAACGTTGCCGTTGAAAACAATCTTCCCTCAAACCACCAACCTGTAATATTACACATCGAGAAAACACTGCAGCACATGGAACAACGCAGGATGTTGGACTAAGGGTGTGCGAATTGGACATTGTTCAAGGGAACCCTCGATAGCCACACCCCACCCATACACGAAATTAACGAAACAGCGCAAATCGACGAGGCAGTAGAAACCCTCACTAACGTTGTCCAGGACGCAATGGCGTACACCACACCCAATCGCATCTCACAACAACACAGTGCGGCCCTCTCCCAGGAAATCCTGGGCCTAATCTCAATGAGGAATCGCCTCAGGAGACAATGGCAGAATACTAGGCATTCGTACTTCAAATGGCTCGTTAACAGGCTACAGGGCATCATACACGACAAAATACAAACACATAGAACACAACAGTGGAACCAAAAACTTGAAGGGCTGGACAACGCGCGACCTGGCATGTGGCATCTAGTCTGACACTTCACCAGGGAGAAAATGCACACCCCAACGCTCCAAGGGCCTGACAGACCTGCGTACTCAGTGGAGGAGAAAGCAGAACTAATGGCCTGCACACTCACAGCATCATTCACACCGAACCTGGTACCATCAGATCCAGTGTCACACTTGCAACTGACCAGGAGGTTACGCGCATTTTAGCCCAACCATCACGCGACAACATTCGACATGTTAGTACAGTCGAAGTCTCCTGGGCTATAATGCATTCCGTTGCTAGGAAAGACCCTGGTCGTGATGCCATTCAGAACAGTGTCCTCCAGGAGTTAACGGATAAAGCCACTGAATACCTAACACGTATAATGAATGCCATACTAAAACACCAACACTTCCCCGCCTTTTGGAAGATGGCCAAGGTCCTGATGTTCAGGAAGCCAGGGGAAAGACCACAGCCTCCCACAAAATTACTGACCCATCAGTCTTCTGAGTTCGTTCAGCAAGATTGTTGAGAAGGTGATTTTCAAACGCATCACTAGGCACTGCATAACAAATGACATCGTGAGACCGGAGCAATTTGGCTTCAGGAATCACCACTCCACAACACAAAAACTCTTACGGGTTGTTGAACATATAACGCATGGCTTCAACGCAAACATAGCAACAGGGGAGGTGTTCCTGGACATCGAAAAGGCTTTCGACCGTCTATGGCACAACAGCCTCATTCGCAAACTCAGTGACACAGGGTTCCCCGACGGGCTGGTGCGTCTCATACACTCATACCTCACAGACAGGAGTTTCAACACTGACGTGCAGGGAAAACAATCAACACAACATGGTATACATGTGGTAGTACCCAAGGGAAGCATCCTAGGATCCGTACTGTTTAAACTCTACATAAATGATCCCCCGGCCACACACAACACAACGATGGCAATCTATGCGGATAACACAGCCATCCTCACACAAGATTGGAAACCATCAAACATTACGATATGACCACAGACCACACTCAGAGTGGCTGAGCCTTGGTTAGAGCAATGCCATGTTAGAGTCAACGTCGACGAGTGCGAAGCCGTTCTGTTCACTAGAAGACCGAAGCAACTGTGCAAACACCGATACTGCAGACCAGTAACTCTACATGCACAACCAAGACGTTTCCGCAAGAAAGTCAAATACCTCGGTGTCTGGCTGGACCGGAAATTACTCTGGGGGGACCACATAAAACACATGACCAACAGAGCAAGCACGAGGCTCAAACAGCTCTACCCTATGCTCAACAGGCGTAGCACACTGAACAGAAGGGTGTCGAGGTACATGTACATGACACTTATTCTACCCCTGATGATGTATGCGGCCCCTGTCTGGGGATATGCTGCACCCACGTGCCTGCGCCGTCTGCAGATCATACAAAACAAGGTACTCAAAATCATAAGCAATGCTCCACGATACACACGCATCGCGGATCTTTACCGGGAATACCGACTTGAGACTCTCGTGGAGGTAATCCACAAACTCACCACAAGGCTGTACAGAAACTCCAGACATTCACAGAACCTGTTCGTTCTGAATCTGGGGAACTACGACCACAACCATAGATGGAAACATAAAAGATCAAAAGACATACTTACTAGGACCTAACATCTATGGCCAAATACACGCAAACAGAACAGTAAATGTGAGCCCCTGTTAATCAGCCACCATTACTGGATATCCAGTTGAAACACACTTCCCGAATAACTGGCACCACGCAGGGAAGCCATATCATACACGACAGGCAGACAAGCTACACACACCCCCTACACAGTGAGATGATCTATGGCCGATCTCCCACTAATATATAACAATCCTGATTGTTCCAGGAATGCAGCGGCTGCAGCAAACCGGGATATATCACCATCGCCTGTCACGTAACAAACCCAACCTTGCACGAACTATCGCAGCTAGTAAGCCACTACTGCTCTTACTACCCATCCCATGGTCGCGGAGGTCTTTTTCCCACGGCACGAGCCTTGGCACTTTTTTCCCTCTGTTCTTCAAATTGCTACCCTCATTCACATTTCATCCACTATCTATCACCTGATGGATCGTGTTAATGTGTTGTCTTACCCAGGCGCACAGATAACATCACAGCCCAGCATCCTGTGAGCCACCTACTAGATAACTAACAATTTGATGGAGGTGACAGTAGAACTTTTGGTTTGCTCACCACGTTGGTGCGGGCATGGAGGGGCCCCATCTCTATTTTCTTTTCTTGCTCTCTCTTTAGTCGAGCGCCTTTCCGACAGGGATCTATCTTTCTATGTATTTGCAGCACATTACACTTGTCTAAATTGAGATTCAATTGCCATTCCCTGCACCATGCGTCAATTCGCTGCAGATCCTCCTGCATTTCAGTACAATTTTCCATTGTTACAACCTCTCGATACACCACAGCATCATCTGCAAAAAGCCTCAGTGAACTTCCGATGTCATCCACCAGGTCATTTATGTATATTGTGAATAGCAACAGTCCTATGACACTCCCCTGCGGCACACCTGAAATCACTCTTACTTCGGAAGACTTCTCTCCATTGACAATGACATGGTGCATTCCGTTATCTAGGAACTCCTCAATCCAATCACACAATTGGTCTGATAGTCCATATGCTCTTACTTTGTTTATTAAACGACTGTGGGGAACTGTAACGAACGCCTTGCGGAAGTCAAGAAACACTGCATCTACCTGTGAACCCGTGTCTATGGCCCTCTGAGTCTCGTGGACGAATAGCGCGAGCTGGGTTTCACATGACCGTCTTTTTCTAAACCCATGCCGATTCCTACAGAGTAGATTTCTAGTCTCCAGAAAAGTCATTATACTCGAACATAATACGTGTTCCAAAATTCTACAACTGATCGCCGTTAGAGATATAGGTCTATAGTTTTGCACATCTGTTCGACGTCCGTTCTTGAAAACGGGGATGACCTGTGCCCTTTTCCAATCCTTTGGAACGCTACGCTCTTCTAGAGACCTACGGTACACCGCTGCAAGAAGGGGGGCAAGTTCCTTCGCGTACTCTGTGTAAAATCGAACTGGTATCCCATCAGGTCCAGCGGCCTTTCCTCTTTTGAGCGATTTTAATTGTTTCTCTATCCCTCTGTCGTCTATTTCGATATCTATCATTTTGTCATCTGTGCGTCAATGTAGAGAAGGAACTGCTGTGCAGTCTTCCTCTGTGAAACAGCTTTGGAAAAAGACATTTAGTATTTCGGCCTTTAGTCTGTCATCCTCTGTTTCAGTACCATTTTGGTCACAGAGTGTCTGGACATTTTGTTTTGATCCATCTACCGCTTTGACGTAAGACCAAAATTTCTTAGGATTTTCTGCCAAGTCAGTACATAGAACTTTACTTTCGAATTCATTGAACACCTCTCGCATAGCCCCCCTCACACTACATTTCGCTTTGCGTAATTTTTGTTTGTCTGCAAGGCTTTGGCTATGTTTATGTTTGCTGTGAAGTTCCCTTCGCTTCCACAGCAGTTTTCTAACTCGGTTGTTGTACCACGGTGGCTCTTTTCCACCTCTTACGATCTTGCTTGGCACATACTCATCCAACGCATATTGTACGATGGTTTTGAACTTTGTCCACTGATCCTCAACACTATCTGTACTTGAGACAAAACTTTTGTGTTGAGCCGTTAGGTACTCTGAAATCTGCTTTTTGTCACTTTTGCTAAACAGAAAAATCTTCCTACCTTTTTAATATTTCTATTTACTGCTGAAATCATCGATGCCCTAACCGCTTTATGATCGCTGATTCCCTGTTCTGCGTTAACTGTTTCAAATAGTTCGGGTCTGTTTGTCACCAGAAGGTCTAATATGTTATCGCCACGAGTTGGTTCTCTGTTTAACTGCTCAAGGTAGTTTTCAGATAAAGCACTTAAAAAAATTTCACTGGATTCTTTGTCCCTGCCACCCGTTATGAATGTTTGAGTCTCCCAGTCTATATCCGGCAAATTAAAATCTCCACCCAGAACTATAACATGGTGGGGAAATCTACTCGAAATATTTTCCAAATTATCCTTCATGTGCTCAGCCACAACAGCTGCTGAGCCAGGGGGCCTATATAGACATCCAATTACCATGTCTGAGCCTGCTTTAACCGTGACCTTCACCCAAATCATTTCACATTTCGGATCTCCGTCAATTTCCTTCGATACTATTGCACTTCTTATCGCTATAAACACCCCTCCCCCTTCACTGTCCAGTCTGTCTCTGCGGTATACATTTCAATCTGAGTTTAGGATTTCATTACTGTTTACGTCTGGTTTCAGCCAACTTTCTGTCCCTAGTACTATATGGGCGTTGTGACCGATTATTAATGAGAGCAGTTCTGGGACCTTTCTATAGACGCTCCTGGAGTTTACTATTAGCACATTAATATTGTTATTCCCTGTTGCATTTTGCCTACTCCTACCTTGCCATGTCTCAGGAGGCGTCTTGTCGGGCCTAGGGAGGGAATTCTCTAACCTAAAAAACCCCCATATGCACTCCACACGTACTCCGCTACCCTTGTAGCCGCTTCCGGCATGTAGTGCACGCCTGACCTATTCAGGGGGACCCTACATTTCTCCACCCGATAGCGGAGGTCGAGAAATTTGCACCCCAGATCTCCGCAGAATCGTCTGAGCCTCTAGTGTAAGCCTTCCACTCGGCTCCAAACCAGAGGACCGCACTCAGTTCTGGGAACAATACTACAAATAGTTAGCTCTGATTCCACCCCGCGAGCGAGGCTTCCCGCCTTCACCATCATGTTACCAGTACACCTCATCTCAGTCTAACTGTTGCAAGCTTTCCCTAAAATTTTGAATTGTTAAATTGTTAATTGAACACACTATTTTGGAGGGCTGTTTTCCATTAGTGTATGAAGCTATGTCATATACTTAACTAGCTGTGCATCATGATCAGCCAGACCATTCTTAACAGGAATTGTTTCCATTTGATTAAATTTACCTTGGTCTATAAAAACATTGTCTATCAGGAAGTGGTAACAAATTGAAAGAATGAAAGAATGAAGTAATACTTCAGGGTCAAGCTTTCTATTGGACTCTTTCAGAAAATCTACATTGAAATCACCACAAACGATAATTTGCTTCCCCCTCTCTGACAGATATCACAACAAAATATCCAAGTTTTTCAGAAATAGCTGAAAATTTCCCAATGGGGACCAATAGGGAGCTACCATTATAAAAGTACCAGTATTTAGTTTAAGCTTACATGCACATGCTTCTGTATGTAGCTGTATACAAAATTTTTTAGTTTCTAAATTTTTCACACTATAATAAACTTTAATGTACGAGGTGGAATCCAAAATTTTCGGGACTGGCGCTGCCATCTGGAAAGGAGTAGTAGATCTTTCCACTGCTAGGTGGCGAGAGCTGCATGTCGGATGAGTCCGTGTGCGGAGTGGCATTCAGCTGAGAGGACATGTTGCGTGTCCACAGTGATTTCTGTAATACTCTGTGTTTGGTGTGTGGCGATTTTACGATGGATCCGTGAACAGAGCAGCGTGTGTGTATCAAATTCTTTGTGAATCTCAGGAAACGTGCTACAGATACCCTTGCAATTATTCAACAAGTGTTTGGTGGACAGAGCAAGAGCCGGATGCATGTGTTTGAGTGGCATGCTTGGTTCAGGTTCGGCCGTACAGACATTGAAGATGATGCTCAACTGGAAGGCCCATTAGCTGCACAACACCAGACATTGTTGCCAAACTTCAACAGTTGGTTCATGAGGATCGACATCGAACCATTCAAGACCTTGCGGATGAAGAGGGTATTGGTTATGGGACATGTCAATGAATGTTGACTGATGAATTGGGCATGCATTATGTCGCCGCAAAATTAGTGTCAAGGATCTTGACTGCCAATCAGAAGGCACAGCGTGTTGAAGTGTGCATGTACCTTCGTCAGACCGCATCTGATGATCCAACCTTCTTGTCACCAGCTGTCACCAGCAACAAGAGCTGGATTTATAGTTATGACCCAGAGACAAAGCAACAATCATCCCAGTGGAAGAGCCTGTGCTCCCCAAGACCCAAAACAGCGAGACAGGTGAAGAGCAAATTGAAGAGCATGATCATCATTTTCTTTGATACCAAGGGAACTGGGCACAAAGGATTTGTCCCATCCAACCAAACAGTGAATTCTGCATACTACTGTGACATTTTGTGACGGCTCCATGAAAATGTGCAGCAACAACGGCCCAAACTTTGGCGTCAAGGGAATGCCTGCTGCTTCACGACAATGCACCCTGTCACATGTCCTTGCTCACCAGGACCTTTTTGGCAAAAAACAACATGGCGGTTGTACCCCACCCATCATACTCACCAGATTTGGCACCTTGCGACTTCGCACTATTCCCAAAACTGAAACTTAAGTTGAAAGGCCATCGGTTTGACACTCTAGAAAGGATTCAAGAAGCATCACTGACGGTGATAAACACCCTCAAAGAACAGGACTTCCAGAAAATGATTAACCAGTGGCAGAAGCGCTGAGATAGGTGAGTACGTGCACATGGGAACTACTTCAAGGGTGATGGTGACCATAGTCCAAAGGTAAGGTTTTAAACAGATGGCAGCACCAGTCCCGAAAATTTTGGATAGCACCTTGCATATGGCAACAACTCCTCTCTCTCTCTCTCCATAGTGTCTCTACCTACATGTGCTGAAAGCTTATATACACCTACACTCCTGGAAATTGAAATAAGAACACCGTGAATTCATTGTCCCAGGAAGGGGAAACTTTATTGACACATTCCTGGGGTCAGATACATCACATGATCACACTGACAGAACCACAGGCACATAGACACAGGCAACAGAGCATGCACAATATCGGCACTAGTACAGTGTATATCCACCTTTCGCAGCAATGCAGGCTGCTATTCTCCCATGGAGACGATCGTAGAGATGCTGGATGTAGTCCTGTGGAACGGCTTGCCATGCCGTTTCCACCTGGCGCCTCAGTTGGACCAGCGTTCGTGCTGGACGTGCAGACCGCGTGAGACGACGCTTCATCCAGTCCCAAACATGCTCCATGGGGGACAGATCCAGAGATCTTGCTGGCCAGGGTAGTTGACTTACACCTTCTAGAGCACGTTGGGTGGCACGGGATACATGCGGACGTGCATTGTCCTGTTGGAACAGAAAGTTCCCTTGCCGGTCTAGGAATGGTAGAACGATGGGTTCGATGACGGTTTGGATGTACCATGCTCTATTCAGTGTCCCCTCGACGATCACCAGTGGTGTACGGCCAGTGTAGGAGATCGCTCCCCACACCATGATGCCGGGTGTTGGCCCTGTGTGCCTCGGTCGTATGCAGTCCTGATTGTGGCGCTCACCTGCATGGCGCCAAACACGCGTACGACCATCATTGGCACCAAGGCAGAAGCGACTCTCATCGCTGAAGACGACACGTCTCCATTCGTCCCTCCATTCACGCCTGTCGCGACACCACTGGAGGCGGGCTGCACGATGTTGGGGCGTGAGCGGAAGACGGCCTAACGGTGTGCGGGACCGTAGCCCAGCTTCATGGAGACGGTTGCGAATGGTCCTCGCCGATACCCCAGGAGCAACAGTGTCCCTAATTTGCTGGGAAGTGGCGGTGCGGTCCCCTACGGCACTGCGTAGGATCCTACGGTCTTGGCGTGCATCCGTGCGTCGCTGCGGACCGGTCCCAGGTCGACGGGCACGTGCACCTTCCGCCGACCACTGGCGACAACATCGATGTACTGTGGAGACCTCACGCCCCACGTGTTGAGCAATTCGGCGGTACGTCCACCCGGCCTCCCGCATGCCCACTATACGCCCTCGCTCAAAGTCCGTCAACTGCACATACGGTTCACGTCCACGCTGTCGCGGCATGCTACCAGTGTTAAAGACTGCGATGGAGCTCCGTATGCCACGGCAAACTGGCTGACACTGACGGCGGCGGTGCACAAATGCTGCGCAGCTAGCGCCATTCGACGGCCAACACCGCAGTTCCTGGTGTGTCCGCTGTGCCGTGCGTGTGATCATTGCTTGTACAGCCCTCTGGCAGTGTCCGGAGCAAG
The DNA here is from genome assembly GCF_021461385.2 of Schistocerca piceifrons. Taxonomy (NCBI): domain Eukaryota; kingdom Metazoa; phylum Arthropoda; class Insecta; order Orthoptera; family Acrididae; genus Schistocerca; species Schistocerca piceifrons. Next base: position 878,593,350 of record NC_060140.1, read on the forward strand.
TATGGTGGGTCTGACACACCGGTGTCAATGTGTTCTTTTTTCCATTTCCAGGAGTGTATATTTATCTTTTCCATATCTGCAGCTATAAGGTGTTCAGACAGGCATAGTACATCTACACTACTGGCCATTAAAATTGCTACACCACGAAGATGACGTGCTACAGACGTGAAATTTAAGTGACAGGAAGAAAATGCTGTGATATGCAAATGATTAGCTTTTCAGAGCATTCACACAAGGTTGGCGCCAGTAGCGACACCTACAACGTGCTGACATGAGGAAAGTTTCCAACCGATTTCTCATACACAAACAGCAGTTGACCGGCGTTGCCTCGTGAAACATTGTTGTGATGCCTAGTGTAAGGAGGAGAAATGCTTACCATCACATTTCCGATTTTGATAAAGGTCGGATTGTAGCCTATCACGATTGCAGTTTATCGCATCGTGACAATTGCTGCTCACGTTGGTTGAGATCCAGTGACTGTTAGCAGAATATGGAATCGATGGGTTCAGGAGGGTAATACGGAACGCCATGCTGGATCCCAACGGCCTCATATCACTAGCAGTTGAGATGACAGGCATCTTATCTGCATGGTTGTAACAGATCGTGTGGCCACGTCTCGATCCCTGAGTCAACAGATAGGGACATTTGCAAGACAACAACCATCTGCACAAACAGTTCGACGATGTTTGCAGCAGGATGGACTACCGGCTTGGAGACCATTGCTGTGGTTACCCTTGATGCTGCATCACAGACAGGAGTGCCTGCGATGGTGTACTCAATGACGAACCTGGGTGCACGAATGGCAAAATGTCATTTTTTCGGATGAATCCAGATTCTGTTTACAGCATCATGATGGTCACATCCGTGTTTGGTGACATCATGGTGATTGCACATTGGAAGCGTGTATTCATCATCACCATGCTGGCGTATCCTCCAGCATGATGGTATGGGATGCCATTGGTTACACGTCTCGGTCACCTCTTGTTCGCATTGACGCCACTCTGAACTGTGGACGTTACATTTCAGATGTGTTACGACCCGTGGAACTACCCTTCATTCGATCCCTGCAAAACCCTACATTTCAGCACGATAATGTACGACTGCATTTTGCAAACCTTTACGGGCCTTTCTGGATACAGAAAATATTCGACTGCTGCCCTGGCCAGCACATTCTCCAGATCTCTCACCAATTGAAAACATCTGGTCAATGGTGGGAGCAACTGCCTCGTCACAATACGCCAGTCACTACTCTTGACGAACTGTGGTATCGGGCTGAAGCTGCATGCGCAGCTGTACCTGTACACGCCATCCAAGCTCTGTTTGACTCAATGCCCAGGCATATCAAGGCCGTTATTATAGTCAGAGGTGGTTGTTCTGGGTACTGATTTCTCAATATCTATGGACCCAAATTGTGTGAAAATGTAATCATGTGTCAGTTCTAATATAATATATTTGTCCAATGAATACCTGTTTATCATCTGCATTTCTTCTTGGTGTAGCAATTTTAATGGCCAGTAGTGTATTCCAACCCCAGTATCTAAATCTTCTAAACAAACAAGAAGATCATCTACTTCGTTTTTTTTAATCCCCTGATATCCTGATACAATATACCAACATTATTTTTCACTGTATTTTTATTAGAATCTTATGCTATTTTAATATTTCTACTACCTGCCTGCCTGAGGTCTCATCAAACTTAATTTTATTCAGTGTTGAATCATTGGACACTGATCTGTGCCTAACAAAGAGGTACTCCTATGAGTTTCAGTGCCCCTCACCCCTTAAAGATTTTGCTATCATCATGGCCAATTTACCCTTTTCCCTTTCCTACTGAATGTCTTGTGATGTCCTACCTACCATTACCCAATACCATCAACAGGACTCAAACCTATGCTTGACAAAGTAGCCTCCCAAAGCAGCTGATCTAGCTCCATGTTGACCCTCCTGACAGAGCTGTTCTATTGGGGCCGATCATACCACATGAAAGAAACTAAGCCACCATTTGTATGATTTGTTGCAGACGCTATTTTTACCATGTCACATTCAATATTGTAGCCCTGATCCCTATCAATACTGTTTCCTGCTTCACCCACTATCACAATTGCTTCCGTCACTTGGTTAAGATTAGTTTACTTTGGTTATGAGATGTTTCGTAGATCATTTTCATGATTATGTTATCGATATGGCGTGGAATAAGTCAGATTACAAGATATATATACACATATGAATAGTGCTAATATTAATATTACTGAAATTTTTAGTTCTACACATGCAACTACATTTAGAGGTACAAATTATTATTATTATTATTATTATTATTTTTATTTTATTATTATTATTTTTTACTAGTTCTGAAACAGAAACTCGTCCATGGAATAGAAGGACATGCACTGGCCTTGAAACAACTTGTGACCTGCAAGATCTGGCCCATACCTCTTCCATGGCTACTACCTAACAGCAGAACTTCCCTCCTGCTTTCTACTTTTTTGAAGCTGTTGGTTTGCTGTGAAAGTCTGTAGAGCACTGACTATACTTTCATCTGCCTGAGCCTCTTCCTTAGTGGGGCAAATCTCTTGGTTGTGCCAGTGACGAAACTGTCAGATACTGTTTTATGTGCCCCCTGTTCCTTGCTAACCCCCTTAACCTCATCGGTTCCTACCTAGCACTATCCAGTTCCACCTCAAGGCCTTTAATCTTCCCTTCCTGTTCAGCTATTTTCATATTTCTTGTACATCCTCTGCAATAATATGAAAGAGACCCATTTACTTACCCAATTCCCATGCCATAACATTCCCCCTCCCTCCAATGTAAAGGCTGTTAGTGGCACCAGAGTTACTGTCCCATCCCTAACTAAGGAGACAGGAACTCAAATTGAGGGTAGCAAAGCAAAAGATGGAATGTTTAACTCAGTTTTCAAACGTTGTTTACAAAGGAAAATCCAGGAGAACTGCCTCAATTTAATCCTATTATCATTGAAAAGATGAATGAAATAAGTATTTGTGTCAGTGGTGAGAAAAAGCTGAAATCATTAAAATTAAACAAAGGTCCAGGCCCCAATGGAATCCCTGTCAGATCCTGTACTGAATTTGTGGCTGAGTTAGCCCCCTCTTCTAAGTATAACCTATTGTAGATTCTTTGCACAAAAAGCCATGCCCAGTTCTTGGAAAAAGGCACCTGTAGTAGAAGTGATCCACAAAACTATTGTCCAATATCCTTGACATTGATTTGTTGTACAATCTTAGAACATATTCTGAGCTCAAACATAATGAGGTATCAACAGAATGACCTCCTCCATACCAATCAGCATATATTTTGAAAACATCGATCATGTGTCACCCAACTCGCACTTTTCTCACATACTGACATACTGGAAACTTTGGATCATGGCAGCCAGCTAGATGCAGTATTTATTGATTTCCGAAAAGCATTTGACTCAATACCACACCTATCCTTGTTGTCAAAAGTATGATGAAATTGAGGTATCAAGTGATGTTTGTGATAGGATTGAGGTCTTCTTGATAGGAGGAAGCAGCATGTTATCTTTGATGGAGAGTCATTGTCAGATGTAGAAGTAATTTCAGGTGTGCCCAGGGAAGTGTGTTGGGACCTTTTCTTCTATATTAATGACCTTGCAGACAATATTAATAGTAAAATCAGGCTTTTTGCATGTGATGCAGTAATCTATACTGAAGTAAAATCTGAAAGAAGGTTCATAAATATTTAGTCAGATCTTGATAATGTTTCAGTGTGGAGCAGAGATTGGCAACCTGCTCTAAATGTTCGGATATTTAAAATTTTGTACTTCACAAAACGAAAAAAAATTGGTATCTTATGACTATTATATCAATGAGTCACTGTTGGATTCAGCCAACTCATACAAACACCTAGTGTAATACTTCATAGGGATATGAAATGGAGTGATCAAATAGGTTCAGTCATGGGTAAAACAAGTGGTGGACTTATGTTTATAGATAGAATACTGGGTAAGTGCAATCAGTCCACAAAGGAGATTACTTACACATTACTCATGCAACCAGTTCTAGAATATTGCTCAAGTGTGTGGGATCCATACGAGATAGGACTAACAGGGGTTATTGAACATATGCAGAGAAGGGCAGCACAAATGGTCACAGGTTTGTTCAATCCATGGGAGAGTATCACAGAGGTACTGAATGAACTGAACTGGAAGACTCTTGAAGACAGACATAAACTATTCTGAGAAACTCTATTAACAAAGTTTCAAGAACCGGCATTAAATGATTCCTCTTGGAATATACAACCTCCTATGTATTGCTCACACAGGGATTGTGAGAATAAGATTAGAATAATTACTACACTCGCAGGGGCATTCAAACAATCATCCTTCCTGCACTCCTTATGTGAATGGAACAGGAAGAAACACCAATAACTGTTACAATGGGACACACCCTCTGCCATGCACTTCACAATGGTTTTCAGAGTATAAATATAGAAGTACAGGGTGACAATTACTGAACTACATGAAAAAAAAAAAACACACATTTACAGCATGCACACACTCTATTCAACAAGTAAACGCCGCTACAGGTATTTGGATATAGGTTACGACATGTTCGGTAAGCCTGTCATCATTGGTGGTGATGTGGCACAGACAAATAGCGAAATTGTGAATGACCCATTGACATGTCGGAACATAGACGCTGTCGATGACCACCTGAATGGCTGTTTTTATTTCATCAGTTGTTTTGGGCTTATTGCTGTATGCCTTGTCTTTAATGTAGTCCCACAAAAAGGAGTCGCATGTGTTGAGGAGTTGCATGTGTTGAATCTAGAGAATATGGCGGCCAATCGAGGCCCATGCCAGTGGCCTCTGGGTACCCCAGAGCCAGAATGCGGTCCCGAAAGTGCTCCTCCAGGACATCAAGCACTCTCAAGCTCTGTCTTGTATGAGCCACATCTTGTCAAAATCTGGGTCACTGGATTGAGGGGATGAAATTATCCTTCAAAACCATCACGTACCATTCGGTAGTCACTGTGCCATCAAGGAATATTGCACTGATTATTCCATGACTGGACGTTGCACACCACATACTCACCTGTTGAGGTTGAACAGACTTCTTCGTCGTGAAATGCAGAGTCTCAGGCCCCCAAATGTGCCAATTTTGCTTATTGATGAACTGATCCAAATGAAAGTGGCTTTGTCACTAAACCAAACCATGCAATTCCCATCATGCCCTGCAGCCAACTGTGCAATTTGAACATCCTAAAGCAAACAATGCAGCATGTTCAAATGAGCGTGGAGGAAGCCATATGCAGTTGCCCCGTACGTCGAAAGCTGTTACTTTGACATCTGCTGCCTTTTCCTATAACTACAAGTACGAAGCAATTCACCCGAGCACAGACACTAGATTCGCTCCTCTGATAACCACACTGTTAACATATCATGTATGTTAACAGTGTAGATATCAGAGGAGTGCATCTGGTGTCTGTGCTCGCTTGAATTGAATATATCATATATGTTCACATAATAAATATATATGTATCTACAATCCAGTTGTACTTATTTATGAAATACAGAAGAATAAATAACACTCAAGACCAAAATTAGTTCATGAACATTTTTTACAAATTTGCCAACCAGAAACCCCTCAACTACAATACATAATTATGATGGTAACATAGGTGGGCTGGACATATAGTTAGGTGAATGACCAGTAGATGGACCATAGTTGTTCTTTGCTTGATTGCAAGAGACAACTAAAATGGTGACCTAAGGGAGGGTGGACAGATGAATTAGAAAACAAGCAGGCGTAATATAAAGCTTATAGCCAAAAGCCATAACACTTGAAAAAGTGGGGAGGATGCATTTGGTCTATTTTTAAAGAATGTATTTAACTAGAAAGATAACACACTTACAACATTAACAAATACTAACTGCTACATAAAATAATTGTACAAAAAGTTAAATTTAAATAAGCATAAATATGAACAGAAATGCTAAAGAATTGATGTTATTATTACCCCTCAACTAAATAAATGATTTTTTACTAGCAGTCTCTTTATTTTAGAAAACTCATTATTCATTCTCTTTCATTTTCTTCTGATAACATTGACAAAGAGAGAGCCATTTTTATTATTATTTTTATTTTGGAAAAAGAATGAGCACCTTTCGCAACAGTCATTAATACTCCACAATGGCTGAATGTATATTCAGATAATTCTATGCTATAGACTTGTGTTTTATTAAAGACAGTTCTGTTAATTCTTGTACATGAGACTGTTTCAGTTTAAATATCCTAATTAGTATCAGAAACAGAGAAGAAATGTCATGGTAAACTTGAAGCGTTTCATTTTTATCAGAGGTAGTAGATATGAACTCACACACACACACACACACACACACACACACACACACACACACACACCTGTAACATCATTCTTGCCTTGAATCTTTGTTAAGTATAAAGTGTCACTCTGAATCTAGTAACTGCGTAAGTTAGCATCCTCTCCTGTCCTCTGGGGTAGCATGGTTCAAATCACTGTGTCAGGGCCAGGCCATCCAGATTTAGAATTTCCATGGTTATCCTAAATCACTTAAGCAAGATATTAGGATGAATGCTTTGAAAGAACACAATCACTTTCTTACTCCAATTTGAGTTTGTGCTCCATCTCTAATGACTTTATTACCGATGAGATGTTAAGCCCTGATCTTCCTTCCTTTGAAGTGCTTCTTTAGTCGTTAAGAGTATCTACATTCAAAAGCCCATCTTTTATGCATGTTGAAAGCATCATCCAGCAGTTTGTTAAATGACCTTTTCATGTTAGTTATTTCTAACAGTGCTTAGCTATATGCAGCTGCAAAATATGTAGGACTACTCCCAAGTTACAAGATATTACATGCTGTATTGATTTGTTATGGTACTTAGTGTTGGGTTAGTACAAGAGTAATAAAGCTTAAACTTTCTTTTTAAGACCTATTGCTTCACTTCATTAATTAGATGTCTTGTTTGTGAGTAACAATCCTGCCAGAGCCATAAAACAATGAGTCTTTCTTCATGCGCATGGATGGTCTCATGGCTTCCAGCCCAACACATTGTATTTAGTAATACTAACATTATCTTGGAAATACTCATAGAACAAGTTTTGAAAATCCTGCTGCTCCTACCAAAATAATTGTTCTGAAAACCAGAGCTGTTTCTTGGCTAGCCTTGAATTAGTCTTTAAGAAGTTGACTATATTATGACTTACTTTGGCTGTGAAATTTGGTCAGATTTTGTTCTTGGGGTTCTATGGATTCTATTTCTCTTATCAAATTTTGTTCTCAGATAGTCTAATTTTATATCACAATCAGTGAAAGACTGCAAATTTTGTTCTCAGATAGTCTAATTTTATATCACAATCAGTGAAAGACTGAAATATAGATGAATGTAGAAACTGAGGCTGAAAAACAGCCACCATAAGTATACAAAGAACGATAAATAAAAATAATGTCAAACAATATACAAATATGTGATCCATTATGGCCTTCCAAAATGACAGGGAAGACCCTTGTCAGACATCTATTTGAATTATGGATTTTATTCGGAAAAATGAAACACACAATCTATACGGGTGCACAAAAAGTGTCTGTCAATCCAAAAAAAAAAAAAAAAAAAAAAAACCACCTAGGTGATACTAAGTGATGAATGTGAAATGGTTATGATAAACATAAAAAAGGTATTTCTAAATTTTAATACTGTGCAGTTCATTTTTACAGATAATACTGCAAGACACATTTTTTTTTTCCCAAAGATAATTTGTTTATCATGAGAAAGCCATGGACATTGTGAAAGCTAAGATGATACTGAATGATCTACTTATGTATGCAAGTCTGCTGAATTCCAGCAACATAATTTCTGTTTATTTGTGGCTTGTTCAGGACTGGTAAATTGCTTTTAAGTAAATCTTACATAATAGTTACTCATGTGTTACATGATGATCTGAGAAATTTCACAGTTATCTTGTACTACAGACTTGAGAAGGTACACATATACACAGATTATTTCACTTAGCTTTAGATATAAAATCACAAATTCATTTACAGTGTTCTTCTCATAGTGTGTGCTTGAAATGGTAATCAGTATCAACATAACCAGGTGGGAGCACCAGCTCTGTGTAGTGCTGCGTGTGGCGAAATCCTTGGGGTGGGACACTGCCGCGGACCACTGTGATGGGTTGTGTTGCTGGATATGGTGGATCCAGAGGCCCAGCAAAATCCTCCAGGTATAGGTCAGTGCTGTTCGACAAACAAACTGTTGTCAGTATGGGTTAAGTTTCTGTATATCAATATATCAGTGATCCTGAACAATTTGCATGAAGGTGGTGCGAGTAGTTCCTTAACACATATCACATTATGGTGAATACAAAAACACAAAAAAATATTATCTGTTATGCACAGATATCAAATTGTTAACTACTGTGATTATTTATGACAGCTGAGACAGGGTTCAAGGTACTAGACGGGCAGGTAACAATACATCTATAGTTAAGAGCAGTAACCTGAAATGAAATGAAATGAAAAAAAAAAACTTAAAAAAAAAAAACTTTGGGGTATCATGTCAAGCAGTGTCACACATTAGTTTGGATAGGGAAAACGGCACAAGACAAAAGAAGTAAGGGGGTTACAGCATTTGAGACAGAGGGGGGAGAAAGCAGACGAGAAGATGTGAAAGGAGAGGGGTGGAAAATGAGTGTGTGTGTGTGTGTGTGTGTGTGTGTGTGTGTGTGTGTGTGGTTAGCAGAGTCTTGAATAGTTTCCAGCACCAGGTTGGATCTCTCCATCTAGCCATGTTTTCTCACCACCTTCTGTGTTCCTTCTGGTTCTCACCTCTTTAAGTGCCCGTATCGTCCTAGTCATGATGTCCCTGTCCTACCCTGCAGGTTCCTCTTTCACTATTTTCCTTGCCCTTACATTCTTCATCCTATTTCTTCTTGTTGCTCATTTCCTACTTCTGAGGAACTTCATTTCAGATGCACAGGTCAGTATTGGGATGTAGTAACTTCTATATATTACTTTCTTGCTTTTTGGTAAGACGTCTTTGTTCCAAACCAGGATCCTGACACTTTGCAGGAATGCTTCTCCCTGTCTGCCATGTTCACTGATCTCTTTTTCATTTCTTCCATTTTCCTCTATCACATTTCCCAAGTACTTGACACTCTGTTTCTTATTTGATTTTCACCTCTGATTCTTATTCTGCTAGTTGGTCTATCTTTCTTTCTAGTTGTAACCAGGATCTCACATTTATTTACATTAAATTTCATTTCATACTGTCTCATAGTTTCTTCCCAAGCATCCAGCTGTTCCTGAATCTCCTCCTCCCTGTTTTCCTAGGTCATCAAGTCATCTGTGAATGCCATTGCATTCATCTTGTCTCCTCCAGTTTTTTCTGCCACCTTAATCATTATCTCATCCAAGACCATAATGAAGAGGAGATGTGACAATGCAGTCCCATGTTTCATACCATCTGTTTGCTGGAACCAATCTATCCTTTCATTTCCCACTTTCATACAACTCAGACTTCCACAGTAAATCTCCTCCACTCTGTTTGTTGTCTCTCTTTTCACTCCCTTCTTTTCTAGTGCTTCCCAGACCTTTCTTCTACAGATGCTATCACATGCCTTCTCTATATTGAAAAAGGCTGTCAAAAAATCTCCAATTTGTGGTGGTGCTCCTGGAGCTGCCTCACTGCAAATATCGGGTCAAACGTTGATCTCCCAGGTCTGAAGCAATGCCATTCTTCTCTCAATTTGTCCTTGACCCTTGTTCGGATTCTACTTTCCAGGATCTTCTCATATACTTTGGCAGAGTGTGGTATCAGTGTGACTCCCCTGTAGTTTCTACAACCCTTTCTACTCCATTCCTGGAGTATAGAGGCAATTACTGCCCTCTTCCAGTCTGCAGGAATCTTCTTCTCATTCCATACCACCATTATCACATGACACAGCCACTGAGCCATGCGTGGTTTGTGTTTGTGCCATATCTCATTTGACATCCTGTTTTTACTGTACTACCACCTCTTTATGTTAATTTCAATTACTAGTGTCACTGAGTTATTGCCTTGCCCTGCCTGTGAGCAACAGCAGTGGCACTTATCGATATGAGCCCTGGCATATTGTCTTTGCTGACTGCTATTACTTCCCGGTTGTTGTGTGTTGTGAGTTAGTTCGGATCTGCCACTCGTTTGGAACGGGCTAGCAGTGAAATTCAGACCTGGCAGTGTTAGAGTTGGCATGCGGCACAAGGCTGGCGATCTCTTATGGGTTGGCTGTGTGTGCCAACTAGTGATTCCTCCCTGTTTTGTACAGGCACTGCCGTTAGCATTGTCTAGTTCTTCATGGATGTCTTCGTCAAACTGTGTGTAGTTTGTGTGATTTTGACTGACAAGTTATTTTAAATGTTGTCAGCATACTGGCTCTGAGGAGTTGGTCAGTTAGTGTGGATCAGGCAGGAAATCTCTGTGTGGCGCAGTGGGCCAGGCAGTGTTGGAGTGTGTGGGAGCTGTTCCAATTGCTACGGGGTTCATGGATCACAAACCCAGGACATCAAAGTTGAGTGGGGATTTAATTACTGAAGCCAGACTGTTCACATTGTGCCGTTGGTTTTCATGATTGGCTGTTAGGGGTATTACCATGAGCAACAGCGAGTGTTCGAGTAGGTGAATGTTTGGCCATGATCTGGTGGAGTTTAACTGATTTTGGTTATTTGAAGTCCAAGAGCACTGGTGGAATTTTCTGTCTTGTGGCCGTTAGCGTTCCAGTTACCTGCCCTGGCCACTGACAAAAATTCAGGTAGTGTCCTTTCCTCACCATGTGGATGGCTACACCTTTTATGTTTTGGCTTTGGAGTTCCTTGTGCACTGGTCGGGTGGAAAGCAAGTCGTCTTGTCGGTGGGTCCGTTCACTGTCTCTTGGTTGGGTTGCCAGCAGATCGGATATAGTTGGGCTGACTACCTGTCTTTCCTAAGCGAACGTTAAGATTTCAAGTGCAGTCCGACCCCCAGAAACTTCTGAGCACTGCTGGCTGTACTGCCTTTTCTTATTGGTGTGTTATTGTGTATTTTAATGGCTTATAGCCGATGGATTGAATTTGTATGCTTTTAGTTGGATTTTAAATAATGGACCTTCAGTTCCTTACTTGTCAAGTCTTGCATTGTTTGGGCCTTCAGCCTCATTTAAAGTATTTTTTTGGATAAAGCTTTGGGCCTTCTGCCTTTTGAAAATTTATTGCAGTTGTGTTTTTCAATAATGGGCCTTCAGCTGCTTTAAAATTTAAATTCCTTACATGTTAAATCTTAGATTGTTTGGACCATCAACCTGTGTAAAATATTGTTTAAAGATAAAGCTTTGGACCTTCTGCATACTAAAAATGATTTTAGTTTAACCTTCCCATTTCTATCCATTTTTGTCCTGTCTCAAAACGTCTCCGCTTACTTTTGACTATTCCATATAGAACTTTCTGATTTCCTCTGCTGTCTTGCTCCTTCATCTTTTTCTCTTTCGTCTTTTTCTTATCTCCTCTCCTGCTAATTCATTCCATTCTCAGAACTGCAGTCTGCAGGCCTTGTTCTTCCTTCCCACTGCCTATTTGACTCTTTCATTCCATGAAGGTGTCTTTTTCTACCATTTTCTGCCACTTGTCCTTCAGCATACAGTGACTACAGCTTCTAACACAGCACTTTTAAATTGTCTTCATTCCTCTTCTCCTAGTTTTGGTTCTTCATATTGTAGTGATTTGAGATTCCGTAGCTCACTTCCTGCGCAAGGGGTCCCGGGTTCAATTCCCGGCGGGACCAGGGATTTTTTCCTGCCTCAAGATGACTGGGTGTTGTTGTGTCATCTTTATCATCATCATCATCATCATCATCATCAATCATCCCCATTATGGTCAGAGAAAGGCAATGGCAAACCACCTCCGCTAGGACCTTGCTTAGTACGGTGGTGCGGGTCTCACGCATCGTCCCCTATGTTCCTCAGAATATGAGACATCACCATCATCAGTGATTCGAGAATTTCTGTGTAAATTCTACCGTCTCAGACACAAGATATATCTAGAATGAGTGTGGGATGGTAGAATCATACTACTGCGCATCACATGTTTGTGTGTGCAGGTTTAATTAGTAGTAATGAGGAAAACGTTGTTTGACCTGGATCCAGGGCCGGGGCTCAGGTCATGGAAATACATTAGGAGGCCATTTTCCATATAAGTATGTTAACTTTATACACAAAATATCCACAAAGGAATGGTTGTTGCTTGAAGAACCAAGCTCAGCTACTATTAACCCACAATTCCAAGATTAACATATTTATAGATTCAGGAAGTGAGGTATCACTCATCTCAAAAGCATTCATTAACTTGATACAGAATAAACAGCACTTACCATTATTGCCAGTGACTGGAGTATACATAATTGGGATAACGGGAACAAAAAGTAAACTTGTAAAATAAGAAAATCAAGTGAACTGCAGTATTGGAAATATGTTATTTTGTCAAATGCTATCAATAGTAGAGAATATTAATAGAGATGTACTGTTTGGTTTAAATTGGTTGTTAGAGTTTAAAGTCATCTTAAACTTTGACAAACATCTTCTTTGTTTTGGTAAAGGGGACAGTAGATGATGGACACCTTTTGTGACAAATAGTCACTTTGAGGAACAAACAACTGAGTGTCAGTGTCTGTGAGTAACAGCTACAGCTCAATTATCACCAAAAATCAATAATTTTGATCAAGGAACACATCGAGCTAATATAGAAGACAGAGTTAATAAATCCTTAATATTAACAGATCAACAAAGGCAAGATTTATATAAAATTTTAAAGGAGTATGAAGTAGTGTTTTCCAACTGTCCAGGTAACATCAGCGACTATATTTGTAAGTTCAAAATCAAAGACGACACTCCATTCTTTTGCAAACGGTATCCAATACCGGTGAGTTTGAAGGAAGCAGTTTGGGATGAGATTAACAAAATTATTTATAATAATATTATAGAACGAAGTTCCTTGTAATAAATGATACCCTGGTCGTGGTGAAGGAAACTACAGGTGGGGTACAATTAGTTTTAGACGCTCGAACATTGAACCGACATATAGAGACGGAGAGAGACCAACTGATTAATATTGACAAATTGTTGTCCAAATTTGAAAAGGCAAGACTCTTTAGCATGATGGATTTGACTGTGGGATATTGGCGGATAAAATTACATCCAGAATCCAAAAAGTATACAGCCATTGCTGCCGAACTTTTCCAAGGAGAATGGGATCAGAGTAACGTACGACACAGAACCATAGCTTCTTCTAGGTGTAGCCTAAATAAGCATGAACTAAATTACACTGCTACTGAAAAAGAACTATTGGCGATTGTGTGGAGTATTCAAAAGTTTCAAACACTACTATGGGGGTCACAAATCCATATTTGTACTGATCATCAAGCTTTATCCTTTCTGATGAGTAGTCGATTACTACACAGTAGGTTGATGTGCTGGATGCAAGATGCAATACGTAAAAGGTTCCAAAAATATAGTACCTGATGCATTATCGAGGCTACCCATAGGAATGGAAGACTTGAAAGGTATGGAAGGGCCCAGCGTTATTTTTGCCATTAATTTTATGTCAGCAGAATATCCGAATACCAGGTTCAAAGAATAACAGAGAATATCCATCAAGATCTTTATTTCACAGAAATATTTTCTATGTGTATCCAGCACTTGTTACCTCCGAATCAATTGGGAAAATTGTAGATCATAACTTGTTTTGGAGGGACAGTGTAACATCACAGCATTGGCGTTTATATATTCCAAAGGCAATGGAAGACGAATTTGTATGGTATGTTCACACAGGGCATGGACACTTCAGAATCAAAAAATGCATATGAAAAAATTTTATTATTTCAAGAAACTAGGGCATAAAATATCATTGTTGATTAGAACTTGTGGAACTTGCCAGAAAGTAAAAGAGAGTAATACTCACGTGAAATGCAGAATGTATCCAATTTTCCCTAAGTCATTACACGACCTTACAGCCATAGATTTCTTTGGACCAGTTCCACAAGGAAAGGGAGAGTATCACATATTTTGGTTATCATAGATTGCTGGTCAAAATACGTTAAACTATATTCTATTAAAACAGCAAATACGCAAATGGTTATACACTGTTTACAACAATACTTTCTAGAGGTAGGTAAACCAAAACGATTTCTTACAGATAATGGACCACAATTTGTGAGCAACGAATTTAGAGAATTCCTAGCATGGGAAAGTATTCGACAAGTGTTAGTATCCAACAATAACCTGTGATCATATCTGTGTGAATGGGTACTGAAGGCAATTAGGAAATTATGTCATACACACTGCCATGAAAAACATACTTCGAGGGCAATGAAAATTAAAGACTTTGAACTTTCCTAAATGAACTACCCCATTTATCGACTGGGTTGACATCTTTAGATGTTATAGGCAAACATTTTGTAGGAGAACCTTTAATTAAGTAATTTTTTGGCCTGAACAACCTAGTGTCAATTACGAAGTAAATCAGAAAGTACTTTCAAAGAATTTAAATGAAAAGGCGCAACAAAGAGTAAGTAAGCATAATGAAAAGGCCATGGAACCTCAGTACCAAGTCGATGACCTGGTTCTTATAAAACACCTTCCCAACTCGACACTGAGGAAAGGGAGCATACCGGGTACAAACTGTGGTCCATCCTAAGATGTTATTTTTAGTAGATCCCACAACTGGATTACAGAAGGGGAAATACAATGTAAAGAATGTAAAACTGTATATCCCCCATGGACGTTAACATTCTGAGTTAATCGGCAGAGTAACGACCATCGGATCCCGAGTTGTTTTCAGTGTTTTTTCCAAATACTTTCCAGCATCGAATTCCTTTAAAATCTAAAACCATCCTATAATCTTATTCTTAAAAAAAATGAATGTGGCCGTTAAAAAGAGAACAACTTAAGAGAATCACAAAAAAGTGATGTCTAGCCGAAATAAATTGAATAGAGCATCATACAGTGTGTCCCAAAAAGAATAACCCTATTGTAAATCAATTATTTATTAGGAAGAAGGGCTTAAGACCAACAAATTGCATAATAAATTACTCAGAAAAGACAGAATCATAAATGTTCAATATGTCCTTTGTTGGCTGCATGGAGGACATCTAGCCGATAGCCGATTTCATCGCAAAATGAGCATAAGATGTCTCTGTCGCTGAAGCTACAGCAGCTGATATTCTGGTTTTTAGTTCATCAGTGTCATGAGGTAAGGGAGGAACTTATACACATTGTTTAACATATCCCCACAGGAAGAAATCACATGGTGTTAAGTCAGGGGACCTAGGAGGCCAAGATTGTAAAGCCTGGTCCTGCAGTCCTGTATGCCTTATCCAACATTGAGGCATGTTGCCATTGAGGAAACTGCGCATGTTGTTGTGCCAGTGCGGTGGTGCTCCATCTTGCTGATAGACGAAATTGTCAGAGTCAGATTGTGGGAATAACCAGTTCCGTAGCATTGCAAGATTTGATTGTCCTGTTATGGTTTCTTCCTCAAAAAAGTAGGGTCCATAATCCTTGCTTTGCGAAACAGCACAAAATACCACTCACTTTTGGCGAATCACGTTCATGTTCAATTGTTTCATGAGAATTTTCAAGCCTCCATATATGCACATTACAACGGTGAACCTCACTGCTAATATGGAAAGTTGGCTCATCACTGAATATCAATCATCACATAAAAGTGTCATGTTCCATGTCCTCTAGAATAGCATTGTTGAAGTCCATTCACTCTTCACTTTGTCAGTATGTCGAAGAGCTTGTACCAGTTGTAATCGGTATGGTTTGAGAATTAAACGATGCCATAACACATGTCGCACTGCCACGCCCGGTGTCGCAAGTTCTTGGCTAGCATGATGCGTAGACTTGCGGGGCCTCCACTCAAATGCTCGTCGGATTTGTTCCACTGTTTATTCAGGAATGCATGGCCTCCATTTCACTGGACATGTGAAAAGGGTTTATTGAAATAATCGTTACAATTTACCTGGCACTTCCTCATAGATGATGGTTGCTCAACTAATTCGAAACAGCGTGCAGCAGAATTGAAGCAATAAGCAGGAGAATACATTATTACTTTCCCTCCATCACAACAAATACGTCTCAGTTAATTTAAGGTCCTATCTTGTATACTCTACAAGAGACCTTACAGAGTGTGAGCAGAGAATAACTTTGTTCTCGTACTCCCCATTTTTTGTGCCCTTCCTGAATGGCATGGGAAGTGCTGTAGTCACAAGGCAGCGGAATCTCCAACGGAATGGGAAGAACCAATCAGAGACCGCAGTCAGGGAGGACGCAAGGCCAAAGGAAGGAACAAACAAGAAGTGTCATAGTGTCCTAGGTTATCACACGAGATGGACAAGTGAATGACAAATAAATTACAAAGAGTGACCAAGCTAGACACCAAGACTATGCAGTAACATAGTAGAGACAATCTGGGGTCAGGTGTGGTAGCAACTATATAGTGCAGCTGTAATTATCTTGGCTGCAGCAAGAGCTGTAGGCCAAAGCATTCATGGGAGGAACTACAGGTGATTCTATCTCGGCTGTTGCAGTGTTTCATAAGTACTGCCACTGCCTATTGGCCATCTTGTTCAATTTACTCTGGTGGGCATTCAATGCAACAGCATGGGCTTGGTTTTCAGAGTGTTTTGCTACTTCTAAACCATAAAAGTTTAAATTGCCTCAGGTGTAAGTAATAAGCAAGCAGTCATTCCGACCTTGTTATGAATGCTGTGGCATGCAAATGTGAACCCTTGCTGCTGTAATCAATCTTGGGCTGTATTATTCCTCCAGGTCCACTGACAGTGCTGATTGGTGGACTGCTGGGAGTAGCCACATTGTGGATGCGGATCAAATTTTGTTGCTTTCTTTTGAAGTATGCCACAGCATATGAGAGTGCAGATGTCAGCACAAACAGGGCAATCAGTGTAATACCTAACCTGTGTTGAAAATCACTTTATTATTCACAAAACAGTAAAAGAATGTCATTTGTATTTTTGTGTGTTATATTTTAATTGAGATTACCAGAAGTACCAGGTTTCCCAAAGTTCTTCGTGCCTTCTGTTGTACACACAGCACCGATATGTGTTATTACAGCAGTATGGGATATCTGTTGAGCACCTGTTTGGGAAAAAATAGTGAAATGATCATTTATCAGTATCAATATATTTCAGCCAATTGTGTGTAAATGTTACAAAGGTTTTCTATCTTGGTAATTAAATTAATATAACATTAAGAGTTCTGATAGCCATAAGTTTATTTTGTATAGCTCATAGCACTCAGCTACAGCAAGTGTACATCAAAACAAATCACAAATAGTCAATCGTGTGTACCAACACACTATGTGGTAACAGTGATGCAAATCATCAGAGTCCATTTTTGCTTTTATTTTAGATAAAATGGAGTTTCTGTCCCAGCACTTACTTTGTTGATATAACAACGTTAGCCAGTAGTTCAATAGCCCTGCAGTCATAAACTGTTTGTGCCATCAACAGATGAACCTGAAACATTAAGAAATCTGAAACACAGAAGTCATAAATAGATAAAAATTTGGTAACTATTGTTACTGACAGTAATTACTTAGTGTAGCAGCTGGTTCTATATTAACCAATCCTAGATTCTTCCCACAAACCAGTAAGTCCTCTGACATGCAGGGATCCAAGGAATATGATGAGACTCCTAGGAAAAATCAAAAGGTAAGAGACTGCAGATGAGAGAATATTACGGAGCCTGACGTAAGGACAATATTACGGAGCCTGACGAAAGCTTTGTGGAGGCAAATATTCAAAGATACCATCTCTTTCAAAACAATTGGTATGCACAACATTTGGGAATAGAAAATTATGTTATATTGTTGATACAGATCAGAATGTATTTGTATGTGCTCATTTGCTTCCTTAGTTATTTTGGCCTTGTTGTTGTTGTTGTTGTTGTTGTGGTCTTCAGTCCTGAGACTGGTTTGATGCAGCTCTCCATGCTACTCTATCCTGTGCAAGCTTTTTCATCTCCCAGTACCTACTGCAACCTACATCCTTCTGAATCTGCTTAGTGTATTCAGCTCTTGGTCTCCCTCTACGATTTTTACCCTCCACGCTGCCCTCCAATACTAAATTGGTGATCCCTTGATGCCTCAGAACATGTCCTACCAACCGATCCCTTCTTCTGGTCAAGTTGTGCCACAAACTTCTCTTCTCCCCAATTCTATTCAATACTTCCTCATTAGTTATGTGATCTACCCATCTAATCTTCAGCATTCTTCTGTAGCACCACATTTCAAAAGCTTCTATTCTCTTCTTGTCCAAACTATTTATCGTCCATGTTTCACTTCCATACATGGCTACACTCCATACGAATACTTTCAGAAATGACTTCCTGACACTTAAATCTATACTCGATGTTAACAAATTTCTCTTCTTCAGAAACGCTTTCCTTGCCATTGCCAGCCTACATTTTATATCCTCTCTACTTCGACCATCATCAGTTATTTTGCTCCCCAAATAGCAAAACTCCTTTACTACTTTAAGTGCCTCATTTCCTAATCTAATTCCCTCAGCATCACCCGACTTAATTAGACTACATTCCATTATCCTTGTTTTGCTTTTGTTGATGTTCATCTTATATCCTCCTTTCAAGACACTGTCCATTCCATTCAACTGCTCTTCCAAGTCCTTTGCTGTCTCTGACAGAATTACAATGTCATCGGCGAACCTCAAAGTTTTTATTTCTTCTCCATGAATTTTAATACCTACTCCGAATTTTTCTTTTGTTTCCTTTACTGCTTGCTCAATATACAGATTGAACAACATCGGGGAGAGGCTACAACCCTGTCTTACTCCCTTCCCGACCACTGCTTCCCTTTCATGTCCCTCGACTCTTATAACTGCCATCTGGTTTCTGTACAAATTGTAAATAGCCTTTCGCTCCCTGTATTTTACCCCTGCCACCTTTAGAATTTGAAAGAGAGTATTCCAGTCAACATTGTCAAAAGCTTTCTCTAAGTCTACAAATGCTAGAAACGTAGGTTTGCCTTTCCTTAATCTTTCTTCTAAGGTAAGTCGTAAGGTCAGTATTGCCTCACGTGTTCCAGTGTTTCTACGGAATCCAAATTGATCTTCCCCGAGGTTGGCTTCTACTAGTTTTTCCATTCGTCTGTAAAGAATTCGTGTTAGTATTTTGCAGCTGTGACTTATTAAGCTGACAGTTCAGTAATTTTCACATCTGTCAACACCTGCTTTCTTTGGGATTGGAATTATTATATTCTTCTTGAAGTCTGAGGGTATTTCGCCTGTTTCATACATCTTGCTCACCAGATGGTAGAGTTTTGTCAGGACTGGCTCTCCCACGGCCGTCAGTAGTTCCAATGGAATATTGTCTACTCCGGGGGCCTTGTTTCGACTCAGGTCTTTCAGTGCTCTGTCAAACTCTTCACGCAGTATCATATCTCCCATTTCATCTTCATCTACATCCTCTTCCATTTCCATAATATTGTCCTCAAGTACATCGCCCTTGTATAGACCCTCTATATACTCCTTCCACCTTTCTGCTTTCCCTTCTTTGCTTAGAACTGGGTTTCCATCTGAGCTCTTGATATTCATACAAGTGGTTCTCTTATCTCCAAAGGCCTCTTTAATTTTCCTGTAGGCGGTATCTATCTTACCCCTAGTGAGATAGGCCTCTACATCCTTACATTTGTCCTCTAGCCATCCCTGCTTAGCCATTTTGCACTTCCTGTCGATCTCATTTTTGAGACGTTTGTATTCCTTTTTGCCTGTTTCACTTACTGCATTTTTATATTTTCTCCTTTCATCAATTAAATTCAGTATTTCTTCTGTTACCCAAGGATTTCTACTAGCCCTCGTCTTTTTACCTACTTGATCCTCTGCTGCCTTCACTACTTCATCCCTCAAAGCTACCCATTCTTCTTCTACTGTATTTATTTCCCCCATTCCTGTCAATTGCTCCCTTATGCTCTCCCTGAATCTCTGTACAACCTCTGGTTCTTTTAGTTTATCCAGGTCCCATCTCCTTAAATTCCCACCTTTTTGCAGTTTCTTCAGTTTTAATCTACAGGTCATAACCAATAGATTGTGGTCAGAGTCCACATCTGCCCCTGGAAATGTCTTACAATTTAAAACCTGGTTCCTAAATCTCTGTCTTACCATTATATAATCTATCTGATACCTTTTAGTATCTCCAGGGTTCTTCCATGTATACAACCTTCTTTCATGATTCTTAAACCAAGTGTTAGTTATGATTATGTTGCGCTCTGTGCAAAATTCTACAAGGCGGCTTCCTCTTTCATTTCTGTCCCCTAATCCATATTCACCTACTATGTTTCCTTCTCTCCCTTTTCCTACACTCGAATTCCAGTCACCCATGACTATTAAATTTTCGTCTCCCTTCACAATCTGAATAATTTCTTTTATTTCATCATACATTTCTTCAATTTCTTCGTCATCTGCAGAGCTAGTTGGCATATAAACTTGTACTACTGTAGTAGGTGTGGGCTTCGTATCTATCTTGGCCACAATAATGCATTCACTATGCTGTTTGTAGTAGCTTACCCGCATTCCTATTTTCCTATTCATTATTAAACCTACTCCTGCATTACCCCTATTTGATTTTGTGTTTATAACCCTGTAGTCACCTGACCAGAAGTCTTGTTCCTCCTGCCACTGAACTTCACTAATTCCCACTATATCTAACTTCAACCTATCCATTTCCCTTTTTAAATTTTCTAACCTACCTGCCCGATTAAGGGATCTGACATTCCACGCTCCGATCCGTAGAACGCCAGTTTTCTTTCTCCTGATAACGACATCCTCTTGAGTAGTCCCCGCCCGGAGATCCGAATGGGGGACTATTTTACCTCCGGAATATTTTACCCAAGAGGACGCCATCATCATGTAATCATACAGTAATGCTGCATGCCTTGTTATGAATTTAAATATGTACCCTTCCTGCTGTAATCAGTCTTGGTCTTTATCATACTGCCACAGCCACTGACATTCCTGATTAGTGGCTGCTGGGAATAGCCACATTATGGATGCATATAAAGTTCTGTTCTGTGTCTGATCATCTGTTAATTACCAGCCCTTCTGCATCAATTCAAACAGCATTCTATCAATCTCTTATGCTTCACCAGCAGAATATAATAATTTGAGATGACAGCACTATCTCACAGTGACAAATGTTACAAATTTTCAGCACAAGGTGACATTTAACTTTTTCAGTCATAAAGTTATATTTTCATGAGGAAAGTACTGATAGTTTTTCAAAATACTCTGTGTACATTTGATATCAGTATGTTTGCTTCTAAAAGTACTATGTCATATATGGATATTCATGATATGCTCTACACATTATTTAAGTAATGACAAATGTAATGTTGTAGCTTAAACCATTTTAACCCTTATCTGTGAAGATGGTCCATGACTAAAACTGATCAATATTAGGGTTTAAAATAAAAGCAGCTGATGGTCAGAAAAATAATCTATTCATGGTTCACAATAACAGAGTGCCAGGACACACTAGCTATTGTCAGGGGTCTGTGCAAACATTCGAAGTGACTTTTGTAAAATTTCTCATTTATGATCACAGCAGAACCTATGATAGGACACTTCTTCATCTATACTAATAATAAAAGTATAAAACCATTGTATCTGTCTGTTTGAACATGCTAACTCCAAAACTGCCAAACAAATTTTCATCGGGTTTTCACAGGTAACTGAGTATAACTTGGGGCAATGTACAGGCTTTATTTAATAAAAACCGGATTCTGGAAAAAAATGTGATTTGAAGTTTTATCTAAAACCATCTTATCTGTCCAGCTGAA
The DNA here is from genome assembly GCF_021461385.2 of Schistocerca piceifrons. Lineage (NCBI taxonomy): Eukaryota > Metazoa > Arthropoda > Insecta > Orthoptera > Acrididae > Schistocerca > Schistocerca piceifrons. The sequence goes on from NC_060140.1 coordinate 878,615,245, forward strand.
CACACTGATCTCCAAAACTACTAGATAAATTTTCCTGGGGTTTTCACAGTTAACTTGGGTGTAACTTGGGGCAACATGGTTTTATTTCATCAAAATCATATCATGGAAAAAAATCATAACTTAGTTTTATCCATACTAATATTATAAATGTTAAAGTAATTCTCTTATGTTTTCATGACTAAACCAATGAAGCAATTTTGATGAACTTTGTTTGCTCCTGCCCACGCCCTTATGTACGCACTACTTGGCAGTGACACTGTGACTGCCACGCCATTGTGCGTTGGAACAACTTCGAAGGGGAGATGGCAGGGCACATGTCACATGCTATGCTTACCTTAACAGACACACACATGAGGTCAGCTAATGTTACTGTACTTATAGTAGCTTATTTACTCGCAATTACTCATCATAACAAAACTACCGATACACAAGTGCAGCTGGAGGTAACAGCTAGTTTGGAGTAAGTAACCAAATTTGTGAGTGGACTGCAAAATTCTAGGCAGGCAGCATACAGCAGTGTCTGAATGGAGAGTCTACAGACACAAAAGTAATATCTGGTCTGCCACACAGAAATTTGATAAGGTTATCTATTCATGTTATACAGCAATGACTTAACAGATAATTGCATTCTATGGCTTTTCACAGAAATGGTTACCTACAGTTTATATCTAATAACAACTTGATTAATACCCATTTAAGGTCCTGACAAACAGATCTTAGTGTAAAGAAATGTCAAATTGTGCACTTTATATGTCTGTATGTAAGGTGTCACACTTTATATTTCTGTATGTAAGGCATCACAACCAGTCAGTCATATAATACAAGTACCTAGGAGTGACAATGTTTAAAGATACAGTATGTCCTCTTTTGATTGGATGGATAAATCTACTCGCCGAGCAGCAGGAGGAAAACACAGATATGAAAGGTATTACACATACAAGCTTTCAGAGCCAGTGGCAACTTCTTCTGGCAGAATGATTGAATGGGAAGGAAGAAGGGTGAAGGAAAAGGATCAATGATCTTTAGGAAAAGGGGTAGAGGTCAGAGAAGTCACCCAGAACCCCAAGTCAGGAGAGATTTACCAGACAGGATGAGAAGGAAAGACTGATCGTTGGGGACTGCACTAGACAAGATTTTTGTTAGCGTATTCTATTACAATTTTCTGTTTTATTTCTTAGTTTGTTTTCTTTATACACTCCTGGAAATGGAAAAAAGAACACATTGACACCGGTGTGTCAGACCCACCATACTTGCTCCGGACACTGCGAGAGGGCTGTACAAGCAATGATCACACGCACGGCACAGCGGACACACCAGGAACCGCGGTGTTGGCCGTCGAATGGCGCTAGCTGCGCAGCATTTGTACACCGCCGCCGTCAGTGTCAGCCAGTTTGCCGTGGCATACGGAGCTCCATCGCAGTCTTTAACACTGGCAGCATGCCGCGACAGCGTGGACGTGACCCGTATGTGCAGTTGACGGACTTTGAGCGAGGGCGTATAGTGGGCATGCGGGAGGCCGGGTGGACGTACCGCCGAATTGCTCAACACGTGGGGCGTGAGGTCTCCACAGTACATCGATGTTGTCGCCAGTGGTCGGCGGAAGGTGCACGTGCCCGTCGACCTGGGACCGGACCGCAGCGACGCACGGATGCACGCCAAGACCGTAGGATCCTACGCAGTGCCGTAGGGGACCGCACCGCCACTTCCCAGCAAATTAGGGACACTGTTGCTCCTGGGGTATCGGCGAGGACCATTCGCAACTGTCTCCATGAAGCTAGGCTACGGTCCCGCACACCGTTGGGCCGTCTCCCGCTCACGCCCCATCATCGTGCAGCCCGCCTCCAGTGGTGTTGCGACAGGCGTGAATGGAGGGACGAATGGAGACGTGTCGTCTTCAGCGATAAGAGTCGCTTCTGCCTTGGTGCCAATGATGGTCGTATGCGTGTTTGGCGCCGTGCAGGTGAGCGCCATAATCAGGACTGCATACGACCGAGGCACACAGTGCCAACACCCGGCATCATGGTGTGGGGAGCGATCTCCTACAGTGGCCGTACACCACTGGTGATCGTCGAGGGGACACTGAATAGTGCACGGTACATCCAAACCGTCATCGAACCCATCGTTCTACCATTCCTAGACCGGCAAGGGAACTTGCTGTTCCAACAGGACAATGCACGTCCGCATGTATCCCGTGCCACCCAACGTGCTCTAGAAGGTGTAAGTCAACTACCCTGGCCAGCAAGATCTCCGGATCTGTCCCCCATTGAGCATGTTTGGGACTGGATGAAGCGTCGTCTCACGCGGTCTGCACGTCCAGCACGAACGCTGGTCCAACTGAGGTGCCAGGTGGAAATGGCATGGCAAGCCGTTCCACAGGACTACATCCAGCATCTCTACGATCGTCTCCATGGGAGAATAGCAGCCTGCATTGCTGCGAAAGGTGGATATACACTGTACTAGTGCCGACATTGTGCATGCTCTGTTGCCTGTGTCTATGTGCCTGTGGTTCTGTCAGTGTGATCATGTGATGTATCTGACCCCAGGAATGTGTCAATAAAGTTTCCCCTTCCTGGGACAATGAATTCACGGTGTTCTTATTTCAATTTCCAGGAGTGTATATTTTCTAGTCAGCGTTTTGAAATAATCTCATCCGGTGCAGTCTCCAACAATCAGTCTTTCCTTCTCATCCGGTCTGGTAAGTCTCACCTGACCTGTGGTTCTGGGTGACTTTTCCAAACCCTGTCCCATTACCTAAACCTCACCAGCCATTTTTCTTCATCCTTCTTCCTTCCCCTTCAACCCTTCTGCCAGGAGGAGGAGCCACTGGCTCTAAAAACTTCCATATTTTTTTATCTATCCAATTACATTATAGTATGTCTCCTTTGTTTGACTCTGTAAAATTGAGACAGAGGTGAAGAAAATTGCAGTTTTCTATTCATTGTTAGGGTAGTGAAAAACTATAGTTTTTCAACAAAAAGAGATCTATAATACTATTTAAGACAAGTCCTCGTTTAACATTGTTACCAAAAGTCTTGAAAAGTACTTCACTGATTTACTTCAAATTTTTACGTGATACTCTAATAAACATTTGGGTGAATATAGGCTACAAATTTTTTTTAAATATATATGTTATTTAAATATAATACATTCAATATATAGTGAAGGAATGTTGTCAGAAAAAATCTCAAAGCATTCTTGACCAATTTATTTCAACTTTTTACATGATACACTAATAAACATGCAAGCGGACATAGGCTACATATTTTTCTGCTAAAACCAAATGTGACAAAGAAAATAAGTGACTTCAATTCCTAATCAGTCTTCCAGTCCCATACACATTTAGCAATTGTGAAGCATTGTTGGCTTCATTGATTTATTACACAAATGTGTACTGCATTTAGAGGGATACTCATTAACTGTGTATGATTCATACCATGTCAGACAAATAGGGGACATCAGTCATAGACAAAGAAATGAGAATTTCCACAAGTTTGTTTGACTGGTGATTCTGTGAAACAGAAATTCTGAAAAATCTTATCTGGCAGAAGTTCAAAGAAAAGCATCATACAGCTTGATAAAACCCACTTACAAAATTTCAAGACTCAATTTTTGCAACAGAAACTATGAACATTCTGCAGAAATTACAAAAGTAGAAGTCAGCTAATAACTCTCACAGATTAATAGAATGTGAAAAAACCGTTATATATGATTGAGCAGAAAGTTCATTCTGCCATGCACTTTGTAGTAATTTGCAGTGTATGAGAGCAGATGTGTAATAGAGGTGCTTCAAATTTTGCTGATTCACTTTTGTTAAAACTCAGAAATTTTTGTGAAGTAGTAAGGACTCTGATGGGAAAAAGTCTGTGCTACTGAAATCTTTCTGAGGGAATGAGCTAACATATCTTGTGGCATTTGTATGTGAGACTGTGTCAAAGTTGCTTTTGCACAACAGTAATCACCCTGAGTAATTCTGTGCTTCTGAGTGTTCTGCTGAGTTATTATTTAAGTTTTACACATGATATTTTGATGACTGACTTCTTCCCATCTACTTCACATGCTGTGAGTTTTGCTAGTATTTGTACTCGTTGCCTGAACTCCAACCAGACTGTGAAATTTTGCCAGTCTTGCACCACTATTTATAGCCCAGTTTATAACTGGCTATGAACAGCAGCATGAGGCCAACAGAATACAAAGAAATTAACATTGTAATGATGTTGAAATTGATTTTCTACAAATAAATAAGGGTTGTAATGAAGAAAGACTATCAGTTCGTAGATGTCAAGTGAGGAGAGTAAGACATCCAAGTAAAATTCATTTCTAATCCTATAGAAGCTTTCAGTTCAATACTACACTCTTGTCTGCTGAAGAAAATAAATTTATAAGGAATGTTTTACTGAACCTGTGACTGAACTGAGTATTATTTGATATGTTAGTTCAGAATATTACTCCACATAGAGTATTCTCAATAGGCACAGAAAGAATTGTAGTGTTGCTCCAGTGTAGCCTTAAGCAGGCACTACTGGCAAGGATAAATGATGAGTAGGAACATAACATTAGCTGTAAATATAAGTCAGAAATAGAGTGAATATGAGTCTAATGTCATGGGCTAAATATTTTGCAAATCAAGGCTTCAATGTTATACCACCTTTCTTCCATCCCACTGTTTGTCTGCAAGTATGATGAGCCTGAGAAATGAGACCCTGTGGTCCCTTCATATATGTCAGCTTGTTTTCCCTTACTGAAGTGTGCAGGAGTGTAAGGCAAATCGTGACTTATTGTGGAAGCTGAGTACATGGTCTTGCTGTTGTAAAATAGATAAGTGAAATATCAATTGCAGGAATCAGATAGCATTTAATGAAGATGTGTTTTGAGAGATTGTGGAGAGTGCAATACAAGGATTAAGTGATGCAGTATATACAACTGCAAATGAGTGAGGAGTGATGTCTGGAATAAGTTCCATGCTATGGTTCACACTTCAGACAAAAAACATACAATTTCTGTGCAGTGCAAACAAATTGGTTATCTTCTTGTTTTTTCCACATCCACCAGGAGAAAACATATGAGCTGCATCAAATGAAAACTGGGCACAGAGTAGAGTAACATTACTGTTATGTCCCTGCAACCAAAAAGCGCATTATTTCCACATTCTTTTGGTCATGGCAACTTGCATTTATGGACTGACAGCGAGTTGTACAACTTACAATTCCTTTTTGTAACTTTTTCAAAGACAGTTGTAAATTTATTTTAATAATTAATCAACATTTAGAGAAAGCACTTCATCCATGTATCATGTTTTCTTGAACATTCATCACAGATTTGGTAACACCTCAAAAGTCTGTGTATGCTAACGTAACTGTTACACATTCCCTATATATGTATAGTGGAACCTTAGATAGCAAGCATAATAAGTTCCAGAATCTTATTCACTGTGTGAAACACATGTTAATCGAAACAATTTATCCCATATAATTGAATTTAAAATACTATAATGCCTTCCATGCAGAAAAAGTACTAAAATTTTTATCTTATTCAGGCCTTTTATTCAAAGGAAATTATACATACAGTATTATATACTTTATTAGTCACGATACATAAATAATTCTTTTTTACTAGGAAGCTGTCTATAGTTAATTGTTTTGGCCGACACTTAACACTTGGCGAAATTGTGATACAGCATTATCGTCAAATTTGTAGCACACATAGCCACTGCTTTATCAGGGTGATGATTTTCAGTGCAATGCGACTGATTCCCATGCTTTCAGCATTTCTCTTATTGGCCCAGAAGATTGCTGCTTTGCTGTTACTGCCTCTTCCTCCTCTCCACAACTTTGTGCTGTGAAATACACTGCAACTCCATAAGTTCTTCGGAGGTCATTTCCTGGCTGTGATCTTCCACCAGCTCATCAATATCATTGTTATCCACTTCTAGTCCCAAGCTCTTGACCAAAGGCACAATCTCATTGACTACAAGCCCCACAGGGACTGACTCAAATGCCACATTCGACAATGCACTCTGTCCAAAGCTTCTTCCAAGCAGAACCGAGAGTTCTCTAGGTAACCCCTTCCCATTCCTTTTCGATCATGCACACAACAATCTTAAAGTGATATTTCCAAAACTCCCTGAGAGTGAGATTGGTAATTTCAGTCAACTCACTGCAATGCTCAAAAAGTGCTTTAGTGTAGAGCTTCCTAAAATTAGAAATAATTTGGATCCATAGGCTGGCATAATGGTGTGGTTTTGAAAGGTGGAAATTGGATCTTAATGAACTCAAATTCTTCAAGGAGGTGGTCGTGTAGGACTGGATGATGAGCAGGAGCATTGTCAATAACAAGTAACACATGGAATGGCAGATTCATCTCAAGCAAATAGTTTTTTCATCAAAGGACCAAACACTTCATTGATCCAATCACAAAAAATCCCATGTCACCCAAGCCTTGTTGTTGGAACTCCACATCACATTTAATCTGCTCTTCAGCGCTTAACACTTCTTGAAGGTTCATGGAATTTCTGAATGATAAACAAGTAGTGGTTTAATTTGCAAATTGCTGCCTTCATAGGCACAGAGTAGCAGTGTGAGATGGTCTTTCATTGACTTGTGACCAGGCAATGCACTCTCATTTGTTGTTATAAAGGTACGCATTGACTTCTTTCTCCACAGTAGACTCGTCTTGTCACAATTAAAAATCTGTTGCAGCAGATAACCATCTTGAAGTTCCTGATGAAGTTCTCTACTGCCTTTGTGTTGGAGCTGGCTGCTTCGCCATGCTTCACAACATACTGGATGCCAGTTCTTTCCTTAAACTTCTTGAACCACCCATGGCTTCCCTCAAACAATTCTTTGGCTGCTGATGATCCTGGGGCCTTCCTAACAAGGTCCATAAAAATCATTCTTGCCTTCTCACAAATGATGTTCTCATTAATAGTGTCACCTTCCAATTGCTTTTCATTTATCCATATAAGGGGCAACCTTTCAACATTGCACAGAATATGAAACCATTGTTTAGATACTCTTGTCACTCCTTTGAAGCATCTATTTCCTTAATCATCATTGAGGATGTAGACTGATTGTATGTTCGTGCTAAATCAGCAACGCTCACACCATGTTCACATTTTTCAATGATTTTACATTTTGTTTCCAAGGTAATTTTCTTTCTTATAAGGTCATCTTCTTGTAGCTCTATCTTTGGGGACATTTCTATGAAGGTTATTAAAATTTGCACACAAAAAACTCTGTGTAAACACAAGTTTAGAAAAATGTATGACCACAAGCTATACTAAGATGGTAACAGAAAGAGTGCTAAACTCAGACTGCAGTACGTACTAAAGGCATTATTCACATACTGCTGCTGACAATGAAACATATTCATATTGATGAACGTTTCCACCACCATGTGTGAATGGCTGGTGATGCCACACTAAATCGTCACTCATTATGCAAAACATCGCTCTTTAAGTGCACTCTCCTTTATACATGGGTCAGATCAACTTTTGCCCAACAACAAACTCAAGTGATGAGTTTCCATTTAAATGGGTAGCGGCAGAGACTCACAAGACAAGTCTCCGAGCATGTGGACAGAGATGATGTTATAGGATTTGCTCATATGTTTAAAGTGAGTATACAAAGCTAATATCTGATCTCTAGTTGTAACCTCATGATTTTTTATTGGGGGGGGGGGGGGGGGGAATTGTGTGTGACAAACTGGCTATCTGTGCAGTTTTCTTTGGATACTAGTCAAATGAAAAATTTTCAACTTGAAGCGGAAAAAAAGTTTAAGAAGTTCCATAATGACACATGAGAATAAGATAGCTCTAATGTTAGAGTAATTAAAATATAGCTGGAACATACCAATTAGTCACATACAGGGTGTTTCAAAAATGACCGGTATATTTGAAACGGCAATAAAAACTAAAAGAGCAGCAATAGAAATACACCGTTTGTTGCAATATGCTTGGGACAACAGTACATTTTCAGGCAGACAAACTTTCGAAATTACAGTAGTTACAATTTTCAACAACAGATGGCACTGCGGTCTGAGAAACTCTATAGTACGATATTTTCCACATATCCACCATGCATAGCAATAATATGGCGTAGTCTCTGAATGAAATTACCCGAAACCTTTGACAACGTGTCTGGCGGAATGGCTTCACATGCAGATGAGATGTACTGCTTCAGCTGTTCAATTGCTTCTGGATTCTGGCGGTACACCTGGCCTTTCAAGTGTCCCCACAGAAAGAAGTCACAGGGGTTCATGTCTGGCGAATAGGGAGGCCAATCCACGCCACCTCCTGTATGTTTCGGATAGCCCAAAGCAATCACACGATCATCGAAATATTCATTCAGGAAATTAAAGACGTCGGCCATGCGATGTGGCCGGGCACCATCTTGCATAAACCACGAGGTGTTCGCAGTGTCGTCTAAGGCAGTTTGTACCACCACAAATTCACGAAGAATGTCCAGATAGCGTGATGCAGTAATCGTTTCGGATCTGAAAAATGGGCCAATGATTCCTTTGGAAGAAATGGCGGCCCAGACCAGTACTTTTTGAGGATCCAGGGATGATGGGACTGCAACATGGGGCTTTTCGGTTCCCCATATGCGCCAGTTCTGTTTATTGACGAAGCTGTCCAGGTAAAAATAAGCTTCGTCCGTAAACCAAATGCTGCCCACATGCATATCACCGTCATCAATCCTGTGCACTATATCGTTAGCGAATGTCTCTCATGCAGCAATGGTAGCGGCGCTGAGGGGTTGCCGCGTTTGAATTTTGTATAGATAGAGGTGTAAACTCTGGCGCATGAGACGATACATGGACGTTGGCATCATTTGGACCGCAGCTGCAACACGGCGAATGGAAACCCGAGGCCGCTGTTGGATCACCTGCTGCACTAGCTGCGCATTGCCCTCTGTGGTTGCCATACGCGGTCGCCCTACCTTTCCAGCACGTTCATCCGTCACGTTCCCAGTCCGTTGAAATTTTTCAAACAGATCCTTTATTGTATCGCTTTTCGGTCCTTTGGTTACATTAAACCTCCATTGAAAACTTCGTCTTATTGCAACAACACTGTGTTCTAGGCGGTGGAATTCCAACACCAGAAAAATCCTCTGTTCTAAGGAATAAACCATGTTGTCTACAGCACACGCTTACAGCAGAAAGACGACGTACAGAATGGCGCACCCACAGACTGCGTTGTCTTCTATATCTTTCACATCACTTGCAGCGCCATCTGTTGTTGAAAATTGTAACTACTGTAATTTCGAAAGTTTGTCCGCCTGAAAATGTACTGTTGTCCCAAGCATATTGCAACAAACGGTGTATTTCTATCGCTGCTCGTTTAGTTTTTATTGCCGTTTCAAATATACCGGTCATTTTTGAAACACCCTGTATATACCCAGGAGGAACAGTATAGGACTTTGTACACAGTGGATCATTGTTAATACAATTGTATCACAATTATTGAGTCTAAGGTGTTTCATGTTTGCTGTTAGCTTATTCTGAATATAATGTATTCTCTATGAAAGGAGTACTGTGGTATACAATTTTCATAGATTCACTACTTTTGCATTATAAGAAAGCTTTGAAAAATTAAAAATAAATCATTTTGATAGCTTTTAGACAATACAGAAGGCATGTAAAAACTGATGCTCTAACCTTTTTATGAGTTCTGATGTATGATAATGTGGACCTTTGATCAAAATTGCTGACTGGCAAACTCTTCAAAGTTGTCACACTATGCGCTTAGCTCAAGGGTTGTTGTTTCCTCATGTAGATCACTACAATGCATAAAAAAATAGATGTTAGCACAGATTGGTGGTCAGCCTGACAAAAACTTGCATTGAGTAATATGTCAGTGTTAGTGCAATGACAAACTTACCAGATCTGATATAGCTACTTCTCATCTTAGCATATGACTTCCCCAAGAGCTGCCAAAATTAGCACTGCCATCAGGATTGTCACACTTCTTTGTGTCTTTCTTCATATCCTTCTTTCTACCTACTATCATACATGCAGCATGAATACGTGTGATTGCAGCAAGTATTGGGGAGCGCTGACCACCTATTTGAAAGAATAGAACACATGGTCAGTCTGACATTAAATATAGTATAGGAAGATTGAGAAGACCAGCCTTGCTAACAGAGTTTCAATCAAGATCATAATTTGCAGCACTGTCCCCAGAACTGATAGTGGCCCCTGGTTCTGAAGTGAGTGAAAAGACTTAACAAAAGACTTTGAGGGTTCTACGATATGTAATCAAAAGTATCTGGACACCCCCAAAAACATATGTTTTTCATATTACGTGCAATGTGCTGCCACCTACTGACAGTTACTCCATATCAGCGACCTCAGCAGTCATTAGACATTATGACAGAGCAGAATGTGGTGCTCCGTGGAACTCACAGACTTCGAACGTGGTCAGGTGATTGAGTATCACTTGTGTCATACATCTGTGCACGAGATTTCCACACTCATAAACATCCCTAGGTCCACTGTTTCCAATTTGGTAGTGAAATGGAAACAAGAAGGGAAACATACAGCACAAAAGCATACAGGCCGACCTCATCTGTTAACTGACAGAGACCGCTGACAGTTGAAGAGGGTCATAATGTGTAATAGGCAGACATCTATCCAGACTATCACACAGGAATTCCAAACTGCATCAGGAACCACTGCAAGTACTATGACAGTTAGGTGGGAGGTGAGAAAACTTTGATTTCATGGTCGAGTGGCTGCTCATAAACCACACATCACGCCGGTAATGCCAAACTACGCCTTACTTGGTGTAAGGAACATAAACATTGGATGATTTAAAGTGGAAAAACGTTGTGTGGAGTGAGGAATCATGGTGCACAATGTGGCGATCTAATGGCAGGGTGTGGGTATGGCGAATGCCTAGTGAACGTCATCTGCCAGCGTGTGTAGTGCCAACAGTAAAATTTGGAGATGGTGGTGTTATGGTGTGGTCGTATTTTTCATGGAGGGGGCTTCCACCCCCTTGTTGTTTTGCATGGCGCTATCACAGCAGAGGCCTAAATTGACATTTTAAGTACCTTCTTGCTTCCAACTGTTCAAGAATGATTTGGGGATGGTGACTGCATCTTTGAACATGATCAAGCAACTGTTCATAATGCACAGCCTGTGGCAGAGTGGTTACATGACAATATCATCCCCGTAATGGACTGGCCTGCACAGAGTCCTGACCTGAATCCTATAGAATGCCTTTGGGATGATTTGGAATGCTGACATCGTGCCAGGCCTCACCTCCCAACATCGATACCTCTCCTCAGTGCAGCACTCCATGAAGAATGGGCTGCTATTCCCAAGGAACCTTCCAGCACCTGACTGAAATATTCCTGCGAGAGTGGAAGCTGTCATCACGGCTAAGGGTGGGCTAACACCATATTGAATTCCAGCATTACTGGTGGAGCGTGCCACGAACTTGTAAGTCATTTTCAGCCAGGTGTATGGATACTTTTGATCACATAGTGTATGTCTAGCTAAGCTATGACTTCCCGGACTTGTACCAAGGGACTGAGAGCTGTAGAGTCCTCCTAAATGAGACAAGTGTGCACTATATATCTGATGCCGCTACCCTGGTGTGTGTGTCAGTCAGTCCAGATAACGACAGCTGTAGGGGGCCCAGAAATGTCAGTATAAGAAACAAATAAATGTCCCCTACAGGTGAGAGTATTTAAAATCCTAATGATTAACTGCTGAAACATTCATTATAGAGTGTCAGAGCTTGAACTGCTCCTAAAAAAGCAGTGAGCTCACATAATACCAGCTGCAAAAAGCTGATTAAAATCCAAAATTGAAAGTAGGAAGATTTTTGGAGAAACCTTAAGTGTGTATTGAAAGGAGAGGCTAATGGTAAATGGAGGTGGTGTATTTGTCACAGTAAATAAGATACTCATATCTGCCAAGGTATACAATGAAGGTATATCCGAGATTTACTGTGCAAGACTCATTATCAAGGAAGGATGTAAACCAGATCCTTCTATCAATCACCGGACTCATATCTAGATGTGATAAAATTTTATAGAGAAAACCTGAGTTCACTACTGGAGAGGGCTTCATCATCCAACAATCAACTGGCAAATTATAATTTTGTAAGTGGTGGGCATGACAAGATGTCCTGTGAAACATGCATTCTCTGATAACTACCCAGAACAGATTATTTGGAAGCACACTCATGGTGGGAATATATTGGATCTAACAGCAACAAATAGACCTGGCCTCTTTGGGGTATCCAGATAGATACTTATGTCATTAACCATGAACCAATAGTAACAACAATAATTACAGATTTTATTTTCAGCAAACTATATAAAGAGGAAGCAGTGTCAATAAAGAGCTTGAAATATTTAGTTCTAGAATGAAGCACATAGAAGAACTATGGATCAGGTTGGGAAGAATAGTTGACCATGCACTTTAGTGTCACACCTCAATAATGAACCCAAACTGTTTAGTTCGAGAGAGGAGGATGTAGATGAACTGAGGGACAGGTTTGGAAGAATAATTGACCATGCACTTTATACATGTGTACAGAATAGAACGGTTCATGATTAGAGGGATATAATTATTGTACAGAAATATCTCAAGAAAAAGAGCATTGGGGTAGAGATAAGAAAATGCTGAATGAAATGCGTTTATCTGCCAAGAGGGAAATGTGACTGCTGTAGCAGAAAATTATCAAAGGATCTCTCACAAAACCCCCAAGAAATTATGATCATATGTGTTGTATATGTGGTACATTGTCAGGGCAAGTCACTCATGGACAAGACAGTGATTGAAAGTGAGGGTAGCAAAGCAAAAGCAGAAATGCTGAAATTGGTTTTCTAATGTTCCTTTACAAATGAAAATCCACAGTTATTGCCCCAATTTAATTCTTGCACCACTGCAAATATGAGTGATGTAGATATTACTGTCAGAGGTGTTGAGAAAAAAATGAAAGTGGTAAAATTAACAAAGGTCAAGGACCCAATGGAATATGTATCAGATCCGGTACTGAATTTGTGGATAGTTAGCCCCTCTTTTATCCATAGTCTACTGTAGATCACTAAAAAAAAACGAGGCTCAATGGTTTGATAAAAGCACAGATCACACCCGTAGGGTAACAGGAGTGTCTCACAAAACTGCTGTCCACTATCCTTAACAGCCATTTGTTATAGAATCTTAGAACATATTCAGAACTCAAATGTAATGATACACTATGTGATCAAAAGTATCCGGACACCTGGCACCCTCCATCGGTAATGCTGGAATTTAATACGGTGTTGACCCACCCTTAGCCTTGATGACAGCTTCCACTCACACAGGCATACGTTCAGCCAGGTGCTGGAAGGTTTCTTGGGGAATGGCAGCCCATTCTTCATGGAGTACTGCACTGAGGAGAGGTATCAATGTTGGCCAGTGACGTCTGGCATGAAGTCGACATTCCAAAACATCACAAAGGTGTTCTACAAGATTCAGGGATGTTATTGTTGTGTAACCACTCCATTGCAGGCCAGGAATTATGAACAGGAGCTCGACTGTGTTGAAAGATGCAATTGTCATCCCCGAGTTGCTCTTCAACAGTGGTCCCTGAGTTGCTCTTCAACAGTTGGAAGCAAGGAGGTGCTTAAAACATCAATGTAGGCCTGTGCTGTTCTAGTGCCATGCAAAACAACTAGGGGTGCAAGCCCCCACCATGAAAAACATGACCACACCATAACACCACCGTCTCTGAATTTTACTGTTGGCACTACACTCGCTGGCAGATGATGTTCACTGGGCATTCGCCATACCCACATCCTGCCAATGGATCGCCACATTATGTACCATGATTCGTCACTCCACACAATGTTTTTCCACTGTTCAATCATCCAACGTTTACACTCCTTACACCAAGTGAAGTGTCGTTTGGCATTTACTGGCATGATGTGTGGCTTATGAGCAGCCGCTTGACCATGAAATCCAAGTTTTCTCACCTCCCTCCTAACTGTCATAGAACTTGCAGTGGACACTGATGCAGTTTGGAATTCCTCTATGATAGTCTGTATAGATGTCTGCCTATTACACCTTATGACCCTCTTCAACTGTTGGGGGTTTCTGTCAGTCAACAGACGAGGTTAGCCTGTATGCTTTTGTGCTTTAATGTGTCCCTTCATATTTCCACTTCACTATCACATTGGGAACAGTGGACCTAGGAATGTTCAGAAGTGTGGAAAGCTAATGGGAAGTGTCACTGTAATTTCATACTAAAGAAATTCATCAAGAGAAGTTAAACATTAAGACAGTACTTTTTTATGATGTGAGGCTGATAGTGTAATTAGAATTTTCACTACCACCTCAGGCCCTATCTCAGCTTTTTTATTTGGAGGTTCTGAGATGATTGCAGCACAGTAAAGGTCTAAAAAGACTGAACTTGTGGCAGGAGGAGACTGGTTTTTCAAACAGTTCACACAGCCATCACAATGTCCCAGTTGTTGGTCAAAAACAGTATGGCTCCCTTTTCACATGTAACTTAGTTGCCTGACCCAGCTTTGTAAAATTTCTTCTTGTTTCAGTGCACGAAGAGAGGCATGAAAGGACACCAATTTGATGTTGAGAAGCAGCCAAGGAAAAAAAAAATGACAGAGAAATTGGCTGTCACCCCTACAGATAAGTATTAGAATAAATGTATTTAGTATAATAGAGAGTATTCTGAAAGTGGTAAAGTTATTTTGTAAACAAAATTGAAATATATAGCTTTAACCTTTTTTAACTCATTATATATCAATGAGTACAAAGGAGATTGGGACTATTGAAGATTTCTGGGTACTGTGTAGCAGCATTCTTTACCTTTCACCTTTGTTTCCACTGACATTTCTTTCAATATCCATTTGACTACTTTTAAGGCAAGGCAAGGCAAGAAAATCTTTAATGTATTCATGGCTGGAATGTAGAAAATGCTGAAATTCATAAAACATAATGGACACTGTTTGGTAATTAGTAATGAAACAACTAATATGACTTTAGACTGCACAATCACATCAAAAACCCAAATTTCTGATCTATTCCATTTATTTATTCAGATGAAATACAAAAAAGAACAAATGCTGCAGCAAATAATAAAGAGTGCTATCGAAATTTAGAATAAATATTAGATGATACGTTAAAACTACATTTAAAATCAATTATCTTTTGTTATGTAGAAGCTACGACTGAACAAAAAAATTAAAGTTACAGTCAAGTTTAGGAAAATATTGTGACATGAAATGATAATTCTACATAAATATCTAGTATTGTAGTTCCATAAAAAGCAAAGTGAAGGTTTTGCACGTGTTTTTTCTCTCTCTTAACTAACTGTGCAACTCATCTACATCTTTACTCAGCTGAGGGTTCTAAATGACATTTCAGCAGTGCACACTGCCGGTCAAATTATCATATAATTTAAACCAAATCTAATCTAATCTAATCTTAACAAATCGTCTTAACAATGTTGTTTCTGAAAGGAGGTCACTTTTTCATCACAGCTCTGTTTCTCAATAAAAAATAACAACTTCTACTTCTAGATTTTTCCTGTGACATAAATCTCAGCCATTGCCTTCACAGCTTTGCTGAAAATACCTATGCTTATATTTTCAGTAACACTGAGATGATTTAAAATTGCTTGCAATGGTGTCTCATTGTTGTCTATAAATCATGATTCAAGTGACATAACTAGAGAGTATAGGTAGGTAATAAAAAGCTTTACTCAGTATAATCAAGTGGAGTGGCTATGTTCAAATGATGAGTTTGTCATGCAAAAATTCTGAGCATCTGAATGATGAGCGTCAAAAAATTATATGTATTTTTTATTCCATGGAAATCATAAAATTTGTCTTTCGATTTGACTCTGTGTTTGCAAAAAATCTCTAAAAGTTCCTATTTCTACATGGTGGTGTGTAGACTGAGAGACACACTCCACACACTTATTTATTTGCATCTGCCTCCAAACATGAGGAATATCTTGATATGATTTTGACACACAAATGAATGTTGCAATACATAACTGGAAAGTTTGTGTATAACTTTCTGGCTTCACCTCATGAACTACAGAAATGACTTACAGTTTCCTTGATCATTATAAAATGTTTAGAAAACAGTAACATAGACTTGCATTTTTCAGATCTTTTAGACAAGGGTTGCAAGTTTTATTTTTCTAAGAGTGCTGTCCTTAAATTACCTGATCACTCATTTTATCATTTCAACTGTACTTGTATTTTCTGGTACATTATCGACATCATTGACCATTAAGTGACTGATGGGAAGCACAATGAACAGGCACAGTTTCTGGAGATTTATCATGATACTTTCTTGAATACCAAGAATTTTACCGGCCATTGTAAAGCAGCCATTGAACACCAAGCCAGTAAACCTAGTCTTCTGTAATCTTACCTTTTCTGTGAATTGCAGAACAGTACCTTCTTTACTTCCTGCATCAAATTTATGGAGCTTGACAATAGCTATAAGTTATTCTTTCATTGTACAGGTAATATCAGCATCTTCTTTAATATATCCTATTCCAAGAGATTGCTGTAGTATATCGAGAGGTTGTAACAATGGAAAATTGTACTGAAATGCAGGAGGATCTGCAATGAATTGACGCATGATGCAGGGAATGGCAATTGAATCTCAATGTAGACAAGTGTAATGTGCTGCGAATACATAGAAAGAAAGATCCTTTATTATTTAGCTACAATATAGCAGGTCAGCAACTGGAAGCAGTTAATTCCATAAATTATCTGGGAGTAGGCATTAGGAGTGATTTAAAATGGAATGACCGTATAAAATTAATCGTTGGTAAAGCAGATGCCAGACTGAGATTCATTGGAAGAATCCTAAGGAAATGCAATCCAAAAACAAAGGAAATAGGTTACAGTACACTTGTTCGCCCACTGCTTGAATACTGCTCACTGGTGTGCGATCCGTACCAAATGGGATTGATAGAAGAGATAGAGAAGATCCAATGGAGAGCAGTGCACTTCATTACAGGATCATTTAGTAATCACAAAAGTGTTATGGAGATAATAGATAAATTCCAGTGGAAGACTCTGCAAGAGAGATGCTCAGTAGCTCGGTATGGGCTTTTGTTGAAGTTTCGAGAACATACCTTGATCAAGGAGTCAAGCAGTATATTGCTCCCTCCTACGTATATCTCGTGAAGAGACCGTTAGGGTAAAATCGGAGAGATTAGAGCCCACACAGAGGCATACCAACAATCTTTCTTTCCACGAACAATACGAGACTGGAATAGAAGGGAGAACTGATAGATGTACTCAAAGTACCCTCCGCCACACACCATCAGGTGGCTTGCAGAGTATAGATGTAGAAGGTGGCTTGCAGAGTATAGATGTAGATGTAGAGACATTTGCTCCTTGATACTAATTTCAGCTGCCTCTTCAGCCTACAACACAAATTCTTTATTTTCAGACTCAAAAATATTGATCATATTGTTCTGGACTCTGTGATAGGTAAATTCATATTTTCACGTGTGTGTTCATTAGGTGATCTTCAAGAAATTCGTTTCCTGTGTTGATGCAGAAATAAAGTAGGTCTTAAAATTTCTGTCTTCAGAGTATTATTGTTTTGAAAATTGAGTTCAGTTTGATTCTGTTTATCTCAGTTATGTCATCCATGACTGAATTAACTTTTTCAATAACATTTCTTCTTTTTATCATCATAGAAACACAAAACAATTTGCCATCAGTTGCCAATTCTGAATAACAATGTATTTTTAAATTTTGACCTTGCAAAGTGTAAAAAAATTAGTTATTTTGAGCATTAACCATGAAGTCAGTGCCTCGTTTGTTCATAAATACTAAATATTGGCTAGTAAAGTTAATGAAATGGAATGGAAGTGCACTGAAAAATGAGACTTCCTGTTGTTTTTGCAGTTGACTGGGAGCTTATGCCTATCTCAGTGGTGAAAAACAGGTAGCTGTTTCATCTGCTGTGTATTGACTTGCCCTGTGCATTTGAATGAAGTATAGTGGTACCACAGCCACACATATTCTGTTTATTTTTGTTTTGTTGCTACGCTCAGCAGGTATGTGCCATACTACAATCCAAAGGTCCAAACTTCGATCCCCACACTATCTTAGAATTTTTATGTCTGGCAATGATTTATGCTGAACTGAAGATACATGACACCCCCTCCCGGAACAGTCTAGGTAAGCCGGTTCTGAGGTTGGAGGAAGGCAAAGGCATATCACCTCCAAAAGGACCAAGGCTAGTAAAGCACTAATGTTCTCAAATCAAGTTGTGCATAACATTACTTTGTTTATTAGCTCTATTAAAAAGTGACAACCAAAGGAATGAGGCTCAAGCCCTCACCGACTCCTTCCCCTTCTCCTTCCCTCCTTATGAGTGGGGTCAGTCCTTAGTTTTGAGCTACTGATGTCAACAGCCCATTTATTGACACTGATTATAATAGCTTACACTGAAATTTCACTGTTTGTCCATTGTCACTTCTGAATCATTCCCTGCACCTTTGGTTTATGTTGATCTTGAATTTGGAGTAACTTTTTCTTCTTTTAGTACTTGTATACTTAAAAACTAACATCCGTGCCACTGTCATACTAAATGAGATAGGACTACTGCTTCAACTTCTGTCTCAGCCAGTGCAAGACAGCATTAATGACACAGACTTTTGAACAGCATATCACTACCCCAGCACTTAATGTTCAGTTTTGGAATTGGGCTACAACTTCTTGTTCAGAAAGTTCTTTAGTGTTAGAGAAAATAGCTGTGAAAAATTTTATTATAAAGAATATTATTATAAGAAACCAGTTTTGATGTCAACCAGGGAAAAACACTTTGGATGCAGTGAATAACTTTACCAAAAAGATATGCAAATCATTGGCTCAGAGGAGTAAAGTTGCAGGTATCTTCTATGATCTCACTAGAGCATTTGATTCCATGAACTATCTCTTGCTTATCTACACATTAGACAAATACAGGATTAAGAACAATGCTTTTAACTGGCTCACATGATATTTACACAACAGAAAACAAAGGGTAACTATCATCTCAGATGCAAGGAATTACGATTCTAAATGGAGTACAGTATCACAGGGCATATCGCGAGGCTCCATTTTGGGGCCTATCCTGTTCCTATTCTATGTAAATAACTTACCCATAAAAATAAATTCTCCATCAGTTCCGTTTGCAGACGATACTTCTGTTTCAATTGAAGATGACAATGCAGAAAAAATTCTGAGCTCCATCATAAGCACACTGGACACCTTAGAAAACTGGTTCCAGTTAAATGAGTTGAAACCGAACATTGCAAAAACTTATACAGTGCATTTCAAAATCAAACATTCAAAACACGTGAAACCTAAAATACAACATAACTTATGAAAGAAGTTGATACAGTCAAATTCCTGGGACTAAATGTGGACAAGAACTTAAGATGAAATACCCATATTGACTTCATATCAAGTGAACAATGTACTTTTGTATTTGCAATGCAAATACTAGCAAATTCCATTCACTTGAGTACACAAAAAGTTGCTTATCATAGTTATTTTGAATTTGTTGTTAGATATGGTATCATTTTCTGGCGAAATCCAAGTACGTGTCTCGAATGCTGAAACTGCAAAAGAAAATTGTCAGATACATGTGTACTGCACAGCAGAGTCTTGTCGCCCATTATTTCGGAAACTACAAATCCTATTTGTTCCCTACATATAAATTTATGAAATTATAATCTCCCTACACAACAGACAAAAATTATTTGAGGAGAATCATTTCAACCACACATAAAATACAAGAATTAAAAATAAGGTTTGCTACCCACGCACCAGTTGAAATTATATGCACGGACGCGAAAGTATTAGGGTATGACAATATATGACAAGTTAATGGGCAAAAACATATTTAACATGAAGCCAGAAATTTTAAACATATTCTGTTGGAGAAATTCTGTTATTCAACAGAAGAATCCATTGAGGATGAAATGATAATTTGAGCAAGGAGTAATTAAGGGGTAGATTTTATTGTATGTACATACAACAAAATTGTATTATTATTATTATGTTTGTTAACATCAGCTGTTCTGTGCTTATGGTGAAATTTTACGGCAGTTTGATGTGTCTCCTGAACCTGAATCAAATGATTTAGATTATGTACATTATGAGACAAATAAGCCACAATTCACTAAAGTTGAGATCAGAAGTAGTCATGTGCTGGTATGCTACACAGACTGTTCCTTATTAATGTGGACAATCAAGTTTCTTTTTTATCAGTCCTTATATTTTAATATGGATTTATACATGAATGATTTATTAGAATAAAGATATAGGAAACTAATTTCTTACAAATGTCATTCCTTAAAAAGGTTCTGCAGATATCTATAAATTCTGAATATATTCAGAAGTTTCTACAGAGTGCTGTTTTTTATTTGACTAAATTTGGACTCATATCAGGCTATTACCAATCTTTCTAGCAGCCGCAAATAACTCATTTTAGTTCTCATATTGGTCTTTTTTTAAATTCTTTTTCTCATGTAACCTCCTTCTCACTCATACCATCTTGGTGTATGTTTACATCCTGAAATTACCATTACTGTAATGAAAGTAAGAAGGTAATATTAAAAATGTCAGTACCAACCACTGAGAGTGGAATAATGGGAAATGAGATGGGAGATGCAAAAATTATAATCTCTTACCATTGATGATTGCAAATTTCTTAACCAGAATGATGAAAAGATAGGAAAGGGAAAAGGCTAAGTTATTCATAATGGCATATGCATACAGGGCCTGCCCCAGCAACTGAATGGTCTGAAGTCTTGACTGTCTCGTGGAACACTCATATACAATCGCAAGTACTGGGAGGGAATTTACTTTGGTGAGAACACTGGAATGAGAGCAAACAGCTTTGTGAAGACAACTGGGGTTTACAATAAAGTTATCATCTAACTTTAATCCTAGATATTTCATTACTACCAACTCTAACATCTAACTCTGATTTGACAACAGACCACACTGTTTTTGTTTTATTTTTATCTTGTACAATGAACTTATTGTTTGCCATTTGCTTGGCTGCCTTACCAACTTTTTTAAATATAGCTTTGTAATGAAGAACATACTCAGTAAAATACCTGTTTTCATATTTCAGTTCACTGTGGAGTTTCCTATTCCTGGCACTAGAATTTTTTGTACCCTGAGTTGTCCATTGAAGTTAATTAGTCACTATGTTACATTGTATTTGAAGATAAATGCTTTGCTCAAGTTACTTTTTGTGACCTAAGCAAAGCCTCTGACTGAGTAGAACATACACTACTACTCAAAAAAATGGACTTTTATGGCGTTAAAGGTAACAGCCTTAAGCTATTATGATCATATTTGCAAAACTGTAAGCAAGCCGTCTGTGCTGGGAAAGAAATGTCCAGTATACAACAAGTTAAGGTAGGTGTTCCGCAGGGATCCGTGCTTGGCCCTTTCCTTTTCCTAATAATGATAAATGACCTGCCATCATTTATTAAATCCAGAACAGTACTTTATGCTGATGATACAACGTTTCTGAACAGCAGTAATGATCTTAATAGCCTTAAAACATGTGTTACAGAGACAATTGAGCAAGCTTCACTCTGGTTTAAAGCAAATGGGTTCTTGCTTAATGAAAGCAAAACCCAGCAGATGGTATTTAGTTTAAAAGACAAGTTTCCATCAGATGATCCTAGTTGTGTTAAATTTTTGGGGGTGTATTTGGATGATAAACTTTCTTGGAATCCACATATTATGTATATTAGTTGAAAATTGTCTAGGGTAATCTATTTGTTAAGGCGATTAATGCACTGAGTACCTAAAAATTATGTTAGAGTATCTTACTACTCATTTTTCCAAAGCATCATATCCTATGGTATTTTATGGGGAAACTCCACTTGTGTGCATGATATACTATTGCTGCAAAAGAAAGCTATTAGGATAATTACAGGCTCACCATACAAGGCTCATTGTAAACCTTTGCTTACTCAACAAAAAATCATGACAGTAATAAACCTATATATTTATTATGTTTTAATCTACACAAAAAAGAACTTACCTAAAGTAAAATGCAGGGGAAATATACATTGTTACAACACTAGGACAAACAGCTGTATCTATACGCCCTACCACAGACTGTCAAAATCAGTTAACAGCTATGAACTTATGGGCCACAAATTATTTAACAAACTTCCACAAGCTATACAAAATTTACCAGAGCAACAATACAAACAAACACTTTATGACTAGTTAGTTGTAAACCCACTCTACAATATAAAGGATTTCATGACCTGTGATATTAAACTGTAATGTTATTAACAATTCTGTTCTTTTATAGCATGTACTGTACTGTATTGTATTATGTGTATGACTTTGTATATTGCTGTAATGGCTTAAAGACAATAAAATTATTATTATTATTAATAATAATAATATTATTATTATGTGGTTCTAAGTGGTGTGTCCTTATGTTGTGACAAGTTTTAAATTTCTCAATCAACTCATTGACAGTTGACTAGCAGGTCACTATAGACATGTTCTTGCACTCCACCAACATGTTTCATGTACAAGGACTAACACAAAAGAAATGAAACAGAGGCCAGAGGCTGCAAATGCCTTCCAGTCTTCAAACATAAATATCCATGTTGTTCTTGCATATTGTCATCTTCCCACCTATTCTTACATTATATTATTTCTTTTCTTTATCTCTTGGAAAAACTCAATGGACCTCCCCTGTCTATCTCTTCCATTAACATGGTTACATGTGTCTTCTGAAGCCAGCATTTTCTTTTGTAAATTAAAATCCAACATTTTTTCTGTGCTATTGGTAATGACATTAGCGAATATCTTGTACATTACACATATGGTTAACTGATCTATAGTTTTCCTCAAGTAGAACATTTACACAATTGATACTGCTTTTGCATTACTTTTCATCTAGCTTTGATTGTTTCACATTTTTCCTCTCAGCCCTCAAAATGGCTTCAGACATTTAAAACACAATATGTTTGGAGTGTTATTATTATCATTACTAATAGTTTGTATTCGGTTCATATCTTGAACTGCACAAACATTTAAAGAAATCTTGGAATGATTGTGGATCACTTACCACCCCATTTGCCATCATAACTCAAAAAATGTGAGGTCAACTCAATACAAGTTCCACCTAGTTTCTTGGTGCTCTTATCAATAACAGCCCATTTCATCGTTAGTTCTGATTGAACCTTGGTGAGTCAATTTTTTTTCTTGAAGGATGAGATTCAAACCGAGATTTTGTTCTTAGCAAACTCTACTAACGTAAAGGATCTGTTATATTTAGTATTGTACCTGTAATGTCATGGGGTAGAATCATTCTCTAGTTCTGTCTTAATTTCTTTTAAAATCCTGCATTATCATCTTGTAGAGCAGTCTGCTGCTGTTTATCTATTTCTCCAACTCATTACAGAGGTCTTCTACCTCCTTGTCAGAATGTGAGCACATTTGTCAACAAACTTGGATGATTTCAGAGGTATACTTTTTGTTTACTTTTCAAACAAGTCTTTCTGTTGTTTAAAGATTCATTCAACATTAGTATAATTAGTTTTCCTGTATTCGGTAACTAAAGTTCTTTTCTGGTTTATTCCCTTGTAATAAATATGAAGTTTAATTCTGTTTAGTACGGGGTATTCATTTTGTATCAATACCTCTGATAACACTCCCACATTACCTTTGGTTTCTAAACTTTCACAGTTTACTGTACTGAAATAAAAAATAGTAGAAGCAGTTGTATTTGCAAGCTTCATGTTACTGTTTATGCAGCCAAGTATCATGTGGCAAGGTGTGTCCACAGAAGTTGGCTTGAGTTCTCTCAATCCACTACATTCTTTCACCTGGGTTGGAATACTGATGTTGCAGGAATTTCCTTGTAGCAGTACAGTCTCCGAAAAATGTACCTATTACACACAAGCTTG
The DNA here is from genome assembly GCF_021461385.2 of Schistocerca piceifrons. NCBI lineage: Eukaryota > Metazoa > Arthropoda > Insecta > Orthoptera > Acrididae > Schistocerca > Schistocerca piceifrons. The sequence continues at coordinate 878,639,189 of NC_060140.1, forward strand.
TTATGGTTAGAAAAGTTTGATGAGATATGTGAACAGTGCCAAACCTTGGCAGCAATCTTAGCCCAGAGCTGAGTGCTTCTGTATCTTATAGCATATAAGCAACGTGACCAGTTTGTGTAAAGATCAAGTGCCAGTAAAGACTTCTAGTCAATATTGTCTGCTAGCAGTCAAATTGTTGTTATACGACTCATAACGCATTAAAGTCTAGAGGGCTGCAAACAGTGACTCATACACTACAATGTCTGCTCTGTGGATAGTGGTCAGCCCACCCATATGAAGTGGTCCATAAAATAAGTTACTTTGTAAATAATCCAGGATGAAATTTAACAATATATGAGAAGGAAAGTTGCTACTCACCATATTGTGGAGATGCTGAGATGCAGATAGGCAAAGATAGAGTGTTTTTGTTGTGTCTATCTGTGAATCAGCATCTCCACTATATGGTGAGCAGCAACTTCCTTCTCATAATATTGAAATGATTAATGGAAAATCTCATATAAAGATGTGAAACAAATACTAACAAAGAGATAGAGGGGCTGGCCAGTACTTACCTCAGCTCAGTACAGCCGATAGATACACAAAAAACAGAACTGAAAATTTACATTCCTAGCTTTTGGAACAAATGTTCCTTCATCAGGGAGGAGAGAGGGGAAAGAAAGGGAAGAAGGGAAAGTGGGTTCTGTTTTTTGTGTATCTATCGGCTGTACTGAGCTGAGGTAAGTACTGGCCAGCCCCTCTATCTCTTGGTTAGTATTTGTTTCTCATAATATTGTTACTTTATGGATACTAATAGTTGAACAGCATGAGTGTCTGGACTGGACTTTGGTGTCTCTTCAAGTTTTGCAACTCTTTATCTGCAAATCATGAGACATGTAACTGATCTTACTGAGGAAGCAAGTCAACCTTTGTTCAAATGTGAAAGTCAATATACTAAATGTATAAATTAAATTAGCACTGAAATTATCATACTCCTTAAAAAGAACAGACAATTCTGCAAACAGCAAGCATTCATATTGATTTTCAGTAACAAAAGTTTTGTAGAATCATATCATCTGAAACTGAAGTTTGGTAATTTCGGAACTTCTAACATGATCTACAGATTACCAGAAACAAAGATGGCTTTGAATTATCATAGTAAATAATGAAAAATTAAAAGTAAAATGAATGTGTTGCAAGTATATGCATCGTTCTCTGGATTTTTCTAAAATCATTTCTGTAATACCAATATCATCACTACAGGATTTCATTGTAACACTCACATGACAAGCATAATTTTTCAGAAAGGTCAGATTTATTGAAAATAAGTATACAAAAATGTATGTATGGTAGCAAAGCAATTCCTCACAAAACCTCTATATTTAAAGAAACTTCCTGTTAAAGCATAAATTCATAACTGTATAGTGATAAACCATGGAATTAATAACACAGGTGAGAACAACAGCTGCTCTCAAATGGACATGCAATGTAAAGAAAAACCTTACCAATGAGGAGAGTTATAAACTGCAGTGGATATGACAATGTAGTGCATACCGTGAAGCCACTCAGCTGAATGATACAACACAGGAATGCCTCCTCATGTGTATCAGGTGAACTAATCAATGGAGAGGACCATTGATCACTGTGCCAGTATCCATGACAACATCAAAACATCCTGAAATCTTTAGTACTGTTAAGCCTTGCCGTATGTACCTCACAGTGATGGGAAGAATATCTTCTGACAAATGGCAATTTGTCATTTATCCTCAATAGCTACTCAAGTTCCACAGATTAATAGAATTATTTGACAACCCAGCATACAAAGAATGCCAATAAACGATGAAATATTCTTTTTTGTAAGTAAATGTTGGAAATAAAGTACACCATTTGGTGCTTAGGAAGGAAAAAAAGATTTCTCAAAACTTTTGTGCTGTAAAGATAAAAGAAAGTTTTAGCCTCCTTAATATCTCATTCTCTTTTGTACCACTCACTTGAGTGACTAATACTTCTTGTCATACTTCAAATCACTTATCATATCATTCTGTCTTCCCCTCCCCCCACCATCACCACCACCTCCACCCCAACCTCCATCCCCACCCCAATCACCACCCACCTTGCCCTCGCCCCACACATGTCTATACTCACAACTTTTGAAGAAATGAAGATGACTGGGGGCTCCATAAAACAATTTTGAATCCTGGTGTACATAACACCAAACAACTTCAGGCACTCAGCAACTGCTGTTATAAAGTAAACTGTGTATCAGCTGCATTTTTATTTGTTTCAGGATTCAAGAAAAATAGCATGTGTTTCCTTCTCTTTGCTCGTTTCGTTGTTCCTGCATATGTACTAACATAAGTAACAATAATGGGTTTAAATGATTAAGACAGGTGTAATTAATAAAAATAATTAAGTACAGTGTAAAAAAGAATTACATGTTTTGTAGTCTGCATTTGACTGTCACACTTCTGTGTAGATCCCTAGCATTTCAACAGGAAAAGTAGTGATTGTTATAAACAGGAATGATACAGTAACACTCAAAATTCTAATTTCTGTTTGAAACCATCTGTACAGAGATCAGAAGAAACAGATGGAGTAGAAAAAAAATCAAGGTAACCCTTAATACAAACTGATACAAATGGTAATATATTACTAGTTTGGAAATAAAATGATGACAACTTCTGGCAATGGGAAATCTGAATTTATGTAGCAATATAAACCAATTCAATTTTGTGATAAATTAAAGCACAACGAAGTGTTCATAACCTCTGAAAACAGTGCTCAATAATATCAGTTTGGCTCCAGCCCTTTTGAAATTGAGAAAATATCATAGGTAATTACACTTCAACTTACAGGCTGAATACATCACACCATATCACTGTTACTTTTGGCATTTCATTACAAATAAAAATGTACTGTAGATAACTTACCTTCTACAAGAAAAAAGTCAACTACTCATTATATAATGGATGTACTGATTAGTAGACAAACACATTCATGGAAAGTTGAAAATAACAGCTCACCTATTGAAGTTACAGTCTTCTTCAAAGCATGTACCATGGCATTCTTCCTTGAATCGCAGTTCTTGAAATTTATCCCACAGACATTTGTGAGAATGTCACCTACCTTTCTTCAAGAGATTCCAATTTCCACTTCATAAGCATATATATTACTTAAATATTGTCAACATTTCACGGCCCTATCAGCAACTGTATAAATATTAATTTTAAAAATCAAGGCTGTTGATTATTAAAATTAATATATATTACTCTTTGTTACAGTATAATATGGATAGGTAAAAATGCTACTCACCAGCAGCAGAAGAAAACACATATAAAAGATATGGATATGCGCAAGCTTTCGGAGTCAGTGGTTCCTTGATCTGACAGAATGGTTGAAAGAAAAGCAAGAGGGATGAAGGAAAAGGAATGGAGAGGTTTAGGAAATGGGGAGAGTTATGGAAAAGTTGCCATGAATTCCATCTCAGGGGAGGCTTACTGGATGGGATGAGAAGGAAAGAGGGGTTGTCGGTATCTGGCAAAAGGTTAGATAAAATAAAATGCCAAAATTTGAGTACCGAGGAGCCGATCCTAAATGGGGTAAGTGCTAATGAGAGAAGAAAAAGAAATAGTATACTAAGTACAAACACTGTTTAAGCTGCTTTGCTTTGCTTTCCTTTACAATACTTAAGAACGTTACTTGCATGTAGGTAACAGCATTGTCATTGGGTAATTGAAGAATGCTCCTTATCTTATCCAATATACTGAATATGTATACTGAAGTCACAAGCAATCCAATTATGCTTCCTTGGGGCACACCTGATGTTAATTACACTTCTGTAGAACATTCACTGTTCAGTATGATATTGGGGTAGTCTATGAAAATCGAAAGTTCTTTCAGCCAATCACACATTTGTGAAACTACCCTACATGACCATATCTTATCAGTTGACAATGTGGTGCAGTATTGAATACCTCACAGAAATCTAGAACCATTGAATCCAACTGTTCACCTGCATCCACTGTTTGCCAGCTATCATGTCAAACAAGAAGAAGGAAAAAAGTAAGATGTATTTCACACAAGTAGTTTTTCCTGAATCCTTGCTGATTTTTTGAAAGAAGGTTCAAACGTTGAGGTCATTCATCTGTAATTCTGCCACTACTATAAACTAGAGAGAATTAGGCCCTTTTCCAATCATGTGGCACTATTCACCGCTTGAGAGGTTCTCAATGAGTGTGAACAAGGAGAGGGGCTGAGTCTGCAGAGTACTTAACATAAAATCTCATTGGAATTCTGTCAGGGGCCTATTGGCTTTGAGTAAGTTTAATTGCTTTTAAACTGAGAGAGCCTAGTTCATCCATTTTTAAGTTAAATGCACAATTTTGAATTTGTGATTTCTGGCTGTTGCCATCTGTTTCCACACCAGTTTGAAATATGATAGATTGGATGGAAGGTTTCAATCGCTTAATTGAATTTCCTTAGGACCAGAATCATTTAGCGTTTTGTGACAGATATTTCGTTACGGTATAACAGAGTAAACTGATGGCTCCATGCGTAACCCTTCTTATGCATGCACAGTTGCCAATAAGTTTGCTCTGTCAGTTTCCCTATATTCTCTTTTCCAGCAAGAATATAAAAATCTCTCTTTTTCACACACCATTCTGCAAATGTTTCTGTTAAGACAAGGTGCGTCTTTGCCATTGTTTACTACCTTACTTGGAATATATTTATCTAAAGTATTATTCATGTACAGTTAATGAACCACAACTTTTTCTACATGTGAGTTGATGGATTTTGGCATGGACTATTCCTGTAAAGAGGTGATAGTTTCTAGTGCGTGGCATGAGGGCCCAGTAGGACGGAGTGCTGCTGTGGTTAGAAGGCAGGTAACACTCGCAGACTGTAGGAATAATGTAAAGAAAAGACCTCTGGAGATGAGCATTCTGGGGGCCGGAAATGGCCTCTGTTCTGAGTTTGGAATAGAATGGCAGATGAAGGAAAATATTCACACAGAGGGGCTACATAACTATAGGTGGCAGATAAAATAAATAATATGCATGTATACTACCATGAAGAGAGTAAAAGAACGGAATTAATTTAACCTGGCTTTGCTTTATTTTATTTATTTATTTATTTTTTTCTGGAACAAATGATTCAAATGTCATCTTACACGAAGTGCATTGACATTTGTAAAATTTATGTCTTCACTGATATCAATCTGATTGTGACAAACAAGGTGTCATTGATTAGCTCTTGTTAAGGGCGATCAGGTTAGCTGCACAGAATTTACATACGATACCTGACATAGGTGTGATAGTGTGAGGTAATAGAATAGAAGAATTAATTAATTTACAGACACTTAGAGGTAAGATAGAGACTGACACACATGACATGCCATTCTGGGATTGCATTAACAGTGTAATTCTAGGTCATAAGATGAAGCTGACTCATATTTACATAGGTAAGTTGATGATTATTTGTGATAGAATTAAATATGCAAATTAGGAGAAAATGATAATGAATTATACAAATCTTAATCCATGATCAGAAATAAGAGATAATTTTCTTTTGAGGAACAACACCAAACACTTATGAATATTCTGTTATCTATGCACATCTTTCTTGTTTCATTGATAAGCACATGATGTATTGTGGAAATTATGAATAATTTGCACTGTACTTGTGAGACACATTCTGACACCAATTTATGAAGTCAGACGCCAGGGAGATGAGTCTATAGAGGAATAGGAAGCCAGGGGAGCAGGGAGTGGTGGCAAGTAGAGAAATTAGTGTGGGACCCCGATGGTAATCAGCCATGTGGTAGGAGCAGTTGGTGGGTTGGTTTTGTAGAACTGGCAGTTGAGGGTTCCTGTGGTAGTCAGCATGTGTTTAACAGTAACTTCAGCAGTGGATGGGCCATGTTAATGAATCACATAGAAGTTATAAAGCTATTTAATTTCATCGATTCTGTGAGAATTGCAGCTGGTTCTCAAAATGAACTTGGACACTGGAAATCTAGGGGAATTGTTAACAGTTTGTCGAGTATTCTGTGTTAGATGGACATGCAAAATTGTTTACAACAGATTTTTTCATGCCCAATTTGCAGGGCACCACCACATCTGATATAGCTCAAGCTTCCTTGTCTCAAAGTAAAACATAATTAGGTTTAAATTTAATTTGGCATGATAAACTTTTATTGAATCATAGATGATTTTGGGTGTTGCCTAAATCAGCATTTTTGAACAGGTCTGCATCTATTGAATTTCAAAGGCTTTCAGCTAGATGTTGCATATCTACACTTAAAGGTATTCAGTGCAGTTAACTGTTCTGCCAAACATAGTTAAGTTTCAAGATTTTGCTGCTCAATCTGATGTGTCAGCTCATATACATTTGTTAAATTTAAACTAAATATTCTTAGTTCAAATGTTAAGCAGGTTTGTGATCATCAATTACTACAAAACACAAATACTCTCATAGACTTGTTGATAAACTATTTGTCTTCAATATCACTTTAATAGAGTCATGGTTGCTAACCCCTCCCTCTGTTTGACAATATTCTCAAAAATATAGTATCTCTATGTAGCCAGGAGGTCTAAAATATTTATCTCAAGTGTGGGCTTTGGACATGAGGCAAATTAAAGTTACCCACTACTCTTACTGAATGATTGGCATATTTTTTTACTGTCAAATTTATGTTACCACTGAATGACTATATGACAAATGTAGATGAATTTAGTATCCCATGGAAATAACCATTTATTGATCGGCTTATGAAGTTTCAAGAATCACTACTACATGAAGAATCTAGGGTTCAGTCCCCCCTTCCCCCATGTATTTCTCCCATAGGGACCACAAAGAAAATTTCTTCTGTATCTCCATTTACACCTGAGCATTCTTTCTCTGTGCCATATTCCTGCCACCTACCTCTTCCTTTTTATTTTAAGTATTCAAATGTCAAGAGGACAAATCACTTGAGAAAACAATAAATTACGAGATAGAATGGTTGGCCAATACTTAACTTCAAGTGAGAATATTCTTAGGCCTATCGATAGATATATAAAAATATGAGAAACTATCCTACCTTTTGGAGCTATTAGTTCCATCTTTGCAAAGAAATTGATGCACTCAGCAAGCAGTTAGATGTTGCTTCACATTAGATCAGAGAAAGTCTGCCCAACTACCTGTCAAGTGGTACTGTCTAATTGAATATTTTCTGAATTAGGAAACTCTGTCAAGAAAATTTGGATGCATAAACAACACAAAACGCCAACTGACTACTTTTAATGATCGCATAAGCAAATGGTCGAAGGACAAGAGCTGACTCAGTACAAGAACAAAATTTGCTTGGAGAAGACACATGATGCAAAGTATTGAGTGGCAGAAGCAAGAGCAAACTCTAGGTCTGCCCAAGGCTCAACTGACATGGAGTCCCTCTGAGTGACTGTCTGACACTCAAGTGTACCTCCAGTATTATAGTGCACTTGTGGCATCCCCCTGCCATAAGTGAAGCCCCAATGCTCAAGCCACCACTTTGTGTCAGTGACCATTTCAGCTTTCATTGAATAAAGTGGCCCTTTGTGTCACAAACACTTTACGGCCTATCTGCACCCTGTTCCCTGGGGTTATGCTGATGAAGATTGCTGTAAGCTCCCACATCATATACCAGCATTGCTTATCACCGTGCAAGGCCTATACTTTGAGACACAGAGGCCAGTATCTTCCTTTGAGCATTCCTGACATGTGATAGAATCACTAGCAGTTTGTTGTTAGTATATCACCTAAAGACCTCCCAGAAGTGGCACTGGAGCACTATTTGTTTGTGCCGCATCTTGCTGTACTGTGTTCCTACTATTCTCATCTCTTCAACTCCATTAAGTGAGGTGTCAATAAGCTGCTAGCTAACTTGGGTGATCTTTCTGCTTCCTTCAGGCTCAGGTTTTGCGCTGACTGCATGTGCAGTGGTCCAAGGGATGGATTTGGAAAGGTTTGGAAGATAAGACAGGTCACTTACATGCCAGGCTGAAAGGGGTTCATCTGTTGTGAGAATGAGGACAGACACAGATGAAAGGTGTGTGTGTGGGAAGGGGGGGGGGGGGGGGGCGCATAGAGAATCTAGAACATAAACATGGTTTCAGTAGGAATGTAGTTAGGGAGGTAAGTTATAAGCTTAGAGAACATTACGATATTAGTGAAAAAATATTTGAGAGAAAATGTACCCATTTCTAAGTAACTTTCAAAACAAAAAGGCAAAGAAAAATGAAAACAATATTATTACTTTCTTTAACTACAAGAGATTCTATACTCCATAAAGATCAATCAACCATTTCATTCGTCAATGATCTCGGATTTTTCACCAAGCAGAGATACACTGAGGTGACAAAAGTTATGGGATAGTGATATGCACTTACACAGATGGCGGTAACATCAGGGACACAAGGTACAAAAGGGCAGTATATTAGCCAACCTTTCATTTGTACTCAGGTGATTCATGTGAAAAAGGTATCCAACATGATTATGGCCACATGAGAGGAATTACCTGTGTCAAGTGTGTGTCGAGAATACCAAATTTCAAGCATTACCTCTCATCAGGGACAACGCAGTTGCTGATGGCCTTCACTTAACAACCGAGAGCAGCAGCATTTGCATACAGTTGTCAGTGCTAACAGACAAGCAACACTGTGTGAAACAACCACAGGAATCAATGTGGAACATATGACCAATGTATCCATTAGGACAGAGCGATGACACTTGGCGTTAAGGGGCTATGGCACCAGACGAATAACACGAATGCCTTTCCTAACACTATGACATCGCCTGCAGCACATTTCCTAGGATCATGAACATTTCAGTTGGTCCCCAGACAACTGGAAAACTGAGGTCTTGTCAGATGAGTCCCAATTTAATTTGGTAAGGGCTGATAGCAGGGTTCAACTGTGGTGCACACTCTACAAAGCCATGGACCCACGTTGTCAACAATGTGCTGTGCAAGCCGGTGGTAGCTCCATAATGGTGTGGGTTGTGTTTACATGGAATAGACTGGGTCCTCTGGTCCAAATGAACCTATCCTTCACTATAAATGGTTATGTTCAGCTACTTTGAGACCATTTGCAGCCATTCATGGACTCCATGCTCCCAAACAACGATGGAATTTTTATGGCTGACAATGCAACATGTCACTTGGCCACAATTGTTTGCAATTGGCTTGAAGAGCTTTCTGGATAATTTGAGCAAATGTTTGGCCACCCAGATTGGCCGACATGAATCCCTTCGAATATTTATGGGACATAACTGTGAGGTCGGTTTGTGCACAAAATCTTGAACTGGCAACACTTTCGCAATTATGGATGGCTATAGAGGCAGCATGGCTCAATATTTCTTCAGGGGACTTCCAATGACTTGTTGAGTCCATGCCACATCGAGTTGCTGCACTAATCTCGGCAAAAAGAGGGTGTTAGGAGATATTCCTTAACTTTTGTCACCTCAGTTACTTACGAGTGCTGTATTTGGGAAACTACTAAGGAGCAGTCACGCTCCAATTTCTCTTCACCCTGCAAGGTCAATTTACATTCTACATCTTTCAGTCTGGATCTGAGCTTGGGAAGAGATCAGGAATGGATGAGTGCTAACTTTTTGGAATGCCATGATTATTACCAACAGGGGCTTTGGAGTAATGATGTATCTGTTCAACAGAGATGCTAGAACAATTTACAGTGGCAAAACTGCAAAAGATCTGAAATTATTCAGCCTTACAAATTTCCAAATTTCCTCATTTACGTATAAATCTTTCACTTCTTGCATTGTAAGAAAGGTCATTTTCCACATTAAAGAATGTCCCAGTATATGCATGCATGAGCCTAAATCACGAGAATTTGTATTATTATTTATTTGTCATATAGCTTATAGTGCTGGGAGTCTCTGAAGTGGTGCTTGGCTCATCTCTGATGAAGCTCTTTTCATTTAAGCAGAGGAGCTACATCTTTAAGGGAACTGGAATCTGTCAGGAAAGAATGATATTCAGAAAGGAATGGGTGTGACCCACAGTAAGGGACCAACTCCAGCATGTGCCTAAATTGAAAACAGGAAACCACTGAAATCCATTTTCAAGGTAGATGGATTCAAACCACCTTGCCTCCTGAATCCAGGAACCGCTACTTCAGCAGCTCAACACACAAAGCTACCCAAAGATGGTGGAGAATTTGGAAAAACTTGTTGTTGTACACTGTTATGAAATAAAATGAGTCATAACAAAAGACTGAATTCTAAAATTGTATGTTTTCCTTTAATTCATGTGTAGTCATTTGATAGTGCATGAATGCATGCATATTTTAAGATTTAATTGTGCATGGAATTGCTGACTTCAGCTATTGTATTATTACAAGAGCGTAAATAAATATTGCGATTTGGGCAATTAAATATAGAACCTTTAGCATTTTATTTTATTTTACTTTTTTTTACGAAGTGCAATCACCACCATTTGGGTGATTTTTTAAAATCACACAATTTTTGGGCAACACAGGTGTATTTTTAAGCACTGATTTTAATTTAATGTTACTTGTAATGACATCTACCACTCTGCTGTGTGTGGAATGCTGAAATATTGCAACCCCAAAGTTCTTCCAGCTGCCAAATAACGAATACAGTGCTAAATTACACTGCTGTAGATAGCTAATTGGGCTGTTATAGTTGTATGTCTATATTTTTAACTTATCATAACACTAGCAAATGAATCAAAATCAGTTTTCCTCTTCTTTCTTGTTACAAACTTATCAATAATTAGAAACTATCACAACAGCACACAACACAAAAACAATAAACAGTAGCAATTACATTAAATTCAACTGCAAGTGAGAACTGAACTAATTAACAAAACAACTAAGGTCAAGCAAGCTAACAATTTGTCTTGGCTAAAATAGGCATGGGCGATAGATGTACAGATAGTTGTACCTTTATCATTGGCCTTGCTGACTGCAGATAGTGCATGACTCTTTTTTGTCATATTACTAAAAATCGAAATATTTTTCAGTTTTACTACACTGCAAATTAGAGGGGTCCAGACTCCCTGGAAACCCCCCCCCCCCCTTTTCATCTACGTCTTTGATACTCATTATACAAGAATGGTGTGCACAAACTAAGAAGAATGTGTGATGCATTTTACACAGAGATGGAGAATATTTTGTGGCTTTCCTGTTTCTCTCTCTGTCTGTCCCACAACACATTCTCTTTCCTGGAAATTGGCAAGATTAAGGCATGCTTCTTGTAGATCTGTTTTCCCATCTAAACCTCACAAAACACTTGAGTTACACTACATGGTTACAGCAATGTTTATTCTCACTGCTGTAACCAACAAAGGCACCCTGGAACTTTAAATTGGGGAAGAGGCTTAGTCGTTTTACGGTGGTACTAAAAGGCTGCAGCTTACAGTGGAAAATAAGTAATGTTTTGCTTGCCATAGTGAGAGCACTTGTTCTCCTTCAAAAATTCAGTATAATAAACTACTGTGAGATGGACAAAAAACATAGTCACTGAACGGAACAAAGGGATCACTAGACTTATGAATTCATCTGCTATTGCAAAACTGTACACACTTTCCTGACATTATAGAGTGAACAACCAAAGTTTCACATTCAGTAGTGTGAAAATGAGTGAAAGCAGCTGCTCAAGTCAAAACACTACTTCACTGGCCAATATGTTTCAAATTATACTAGCTTTTTAATCACTAAAGGAATAAAATTAAATTATTATAATCAAAATTTGTCTGATTTTTCTAACATGTGTTACCACATTTCTGATTTTATTGATTACTGAGCAATATTTTCAATGCACATATACTCTTTCTCTCACATTTTATATTCTTAACTTACTTTAACAGTCTATTAAGCTGAAAATGGGCATTCATGTACATGCACTAAATAAAATGATGTTCATAAAGTAATAAACAGTCAATGTGGGAATGATGACTTCAACCTTTATGAAATGTTGTGCATCCTTGAAATATGATACACAACATGTATGTAGAAGGAAGATGATGCTCTATATACAAACACTTGTGAGCTATCTCTCACTTGTTTAGAGACAATCTTTGAAGTACATTTTTGGATTTAGAGTTCCACCCAGGCTGTATTTATTAATGAACATACAGTTACTGACTGCTAACAGCTGTCAACCAATTTCAGCAGTCACCATTTTTTTCCCACTTGGTTATAATACAATAGACGTAAAATACTCAGAACAATTAAAGTCACTGTAGTGATCACTACAAGCTTCAGTTGTCATATTCATGCATATAAACATCCTTTGTGCCATCCAGCAATGCTGTTGCAGTGAAATGGTACAGTGTCTGTGAAGTAGTGACATGTGTTAACAAGTGAATCAGCGACCGCTGAGTTCTGCATTTGCCGCCGGGAGCACTGTTTTTCTATGTTTATATGGTTTCTGTTTACTCTTTGGAGTGTTACTATTGTAATTTTTTTGTATGCTCTTTTGTTGTTGGATTTGGGAATTGCTCTTAGCAACTAAACCCGTATTAAGTGCAGTCAGTGTAAGTTGATCCCTGATAGTTGCAGTGGGCCACGTTTGGCAGCATCATGCGTCTATCTTGACCAATAATATAATGCGGTTTTGTGATGTCTCTACAGCAATGCCTGAGTGTTGTCACAACTCTGTAGATGGCTACTGTTTTTGCCTGTAGCCATTAGCACTTCACAGCTGAAAGCTGGCAATAGTGTGGTGAGCTGTCAGAGATGAACTTATGCCAGCTTGACTATAGCTCTCTAATTGATTGATATTACAAATAAAGTTGCATCCACAAATTTTCCTGTCAGTGGTGACCCCAATGTGATACACGCTAAAAAGGCTGGTACTGCAGAATTGCGAGAAGATGGAGCAACCCTCAGAGTCATGACTGGCTGTTCATTTACCCCTTTTTTGGCCACATAATCTGGTACTCAGGTTTTCTCAGGTGAAGGCCAGTTTTTGTTACGACAGTACTGCCTTTAGAGAATGCCTGCAACATGCTAAAAACAAAACTGATTCATAGAGTTGTCACACCTGGACTGCATCCGGCAAATACAGACACAGGAGGACATTGATGATCAGAAACCATCACAGTACCAGCAGCATCTCCAGAGTACGGCGGACACCAGGATGGTGCCCGATGATATTCTACACACCTTTCAGAGCAGCCGGCTGCCATTGCAAGAAAGGCAATCATTGCTTCACAAACGGAGAGGCTCCTGAATGCTTTGGTGGGTCAGGCAAACTGCATTCAAGAAGTCGTAATTCTATGCCAGGTCAGTGCTGTGTCAGTGTCATGTAGTAGTGCAACCACACACCCCAGTCTCGTGCGCATTTTGATGCTCTGTCAACAAAATTGGATATTCTGTGTGCTCAGATCGGTACATTATTGTCACAAGGTGATCCCAAACACTACAAGGAATGTAGTCACTAGATAATAGATACAGCCTCTGACCTGAGTAATCTGCCCAGGATGTTGGTGCATTGTGGTAGGGTACCAACATTATCTAGTACGTATTCCTCAACCTAATTTGTGTCTTGACACCTGTCAATCAATATTTTGGTACCACAGAAGACTCGGTAAGCAGGCTACGAAATGGCTCAGCGAGCAGGCTATGAAATGCACTAGCCCCTTTGCATAGCCCAAAGCCAGGGACGGTTGGTCATAGGTGCCACTGTCTGTCTGACCACGTCACAGCGCATATTTATAGCTGACAGATTATCGGCCTGGAAGTAATTAATAGATACAACCTCTGACCTGAGTAATCTGCCCAGGATGTTGGTGCATTGTGGTAGGGTACCAACATTATCTAGTAGCTATTCCTCAACCTAATTTGTGTCTGACACCTGTCAATCAATATGTTGGTACCACAGAAGACTCTGCGAGCAGGCTACGAAATGGCTCGGCGAGCAGGCTACGAAATGCACTAGCCCCTTTGCATAGCCCAAAGCCAGGGACGGTTGGTCATAGGTGCCACTGTCTGTCTGACCACGTCACAGCGCATATTTATAGCTGACAGATTATCGGCCTGGAAGTAATTAATAGATACAACCTCTGACCTGAGTAATCTGCCCAGGATATTGGTGCATTGTGATAGGGTACCAACATTATTTCGTCTATCCACTGCAAACAATTCTGCCATTGAGACATGTAGCACGCAACAAGAAGAATTAAAGTTATGATTCAGTTTTCATGGGATTTTATAGTAGCGGATGTTGCCAAGGCGATCGCTGGGGCAGAATTTTTGGTGCATTACCAACTCTTGCCACACATGGTCAATGTTCCAGTAGTGGACAATGTCACAGGACTTGCAGCCACCAGATACCACAGAAATGCCAGAGAAACTGATGTCATGCTAACACAGGTCTTCGATGAAGAATACCACTCATAATGCCAGAGAACATGATGTCTAGGTAATCCAAGTCATTGACGAAGAGTACTGCTTGTTGCTCTGAGAGTTTCTGATCTCGATCAGACTTCCAGGTGCACCACATCAAGTCTTACACAACACTGTACATCTCATAGAGACCACAGATTGACTCCTGTGTCTTGTACATCTAGAGAGTTAGTGCCAGGGGCCCTCGCCATCATCAAGGCTGAATTTAATACGATGCTGTAATATGGTATCATCCGACCTTCAAATAGCTCATGGCCATCTGCTCCGCATCTAGTTCCACAGAAGGTAGGAACCTGGTGCCTTTGTGGCCTGAACTGTACCTGATCACTACACTGTGCCATTGTTGAGGGACTACAAATACACACTACACGGGGCGACAATATTCAGTGTACTCGACTGTGCGAATGCCTACATCCACATTCCTGTGGCAGCAGAGGATATACCAAAGACCGACATAATCATGCCTTTGAAGTTATATGAAGCAAATTCGTGACATTTAGACCACGCAATGCTGCGCAAACCTCGCAGTGATTTATCGACTTCATCTTGTACAGGGTGCCGTTTTGCTTTGCATACCTACAAGGATGGAGAGATCTCCAGCAGTGGGATCAACTTTTTGAAACAATCTAAGTGGTGATGTAGGTTAAGGTCCAAGGTATCACACCCTGCAGCCATTCACCCTGGTGGGCCCTTGTTTGTGTATAATTGACAAAAAAATATTTTGGAATTTTGCATGATGCTCTACAGCTTTAAAATTTGTATTGTTAATTAAAATGTTTTCATAGTGTAGCAGTTATCATGTGGGTCTCATGTGCTAAAGGTTGCGAGTTTGAATCTCACCAGATGTTTTGAAATTTTTTATTTTCAAATCTTTACCGAAATTACTTTGGTTGTTATTTTCATTCAATAAACTGGTTTAAATGTATTTTTTTTATTTCTGATCCTATGTTAATCTGCGTATTAACTGTTTCAGTGGCTTTCGTTTCTTCTTCTTATAATCCGTTTTCCACTTGGAATCTCTGTGCATGGGAATTTAAAAATTTATATTACTCTATTGTAATAGTTAGACATTTAAAAATTTTGAATTAGTAGTTAAAAAACAAAAGATAAAATAATCTATTTATTCTGGCTGTGCAATGGTGTCATAAATGTATTTTTTTTTTTTTTGTTACAAGTTGTACATTATTTTGGAAGGCAACAGCTGTACAAACATTTCAGACATAAATTCTTATTACACTATCACAGGATAACACAGATGGATGTTTAAATGAAAGAAGGGATTATATGTAAAACAAAATTCCAGCAAAATGAGGAATAAAAATAATAGATGCAATGACACGAGCAAAAGCATAAGATTATAAAAGAGAAGAAATTAAATAGAAATCAATACATAATGATAATTAAAATTCCAGGCTGAAAAAGAATGATAGGAAGAAGAAATGGCAGCAATTAAAATGATGTAATAAAGGAATAGAAATTTTAAAAATTAAATTTAAACCAGTTAAAGAAATAAAAATAATGGTCAAAGTCATTTCCATAAAGATGAAAAACTATAAAAAATTCAGAGCACCTGACAAGATTTGAACTCACATTGTAACTCTTGTGCTATGGCAACAGTTTGATAACCTTTAGTATTTTGTATGCTATATACCATAACATGAAATTCCAAAATTTTTTCTGTCAAATACTTGGAAACACAGGCGCACAAGGGTGAATGGCTGCAGTATATGATACCTTGAACCTTAACCTACATCACCATATAAAAAGTTATTCCCACTGCCGGGGATCCCTCCTTGTTAGACAATATGCTTATGTTTTTGTCGTCCAAGGAACGACACAACCAAAATCTCAGGGAGGTGTTTCCAGCATTTAGAATGTTATGGTGTGGTGTTGGAAACAGCCAAATGCTTGTTTAGGCAGCAGAAGTTGAAGCTGAAGTTGAATTTTAGTACACCAAATATCCTCTGCAGGCTTATTACCACTGAACACTAAAGTCAAAGCAATTTTGCAGCTGCCTAGACTGATTACAATTAAAGAACTTTATAGGTAATTAGGTATGCTGAGTCTCTACCTTTGGCATTTACCATGGGTGGTGTAACAACAGGAACTGATGACCACAATATTGTCTGGGCCATAAGTCAAGAGCAGTTCCCCAGTGCAGTGGACTGAGGAAACACCAATCATTAAACACTGACTTAAGCGTTCAACAGAAACAGTACCACCTTTTCTCTGCATCAGTACAATCACTTGGAGGTTATTAGTCCACTCATCACTGACATTCATTGCATTTTGGGTATTAACAACATTGTGGCCGACTGTTTGTCTCAACTAATGCATTCTCACATTTTGACCACATTCACTTCAATGTGGTTGGACACTCTCCCAATCAGATGGCCATTATTGGCTAGAGGCAGCTCTGACTAATAAGACAGTACCCTAGCCCCTGCTTTTACATTGACATTGCCAGCGAGGTTCAGCTATCCAATGCACATAACCACCAACAGGGATCGACATTTTGAATTAGATCTGTTCGCCTAGGTGGCAAAATTTGTGATTACATACACCATAAAATGACAAGTTACCATCCAGCCAGCAATGGCACAATTGAGCGATGGCATCAAACACTGAATGCAGCTCTCACATGCTAGGTAAGTTCATGGCCATATGCATTTCCTAAAGTTTTGCTCAGCCTATAAACCACCTATAAACTCAATGTAGACTCATCTGAAGTGGAGATAGTTTACAGTAAGACACAGCCCCTGTCCAGAGAGTTTGTTGAATCCAACCCTCTTACTTATGTAACACAGTATCGATCAGACTTGGTGCATCAACTGCGAGAGCATATCAACCTGATCAAACCCTTCAAGGCCTCCAGGCATGGTTCTCTGTCAACTTTTGTGCACGGCAATCTTGAGGACTGTTCACATGTAATGCTACAGACAAACTGTGTCAAGCTACCACTCCAGCTTCCACATATTGGAGCATATTTGTTCTGCACAGAAGCACACAGGCTCTGGACAAACCAGTGAATGGCAAACCAACCACCATGTCACATAAAAAATCTGTTCACCAAGTCGCAGCACGAAAACACACATATATAAAAGATATTACGCATGCAAGCTTTTGGAACCAGTGGCTCCTTCTTCTGGCAGAATGGCTGAAGGGGAAGGAAGAGGGATGAAGGAAAAGGACTGTCCGCAGCTTGTGGTCGTGTGGTAGCGTTCTCGCTTCCCGCACCCGGGTTTGATTCCCGGCGGGGTCAGGGATTTTCTCTGCCTCGTGATGACTGGGTGTTGTGTGATGTCCTTAGGTTAGTTAGGTTTAAGTAGTTCTAAGTTCTAGGGGACTGATGACCATAGCTGTTAAGTCCCATAGTGCTCAGAGCCATTTGAACCATTTTTGAAGGAAAAGGACTGGTGAGGTTTAGGAAAAGGGGCAGAGTTCAGAAAAGTCATGCAGAACCCTAGGTCAAGGGAGAGTTACCAGACGGGATGAGAAGCAAAGACTCTTCCTTCCCCTTCGACACTTCTGCCAGAAGAAGGAGCAAATGACTCTGAAAGCTTCCATACATAATACTTTTTATATGTGTATTTTCCCACTACTGCTTGTTAGTAGATTTTTTTATCCATACAGTTACATTATGTTTTCAAAAATTGATTATTTCTCTAATTGATCAATTAAAAAGAAACTGCATCTCATACATTTTTGTACACGTAAATGAAAATTATTTTATGTACAGGAGCTACAGGTAAAACTGTCTCAGCATCATCAAACACAATTATAATCTGCTCCACTGAACATCATTTGATTACTGGTACAGATATGTTTTGTATTACATAATTTAGGTTTGCATCTTATTTGTGTAGAATAGATGCAGACTGAGTAAGCATTGTCACAATCATAAAAAAAATGCTATACATTTACAAATGTTGATATTAATGAGACCTGGAAGGTTTCAGGTCATTTATGTAATGGTAATAATCACACAGGGTCAAAGACAAGACCTAGTAGAAAAATCTGGGTAACACCAGAAATATCAAATTTCATTGATGGGAAGAGGAAATATAAAAATGCAGCACAGGAAGCACGCAAAAGAGAATACAGGTATCGAAAAAATTAAATTTACAGAAAAAGCAATGTGACTTAGTAGGAATGGCTAGAGGACGAATGCAATACTATAGAAGCATATATAACTAGGGGAAAGATGGATATTGTTATGCGAAAATTAAAGACACCTTTGGAGGAAAATGAAGCAGTTGTAGGAATATCAAGAGCTCAGATGGCAAGCAAAGAAGGGAAAGCTCAGGCGTGGATGGAGTGTATAGAGGGTCTATACATGGGAAACAAGCTTGACAGTATTATAGACAGAGAAGAGGAAGTAAGGGAACATGAGATGAGAGATATGATACTGCGAAAAGAATCTGACAGTGCACTGACAGCCATAACTAGAAACAAGGCTCCTATTCTCTCAGAATAATTGAGATGCTTGGGACAGCCACCCACGACAAACTTGTTAGCCTAAAGAAGGTCCCTATTCTCTCAGAATAATTGAGATCCTTGGGACAGCCACCCATGACAGACTTCTTCCACAGGATGTGCAAGATATATAAGAAAAGAGAAATAACCTAAAACTTCAATAAGAATGTAATAATCCCGATTATAAAGAAGGCAGGTATGTAATGGTGTGAATACTACTGAAATATCAATTTAATAAGTCTTGGTTGCAAAATACTGAAGTGAGTTATTTACAGAAGAATGGAAAAACTGGTAGAAACCTTCCTCAGGGAAGATCAGTTTGGGTTCTGGAGAAACAGGAGTATGCAAGACAATACTTATCCTAGAAGATAGGTTGAAGAAGGGTAAACCTACATTTACATCTTCTGTAGATTTATAGATATCTTTTGAAGATAACAGGGGTAAAACACTGGGAGCTAAAGATTATTTACAGCTTGCATAGAAATCCGACTGCTGTTACAAATGTTGAAGGACATGAAAAGGAAGCTGTAATTGAGAACGGAGGGCGGCAGGGTTGAGGGCTATTCCTGATATTATTCAACCTGTATATTGTGCAAGGTGTGAAAGAAACCGGGAGAAATTCTGAAACAGAATTAAGGTACAGGAAGAAAAAATAAAAACTCTGAGGTATGCCGATGACATTGTAAATCTGTTAGAGATGGAAAAGGATGTGGAAGAGCAGTTGATCACAATGGATAGTTTCTTGAATAGAGATTATTAAGATGATCATCAACAAAAGTAAAACACAAGAAGTGGAATGTAGTAGAATTAAAAGGATACATGATATAAAATGGAGAATGCCAATAGCATGAAAAGCATTTCTGGAAAAAGAGGGGTTTGTTAACATTTAATTTAAATTAAGTGTTAGGAATTTTTTTGAAGGTATTTGTCTTGAGTGTAGCCTTGTACGGAAGTGAAACATGGCCAATATGCAGGTCACACACGAACAGAATAGAAACTTCAGGATGGAATACTGACAATACTATGAAAAAGACAGTTGCCACTCCCCATAAAGCAGAGATGCACAACAAAAAGATTGTCAAACAAGCAAGCTTCTGGCAGAAAAGGCCTTCACTGGAATTAGACAAAACACACACACAAGCTTCTTTTCGTTGTGCTATCTGGGACTCAGCAGCTCCACTATATGGTGACTAGTACCTACCCTTTTTCATAACATTCTCATTAGAAGAGAATAGAAGCATTTGAAATGTGGTGCTACAGAAGAATGCTGAAGATTAGATGGGTAGATTGAATAATTAATGAGGAGGTACTGAACTGTACTGGAGAAAAACAACTTGACTAGGAGAAGGGATTGATAGGCACTAACAAGGATGTAACCAGGATTTTGTCAGAGGTGGCAGGGGGGTTCCGATTTCTTAAAGAGGATCTTACAAAGGATCATATTTTTATTTATTGTGAGAACAAATTTATTTATTTTTTAATTTTGTGTTTATAATTTGCTTTCTGGTGCCCTTCATACTAATAGTATTTGGACTACAAAACTAAACAATAAAAACATTTCTGGCAATATGGTAAAAAACAAAACACAGGTCAGTCTTCTAATGTAAGGTTCACTACCACACAGCTGAAAAATCTTAATGTTGTGTTGAATAACTTAGAATGTTAAAGGCTTCAAACCTCTTTTGACAATAGCTATCTTTCTCCTATTGCAATTTTGTATTTAAGTTTCCAACTTATCTGAAACCAGTCTCTGTTGAGCCATCATGGACGGGGGATCTAGTCAAGTAATTATCAATGAAATTCACCAACAGGCCCCATATTCATCTCTCGAAAGTAAGCGATATTGTTGTACTGTGCCATATATTCCTGGCTGTCATAAAACAGTATCCCCTGTGCTTCATACGAAGACTTGAATGCAATGAAGTCTTCGAATGAAGCATGTGTATACAGTTTTGAATTCACAACATCCAGGAATATATGGCACTGTATGACAATATCGTTTATTTTTGAGAGATGCATATGGGGCCTGAAGATGGCATACTGGAATGCTGAAATTGGTAGTCAAAATAAAATAAAATAACATCTCAAATACGCCGCTTGTTGACGAATTTCATTGATAACTATCTGAAACCAAGTCAAAATTTCTTCCGCACATCAACACATCCCAAGTTTCTCAATTCACTCTCAAATTAAGTAGCTTTCATTTAATGAAATTCCTCAGTCTCCTTAAGTGATCGAGAACTTCTTTTTAAATTATTATTTCACTAGTCAGCTTGAAATTAAAGCAACCAAATTGATTTATAAAACAAAACTGAATGCAAAAATACTGTGAGCTACAGTTTTGGGATCTTAACATTGATGATTTCAGTTAGACTTGTAATGTATGCGAAGTCACAAATGAGTTTGTGTACATCCACGGTAATACAGAGCCACAGTCTTTGACACTAATAGACTCATCTGTGAAGTACAGCGTATGTTACTGCGTATATCATGTTTATTTACAAATATATATTTCACACTATTGTTACATTCCATCCTGGATTTTCCATTGTTTTCTTTTTATTTACAAATATGTGACAGTTGGACTCACTGTTCCAAGGATATTACAAATAAGACATCTCACAGTAGAGTATCTTTCTTGCAGTAAAACCTGAAGTGAGTCATCTTTATGCACAAATATATTGTACAAAATGATGATCGCTAGCTGCCTTCCAATGTAAATATCGCTGAACTACACATACTGTCAAAATCTAATGCAAATTAACATTAAAATTAAATACTGTCTGCCCGAGAAACAAATAACTACTCTCCAAATCAAGATTAGTATTGTTACAAAAGTAACAAAAACATTAATTTCTATGTAGTTGTACATACAGTTTAAAAACCTAATAGTTTCAAGATAACGATACAAATTCTGGAAAGGCTTCAGTTATTATAGTTTTACAAGAGCATAACTAGGTTATAAATGAGAGGGGAGGGTCAGGGATGCAGGGTGCAGTCGACTAGGACAAATTCAAAAAACCTGCTGAAAAATCTTTTAGAAATGAATGAACTATAGAATTTGATGTCATCATGTCCTTTTCCTCTCTCCAAAAATCCCTCCCCATTGTTACATATTGGAAGTGGTTTAGTATCACCCAAGTCACCAGATTGGGCAATTTGGGCTATTAATGACAGAATTTTGAGCAATTTTTTTCCATGGAAATGCAACCATCACCATTTGGGCGATATTTTTGTTGATTAATGTGATTTTTCAGCAACATAGGCAAATCCAAGTCTATTTTTATGCACCAATTTTAATTTAATGTTATTTGCAGTTGTGTTTACTGCTCTGCTGCCTTGTGAAATACTGAAATATTGCAACCCCAAAGCTCTACTAGTCTCCAAATAACAACTCCAGTGCTAACATTAAATTGCTATAAATAGGTAATTAGGCTGTTATAATAGAGTGTACATATTTTTAACTTGCCAGAACACTAGTGCATGAATCAGATTTGATTTTCCTGTACTTTCTTGTTACAGATTTACCTGTAATTAGAAGTTATCACAACAGTACATAGAGCAGAAACAATAAATGGAAGCCCTTGCATTAAATTCAACTGCAAGTAAGAACTGAACTGATTAGCAAAATAACTGAACTCAAGTAAGGCCAACAATGTGTGTTAGTTGGTTTTGGATAAAGTATGGAGTGGCGATAGCTGATAGTGCTATTGATACATCGATAATTTAAAACTATCAATTGTGTGAATTCCTTTTTCATCATATGAGTGAAAATCAAAACATCATTCAATTTCACTTCACGGCACATGTGACTTCATTTAAGTGATTGGGGAGGGGGGGGGGGGGGGGGGTAGAACCCACCCCCACCCACACCCTTGACTACTTCCTTGGCATCAAGGAATTGTCAATTTGTTAATGGAAGGAAGTGCTGGGGGTAACAATTGTAAATGGAGACAAAACCTTGAATACAGAAGCAAGTTCAAATGGATATAGATTGCAGTACTTATTTGGAGATGAAGATGAGCACAGGATATACTATCATGGAGAGCTACATCAATCCAGTCTTTGGACTCAAAACCAGAACAAGAGCAAACCAGCAGAAGTCTTACAGACCAAGAGGTGGTGGAAGAACTATATGAGCTTATGAATGAAATTTATGTAAATGGGGAAATTCCATCAGATTTCAAAAACAAAATAACTTTTAGACTTCTGATGAGAATAAGAGCAGATATATTTTAAAATTACTGCACAATCAGTCTAGTATCCTATGCATCCAAAATATCCACAAGAGTGCTTTATCACAGAATGCAAGGAAAAACTGAAAGTAAATTAGGAGAGGACCAGGTCAGTTTTAGGAGAAGCAGGAGCCCCGAGGAATTTTAACACCGCCGTTAATAACAGGGGGCATATTTACAAAAATCAAGAAAACATCCACTGCATACATAGACTTGGAGAAGGCAATTGATAATGTGGAATGGAATAAAATGCTTCCATTCTTGAGCATCATGGTATACACTACATTGATAGAAAGGTAATCTACTCTCTTTATGCTCATTAAACCATTGTTTGTGTGTGTGTGTGTGTGTTTGGCACAAGTGCACTGATGGTGGATATGCTGGATGTTAAAGTAGGACAAAAAAAACTCCCTCTCATCCTGGGATCTGTGTGACCTGCCTTTCCTTTTGAATCTTTTTTAATATTATCTTTCTCTCCTGCCTGCAGAGGGAATGTTAGTTCCTAACGTTAGGATAATGTGTGTACTTTTATATGTGACTATTGGCAGTAATGAAATTTTCCTCCTGAAGGTAAGTACTAGCCAGAAATTCTGTCTCAAAACTTATTAGTTTAAACTAGGACAAGAAGTTTTTGTCGCACAGATAAAGAAGAAAGATACAAGGGTCGCTCAAGGCAAAAGATATTTCAATAGCAGGAAACAGCAATTGACATCATAAAATAAAATTGCAAAAAAAATCATGAAAAGCTTTGTTTGGAGCACAGCTCTGTGTGGGTATGAAACATGGACAACAGAGTAGCATAAATGAAACTATTAGAAACTTTTGAAGTGTAGTGCTACTGAAAGCTGATGAAAATCAGATAGCATTGCAAACACAACAGCTGAAGTGACTGTCGAGGATAAGATTTACGGGGCCATGCCTGGGTATAGGCAGATTGTCCACAATGCGGGATGTGGCTGAAATGAAGGTGGTAGCTGGCACATGACAGAAATGGTGAGCTGAATCAAATCAACTTTCAGGTTGATGACCAAAATAACAACAGTTACATTACCTTCGATTTAATTACTACCGTAAGCTTCCCAAATAGGATAACTAAGTCAAAGAATGAGGTAACATGTCACCTGGTGCAAGCAAAGTGAGAAACTTATACTATTTACAATAAATTCAATATAAATTATTAAATGTAGTGCCCTGTCCTCCTCTTATACAGACAATGAAGAAACTTGTTTATTATAATACAAATGAAGTGAAATATGGAAATATAGTTGGACAGAAGTCTTTTAACAGTAAGGAATATATGTATTGAGGTACTTCTTTGTGAATTATCACTTAATAAAGGCACATATGTCGAAATCTGATGTCCAAAATAAATAAAGCCAAAGCCAAAGCCAAAGCCAAAGCCAATAGAAGTTCAGGTAGTACATGTTGTTCTGAAATACTGCAAGTCTGTGGACACAAGTAAACAGAAAATACTTATTATGGCATTAAAAAAAAAGTTCTACAAAATGGTTCAAGCAATGTGTCAAAAGGAAAGAGTTCTGTACTTGTCAATCAGACATCATCCAACAGAAGGTTAGTTGCATGTGGTGATATTGATGCATCAGTAACAATACTAGATACTAAGTTCATTTTGTTTGCAAATGACAAAAACATTGTGATAAGAAAACAAATGGGTTTGGAGAGAGCTGTTAATGACATTTTCATGGCTGTTAATGAATTGTTTTTAGCCAATTCATTGTCATTACACTTCAAAAAGGAACTAGATGCAGTTCAGAAAGTGACCCACCCAGACAGCTGCACACATTAGCATGCATCTTCTGGGATTTGGGGTGATGTGCCAATCTCAGAACAAATCCACTCAATGGATTAACGATGAGAGCAGGTGTACTGATAATGTAAATGTTGTTAAGACTCAGGTGGTGCAAAAATAAAGGAGGAGACGACATACATATACTTACTTTTGTTCTGTAATGTTTTACAACATAATATTTTGGGGTAACTCATCAAGTGAAGCTTAAGTGTTCAAATTCTGACAGTGTGTAATAAGAATTATTTGTGGTGTGAATCTAAGAATGTCATGTCTAAAATTTTTTCCAGTATATTTATTTCTTAATAAAATATATCATAAATAATAAATCTCTCTGTTGTCAATCAATACTAGGAATAAAACTAATCTACATAAAGGCTACAAATCCTAACCTTAGTCCAGAAAGGTGTCCTCCATTAGGGAACATTTATTTTCCAACACCAACAAGGAAATGTTTATCGTTACCAAACTACAGTTTGAGAGAGGCCCATAGGATATATGAGTGATCAACTGTAACAATTAAAATTTATTGGGAGCACCAATTTATGCATGTATCATTAATACAGTAATATCACATTATGATTTCTCTATAATGTGTGTCTTCTTCACAACTTCAGTGCATGTTTTAAAGGTACTTGGCAACAATAGTGTTTTAATTACCTGATACACTTTAGTAACACATTTGTGACAATTCTGGTATTAATTTGTAAATGAAAATATGTTTCAAATGTAAGACAGTATTGTGGAATTGATACACTGTAATCCAGTGCTGTTTTCCTTTGTTACTATCCTCTAGCACATTACTCTAATTAGTGTCCATCCTTTTTCTCTTCTTTGCTGTGTTTTATCTGTAATGGTGAGTAGCAATCTATCCTTTCCCTAATACTATCAGTATTCCATCTTGGATTTTCCATTGTTTAAAATTTGACGTATATTTCACATCATTAGCATATTAGTTCTTTTGTAAATATACATTGTGTGTTTTTGTTTCTCTGACGTGATCCACAAACCTGAGGATATCCATGCTTTAGATCTATCAAACAAACAGTGTATCCAGTCTAATCTGATCAATAATATGGTAAAGCAGAACTTAAATGGCAACTAAAATAAAGTTGTTGAATATGCATATTAGGGGACCAGAAATATCTTAACATAACATGGATAGCAACTGAAGGGAGTACATGTTGCCTTGGTAAAAAGGCAGAGTTTAGTTGGAAGCAGTTTCCAGTTCATGTCTGGCATTATGCATAAATGACAGGCAGTGTGAATGAATGTCTTGCCAAGTTGCAAACAATGTTTGCTGAAGTATTTGTACAAACATAAACAATAATATAGCAAATAGGAGACAGAATAATGCAGACTAAGCATTTTCCTCCTACTCCTATACTTCTTCTTCTTCTAATAAAGTACTCAATACCACATTCTGTTATTTTTAGTACAAATCTTTGTAAGGTAGCATTCAAAATTTTAAAGTACAAAGCAATTAATATGAACCAAAATTTTATTGCTTCATATTCTGGACAACATCTAGTTAAATAAGTTATTTTTATTATAAAATAAGGGACGGAATCAAACTTTTAAAGCAAAGTATATGATACATCTGTGTGTACACAATAAAATCACGAATAAAAGCTACAAATTTCAGAAAGTATAGATAGAGAAATTGCATGTTTCACAGGAGCAATTTTGGTGCCAATTGTTACAAACGTAAAACACATTACTAAAATTTTACCCAAAGGTGGCAGAAATTCTTCATTTGGGAACACGACAAACTAAAGTATGCAGAAGATAAGAGAAAATAGTCCACAGAAAGACATTTCCTAATATTCAGAACATTTTTGCAAATGACTGATGGATGCTCTCCAATATCAGGTGCTTTCTCACATATCTCCCTTCACATCATTTTTTCTTTTATTTCCTATTTTCATCTAAAGAAGGCATTTTTGGTGATGAAACCTCCAGTTTCAGTAAACGTAGTGGTGTTCCTGCTGAAACTGATTCCATTTTTTGTTTTACTGAGTTTTGTTGGTGCTAAATGTTTTACGGCAATTTCATTATTATTGTAGAAGGACTGGATTTATATCTTCATTCTTGTCCTTGTGGGAAGAGATACAGTTCTGCACTCTGTATCCTTGTAAGATCGTTAGGATCTATATTTTCTGAACACATCGGACACGGTTCGCCTGACTGAACAATCCTGTAAACAAAAGAACACCATTTTCACTTTTCAAAAAAAATTAATTTCATTTGCTTCACAAATAATTATCATTGTGAATCAACGAATTATTTAGAAATAAAGGAGTTACTAAATTATTTGTTATTCTCAACCAGGGTTTTCTGAACATTCTCATTGTGAATCAATATATAT
The DNA here is from genome assembly GCF_021461385.2 of Schistocerca piceifrons. NCBI lineage: Eukaryota > Metazoa > Arthropoda > Insecta > Orthoptera > Acrididae > Schistocerca > Schistocerca piceifrons. The sequence continues at coordinate 878,666,462 of NC_060140.1, forward strand.
ATATGTGATTTAGGGTAATCATCAATGACAATGATACTTGATAAAATTACAGACAATTAAGACTGTAAAAGATCAGTCTTAAAACAACAATGTTGAATAAGCAATGTAACATACAGACTGAAATATAGTTCTTCAGTTTAAAAACTAAGCCAGTTGGTGTCCATTTCTCTGTGCCATACAGGCTGCTGCTATTTAGTAAATACTATTGTCACACACACAAATATGGCTGTTTCTGGAATAATAGTAAGAAACAAACAGTCTTTCAGATGTGGCATAACTGGCATCTAGAAAACTTTATACCTTTAAGTCAAGCAAGTAAAAAAAAAATGTCTATTAGGGTGGCTGGATTCCAAACTGAGATTCCCACTAAGTAGCAAACCAACAGATTGATCCTTGATCTCAGGCTTGCTAAACTGAAAGAAAATTATGGAATAAGTGTTAGAATGATACTATCTACCAGTACCTGTAGTTCACTTTAAATTATTAAAATTAATACTTTTACTCATCTACCCACTTACTCTTGCCAATTTTATTGTGTTTTACATCTAAGATGATAAATGTAATTTATTAAGCAGTGAGAAAGATGAAGAAACATCTTGATAAATATGAAGAGTGTAGCTACCAAATTCATTCATTAATACTAGTTATAAACGTTTTCCGGTGTCATGAAATCTGTAGGGAGCAGCTGGCTATTGCTATTCCACAGACACAATTACCAATGAGCAGAGATTTATTACAGACAATTTAAACAATAAGATTATCGAAAAGATTTTTTTTTATTTGCACTGATGTGTGAACAGTGATCAGTCACAGTGAGGGGGAATAAAATTAATTTCGCCATGAGTACAGGTGATGCTTGTATTTGCTTCATTAGACTCTATTAATGCTAAATTATGGAGTAAACAAAATAACACAATTTAAATGAAACTTCACACCAAGCTGTCTCTGGATAAGAAATGTTGAAGTATTCATGATGGACTTCAGACCAACCTCTATGAGCAGTGCAAGTGGGAGGTCATACAGAACTGGAATTCCAGACAATGTTTTCCAAGTACTACACATTATAGCATCACCAATGCTGAAATTGACGTGCTGTGGTGAGGCTACGACAGGTGGACAATGTGGTACAGTGTAACAGTAGGAGGCAAACAGGAAGGAAAATGCAAGAGAGAGAGTAAGATGAACATTGATAACAACTGCGTTTGATAGTAGGGACAGAGTGAGAAGTAAACATAAGAAAACAAAGAAAAAAAGGAGGAAAAGAAATAAAGAGTGGCATGAATCATACAATCAAAAAATTAAACAATGGAAAATCCTTGACAGAATGTGACAATTTGCTGCTCACCATATAGAGGAGATGCAGAGTTGCAGATAGGCACAACAAGAGACTGTCACAAAATGAGCTTTTGGCCAACATGGCCTTTATTGGGAAAGTACTCAACAAAAAAACAAACAAACAAACAAACTCTCACACACACACACACACACACACACACACACACACACACACACACACACACACACACGACCATTGTCTCTGGCATTGAAGCCAGATTACAAGCATTAGCACATGATGGGAGAGGCCAGGTGGAGGTAAAGAGGAGGCTTTAGTGGGGAGAGGGAGGGATAGTGGATATGAATCAGCATTTTTAAATACGTAACTTGATAATTCAAATATCTGCCAGTTGTCTTCAGTTTCTAAAACTGACTGATGTACAATAAACTGGATGGAAAATACTGATCTGTTTGAGTTTACGTAGCACCGCAGCTTTCTTTGTATATTCTAAAAGATGTTTTGTCATAAGGGAAAAAATGTGAATATGGTAATGAAATGCCCTAAGTGGAATATTAAACAAAATCAACCAATGGAAAATCCAGGATGGAATGATGACAATATTATGACAAGGACAGTTGCTACTCACCATATAGCAGAGATGCTGAGTCACAGATAGGCACAACAAACAGACTGTCAAAGAAAGCTTTGGGCCAAACAGGTCTGTTTGACAGTTTCATTTTCTAGATAATTGACCTAAAATGGGCTTCTTCTACTATAAACCCATGCTGATGTACAATTGCTGACTAATGGATAGTATACCAATGTTGTTGTGGTCTTCAATCTGACGACTGGTTCGATGCAAGCTCTTCATGCTAGTCTACATTGTGCAAGTCTCAGCATGTCTATGATCTGCACCCACTTGAAGCTGCTTACCGTAGTCAAGCCTCAGTCTTCTTCCACAATTTTTTAACCCCACATTTCCCTCCATGAGCAAACTGATTATTCTTTGCTGTCTCAAAATAAGTCTATCAACCAATCCCTCCTGTCACTCCAATTGTGCCACACATTTATTTTGCTAAACAGGAACTGGATATACATCCCAATTTGAGGTAACATGGGAATTGTGTCAGGACACAAAGTCTGGCTTTGAACTATCACTTCACCCAATTTGAACTCAGAATAGTAATAAATCATGCAAAATATGACGGAAAAAGACACCTACATTTTCGTTTTTTTGTAATTTTTTTTCCATTTTTAAGGGTTTTAAAATTTCCCTTAACCAATTAAATTACAAAATGTCAAAATATATAAAATTTTTTGTTTTTTGGAAACTATGTGGTAACAATATGGACTGGTTTTATGAACTGTGGTAACAATATGGACTGGTTTTATGAACTGTCAGTTTGCAAAAGGAATATAAATGACCATGCAAAAAAATTGTCTAATTGTTTAAATGCCCAGCTATCATAGTTAAAACTAACTGTGATGAAGAAAACATATAAGTAGATTTTCACAGGACATATAATGGTTAGTTTTTGGTAAGAGTTGATGAAAGAGCACATATAACTGACCATTTTAAAAACTCTCTAATAGTAAATCAATTCAAACATATTCGAATGTCTGACGTTGACCTTCTTTAGTTAGTTAGTTAGTTTCATGTTCCATGGATCATGTTGCACAATAAATCCCAATGATTTCGAATGCGTCATTATACATTCACATCACAAATTAATTTGTAAATATAGTTACATGCTGAACAACATGTTACTGTAAACAAAACCTCGATTCACTCAAACAATATGGGTAAATCGGTTAGGGATTATTAGTATACAAAATATAGAGAGAGCTCTGCAGTTGCTGTATCTGTGAGGATAGTAATTTCTATGACATTGTTTCACACAGTTTTAATTGGCAAATGGGTAGCAATACAAATTTTCAGACAATTCTGACTGCATAGTAGTATTCTAACCATAAGCCATTAAGGCATAAGTACGTCTTCCCTAGCCTACAGATTTGCTGTTAAAGCCAACTTTGAGGAAGAAAACAAAACAGCACACTGTTGTGTGTACAATTTATGTTTTGTTAAGGAGAAACATTAAATATGGGAGAAACAACCTGTCTAATCATTTAAATGCCCTGCTATTGTTGTTAAAACTGACTGAGAAAGAAAACAAAACCACACATTTACACTGCACAGCACATTTTCTTCTTTGCAGTAAATTTTAACAGGAAACTCGTACATTGCTGTTTAAAAAAAAATTATAGTCTATGTCCATCCAAATTTTTATTAGAGTATCATGTAAAAATTCCAAGTAAATTGGTTAAAAATTTTCTAGACTTTTGCTGATAACATTTCCTTTTATATATTACCAGCTGTCAGATACTTCCAACTACAAACATTACCACAGTGACCCCATTCCAGTAATGCAGCAGGATATGCAGTCACTACTCAAATCCTTAGGCCCATCCAATAAACTCTACCAGCAGTCCATCTCTCTGCTCACTCCTACTGGTCCCACACTCCTACCTTCTAAATGCATCGTAAAGTCCATAAACTTAACCACCCAGGATACCCCATTGTGGACAGTTACTATGACCCCACTGAGAGAATCTCTGCTCTCGCAGACCAACACCTTCAATCTATTATCCAGAACCTTCCCTCCTATATAAAAGATACCAACCATTTCCTCCACCAACTCTCCATAGTTCTTGTCCCTTTACCACATGGTGCCCTGCTCATCACTATTGATGTCATCTCCCTGTACACTAACATTCCTAATGCCCATAGCCTTACCACTATTGAACACTAACTTTCCCAACACCTGACGGATTACAATCCAACAACCTCCTTCCTAATTGCCATGACCAACTATATCCTCACTGACAATTACTTCTCTTTGAAGGCATTACCTACAAACAAATCTGGGTACGACTATGCGCATATGGGCACCTGCATGGCACCATCCTATGCCAACCTATACATGAGCAACCTAGAGGAATCCTTTCTAAACACCCAGAATCCTAAACTCCTCACCTGGTTTGGATTCACTGATTACATCTTTGCTATCTGGATCGAAGCTGAGGACACTCAATCCACATTCCTCCAGAACCCCAAGAACTTCTCTGCCATTTGCTTCACCTCGTCCTACTCAACCCAACAAGCCACCATCTTAGATGTTGACCTCCACTCAAAGATGGCTACATCAGTACCTCTGTCAATATCAAATCTACTAACCACTAGCAATACCTCCATTTTTTACAGCAGCCACTCGTTCCATACAAAGAAGTCCCTTCTGTACAGCCTAGCCACCCATGGTCATCGCATCTGCAGTGACAAGCAGTTCCTCTCGAAATATACTGAGGGTCTCATGGAAGCCTTCAATTACCATAATTACCCTCCCAACCTTGTACAAAAACAAATTTCTCGTGCCTTATCTTTCCAGTCTCCCACCGCCTCCCAAAGTCCCACCATAGAGGAGCATTTCCCTCGCAACTCAGAACCATCCAGGACTGGAGCAACCAAATTACTTTCTCCGCCAGGGTTTTGATTAACTCTTGCTGTGGCCTGAAATGAGAAATGTCCTGGCCACTTCTCTTCTCACGTCTGTGGTATTCCACCATTCACCGAACCTACACAATGTACTCGTCCATCCTTACACAACCCTGCTCTCAATTACTTACCTCATGACTCATATCCCTCTAATAGACCTAGATGCAAGACCTGTCCCATACATCCTCCCACCACCTCCTACTCCAGTCTGTTCACTAACATCACCTATTTGTGTGGTCTACAAACTTAGCTGCAATCACTGTGCTGAATTCTATGTAGGTATGACAACCAACAAGCTGTCTGTCCGCATGAATGGCCACTGTGGCCAAGAAACTAGTGGATCACCCTGTTGCTGAACACACTGCTGAATGTGATATCCTTCATTTCAATGACTGATTCACAGCCTGTGCCATATGGATCCTTCCACCAACACCAGCTTTTGGGAACTTTCCTTGTGATACGTCCCACCTTTCCATAACCCTCCTGGCCTCAACCTTAGCTATTCACTTTTCTCACCCATCCAGTCCCTTGCCTGTTCCCATTCCAGCACTAAACAGCCATCATTCTACCACCACACCCTGTCTTTTTATTTCTCTCCAGTTCACCCCCCCCCCCCCCCCCCCCCCCCCTTCGCCTCTCCACCTCTCCCCTGCCTGCCATCTAAAGTGCAGCACTTCACTGTCCATCACTCCCACCATACTATCACTCCTCCTCCCCGCCCCAGCCTCATCCTTACCCCCATCCAGTCGCCACTCCCATTCATGCACTGGTGCTGTTGCTCACAGTGTGGTTTCAGTTGCCCGAAGCTGCAGTCTTGAGTTGCATTTGTGTGTGTGTGTGTGTTGTTGACAAAGGCCTTAATGGCCGAAAGCTATAATTGTGAGAGTCTTTTTGTTGTGCCTCTCTGTGACTCAGCATCTCCGGTATATGATCAGTGGTAACTTTCCTTCTCATAATATTTGTCATTCTTAAATTTATATTGATGTATTTTGGTAGCTGCGCCTGCCCTGTGCAAAATAACAACTTATTTAGATATTACTGTTTCCAAGTCATATGTTTACATGTAATTTACAGTTAGGGACACTCAGTTTTATTCTATTAAAGAAAAAAATTCACTTGAAAAAATTACGGAGAGACACTATGACCAGCCAATATACTTACCTTCAGGTGATATAAAGACTTTTATATTAAGTAACAAATCTATCCAAAGAATCAATGTTAAAACTGAATGTCATACATAACAACAACTACTTCAAAAATAAAAGCAAAAGCGTACAATCAATCAGGAATATACAAGCTTAGCTGCAGTTCATGACCAAAGACATGAATAGGATAAACAGAAGAAATTTCCATACAAGATTTTGTGAGCACATGGATCTTCCTCACTTAAGAAACCTAAACAGATCCAGCTTACATGTTACTGAAGACTATTGCGACTGCGCTTGCATATCAGTAAAATAAAATGAAATTAAATTTGTGTATGGCATTATTGGTCACGAGGCCCTGCATGGAATGTTCAGGAGCTTTGTGGAAGTACTCATTTGACGACATTTCGACGATTTGAACATCAATGATGATAAAATGCTTATGAGGACAAAACACACACACACACACACACACACACACACACACACACACACACACACACACACACACATACACCACACACAGTGACGAGCGGAAATATGTTTAGAGCTACAAGGTGCATGATGCTTGAGCAGCTAAAATGCAATGCCTTGTGATTGATATTAATATAGAAGTATGAGTTAACACGTCGAGGACTGTATAAGCACTATATTCATTACATTGAATCGTAGAACATATCGAAGAATAAACCATTTTCACAAATATAAAGTTCAAAAGTCAAAGAGTAAATAGCTTTCTCAGAGAGGCATTATTGTTCCATGTTCAGTGTTATACCCTTCAGATCAATAAACATGTACCACACAGTTTCTGAAGTAGCCTATGTTCTTCCTCAGCATCCAAGCTATCTCTATACCAAATTGCATCGAAATCGATTCAGTGGTTTAATTTTGAAAGCATAACAGACAGAGTTGGTTTTCCATTTGATATTAGCATGGACAGAAATAAACGGACATGTATAGCAAAAAGCCAACAAAAATTGCACTTGGCTCATAAAGGTGGTAGAGTCTTGTTGAAAAAATAGAAATTTACTGCAATAAGTGCACATTCCCAAGTGATCTACTAAATGATCAAACAAAGCTTGAAACATGGCATGTTTAATTTAACCATAACATGCTTAACCCACCCCTAATTATCTCATTTTGTAACCACAGAATTGTGATTACATTTTAAGTGTACATCCTCCCATGAACCATGGACCTTGCCGTTGGTGGGGAGGGTTGCGTGCCTCAGCGATACAGATAGCCGTACCGTAGGTGCAACCACAACGGAGCGGTATCTGTTGAGAGGCCAGACAAACATGTGGTTCCTGAAGAGGGGCAGCAGCCTTTTCAGTAGTTGCAAGGGCAACAGTCTGGATGATTGACTGATTTGGCCTTGTAACAATAATCAAAACGGCCTTGCTGTGCTGGTACTGTGAACGGCTGAAAGCAAGGGGAAACTACGGCCGTAATTTTTCCCGAGGGCATGCAGCTTTACTGTATGATTAAATGATGATGGCGTCCTCTTGGGTAAAATATTCCGGAGGTAAAATAGTCCCCCATTCGGATTTCCGGGCGGGGACTACTCAAGAGGATGTCGTTATCAGGAGAAAGAAAACTGGTGTTCTACGGATCGGAGCGTGAAATGTCAGATCCCTTAATCGGCCAGGTAGGTTAGAAAATTTAAAAAGGGAAATGTATAGGTTAAAGTTAGATATAGTGGGAATTAGTGAAGTTCGGTAGCAGGAGGAACAAGACTTCTGGTCAGGTGACTACAGGGTTATAAACACAAAGTCAAATAGGGGTAATGCAGGAGTAGGTTTAATAATGAATAGGAAAATAGGAATGCGGGTAAGCTACTACAAACAGCATAGTGAACGCATTATTGTGGCCAAGATAAATAAGAAGCCCACATCTACTACAGTAGTACAAGTTTATATGCCAACTAGCTCTGGAGATGACGAAGAAATTGAAGAAATGAATGATGAAATAAAAGATATTATTCAGATTGTGAAGGGAGACGAAAATTTAATAGTCATGGGTGACTGGAATTCGAGTGTAGGAAAAGGGAGAGAAGGAACTTAGTAGGTGAATATGGATTGGGGCTAAGAAATGAAAGAGGAAGCCGCCTGGTAGAATTTTGCACAGAGCACAACTTAATCATAGCTAACATTTGGTTTAAGAATCATGATAGAAGGTTGTGGACTCTGACCACAATCTATTGGTTATGACCTGTAGATTAAAACTGAAGAAACTGCAAAAAGGTGGGAATTTAAGGAGATGGGACCTGGATAAACTGAAAGAACCAGAGGTTGTACAGAGTTTCAGGGAGAGCATAAGGGAACAATTGACAGGAACGGGGGAAAGAAATACAATAGAAGAAGAATGGGTAGCTTTGAGGGATGAAATAGTGAAGGCAGCAGAGGATCAAGTAGGTAAAAAGACGAGGGCTAGTAGAAATCCTTGAGTAACAGAAGAAATATTGAATTTAATTGATGAAAGGAGAAAATATAAAAATGCAGTAAATGAAGCAGGCAAAAAGGAATACAAACGTCTCAAAAACGAGATCGACATGAAGTGCAAAATGGCTAAGCAGGGATGGCTAGAGGACAAATGTAAGGATGTAGAGGCTTATCTCACTAGGGGTAAGATAGATACTGCCTACAGGAAAATTAAAGAGACCTTTGGAGATAAGAGAACCACTTGTATGAACATCAAGAGTTCAGATGGAAACCCAGTTCTAAGCAAAGAAGGGAAAGCAGAAAGGTGGAAGGAGTATATAGAGCGTCTATACAAGGGCGATGTACTTGAGGACAATATTATGGAAATGAAAGAGGATGTAGATGAAGATGAAATGGGAGATACGATACTGCGTGAAGAGTTTGACAGAGCACTGAAAGACCTGAGTCGAAACAAGGCCCCGGGAGTAGACAACATTCCATTAGAACTACTGACAGCCTTGGGAGAGCCAATCCTGACAAAACTCTACCATCTGGTGAGCAAGATGTATGAAACAGGCGAAATACCCTCAGACTTCAAGAAGAATATAATAATACCAATCCCAAAGAAAGCAGGTGTTGACAGATGTGAAAATTACCGAACAATCAATTTAATAAGCCACAGCTGCAAAATACTAACACAAATTCTTTACAGGCGAATGGAAAAACTAGTAGAAGCCAACCTCAGGGAAGATCAGTTTGGATTCCGTAGAAATACTGGAACACGTGAGGCAATACTGACCTTACGACTTATCTTAGAAGAAAGATTAAGGAAAGGCAAACCTACGTTTCTAGCATTTGTAGACTTAGAGAAAGCTTTTGACAATGTTGATTGGAATACTCTCTTTGAAATTCTAAAGGTGGCAGGGGTAAAATACAGGGAGCGAAAGGCTATTTACAATTTGTACAGAAACCAGATGGCAGTTATAAGAGTCGAGGGACATGAAAGGGAAGCAGTGGTTGGAAAGGGAGTAAGACAGGGTTGTAGCCTCTCCCCGGTGTTATTCAATCTGTATATTGAGCAAGCAGTAAAGGAAACAAAAGAAAAATTCAGAGTAGGTATTAAAATCCATGGAGAAGAAATAAAAACTTTGAGGTTCGCCGATAACATTGTAAGTCTGTCAGAGACAGCAAAGGACTTGGAAGAGCAGTTGAATGGAATGGACAGTGTCTTGAAGGGAGGATATAAGATGAGCATCAACAAAAGCAAAACAAGGATAATGGAATGTAGTCTAATTAAGTCGGGTGATGTTGAGGGTATTAGATTAGGAAATGAGACACTTAAAATAGTAAAGGAGTTTTGCTATTTGGGTAGCAAAATAACTGATGATGGTCGAAGTAGAGAGGATATAAAATGTAGACTGGCAATGGCAAGGAAAGCGTTTCTGAAGAAGAGAAATTTGTTAACATCGAGTATAGATTTAAGTGTCAGGAAGTCATTTCTGAAAGTATTTGTATGGAGTGTAGCCATGTATGGAAGTGAAACATGGACGGTAAATAGTTTGGACAAGAAGAGAATAGAAGCTTTCGAAATGTGGTGCTACAGAAGAATGCTGAAGATTAGATGGGTAGATCACATAACTAATGAGGAAGTACTGAATAGGATTGGGGAGAAGAGAAGCTTGTGGCACAACTTGACCAGTAGAAGGGATCGGTTGGTAGGACATGTTCTGAGGCATCAAGGGATCACCAATTTAGTATTGGAGGGCAGTGTGGAGGGTAAAAATCGTAGGGGGAGACCAAGAGATGAATACGCTAAGCAGATTCAGAAGGATGTAGGTTGCAGTAGGTACTGGAAGATGAAGAAGCTTGCACAGGTTAGAGTAGCATGGAGAGCTGCATCAAACCAGTCTCTGGACTGAAGACCACAACAACAACAACATGTATTTGTCAACTTTTATTTTGGTAAAGGATTTCATATTCTTATTGTAACAGATATAATTTTTCCCACCATGAATACTGTGTAGTAGCTATTTCCACTTAAAGGTAATGTCAGGAGATATCATGATTTGAAGATGTCATAAATTCATTACTATCCAAAAAACTTAAGAACAAACAACCTAGTCAGTTTTGTAAACTGATTGTTCCTGACTTACAGAAAGTAAATACAATAATGGAAATTCCTGGTTGGAGCAATACATAAAATATGAGTAAGGCAACCCACTCACCTACAGCAGACTGATGTGTAGAGCATAGAAACATATAGCAGATATCACTATCACACTAGCTTTTGAGCTCTTGCACTTTTTCTAGTAAAATTACACACACAACCACACAGAGACCCAAATACACAGTCCTGTGGCCATTGTGAGTGATCATTATTGATTACTGATTACTGAAATCGGTTGTCTGGACTGAAGGAGGTGGGGAGGGAGTAGGGAATGATGCAAGGAGGAGCTGGTGGATAAGAGGCCAATCTTTCAACAGATGACTCAACAGCTGCACAAGAACATGAAAGAGTACAGGGGGTAGAGCAGTAAAGATATATAGAAAGAGGACAAAGAGGGAAGACAGGAAGCAGTGGGAAGGAGAGGAAGGTGGAGATGAAGAAGGAGACAGGGAGCAAAGAGAAAAAGGTAGAGAGATGGAAAAGGGCCACTGCCGTGTGTGTGTGTGTGTGTGTGTGTGTGTGTGTGTTTGTGTGTGTGTGTGTGTGTGCGTGCACTTCTGCTCGAGAAAGAGCAAGAGCTCAAAAGCCAGTGTAAATACTGTTTTCTGTTGTGTGATTCTATGCACTACACATCATTGAGCTATAGGTGAGTTGTTGCCTTTCTTTATTTTATGTAAATAAATAAATTTTAATTATCATTTTATACCATTAATCCAGTAGGTTATTGGTTCATTTGTTCTCCACCAGTATGAAACGCAAAGTCTGCCTGTAAAATAATATAGAATTAGTCACAACAGTATATACCTAGCGCATTACACAATGAATACCAAATATGTAGCTTCAGTTTCTCATTCATATAGTATTATGCTTGAAGTGTGTCAATATCGAGTCTACAACCACAACTGACTTCAGAAATAATTTCCTAACATATATGAAAATTAGAATTTGAGTTGAGGCTTAATTTCAAGTCAGCCATATGGTGAATACTGTGCTATATCAGTGCACCAGCGACTCTAGAAGTGTGTGTTTGGCACTGGTAGTAGCAACTGTCCTCCATGACATAACAAGTGGCTTGGTGGGATTATTTTATATGATGTCATTGTGAGCTCCAAGAGCAAGCTGAGTGTTATGAATGGTTGGGGCAGGGAATTGATATGTGCCATGGTGAAAGTGTGGTGGACACAAGGTGGCAAACGACCAGCTGTTTAGTGGCTGTGGTCTTTTCCAGGTACTGGCTTGGCTGGAAGGGCCTGTGGCAGCGAGGAATGGAAGCCATGATGGACTAACAACTGAAATATTATGTTTAAAATACTAGATATTCACATAAACTGTTAAAATTACTTGCAACAGTGCTACAGAGATTACAAAGACACTTTTCATATTGACATCAGCTTTAGATTCCAACAAAATTATCACCAGAATTGTACCATTTATCGTTTAAGAATTATTATCATTTAAACATTTATTATTTATACCTCTGTTACAATTATTTCAGACAAGTTAAGAACATGTATGAAATACCAATGAAAAGCTGTTGACTTCAGTTACCAGTGAGATAGATTGAAGATACAATTAGTGCACACATAAATTGTTAAACAAATAATTATTTATTGCTGTTGAAACATTGGCCAAAACATGCACACAAACTACTAGCAGTAACTTGTTCCATTTGCAACACAGCTTACTGGGTTGTTAAACGATGTTCCAAGTGCTGTAGTGCAGGCTATATAAATTTCTGGATGATGAAAAATTGTAGGTATCTTCATCAATCGGTGCGCTAAAAATAATAGTTCCACTTTCTGCCACCAGGTGAAAATATGGCGCTATATGCAGTCAGAATGAGAAATCTCTCCTGTTTTGATGTCATTGTGAAGTTTGCAGCTTGGCAACATGTGCTGATTTCTTTAGTGATGTGACTGTTAGTGTAAGTGATTAAGAAGGCTGAAGCTCTCTGTATGAAATCCAATGGCTGTTGAGAAGGAAGATTGTGCACTGCTGGTAAGGCTGTTTTATCAGAACAGCAGCAATAGAAGTGCTGCATTTTAGGAATGTGGCCAACAGAAACAGCTGCAAGGAGCCCCACATCAATAAATGGGCTAAAGAATTCGATCCAGAAAATTGAAGAAACAGGAGAGTTAGGTGGTGCACAATGAGAGGAAAGCAGCCCATCCCCATGGCAGATGTTGATGAAGTTGCCTCAAACTCTGCAGCCAGTGCTCAAACTGTGTCACAGGAATTTTCTTTCCCCTAGTCAACAGTTCAAAAGATTTTGTGGTGCACTTTACACTGGTATCCCTATAACATTTGGAATGTGCACCAAATTAAGTCCCAAGATAGACTACAACACTGTGACTCTGCCCTTCATTTTTTGGCACACATGGAAATCGATGACATGTGGCCAGAGAATATTCTTTGAATGGACGAGGCACATTTTACTCTGTACAATACCGTGAATGCACAGAACTGTCGCATATGGGGTTCTACTCTGCCACATGTTGTGCAGGAACATCCACCATACTCAGATTATATGACTGTGAGATGTGATTTCACGAGATCCTTCACTCTCAGTCTATTTTTTTCAAGATGACACCTCATGGGCGTGTTGTGTGTACAGTGACATCTGCAAATTATACAGACCTCCTTGTGCAACATGTAATTGCAGCTTTGCAAAGCACACAACTGTTTCCACACCCCTATTTTCAATCAAGGTGGAGCACCAGCACAAGTCACTTGCTAGGTAAAAGATTTACTTTGAGAAACCTTTAGCAATGACCACATCGTCTCTTGGCAATTTGAAGATGTTGCCTTCCATACAACAACATATTGTTCTGATTATATTGGATTTGGTGTGACCAACTGTTGACAAGGCCCTGTTAAGGATGCAGCATGTCACTGAATCAGGAGACCTGATATAACTTATGAATATATCCTAATAAAAGTGCCAGAAGCACCATTGTCATATGTTTGATCATTCCTCAGCTTTTCCTGCACCCACACACATTCTGGCTGCTTACAGCAACATATTTTCACCTGATGGTAGAAGGTGGGACTATCATTTTTTCTAACATATTCTGAGACTGCAACATAATAAAAACTTTGTGGTTTGCTGATGACATTGTAATTCTGTCAGAGACAGGAAAGGACCCGGAAGAGCAGTTGAAAGGAATGGACAGTTTCTTGAAAGGAGGATATAAGATGAACATCAACAAAAGCAAAACAGGGATAATGGAATGTAGTTGAATTAAATCAGGTGACGCTGAGGGAATTAGATTAGGAAATGAGACAGTTAAAGTAGTAGATGAGTTTTGCTGTTTGGGTAGCAAAATAACTAATGATGGTCGAACTAGAGAGGATATAAAATGTAGACTGGCTATGGCAAGGAAAGCATTTCTGAAGAAGAGAAATTTATTAACATTGAGTATAGATTTAAGTGCGAGGAAGTCTTTTCTGAAAGTATTTGTATGGAATGTATGGAAGTAAAAGATGGACAATAAATAGTTTAAACAAGAAGCAAATAGAAGCTTTCCTAAAGCGGTGCTACAGAAGAATGCTGAAAATTAGATGGGTAGACCATGTAACTAATGAGGAGGTACTAAATAGAATTGGGGAGAAGAGGAATTTGTGGCACAACTTGACTAGAAGAAGGGATCGGTTGGTAGGACATGTTCCGAGGCATCAAGGGATCACGAATTTAGTACTGGAGGGCAGCGTGGAGGGTAAAAATTGTAGAGGGAGACCAAGATATGAATACACCAAGCAGATTCAGAATGATGTAGGTTACTCTGAGATAAAGAAGCTTGCACACAATAGAGTAGCATGGAGAGCTGCATCAAACCAGTCTCTGGGCTGAAGACCACAACAACACAACACCTACAATGTTCCAGTGTCCTGCGATGTACATAGCCGGCACTGCTTTTTTTGGAATGCCATCAGTTTAATTGTAACCACTCAGTAGCATGTTGTAATTACTAGCACAAATAGATACTGTACTAATTATTAATGTTAACAGTGTTGGTTTGACCAGTATGGTGCTGCGACAGCAAGCAGAAGTCAGTCATGCATTTGACTTGTGCTGGGCCATCCACTCAGTACAAGTGTAATTTAGAAGTAATGCCTCCAAATTTTTTACGTGAAAACTCTTGAAACTTTTTAGTAAAACAAAATTTATTAACATTCTCCATCTTTATTCTTCATGTCTACATGCATTTGACTTGTGCTGGGCCATCCACTCAGTACAAGTGTAATTTAGAAGTAATGCCTCCAAATTTTTTACGTGAAAACTCTTGAAACTTTTTCGTAAAACAAACTTTATTAACATTCTCCATCTTTATTCTTCATGTCTACATATTTATTTCTCCGCAGTCACCCTGGCAACAAACACATTTCTTCCAATAAGAAACCAGTTTGTTGATAACATCACTGTGGGATGTTTGACTTATTGACAAAACCACAGCTTAAACTCTGGTTGCAATGCTTCAACACAATCGAAGTAAAGTTTCTGAAGGTGTTCTTTAAGTTTTAGAAACAGAAGGAAATCAAAAGGAGCCAAATTGAGACTGTAAGGAAGACGATCAATGACAGTGAGCCTGAGGTGTCGGACTGTTGCAGGCGTCGCAGTGCTCGTGTGTGGTCTGGCATTGTCAAGCTGAAGGAGAGGGTACTCCATGTGGGTATGAACTCTTTGAATTCATGCTTTCAGTTTGCTGAGGGTCTGTTTCTTACACATCGATATGGTTATATTACACACCTCCATATTACTTGCTACAATTTGGAGCCCTCTAGTGACAGAGGGTTACAACTTGCATCAGCGAAGCAGAAAAGTCAACAGAATAATATGCGTTACATGTAATACTTCAACTGATACTGAGAACAGAATAAAAGTTATTACCTTTCAGTACACTCTCATATATAATTTTTGTCAAAAACTTACACCCATTTGAATAATGAATGTAATGTAGATACATAAGAAATGGTGAATAAGTTTATTGTATGTGCATCTGGTCAGGTGACTACAGGGTTATAAACACAAAATCAAATAGGGGTAATGCAGGAGTAGGTTTAATAAGGAATAGGAAAATAGGAATGCGGGTAAGCTACTACAAACAGCATAGTGAACACATTATTGTGGCCAAGATAGATACGAAGCCCACACCTACTACAGTAGTAGAAGTTGATATGCCAACTAGCTCTGCAGAAGACGAAGAAATTGAAGAAATGTATGATGAAATAAAAGAAATTATTCAGATTGTGAAGAGAGACGAAAATTTAATACTCATGGGTGACTGGAATTCGAGTGTAGGAAAAGGGAGAGAAGGAAACATAGTAGGTGAATATGGATTGGGGCTAAGAAATGAAAGAGGAAGCCGCCTGGTAGAATTTTGCACAGAGCACAACATAATCATAGATAACACTTGGTTTAAGAATCATGAAAGAAGGTTGTATGCATGGAAGAACCCTGGAGATACTAAAAGGTATCAGATAGATTATATAATGGTAAGACAGAGATTTAGGAACCAGGTTTTAAATTGTAAGACATTTCCATGGGCAGATGTGGACTCTGACCACAATCTATTGGTTATGACCTGTAGATTAAAACTGAAGAAACTGCAAAAATGTGGGAATTTAAGGAGATGGGACCTGGATAAACTGAAAGAACCAGAGGTTGTACAGAGTTTTGGGGGAGCATAAGGGAACAATTGACAGGAATGGGGGAAAGAAATACAGTAGAAGAAGAATGGGTAGCTTTGAGGGATGAAGTAGCGAAGGCAGCAGAGGATCAAGTAGGTAAAAAGACGAGGGCTAGTAGAAATCCTTGGGTAACAGAAGAAATACTGAATTTAATTGATGAAAGGAGAAAATATAAAAATGCAGTAAATGAAGCAGGCAAAAAGGAATACAAAAGTCTCAAAAATGAGATCGACAGGAAGTGCAAAATGGCTAAGCAGGGATGGCTAGAGGACAAATGTAAGGATGTAGAGGCCTATCTCACTAGGGGTAAGATAGATACTGCCTACAGGAAAATTAAAGAGACCTTTGGAGATACGAGAACGACTTGTATGAATATCAAGAGCTCAGATGGAAACCCAGTTCTAAGCAAAGAAGGGAAAGCAGAAAGGTGGAAGGAGTATATAGAGGGTCTATACAAGGGCGATGTACTTGAGGACAATATTATGGAAATGGAAGAGGATGTAGATGAAGATGAAATGGGAGATATGATACTGCGTGAAGAGTTTGACAGAGCACTGAAAGACCTGAGTCGAAACAAGGCCCCGGAGTAGACAACATTCCATTGGAACTACTGACAGCCTTGGGAGAGCCAATCCTGACAAAACTCTACCATCTGGTGAGCAAGATGTATGAAACAGGTGAAATACCCTCAGACTTCAAGAAGAATATAATAATTCCAATCCCAAAGAAAGCAGGTGTTGACAGATGTGAAAATTACCGAACTATCAGTTTAATACGTCACAGCTTCAAAATACTAACACGAATTCTTTACAGACGAATGGAAAAACTAGTAGAAGCCAACCTCGGGGAAGATCAGTTTGGATTCCGTAGAAACACTGGAACACGTGAGGCAATACTGACCTTACGACATATCTTAGGAGAAAGATTAAGGAAAGGCAAACCTACGTTTCTAGCATTTGTAGACTTAGAGAAAGCTTTTGACAATGTTGATTGGAATACTCTTTTTCAAATTCTAAAGGTGGCAGGGGTAAAATACAGGGAGCGAAAGGCTATTTACAATTTGTACAGAAACCAGATGGCAGTTATAAGAGTCGAGGGGCATGAAAGGGAAGCAGTGGTTGGGAAGGGAGTGAGACACGGTTGTAGCCTCTCCCCGATGTTATTCAATCTGTATAATGAGCAAGCAATAAAGGAAACAAAAGAAAAATTCGGAGTAGGTATTAAAATTCATGGAGAAGAAATAAAAACTTTGAGGTTAGCCGATGACATTGTAATTCTGTCAGAGACAGCATAGGACTTGGAAGAGCAGTTGAATGGAATGGACAGTGTCTTGAAAGGAGGATATAAGATGAACATCAACAAAAGCAAAACAAGGATAATGGAATGTAGTCTAATTAAGTCGGGTGATGCTGAGGGAATTAGATTAGGAAATGAGACACTTAAAAGTAGTACAGGAGTTTTGCTATTTGGGTAGCAAAATAACTGATGATGGTCGAAGTAGAGAGGATATAAAATGTAGACTGGCAATGGCAAGGAAAGCGTTTCTGAAGAAGAGAAATTTGTTAACATCGAGTATAGATTTAAGTGTCAGGAAGTCATTTCTGAAAGTATTTGTATGAAGTGTAGCCATGTATGGAAGTGAAACATGGACGATAAATAGTTTGGACAAGAAGAGAATAGAAGCTTTCGAAATGTGGTGCTACAGAAGAAAGCTGAAGATTAGATGGGTAGATCACATAACTAATGAGGAAGTATTGAATAGTATTGTGGAGAAGAGAAGCTTGTGGCACAACTTGACCAGAAGAAGGGATCGGTTGGTACGACATGTTCTGAGGCATCAAGGGATCACCAATTTAGTATTGGAGGGCAGCGTGGAGGGTAAAAATAGTAGAGGGAGACCAAGAGATGAATACACTAAGCAGATTCAGAAGGATGTAGGTTGCAGTAGGTACTGGGAGATGAAAAAGCTTGCCCAGGATAGAGTAGCATGGAGAGCTGCATCAAACCAGTCTCAGGACTGAAGACCACAACAACAACATGTGCATAAATTACATGGACCTTAAAAAAACTGTACATATTACAATACTGTGGCATGGGAAGTTTGTGTCTTGTGTACAGCAGTAGTTTATGTGGCCAAGACTTTAAATAAGCAGGCAGAGTGAGCCTTGATGCTTTTTTTTGTGGAAGTCATTTCACTGGCGTATTTTGTTCATGGTTTGTGGTAAGACTGGTGAGATTTTGTGCGGCCAGAGTGCCACAGATGTATAGAGTGCTTAATATTTGTGCATTTCGTACTTTGTGTAAATTTCTGTTGGTGCATTGAGTTTTTAAAGTCCTCCTGTGCAAAAAGTAGAACTTTTTCACACATAGGTGACAATTATTACAGTGATTTATTTGCAGTTCAAACTTTAATGATAAATAGTGCATGGGATATTGACTATGACTCTGCTTGCTACTCATAGTTTTAATTATTTTCATAACAGAATTCCACGGCCAGAGTTTGTATGTAATTTCTTTGGGGTTTCTTTTGTTGAAACACACACTGGAAGCTAATATTTAATTCAGTGCATTTTGCCAGTGTTATTTATCCTGTGGCACATACTCTTATTTTGCCATTATTTATTAATTCTTTGTCTGTGCACTGGTCATGCGGTAGCGTTCTCGCTTCCCACGCCCGGGTTCCCGGGTTCGATTCCCGGCGGGGTCTGGGATTTTCTCTGCCTCGTGATGACTGGGTGTTGTGTGCTGTCCTTAGGTTAGTTAGGTTTAAGTAGTTCTAAGTTCTAGGGGACTGATGACCATAGATGTTAAGTCCTGTAGTGCTCAGAGCCATTTTTTGTCTGTGTACTTTGTGTAACTGCTTGGTCATCAAATTTGTAATTTGACTGACAAACTATTCTGCATACTATGTGAGATGTGTGTTGTTTAGGCCAAAAGGTGACAGTTTACAACTGAATCCCTATAGAGTAATGAGAAGCACAATTTTCTAGGTTGCATTTGTCCATCTGGAGGAAGACCATTAAGTTATACTCAGTCATAGCACACCACATCAAAATTAAAGCCACACTCATCCTTGAAGTACTGTCACACTTCTGTATTTTAGTTTTAGATTTAGATAGCCTAATTTGCACAAAACTAGTAATAACAATTAAAAAAAAACATAATATAGATTGTTATATTCATAGAATTAATGCAAGCTCACCTAACTGTAAAACATGCATAAATGTAAGACTCTAAAAAATGTGGGAGCTGAAGGAACTGTTATTTTGCACAAGATAGCTGCAGCATTCAAAATTTAGTTGACTTAAAACTTAACCCCTTACTGCATGACTTTTTTTATTGTTGTGAAAAAAATGTCACATGTTAATTTCAGTGTCCTGGTGCCTGGAAAAATACTTAAAAATTATATCTCTTATGTGTGCTCCATTAGTTTTGATTTAAGGATTTGTGCCATACGTGGGACAGCGCAGTTACGGCTAACATACTGTGATGCTAATTTCAGGCTGGTTGAGAAAACACTTTGAAAATATACTACAAGATATAAACATACATTAGCAGAACTAAGATTATTTTTTTAAATAATTACAATTTCTGTTCATTAATTTATGTGTTTATCAGAAATCAAATAAAATTATTTATCATTTAGTCTATATTTCATGAAACAGTTTCTCTCTTTATTCAAACATAAAGATGCACTGCACTTCAGAGATGCTATGTAGGTTTTTCCATTGCAATTTGGATACTTGCATCAACCATGGTTTTTGAGACAGACTGGCACATGAACTATTCCATCCTGTCGTACCTGATGCTATGGAAGATCTGCCAAAGGACCTTTCTTCTTCTTACTGTCCAGCTGTTTTCGGACTTCGTTGCTTGGTCTACCTCTCTTCTTGGATAATGTTTTGCCCTTTTTACAGAGGGCATCTGCAACTGCTACCCTGAAACCCGCTAGGGACATGTAGTCTGTATTTCTCCTTCTCCAAAGTAGTGAGCTATTAACATAAGCTAGATCAATTAGATGGAAGAATATCTTCAGCTACCATTTTTTTGATCTGATTTGAATTCTGTAATATCCAAGCGTAGAATCTAACAGATCGACATCACTCATGTAGTCATTGTAGATCATCACAGAGTGTGGACAAGATATCATTTTGTATTTCTATTCCTTTCTGAAAGGCCTCTTATTTTCACCTTCTGGCTTGGATCCAAAATATGTGGACAAAGTGTTGACTACTCTGTTGTCAAACCAGCATACTAGTGACAATTGTACGCCATCTACTGTTGCTACCTTCTCCTTCACGTTACCTTAGCCATTCTTCTACATTGCTGCCTCTTTAGGAAAAATGCAACCTGGTACACGACTGTACGAACTGTTCCTAGTGACTGTATTACCTCCTTATGTAAATACACTTCCACAGGTATGCTGGTGAACCAATTGCCAATAACAAGCGTGTGGTTCACATGTAGTGGGACTGTTCGCGTAAGATGCACAACAAAATTGCTGCTAACTCCTAGTTCCACAGCACCAGATTATTTTGACCTCCAGCAAACATTTCGTAATCCTAGCTGAATCCTGACACCCCACTGAGAACAAAAGTTTTGAACCCCCACTTATATATTTTATTAGAATTAGGTTGCTTTAGTGAAGATCTGCACTTTGTTGGAATAATCTGTTCATCAACAGCTAAAAATTCCTCTTTTGGTGCTCACAAGTCTTCCACACAACTGGTCTAGCAGTGGGCGAATTTTGAAAAGTTTGTCATGGTTGGGGTCACTAGCGAGGACTAGATTACTGTTATCACAGAAGCATATGAAGCATTTTATTTCTTCCCATCGATTACAGCTCATTATTTCACTTACAGCAGGGTGACCCAGATGTTGAGACCAATAATGCCTTATTGCTGGAAGTTGAATAATGGACATAAGCATGGTCGTACCAATAAATTGTTCAATTTCTTCTACATTAACATTTACACTTTTACTGGGATGGCATTGTACATGTAGCAGCACCACCGTTTAAGATAGGAAAAAGTTAGATTCGGTGCAATATTTATGAGCACTCAAGTTACAGCCAGGCGTGGGCCTGTTGACAGTAAGTTACTCTTACCAGCGATTGTGAAGCAGAATGGAGGCCACAGGGCCATAGAACTGCTGAAAAGAGTAAACAGAGCGGTTCGCATGGCGCAGGTTACAGGCAGAAGGGGCCCACTAGCACATCATAGGTGTTATGAGTACATGACTTGGAGCGGCACGTTAGCAAAACAGAGGCGCACAGCTGCGCATAAATAGGTGCTGGTTTTCTAACGAGGGGAATTAAATTGTGGCAGCTCTCCTGGATGGTGGGTCGCTGAGGCAGCCCTTCCGCGCCAAGCTGTTTTGCAGACAGCGAAGTGGTGTCCTCGGCATTGCAGGACCCTGTGATGTAGACAGAGAGGAACGCGACACTGTAGCTGGGAATAATAAAACACTTGAAGATCACGATCAAGTTTTAATACGGCATATCCTGACAGTTTCCATCCATGTCCTACATTCCTCCACCGCATGCCAACATCTACATTTGGCAGTGACGGCTACATTTGGTGTCAGAATAGCGGGCGTTGTCTGTACAGTACGACATTTGAGCCCACTGCCTGCATTACAGTCACATAATGTGGTGAGTTTTGACCAATTTTTCTTTTTGAGTCTGGACATTTTCTTTCTTTATGTTGTCGGAGTAAGTGTTAGTGTGTTTGGGGCAGTAAGATTTTTTTTTCTTTCATGGCATTTTATTACTTTTGTATTGGTTGAGTGTGATGTTTTATTTATCTCCTCCTAAAACGTAAGATGAGATACTGAGCTGTAGGAAGTCAGTTTATTTTTGTAGTTAAATGTTTTGTTTCTGTGGGATTTTATAGGTCGAAATGGGACTAATTGGGAATGAAAGCAGGAGGCCGAGCAAAAGGCACTTGGTGTATTTTTGAGGGGTCACCGGCGCATATGGTGCGGAAAGTGAGTGAAGTGATTCTGAAAGATTTGGATTCGGCCATTCAGCTGACAATCTAATGTGAGGAAATCGATGTGGCAACGGGGGTACATGATGGACAAACAGTGTTTACAGTGGGTATAAAATGTTATGAGTGTGGCCATACGGGACATGTGCAGAGGCAGTGTACCCAGTCACTGAGGAATAGAGGAAGGGGTGGAAATCAGTAGCCGTGGAGGATGGAGAAGTGGAGTTAGTAGAGGTGGACAATCGTTAAATGGCAGAGGGGGCCCAAGACCCACCTAAGGGAATTCCCGTTTAATTTCAATGCTACAAACACAAATGCAGAGATGGAATGTTCGGTGGTAGCATCCATAGGAACTAAAAAGTTTAAGATTTTGTTGGACACAAGGGTGCAAGTGTCTGTGGCTACTAGGAATATAATGGGATGAAGGAAGCTAGACCCACCACATTATAGGTTGCATGGAGTGGGGGATAAGGAGGTCACACCTTTGGGGTCAGTGGCAGTTGACTTTTGCATAGGGAAAGTCCAACTTGATGCATGCATGGAGGTAGTACCAAAGGTAAGCGATGGCTATGACATGATCCTAGGAGTAAATTTCTTGCAACAACATCATGCCAAAATTGACCCTGGAGAACAAACTGTGGAGCTTGGTGGAACGTTATTTCAGCTAGGGGAAACTGTTATCGATGCAGAGCTGTCACGGGGGGCGTTCAACGTAATGAACAAACCAACTGAGCCACGTACATTAGCATTAAGGCTTAATTCGCATGAGTGTGTGTCTAGTGGCACAGGGAAGTTGCTTTAGGTAAGTGTAGAGTCAAATCTACCTGTGGGTACGGTATGTGTTATTGAACCATTGGGGGATATTGGAGTTTTGGATCCATTAGGCTGTTTTGTGAAGCGTAGTATTGTACACGTACAACAGGGAAACGATGGGCGAGTAGTCCCCGTGAACATAGACAATTTTAGCGCTGTAGATGCGAATTTGGGAAAAGGAGTTTTAGCAGTGAATTTGGATGTACCACATGACGAATACTGGTGTTCAAGAGGTACGCGTAGTGATCAACCACTAACTGCTGATAGAACTGCACTGCATAACAAACTTATGCATTTGAGAGAAGGATGGAATAAAAGCATATGGAAAAATTGTTATGGGAATTTAAGGATTTGTTTCTTCCACAAGGACCGTTACCAGCAACTCCATTAGTTCAGGATACCAACAGGGAATGAAGCACCTGTTTACTGTAAACCATACAGAATACCGAGGTATTTTTAGCTGATTGTGGAGAATTTCATTGCTCAGCAGCTTGCAGACAGTATTATAGAGCATAGTAATAGTTGCTAGGGAGCGGGCATTGTCGTTGTGACTAAAAAATCTATGGATGGAACTAAGAAATACAGATTCTGTTGTGACTAGCGATACCTCAATAATAAGACAGTAATGGACGCATATCCCATTCCAAACATATCGGAGACTTTGGATCACTTAGGACAGTGCCAGTACTTTTCTATGATGGATTTGACAAGTGGTTATCATCAGTTAGAGGTGGCTCCAGAGGACTGTCCAAAAACTGCTTTTTCTACTCCTGAAGGCCATTACCAGTACATCAGAATGCCATTCAGTTTGAAAAACACTTCGGCAATGTTTCAGAGTTTGCTAGATTGTGTGTTAAGGGGTTTAAAACCACGGCAGTGTCTTGTCTATTTGGATGGAGCAGCATAGACAGCAGTTAAGGGAAGTCTTTATGAGGTTAAGAGCAGCTCGTTTGACATTGAGCCTCGACGAGTGTCATTTTGCATTGGAAGAAGTGAAATATTTAGGTCATATCATCAGTAAGGACGGAGTGCGAACAGGTCCAAAGTTGGTACAGGCTGTAATGGATTCTTGGGAGCCAAAAACAGTTAAGCAAGTGCAATAATTTGTTGGAGTTTGCAATTTCTATCGAAAGTTTGTGAAGGGTTTTGCAGATTTCGCACAGCCATTGACGCGATTGTTATGGAAGGGTGTGAAATTTGAGTCGACAGAAGAGTATCAGAAAGCGTTTGACAAACTGAAAGAAGTGTTAACATCTAGTCCGGTTCTTGTTTCCAGATTTTGAAAAGGAATTTATTCTAACATGCCATGAATCAAATCAAGCATTAGGGTGTGTTCTTAGTCAGGAAATTTATGGGAAAGAACATCCTGTAGCCTATGTGTCTAGGTAGTTGAATGCAGCAGAAAGGAATTACTCAACAACAGAGAGGGAGATGCTTAGTGTAATCTATGGAATCACATATTTTAAATGTTATTTATATGGGAGAAGATTTTGGGTAGTAGCAGATCATGCTGTGTTGAAGTGATTGTTGGGGTTGAAGGATCCGTCCACAAGAATCGCTAGGTGGGCTGTGAAGCTTAGTGAATTCGACTACAAGGTGGTGCACAAGCCTGGGAAGAAGCACGGTAATGCGAGTGCACTGAGTAGAAAGGTGGCAAAAGTAGAAGTCATAGGTTATGACCTAGCACTAGCGCAAGAATTCAGGATGTTTGGAAACGGGTACAAAAGGTGAATACGGAGGCTTTGGAAAGGCAGGAAGACGCAGTGAAGCGGAAAGGAAGTTTACTGAAGTAAAGAGTAGGGCAATGGGTAATGTTATCCAGCACCTATACGCAAAAAGGGAAAATGAAGAAGTTTGTCACAAGATATCAAGGAACATACCAAGTAGTTGAAACCACAGCCCCTGCTAATGTTAAGCTTGCCAACTAGAACAACGATAGTACACATTGGGCGGTTGCGGCCATTACAGGGTTGTCCGGATGTGATTCCAGGCTTGCCACAGGAAGGGAAGAGGAAGAAAGAGAGAGTGAAGAGAGGTGTTAAGTGCAGGGAAAACCACGAAGATAGAGTACAGCTTGATGTACCACATACTTTGCAATCCAGAAAGTAGTATTTGTAGTTTTTATGTTTTCTTGTTATGTATCATCAAGTTTGTGTGGATTAATCAGGCATTGTATTTTCATATGTTTTATGTGTTTTCAAGTATTGTGAGCCTGCTGGGGACAGCAGTCTTTTTGAAGAGGGAGGAAGGGTGATGGTGATCACTGTCCTCAGGTCACTGGAAAGGGGAGTGTCGAGCAAGTTGGTAGAAGTAAAAAACTGAGGAGGTATTGCTGATCTTGGCATTCAACAGCCAGTACGCCAAGATGACAAGGGAGGAATTAAGGAGTTGCCATAGAGGGAAGGTAACGGGATGTCGAGCCAGGGTGATAAGCACCAATCCGGACACGTGCACAGTGCAGTTATTTTTAGCCAGGAGGAAAGAAATAGACTGTTCAAGGGACATCGTGGAGCCAAAATTGAGCTTGCAACGGGTCAGGATGCATTGGATGTTCTCCACTTACGAAAATTTGATAGTAGTAGCAAGTTGTTTTGAGCAGGAAGTATTTGCAGAAGCGAAACATATAGAGCTCGAGGGGAACGGAATTTTAATCAATGTAACATAATAGGACCAACCTTCCATCTGCCAGCGTCAATTTCAGGAGTCACGCAATTAAATGTTACACAGCCAATTACACTGGCCAGAAGCAACTTATGAGTTTTTGCCAAAGCAGAATGTGACCTTGTTAAATCAAACTCTGGAGTCAGGTCTGTTGAGATCCATAAACCAGTTCATTCAGAGCAAGAGGGGCGCATATCAGCCGAATAGCTTGTGCAGCATGTTGCTCAATATAGGGAGAGGCAACAACAAGTAACAATCGGTTTGAGCTCCTCTGTGACAAGTGCCATCACAGCCTTAACTCTGTTGTGTGTTGTTTTCATTCTGATCAGGCAGAGAGCCAATTCCAAGAGGGAACCGACTGTGGTCTAAATCCCAGTGGATTGGATACTGAGGGAGTAAGACGGGTAGGTAAGGGGTTGATCGAGCATTAAGTGGAGTGGTCATCCAGTCAGGAATTTTTACGTTTTGTCTCATGTCATGTGTTTTAAAGAGGACTAGACCACATCTAAGTTTTGTAATAGTAGTAGTAAATATGTCATAAGTATGTGCCGATCCAAACAAGTTTAAGAGTGGGTAGAGGTCGACACAGGGACCAGGTCTTACCAAAGGGGGCAATAATGTAGCAACACCACCGTTTAAGATAGGAAAAAGCTTGATTCGGAGCAATATTTCTGAGCGCACAAGTTACAGCCAGGCGTGAGCCTGTTGTTAGTAAGTTACGTTTACCCGCAGTTGCGAAGTACAATGGAGGCTACAGGGCCGTAGAACCACTGAAAACAGTAAACGCAGTGGTTTGCATGGCACAAGTTACAGGCAGAAGGGGCCCACTAGCACAACATAGGTGTTACGAGTACATGACTTGGAGCGGCACGTTAGCAAAACAGAGGTGCACAGCTGCGTATAAATAGGTGCCGGTTTTCTAACGAGGGGGATTAAAGTGTGGCAGCTCTCCTGGACGGCAGGGCGTGTCTCACCACCAGCTACAAGCAGCAGCAGATGGGGCGCCAGCATTCCGGTCCATGACGGGTCGCTGGTTCGACCCTCTGAGGCCAACGTGGGGTCCATAGCCAGCTAGCGGCGGGCCACTCGACGGCTCGTTAGCGCGGGCAGTCTGGTTGGCTCCTACACACACCGGAGGTATCCCCAGGTGAGAGTTGCAGATTTGGCTGTCGGATCGAAGGAGCTTGCTGTCGCCGCGATCTTAACCACGATGGCAAAGAAGCACGATGCAGCCTGCCCTGCGGCTCTCCCGTGGAGCGGTGCTGAGGCAACGGGGACGAAGGCTGCTGAGTTGGTTGCTGGTACATCCTGACGTCATCCAAACTCCGTGGCTGTACATGGCCAGCATGCCGCAGTATGTTGCACGGGTTGCTGAGGTAGTTCTACCATGCCAAGCTGTTTTGCAGACAGAAAAGTGAAATCCTTGGTACCGCAGGACTCTGTGACGTAGACAGAGAGGAATGCAGCACTGTAGCTGGGAATAATCAAACACTTGAAGATCATGGCCAAGTTTTAATACAGCACATACTGACAGTTTCCATCCAAGTCCTACATTCCTCCACCGTATGCCAACATCTACATTTGGCAGTGACGGCTATGTACAGAATACAAATTAGTTTGTTCGGTTACGTACTGAACTATGTCTTCAGTAAAGAAATACTGAAAATATGTCACAGGAGTGTCAAGATACAATATTTCCTCAGGAAGATTATTATTAATGGTGAATTTTATCTCTTCATCTTTTCTAATCAAGTTTCCTACTTTCCAGTGCATTGTAGGTTTCTCCGCCTTAGTCGGAGGTTTTGAAATTCATTGCTTTGCTCTAACCCTATCTGAAACATGATTATCATCAAGGTTACAATCAGCCATAAGCCTCATCTCATTGCCATCTTCTGACTTTGATTCCGTTTCTGGTATCACAGTTCTTTTCTTTGTTATGTTATAGCTCTCAGGTCTGATATCATCATCACTAACTGACTCTGAACAAAGCAAATCTTCATTTTGAAAATATTGTTCTGCAGAAAATGTTTCATCATCTGACATCTCTGGGTCTTTACTAACATTTCCATCCTCAATAACTCTTACTGTGGCAGAAGAGCTGTAAAACTCTGTTACATTCATTGCAGTAACACAACTGAAAAGAAAATATATATTTTACTACGAAAGTTAGGTTATGACGAATGTTTACTCTATGCTACCAATAATCCATGTTGTCCCAAATGTGTCACAAACCGATTTTTCAATATTATATGTATTCTAATTGACAAATACATGAACTTACAGCTTTACAATTATCCACAGATGTCCTTTCACCCCTAGAAATTATATAAACTCCAAACTCAAATGCTTACTGTGTCAAATACAACTTTTCGTACAACTGAACTTGACGTAAACAGCTCGCAGCGCAAAGCAAAGATTCTTACTACATTGATCCTTACTCTCTCAACAGATGGCATTCATTGTTTGCGGAGATATTCTTAACAGGGTACTGTATCTGTCCCAACATGCATTTACGAAATATATTTTCAAATATGAGCTCCACAATAAGGAAAATGGTATGTGCCATGTCTGACCCAGTATGCAGCAAGGGGTTAACCTTGATGATGAAAATACAACTTTATTCTGCCAACTGCAAGTGGGTGAAAATGTAAAACTCTTGTTGGCATGAATAAAGTTAAATAAAAAGTGGCTAGCTGCTGTATTAAATAAACAATAATAAAATAATATGCTCTGAGGAAGACTTGATGACTTCTCACATCACATATCATTCATGAGCAGCTGGCATAATACAGTAGAGAGAGTCAGAGACCTCTGCAGCTTCAGTATTTTTTTCTGGCATTGACATTTGTACTATTTTTTTGAAATCAAATTAGATTTTCTTACTTTGTCTTCAGTTGCAAAGAAATTCATTAGATGGAATACCATATTAGTTATAGGCATTTGTAATGCTTCTAATACCGAATATACAGTATTTCATATATAGCTGATACTATATTCATGTCATTAATTAATCCAATAATCCTAGGAACTTGCCAACTATCATTCATTAAATATAATAGTACTAATTCATTTGTTTATATATTACTAACTGCCATGCACATTCACTTAACACTTACGTGATGAGTTCTGTATATATAGCTGGAAAATCACAATGTGGACAGGCTGTGAGATCATCTTTGACAATATGACGCCCCTGCATAAAATAAACATACAAATTTCTATAAATGGGAAATAATTTAAGCTGCTAGTACAACTAGTGTTACATGAAGCTAACAGTTACACAAAATATTTACATCCAAAATTTCTGCAACATATTTTGTTTGCACGGTCACATATTGAAAGAGACTGTTGAATATCAAGTCATAATTTCCTAGACTACAAATCTAATTACAAAGTGTAATTTGTATGTTTTCCAAAGTTCTGTAAAAGAATTTTATGATACTTGCCGTAGCAATGCAAAAGGGGATAGTGTTCTTGCAACGAGGACACTGTAATTCTGTGTCGGGAAGATCAGAATTACAATATGGGCAAGGAGAAACTGATTCATCTTCTTCAGGAGCTCCTCTTGCTGGTTTCCTTACTACTGCTTCAATTTTCTTTGCATATTTTGGATCCACCTGAGAGCGATATTCAGGGCGCATGAGCATTGCTGCATAAGTGAATGCTGATTTCCTGAGACCTGCTCGTGAGCATTCGATCACAGTGGATGTCAAGATAGGAACAATATCTGTGAGAAACCAACAACGACCATGGAATTACTAAAGTAATGGCATGTACTCTTACAATACTTTCAAATTTATTTTGTTGTTGGTATTTGACACTTACAGGGAAAAAATAAAAATACACCAGAAAGAAAAACTAACAACGTAAAAAATAAATTTAGGTACCTCAAATTATTATCACTGAAACAATTACTTCTTTTGCACAACATCCTACACCTAAAATTATCAGTTTTATTTAAAAATAGGAAAAGTAAAATACGGGATTACTTACGAGAAGGAAATTTTGAGATATTTTTGGCAACTCGGATCAGCATCCGTGCACCTTTTGCATGTTGTCCTTGACGAACATGCAGGCGTACAAGGATGTAAGAGTGCAGTAGGGATAGATTGATCTGCATTTCAGATGGTATACGAATACCATTTCTACGAAGCTCCTGGTACATACCCAGCAATACATCGTGAGCATTTCTGTAATTACCTAAAACAATAGTTCAGATATATAATTTGTGCTGTAATCTCTTTGAAAACAAGTGCAGGAAATCACTCCCAGAAGACTGTATCAGTTTGTAAAACATTGGACAAAAATATTTAATGTAATGAGTGTTATGTATATCTTCTGTTTAATACACACACACACACACACACACACACACACACACACACACACACACACACAGAATTGGAAAAATATGTTAGTTTTTCATAGTAGTCTTCCGTAGCTATATGGACATGTTCAAATAATAGTTGGCATGTCTTGTATTCTGTTGAGTATTTGAAGCAGGTGATAATCACTGAAGATAATCTCTGGTCTGTAAGGAAATTGTGACTTGGGCCCCTAACGCAAAACTGCCAGTGTTAGTACTATGTCTAAGGGATGAAAGTCATTTTTGTGGAGAAAATTAATATCATCAGATAATATATCAGCTATTTTTCCTTCAAATGGTATTTTATATGGCATCTTGTTCCCTCATAAACTATGGACCTTCTCATTGGTGGGGAGGCTTGTGTGCCTCAGCGATACAGATAGCTGTACCATAGGTGCAGCCAACAACAGAGGGGTATCTGTTGAAAGGCCAGACAACTGTGTGGTCCCTGCAGAGGGTCTGCAGCCTTTTCAGTAGTTGCAGGGTCAACAGACTGGATGATTAACTGATCTGGCCTTGTAACATTAACCAAAATGGCCTTGCTGTGCTGGTACTGTGAACGGCTGCAAGCAAGGGGAAATTACAACTGTAATTTTTTGCAATTGCATGCAGCTTTACTGTATGGTTAAACGACGATGGCATCCTCGTGGGTAAAATATTGCGGAGGTAAAATAGTCTCCCATTCGGATCTCCGGGTGGTGACTACTCAGGAGGACGTCATTATCAGGAGAAAGAAAACGCGTTCTACGGATAGGAGCGTGGAATGTGAGATTGCTTAATCAGGCAGGTAGGTTAGAAAATTTAAAAGGGAAATTGATAGGTTAAAATTAGATATAGTGGGAATTAGAGAAGTTCGGTGGCAGGAGGAACAAGACTTCTGATCAGGTGAATACAGGGTTATAAATAAAAAATCAAATAAGGGTAATGCCGGAGTAGGTTTAATAATGAATAAAAAAAATAGGAGCGCAGATAAACTACTATGAACAGCACACTGAACGCATTATAGTAGCCAAGATAGACATGAAGCTCATGCCAACCACAATAGTCCAAGTTTATATTCCAGCTAGCTACACAGATGATGAAGAGATTGACGAAATCTATGATGTAACAAAAGAAATTATTCAGATAGTTAAGGAAGATGAAAATTTAATAGTCATGGGGGATTGGAATTCGATAGTAGGAAAAGGAAGAGGAGGAGGAGGAGGAGGAGTAGTGGGTGAATATGGATTGGGGGTATGGAATGAAAGAGGAAGCCGCCTGATAGAATTCTGCACAGAGCATACCTTAATCATAGCTGACACTTGGTTTCAGAATCATGAAAGAAGGTTGTATACGTGGAAGAGGACTGGAGACACTGGAAGGTTTCAGACTGATTATATAATGGTAAGAGAGAGATTTAGGATCCAGATTTTAAATCGTAAGATATTTCCAGGGGCAGACATGGATTCTGACGACAATTTATTGGTTATGAACTGTAGATTAAAACTGAAGAAACTGCAAAAAGATAGGAATTAAGGAGATGGGACCTGGATAAACTGAAAGAACCACAGTTTTTACAGTGTTTCAGAGATTGCATTAGAGAACAACTGACAAGAACAGAGGAAAGAAATAGAGTAGAAGAAGAATGGGGAGCTTTGAGAGATGAAATAGTGAAGGCAACAGAGGATCTAGTATGTAAAAAGAGAGGGCTAGTAGAAATCCTTGGGTAACAAAAGAGAGATTGAATTTAATTGATGAAAGACGAAAATATAAAAATGCAGTAAATGAAGCAGGTGAAAAAGAGTACAAATGTCTAAAAAATGAGATCGACAGGAAATGCAAAATGGCTAAGCAGGAATGGCTAGAGGAAAAATGTAAATGTAGAGGCATATATCACAAAGCGTACAATAGATACTGCGTACAGGACAATTAAAGAGCGCTTCGGAGAAAAGAGAATCACCTGTATGAATATCAACATCTCAGATGGAAAACCAGTCCTAAGCAAAGAAGGGCAAGCAGAAATGTGGAAGGAGTATATAGAGCGTCTACTCAAGGGTGATGTACTTGAGGGCAATATTATGGAAATGGAAGAGGACATAGATGAAGAAGAGATGGGAGATATGATAATGCGTGAAGAATTTGACAGAGCACTGAAGGACCTAAGTCGAAACACAGCCCTGGGAGTAGACAGTATTCCATTATAACTACTGCCAGTCTTGGGAGAGCCAGCCATGACACAACTCTACCATCAGGAGAGCAAGATGTATGAGACAGGCGAAATATCCTCAGTTTAATACATCAATGCTGCAAAATACTAACATGAATTCTTTATACATGAATGGAAAAACTGATAGAGGTTGAACTCAGGAAGATCAGTTTGGATTCTGTAGAAATGTTGGAACGCGCAAGGCAATACAGACCCTACGACTTATCTTAGAAGATAAGAGTAATGAAAGGCAAACCTACATTTCTAGCATTTGTAGACTTAGAGAAAGCTTTTGACAATGTTGACTGGAACACTCTCTTTCAAATTCTGAAGGAGGCAGGTCTGAAATACAGGGAATGAAAGGCTAAAAAATGGCTCTGAGCACTATGGAACTTAACATCCATGGTCATCAGTCCCCTAATGAAAGGCTATTTACAATTTGTACAGATATCAGATGCAGCTCGTACAAGAGTCAAGGGGCTTTAGAGGGAAGCAGTGGTTGAGAAGGATTGTAGCCTATCCCCGATGTTATTCAATCTGTATATTGAGCAAGCCGTAAAGGAAACAAAAGAAAGTAGGAATTGAAACCCACGGAGAAGAAATAAAAACTTTCAAGGTTTGTTGACCACATTGTAATTCTGTCAGAGACAGCAAAGGATCTGCAAGAGCAGCTGAACAGAATGGACAGTGTCTTGAAAGAAGGACATAACATGAACATCAACAAAAGCAAAATGAGGATAATTGAATGTAGTTGAATTAAATCAGATGATACCGAGGGAATTAGATTAGGAAATGAGACACTTAAAAGTAGTAGAAGAGTTTTGATATTTGTGGAGCAAAACAAGTGATGATGGTCAAAGTAGAGAGGATATAAAAAGTAGACTGGCTATGGCAAGGAAAGCATTTATGAAGAAGAGAAATTTGTAAACATCGAGTATAAATTTAAGTGTCAGGAAGTCTTTTTTGAATGTATTTGTATGGAGTTCAGCCATGTGTGGAAGTGAAACATGGATGATAAATAGTTTAGACAAGAAGAGAATAGAAACTTTTGAAATGTGGTGCTACGGAAGAATGCTGAAGATTAGATGGGTAGACCACATAACTGATGAGGTACTGAATAGAATTGAGGAGAAGATGGATTTGTTGCACAACCTGACTAGAAGAAGGGATCGGTTGGTAGGACATGTTCTGAGGCATCAAGGGTTCACCAATTTACTATTGGGGGGAAGCGTGAAGGGTAAAAATCATACAGGGAGACCAAGAGATGAATACACTAAGCAGATTCAGAAGGAAGTAGGTTGCAGTAGTTGCTCAGAAATGAAGAAGCTTGCACAGGGATACAGTAGCTTGGAGACCTGCATCAAACCAGTCTCTGGACTGAAGACCACAAAAACATGGCAGCTTGAATCAAATGCAGAGTAATATTTGCAAAAGCAGTGGTGCTATCAGCACATATCCATTTGGAGAAGATCCATCTATACTGTCTGCAAATAAATAATTAAATTAAAAGTACAGGGTGATCCAAAATGAAAGTACAGATTTCAATTGTTTATTACAAACTGTGAAAGGTAGAAACACATTGTGCATGTAACTGGATAGAGGAAGGTTCAAAGTTTTATGCTCGCACAGACACTATACCATACACTTGATAGGAGCACCATATGTTGCTTGAGAAACATCAAACCAACAGGTTTTTATTGAATTGACAGCAACAATTTGACTTCTTTGCTCTTGAAGAGTAGCTGCCATTGCCATAGGTGAGACAAAGACTCAGTCTTTTATATACTCCCACAGAAAAAGATTGGAACGTGTGATGTGTAATGACCCGAGAGGCCAAAATCAGTGAACAAGATCTCGTTGCCCACTACTTCCATTCTGGCACTGTGGGATGGTGTTGTTAAGATAATGTTGCACCTCCAAGTGGAAGTGAGGTAAGATGCTGTCATGCACAAAAATGTAATCATTGGAATGTTTGTGAAGTTGAGGAAACAAGCAATTTTACAGCATGCCCAAGGTATGAGATTCCTGTCACAGTTTCCTCCACAAAAAATAGAGGTCCATAAACTTTATGAGCAGAAATGGCACAAAACACATTCAGTTTTGGTGAGTGCCTTTCATATTCCACAATGACACAAGGATTTTGGGACTACTAAATTCTTTCATTACAGGTACTTTACCCAATGGATGAAAAATCGATTTGTCCAAAAAGTGTTTGCTAGTCATAAATCTTCTTGTGCAGAGGCAGCTTTTTGTTGAATCGATGATGGAATGCACATTGCACTTGAAAAATGGATTGATTTCATGCAATTCCGACAAACAAAATGATTTCTCTTGTGGTGTAGTCACCATGTTGCTACAAACAACAACACAGCTGTGTCAAAACTTTGAACCTTCCTCTATCCAGTGACACAGGCAACATGTTTCTATCTTTTATAATCTGCCTGTAATTTTTAAAATCTGCTCATTCCTTCTGAATCATCTGGTATCAGTATGTCCTAGAAGCATGTATGAACATCTACTTGGTTAAGACATATACTTGCAATAAACTGGAGATCCAACTTTGCATAACAGTTTGGTAAAAGCTCAAATCTCTCATTTGTTCCTCTTCTACATAACTATCCCTGTTTCTGTTTGTATATGACAAGTAATACACTCACTAACAAAGAGATAGAGGGGCTGGCCAGTACTTACCTCAGATCAGTACAGCCGACAGATACACATAAAACAGAACTGAAAATTTACATTCCTAGCTTTCGGAACTTTGTTCCTTCATCAGGGAGGAGAGAGGGGAAAGAAGGGAAAGTGGATTCAGTTACTCACAACCCAGGTTATGAAGCAACAGGGAAAGGTAAACAGGGAGGATAGCAAGGATGGAGGCATGGTTGTCAGAGGGAAGCCAAAGATATTCTACTGTAAGTACTGTGCCAGCTTCAAACCAAAGAGGATGCATACAGAAGTAAAGAGGTATATAGTATAAAGATAAACACAACTATGTAGGATGAAAAGATGCGTGAATGGCTAAAGAGGAAAGGGAAAGAGGAGAAGACTGAAGAGTGAATGGGAGTGAGGTTGTTTAATGTAGGTTCAGTCCAGGGGGATGGCGGGATGAAAGGATGTGTTGGAGTGCAAGTTCCCATCTCCGCAGTTCAGAGGGACTAGTGTTGGGTGGGAGAAGCCAAATGGCACATACAGTGTAGCAGGTTCCTAGAATTATGCTGGAGGGCATGCTCCGCTACTGGGTATTGGGCATCTCCTAGGCGGACAGTTCGTCTGTGTCCGTTCATGCGCTCAGCCAGTTTGGTTGTTGTCATGCCGATGTAAAAGGCTGTGCAGTGCAGGCATGTCAGTTGATAAATGACATGTGTAGTTTCACATGTAGCCCTGCCTTGAATTGTGTATGTTTTACCAGTAGTGGGGCTGGAGTAGGTGGTTGTGGGGGGATGCATGGGGCAGGTTTTGCAGCGGGGTCGGTTACAGGGGTAGGAACCGCTGGGTAGAGAAGGTAGTCTGGGAATATTGTAGGGTTTAACAAGGATGTTACGGAGGTTAGGGGGGTGACGAAAGGCAACTCTGGGTGGTGTGGGGAGAACTTTGTCAAGGGATGATCTCATTTCAGGGGTTGACTTGAGAAAGTCATATCCCTGGCTGAGTAATTTGTTGATGTTTTCGAGGCCAGGATAATATTGGGTGACAAGGGGGATGCTTCTGTGTGGTCTGGGGGTAGGAACATTGTTGTTGGACGGGGAGGAATGTATTGCTCGGGAAATCTGTTTGTGGACAAGGTCTGCAGGATAGTTGCGGGAGAGGAAAGCACTGGTCAGGTTATTGGTGTAGTTGTTGAGGGATTCGTCACTGGAGCAGATACGTTTGCCACGAATACCTAGGCTGTAGGGAAGGGAGCATTTGATGTGGAAAGGATGGCAGGAATGTAAATTTTCAGTTCTGTTTTATGTGTATCTATCGGCTGTACTGAGCTGAGGTAAGTACTGGCCAGCCCCTCTATCTCTTTGTTAGTATTTGTTTCACATCTTATATGAGATTTTCCATTAATCATTAAGTAATACACTCAAGTAGTTACACATCACACTGCAGTCACTGCATCTTTTGGCTGACTCCATTCCTCACTGCTTTGGGCTAGTCACTAGCAACTTGCGGCACTTACTGCTGCAGCACAAATTCTAACACGATCCTGAGTCTCTTGACAATATATTTGAGGATGATGATGCTGACTGGTGTTCTTCAAGTATGAATAGTTCAAATACTCCAGCCTAACGTATGTTTAATATTTTGTTTAAGCAATATTCGTATCACACAGCTTTTTGATATTTAAGAATGCTTTCGTGGCTGCATGAGGAACAACAAAGACTGTATTAGTAATCTGTCAATCATTGAATATTTGCATAATTCTGCCAGATTTTGTACTGATAGTATCAATTAATAGTTCACATTCTGTAAAAGAAATTTCATTTGTGTGATGTTCAGCTAACAAGCTGTCTGTCCGCATGAATGGCCACAACAGACTGGCCAAGAGACAGCCAGACTACCCAGTTGCTGAACATGCTGTCCAACACAATGTGTTTCTCTTTAATGACTGCTTCACAACCTGTGCCTCCTGGATCTTCCTACCGACACCATCTTTTCTGAACTACACTGGTGGGAAATCTCCCTGCAGTACATCCTACATTACTGCAGCCCCCCCTCCACACTGGTTTCATCCTTCGCTTGACTCTGTCCTCCACTTACCTATGCCCTTCCCTGCTCCCACCCAAGCACAACACAGCCTTTTAATCCACCAATGCACCCATTACTCCTTTTCCCCTTCTCTACATCTCTCCATTTCCACTCCTCCTCCCGCTCTCCCTAACCTCCCAACTATGTCTAGCAGTCTCTATCCTGTCCTCACAATATCTTTGCACACTCCCACAAGCAACTATACACCTTACCCCACCCAACCCTGCTATCGTCCCCTCCCTCTCCCTTCCATGCCTCCTCATTACCTCCACCACTGGTTTGCTGCTCCCATCAGACACAGTTGTGACTCAGTCTGGGTACAGCAGTTAGAGACAGTGGTCGTGTGTGTGTGTGTGTGTGTGTGTGTGTGTTTGTGTGTGTGTGTGTGTGTTTTCTGCTTCAGCTTAAATGTGTAGCAGTCTTTTTGTTGTGCCTGTCTGCGACTCAAAATCTCCTTTATATGGTGATTAGCAACCTATCCTTACTGTTGTCAGTTAATTATTTCTTATGTAACAGAAAGATGATCTTAAGACCAAATGAAATTGTTGTTAAAATAAAGAAAAGGTTCAGCTTTGTAATTGTAAAAGAAAGTTTTTTAATATTCATCATAAATTGTTGATTTAAGGGCTATCTAGAAAGTAGCAGCAGATGTTTTGATATATAAAATTAACAATGTGGAAAAACAGATTTTATTATATACACTTTAATGGTACTCTCTTAAGGTATTTCTCCACGCAATCTCTATTCAAACTGAGGTATTTATCATACTGTGGTCCAATATTTATGAGTACCGCCTCTGTAGAAATCTGGCACTTGCAGTTGGAACCACTGGTATTGGTATATAATGGCATGCAGTTTGGCATCAGTATCAAAGCGTTGTGTAGTGAGCCATGTCTTCTTTGCTGGAAAGAGGTTGTAGTCACTTCGTACCAAATCTGGGCTATATCATGGATGATCAAACACGTCCCATCCAAAACCTCGCAGGAGCTCTCAGGTACAATTGTCTGTGTGTGGACTCACATTGTAATGAAAAACAAAACTTTTGCAATAAGTGTATCCCAAACCTATTACTCCTTTTTTCTGTACACATTACAAAGACTGTGATCAATTTCAACTGGTTTACATTTTTTTGTCAGCACAAACCTAACGCACTTCACCGGTGGTGGGATTTTCTATTGCACCACCAAGGTAACAGCTGTGGCCCCACCCACCGCAATGATAGATCAAAACGTCTGTTACTTTCTGGCAGGCGCAGCTCATGGTCTCCATATTGGGGAAGGCAGCTATATTTATCAATCAGAACTAACCTAGACCTCAGGCTACACTCCAGATCAGACTGTCACTACACCAAGATTTGAAAAGAGAGATGGGAGCAATATTACACTCTAGCTATACATTTACATACTGTATCTTCTTTCCATTTCATTATCAACTATTAAATAACATCAAAAGCTAACATCAAGATAAAGATATCACACTCTAGGCAAACATTTACTTACTGTATCTTCTTACCGTTTCATGATCAGTTACTAAATAACATCAAAATCCAACTTCAAGATAAAATCTATAGGTAGCTTTCTTATACCACAATGTCACATTTCCTGACAGTTTACCACAACAAATAGTACTAAAAGACGTGTTTTGGAGAGATCTTTAATTCAGTGTATGTTAGCTTCATTGTATGGTTATAAAATTTAGTATTTTTATTTCTAATCATTCAGGCATCTAATGTCTTGTGCACTCAAACTGCAGTGTTTATGAGTTTGAGTGATGAATCAGTGATGTTTCCATGACATCATGGATCTTGCACTGTGACTGGCTTACATGAAGACTGCCATGGAAATGGGCAAACTGTATTTGTTGTATTTACACTTGTGAAATTCAAAAATATGCATTTTAAGTCATATAGCACACACAACTATTCAGCTACATTATACATTGCTCTGTTAAAATTGCATGTATACACTTGCATGACTTTACATTGTTTTTGTTCTTGATTCATTTTTACATCGAATCTGGGCACACAACGTTACCTCACATTCATCCTAACTCACATACAAAAATTTTACTTGATAAATTTCAGACTTAATTCATATTGTGTTGTTCCTGAACTCATGATATGCTGCTACTATTTGAAAGAAAGTAAAGCTCACTAAACTCATGCATTATACACTCACAAAAAAAACTTGCCAGTAACACACATTGCCCACAATCAGCAAGCAAAGAAACTAAAATAACAAGACATATTTCTCACAAGGGGTATATTTTGCATGCTTTTTCCTCTAATCATTCATGAAACTCTCACTATGTGGTGATACTTATGTTACCATACTCTAGTGTGCTCTAACGAGACATTTGCAAACTCCAGTGGTGGACAGAATAGCCAATGGCAGACACAAAAAATCCGTCTAAAACACTATCAAAACAATAAATCTAAACTTCGATTAAAGACACATCAAATCACAGTAGAGATATACAGAGAGTGTGTTTTAACAGTGAAGATTCAACAACTCTATTCCTCTATTCATCCCCTTTTGATGTAAGCAATGGAACATGAAGATTGGGTGCAGGTTGGTAGGACACCAGAGCCCTCGAGATGCCTATAAGAGCTGTACTCCAAGGAAACCATGCCCCTAGACTTCTGCACCATAGAGCTTAGCAGCATTTCAAGGCACACCCTTATGACTAATTACGACCTGTTCGAAAAGCATCGCGTGACATCACATTTCAAGAGTTCCAAAACCACTGACCAGTGTTATTTAAATCCATGTGGGAAATATTTGAAGTGAATTCTGATAATTTAAATTCTGTAATACATTATTGAGAAATTTATTTTAGTATATATTTTGGTGTGGCTCCACCTCAGAGCCTTTAATTATGAGACACGACTGTTTTCTGGACAGCCCTTGTATATTTACGAAAATACGGCTCTGCCACGAGCAGACACAAATTCCTCTTCTGTAACACACAAATGCAGGATGTCCGAGATGAACTGCCCTAATTTGTGAATATAATAAAAAACTCAAATAATTTTGTTAGGTGTTAGACAGTATATTAGCTGTGGAATCTTACTGTTTATAATGTTATATCAAGTTAATTTTTACTCATTTTTTAGTTTCAGGAGCTGAAAACTGACAAAACTGAAAGTTTTTCTAACAACTGAAAATTGCAATGTATGCTGGAAAAGCCAAAACATACAGCTGTATGGTTAACTAGGTCCATTACTGCAGTTCAATAACATTTCTGTGCAGAATACTACAGAAGCCCTCTAAATGCCAAGAGAATCAAGGTGTGGAAAGCAGTGCATCTAGAGGCAGGACCTATTGCTAAGAGGCATTGTGGTGTAAAATGAAGAACATCAGATAAGCCTGTTTATCATATTTCAGATATGTTTGCAAGAAGTCATAAGAAATCCATTACTATGGTGTCACAAGAGCTTGGTGTCCCAAAATCAACTATCTACGATGTGCTACACAAGCCCCTAAGGTTTTATTCATATACAGTGCAATTGTTACATGAGGTGAAACCTGAAATAAATGAGACTGTTACACCACAAGTGCAAAGTATACATGGAGAGAGACTGACTACTGACTACTGACTAGACATCCTCCATGCCACTCAAGGGGCTCATGTAGAAAAACTTCAAAACTTTGTTAATCCATTGTTGCATAAAACTGCTTTACGTACTGAATACATGTTGTATTATGGGCATTTCAAATTAGGGCATTTTGTCTCGGTTACCATATACTGGGTGATCAGAAAGTCAGTATCAATTTGAAAACTTAATAAACCATGGATTAATGTAGATAGAGAGGTAAAAATTGACACACATGCTTGGAATGACATGGGGTTTTATTAGAACCAAAAAAAACAAAGTATTGCTAGATGCATGAAAGATCTCTTGCGTGCATTGTTTGGTGATTATCGTGTGCTCAGCCACCACTTTCGTCATGCTTGGCCGCCCAGGTCCCCAGACCCCAGTCTGTGCGATTATTGGCTTTGGGGTTACCTGAAGTCGCAAGTGTATCGTGATCGACCGACATCTCTAGGGATGCTGAAAGACAACATCTGACGCCAATGCCTCACCACAACTCCGGACATGCTTTACAGTGCTTTTCACAACATTATTCCTCAACTACAGCTATTGTTGAGGAATGATGGTGGACATATTGAGCATTTTCTGTAAAGAACATCATCTTTGCTTTGTCTTACTTTGTTATGCTAATTATTGCTATTCTGAGCAGATGAAGTGAAATCTGTCGGACATTTTTTGAACTTTTGTATTTTTTTGGTTCTAATAAAACCTCATGTCATTCCAAGCATGTGTGTCAATTTGTGCCTCTCTATCTACATTATTCCGTGATTTATTCAGTTTTCAAATTTATACTGACTTTTTGATCACCCGGTACATTTCAGTGAATTTTCTTAGTATCTCATACTGATGTTTACATGGCTGTCTGTCATTTGCAGTATAGCTGATATTTTGTTCCCATTCACGATTTCTTTGTTGCTTCTACTTATTCATGCCTCTATGTAACCTGTATTTTCTTACACACACTGTGTCACTGTTTTGATGCT
Source organism: Schistocerca piceifrons (assembly GCF_021461385.2). Taxonomy (NCBI): domain Eukaryota; kingdom Metazoa; phylum Arthropoda; class Insecta; order Orthoptera; family Acrididae; genus Schistocerca; species Schistocerca piceifrons. Next base: position 878,708,032 of record NC_060140.1, read on the forward strand.
AAAGAAGAATTTGTGTTTGCTCAAGACAGAACCATCCGCAGCTTGTGGCCTTGTGGTGGCATTCTCGCTTCCCGCGCACAGGGTCCCCAGGTTCAATTCCCGGCGGGGTCAGGGATTTTCCTGCCTCAAGATGACTGGGTGTTGTGTCATCCTCATCATCATCATTCATCACCATTATGGTCGGAGGAAGGCAACGGCAAAGCACCTCCACTAGGACCTTGCCTAGTCAGCGGTGCGGGTCTCCTGCATCGTCCCTTACGGCTCCTCGGAGTATGGGACCTCATCGTCATCATCATCATCATCAAGACAGAACCATAAGTGAACTTGTTCTGTTCTACAACTGACCTGGTACACAGAGAAGACAAGGAGGAAATAAGTACCACCTCCCTTGTGCAATCATAGCAACCTAGGAATCAGCAATTCTGATTTGTTCCAGACTTGGACCTACTCTCAACTTAGACCTGGACTCAGGTGTAATAAATACTTTAATATTTTGGATAAACTGAAACAACTCAGTAATTTTCAGATGCTAAATGCAACAGTGTACACTACTACAATACACACATCATTTCTAAATATGGAAAATAAAAACTAATGACATCTAATTTTACCAAAGTGAAAAGTAGGTTCATCACACTCAATTGCTATCACTGTCATACATAACTGATTCTCCCGAGTCGTCACTACTGCCAGACATGGAAGTACTGATATTAATTTCATTGAAAGTATTTTTGACAAAATAATTACAGTTCCCAAACTCCTCTTCAAATTGCTTTCCTTTACTGGGACTGCATCTCCAATTTGAAGCAGTACTTACTGGAAATGGATTGATTGCAAGTCACTCTCAACCTTCTAGCTGCAAGTTCTTTGGGATGTACAGATGCGGATATAAACCAGACTGCAAAACTTACAAACGAAAATAACTTTCGCATGTCGTGTCACTGCCAAGTAACATACGCTCGATGAAATTTGGACCATACATAGTAAGATCTGCTATAGTATAGAACAGAAGGTACAGAAAGAAACACATAATGAACAGAAATGATACTTTTATTCAGTGACAATAATTATACAGAAGTCCCTGCAATTTAAGATGGTCCCTTGGGCATTACAAACAGCAGGACACAGTTCTTAATAGGGCTTGTGATCATCATGGACAGGATACAGACTCCGTAACATGCACCCATGGTGGCCATAAGGTTGGTAAGGAGTTCTTGAGGTCTCCCTGAAACATCCCACACAGGCTTGATGGAGTTTAAGTCAGGGGAATGGCCAGGCCAGCCCATTTACTGAATATCCTCTCATTCTAAGAGCTCCTCTTGATGCCTCCCCACAACATAACATCTGGACCTCCAAAACAATCATGTTCAACAACGTTACAGGGCGCATTGTGTGTTCCCACCTCTCACCATATGAGGGTATATAATGCACTTAGGAATATTGTTGAACATGATAATTTATTGCAAGTTGGATTATTGTCAACCCAGGATCATCCAAGTAAAAGACTTCACTGCTGTATTATCTGATATATTTCATCTGTGGAATGAATGCCAGTGCATGATGCCCATTTTTTACGTTCTTCAGGTTGCAACCAATGGTTTTAACCTTTTTAATTCAAATTAGACCCTATTTGCAACTAATTTTTTCTTGGTATAACCTTCTCAACTATATGTGTATAAAAACAGTATGTTACAGAGCAATATCATGAATTATACAGAACTGATCTTCAGTACAATAACATGAGTTATTCTCTACAGATGCGTTTAAAAATGATGTACTTTGCCATTTCTCAGATAAGTAGAAGCCCAATATAATGAGGTGTTAGAGGTAACTTCAATATGTCAATAGTGAGCAGTGAAATGATAAATGATGCATGGGAAGTTTGGAATAGCACATAATGCAATGTTATACTGCGCTATTTATTCTACAGTATTTAAACTTAAAGGACATTACAAGTAAACTATTTAAGAAATTTATCAAATACAGCAATTTGATAAACTTCACTCAAACGATGAACCAACTATTGACATTACATTAGTACCAATTAAAATACTGTACTGTGGTATACAAGATACACAATTATGTACAACACTATCTGCAAGCTACTGTATGGTCATTTCTCTACTGCTTTTAAAAAAGTTAGTTAACTACTTTTGGCAGATCACTTCACATACTTTCTTTTTGTTTTATCTTCATCAGATGCAACAACTGAATGTGGTTTGGCTTACTTTGTCTCTCCATTCACTGAATCATTTTGTTTACATTATCCATTATTTCCATCTATGCATCCGTTTCCTTCATTCTTATCTTCAACTGCTTCATCACTATCACTTTGTGCAGCTTTCTCCATTCACTGAATCATTTTGTTCACATTATCCATTATTTCCATCTATGCATCCTTCTCCTTCATTCTTATCTTCAACTGCTTTATCACTATCACTTTGTGCAGCTTTGATAATGTCTTTGTCATGTAAATGATAATACAGAAATGCTACACAGAGAGTGTAAAAAGTTTTTGAAACTGTGTTATATCCAAAGTCACATTAAACTGGACATTAATACATCAGGCATTTACTGTAATTCCTATCAATTATGTAGTTATTTTGATTGAACATCAGAACAATGTGTTGAGCATATCCTTTCTTATTGGTAGATCTTGGCACCTCACTATACTGAATTTCAACTGGCTAACTAAGAAAATAAGTTCCTGCATCTCTTTGTCAATGGCATCCCAGAAAGTTTCTACCCTCCCACCCTCTCCCTCCCTCCATCTCCAAGGAGGAGCTACATGTGTTTCAAGGATTTGCAGTCTTATAATGTTGTCCCTGTGTAATTATGCTCCACTTATTACTCAACATCAGCTGCATTTGCTTGGCTATGCAGGTTGACCACACTCGACCAGATGATTGTTTTCATGTAATGGATACAACAGTGATTTGATAAGCAAATTTCATAATAGAAGTTTGAACTAGAATCTTTTTTGTTACAGAATCAGCCATTGTTCCATTTCCAATTGAAAAGGCACATCACAGATGCACCATCTACACAAAATGTGACAGAAAAATCAGCAAGAGGAAAGTAGCAGAGGTGACACACTGCTAATGAAACAGAGCTACTTAGTTAAAATACCACAAAAACATGCTTCCATTATGAATAAATATAATTTGCAGCTGTGGAAACAGAAACTGTCATGGTCATTGTAGAGATCTCTGCCATTCTGGAAGGGCGTCTCATGCACTTAAATATAGAACTCACATATGTCATTTAGTAAAGATGTGCATGACTGCAATTCGTTTGTAAACATCCGACCACATACTATTGGAGAGCATTACTCAACAGGTGCAGATTCTATCTGCTGGAGAGAATTCGTAATCTCAGTGGAGCAAGTAGGAATGAGGGAGCTCTGGTACTATGGAAGACATCTGACACCAAGGAGGATGAATATTATGTATATGAGCAATAGTTGTTTTATACTATTCACATATGTGTAATGAGATGTCTTTGATGCAGCTATGTTAGTTGGTTCTGGGAGTAGTAACTTCCCATGAAACATGTAACTGCTTATGAAAGTTTGGGACAATATAAAGAGATAATTGGAACCAATCTACACTTTATGTAACTACAGAAGCAGTGTTTTGTTTTATAGCCACTTCACTTATAGCAATCTGCAAGGAAGGCAAAGTCGAAGAAGAACAGGGCACAGCATAGTTGGACAGAGAGATAAATCACATGAATTGCAGGTTGAATCTCTACAACAATCTAATAAGGGAGCATTAAGATGGTGGTGTCAGTGGTAGCTGCATGGAGTAATAGGTCTAGAACAGATGCTGCTCAAGCAGTAAAAACATCACCACACAAACTAAATACAGCAGTCATTAGCCATTTTAAAACACTCCACATGGCGACTGTATGGTTATAAGTGGAAAGTGGCACATTTTTTAAAAAAAAAAGCACTGTAAGGAAGAAATTTTGTGATACCAGAATGAGATTTTCACTCTGCAGCGGAGTGTGCGCTGATATGAAACTTCCTGGCAGATTAAAACTGTGTGCCCGACCGAGACTCGAACTCGGGACCTTGCCTTTCACGGGCAAGTGCTCTACCATCTGAGCTACCGAAGCACAACTCACACCTGGTACTCACAGCTTTACTTCTGCCAGTATCAGCAAAGAGAAGACGCATTGCCAAGGACAACAGGGATTACAACGATGTGCCTGGGCTAAGTGCATCCGTCTAAACTGATAAAACACACAGCCATAGAGACCTGCCAAGAGTCAGCACGCAACCAGCAATGCCTGGCCAGCATGTATCTGTAGACGACTGAGCCATCGCCAGAGTGCAGTCTACACCAGTGTAACACCAGTACGCAGTCTACACCACTGCGACACTAGCACACAGTCTACACCACCGTGACGTGAACATTCTGTCTAAACCATTGTATCATCATGACGCAATTGTCGACAACCAAACCATTACCAGCAAACAGTACGACTACGGTGAGCTACACCAGTATTTCATTTCAAAATTGTTTTTGTGACTGTAGTGCAGTGAATCAGTAATATATGTGAGTGTGTTTATGCTGGTGATAAGGAGGAAAATGTCAACAGAGGTTAGTAAGGAAATGTTATTACAAAAATTGGAAGACATACAGAGACGGCCAAATGAAAAGCTTTCTTAGTAATAGAACAATCTAATGAAAAATTTTTCGTGATAGATAATAGATTCGTAAAAGTAGTGGACAGTCATGGTAAATGTCAAGAGACTATTAATAAGTTTGTGGAACTATGTCAAGGCTTAGGAAATCAGATTAAAGACACTCATGAGCAAGTAATGGAAAAACAAAACAGACTGCAACAATAATTAGAAACTCAGATTAAAGACACTCATGAATCATTAGAGGTGCATTCAGGACATCAGGTAGATCAAAGACTCAATGTGAAGGAACACACACTGAAGTCCTGAAAGAATGTGACTTAGTTCGGGAAGAGATACATGAACATATTAAAGATCTGCATATGGATGTAGACAGTTTATATATCTTTGCAGAAACAGAATGTAAGTTGTTAAAAGATTAGATGATAGATGCACAAACATGCAGAGAAGCAACAAAGGGGATTCCATATACTCGCACATGGCACATTCAGGTTTCAATGAAAAATTACAAACATTGTTAGATCAGAAATTTCAGGAGACTTCATACACTTTAGAAAATGGGCAGCTTTCCAGTGAGGAAGTCACAAACAGCACCAATGAGTTTAAAAGACTATGGGACAAATTGTCAAAAACTTGAAGGGAATTAACAGAAATTCAAGTTAAAGGTAAATCTTTTGATGCAACAAAACTATTAGAGGTATTACAAGTGGGAAGTGGAATAAACTTCTATTAGCGGTGTTAAATTTTGACCTCAGCATTTCACAGCACACAAGACGGAGATATACTCTTGCCAGGACACTAAGTGTTAGCACGGTGGCAAGCAAGGTCACATCCAAGCTGTCAGTTTGCAAAAACACAAGTCCAACATGCATTTTGCACATTCTCAAAAATTTCAGTCAACTGATGTAAATGCACTTTTTCCAAGCTGTGTTGTGACTCTAGTATTAAGCCGTGCAAACCAAGTGCAACAGTGAAGAAATCACACACATCCTCTGTTCAGAGTCAGGTAAATGAATTGTTCATTGCTCTGCAGATTGCCAATTGCAAATTATGCAAGCAGTTGGACATTGGTGTGTCAGTGATTTTGTTCAGCAGAAGAACTTATGAACTGTTGGACAAGCCTGAGTTACAGAAGTCACATGCACCTCTTTCTGGTTACAGTGGACATGATATTCCTGTGCTAGGTATTTGCAGCTTGCCTACCACATTTCATACTGTTACAAAAACAATGTCATTTACAGTGTTGTGCTCACATGACAGGGAAAATATTTTTGGCACGGATTCACTTTATTTGTTTGGTTTGCAAATTCAGGACAATGTTCTCTCTGTGAACTCTTCCATGCCTATGAACAGTGTAGCTCAACTTTGCGATCAATTAAGTGATCTTTATAAAGACTGCCTAGGCAAAGCCATAATTTTGAGGGTATGGAAGACAACGCGTAACTTTAGTTTCACTGAACATGGCCAGTCCCTCACACTACCTGAGATTAGGTGGCACAAGAACTCTTATCTTGGCAGGAAAATGGTGTGATTTTCCTTGTGGCAGCCACAGCTTCAGTTGCTGAATTCTCCGCAGCTGTCAGCTCATCTTCCATAGAGTTCTCAATGAGAATAAGGTGTTTGCCAAAAAATGTTGGGATGCTCCTTTTTTGTCTTACAGGGTCCTACCAAGCTGCAGAATCAGCTTTGCTTGTGTGAGCTGTGTGATCTTGCCATGGGTTTTTCCTTTACATATTCATTGTCAAGGAGGACCCTGCAGCCTCAGCCACCTTCACATCCTGTAGTCTCATGCCACTGGTGCCAGACAGGGAGCCAATGGCCGCTGACACACTGCCACTGCTGTTGCAGTTACCACAGTCCCAGTTGCAAGAGGTTCCCCCCTTCACCCTACCACCTTCCAGTGAGCCTCCATGGATCCTCCAGGCACCTTCACCATTGTGAGAAGATTTGCTTTCCCTGGGTATGGGTGTGCACCCTATGGCTAGGTTTCTGGCCAATGTTTCTGGGCATTACCAAGATGGGAGAGCTTGTCATCACCTGCAGTTTCAGCTCCTGCCTCCTCAGTGGCACCAGGCTTGCCTCCCCCCCTTCCCCCACTCCAGTCATGCCAATATACAATGACAGCGTCGAGGTGTTTGTTTTTTTCTTTTTTTACCCTTCTTCTTCTTCTCCCATCACACAGTACTGATACCACACCTGGGGTAGACTGCATCCCGATGTCGGCAGAAAATCACATTACAGCCTCGCCAACCCTTAGCTGGCTCAATGTCACACCACCTGCTGAAAATGCACGAAGCCCCACCACCATGCTGGCAAAAGAGGAGACTGCAACAAGGTCAGCCCACTCAACTATGAGCAGAATCGGCTTGAGCTTCACCAGTTTATAGCAGTATTTCTGTGATTGTAAATGTGTATGACAGCTAGGCTCTGATTAACAGACTCTCTCTTGGACTTGTTCTTCAAGTTAAGTTCTTGTGCCACCGACATTACGAGTGCTGCTAATCATTTCTGCTATGTCAGAGCAGCCACCTATTCCTCAGCACCCATCTCTGGTGAATCCAACATGCTGTTAGTCAGCAGTTGATCACTGGTATGAATATTAAACAACAGAGGAGCTAGAAAATTGTTCTATGATAACCCGTTCTGCACGATAAGCCACAGTCATTGGTGTTAGACATAATGGTTGATGTTCAGATTGTGTGCTATGCAAATCAGAGGGTGATCATAATGTCTACCCAATGCAACCCCCTACTGGCATAACATGTACTGGGCCCATATGATGATGACAAAAACAATCTGGCAATGTTTGTTCTCCCACAGAGTAACCTTTCCTTATACACAAAACTACTTTGTGCCAGAGGACTGAATGTAAATCATCTGCAAATTCAAGCACATAGTACATTTCATGCCAATCTGATGTTTGCTGACTGTAATGACCAGCAGTGTATTTTCCTTGTGAAAACTTCAATTACTTGACAAAATGTTATAAATAGGAATAATTTTTATAGTGCGGTAGGTAAGAATTGTAGAGGGTGAGCAAGAGATGAATACAGTAAGCAGATTCAGAAAGATGTGGGCTGCAGTAGTTATTCAGAAATGAATATGCCTGCGCAGGGTAGAATAACATGAAGTGCTGAGTGTCGCAAAAGCTTTACTCGTTCTGGTCTTTTTAATGTCATTTCTAATTGTTTTATTACAAAAGTTACTTTCAAATAATGACAAGAATTTATCCTGAAATACATTACAGTCAATATTGATATCTGGTTCCTTACAAATTTCAGGCCCACCTGCGACATTGAACTATTTCAATTATAGGGGGCTATTACAAATGATTCACTCTTCTTCAAAGCCCTATATTTTTCTAAGCATTTCATGTTCAAATATGATTGATGCACGGCTTTAACCATAAACCATCAAGTTTGCATTTTGCACTCTACAAATGTTCTACAAGTGCCCCTCTGGTCACATGACATACGTCCAAGTGGTAGTTGGGTTCATTCCATATCTTATGTAGCAACCTCCTATCAATGGTCATCACAATATCATTGATGCATTCTCTGAGCTGTTCCAATATTATTGGCAGTGAGAATACATAGACACAGTCTTTAATATACCCCCAAAGGAAAAATTCAGAAGGCATTAGGTCAAATGACCTGCGGGGTCCCCAATCCAGCGATGCGGAAGTTTATCATTTAGGTAGTAATGAACACCAACAATTCAATGAGGGTGTAACTCTTCTTGCAGGAAAATGAAATTCTCAGAATCAGCAGTCAGTTTTGGAAACAAACCATAACTGCAACACTTCACAGTAAGAGGTACCTATCACAGTCTTCTCACAGAAGAAAAAGAATCTTACAGAGCGTCACCTGTGAAAACGCACAGAAAATATTAACCTTAGGTGAATATCATCCATTTACCACAATTTCATGAGGATTTTCAGTGCCCCATACTCTCACATTGTGGTAATTAATCTTTCGAGATAAATGGAAGGTCACACATATTCCATCACACAAAAATTCTTTTCTTGCTTTGTCGCGATTTTGTAAAGGCACTGGACTCTTCATGCCAGTTGATGGGAACAGCATAAACTCAGCAAGTTTATGGTTCTATTAAAGCATCAATCATATTGGTAGATGTAACACATTGGCAAATATATAACTCTGAAAATGAATGTATCGTGTATAGTAGCCCTGTATTTTTGTTATTATCCTTAACAAAGTTAAATAATTTCAGGTGCTTTTGTCGTGAAATGGATAGTCAATCAAATGCATGACTATTTCAGTATAGAGCAGTAAAGTTACATACCATTTACTTGTTCTTGATTGGCTATAATTAGCGCAGTTTTGGCTGCTTCTCTGTACTGCTTCCTTGCCATATAAAGACGAAACAAATATTTTGGATCCTGGAAACAAGAAATAAACATGGGAGTACATGACTTTGAATCCAACATAAGTGTTATTTGACCAGCAGATCAAAAATGGTCTGGTTATTTGCTATATGTAATGATTCTATGATGAAAATCTGCAAAATTACCTTTGGAACGCCATCCGTATCCCCCAAGAGAAATTCTATGAGCTGATTGGCAATGTGTTCATCATTTGCGACACCCACAACATCAATTGCATAAGATATGGCTTCAGGATCTTCAGAATTGGTTTTAAGTACTTTCATTAAGTGTTTCAATGCCTGCAAATAATAAGACACACTTCATGCTTTAACAATGACAAAAGAAGATATCAACAATGTCTCTCATCAGTAAAAAGAAAAGAGCTATGTACAAAGATGCCTGACCTGTACAGACATGTAGTTTTCTCTTGTCTCTGAACCTGTGGGCAACTTTAAATGAACTTGACTTTTATGCACTTCCTGTTTGCAATAATAGTTTATAGTGCTAAGTAAAAAAGAATACAAACTTCATTTTATCAATGACATACCTGCAACAATTTGATTTAAAACAGTCTCTCATCTTATGCCCTATACAACTGAGTATTGACACACACACACACACACACACACACACACACACACACACACGCACACACTTGTGTAGTTACATTGCGCCACCTGAACATCAATGCCAGGACTGCAATTTGGCAGGTAGACAGAGCTGAAGAGTTGCGATGAGTGGAGCGGGTAGAGGGAGAAGGAGGTGGGAAGTGGGAGGAGGGGTTGGGTAGGGGTAGGTGACAGTTCGGAGGGTGGCTGCCAAAGTTCGGATAGTAAAGTGACACACAGGCACCAGGACTGGTGAATATGTGAGGCACGTGGTGACAATGACATGGAGGTCTGTATTGAGAGGGCCTGACAGGATAAAGGAAGGGAAGACTGTTAGGCAGAGCGTGTGGGTGCAATGAGTTTATAGAGACTGATATGAGGAGGGTTCTCAGAGCAAAGGATAACTTCCATCTGTATAGTTCAGAAAAACTGGTGCAAGGGGGCAGAGGGTTAGGATCTAGATGGTATGGGCTGTGAAGCAGCCACTGAACTCGAGTAGAATCACCAACCAGTTGTCCACCAGAATAAATGATCACTGCCAAACTGTGGCCAAGAGTACACTTGACCAACCAGCGGCAGAATATGCTGCTGAGGACAAAATGCTCAATATCAATAATTGCTTCACAACCCATGGAATCATTCCCACTGCACCAGCTTCACTTAACTAAGCAGATGGGAGTTACTCTTGCAACACTTCATTGTGTGTGTGTGTGTGTGTGTGTGTGTGTGTGTGTGTGTGTGTGTGTGTACTTCAGCTCCTTAAAAGATTCATCTGAAAGCTAGCAACTACTATTCAGTGAGTGGTCTCCTTTACTCCTAAATTATTTACATTCTGCCAGAACTTTCCTTACAATATTAACATTTAAGCCTATGAATGCAACTGAGAAGTTAACACCCCACACAAACTGGGTTGAAAATGCAGAGGAGATTTACAGTATATCCTATTATATGAGAACAGTAGTCAACTCAAGCATGATGTTAATGATGGGGACAAAGATCAATGCACATGAGGTACAACAACAAAAGGAGTGTCAGGAGGCTTTGTTTGGCAGTAGTCACAGAAGGTGATATTACACCTTGTACTAACACAGTCAGCTAGAAACTGTTATTTAACAATACAAATGCACAACTCTACTACATGCAATACATTACGTATGTCTAGGGAAGACTTCTTGTTTGAGTAAAACAATAAAACAGACTTGTGCTGAAGACTAACAATAAACAATTATAACAACTAGAGAATGTTCACATCTAGGTCTCTTACAGAGATATGAGCCAAGCAGGGGTTGCATAGGGATCGACGACGATATTATGTAAGTTTGGTGGGCAGCAGAATACCACAGTGGGAGGGGTGGGGAAGTCAAACTCTGGAAGAGAACGTGATTCAGTTGCCCCAGTCTTGATGGTACTGAGTCACGAGTGGAATGCTCCTCTGTGGCCTGATGTTGGGACTTTGGAAGGTGCTGTATGACTAAAGAGTTAAGGCATGGGACATCTGTTTTTTTTTTTCTTCTTCATAATGCTGGGTGCGTAATTACGGTCGGCGAAGCTAGTTATACTCCCTCACAAAATATCAATGGTCTCACTGAGGCCTTTATAGACTATAATTACCCTCCCAACATTGTACAAAAACAGATCTCCCATGCTTTATCCTTTCATTCACCAAGTACCTTCCAAAGTCCCACCATCCGGCCAGAGAGGAGCATTCCCCTCAACTGTCAGTACCACCCAGGACTGGAGCAACTCGCATCACATTCTCCACCAGGGTTTTGACCACCTTGTGTTGTGCCCTGCAATGAGGAATGTTCTACCCAGTATCCTTCCCAACCCTCCCACAGTGGTATTCTGCTGCCAACCAAATTTACACAGTATCCTGTCCATCCCTATTCAATGACTGCTCCGAATTCCTTGCCCTCTTGACTTGCATCCCTGTAATAGACCTAGATGTAAAACCCGTCCCACTGTAGTGGGACTATAAATTTCGCCACGCTACACTCGTTCCCTCAGATATAAATTATACCGTTGCAGCTGTATGAGCGCTCGACGGCAGAGAAAATATTTATAAGAAAATGAAGGTACAAAAATTGTAACTCTCTTTGTTTTCTACTCGCTCTTGTCTCTTGAGAGCGGAAGCTTAACTTCACTTATTCGCTAGTCTTGGTATGATTCAGATGTAAAAACTTATTTGTTAGTCTTGGTCTGATTAAGACATAAAAACTTATTGATGTGCAGACATATTGTATTGTGTAAGCTTGTATGAAATTCGGAGGTTGGAAGCAGCCATAAAATACATTGATTTCAATATCAAGATGGTTTTAATTCGTAGACATTAGTAATTCCTGGACGATGAAATTTACTACAAGATTTTGGAGCAGCTATGACTTTTTCATGCAGAAATGAAGCAGGAGATTGTTGGAGAACAAGACCTGGATGCCGCATGAGAGAAGACATATTAACTTGGTAATGAATGAACTCTTATCTATGCCATTTCCCCCTGTTAATCACATATTGTTATTCTCTGTTCTCTTTCAAATAATTTTTGTAGTAGAAATTGGTTTGCCTTTTGCTCAGAAACGCCACAAGGACCACCCCAACAATAGCTTTTCCGAATCACGAAGTCCGATAGCTTTTCTGTAATACGAAGTCCGATTTGCATTTCATTCTTTCCCTTTTTCATAGTTATTAACGATTTTAAAACCTCCTTTTTATTCACCATTTCTTCCCACATTTTCAACCTTTTCTTTTCTTCCCTTTTTCTTTTTTATCAACCACTACAATTGGCAACCGTCGGTGTTGAGTAGCGATGGACAGGATACTGTGTAAATTTGGTTGGCAACAGAATACCACTGTGGGAGGGTTGGGAAGGATACTGGGTAGAACATTGCTCTTTTCAGGGCACAACACAAGGTGGACAAAACCCTGGTGGAGAATGTGATGTTAGTTTCTCCAGTCCTGGATGGTACTGAGACTTGGGGGAATGCTCCTTTGTGGCCAAATGGTGGGACTTTGGAAGGTACTTGGTGAATGGAGGGATAAAGCTTGGGAGATCTGTTTTTGTACAATGTTGGGAGGGTAATTACAGTCTGTAAAGGCCTCAGTGAGGCCATTGATATTTTGTGAGGGAGTCTTGGCCTCACTGAGGCCTTCACAGACTGTAATTACCTTCCCAACATAGTACAAAAACAGATTCCCAAGCTTTATCCCTCCATTCACCAAGTACCTTCCAAAGTCCCACCATTCGGCCACAGAGGAGCATTCCCCTCAAGTTTCGGTACCACCCAGGACTGGAGCAACTCACATCACATTCTCCACCAGGGTTTTGTCCACCTTGTGTTGTGCCCTGAAAAGAGGAATGTTCTACCCAGTATCCTTCCCAACCCTCCCACAGTGGTATTCTGCTGCCAAACAAATTTACACAGTATCCTGTCCATCCCTATTCAACGCCTGCTCCAAATCCCTCGCCCTCTTGAATTATATCCCTGTAATAGACCTAGATGTAAAACCTGTCCTACGCATCCTCCCGCTGCCACCTACTCCAGTCCAGTCACAAACATCACCTATCCCACCAAACAGAGGGCTACCTGCGAAACTAGTCGTGTGATCTACGAACTAAGATGCAACCACTGTGCTGTGTTATACATGGGCGTGACAACCAACAAGCACACTGCCCGACATGACGTTCTTCATTTCAATGACTGCTTCACAGCCTGTGCCATCTGGATCCTACCTGCCAACACCAACTTTTCTGAACTGCACGGCTGAAAGCTCTCCCTGCAATATATCATATATTCCTGTAATCCTCCTGGCTTTAACCTTTGTTAGTCATTATCCTTTACCCACCTATCCCCTTCCCTGTTCCCATTCCAACACTTCACAGCTACATCAAGGCATCCACAGTCTTTTTACTTCTCTCCTTTTCTGCTCCTCCCCTCACCCCTGCCCTCCGTTTAACCTCCCAAATGCACCTAGCTGCCCTACCCTCTCTCCACCTTATCCTTGTATGCCCCCACAAACAGCACTTTACTGTCCCCACTATTACCCTACTATCCATCCCCCTCGCCACTCAGCCTCCTCCTTACCCCCACTGCTAAGATTGCTTCTCCCGTCAAGCATGCGCAGTGCCTTGCAGTGTGGTCTTGGCAGCCAGAGACAATGGTCATGTGTGAGATGAGTTTCATTTGCGTGGTGTGTGTGTGTGTGTGTGTGTGTGTGTGTGTGTGTGTTTGCAAATTCAGAAGAAGGCCTTTTGGCTGAAAGCTCAGTTGTTTCACAGTCTTTTTGTTGTGCCTGTCTGCGACTCAACATTTCCTCTGTATGGTGAGTAGCAACCTTTTCTCTTCATAAGACTGTCATTATTCCATCCTGGATTTTCCACCATTTGATTTAACATAAGAGGATAGTTTGATCTGGTGTGTCACCCACTGAATGTGGTAGACTACTGCCTCCAGAACTTTTCATTTGACACCGCTGGGACTGGAGACATCTCAACATTTCAGTTTGGTCTTAAAATCAGTGGTCACTAACTGAAGACCAACCTGCATGTTTCCTGCAAAAGGGTACTATAAACTAGACATTTCTTCAATTACTTTTACACAAGAACTTTCCATATACTGATTGTTCCTCTGACATAAATACATGTAATTAAACTATAAATTCAATTAAATGAACATGTCACTAAAAACCAAATGACATGAGGGCAACAATGTATATGTTCAGACTTAGGCAAGTTCACTATAAAGTGCACAGATTGAAGTTTTTTATGCCGATAACAGAGAATGAAGAAAGAAAACCAAGTATTCTACATTAACTGAGAAAATAATTCTGTCACTAAAGGCAGATACATCCTGTTTCCAGATAATCTACAAATTTGTGGATTCCAAAAGACACTTGTGTTCAGCTTTAATCACAATACACAAAATTTACATATATTTGAAGACCGCAATAAAATAAAAATATATCAGGTTACCTTCCATTCAGAAACTGGGTGCACACAATGACTGTTATGTGGCTTATAAATTATAGAGTGTAGCAGTCAGTCTTCCTTTTTTAGATTTTATAACGCAAATCCAGATTTTGGTTAGTGGCTAGCCATTCTCAATACTAAAAATACAAGAAGTACATAATCTTTATTTGTATATTACATACCACTATTTTCTATTCTTGATGCATGTAAGTCCCTATTGTTAGGGCGTCAGTCACATTTCTTTGAATACTACTGTATAAAGAAGGTAGGCTGTGTGGAGAACACATCGGTTGGTTGTATGGGACCCTCTATATTAACTATATATATATATATATAAACCTTCAAATTTGCATGGGACTTACATAAAATAAACATAAGTAAAAATATGTACATTGCTGTCTGAAATACTTCATCATTGCCAGTAAAAATAGAAATATATATAAGATATTTCCAGGTTCACTCCTTGTGAGTCAGTTGTTTTATTCTTTAAACACCTAAGTAATGTCAGATAGGTTAAACATTTTTTTTAAATTTTTATTTATAAGACACAAGAAGTTACATGCTATATGCAACTATTAGAGTTGATCTGATTTAAATGTTTTTATCTTTGTATTATTTTTTCTCTTTATATAAACATCATGACAGGTATGTTGTTCCTCTTATTTACTTAATAGCTCATAGATGGCACCAAATGTCAGCCAGATGGATGGTTGGTGTAACTTGGCATTCCGTTACAGATGTAGAGGATACTAGTCTCTTTGTCACTTTAAACCAATTTTACTTATAAATACAATAAAACAAATACACTGAATTGCTGTTATTAACAATGTACATGCATCTGAGCTAATGTACCATGGAGAAAGTTCTTGAGGTCAATGTTATAACGATCATACTCGTACAGTATTATGCTAATGGCTCCTACATATTGGCAAGATGGCAGGAGCTACCTCATTCCCCCTGGGTCAAACCTTACACTGTTTCCTAGCAACAAGTTTTCCAACAATTCCCAGAACAGTGCATTTTTCATAATGACCTGATCATTAATTGGGTTGCTGTCGGCATTCTTGTGATGGCAGAAGATCTCCAGCTCTTCTAGGAGGTCGAGGAACCTGTCCTCCTCGCATTTATGCAGCAACCTCACATTAGATGACAAAGTCGGCACCTTATATTTCATTGTAAGTAAATGGGCAGCCATACTAGATTTCTCCGTGGTGTCTTCCCTTCCCAACGCGACGTGTTCCCCAAACCTAATTTCCAGCCTCCTTCCCGCTTGGTCAACATAACAGGCCTTACAGTCTGGGCAATCAATTTTATAAACTCCAGAATCATGAAATATGTTCTTTGCATCTACAGAGTGTTGCAGAATACAGTCTAAGTTATTTTTTGTTCCAAAAGACACTATCACATTGTACTTTCTAAAGATAGTTGCAATCCTTGTACTCATTTTTCCATATTAATGTAAACTGACAAACTTAGTATTTTCTTTAGGAACCATATTATTGTAAAGCAACATTCAATTTTATAGCTATGTTCTTATATATAGTACCTAAAAAGTCATGTGAATAGTTATTCACTTTTGCAATGTGCCTTATTGTTGCCATTTCATCATCATATTCGTCTTTCGACAGTGGAATTTTGAACAACCAATTGATAGCAAAATTGAAAAATGCCTTCTTATGTTGAACTGAGTGGTTTGAAGTAAAATCCACAATGCCATCAGTACAAGTCTCTTTGCAAAAGATACCAAATGTATGCCTGCAATTTTCATTCTGAATTGATAGATCTAGAAAAGTAATAGATTTATTTGTTTCAGTCTCACAATAGAAAGGACTACTCCTACCATCCACCACTGGGCGTATCGGATAGCCTTCTTTGTCTAACTTCATTTGTGCCCTAAGTGTGGGTGCCAGGAGGTTCATACTAAGAAAATCAATAAGGATGTATTAAGAAAATTAAATAAATAGATGAGGTTGTAACGTCCAAGGCTCAGAAGAAATTGCTAGATCAGTTAAAAACTTGCAGTGAGATAATATCACCAAGGGAGATACAGAGGCTAAAGGTGATGAACCCCCTGGCACCCACACTTAGGGCACAAATGAAGGTACACAAAGAAGGCTATCCGATATGCCCAGTGGAGGATGGTAGGAGTAGTCCTTTCTATAAGGTAGCTGGAAAATGCCTATGGTTTCTTAAAACTCATTATAAATTCTATAAACAATTTTCCATTAAAAATAGTTTCAAACTTGTCAATAAAATCAAAAATACACCAATAACTGATGAAATGAAATTTTTTTCTCTAGATATCATCAACTTATACACAAACATACCTATTGATAAAACTGTGCACGTCATTCTGCATAATTTAATGGAATAAACCAAGCTTTCTATGAGGGAAGTAGATGAATTCACTGGGCTACTTATCATAATTTTGAAATTTAACTACTTTAATTTTAATGGGGACACTTATTCCCAACAAGACCGTCTCAGTATGGGAAACTCAATATCTGGAACGCTTGCGGACATCTTCATTAATTATCTAGAAAACAGATTCTTTTCTGAAAATCTGTCGTTGGCAGACATAATTGTATACTACTTTAGGTACGTAGATGACACACTACTGTGAATACAGGGTAACTATGATGTCATCAACACTATAGTAGCCAAACTTAATAACTTGCATCAAACAATTAAATTTACTCATGAGACTGAAACAAATAAATCTATTACTTTTCTAGATCTATCAATTCGGAATGAAAATTTCAGGCACACATTTGGTATCTTTTACAAAGAGACTTGTACTGATGACATTGCGGATTTTACTTCAAACCACCCCGTTCAACATAAGAAGGTGTTTTTCAATTTTGCTATCTATCGGTTGTTCAAAATTCCACTGTCGAAAGACGAGCATGATGATGAAATGACAACAATAAGGCACATTGCAAAAGTGGATAACTATCCACATGACTTTGTAGGTACTATATATAAGAACATAGGTAATAAAATAGGATGACACTTTACAATAATATGGTTGCTAAAGAAAATACTAAGTCTGTTAATTTACATTAATATGGAAAAATGAGTAATAGGATTGCAACTATCTTTAGAAAGTACAATGTGATAGTGTCTTTTGGAACAAAAAATAACTTAGACTGTATTCTGCAACACTCTGTAGATGCAAAGAACATATTTCATGATTCTGGAGTTTATAAAATTGATTGCCCAGACTGCAAGGCCTGTTATGTTGACCAAGCAGGAAGGAGGCTGGAAATTAGGTTTGGGGAACACGTCGCGTTGGGAAGGAAAGACACCACGGAGAAGTCGAGTATGGCTGCCCATTTACTTACAACGAAACATAAGGTGCCGACTTTGGCATCTAATGTGAGGTTGCTGCATAAATGCGAGGAGGACAGGTTCCTCGACTTCCTAGAAGAGCTGGAGATCTTCTGCCATCACAAGAATGCCGACAGCAACCCGATTAATGATCAGGTCATTATGAAAAATGCACTGTTCTGGGAATTGTTGCAAAACTTGTTGCTAGGAAACAGTGTAAGGTTTGACCCAGGGGGAATGAGGTAGCTCCTGCCATCTTGCCAATATGTAGGAGCCATTAGCATAATACTGTACGAGTATGATCGTTATAACATTGACCCCAAGAACTTTCTCCATGGTACATTAGCTCACATGCATGTACATTGTTAATAACAGCAATTCAGTGTATTTGTTTTATTGTATTCATAAGTAAAATTGGTTTAAAGTGACAAAGAGACTAGTACCCTCTACATCTGTAACGGAATGCCAAGTTACACCAACCATCCATCTGGCTGACATTTGGCTCCAACTATGAACTATTAAGTAAATAAGAGGAACAACATACCTGTCATGATGTTTATATAAAGAGAAAAAACAATACAAAGATAAAAACATTTAAATCAGATCAACTCTAATAGTTGCATATAGCATGTGCCTTCTTGTGTCTTATAAATAAAAATTTTAAAAAAGGGTTGTGCCCATCTGACATTACTTAGGCATTTAAAGAATAAAACAACTGACTCACAAGGAGTGAACCTGGAAATATCTTATACATATTTCTATATTTACTGGCAAACATAAAATAAGTCGGACAGCAATGTAAAGAATTTTACTTATGTTTTATTTTATGCAAGTTCCATGCAAATTTGAAGTTTTTTTCCTTCTCTTAAATATTATACACATAGTTCATATAAAGCGCGCCATACAACCAACCGATGTGTTCTCTACACAGCCTACCTTCTTCATACTGTAGTACTCAAAGAAATGTGACTGAAGCCCGAACAACAGGAACTTACATGCATCGAGAATAGAAAATTGTGGTATGTAGTATACAAGCTGTTAAGTTATGCCATCAGTTGTAACTTTTTATTATGTCACCTGACTATGTACTTCTTGTATTTTTAACATTGAGAAAGGATAGCCACTAGCCGAAATCTGGATTTGCATAATAAAATCTAAAAAAGGATGACGAGTGCTGCACTCTTATAATTTATAATATTTATAAAATATTATAAAATTATACCTTATACTTCTCCACATAAGCACCATTCAAATTTAAGTATTTTTAATATCTCTTACAAAGTTAACAAACACCCTCTGCTGAAAATTCTGTCACATGAGACTGCAGCCAACGTGTGACTGCACCTCAAATATTCTTGTTCTGCATTGTAGCAAAAAAAGAAGAAGAAGAACAGAGGAGCAGTCATCTGTTGAGTATTATGGTTATGAGAAAGGTATTTTGGAACCCAATGAGCACAGAACTTGTGGTAACCTAATTGTTCATCCCTGATCTCTTGCTAAACACTCTCTATGTAATCTCTTTGTATTGCTACTGACACATCATGAGATTCCAGTTTTATGATTCTTCTTCTTATTCTCCTCTTTTTTGTTAATTGTCTGTACCAGTCTGTTGCTGAATACACTGACTTCTGTAATCACCATAAACACTTGCCCTTCCACTCTTAGACAATGGCACCATTGATGGACAACACCTTCACCACCACATTGAATCTATGTACAGTACAAATCTCATCATAAATGTCAATAAGAATTTTATTACAGAACAGATTTTGCACTTGGTGGTGTTTCAAATGCTATGTTCATTCTACAGTGTAAGTCACTGTAGTGACTGTTCCATCATCCCCACAACTTTCTACACTATGTGAAAACAGAGATTAATTTCTGAATTTCTCTCAGAGAAATACAAGCTAAGAATTCTGTAGGGTATTTTGTTCTGTCGTTGCAATTACAAAAATGCGCACCAGACATGTTTTGGTTTATTGAAGTAAAGCATCACCAGTGGTCTGTAATTAAATTATTTACATTTTGATTTGCTTTATTTTACTGAAGTGAAACACATCTGGTGAATAAAGAAATAAAAAAAAAATCACACATTTTTGTAGTTGCAACAACAGAACAAAACACCCTCAAGAATTATAAAGCAACTACGTACACTATGGCCACACAAATAAAGAATAGAACCTAAAAAAATCCCAGTCAAACAACCACATCCAGGAATTAAGCAAAAGTAAAAACAATTGTATTAGATAGTTGCATTCTTCATTACACAAGTGTTAGCAACACATTTTAATGCAGCTGAATTGTGAAGCTAATTATTTTCTATTTTGTGGTGAAAAGAATACTTCAAAATTTTAATTTCATGTACAAAATTTTGCTTTCCTGTGTCAGTGAATTTGAAGTTGAAAGTAACTGACCTTATTATAATCCCCAGCATGAAAATAATATTTTCCAGCCAAAAGGCTATTTTTTTCTGTTTCAAAATGGAGAGCAAGGCTTCTAAAATCATCTGGTCTTGGATCAATTTCTACTGAGTTTGACAATATTTCCCCATATAATTCCATCTGCCCATGCTGCCTTGCAAGCTGAAAGGCTTCATCGTAGCACTGCGACATTACCAGAAAGCGAATTGCAGACTGATAGTCATTAAGTCTTTGAAAAAACCTGAAACAAATTAAACACGTTAATTAAAACTAATTTTACTACTGATAGGAAGGCTACCTCCCCATCTAAAGAATACAATGTGGAAAAGATAATGTTGCTGGATCTACTGGAATTTAAAAAAAGGTTACCATTAATTCTGTTCAATGTTTTTAATTATTGTTTACAATATAAGAGAACTGGAGAGTTGCACTTTAACTTCTCTTAAATTCCATGTGCCCCACCTTTCCTCTCCTGCCCCAGTAGGTTTTTACATACATTTATTTGTAATATGGTGTAATTTTTTCTGTATTACCTACAATAATTCCTTACTAAATGTTTTATTCATTTACATGGTGTATAAATTTTTCTGTATTTCATAAAAGATTTCTTTACTAAATCCTTTATTCTTTTGCAATTTAAGAGTGCTGATGAAAAAGAGGGTAAAAAACCTTAATACTAGTTCTTTGTAGATGTTGTAGATATAGTAATGTCACAATTTCTCACATCAAAAAGCCTTCACAGCTTCACTATTTTAATGCATCCTTAGGACATTCGTACGTCATCCTCATGCATAAATATTGTGATATCACACGTGGAATTACACATTGCAGACTATGTCCAAATGCCAATAAGAGACAGACAGGGACAACAGATTTTTTATTTTTATTTTCAGATCAATGTGAACTTATCACAATGCAAGATTGATTCAAAATCACAAATACGACCAAGCAGATTCTAAATTACAAATATGACCAAGCAGGTACCACATTGGATTACATGATTATTGGGGCAAAGTGTCTAATAGGTGGCTTTGTACTTGAACTTGCTGCTGCAAAGTCTTGTAAAAGTGATCCAAGGATGAATAATAAAACAACAACAACTACTACTACTACTACTACTACTACTACTACTACTGTCGCCGCCACCGCCACCACCACCACCACCACCACCACCACCACCAATTAAATAATATTATCATATGCCACCAATTACAGATTTATCAAAAAATGGGAGTTTTGTCTCAGTTTGCTATAATAAATGGCACACTGGTGGTTAAGCACAAAGTAATGACTGGAAACATAAACTTCTCCAGATGTGTTTTACTCAACAGTGGCTGTGCCCATTTTCACTGATTTTATACAAGTGAAAACTTTATCAGAAGTAAACTAGGAATGCATGGAATGAAACAAGTTTTTAAGCTGACCAATCCATGAAGTGTACACAAACACTGCAACGGGAAGATTACTGCCTACAAAGGACAAACAATTGTTATGTAGTCTATGCAAATGCCAGTTCTCCAAACTTTCTCAACAGTGTTTTGCAGAAAGAACATCTTCCTCCACGGATTCTCATTTGAGTATTCATTTACATGGTGTATAATTTCTGTAACACTCATGTGCTGACTGTATTGCCTAGTAACAAATGCCTCTGAACTGCTTTGATGGTTTCTTTTACTCTAACCTGGAAGGGAGTCCAAATATTCATGCTCTACTCAAGAATGTGGCCTACTTTACAGATGAGCTGCACTTCCCTATAATTTACTCGGTGAACCAAAGTTGACCATTTGCCTTCCCTTCAGCCGACGTTCTATCTCGTGTTGCTTTGCAATGTTATGCTAGATATTTAATCAACGTGACTGTGTCGAGCAGCACAGTACCAACAATGTATCTGAACATTACAGGATTTTTCCCCCTGTTCACTTTCATTAACTTACATTTTCCCACATTTCAAGCAAGCAGCTAATGACCCTACTGACTCATTTCCTGTAGCTTCTGTCTCTCAAGCTGTGTTGTTTCCAATCTTTTATTCCCTTCAGTAACTACATGCCTTTCACTTAGTTTTTATTTTATCCTGTCTCAATAGGATTCTCTCTCTCTCTCTCTCTCTCTCTGTAAAATAACTGCTTAAAAGATGTAAAAAGTTTCTGGTTCAGAGGTTCTCATTGCAGCAAATGTACATGCACCTCTTCAGTCTGACAGGGATTAAAAAGTCAAATGGAAAACATCGTACTCTTTCCATCTCACAGTACAATTTTTGAGGCGTAATGCACATCTGTGCTGATATAATCACATACTGATTTTCACACTAGGATTTACCAACTAAAAATGTCAAATGTCCATGCCTAATCAGATTTGCTATTAAATATTTTACAAACTACTCATAACATATTATTATTATTATCTTTAAGTTTATATATGGGCTGCCATTACATGTTGATCTCTTCCACACTGTTTTTTGGCTCATAGCCGGCTGACAAACATAAGCACATATTTTTGTGTGATGTTGCATGCAAATGCCCAATGTATGAATATTGGCTAATCCTCAATGGCTGTTATCGATAGGATAAAACAGTTTAGCCTAAGTCAAATCGGTTTATCCTAGTTATAATTTACATACTTTAGGATCCCCCCCATGAACCATGGACCTTGCTGTTGGTGGGGAGGCTTGCGTGCCTCAGCGATACAGATAGCCGTACCGTAGGTGCAACCACAACAGAGGGGTATCTGTTGAGAGGCCAGACAAACGTGTGGTTCCTGAAGAGGGGCAGCAGCCTTTTCAGTAGTTGCAAGGGCAACAGTCTGGATGATTGACTGATCTGGCCTTGTAACAATAACCAAAACGGCCTTGCTGTGCTGGTACTGCGAACGGCTGAAAGCAAGGGGAAACTACAGCCGTAATTTTTCCTGAGGGCATGCAGCTTTACTGTATGATTACATGATGATGGCTTCCTCTTGGGTAAAATATTCCGGAGGTAAAATAGTCCCCCATTCGGATCTCCGGGCGGGGACTACTCAAGAGGATGTCGTTATCAGGAGAAAGAAAACTGGCGTTCTACGGATCGGAGCGTGGAATGTCAGATCCCTTAATCGGGCAGGTAGGTTAGAAAATTTAAAAAGGGAAATGGATAGGTTGAAGTTAGATATAGTGGGAATTAGTGAAGTTCGGTGGCAGGAGGAACAAGACTTCTGGTCAGGTGACTACAGGGTTATAAACACAAAATCAAATAGGGGTAATGCAGGAGTAGGTTTAATAATGAATAGGAAAATAGGAATGCGGGTAAGCTACTACAAACAGCATAGTGAACGCATTATTGTGGCCATGATAGATACGAAGCCCACGCCTACTACAGTAGTACAAGTTTATATGCCAACTAGCTCTGCAGATGACGAAGAAATTGAAGAAATGTATGATGAAATAAAAGAAATTATTCAGATTGTGAAGGGAGACGAAAATTTAATAGTCATGGGTGACTGGAATTCGAGTGTAGGAAAAGGGAGAGAAGGAAACATAGTAGGTGAATATGGATTGGGGGACAGAAATGAAAGAGGAAGCCGCCTGGTCGAATTTTGCACAGAGCACAACATAATCATAACTAACACTTGGTTTAAGAATCATGAAAGAAGGTTGTATACATGGAAGAACCCTGGAGATACTAAAAGGTATCAGATAGATTATATAATGGTAAGACAGAGATTTAGGAACCAGGTTTTAAATTGTAAGACATTTCCAGGGGCAGATGTGGACTCTGACCACAATCTATTGGTTATGACCTGTAGATTAAAACTGAAGAAACTGCAAAAAGGTGGGAATTTAAGGAGATGGGACCTGGATAAACTAAAAGAACCAGAGGTTGTACAGAGATTCAGTGAGAGCATAAGGGAGCAATTGACAGGAATGGGGGAAATAAATACAGTAGAAGAAGAATGGGTAGCTTTGAGGGATGAAGTAGTGAAGGCAGCAGAGGATCAAGTAGGTAAAAAGACGAGGGCTAGTAGAAATCCTTGGGTAACAGAAGAAATATTGAATTTAATTGATGAAAGGAGAATATATAAAAATGCAGTAAGTGAAACAGGCAAAAAGGAATACAAACGTCTCAAAAATGAGATCGACAGGAAGTGCAAAATGGCTAAGCAGGGATGGCTAGAGGACAAATGTAAGGATGTAGAGGCCTATCTCACTAGGGGTAAGATAGATACTGCCTACAGGAAAATTAAAGAGACCTTTGGAGATAAGAGAACGACTTGTATGAATATCAAGAGCTCAGATGGAAACCCAGTTCTAAGCAAAGAAGGGAAAGCAGAAAGGTGGAAGGAGTATATAGAGGGTCTATACAAGGGCGATGTACTTGAGGACAATATTATGGAAATGGAAGAGGATGTAGATGAAGATGAAATGGGAGATATGATACTGCGTGAAGAGTTTGACAGAGCACTGAAAGACCTGAGTCGAAACAAAGCCCCCGGAGTAGACAATATTCCATTGGAACTACTGACGGCCGTGGGAGAGCCAGTCCTGACAAAACTCTACCATCTGGTGAGCAAGATGTATGAAACAGGCGAAATACCCTCAGACTTCAAGAAGAATATAGTAATTCCAATCCCAAAGAAAGCAGGTGTTGACAGATGTGAAAATTACCGAACTATCAGCTTAATAAGTCACAGCTGCAAAATACTAACACGAATTCTTTACAGACGAATGGAAAAACTAGTAGAAGCCAACCTCGGGGAAGATCAGTTTGGATTTCGTAGAAACACTGGTACACGTGAGGCAATACTGACCTTACGACTTATCTTAGAAGAAAGATTAAGGAAAGGCAAACCTACGTTTCTAGCATTTGTAGACTTAGAGAAAGCTTTTGACAATGTTGACTGGAATACTCTCTTTCAAATTCTAAAGGTGGCAGGGGTAAAATACAGGGAGCGAAAGGCTATTTACAATTTGTACAGAAACCAGATGGCAGTTATAAGAGTTGAGGGACATGAAAGGGAAGCAGTGGTTGGGAAGGAAGTAAGACAGGGTTGTAGCCTCTCCCCGATGTTGTTCAATCTGTATATTGAGCAAGCAGTAAAGGAAACAAAAGAAAAATTCGGAGTAGGTATTAAAATTCATGGAGAAGAAATAAAAACTTTGAGGTTCGCCGATGACATTGTAATTCTGTCAGAGACAGCAAAGGACTTGGAAGAGCAGTTGAATGGAATGGACAGTGTCTTGAAAGGAGGATATAAGATGAACATCAACAAAAGCAAAACAAGGATAGTGGAATGTAGTCTAATTAAGTCGGGTGATGCTGAGGGAATTAGATTAGGAAATGAGGCACTTAAAGTAGTAAAGGAGTTTTGCTATTTGGGGAGCAAAATAACTGATGATGGTCGAAGTAGAGAGGATATAAAATGTAGGCTGGCAATGGCAAGGAAAGCGTTTCTGAAGAAGAGAAATTTGTTAACATCCAGTATTGATTTAAGTGACAGGAAGTCATTTCTGAAAGTATTCGTATGGAGTGTAGCCATGTATGGAAGTGAAACATGGGCGATAAATAGTTTGGACAAGAAGAGAATAGAAGCTTTCGAAATGTGGTGCTACAGAAGAATGCTGAAGATTAGATGGGTAGATCACATAACTAATGAGGAAGTATTAAATAGGATTGGGGAGAAGAGAAGTTTGTGGCACAACTTGACCAGAAGAAGGGATCGTTTGGTAGGACATGTTCTGAGGCATCAAGGGATCACCAATTTAGTATTGGAGGGCAGCGTGGAGGGTAAAAATCGAAGAGGGAGACCAAGAGATGAATACACTAAGCAGATTCAGAAGGATGTAAGTTGCAGTAGGTACTGGGAGATGAAAAAGCTTGCACAGGATAGAGTAGCATGGAGAGCTGCATCAAACCAGTCTCAGGACTGAAGACCACAACAACAACAACACTTTAGGATAAACTGGTACATCCTAGTCTGAACTAATTTCACCTAGTTTGTATCTTCTATAAGCTTTTCAAAGTAAACCAAATAAAGGAATAGAAATAAAATAGTAAATATGATTCATTATAGTTATTTATTAACTAATCTTTTTTTTTTTGTAACGATGTTCTTTTTTCCAACTTTTCTGCATCTTCTACCTGTTTAACCAAATCTGCATATTCATCTACTGATAATACATTATAATGAGAAGACTTGTTGTTTTCACTCTGCAAAATTTCCTCCAGAAACTTTTCTCTCCATAGCTTTTGATTGACTTGTCTATTGAATTGAATTGAATTGAATTTTATTTGATCCTGTAAGATAACATCGTGTACAGTAAATGTACGTGTAATATAGGACATGTCAAAGTATTAAAATTCTTTATCAATTATTTTTCTACACCTTTAGCTTACATTTTTACATCACTGATAATAAGTAACAATATATACAAATTTAATGGCATAAATATTCTGCAACACTGTAAAACTCTTTTTCAATGAGATAGTCTTTAAGTTTCTTTGTAAATTCATTGTGAAGTACACTATCTTGCAGGGTTTTGGGCAGACTTCTTAGTAGTCTGATACCAGAGTACTGGGGTCCTTTTTCTAGCATTGCCAGTCGGTGGGGTATGCTCCGTACTTCATTCTTCTTTCTTGTATTGTGGGTGTGTACACTAGCATTTGTAATCCAGTCCTCACTACCTTTTGTGATGTACATTATTGTTTTGTATATATATAATGATGAAAAAGTTAAGATACCTAAATTCTTGAAACAGTTTCTGCATGTTTCAGAGGTCTTTCTTCTTAAAATAGTCCTAATTGCTTTTTTTTTGTAATGTGAACACTCGTTTTGTCTCTTGTTTGTTTGAGTTTCCCCACACCGTCACTCCATACTGTAAGTATGGTTCGAAAAGTCCATGATACACTGTACACAGAAGGTTCTTGTCTGAATACTGTGATAGCTGCATCATTAAGAATATAACAGAGCTCAGTTTCTTACAGACATTATTAATATGTTTTTTCCATTTCAGTTCATTATCCACAAGAATACCTAAGAATCTAGCAGATTCTACTTCTTCCAGCCTTGTTCCGTCAACCTCTAAATCCATGTCTACAGCCTTTTCCTTGTTTTTAAACACTGCATACATAGTCTTTTTTAGATTTATAACCAGTTCATTTTCCAACAGCCATTGAGCTGTGACATTTGCAGATATGTATGCTCTTCTCTCAAGCTGTTCCATATTTTGGTCACTATTTAGTATTGTCATGTCATCAGCATACAATATTTTCTTTTCTTCCTCCTCAACACCTATATCATTAACAAATACATTAAATAACAATGGCCCCATTACCGAACCCTGCGGCACTCCATATTTGATGGATTTGGTTTCTGATTGGTACGAGTTTCCTAATGATACATACTGCTTGCGGTTGCACAAGTATGATTTTATCCATTCACCTGGTTGCCCCCGAATGCCATAGTTGCTTAATTTTTGTATCAGCATTTCATGGTCAATGGTGTCAAATGCCTTTGAAAGATCCAAAAACATTGCAGAGACAACCTTTTTCTCATCTAAGGACTGTAAAATGTATTCTGTTAGACTGACAATTGCTGATTCTGTAGATTTACCCTTTCTGAAACCATGTTGTGAGGTCATGAGAATGTTATGTTTGTCCAAATAGTTAACTAATCTGGTATACATAAGCATTTCTAGGATTTTTGAGAAACCTGATATCAGTGAAACTGGTCTGTAGTTGTTGGGATCATCCTTACACCCTTTCTTGTACACTGGCACTACCTTCGTTATCTTCAGTTTTTCTGGAAAAATTGCATCTCTGAAAGAACAGTTTGCTATGTTCAGCAGTGGTGTTATTATCTCCTCACATACCAGCTTTATTCATGATTTGATATTTCATCATCACCAGCTGATTTCTTGGACTTCAGTTTCTGTATAGTTTTCCGCAATTCATCTTCCGTGACTGGTCTTAAGAACATAGTACTGCATGATCTTTTTGGTACCTTGATACCCTTCTGTTTTTGACTATTTCTTTCCAATTTTAGGTTTTCTACTACACTGATATAGTTATTATTCAGTATGTTTGCTATTTCCATACCATCTGTGACCACTGTGTTGTCTACTTTAATTGACCTAATACCTTCTTCTTTGTTTGACCCATCTTTTTCCTTTCTTTCAGCATTGATTGCATTCCAAGCTGCCTTTGCCTTGTTTTTTTGAGTTCGCTATAGTGGTGTCAATTGCTCTTGCTTTCGCTTCTCTTATTGTTTTTCTATACTTCTTTTTTAACATTTTATAGTTTTCAGCTTCGCCCATCCGTCTCACATCCTGAAGCTTCCTTCGCTGTTCTAGTATTTCACTCGTAATCCACTGTGTTTGATCTTGATGCCTTTCTTGTCTCTTTACTTTGGGAAATGCTACATTAAAATGGTACTTAATTGTTGAAATAAATGCATCACATTTTTCATTTACACTCTGGGCCTGTAGGACTTCATTCCAGGTTTCCTTACTTAACATTGTTCTAAAGATGTTGATATTTTGTTCACTGATGATCCTAATTTCTTTGGTTGTTTGTTTTGGTTCTGATACTGTGTCATTACTTCTGCAAAAGCTGATTAGTTGTCCATGATGATCAGATATTTCTGTCTGAACTACATGTGACTCATAGTTACACATATTAGTAATTATGTTGTCAATAACTGTCTCACTTTGTGAAGTCACTCTTGTTGGTGCAGTTATTGTCACTTTCATGTTATGCTGTATTAACACTTCTTCAAAATCCTGTCTTATTTTTGTGTCTTTTCCCATGTCAATGTTGAAGTCTCCACATATAATAAGATTTCTCTTCATATTCATTCTCAATAAGCTAGCAACTTTTTTTAGAAAGATGCTAATATTGCCACATGGTGACCTGTAAACACAAAACACTCTAAAATCCTCTGCCACTATACCAGTAACTTCAAAGTCTTTTTCTCTAGCTATGGGAAATGTAGCAGCTTCACTGTTTACATTCTTTGAAAGAGTACCTGTTTTAATATATATACAAACGCCACCACCCTTATATTTAGATCTGCAGAAGTAACTAGCTAGTTTGTAGTCCTTTACTGCCACATTATGTATTTTACTTTCAGTTAGTCCATGTTCACTTATGCATAATATGTCTGGTCTTACTTCACTCAGGAGTACTTCTGCTTCTAATTTTTTGTTACCAAAGTATTGAATATTTTGATGAAGTACTTTTATGTAATTTTTATTTTGTTGGTTTACATGTTGTGAGCTGTATTCTGGGGCAAATTCTTTAGTATCATCTTTTTTTGTATGGTGCTTATATTTCTCTTTTCCAGCTGGAGTGTATGATTTTTCATCCCCTTCAGGCCATATTAGTTTCCCTTGCATCTAATGATTTTGCAGGCATCTGCAAACATTCTGCTGAACGTTACAGACCCCAGTCTATTTAAATGCAAGCCATCCTTCGCTAGTGAGTTTTTACATAGGAATTTGTTTGGGTCTATAAAAATTGCCCCAAGACGATCACATTGTTCTTTAAGAGCACAGTTTATTTTGGCGATATATTTTTCACTCACCGACCTTCTGTTTATGATTCCGCTAAGTATCAGACGAGATCCTGCATACATATTTCTTGAAGTACAAATCATGTTTCTTGTTTCGCTTGCCATTTCTTCCTCACTGCTGCTCCTTAACGAATTCGTCCCAACATGTATAAACACCCCATTATAGTTATGTCTGGTTTCAGAATCTGGTTCTGTAGTATCTTGTCTTGCATTTACCATATTTTTAAAATGTTTACCGAGTTGATGCGTTCTAATACCAGGTCGTATGTCGATCTTGCAATTGGGGACAGCGATATTCTTCAGCAGCGAATCGCTACTACATGAAGGCTCATCCTTGATGAAATGCCTCACAATAATTATACCAGGATTATAGGAAAATCTTTTAAACGCAACCACCAACTTAACACATGCACTTGTTGATGCAAAATACTGTTCAAAACAAAGAACAGTGCGAGTGAAGAGCAGTTGAGAGGCGCAAGGGGTGAGCCAGAGATGATTCAGGCATTCCCCGTTCGTACAGACAGCGACATACATTCTGACTAGGCAAAATTAGTTCAGACTAGGACATACCAGTTGATCCTAAAGCATGTAAATTCTAATTAGGATAAACCAATTTGACCTAGGCTAAACTGTTTTATCCTACTGGTAACAGGATGAACAAGTTTGACCAAGGCGAAACTAGTTCATCCTAAAATCGGGTTTGGCCAGTAACATATATGAACATTACAATACCAGGTTACTGTGTGTGTGATTAAATTACGTTCATGTGCTTTCTTTCAGTTTCAGATGCAATTCTTAATTACTGTTACTGTCATATGAATATACTCATTTCAGGCAGATATTAGATACTGGTTACCTAACTCTTTGATTCACAAAAACATAAATCTCCAAATTAATTACTGAGTAAATCAATATCAGTTCTTGATGTAGAAGAGCGAAATATGACCATGAATACATCAACAATATATTAAGACTCAGCTATAAAAAATTATCGTTCTATGTATAATAATACTTATCAACTCACTATAAAGAAAACTGAGTGCACTGGACTATAGACTCCAGCCACGATCACTGCTCAGTGGTGATCAGCAATTATACTTTTCATACTGTTATTATTCCTTCCTGGATTTGGACTAAAATATTAATTGTTTATGAGTGCAATTTTAAGTTTCTGACTCACTTGGCCACCATCTTAGCGCCCTCTAAGCTCTTTGTTTTTCTTACAATGTCAACTGCATCCTCAGGATTATTCAGATAATCGAGGTTAACACGGATGACATTGTCAAAGTCTCGTGCTGCCTCATATGCAGCTACAGCCTCACGGTAGCTGCCGTCTGCTTCCTTCGCCTGAAGCAGGAGAGAAAGGGTTATATGAAATGCTATAAATATTTCTCATAAAATGTGCAGTTGAACAAAACTGCTGTCACAAAAAGAATATGCTAATATTGTGCTTCTTGATCACTAATGACATTATGGAATGCATACTCTGGGGCATAATCAAGCTGAAACTACAGAACTAAAGCATGTCCATAAAACAAAATGAAGATTACGAACAGCATTTAAAAATAAACAGGCATCCCAACAAGTGCTAAGACTGTGGAAGGTGGCAGAAGGTAGACAACTATATTAACTTTCAAAAGCATTGACAAGCTCTTCAGGAGCTGGAGAAAGACAGAGCTGCAGACAAGTAGTTTACAGTCCCTGTATAGGATCTGAAACTAAGCCTCTTTCTCTCTCTCTCTCTTTCTCTAGCTCACATTTAAGTCACTTATCCTCCTCCATGTTGCCTTCACTTGAATCTTTTCACATTAGAGATGTGAAACTACACGTGACCAACCATTTTTGAAAGAGAAATCAGTATGAAAATAAACATACGATTGAGAAAGTAGAGCAGCGTCTCCATTCTCAATGTTGAGGAGCAGGGAGAGGCTTGTGAGATTAAAGTACACAACAGCACAGTTGTTAGGAGTCTTGCAACAATATTTTGAGATGGAAGTGAATATCAAATCTAAAATGAAGGCTCTAAAAGATAAAATTGACAGTTGAAATCCGTTCCAATCTCTCAATCTTATGAACGTTCAATTAACCACAAACGAGGGTATTATGCTTCAAACTAGTGTTAAAAGTCATGATGAAAATAATCTGTTGTTACTATGCAAGTAAAATAATAATATTAACACACCATGGAAATATATTAAGGAAGGAAGGAAGGATTAGGATTCAACACACTGCCAGAAACAAATTATATATATACAGCTACATATATACTTCGAAATCCACCATATGGTGCATGGCAGGGGACACCCTGTACCACTACTGGACATTCACTTCCCTGTTCCATTCACAAATAGAGTGAGGGAAGAATGACTGTCTGTATGACCCCTATGAGCCCTAATCTTTCTAATCTTATCTTCAGGGTCTTCATGCAAAATGTCTGTTGGTGGCAGTAGAATCGTTCTGCAGTCAGCCCCAAATACCAGTTCTCTAAATTTGCTCTCATAAAACATGTAACTCTCTCCACATAGCTATTTAGGTAGGAGCACAGAGTCCAAAAACCACGTAGAGGTGAGCATGGAGGAAAACACAATGTGCCCAGCATGAGTAACTGAACAAACTAAGCACATGGTAAACAGAATATGGCAAAAAACAAGGGATATATCTGAGGCAGTTGGTGTCAATTTAAGAATTGATGGTCCAGTCTATTGCCACCAATACATACAGGGAGGAGGAAAACTGAGTCACAAAATTTTAGCCCTGGATAGCTGATGCCAGTAGGAACCAAAATTACTGAAGTTGTGTAGGTCGACAATGCACCATTGTTAAACTACGGAAACTTGGTGCCACATGCTCCGATTGGCTGTGGGATTGCCCTCTTGCCGTTCATCAGTTGACGGGCAGCGCTATGGTTGTCTGTTCACACATACAAACGTTCCTCGCCACATTGCCGCCCCAATGTGATACGCACATGTGCCGAACAGGTCTTGCTGTTTGTCTCCACCTAACGTCAGAGGCATTCACACATAAGCTTCGCTTCGGAGCACACTCATGTCACCTGCGACTTAGTCATACAGTAGGCATGGTGGCACAGTACTCATCTGAAGAACGATGAGATATGGTTTTTGTTTATGGACTAGCTGACAGTAATGTGCACAAAGCTCAACGGTTGTATGAGGAACGGTACTCAGCAAGACGCCTACCACACCCACAAACGTTTATAGGAATTGACCAGTAACTTGGCGAAACAAGCTCATTAGTGGGATATCATGGTGAAGCTCGAATACCTCAAGCACGAACGGATGTTGCATTTGAAGAGGCTGTTCTTGAGTGCATTGAGGAAGCACCTACAAGTACTTGAGCAGTTGGACATGATATGAGGGTCACTTATCAGTTAGTTTGGGAGGTTTTGAGGGACGACAGCCACCATCCATTTAGTTTCCACCCTGTTGTCCAAGACCTAAATCCTGTGGCGGACTATGAACATAGGTTAGGGTTTTGCTGGTGGTTTCTGCGACATATTGCACGAGATCCCAACTTCTCCACCATTGTGTTGTTAACCAATGAGTGCACCTTCGAGTGGGATGGCCTTTACAACAATTGAAACATTCATTATTGGGCAAGGGGGAAATCCTCACATCACATACACCCATGGACACCAGGAACTATTTTCGCTCAACATTTGGGCAGGCATTGTGGGTGATCATCTGATTGCACCAGTCCATCTACCTTCTCAACTTACTGGGGCAAATTACCTTCCCTTTTTGCAAGAAAATCTACCCAGCCTGTTGGAAGACGTTCCTCTGGACATACGGCTATGCATGTGGTTACAACATCATGGGGTGCCCGCACATAACAGTCGTGCTGTGTTTGGATATTTAAATGAACCCCTCAACAGCTGGGTGATTGGCAGAGGTGCTCATAGGACATGGCCCTCGCGATCACCAGACCCACGCCACCGGACTTTTTCTTGTTGGGAATCTTCAAGGTTCTCATTCACCCACCCGGATGCGAACCACCTAGAAACGAAGAGGAATTAATGGATCACATTCAACATGCCGCCAACCACATCAGGGCAATGCCAGGAATCTTTGAAAGAGTTCAGCAAAACACCATTCAACGTTACCAAGCTTGTGTCGCATCAGTGGGTCGCCAGTTCAAGCACCTGCTTTAAGTCCTAGCTACAAAAAAGGCCCTTTTAAGGGTGAGCACAATTTGTAAAAGGCTTTCTGTACAGGAACTAACAGCTGTTGATGGGTTTGTTTCTGGTAAGTCTGATCATGAAACTACAATGGATGTGTCGGGACCCCAATGGATTTGCCCTCAGAGTAGAAGGCTGGCGCAATACCACCGAGCATGCGGGCCACCTTGGATACATCATGAGCTACAGCAGACTAAAGCATTCGTGGTCATGTGTTGTCCAGAGTATTCAGCAACAGAGCAATCCCGCGGCCAATTGGAGCACGTAGTGCAAAGTTTCCGTAGTTTAAAAATTGTGCTTTGTCCACCAACAAAACATTAATAACTTTGGTTCCTACTGGCATCAGTTATCCAGGGTTAAAATTTTGTGACACAATTTTTCTCCACCCTGTATACACCTGAGTCAGTGGTGCTGCCCATACAATGTTTCGTGCACGCTAACCATGACAGCTTGTCACACTGCCCTGCTGCAAGACCTACACCCGCTCATCTGCTCCCATATCTGCCCCTCTCCCTGGTGGGGATACTAAATACCTACCCAATGAAAATGGCATTTTGTGCCAAAAATGGCCAGGAATGTGCCACAACCTCCTCTGCAAAATGAGAGAAGGTGTAAGGTTCTCTGGTTCTGGATCTGTCCCTGAAGTAGTGTCGATGTAGCTGATACTTCCAGAGTGGTAGAAGAATGTGGAGACTGATGTAATGGCTGTACTGCTTGCATCAGCTGGGGCAAGGTCTCATCAGTGGGTAAGTGAGGAAAGGGGAGGGGGGGGGGGGGGTGGTGCCTGTTCCAAGACCAGGGCTCTGTAACTGGAGGTGTTGGAGTGATAGTTGTTGTCACCTCATTCTGTAAGTGAAATCTGGATGGCAGAGGGTTTGGTGGAACCAGCAGTGGGTCGGTGGTTGCACTTGCAGCTGCAATTGGGAGCCTCCTATCAGCAAAGTGCCACAACTGACCATGTTGCCCAACGGAGACAGCGACATCATGGGGACAACAGGTAATGGACGTAACTGATTGGAATGATGGGCCATCTGCCCTTGATTGGCAAAGTACTGTCTTTGTAGCCCACTAACACAGCTGGTAGTCATTAAGGCTAATGGCCAAAATACCAGGCCCAAATGGCAGCCCCATGGGGAAACCATAGCAGGTCGCAATGGTACAGGGTGCAAGAAACTCTAAGGACCTCACAGTTGACACCCATGCAAACCTTCTGCCACACTGTAGCCACTAATTGGCATTGCCTGATACATGGCAAGAAATACTAGACACAGGACAAGGGCAAAATATGGACTACTTCATCTGGGTCTTGAACATTCAAGTCAAGTGCTCCATCTCAGAGCTAGAAGTAGATTAAACAGTGTGGTAGTCAGATGCTGGATATTGTTGCAAATGCAAAAATCTTCAAACTCACATGAGATAAATTGCTAACCATTATCAATTACATGGGCCTGAAGGGGAGTCATAATGGCACAAATGACAGACAACACACAAATAGTAGCTGTCAAGATTGTGAAGACAATATGGCAACATACGGGAAATTTGACTAACACATCAACTACCAACAACCATATGCTTGCTGAAAAGGAGCCTGCAAAGTCAATGTGCATCTGTCCCAAGGGTGCTCCAGGACTGTCCAAGTGGAAAACTGAATTGACAGAGCAGCCAGGTTTTGTGCACAGGCAACACAGGATCTTCACTATTGCAACTGATTGGTGGCAAATAGAGATGGTGCCTTGTCAAACTATTTATTTGTGTGGGCTGCTTGTGTTGCTAATGAAACTGCAAGCATGCTACCACCACAAGGGTTTGATGTCCAAAAAACTGTGTCAGCAACTGACAGAGTTCCTCAAAGTTACGTTTTTTGAGTTGATTGGAGGGCTTCATCTTTGCAACCACCATATAACCATGCACAGCTGGACAACAACAAGGTGGCCTTATCATTGAGATTGATGTTACACCTTACCTAGCAGTTCAGCATGAGCCAGCACAGTAGTTCGTCCACCCTTCTATGGACTCCTCAAAATGAGTGAATGACAGGAGAAGGGGCTGTCATAGTAACCTGAAGAATTTTAGCCAATAACTCAAGAGCAGGAAAACATCCTTTTATAAGTGAATATTATATCTGTTTTCAACAGCTTTCACCAGCTAAGGCACCAGGAGACACTAGGAGGAGGTCACAGCTTGTTCCAAAGAACTGGATTTATTGGGTAAAGCTCTTCGGGCTACTACGGTGGGCCACTGTCACTGGATGGGACATGATACCAGGTAGTGAACAAGCAATGGAAACACACTAAGAAAGAAATACTAAAGTTTAACATACTGTCAGTAACTGACATAATGAGAGAGGGGGAATGTTTACCAAAATATTATTGTCATGATTGTCACACTATAGAAATTACTTCTTGTAGCTTTCTGTACTCTGTGATAAACAAATACTGTAACATTTATAGATCAGAAGTCTGAGAAGCAATTTAGAACCCTAACAATGAAAGTAATTGCAATAAAGATGATGACTACAGGCTGCCAGAGTTATGGGTTGAAAAATTGAGTAACTATTCAGCCACAGTACACAAGTAACACAAACAACTATCAGGAAGCCAACTTTGTGACACAACAATAACAATCTGGTAAATGGGAATGGCCATGAAAGCCTGAAGACAATATTCTCTCTCTTGCTCCATATTTTTTCGTACCTGCAAGAAGTGTGCAAAACAACAGTAATTTGGAAATTTACCTGTGGAGGATTTTACCATAGTTCCATATAAAAAAGTAATTCACAGAAGCCACAGAAAGAGACTAAAACCACTACATTTGGCAGTCTAGTCACTAAAAGAACTGTGACTGGACCAAGTGATTTTCTCCTATTATTATAAGTTCAAATAGAGTTAAATTTCTTTTAAAAAAAGGGACAAACATTAGTAACATACACACAGTTTACAAACACACATTTTGAATTAAAAATTAAAGCATGTTTTCTTCACATGGTATTTTTTTTTATTCTATAACTAAAACTCAGAAAATTATAGTCCAAATACTTCCTCAGTTTCTGGAGAAATAAGTATAAATATCAGACTCAAATCATTTTTCTGTTTTTACTTGCAACTGAGACTTTACTCAAAAATCATAAAATAAATTACTTTCTTACAATTATCAGCTAGTACCTTTACAGTAGCTTGTATACTGAACAATCAATGACAAACTACTTACATACCTTAGCATACTGAATATGTATTTTTGGAGATGAGATGTATGAGAGCAGCTCACCAACTTTAAACCAATTTTTCAGTCGAATGTATGTTAACGCTGCTTTCTCAAAAAACTGCCCTTTCTCATAGAGCAGAGCTGCATCTGCCAGGTGCTGGTAATTAAAGAGAAATATGATGAGATTAGATACTTTACATTTGGAATAATATGACTAACACACAGAGAAGTAGCACTTGGAGGTAAAATAAGTAATAAAAGGCACAAGGCATAGTGTCTATTGAGATTTTCTTGAGTGCAGAGCTACCTAGTTCTGAAATAGTACAAGTCCAAAGACCTCTGGCATTAATGTTTTGTTCCAACCACATACAACCTCAAGCTCAGTGATATAATATTGCTGTGTGAAGCACCTTAGTAGCCATTACTTGATGAATGTCATGAAGTAACAACACTGCTTGAAGACATAACTAGATAATACTTCCACTCTCTAATTTATATTCTTCTCTAGGAACTCAGCTGGTGAGAGTTATGCAAAGGATTGTATGGTCACACCACGATGGTTACAATGAATTAATCATAATCGAGGTCAGAACTGAAAAATGAGAAGTGGAATAGGTTATTAAGAGTGGTGCACTACAAGATAGTGTGGGCACAGGGAAGTGATCTTTGTGAAACAACAGGTAACAACCAGCTCACTAGTCAGTGTACCACATTATTCTGAACTATTAAGGTAGACAGTGTCTCTTACATCCTTGTATCACTGGAGCAATATTTTTTTCTGTAAGTTTCATGCAGTCTTAGTTAAGTTTGCTACAACCTGTAGGTTGATTTCGGGGTTGTTGCAACAGAGAAAACATTCAGCTACCCTTTTTTGTAACACGAACTAAATATGATATTTAAGAATCTATGCAACATTTATTCTTTCACCATATATGCTTTGAGTCAAATCTTCTCGGGGTGACTTTTGTAAATACCTTCATCCCCATCCAGCCCCATACTGCTGCTTTCTTAAGTAAAGTATCACGAATAATTTTCTCTCTATCTCTTATTATATGCATTTATTTAAATGAGCATTAAACATTTCTTTTCATTAATATTTTCATATACTCTTCAACATATTGAATTTACAATTCAAACAGTTTATGGCAACTAAACATTACATCACATTCTATTAGTCATTCTCTCAAAATCATGATATACTGGCTTACAACCATCAGCTAGCAACTATGTAATATTAATAGTTTATGGTAACATAATATCACCAAACAACATACCATTAGTCACACTGGATCACAACCAGCAGTTATAAGCTACGTAATATAGCAGCTGGTACATGGATATGACTGCTCCACATACAGCAGATTGCATGAAATCGCTCAGGTACTCGAAACTGTGGCCTTTGCTGATCAGCATTAACACAAGAACTGTTTCATAGGAAATGCCTTTTATGCAGTCTAAATCACTATGATAAAAATGTTGCTCTCATATCTTGTGTGAAACCAGTTTTAACGTTTAAGTAGACAGACCTCGAATTACAGGGACACTCAGGTGATATTAGTAAATGTAATGTAACGCGAATAAAAAGTTTACTTTTAAATTGTAATACTGTTGATAAATTACGTGCAACGAAAATATCATTCAAATATATTAGAATACACTAGATGGAGAAGTCACACTAATACACTTAGTCTGAGGCTGTTGTTCACTGAAAGGATTTCAGGTACGATTTTGTTACATAATGACTGACATACTGTACAGGAAATCTGAGCAGTATTCACACCCGAAGGGCACACTGACAGTGTGGATGACGTGAGTCAGAATGCCTCATAAATAAAAAATAAAAAAATAAGTAAATTATACGGAATTTGTAATGGGTCTATGTAACTGCTTCAAAAAGTTACAAAAATACTGGCAAACTCCTATTGCACACATTTCAGCAGCAGGACTACTTACAATACTGAAGACCCCTCTTCACCAAGTATTGTAAGAGTGTACTGCTCTCTGTTACACATGTATCGCACAGATACCACACAAAGAAGTCAACAAGATGAGGTCACAGAAAGTTGTTCATTCTGCAACTCATCCACAAATGGAACAGGAAATGACAAATAATACTTATGTCATGATCCCTTCACCATACACGAAATAATGGCTGATGGAGTATGTATGCATGTGAAGACCAAACAACAAAAAAGGTGTTAAATGCAATGAATTCAGTGAAAAATACACTGACTTTCTGTCAATGAATATCACCTACAGGTCTGGAGGACTTTGGCACCAGAGTACATTTCAGAGAGTGTCTTGTCTGATGACCAGTTTCGAAGGATGACATGATTCTGATAAAGTAATACAAATGTAGCTGTATTGGCATAGTTTACTAGTACTGTACATACACTGAGACTGTCACCTTCTGTCTTCCAGAATGGATGCTCCCTGTAACAGCTGCCATCATGAGTCGACCTCTATTGCACAGATGATAACTCTTTCCCCAGAAAGCAGTAGAAAACTATTTGCACTGTACTCAAATAAATAAAATGTTTGCAGACAATAGGAACAGATGTGGAAGCAAACTGAATTTTATCTTAGATGTAGACGTATTCTGTAGTCTTGAAAACTATGTGAGTACTGTGTGGTATCACAGTAATGTATACACAATTTCCATATTACTCTTATTAATAATGTTTCATTGTAAAATTCAACATGTCTCCTCTAACAAAAATCAAATCATTTGAAAATTGTGTGTTATGATATGTTTAAATCATGTTTCTATATTTTACCAGGGTGGTTCGAAAAGTTCTCAGAACAGAATAGGAAAAAAGTTCTTCCAATCCATATGTGGCATACAGCAAACCAGTGCTTAACAGTAATGGTTAAAAACAGTCTTGGTTGCCATTTTAGTTTTTTTATTTTTCAACAATGCATTTTGCCTTATTTAGGCATCTTCAGGTTGATCTTAATTTGGTACTTCTTATAACGATACTTTAGACAGCGTAGCCAAAGGGCATCGTCGAATACATCAGGCCAACATTGCCTTCGTTAAACTCACATCCATCTAGAAAAGTTTTTATTGAGTTTAATGAAGGCGATGTTGGCCTGATGTATTCAACGATGCCCTTTGGCTACACTGTCTAAAGGATCATTCTAAGAAATACCAAATTACGATCAACCTGAAGATGCCTAAATAAGGCGGAACGCATAGTTGAGAAATAAAAAAAACTAAAATTGCAACCAAGACTGTTTTTAACCAATACTAGAAAAAAGTACTTACATCACTGAAACTTTTTGTCCACCAAGAAAAATTTTCAGTTTTGGGAAGAGGTGGAGGTCTGACGGAGCCATATCAGGTCAACAAGGTTGGTGTGGCAACAATTCATACCTTAGTTCGCGTAATTTTGCCATGGTGATGGCAAATGTGTGCAGGCGTGCATTGCCTTGATGGAAGATGACTTACTTCCTTGCTAAGCCTGGCCTTTTTTCACGTATCTTTTGTTGCAATTTGTCCAGGAGGTTAGCACAGTATTCTCCAGGACTTGTTTGCCCAGTGGGGAGATAATCTACAAACAGAATCCCCTCCACATCCCAGAACACTGATGCCACGACTTTTCCCACTGAAGGAATTGTTTTTGCTTTCTTTGGTGGCAGAGAATCAGCATGTTTCCACTGCTTTGACTGTTGTTTTATATGTGGGGTACAGTAGTGCACCCAAGTTTCATCAGTGGTCACAAACCGATGCAAAAAATCTTGTTCATTTCTCCTAAAATGGGCCAAACATTGTTTTGAAATCTCCATTCTATGCATATTTGATACAGTGTCAAGAGTCGTGGCACCCATCTTGCAGATAATTTTTCCATTTCTAATTCTTCAGTTAAAATGTGATATACCCTTTCAGATGACATCTGGCAAGCGTGAGCAATTTCAAAGACGTTCAATCAGCGATCCTCCATGACCATTTTGTCCATTTTGCAATGATTTCTGGATTGGTGACACATCTTGCCCGACCACTGCGTGGATCATCATCTAAGCTCTCCCGAACAAATTTAAATTCATTTGTCCACTTGGCAACAGTTGAATATGAAGGAGCAGAGCCCCCAGTGTATTCTGGAAATCAGCATCAATGTCCTTTGCTTTCATACCTTCCTGTACAAAGTACTTAATCACTGCTCAAATCTCGATTTTCTCCACCTTCGCGAATCACTATGCGGGAACAACAACAGAGCCATGCACTGCCACAGCTCTTTTCCAAGAGCACTGATGTGGCACTTGTTTACAGGCAACAGACCAATGAATATCACGTCAACAACTTGTTGCACTAGCACTGACTTCTCATGGTGATTCGGAGAACTTTTCAAACCACCCTCATATGTAGGTGAGGCAAAATGCAATTTCTCCCTTAGTTTCAGCAAGAGGATACAATTGAAGTACTGTTAATTGGAGAAGTGTATCAAAGACAGTGGCATGTGAGGTGTTTTGAAAATAACAGTAACACAGGTGGTGATGGCTCATGTAACTTGAGACAACTGTGTACCACACCAGTATATTATGTGAAGGTATGGGTCATAGTTTATCAATTCTATCAGTCATACTTAACATAACGAGAACAAATTGCGGTCAAGAACTCTTCAGATACATTAAGAAACTGTGTGCAGATTATAGTTCAGATGTTTCTTCCTAGGACTGATGCAGTCTTTATGACAGAAATGACCCTAATCAAACTGTTGATTCTATTCAGGTACGAATTCATAACCGCATGGATAACTTTCAAAATGTCCCCTGTCCATCCAACAGCTTGACCTATAAATTACTGAAGATTTTGTGTCAATTTTAGAGAAGAAAATCTTGTGCTATTTTCGTCCATTAATCCATGATAATGGTATGAAATTAAAAAAATGTGTGTGTTGAATGCATCCATTTTCTTGCTAACAACAGGTCTACTGTGGGGAAAAGCTGATCCAAAAGCTGTATTAATTTTGCCTGTTATGGTGTCCCTACATTTTAATAACTGTTTATAATTTTTCAAGTGTCCAGACAGCACTTTTAGAGAGCTTGCACTCATTCCCGCTTTGCCCCACACAGACAAATGTGTGCAATCATAGACACATACATAGCTGCTGTTGTCTTCCTGCACAGCAGATCAACAGTAGTGTGTAACAAACTTGGCCGGAATGGTTGATGGAGACATGGAAGGGGCATAGGGTGAAAAGAAAATGGAGAAATGGAGCAGCAAAAGGAGTTTGGAAAAGACTCTTAGGATGTGGAACAGGTAGCAACAAGTGGAGGTGATTGGCACCTATGCGAGGAGAACATGGTGAACTGCTAAAAAGAAAAGGGGTCCAGAGTATGAGAAAGATGTTACTAAAGCGAGATTCAGGTGAACTGCAGTAGTAAGTGGTGCGAAGAGGGATGAGGTTGACGATGGGACAGAAAGATGGAATGAGGTGACAACAGGCAATGAGGTGGAGGGCCAGGTTCAGTAGAGATTGAGGCAGGGAAAGGGGAGGGGGAGGGGGGGTTATAATAATGAAAAAAATGTTGCACATTAAGTTCACACCTTCATTAATCTAAAAAATGGTGTGATTGTAGTGGAGTCACAACAGACCATTCAGGTGGTATGAGTTGTGAAGCAGCCATAAAAGTGAAACACATTATATTGTGCAGTATGCTCTGCAATTAGGTGGGGTATATGGCCTTTGGTGACAGTTTGGAAATATTGGTCATTCACAGTGTGGTTATACTGTTCAGGGCCCCATCCAATTAAAAAACTCTGCAGCAGTTGCAGAAAAGAAGTTACGTAATGTGACTGCTGCCTCTGACAGGTTGAGAAATGGCAGTGACAGGCCTGGAACAAGAAATGGTGGGTGCCATGATGTCATTGCACTTGAATTGTCAATGGTGTCAACACATGGTTACTCAGAATAAAGCAAGGGCACCTGACCCACCTCATGGGGCACTAGGGGCCACTTACCAAGCACGTCTAACTTTGACAACAGTCAATTGTCTGAAAACTATGACACTTGCTGCTGTAACTTCATGTGATTTCACTATCTTAGCAACTTCTCATAAAGAATGTTCGGATAAGAAAAATGCTCTATTTTGGACCCCCCGGGTCGGTTGGCAACAGGATGATCGCATCCCTAATTATTGAGTCCGCATACGAAGTAGCTTATTTGGGACACTCCAACTGACACTTGTGCAAGAGGCTCAGCAAGTTGGTGATCCACACCACATGTGACTATCCTGGGCACTTGTTGTGCTAATTAATCTGTAGCTGTGTCACCATCCAATGGGTTTGATGACTAAAATACTGCTTGAGCAACTGACAAAGATCCTCAAACTTAAGTTTCTCTGGGTTGGTAGAAGGCTTCAGATTCTGCATAATTTCATACAATCCCACACTGCTGGACAATAACAAGCCAGTCTTATCAACTGGATTGATGACAAGCTTCAACTGACAGTGCAGCAAGAACTAGTGCAGGTAATTCTCCCTCCTTTTTGTAGACTTATCAAA
The DNA here is from genome assembly GCF_021461385.2 of Schistocerca piceifrons. NCBI lineage: Eukaryota > Metazoa > Arthropoda > Insecta > Orthoptera > Acrididae > Schistocerca > Schistocerca piceifrons. The sequence goes on from NC_060140.1 coordinate 878,751,832, forward strand.
GCCAATGAATGGCATTGCGGGTGGGTGGGAAGAAAGCTTTTGTGCCAGGGCCTGGCTGCTATCAGCAAGGTGTGACAGAGGAGCAATTCTGCATTCTGTTTGAGTAGCTTCTACGTCTGCTCCTGCTGCAGCTTTTGTTGCTGCTCCTGGGGGCACAACTGCTTCTGCTAGTATTGCAAAAATGCTGCCTCCATGATGGCCACAGCGAACGGATCAACGAACAAACTGAAGGGGTGTCATCGGACGTCCGCCCTGAACAAATTCAACGAACAATATAGAATAAAATGAAATTTTTAAAAAAGTTGTTGGCGTTCAAGCCCCGTAATTGCTGGATCGAGTTCCGTTCATCAGGTTTTTTTTATTTTCAACATAGTCATTTTCTTTACTATTTATAATACAATTGATATAATGGGAAAAATATGTGTAATTGGATGAACTTTTATTAAATTTACAATGTTATTTGGCAGTCTACTAATTTTTATCATCACAAATAATACAATATTCATAACTATTGACTACTAAACGACCAAACACATAAAGTGATACTGAAAATGTATGCTTGTTCATGTCTTCAAAATTGTTCATATTTAATCGAAAGAGCGAGAAATTGCTTCTTGGAAGACGCTATTAAAATACACTCGATACTGCATAACCAATTATCAGTGCCAATTTTGAAGGAAATACTGTGTTATGCATGGTTTGCTTCCAAATTATCGTCTGAAAGGGAGGTTTTTGAAAATGTTAACGAGGTTTGTTTTTCCACGGAAAACCTCAAAAGACCTCGTGTATGCAGAAACATAGCATTTATTCAATGCAGCTGGTGCCGTTTAACTTAATGTTTTTCATATTTTTACGAAAAATGCCATCCTGCAACTTGTACTCGTAATGTCGAAAGCAGCAATTAATTGTACATCTTTCGAAATCCGCCTGTGCCGGTCAAAACTTGGAGGTAACAAGTCGTTTTGGGCTCCTTCCAGGTATAAGGAATTTCTCAAATCACGGAACATACATTTTCAGTATCACTTTATGCGTTCGGTCATTTACTAGTCAATAGTTATGAATATTATATTATTTGTGACAATATAAAAAAAAAAAAAAGTGTGGTTCATGGTGTGGGTTCCTGGTATCATGTCCTAGTTCATGAACCACGGGCAATGTATGAGTGGCCAAGTAAGTGGTCCTGACAGTCGGGATACCAGTTACTTTGGAATAAGGCTGGGCATCTCGGACATATTCCGAGTCATGGCCACCTTTGTGCTCAGACGGCAAAGACTACCAAATCCACCGATTAGTCCCTCAACAGTTAGGGGTAAAACTCAATCGGACTCGGGGCAAGTAAGGCTAGCAACCTGCTTCCCAGGTACTATAAATAAGATGCTGGCAACAATCAGAGCAAAATGCCTCGGACCTTTGGAGGTGATGGAGTCCCACCACTAATTGACAAACCAGGGACTCCTAAGATACGACTCGGCAAACGAATGGTAATGAGATGGGGAGCTATTAATATCAATGGGGGCTACTCTCGGAAGAAGGTAGAGCTGGCAGAGGCTGCAAGTAAGATGGGGTTGGACATTTTAGCTGTTAGTGACATTCGGGTAAGGGGTGAGAAAGAAGAGGAAGTGGGAGAATACAAGGTCTACCTGTCAGGAGTCAAAGCAGGAATAGCACAATGGGGTGTAGGGCTTTTCATCAGGAAGGAAATGGAACCAAGTGTAGTTGCAATAAGGTATGTAAACGAACGACTGATGTGGATAGATTTGACAGTGTCTAGCAAGAAAATTAGGATTGTGTCAGTATATTCGCATTTTGAAGAGACAGATCAAGATAAGATGGATAGTTTTTTATGATGCACTCAGTGAAGTAGTTGTTGGAGTCAAGGACAAGGACAGTGTTCTGCTCATGGGTGATTTTAATGCCAGGATTGGAAATCGAACAGAAGGGTATGAAAAGGGTATGGGTGAATCTGGAGAGGATATGGAGGCCAACAGGAACGGGAAACAACTTTTGGATTTCTGTGCCAGTATGGGCTTAGTAATCACAAACTCCTTTTTTAAACATAAGAACATTCACTGGTATACTTGGGAAGGCAGGGGAACCAGATCTGTCATTGACTATATAATAACAGATCAGGAATTCAGGAAGGCTGTGAGGGACACACGTGTATTCAGAGGATTCTTTGATAACACTGATCACTATTTAATCTGCAGTGAAATTGGTATTGTGAGGCTGAAAGTGCAGGAGGTCAGGTCCATGTGTAGGAGGATAAAAGTGGAGAAACTTCAGGATAAGGAAATCAGACACAAGTACATAACAATGATCTCAGAAAGGTACCAGTTAGTTGAATGTAGTCAATTGCAGTCACTGGAAAAGGAATGGACAAGGTACAGGGACACAGTACTAGAAGTGGCCAAAGAATGTCTTGGAATAGTAGTGTGTAAAGGTAGGATGAAGCAAACAGCTTGGTGGAATGACACAGTCAAGGCAGCCTGTAAAAGGAAAAAGAAGGCATATCAAAAATGGCTACATACTAGAACTCAGGTAGACAGAGAAAGTTATGCTGAAGAAAGAAACAAAGCCAAACAGATAATTGCAGCATCCAAGAAGAAATCTTGGGAAGACTTTGGAAACAGGTTGGAGATCTTGGGTCAAGCTGCTGGAAAACCATTCTGGAGTGTAATTAGCAGTCTTTGAATGGGAGGTAAGAAGGAAATGACAAGTATTTTGGACAGGTCAGGAAAACTGCTGGTGAATCCTGTTGATGCCTTGGGAAGATGGAGGGAATATTTTGAAGAGTTGCTCAATGTAGATGAAAATACGATCAGTAATGTTTCAGATTTCGATGTACAATGGGACAGGAATGATGATGGAAATAGGATCACATTTGAGGAAGTGGAGAAAATGGTCAATAGATTGCAGTGCAATAAAGCGGCTGGGGTGGATGAAATTAAGTCGGAACTCATCAAATACAGTGGAATGTCAGGTCTTAAATGGCTACACAGGATAATTGAAATGGCGTGGGAGTAGGGACAGGTTCCTTCAGACTGGATGAAAGCAGTAATCACATCAATCTTTAAACATGGAAACAGAAAAGATTGTAACAACTACAGAGGTATCTCTTTGATCAGCATTGTGGGTAAAATCTTCTCAGGTATTGTTGAAAGGAAAGTGCAAGTATTAGTTGAGGACAAATTGGATGAAAATCAGTGTGGGTTTAGGCCTCTTAGAGGTTGTCAGGACCAGATCTTTAGCTTACGGCAAATAATGGAGAAGTGTTATGTGTGGAACAGGGAATTGTATCTATGTTTTATAGATCTAGAAAAGGCATATGACCAGGTTCCTAGGAGGAAGTTATTGTCTGTTCTACATAATTATGGAATAGGAGGCAAACTTTTGCAAGCAATTAAAGGTCTTTACATAGATAGTCAGGCAGCAGTTAGAGTTGACGGTAAATTGAGTCCATGGTTCACAGTAGTTTCAGGGGTAAGACAAGGCTGCAACCTGTCTCCACTGTTGTTCATATTATTTATGGATCATATGTTGAAAACAATAGACTGGCTGGGTGAAATTAAGATAGGTGAACACAAAATAAGCAGTCTCGCATATGCGGATGACTTAGTTGTGATGGCAGATTCCGCGTGACCACTACGGTCGCAAGTTCGAATCCTGCCTCGGGCATGGATGTGTGTGATGTCCTTAGGTTAGTTAGGTTTAATTAGTTCTAAGTTCTAGGCGACTGATGACCTCAGGAGTTAAGTCGCATAGTGCTCAGAGCCATTTGAACCATTTTTGATGGCAGATTCTATTGAAAGTTTGCAAAGTAATATTTCAGAGCTAGATCAGAAATGTAAGGACTATGGTATGAAGGTTAGCATCTCCAAAACAAAAGTAATGTCAGTGGGAAAGAGATATAAACGGATTGAGTGCCAAATAGGAGGAACAAAGTTAGAACAGGTGGACGGTTTCAAGTACTTAGGATATATATTCTCACAGGATGGCAACATAGTGAAAGAACTGGAAGCGAGGTGTAGCAAAGCTAATGCAGTGAGCGCTCAGCTACGATCTACTCTCTTCTGCAAGAAGGAAGTCAGTACCAAGACTAAGTTATCTGTGCACCGTTCAATCTTTCGACCAACTTTGTTGTATGGGAGCGAAAGCTGGGTGGATTCAGGTTACCTTATCAATAAGGTTGAGGTTACGGATATGAAAGTAGCTAGGATGATTGCAGGTACTAGTAGATGGGAACAATGGCAGGAGGGTGTGCACAATGATGAAATCAAAGAAAAACTGGGAATGAACTCTATAGATGTAGCAGTCAGGGCGAACAGGCTTAGATGGTGGGGTCATGTTACATGCATGGGAGAAGCAAGGTTACTCAAGAGACTCATGGGTTCAGCAGTAGAGGGTAGGAGGAGTTGGGGTAGACCAAGGAGAAGGTACCTGGATTAGGTTAAGAATGATTTTGAAGTAATAGGCTTAACATCAGAAGAGGCACCAATGTTAGCACTGAATAGTGGATCTTGGAGGAATTTTATAAGGGGGACTATGCTCCAGACTGAACACTGAAAGGCATAATCAGTCTTAAATGATGATGATGAATAGAAATTAGTATACCGCCAAATAACATTGTAAATTGAATAAAAGTTCATCCAATTACATATATTTTTACCATTATATCAATTATAATATAAATAGTAAAGAAAATGACTGTGTAAAAAAAAAAAAAAAAAAAAAAAAAACAGATTAACGGTGACTCGATCCAGTGATTATGGGGCTTGGACCCTAACCACTCGGCTGCCATCGCTTCATGGTAAAAACGGCCACGCACGGTAAAAACGGCCACGCACAGGTATATATTTGACGACCGAAATTATCTTGTGATTTTCTCACTAACGCTTGAGAAGTACGCGCTACTGCTTACACATTTTGTTGTCCTCATGCAGTACTACGAGTGTACGAAGTTTGAAGTAAATCTGCGTTCCAAACGTCATGGTCTCCCCTTGTAAGCAAGCCAGAGAATGATACACAGTGGGAGAGGGAGCAGTTTATAACTGCAGAGTTTTATCACTTAATAAAAAGTGTGACACCAAACACAATAACAGAATATGGCGGCATGGTGACAAGCATATGAATACAAGCAAGCGTGACTACTATATCGTTTGTGTAGCTGTTATTAAAGTAATAAGCAAGCCATAGAATGGTACACAGTGGGAGAGGGAGATAAGTGTTAACACAACAATGTTTTTTAAGGGAACATTATATATCATAGAGATACAAGGCAGTCTTTGTTTTTCAAAGGGATTCACTTCTGGCAACTTAATACCATTTCTAAAACAATGTAAAAAAATACACATTTTCAAATCTAAATAACTAAAATTTGACTAAGCATTGGGATTTATAAAGAGTTTAAATATGAACAGTCCGCATGGTTCTAAACAGAGACAATTATAACAGGAGCAAGTAATAAAAAATATGTCAAGTTTTTTGTATGCAGCTGGGACATAAATTATTGCTTCTTATAAAGGTTTGTCTGAAAATTCACCATCTACTGTTATGGTAAGTTGTTGTCTAATTTCTGAATGTAAAATCATGAATATTTATGCATGACTTATATTCCAAAAGCATGCTATAATAACCTAATATGAAATTTAAGGTACAAGCATTCCAGAAGATAAAGTCAACACAACAGCACCAAGTTACAGGGAAGACTTATGCAGCTTAAAGTGAAATGGATCATAAATGGAACTGCACAAATGTTTAGCACAAATATGCACCATATTGCTAGGCAGAAACTGAAAAACTGCAATGATTGTTGTAAAACTGGTGACAGGTGTTGGTATGCCAAGCAACAATAATTCAGAATATATATTCCTGTAAGAGCAGATATGTTAAATAAATTGTTTCCATGTTTAAATAGATGCCCTCAGAGAGGTTGATCACTTTGTCTACCCTATATTTCCATTGTGTCACTGACCAGGCAATTTCAGAAGAATGAGGATGGAACTAGGATCATAATCTCAAATTCATTGAGTAGACACTGGAAATACACAGTGTCATTGACCAGGCAATTTCCGAAAAATGAGGATGTAGCAAGGATTATAATCTCAAATTCATTGCGTAGACACTGGAAATACAATGTTCAGTCACCACAAATTTATTTGGCTGAAAATGTTGGATGTAGCACTGATGTTCAAGGTGTAGTTCTTATAACATGCATATGAATTTATCTTATACAGCATTTACTGCCTCACACAATATTTTATAGATTACTGCCTTAATGTAACAGGTCATTTTTCATATTTTTATAATTCCCAGAAAATATGTCATCTTGGTACATCATCTTCATAATTACGTGCAGAAAAAAGGCTCAAAACTTGATAACATCTCTATCTTCCCGCTTTTCCGATGGCTGTACTCATGCACTCATTTGCTGAGCTTACTCTGTTTCACGTGTTGAATATTCACTTTCCTTGAATACCTACTGCAAGTAGGAACCTGTCAGCATGAAGCACAAAACTGATGAGCCAAAACATTACGACCACCGCCCACTGGGAAGTTGTATGCTGCCTGGTGGAACTGAGGGAACGTTATGAGGTAGGAGAAGTATAAGAGCGGAGTAGAGACGAATAGGGAATCATTCTATAGTGACAATAAGTGAAACAAATGTGGAAATTTGCCAACTTAAGTGACTTTGACACAAGCCAGATTGTTGTGGGCCCAGTGCCTGGGAGTGAGCATCTCAGAAACGACGAAGCTGCTCAGCTATTCGTGTGCTACTGTCATGAGCATCTATGGAAAGCGGCTGAAGAACGCTGAAGCTAGGGGTAAGCAACAAGAAGTTGGACGTCTGCTGGCACAGGTATAAATGTTTTGGAGTACATCGGTCAGTACACAGCGTTGAACATGGTGTTCTACAGCAGTGGATCTCTATATGTTCCCATGCTAGCCCAATATCATCATCAGTTGTGATTACAGTGGGCACTGGATCATCGAGACTGGATCAAGGATCAATGGAACCATGTTGCCTGTCAGATGAATCCCATTTATTGTTCAACCAGGTCAATGGTTGTGTCCACATACGTCACCATCCAGGCGAACGGCAGCTCGAAACATGCAGCGTGCCGCGGATGCAGGCTGGTGAGAGCAGTATTATGTTATGGGGGACATTCACCTAGGCTTCCATGGGATCTGCAGTAGTAATAAAAGGCAAAATGGCAGCTGTGGATTGCGAGAACAGTACTGGGGACCACCTGCAATCCCTTATGCTTGATGCCTTCCCCAACAGCAACGGCATCTTCCAGCAGGATAACTGTCCAGGTCACAGGGCCAGAATCATGTGGCAATGGTTTGAGGAGCATAAAAATGGAATCATGCTGATGTCTTGCCCAGCAAATTTGGCTTATCTGAATCTGATGAAACCCAACTGGGATGTTATTGGGCACCAGCTCCACTAATGTTCATAAGTTACGGGAAGTGTGTGACCTGTGCGTAGGCATCTGGTGCCACAAACCTCTGGAAACCTATCAGTACTCGTCGAATCAATGACATGCAGAATCACTGCTAAACTGCATTCCTGAGGTGGACCAACACACTTTTAAGTAGGCGGTCATAATGTTTTGGCTCATCAGTGTATAGGGCCCCTACGACCCAAATGACCCTAAGGACATGCATCGGCAGCAGAAGTTACTGGAAGCTGGAAGACCTGCAACTATAAACCTGTATGGGTGAGCTTCCAGTAAACAAATGCCGCTTATACCCACCTTCCTTCATTAAAACAGATGTGTCTAAAAATAAGCTACTGCTAGGACATGCTGGTGTGATATTAAGGAGGAATTTATCATATCAGAATATTGTGATAAATATACCTTCATTCCTTCCAGTATGTCAGCACATTCCTTCTTAAGCTGAGGGCCACTAGCAATATCCATTGCAATAGCAACACCTCTGCGTACATCACCACAACGAATCGAAGTCCGAGCAACACCAGCTCTGCACACGGCAATGTGCTGCTCACTGCCACTTTCAGCATCCTTAAGACTGTCTGTAGCCTCAGCCAGCCCTTGTTCATAATGGATTAATGCTTCAGCATAATTCCCTCTACAACATAGAAATGCACATTTATTAAAGTAAAATTAATAATAAATTTTATTACCAGTTGTAGCTGTAGCAGCATGTAATACGGCTGCTGCATTTTTTCCTTGTACCTACAGATTTGACATTCATGTTGTGTTATATCCTAGCCAGTAATGCCACCCGAGCCCGCTGCCAAAAGGTTGGCAGCATCAAAGTCCGGACTCCGTCCGCATAAGCAGTGCAGGCGAGACAGGAAATCGCCGCAAGTCTGCGCGCGCCACCGCTGGCTTCTGGTTTCTTAAGCGCTGGAGTCGCGAGCGCTAGGACAGTTCCGTATTCGCCACTCAGTTGTATACTCGGCACCAAATTGTGTACTTGCTAGTCAGTTGTGTGTTCATCGCAGCAGAGTTGTTGTTTGTCGTCAGCCGATGCTGACCTAGCCGCTCCGACTCGAACTAGACCGATTTCTGTAGACACGGAGTTCTCAACTGTGTTTCTGTATCTTCGTTAATAAAGTTAAGTACCGACTTTTATTTAATCAGAGTGTTTGGGTTTTCATCTTTCTGTTCACTGTTCCAGCGGACCGGTCGGCCCGCTATTAAAAGTGTGGCGGTGACTTCGTAAGCCGTTTCTACAGCGAATTGTTTGTCGCTACGAACGCCGCTACAAAACTGGCGACGAGGACTTCCGAACTCGTGTGCAGGGCTGGTTCAACTTGTTTCTGGTTATACTAATTATAGCGATAAAATTTTGGGGGCTGGTTTAATTTGTGTTCACTATGTCTGCCGAATTACAACAGTTGATCTTGTTACAGAGTCAGCAAATACAAAGTCTGGTGGAAGCAATCGCCAAACAAGCGGCTAATCCTCCAACACAAAAGGAACAAGCACAGGCAGCACCACCTTTCCGTGCTTTTGATGCATCAAGAGAAGAATGGCGAGAATATTTTGCGCAGTTGCAGGCGCACATGACAGTCTACAAAATCACAGGTACTGAGCGGCAGCTTTATTTAATTTCCACTGCAGGTGTGGAAATCTATCGACTACTTTGTAAGTTGTTCCCGGAATCCCAGCCAGAAGCTTTAGACTATGACGTTGTTGTTAACAAGCTTGCTGAGTATTTCGAGTCGCGAGTCCATGTGGCAGCAGCCAGATTCAAGTTCTTCAGATTAAAGAAACTGCCACATCAATCTAATAAACAGTGGTTAACAGATTTACGGGGCCTCACCCGTCAGTGCCGATTTAATTGTGTGTGTGGAGCTTCCTACAGTGATGTCATGCTACGAGACGCTATTACTCAAAACATTGCAGATTCTCGTATTCGTGCTGCTATCTTAAAGTTGCCTGACCCGTCATTAGAGACTGTGATGAACATCATTGAAGCCCAAGATACTTTTGACTATGCTGAGTGTGAGTTAGATCAGCCATGTATTTCTCAAATTGCCTGTGCTAAGCAAGTTATGTCACGCCAGCGGCCCCACCGGCAGAGTCAGACTGTAAACACAAGCCGGCCGCGTCATGTTAAACACATTCGTCAGCCGTGTGTGCAAAATGATAGAGTTAAGTCTTGCCCTACGTGTGTTCTTGCTCATCCTCGTGTACGTTGCCCGTTGAGAAACGCGGTTTGTCACTTTTGTCAAAGGAAAGGACACATTCAGACTGTTTGTTTGCGTAAACGCAAGAACAATTCTAGTGCTGCCCAGCCCATGGATATTCATGTTCTTCAAAGCCAGCCCGCCCAGAAGGTTGCGTTTAAAGACTCTTCCACGGTTCGTGTGGGTAATAAACTTGTTCGCAATAAGCCACCCACCCAGCCCTCTGCCATGCGACCCAGGCGTAATTCAAACGCTGTAAAAAGTAATGTACAGACTGCAAGTGATGCGGGAGTTGTTGTTCCACCCGCCCAACCCATGCAGCGAACACGCGCTAAACGCGCTGATTTTGTGTCTTCTGCCTCCACTGCACCGATCCAGAGACAGTGTCATAAACTATTTGTGAAGCTACGCATCCAGGATAAGACCTTCAATTTTCAATTAGACACTGGTGCGTCTGTGGCTCTCATAAATAGTGCTACGTATGCGGCTATCGGCCGCCCTAAACTTTCAGCGGCAAAACATTCTTTGGCTACTTATAGTGGAGAACAAATTCCTGTGTTAGGTGTATGTAGCGTGCCAGCCACATTCCGTGGCAATACAAAAACAGTTTCATTCACAGTGCTCCGCACTACAGACAGTGTAAACATTTTCGGATTAGACTGTTTTGACTTGTTTGGCCTGTCTATCCAAGACAATGTGTTGCAAATTAATTCTGTTGTTGTTCCTCAAGACAGCATAACCGATTTGTGTAAACGATACAGTGACATATTTAAAGACGAACTAGGTTGTGCTGCGAACTTTGCCGCTCACATTACGTTAAAAGATAATGCTCAGCCTCGATTTTGTCGTGCTCGTCCAGTGCCTCACGCCCTCCGGGCACCTGTAGAAGATGAACTTCGTCGTTGGCAAAACAACGGTGTTATTCAACCCGTTTCAGCGAGCCAGTGGGCTTCTCCCTTAGTTATTATAAAGAAACCGTCTGGCAAGTTACGTTTGTGTGCTGATTTTAAGTCGACAGTTAATCCTCAGACTGTCATTGATTCTTTTCCTTTGCCTAGACCGGACGAGCTGATGGATAAGTTAGGGGAAGCTCGTTTCTTTTCCAAAATTGATCTCCGTGAAGCATATTTGCAATTGCCCCTCGACGAGCAATCACAACAGTATTTTGTCATAAACACGTCGTTGGGGTTGTTCCGTTTTCTGCGTTTGCCTTTTGGTTGTGCGTCAGCTCCAGCTGTTTTTCAGCGTTTTTTGTCACAACTTCTGGCTAAGGTGCCATCGTGTTGCAACTATTTAGACGATATTGTTGTGTCCGGTCGGACGCCTGCTGAACATTTCCGTAATTTGGAGTGTTTGTTTACAGTGTTGTCTCAGGCAGGCCTACGTTGCAACATCGATAAATGTTCATTTTTCCTTACGGAGATGGAGTATCTGGGACATGTTATTAATGCTCAAGGCATTCATCCCTCCCAGTCACATTTAGCAGCTATTCGTGATTTGCCTGCCCCTCGCAATCTGCATGAATTGCAAGCAGTTCTTGGCAAATTGACGTATTATATTCGGTTTATACCTAATGCATCACAGATTGCTGCACCGTTGCATCGTCTCCGCCGTAAGAATGTTCCGTTTGTGTGGTCAGCTGATTGCCAATCAGCCTTTCAGCAGCTTAAAGAGGCTTTATTGAATGATCGTTGTCTGGTCCATTACGACCCTAACAAACCTCTGGTATTAGCTTGTGATGCCTCTTCTTACGGCCTCGGTGCTGTGTTGTCTCACCGCGTCGGTAACACCGAACGTCCTATTGCGTTCGCATCTAAATTGCTAAGCAAAGCTCAGTGTAATTATAGCCAATTGGACAAGGAAGCGTTGGCTATTGTGTTCGGTGTCACAAAATTCCATCACTACCTCTATGGTAGACCATTCTATTTAGTGACAGATCACAAGCCCCTGACGTCACTGTTTCATCCGTCTAAACCAGTTCCTCAGCGGACAGCTCAGAGACTACAACGTTGGGCTCTTTTGTTATCACAATACCAGTATGAGATACTGTATCGCCCTACAGCTCAGCATGCAAACGCTGACGCGCTTTCTCGATTGCCGATTGCTGCGGATGATGTCTTCGATTCCTCTGAAGACTCTTGCCATCAGATTGACGCCGATGAGCATCAATCCCTCCGGGATTTTCCGATTGATTATCGTCAGGTGGCACGTGAGACAGCTACGGATCCTCATCTGAGTTTACTATTACATTTTGTTCAACGTGGTTGGCCGCCCAAGGCAAAGGACATATCGGATCCTGTGGTTCGTCGCTATTATCCGCAACGTCATCTGTTGTCTGTTTCGCACGGAGTTTTGCTGTTACGCACCGAGAATGACCAGCTTCGTGTAGTGGTTCCCCAAGTGCTCCAATCCAAGGCCCTCGACTAGTTGCATCAAGGTCATTGGGGAGTGGTCCTCACCAAGCAGCTTGCCCGCCGTCATTGTACATGGATCGGCATTGATAAGCAGATTACGCAGATGTCTACAGATTGTTTGACGTGTGCCGAACACCAAGCTGCTCCGCCTCAACGCTATTTTGAGTGGGCACGCCCTGCCGGTCCCTGGCAGCGAGTACATATTGATTTCGCTGGTCCATATTGGAATTCTCGTTGGCTCATCGTGATAGATGCATTTAGTAATTTTCCATTTGTTGTGCCCATGCAGTCTACAACGTCTGCACAAACTATACAGGCGTTGACTTCAATTTTTTGTATTGAGGGTCTTCCAGAAGTTTTAGTGTCTGACAATGGTCCACAATTTACCTCTGCTGAATTTGACAGTTTTTGTTCTGCCAATGGCATTCGCCATGTTCTTACTCCGCCGTTCCACCCTCAATCGAATGGTGCAGCGGAACGTTTTGTACGCACATTCAAGGATCATATGGACCGTCTTCGTGCTACGCACTCTCGTCAGCAGGCCCTCATCACGTTCCTGTCGTCGTACCAGACCACGCCACGCGACGGCCCTTCGCCTGTGGAGCTTCTCCACGGCCGTCGTCATCGCACCCTACTACGGTTGTTGCACCCCCCAGATCGACCCGCCGCTTCTGAGCATCGCACGCGTTTTCAGCGCAACGACGCCGTTTTTTTCAGAGTTTATCACGGTCGCCGTCGTTGGGAACGTGGTACCGTGATAAGCGTCCAGGGTCGCGGTTTTTATACTGTTCAAGGTGCTACTGGGGTGCACAGGAGGCATCAGAACCAGTTGCGCCGCGCTGGCCGCCCGGATTCTGCCGCTCGTTCTTTGTCCACAGATTTGGTCCGCGGCGGCTTCCAGCCGCGCCTTCCGACTTCGCTGCCGCCCCCAGGGCAGCAGCAGCAGCCATCGCCACTACCACGCCGACAGCCCGTCCCGTTGATGCCTCCTGCGCAGCTTCATCCGGGAGCGCCCCAGGTGGTCGCTCCGGCGCCTGCGGTCCCTCTTCAGTCGCCACCGCCTTCGGAGCTGCTGGACGTCGACCCCTCAGCCTTCCCAAGCGGTGGCTGTGCAGCCTGTCCTGCAGCCGCTTTCCTTGGGCACCCCCAAGGAGTCTGACACCGCAGCGCCTTGTCCGGCACCCACTCAGCAGCCGTCGATGCAGCGTCAGGAGACGCTGCCTCTCTTCGTGGGTCCCGACGCCTCGTCGCGTCCAGTACCAGAAGCTGCGCCCGTGGTCACAGGCGTGCACCCTGACCTCGGTTTTCAGTCGGTGTTTCCCGAGGCCCCGCGCAGCCAACGCTGGGGTGCGGACCGGGGACTGCCACGACAACAGTCTCCGCCCCGGTCTCTTCTGCTACGCCTGCGGCCGGACCCCTCCCCCGCCATCGACGCTCGCCACGTCATTATTCAACGACGGTGCGGCGATTTGGGGGGGAGGAGTGTTATATCCTAGCCAGTAATGCCACCCGAGCCTGCTGCCAAAAGGTTGGCAGCATCAAAGTCCGGACGCCGTCCGCATAAGCAGCGCCAGCGAGACAGGAAATCGCCGCAAGTCTGCGCGCGCCACCGCTGGCTTCTGGTTTCTTAAGCGCTGGAGTCGCGAGCGCTAGGACAGTTCCGTATTCGCCGCTCAGTTGTATACTCACCACCGAATTGTGTACTTGCTAGTCAGTTGTGTGTTCATCGCAGCAGAGCTGTTGTTTGTCATCAGCCGACGCTGACCTACCCGCTCCGACTCGAACTAGACCGATTTCTGTAGACACGGAGTTCTCTATTGTGTTTCTGTATCTTCGTTAATAAAGTTAAGTACCGACTTTTATTTAATCAGAGTGTTTGGGTTTTCATCTTTCTGTTCACTGTTCCAGCGGACCGGTCGGCCCGCTATTAAAAGTGTGGCGGTGACTTCGTAAGCCGTTTCTACAGCGAATTGTTTGTCGCTACGAACGCTGCCACAAAATGTTGCATGACATATTTAAGAACAATTTTAAAAGTTGTGCAGAACTCTAAATTTAGAGAAAGTAAACTAATGAAAAGTTATAAGATAAAAAGTGAATGACAAAAGGTCTTTCGAATTTCACTCTGCACATTGCATAGGCGATGACAGGAAGATCCTTCATTACTGTCACTAAGGATTGCTGCAATGTGCTTCTATAACATGTTGTTGAGTGTTTTCACTGGAAATTGTAAGCAAGAAATGCAGCACACTGAGGTTGCTCAATTCTTGTCTATTTGTAATCTGCAGGATATAAAGTCAATTCCATTTGATGGAAAATACCTTTATAATCATGCTACATGAAGAGCATGTATAAAATTAATACATATATAAGAATTTACAAAGGAACAGGGATGTAAAACTTGCAGATGTTATGAATGACACAGGCCAACACTTGGCACAGGGACGCATAACTGTGCAGATGTTGTGGCTGGCATATGCCAGTCCTTAGCACACTCCTGAAGGTGATGTAATGCCATTGTAATGTTTCAAGAATGAGCATCAGAGAAACATTAGTTAGGAGGCAGCAATAAACAACTGAGGAAGAAAATGTATAAATTAAAAGTAATTCAGGGTTTGAAAGACATGGCGTGAGAAGCATTAGCAGCTGTAAAATCTAGACCGATATCATAATGTATAACTGTAAAATGCTTTTCCATTAATGAGTCATCTTTTTGTATCTAGTTTAAATACTCTACTCACTGTTTCAGAATGTAGAAAAACTCTGACAGGTAGTAAACTGAATCTTGCAGAGCTGAGGGACAAGGATTTTAATACCTCCTCATCAATTTGCTGGAGGTTGAATTAGGCAGGTCATGGACGTGAGACAAATATAAGAAATCATTATTGGACCTTGTCTTTGATTGGAAGTGGAGTTCAGAAAACATCTAGTACCATGCTCACAATGATAATGTTGGATTTCAGGTGTTCAACAGGGCAGTTATTAGTATTCTTACTGAAGTACTTAAATACAAATAAAATCTTTAAAATTTAGTAACTTACATTATAACATCTTTAATATAGTGCACTCACTAACATGCAGATAAACCTTCTATTTCTCTTGTAGAAAAGCTAAAACTGCTACTACATCATTGCCTATGAATGTACTTTTAAAACACAAGCACACAAACAAATTGATATAAAATATTTAGCCAGGATATTATGAGTGACGGACCAATTATATAAAAATGTGCAAGTCACCATCCTGACTCACAATACCACCTCCTACTTAACAGATCAAGCAGATGAAACATATCCATAGAATGTAAAAACATATAACACATTTATCTCATCACCACCTAATATACAGGAAGAGCAGCTGGTAAAAACAGTTGCTGCTCTCTTGACACAATGTGGTGCACAGAAATTTGTACACCACAAGCACCACACATTCATAAGCCAGGATACTAATACTTCTTTCTCCTGTCTCAGTAGATGTATTAATTAGACCTAAATCATCAGTAGTTATTTGTGTTCAGGGTACGTTAAATAGACTGAAAGGCAATTAGGGAATCAAAGCAGACAAAGAATTTCATAGCTCAAATAAATTTCATCTTATCTAGCAACCTAATTGTCATATAGACCTCCACAACCATCCCTGACCTCCACATTAAACCCTTGCCTCATGGCTCACATCCCTACAATGGATCTAGAAGCAAGATCTGTTCCATACATCCTCCCACTAACACCGACTCCAGTCCTAACACAGGCATCCAAGACAGAGTCACCGGTGAAAGCAGCCGCATGATCTACAAACTCGGCTGCAACCACTGTGCCACATTCTATTTGGACTTGACTACTAACAAGCCATCTGTCCACATGAATTGCCACCACCAAACTGTGGCAGGAACATCTTCACCGCCCAGTTGCTGAGTATACCACCTAACACGATGTGCTCACTTTAATGACTGCTTCACAACCTGTACCATTTGGATTCCCCCTGCCAACACCAGCTTTCTGAACTGTTCAGGAGGGAACACTCCCTTCAAGATATCATTTGTTCCCATACCTCCCTGACCTTAACATTCTCCAATCTCTGTCTTCAACCTGGCTATCCCCTTCCCTGTTCCCACTCCAGTACTAAATACGCCTTCTACCCTGACAATGCACATACAAGTCCTTTCCCCTTCTCAACTCCTCTTCCCCCCACCCTCTTTCCCCACAGCACACTCCGCAAGCTGCATCTAGCAGCCCTACCCCGTCCTCACAATGTCCTTGCACACTCCCATAGGTACTAGCATTTTCCCTCACCCCTATCCTGATATCCCTCCCCATAGCCATCGCACATCTGATCCACACCCTCACTGTCTACCCCAGCTAGACAGCTGTTACTTCAAACACAGTTGCAGTCAGGCCTTAGCACCTGGAGACAACAGTGGCTGTGTGTGTGTGTGTGTGTGTGTGTGTGTGTGTGTGTGTGTGTGTGTGTGTGTTTGCATTTTTCTACTTCTGAAGAAGGATGTAGTATTTTGTTGACTGAGTATACAAACACAGAGAAAAGTTCTTGACTCCTTCAAAGAACTCCTGTACAGAACATATGGAGTGTGCCACAAGTAAACCTCTGAAATTTTATTTGAACACTTGGGGTTTATAACTCATTTTTTTCTGTTCTGCTTGAAGCCTACTGAAAATGAAATCTGCTTTCTTTTAGGCACCTTTATGTATGAAAATGATTCCTTTGACTATATATTATGTTGACACAAAGTGCTATACTAGATGTGGTCACCAGTGGGAGCTGTGTCTCAGAGCTTTAGAAGTGATAATTTGCTTTCAGAAGGAGAGCAAATTATGCTACATAGTCTGTATAGAACTGTACAGTTGGAGGATAATGTTACGAGAACATTATGGATGATAGTACACTCCTGGAAATGGAAAAAAGAACACATTGACACCGGTGTGTCAGACCCACCATACTTGCTCCGGACACTGCGAGAGGGCTGTACAAGCAATGATCACACGCACGGCACAGCGGACACACCAGGAACCGCGGTGTTGGCCGTCGAATGGCGCTAGCTGCGCAGCATTTGTGCACCGCCGCCGTCAGTGTCAGCCAGTTTGCCGTGGCATACGGAGCTCCATCGCAGTCTTTAACACTGGTAGCATGCCGCGACAGCGTGGACGTGAACCGTATGTGCAGTTGACGGACTTTGAGCGAGGGCGTATAGTGGGCATGCGGGAGGCCGGGTGGACGTACCGCCGAATTGCTCAACACGTGGGGCGTGAGGTCTCCACAGTACATCGATGTTGTCGCCAGTGGTCGGCGGAAGGTGCACGTGCCCGTCGACCTGGGACCGGACCGCAGCGACGCACGGATGCACGCCAAGACCGTAGGATCCTACGCAGTGCCGTAGGGGACCGCACCGCCACTTCCCAGCAAATTAGGGACACTGTTGCTCCTGGGGTATCGGCGAGGACCATTCGCAACCGTCTCCATGAAGCTGGGCTACGGTCCCGCACACCGTTAGGCCGTCTTCCGCTCACGCCCCAACATCGTGCAGCCCGCCTCCAGTGGTGTCGCGACAGGCGTGAATGGAGGGACGAATGGAGACGTGTCGTCTTCAGCGATGAGAGTCGCTTCTGCCTTGGTGCCAATGATGGTCGTATGCGTGTTTGGCGCCGTGCAGGTGAGCGCCACAATCAGGACTGCATACGACCGAGGCACACAGGGCCAACACCCGGCATCATGGTGTGGGGAGCGATCTCCTACACTGGCCGTACACCACTGGTGATCGTCGAGGGGACACTGAATAGTGCATGGTACATCCAAACCGTCATCGAACCCATCGTTCTACCATTCCTAGACCGGCAAGGGAACTTGCTGTTGTAACAGGACAATGCACGTCCGCATGTATCCCGTGCCACCCAACGTGCTCTAGAAGGTGTAAGTCAACTACCCTGGCCAGCAAGATCTCCGGATCTGTCCCCCATTGAGCATGTTTGGGACTGGATGAAGCGTCGTCTCACGCGGTCTGCACGTCCAGCACGAACGCTGGTCCAACTGAGGCGCCAGGTGGAAATGGCATGGCAAGCCGTTCCACAGGACTACATCCAGCATCTCTACGATCGTCTCCATGGGAGAATAGCAGCCTGCATTGCTGCGAAAGGTGGATATACACTGTACTAGTGCCGACATTGTGCATGCTCTGTTGCCTGTGTCTATGTGCCTGTGGTTCTGTCAGTGTGATCATGTGATGTATCTGACCCGAGGAATGTGTCAATAAAGTTTCCCCTTCCTGGGACAATGAATTCACGGTGTTCTTATTTCAATTTCCAGGAGCGTATGTTAGATAAGATTTGAAGAGAAATGCATATCTTGCATGGGCAAGGATGGAGGCCAGGAAACAGGCTACAGGCAGAGATTTGGATGCAGAAGCAGTGCAAGGATGGGCACGGATATTTTTTAGGTTTGGATGGGCTGTGGAATACATTTCTTAAGGTGTAGAAATCACTTTGAGGAGGATATCTGGCATGATAAGGGGTAGCCAAATCACGTCAGAAAACTAGTATTAGAGGACATGGCACACAACACCAGTTTGTAGACTAGGTTGCTATGTTGAGGGATGATACAAGAGCCACTGTTTCTTACAAATCCATCAGAGATGAGACTGTTGACATTCTGATCAGACAATCACTGAGCGAAAGAGGATAAGTGAAATTAATTCGAGAGAAGATGTTGTGGTTGTTTAGGAATGAGGACAGGGTGCCTTGGTTCTGGAGCCAGATCACATGTGTACTCTAGAGAAGAGAAGGGGTTTTAAATCTAAGTTATAAAATTCAACTTCTTCTTCATGTAACTGGCTCTTATTCAGTGCTTTCACTACAAAGTGAATGGGGTATTTCTTTTGACACTGTTTGTGTTCCCCATAGTGTTTTTTACCATTAGTGTACAACTTTACATTCTTCACCTAATGGCAGGTCAGTGTGATACCTACGTAAATTCAAGCTGCTGGGCGTATTCCTTCGCAATGAATGGTGTCTGGTGTGGTGCGAGCTTACTGGCTAACTGCAGGGCACGATCCCACTGCAAAAGGTCCCGGTGCATGTGCAAAGCTGTCACAGGTTCACTTGATGACAAATACCATTCCTGTTAACCAAACAAAGAAAAATAATAGTGGTATTCAGATTTCCAATAAAAGAAATTGCATTCAAACTGTGTCAAGAAATAGTGTAGATAGAACTTACATTTAAATTACACAACTGTAGAGACATAGTCATTGCCGACAGCGTTTGCATTTGTACATAAAACAAAACATGAAACGCCCCAAAGACAATTTTTGGAGATGTCCTGAATTTCATGAGTAAATTAACAAATTCTTATGTACTTTCAGCTATAAAAATAATTTGGTTTTCTAATTTACTCACAACTGTACATAATTCTTTTCAACTTGATCAATAACAAAATTAAACAACAAGATACACATAAAAGGAGAAAGTAACTGAACAAATAAAGGTCCTGCTACAGCTGTACACTAAATATTATGTTAGTATATTACAAAAGTACTAAAACATACATAATTTTGCACATTATGTAGGAAGTTAACCATTCAGATAACAGAGTGAAATATAAATGGAATATATTGGAACAAGAGGCACAGCCACCAGTTACAAAGCAGGATTTATTACCACCAATCCTTTGCATACCAGTAAAAACTTTTTTATAATTATTATTTTCTTAAGATAGGTACAATCAAGCACATCCCAAATTAATTTTAAGTAAAAGTATTTTAACAAAATATGATTTATAGTATTCTGGTTTATTACTCACACAGAGTGCAACAGCACATGTCTGATACATCCATTTATAACCTGATTAAAATTACTTGATCATGTGTTAGAGGTACCTTCCTTCGATCAGAGCACTCAATGCCATACTGGAACTGTTCACCATTGTTAAACTGCCACAATAAATGGTCAATTAATTTCAAATTCCTTGTCGCGCTTTTTTTCTTGCTGCGCTTGGATCTCGTATCTTGGGTCTGGCCCTTTTATATTGCATTTCATCATGCATGACACACACACACACACACACACACACACACACACACACACACGAACAATGGTAACAAAATACACACATCTTGTACAGACCACTAGCCAAAGACTACTGGATTCTTTTGCACAAGATGTGATTTGACTTCACACATTCAATTATAATCACCGGGATTGGCCTACATTAGGTAAACTTCATATGACATGGTGCAAAACCAAACTTTTTGAAAGCAGAAAATGATCATTGCAACTCATTCTATAAATATAACAACATAAACCAAAGATTTCCGTAGAGCAGTGGTATCATCACACTTTAATGAAACAAAAGGATGTGGGTTTGAATATCGCCAATTCCTAATAATTTTCTTTCATTTTTAAATCTTTACCAAAATGCCTGTGTCGGCTACAACCTGTAAATGAGTTCCAACCATGACCGCCCATTGGGCGGTAGTGCATCAGCTCGTGTAGCAAAAACGGAAGTTACATTTTACTTTTAGCACTGAAACTGATTTTTTTTCTGTCTTGAGTTTGCTCATACAGATCAGCTTTAATCACCATGAGCAAAGCGAACATGGTTAATAATTCTGCCGCAGATTGCTGACCGTCATTTTCTCGGATACACTGCACATCAAGAAGTTGTTAGATTAGGGCATGAGTGTAATTTCAGGACTCCAAAATGTATTGTCTGTAATAGTTCAGTCACTGGTCATTTTAAATCAGCTGTGGACAGAGCATCTCACATTCTTGCCAACCTAATGGCAGCAGCTTCCAACACTGTTCTGTGTTAAAGGAACAGCACTTCGGCACTTGAGAAGTGACCCGTCATGTTCGTGTGTTGCCTTTAACTGAGCGGTAACTGATGTGGCAACACTATAGTACCAAATGACAGACATCAACTATCAAGTTATTTTAAATGGGCTATAGTGTGAGGGGATGTATCACCATATTACACAATGCGCAGCTTCTTTCGATATGTACTGCAATTTTGCTCTTGTTGCTGGTGAACAAGTTGCAGCCTACACAAGCTTTGCAATAACAGTATACATCTAAACTGCTTCAAACTCATTTTGTCTTCTGCATTCATTTCACTGAAAATTTTGCTGGCATTGGCTACAGGCATATCAAGAAAATTTAGCATGTCAGTGGTGAGGTCAACCTTATGCAAAGTCCATGTTTGAGATGTAAAGTCCATGTTTGAGAAGATAAGATGACTTGACTCTTACTCGTGAGTGGTTACAGATTGAAACTACACATAATTATGTTTTTTGGTGTAAAAGCTGACTCATAACAATGACTTGCAGCACACTACACACAAATTTTAAGTCACATCAACATTTACTATGAACAAAAACTGAAATTACCTGAAGTGTATACAAACAAACAAAAGAGCATGGGCTACAGTAGCAATCTTAAGGTCAGGAAAGATGGGAAATGTGTGCTATTCCAAAATTAAGTACTAGAAGTGGTTGGTAGGTCAGAGACTACCAGTAAATGTAATGGTTCCATTATCAAACTACTGGTAAGCTAGCTACCCACCCGAAAGTGTGATTTTACACACTAGGACTGTCAAATAAATGGTTAAATACAATGGATTTACAAACATTACTTCACAGTTAGCACGTATAGTTGAAAATATTTGTATTTATTTATTTTTTAATTAATGTAGAAAATGGGGTCAAGCAGATCAGAAGAAAAAATATGGCACTATGTAGGTAAAGCAGTTTTCAATATTTAATTGAGTGAAAGTCTTGCAGACCACGATGTTTGAAATACACTGATCAGCCAGAACATTTTGATGACCTACCTAATAGCCAGTATGTCCACCTTTGGCATGGATAACAGCAGTGATGTGCCATGGCATGGAAGCAATGTGGCCTCGGTAGTTCGCAGGAGGAATTGGCACCAAATCTGCACACACAAATCACCTAATTCCTGTAAATTCCAGGGAGAGGACAATGAGCTCTGATGCCACATTCAATCACATCCCAGATGTGTTCAGTCGGGTTCAGATATGGCAAGTTTGGGGGCCAGCACATCAACTGGAACTTACCAACGTGTTCCTCGAACCACTCCATCATACTCCTAGGTTTGTGACACGGCACATTATCTTGCTCAATAATGCCACTGTCATTGGGAAACATTATAATCATGAAGGAGTGTACATGGTCTGCAACCAGCGCACAACACTCCTTGGCCATCACTGTGCCTTGCAGAAGCTACTCTGCACCCATGGATGCCCATGTGAATGTTCCCCAGAGCATAATGGAGCTACCACCAGCTTGTCCCCAGCCTGCAATACAGGCACCATGGAACTGTTTCCCTGGAAGATGACAGATTCATGCCCTCCCATCGACATGATTAGAAGGTATCGGGATTCATCAGACCATGCAAAGCACTTCCACTGGACAAATATCTAGTGCTGATGGTCATGTTCCCATTTCAGTCACTGTTGACAACGTCATGGTGTTAACATTGGGCCAGCCAGTGTGGCCGAGCGGTTCTAGGCGCTTCAGTCTGGAACCGCGCAACCGCTACAGTCGCAGGTTCGAATCCTGCCTCGGGTATGGATGTGTGTGATATCCTTAGGTTAGTTAGGTTTAAGTAGTTCTAAGTTCTAGGGGACTGATAACCTCAGATATAAAGTCCCATAGTGCTCAGAGCCATTTGAACCATTTTGTTAACATTGACACATGCACTGGTCGTCAGCTGAGGAGGTCCTTCATTAGGAGTGTTCAGTGCACTGTGTGTTCAGGCACTTGTGCTCTGCCCAGCATTAAAGTTTGATGTTAGTTCCGCCACAGTTCACCACCTGTCCTGTTTTAACAGAATGCCCAGCCTATGACGTCCGACATTTGTAATTAGGAGTCGTCGTCTGACCCCAGGACATCTGGACATGGTTTCATGTGGATTTTGCCATGTGTTGAAGACACTCATCATAGCACTCCTCAAACATCCAACAAGTCATGCAGTTTCTGAAATGCTCATGCCTGCAGGCCACCACAATTTGCCCTCGGTCAAACTCAGATAGATCCCATGCCTTCCCCATTCTAGATACAGACAGCACATTCACTGATACTACATGCATTGTGTGTGTGTCTCAATAGCAGTCATTCCTTGTCAGGTGATTCTGCTATTGCATGGATGGGTTAATGTCAATAGTGTGTCGGTGTCATAATGTTCTGGCTGATCAGTGTATACTACAACATACATCCCACAACTCAGAGAAAATCAACCAACGTAAAGTCCAGGATGCAATAACAGCACTATGGAAAGAATAGATTGCTACTCACCACACACGGAAGGTGTTGCATCACAGAAAGGCAAAAAGAAAAATACTGCTAAAATATTGAGCATTCGGACAATCTTATTCGTCTGTAGAAAAACACACACACACACACACACACACACACACACACACACACACACACACACACACGTGGCCATTATGTTTGGGTACTGGGGCCTGAATGTGACTGTACCTGACTTGAGCAGCAATCTGCTGAGACAGACGGTGGGAATAAGAAAATGCGTAGGGGAGGGAGGGGAAGGGATAGCAGGGTAGGTGTGGGGGAGATGCTGTGCTGCCTGTGGGAGCACGCAGGGTCATGGTGGGAACAGCATAGGGCTTCTGGGTGCAGTGTTGGGAGGCTGTGCTGCAGTAGTAATGGGGGGGGGGGGGGGGTGTATGGGGGAAAGGAAAGGTAGGAAATGAGAGAAGTAGAGGAGGAGAAAAGATTACCGTATTTACTCGAATCTAAGCCGCACTTTTTTTTCCGGTTTTTGTAATCCAAAAAACCTCCTGCGGCTTAGAATCGAGTGCAAAGTAAGCGGAAGTTCTGAAAAATGTTGGTAGGTGCCGCCACAACTAACTTCTGCCGTCGAATATATGTAGCGCTAAACAGGCTTGCTTTGCGGGCACAAAGATAAATACTGGCGCCAAAACCTCTGCGTCAGTAAATAAATTTAAAAAAAGGTGGAAGAAGAGCTTTTTTATCCGCCCCGAGTTTTGACCACTGCATTTTCATACATTAGCCAATGAAGTAAATACAAATTCCGTATTGTTCATCTACGAATGTAGCAGCATTTCAATGTACTGCGAAAATCCGACTGGCAAGACTGTTCGGGATTTTTGTCAATATGGCCAACTCTACATTCTTAATTTTTTCCTACCTGTGAGAAGAGATGGTTGCTAATAGGAACTTCTTTGAATTGTGAATCACATGCAGTATTCTCTTCACCATAAGAATAATACGAATATAAACATTTTGCGATGTATTCTTTCGCGTTTGCTGCTATCTCATTTAAATCCTGACTGCCTAATAAACTACGAAACTAGAGTGAGACAACAGCAAACGCAGAAGAATATACATATCATGTCATGTTTATATTCGTATTATTCTTATGGCTAATAGTGATACAGTCAGAAATGAAGCATGGCAATTGACTAGATTTTTAAATCTAAGATGACTCTAATTTCTGTGCAGAAGGTAATGTGATGTACTAAAGAGGCGTCTGCAAAGATTTTCAAACGGGGAAAAATTTTCACTAAACTCTCGTGCAGAACATCTTCTATCATATGCAGTCTGTTATTTGGTTCTTGTTGATCATTATCAAAGAAAGCAGCAGTGTAAGTAACAACAAATAGCAGTCTCTTGCCATGGTTTTGCTAATGAGACGACTCCTCTCTTTTTTAAAAAAAAAATTGAAAGCGGCGGTAGCGTGCAGCAAAGCAAGCCATGCCGAGAGCGGCAACAGGCCGTAAACACGCACTATCAGAATGCGGCAAACAATGCATGACACAGTACAGTAATGCATTTTCAGCTTAGAATGACGTAAACACCTATAACAAAAAATGGCGCTTAACAGATCAAAGAAAAATAAGCAATCCATTCAAACCAGACGAAGCACGTGAAAAAGGAAGGGTACCCGTATAAATACGGACGGAGCGCCTGATGCATAGCAATGGTTACCTGGTAAAGCTTAACTGCTAAGCTTACGACTCGAACCAAACTACTGTACCTGTATCGTCATTCATTCGACCTAAATTGTGTCTCTTATTAAAATGGACCAACTTTGTTTTGATTTGGAGGTGTGGCCTAAAACTTTTCTCTCCTCTTGAATTTCGAGTCTCAAATTTCAGGTGTGGCTTAGATTCGCAAAAAATTTTTTTCCTTGATTTCAAGTCTCATTTTTCAGGTGCGGCTTAGATTCGAGTGCGGCTTAGATTCGAGTAAATACGGTAGTAGGTGCTTGGTGGGATAGAATACACGCGTAATTCTGGAGTGGGAACAAGGAAGGGGTAGGAAGGTGTAGAACATAAAGGGTTATGAGAATGAAGGATATGTTGCAAGCAAAGTTTCCAACTGCACTATTCAGAAAAGTTGGTGTTGGTAGGACCAATTCAGATGGTGCAGGCTGTGAAGCAGACACCAAAGTGAAGCACATAATGTTGGGCGGCATATTCAGGAATTGGGTGGTTCAGCTGTCTCTTGGCCACAGTTTGGTGGTGGCCAGCATACAGACAAACAGCATTTTAGTTGCCCAGCATATGTACCAAATGGCACAGTGTTTGCAGCTTAGGTGGTAGATCATGTGGCTACTTGCACATGTAACCATGCCTTTGTTAGGGTAGGAGATGCCTGTGACAGGACTGGAGTAGGTGGTAGTGGGAGGATGTGTGGGAACGATCTTGCATCTGGTCTATTGCAGGGATATGAGCCATGGGGCAAGAGGTTGGGTGCAGAAATGGACAAGAATATTGTGTAGGTTCGATGGGTGGCAGAAAAACACTGTGGGATGGATGGGGAGGATATTCCTCACATTAGGGCAAGATGTGAGATAGTCAAAACCCTGGTGCAGAATGTGATTCAACGGCTCCAGTCCTGGATGGTACTGCGTCAAAGAGGGGAAGGCTGTGTTGTGGCCAGACAGAGGGTGTGTGCAAGGTGGTAGGTGACTGGAGACAGAAGGCACAGGAGATCTATTTCTGGACAAGATTTGGAGAGAACTTTCAATCAGTGAAGGCCTCAGGGAAACCCTTGGCATATTTGAAGAGAGACTGCTTGTCAACAGGCCACTGGTGGCTAGGCTGTATGGAAGGGACTTCTTGGCTGGAATGTGTGGCAACTGTCGAAGTAGAGGTACTGTTGGTGTTTGCGAGGCCTGATGTGGACAGAGGTATTGATGTAGCTATCCTTGAGGGGGATATTGTAGTCGTAAAATATCACTTTGGTGAAGTGGTGTGTTGCACCAGCATTTTTTTAATCAACAAATGATGATTGCCACTGTAAAAAGTTTATTTCATAATTAATTATATAATTTACTGTTAGAATGTATGTTTTATTTATGCACGTGTATTATGAAATTGATAGATACATCCTATCTACAAGCCGGGACAATGGTAAACTTTGTACTACATTTGTGGTAGCTACTGATTGAGCAGTTTATTCTGTATTGGTGGATATTGCCTTGGAGATATGGTATGAGCCATGAAGGAAGAATGACCATGACAACACCTATGACATCTCAGAGGCAAGAGAAAACTTGTTATACACTCACTTGATTGGAATCTGTTAAATGATATAGACTATTTGTGGATTTAGTCCTTATCAATGTAATTGTGATGTTGCGCATGCTGAAACAACTAAATAATTCATGGTCACTGTAAACAAGAGTACAATAAAGGATACATTGTTTATGGGAAGTATTGTATTTATTTTGAGAATGGGAGGTTGGATTTATACTCTTAACTTCAATAGTAACTGCAGCAATTTGAAAAACTAAGTTAAATCAGAAGAGCTTGGCGAGTGTGCTGAAATAAAATGTGAACAAGACTTAATGGCAAGAAGTCTTAGTTCTCAATAAGACTTTACTTTGCCACCCAATATCACAGTAAAAAACAAGAGGAACACTGCAAGTGGTGACCATTGACAGCAAACAAGAAAAATAATTTACAAAGAACAAGAATAATAACCAAAAATTTGAAATTTTAACGAGAACTGGCAAATTTCGGGTACACAGATTTGAGGGAGTTGATATCTGTTGTCAATAGTAACAAAGATCAAAAGCCAAAATTATGCTGCAGTACAAAATCAATTGCTAGCACCACAAATCACGAATTTTGTAGGGGTTTGAATAATGAATAAATAATTATTAAATCCCTCTACTACAATTATGATTAAGAAGAAAATAACTAATCCACAAGTCAGCAAATTTTGTCTACAGCTACAGAGGGCTTCATGAACCTACAGCAGCTGCAGTGTCAATGGTGCACTCATTTTTGGTAGTGCAGCACGACCTATGCTTCCCATCGGCATCTACTTACAGTCAGATTTCGGTGAGCTGTGTACAGCAAGTTATTTTGCAACCAGAGTTTGCGGGTGTACAACAATATTAAGCTAGGGCTAATTAAACACACATTGTGGTAAACATCATACGCCTTTCGTAATGAGAAATATGAATGTATATGTCCCAGCTTGGTTACTGTGCAATTGAGTTATAGCATAAAAGAGTTAACTGCTAGTACAGAGAATACTAAAACAAAACTAAAGAATGAAATAAAAACAACATACACAACTTCTGAAGAGACAGCATATCAATGAGTCACAAAAGGAATAGGATGCTGCAGTTACAGACAAAGCCTTCCAACTTACTGGAGGAACTAAATTTGGAAATGCTGAAACACTGAGATTTAGTTCAAAATAAAGTGAATAAGCAATTTAGAGATGTGAACAAGGGCAGAATCAGAAGTGGCTCCTATTTCAGTCTCTACAGCAGTTAGTTTTCAGGAGTGTGTAGTTGATTTAGTCAATAACAAAGTACAAGAAAGAATTAAATTGTCTGTAGAAACACCTATTTCTAATGCAGAAATAGGTACAACAGAGAGCAAACAGCAGAAAATGTGGGACAACTTAACTAAGACTAAGGAAGAAATCTCTGAGAAGGTACATAATCTAAGTGTGGATACCACACCACAAGGAAGGAACAGGAGGAGGCTGCTGGTGCCCCAATGATGGAATTTCTGAAGCAGCAAATTCTTATGTAGTAGATTTTAACCAAACATTTAGGTGTCCATGGTGCTGTACTAAAGTATAATATTTTTGGAAACCTAGCTTTGAAAGGTGCTTAAACTGTAATTAGTATGCTGACGCTGATTTAAGCCTTGAGCACAGTCTGTTTAGGAGGGGGTGAGATATGAGTGGATGTGCCAAAGCATGATGTGGTTTTTATCGTCATTGTGAGAAATATTTGAACAGGAATACATTGTTGCACAACAGAATGGTAATTATGTGTAGGAATAAAATTTTGTTGGAACTGGTTGGGATTACTCTTAGTCGAACACATTTGGCAGGTAAGCAATGATGGCGTAACCAATGTCAACACAAGGAAGAACTGAATTACACACAGGGAGCTCATTGCCTGATAAGACAAGACACCACGGACCCCCGATTTGGCACTCAGACAACAGTGCACACAGTGCAGACACAATGGTCTTCTGCAATGAAGGAACATGCAGTATCTCCACCCACGGATGACAAAAGAACCCCTTTCAAGCTGCAATCTTTGTATAAAGGAATGCTCTGAAGTTATACATTAGGCCAGCCAAGAGCACCGACAGTCTCAGAAAAAGGGAGAACATTTCATCACCTGTACGGGGTGAAACACACTCTCAGAGTTAGGCCACTCCATCTGCATCAAGGATATCGATGGAAGGTCAGCTCTATTAGTTGCAGGTGCCCTGATGAATACAGCAGAGTTTTTACAGCCACTGACACCTTCAAGTCTTTTGCTCTGTCTGGTTGTGAAGGGAACTTTGACTCTATGACCTGCGCTTCTACCGCTCACAATGGTGATGGACTACAGATGAGGGTGGGACAATCTTACATGAATGAAGAACCAATTTACCCCTCAGCGATCTGTCCAACTTGGGAGCAGGGTGCCTCTGCCACCATTCCTGTGCAGTGCAAGTACTGCCTTACCGGCTGTATGCTGTGACTGCCTCTTGAGCTGTCTTTCATTTCACTGGTGAAAATTTTCATTACACTCTATACCCTGGTAACACTTCAGCAACTCAGGTGGTAGAGTGGGACAAATGTGGCAAGATGAAATATTTTAATTCATTTGTAAAATGAGTCAACAGTCCTCTCATATGAAAACCAGATCACATTCTACACCTACACACCATCTTGACGACTGACAACAGGGCTATGCAGATTTCTGGGGCCAAGGCTAAGTGGAACTTCACTGAATGAGAGCACTGAGGTTCTGACAAACGTCCACAACCCTGATGGGTTGTAATGATGTGACAGCCGCCAGACCCTCTTACGATAGGGCTACAGCACTGATCCCCAACAACACCAGACCCTGCACCTGTAAACAGGGTATTTGACTGTTTTGTGGAAATCATCTAAAGTATATAATTATGTCATTTTATGCCCATAACATTCTTTTTTTCCTCTTGAATGAAATTGAAATAATTTGAAAGCCTGCTACAACACTTCATTTGAGTCACATGATGCCTGTGACATCACCAGCTAGCTTGCTGCTCCTATTGTCACGAAGCTCATTAATTGTGTTGCTTCAGAAAATGAATTACGAATGGTGTGTAGCACGACACTGTATAAATAAATATGTAAAAACTCCTGAAAATTGTTTCTGAGTGTTCCAAAGGATGAGCAGACGCATAAAATGTGCTTACACTGTACTGTCAAAATGTCACCACGTTGATATACAAGTCCCCTAACGTAATTAAAAATGTTTTGCTCTCTGTTAACAATACTATACCTTTGAGATAAGCTTTCCAGCTGTTGCAAGGAAAGACAGCATCATTTGATGAAATTAAACACCGGTGAAAATTTTCATTACACTCTATACCCTGGTAACACTTAAGCAGCTCAGGTGGTAGAGTGGGACAAATGTAACAAGATGAAATATTTTAATTTATTTGTAAAATGAGTCAACAGTCCTCTCATATGAAAACTAGATCACAATTACAGAACTTCAAGACACCCATCAGAAACAGAAAAGGGCTATTGTTGCGTTTTCCTTGCCATTTACGTGCACTTTACAACTGAAACCACTGTTCACACATGTTACCTTTAAAAAGTTTTTAGTTAATGTGATCACAAACACATTTTATGTTACTGGAAACAACTGTTCAGCTAGTACCCTTTTTGTTTAAATTTTCATCATCTTACATAAAGTTGAAGCAAGTTTCCACTCACAAGCATCACAGTCCTTACATTTGTATCACCTGCATGGTGCAAAAAAGTTAATTATTTTTAAGCAATTTAAACGGATTTATCCTTAGTTGTCCATTTCTCAGACTAAGATTAATGTGAAGCTATGTATAACACATCCCACATCGAAACAGCTGCCACAATGAGTTCTTGCTAATGCTATTTACATATTACATGTATAACTTTTAAAAATGCATAACCCTGCCAGGCTCTGAACCTGAAATCTTGTGATACGTAGTTGGATGTGCTATCCATTGCACCACTGTGCACATGCACACTGTCGGCTCTCTGTTGACGGTATTGTGTACCAGGAAATTGGCATTAAGATTTACCAAGAATAATTTTATAGTGATTTGGGTTGTAGTTCATGACTGATAGTAGGCAATATATATAAGATACAGACCCACTTGCAAATTATTCTAAAATTCCTTAATTTTGAGCAAGTTTAATGATGTTGCAGGGAGCATGGAAAAGAACGTTCATCCCTGCACATATCACCAATCTAAATGGATGAAGCA
Source organism: Schistocerca piceifrons (assembly GCF_021461385.2). Lineage (NCBI taxonomy): Eukaryota > Metazoa > Arthropoda > Insecta > Orthoptera > Acrididae > Schistocerca > Schistocerca piceifrons. Next base: position 878,782,690 of record NC_060140.1, read on the forward strand.
TAAACACATCAACTTCTGAAAAGTTTCCACTTTCAGCATTTACAAAATTCCTTTATATTGTTAATTAAAAGTTGTAAATATTTTTTCCATTACAAAATAACTAAGCTGTTTGCAGAAAAGTGGGTAAAAACCTATCAACTTCAGCCTTCGGCTAAAACTCCTATAACGCAGGTATAGTTTCATCTTACTCCTAGTCTACATTAGCACCAGATCTTCAGCCAATAACAGTATGTTTTTGATCATATGACCAAATAGTCAAAATTAATGATTTTAAATAACACACATTTTGTGAGACTATTGACATAAATAATATTTGAATGTTGTTACTACTCAGAATAACAGCAATTCAAACCATATTTTTAATATAGGGAAATAGCTTATTCCTCGTGGGGCACTGACATGCTACTCTACACTTTCGTGCAATGCGAGCTCAGCACAGTCACTGCTATGCAGGGCTAGGGAGATGAGAGAGTGAACATAAAACTGATGCTAATAGGTGACTGGTAACTGAATGATGTCTCATTAGCATCTTGGTGCTCCCAAGGACACTATAACCGCACCTCCGCCTTTCTACTTACACTCATGTAGGAGGCTGCATTTGGTGGGCTCCTACAATGTATCTGAATAGAGCATTATTCTATGACAGTGTTTTATGTAAACTATTACACAATGTATTATCTGTAGAAGCAGTAATGTTTATTAACAGTTTATCACGCATAATGTTAGGCATGCTACTTCATGTACATTCTTGGTACTGAACAGCAGGAAACATACTGATCAATGAAGAGTCAGAAGCCTAGCGTTAAGGAATGTCTATTGTCCAAATACTCGAGGTAGCTTGATTATTTTATGCTGAGGACAACGTGGGCAAGTCTGATGTGGTGTGCCTCTCGAAAACTATTATCTGACCTGGAACCATTTTTATTTAGTCTACATTGTTGGTTAAGATTTTTACAATTTGATTTATTCTTATTTACTTACCTGAAGCAATGGCAATTTCTTTATAGTTATTTGTTTATTGTTGGAGGAGAAAAACAATTGAGAATAGTGTTAAGATGAATTTGTGTCACTGTGTAATGTTAAAAAAACTGTTGAGAGATCTGTCTGCTGTTCAGGAAATGTAGATGCTTAATATAATCGCTGGTTCAGTGACCAGTTGTAAGATTGAAGTTAAATTTATCCCTCACAGGTGTTAACGGTAATGCATGTCAAATCATATAATTACTAGACTGGGATTTAACATGTAATGGTATTTTATTGTAGAGAAGGTATTTTTCCTAGGGCGTTGTGCACTTTATGTTAAGTGTGATTACATCATTACTGGTTATATAAATGGGCATATATGTTTCTTTGACCCAGTGGCTGTTAGTAAGGAATAAAATATTTATGTTGGCATTACTTAATTGTAGACTAAGTCTCGATTATTATATATTTATTGTTATTGGAGAGAATTATGAAAGAGACTGGAAGATTATGTTGTAGGTCTTGTTCTACAAAACACATGACCTGGTCACAGATTATTCCAGAGTTTCAAGTTATCGTTAATGAATTACCTCACTTATCAACTGGACTTTTACCAGTAGAAGTGTTGAGTGAAAAGTTCATAGGAGAACCACTGCTGAAAATTTTTTCTTGGCCTGGAATAGAAGAGGTACCAACTAGAAATTTACAAGAAAGGGTAGAGAGGATTATAATTACGCATGCACAGCTGAGTGCATGAAAATAATTTAAAAGCAATTATCCCTAATTTTAAGCTCAATGACATGGTGCTAGTGAAAGTTCACAATTAACAAAAGAAGGATCGTTATGAAGGCCCATTATAGGGTTATTGCTATTTTGTCAAAAACTGACATTTTGAGATCATGGCTGTGTAAAAAATATAGGTTGATTCTTCCAAAGAAGAAGGCAGCAACCAGCCACTATTGCCAATAGCGGTTGGTTGCTGTCTTCTTCTTCGAAAGAATCACCCCATAAAATTACAGGTATTTCACATCTGGAGCTGTTTTGTTAGTAGACATTTTCAATGAAAAAAAGGTCGCTATACTAAAAATATGATGAAATGACAGGTGCCATTAGAAACATTCCTTTATAACTAACATAAGTTTTACATTAATATGTGGCAAACAAAGGACATTAACAAACTAAAGCCAGCAAATTGACTGTGGAATTGAGATGAGTATTTACTCTTCTAAGTGGAGGTGAATGTTAGCTCAGTGACTTTTTACAGGGGAATCAAGGGTGATATGCTCTTATCTATGAAGTGTAAACGTGACAGTCAAACATCCAGGTACAAGAGTTGAATCATAATAGGAGGGTACTTGTTGAAACATACAGTATCAGGCCATTCAGAGTTAAAGAAGTTAGTTAGTATGTAGAGAAGAGTAAAATAAAAAATAAAAATGGAGTTCGATCAGAAGACCTTGGTAAATGTGCTGAAACAATAAGATGAGCAAGACTAGACTCAATAACAGCAAGTATTAGCTCCTGATCAGACATTATTTAACCGCCTGATATCATGGTTAAGAACCAGCAGAACATTGAAAGGTCGACAAGGAAGGTGGCTTGCTGGTTTTAGGAGGACCACATGAAGCAAATGGATGAGAAGGTGGGTTAAGGTTCTGAAGGAATGTGAAAAGGTGTCTCATCATCAGCCCAAGTCATGGACATTACATCAAGGAATCTGAAATAAGTGAGGGATTTGGGACTCTGGGTAGTTGCATACGATTCCTCTTGATGGCCCATGAATAGGTTGGCAAAGGATGGTGCCATGCGAACACCCATTGCTGTACCATGGATTTCTTTATAGGTGATGTTTTCACAGGAAAATAATTTTGGGTGAGGATATAGTTGGTTATGGTGACCGGGAAGGAGGTTGTAGGTTGGAGCTGTTCAGGCGTTGGGAAAGGTAGTGTTTAATAGTGGCAAAGTCATGGGAATTAGGGATTTTATTATAAAAGGAGGTTGCATTGGCAGTGACAAGTAAGGTGCCAGGTGATAAAGGGATAGGAACTGTGGAGAGTTCAGGTTACAATAGCTTAAGAATTATCATATGCGCCATACCATCAGTGTATTGTCCATTTTCAAGTTTTGGGGCAAGCTGGTTATTATCTCTTACATCAAAATATATTTAAGAACTTTTTACTTATACCATACATCGAGAGTTCTTGTTCCTTTATCACCCTGCACCATTCTCATCACTGTCTCATTGAGACCTTCACAGAGTGAAATTAACCTCAGGGTGTATACATGGACAAGGGAAAAAGTCCTGGATTTTTCTCAGATGTCCCATTTAAAAAATATACTTTTTCCTGGGCAAAAATACACTTTTTCCATGCTAAGTGACAGTAGGTTTTCTGTAGATTTTTCCCTCAGAACTGTAAAACTTATCAATCCTTTGAATGGTTAATGTTTTATACACTGGCGTAAAACTTCCCAGGGGATGGGGGCAGAGGGAGGGGCGATAAAAAAATGGGGAAGAGATGTTTTTGAAAGACTTTTGATAGCAAGAAAGGGGAGAAGTTTTGGAAAGGCCTCTGATATGCAGGAACTCATACACTGCCTATTTTCGTAATTACGAAAGTATAAATTCAAATTGCACCAAAGGCAGGACTTTAGTTTCCAGAGTGTTTAAATCGAGATTGCGATGTTCTTTTGTACGCCAGTTTTATCTCATGCCACATGATCTCACCAGCCAATGACAGCAGATACTCAGAGCATGGGATACATGTTATAGTCAAAGAGGAAAAGTTAATAGTTTACATTAATATACATAGCATAGCTACAAGAAAAGCTAAGCTTTCACATATAATTTTTGTCTCGAAGATTAACAAACTACAAGAGAAGCTAAGCTTTCCCATGTACTATTGATCTTTTTTTGCATGTGTTATACTTTAACATACATCACACAAATGTGCTAGTAAATTTAAAATAATGACATAAATGTCTGGTCTTCTGCGCTCAAAATTCTTGTAAGTGGCTTGTCCTCAAAGTATCCAGTTTTAATCGCTCTGTGATTTAAGAAATGCATCCCACTTTCACACACTAACACAAATGTTGTTGTTATGGTCTTCAGTCCAGAGACTGGTTTGATGCAGCTCTCCATGCTACTCTTTCCTGTGCAAGCTTCTTCATCTCTCAGTACCTACTGCAATCTACATCCTTCTGAATCTGCTTAGTGTATTCATCTCTTGGTCTCCCTCTGAGATTTTTACCCTCCACACTGCCCTCCAGTACTAAATTGGTGATCCCGTGATCCCTCAGAACATGTCCTACCAACCGATCCCTTCTTCTAGTCAAGTTATGTGAAAATTTCTCTTCTTCCCAATTCTATTCAATACCTTGTCATTAGTTATGTGATCTACCCATCTGATCTTCAGGATTCTTATGTAGCACCACTTTTTGAAAGCTTTTATTCTCTTCTTGTCCAAACTATTTATCGTCCAAGTTTCACTTCCATATGTGCCTACACTCCACACTAATACTCTGAAAACAGACTTCCTGACATTTATATCTATACTCGATATTAACAAATTTCTCTTCTTCAGAAACGCTTTCCTTGCCATTGTCAGTCTACATTTTATATCCTCTCTACTTCGACCATCATCAGTTATTTTGCTCTCCCAAAACTATCTAATTCCCTCAGCATCACCTGATTTAATTCGACTATATTCCATTATCCTTGTTTTGCTTTTGTTGATGTTCATCTTATATCCTCCTTTCAAGACACTGTCCATTCCATTCAACTGCTCTTCCAAGTCCTTTGCTGTCTCTGACAGAATTACAATGTCATTGGCGAACCTCAAAGTTTTTATTTCTTCTCCATGAATTTTAATACCTACTCCGAATTTTTCTTTTGTTTCCTTTACTGCTTGCTCAATATACAGATTGAACAACATCGGGGAGAGGCTACAACTCTGTCTTACTCCATTCCCAACCACTGCTTCCCTTTCATGTCCCTCGGCTCTTATAACTGCCATCTGGTTTCTGTACAAATTGTAAATAGCCTTTCGCTCCCTGTATTTTACCCCTGTCATCTTTAGAATTTGAAAGAGAGTATTCCAGTCAACATTGTCAAAAGCTTTCTCTAAGTCTACAAATGCTAGAAACGTAGGTTTGCCTTTCCTTAATCTTTCTTCTAAGATAAGTCGTAAGGTCAGTATTGCCTCACGTGTTCCAGTGTTTCTACGGAATCCAAACTGATCTTCCCCGAGGTTGGCTTCTACTAGTTTTTCCATTCGTCTGTAAAGAATTCGTGTTAGTATTTTGCAGCTGTGACTTATTAAGCTGATAGTTCGGTAATTTTCACATCTGTCAACACCTGCTTTCTTTGGGATTGGAATTATTATATTCTTCTTGAAGTCTGAGGCTATTTCGCCTGTTTCATACATCTTGCTCACCAGACGGTAGAGTTTTGTCAGGACTGGCTCTCCCACCGCCGTCAGTAGTTCCAATGGAATATTGTCTACTCCGGGGGCCTTGTTTCGACTTAGGTCTTTCAGTGCTCTGTCAAACTCTTCACGCACTATTATATCTCCCATTTCATCTTCATCTCTTCCATTTCCATAATATTGTCCTCAAGAACATTGCCCTTGTATAGACCCTCTATATACTCCTTCCACCTTTCTGCTTTCTCTTCTTTGCTTAGAACTGGGTTTCCATCTGAGCTCTTGATAATCATACAAGCGGTTCTCTTTTCTCCAAAGGTTTCTTTAATTTTCCTGTAGGCAGAGTCTATCTTACCCCTAGTGAGATATGCCTCTACGTCCTTACATTTATCTCCTAGCCATCCCTGCTTCGCCATTTTGCACTTCCTGTCGATCTCATTTTTGAGATGTTTATATTCCTTTTTGCTTGCTTAATTTAGAGCATTTTTATATTTTCTCCTTTCATCAATTAAATTCAATACGTCTTCTGTTACCCACAGATTTCTACTAGCCCTTGTCTTTTTATCTACTTGACCCTCTGATGCCTTCACTACTTCATCCGTCAAAGCTACCCATTCTTCTTCTACTGTATTTCTTTCCCCCATTCCTGTCACTTGTTCCCTTATGCTCTCCCTGAAACTCTCTGAGACTGGAAATGTCTTACAATTTAAAACCTGGTTCCTAAATCTCTGTCTTACCATTATATAATCAATCTCAAACCTTCCAGTATCTCCAGGCCTCTTCCATGCATACAAACTTCTTTCATGATTCTTGAACCAAGTGTTAGCTATGATTAAGTTATGCTCTGTGCAAAATTCTACCAGGTGGCTTCCTCTTTCATCTCTTACCCTCACTCCATATTTACCTACTATGTTTCCTTCTCTACCTTTTCCTACTATCGAATTCCAGTCACCCATGGCTATTAAATTTTCATCTCCCTTCACTATCTGAATAATTTCTTTTATCTCATCATACATTTCATCAATCACCTCATCATCTGCGGAGCTAGTTGGCATATAAACTTGTATTACTGCGGTAGGCGAGGGCTTCGTGTCTATCTTGGCCACAATAATGCATTCACTATGCTGTTTGTAGTAGCTGACCCGCATTCCTATTTTTTTATTCATTATTAGACTTACTCCTGCATTACCCCTATTTGATTTTGTATTTATAACCCTGTATTCACCTGACCAGAAGTCTTGTTCCTCTTGCCACCCAACTTCACTAATTCCCACTATATCTAACACTAACCTATACATTTCCCTTCTTAAATTTTCTAACCTACCTGCTTGATTAAGGGATCTGACATTCCACACTCCGATCCGTATAATACCAGTTTTCTTTCTCCTGATAATGACGTCCTCCTGAGTAGTCCCTGCCCAGAGATCCGAATGGGGGACTATTTTACCTCCGGAATATTTTACCCAATAGGAGGTCATCACCATTTAACCATACAGTAAAGCTGCATGCCCTCGAGTAAAGTTACGGCTGTAGTTTCCCCTTGCTTTCAGCCATTCACAGTACCAGCACAGCAAGGCCGTTTTATTTAGTGTTACAAGGCCAGGTTAGTCCATCATCCAGACTGTTGCCCCTGCAACTACCGAAAAGACTGCCGCCCTCCTTCAGGAACTACATATTTGTCTGGCCTCTCAACAGATACCCTTCTGTTGCGGTTGCACCTACGGTATGGCTATTTGTATCGCTGAGACACACAAGCCTCCATTCCAGTGGCAAGGTCCGTGATTCATGGGGGTGAAGACTAACGTAATTCATCTGGTGTAAAAAAGAAATTTACTTTGAAAATAACGCTTTTTGAACCCCCGTTCGCAATACTATCCTGAGACTGTTCGATTTAGCAGGTGCCATTGAGCGCCAGAAAACAGGCATTATTGCACGTGCGCAGCTGCAATGGTGTAGGAAGCCCGCATGTTCGTATGTATAAACCACTAAGAGAGCTTACATTATGCCATAAAAGAAACAGGACATCAGAGGATACTCCAAGAGCATCAGAATTTCACAAATCACACTAAAATGCATAATTTGGCTTGAAGTGCACATTGTTTCTTTCCAGATTCACAATGAAGTAGATCCCATCTAATATTAAGCTTTTCAATGTGGTTTTTGGAATGTAAATTTTCTTAGAGTACCAGTACTGTACTATCTCGTATTTGGTTCTTTATTATGGCATAATGCCATACATGTCAGAAGATGAAAATGTGCACTCGAAATTCAGCGAAACAGTTGGAACTAGCCATTACTGTGGAATGAAACACTTTGTTTCAAATAAATTGATTGCCTCAGTGGAACAATTAATAAAGCCAAATTTCTTTAGCAAACTGATAAAAATAGCTTCATTGTTCTGCAAGGCAATTAATGATTAACTGATAATAACTTGGAAATAAAATAAAATCAGAAAACTGAAACCAATAATATATTTTTGCCCTCCATAATTATGTGAATGTATTTTAATTAACTTGATAGCTCCTGGGCACAGAAATCAGTTTTGATTTCATTTGATGTATGAGCTGTAAATGAAGAGGAAACAGTGAAATCACTTAACACAGGGATCACGTGGAGACTAACCCCAGCCCCACCTCAACGCGGAAAACTCTGCACATGCGCGAATCTGGCAGCTAGGGAGCGCAAGGAAAATTTTTCTCATTAGCATATGGCTGCTTGCTGCTACTTCCTATACAGCTAACAGCCACACTTCAAATAGTGGGAAGTGGGAGAAGGTACTGCTCATAAGAGAGTCAACTGTGCATCCGCATGAACCCGTTGGCAACTAGTCAAACAAACCTAATGTAAACAGTTGTGACGTCATGCTCATAGGAAGCAGTTTATTGTCACAAAGTATTACATAATCTTCACCCTAAGGCCTTTGACATATTTTTGCTGTTTGCAGACGCTTGTGCGTGCACAATGTTTTGTTGTTGTAAATGGCGCACTTCCTTTGCCACTTAAATTTTATTGTTTCCCCCTCTCGTCCATATTTTATTTCTGCAGTATCAGTCTCCAGTATCAGGATACAGTAACATTCTTTGCTAGAGAATCAATTCTTACCAGTCGAAATTACAAAAATTTAACTGAAAGCTAAAACAATGGAATTCTGAAAAATTCCCAGGTTTTTCCCGGTTTTCTCCCGGATGAAAAAATTCCTGGGCTCTTCCCAGATTTCCCTGTTGTCCCGGGTCATATATACTCTTTAACCTCCAGGAAAATTATTTTTCCATTTTGTCTATTTTCTATCATCAATTCCCTTAGAGCTTTGGTTCCTGTAAGGTAATTTGCACTTGCAGATATAAAAGTAAGTCCATATTTTTAAAAACAATATCATGTACACATATAATAATACAACCTGAGCCTTATCGAAGTTCTTCAAGAATACTGCCATATGACCAGTTAATAGTCGCCTGTCTTCCTCATCTTGGATATTCTCAAGGGCCCAAACCATTCCTGCATCATCAATTTCTTGATACACTTGAATGGCTGCAAAGATAAAATTTTCATATAGTGCTCATGCAATATTTGTTGTTGGGATTATTGTTCCACATATATTTGAATAAATATTTATGAATTCATAAAAGCATAAAATGTTAACTTTTAGCATGAACACTATTTTGGTTCTCTTTCTCAACAAAAATACAGAACTGGAAAATTAAGAGTGACCCAATGCCCCTTCTCCACAAATAATGATGTAAATAAATATGCTGACATATATAATTAACAACAGTCAAAATGACAAATCTGAATGCAGAATGTTACAAATATACAACTGTCACAGCTCAGTTTAAGATCTGAATCATTTGGGAGAGAACAAGGAATGAGGCCACACCATTGCTTCTGGAGAAATAAAAACTGATATTCTGCCTATAGGTTACTATCAGCAATCACACAGCTAGAAAAATGATAAATATTATATTGTCTGTATTGACCACTGATAAAAGGAAGATTCATTTGATATGACTTGATGAGATGTACTTTTGGTTTATGAATCCATTCTGAGGAGTTCCTCAAGGATGTAGAACAAGTCATAAAACAAAATAAATAACACGTAATTACAAAATAGGTAAGCTAAATCCCCGCCACAAATCCTTCGTGAAATAGTCCTCATAAGTGTGGTGTAAGACAAAAAATCTTAAACATAATTTTTATTTAAGAGGTAATAATCAACTTGTTATAAAACATGCAAATATACAATACACCGATGGTGCAAATGACAATTCTGAAACTATAGTGGGCACGAAACATCAAAAAGAAAATCAAGTTACAACACTTATTTATATTGACTACTGCTCTGACGATGTGGAGAAGTCAGATTTTACATAACAATCACATAATTTGATGGTTAATAATACAGGGTTGTTCAAAAGTCACAAAGGGCTGGTAACTGTGAATAACTTTTTTTAATTAGTCTTTTCTCTGCTCTTTCGTTTCAGATTCTGACAGAGGAAGGATGGAAGGTTGACCACAGCAAAATTCAGCAGCATTCAGTGAACAAAAACTGTGCAATTTGAAAGCAGTTATGACGACTTCATGACGTCTTGCCCATCCTGAATCCACAAATCAGCTAGTTTTCTTAATAAAATTGACAATGGAGTAGAATGAGCTGACCACCGATATATCCTTTAGGCTTCTCTCAAATAACACTTTATTAGTAGATTAACTCTACACGGCTACTGGTAGGTTATTGAAAATGTATGTTCCTGAAAAAATGGACCAAAGTACATGACTTCCAATATTTGTGTAGATTATTCCTATTTCTATAACTGATTTCATGAACTACTGGCTTGAAACAGAAACACTTTCTGGTAAATTTCTTTAAGGGAGCAGTAGTCAGTATCACCAGTTCCTTGAACAGGCTTCTGCAAGATGTTTTCATTTCACACCAAAAAAATTGCATGCTTTTGGACTGCACTGGAGAACTATAGCCTCAGTCTTCTGTTTCCCAAGGCAAGACATACCTAATAACAAAGATTTATGCTCAGCTTTATACATTTCTGCCCTACAAATTTAGAGCTCATTAACCTGCTGTCCATCAATAGGGCAAATCTTACCCTTCTACTTCTGTGCCTAGATGTCCACACATATTCGTCAACACCTCATCCTCCAACCACAATTTTCTGTCCCACAACAACCAGGTTGTCACCCCACAGAAGTCTCATTATTGTGTCCCCAGCTATACCTTTCTTCTTTATACAACTTTCTCCCTATTGTGTTCAAATGTTTGAAATTTACATCTAAATTTACCTTACAAACTACAAACAGTTTCTTGCTGCATTCATGAATAATTATTCAATATTTCTTTCTATATAGTGTCTGTCCTCTTTAACAACTGACTGCTCTTACTATTGTAGCCACTGGCAGATAATTTTGTTTCTTATCACCTCAGAGAGAGAGAGAGAGAGAGAGAGAGAGAGAGAGAGAAGATAGTTAAGTATAAATCATTATATTAAAAAAAGAGGTGGGAAGATAACTTGAGACAATTGCAAAAACAGTCAGAATGATGCCATATTTTTCACTGAGAAAGGGTATATTATACAACAATTGTAAAACAGAACATGAAGTCACAATTATGATCCATGGAGTATGCAAATAATTAAACTAAACTATCCTTCACTCAATTCATCATGCCTAATGTATAAATTATTGTATATACAACTTACCAAATTCTACTTCAAGATTTTTCAGTGCTGCTTCTCCTAAACGTGTCCACGATTCCTTGGTGTTCAACAGTTTGCATGTTTTCCATGCATCTGAGAATCTGTTATTCAGAAAAAAATTCAAATAATGCAGCACTTTTAACAAAGAAATGTATCACTGTTTGCAATAAAATTTTATAACATGCTCAATGTCTGAATTTCATTATTTTCAAAACCAACAGTCACTGGGTTGGGAAGCTACGAACAGGACAATGAACTGAATTCAAACTACACACTTTAGCATCAAAGAATAAAAATGCTGTTACATAATAATTTAAAATTCATTATAATAGATTCTGCTAGTATGTCGAAGCCTATCTAGTGATAGTACTAAAATACAAAAACTTTCTGTTCTGCTCTTTCCTGCCCACAATGTATTTATGATAAAAAATCCTGCCTTTAGTGTACCAATGAAATCTGTTTCATACTACACAAAAACAGTGATCTGCACAACTACGATACTTTAGTAGCTCACTACACAAATATACACTCACATAAATACGGACCATGAGGAAAGGATCATTATGAAATATTGACAATATTATGAGAAAGATAGTTGCTACTCACCATATAGCAGAGATGCCAACTGGCAAATAAGTACAACAAAAATACTGCCATACAAATAATCTTTCAGCTGCAGAGACCATATTCGGCAGCCGGAGACTGTGGTCATGTGTGTGTTAATTGCATTTGCATTTGCATTTGTGTGTGTGTGTGTGTGTGTGTGTGTGTGTGTGTGTGTGTGCGTGCGTGCGTGTGTGTGTGTGTGTGTGTGTGTTTTTTGTCCAGTTCCGATGAAGGCTTTTTTGGCCGAAAGCTTTTTGATGTGCCTATTTGCCACTCAGCATCTCTGCTATTTGGTGAGTAGCAACTATCCTTTTCATAATATTGTCATTGTTCCATCCTGCATTTTCTTTATTTCATTATGAAATATGAAAGCTGTAAATGCTGCAAAAAAGAAAATGCTGTTACACTTTCAGAGTAATATCACCACATTACTGGCATAAAAACTGTATTATATATTACATGAAGCCGCCACAAACACAAACACACACACTGCAACATCATATCAAAATATGTGTCTTAGATGTTCACTTCATGAGCTATTAAGATAATACGAACATGGGCGAAGCAATAGTAATCGTTACACTGAATGAAGCTTCAGCATTCTAGGTGTCTTGTAATTTGTTTAAGTGCAGCACCAAGGGTGTGTTGATGAGAGAAGACAATTTTGTCTTCAGAAAGTCACATTTGCTGACTTCTGTATTTTAAAGTAACATATTTTACGAACAGTAGCTGCAGTACTGTGTGACATTGGCACACTAATGGATCTGTGAATTGTGACTAAAACAGTATAAAATTAAACAATGGAAACTCCAACTAGGAATGTCAACAATGTTGGAAAACATAAATTGCTAGTTACTATAAAGAAGACATGTTAACTGCAGACAGGCACAATTAAAAGACAGTTACATAAGGCTTTCGGGCAAAGCCTTCATCAGCAAAAGAGAAACACACACCATTCACACACACACAAGCAAGCATACTTCATGCATACATGATCACCAACTCTGGAAGCTTTGGCTAGAATGGAACTATCATGTGGGATGCAACCAGCAGTCTAGAGGGAGCACGGAAGGGTAAGGGGAATGTGAAAGGGGAGGTGAAGGGGGAACGGCGAAGGGGAAAGGGCACAGGGGAAGGGAAAGGGGGAAGGGGGAAGGGGAAAGGGAAGGGGATTGTAATGTACAGTGGTGGGAGAGAGGAACGCTGTCTGGAGCAGTGATTAGGGACTAGAATGCAAACAGGCATAGTATCAGGAGGTTGTGGGGCAGAGAGGTGGGGAAAAAAGGGGCAAAAAAGGAGAAGGGGTGGGGAAAGAAGGGTTGGTGCACTGGCAGAGGGCAGCAAACAAAGAGGGTAGGAGACAAGAGTACAAAGGAGACGATATGACAGTCAGAGTGGAAACTGTTGGAAAGAGGGTGTGTGATCACATTATGTTACTGTAGTTTGAGGCTGGGATAATTATGGAAAAGGGGAATCTGTTGTAAGGACAACTCCTGGCTGTGCAGTTCAGAAAAGCTGTTGGTGGAGGGGAGGATCCAAATGGCTCAGGTTATGAAGCAGACATTGAAATAAAGCACATTACGTCACAGGGTGGTCTACTTTGCTCTTGGCCACACTTTGGCAGTGGCCGTTCATCCTCAGGGTCAGCTGGTTGATAGTCATACCAATGTAAAAAGCTGTACAGTGATTGCAGCAGACCTGATAAATAACATGTCTCCTTTCACATATGGCCCAGCCACTGATAGGGTAGGATAAACCTGTGACAGGACTGGAATAGGAAGTACTGGGTGAGTGGAGATGGAACACAACTTTAGTAGGTGTGGGAAGGATCTCAGGTAGGATGTCCCTCACTTCAGGGCATGACGGCAGATAATCGAAGCCCTGTGGAAGACCCAGGTGCAAGACCTCTCCAATCCACCATGAAGCACTTCGTATTCTAGTCCTGTCACAGGTTTATCCTACCCCATCAAGTGCCACGTTACCTGTGAAAGCAGCCACGTCATGTACCAAAAGCAGCCACGTCATGTACCAGCTATGCTGCAATCATTGCACAGCTTTTGATATTGGTCTGACTAGTAACCAGTTGTCCCAAGAGGATGAACGGTCACTGACAAACTGTGGCCAAGGGCAAAGTAGACAGCTCTGCGGCACAACATAAAGCTAAACACAACTTGCTTGAATTCAATGGCTGCTTCATTACCTGAGCCATCTGAATCCTCCCCTCCACCACGAGCTTTTCTGAACTGCACAGATGGGAGTTACCCTTACAACATATTATCCACTCCCATAATTATCCCAGCCTCAGCCTGTGGTAACATACTGTCCCTACACCCTCCACCCAAAAGTTTCCATCCCTTGTCCTATCATCTCCACATTCTTGTCTCCCACCCTCTCTGTTTGCTGCCGTCTGCCAACACACTTGTCCATCCTTCCCCACACTTCACACTTTTCTACTCCTTTTTTCCCCATCTCCCTGCCCAATAGTCTCCTGATCCTGCACCTGGTGGCATTCTAGTCCCTGCACATGTCTCCAGACTGTGTTCCTCTCTCCCTCTCCACCCCTCCATCCGTACACTACTATCCCTTCCACTTCACTGCCTGCTCCAGATTGCTGCTTGCGTCCCACACGAATAGTTACATTCTGGCCCGAGCTGCAAGAGTCAGCAGTCATGTGGGCGTGAGATGTGCTTACTTGTGTTTGTGAATGGTGTGTGTTTCTCATTTGCTGATGGAGGCTGGGCCGAAAGCTTTATGCAAGTGTCTTTTAATCGTGCCTGTCTGCAATGTCTTCTTTATGGTAAGTAGTGATCTATATTTTCCTACAGTATGAAGTGAGATTCACCTAGAAAACATTCATGGTCTCTCTAATTTAGAGCAATAATTAGCTCTTACCACAGCTTGTAGTGGTTTAATATTACACAAGGGCTGTTCAAAAAGTAAGGTGACTTTCCATATTACACGGGTAACATACTGAGCCATTGCTGGCTCATGCTAAGCACTGAATTAAAAATTCGTTGCGATTATGTGTTTAGTCTCCCGGCGTTATCGTGATTATGCTGTTATCCTCTCCTTCCACCATCTTTGACTGGCGCTTAAAGTTTCTAGCTGGGTGTGTGTGACCAGCCAGCCGGTTGGTGTGGAGCAGCGAGGAATTCTCCGCAGGACGTACTTCGGCCGGGGCCGCTGGCGATCTCTATGTGGTGTCAGAGAGCGTGGGGCTGTTCCCATTGCTACGAGATCCATGGCTCACCAACCCTGGACACGAAAGTTGAATTTTGATTTAATCTACCAGCAAGTCAAGACTGTTCACATTGTGTCGTTTGGAGTGCATTGCCGGCTGTTGGGATATTCCTGTGAGCAACAACATCGTTTTCAAGTTGGAAAATTCTAGCCACCTTCCAGTAGAGTTTCACTGTATTTGGTTATTTGAATTGAAATGCACAAGCAGAGTCTTCTGCCTTGTGGCTGTTAACGTTCCAGTTACCTGCCCTGGCCATTGACGTAAATTTCAGGCAGTGTAGTTTCCTCATCGTGTTGTTGCTGTTCAGCAAGGTGTGTAGATCTGTTTGCCTGTAACTTTGGTGTGCCCTGTTTTTCTTTATTTTCATGATTCATTGGTTGGTGGCCACTTGGGTACTTATAAGACTCTCCAAAAAATCAAGGAGCATTTAACTTGGCCCTCTATGGACCGGAATGTGTGAGAGATGATATCTCAATGCTGCTTGTGTAATGGAGCCAAACCCAAGAATGCTCTTCAACAGGGTTTGCTGAGTTCTGAACGAGAGTCATGCCCTATGCACAAACTCTATATTGATTATTTAGGACCTTTTCCCTAGTACTAAGAAGGGTCATCGATACATACTAGTTATTATCGATGCGTTCGCCAGATTTACTTGGCTCCTCCCGAACCGTAACGTTACTGCTGCAACCACTATTTATCATTTAACTAATATTTTCAGTATTTTTGGCCCACCCAAGCAGCTTGTTAGTGATAACGCTCCTGCTTTTCTTTCGGCTCCTTTCAAGGCCTTCTGTTTTCATAACGGTGTCAGACACATCACTACCACATCATATTATCCCCAGAGGTCTTTCGCGGAGAGAGTTAACCAAAATCTTAAGTCCACGGTGATTATTTATCATCAGAAAAAGAAAACCCTTAGTAAATGGGACTCCAGTCTTCCCTGGCTTAGTTTTGCCTTTAATACCACCAGTCACGAAGCCTTGCGAGCTACGCCCACCTCCTTGATCCTTTCCTATCCGGTTAATTCCCCTCTTTCAAACTTGTGGGAAATTCAAGATCTTATTCCAGCCGATATTAGTCCCCGTGTTATCAAGGAAAACTGGACCCGGGCCAGGAGTAATATAGTCAGAGCCTATAATAAACAAGCTCAGTGTTATAATTGCAATCGAGAAACCTTTAAGGGCAGACCTGGGGATCAAGTTTATGTCTGCAATTTCCTGGGGAGGCAGGTGCGAGGCGGGAATCTTAGTAAATTTACTCCTTGTTTTCTGGGGCCTTGCACCATCGTGCCTATTTTAGGCCCGCTAAATCTGCTGGTCAAGGAGAACAGTTCAGATAAGCAATTTCGGGTTCACCTTAGCCCAGTTAAGTTCAGGTAGTTCAGGGGTTCAATTACCCCCTTCCTGTGTTAAGTTTGAGGGGGAGAGGTTGAGCCGGGGCTGGCTCATGCTAGGCACTGGATTAATCCTTCATTGTGCTTCTGTGTTTAGCCTCCCGCCACTATTGCGATTATGCTCTTATCCTCTCCTTCTGCAGGTGGCAGCAGCAGTGTGTATTGATATTCACACCTTGGACTATCTTTGACTGCTGCTTATAGTTTCCGGATGGGCAGTATGTGACCAGTCAGTCGGTTGGTGTGGAGCAGCGAGGAATGTTCCGCGGGATGTAGTTTGGGCGGGGCCACTGGGGGTCTCTGCGCGGTGTCAGAGTGTGTGGGGCTGTTCCCACTGCTACAAGGTCCGTGGCTCACTGACCCTGGACACCATAGTTGAGTTTTGATTTAACCTACCAGCAAGTCAAGACTGTTCACATTGTGTCGTTTGAAGTGCATTGTCGGCTGTTGGGATATTCCTGTGAGCAACAACGTGGTTTTCTAGTTGGAAAATCCTAGCCACCTTCCAGTGGAGTTTCACTGTATTTGATTATTTGAACTGAAGTGCACCAGCAAAATCTTCTGCCTTGTGGCCATTAACATTCCGGTTACCTGCCCTGGCCGTTGACGTAAATTTCAGGCAGTGTAGTTTCCTCATCGTAATGTTGCTGTCTAGCATGGTGTGTAGTTTGACTGCTTCATGTATGATTGGTTGTGGGCACCAATATCTTCAACATTGTTCCGTTGAACACCCTGTTGTGCCCTGGTCAGGTGAGGTGGAAGTTATCCTGTCGGTGCATTGGGTTGTTGGTGGATCATGAATGGTTGGCCCGACTGCCTGTCTCACTTAAGCAAGCATGAGTGTTTGAATTCCAGGCTGACCCTCGAACATCTGAGCGCCCTTGGGTGTACGCCCCCCCTTTTTATTTTATTTTTATTTTTTTTTAAATTAAGGTTGTTTTGCTCTTAAGGCATAAGATTCTTTAAAGAACTGTTTCACGTAAGACCTTTGGCATTTTAAAGGTTTTAATGTTGAATTTTAAGTGTAGGGCCTTCAGCCGATTTTGAGACTGAGTTGTTTTGCTCTTAAGGCTTTCAGCCTAAATTAAAGAACTGTTTCACGTAAGGCCTTTGGTACTTAAAAAAATATTAATGTTATGGGGTTTTAAGTGTTAGGCCTTCAGATGATTTGAATTTAACTTGTTTGCTCTTGAAGTGTCTGATTCTTTGGGCCTTCAGCCTAACTAAACAACTGTTTTAAGATAAGGCTTTGCATTTTAAATTTCTATTTTAGTAGCTTTGCCCAATTTAGAGCTGTTTTACGTAAGGCCTTTTTTTTTTTTTTTTTTTTTTTTTTTACAAAAATTAATATTGTTTAGCCTTTAGTGTTGGGCTTTCAGCCGATTTTGAATTCAAATTGTTGCTCTGAAAATCTCAGATTCTTTGGGCCTTCAGCCTAAATAAAGAACGGTTGTAAGATAAGGCTTGCCTTTTAAATTTCTGATTATGCTTGTGTTTTAAGTTATTGGCCTTCAGTCATTTTTAAATTAAAGTAGCTTTCAGCCAGTAATTAAGTCCCAAAGATCAAAGCTGTGTGTTTAAAAAAACATTTTTTTGGGGGGGCTCTTGTAATGTTTGATCAAATAATAAAGTTGTATGTTCGAGTGTAACTGATAGTCCCTTATTTTGGCCCTTTTCCACAATTTACACTACCTGTCCTGTCCTATCCTGTCATGTGGGTTAAGCTGGGCGTCTCACGTACATTCGATTATCAATTTTTTTTTTTTTTTTTGTTATGCTGGTACATGTGTCCCAAACACATGTTCACAGTTTCAAATGTACAGCATACTTCGTTTGTTTTTGACAGATAGAAAGGTTAGACATGTTTTAGTGTGCTCGGCAATTTTCCATTATTACAAAAAATGGAGAAAAGAATATGCAACAAATTTTGTGTGAAAAATGTTGAGAGTGGCATACAGTGAGTCTGCTCAAAGTAAAAAAAAATTTTTACAATGGCCGAGAAGATACGAATGACGAACCTCACTCATGACATGCCAGCACATCAACAACAGATGATAATGTCGAAGGTGTGAAGAAAATTGTTTTGGAAAATTGTCGAATTACCGTAAGAGAAGTTGCTGATGATGTCTGCATATCAGTGGCTCTTGTCATGCAATTTTTTTGGATGTTTTCAGCACGACATGTGTGTCAGCAATGTTTGTTCCAAAAGTTTTCAAATTTTATCAGAAGAACTATCGCATGAGCATCACTGAGGTGCACTCTTGAATGACATCAATGATGAGCCTGATTTTTTCAAAAGGGTTATAACTGGTGACAAAACATGGGTTTACAGTTATGATATCGAAACAAAACCCCAATCGTCCCAATGGAAGCATCCCAGAGAGCCAAGACTGAAAAAAGCACATCAAGTTCAATCAAATGTCAAAGTTTTGCTCACTGCTGTTTCAATTACCTTGGCACAGAGCATCATGAATTTTTGTCTCAAGGTCATAAGGTCAATAAGGAGTATTACCTTGACATTATGTGCTGTTTGTGAGAAGCAATACACAGTAAACATCCAGAATTGTGGAAAAACAATTCACGGCTTTTGCATCAAAACACTGCACCTGCTCATTCATTGTTGCTTGTGAGAGGTTTTTGGCCAAAAACAACATGACAATCATTCCTCAGCCACCATATTCACTCGCTTTGGCCCTCTGCAACTTTTTCCTGTTCCCAAAACCGAAGAGATCTATGAAAGTACGAAGATTTTCAGTGATTATGGAAATAAAAACTGAATCACTGGAAGTACTCAAGACAGTACCAAAAAGTACTCATGAAAAGTGCTTTGACAATTGGAAGAAGCGTTGGCACAAGTGTATTGTATCTGAGGGGGATTACTTTGAAGGGGACAATTTTGTATGAGGGGAATTACTTTGAAGGGAACAACCTGAATATTGATGAATAAATCAATATTTTTTCATAAAAATATAAAGTCATCTTACTTTTTGAACACACTTCATATTTATTCTGTATGGGTAATGTGGTTGAGAATGTGATCCAACAATACTGTCTCAATGTAGCACCAGTGTTTCTTTGTTTTTGTTGTTGTTGTTGTCACCAGCAGAATACAAAAAAGTGGATCCCTTTTAGCTTACCATCTGAGTGCCTTGAACATCTTTTCAACTTTCCTCCTTTAAAAATGATATCACTGGTACATAAGCTAAGTAAGATTGCTGCATTCTATTTTATGTGCTTCTGTCAGCAGCACTGGGAGTTGCACTTCCCATGCTGTCCAGATAATTTTGGGTCTCTTTGTATTTCTTTACATGTGTATAACATTTTACCTTTTTGGTGACACACACACACACACACACACACACACACACACACACACACACACAGAGAGAGAGAGAGAGAGAGAGAGAGAGAGAGAGAGAGAGAGAGAGAGAGAGCGTGTGAGTGTGTGTGTGTGGGGGGGGGGGGGGGGGTAAACCAGCAGAGATTGAGTTTAATGAGGAATCAGGACATGAGGATATGTGGAAGTGCAAATTTCCATCTCTGAAATTCAGGGAAAGTGATGCTAGGCTGAAGTATCCAAGTGGCTCATGAACTTAGGTCGTAAGATCCAATTGGCTTGTGAAATGAAGAAGATATTAAAGACTCTTAGTTACACCAAACAGTATGCAAACCAAATGGTTACTTGGCATTCCCAATGTAGGCAGCTCATATGTCTCTTTTTATGTATTCTATGGTCCACCTCGATAGCTGAGTGGCCAGCGCAATGGAATGCCATGCTAAGGGGCCTGGGTTTGATTCCCGGCTGGATGAGAGAACTTCTCCGCTCAGGGACTGGGTGTTGTGTTGTCTTCATCATCCTGAGTGATCATTCGACATGAAAATTAGTCTACTTTGCTTATTTTCATTCGCTTATGTCATATGGTATTATATTTAGGGGTAACTCTTCCCATTTTTAAAGGATATTTTTGGCTCAGAAAAGGGGCAGTTCAGGCAATAAGTGGTGTAAGTTCATGAACCTCTTGTCGACCACTGTTCACGAGTCTGAGTATTTTGACATTGGCATCTCAATAATATTCCCTACTGTCATTTCTTGTTAAGAATGTTAGGTTATTCCCAAGAATAAGCAACTTTCACTCAGTTAATACGCGGCAGAAATCATGCCTGCACTTGGATCAGACTTCTTTAACTCTTGTGTAGAAAGGTGTGGAGTATACTGCTGCGTCCATTTTCAATAAGCTACCACTCAAATTCAAAAATCTTAGCAGTAATCTGTTTTCAAATCGAAACTGAAGAGTTTTCTCAGTGGTCACTCCTTCTATTCTGCTGATGAGTTCCTTGAAAAATTAAGCTGATTCTTGTTGTATTGGTGAATGCGTTTACTTAAACTTACGGATTGACTTTTTTCGGGTTCATAAACATTTTATTTTTATCTGTTATTACTTTTATGTTGTAATTTCATGTACTGACACATTCCATGACCTTGGAGTTTTGCTCCTCAATTTGGTCCTACGAAACTTGATGTATAAATAAAATAAAATAAAACCCTCATCTCATTCCCACTGATGTGCAAGTCACCAAAGTGGTATCAACTCAAAAGACTTGCACCAGGCAACTGGTCTACCCAACGGGAGGCCCTAGCCACACAAAAAAATCTACTCACCAATCAGTGGCAGGAGAACACACATATGAGAGGTATTACACATATAAAAGGTATTATTGGACGGTAATTCTCCCGTAACCCAGTGTTCTGGGTAATTTTTCCTAACTCTACCCCTTTTCCTAAACCTTACCAGTCCTTTTCCTTCTCCCCTCTTCTTTCCCTTTCAACCCTTGTGCCGGAAGGAGGTGTCACAGGCTCCAAAATCTTGCATATATAATATCTTTACAAGTGTATTCTCCTGCCGCCACTTCATATGTAGATTTTTTTAGCTATACAGTTACATTACATTTTCAAAAATTGATTGTTTTGTTGATATTTATTTATTTTGGAGTTTTGTTGCAGTGAACACAAGTCACCTGGTACACAACACCTGTAGTTTTATATGTCACCCAAAGTTAATACTGTAAGATTAACCAGCAGCTGGGCTAAAGCAGGTTTACCAGGTGGGTGCATCGTATGGTCTTATAATGGGAACAGCTGTAGATGTATAAATCTTGGAGTAGAGACAGTGTTCTAAAAATGATATGTAGTTTAACAACGATTTTACAAAGGTTACGAATGTGATGGAAGGCAACACTGGATGAAGTTGGAGGGTGTTAGGGACAGGTTGTCCCATTTCTGGATAAACTTGAGAAAGTATTAGTCCTGGAGCGGTAATCTCGAGTATATTTCAAGCCTCATGTTCCTGGGTGACAAATGGACATCTGTCAGCCTTTAATGAGCCAGAGGTTGCAGTTTCACGTTGATAAGGAAGCCCCCTTTCTTGCAGCCCATGAAAAAGTTAAGATACTTTGGGTAAGGATGAAAGGAGCTAATGCAACAATAAGCAAAGTTTTTGGAATGTTCTGGTGTATATTGAGAGAGACAGTGTTCCAGAGCTAAGAGGATATCTTTGTATGTGACTTTGGTGTAAAGAAATCAATGTTCACAAGCAAAGTTTATGGTGGAAGAGGAGTGGAATGGATTAAATTATCCAGGAAGTGTTGGTAACTTTTACATAGTATGGGAAGTTCTGCACGATGGATCAGACGTTCTGGTCAACCAAAACTGTCATGTGTTCAGTAGTGGCTTTGAAGCCTTCCACAACTGGGTAGCCAAGACCATTCTCTATGTAAGCAGAAGGTAAGGGTGTCAAACCATTCATGGCAAAAAATGTTATTTTTAAATTTATTATTAGTATTCTGCGAATTATTTAGTGACCTGTTCCATAACTGAGTATTTAAGTTACCATGGTTCTGTGAAACCTGAGGAAGGGGGCTAATAAAATAAATGGAGAAATTGATACAATTGAAGGACCTTGGTTGAACCCTACGATTTTTAAGTATTTGTGCAGTTCAGTCTGGACAGAGGGAATGAGACCGTGAAATATTTTTGTTCAAGGAAATGTCTGAGAATTGAAATAGTCCCACTGTTATGTAATCCCTGTGGTCAAGTACCATTGTCGTGGAACCTTCTTATTTTGGGAAGAGAATAGCAGAGCAGTCAGGTTTCATATAATGGGTGATACAGGACTTAGTTTGAGTATAGTTTCAGAGAAGTTTATCAGGAAGGATCGGAAGGCAATGCTGAAAAAGAGCAATTGAGAGAAAGCCTGAGAAATATCTGGAGTTTCCATTGTTTGAAAAATGCTTTTTGGAGAGAGAAGAGGTTGTTTCTGAGTTTAGGCAAGGGACTTACCTTTTTTTTTTTTTTTTTTTTTTTTTTTTTTTTTTTTTTTTTTTTTTTTTACAGAGACTCGAACTTACAGTTCTGCACATGTGGCAGACAAATGCGCTTTACAGTGAATATGAGACACAGAAAACTTACAGAGCTGCCATAACTGAGAATGGGGGTCTTATGTGGTAACTGAGATAAGCTCCACTGTTGAACAGGAGTATGGTGTACCAGTAAGAACTGTGTGAGTCAAGTGCATTATAACCTTATGAACCATATTTAGCAAAAGGCACATGTTCAGTGATGTAATTTTGTTATGATGCTGTTCTGGCAGCCATCACATTAGTGTTAATGTTGTTTTAACAACATGTATTTATAATCATAAGGCCAAAAGAAAAGCTTCTCACTAAAAATTACAGGAGAAGGAAGCACAAGGGGAGGGGAAAGGACATTTTCATTGCTCCATAATATAATGGCTGCAAACAAAATAAAATGAATTCTTTCTATTGATGACTTTATCAAGTAGAAGCTCAGTGTTCACTTTTAGCATTGTGAAGACAGTACAATCTGATGCGGAAAAGAGTTCAACTGTAGCAACAAAGGGACTTAGGCCCTGATGAATGGTAATTGTTACCTGCACAGTGTGATTTGGTGCTGCAGCAGTTCCTCCAGGTAGTCAATGGATGTAGAGGCTCCAGCAGGGGGTTGTGGTCCCAGAGGAAGTGACATGAGCCGTCCAGCAAGTGTAACCAGCTCTACTCGTGTACCGACCATCAATACAGGCACCTGGTTGGCTGGCAGTCGAGTAGTACTCACTTGTTCCACACTCGTTCCTGCTTGCAGAACACCAAAGTGTATAGAGAATGGCAGACACAATTCAAAAGACAAAATACTCAAATTTCAAAAATTTTGGAGCACTCTGTTGACAAGAAAACTATAAGTAAGACAACACTTGACAAGAATGAAATGCAAATGTCCAAGCAGTGCAGCTGTTATTACCCATAAGGTATTAACTTGATAGAGTAGTTCGTGAGGAACAAGTATGGCTGGTCTGCTATCAATATGCACTGCAGATAGCATTGTAAGTCAATGTCTCAACCCTCTAGCCTAAACTTGACGCATCACACAAAGATTCATTGACCACTCTATGAGGAATATTGTAATTGATGGAAGAGTCTGGAGTAGGCCTTTATTCACCAGCAGATGTCAAGCAGCTGATGATTATTATGATAATAATTATTACATTTGTACTCCAAATGCCATCATATAATGTGTAGGAGGTAAACATGGAGTAAAAAAATGACACCAACAAACTTAAGAAGGGTTGCACAGAGTGTCTTGAGGAACAAACTCGATAGGAACCCACATCTGAAAATGCCATCAAATGACACTACAGAATGCTGAGTTCATAGAAGCCAACTCCTACCTCTAGGTGGCGTGTAGCAACAAATGTGAGTTTCTACAGTGAGGCTGCACCTAATAGTCTCTATAGTGTTGTTTTAACATGCAAGGACACTCTCAGTGTCATCTAACATCTGGAATGTTGTCAGGCTTATTGTGAGAATTTATGTGAGCCTACAACGTCACACCTGCTGGTGAAGTGTTTGCCACACAGAATCAGTGGATGGCATTTCTAGGGTTGGGTTCCTATCCTCAATTTGTTCCACAAGACATCCTCTATAACTTCTTGAAATCTGTCAGTATCATTTTTACAGCCCACATGTCCTGCTTTTCTTATTAATATAATCAAGACACACTATAGAATATTGTGAGACTTCAGAATTATTAATACTAAAGCCAGTAACATATACAACAAATTTACATACCGTTGACAGAATTTCTTATGTACACATATATTACAATTTCAGAGTCATCAAAAGCAGCAAACGTGTCTCGTCCTTCAGAAGCTGAGTCCCAAAGTACTCCACGACATTTTGCTGGCAAGTCAGGGATCTTCAGAGCCTGATCGGTCACCTGTACTTTAAGAATTATTTTCAGAACTTTTTGCAGTTTATACTAAAGCACATCACTATTTGTAATACTTTAAAAAGAAAGGCAGGTTTGATTTGGACCTATATCAAGATACAGAAGCAGGACAGCTTTATAATTTTTCATCATTATAGTTTATTGTACAAGAAGATTATTGGCCTCTGAAGCAAAAAAATCATAAAAGAGCATTTCCAACGTGTGTTAAGTACACAATCAGACAAATTTTTCAAGGATTCCGAAAACTCACTATAAAATTATTTTACAATTGTTATGATTCGTATCGTAGTATTCAGCCTGTGTTTTGAAAATAAATGTGATTACAAGGCATTGGATAGTTTCATAAGGCTTAATTTTCATACACTGAATGTAACTATATAACCTTTCCACTATTTTGAAGAGGTAAATTTGATGTTGTAATGTAATGTAATTATAGACCAAGATAAGTTTAATGACATAAATGCTTATCCTGTTGAGAATGGTCTTTCAGATCATGGTGCACAGCTAGTTACAGTACATGACATAGCTCCATGCAGTATATCAAATCAGAATTTCAAAACAGTGCATTCAATTAACAATATAAATATTGAAAACTTTAGGGAAAGCCTACAGCAGCTAGACTGGGATGAAGTGTATAAGGAACCCGATGCAAACTTTATTTCATGATACATTTTTTACGGTATTTGAAAATTGTTTTCCCAAGAAAATAGTTAAACATAATTCCAAGAAAACATATAAAAAACCTTGGCTAACTAAAGGAATAAGAATATGTTGCAACCGTAAGAGAGAACTGTATCTAACAGCAAGAGGGAGTACTGACCCCGGAATTGTTCAATATTATAAAAACTATTGTGCCGTACTAAGAAAACTTATTAAAAAGTCCAGAAGCATGTGTATCATGTCTGAGATCAGTAACTCTGATAATAAGATTAAAGCAATTTGGAATATTATTGAAAGGGAAACAGGGCAACCAAGAGCACAGGAAGACTTTAGTGCCATAAAACTGAATGACAAGCATACTAACAAACAATCAGAAATTGAAAATATTTTCAATAATCATCTTTTAAATGTTGTGGAGAAAATAGGATCTAGATCTTCACTAGAAGAGGCAAGGCTACTAATAGAAGAGGCCATACCTGTGCAGTTTGAAACAACTGTATTTCCACCAACCTCTCCCTCTGAAATCAGTAAAATAATAAACTCACTGAAAAGTAAAAGCTCTTATGGAATTGATGGCATTTCCAGCAAGGTACTTATAGCTTGTTCCCCATAGATAAGTAGGATTCTCAGCCATGTATGTAATAGCTCTTTGGAGCAGGGTGTTTTCCCCGATAGATTGAAATATGCCATTGTAAAACCATTGCATAAAAAGGGGGATACATCGGATGTCAACAACTACCACCCAATCTCTCTTCTGACAGCTCTATCAAAAATTTTTGAGAAAGTAATGTATTCAAGAGTAGCCTCCCATATTTGTAAAAATAAAGTACTAACAAAATGTCAGTTTGGTTTTCAGAAAGGCTTTTCAACAGAAAATGCTATATATGCTTTCACTGATCAAATATTAAATACTCTGAATAACCGGACATCACCCATTGGTATTTTTTGTGATCTCTCAAAGGCCTTTGATTGTGTAAATCATGGAATTCTTTTAGATAAGCTAAATCATTATGGTTTGAGGGGGGCAGTGCACAAATGGATTAATTCATACTTAACTGGACGAATGCAGAAAGTTGAAATAAGTGGTTCATGTAATGTTAAAACAACAGCTGATTCCTCAAACTGGGGGGCTATCAGGTACGGGGTCCCACAGGGTTCGGTCTTAGGTCCTTTACTGTTCTTGATATACATTAATGACTTACCATTCCACATTGATGAAGATGCAAAGTTAGTTCTTTTTGCTGATGATACAAGTATAGTAATGACATCCAAAAACCAAGAACTAAGTGATGTAATTGTAAATGATGTTTTCCACAAAATTATTAAGTGGTTCTCAGCAAATGGACTCTCTTTAAATTTTGATAAAACACAGTATATACAGTTCCGTACAGTAAATGGCACAACTCCAGTAATAAATATAGACTTTGAACAGAAGTCTGTAGCTAAGGTAGAATTTTCAAAATTTTTAGGTGTGTCCATTGATGAGAGGTTAAACTGGAAGCAACACATTGATGGTCTGCTGAAACGTCTGAGTTCAGCTACATACGCTATTAGGGTTATTGCAAATTTTAGTGATAAGAATCTCAGTAAATTAGCTTACTATGCCTACTTTCATTCACTGCTTTTGTATGGCATCATATTCTGGGGTAATCCATCGTTGAGTAGAAAAGTATTCATTGCTCAAAAATGTGTAATCAGAATAATTGCTGGAGCCCACCCACGGTCATCCTGCAGACATCTATTTAAGGATCTAGGGATCCTCACAGTAACCTCACAATAGATATATTCACTTATGAAATTTGTTGTTAATAATCCAACTCAGTTCAAAAGTAATAGCAGCGTGCATAGCTATAACACCAGGAGAAAGGATGCTCTTCACTATGCAGGGTTAAATCTGACTTTGGCACAGAAAGGGGTAAATTATGCTGCCACAAAAGTCTTTGGTCACCTACCAAACAGCATCAAAAGCCTGACAGATAGCCAACCAACATTTAAAAATAAATTAAAAGAATTTCTAGATGACAACTCCTTCTACTCATTGGCTGAATTTTTAGATATAAATTAAGGGAGGGGAAAAAAACCAACTTAAACATTAGTGTCATGCAATATTTTGTGTAATGTAATATCTTCTACAGACATCTTTCATTAACCTGACACGTTCCACATCATTACGAAGTGTCGTATTCATGATCTATGGAACAAGTATTAATCTAATCTAATCTAAGCAATTGATTGCATTCTTACCTAGCACGAAACATGCACTGTTTTTGGTGGAGTTTGAATACAAGAGCCGGTAAATTTATTGGACATTACGTGAATCATATGCCACAAGTTCTATTCAACAGCCGATTAGAAGTTAGTTTTGGTCCACTAAATATCCAATGATACCAATATGGGAAGACTAAATGCAATCTTTTGACAGAGGATATGTCTCTCGCCTAACAAACGGAAATGTTGGAGGCCTAAAAAAATTGCAAGAATGTTTCTTATGGCACACACAATGAGCAGGTTGTGAAAAACAGGAGAAACTCTATGCCAGGAGAAAGTGATAATGGTGGATGGGGAAGATCTAACGTGAAAATTAAATACAGTGGAAGTGTTTGCAACTGTGTCACGTTGTTTCAGCAAGAACTGCTATAAAACTAATAAAGATTAATTTAAATTAATAACCACTCAGTTTAATTATTTGTAGAGAACCCGCCTGCTTAGCCAAATGTCAACTCCTAAAAATCCCTAGGTCCACCGTTTCTGATGTGATAGTGAAGTGGAATCGTGAAGGGACATGTACAGCACAAAGGTGTACAAGCCGACCTTGTCTGTTGACTAACAGAGAATGCAGACAGTTGAAGAGGGTTGTAATGTGTAATAGGCAGACATCTATCCAGACCATCACACAGGAATTCCAAACTGCATCAGGATCCACTGCAAGTATTATGACAGCTAGGCTGGAGGTGAGAAAACTTGGATTTCATGGCTGAGCAGCTGCTCATAAGCCACACATCACGCCGGTAAATGCCAAATGATGCCTCTCTTGATGTAAGGTGTGTAAACACTGGATGATTAAACAGTGGAAAAACTTTGTTTGGAGTGACAAATCATGGTGCACAATGTGGCGATCTGAAGGCAGCATGTGGGTATGGCGAACACCCAGTGAACTTCACCTGCCAGCGTGTGGTGTTATGGTGTGGTCGTGTTTTTCATGGACGGGGCTTGCACCCCTTGTTGTTTTCCATGGTACTATCACAGCACAGGTGTATAGTGATGTTTTAAGTACCTTCTTCCTTCGCACTGCTGAAGAGCAATTCAGGGATGGTAACTGCGTCTTTCAACACGGTCGAGCACCTGTGGCGGAGTGGTTACACTACAATAACATCCCCATAATGGACTGGCCTGCACAGAGTCCTGTCCTGCATCCTACAGAACACCTTTGGGCTGTTTTGGAATGTCGACTTCATGCCAGGCCTCACTGACCAACATCGATACCTCTCCTCAGTGCAGTGCTCCATGAAGAATGGGCTGCCATTCCCCAAGAAACCATCCAACACCATACTGAATTCCAGCATTACCAATGGAGGGCGCCACAAACTTGTAAGTCATTTTCAGCCAGGTGTTCAGATACTTTTGATCACATTGTGTATGTACCAAGACCAGTCCATATGCAATTTACAATTTTGACGTTTATATATTTCTTAATTATATGTTATTTGGATGTAACAGTAGCTTAAAATTCTTCAAAATGAACACTATTAGCATAGAGTAAGGATTGCTTAAAATTGAAACAATAACAAAATTCTTATTCGATTTTTCTTTAATAATAATTAACATTAGAGGGAACAATAACTTTTGACAATATTGTGAAAAGGATAGATTGCTACTTACCACATAGCAGAGATGTCAGGTTGCAGACAGGCACAAGAATAAGGCTACTAAACACAAAAGCTTTTTCAGAAGGCATTCTTCTGAAACTGATAACATACGCACATACCTTCACACAGACACAGCTTACACACATACACCCACTGTCTCTGGCTGCTAATGTGTGTGTGTGAATGAGTGGGTGTATGTTGTCTTTTTCAGAAGAAGCCTTTCTGGCAAAAGCTTGTGTGTTTAGTAGTCTTTTTGCTGTACCTGTCTGTGACTAAGCATCTTGCTATATGGTGGGTAGTAATCTATTTCTTTCATAATATTGTCATTATTCCATCCTGTATTTTCCATTGTTTGAACAATAACTTTTGCTAGGCCAAATATTTAATATGTGGAATCATTTCTCACAGGATTATAAATGTAGCCTTCACTCTTGTCATCAATGAAAATGACACGGCTTCCACTTTGGTTTGAGTAGATACTGCGTATTCCAATAGTGTGCTGAAAATCTACCACTATCTTCCAGTCTTCAATGAAGAAGTAATGGATATGGCCCATCTGTAAAAAATTAAAAATTTAAAGCGCATGTGTAAGATATGTTACTGGAATTCACTTCTAACTACTACAAACTATTACAGCTGAGGCTGAGTTCGTAGCAAACCACAGTAGCACTTACTATGTTTGGAGTTATTGTGACTAGAACATCATTCTTTGGTAGCCAAATAAAGAAGTTAAAGATAAAGTGGGAAAGACAAAAATGTATATAAATTCAGTCTTGCCTCAACAAATATTTTTTTTTTTTTTTTTAAGAAAAAAGCCAAGAGGTCCTGAAGGAATCATATCAGCTTCCCAAATTTCAAAATTTAATGCCTCTTTCTATAAATTACTCTAAACCACATAAAAGCTTTGCACAATACTGGAATTGACTAGTTTCATTTTGCTTATTTATTTATACTGAAAGCATAAACATATAAAGAAACAAACAACATTTAATACAAGTAATACAATAAGACTTTAAGCATATAACCATACTTCACACACACACACACACACACACACACACACACATTATAATTATAAATCTTGAGAATTATAACTCTAAAAAGATTCTCTGATAATGGAGATATACACACAGTTCTTACACAGTGCTGTGACATAACAGCAGGAGTGTGTGTATTTGTTTTCGTCACTATTTGAACACCAGTGTACCAGAACTGTGAGCATGGGATGCAGCTCTTCAACAAGCTGTTGGCTCCAAAGCCCTTTTGCACTATGGCTCGCTACACAGTGCTTTGATACTGACACTGAGCTGAATCCCGGTATAAACCAGTGGTTGCAATTGCAGGTGGCAGATTTCTACAGAGACTGTATTGAAAAACTTGTGCCGTGATATAATAAGTGTGTCAGTTTGAATGGCAAGTAGGTAGAAAAATAGCTTAAGCGAGTACCTTTAAAATGTATATACTAAAATTTGGTTTTCCCATATTGTTACTTTTTTATTTCAAAATATCTGTTTCTTTCTGGATAGGCCTGGTATACTGTAGTGTAGTGTGGGATGATATGAGTGAGGGAGTACAACGCCTCATTCACTGGTTACTCAACATGTGATATGAGCTGCTGTGAATAAATGAACACTGCAGGTCTGTTTACATCCCACAATGTAAGTGTTGAGAAAGCAATTTATTGAAAAATGGTACATGATTATATAATTGTCAATGTGGTGTGGAGGGAAGCACGCTTCACTTGGGCAGCCAATTTGTTATTTTTGTTCCGTGATCCAGTCTTGATATTAATATTTCCCTACTAAAAGTGTTATTGCATGAAGGAAGAGACAAGTGGGTGTCCTCTTTTGAGTACATTTGACGAAATGTATCCTAATAAATACTTATGCCTTCCTCTTGCTTCATTATCACTTGTGTTGCAGATTGACACCTATTTAGCCCTACAGAGTGGAGAAGTTTCAGACTTCCAAACTCTAGAAAGATAAATAGATGTTCAAACACTTAACTTCATATCAACTAGTGATTCCGTTCCGTAACCATGTAAACAATTTTAACAGATATTAATGACTACAGTAGGTAAATTGCTCACTACCCCCCCCCCCAACCCCCCCACCACCCCCACCCCCCCACCCCCACCCCCACCGACGCTCCAAGTTGTCCAGCCATCATAATCTGCTCTATGTAAAATCCACATACATTGGAGTTTTGCTCATCCTCAGAAAATCCACATACATTGGAGTTTTGCTCATCCTCAGCAGACACAATGAACAGTATAATTTCTCTATATACCTGGTACCTGCTGAGAGCTATTCATGTACTCTCATGTGCCTGCAATGTGGCCTCTGCAAGCTCTACATCACAGTGGAGTGAATTGTGGATGCTCAATATAAAAAGGATGAAGGAAGGAACGTTAGAGTTTAACATCCCATACATGTAAAGGTCATTAGACATCAATATCCAATATTTTTCAAAGTCATCGGATACAGTACACTAGTTCAGTAGGCACAAGGCTGGGAAAGAAGAAAAATTAGACACAGACACACACACACACACACACACACACACACACACACACACACACACACACACACAAAAAAAAAACTACATACTTCATTCACACAGATTTCTGTTTCATTCACCTAGGGTCAAAGGACACTACATGTAATACCAGGCAGAACTGAAATACCAAATAACTACAACCTGATATATATACATACAGGAATCACTCTGAATTGGTCCTTGACACTCAAACAACAGTACATCAAGTTAACTACGAAACTTGGCTCAAGAGTGAATCTACTTCGCAAGACTGCTGGAAAAAGTTGGGGGTGCAGACACCAATACCCAACACTTTGGTGCACTCGCTCTAGTGTATTCTGCTGGTGAATAATGCAACTGTATGTGGGAAAACACCACCAACACAGTGAAGATTGATGTGCAGCTCAATGAAACCATGAGAGTTATCACTGGGACCACTAGATCGAAGGTCTCCTGTCCTAGCTAACATTGGTTCACAAGATCTAAGAAGGAAAGTGGCTGCGATAAATATGCTCAAGAAGATCACTTCTCATAAGAACTCACCATTGTGCAATGTCCTACAAGGTTCACCATCAACTCATCTGAAATCACATAATGACCTTTGGTTGAGTCTGAAAATATCACTTCTTTCAATGTGACCTCCAAGTGTCAACAACTCTGGAATGAACATCAACCCAGCAACACTCACCTGGTTTGAGATCAGACAAAGAAGATTGAAGGATTCCAACTACTGTGCCAAACATAGTTGAGGGTGAACAGCATTAGGGCAGGTGAAGGGAGGTGTCGTTGCACCTTGAAGAAGTGGGGTTTCTGTTCATCTGCTGATTGCAGAGTGGAGGAGCAAACAATAGAACACATTGTTCAGGAGTGCTCACTATGAGCATTTGATAGAGATATGAGCAAGTGATTCTGAGTGCTCTAGATTGTTTGTTACATTTGTACATTTCCATTTGATTTAGATACTTTTGCGTATTTGGAAAACCATGCAATAAATAAACAAAAACACCGACCTTAATTAAAGCACCACAGAAAACTTCTTAATAAAACATGTTACTTACATCAGTAGCATATATCAGGAAATCGGTTGTAAGAGAATGGCATGTGATGTTCATTTCCTGCTTGGTTTCATCTGGGAACAACTTCATTTCACGATCTTCATCACTGCCATTGCCTGGTTCAATCTGCATGCACAGTAACTTTATTACACTGTGTCAAGTTTCACAGTTACAGAAACTCTTCTAAATAGTAGGTAAAGCATTTCAAAATACCAAGAAAATAAGAAAACTTATGACATCAGCAGAAAACTGTTAGACT
This sequence comes from Schistocerca piceifrons, assembly GCF_021461385.2. NCBI lineage: Eukaryota > Metazoa > Arthropoda > Insecta > Orthoptera > Acrididae > Schistocerca > Schistocerca piceifrons. The sequence continues at coordinate 878,815,693 of NC_060140.1, forward strand.
AGGTCACTAAGTTAATAACGAGATATTAAAAAGATCAACAGGAAAACAGAGAAAAATGTTTACACTCTCCCCTCCCCCCCCCCCCACCCCTCCCTCCCACCCTCTCTCTCTCTCTCTCTCTCTCTCTATCTCTCTCTCTCTCTCTCTCTCTATCTCCAGGTAATTAATGGAATGTTAGATTAAAAGTAACATAAAAAGACAAAACACTACAAAAACTGATAAATATTCTCTAATTGCAATTTATGATCAAAACTTTATAGTGAAGTATACATTTCTGTAAAAGAGAGAAATCAAAACTTTAGAAATTATGTTAGTTGTTTAGCTACTTGTTATAAATATGTCTTGTTATGAAAGTGATATGTTTATAAAATTAGATTAGATTTATTTTCATTCCAATTGATCCATAGTACCTTCCACAGGTCCCAAGTGGAATGATAGTCTTTTTTTTTAATGAACACTATACGAAAGAATCATTTTACAAACACTAATGCACTGAATTTAAAATAAAAAAGGTATTTTTTTTATTTATGAGGTAATAACATGTAATAGAACTACTACAATATTTATTTACAATGAACCCATTACTGCACTGAAATGGTGCAGAAGTTATATTGTGTACACACACACACACACACACACACACGCAGATATATATCAACGGGAAAGTGCTGGTAGATAGACACAATATATCAACGGGAAAGTGCTGGTAGATAGACACAATAAAAAAACACACAAACACACACAGGATGTGGATTTTAAGGAAGAGGGTAAGGAGTCATTCCAATCCCGGGAGTGGAAAGACTTACCTTAGGGGGAAAAAGGGACAGGTATACACTCTCGCGCGCACGCACGCACGCACACACACACACACACACACACACACACACACACACACACACACACACACAGAGGCAGACATATATATGTGTGTGTTTCTTTATTATGTCTATCTACCAGCCCTCCCCCCCCCATGAACCATGGACCTTGCCGTTGGTGGGGAGGCTTGCGTGCCTCAGCGATACAGATAGCCGTACCGTAGGTGCAACCACAACGGAGGGGTATCTGTTGAGAGGCCAGACAAATGTGTGGTTCCTGAAGAGGGGCAGCAGCCTTTTCAGTAGTTGCAAGGGCAACAGTCTGGATGATTGACTGATCTGGCCTTGTAACAATAACCAAAACGGCCTTGCTGTGCTGGTACTGCGAATGGCTGAAAGCAAGGGGAAACTACAGCCGTAATTTTTCCCGAGGGCATGCAGCTTTACTGTATGATTACATGATGATGGCTTCCTCTTGGGTAAAATATTCCGGAGGTAAAATAGTCCCCCATTCGGATCTCCGGGCGGGGACTACTCAAGAGGATGTCGTTATCAGGAGAAAGAAAACTGGCGTTCTACGGATCGGAGCGTGGAATGTCAGATCCTTAATCGGGCAGGTAGGTTAGAAAATTTAAAAAGGGAAATGGATAGGTTGAAGTTAGATATAGTGGGAATTAGTGAAGTTCGGTGGCAGGAGGAACAAGACTACTGGTCAGGTGACTACAGGGTTATAAACACAAAATCAAATAGGGGTAATGCAGGAGTAGGTTTAATAATGAATAGGAAAATAGGAACGTGGGTAAGCTACTACAAACAGCATAGTGAACGCATTATTGTGGCCAAGATAGATAAGAAGCCCACACCTACTATAGTAGTAGAAGTTTATATGCCAACTAGCTCTGCGGATGACGAAGAAATTGAAGAAATGTATGATGAAATAAAAGAAATTATTCAGATTGTGAAGGGAGACGAAAATTTAATAGTCATGGGTGACTGGAATTCGAGTGTAGGAAAAGGGAGAGAAGGAAACATAGTAGGTGAATATGGATTGGGGATAAGAAATGAAAGAGGAAGCCGCCTTGTAGAATTTTGCACAGAGCACAACATAATCATAACTAACACTTGGTTTAAGAATCATGAAATAAGGTTGTATACATGGAAGAACCCTGGAGATACTAAAAGGTATCAGATAGATTATATAATGGTAAGACAGAGATTTAGGAACCAGGTTTTAAATTGTAAGACATTTCCAGGGGCAGATGTGGACTCTGACCACAGTATATTGGTTATGACCTGTAGATTAAAACTGAAGAAACTGCAAAAAGGTGCGAATTTAAGGAGATGGGACCTGGATAAACTGAAAGAACCAGAGGTAAAAAGACGAGGGCTAGTAGAAATCCTTGGGTAACAGAAGAAATATTGAATTTAATTGATGAAAGGAGAAAATATAAAAATGCAGTAAGTGAAACAGGCAAAAAGGAATACAAACGTCTCAAAAATGAGATCGACAGGAAGTGCAAAATGGTTAAGCAGGGATGGCTAGAGGACAAATGTAAGGATGTAGAGGCCTATCTCATTAGGGGTAAGATAGATACCACCTACAGGAAAATTAAAGAGACCTTTGGAGATAAGAGAACGACTTGTATGAATATCAAGAGCTCAGATGGAAACCCAGTTCTAAGCAAAGAAGGGAAAGCAGAAAGGTGGAAGGAGTATATAGAGGGTCTATACAAGGGCGATGTACTTGAGGACAATATTATGGAAATGGAAGAGGCTGTAGATGAAGATGAAATGGGAGATATGATACTGCGTGAAGAGTTTGACAGAGCACTGAAAGACCTGAGTCGAAACAAGGCCCCCGGAGTAGACAATATTCCATTGGAACTACTGACGGCTGTGGGAGAGCCAGTCCTGACAAAACTCTACCATCTGGTGAGCAAGATGTATGAAACAGGCGAAATACCCTCAGACTTCAAGAAGAATATAATAATTCCAATCCCAAAGAAAGCAGGTGTTGACAGATGTGAAAATTACCGAACTATCAGTTTAATAAGTCACAGCTGCAAAATACTAACACAAATTCTTTACAGGCGAATGGAAAAACTAGTAGAAGCCAACCTCAGGGAAGATCAGTTTGGATTCCGTAGAAACACTGGAACACGTGAGGCAATACTGATCTTACGACTTATCTTAGAAGAAAGATTAAGGAAAGGCAAACCTACGTTTCTAGCATTTGTAGACTTAGAGAAAGCTTTTGACAATGTTGACTGGAATACTCTCTTTCAAATTCTAAAGGTGGCAGGGGTAAAATACAGGGAGCGAAAGGCTATTTACAATTTGTACAGAAACCAGATGGCAGTTATAAGAGTCGAGGGACATGAAAGGGAAGCAGTGGTTGGGAAGGGAGTAAGACAGGGTTGTAGCCTCTCCCTGATGTTGTTCAATCTGTATATTGAGCAAGCAGTAAAGGAAACAAAAGAAAAATCCGGAGTAGGTATTAAAATTCATGGAGAAGAAATAAAAACTTTGAGGTTCGCCGATGACATTGTAATTCTGTAAGAGACAGCAAAGTACTTGGAAGAGCATTGAATGGAATGGACAGTGTCTTGAAAAGAGTATATAAGATGAACATCAACAAAAGCAAAACAAGGATAATGGAATGTTGTCTAATTAAGTCGGGTGATGCTGAGGGAATTAGATTAGGAAATGAGACACTTAAAGTAGTAAAGGAGTTTTGCTATTTGGGGAGTAAAATAACTGATGATGGTCGAAGTAGAGAGGATATAAAATGTAGGCTGGCAATGGCAAGGAAAGTGTTTCTGAAGAAGAGAAATTTGTTAACATCCAGTATTGATTTAAGTGTCAGGAAGTCATTTCTGAAAGTATTCGTATGGAGTGTAGCCATGTATGGAAGTGAAACATGGACGATAAATAGTTTGGACAAGAAGAGAATAGAAGCTTTCGAAATGTGGTGCTACAGAAGAATGCTGAAGATTAGATGGGTAGATCACATAACTAATGAGGAAGTATTGAATAGGATTGGGGAGAAGAGAAGTTTGTGGCACAACTTGACCAGAAGAAGGGATCGGTTGGTAGGACATGTTCTGAGGCATCAAGGGATCACCAATTTAGTATTGGAGGGCAGCGTGGAGGGTAAAAATCGTAGAGGGAGACCAAGAGATGAATACACTAAGCAGATTCAGAAGGATGTAGGTTGCAGTAGGTACTGGGAGATGAAAAAGCTTGCACAGGATAGAGTAGCATGGAGAGCTGCATCAAACCAGTCTCAGGACTGAAGACCACAACAACAACAACAACAACATGCACAGTTCTAGTAACTAACTGGAAGTCATCTAGTGAAACAGAAGTGATATCTGAGGATGCCCAAGAAAATGTCATAGACACCCCCCCCCCCCCCTCTCCCCCTGCAATTCGTAATCTACATAAATAATTTAGTACACAATCTGAGCAGCTCTCTTAGATTGTTTGTATATGTTTCTGTCATTTATCAACTAGTAAAGCTCTCAGAAGGTCAAATTGAATGCAAAATGATTGAGAAAAAGCGTCTGTATGGTGTGAAAAGTGGCAATTTATACTAAACAACAAAAATTGTGGAGTCCTCCAGAGTACTTAAAAAATCTGTTCAGGTTTAGGCTACATGATAAATCACACACATTTAAAGATTGTTGCTTTAATCAAATACCTAAGGATTACAATTACAAACAAGTTAAATTGGGAATGAGATTTCCAAACTGCAGCAGAGTGTACACTGATGTGAAACTTCCTGGCAGATTAAAACTGTGTCCTGAACCGAGACTCGAACCAAGGACCTTTGCCTTTTGCAGGTGAATGCTCTACCGACTGAGCTAACCAAGCTGAATCATGATCAGTCCTCACAGCTTTACTTCTGCCAGTACCTCATCTCCTACCTTCCAGGAGAGCTTCAGTGAAGTTTGGAAGGTAGGAGATGGGACACTGGCCGAAGTAAAGCTGCAAGGACAGTTTGTGAGTCATGCCTGGATAGCTCAGTCAGTAGAGCAGTTACCCGTGAAAGGCAAAGGTCCAGAGTTCAAGTCTCAGTCTGTCACACAGTTTTAATCTGGCACAAAGCTTCAATTTAAATTGATACCATCAAATATATAGCATAGAAGTCAAACTAAAGACTGTTTTATTGGCAGAACACTTAGAAGATGCAACAAATCTACTAAAGAGTTTGCATACATTATGGTTCCAGGCTACTGCTGTGTATGGTACAGTACATTTACCAAACAAGACTCTCGGAGGACATTAGTCAAGTTAAAAGATGGCAGCTCATTTTGTACTATCACCAAATAGGGGAGAGAGTGTTGCGAGTGTGATACGCATGATGGATTGGCAATCATTTTTTTAAAAAAAGGGGGATTTTGATATGACAAGATCTTTCATGAAGTTTCAGTCACCAACTTTCTCCTGTTGTTGTTGTTGTTGTTGTTGTGGTCTTCAGTCCAGAGATTGCTTTTCTGCAGCTCTCCATGCTACTCTATCCTGTGCTAGTTTCTTCATCTCTCAGTACCTACTGCAACCTACATCCTTCTGAACCTGCTTAGTGTATTCATCTCTTGGTCTCCCTCTAAGATTTTTACCCTCCACAGTGCCCTCCAATACTAAATTGGTAAGCCCTTGATGCCTCAGAACATGTCCTACCAACCGATCCCTTCTTCTTGTCAAGTTGTGCCACAAACTTCTCTTCTCCCCAATCCTATTCAATACCTCCTCATTAGTTATGTGATCTACCCATCTAATCTTCAGCATTCTTCTGTAGCACCACATTTCGAAAGCTTCTATTCTCTTCTTGTCCAATCTATTTATCGTCCACGTTTCACTTCCATACACGGCTACACTCCATACAAATACTTTCAGAAACAACTTCCTGACAATTAAATCTATACTCTATGTTAACAAGTTTCTCTTCTTTAGAAACACTTTCCTTGCCATTGCCCGTCTACATTTTATATCCTCTCTACTTCGACCATCATCAGTTATTTTACTCCCCAAATAGCAAAACTCCTTTACTACTTTAAGTGTCTCATTTCCTAATCTAATTCCCTCAGCATCACCCGATTTAATTTGACTACATTCCATTATCCCCGTTTTGCTTTTGTTGATGTTCATCTTATATCCTCCTTTCAAGACACTGTCCATTCCATTCAACTGCTCTTGCAAGTCCTCTGCTGTCTCTGACAGAATTACAATGTCATCGGTGAACCTCAAAGTCTTTATTTCTTCTCTGTGGATTTTAATCCCTAATCCAAATTCTTCTTTTGTTTCCTTTACTGCTTCCTCAATATAGAGATAGAATAACAAGGGGGATAGACTGCAACCCTGTCTCACTCCATTCCCAACCACTGCTTCCTTTTCATGCCCCTTGACTCTTCTAACTGCCATTTGATTACTGCACAAATTGTAAATAGCCTTTCGCTCCCTGTATTTTACCCCTGCCGCCTTCAGAATTTGAAAGAGAGTATTCCAGTCAACATTATCAAAAGCTTTCTCAAAGTCTACAAACGCTAGAAATGTAGGTTTGCCCTTCCTTAATCTTTCTTCTAAGATAAGTCATAGGTCAGTATTGCCTCACGTGTTCCAACATTTCTATGGAATCCAAACTCATCTTCCCCAAGGTCACAGCTTCTACCAGTTTTCCCATTCGTCTGTAAGGAATTCGCGATAGTATTTTGCAGCTGTGACTTATTAAACTGATAGTTCAGTTATTTTCACACCTGTCCACACCTGCTTTCTTTGGGATTTGAATTATTATATTCTTCTTAAAGTCTGAAGGTATTTCACCTATCTCATACATCTTGCTCACCAGATGGTAGAATTTTGTCAGGGCTCGCTTTCCCAAGGCTATCAGTAGTTCTGATGGAATGTTGTCTACTCCCGGGGCCTTGTTACGACTTAGGTCCTTCAGTGCTCTATCAAACTCGTTACGCAGTATCATATCTCCCATTTCATCTTCATCTACATCCTCTTCTATTTCCATAATATTGTCCTCAAGTACATCAGCCTTGTATAGACCCTCTATATACTCCTTCCACCTTTCTGCTTTCCCTTCTTTGCTTAGAACTGTGTTTTCCATCTGAACTCTTGATATTCATAGAGGTGGTTTTCTTTTCTCCAAAGGTCTCTTTAATTTTCCTGTAGGCAGTATCTATCTTACCCCTAGTGATACATGCCTCTATATCCTTACATTTGTCTCCTAGCCATCCCTGCTTAGCCATTTTTCACTTCCTGTCAATCTCATTTTTGAGACGTTGGTATTCCATTTTGCCTGCTCCATTTACTGCAATTCTATATTTTCTCCTTTCATCAGTTAAATTCAATATCTCTTCTGTTACCCAAGGATTTCTACTAGCCCTCGTCTTTTTCCCTACTTGATCCTCTGCTGCCGTCACTACTTCATCCCTCAGAGCTACCCATTCTTCTTCTACTGTATTTCTTTCCCCCATTCTTGTCAATCGTTCCCTAATGCTCTCCCTGAAACTCTCTACAAACTCTGGTTCTGTCAGTTTATCCAGGTCCCATCTCCTTAAATTCCCACCTTTTTGCAGTTTCTTCAGTTTTAATCTACAGTTCATAACCAATAGATTGTCGTCAGAATCCACATCTGCCACTGGAAATGTCTTACAATTTAAAACCTAGTTCCTAAATCTCTGCCTTACCATTACATAACCTATCTGAAACCTTTCAGTATCTACAGGTCTCTTCCATGTATACAGCCTTCTTTCATGATTCTTGAACCAAGTGTTAGCTATGATTAAGTTATGCTCTGTGAAAAATTCTACCAGGTGGCTTCCTCTTTCATTCCTTAATCCCATTCCATGATCATCTACTACATTTCCTTCTCTTCCTTTTCCTACTATCTAATTCCAGTCACCCATGGCTACTAAATTTTCATCTGTCTTCACTATCTGAATAATTTCTTTTATATCATCATACATTTCATCAATCTCCTCGTCATCTGCGGAACTAGTTGGCATATAAACTTGTACTTCTGTGGTAGGCAGGGGGTTCATGTCTATCTTGGGAACAATAATGTGTTCACTATGTTGTTTGTAGTAGCTTACCCGCACTCTTATTTTTTTATTCATCATTAAACCTACTCGTGCATTATCCCTATTTGATTTTGTATTTATAGCTCTGTATTCACCTCTGACCAGAAGTCTTGTTCCTCTTGCCACCAAAATTCACTAATTCCCACTATATCTAACTCTAACCTATCAATTTCCCTTTTTAAATTTTCTAAGCTACCTGCCTGCTTAAGAGATCTGACATTCCACACTCCAAAAAAAGCCTTTTTTTTTCTCCTAATAATGATGTCCTCCTGGGTAGTCCCCGCCCAGAGATCCGAATGTGAGACTATTTTACCTCTGGAATATTTAACCAAGAGGACGCCATCATCATTTAACCATACAGTAAAGCTGCATGCCCTCAGGAAAAATTATGGCTGTAGTTTCCCCTTGCTTTCAGTCGTTCACAGTACCACCACAGAAAGACTATTTTGGTTAGTGTTACAAGGCCAGATCAGTCAATCACCTAGATTGTTGCCCCTGCAACTACTGAAAATGCTGCTGCCCCTCTTCAGGAACCACACGTTGTCTGGCCTCTTACCAGATACCCCTCCATTGTGATTGCACCTATGGTACAGCTATCTGTATGGCTGAGGCATGCAAGCCTCCCCACCAATGGCTCTGCTATATATTTTCGCCAATTTGTACAGCAACTACGGATTGTGTGTAAGGTTTATTTTGTAATTTAACTGTTGATAGTACGGCTCTTGCACCTGGCAGTGAAACGTAGAAGAAAACAAAGTGACAATGAAACCGGCAGGCCTTTGTATTATATTTTGATCACTATCGCCTACTTATGGAGAGATGAGCACTGTAAGAAAATAAGAGAAGAATTTAGGTGTTCATTTTACCCATGTTCTACTCAAGAGCGAAACAGTCGCAAAATAATATGTAAGTAGTTCTATGAACTTTAAACCAGACACTTAAGTATGAATGCAAAGTAATCATTTAGATGTAGAGTTTGTTTCTGGAATGTAAATACAGAACACTGACAACATATTTAGTTCTTTGATTGTAGCATTGGTATTTTATTGCATGGGTACTCTCTATATTATTTTCATTAGTCTTGTTTGCATGAGGAAAAGTTTTCTGCATCAGTGATTACAGGGATGCGATTTGCTATTATAAAATGTGTTATGTTCATAACACAAACATTTTACAGTGTTTATATCCCATGACTGCCTGAGGATTCTGAATGTATAGCTGAGACTGCCCAGTTTTTTTAGCAGTTTGTCTCTATGACAGTCCCACCAATGTGTGCTATAAGTCCACTCCAGAAAATTTTGTCTCAAATCCAAACTGATGTTTGGTCAACAACCTCCCTTTTTCTTATTTTTTTGTTAGAAGTGCTGTTATATGACTGAATATGATTCTCAATTACCTTAGGAATACTTGTGAGTAATAAAAACAGGGCAATAACTGTTTACACCATATACATCCCCCTTCTTGAAGGTTGGACTTACCTTTGAGGTGTTTAATACTTCTGGAAACACTCTCCACTTATTGAGTTGTTAATCACATTACACAGGGGTAAAACAATTTCCACAGAAATATTCTTTAATAAATAATCTAAGATACTGTCAACTCTACATGAGAAAGATGATTTTGTGGCTCGTGATTTTTAATGTATCTTGTTCAGTTACTGGGTCAGTAAAACCTACCTGTCTAATGTAGGGAATGAAATTTTATATGATTATACTAGCAGGAACTCCTGGCAATAGTTTATTGGCAATATTTGGATGGGGGTGAAGGGGTGGGGGGGAGAAAGGTAGGAATAATAATTAAATAACTTTGTTTCATTTAGTTAGAGGTACATCAGCAAAAATAAAACTGGCATTCTACAGGTCAGTGTGTGATGTGTTAGATTACTTAATCAGGTAGGTAAGTTAAAGAATTTAAAAATGGAAATGAACAGGTTGACATTAGAAATAATGGAAATTAGTGAAATGTGACACTAGGATGAAGAGAAGAGAGCTTCTGCTTATGTAAATAGAGGGTTATTAACAGAAAATCAAATAGGGGTAATATAGCAGTGGGATAATGATGAATAACAAAACAGGAATGTGGGGACGCTACATGAATAGCACAGTGAACACATTATTCTGACCAAGATACAAAGCCAACACCTACCACAGTAGTAGAAGTTCGTACATCAACAAGTTCCGCAGATGAAAGAATGTATGATGAAATAAAAGAAATTTGTCAGACAGTTAAGAGAGATGAAAATTTAATTGTGACAGGTGAATGAAAGAGGAAGCTGCCTGACAGACCTTTTAAAAATCACAAAAGTAGGTTGTATATGTTCAAGAAACCTGGGAACAATGAAAGGTTTCAGACTGATTATATATAGCCCGACACATTTTAAACTATAAAACATTTGCAGGGGCAAAAGTGGACTCTGACCATGATTTATTGTTTATTAACTGTACATTAGAACTGAAGAAATTTTAAAAAAATAGGAAATTAAGGTGATGAGACCTGGATAAATTGAAAGCTTCAGAGGCTGTTAGAAGTTTAAGAGGGAGAATTAGGCAATTGTGGACTGAAGAGGTGAAGACAACAAAACAAAAGATGAATGCATAGCACTGAGAAATCAAATGGGAAAGGTAGCAGAGAATCACATAGGTATAAAGAAAACACCTAGTCGAATGCCCTGGATAAAATAAGAATGTTGGATTTAGTTGAGAAAAGTTGAAGAAATAAAAATGCTGTACAGGAAGGAGGCAAAAGGGAATACAGTCACCTAAAAAAGGAAAACAACAGAAAGTGCAAAATGGCTAAGCAGGAATGGCTAGAGGATAAATGCCGAAAATATAAAAATACTGCAAAGGAAGGAGACGAAAGGGAATACAGTCACCTAAAAAAGGAAAATGACAGAAAGTGGAAAATGACTAAGCAGGGATGGCTAGAGGCTAGATGCAAAGCTGTAGAAGCATGCATAACTACAGCGAACATACATGCTGCCTATCTTTTCTTCAGAACATAGAAACAGCAGAATGGATATCGAGGAGAGGAAAGTTGGAATATGGAAGCAATATGTACAGAGTCATACAAGAGAAACAGAAAAAGAAGTAGGTAAAAATGAAATAGCAGACATGATAGTAAGAGAAGTTACAGTGGTTGTATGGAAGTACACACTTTAATCAGTTATGTTACGTTAAATGTAGCTTATTTGCCTGACTTTAACATGACTAAATGGGAAACTGAAAAATCAAATTTACAAACTGATTAAGTTTTTAACAATAATATTAACAATCTAGAACAAATGTTTACATTTTTATCAAAAATGTAAAGTAGAATCAAATGAGTTGGTTCTTAATAGCAAAAATGAGAAAAACCAAATTTTGTCAATACAGGGCCATCTACCACAAACTGAACAAAATTTATCAGATAAATCCTAGGTATTTTTTGGCGTGGAATCAGAATATGCAATAAAGAGAGGGGCTTCCCATTTGAAAATAAAATTTTGATCCCCCCAGAGGGGCAGAGGGGGTTATGGGGTGGCCAGTTTTAGCATAGAGATGTCTCCTTTGAAAATATTAACTTTTCATCTGGGATTTTTTCATATGATGCATATTTTTTGAGATATTTAGTTGTTCTGAGTTAAAACAATAAAACAAATATCCTTTATAATTAGCTACTATGCAGTGGCAGAGGTAAGGTGTGTGTGTGTGTGTGTGTGTGTGTGTGTGTGTGTGTGTATGTGTGTGTGCGTGTGTCTGAAATTTTCAAACAAAATCTGTATAATTTCACCTTCCATCCACAGTCAGCAGCACAGATGGCAATCTTTTGTAAAATGTGCTTATCTAGGAATTAAAACTCACACTCATACTCCATAGTTTACCAATTCCAATGTCACTTTACAAATACAAAAAATGAGAATGAAATATTCACCAGCAACTAATATAGCTCCATCAGGAAAACAGAAATCATGCAAAGCATGCAAATTCCTAGAGTTCGCTTTTCAGCTGCCACAAGCAGCAGTTGCACTTAAAAACTGTTACTCACCAGATGCAGTTGCACTTTCCCCTCAGTAAGAGCTGAGGCATATTCAGGTCCTAGCTGGAGACTGTTGACAGTTCCCACATACTGATGCTCTGATAAACTCTGTACTGGCTGCTGTCCCAACTCGTAAAACCATGCATGATTGTTCATGCCTGCTGCACAGTGGTATGGACCCAGGGCTATGAAATTTGGCTCCACTGCCAATTCAACAACTCCTGATGCCTTACTCTGTGAAGAAAAACTTCATGAAAGCATAATTTAATAAACTTTAACAATCAGCGTAAAACACACTTTACACAAATAGAACATCCAAAATAAAGTAAGAAGTTTATCTTATATAAAAGAGTACTGAAAATCAATGAAAGAACAACTAAGCTTGTGTTTGGTGACAACTACATAAGATCTTTTCTGTAAGTACTGGGCCTAGATCATTAATACAAATCTGCTGGAGATTTTATCATAAAATATGACTCTGGCATCAACACACAGCTGCCAGCATTGTTTCCAATATTCACACTTCCTATTGGTCACCAAACAGAAGCTCAGTTAGGCACCCCCTCAAATCCACTTGGTTCACCTTCTCTGAGTCAAAATGATGCTTTCAGGCTCCTTTTGATCTGAGGGAACAAATGAAAGATTGAGGGAGGTGGGGGGGAATCTGGACTGCAGAGTGGTTGAGGCAGTCTTGCCATAAGTGTCTGGCAAGAGCATCTCTCACAGTTAACAACTTATGACTGGATGTGTTATCACAATGGAGTATCCACATATTGGTGAACTCCCTTGAGTCACAACAGACCATAACACTCAAACTTTGAAGCATACCTGCCCACAATTTGCCATTCACATTTCGTCCAGCAGGTACAAATACCTTGTAGTCCACACTGTTTTCATTAGAAACAACTCCTGATTTGCCCACATATGTCTTTTTTGGACCTAGGAGTATTTGTATTATACTCAGTGGTTTGCCTTTTCATCTGCAGATTATAACATGAAATCTAAGTTTCATCACCAGTTATAAATCTGTGCAAAAAATTTGGTACTGTCTTCAAATGTTTCAACCATTGCTGATAAATCGTCGCACAATTTTCCTTCTAATCCTCTGACAAAACATTCAGTATCAGTGCCATGGACCTTGTCCACATTTGCGAATCCATAATCACAACTCTGTGCACACAGAAATTCACTAAATTTAGCGACTCTGCTATCAAATGTAATCGGTGATCACAGCCAAAAATACCTTGCACTTTGTCCCCATATTTATCAATCTGAGGTGTCAGATTTCCAGTACACTGTCCATCTTCAATATTTTCCCAGACTGTGTTAAGTTTTGTATGCCACTCAAAAATATGTATTCTCAGCATGAATCTATATTTAGAAGGATTACAGCATATGAAGATTAGATTAGATTAGATTAGATTTACTTTCATTCCAATTGATCCGTAGTTAGGAGGTCCTCCAGGATGTGGAACATGTCAGAAAAACAACAATACATGACGAATATTTACAACTAAAACAAATAAGCTAATGTACCATACCACAAGTCCCAAGTGGAATGATCGTCATTTTTTAATGAACACTATATGAAAGAGTCATTTTACAAATACTAATGCACTGAATTTAAAATAAAAAAGTTTTTTTATTTATTTATAAGGTAATAAACATGTAATACAACTACTATAATACTTATTTACAATGAACACATTACTGCACTGAAATGGTGCAGAAGTTTGATTGTACTTACTTACACACACACACACACACACACACACACACACACACACACACACACAAATTTTCAATGAACACATTACTGCACTGAAATTGTGCAGAAGTTATATTGTACTTATATACAAATCAGTTGGTTTTACTGAGAAATTCATCAATGGAGTAGAAGGAGTTGGCCACCAATAAATCCTTTAGGCTTCTCTTAAACTGAATTTCATTGGTTTTTAACCTTTTTATGGCTGCTGGCAAGTTATTGAAAATGTGTGTTCCTGAACAATGCACACCTTTTTGTACAAGACTAAGTGACTTTAAATCCTTGTGAAGATTATTCTTATTTCTAGTATTGATTCCATGAATTGAGCTGTTGGTTTGAAAAAAGTGATATATTTTTAATGACAAATTTCATTAAGGAATAAATATATTGGGAAGCAGTAGTTAGTATCCCTAGTTCCCTAAACAGGCTTCGACACGATGTTCTTGAGTTCACACCACATATAACTCTTACTGCATGTTTTTGTGCCCGGAAAACTTTAGCTTGTCTTGATGAATTATCCCAAAAAATAATCCCATATGACATTATGGAATGAAAGTAAGCATAGTATGGCAGCTTTTTCATTTTTGTATCCCCCATGTCTGACAAAAATTCGCATTGCAAACAGAGATTTGTTAAGACGTTTCAGCAGTTCTGTGGTGTGCTCCTCCCAGTTGAATTTATTATCAAGCTGTAATCCCAAGAATTTAACACTGTCCACTTCTTCTATCTTCTTGTCATCGTATGTTAGACATATACTCGTGGGACACCCCTTACAAGTTCTGAACTGCATGTAGTGTGTTTTTTCAAAGTTTAGTGACAAAGAATTGGCTAGGAACCAGTGATTAATGTCCACAAATATTTTATTGGCCGATCTTTCTAAGACTACACTTGATTTGCTATTTATTGCAATGTTTGTATCATCGGCAAACAAAACAAACTTGGCATCTGGTAATGTTACTGATGAAAGGTCATTGATATACACAAGTAAAAGTAAGGGCCCCAAAATGGATCCTTGTGGGACCCCACATGTAATTAGTTCCCAGTTAGATGATGCCTGATAGCTTGATACATGTCTCTTTCCTAATAACACCCTTTGTTTCCTGCCAGATATATAAGATTTGAACCATTTTGCAGCATTTCCTGTTACACTATAATATTCTAATTTACTTGAAAGGATATTGTGATTTACACAGTCAAATGCCTTTGATAGATCACAAAATATACCAGTTGCCTGCAATTTTTTGTCTAATGAATTAAGCACATTTTCACTATAAGTGTAGATAGCCTTCTCAATATCAGAACCTTTTAGAAATCCAAACTATGACTTTGACAGTATGTTATTTGAGATAAGATGGTTATAAAGCTGACTGCACATTACTTTTTCGAAAATTTTAGAGAATGCTGGCAACAGTGAAATTGGACGGAAATTTGATGCTATTTCTTTATCTCCCTTCTTAAATAGTGGCTTAACTTCAGCATATTTCAGCCATTCAGGAAATATTCCATTGATAAACGACTGGTTACACAGATAGCTTAATATGTTACTTAGCTCAGAATCACATTCTTTAATTAACTTTGTTGATATTTCATCATACCCACTAGATGTTTTTGATTTTAAAGATTTTATGATGGACATTATTTCTGTTGGGGTAGTGAGGGTCAAATTCATATTATGGAAGTTACTTGAAATGTCTGGTCTGAGGTATTCCATAGCAGCATCTACCGAACCTGACAACCCCATCTTTTCAGTAACAGTTATAAAATGTTTGTTAAAAAGTTCTGCAACACTATACACATCTGTCACCAATGTACCATTTACTCTTAATGCTATTTCTTCCTCTTCATGTCTGGTTCTACCAGTCTCCTCCTTCACTATATCCCATATTGTCTTTATTTTGTTGTCTGATATGACTATCTTTTCCTTGTAATATATTTGCTTTGACATCCATATTACAGTCTTTAATATTTTGCAGTATTTCTTATAATGTGCTATAGCATAAACATTAGAAATGTTTTGGATTGACAGATACAGTTTTCTTTTTGTTTTACAAGATATCCTTATTCCTCGAGTAATCCATGGCTTCTTTGTAGACTTTGCTCTAACCTTGGTAAGTTTTGGGGGAAAGCAATATTTGAATATGCTTCTATAGCACACTTGTTCAGTTCAGCACAAAATTAGACAGTACAATGTCATTCAATTGTTTGCTGCATCTTGACTTTTAATACAAGCAATGAACACACTTTCCCACCAGGCGTGATGTACACGCCACAAAGACTTGGAGGCAACTGAGTTGATCTCCTAGCTGAATAGTTGGCTGATAATCATCAAGACCTTAAAATCTAAGGAAGGCACAGAGATAGAACAACAAAGTTGACTCAAGTGATTAAGCAGGGAAGTAACATATAATTGGATAGGAGATACACACCAGGACATGGTAAAATTGATATCACCAATGATGAATTATGGTGGCAACAGAAAGAGATGTGAAGGCCTAAGAAGCAATGGCTGGGAAGGTGTGTAACAAAGTGTGTTGACTCCTGTAATTTAACTTTGCATTTCTCATCTTTTTGTCATGATGGGGGAGAGAAGGGTGGCTCTGCTGTAATGGCCCATTTGACTGATCAGAGAGAGCAAGACTGTCCACAAGCTGGAACAGCTAGTTCTAGATTAATATTACTGTCATGTGTTAAAAGTGTAGGTAGGCACTTAACATACCATCACTATTAAGTTTCATAAAATTTCACAAATGTTAATTTGAAGCTAAATGTTGTTCTTGAGAATACTAAAAATACTACAAATATCTGGAGGGAGACATTTTTAAATGGTATCAGAAAGCTTATTACACCTTCCAGCATCTCTTTGTCAACATGAAACATGGGAATGTGATGAGCACAAATTCCACACTCTTGCTACTTTTAATCTGTAACATCCATAAATAAGAGTAATCAATTATTGTAGAAGCAACTGTCATTGTTGAATGAGCAATGAAACAGAATTTATAGAGGGTTTAATTAAGAGGGGCAAATCAGCATTCAATTTTATATTGTGTTTGAAGTGAGCCCGTACAGATTGCATTATTAGCAGTGTCAAATGCTTACAGAGTGAGCAGAAGCAGGTGCTAGTGTGAGGGTGCAGTGACTTGCAAAAACAAGGAGGCGGAGGAACACAGCTCCAGAAGAGATGGACAAAACTAAAATGAAGTATCCATGGACAGATACCTTTCCTACCAGTGCCCTCTGTCAAATAAAACATAATTCTGTCAGAAACAATTGGTGCCAAGATGGCCGCCGAGTGAGTGACGCCAGAAACCATTTCCAGAAAGTTAAGTGATTTAGACAGGAATATAATTTAGTTTAAGGCCGACAACAAATTAAATATGTGCATTAGTGTATCGTTTAGTCTTGCCATTAAAGGTTTGACTTTTCTTTGCGTATTTTTTCAGAAAACACGAAAAGATCGTAACTTCGCGAAGTCGCGCTTAGGCTTAAATTTTGTAAACGTGTTTGTTTCTTGTTTCACGGTAATTTAACTAGTTTCTCGGTAACAAATAAGTAAACGACCGTAAATAGCGTATAACTTCATTGTTGTAATACAGATTTCAGAAAAACAGCGTAACTTTATATCAGAAACTTGCCTATATACATTTGTTTATAGGCTTAATTCTCGTAACGTTTTTGGAGAATCAAAGTTAAAGTATCTCGTTTAATTGTCCTTTTTTTCATTCCATCGAGTGAAATATATAATAAATAGCATATACCTTCATTGTTTTAATACAGATCTCAGAAAAACAGCGGAATTTTAAATCAGAAACCTTGCTTATATACATTTGTGAATAGGCTTAATTCTTGTAACGTCTTTTTTGATTTTCGGTAATTTAATTGATTTATTCTAGCTAAAGTATTATTTTTGCCATGAGTGAGAAGTGCCTGACTTGCCATAGAATTGTTAGTTCCGGGGTTTGGTGTGATGGATGTGGTAGTTTTTTTCACTGGGGGGACTGCAGTGGCATGAGTGTTGGGAAAGTAGATCAGGCTCATCAGTGGTTATGTAGGATTTGCAGCAGAGATAGGAAGATAGTGGAACAGGAGGGGAAAATTGCTGCCCTTCAGGCTGAGCTAGATCAGGCTAGGGAAGATCTGGACAGGTTAAGGAGGGAGAAGGGCAAAGAGAGGTGGGAAGTGGCAACAGGTAGCAGAAGGAACAGGCCTAGAACTAAGTCCGACAGTTTTGTGGTGAATGTCAAAAATAATTTTGACCTGTTGCTTCAGTTAGAAACTGATGAGCCTCAAGCAGAGGTAGGTGTAGACAGGACACAACAAACTTTCAATAGGAAATTGAAAAAGAATGTAGGAAAGTCAACGAAAAGGAAGAAAGCTTTGTTGTTAGGCAGTTCTCATGCCACAGGTGTAGGCCAACTTCTGCAGGAGGAATTAGGACCAGAATACCAGGTCACAAATTTTTTCAAACCAAGTGCTAGTCTGGATCAGGTGACAGAGGATTTAGGTTCACTCTGTAAAGGATTTACCAGGGAAGACACCGTGGTTATTGTGGGAGGGCCAGGGAACAGCATCAACAGAGAGCCTGGGTACATTATAGAGTGTGACCTGGTAAAGATTGCGTCGGCATCGAGACACACCAATGTTGAATTTGTATCTGTCCTGAGACGTCATGACTGGCCTCATTTGAACTCTTCTGTTGGGAGAGTTAATTTGGAGTTGGAACAGCTGCTTGGGTCGGGTGCGGGGGCTCATATTGGTGTGGTTCCTGTTGATTATCTCAGTAGGTGGGACTATACCAGGCACAGCCTACATCTCAACAGGAAAGGGAAGGGGAAACTGGCTGGGGTAATAGCAGGAAATTTAAGGGGGGGAGGCACTGCCACGAATGGTAAAATACCAGTGGTTACAGGTGTTGGAGCAGCACCTTTTTTAGGATAGGTAAGACAGAAAGATGTCAAGTTCTACGAGAGGTCAGGATTGAAACAAATCTTCAGTTTAGGAAAGAAATTAAACAGCACAATTCTAGCACATTTGATCACCAATCACAGCTATCAATTATAAATTTTCACCAATCATCAGAAATTTTATCTCCACCAAGTTGTATCTCAGTCCTAAGTAATTGTATTGATGAATTAAAGTCACCCAACCCAGTTGACATAATCTGCCTCTCTGAACACCATGTGACCACTGGTATAGGAACTAGGCCTAAGCACAATGAGAAACTCAGACAGGAGAGTACTGCAAATGTTAGAATAAGGAAAGGTTCTCATAAAAGTATAATTAAAAATAATGTAAGTATATTTCATCAAAATATTGGGAGTTTAAAGAATAAAGTAGATGAGCTTCTGGTTTGTTTAGAAGATTTAGAAGCTGAGAATGAAATAGATATACTATGCCTGTCTGAGCATCACATTGTTACTGATATGGATAAGGTAAATGTAAGTGGATATAAGCTCTCTGCACATGTAATGAGAGAAAATATGGAGAAAGGAGGAGTTGCCATATATGTCAAAAGTTATCGTTGTGCAAAAAGTATAGAAACAAAAAAGTTTTGTGTAGAGAAACATACAGAAGCATGTGCCTGTGAGCTTAAATTAAATAAAGGCACATTTATAATTGTAACTGTATATAGGTCCCCATCAGGAAATTTTCATCTATTTTTGAAAAATTTGGACTCCTTGTTGTGCTATCTGTCAGACAGGGGGAAGCAAATTATTATTTGTGGGGACTTCAATGTAGATTCTCTGAAAGAGGGTAATAGGAAAAATGACCTTGAAGTATTACTCGGTTCTTTCAATTTGACACCCGTTATTGATTTTCCTACTCGGGTGGTAAAGGATAGCAGCGCACTGATAGATAACTTCTTTATAGACCAAGATAAGTTTAACCAGATAAATGCTCAGCCTGTTGAGAATGGTCTTTCTGATCATGGTGCACAGCTAATTACAATATATGACATAGCTCCATTCAGCAATACTAAACAGTCCTCCAAAGTAGTACGTTCAGTCAACGATTTAACAATTGCAAATTTCAGGGAAAGCCTACAGCAGTTAGACTGGGATGAGGTGTACCGTGAACCTGATGCCAATTTAAAATATAATTTATTTCATGACATTTTTGTAAATGCATTTGAAAACTGCTTCCCCAAGAAAATAGTTAAATATACTCGTAAGAAACCTTGTAACAAACCATGGCTTACTAAGTGTATAAAAATATCTTGTAACTGGAAAAGGGAAATGTATCTGACAGCAAGAAAGAGTAGTGACCCAGAAACTATCAAAAATTATAAAAACTACTGTGTTATATTAAGAAAAGTTATTAAAAAATCCAGGAGTATGTGTATCATGTCTGAAATCAGCAACTCTGATAATAAAATTAAAACAATTTGGAATATTATTAAAAGAGCAACAGGTCAACCAAGAGCAGAGGAAGACAGTATTACCATCAAATTGAATGAAAACTTTACGAACAAAAAGTCAGAAGTTGAAAATATTTTTAATAATCATTTTCTAAATGTTGTGGATATAGTAGGATCCAGGTGTTCATTAGAAGATGCTAGGCTGTTAATGGAAGAGGCCATACCTATGCAATTTGATACAATTGAAATCTCACCCACTTCTCCCTCTGAAATTAGGAAAATAATAAACTTGCTTAAAAGCAAAAACTCACATGGAATTGATGGCATTTCCAGCAAAATACTAAAAGCTTGTTCTCAACAGATAAGTAAGATTCTCAGCCACCTGTGTAATAGCTCTCTGGAACAGGGCATTTTCCCTGATAGACTGAAATATGCTATTGTTATACCTTTGCATAAAAAGGGGGATAGATCTGATGTCAACAATTACCGTCCAATCTCCCTTCTAACAGCTTTATCCAAAATTTTTGAGAAAGTAATGTATTCAAGAGTAGCTTCACATATCTGTAAAAATGAAGTACTAACAAAATGTCAGTTTGGTTTCCAGAAAGGTTTTTCAACAGAAAATGCCATATATGCTTTCACCAGTCAAATTTTGAATGATCTGAATAACCGAACACCACCCATTGGGATTTTTTGTGATCTCTCAAAGGCTTTTGATTGTGTAAATCATGAAATTCTGCTAGACAAGCTCAAGTATTGTGGCATGAGTGGGACAGTGCACAAATGGTTTAATTCGTACCTAACTGGAAGAGTGCAGAAAGTTGAAATAAGTAGTTCTCGTAACATGCAAAGATTAGCACATTCCTCAAACTGGGGAACTATCAAGCATGGGGTTCCACAAGGGTCAGTCTTTGGTCCTTTGTTGTTCTTATTATATATTAACGACTTGCCATTCTATATTCATGAAGAGGCAAAGTTAGTTCTCTTTGCTGATGATACAAGTATAGCAATCACACCTGACAAACAAGAATTAACTGATGAAATTGTCAATACTGTCTTTCAGAAAATTACTAAGTGGTTCCTTGTAAACGGACTCTCATTGAATTTTGATAAGACACAGTACATACAGTTCCGTACAGGGAATGGTATGACGCCATTAATAAATATAGACCTTAATCAGAAGCATATAGCTAAGGTAGAATATTCCAAATTTTTAGGTGTGTCCATTGATGAGAGATTAAATTGGAAGAAACACATTGATGATCTGCTGAAACGTTTGAGTTCAGCTACTTATGCAATAAGGGTCATTGCAAATTTTGGTGATAAACATCTTAGTAAATTAGCTTACTACGCCTATTTTCACTCATTGCTTTCATATTGCATCATATTTTGGGGGAATTCATCACTGAGGAATAAAGTATTTATTGCACAAAAGCGTGTAATCAGAATAATAGCTGGAGTCCACCCAAGATCATCCTGCAGACATTTATTTAAGGATCTAGGGATATTCACAGTAGCTTCTCAGTATATATACTCTCTTATGAAATTTGTTATTAACAACCAAACCCAATTCAAAAGTAATAGCAGTGTGCATAACTACAATACTAGGAGAAAGGATGATCTTCACTATTCAAGATTAAATCTAACTTTGGCACAGAAAGGGGTGAATTATACTGGCACTAAAGTCTTTGGACACTTACCAAATAGTATCAAAAGTCTGACAGATAACCAACAAGTATTTAAGAAGAAATTAAAAGAATTTCTGAATGACAACTCCTTCTACTCCATAGAGGAATTTTTAGATATAAATTAAGAAAAAAAAATATTTAAAAAATAAAAAAAAATAAAAATAAAAAAGAAAAACAAAAAACACAAAAAAATTAAGTTGTTATATTAACTTAAGTATGTTGTTAAATTAACCTAATTATGTCATGTATTAGAAAATTCGACTCGTTCCACATCATTACGAAATATTGTATTCATGATCCATGGAACTAGTATTAATCTAATCTAATCTAATCTAATCTAATTAGCATAAAGCAGGAAGCAGTGACAAAAATTATATAAAGCCACAATTTTGTAATTCGAGTACTGGGGAGTCAACAAGGACAAGTTAAACTTTAGCACATTCAATTTCATGGAAAAGATGGTGGCTGACATTACAGAGGCACAGAGAGAGGGAAGGGTGACAGGGACACCAGAGTTATGCCACTGGAGCTCTGGGTCACACAGGATGGATGTGCATCAGAATCACTAGCCCAAATCTCATAAATAAGCTTCACGGTTTGCTATGCAACCCGTGTGTATGAAGTTATTTGCATGTAGGTTATGGAATTTTATAACAGTGAACAAAAGTTTGATTTGGAGTGTGACAACATCAAAGGTATAGATGAATGTAGTTCACTTAGCAAAGCTTATTGTGTGCAACAACACAGATGCTGTTGGACACGGTAAGTCACTTGCTGCAGTTGCTCCTGCTGCTGCATTTCTTTTTTGCGGTCAAGCAATGATCGATGATAACCTGTTAGTTAAGATCACAGTTAATGTCAGTTGTGGGACTTTATTGGGGCAGGACTGTGTAGTCTGGTATCATTCCTTTGTAAAAGATCCTGGCATTATGCATGGAAGACTCACATGGCAAAAAGAGCATTATAGTCAGGAGAGCACAACTGAGATTAGCCTAACTGTGACAATATTCATTACAAATCTGAACCAGATGGAGGCAGCACCAGTGACATAAGCATCACACCGAGGGGCATAACCACACGGCCGCCATCATAGTTGATTCTGAATTGCACAGTACGGAAGTGGTAGTGTTTATGAAACTTTGTAAGGTCTTTCATATCTAGTTTGCTGTACCACAATATGTCCACATCTCCTTTTAACAACTTCTGTAGCCAGTTCTGAAGGCAAGATCCTTTAAAAAAAGTTGTGACAGCTGGACAAAAGTACATTAATCGTCATACATCACTATTCTCATCACTGATATCTCCTGGAGTCATGTGCTCCAACACAGTATTAAGGCTGTGTGCTGAACAAGAGTGTTTCTTATATTGATGAAGTGCTGCTACAATGTATTGACCTCTGTTGGCAACAAACATGATGTTTAGCACAGTTCTGAATAAATCGAATGACCATAATATTTTTATCAGTTCATTTTCAATATTTCCTCAAGTTTTTTAAACCTCTCTCTCAAAATCTCTGGCGCACAACACATTTTCCTTCTTCACAATTAATATAATGTGTCACCTCCCACGTAGTTCATTAATGATATAAACATAATTGACTGTTACTGCCTCTCCTAAATAATTGAAAACATTCCTCGCCCCTCTAGAAACAGCTCCATACAGGTGAGCGGGTCTGTCATTTAAATTTCTCAAAATAGTGGTTGGATAAGATAAAAATTGCTTGTCAATCAGTGCACAATCAATAAGGAATTGAATATCTCGAGAAATCCATTTCCACATGCAACTTTGAAAGATAAAATGTCTTTGCTGACAACACAAGAGTTTTTGTTGCACCAACCTTCAAATTTGGTGGGACTTCAAGAAACGTATACGTCTCTCTTAGTATTTAAAAAGTGATTATACTACTTTACCCAGCCTCACACATATTTTAACAAATCTGAAGTCCCAGTTTTGGGTCCAATGTATGAATACAGGTTTTTACATGCAAAATGAGCCCTTATTTCTTTGTTTTCCTTATTTATTTGTTTTTCTTATGTCATGAATCACATAAGCAAATTTCTCCCGGAGTGATGATTTTAACTGGACTTCTTGCAATAATGTGAAATCATCTAGTTTCACCTTACATGGAATTCTGTCCATGGTGAGCATTTCATTAAAGCATTCACACAAATGTTTGCGCTGACGCATACATTGCATGGTCAGTCAGTCATTACAAAGTGTTAAGTGAAGGCAGAACCTGCTTCACAGACTGCACGAAAGATAATGTCATGGCAACACATATCACTAGGTGCAGGTCCGTTGGGTGCAGCTAAACTGGTCATAGCCAGAAGGTAAATGCAGAAACACACTTAAACTTTACCTGGGCCCACAGACTTCAAGTTTTCAGCTAACATTACAACAGACATGCAATGCCGATTCGTACACTCTTATTTCCTGACTGCAGGTAACACAATTTGTCGATAAGCATATGATAATACTGATATTATCCTTTAGTTTTTAACTAAAGGCAATTATTATTGTGGATATATGCTACAGCACATGCTTTTATCTCCAGGATAACAATTACTGTTGATATCTACAGAAATCTGCATCCACATGACCTATAATTATGACACCCATGTTGAAAATACCATCCTTACAATTACTGGGAGAAACATTGAAGAGACCAAAGATATATTAAATATATTTAATGGTATTCAAAAGATAATTCAGTGTAAGAGTAACATAAAGTAGCAGATCAGATCTGCCTGGATAGCTGAGTGCACGAAGTGCTGCTTCTGGGATTCAGGGAGATGAGCCTGCTGTGGACTGAATCTGCCTCACAGATTAATGACAAGGGCTGGTGAGATGGCCAGCCTGGATGTAGATTTTAGTTGCTTTCCCCACACTCAACTAGTAAATATTGGGCTGGCACCCACATTCCACCTCTAATGCACAATACACAAATGTTTAGAAAACGTTCTCACACTTGACCATAGACTTACTCTAGAAACACAAAGACAGGGTACACAGATTCTGTTCTGGGTGGTGGGGAGTGATGGTGTCTCATAGCAGAAAATGGAAAAAGGCAAGGGAAGAAGAAGAAGAAGAAGAAGAAGAAGAAGAAAAATGTAGCAAATCAATAAAATTCCAAAGCTGAGACTGCCAAACCCAGTAATAGCTACAAAATATCTCAGAAGTCAAATACAGTATAACCCAACTTTCATGTTCCCGTAATTAATGTTTCCCCACCATTTACAACATTTTTTTATTGTTCCTGTCAAATTTCCTATGCCCATGATGTTGATTTGCACCTGATTTTGTGTCAACATACTTATAATTTTCCTGCAATTTGCACGTTACAAAAAAATGTTCATGGAGATCAAATGACACTGGCATGATGTTGGCTGTCCAGTAGTTAAGTCTCTTGACACCAGGGCATTCTACTCAGCAGATATGAACCAGTAAACATGTAAAAGTTGGAACAACTCGTGCCGTACCTCCTGCCACTGCCAAGCTCTACTTGGCATGGTGGCTGATGGGATAACTAGGTTTGTTCAAATGAAGTATCATGACCAACCACAACCATTTCAAAGTGCCGGTTACATTTTTTTTTTTTTTTTTTTTTTTTTTTTTTTTTTTTTTTTTTTTTTTTTTTTTTTTCAATGTTGAGCAAAACATGTTTCGAGAATTTATTCTCGTGGTCAAGTGCAGTATTTACATATGTATATTTTGTGATGTTACACAAAAAACAATGTGAGTGATAGTTTGCATGTGTGTGGTTTTCTACATAACTGAGGAGGTTCAGTACTTGATAACCTCAAAAAGACAACTACAGTGCAAGAGACACAGAATAACACATATTCAAACACCACCCAAAATACTTATGTACACATCTGACTTGACAACGAGAAAAAAATTCTCGAAATGTGTCATGCTAAGCATGAAAAACTATTTAAGTACAGCAGTATTTCATTACTTAACAAATGGATAACAGTTGCAGGCTTTCAAAAACCTGAATTATGACATATGAAATTGAGTTAAACATTACAGCTCCCCAGAAAATTATCGATTCCAGTTACTTCAGTAGTTTTTATTAGTTAATAAATCTCTATTAGATAATAAACACATGCCTGACTATTGTTTTCATGCCTGTTATGTACATATATCATACATAAAGTGCAAAAATGCAAGGGGGTATCCTATACATAACTTTTACAGCTTAAAATGTAATTTTCCACATTTTACACCATATTTTTGAAGCCCCTTGGAAAGGGGGGTTCCACTGTAGTCCCTTAACAGAAGTAGATACCACAGAGTACATAGCATTAGAAAAAAAGAAATAAATCAATAATAAAGGAAAACTCAATAAAAAGTTATAGAAAACCTATTAATTGATGACATAAACCTAGTTTAACCTCTTCTTTCCTGGGTGAAGTAGAATGATAGGAAACACTATCTCAAGGTGAGATAAATATTACTAGAATGAGGGAAAGATAACTCTAAATCTTCAACCAAGAAAAATAAAGTGTACAACAAAGGAGACAGTAGATTTAGAAGGTCTTCAAACTGATTTAAAAAATGAACCAGAACACATACATGTGGAACTGAAATTAAATTTTAATGATAAAAACAACCAAATGCACTACACTTGGTCTGTGTGGCTTTCTCATGTGGCTCACCTGACTACAAAATCTAGATACTCAGTTAAAATTTGGTAAAGTTAATCAGTGTCCAAATTATATCTTATTTTCTCCCATGGCAACAAATTTTTGAAATCACATGACTATCCTCAAAGAAATGATTCAAAGGAAATGTGGTAACAGTGAACAAACTACGAACAGGTCACAGGACATACAAGTTCACTGCATTTAAAAAAAAAAAACACTCAAAATAAACTGACTAACTACAACATTTTGACCATTACCACCATGAGATTGAAGGCCATCCAGCAGTCTTACAGGCACATGACACCGTAAGCAAAGTATATAAGCACAGCACAAATGATTGGAGAATCATTCTGATAACAATATAGGCTGTAAAGGGGGAAATTCACTGACCTAAGAGAATCTGACAAAGGACAGATTGTTAGGGCCTGGCACTTTGGGACACATATCTCAGAAACAGTGAAGCTGGTAAGCTGCTTGAATGCTACTATTGTGAGCCTCTACAGAAAGTGGTTGAAGGACTGTGAAACCACAAGAATACAAGGTGCTGCATGTCCATGCCTCATCATGTAATGAAGACAGAGGTTGGAGGCTTGCCTGCTCTGCAAAGCAGAATAGGCACAGATTTGTGGTGGATCTGATGACACAGTACAATGTTGGTGCAGGCACCAGTGTTTTGAAGCATACTATTATGAGCACATTGTTGAAAATGAGGCTCCACAGTAATTGACCCAAACATGTTCTCATAAGATTGGACAAAGGATCAATGCAAATGTATTTCCTGGTCATAATAATCATGTTTCTTGTTACACTAGACTGAGGGTCATATACAGGTGAACCGCTGTTTGAAACCTGCATGGCAGACCAGTGGGGGCAGTATAATGTCTAGGGGGACAATCACCTGGGCCTCCTTGGGATGAAACACTGACCTGTAATTTATGAGAATGCATGACCTGTGCAAAGACATCTGTTGCCATTTACCTCTGGAAATGTACAAAGGAGTTGTTGAATCCATGCTATGCAGGATCACACCTGTATTCCATTCCAAAGGTGGACCAACACATTGTCATGATGGTTTAGCTCATCAGTGTATGTTTGCTTCTCCTCATCAGTGGCTCTGGATGTTGACATGCTATTTTCCTTGTACTATTTACCTTCCTTGCTTTCACTATAATGTGTTCCTAATTTTATATTCATAATTCACCACTCTCCACAGTCAAACATCAATAGCAAGAACATGACTTTGATATCTGACTCACAGCCCCAAAACAAAATTTCTTTGGTTCTCTAATCTAAATGTTCACATATTAATTGTTGGTTCTGATGCAACAATATGGCTTACACATAACTTCCTAAAATTTCCTCATCTTTCCAAAATTTCGGCTGACACTGTCACCGTTTATATATCTGCCACCAGATGCACCTTTTATTCGCAGTGAAAGAAAAAGGTTTGAGGGAGATATTTCCTAAGAGATAATCGCATCAAACCTGATAGATAAGCACCGATCTATTTGGTTTTGGAAACTTTTTAGATACTGTTTACTTCATAACAGAATTATTTCAATTGCAGCACAAGGTGAAAGCACTAGATTCAGGACCTAGTTTCCCACACACGACCACATTTTAACTAATATGAATAAATAACAGCACCGATACTAAAAAAATTGTATTACTTTTTACATGAAGAGACTTCGAGAAGTAAGTTACATATTACTGTGGCATGCCAAGTAACTGTTAAGGAAAATTGCACTATACTTAAATGTGACACAGATACATGGCGCTATTTTCCAACATAGTCACCAAGCCTTTGTGAACAATGGACCGAACTTTCCAGCAATCATTCAATCCACTGACAACAGAAATCCACTCCTTGGTCACAGATCCACTCAATGTTCTTTCAGCTTGCCAAAAAGATGGAAATCACAGATGTAAGATCTGAACTTTCAGATCAGCATCATCTATGTCTGTGTGGCCTTGGTCAAACTGGTGGCACGATTTCACTATGGCTAGATGCGAGCTCAGATTTGGTCCATGTACCACCAAATTTCATGGTGACTCTGTGTACAATTTAGACATTTTGCTAGCAAGAATCATACCGTCCCACGTTCTTCACCTTTAGCGTATATTTCTAAGCTGCCATATCATTTCAATCACACCCTGTGACACACCTGTTATCTGTACCACAGCAAAACTGAGTCTGCAGGAAATCCGGAACATGTACTCTTCTGACAATGAGCCACTCTTGTTGCACAATTATCTTAGTGTGGGACAACATGGTTAACTTATTTTCAGAAGTCTCTAAGTATGTGGTGACTAGATTCATATTCCCCAGATACAGTCTCTTTGTATGATAAGCACGATTGTAAGATTTCGCTGAATTTTCACTTTGGTAATTTTTTATCCCCACCTCATCCCAGTTTAATCAATGTATTACACGCATGATTATCTTGTACACAGGACTGATGCTCTGTGATTGATTCCATTCTTTTTTCTAATGCACTTAAGCACATATGAAACTGAACTTCAGCCCAAATTAATGATACATGAATTATCAAATGAATTAAAAAGCATACTGTCATGATTTACAGTAAGTCTGATGCTCTAACAATGGCATCATGACTCAATTGCCAAATAGAAGCTGCCTCTGTTAATTGGGCTGCTTGTGGTATTTACAGGTAGTCACGGGTATTAACGAAGTGTGGGACAAGTGTGTCACAGTGAGTTCATGTGCCATATAATATGTCAGCTACAGTTATGTTAGGCATATTTGAATTCCATATTCTACATCAAACAATGGAAAATCCAGGATGTAAAATATCTATTTATTGGCAACATGACAAAAGGAACGACCTCAAAACCCAAAGATAAGCCCTGGGCATGCACCTTTAAAAGAGAAGCAAGTGGAAAAAATATATCATTCAGTAACAGTTTTGACACATTTTATTTATGATTTTCAAGCCAATTAGGATACAAGCTTCTTCCACTCTTAGACTGAGTAATGATGGATTTCCTCCTTTAGCAACACATGATGTATCAGAACATTTGGCTACTTAAAATTTCTAATTTTCTATTTACATTATGCTTGCCAATGACAGAGCATATAGAAAGTGTTAGTTTGCAAAACTATGAAACAGTTAAGATATTTTACCTTGCCTTCTGCATCACAAGAAAAGACAGTGAGTTCTGTGAGGGAAGTAAGAACTGCAACACGACACGCATTGGTCGCAGACAACTGGGGTAGCCGGCTGAGGAAAACAAATACATTTCCACCTTTTGCAGCAACAGCGAGTAGCTGCCCATCCTCACTCCATGCGAGGTGTTGGGCCCCAACCTCATCCTCTAGTGTGAGTACAGCACTTGTTTCCTGAAGGTTGCTCACATCGTGCACTTTCACTCTGACAAAAGCAGTTCAATATTAGGAGACATATACGTATTTAACACAACACAAATAAATAAAATATTTAAAACAGTAACATCTTATGGCACATTAAAAATTTTTTTATATATCCAATTACATTATATTCCTTATTGTATGTGTTCACTGTGTGAATTATTGGATGAAGATATTTAACCAAAGTTTCAGTTCAAACACTGAAAACTAAATATTTTCACATTTGTTCAGTAATGTACTAAGAGTTTCTAAACTGGTCCTCGCACAGGATGTGTTTCTTGTCATGTAGCATTCTAGATGTGGTGTTTTTCATGGTTGCTGTACACTTTGAAATGACTTGCTATATTTCATTAAATGTGCTCCTCATTGGGATTTGTGACTGCAGTGCTCTCCAGCTGCATTCTCAGCTGCATCTGGCATGCAAATCATGCAGTTTCTTTATGAAAAAGGAAACACATAAAATAGTTGTGTCTACTCTGTTAGCGATTGTCAAAGAAGGGTGGAGAAAATTGGGAAGATGATTCAGGACTCATCAATGGCCCGAATGATAAATTGCTGTTCAATGATCTGAGTTACAGACTAGCTGAAGTTACTCGTTAACTCAACTGAATCTCTATCTCATTTTTGGTTTTAAATTGAATATAGTTAAAGTATAATAATGAAAAAGAAAATAGGAATGCAGGTAAGCTACGACAAACAGCATAGTGAACGCATTATTGTGGCCAACATACATACGAAGTCCACGAGTACCACAGTAGTACAAGTTTATATGCCAACTAGCTCTACAGATGACAAAGAAATTGAAGAAATGTATGATGAGATAAAAGAAATTATTCAGGTAGTGAAGGGAGATGAAAATTTAATAGTCATGGGGGACTGGAATTCGGCATTAGGAAAAGGGAGAGAAGGAAAAGTGGTAGGTGAATATGGATTGGGGGTAAGAAATGAAAGAGGAAGCCGCCTGGTAGAATTTTGCACAGAGCATAACTTAATCATAGCTAACACTTGGTTCAAGAATCATAAAACAAGGTTGTATACATGGAAGAAGCCTGGAGATACTGACAGGTTTCAGACAGATTATATAATGGTAAGACAGAGATTTAGGAACTAGGTTTTAAACTGTAAGACATTTCCAGGGGCAGATGTGGACTCTAACCACAATCTATTGGTTATGGACTTTAGATTAAAACTGAAGAAACTACAAAAAGGTGGGAATTTAAGGATATGGGACCTGGATAAACTGAAAGAACCAGAGGTTGTACAGAGTTTCAGGGAGAGCATTAGGGAACGATTGACAGGAATGGGGGAAAGAAATACAGTAGAAGGAGAATGGGTAGCTTTGAGGGATGAAATAGTGAAGGCAGCAGAGGATCAAGTAGGTAAAAAGACGAGGGCTAGTAGAAATTCTTGTGTAATAGAAGAAATATTGAATTTAATTGATGAAAGGAGAAAATATAAAAATGCAGTAAATGAAGAAGGCAATAAGGAATACAAACGTCTCAAAAATGAGATCGACAGGAAGTGCAAAATGGCTAAGCAGGGATAGCTAGAGGATAAATGTAATAATGTAAGAGGCTTATCTCACTAGGGGTAAGATAGATACTGCCTACAGGAAAATTAAAGAGACCTTTGGAGAAAAGAGAACCACCTGTATGAATATCAAGAGTTCAGATGGAAACCCAGTTCTAAGCAAAGAAGGGAAAGCAGAAAGGTGGAAGGAGTACATAGAGGGTCTATACAAGGGCGATGTACTTGAGGACAATATTATGGAAATAGAAGAGGATGTAGATGAACATGAAATGGGAGATATGATACTGTGTGAAGAGTTTGACAGAGCACTGAAAGACCTGAGTCGAAACAAGGCCCCGGGAGTAGACAACATTCCATTAGAACTACTGACAGCCTTGGGAGAGCCAGTCCTGACAGAACTCTTACCATCTGGTGAGCAAGATATATGAGACATGCGAAATTCCCTCAGACTTCAAGAAGAATATAATAATTCCAATCCCAAAGAAATCAGGTGTTGACAGATGTGAAAATTACCGAACTATCAGTTTAATAAATCATGGCTGCAAAATACTAATGCGAATTCTTTACAGACGAATGGAAAAACTAGTAGAAGCCAACCTCGGGGAAGATCAGTTTGGATTCTGTAGAAATGTTGAAACACGTGAGGCAATACTGACCCTATGACTTATCTTACAAAATAGATTAAGGAAATGCAAACCTACATTTATAGCATTTGTAGACTTAGAGAAAGCTTTTGACAATGTTGACTAGAGTACTGTCTTTGAAATTCTGAAGGTGGCAGGGGTAAAATACAGGGAGCGGAAGGCTATTTACAATTTGTACAGAAACCAGATGGCAGTTATAAGAGTCGGTGGGGCATGAAAGGAAAGCAGTGGTTGGGAAGGGAGTGAGACAGGGTTGTAGCCTCTGCCCGATGTTATTCAATCTGTATATTGAGCAAGCAGTGAAGGAAACAAAAGAAAAATTCGGAGTAGGTATTAAAATTCATGGAGAAGAAATAAAAACTTTGAGGTTCGCCGATGACATTGTAATTCTGTCAGAGACAGCAAAGGACTTGGAAGAGCATTGAATGGAATGGACAGTGTCTTGAAAGGAGGATATAAGATGAACATCCACAAAAGCAAAACGAGGATAATGGAATGTAGTCGAATTAAGTCGGGTGATGCTGAGGGAATTAGATTAGGAAATGAGACACTTAAAGTAGTAAAGGAGTTTTGCTATTTGGGGAGCAAAATAACTGATGATGGTCGAAGTAGAGGATATAAAATGTAGACTGGCAATGGCGAGGAAAGCATTTCTGAAGAAGAGAAATTTGTTAACATCGATTATAGATTTAAGTGTCAGGAAGTCATTTCTGAAAGTATCTGTATGGAGTGTAGCCATGTATGGAAGTGAAACATGGACAATAAATAGTTTGGACAAGAAGAGAATAGAAGCTTTTGAAATGTGGTGCTACAGAAGAATGCTGAGGATTAGATGGGTAGATCACATAACTAATGAGGAAGTATTGAATAGTATTGGGGAGAAGAGAAGTTTGTGGCACAACTTGACTAAAAGAAGGGATCGGTAGGTAGGACATGTTATGAGGCATCAAGGGATAACCAATTTAGTACTGGAGGGCAGCGTGGAGGGTAAAAATCGTAGAGGGAGACCAAGAGATGAATACACTTAGCAGATTCAGAAGGATGTAGGTTGCAGTAGGTACTGGGAGATGAAGCAGCTTGCGCAGGATAGAGTAGCATGGAGAGCTGCATCAAACCAGTCTCTGGACTGAAGACCACAACAACAGTTAAAGTATAGTTTCTAATGTCAGTTTGTGTGTGCACAATATCCATATTCTCGAAGCTGTATTCACTACCTTCATTCTGAAGTAATCTCTTAGTTTTCAAGATTGGCATTCATTTCATAATTCCATCAGAATGGAAGAAGAGATTTTTTAAAGCTGCTCATCATCATCAATGAAACAATATTTACCAGCAAGATAGAAACATGAGGCAGTCCATAAAACCAAGAGATAGATACGAAAAGCATATTGCAGGAAGTTTCATAACAGCAAAAACTTACAGTGTTAACTTGTGTTTACTTTCTGACATAATAGACAGGCATTGTCGAAGCGAACATCAAGCTGTAATCAACTACATTACAGCTTTAACGTGGTAGCAGCATCTCCACAGATGATATACAATGTGTAAAAGCTGTACCAACAAATTTCATTATTTGATATTTAATTATGACACATTGTACCAGACACATTTTTGATAGGTCATTGTATTGTAGCTTTGAAATGTTATACTTTTATTGCCCACAAGTAATAACACTAAAAGCATCAACCACTGGAAAGACTTTAACTACCAATATGTAGTTTCCTGTAATTTTATTATAACAAATTGTAATTAAAACAATGCATTTTCAAGAGATCCACAATCTTCTGATTCTTTTAAACAGCCTATATTCATACCATGTATTCTATAATAACACAAAAACACCAAATATGGAGTTTAGTTCCATACAATATGGCGTCTTCTAAGTTCTGCTTGTGACATAAAGATGTTGCACCTCATTGGCCATGTTCCTCTCCATAATGGAAAAATCTGACACGCCTGATTCTTCATTTCATGCTTTTAAGTGTAGTGGAATGTGAAATTCTATGCTGCGACATCGCCAGTTCTTGTTCATGGCCGTTTTCATGCCCCTCCAGAGGACTGCTTTTATGTAGCTCATTAAATCATATACTCCCTATTGCAAAGATACAGATATGGGATATGAAATAAGGAAACAATATATAAGCAGCACATTAAGATTACTGGGACTATTATTAACATTTTGTCAAGAACACTGTGTTCTCATAATATGTTGCCATTAGACCAGTAGAGACCTCTTTGATATATTAACTACGGCTTACTCGTCCTTCATTCCTTTCTACATCCTACATTTCTGTTATATTTTTTCTTCTATTTCTTTCTTCAAACTCCCTTTCTTCCTCCAGCTTTTATGGTAAGTCCTCAATGTTTCAAGATCTCTCAGGGGAGCCTTGACCCTAGAGAGTGTGTCCCCAGGAGCAGGATCAGGAAATGCTTGTCAGTAGCTCCTGGCTGTTGAAGGGTATGAAGAGATAAAATATCTCTCATGGACCAAAAAGGCTGGAGACAAATCCAGCTATGATAGCTCATGCAAGCTATTAGTGGCAAAAATGTGTGCTTTCAACCACAGAACAATCCTCAGAAGGAATGGAAATAGTGAAAGACAGCCCAGCTATTCCCAAAGACTAAAATTTGATACACTGAGACACTGACAGCAATGGTGGAGGAAGTGTTGGACTTAATAAACAGGAGAAGAGAGCAGTGGATATAGGCTTTACTGGATTGGGAAAGAGAAAGAAAAAAGACATGGTGTGGCAGTAAGGGCAGGGTTGAAAGAGGATGTAGAGGAAGTGTGTTGGATCTAGCACAGCAACGTAAGTAATTCTGAATATAAACAATGCAGAAATAAGGCAAGCTATATTTTGACATCAATAGTTACACAGAACAGTGCAGTACAATATGTCGTTAAGGTAATGTCACAGAGTATTCAAAGCATAGTCATAGAGGTCTATTACACTCCATGTAGCACACTTTGCCACACTCACGTTCATACGTGAAATATATTGTTCATATATCCTCAATTCCCCCTTTGAGCAGATGTTTCGGATGTCACTTTTAGCAGTCAAACCATATTGTCTCACTATCTTCTGAAATTTCTCCTCGTTTGGTTAGCAGATCAGCCAACATCTCTTCTGTGCACAAATAGTCTACTTCAGTATTCCCTTGCTCTATGTGATCCCTTTTAAAATTGTTCTTTATAACGATGTGTTTGGCTCTGGCTCTTGTAACATTGTTTTTGGCTAAGTTTATAGCTTGCTTGTTGTCACAGAATATCTCGGTGGGTTCCATACTAATATTAAACTCTATATCACTTATGAGAGTCCTGATCCACAATGCTTCTTGAATTGTGTGTGATCCAGCCATATACTAAGCTTCTACAGTGCTCAAAGGTACTGTTTTCTGTCTTTTACAAGACCAGGATATAAGTCCTCTCATTAATCTAAAACAACACCCAGTAATGGAATGGTTACTCTCCAACTCACTTCCCCAATCTGCATCAGTACAGCCCTAAATTTTTATATTCCCCATATTACAATATCTTAATTTATAGTCTGTTGTTCCCTTTACCTATCTAAAGATTCTTTTAACAGCTCTCCAATGATCCTCTCTTGGGCTTTTGCAGAATGTGCTTACAGCATTTGTAGCAAAAACGATGTCAGACCTCGATGTCTGTGACATATACAAAAGGCTCCCCATTGCCTCAAAATACGGTACATTATCATTGCATTCTGTATTTTCTTCATTGGTTATTAACTTGGCTCCTGCTTGCATTGGTGTGGGTTTGCAAGCACTCATGCCAAACGTTTTCAAAATCATCTTCATGTATGACGACTGGTCTATACATAGCTCTTCTTCCATCTTCAAATTTTTTAAAAATCTTTATACTCAAGTAGTGTTTTACCTCTCCCTAGTCATGTAAGTTAAGTCTGGTTTATAATTGTCTTTTAAAATTGTTCATCTGTTCTTCATCTTTAGTTAGAATGGAGAAATCATCCAATCATATAGCCATTATTGTGACCACTTCTTTCTTCTTTTTTTTCTAGAAGAGTTTTTTAGCTTATTCTGGTGGGCTCACACATATTTCTTCTACTAATTTCCCATTTAAGTAAGCTGCCTTCACATCCATTTGATGAATTAATAATTTTTCTTTTATTTCCTGGGCTAAAAGGTATCTAAGTGATTCACATTTTACTAATGGCAGAAATGTTTCTCTTTAGTCTATCCCTTCTTTTAGTGAACATCCCTTGACTAAAAGTCGTGCTTTATATTTTGGCGTTGTACTCTCAAGATTTTTTACGTTAGAACACCCATTGTGATTGTAACGGATTTTTCCTTTTTGACATTTGAACTTGTTCGAAAGTTTCATTTTGATAAAATGAATAATTCTCTTTCCACAGCTTCGCTCCATTGTTGAGATTTCAAGACCACTCATAGCCTCTTCAACTGCTGTAGGTTCACCATTAAAAGGTTGGGCTATATGGATATCATAATCAGGTTAATCATAATGTTTAGGTAAATGAAATGAATGCCTCAAAATACTTTCTTCCTCCTCTTCATCCTCTAAAGCTTCATCTTCATAGAATGTCCCTGCGTGTTCATTGCCATCTTCTTCTTCCTCTTCTTCATTTTCTGTTTCTATTTCAGAATTAGCATTTCTTGAACTTTATGACATTAATGAAGGGTTTGTACTCTCCTGGTGATCCTCTTTTATTTTGTTTTTATTATTCTCAAGAAATACAACATTTCTACTTGTCAGTATCTTCTTAATCATAGGATTTGTGAGTCGGTAACCCCTAGAGTCTCCACAACAGCCTACAAAAATATATTTCTTAGACTTTAGGTCCCATTTCCTCCCAACTGTTTCAGGGTCTGTACTAGCCTCATTTCCAAAAAATAATACCCCTATTTGTTCTCTCTGCAACTCCATTCTGGGCTGGACTGGATCTAATGATGGTTTGGTGTTTAATTTCTAATTCTTTCAAATGTTCCTTGAATTTTTGGCTGGTATACTCTGTCCCATTACCAGACCTGACAATTTTAATCTTCTTCCCCATTTCTTTTTCTATCCACACTATGAAAGGTCTCAAAAATATCACTCACTTGATATTTAGAACTTAAAAAATAAACATGGCTGTGATTTATTTACATTTACAGCAATCTTCCATTCCTGTCACCATATCCTTTAATAATCAATTGCCCTTTCTATTTAGGTGCTCAAGTCTTTTATGGTGTAAGATACCTTTTGTAGAGTTCACAGAATGGTTTAAAATTTCACCTACGTCTTTAGCAGTATCTAACTTCAAAATTCCCCTTTCATTTGCCTCCACTGGTTAACTATTTTTGCTCCATTTATATCAATGGTTACTCTGTTTCCCTTCTTGACTATTTCATTTCCAGATAACAAGTTAGTTGCAACATCTTTTACATAGTAAACATCATGTGCTGTAATATTTTCTTGTTCCTCCATTCACAACTATCTTAAGATCAACTTTCCCAGCAAGCTAACACTGTTACTTGGAACCATACACTGTGAATATACCGATATGTATTTTATTACTGACATCATAAAGAGCTCTTCATCATCATCATCATCATCATCAGCCAATTCAATCATTAGATGATGTGGCCTCTTCGAGTCGTGGATTCAGGTAGGCTTTCAGAAGTCTTCTCCAAGTGGGACGGTCTTGGGCAGTTCTCTGCCAGGTGTTACCAGCAATCTTCTTGATGTCTTTGTCCCACCTGTCTGGTGGTCTTCCTCTAGGCCTCCGGTGCTCTCTCGGATTCCACTCCAGTACTAGCTTCGTCCATCTGTTGTCTTTTCTTCTTGCAACGTGGCCAGCCCACTGCCATTTCAAGGAACCTACTCTCTCTAAGATTTCATTAACCTTCCTCACAGACCGGATGTCATCTGCCCTTTTCCTGTCCTGCCCAGCATTGATCTCTCCATGGCTCTCTGTGCTGTGCTAAGTTTCCCTTTTGTGAATGAGTTCAGTGTCCATGTCTCACAGCCATACGTCATCACAGGAAGAATGCATTGATCAAATACTGCTTTCTTCAGATTTACTGGCATTTTTGATCTGAATACTTTTGAATTCTTCCCAAATGCTTGCCAGCCACGCTTGATGCGTCGATAGATTTCTGGCCTTATGTCTCCCTTCATATTTATGTTATGTCTCTAATAATATGCATTGATGCTCCTGAACCTAATATAAATTCTGGTTTTTTATTACTCATTAGTCCCAAAGAGTGATAAATGGAGACTGACTTGCCTTGATCAGCAGTTCTCTCTCTGCACTATTTACATCCTACATTTTTTTCTTGTAAATGACCTATAGTGGCACTGGGGTGCCATGTGACCCATCTTCTGGCAGTTGTGGCACATGCCTGGTTTCTTCTTTCTCTTCTTAGAATAAAATGCTGTAGCTGTTTACTCCTCTGAAGTAAGGCACACTAAACCACCCACTTCCAGTACTCCCTGTGCCAGCATCAAGACTGCAATTCACTCGACATCCACGGAAAAAAATAGGTCCATTCAACATGACACTTTGTGCAGTTCCACTTGTGCCAAGTTTGTGTACTTGGTCCAGCACACAGTTTTAATCTACCAGGAAGTTTCATATCAGCGCACACTCCGCTGCAGAGTGAAAATCTCATTCTGCACACTAATGTACTTTCCATGTTCTGAAGGATTTTCACTTTTACACTGTCTCACATAATCGTTACGCCTGAGCTTTCTAACATCACAATCATGGGTGCATATTTTTCAGGCAGTCCTGCTAGCAATAACATGTCTGTGGATATTATCTTGTTGACATAATCGTCCAAGTTCTAGGAGTCGAGTAGTTCTAAGTTCATGGAGCAATCTGACCTTCCTCGTATGGCCATCATCTTAAAATGCATTCTGTAACTTGTCCCAAACTTCTTTTGCTGTCACAGAGTTCCCTATGTGTACACAGTTCACTGGATCAATCAATAATAGCAGCTTTGATCTTGTCTTCCAGTACTTATTTGTGTAAAAGCCAGAGTCTGGCCTTGACAGCCAGAGACAGTGGTTATGTGTGTGTGAGTTGTATTTGTGTGAATGTGTGTGTGTGTGGGGGGGGGGGGGGGGTCTAATTCAGAAGAAAGTCATTTGGCTGAGAGCTTACGTCTTACTTGTTTAGCAGTCTTTTTGTTGTGGCTGTCTACAACTCAGCATCTCCACTTTGTGGTGAGTAGCAATCTATCCTATACATAATATTGTCATTATTGCATTCAGGATTTTCCATGGTTTAATCCATGATACTAAATTTAAAAGGCAAATTACAACCTGATTTAGTTAGAAATGAGATAAATGAAGAGTTTAATGACGTGTATACAGATTTAAAACAAATTTCAGACACTGGCATAAGATTAAATATTTTAAAATGAGGTAAAGATTCAGATTAAACAGCTTTCACTTCTGCAACCTTGCAAGAATATATAAATGATTTAACTGAACAAAAAGTTCAAGAAAAGACTGAGCCATCTGTCAGTATCAGTGACAACTAACTGTCATGATAATGAAATACAATTCGTAATGTAAAGGCACATTCCTTCAACTAAAATAGAAGATAAAATAATGATATGTACAAAAGCGGATCACATTACTCTCCCCATAAGACATATGTAATTAACTTCTTAATGTTTATAGAAATGTATCAAAAGAGCCCATCCCTAATTCAAGAAAGCTATTTAATGGGGGAAAAAACCACAAAGGAAGTAGAGCAAGTAAATGTATTTACAATGAGATTGTTTGTTTAAGTGGCAGGATATGTGGTGATCCACTTCACTCCTTTCCAGAGAAATGCATCCTTATGTCTGCTCACAGATGAATGTTATTTAAAACCTAAAAAGTTGGAAAATAAGGCATCAGATGTAAAAGTAAAGATATTTCGTGGAGTTGTTATTTTTATTTACACATGTTGAGGGATGAGGACAGCAATCATAGAAACCTCATGAGGGGAAATGCCTGCTTGGACACAAATATAGAAGTTCCATGGATCACCTCCCTGCTTTGGAGATGTGCCGAATTCATAAGATTATATATACATGGTGGAACATGAAAAACTTGTATCAAATATACACTGCTCGCAAATTACACACAAATTGTTATCCACCATCAGTTGATTCAACAACAAATAGATGAACATGTAATTATTAGATAAATAAGCTACTGCAAAGGTCTACACAGATGACAATTGGAGGGCGACAATCAGCAATCTACAAGTCGGTGCCAGTTTTTCGTGCGCAAACCTGTACCTGAACAATAGACAATTACACTGTGAGAAACAAAGGAAATGTCTTGAGAGTCATTCTGTGGTTGATCTTGATGCAATTTGATTCATGTGTACTGCAGAAGTCAATTTAAATGTTATTAATTCAAAGTGAACTTCATACATTATCTGGCAAAGATTAGAAATGTGGTGTAAGAATATTTAACTGCAACACCAGTGCAGACAGATCATAAGGCCAAAATAACCAAAGGCATCATCATCAAGAAAATAAAGTAAGGACTAAATTAATATTTCTGTTGTGTCCTGCGGTCAGCAGGAAAGAACCAACAGTTGAGTTTGATCAAACTTTATTATAATAAACAAAAAAAAGCTTTCTTGGCATGCAATAATTTTCAAACGCAAGAACAATAAGATAACCCCACAATTCTTGTGGCGGCAAAACCAGATACGAATACAAGACAATGAACGAAAATAAAGACCAAAATCTACTCTACCAATTACAAGATACAATATGCTAGGGACCGATGACCAAGCAGTTTGGTCCCTTTCCCCCTTTTAAACCAACATGCTACTGAATGCTACAGTGAGTGTATACTGTGCTACAGCTGGTGTAAGTACTGGCCGGAGCTGTCCTAGCGATAGATAAACAATGCCGGTCTGACTGCCCGAGCATGCTTATACCGCCAAGTTGGCGGAATACTACACGAGTTCCAATTGCTGGAACACTGTCACAGTTTTTAGTAGTTCCATGTTTATTCGGAAAGCCTGTTATTGTTTACATCCACTGGCGATGTTTCGATCTGAGCTCTTGAAGGGAGGTCGGCAGCCCATCTTGCTTGTCTGTTGTGCTGGCCCTGTAACTGATAAGGGGCCGCTTCGACATTTCTCCCCCTGGAAAAAAGAATGCACAGCATCACAATTGTCCATAGGAGTAGGAGCATCCTGGTTGACGTCCATGAGTTCATGGCCGGCATGAGCCAGAGGCTGTGACGCAGCAGCAGCAGCTGCTTCCGTCACAGAGCAGCCAGTGACAGGCACTGGCAGCTACCCCAGGGTGTCGTTGTCCACCAGACGGGAGCGGAGCTGGTTGAGGTGCTGACAGGCAACTGAACTGTCAGCCCACCAGACAGACATCATTGCCCAGCTGCAGGGCTTGGTGATGACTGCAGGTGCCCAGCGTGTCCATGGATGAGAGAAGATCCTCGCCCAGACCTCCTGCCCTATGCGGAAGGAGTGTGCTGGAGTGCAGGTGGGAGGGTGAGAAGCCTCAGGAACAAGGACAGAGAAGGGAGATCGGAATGATCGACCGTGAAGTATCTAGACTGGACTTCCACTGGCAGGAGGGGTGGCACGGCATGTAGACAAAAAAAGAAGCTTGGCGCCCTCCAGCGGGTGATGGCGCAGTAGCTTATTGAGCTGGGTCTTGAACATCTGCACAAAACGTTCTGTCCAGCTGTTTGACACAGGGTGAAATGGGGCGGTATGGGCAAGGGAAATTCCATTGGCAGTAGAGAATTGCTTAAACGTGGTTGAAGTAATCTGTGGACCATTATCCATAATGATCATTTTGGGGAGTCCCTCAACAGCAAAGAGGTGCCGGAGAATTTTGATAGTCTCAGCAGAAGT
The DNA here is from genome assembly GCF_021461385.2 of Schistocerca piceifrons. NCBI lineage: Eukaryota > Metazoa > Arthropoda > Insecta > Orthoptera > Acrididae > Schistocerca > Schistocerca piceifrons. The sequence continues at coordinate 878,857,513 of NC_060140.1, forward strand.
GGTGTTCATAAAGTGGAAAACATAAGGGTACTCCAACCCAGAGTCGACGTTTGATAGTCTCAGCAGAAGTGATGTTCACCATGCGGGAGACATAAAGGTATCCCGGCCCGGAGTTGAGCCACTGGAAATTATGAAACGGCCCCGTGAAATCCAAATGGAGATGTTCCCATGAAGCAACTACATCTGACCATGAAAAATACTCCTCGTGTGGGTGTGCTGCCTCACATGTTTGGCACATGGTGCAGGCTGACACGAGTGAGGCAATGTCTTTATCCAAACCGCACCAATAAAGGTATTGGTGATCCAACTGTATGGTGAGGACAACGCCCCAATGGCCAGCGTGGAGGAGGTCGAGGATACAGTGGTGCAATGTATGCAGTATGACCACCTGGGGAACTCTGAATCACTATGCAAAAGGATGATGTCACTGCGAAAAAAGAGACTGTGCCAATGATCCCAAAAATGCTGGACCTCTGCATCGCAGACACTACGACAGCTAGTCAGCCAATCCACAGGGATTTGGTGGTGGAGAGCATGCAGTGTCTGATCCTGAGTGGTGGCCTGCCAGACCACATTGGCATCCAAGAGAAGAGCGTCCAGAGCTGCATCCACATCTGGTTCCACAAAGAAACAAACCATGGGGGAGGCGTCAAACTCACGGTCTGCCCAGGCAGGCAGCCGGGACAGAAAATTGGCATTTGCTTGCTGTTCAGAAGTGTGATAGACAATATCAAAGTCAAACATAGCCAGGAAGAGTGCCCTATGCTGAAGGCGGCACGCTGTCTGGGTGGGCACTGTGACACCCGGGTGAAACAAAGACACCAAAGGTTTGTGATCAGTCTGCAGAGGAAATGACGTCCATACACAAACTCATAGAGTTTTGTCAGAGTGAAAACTAGCGCCAAAGCTTACTTTTCAATTTGACTATATTTGGGTTAAGCATCAGTTAATTTTTTGGATGCGAAAGCCACTGGCCTCTCAACACCATCAACCACTTGCGAGAGGACAGCACCCAAGCCATAGTCCAATACATTGGTGGTGACGATGAGGGGCAGAGAAGGATCGTAAGTGGCCAGACAAAGAGGGCGGGAGAGAGCTGACTTGAACATGTGAAAGCCTTCTCACATGTCGTGTCCCAAACCCAACATGCACCCTTGCGCAATATCCCCGTCAGGGGCTCCAAAATCTCAGCAGCGTGGAGTATACAACACCATGTGCCAGTAAATGTTGACCAATCGAAAACCGGAAACGTCGGAGCCACATTCAAAGTGTTCAATTTACCTGCAATGGAATCAACTCTATGAGCTACCTCTTGCAATGCTGAGGAGTGACGGCAAAGTTCTGACCTTGTGAGCGCTGCCTGAATCTGCTGTAGAGTTTCCACCAAGGACTGAAGAAGTTCCTCTGAGTAGGCCATTTCATTCGAAAATGAAAGTTTTACCCTCATCACCAATAACTGTAGTTGTAATATATTGATTATTCCTTGCTACTGTAGTGTTATCTTGAAGCTGTGAGAAATGAGGGCAGGCGTTCCAAGGTGCGGAAGCAGAAGCAATGCTGAGAGCAGACGAAACTAGGAGAGATATTGTTACATGAAGTAAACCATAAGGGGAAAGCCTTGTGAAAATGCAGACACCCCCAGACGTGGTCCCAGGGTGTTAGTTCCTCTTCAAGGAATTAACATGTTACTTCATATCTCGTCTAGACACTGTGGTAGGTTGCCACCATAGAATTTTGTAACCAGCAGGCACGTTGTAGCATATAAAGCCAGCTTGATACCAGCCCTGAGAACAGCAACGTCAGTAGGCTCACAAGGGTTAGAAAGAGAGCGAAAACACCAAAAACTGTTGACCAAAGTGGTACAGCACTTGCCCGCGAAAGGCAAAGGTCCCGAGTTCAAGTCTCGGTCCGGCACACAGTTTTAATCTGTCAGGAAGTTTCATATCAGCACACACTCCGCTGCAGAGTGAAAATCTCATTCTGGAAACATCCCCCAGACTGTGGCTAAGCCATGTCTCCGCAATATCCTTTCTTTCAGGAGTGCTAGTTCTGCAAGGTTCGCAGGAGAGCTTCTGTAAAGTTTGGAAGGTAGGAGACAAGGTACTGGCGGAAGTTCTTGTCTATATAGCATTTGTAATACACAATTTTTTCACAAACGTAAGAATTTTGTTCATGAAGATCTCAGCTAAAATACCTCACAAACCAGTATCCATTGTAATCCTCTTGATAAAAAATATCATCATTAAATTTAAAATAATTAAATGACAATAAAATTTCTAAAATTTTCAGGTGTTCTACTCTTTACCCTTGACTAATCTTCTTGACTTCTAGCAAGTTCTTTCTTATAACCACCAATGTATCACTTACTGGGACACTGGTATTTAAGTTAACAATGTCAAAAGAAGCCAATGTAGCTCCAGCTAGGACTGGTACATCTTTAATATCCCTTGCAAATTCATAACTATTTTCAACACCGTATGTCTTTTTATAAGTATATGTTGCTGTTGCACAATAATTGACGATGGCAGAAGTAGAAAGGATATATCTAGACTGGCAATGGCAAGAAAATCATTTCTGAAAAGGAGAAATTTTTTTGTTAAAAATAGAAGTTAAGTGTTAGGAAGTCTTTTCTGAAGGTAATTTGTCTGGAGTGTAGCCATGTATGGAACTGACACATGGATAATAACCAGTTTAGACAAGAAAAGAATAGAAGTTTTTGGAATGTGGTGCTACATAAGAATGCTGAAGATTAGACGGATAGATCACATAACTAATGAGGAGGTACTGACTAGAACTGGGGAGACAAGAAATTTGTTGCCACTACTTGACTAGAAGGGATCAGTCGATGAGACGCAGTCTGAAACATCAAGGGATCACCACTTTAGTATTGGAAGTTAGTGTGGGGTGGGGAGGGGGGGGGGGGGGAGGGGGGGGGGGTAAAAACCATAGAGGGAGACGAGGAGATGAATATGGTAAGCAGATTCAGAAGGACATAGATTGCAGTGGTTACTCAGAGATGACAAGGCTCCTGCAGCATACAGCAGCATGGAGAGCTGCAACAAACCAGCATTTGGAATGAGAACCACCACCACCACAACAACAACAACATGCTGCTCTCAGTCTGTCTTTGGTTGCATTCTCATTTAACTTTATAATAGGGACATGACATATTGTTAATAATCTGCGTAACTGGTTCCCCCTTCTCTTGCAATTTAATTTGTGAACGAAGTGAAATTTTTCAGTTTTTTGTATATAGTCGTAACCATACATTACAACAGCCGAATTCTGTTTGTCAGCCTTTGTAACACTAGCCCTTTCCACTTCCAATTTATGATTTAGGCTTTTACGTGCTTCTATATGTTTGTGTGGTTATGTTCATGGCGACCTCCTTTGGATAAACACTTGTTAGTTTTTGCTGCTACGTCCACTTGTTTCAGTTTATTCAGTTTGGCTATGTCACAAGCAATTTTTATTTCTGTAATCGTATTTTTTATTATGCCTGGGCCCAATTCTAGTGTAATACTAAATTGTAGACCCTTATTCAATAGATCCATTTAATTATCTGTCGTGAGATTGATTATCCTGTCCATAAATTGATTTTTTACTTCCTTCTTTTCTGTCTACTATTCCATTACATTTCCTATGTCTCATTGCGATCTTTTTCTGTTCATTGTCCACCACACTATTTTTCTGTTGCTTTGGAAGACTGCAGGCTGCTATTTTCTCTCACATCTTTTTCTGTTGCTCTGGACTATCAGAGGTCACTATTTTCATGGGCGTCATGTCTTACATATTCTCCAGTCTTGCTCACATACTTACACATAAACCTTTTTGTGGCAGCAATTTTGTATCCATATCCCTGAGCTGGTTTGTTTAACCATGCATCAAGATATACAACACTTAGAAAATTTATCAATAGTTTATTCTGATTTTATAAAGTTGAATGCGTTTTCACATTTCCCACATTATTTACTTTAAATGTCACTTAAAATCAACTATAAAATATGTTTTCAGTTTTCTTGTTACACTCCTATAATTCTATCTTCACAACTATTCTAATTATTGAGTAAAAGTGCTCTGTGATTCTGTATTTCTTCTCCTACTCTCTCATCACAATGGAAACATCTTGGAATAATTTGCGGATAATGGTTTATTCAGGTAAATACTGAAGAAACACAAAGTTATATTATCATATTTTGTACTAATTTTGTGTTACTAGAAGATTCTGCCCACTAACAACGCCATTCCCTTAAGTACATTCAGTAAAAGACCTTAAAAAATTATAAAAAACCTTCCCATAACTTCAAACTAGAACTAGTACAACTTACAAAAATATGGAAATAGGTATACTCATTATGATACGCAGCTGGCAGTTCTTTGTGACACTTGGTGCCATTTACATTTCTCCGGACCTTGTTCAGAATTGCAGCTACTCGTCATCAACATCACCATCATCTGCTACTCTAATGGCAGTGTTGACCAAATCCATCTGCTATTGCACAATGAAAAACTGTATTCACTCTCCCAATGACAGAAGCTAGTGGCGGGACCTGGCAACTGCAGCATTGGTGCCAGAATCACTCGGTTACAGCCGTGGTCGTTGCTGACCTTGAAATTTTGACAAACTCAATGCAGAAACAAATGTGACATACTGATTGACACCCAATGTTGTTCTAAACATTTATCCCCCTCCGTACATCGACTCCAGTTGTTCTTTTTCTGTCTGTTACGATTGGAGGCTTTTATTTCCAAAACATTACTTTTCTTGTTTCCTCATTTCTCGATTTAGTTAACATTCCACATTCATTCTACATTCCTTTTCATTTTGTCTCCTTTTTGGTCGACTGATATAGTGGTACTCTTTTTTGTGAAGTTTTTCACTAGCAGCTTATACCCTTTCTGACAAAAGCCAGCTAACTCAGAAAAAAAAGTTGCGATCTCTTTTTCATCAACCAAAGACATAAAAGTCTGTAAATGAGTCTGCAATCACATTATGGCACTTTATTTGTAAATGATCCATCTTCATTACAAAAATTGAAAATTTCACAATTACTGGTTTCAGCCAATGCTATCTTCAGATCTGTTACAAACAGAAAAACAATGGAGTAACTAACTAAGTTCAATTAGTTGAAAAAAAAGTACGGGACAAACTGTTGCCCATTGCAAGCTCATCTGTTTGACAAAATATCTTATTGTTAAATTTAAAGTAATTAAATGACAACCCAACTCCTAAAATTTCCAAGATTTCTATAACTACCGCTTCACTAATCTTCTTGTATGTTAGCAAGTTATTTCTTATAATCTCCGACGTATAGATTACTGCGACTTCGGTATATAGGTGAATAATGTCAAAAGAAGCCAATGTAACTCCAGATGGGGTTGGTACACCTTTAATGTCCCTCACAATGTCACAATTAGTTTTGGATAGTAAGTCGTTTTATAAGTATATGCTGCTCTCAGACGCTGGCTGCTTTCACAGTTAACTTTATAATTGGAACATGACACATCATTAATAATTGGCTTAGGTGATTCCCCCTTCTTATGTAATTTAATTTGTGAATGAAGCACTGGAATTGACAGATTCAGCATTTTTTATCTGTGTTTCTCTTTCTCATCTGAAAAGAAAAACATTCTGATCAGAATCGTAACTTATGCGAAAACAACTGACATCATATTCCTGTACAAATGTCATGATCACTAGGCATGTTGTTGATTTTGCTTCAGCTAATTGAACTTAGTTAGTTACTCCACTGTTTTCCTGTTTGTAACAGATCTGAAGTTGCCAATGGCCAAAACAGATCATTGTGAAGTGTTCAATTTTTGCGATGAAGACGGAACTCAACAATTAAAGTGCCATAAAGTGAGCACAGACTCATTTATGGACTCCATGTCTTCAATTAAGAAATTTGTGCCTAGTCAGGCCAAGGATGAGATAGACCTGTACCTTAAAATAAAAATTTGCACTATGAAAGATATAATGAAAATTAGTTTAACAAATTCTGTTTAGATGAGGAGATTATTTCCAAATAGGCCTATGGTAATGCCAGGATTAAAAATCGTTCTGCAGAAGCGATATGTGTGAAACATAAAACTGAATTTGAATCAATCAAGACTGAGATCAGGGAAGCATACATGAATAAGGAAGAGAGTAATTCGGATGCATTCAGACTTCAGTTAGTTACTGCTACCAGTAGAATTTCCATGTGTTTTTAAAGGTATTAATAACATGGAAGGCAATGAACAGAAAAAGACCACAATGAGACATAGCAAGAAAACCTTTAATTTACATATGAAGTATAATGAAATAGTAATAGGCAGGCAGTCAAACATAAATCTGTGGACAAGATAGCCAATCTCATGAACATAAAAAATGACAGAAACTAAAAATGACAGATAATGAAATTGATCCTTTAAATAATGATCTATATTTTAGTAATAATCCGAAATTGGGCCCACATATAATCAAAAATACTATTGCAAAAGAAAAAATTGCTTGTGCCATAAACTCAAAGAATTCAAACACATGGACATAGTCATAAAAACTAACAAATGTGTATCCAAAGTAGGTCATCACGAATGTAATAACGCAAAACATACAGAACCAGTAAAAGTCTAAATTGCAAACTGGAAATGGAAAGGGCTATGTTACAAGGGTCAACAAAGGGAATTTGGCTGTTGTAATTTACGATTATGACTACATACAAAAACCTGAAAAATTTCTTGCAGAAAATAACATAATTGAAACCAAGAGGAACCGTATGCCCAAATTTCAGTCAGAAATAAGGAAAATATTGAAAACAGCAGCTTTTTGTTTTCAGATGAGAAAGAGAAACGCATATTAAAAATGATGAATCCGTCCATTCCAGTGCTTCATTCGCAAATTAAACTGCGCAATAAGGGGGAACCGGTTAGGCTGATAATTAACAATATGTCATGTCCCAATTATGAAGTGAAACAAGAATGAGACCACAGACAGACTGACAGCAGCATGTTGTTACTGTCGTGATCTTCAGTCCAAAGACTGGTTCATTGTAGCTCTCCATGCTATTATATCCTGTACAAGCCTCTTCATCTCTGAATAACTACTACAATGTATATCCTTCTGAATCTGCTTACCATATTCATCTCTTCGTCTCCCTCTATGGTTTTTATGCCCCCCCCCCCCCTTTACTCGACTTTTTTTCTATTTGTAACAGATCTGAAGATGGCAATGACTAAAACTGGTAATTGTGTTATCAACAATTTTTGTGATCAAGACAGACCTATACAAATAAGGATCTCTTCTTTCATTGCTGCTGCATCAAATAGTCAAGTTTATCTTTTGTTAATATATGTTGATAAAATTGGTGTTATGTTTTTCCCAAAGAAGCTAATTAACAAATCTTATTCCTCTGGTATGATAGCTTTCTCCAGTCAATCTAGAAAAACAATTAGCAATAAAAAAATAAAAGAGGAATGTCTTAGCGGCATCAAATCGCATCATCAAGACTGAAGGGTTAACTTGAATGTTCATTACATTAAGCTTTTGTATGTAATAACCTTGTGCATAATTTGAATATTGGGATATTTTATAGCGACATCATTTGTAAATATGTGTCAAAATTCACACCTACTTTCTTTGCAAATGATTAGATGCACAAATTTATATGGTTGCCATGCTACATGAATGAAGACAAACAAATTATTAGTTCTTTGAAATTGAATGTTAAAAAAAGTGCTGAATGGGAACTTTTTGACTGAAATGTTTGCTTTTCCAAAAACTTCAACACCTTATTCTTCCGAAATGGCCTTTGTTTTCTTCGTGTGGCTGTATTTAAGCTTTCAAAAATGATTGTTCTGTTGAAAAGCAGCAGCATTTCCCCACCAGTTAAGTGAATGCATCTCCAATATAAGGCATTTCTGGAGATCATGAGGGGCGTCTGAAAAGTCTGTGCAAAAATAAAAATACTTACATCATTGGGGTAAACCTTTTTTATTTTTCGACGTAGTCTCCTTTTAGACTTGTACACTTCATCCAACGCTGTTCTAATTCGTTGATCCCTTCTGAATAATAGGAATTGACCAACTCTGCAAAATAGCTATTTGTTGCTGCAATCACCTCCTTGTTTGAATAAAATCTTTGACCCACCAGCCATTTCTTCAAATTGGGGAACAAACAGTAGTCCGAGGGAGCCAAGTCTGGAAAACAGGGGGGGGGATGTGAAATGAGTAGGAATCCTATTTCCATTAATTTTGCAACCACAACTGCTGAGGTGTGTGCTGGTGAATTATCGTGATGGGAAAGGACTTCTTTGCCGTCCAATTGCTGGCATTTTTCTTGCAACTTGGTTTTCAAATGGTCCAATGACAATGAACAATATGCACCTGTAATAGTTTTGCCCTTTTCCAGATAGTCGATGAGGATTATCCCTTGCAAATCACAAAAGACAGTCACCATAACCTTTCCAGCTGAAGGAATACTCTTCGCCTGTTTTGGTGCAGATTCTCCCTTGGTAAACCATTGTTTAGATTGTTCTTTGGTCTCAGGAGTATAGTAATGTATCTATGTTTCATCCACAGTGACAAAACGATGCTTAAAGTCCTGTGGATTCTTCCTGAACAGCTGCAAACCATCCTTGCTACACTTCACATGATTCCGTTTTTGGTCAAGAGTGAGCAATTGCGGAACCCATCTTGCGGATAGCTTTCTCATGTCCAAATGTTTATGCAAAATATTATGTACCTGTTCATTCGAGATGCCCACAGCACTAGCAGTCTCACACACCTTAACTCTTCTGTCATCCATCACCATAACATGGGTTTTGTCAATGATTTCTGGAGTCATAACCTCCACAGGGTATCCAGAACATTCAGCATCACTTGCGCCCATATGGCCACTCCAAAAATTTTGAAATAACTTATAAATTGTTCTAATCGAAGGTGCAGAGTCACCGTAATGTTCATCAAGCTCCTCTTTAGTCTCCTGAGGCATTTTTCCTTTCATAAAGTAATGTTTAATCACCACACGAAATTGTTTTTTGTCCGTTTTTTGACAATCATTTGACTTCCTTGATTCACATGAATGCCAAACACAAAGAAATAGATCAATATGGCTGAAACTTGGTGTGCGTTCTTTCCAAAGATGCTACTAACTAAACATGACCTCAATATGTGCCGATGGTGCCATCTTTCGGACTTTGCATGGACTTTTCAAATGCCCCTCGTATTTGTCTTTTTCCGCCCAATGTGAAGATCAAAAAATCTGCAGACTACTAATTTCAACCTTTTGTGGCCATTCGGAGATCTACAACCCATGCTTGACAATGCTACAGATAGGACTGCAAGCCACTTACTGTAGTATTAGTAGAACAGTGCATACAGCAACTCCATTTTAACATTAGGGGAAGAATTTAGGTGCCATTGAAAAATGTTGCAGATTTTGCTCTCCAATCGCTATAGTGCAGAGGGCGGGCACTGTAGGCTATAGTTGCAGATAGTCGTGACTGTACACAGACAAGACTTTTGACTGCCACAGGGGAAGGAGTAGGGTGGAGAAATAAACCCCACCTCCATCTTGCTGGACAGCAACCAACAGCAGAACTGACACATTGTCGGTGGGATCGCTGATTTCCTCTGGTGTTGTAATAGTCATAATCAAAATTTGTGATGGACCAGGATTAGTCGTTTCATTTATTTCAAAATAAGAAAAGAAAACAAGCAAGGCACAACTCAAAAGCATTCGAGGACGGCTACCGCACAATTGTTTGTTGAAGTCAGCAGAGTATTGTTAACAACATTATTCAGGCCCGACCTCTAGCAGTATTCAATGCAACTGCAGCTCAAAACATCCGCCACCTAATTTGCCATATTAAAATTGTCCACATTATATAATCTTTCAAGTTTTAGCTAACTAACAAATGTACACATGTCTGTCTTATCAAATGCTAGATCTCATGGCTGAGTACTACATTGCATTACGTGACATGTATCTTAAACAGATCATTCAACTGTCCACAACTGGCATGGCACCAGATCACTGAGCACATTGATACATTGTTGAGTTTTTACATTTTATTTTGCGAGTAGGATGCGCACATTATCTTCCCAAATTGGGCTTCACCAGATGATGTATTATACCAGTAACTGCCTACATTTTCAGTATTGTATGCAGAAAATAAAGCCATTTCAAACTATCTCTGATAATTAGCTGATTTGGATGCAATTCGCTATGAAACAGCATCTATTAAGTAATTTCGCGTTTTCACATTTTGTGGCAGATTTCGCTTCTATTTCGCATTTATCACAAAGTATGAATTTTTCCGGTTCCCAGTGTACTGTTATAGGCTAATCTGGTTAAGCTCTATTCTAGTAAGATTTACAGGCAGACTCTAAATTTAAGAATCTTACAACTGTCTATGTTCTTGACTAAAAGTGATCAGTAAGGAAAGTATCATCTTGTTCGAATAAGGGATGTTGAGACTCTCCACGACTTTTTTTATTGGGAGGACAAGTGAGAAAAAACTCGCACCAATAGATGACATATGCATTTTGTACTTTTCCATGGAATCTGTTCCTGAAAGGGCATATGTATATTATTAGATATGGAAGTATCCAGAACTGCTCATGAAAGAGAGTCCCCTGTTGCATGTGAAATGTAATTTTCTTTAGAGATTTAATCCTGAGAGCAGCCAACTGTTGTTACCCACAGGAGCATTATGCAACATGACCTCCAAGTCCCTGCGCTGATACCCAATGTATTTTCAAAAATAATTTAAAAAACTATATTAAACACTGCTTAAAGCACAGAGCATTAACACTTCCCATTGCTTGAAAAAAACTTTTTAAAGCCAATATCACATTAATTGACATTAATTATTGATGACCAGTTTCCTGAGAGTTGAAACTGTCATCTTCTGTGCTTCAAAAATTTTTGGCTATAAAGCATGCTCCATTACAAGTTTATCATTCATGCCATGTTGTCTTTATGGTGGAGAATATACAGCACTTCATACAGAGGTTTGTTAAAAGTAAATCCATATACAAATAAAAAGTACCTTGTGCAAATGGGCTTGTTCACACACATAGCATTCCACTAAGGCTTGCTAATTCTTACAATGCATGATATTTAGTAAAAATGTACATTTGTAAAAATGTTTACATTTATATAACATGTGGTATACATCATGGATACATCTCAGTTAAAGATACTTAAATATTTATATTTTCACAATATGAGAAACTTCAATTGACTTCCTATTACTGTCCCAGCCCTTAAACTTCTTCCAACTGGCAGTGCAACAGAGCAACAGCAAACTTTATATTAATAATGTTTGATATCATTGTGTAACTACAGTGATCATAACAGTTATCTTCATTAAAAAAAACATCCAGATCCAATAGTTTATTTTAGTGTGATAACCAGTTTCAGTCTATAAGACGATCTTCAGAAAAACCCACTGGTACTACAGCAGTTACGACAGGTACCAGTAGGGATTACTCAGCAACTCTGTGAACTGGCTCTACATGTCACCTCAAGCCCCTGGTTAAAAATTGTCTTAAAAGACCAAATCCAGTTACCAGAATCGATAAAAGTATTGTGACTTGGACTAATTTTTATTTAAAAACCGTGTAATGTTGAAAAGTGAATGAATGCTATGTCTTGTTCTGTGAAACGTTCAATGACATAAAATACTAATGGGAATACACATTTCAGCCCAGTCTCATAGAAGTTGCAGCATACATGATTGGGAGTTATTAAGTTGATGTACTTACAATTCAGGCTAGTATACAGATTTAGCTTTGTAGATGCTTTCTACAAGCAGATGATACAGCATCAGCAACAATGGGTGAAAATTGTATTCAGTATGACTAATGAGGAATCAGGTAGAGGCTTATCTGTTTCAGCTGCTAACAAAATTAATTTGATGAAACAGTTCTAAAGACACATTTCTGCTGTCTAAGGACCACAAATCCCCATATATGTAAAGCTAAATGGTCAAACGTGTTTGTGAACACCGTATTAATGATGAATATGGATTAGGAGGTATATCATGGTGTTGTTGTTGTTGTTGTGGTCTTCAGTCCAGAGACTGGTTTGATGCAGCTCTCCATGCTACTCTATCCTGTGCAAGCTTTTTCATCTCCCAGTACCTACTGCAACCTACATCCTTCTGAATCTGCTTAGTGTATTCATCTCTTGGTCTCCCTCTAAGATTTTTACCCTCCACGCTGCCCTCCAATACTAAATTGGTGATCCCTTGATGCCTCAGAACATGTCCTACCAACCGATCCCTTCTTCTGGTCAAGTTGTGCCACAAGCTTCTCTTCTCCCCAATCCTATTCAATACTTCCTCATTAGTTATGTGATCTACCCATCTAATCTTCAGCATTCTTCTGTAGCACCACATTTCGAAAGCTTCTATTCTCTTCTTGTCCAAACTATTTATCGTCCATGTTTCACTTCCATACATGGCTACACTCCATACAAATACTTTCAGAAATGACTTCCTTACACTTAAATCTATGCTCAATGTTAACAAATTTCTCTTCGTCAGAAACGCTTTCCTTGCCATTGCCAGTCTACATTTTATATCCTCTCTACTTCGACCATCATCAGTTATTTTGCACCCCAAATTGCAAAACTCCTTTACTACTTTAAGTGTCTCATTTCCTAATCTAATTCCCTCAGCATCACCCGACTTAATTAGACTACATTCCATTATCCTTGTTTTGCTTTTGTTGATGTTCATCTTATATCCTCCTTTCAAGACACTGTCCATTCCATTCAACTGCTCTTCCAAGTCCTTTGCTGTCTCTGATAGAATTACAATGCCATCGGCGAACCTCAAAGTTTTTTATTTCTTCTCCATGAATTTTAATTCCTACTCCGAATTTTTCTTTTGTTTCCTTTACTGCTTGCTCAATATACAGATTGAACAACATCAGGGAGAGGCTACAACCCTGTCTTACTCCCTTCCCAACCACTGCTTCCCTTTCATGTCCCTCAACTCTTATAACTGCCATCTGGTTTCTGTACAAATTGTAAATAGCCTTTCGCTCCCTGTATTTTACCCCTGCCGCCTTTAGAATTTGAAAGAGAGTATTCCAGTCAACATTGTCAAAAGCTTTCTCTAAGTCTACAAATGCTAGAAATGTAGGTTTGCCTTTCCTTAATCTTTCTTCTAAGATAAGTCGTAAGATCAGTATTGCCTCACGTGTTCCAGTGTTTCTATGGAATCCAAACTGATCTTCCCCGAGGTTGGCTTCTACCAGTTTTTCCATTCGTCTGTAAAGAATTCGTGTTAGTATTTTGCAGCTGTGACTTATTAAACTGATAGTTCGGTAATTTTCACATGTGTCAACACCTGCTTTCTTTGGGATTGGAATTATTATATTCTTCTTGAAGTCTGAGGGTATTTCGCCTGTTTCATACATCTTGCTCACCAGATGGTAGAGTTTTGTCAGGACTGGCTCTCCCAAGGCCGTCAGTAGTTCCAATGGAATGTTGTCTACTCCGGGGGCCTGGTTTCGACTCAGGTCTTTCAGTGCTCTGTCAAACTCTTCACGCAGTATCATATCTCCCATTTCATCTTCATCTACATCCTCTTCCATTTCCATAATATTGTCCTCAAGTACATCGCCCTTGTATAGACCCTCTATATACTCCTTCCACCTTTCTGCTTTCCCTTCTTTGCTTAAACTGGGTTTCCATCTGAGCTCTTGATGTTCATACAAGTCGTTCTCTTATCTCCAAAGGTCTCTTTAATTTTCCTGTAGGCAGTATCTATCTTACCCCTAGTGAGATAGGCCTCTACATCCTTACATTTGTCCTCTAGCCATCCCTGCTTAGCCATTTTGCACTTCCTGTCGATCTCATTTTTGAGACGTTTGTATTCCTTTTTGCCTGCTTCATTTACTGCATTTTTATATTTTCTCCTTTCATCAATTAAATTCAATATTTCTTCTGTTACCCAAGGATTTCTACTAGCCCTCGTCTTTTTACCTACTTGATCCTCTGCTGCCTTCGCTACTTCATCCCTCAAAGCTACCCATTCTTCTTCTACTGTATTTCTTTCCCCCATTCCTGTCAATTGTTCCCTTATGCTCTCCCTGAAACTCTGTACAACCTCTGGTTCTTTCAGTTTATCCAGGTCCCATCTCCTTAAATTCCCACCTTTTTTCAGTTTCTTCAGTTTTAATCTATAGGTCATAACCAATAGACTGTGGTCAGAGTCCACATCTGCCCCTGGAAACGTCTTACAATTTAAAACCTGGTTCCTAAATCTCTGTCTTACCATTATATAATCTATCTGATACCTTTTAGTATCTCCAGGGTTCTTCCATGTATACAACCTTCTTTCATGATTCTTAAACCAACTGTTAGCTATGATTATGTTGTGCTATGTGCAAAATTCTACCAGGCGGCTTCCTCTTTCATTTCTTATCCCCAATCCATATTCACCTACTATGTTTCCTTCTCTCCCTTTTCCTACACTCGAATTCCAGTCACCCATGACTATTAAATTTTCATCTCCCTTCACAATCTGAATAATTTCTTTTATTTCATCATACATTTCTTCAATTCCTTTGTCATCTGCAGAGTTAGTTGGCATATAAACTTGTACTACTGTAGTAGGTGTGGGCTTCGTATCTATCTTGGCCACAATAATGCATTCACTATGCTGTTTGTAGTAGCTTACCCGCATTCCTATTTTCCTATTCATTATTAAACCAACTCCTGCATTACCCCTATTTGATTTTGTGTTTATAACTCTGTAGTCACCTGACCAGAAGTCTTGTTCCTCCTGCCACCGAACTTCACTAATTCCCACTATATCTAACTTCAACCTATCCATTTCCCTTTTTAAATTTTCTAACCTACCTGCCCAATTAAGGGATCTGACATTCCACGCTCCGATCCATAGAATGCCAGGTTTCTTTCTCCTGATAACGACATCCTCTTGAGTAGTCCCCTCCCGGAGATCCGAATGGGGGACTATTTTACCTCTGGAATATTTTACCCAAGAGGACGCCATCATCATTTAATCATAGAGTAAAGCTGCATGCCCTCGGGAAAAATTACGGCCGTAGTTTCCCCTTGCTTTCAGCCGTTCGCAGTACCAGCACAGCAAGGCCGTTTTGGTTATTGTTACAAGGCCAGATCAGTCAATCATCCAGACTGTTGCCCTTGCAACTACTGAAAAGGCTGCTGCCCCTCTTCAGGAACCACACGTTTGTCTGGCCTCTAAACAGATACCCCTCCGTTGTGGTTGCACCTACAGTACAGCTATCTGTATCGCTGAGGCACGCAAGCCTCCCCACCAACGGCAAGGTCCATGGTTCATGGGGGGATATCATGTTATCATAATGAAACTGTATTGAGAAATTTTCATATCATGTTATAATGAAAATTTCTCAATACAGTTTTCTAGTGATATACGATATAGCTTTACCTGTTAAGGTATGTAATGTACGTAGGCATTAAAGTAGTGAATACTAATCAATCAATTAGTTAACTTGTGATATGCTTCTGAAAAAAAAAGAATGTCCATAGGTAGAATTTTAATTATAATGTAAGTAAGTACTAATAGGACAGATGAGATTGCCAAACGCTGTTCATTTATGTATCAAAGGCTATTTGATAAATACATGTCAGTTTAACAGACTTCATTGCCTGTTAGCAAACAAATGGAGGGATGGAAGGAGGGATGGGAGGTGGGGAGTAGTGCCACAAAACTGTTGATACTAACTTTCATACTCTTGCAACTGGTGTAGTCGGAGATAATGTCTAATTTGGCTAGAATTTGTTTCATTGGGGTACCGTTTAATATATTTAATTTTTTCTCTTTTGCAACGGCTCTCATCCCCCCCCCCCCCCCTACATTGACAGAAACAATGTTATTTTTTAGATATCCTTGGTAAAATTTATGGTATAGATTTTATGTAAAGACCACGTGCTTCATTGCAGTGAACAGCAGCTACTTACGTATTATCTCCACAGGATGCAACTTTCCCTATGCACCGACAAAGAGCTATATCATTCAGATTATCTCGGTGATTCTTTACTTGGAACAACTCTTGGCCCACTTCCTTTATGTGTGTCGATATGGCCACAAAGTAACCAGCACTAAACCCGAGCAGAATATATCCATCACCAAACCTAAAATACATTATAACAAAACCAGTACAGCACAAACATTAAGACAAACTTTCATATTTTCTAGCCTGTTGAGTGGAATAAAAATTCTTTAAATTGGGGAAAAAAACATCAGTCTCCATACAGTGCCTTAATATTAACAAAAGAAATACATGCAGGAATACACTTCAAGAAAACAGTACAGTAATTTCAGGACAACAAAGATTTCACCATACTGTTTTCGCGAAGTAGCATATTTTATGCACAATAATTGCATTTTCTTCGCCAAAAAATAATATTTTATTTTTTTCTATAAATTCAATATACTTAAGTGAGAAACAACTTGTATATCAAAGATGAGATCGGAACAAGAAGGAAATAATTAATTATATTTTCAAGTACTGGGAAGTCCAGAATGTAATAATGACAATACAGAAAGGATAGATTGCTACTCACCTTCTAGAGGAGAAGTTGGGTCACAGACAGGCACAATGAAAAGAATAATAGAAATATTTCAGCTTCTGAACAAAATCCTTCTTCATAAGTATAAATCTCACACAATCACACAATTACTTGTACCCATGTGGCTACTCTCTCCAGACATTAAGGCCTGACTGTGAATACATCTGTCTTGGGCAGCAATTGGGTCAGGTGAATGGTGGTGGGGATAAGTAGGTGAATGCTGGGGCTGGGGGCGGGGCAGGGGCAGGGGAGGGTCAGAGAAGAAGAAATGAGGAAAGGAACTGTTGCCTAAAGAGACCTGCAACATAATAAGGAACCTGTCCTCCAAAAACCTCAGCCCCCCTAGAAGTATCAGTCCTCTCCAAAGGTCTTACCTTCTGTCCCATTCCCAAATTCCATCGTGCTGAGCTTGTTAAAGACCTCCTCTCAAACTTCCAGTCCTACAGCAGAAATACTTTCTCCCCATTAACCCTACCAACCAGACTCAACCTAAAACCATTATTAAACCCTACCTGATTCAGTTTACTCTTTCTCCAACAGTGATCCACCCCCAATGCCTCCCAGAACAACCCCCGTTAATTTTCCAGAATTTTCTAACCTCGAACATTACCTCTCCATCATTCCCCAAATCCCTCAACATGGAAATCAACCTCACATCCATAGAAAACAAAAAAAAAACACAATCCACCACCTAAAAACTGACGGCAACCTTATAATCCTATCTGCCGAGAGAGGCTCCACCACTGTGGTTACGAGTCATAAATATTAACCTGTCAGAACGATTCTGCCAGCTGTCAGATATATCCAATACAAGTCCTGCCTCAGGAACTCCACTCCAGAAATCCAGCACAATCTACAGCCTCTCCTCAAAATCTTGGGTCCAACCCCGAACTTCTCTCTCTCTCTCTCTCTCTCTCTCTCTCTCTCTCTCTCTCGCTCTCCCTCCCCCTCCCCCCCCCCCCTCCACCCCCACAACTCTCAAAACTCCTACCTTCTACATGGTTCCTTAACTGCATAACACAACCCAGGGCACTCAACTGTGGCCAGTTACTGTGCCATCACAGAGACAATCTTTGCTCTCGTGGATCAACACCTTCAGCCTATACCCATAGCCTCCCCTTCTACGTAAAAAACATCAACCACTTTCTCCACAGACTCCTCATGGTTCCTATTCCTTTACCACATGCTCATCACTGTCAATGTCACCTAATTCTATACTAATATCCTCAATGCCCAAATTTTGTCACGACAGAGCACTACCTTTCCGAATTCCCGACTGATGCCAAATCTACAACCTCCTTCCTGGTCACAATGACCAACTATTTCTTCACCCATAATTACACCTCCTTTGAAGGCATCACCTAAAAACAAATCTGTGGCACAGCAATGAGAACCCACATGGCACCATCTTACACTAATCTATTCATGAGTCATCTACAGGAATTCTTCCTAACCATTCAGAATCCCAAACCCATTACCAGGTTCCGATTCACTGATGTCACCTGCATGATCTGGACAGAGGGTGTCCTCATCTTCATGATCTGGACTGAGAGTGAGGATGCTCTATTCATATTCCACCAGAACCTCAATATCTTCACCACATTAGTTTCACCTGGTGCTCCTCAGGCCAACAAGCTACATTCCTTGATGTCAACCTCCACCTCAAGGATGGCTACATGAGTACCTTTGGCAATGACAAAACTAGGAACCACCAACAATACTTCCACTTTGACAGCTGCCACCCATACTGCACCAAGAAGTTCCTTTCATACACCCTAGCCACCTGAAGTCAACCTATCTGGAGCGATGAGCGGTCCATCTCCAAAAATACCATGGATCTCAGTGATGCCTACACAGACTGAAATTACGCCGACAACCTTCTCTGGAAACAGATTATGCATGCTTTGTCTCACCAGTCACCCACTATCCTCCACACACCCACAGTCCAACTACAAAGGAGAGTCCCTCTTGTGTGTCAGTACCACCCACAACTGAAGAAATTAAATCACATTCTCCACCTCGGTTTCAATTATCTGTCATCCTGCCCTAAAATGAGAAACATCCTGCCCACTGTCCTTCCCACACCTTCCACAGTGGCATTCCATCAACCACCCAACCTAGGCAATATCCTCGGCTGCAATGATTACTAACAAGCTGCCTGTCCACATGAATGGCCATTGTTAAACTGTGGCCAAAGACAGATCACCCAGTTGCTGAACAAACTGCCAAACATGAAATTCTTCTCTTTAACAACTGCTTCACCGCCTGTGCCATCTACATCCTTTACATTAACACCAGCTTTTCTGAATTGCGCACGTACAAACTCTCACTACAACATATCCTTTGTTCCTGTAAGACCACTGGCCTTAACCTTCACTAGACCCTGCACTCCACCTGCATATCCTCTTCCCTGCTACCACTACAGTACACACACAACTTTGTCATAAACCTTAAATATTTCTGGTATTACTACGGTATGTTGATGATTTTCACTTATGGACCGTCTGACAGCAACTGAATAAAACACAATTTTAGTGCCATACGCGTTTCGCCTTTATTTTCTGCAAGGCATCATCAGTGGCAGGTTGCGTAGACAGTTTCTTACATATTACGCTCCTGTTGCATTTTTGGTCTTGTTCTTTATTTTTGTATATGTCCTGTGTATGTGTGTGTCCATTTTCTTTTTTAATTGTAATGTCAAGAAAATTTATTTGATTTTCTTTTTCTTTTTCAAGTGTGAATTTTATGTTCTTATGAGCTTTGTTTATTTCTGAATGGAGTTCATCTATTTTTTCACTTGGCTCGTCTACCAAACGAATAATGTCATCCATGTATCTGTACCAATATATGATTTTGAAACTTTCATTTGTGGTTATCTTATCAAATATCTGATTTTCAAGGTGACTGATGAAAATGTTTGCTAGTGTTCCTGATATTGGGGATCCCATTGGCAGTCCATCAGTTTGTAGATAATATTCTTCCTCAAACTGAAAGTAGTTTTGTTCAGTTGTCAGTCTGAGCATATCTGTTATTTCTTTTATTGCGTCTGTGGTGAGGTTGCTGTGGGATGAGAGATTTTGTTCTATGATTTCTATTGTTTCTGTGATAGGGATGGAGGTATACATATTTTCTATATCGAATGAAATCAGTGATGCTGTGTGTGGTACCTGTATGTTCTGTATATTTTCTATTAGGTTTCCTGTGTTTATCACTGTTCTGTTGTTTTCTACTTTATAGTGTTTTGTAACTAACTTTTGGAGGTGTTTGGCTATGCGGTATGTTGGGGCTTTCTTGAAGTTGATAACAGGTCTCATTGGCATTCCGTCTTTATGTACTTTCGGTTGACTGCGGAGTGTTGGTGCTTGTGGGTTTTTCTGTGTTAAGTAGTATTTCTGTGTGAGTGTGTGTTCAATGTTTTTCAGTGTTCGTTTCACATTTGCCTGGAATCGTGTAGTTGGATCTGACTTCAGTTTTTGTATTGCATTGGTGTTTATGTATTCCTTGGTTTTTGTGATGTATTGCTCTTTATCCATGAGTACTGTTACATTTCCCTTGTCTGCTCTTGTTATTAATACGTTGTTGTTTGTTAACTTTTGTTTTAACCTTTTCATAGTAGCTGCTTCTGTTTGGTTGTTCTTATTATGAGTCTACTGTGTTTGTTTTATTATGCCTTTTATTTCTTCTTTTACTAGTTCTCTTGTCAGTCCTATGTTTATTTCACAATTATTTTGTTGTTCTTCACGTGTAAGGATGTGTTCGGTTTCTACTATGAGATTTTCTATGTATTGATTGTTCACCTTGCTATTGGTGCAGTGTTTCAAACCTTTTTCCAAGAGCATTTTTTCGTTTTCGTGTAGTTCTGTCTCTGTTAGGTTAACTAAGTGTGGATGGAATGAGTGTTGGTGTTCATGTGGTTTCACATTTAAAATGTAAATGTATTTTTGCGTCTTTTTTACTGTTAGTTTCATTATCTTGTGTTTATGTTTGTTTTGTAAATGTTTCATTGCTATGTATGTGTTGTGCTCAGTTTTTTCTACTAGTGCCATGAAAACTGTGGCGTTTCCTACGTTTTTTGCTAATTCTAGATGAGTCTCGTAGAGCATCATGTTTAGGTGTTGTTTTTTCGAATAGAGCATCTTAATTTCATGTAGTGTTGTTGTGAAATAAACATAGGACTGACAAGAGAACTAGTAAAAGAAGAAATAAAAGGCATAATAAAACAAACACAGCAGACACATAATAAGAACAACCAAACAGAAGCAGCTACTATGAAAAGGTTAAAACCAAAGTTAACAAACAACAACGTATTAATAACAAGAGCAGACAAGGGAAATGTAACAGTACTCATGGATAAAGAGCAATACATCACAAAAACCAAGGAATACATAAACACCAACGCAATACAAAAACTGAAGTCAGATCCAACTACACGATTCCAGGCAAATGTGAAACGAACACTGAAAAACATTGAACACACACTCACAGACAAACAGAAATACTACTTAACACAGAAAAACCCACAAGCACCAACACTCCGCAGTCAACCGAAAGTACATAAAGACGGAATGCCAATGAGACCTGTTATCAACTTCAAGAAAGCCCCAACATACCGCATAGCCAAACACCTCCAAAAGTTAGTTACAAAACACTATAAAGTAGAAAACAACAGAACAGTGATAAACACAGGAAACCTAATAGAAAATATACAGAACATACAGGTACCACACACAGCATCACTGATTTCATTCGATATAGAAAATATGTATACCTCCATCCCTATCACAGAAACAATAGAAATCATAGAACAAAATCTCTCATCCCACAGCAACCTCACCACAGACGCAATAAAAGAAATAACAGATATGCTCAGACTGACAACTGAACAAAACTACTTTCAGTTTGAGGAAGAATATTATCTACAAACTGATGGACTGCCCATGGAATCCCCAATATCAGGAACACTAGCAAACATTTTCATCAGTCACCTTGAAAATCAGATATTTGATAAGATAACCACAAATGAAAGTTTCAAAATCATATATTGGTACAGATACGTGGATGACATTATTTGTTTGGTAGACGAGCCAAGTGAAAAAATAGATGAACTCCATTCAGAAATAAACAAAGCTCATAAGAACATAAAATTCACACTTGAAAAAGAAAAAGAAAATCAAATAAATTTTCTTGACATTACAATTAAAAAAGAAAATGGACACACACATACACAGGACATATACAAAAATAAAGAACAAGACCAAAAATGCAACAGGAGCGTAATATGTAAGAAACTGTCTACGCAACCTGCCACTGATGATGCCTTGCAGAAAATAAAGGCGAAACGCGTATGGCACTAAAATTGTGTTTTATTCAGTTGCTGTCAGACGGTCCATAAGTGAAAATCATCAACATACCGTAGTATTACGCGCAACTGAGGAGGACAGGACCAAAAAATTGAAGATTTCTGGTATTCTTTTTCAATGTGCCTGTCTACGACTTGGTGGCACATATATCACATTTTTGTGTGATGAAATCCTCTTGAGTTTCCGTTGGGGTATCTGCTTTGACAACTGTGTCTTGCAATATGGTGATGAGACTGACACTTAATGAAACACCACAGAATTTCAGTACCACCATGCAGATGAAAGCTCAAGAATATTTCAACAGTATTCGCCAGAAAGTCAACATTCACTTATACATTTTTAAGTGTTTCTCTGTCTGGTCTTTGATTACATGTTTCGATGTTGCCCAACTTAAATTATGGAAAATATTTTCACAGTAAGCAGTTTACCTTTTTCCATAAGCATCATGTCTGGGCTTCTATTGTACTACAATACTTGAGTTATTTTACATTGTGATTTTAAAACGATAGCCAGCATTTTAGACGGAGAACAAGAGAGAGAGTTTACAATGTTTGCTCTAGATGTCCTTAATTTTTCTTGAAGTTTGTGTTCTGCACTTACAAGGAAAGGCCCTCGGGGGAGGGATTGACTTTTTGAAACGGTCTATATGGAGTTGTAGGTTACAGTGCCAACTATTTCATTCTGGAGCCATTCATGCTCAATTGACAAAAAATTTGTAATTTTTCTTGATGTTTTACAGCTTAAAATTGATAATCACTCATATATTGATAATGTAGTGTAGTGGTTAACATACGTGCCTGACATGCAGATGGTGAGTTCAGATTTCACGTGCTTTGAAACTTTTAATTTTTAAAACTTCATTGAAATTATTTTGATCATTATTTATATTCAATTAATTGGATTAAAGGTAATTCTTTTTAATTTCTAATCCCTTCACTTCTCTGATTTTTTCTTCCTGTCACACCTTTTTCTTCTGGAAACTTTGTGCGTATGATTTTAATTATCTTTACTTATCTATTGTAACATCTAAATATTTGAACATGTTGATCTATTGGTTAAAAAAAATCTATTTATATTGGTTGTGCAATGGTGTCACAAATGTGTGTTTTGTTTACAAGATGTACACTTTTTGGATGGTAATCCTCAAACAAACACTTAAAACATAAATTCCTGTTGCACTATGGACAAAATAACACAAATGAAAATTTAAGTGGAAGGAGGGATTACAAATAAAGTGACATTCAAGCAAAACGAGGGAGAGAAATAATCAGTGCAATAACATGGACAAAAATATAAGAGGACCAACCGAAATAAACTAAATCAAAGTTAATATATAAAAGTAATTTATCACATGCATAAAGATTCAAAATGAAAAAAGACTGATAGGAAAAAAATAAAAGCAAATGAAAAAATTAATATGATGACTTGACAAATGATTAGAAATTTTTAAAAAAATTACATTTAAAGCAGTTAATTGAATAAAAATAATGATGCAAGTCATTGCAGTAAAGATTTAAAAATATAGAATTCCAAAGCAGCATATAGGATTCGAGCATACAACCTTCTGCACATAAGCACATTTGTTAGCCGCTGCACCATGATGTCAATATATGACCTATTACCAATTTTAAATCTCTAAAAAATCACAGAAAATTATGAAACTTTTTTTGTTAATTACTTGCTAATAAAGGCTGGCCAGGATGAATGGCTTGAAGTTGAGATACCTGGGATTCAATCCTACATCACTGTATGCATGGTTTCAGAAAGTCAATCTCACCACTGCGGAACCCTCCTTGCCAGGTAAAACTGACAGCTAATTGAAAACAGAAATAAGTATCAGTCGCAACTTCAATCATGTGATAAGCTTTAAGCAACACAAGAATTATTTCAAACAATCTTGATGGCATCTCCAATAGTCTGAATATTGCCAATGCAAAGAAACAACAACTCAAACAATGAGCAAATAGTGAAGTAGAAAAAAATTGGCTTTGCAAACATTGAAACAACTATAAAAAATTGAACAAAAGACACTAAGAAATTTTTGGCAGTCTCTGCACTTGTTTCCTGAATCCTGTTCGGCAAACTTTCTACACTTCCTCATCACTTGCTTTTTCCCTTCAATTGGTTTCTGCTTTTGTACAGTGTGTGTTTTATTAAGACGTCTCTTTTGCTTCTCCCTTGGAGCTTCCATTGGAAGATGTAGTCCCGTTATTATTTTTAATCTATTTTCATACAGGGTGATTTCACTCCCTGCGTATTTGTTCTACAAGAATGCACATTGAAAATTAGCTTGACAATTATAATTAAAAGAATAGTTTTTAGGCCAGTGGACAGTCTTTTGTTTACATAAATAATACAACAGAATTTGGTCCTTCCTGTCGGTCCCAGACACATTTGCACTGTATTTGGCACTTGACGGTGGCTTTGAGACTATTTGTTGGCATATATCCATCGCATGTTCCACTTTACTATGACAGTCTTCCATTTTCTGATCATCACGCTTTGCCAATAGCGAGCAACTGTATTTCCTTCACCCAGTTCTGCAGAAATAACTTTTTCAGTCCTCTTCCTGCTGTTTAACATTAGTGTGCCATGCAATACATATTCAGATTCAATAAGGTGTCACCCAATGAAAAACTACTGTAATAGTTGTCTATTTAAGATGACAGCCAACTCGCAGCTTCTCCTTTTCAGCATAAGAAGTTCCACCCATATTGTGAAGCATCCCCTTGCACATGGTGCATTTATTTCTAAAAGCCATCTGGATTGTTCAGTGTGTATATTTTAATGCCATATTTATGCCTTTTGTTTCATACACTTTGTCTAAACTTTAAACGCTAATGGACACTCTTCCCCTGGATGGAATGATTGATTCATCCAAAGGCAGGCCTTTTCCAGGGTAATACACAGGAGACATTCTATGTTAAACATGGAAAATCCAGGGAGGAATAATGACAGTATTATGAAAATGTTAGATTGCTACTCAGCATATAGCGGAGATCCTGAGTTGCAGATAGACACAACAATAGACTGTCAAACAACTGAGCTTTCGGCCAAAAAGACCTTTCGGAATTAGGTAACATACAAACACATGCAGTTGTGCGAATGTGTGTATGGTGTCTAATTTCAATGAAGGTCATTTTGGCAGAAAGCTAACATGTTTAACAGACTTTTGTTTTGTCTATTTGCGATGCACCATCTCCGCTACATGGGGAGTAGCAGTCTATTTTCATGACATTCTATTGTTAAAATTGTTTAGTTTAACTCATATAACTGATCATTTCATTTGCATGTCCTAACCGTGGATTTTTAACAAAATATGATCAATGCAAGATTATTATATACTGGTATCTACTCATATTCTGCGCAATTATTCTATTTTGAAAGAGCTGACCTTCGTTCTAGTAGTGTTGGGATTGGACAGATTTCACATTACCTGTGTGTAAATAAAACAGCCGAAAAGATACGTTTCTGTGTATACAAACATGTTTCAAACAACAAATTTTAGGCTCATTCAAAGCATTATCGCTCAGAAATATGATCACAGCATTATATATACTAAGATGGTATCTGTTCTTTCAGACATGTCCGAAAGAACAGATACCATCAGTGACCATACAGCTCGTTAGAATGAAATTACAATGAAATGAATGCCCATAGCTGCTTACAGGCGTTGACATACGTCAACGGGGACAGATGAAAATGTGTCCCCCGACCGGGACTCGAACCCAGGATCTCCTGCTTACATGGCAGACGCTCTATCCATCTGAGCCACTGAGGACACAGAGGATAGCACAACTGCAGGGATTTATCTCTGGCACGCCTCCCGCGAAACCCACATTCTCAACGTATTGTCCCACACTACGTCCATAGTGCCCCCGCCCATTATACTCATTACTCGCGGCGCGTTGCCGATTCCCGTAAGAGTTTGGGCACTGTTCGTGCATTCGCACAGCAGAAGAAGATGGTCGAATGGCCGGTGAGCCTTAACTATATATATACTAAGATGGTATCTGTTCTTTCGGACATGTCCGAACGCTTAGCGGCCACTCAACCATCTTCTTCTTCTTCTGTGCGAATGCACAAACAGTGCCCGAACTCTTACGGGAATCGGACAGGGGCACTACGGACGTAGTGCGGGACAATACGTTGAGAATTTGAGAATGTGGGATTTGCGGGAGGTGTGCCAGAGATAAATCCCTGCAGTCGCGCTATCCTCTGTGTCCTCGATGGCTCAGATGGATAGAGCATCTGGCATGTAAGCAGGAGATAATGGGTTCAAGTCCCAGCTGGGGCACACATTTTCATCTGTCCCCGTTGACGTATGTCAACGCCTGTAAGCAGCTAAGGGTGTTCATTTCATTGTAATTTCATTCTAATGAGCTGCATGGTCACCGATGGTATCTGTTCCTTCGGACATGTCCGAAAGAACAGATACCATCTTAGTATATATATATAGTTAAGGCTCACTGGCCACTCAACCATCTTCTTCTTCTGTACGAATGCACAAACAGTGCACGAACTCTTACGGGAATCGGCAACACGCCAGAAGTAATGAGTATAATGGGCGGGGGCACTACGAATGTAGTGCGGGACAATACGTTGAGAATGTGGGTTTTGCGGGAGGCATGCCAGAGATAAATCCCTGCAATCGCGCTATCCTCTGTGTCCTCGGTGGGTCAGATGGATAGAGCATCTGCCATGTAAGCAGGAGATCCCGGGTTCGAGTCCTGGTCGGGGCAAACATTTTCATCTGTCCCCGTTGACGCATGTCAACGCCTGTAAGCAGCTAAGGGTGTTCATTTCATTGTGATCACAGCATTGTCGTTCATTTAATCAACTGCACACTGGAGCATCCAGGATGGAATAATGGCAGTATTATGAACAGGAAAAATTGCTATTCACCATAGAGAGTAAATGTTGAGTCACAGCAGGGATAACAAAAAGACTGCTAAACACACCTTAAGTATGTTCACAGCATTGTCATTCATTTCATCAACTATACATTGGAGTATGCAGGACGGGGGGAGGGGGGGAACAGTATTACGATAAGGAAAAATCGCTACTCATTATGGAGAGGAGATGTTGAGTCACAGACAGGCATAACAAAAAGATTGCTAAAGTGTGAGCTTTCTGCCAAAAGGCCTTATTCTAACACAGAAAAAATATACACATTCATGCAAGTGCAACTCTCAAACACGACCACTGTGTCCGGCCACTGAGGCTGTACTATTAGCAACTGTGCCTCATGGAGGTGCAATCTTGGTGGGGGAAGTAAGGAGAAGGCTGGGACAGGGAGGGGAAAAGATAGCAGAGCTGGGGTGGGGGAGAGTGTTGTACTGCTTCTTGCATGCAGGAATGTGGTGTGGACACGGTAGGGCTGGCTAGGTGCAGCTGGGAAGTTTGGGGGTGTGGCTGAAGGATGGGTGAAAGACAGGGACCAGCGAAGGTTGAGGCCAGTGGGGTTATGGGAATATTGGATGTATTGCAGGGCAAGTTCCCACCTGCACAATTCAGAAAAGCTGGTGTTGGTACAAAGGATCCAGATTTCGCAAGGTGTGAAGCAGTCGCTGAAGTGAAAAATGTTGTGTTGGGCAGAATGTTCAGCAACTGGGCAGTCCAGCTGTCTCTTGGCCATAGTTTTTCAGTGACCATTCATGCAGACAGATAGTTTGTTGGTTGTGATGCCCACACAGAATGCAGCACAGTGGTTGCAGCTTAGTTTGAATATAACATTATTTATTTCATGTGCTTCCTTGCCTTTGATGATGGTTGTGACCGGATTGTGTAGGTGGTGATGGGAGGATGTACAGAACAGGTCTTGCATCCACGTCTATTACAATGATGTAAGTCATTAGGCAAGGTGTTGGTAGCACGGATGGCATACGGAAGGACAAAGATATTGCGCAGGTTTGGTCGGCACCAGAATACCAATATGGGAGGGGTTGGAAGGAGAGAAGGTAAGATATTTCTTATTTCGAGGTACAAGAAGAGCTAGTTGAAACTCTGGTGTAGAATGTGATTCAGTCGTTCCAGTCCTGGGTGGTATTGAGTCACAAGGTCAGATGGTGGCAATGTGGGAGGTGGAAGGTAATTGGAGAGACGAGGCAGGGAGGTTTGTTTCTGTACATGGTTGGGAGTGTAGTTTTAGTCTGTGAAGCCCTCAGTGAGCCCTTGATCTTTGAAGAAAGACTACTAGTCACTACAGATTGTGAAGGACATGGTTGGCTAGGCTGTATGGAAGGGATCTCTTGGAAGAGAATTGGCAGTAGCTGTTGAAGTGGAGGTATTGCTGGTAGTTGGCAGGTTTGACATGGAGAAAGGTCCTAATGTAGCGATCATTGAGGTGGAAGTCAGCATTGACAAATATGATTTGCTTGGTTGAGAAGGACCAGTTGAAGTGAACAGAAGATAAGGTATTGAGACCTCCTGGAGGAGTGTGGATAGTGTGTCCTCACCCTCGGTCTACATCACAAAGATATCATCAATGAATCTGAACCACGTGAGGTCTTTGGGATTATGGGTGGTTAGGAAGGATTCCACTAAATGGCCTATGAATAGGTTGGTATATGATGGTGCCACGTGAGTGCCCATTACTGTACTACAAATTTGTTTGTAGGGAATGTCTGCAAATATGAAGTAATTGCGGGTGATGATATAGTTGATCTTGGTGACCAGGAAGGAGGTTGTAAGTTCGGTATTAGTCAGGCATTGGGAAAGGCGTATTCAATAGGGCCAAGGCCATGGGCATTAGATATGATAGTGTAGAGAGAAGTGGCATCAACAGCGACAAGCAGTGCATTTTGTAGTAAAGTAACAGGAACTGTGGAGAGTTAGTGGAGGAAATGGCCAATGTTGAACCCTGCCTGACTCAGTTCACTCCTCCACCCAGCTGTGATACACCCCCACTGCTCCCCCCTCCCCTCCCCCCTCCCCAATTCATCATCTATTAACCATTCTTGAATTTCTTAACCTGAAACCCTGCCTCACCATCATTCCCCAAATCCCTCAACATGAAAGCTAACCTTCTATCTGCCGAAAGAACTGCAATCCACCACCTAAGAACTACTCCTGACCTTACAAGTCTACATGCCAATAAAGGCTCCATTACTCCAGTTTTGAACTGAAAGGATTAGCTGGTAAAAGGACTC
Organism: Schistocerca piceifrons; assembly: GCF_021461385.2. Taxonomy (NCBI): domain Eukaryota; kingdom Metazoa; phylum Arthropoda; class Insecta; order Orthoptera; family Acrididae; genus Schistocerca; species Schistocerca piceifrons. Next base: position 878,886,600 of record NC_060140.1, read on the forward strand.
GGCCAGCTGCAGGTTCATCCACCTACAAACCCTGCCACAATGACTCTATTATAGAAATACATCAGAACCTTCAGTCTCTCCTCCGTCCTTAGACCTCTCTGAGAACCTCTCCACTGAGTCTCTCTCTCTCTCTCTCTCTCTCTCTCTCTCTCTCTCTCTCTCTCTCTCTCGATGCTCCAGTACTCAACACGCACACGTAAACCCACACAAACCATACACCACTGACACCAAATACAATTCAAACTCGTGCGCCTCACCCAGCCAAACACGCTACAAAACAAATGAACAGCACACAGCCACAACAACACATAATGGCAGCAAAAACTCTGCCTATGTTTTGAGAAATCGTAAAAGTACAGTGCCAAGTGACCATGTACATACCTTAAGGTACGTTAACTAATGCATACATCCACTTTTCGCCAATTAAGCTATCAATGGAACTTTGACATAATGTTATAAACAACACAAATGTTAATATGTAATGACAATTTGACAGTTAAAAATAAAAATTAAACCCACTGATGATAGCACAAAAGTGCGGAAACATGTATGGGTGAAATAAAACAGAAAAAAGGTGTCCTGCATAAGACAGAACTTCTCATCCCACTCAAAGACAAGTTTTCTGTAAAAATGAATGTATCTTTTGATTTGACAAAATACAATCCCTATGCGCTTATACTAAATTTTAGACACTCTCAACAATCCAGCACTTCCGCTAATCCGGCGTGGGAGGAATGGCCAGTTTAGCAAGATTCTAGTGTACTAGTAAAGGGCATAAACACATCCACACCAGGCATAGGCTGGATGATTTTGCAATAAAACTACAACTCATTCGTTGGAAACTGCTTCCATCTTAACCTTGCTGTATTTTATAATGTAAAAATCCAGACAAATAAATTTGACTTATAGGCACCAGGAGTAAAGACCAGCAGGCACACAATAAATGGTACTTCTTGCATGAATTTAGCAGGCATTCAAATGGATAACAAACTGAGGTGGCACCGGTATACCCCCTTCTCCAGCATTAAACATATGAATCAACTTTCATTGTTAAGAGAACTACTTTCACATCTTCATTTGTTGAACCAACAAAGACTGTGGCTATGGAAGAAAAACAACACACAAATTACAAAATGAAATTGCTCAAGGCACTTAATTTGTATGCAAACATACTTCAACGTTAGAGATTTAGTGGCCGCAGTGATTTAGACACTGGATTCATATTTAGATTTGCATTCAGCCATTCAGTTCTCCACAAATCACATCAGGTGAATCTCACGATGGTTCTCTGAATAGGGTATGTCTGCCTTTTTTCCCTCTATCAAACTGAGCAAGTGCTTCATATAAAATGACAACACTACTGGCCAGGTTTGGAAACTATAATCTCTCATGTCTCTCATGCAGACAGCATGCCAAAGAACAATGGGGCTCCTATAAAAACTTCTAATAGCTACATGCTGTTCACAATTGCAATAACAGATTAGACTGAAAGGTCCTATGAAATGTCTTCCTTGTGACTGTGATAAAAGACCAGGATCATCATTTTAAAAACTTTTCCCAGAGCAGGCCCCACCACACACACACACACACACACACACACACCAATAAGTGAATATCAAACTACATACAGACAACACAACACAAACAAAAGATGAATAAAAACCCTGAGGACAGTTGGCAAAACTATACACTGTAAACACAAGCCACCAACAAACAGTAAAAGAACGAACGTGAGATAGTCACACGAAAAGCGTTTGAAAATATAAAAAAATTGCTCATTCTGGTGTACACAGGACAACTGAGTACAATTTCAGAATGATACATACAGAACAGTAAGACCACAAATGTAAGTAGAACCAAATAATAATTCAACCTTATGAATGATGCCCTTCAAATTGCTGTTTCTCACTCAACAATAAAAGAATAACTATAATACATATCACATCTGTAATCATTATATCACACAACTACTATATATATAAAACAAACATCTGTGACAAGTTACTGAACATGCTTCATAAATAAAAAGAACCAAAAGGCAGAAGCCACAGATTAAACAGCCTTTCATTTATTTGCATAGACGGATCACATACCCAAAAACATTTATGTGATCTTTGCACCTACAAATTACGACTATTTCTTACCATCACTTCTCGTACCATCAACATACAGATATGAAAAATATTTATTTTTAAAATTCAAGGTACACAAACCATTTGTATGTGACAACATGGCCATATCGTTGTTGGAATGCTAACTCCACAGGATTGTCAGGGTCATGAAGATTGTAAAGGAAAAGTGTTCGCTTTCCCACCAGAAGACTGACCTACAATCAGAGGAAAGAGGTTTTATTACTTTCGAATTACGAATAATATTACGAATTTAAAATACAAGATCAATATCAATATTCAATAACAAGTAAGTCAAATATTGAGTTCCAAAATTAAATATAAAAATTTATCTTCAAACAACAGGATTTCCACATTAAATATATATGCATGCAAATGGTTGTGTTGCCATTAAGGACAATGTGTAAGTAAAAATAACAAGGAAGACAATAGTTTTGATTGCCCACGGGACAGGTATTGGCCCATTGGTACAAGATACACCATGCATAAGATAACATTTCACAAATACTGTGCAGACCTTCACCAGATGACCGAGAACTTCACACTCTCTGTGTAACGATTTTCCCAAAGAAGACAGGAATTGTGCTGAGTGAAGAAATGTTTTTAAAAAAATTGGCTAAGTACTGTTATTACAGTCTTAGGAATGATATGGCTAAAAGGAGAAACTGCACACACCAGTGGGAATACAGGGCAAGTTTTGCAGCACCATGATCAGTCCTGGGTTAACATGCCTGTATGGAATGGAGATCAACAGGCTGTTGCTGATTGCAGACATATCTCATTCTGATGCTGTATTTCTTGTCACTGCTGGGAAATTGGACGACATTACTCACAGCTTACAGCTGAATAAAAAAGGGTAACCATCCTGGTGTTGAACACTATGCAACACAGGATTCCTGTAATTACTTTTTAGACTACGTGTAAGAATACTAGAGTGACTGACCTTGTCCATTTGATGTTTTTCATTTGGATTGCTCCCTGGACTGCGCATTCACAATGATTTTGCTATGTCCGCCCCTCGTGGTCTCGCGGTAGCGTTCTCGCTTCCCGAGCGCGGGGTCCCGGGTTCGATTCCCGGCGGGGTCAGGAATTTTTCCTGTCTCGAGATGACTGGGTGTTGTTGTGTCGTCTTCATCATCATCATTCATTCCCATTACGGTCGGAGGAAGGCAACGGCAAACCACCTCCATTAGGACCTTGCCTAGTAAGGCGGTGCGGGTCTCCCGCATCGTTCCCCTACGCTCTGTAAAGAAGCATGGGACTTCATTTCCATTTTTCATTTCCATGCTCTGGACTTTGGGTTTGGCCAGTCGTTCACTTCACAAACTCCACTCATACAATGGTTTCTCCCTATAATTGCCACAAGGCTCAAAAAAAGTTGGTGTCATCAAATTGTGCCCAGATCGTGGGCCATGGCATCAACAGTGTCAGTGCCCTTTTGTGACACCACTTGTTTAGCATGCTGCAAATCAGAGCATCTAACAACAGTTTGCTTTGGCTGGCATGTAACAACAACAATAACCATCAGTATGATGCATGCTATCTTGCCAGGGTCCACAGTAGCAGCAGAAGGGATGCAGAAGCTCATGCTGCAGGTGGAAATTAATGGAGCAACTACAGATTTCTAGCTGGGCGCAGGCACAGCCATGTGTTTGATTAATGTGGACAAGTACCAATACATCAGTTCTCCACACCTATGATATCCTCAGCACATGTCCTTAACATCAGTATGCTGCAAAATTCTTGAACATATAGTAAGTTTGAATATAATAAATTTCCTTGCGACAAGAAAGTTTTTGTCCATAAGTCAACATGGATTTAGAAAGTACAACTTTGACCTTTTCTGACATGATATCCTATGAACCATGGACAAAGGGCGACAGGCAGATTTCATATTCCTAGATTTCCCAAAAGCATCTGACACCGTGCCCAACTGAGACTGTTAACAAAGGTCCAAGCACACAGAATAGGTTTCCAGATATGTGAGTGATTCAGAGACGTCTTTTTATTGCCCTTGGCAGCAAGTGTTCGTCACAGACAAGGGTATTGTCAGGAGTGTCCGAGAGAATTGTTATAGGACTGCTCTTGTGCTCTACACACATAAATCATCTGACCAATATGGTGAGCAGCAACCTGCAACTGTTTGCTGATGACACAGCAGTATATAAGAAAATATCATTGTTGAGTGGCGGCAGAAGCTTAAAGGATGATTTACGCAGAATTTCTATTTGGTGTGAAGAATGGCAACTTGTTCTAAATGTGGAAAAATGTAAGTTAATGTAGATGACTTGGAAAAATATTCCTGTAACGTTCAAATACAGCATTAGTGGTTTGCTGTTTGGCGAAGTCCCGATGATCAAATATCGAAGTGTACTATTGCAAAATGATACGAAATTAAATAGGCACGTAAAGACAGTTGTAGGGAAGGCAAATGGTTGACTTTGGTTTATTGTGAGAGTTTTAAGAAAGTGTAGCTCATCTATAAAGGAGACTGTGTATAGAACACTTGTGCAAGCCATTCTTGAGAACTGCTGAAATGTCTGGGATGCCCACCAGGTTGGATTAAAGGAAGACATCAAAGCAATTAAGAAGAGTACAGATAGATTTGTTAACAGTAGATTTTATCAACATGTGAGTTTTACAGAGATGCTGCTTGAACTCAAACAGGAATCCCTGGAGGTAAGATGATGTTCTTTTCACAAAATGCTATTTATAAAATTTGGAGAACTGGCATTTGCAGCTGATATCAGCACTACTCTACTGCTGCCAACGTATGTTTCGTGTAAGGACAGTGAGGCAAAAAGGTCTTGAATGGAGGTATACAGACAGTTATATTTCCCTTGCTCCAACTGCGAGTGAAATAGGAAAGGAAATTACTACTACTACTACTACTACTAGGTATGTAGATGGAGATACAGATTAAGACATACAATGGCCAGTCAATCCCATTGAGGGGTCAAATCATAGTCCAAGTATAAAATTGAAGTTCGGTAACTAACCCTGCTATAGTCAACTACTGGATGACAACTAACATTTTTGAGTTAGACAGTTTTGTGCTTTTTGATTTCCAAATTTAAGACCAAGAGAATCTAGTTTCAACTGTGATATAATTCCCACAACTTGATACATAATTTGTGCGTATAAGCAATTGCTTGAACCTACATTAAGTAGTGCAACAAGTTTCCAAGACCACATATTCTTAAGGCTTTCAGAGTTCTAAGTTTTGTAGAGCATATCCAGTGCCTTTCACCCTGTGCAATCAAGCTAGAGTGCAGCAAGATAGTTTACAAAGTATGGGAGTAATGTTTCCAGCATCATCTATCCAAAGGGCAATGACCATGGGTGCAGTTAAGAATCTAAATGGATCACTTAAGAGTTTGTGGTGATTTTAGGTCTACCTTTAATGCTCAATCACATGTCGATCTGTATCCAACTCGTAGGCCAGAGGAACTTGTGAAACTGGTGGGGGCTGTTATTTTTTAAAGATAGATCTCACTGACATCTACTTCTTATTGCCACCAGGTGACCAGACAAAACAGTTCTTAGCGATAAATACACCATTCAGCATGTATCATTATAACAGGCTGCCTTTTGCGTTGCAAGTTCTCCCATAATATTTCAGAGATACCTTGAGCAACTCATTCAAAATATCCCCAACTGCATTCATTACTTAGATGACTTCCTAATTATCAGGGCCATGTGCGAGCAGCATCCGTGCGATCTACAGATGTTGCTTGCATGGCTCCGAGTCCATGCTCTGTGTAGTCGCCTCAGCAAGCATAGTTCATTTGAACCAAGGACATATATTAAGTAAAGTAGGGCTCACACCTACACAGGATCATATGGATGCAATAACTAACATACAAGCTCCAAAGAATCTCAGAGGACTATAGTCATTCCTTGGCAAAATAAATTATTACACGAAATTTATTCCCAAGATAGCCCCGATTTTCCATCCTCTTAACCATTGTGCAAAAAAGTTTTTAAATTTGCATGATCAGAGCCATAGTTTTTTCTCAATTTAGAAAATACCTTAGAGGCAATGGCTATAATATAAAATGGCAAGATGTTTCACAAACATTTATGTATGGTACTGTCACTTGATAATCAATCACAACTACTCATTATGCCATTCTCTCCTCATTCAAAATACCCCTTTAAAATGGCACAGTGACTGCAACAGTTGGCATTATTCCTTAGTAACTATACCTATAAGATCCATTATCAACTCATCATACACCACTAAAATGTAAACACCTTTTCCCACTTGCTGTACAGCCCAGATAAAGAGATTGAGAGGCATAAAGTGCAGTGTTTTGCTTTAGATGCAATTCAATGACACACTCTTGATAAATTCCCAGTTACTGGGTGAAGAAGCAAGAGAAACAGGTCATGATACACAACTCTGAAGGGTATTGTCTGCTGTATGGCAGGGATGGCCAGAGAACCTGCCTAAGGGCACCAACCTGGCATAGTGGACCTATTTTTCATTATGGCACCAGCTTAATGTCAATGATGGTACCATACTGTTAGCCAAGGACGATTCTGAATGCCAGGTGGTAGTTCCCTCATGCTCTGCCCCCACATACTGAAGCTCCTCCACACTGCACATTTGGAAATGTGCACACTGGAGGAAAAAGCGTGGCATCATGTGTACTGGCCTGGTGTTGGTGCCTCCACGGAACACACTGTATGGAACTACCAGGCCTGCACCCACAATCAATCAGTCCTAGCACAGCATTTCAAACCATTGCCACACACTGGCTACCCCTAGAAAAGAGTACACATTCATATAGCTGAACCATTCTGGGTAGTTATGTGATTGCTAGTTGTCAACATTCTCTCTAACTTTTCATATCTGGCATGGATGGCTACCACCACTGCAGATGCTCTCATCCAAATCACAATCATATTTGCAATAGATGTGGCATCTTATAAACTGGTTTCCAACAGTGGCCATCATTTCATGACATTTGCGTTTCAGGATTTTTGTAAACACAGCAGCAATGAGCACCTGACCACCACCCCCCTTGCACTCCACCTCCAATTGGAAAGCCAAGCAGATGATCAGGACCTTCAAAACATAGATGTGCCAGATAATGAAGACAGCTGACTCCAGAGAAGCACTCACCAGCCTACCGGTCCAGTCCCATAAATGGATGTAGCCCAGCTGAAATTTTACATGGACCATATCCTGCACCCTCTTCGGCCTGCTGTGCCCAACTAAAGGAGGCCACCACCCAGACCCCCTCCCCTTTCACCCATGGCCATTGACTGGGTATGACCTATGCAACCATGCCAGGGACAAGCCTGCCCGCTACTGCTACAACCTCTGCACTTGTGTTAGGTGTTGACTTGGGGGTCAACAGTAACCAGCAAAGGGAGCCGATGGAGGTGAAACCACTTCCACTCCTTAAGCCACTTCTGGCTCCCTCCAAAATCAGCAAGTTCCTCCAAGACAGTCGATGGGGAAATTAATCTTTTCAGACTGAGATCATTTGGAGGCCAAACTATTGTCTCCATCTCCACCATGGCCAGCACCCACTCCCCTGTTGACAGGACCAAGCTGAACCCCACAACCCATCGATCAGCTGAGACTCCCACAGACAGCACCAACATCCAGCTCTGTCGATCACGCTGAGAAACTACCCTGGAAGCCTTTTGTGGGGCTTCTGGCACCTCTCTCCCCCCTTCCTCAATGAATCTGGCACAGGCTCAGCCATTTGTGGCCCTAAGTACTGATTAAGGGTCGAGAGGGGTGCAGTGTTTGACAGTCATTCGGATTCCCTGACCAGCTCGAGTGCTACTAGGGAGGACAGAACACACATACTTAGGCTTCATACTCCAGCCACAGTTTACTGCCACAGGGCAGCACCAACACATCTACAGGCGTGTCCTGTAGGGACTTCTACTGATGTGAGAGAGCATGGCCTCACACCTGTCGGTTTTCTCGCTATTCTACAAATCTTTCAATATGCGCTATTTATAATAGAGTAATTGGCATTGCCTTTTTGATGTTTTCAATTCAAATTGTTATTTGGACACACCTTAAATGTTCAAGACTATTTTGCTACACTCTGAATTGCTCCACTGGTCTCCGTGTTACTGTCAGTACAAGTGATCATAAACTGTGTCTTACCAACACAGAGTAGGACAAAAAAATGGTAGCACCCTGAAGCTTCTGATGAACTGCGAGGAACAGATGATGAAAGAGATCATGGGGTGACTGAAACTTTAAATTCTTCAAGCAGGTTGGTCCTAATTTGTGGCCTGGGTACAACCAAAAAGGGCAAGGGGGGTGTCAGGAAACGTGGGTAGCACATTCTATGGATGTTAGGCAGAGGTCCTACCTGAGGGCCTTAAGTCACATTCCAAATGGTAACACTGCCCAAGGGCAGGTGTGGTGGGGCTGTGCCCCTTGCGTGCAAAAGGAATTTCATACATTGCGTGATTAGGAAATTGTCGGAAGGTGAATGGATTTCATAAGTGAGGAATAGTTGGGACATTTGGAAGCAAAAAGTAGTGATCCATACCCCAAGAGGTGTGGACAAGTTAGCAGGGAGAGTCAAGCTTTCACATGAAGCTAGTTCTTAGTTGACAAATGTGGGGTAGCTATGTCAGCTTTTATTCAAAGAGGAGTCCCAAAAATTAGGACAGTGTCACTGCGTACTCACATAAAATTCTATGTCAGAATTGACATTTCACATGGGAGAAAACTGGAAGTAATGGGGAAGAGTCAAAGTGGATGGTGCCTCGGAACTAGTGTTTTGCCAAGACTACAGATTGGCTGATGGACCAAATGCAGAAGTCATCAAGGTAGAGTTCAAGGATGACCATTGGTCCAATAGAGGTCACTTGCACATTGATGGTGGTAAGATAGCAAGTAATTGTAACATTCAGCACAGAGCCCTATGGGACACCATTCTCTTGGCTCCACGGGGAGCTGAGTGAAGTACCAACTCTAGTCTGTAACAATAACATAAACGCTGATCAATAAAAATTGGTGGGGATCCTCATTGGCCCCAGTCATGGAGAATAAGTAAAATAGGATAGTGGAGCAGTGTTGTATGCCTTGTTGTTGTTGTTATCTTCAGTCTGAAGACTGGATTGAAGCAGCTCTCCATGTTACTCTATGCCGTGCAAGCCTCTTCATCTCTGCGTAACTACTGCAACCTACATCCTTCTGAATCTCCTGACTGTATTCATCTCTTGGTCTCCCTCTATGATTTTCATCCTCCATGCTTCCCTTCAGTGCTGAATTGGTGACCCCTTGATGTCTCAGATACTGTCCATTCCATTCAACTGTTCTTCCAAATTCGTTGCTGTCTCTGGCAGAATTACAATATGTCATCGGCAAACCTCAAAGTTTTATTTCTTCTCCCTGGACTTTAATTCCTACTTTAAAGTTTTCTTTTGTTTTCTTTACTGCTTGTTCAATATACAGATTGAATAACAATGGGAGTAGGCTACAATCCTGTCTCTCCCCCTTCTCAACCACCACTACCCTCTCATGCCACTCGACTCTTATAAGTGCCATTTGGTTTCTGTACAAACTGTAAATATCCTTTCACTCCCTGTCTTTTACCCCTGTCACCTTTACAATTCAAAAGAGTGTATTCCCCGAGGTCAAATTCTACCAGTTTTTCCAATCTTCTGAAAAGAATTTTTGTCAGTATTTAGCAACCGTGACTTATTAAACTGATAGCAGGTCAAAGGAGACTGTAATAAAAGTATTGGCATTTAGAAAAAGGCTTTCAGATTGCTGTTTTGAACCTAACCAGATGGTCAGTAATGGACCACCTCTTCCGGAAACCACACTAATATGGGTAAAAGACACTGTGATTCAAGAACCCAGCAAAATTGTTGGGCTACCATCCTTTCAAACAGTCTTCAGAGCACATTAGTGAGGCTAAGCAGTCAGTAGCTGTCAATGGACATCTGATTTTTTGCCTAGTTTAAGGACTGGGACAATGATACTATCTTGCCTTTGTGGAGGGAAAACACCTTCTCACTACGCATGGTTGAAGAGACAGAAGCAACAGAAGTCTCTGAATAATATTCAGATGTTGACTCATCTAATGATGAATCAGATCATGGCCTGGGTCTGTATTACATGACGAATCAAGAGCATGAAGCAGTTCCCAATCAGTGAAAAGGCAGGTAAGAGGGAATGCTGATTTAGTCACAAAGAGGGTTGCAAAGTGTTTGGCAAGAACCAATGCATCGGTAGGTATGCCACCATAAGGATGAAACCCAATCTTTTTGCAGCCCAGTAGACTAAGGGCTTGGCCCGCACCTAGTATAAAGAGGCATAAGTTCCCAATGAGGAGATGTAATGCTCCCAATATTCCTTTTTACTGCATTTAATCAGATACTGAGTCTTAGCAGAGACACTTAAGAATGATGAAGGGCCCTTTGATGATCCTGATCAGCTGTTGTAATGCCTTTGGCCCCCCATTGCACTAGATGAAGGCAGAATGGGCCTCTCCAGGGGATGGGAGGGAGGGGGGGGGGGGGGGGGCTAGAAGTTCCAATGGGTGTTTACATCAGAGAAGTTTCCCATAACCTCACTGGTGCAGTGTGGCAGAGAGGGGATGAAGTCAACAGCAGAGACATACAACTGCCAGTTGACTCTTTGAACAGCTCAACGGCCAGTCACCCTTTGGAGAGCCCAGCACGAAGTTGGGTGATGACAAGGAAGTGACAGGACCACCAGAAAGTGGTCACTGTCACAAAGAGTGTCACACAGTGACCACTGTAGCAACTCAATGAGACTGAAAGAAAAGATGCTAAGGTCAATGATTGAAAAGGCAACAGGAAGCACTGAAGTTGGTAGAAGAAGCAAATCAAAATCAGAAAGAAGCTGGGATATCAGAAGGCCCCTGCCACAGATGAAATGGCATTTCCTCACAGGGGAAAAGAGGAGGGCGAGGTGTTGGATTAAAGTGGTCAGCTCTAGGTAAGTAACTGACCTACCTGGTGGTAAACAACCATTATAAATAGTGATCGCCATGGTTGTTTGCACTCGCCTTGCTACTGCTTTGAATTTGGTATGGACGGGACTCCACTCACCAGTGACATCTGTGCAAATCAATACACAAATCCCTCCTGACACTCACTCGGGACAGGTATGGTTCTGACAGAACGTACGGTAATGTCAAAAAGTTGGAGAATGGTTATTAGCAAAGTGTGTTTCTTGGAGAGCAACATAGATAACAGAACAATAAGAAAGTAGCTGTTGTAGCTCTGACAGGTGACAATAATATCAATTCCAGTTCCACTGGATCACCACACTGATGCTGTCCTGATTAGATGTGAAGAGGCCAGCAGGACAGGTCATGGCACGGATCACTGTCTGTCACCAGTGAAAGCGAAGCAACATCAAAGAACATTTTGAAGCCCAATGGTGTGGGAGGATCTGTCACCTCCATATTCAGTGGAATAGCCTTCTCTTGAGATTTTTTCTTTTTCTCTTTCACAACTTTTGGCGGACAAGAATCTTGTGAGGGCTTATCTGCTGTTAGTGTGCAAATGGATGAAGAGTGGGCAGCCCTTGGATCCACAGTCCATGGCTACTTCAGCCACTGGCTTGTGTCAGGTTGTTGACTGTGGACTTCTGAGGAGAGGCTTGCCAAAAGGGAGCCCTACCACCTGTAAAAGCCAGTGGTGGATGGAGCTTCCCAGGCTGGGTGCAGAGTGTGATTCTCAAAGGTGGTGCCAGGATCCACATAGAGGGGAGGGGCCATAGCACTCATGGTTAATTTTATTTGCACAGCTATCAGAGGCTGACTTCGAAGGAGTAAATAAGTCAGGTGCCGCTGACAACCTGGCCACACTACTAACAAAAAGTCAATATTATTGAGACTAGATAAAAATGGTCATATTTTTCCCTAGCTTCAAAATATGAGAGGCAATCTGTGTCCACCAATTCCTGAACTTTGCGCTTCTTGATTAGGATAGCACACTTCAGGGACTGGGGAGGATGGTCACTCCCACAACTGACACAGACATTTGGCAGCATAAAAGACTAGCCAGTCTCTACAAATCGGGTCATTTGGACAATGGGGAGACATATGCCCTAAGTGCTGACATTTAAAGCACCACATAGGGGTTGAGATAGATGGGTTCACAGTGCAGCGGTGCAGCATAATTTTGACTTTCTTTGGAAGTGAACCCCCCTCAAATTCAAGGATCAGTGTCAATCTTGTTATCTAGCAGGCCACAATGTACATGAAATACAAAGAGAATCCCACACCTTTCCATCTGTTGGCATGGTTCTCCATCTATCTTCAGCATTACATTCCAGTGAAAAATCAATTCCTGCACCATGTTTAGGTTCTTGTGTGGCGTTATGGTAACATCACCATGTTGTTCACAAGAGAATAATACCTGGGACTGGGTACACTTTGTGTTCTTCATGAAGATAGTACTAATTCAAAATTTACTAAGGGAAGAGAGTATGCCAAATATATTTTCAACATTCTCTACAAAAACATTAGCTTGGTAGAGACAAAGGGTCCTGCATCTGTTTGTGTACAACCCAGAACTGAGGGGAGTAAGTGTCTCCAAGTCACTTGGTTTCTTCCCCCCCCCCCCCCCCCCCTGCCATGATGTGGCCAAGGAGGGGAAGTTCCTACAGTCATAACAATCTGCACTCAGCTGCAGTCTGTCTGAAGAGACTATTGGAGCTTCGTGTCTGTCGGCTAACTTCGATCATTTCATGACATCAAATATCTGCTACGATGCAGCCTAGTGCAAACAATGGCTCTCATTATGTGTGCAGCCCAGCCAGGGCAAAGATCTATTGCCATGATGGCCAGTGATGTGTGGGGAGATGACAGTTCAGCATCATTACTGGGATCCTTGCATGGTCAGGTGGCTACTACTGTATGAGTACCTGATACCCTCACATGGACTGGCTACAATGCTGTGTATTGTGCAACTTTCTGTGCCTCGTCCACATGTGCTGTAACAAACTTTTGAAATGGTACAGGTCAAACCCAGATGTGTGGAATGAAAAAAGTTAATTCAAATATGTAATGTAAAGTGCAGAGAGCTATAATCAACATCCTACAAACCAGCTAGGCTGTCAGCAGAGAACCTGTCATAGAAAATAAGTCTGAGAAAAGATACAGTCAGAAAAGAAAATTGCAGCACAGGATAAGAAGTACTGTAGTAGCTTGAGGTCCCATGCTCAACACGCGCATATTAACAACAGTGTTGTTAGACGCCCTAGGGGGCAGAAAAGCTGGTGCCAGGAGTAAGGATCCAGACAGTATAGGTCGTGAAATCGAACAAGTTGTGCTCTGCAGCATATTCCACCAATGGTTGGTCAAGTCTACTCTCGGCTGCAGTCTGACAGTGACCATTCAGTTGGGTGCACAGTTGGTTCATGGTCATCCCCACATAAAGTGCTGTGCCTGAACTGCAACAGAACTGATAGATGACATGGCTGCTTTCACGAATTATCATGTGACAGGACTGGAGTGGAATGAGCTGGATGGATGAATTAAACAGATCTCGCAGCTGGGTCATCCCCTGGAACATTACGCTTGCGGCAATGGGCTGGAAATGTGTGTGTGACACAGGTATGAACCAGGATAATGTGTACGTTGGGTAGCAGTAGAATATCGGTTTAGAGGGAGTGGGAAGGAATGTGGGTAGAATGTCCTTCCTTTCCAGCCATGATGATACAGATAATGAAAGCCCTGCCAAAAGGCTATGTCCTCTCCCTCTCCCTCCACCATTCAAACTCGTACAACTGTTGCCTCCCTCCTCCAAACCTCTCACCCACTCCCTGCATCTTTACTCCCTTCACCTACAGACACAACCCCTCACAGCCCAAATACCTGCTGAACTGCAGTCCCGGCATTGTGTATTCAGCATCTCAATGACTCTACTATCTAGTACGTTGTTAACTTTACTCCTAAATTACTTAGATTCTGCCAAATCTTTTCTTACAACATTTAACAGTGTTAAAGAATGCTAGAAATATTTCAGCTTTTTGCCAAATTCCTTCAGAAATAGAAAACAACATGTACATTGTTGTTGCGTGAACGTATGATTCTCTACTTCTGAAGAACAATTTTGTCTGCAAGCTGAAATGTTTCTACTATTTTTTCCCCATTGTGCCTGTTCGCTAATCAATGCCTCCTCTACATAGTAAGTAGCAATCTATCCTCGCCCTATCATTGTTATTCTATCTTGGACTTTTTATTATTTGATTATACCATATTTAAGTTTTACAGTAAAAGAAAAATAGGTCCCTTCCATTCGAGTTGCCTGTCAGGATATATGACAAGTACAAATTGATGATTATGGTTTCAGAAAAATTATTTCTATGGCAGAAAACCAGATTACAATACAATTACAGCAACATTTGCTATAAATTGCTGTCTGGTGGCATTGCCCATCAGGATTAAAGGAAGAATCACCAGAATGATGCACGTGACATTTCCTAAGGATCCAGTTGATACAACAACAACAAATATGGCCACTTAGCAAACATGTCAAAGCATTCCAGTGAATAACATTCATGCAAGACAATACTTTGTTCACAAATCATTCTAGTGAACACAAAATATAACTTTTCTTGAGAGAATTATATAATAATGAGACAACCAAATGGCTGCCCACTACTTACCTTAAAAAAAATGAAATTCTATGTACTACCAATAGAATCACATAGAAATACAAAAAAACCTAGCCAAGTTTTTGGGACTAGTAGTTCCCCATTCAGGGGGGAAAGAGGACATGTAGGCTCCAATCATCCTGATGTCTGTGTGACCTTCTCTCCTTTCTGAGTCTCCCCAATATATTCCTCTTTCCTCCCCGAGGAAATTACTAACAGTTCTAAAAGCTAGGATGCATGTCTACTGGCAGCAGTTATAATTTCACCTTCTGAAGTTATGTACTGGCCAGCCACTCTGTCTACTTGTGATTTCATTTAATATAGCTTCACATATTCTGACATCCTTGTAGGAGGTTCAAAGAGAATAATTATGCAATAAGAAGAGCTCTACATACCAAAATTACATACATATTTGCTTTCAGTAAGCAAGGTAAAACAAAAGGGCCATTCAATTGTGGCTGCTGTATTAATGATATTGTGAATATTTCTTTTTTTGTCACACCATATCTATAAGGACTGAACAAATTAGATTGACTATTGAACCAATGAGGAAGTCATGTAGGCAGTATTTTGAGACGATTCTTTCCTATCACACATGGGAGTGCAAACTTTTACAATACGATGCAATTAAAGTTCTACGTAAAAAATTGGTCAATAGTTCATGTATAAAGAATCTACTAACAACCACTGTACAACAGATTTATACATCAAGCACTCCACACTTATATCCCAGTTTGTACCCCTCGATCTGCGAGAATTCTTGAACCAGTTCACGTGCAAGATTTCTCAGATTAGTTGATTCTGACATGCACAGAATAGTGGATACAACATCAATCAAAAAACATAATAAAGATATCACAAACCATTCATAGATTTATAAGAATATTTAGGAGTAAAGGAGGACGTTCACTGAGTAGCAGAGGTGTGATGTCATCAAGAAGTGTGTTTTTGTGTGTGTATTTGTACAATAGTTTGTCAAAGGATTCATTCCAAAAGCTAGCAAAGTTTTCATTCTCTTTTGTGTGCGCCTCTTGACAACTCAATGCCTCTGCTGTTCAGTGAGTGGTCTCCTTTACTCCTGAATATTTACATTCTGCCAGAACTTTCATACATATTCAAAATTTTACAAAAAGTTCACTGAAAACTGAACTGGAAGGAGAATTCATTTTTTAACCGCTGACAGCAGAAATGAGTTTGTAAATCTGATTTCAAATAATTTCTTGAAAGAATAAAGAGTCAGTCATCATCACAATATCTCATAACGGAGAACAAAATGTTGAAGCCATGTGTTATAAACAGGCTCACTGTTGGAAAACGAGATACCCATTCTTTGAAGCTAATGTATCTGGAGAGAAGCAACTTCTGTATGGTGGATCTCCTCAACAGCTCACCTAAGACTCCGCACAAGTTGATGTGTGAAGACACAAAGTCAGGAAAGAAGAAAGATCTTCGACATCTAAGACTATTTGGTAGTAAAATGCAAATCCATAGAGTCAAGTAGACACAAATGGGACAAGAAAAGCACATTATGTACACTTCCAAGACATTACGAAGAAAATGGAATATATCAATTATTTGAAGCTCTCTTCTGAGAGATTAACAAAAATAAAGGTGTTACTCTGAATGTGGAAGCAATTTGTAACAGCCAAGCAAAGTCAAACAGTTCTGATCATTCACAACAACAAGATCAAAAGACATAACAAATCTGATAATTTAAAACATCATCACTGAATATTTATTTTCTTAATGGATAAAAAGGAGGCTGAAATAACAGAAAAAGGGTTGGAAGATGTTGAATCAGAATCAGAGATGAATGGGAAAAATAATAATTTACAAGTCACAACCACGAATGAGGGTAGCATTTGCTCACTGTGAAGATACCTAAACCTAAAATGATCAATAAACTTGATTCCTGTTATTCTTGAAATTTGCCTCATTCAGATTACTCAATGCTGCAGAAAGCTTTATCACTGTAAGACAATGATAAATGACTGTAGGCAATAAAAGAAGAATGTAGGGGGAAAGAGAAAACTGAATGTGTTTCCTCACCTCAGACCAAAAAAAAATCTGTGTCCAATGGATTTTTCAAAACCGAGAAAAATTTACAAGTGTGCTTGTGTGGTCATCTTCAAAGGATGTGCACAAATAAAAGCGTTAGATTATGGTGTTAATGACACACTAGAGATTAAATACAATTCACTTATATAACTGTTCAGTCTAATTTCACAGTTTAATTCAAATAGCATAGCGAGTTACTTAGGTGGAGAAATTTAAGTAAAATTTGAAAAAGGAACAAGTTCTGTAATGTACCCCATGTTTTACTTCAATGATGTGACCACTAACCCAGAAGACTATGTGTTGAACCACTGATTTGCTTCTACATAAGCAAATGGAGACAAAATGCTGATACATATTATTTACATCAATTTGGATTGTCTGATCTGATGAGATGTAATGAAATAATCAAAATTAGATGTAAATATCATGTGTTATTCCCTGAAGACATGCTAAGTCAAAACAACTGGCCAGGTAACAAAATTACTTAAATGCAGCTGAGCGTATCTCTTTGGGAATAATATGTTCTTCACGAAACTTATGTAAGCTGCGGAGCACCATGCACCTAAAATATTTAAGTATTTAACTGTATCATTAACACACACACTATAATCTAATATGCAATGTTTCCAACTATGTAGAGTAGCAGTTTAACATCATTGGATAATATGAAATGGATGGCTTATTTATTATTTAAAAGTTAATTACAGAACCATTGTTATTTATATGCACATACTGTATTTTCACTTCCAAGCCTCTCATCCATTTTCATTTCCGAAAATTGGATATCACTCGGCTCAGCACGCAAAGATATCATTTTCAGGGTATCTCCCTCATTGTTGCTGATAGATAACGAACGATCTTCAGATCCTAAAGCCAAAAGTCCTTCTGCACTCCATGATCCACAGCTGATGCGTTTATTGTGCTTGCCTAAAATTGGCACCCTTCTGTAAATTTAGAAAGACACAAATGTTAATAGCAATACTTTTAAGTCCATTTGACTCCAGCCAGGTAGAATCATCATCATTCTGGCAGATAAAAGTTCTCTCACATTCTCTAGTCACAAATTGCAAATGCAACTACTGGTGTTACACAATTTAAACCTACAGTGAGTAGGACTGTGCTATTTTAGATCATATAAAAGAGCAATCATGAGGACAAAATACAAAATTAAATATAAGTATGATCTGCGTGTGAGCAAATCCAGAGATTAACACCCCACCATACCATCTAAAGGAGGATCATTCACAATGAACAGCTTCCATGAGCAACAGATTAGAAGTAAATTGTTGTATCAACCCACTTAAATTTAAAACTGTTTAGAGAGAGAGGAAAAGGCTCTCTGGACAGTAATCCCTTAGCACTGCACTGGGAAAATGTAATGATATTTTAAGAAGGCACAATATAAAGTAGGTTTTTCAATCTTCCTCATTGAACAGGCCCCTTTGGTTTTGTTTGAGTAATTTATACATGTAAAAGGTTGAAGTCTATGGTATTCCCTGAAGTTACAGCTTGACATACATACATCACACCATCTGCTCCATGAAATATTATTGCAGTGAACGTAACCAACACACTGATTTACAACGGAGAAGCAAGTCTATGGTTGCAGAGCACTGAATACATTAGTCATCATACGTATTGTGACAAAATGAAGATTTTGGCCTTTAATTCAAACTATTGGGACAATGTTCTAACGGAATTCAGTTGAGACTAACATGGTGCCTGACCTCATAAACATGAATGGCTATTAACTTTATTTGAATTATGAGTATGGCCTAGTTATCTCCATGTTAAAATAACAGAGGGTTTAAGTGGGTCCAACTCATTCCTCAATAGGTTGCCATAATAAAATCTTTGATTGAAACAATTTCCTATTTCTTTCTGCTTGCTTTCTTTTACTGCCTGCATGGACGTAAGTCCCACTCACGATGGAGTATCAGCAGTCCCTCTTGTAATTTGTACCTTGAGAACAGCAGGTGTTTGTCTGCCAAACTTCTGGCCATCTTTCAGGATTCTGATTGGGTGTATTCCCTGAGATTTTCAGAAAGACATATTAACTATTTCTGTATGCATCATTACAGCCCATTTGGGAAAACTGCAGCCCTATGAAGAACCTGTCACAACAAGAAGGAGCTTACAGCAGGGGCAATGTTGGATACAAACATAACTGGTTATGAAGTAAATATTTCAATGTGTGCTAAAAACTATTTGTGGATAGTCTCTGATAGGAAAATACAAAGAGGACTATCAAGAAGTTAGATAAGCACTGTATCATCATTAGTTGTTGTTGTGGTCTTCAGTCCAGAGGCTGGTTTGATGCAGGCCTACATGCTACAGACAGCTTCTGCACATGTTCCTGCACACTGTCATACACTGATAGAGGGGCAATTGATTTCTATTCATCCTATATGGCAGTTGTAGCACTCTTCTGGGAAAGGCTTCTTCCACCACCATCAGAGCTGCTCATTTTTCATTTTACAGACAGTCTATACTTCCCCAGTATTTCTTGTCCAGTTTTCTTGTGTGAGTAGACAAAATAACTTCACTGAGCTTGTGTTTATATACTGGAATTATTGTCAATTTATTAAGTGAATAGTTATTAGTGAATTTTTATGCAAAATAAGTTCCCATAAACAAAGCTGAGTATTGCAAGTGTGATGTTGTCAGTGAGCTCCGTAGTGTCATTGGGAAGATTATTGGATTGGTAAATGTGGCACTATGCTGCTACCATTGACAGCATATTGTAAAGCCACATAACCATATTGTAATCACTTGGTGGTGACTAGTAGATTGCATAAATCTCTTCCTTTCGGAATTTGCTTGTAATTGTAGAGTGGGTTGCACTGAGTAGAGTCACTTACCAAAAATCCACAGTATATATTTCAAGGTGGGTGTGCATATGTCTGATGAGACGGGACTGATCATGTTTTAAGTCCAGAACAGTAATCTGCTTTAATGCATTCCTTGACTTTTGTTGAAATATCTTAAGTTCCATACAACGTAGGTGACCAACTTCTGTTGCATATGGAGTTAATTTAAGCCTCCGGGCCTCTTCAGATGTCAGAGGAGCTGAGACTGGGATGATGGATTTGATACCCCTCAAACTGCCAAAAGCATTCTAGCCACTGATAGTGGAAACAGTAAAATAGACATTCTTGAATATGTACTGACAGTATGTTACACTTGGAGCAGGCTCTTCAGTGTGCCTGACTGTTGACAGCTCCACTGATTAGCTTGTTTACATATCAGCTCACTTAATAAATGCAAATAAATACTCACTTAATAAAGTGGAAATAAATCCACTATATAAAGATGAGCTCAATGAAGTTGTTTAGTCTACTCATATAAGAGAATGCAACAAAAATACTGGGGAGGTGTCATTTGTATGTAAAATAAAAAACAGGCAGCACTCATGGTGGGGGAAGTTGCCTTTCCTGGAAGAAAGCTACAACTGCAATACAGGATGACTAAGGATCAATTCCTCCTCTAGCAGAGTAGAACAGTGTGCAGAGATTTATGTAGAGTCTATGCATACACATTTCTTGCATTAGTATTATTATTAATTCATATCTGTATTCCATGTAGTGTTGTTAACACACTTTATGGAAAATACGCCCCCCCCCCCTCCCCCCAGGCATGTCATCATACTGTGTCACAAGTGTTTCATAATATGCACTTCGGGAAAGTCAGTAAACTTTGTGAAACACACTGTAATTATTTCTTGTGACATAGTAGAGTAGACAGAGTGGGAAAATGCCTACTTCCTTTTCAGTTTGAAGACCTATGAAGGAGAGAAATTCATTATCACAATCTGGTGACCTACCATCCCTTATGCACAGAGAAAGCATTTTGTAACCAAGATAGGCACAAAGTCGATACTCATCACAATAGCACAAGTTTATAAGGCAGCTAGCTCTCCTGATGATCAAGAGATTGAAAGAATGTATGAAGAGATAAAATAAATTATTCATGTAATTAAGAAAGAGGGATGAGTAATTGAGGTGGGTGGCTGGAATTTGATAGTGGGAAAACAGAGAGAAGGAGAAATAGTAGGATGATATGGACTAGGATAAATGAATGAAAGAAGAATCCACTTGGAAGAATTTTGCACAGAGCATAATTTAATCATTGCTAATAATTGGTTTAAGAAACATGAAGAAGACTGTACATCTGGTAGAGACCTAGTGACAATGAAAGGTTTCAGAATGATTAAACAATGGCAAGACAAATTTTACATTGTAAGACAATTTTCAGGAGCAGTTGTGACCATAATTCATCGGATATGAACTTTAGACTGAAACTGAAGAAACTGCAAGAAGGTTAGAAATTAAGGACATGGAACCTGGATAAGTTGAAAGAACCAAAAGATGTTGAATGTTTCAAAGGGAGCATTAGGAAGCATTAGACTGAAGTAGGGTTGAGGAACAGAACATAAGACAAAATGGATGGCCTTGAAAGATGAAATTGTGAAAGCAGCAGTTGTTCAAATGGGCAAAAAGAGAAGGCCCTGAAGAAATCTTTGGATAATGCACGAGATATTGCATCTAACTGATGAAAGAAAAAAATATAAAAATGTAGCAAATAAATCAGGCAAAAAGGGAATACAGATTCTCAAAAAATAAGATTGACAGGAAGAGTAAACTGGCAAAGCAGGAACAGCTAGACAAGAAATGCAAGGCTGTAATAGTGTGCATGACTAGGGGAAATATAGATACCACCTATTGGAAACTTAAAGAGCCCTTTGGAGATAAGAGAAGGAGCTGTATGAATATCAAAATCCAATATTAATTGTGTGAGGGAAAGATGAAAGATGCAAGGAATGTATAGTGGACCTGTACAAGGGTAATTAACTGCAAGAAAGGGAAGAGGAAGTAGATGAAGATGAGATGGGAGATATGGTATGGTGAGAAAAATTTGACTGTGCTCTAAAAGATCTAGGTCGAAACAAGGCTCGTGGAGTAGATGATATTCCCTCAGAACTACTTGTATCCTTGGGAGAGCCAACCATGATACCTGGCAGGCAAGAGGTATGAGACAGGGGATGTACCCTCAGCATTAAAGACAAACAAAATAATTCCAATTCCAAAGAAAGTGGGTATTGACTGGTGTGAATATTTCCGAACTTCCAGTTTTATAACCTCTTGGTTGCAAACTACTAACACAAATTATTTACTGAGAAATAGAAAAACAAGGAGAAGCCAACGTCAGGAATGATCAGTTTGGTTTTGGAGAAATGCAATAACACGTAAAGCAATACTGAGCAATGTCTTCGAAGATAGGTTAAAGGAAAGCAAAGCTATGTTCATAGCATTTGTAGAGTTACAGAAAGCTTTTGACAATGTCTCGAATACACTCTTTGAAATTCTGGAGGTACCATGGGTAAAATTCTTGGCATGAAAGATTGTACATAATCTGTGCAGAAACCAGATGTCAGTTATAAGAGTATGGCACGAAAGGGAAGCAGTGATTAAGAAAGGACTGCGAGGGTTGTAGCCAATCCCTGACATCATTCAATCTGTACACTGAGCAAGCAGTAAATGAAACCAAAGAAAAATTTGGAGAAGCAATCATTGTTCAGGGAGAAGAAATAAGAACTCTGAGGATTGCCAGTGACATTGTAATGCTATCACAGATAGTAAAGGACTTGGAAGAACAGTTGAACAGAATGAACAGCATCTTGACAGGAGGATATAAGATAGAACATCAATAGAAGTAAAACAAGGATAATGGAATATGGTCAAATTAAATCAGGCTAAGCTGAGAGAAATAGATAAAGAAATGAGACACTAGTGCAGTAGATGTATTTTGCTATTTGGGCAGTAAAATAATGATGGATGGTTTATCTGTCCATAATAACTTTTACAGTCACGGACATAGTCTGTTTATAAACGTATGAACGTTAATAACAGTTTACAAATAAAGATAAATTATACACAACAAGATTCAAAATCCTTGATGGAGTTCAAACATTTGGCATTTAACAGTTGCTTTAATTTTGTTTAAATATGTTTCCATTTAACAGTTTTATATTATTTGACAGTCTGGTATAAAAATGTCTTCCAGCAGGAATTGGACTACGATCTGTTGCTCTTTTATTACTAAATTTTATGTGGTATCCTGTCCTTTTCCTGTATTATGATTATGGATTTCACTATTGATTATACTATGCTCCATATTTTCTTTTACAAAGAGTATAGTCCTGAGAACATACAATGAATACACAGTTAGTACGTTATACATAATGAAGTATTCTCTACAGGACTGACATTTACTAGTATAAGCTGTTATCCTAATTGCCCTTTTGTGAGCTCTAAAAGCCCTATCCATGTATACCATTGGTGCCCCACCCCAAATCTCGATACCATGTTGTAGGTGGGAATGTAGGATTCCAAAATAGATTTTTCTTAAGACAGGTGGCACTTTTATGCTAGAAAGTCATTTTAGCAGGAGAGTTTTTTTACACATATAGCTGATGTGCTCCTTCCATATAAGATGTCCATCTACTATAATATCCAGGAATTTATGTTTACCAGTTGTTTCAACTGATAACTTTGGCTCAGTATCCACTTGTCTTGATTTATAATTTAGAAGAAACTACATCAGAATTGTCTTGTCCTTATCTAGTGCCAATTTGTTTTTGGTGAGATAGTCTGTGACGAGGCTAAAGTTCCCTGTATTATTTTGTACTGCTAATTGTTTTGTAGAGCCCCAGCTTATGAACGAGGTATCATCACCATAACTTACAGGGTTTGAATTTTGTGGAATTATTATATCAAAGAGTATACAATAAACAAAAAAAATCTGATAATCCTCCCCTGAAGGATTCCACAGTTAAGAATTTTATAAGATGATTTTACTGTTTGTGTGTCCCCCCTAGTTGTATGATACAGCTTAACACATTGTCTCCTGTCAGTAAGGTAGGATCTTAACAAACCTAACGCCACTCCTCTGACTCCATAAGTTTCTATTTTATATAGAAGAACAAAATGATTCACAGACAATGACCTCGGATGGTCCAAAAAGGTGCTATTAGCTTTGTTTCCATTATCAAGTTTATACAATACCACTTTAAAAAATGTAGCCTCAGCTGTTGTAGACTTGCCCTTACTGAAACCATGCTGAGAGCTTTTTAGCAGATCATACTGGTAGAAAAATGATTCAAGTTGATCAAGGAGTAGCCTTTCCAACAACTTACTAAGTATTGATGTCAATGAAATAGGCCTATAATTTTGTGTATTAGTAGTTATTCCCTTTTTGTGCACCAGTCTTATTTCAGTGACTTAACAAGTCAAAAAATGACACCTGACTGAAAGAGCTGCTTATTAAATGTTCCAGAAGCTTTATTAATTCTTTACTGCATTCTCTCAGAAATTTGGCTGGCACTAGATGTATTTGCTTTTAAGTTGGAAATGGTTTTCACGATTTTCAATTCTGTAACACACCTCAGGAAGACTCAATTACTGACATTACTGGGATTTAGCAATTGTGGTAAGTCAATCACATCATCCCTACTCCTCTTACTAAATTGGTCTGTAAATTTCTCACATACTTCCTGTGGGTCACTCACCTATTTTTCATTGCCTCTTATAATTATTTTATTGCACACTCTACTGTTGCTTCCCCTGCTTTGCTTGTTTACTATACTACACACTGTTTTGCAAACATTGCTGGATTGCCTCATCTGTTTTGCATACATCTGTGCTTTTAATGTCTTAATTGCTTCCCTGTAGGTTTTTCAAAAGGCTTTGTATTTAGATTGGAAGTATTACAGTTTGGTGTCTCTAAAAAGAATATATTAATCCTTCAATATCTTCTTTTAATTTTAACATATCAGGGGGAAGTTTAAGATTCTTGGAATTGTCAGTTTTCCTTCATTTCTTTATCATTGGGCACACTTCATTAAGACAATGGGTTAATGTTGTATAAAATTTGACCCATTTTTTATTAATATCTTTTGTTTCATATAGGCCTACCTGATTCCAATTTGTGTGTGCCAGGGTTTCCTTCAATGTATGGCAGTCTAGCTTTCTTTTAAAGGTAAAAAGTCTCCATGAGATACAATTTCTTTGTCTGTATGAAGCTCTACCACTAATTCACTATTAACTGAAATGTGGTTCTCAATGGTTCTAACTACAATGTCTTCCTTGCTTAAGTTTATAATAATGTGGTCAATACATGTCTGAGAGTCACATGTTATTTTTGTTGGTGTTGAATTCAAAAGCATGCAGTGGCAGCTGCTGTGTAAGAGCACAAAAGCACGTGAACACGATAACTTTCAACACCTTGCACATTTATTAGTTATTTTTCTTTGAATGCTGTTAAATATAACATATATGCTGCAATCTGAAAGATATGGGACTTACATCTACTGCTCCTCTAGACTCCATGAAACCTGGCATCAGGGTAGTGACCACAGCTACAGTTGTGTTCGTTTTAAGGAGCTTCTGCGCAATCGCAACTTGCATGACATAATTGCCTTACAGGCAAAATACATACGGATTTGATAAACACCGTGCACGGTTCACGATGTGCACAGCTAGCCCTTGCCACTCAACTGGAAGTTTACGTCAGAGCACATTGCGCAGTTTTTTATCCCCATTCACTTGGCATATGTCCTGCTAGATGATAGCACACTCCTCAGATATGCTAAATCACTCACTACATACTGTAGTAAAATTAGATCGGACATCCATATATGTTGAAGTGGTATTGACAATAAATGTATTTTGTGGGTTTCTGAGTTAGTTATAGTACGAGGGAGGGTCAAAAAGTTTCTAGCCTAACAAATAAAGAATTGCAGAAATTTCATAATACCAATTCATTTTTCAATTTAATGCTCATGTACACTAATACACTTCTGGGCATGCTCAGATAACTTCTGCAAACAATTCAAATAAAAGTCTTTGATTTAAAGTCCAACCAAGCATTCACAGCATCAATCGCTGCATCATCATTGTCAAATCATCATTCTTTAAGGGCTGTTGTTAGGTTTGGGAAAGGAAAAAAGTCTGATGGAGCCACTTCTGGAGAATACAGTGGATGATGTAACACTTCGAACCTGCAGTCACATGGAGTTTCCAGTGTTGTGAGAGCTTTGTGTGATGGTGCATTGTCCTGATGCAAAAGAACTCTTGCACTAATTGTCCATGCCTTTTTTTCTATCTCTTCCCTCAAATAGTGCAGGAAAGTGCAATAGTATGATGCATGTATAGTTACGGCCTTTTGCAAGTAATCCACCATAATTACCCCTTCTGCATCTCAGAAGACCGATGCCATCACCTTACTGGCTGATTTTTGCACCTGGAATTTTTTTTGGGGTAGGGGATGAAGGATCTTTCCATTGTTGTGACTGCTGTTTTATCCTCTGTCACATACCTGTCTTCATACTCTTCAAATTGGCAGATGATTTCTTCACGACACTACACATGCTCCCGTCTCTGATCTGCACTCAAGACTTTCGGGACCCACCGAGATGAAACTTACCGCATTACCAAAATATCCACTATACAATGTCATGAGTACACCCATGGGAGATTCCAAATGTGGTTTCAATGTGCTGCAATGTTGTTCAATGGTCCTGCAAAATCATATATCATACATTGCAGCCACTGTTTCATCAGTGGCAGCAATGACAAGCCTTCCACTCCTTGGCGCATCTTTCACACTCATTCTTCCACGTTTGAAGTCGGACACCCAGTGTTTCACTGTTGCTTAAGACAGAGCACTGTCCTTAAGTGAATTCTGCATGTCCCCTGCAATTTCCTTGGGCATCATTCCTTTCAAATTAAGATATTCAATCACAGCATGGTTCTTGATTCTCCCGATATTCGCCATTTTGCTTACACTATGGTATACAACACAACCTGGTGGCAAAATTAATAAAGCCAGAGCTGTGAAATTTGATCTGCATACCAACAAAGGGTCACCATGAAAGTAAATGGTGTTGTTTGTGAGAGACATTATGATAACTCTCTCGGGCTAAAAACTTTTCTACGGCCCCAGTATATTAAGTTACGAATTTTATCATACAGTGCCACTCAGAATCATAAGGGCCTAACACACATCAGCATCAATTTGAGATTGTAGCATTTATTCATGCTTCTGAAATCTGTTAATCTTATGGTGAGTCAGGTTTATCTGTGCTGTAGACCCACACTGTATACATGAAAATTCACGAAAAGTTATTATCACTGGTTTCTCTGATATTCATTTTAAATGTTGGAATGGCGGTAGTATGCTTTAGGCCCTTATGGATCTCAGCACATCATTTGCATTCTAGTCAAGTGGCCATGTTGGCAGACTTCACTACTTTTGTTTTATCATTTCCACAAACGACACTTTGTGTTTGGAGTTGGGTGTTTACTGTTCGGAAATCAGCTTTCATAAGCAGTGTAACTGTAAACTATGTTGCATCTATTTTTAAATGCTAACAGACAAGTAAAGCAGTGAGGACGGGTCATGACGAATGCTTGGGTAGCTCTGTTGGTAGAGCACTTTCCTGCAAAAGGCAAAGGTCCCGAGATCGAGTATCAGTCCGGCACACAGCTTTAATCTGCCACGGAATTTCATATCAGTGGACATTCCACTGCAGAGTGAAAATCTCATTATGGGAACAGAAAAGTAAATTAGCAGGAAAAGCTAGCTGCAAAAGAACTAGAGCCTCCAAAAACAAATCCTTTGATTGGGAGACTGAGGAAATCAAATGAGCGTGACTACAAGTGAACGTTTAACAAGGATGTTTTCAGTTAGCACAAGTTGTTGTGTGGGTGCAGCATAAGAATATCTAATTTTCCACCCGGAAGTAAATTCGTGAACTGATACATCTGTTAACGATTTTGTATGTTTGTCCAAAAAAATGGAAAAGCACAAAAACTCCCACTTATAAAAAAATGCAAAATTGACAGTTGTGAAAGCTTATATGTTATTCTGTTACTACCCTAAACTTTACTTAAATATGAAGAAAACAAATTCCACCAAAAATTCTTTCTTTTGTTGGATACATTATGCACATTATTATTATTATTATTATTATTATTATTATTATTACCATTACACACGTTACAGGCCTTTTATCAGGCCATGCAAAACATTCATGACTACTTGTTCTTCCTGTTCTTCCAGTACTCCTTCATTCAATCGCTAAAGGTTCTCTTTCTTTCTTCTGTCCATTTTGGCCTTTGGGCTTTAGGTGTTGTTTTCTCTGACATCACTTCCTACTTGTACACCTTGTGTCTATATACCCCTGTGTCCATAACGTCCACTGAATCTATCTGAGCTCTTTCCAGATCAATTTTGACTTGTGTCATCCAGGGTGTAGTGGTCTTGGGTCTCTGGATGTACCTGAGGATTCTGTTGGTGAGTCTGGTCTGTGGGAGTCTGCTTATGTGTCCCCAAAATTTTAATCACCTCCTTCTAATGTCCACTATGATGTTGGAGAACTTCTCTGTGGTGTCCCTGGAGTGACGTCTATATCCATCATCCGTGAGTTTCGGTCCAATAATTTTCCTAATGATTTTTCTTTCCTGTGTGAGAATGTTCTCAAGGTTGGCCTATGTGAGTAACATCACTGTCTCACTGGCGTATAGCACCTCAGGTTTGATTACAGTGTTGTAGTGAGGAATTTTGGTGGTGGACAGACATTTCTTGTTATAAATACCCTGTGTTTTGTATAAGACTCTCTTCATTTTCAATAAACTGGTGTTCTGGGCAATTTTCTCCTTTCCTGTCAGTTTGAGCAATTCACCTAGGTACTTAAAGTGTGTGACCCTGTTGATCTTGGCATACTTTGTATTCAAATTTGGAATGTTTAATTTCATGCAGAAGAACTCAGTTTTCTGAAAGGAAATCTGTAGCCCTACTTTTTCTGTGCACTCATTGAGTGCTCCTGTCTATCTGATTGCTGCAGTTTCACCATCTGTTAGTAGTGCCAAATCGTCTGCAAAGGCTAGACAGCCAACCTCCAGCTTGTTCTTGGGTCGTCTAAGTCGCACTGGCTTCGAATGGCATTGTATTTGCAGCTCTTTCTCCCATTCCTTGATGACCTTATCCAGCACTAGGTTGAAGAGGAGCGGTGAGACTCCGTCACCGTGGCGAACACCTGTCCTGATCTCAAGGGGTTCGGAGATTTCCCGTTGAACTTCGCCTTAGAAGTCATGTCTGTCAATGTCTCTCTGGTAAGTCGCAGTGTCTTGCCATCCAAACCTTGTTCATGCAGAATGTTGAACAATGACTGGCAGTCGATGGAGACATATGCCTTCTTGTAGTCAACAAAGGTGCGTACAACTGGACTGCTCCTGAGGGCTTTGATTTTCAGGGTAGTCTTCAGATTGAAGATTTGTTCTGCATGGGAGCGACCAGGGTGGAAGTCCGCCTGGTACTCACTGATCTTATGTTCCAATTGGTTCCATGTTCTTTGGAGTAGGCACGCTGAGAGTACCTTGTATGTGACTTGTATAAGTGAGATGCTCCTGTAATTACTCACATCTGTGGGGTGACCCTTTTTGTGCTGGGGAGGGGGGATCAGTGCTCATTTCCAGTCATCTGGCAACTTTTCTGATGTCCATATGTCTGTGATGATCTGTGTGAGTTCTCCGAGCGAGTTTGGCCCAAGGTTTTTCAGTAGTTCGGCCACTATGCCACCTTCACCAGATGTCCTGTTTATGAGTCTGAGGATGTGCTTGTGGACTTCCTCTTGTGTCGGGGATAGTGAGTCTGTGCGTCTGTCTGTTGGTTCTTCATCTGGGAATCTCTCTGTGGAGTCTGGGCAATTGAGAAGTTCTGAGGAGTACTGTGCCAGCACCTTGCAGTTCTCCTTAGCCGTCAGTGCCAATTTTCCGTCACTATTTCTAAAGCAGAAGTTCGGTGGTGTGTATCCGCAGATGTGCCCGGCAAACGTCCTATAGAAGTCCCTTGCATTGTAGTTGCGGAAGTTGTCTATAGAGTCTAGTTGTTCCTTCAGGTATTTCCTCTTGGATTTTCTAATAATTTTTGCTGTTGTCTTTCATGTTTCGTTGAACACCTGAAAATTTTCTGGGGACTTGTTACTGTTGTATTTCTATGCCAATTTCCTGGTGACGAGTGCATTCTCACAATCAGTGTCCCACCTGGGACGCTTGGTATTATTCTTCAGAGGAATGAGGGCTTGTGTGGGTTTTTTTCCTCCAGTCATTTGTATGTTCTTTTTCCCAAGCCTCTTTCACTCCAGAGTCAGCAATCTTTTTGTGTCAAATTTCAGTAGGGGAGTTTTCTCACAGAAAATTCTCTTGGATGGTGAACTTGACTTTGAAGCATGTTAAGTGATGGTCAGAGTCAATGTTGGCTCCCCTGCATACCTGTATGTTGTTATTGCTATTATTATTATTATTATTATTATTATTATTATTATTATTATTATTATTACTGTTGTTATTATAATTGTCAGTGGTTGTAGTTGTATAAACTTGTTGACATAACTGTTATACAGCAGATGCTACTAATTTTTATCTGAATCTAAAAATTTGTGAACACACAGAATGCATACTCATGAGCTGCCACTGCATGGCTGTAATTATAGGATTGTAACATAAATATATATTTAAGGTAATTTATACTATTAGTTAAGGAGTCAATGTTCGCATTGCCTACTATCATAGTCTGTTTTTTTACGAGATGAAGGTTTATCAACAAGTTCCTCTAAATGGCAAAAGAATTCTGTTATTGTTAGGGGATCTCTCCAGGCTAGTTATTATTAAACTGCTATTTCCAAGCTTTATTCCTATTGCAACTATTTCAAAAACCATCTCAAATGCAAATTTATCTACCCAGTCAATTTTTGGACACTGGGCATTATTTTTGACATAAATGCCAACACCATCACCTTTATGTTGTTTCCTACAGTACACACTGACAGTATTATAATTACTTCAATTAATGTTACACATTTCTTCAGTTTTGCACCCTAGCTCATTCACAAGATAAATATGAGGGCTACTACCAGTTAGAAATTCGTCAATTTGTTCAATTTTGTTGGTAAAACATTGCATGTTTTGTGATATTATTTTGAATTTACTGTCATTTATGATGTTGTTGTCAAGTTCTTTGCCTTTGTGTGTCCATAGTGAAGGTTGTTTTACACTAAAAAAGTTTCTGTAGGGCTACTTCCACTTATGAACAAATTGTTTTTATATATAAGGCTTTTCAGTTCGATCCTTTCTTTTATTATTTGATTTAATTTTTTGCACAAATAACATTTACCTACATAATTCAATTGCAATCTGTGGTTAGTGTGTTGACCTTTATCAAGCTATCCTATATCTAGAATTGAACAATATCCATAGTTTGAACATAGTGACTTAATTCTAATATTTGTTTTTCTTACATCCTTGTTTACACACAAGTTACAGGTCAGATCAAGCCAATGCGGGGCAGTAGCAACTATAGTGTTTTTCTGCTTATTTTCTTCAAGGAAATTCTTCAGAGTTTTGAAGGTCAGAAATTCTTGACAGGAAAAGCATTTCTGAAGAGAAATTTGTTAATGTTGTTTATAAATTTAAGTGTTAGGAAGACTTTTCTAAAGATATTTGTCTGGAGTGTAGCCTTGAATGAAAGTGAAACATGGATAAGCAGTTCAGAGGAGAAGAAAGTCATGTAGCTAATGAGGATGTACTGAATGAAATTGGGACAAAAGAAATTTGCAGCATAACTTGACTGTAAGAAGGGATCAGTTGATAGGACACATTCTGCGACATCAATCAATGATCAGTTATCAGTTAGTATCGGAGGGAAGTGTGTGTGTGGGGGGGGGGGGGGGGGGGGATAAAAATTGTAAAGGGAGACAAACAAAAAAAATACAGTAAGCAGGCTCACTGCATGTAGGTGGCAGTAATTATTTGGAGATGATGAGGCTCACACAGGAACATGGAGAGCTGCATCACACCCATCTTCAGACTGAAGACCACAACAACAGCAGCACATAATTCGGGACAAATGTCACAAACAATTATAAGAAACAACAATGCCCTGTGCATTCCTTTCTCTTACAAAATAAATGAAGGAAAAGGGCCTGGCAGACAAACATTAAAATAAAATGCTGTGGTGTGACCACTTACTCTCCATGTTATGCAGTCTTCAAACACAATTACATATTTCATGTGAGGGAAGCCAAAGTTAACCTGATAGGCTTGGATAACAGTATCTATTGCTACAATATACAAATCAATCCTTACCACACAGAATTAAAATGTACATATTTGATGATGGTGGTGTGATGACTACAGGTCAGTCATAGCTTATACAGGTACAGTAGTAACATCTGGGGAGTGTACATTTAACAAAAAGTGCGTGGGGGGGGGGGGGGGATAAAAATTGTAAAGGGAGACCAAAAAAAATACAGAAAGCAGGCTCACTGCCTGCTACAACACACAAATCAATCCTTACCACACAGAATTAAAATGCACATATTTGATGATGGTGGTGTGATGACTACAGGTCAGTCATAGCTTACACAGGTACAGTAGTAACATCTGGGGAGTGTATATATAACAAAAAGTGTGTGGGTAGTACAATCTCATGAAGTTCTACATATGCCACAAATTTAATGATGGGTGAATACTGTGGCCAACTAAGTTTAAAAAAGGATGTATTGTGTTCTTTGGACCATTCCTGCAGATAGTACCTGCAGTAATCAAGTGCAGTGACATATCTCAAGTTGAACAAAGTTTGGGGTATGAAATCAGGCTATTATTAATTCTTGTTCAGAAATTCTGGTTGAAAATAATACAACAGTTCTCCTAGCAGGTTGGTAACTAAGAGTAAATACATGCTTTTCATTTCTTCAGACACCATTCCCCAGGATATAAAGTGATATATTGTGAAATTCACAGTGTATAGGTCACATTAACATGGTAGCAGCACACTACAAATAAACTTTTTCCTAATAAAAATAAATGCCAAAAAGATGAAACAGTGAATATGCTGCATACAAAACACATAGAACTGCCTTATACAAGTCTACACTTACTACAAATCAGAGAAATTGTTGCAAACAAATACTTGATAAAATTGTCTGAATGCTGCTTGTAGAGGTCTTTTATGACATTCTATTTGGAATGCATGCCTTTCTTACAGTGTTACCTCACAATCATGGACTGTATCACAGTCTTCTAAAACGCAGTATCTTGTTTTTCACATCAGTGGCAGGCGCCAAATTACCAAACAAAGTTGACTCAATGCAAAATTCTTCTGAAAGTACGGGAAGACAGAATCAGAATGCATAAGTTGTCTAGGCAGAAGCACTCATCTCAGTTGATCAGACATCCACCAGCCATATTCCCACTGAATCACAAAAAGACTGACACTGGCCAAATCCTCAACACTGTCATAATGCCCTGCATGTTTAACAGAAATATAATGATAATAAATGAAACGCACCAGTTTGCTTTTGTTCTACAATATTATTTTTATTGCTAACCAGTTTTTGGCTTACAAGGCCATCTTCAGACATTTACTGAGTATTATCACCGAAGAAGTTAAATGTTGGCAGACAACATTGGAAGAGAAGTAACACATCTAGAGTGAAGTAGAAACATACAGTGAGTAACATCTTTGCAATGAAATAGTAAAAACTAAACAGTACATAAATAACAATGGAGTTGACAGGAAAACCTTTAGCACAAAATAGGAATAGCATGCCTACATAACAGTTTCTATTAATAAACAAAACTAATAAAATAAGATAAAATTAGTACTAGACAAGGCTGCATCAAGAGGTATGAAACATGGAGAGTGATACACAACCAATTAAAAAAGAAGAGACAGTTGTCAATGTAAATACAGAATACACGAGGAACTTAAGCAATATCAATAAGATAAACAGAAAATAGTAAATGCAGGAAAATTGAGGTGTTTGAGGGAACCTACAGTTTGAGAGTGTGATGGTACTGCATTTTAACATTAACATTATAACCAAAGCAGTGGTTGTATACCAGTTTACATTAAATAAATGAGCGAAGTAAAATACGAACAGCACTTGATGAGACAACTACAAGGGGAGTTAAACATGGACAGTAATACAAGTACAAGTTAAAAGCAAACCCTTAACTATTGAAACTACAGCATATGTGGAATACAAAGACAACTGCAACAAATAAAAACAACTTAATGACTACAGGAAAATGGGAATATGTAGGAAGAGAGAGTGTGGGAAGTAATGAACAACTAAGATGATTATATGAAGTTTAGGAGAGGGGAAGTGTTGAGTTGTGTCTGGTCATTTAGGATGACATCTGGACTGTGAGCAAGATGTTTGTTAATTTCCAGGGCTTCCAGCAGGTTGAGTTTATGGCCTTTGTTTGCTAAGTGAAGTACATGGGACACTGGCTGGTAGTTGTGACTCTCACTCAGTACATGCTCAGCAAATGCAGAGTCTGAATTCTGCAACCTCCAGCTGGAGGTTGCAGAATTTTACTGAGTGAGAGTCACAACTACCAGCCAGTGTCCCATGTACTTCACTTAGCAAACAAAGGCCATAAACTCAACCTGCTGGAAGCCCTGGAAATTAACAAACATCTTGCTCACAGTCCAGATGTCATCCTAAATGACCAGACACAACTCAACACTTCCCCTCTCCTAAACTTCATATAATCATCTTAGTTGTTCATTACTTCCCACACTCTCTCTTCCTACATATTCCCATTTTCCTGTAGTCATTAAGTTGTTTTTATTTGTTGCAGTTGTCTTTGTATTCCACATACGCTGTAGTTTCAATAGTTAAGGGTTTGCTTTTAACTTGTACTTGTATTACTGTCCATGTTTAACTCCCCTTGTAGTTGTCTCATCAAGTGCTGTTCATATTTTACTTCGCTCATTTATTTAATGTAAACTGGTATACAACCACTGTTTTTATTATAATGTTAATGTTAAAATGCTAGTGTCTCTTCATTTTTAATTGGTTGTGTATCACTCTCCATGTTTCATACCTCTTGATGCAGCCTTGTCTAGTACTAATTTTATCTTATTTTATTAGTTTTGTTTATTAACAGAAACTGTTATGTAGGCACGCTATTCCTATTTTGTGCTAAAGGTTTTCCTGTCAACTCCATTGTTATTTATGTACTGTTCAGTTTTTACTATTTCATTGCAAAGAAGTTACTCACTGTATGTTTCTACTTCACTCTAGATGTGTTACTTCTCTTCCAATGTTGTCTGCTAACATTTAACTTCTTTGGTGATAATACTCAGTAAATGTCTGAAGATGGCCTTGTAAGCCGAAAACCGGTTAGCAATAAAAATAATATTGTAGAACAAAAGCAAACTGGTGCTTTTCATTTATTATTATAATGTTGTTCTACCAAGAACCGATGGAAGATTCTGTTAATATAAGAAATGTAATGCTCAATGAGCAGATTTATTCAGCTGAAGAAGACAACTATACTGTCACTATTCCACACACTGTCCTTCTACCATGCTTATTGTTTGCCATACGTATTATTTAAAACATCAGCATACAATTTTATAGAGTTTTGTACTTTATAGTAATACAATGTCGAAAAAGCTGCTATGCAGGCCTGTTTGTAGATCAATTTCTTCTTGTATTTCTTCATAATTCTGGCTATTTTTGAAGAAAAATTGAAATGTACAAAAGAAAAACTAAGGATATCCCCAGTCACTTCTCACTTTTGTGAGCAATCTAACTCTATGGTTTGCAGAGCATTCTTAATTTGGCAGAGTTAAATATCCATTATTACTTAATACTGACTGTAGGTGTACCAGTTCTTCCTGGAGGCTGCCAGTGTCTGTCTCAATATGGACCTGTCAACCAATTCACTATGAACAATAAAATATAGTCCATGATATCAGGTGATAGTTAGAACCCCCAAATCTGATGGTACTTAGAACCCTGTAATTATATATCTTTATATCACATAGGGCTACCATGGAGCCTCATGATGAAGGTGTCACCAATGTAGTGCCAAAACACCTTTGGTTTCTAGACTGCAGAATTAGTCCAAAATCTTTGTTAAGAGAGGTAGCTACGACAACAACAGCAACCTGTTAAAAACAGAGTCATTATTAAATAAAACAGCATATAAAGGTTATTTGACACTTAAATTATAATGTTACATCTCATTCAAATTTTGTCAATATGTGCCAAAGCATCACCAAGCGATATTAATGCTGACCTTTGAAGTACAAGTGTTAAAATGGTAATAAAATAAGCTGATTCATGGATTTGGTGGCATACTTTGCAATTCTTGAGACCAAATAAATAAACTAAAAACAAATTAAAGGTCTTAATAACAAGGTTACATATTTGGTTAACATACTAGTGAAAGCACCGACATTGCTACCGATCTGAAAGACAAAGCATTTAGGACTTTCTTGAGGAATAAACAGCATAAATTTACACTCAAAGTCATTTACCTATTTGTCTTGACAATGGGTATAAGATTTTTATCTGAAATATCAGAATATCAATCAAAAACAACAATAATAATGACAAATGGCTTCAGCAGCAGCTTTAGGTTGAACCAATGTGCCTGGTTACCTAGATGGTAAAGAGCTATTTTCTACAAAACTGGCCTCACGTGTGTGATACGGATGAAGGAGGTTCTCACTCATGATTATTTCATGAAATATCCCTTGTACCAAACACCTCAAATTAGTTTACATTCTGTGCGCAGCACTTGGTACTCTTATGACTTTCTGTTTATTAAGAGGCTATTCATCTTATCATTGATGCTTTAATATTTCATTTTGTACTTGAGGACTTAGTCAGGAAAATGTTTTTATTTCATATATACAATTAGCTGAGAGAATATTCTAAGGAGGCACAAACAAGAAGTTGTAAAAAACATTTCAAATTGTATGTCAACATAATATATTATTCTGCATTATTATTCACACTTTTAGCTCTTTTCACTTAGCTATAATGTAGGTAAAAAGGACACTCTCAAAAAACTCTTTATAAATGAATAGTTGACATTTAACTAAATAAAATAAATTAAAAGTTAAGGATACAAACTTTGCTGTACTGTGATTATATATTGCAAGATTTCCTCGTGAGGTACCAACAGCAACCAGTGATCCCTTCTTGGCCCAAATGATGCAACTCATAGGATCTCGCAGGCCAATATCAATGTGTGACTTCTTTGTCGTGTTTGCATCCCACAAGGTTAAATGTGAGGAGTTCGATGTAATAATGGCAAGATGGTCACCATCAACATCCCAGTCAAATCCTGTGCACACACTGGAAGTAACATACAGAATATAAATTTTCATATTTTTCCACAGTTATAGAATTTCATTCAGCATTTCCAATAACAGAAATTTAGGTCTGGAATATTAGCCCTCTAGTGGAGTTGTGTGTGAATCAATAGGAAGTTACACAATGGAGTGAATAAAGACAACTGCTCACTGTACAGTACAGGTGTTGGTTTAGTGTATAGGTGCAAAAACAAGTACTTCATTGTTGTAGGTTATCTTGAAAGGAAGGGAGGGGGGGGGGGGGGGGGGGGGCGGGAGGAGCAGGCAGAACACAGAAGAAAAGTGAAGAAGAGGAAAAGATCAACAAAATGGAGATGCAGCAAAGGAAAAAGATAGGAATAGAAAAATGGAGGATTCATGCCTTGGTAAAGGCTCAGGTAGCTGCATACTGCACACTAGCATAAAAAGGGAGAGACTAGAATGAGGAGACTAGGAAGAGTGGTGTAACATACCGCTTTTGGTAAGTGATTTGTTGCCCAATATTTACCTAGCCGATGAATGATGACTGCCACACAGAATTTTTTTTTTAAGCTAATTAGCTTAGAATTGCAAACTGTTTGGAAGTCTGTTATTATTTGTGCATGTGCACTGGGACGGATGGTTGCTGCATATCACCAAGGTGGAACAATGTTAGTAGTTTTGCTATGCGTTGTGGTACCTACTGGCTTGGCAGTCATTCTGAGTTACAACATCCCAGATCAGAGAAGCAGGATACATCTTCAAGTAACACGGTGCCTTGACAATGGCGCTGATGGCACAGAGAACATACAGTAAATTTGAACTACCATTGGTACTGTCAGAATATATTTGTGTTACATCAGATCGAATGTACGAATATTCTTTGTAGTTATGGTGTTTCCTCACACAACCAATTTTCACAGAAGACATAATGTAACTGTTGTCAGAATAAATACTTTCTATTATTTAGTAGGAAGTTTAGAGCTTGTTAAAGCTTCCAGATTCCAGCACAAGCACAGCTGTGGCACACACAGACACAAACTGTTTGAGACACAGGGAACACTTCATTCTGCACTGAAAAATTAATAAAACTGGGACAAGAAGAGTACATTAAAAGAAGATAAAGAAGTAATTGGCAGTTCTCAAGAAAGATTTCAAGGGCAAATAGAGCTGTTGTCTGTAGAAACAAGGTCAAGAGCCAGAACATCAAAGTGAAACTATTAAGTAATTAAGTCTAAGAAGAGTTAACAGACCTCAGATTAATTGGTGTATCGATAAATAAACACTAATTCAATCAACAACAATTATATTGTTGAAGAACTTACTACAGTTTATGAAATGGAATATCAGTGGCTGGAACTTTAAAGGACTACGATTGTTTAACCACTTCAATTCAACAACTACACCATCAGCATCACGTCGCGGTGAGGTATACCATGTGAGCTGTGGAGCTGTGCAAAAGCCAAGTTGAACTTGGGGAGAGGGCAGAGGTGGAAGGGGGGGGGGGGGGGATAAGTAAGGGACTTTAAATGCCAATATTATTTTTTTTAATGAAGAGGTAGATAAACAATGATAGTCATTAGCAAGGTAAGATCAGTTTTACACTTAGTACTTACTAACAGGAAATAAGTGTTACCCTGGAGTATAGTGCAATTTTTAGAAGAGTTACTTAAAATCTTCAATGAAAAGTTAGCTGCCAAATTAAACACAACTATCAAAGCTCAAGATGATGAGCTGTGTGCTAGATTAGACACCACTGACACAAATATAAAAGCTAAAGGAGATGAGTTAAAAATCATGCTACTAGTCACAAATCAGAAACTCAACTGCCACATAAGCAATTCATGAAAGGAAAACTTACAAATAAATAATCACATAGATGAAATGGAATACATTGTCATTCTGGCATATTTATATGGTCTGATCAGTAGTAAATCCATTAATTACAGATTTTGTTTGGTTAAATATTGAATCAAAACAAGCCCCAGACACTAATTTCAGTCTAAATAATTCAAAACAGGATACAGATTTTAGTAAGGCTGTTTTTTTCCAACTTTGAAAGAGGAGATCAGTGATTTATTTTAACTAGAGTGTCAACAACACATTGAGCTAACTATTGACACACCACCTTTGTCAGA
Source organism: Schistocerca piceifrons (assembly GCF_021461385.2). NCBI lineage: Eukaryota > Metazoa > Arthropoda > Insecta > Orthoptera > Acrididae > Schistocerca > Schistocerca piceifrons. The sequence goes on from NC_060140.1 coordinate 878,925,755, forward strand.
TGTTGCAGTTAATCCACCTAACTGTCAAGAAATACTAAATTTTAACACACAACTTAATTTGTGGAGCAAATATGTAACAGAGTTTTTCCTAAAATTTAATAATGGGAACTTGGATTTTAGTTTTCCTATGACATGTGGTGTCTATTTTTCCTTACAAAGAAAACAGTATCAGGTTTAACTACACATTTATACTCTATGATATGACAAATACTAACTCTTAAGTATTTCTGGAGGATTAAAATAAGATGAAAAGGAAGATCTGAAATCAAGGGCAGAAGGTATTGTGCATACATCAAGCAAAGTGAGGTGTGTGGATCGACTGATGTATCCAGATAAGGTGTTAGGTGTTCTTTTTGACACCACAGTCATGCAGAAATGATAGTTAAGTGCCATTAATATGAAAGGAGTTCATGATATGTATGAACTATGCAGGCCCGCAGGGCCCCAGATGTCTGTTACATTTTTGTCTATTTAGATATCCATATAATAGTCTCCTTCCTCTTTTATTATACTATCTTGTTTAAATTACATTTCTTTCACTTTCCTATCAGCAATCGTTACATAACAAGATCCTAGCTGCAGTTTCATTAAAAGCAGAACTGTTACACACTATCTCGCATGAATTTTCTGCATCTGCATATTTAAGAAAAACAAAACAGATAGTAATGACAAGATGGCCGTATTTATCGTGAATAGTATTATCTGGAATTGGAGTCTGTATTTCCATAACCGGTACAGATAAAAGACACTGCATGGCCACAGTTTTTGGTGTGGGGCAAAGCCACTGCTCTATGCAGATCCCCTTAAAAAGTCTGCTAAACATAGTTTGTATTTCTAACATAGTGAACTTTCCTTGCCAATCTCATTAAAATAGTTGTATGTATCATAATGTGGAGGTGTGTTCTGGCACTACACATACAGACGTAAAGTTGATAGCACATTTCAACATCAGCAAATGTTACTTAACAAAGCCATTAGTCTCTATCTTACAGGTGTTATGTAGGACTACGCAAATAATAATGAATGGAAATTCTTGAATGTTTTGTGATGAAATTAACAAGCTGCAATCTGCTTACAGATAACAACAAATTAGAATAAAATGGAAGTGTTATGTGAAAAGGTAACTCAAACACAAATGTTAAGATATGCATAGACATTTCTTTCCCAGCCATCTTCAGCAGACTATACTCACAAACAAAATGCAGTAAGCTGCAATTCATATGTAATTTTGATATATCAAGCAACTTTGTACTTTCACTGGATGCATTTCATGCCTCCCTGGTCAAAGATTCATTACTAATGTCACATAAGGATTGAATGTTTGAGTTAGTAAATGTTTAGATTGCTATAGAAACTCCAGGTTGGAATATCAACAATATAAGAAAAGATAGATTGCTGTGTACCATAAAGATGACACATTAAGTTGCAGAGAGGCACGATAAAAGACACTTACACACTAGCTTTTGGCTCCAGCCTTCATCAGAAAAGGAAAAACACACACACACACACACACACACGCATGCATACTTATTCATTCAAACAAGGAAGCGCATCTCACACACATGACTGCCATCTCTAGCAGCTCATCCTGTGTGCTTGTTTGTGTGGCTGAATATATATATGTATGTGTGTGTGTGTGTGTGTGTGTGTGTGTGTGTGTGTGTGTGTGTGTATTTCCTTTTATGAAAAAGGCTGGAGCTGAAAGCTAATGTGTAAGTGTCTTTTAGTTGTTCCTGTCTGCAACTATACGTGTCATGTTTACAGTAAGTTGCAACCTATCTTTTTCCTTATATTGTTGTTTAGATTACTATGCATGTTACATGTTTTATGTTACAATATCTTTAGTGTGACTATGATTTCACTATGTGATATTTATGGATGATAGTTTTCTGGGCAGTATTTCAAAATGTATAAAATGCGTATTTGAAAACGATCAGCTGTTTTTATTTTAAACCGAAATATCTACTGGTTTCGGTCTTGGACCGTCTTCATAGATGAGAGTTAAAATGGTTTAAGGCACCATACAGCATTAGTCATTATTTAAACTGTGCAGTGCATACCATGAATGTAAATATATGACATAGGACTTTAAAAGCAAACATATGAGTACTAAAAGTATGTAGAGCAGTACTCACTGCTCTGTATTCATTTAGTATTCATATACAAGAAGAGCAGGAAGGGGAAAGATGCCCTTATATGGCCATTCAATGAAAGTTAACATCCAGTACGATTCAGAGGCACAGCTGCATAATTTTTTAGCAATAAAGAAGAAAAGGGGGAAAAAATTATCGTTTGGTCACAATGAGTAGAACGCAGAGGAGTACATGTAAGGGACAGCATATGGTGAAGCTCAGTAATCAGGTAAGGATTATAAAACAGGCAGTCAAATGGAAAATGAGACAGATGGGAAAAAATTTGTGAACTGTTTATTATTTCAAAAATAATCACCATAACTGTTAAAACATTAATCCCACTGTGAGACAAGATGATCAAAGCCTTCATAGAAAAAAACATTTGCGATTGCCTACAGAAACATAATTGTACCCAGGCATGCCTCTCTTCATCCAAACCAAATTGATGGCCACAAATGTCTTTCTTCAGGGCTGCAAAAATACGGAAATTACATGGGCAAGATAGGACTGTATGGGGACATGTAAGGACTTCCCATCAAGACTTCTGCAGAGGATTCAAAACAACCTTGCAACAAATGGGAAACCACCTTTTGGTCTATAACAGAGGCCACAATTTCATGGGAATATTTGCCACGAATTAAGAATCAGGAGCCAGTTGGACCATGCGAGAGTTAGATGATGCGCAGTCAGCTGGCCCACGCCTATGTCATGCCACTGGCAGCAGCCACGGTCAGCACTTTCCACACCACCATATGTGGCCAACTGCATCCATCGCAGTACCAGCTAGTTGCAGCCACTTGGGTCAACACCTCACCACCCAAACAGTTAATGCCTCGCTGCACTGTCATCACCACGGTGTCGAGACAACTACTGTTACGTGCTGCTAAAGCACTGCTTTACACCTGCTGACCTACCCAGCCCAGCTGCAAATATAGCAGCCACAGAATAGCAGAATAATATGTTTCACTTGCTGAGTGCAAGGGAGAACTTGTAGCATATTTTCATGTTTATATTTAAATTTTTACTGTACTTGCTTTGTCACGAGCTTTAGTGGACAAAACACACTCTCATCACTTGCAGATGAAAGGCACTGTAGAGGCAGAGAGTAGAGATCCACCTAAATCTTTATAAGTGATATCATTATAATAGAAGGAAACATTCCACATGGGAAAAATTATATATAAAAACAAAGATGAGGTGACTTACCGAACGAAAGCGCTGGCAGGTCGATAGACACACAAACAAACACAAACATACACACAAAATTCAAGCTTTCGCAACAAACTGTTGCCTCATCAGGAAAGAGGGAAGGAGAGGGAAAGACGAAAGGAAGTGGGTTTTAAGGGAGAGGGTAAGGAGTCATTCCAATCCCGGGAGCGGAAAGACTTACCTTAGGGGGAAAAAAGGACAGGTATACACTCGCACACACGCACATATCCATCCACACATACAGACACAAGCAGAAATATGTCTGCTTGTGTCTGTATGTGATTCCCGCAGAGGGGCAGCAGCCTTTTCAGTAGTTGCAGGGGCAACAGTCTGGATGACTGACTGATCTGGCCTTGTAACTTTAACCAAAATAGCCTTAGCTGTGCTGGTACTGTGAACAGCTGAAAGCAAGGGAAAGCTACAGCCATAATTTTCCCCAAGGGCATGCAGCTATATTGTATGGTTAAATGATGATGGCGTTCTCTTGGGTAAAATATTCTGGAGGTAAAATAGTCCCCCATTCGGATCTCTGGGCGGGAACTACTCAGGAGGACATCATTATCAGGAGAAACAAAACTGGCGTTCTACGGATCAGAGTATGGAATGTCAGGTCCCTTAATCAGGCAGGTAGGTTAGAAAATTTAAGAAGGGAAATGGATACATTAAAGTTACATATAATGGGAAATAGTGGAGTTCTGTGGCAGGGGGAACAAGACTTCTGGTCATGTGAATACAGGGTTATAAATACAAAATCTAATAGGGGTAATGCAGGAGTAGGTTTAATAATGAATAAAAAAAAAGGAGCATGTGTAAGTTACTATGAACAACATAGTGAACATATTATTGAAGCCAAGATAGACATGAAGCCCACGACTACCACAGCAGCACAAGTATATACACCAACTACCTCCGCAGATGACAAAGAGATAGAAGAAATGTATGATGAGTTAAAAGAAATTATTCGGATAGTCAAGGGAGACGAAAATTTAATAGTCATGGGGGACTGGAATTCGATAGTAGGAAAAAGAAGAGAAGAAAAAGTAGTAGGTGAATATGGAATGGGAGTAAGGAATGAAAGAGGAAGCTGCCTGGTAGATTTTGCAAAGAGCATAACTTAATCATTGCTAACACCTGGTTTAAGAATCACGAAAGAAGGTTGTATACGTGGAAGAAGCCTGGAGGCACGGGAAGGTTTCAGATAGATTATATAATGGTAAGAGAGAGATTTAGGAACCTGGTTTTAAATTGTAAGACATTTCCAGGAGCAGATGTGGACTCTGGCCACAATCTATTGGCTATGAACTGTAGATTAAAACCGAAGAAACTGCAAAAAGGTGGAAATTTAAGGAGATAGGACATGGATAAACTGAAAGAACCACAGGTTGTACAGTGTTTCTGAGAGAGCATTAAGGAATGATTGACAAGAACAGGGGAAAGAAATAGAGTAGAAGAAGAATGGGTAGCTTTGAGAGATGAAATAGTGAAGGCAGCACATGATCAAGTAGGTAAAAAGACAAGGGCTAGTAGAAATCCTTGGGTGACAGAAGAGGTATTGAATTTAATTGATGAAAGGAGGAAATACAAAAATGCAGTAAATGAAGCAGGCATAAAGGAATACAAACGTCTCAAAAATGAGATCAACAGAAAATGCGAAATGGCTAAGCAGAGATGGCTAGAGGACAAATGTGAGCATGTAGAGGCATATATCACTAGGGTACTGCCTATAGGAAAACTAAAGAGACCTTTGGAGATAAGAGAACCACTTGTATGAATATCAAGAGCTCAAATGGAAAACCAGTTCTAAGCAAAGGAGGGAAAGCAGAATGGTGGAAGGAGTATATAGACGGTCTATAAAAGGCGATGTACTTGAAGGCAATATTATGGAAATGGAAGAGGACATACATGAAGATGAAATGGGAGATACGATATTGCATGAAGTGTTTGACAGAGCACTGAAAGACCTAAGTCAAAAAAAACTCTACCATCTGGTGAGCAAGATGTATGAGACAGGCGAAATAGCAAAATACTAACACAAATCACAAATTCTTTACAGACAAAGGGAAAAACTGGTAGAAGCCGACCTCAGGGGAAGATTAGTTTGGATTCCTTAGAAACGTTGGAACACGTGAGACAATACTGACCCTATGAGTTATCTTATGAGATAGATTAAGGAAAGGCAAACCTACGTTTCTGGCATTTGCAGACTTACAGAAAGCTTTTGACAATGTTGACTGGAATACTCTCTTTCAAGTTCTGAAAGTGGCAGGGGTCAAATACAGGGAGCGAAAGGCTATTTACAATTTGTACGGAAACCAGATGGCAGTCTTAAGAGTTGAGGGTCATGAAAGGGAAGCAGTGATTGGGAAGGGAGTGAGACAGGGTTGTAGCGTATCTCCAATGTTGTTCAATCTATATATTGAGCAAGCAGTAAAGAAAACACAAGAAAAATTTGGAGGAGGAATTAAAATCCATGGAGAAGAAATAAAAGTTTAGAGAATGAGATTTTCATTCTGCAGCGGAGTGCGCGCTGATATGAAACTTCCTGGCAGATTAAAACTGTGTGCCGGACCGGGACTCAAACTCAGGACCTTTGCCTTTCATGGGCAAGTGTTCCACCATCTGAGCTACCCAAGCACGACTCACGCCCCGTCCTCACAGCTTTACTTCTGCCAGTACCTCATCTCCTACTTTCCAAACTTTACAAAATCTCTCCTGCGAGATGAGGTACTGGCAGAAGTAAAGCTGTGAGGACGGGGCGTGAGTCATGCTTGGGTAACTCAGATGGAAGAGCACTTGCCCGCGAAAGGCAAAGGTCCCGAATCGAGTCTTGGTCCGGCACACAGTTTTAATCTGCCAGGAAGTTTCAAAAGCTTTGAGGTTTGCCGATGACATTGTAATTCTGTCAGAGACAGCAAAAGACCTGGAAGAGCAGTTGAACAGAATGGACAGTGTCTTAAAAGGAGGATATAAGATGAACATCAACAAAAGCAAATCGAGGATAATGGAATGTAGTCGAATTAAATCAGGTGATGCTGAGGGAATTAGATTAGAAAATGAGACATATAAAGTAATAGATGAGTTTTGCTATTTGGGGAGCAAGATAACTGATGATGGTTGAAGTAGAGAGGATATAAAATGTGGACTGGCAATGGCAAGGAAAGCATTTCTAAAGAAGAGAAGTTTGTTAACATCAAGCATAGATTTAAGTGTCAGGAAGTCGTTTCTGAAAGTATTTGTATGGAGTGTAGCCATGTATGGAAGTGAAACAGGGACAATAAATAGTTTAGACAAGAAGAGAATAGTACCTTTCAAAACATGATGCTACAGAAGAATGCTGAAGATCGCCGTATTTACTCAAATCTAAGTCGCAATCGAATCTAAGCCGCACCTGAAAAATGAGACTCGAAATCAAGGAAAAAAAAAAAAATTCCCGAATCTAAGCCGCATCTGATATTTGAGACTCGAAATTCAAGGGAAGAGAAAAGTTTTAGGCCGCACCTTCAAATCGAAACAAAGTTGGTCCATTGTAATATGAGACACAATTTAGGTTGAATGAATGATGATACAGCTACAGTGGTTTGGTTCGAGTCGTAAGCTTAGCAGTTAAGCTTTACCAGGTAGCCATTGCTGTGCGTCAGGTGTTCCGTCCGTATTTATTTGAATTGATTGCTTATTTTTCTTTGATCTGATAAGTGCTGTTCTCTTTGTTATAGGTGTTTACGTCACTCTAAGCTGAAAATGCATTACTGTACTGTGTCTTGCATTGTCGCATTTTGATAATGTGTGTTTACGACCTGTCGCTACTTGCGGCATGGCTTGCTTTTGTACATGCTACCGCCGCTTACAATTAAAAAAACAAAAGAGAGGAATCGTCTCATTAGCGAAACAATAGCAAGAGACTGCTATTTGTTGTTACTTACACTGCTGCTTTCTTCGATAATAATCAAGAACCAAATAATAGACTGCGTATGATATAAGATGTTCTGAACGAGAGTTTAGGGAAAATTTTTCTCCGTTTGAAAATCTTTGCAGACGCCTCTTTAGTACATTACATTCTGCACAGAAATTAGTCATCTTAGATTTAAAAATGTGGTCACAATTGCCGTGCTTCATTTCTGATTGTACCACTATTAGGCATAAGAATAAAATGAATATAAACGTGACATGATATGTATATTCTTCCGCGTTTGCTGTTGTCTCACTCTATTTTCGTAGTTTATTAGGCAGACAGGATTTAAATGAGACAGCAGCAAACACGAAACAATACATGGCAAAATGTTTATATTCGTATTATTCTTATGGTGAAGAGAATACTGCATACATGAAAGTTCCTATTAGCAATCATCTCTTCTCACAGGTAGGAAAAAATTCAGAACGTAGAGTTGGCCATATTGGCCAACATCCCAAACAGTCTTGCCTGTCGGATTTTCGTAGTACATTGAAATGCTGCTGCATTCGAAGATGAACAATACGGAATTTGTAATTACTTCGTTGGATAATGTATGAAAATGTAGTGGTCGAAACTCAGGGCGGAGAAAAAAAGCTCATCTTACACCTTTTTTTAATTTATTTACTGACGCAGAGGTTTTGGCGCCAGTATTTATCATTGTGCCTGCAAAGCATGCCTGTGTAGCGCTACATATATTTGACGGCAGAACTTAGTTGTGGCGGCACCTACCAACATTTTTCAGAACTTCCGCTTACTTTGCACTCGATTCTAAGCCGCAGGTGGTTTTTTGGGGTTACAAAAACCGGAAAAAAGTGCGGCTTAGATTCGAGTAAATACAGGATGGGTAGATCATGTAACTAATGAGGAAGTACTGATTAGAATTGGGGAGAGGAGGAATTTATGGCACAACTTGACTGGAAGAAGGGATCCTTTGGTAGGACTTGTTTTGATTCATCAAGGGGTCACCAATTTAGTATTGGAGGGCAGACTGAAGGGTAAAAACCATAGAGGGAGACCAAGAGATGAATACACTAAGCAGATCCAGAAGGATGTAGGTTGTCGTAGGTACTTGGAAATGAAGAAGCTTGCGCAGGATAGAGTAGCATGGAGAGCTGCATCAAACCAGTCTCTGGACTGAAGACCACAACAACAACAATTATCATATGATTCATTCTGGTATTCTCAATATTATTTTCTACATCTACATCTACATCCATACTCCACAAGCCACCTAACGGTGTGTGGCGGAGGGTACTTTGAGTACCTCTATCGGTTCTCCCTTCTATTCCAGTCTCGTATCCTCATGGTCTCTTCGCGAGATATATGTAGGAGGGAGCAATATACTGCTTGACTCCTCGGTGAAGGTATGTTCTTAAAACTTCAACAAAAGACCGTACCGAGCTACTGAGCATCTCTCCTGCAGAGTCTTCCACTGGAGTTTATCTATCATCTCCGTAACGCTTTCGCGATTACTAAATGATCCTTCTATCAACCCTATCTGGTACGGATCCCACACTGGTGAGCAATATTCAAGCAGTGGGCAAACAAGTATACTGTAACCAACTTCCTTTGTTTTCGGATTACATTTCCTTGGGATTCTTCCAATGAATCTCAGTCTGGCATTGGCTTTACCGACAATCAACTTTATATGATCATTCCATTTTAAATCACTCCTAATGCCTACTCCCAGATAATTTATGGAATTAACTGCTTCAAGTTGCTGACCTGCTACATTGTAGTTAAATGATAAAGGATCTTTCTTTCTATGTATTCGCAGCACATTACACTTGTCTACATTGAGATTCAATTGCCATTTCCTGCACCTCCCACGGCACACCTGAAATCACTCTTACTTCAGAGGACTTCTCTCCATTGAGAATGACATGCTGTGTTCTGTTATTCTGAGTATAAATGTATATTTTTTTAATTATTTTATTGTCAATGATAACTAACTGAAGGGATGTAATATGTATTTATGATAAACGACTCAGAAGTCGATATTGTAAGGGAATGTGGTAAAAAAAAATGCTTGGAATTATAAACTATAAAAAGCATTCAATGTTAGTGATTTTCCCGAAGTCACCAACCAACAGTAGGATTCTTTTCCTATCATCATTATTGCCGATTGACACATTATTAAAAGAAACATTATTTCAAATACAAGAATTTGAAAGTACTAGCCAGTAAAATTTAATTTTTGCTATTTCATAAAAAGAGAAAGTAATAAGTGGCTGAAATAATCAATTCATTTAATACATTAACTGCAGTCTATAATTATTTGAGAAAGAAGTTCAGCGCATATTAAAAGTAACAACAACATACTAGCTAAGTAAGGTGATATACACTGACGAGCCAAAGACACTTGTACACCTGCCTAATATTGTGTAGGGCATCCGTGAGCACACAGAAATGCCGCAACATGACATGCCATGGACTCGACTAATGTCTGAAGTAGTGCTGGAGGGAACTGACACCAGGAATCCTGCAGGGCAGTCCATACATCTGTAAGAATATGAGGGAGTGGAGATCTCTTTTGAGCAGCATGTCACAAGGCATTCCAGATATGCTCAATAATGTTCATGTCTGGGGGAGGGGGGGGGGGGGGGGGGGGTTGGTGGTCAGCAGCAGTGTGTAAACTCAGAAAAGTGTTCCTGGAGGCAGTCTGTAGCAATTCTGAACATGTGGGGTGTCGCATTGTCCTGCTGGAATTGCCAAAGTCCATTGTAATGCATAATGGACATGAATGGATGAAGGTGATTAGGCAGGATGCTTACGTACGTGTCACCTGTCAGAGTCATATCTAGATGTATCATGGGTCCCACATCACTCCAACTGCACATGCCTCACACCATTACAGAGCATCCACCAGCTTGAATAGTTCTCCTGCTGACATGCTGGGTCCACGGATTCATGAGGTTTCCTCCATATCTGTACACGACCATATGCACGATACAATTTGAAATGAGACTTGTCTGACCAGGCAACATGTTTCCAGTCATCAACAGTCCAATGTCGGTGTTGACAGGCCCAAGCGACGGGTAAAGCTTTATATCGTGCTGTCTCCAAGGGTACACGAGTGGGCCTTCAGCTCCAAAAGCCCAAATCGATGATGTTTCACCGAATGGTTCACACACTGACACTTGTTGATGGCCCAGCACTGAAATCTGCAGCAATTTGTGGAATGGTTGCACTTCTGTCACATTGAACGATTCTCTTCAGTCGTCGTCGGTCCCGTTCTTGCAGGATCTTTTTCCGGCCACAGCGATGTTGGAGATTTGATGTTTTACTGGATTTCTGATATCACTGTAGACTCACAAAATGGTCGTACAGGAAACTCCCCACTCACTACCTTGTAGGTGCTGTGTCCCACTATTTGTGCGCTGACTATAACACCACGCTCAAACTCACGTAAATCTTGATAACCTATCATTGTAGCAGCAGTAACCAATCTAACAACTGTGGCAGGCAATTTTTGTCTTAAGCATTGCTGACCACAGTGCTGTATTCTGCCTGTTTTCTGTATTCGAATACTGTTGCCGCCTAATTTCACAGTAATTTCAAGTAACATCAGTTTCAAACAAACATACAAAAAATTCACAGCTTTTGCTCAAACCTGAGCTGGCGACCACATATTATCATTCAATAATTGATATTTCATACTAAAATGTAGACTTTCACGGCCGGAAATATCATGTCCATTATAATTATCCGGGCTGTTATGCCGTGGTCGGTTGATGAATTCTGTGTCGACTCCCAACGTTTCGTCTCCGACTGCGGGAGACATCTTTAAGGGGGTCCGTAGTTCGATGGAAGGTCCAACACACCCACTGGCTCGCTACTGACTGCCGCTAAATTCCGTGTCCGCGCACTCCCACGCCGTCGATCGCCGTTGCCATCACGCAGTAGTGGACGGGTGGTACACATCTTCTTTAACACCGGTATCCATATACCGCTTAATTTCACACCCTCCTCCTTTCGGTTGAAATTATTTGGGTGTTTAGCGAATTCAATTGCCTCCCTGCAGAGCCTTTCGTAATATCCGCTTGTGGCCGCTAGTACTTGCGTCTTCTCGAAACGAATATTGTGGTTCCCTGGCTGGAAAGCCTGCTCCGCAACAGCTGATCGTTCCGTTTCTCCTCTTCTACAATTTCCCTTATGCTCTTCCAAACGTTTAGAAACTGTTCTTTTAGTGGTACCCACATAAACATCACCACAGCTGCATGGGATCCTATACACTCCAGCTTTTTCCAGTGGTTTGCAAGCGTCCTTGACAGGCTTAAGGTATTCCTGTATCTTCCTGGTGGGCTTGTAAATTACGGTAATATTCCGCTTCGTCAAGATCCTCCCTATTCTCTCCGTTACATTTTTAACAAACGGCAGGAAAACCTTAAATTTTGTAGTAGTCTGTACGTCAGTATGATTTCTGCGTGGCTGCCTCAATGCACGTTTTACTTCGGCGGACGAATATCCGTTCTTCATTAGTGCATTGTGGAGATGTTCCATCTCAGTGTCGAGCAACTCAGGTTCACAAATATTTCTAGCTCTGTCCGCTAACGTCTTGATAACACCCCGCTTCTGTTGGTTCGAATCCCGGTGCAAATAACGGTCAGTGTGCGTGGGTTTGCGGTATACTGAGTGGCCCAAACTACCATTTTCGTTTCTAAAAACAAGCACATCGAGGAAGTGTAACTTGCCGTCTACCTCCTCCTCCTCCATTGTAAACTGAATTCTCGACTTCATACTGTTCAGATGTTCGTGGAACCGGCTTAGCTCCTCCCTACCACGTCTCCACAGCACAAACGTGTCATCCACGTATCGGAACCATACATTTGGTTTTTTGCTGGCAGTACCTAAGGCCTGTTCTTCGAATTTCTCCATAAAGAAGTTTGCAATTACTGGACTTAGGGGGCTTCCCATAGCCACGCCATCCGTTTGCTCATAAAACTGTTCATTCCACTTGAAGTATGTGGTCGTCAAACAACACTTAAACAATTCTGAAGTATCGGCAGGGAAAATTCGATCCAGCTGTTCCAATTGAATTGAATTGAATTGAATTTTATTTGATCCTGTAAGATTACATCGTGTACAGTAAATGTACGTGTAATATAGGACATGTCAAAGTATCAAAATTCTTTATCAATTATTTTTCTACACCTTTAGCTTACATTTTTACATCACTGATAATGAGTAACAATATATACAAATTTAATGGCATAAGTATTCTGCAACACTGTAAAACTCTTTTTCAATGAGATAGTCTTTAAGTTTCTTTGTAAATTCATTGTGAAGTACACTATCTTGCAGGGTTTTGGGCAGACTTCTTAGTAGTCTGATACCAGAGTACTGGGGTCCTTTTTCTAGCATTGCCAGTCGGTGGGGTATGCTCCGTACTTCATTCTTCTTTCTTGTATTGTGGGTGTGTACACTAGCATTTGTAATCCAGTCCTCACTACCTTTTGTGATGTACATTATTGTTTTGTATATATATAATGATGAAAAAGTTAAGATACCTAAATTCTTGAAACAGTTTCTGCATGTTTCAGAGGTCTTTCTTCTTAAAATGGTCCTAATTGCTTTTTTTTGTAATGTGAACACTCGTTTTGTCTCTTGTTTGTTTGAGTTTCCCCACACCGTCACTCCATACTGTAAGTATGGTTCGAAAAGTCCATGATACACTGTACACAGAAGGTTCTTGTCTGAATACTGTGATAGCTGCATCATTAAGAATATGACAGAGCTCAGTTTCTTACAGACATTATTAATATGTTTTTTCCATTTCAGTTCATTATCCACAAGAATACCTAAGAATCTAGCAGATTCTACTTCTTCCAGCCTTGTTCCGTCAACCTCTAAATCCATGTCTACAGCCTTTTCCTTGTTTTTAAACACTGCATACATCATTAAGTGGAACCATGGTAAACAGCGATACCACATCTAAGCTGACCAATATGTCCTCCGGCTGGACCACTATGCCATTCAATCTGCTGATGAAATGTGTCGAATTCTTTATATAAGAGTCTGGCGATTGACGGCGACGGACAGCGGCCAATTGCACTGACGTTTTCAAAACACGTGATGTCACGTCGCGGCGTGGGAGTGCACGGACACGGAATTTAGCGGCAGTCAGTAGCGAGCCAGTGGGTGTGTTGGACCTTCCACTGAGCTACGGACCCCCTTGAAGATGTCTCCCGCAGTCGGAGACGAAACGTTGGGAATCGACACAGAATTCATCAACCGACCACAGCATAACAGCCTGGATAATTATAATGGACATGATATTTCCGGCCGTGAAAGTCTACATTTTAGTATCAGACGCCTCTACGGGGAGGAGATGTCAAGAGAAGTGCGACGCCTGGAAGGACTCCAGAATAAGAGAGTGCAGCTTTTGTGTTCCCTCACATTCCTGTCTCGTTGCAGAGCCATCGGCGTTATACCGAAGTTTCTGAAGATAAAGCGACTGCTCTATTCGGGAAAGGCACAACGCATTTTCAAACGGACTGAGGAGGCCTTACTACGAGAGCGCATTCAGCAGACCCGACGGGACTTGGCAAGCACAAACTGTAAGTTAATGTCTCTCCATATTACAATCAGTAATAAACTGTGCAGCAGTGACTGGGATAAAATTGATAAACTACTGGTTGATACCATGGGGAAGCATATGTTGACAACGTCTAGTAGACAGAAGAAGTAGTTTGATAATTTGCTACCTAATCAGACTGTTCGGAATTTAGACGTTTCCCGGACCATTATCAATTTGTCCAAACGTTCGTTATCTGACGATGAGACATCTGTGCTTGCCAAGGGAGGAAATTTTGCTGTTGGTCCGCGTTTTGTGCCCACGGAAGAAATTATAGCCAGCGTAGAAGCAGGAATTCGCAGTGTGGATTCTGTAACAACTGAAGAAATCCATATAGAAACAGTAAGAATATTAGCCAAGAAGAGCTTTAAAACTCCTGAATGACGATGATAGTATTTTGATGCTCCCAGCTGACAAAGGAAGCGCAATGGTGGTTATGGATGTGGCCGACTATCGGAGTAAAATTACTGATCTACTGGATCCGCAAGCATATAGGAAGCTGAATAAGGACCCCACTAACAACGTTCTCAGAACTGTGTCGCGGTTAATAAAAAAGTCCTCCATTGAAGAGAGTGTACAGAAAGGTCTCTACAATTCAGTTGCGCTACCACCGAGGCTTTATGGATTGCCCAAATTCATAAAGAAAATGTGCCGTTAAGACCGATACTAAGTGCCACTGGTTCTCCCACTTACTCGTTAGCCAAGTTTTTGACTACGCTGCTAAAACCACATGTGGGCCGTTCGGACTCTTATATAAAGAATTCGACACATTTCATCAGCAGATTGAATGGCATAGTGGTCCAGCCGGAGGACATATTAGTCAGCTTAGATGTGGTATCGCTGTTTACCATGGTTCCACTTAATGATGTATTGGAACAGCTGGAGCGAATTTTCCCTGCCGATATTTCAGAACTGTTTAAGTGTTGTTTGACGACCACATACTTCAAGTGGAATGAACAGTTTTATGAGTAAACGGATGGCGTGGCTATGGGAAGCCCCCTAAGTCCCGTAATTGCAAACTTCTTTATGGAGAAATTCGAAGAACAGGCCTTAGGTACTGCCAGCAAAAAACCAAATGTATGGTTCCGATACGTGGATGACACGTTTGTGCTGTGGAGACGTGGTAGGGAGGAACTAAGCCGGTTCCACGAACATCTGAACAGTATGAACTCGAGAATTCAGTTTACAATGGAGGAGGAGGAGGTAGACGGCAAGTTACATTTCCTCGATGTGCTTGTTTTTAGAAACGAAAATGGTAGTTTGGGCCACTCAGTATACCGCAAACCCACGCACACTGACCGTTATTTGCACCGGGATTCGAACCAACAGAAGCGAGGTGTTATCAAGACGTTAGCGGACAGAGCTGGAAATATTTGTGAACCTGAGTTGCTCGACGCTGAGATGGAACATCTCCACAATCCACTAATGAAGAACGGATATTCGTCCGCCGAAGTAAAACGTGCATTGAGGCAGCCACACAGAAATCATACTGACATACAGACTACTGCAAAATTTAAGGTTTTCCTGCCGTTTGTTAAAAATATAACGGAAAGAATAGGGAGGATCTTGACGAAGCGGAATATTACCGTAATTTACAAGCCCACCAGGAAGATACAGGAATACCTTAAGCCTGCCAAGGACGCTCGCAAACCACTGGAAAAAGCTGGAGTGTATAGGATCCCATGCAGCTGTGGTGATGTTTATGTGGGTACCACTAAAAGAACTGTTTCTAAACGTTTGGAAGAGCATAAGGGAAATTGTAGAAGAGGAGAAACGGAACGATCAGCTGTTGCGGAGCATGCTTTCCAGCCAGGGAACCACAATATTCGTTTTGAGGAGACGCAAGTACTAGCGGCCACAAGCGGATATTACGAAAGGCTCTACAGGGAGGCAATCGAAATCGCTATAAACACCCAAATAATTTCAACCGAAAGGAGGAGGGTGTGAAATTAAACGGTATATGGATGCCGGTGTTAAAGAAGATGTGTACCACCCGTCCACTACTGCGTGATGGCAACGGCGATCGACGGCGACGGATAGCGGCCAATTGCACTGACGTTTTCAAAACACGTGACGTCACGCCGCGGCGTGGGAGCGCGCAGACACGGAATTTAGTGGCAGTCAGTAGCGAGCCAGTGGGTGTGTTGGACCTTCCATTGAGCTACGGACCCGCTTGAAGATGTCTCCCGCAGTCGGAGACGAAACGTTGGGAATCGACACAGAATTCATCAACCGACCACGGCATAACAGCCCGGATAATTATAATGGACACAATTGATATTTCAGTCAGTTTCAGTTACGTCATGAATTATAAGCTTGACAAACTACACATAAACAATTAATTTGATTACACAGCTGATCTTTAACACACCGGAGGGTGCTGGATGTGTTACAAGTGGTGACCAACAGTCAACAGGACATCATATATAAGTGTTCCGAGCGTCACAAAGCAAAATTTAATTTCCATTCCACTGTAGTTAGCGAGCATTATTTTACAAAATAGCTAGAAAGAAACGATTACAACAGTACATAGCGTAATTACTGACTGTGGGTATCTGCAAGCGTTTGAATTTCAGCATTGGACCCCATCTTGTACCTGTGCTGTGACACACTAACCTTTGCCGAGTTATTCAGCCCTCTGAATTCTTGAGTCTGACTGCAACAAAGGAGGTGTTCCTACAATTTATATTAGTTCTAAGATAGCTATATTACATCTGTACTATTCGCTCCCATATTTATGTTTACACCACTTTCAGTGTCCTACCTTCCTCATATTAGATACTCAATCCCAATTACAAATGACAAATGTCTTTATAGTTTATAAAGTACTAGTCACTGCCTGGTTCTGCACACTATGCACAAAATTCTGTGACACAAACAATAGTATAGCTGATATATGTTAATGCACTTTACTCCACTGATTATTCTGGTTCACATCACTCACGCTTTGGCCCACTTTTCACAGTCCACTCATAGCTTCGTTTAAAATTTTGTATGCTATCCCACTGAGTCTCTAAGCAAAGTTACTCCACAAAACACTTACAGTCCACGACACCTATCCGTTTGGCAGCAGCGTTAAACCCTCCTATAAGGTAAGGAGTGTGGGGATCTCGGAGGCCTTCTACAACATTACGAAACAATTTTTTAACCGATTACTTGTTATCATTATGTTTTAGAGTCAGCTACTTGAAGTACAAGCACAGCAATTCATCACAAAGAACTTAAATGTTAACTATTTACAAGGAGTAGGTAATGCATGGTAGAGTCACTACAGTCATGCTAAAAGAACCAAAGATCTGTCACTTAAAGCTTAAACAGCAGCTCTCACCATGAGAGACCGTTCCACTGAATTGTGCCCTGACCCCTGCAATCCTGCTTTCCTAGCAACAACCTGTAGCCCTCAGTGTCACTCAACAGTAGTAGATAATCCTCCTTTTTCATAACTCCCACCATCTTCACTATAAATTCTCAGTACTTCATAATAAACCTCAATGTCTCAACTCACAATCCAGAGTACTGTGCTGAATGAGTTGCTAGATATTACTGACTTATTTAACCACAGGGGCTTTCCTACCTGCAACCTGTCTTTCCTAGTATACCTATGATCCTCTATGAAACTTCCCAGTACCCAGCACCTCCGCCCCCCCTCCCCTTACACTGATTCTGACAGCTATCCTAGGCAGATTTTCTGCTATCATTTGCACTATTTATCCATAAACCTGGAGCAGTTTAATTGATAAAGTCAGAGCTAATGACTTGCAGCACTATCCCACAGTTTACAACTATATTACTAGAAAATAGAAGCTGCAGTAGGAGTGCAGCGCAAAATCAAAAGAGCAGAGGAAAGCTCCTTACATGATGCAAGCACTTTGTAGATGTAGATGTCAAATTGCATATTTACTAACACAGACCCTTGGAGAAATCCCGAACTTATAACTTGCATGACAACATTTAATTCGTCTACACTCATCTTCCACTTACACAACCTACTTACACCTGCCTATACCTCCCCAACATATTCTTGCTGCTGCTTCATTGCATTGCCGATGACCATAATACCTTTGCCAATCTCACTGCTTTCACAAAAATGTAGTGGTGCAGCAAGTAGGTACTCACACACGGCCCATTCCGGGTACCAAAATGCAGTGGGTTGGTGGCGGCCCCCGTAGGGTGCCAAAACGTAATGGGTCAGAGGTGAAATGACTGATACAGGGGATTGAAGAACCGTGTTTCTAGTGGTTAGTATGGTGATGGCTCTCCCACCTGGGCACTGTGGGTTCAATGGGTCAGCAAGGGCTACAGAAGTCCATCAGAGTTGAAGATGGCTGCAGCAGGGCAGAGGATATGCATTTAAATTCTTTATTGCGCCAACAAGCTACAGTAATTATATGTGTACATCTCAGTCCAGAGGCACAGCCCGGCAACAGCCCATGGTGTCCATGTTCCATGTTCATGTCCAGGCTTCGTCCTCATGGTCCACAGTGGTGAGAAGTAATGTTATAAGCTCGGTGGTAGGTGCTGCCCCAGACGGGATGGCTGTGTCCTGCCCAGCTGAGATGTGTGTCAGGCACCCCATGGTTCACTGACTATGAAGGCAACAGCTCAGCCCTCGCCTCATCCAGTGACAACCTTCAGCACACCTCACAGAGGCAGTCAGTACACAATAGACGCCAATTCAAAGCTCAGCTATACTGATGTTCCGATCTGACCAAACGACTTTCTTATACAAGATAAGGCAAGCCTCTCGCAATTGGAGTCATGCACACGGACCACCAATTGCCGTCAAAATGACCTGAAAAGCTTGTCACTGTCCCAGCGATGGATGCAGCTGCTGACATGGCATAAGTACTGACTGTAGGTATTGGCACACATTTAGATTTCAGCATTGGACCCTGACTTTAAGCTGTTCCTCTACATCAACAGAGAGCTGCTAGATCTGGTATTTTGTTAAAAAATGAAAGAAGATTAGGGTTTAACATCCCGTCAGCATCAAGGTCAGTAGAGATGCAGCACAGTATCATAATGATTCCAAGGATTGGGGAAGAAAACTGGATGTGCCCTTTCAAAGGAGCCATCATGGCATTCACCTGGAGGGATTTAGAGAAATCACGGAAAACCTCAATCTGGATGGTCAGGCATAAATTGGAACCATTGTCCTAATGAATGCGAGTCCAGTGTGCTAACCACCCAGTGGTCTGGTATCTTGTGTAAATTCTACAGTAGTCACTGAACATGCTGCACTACTATGGGTTCTAAATTTAAAAGACCCGAATAGTACATTGCGACGATGAGCCCTAAAACTTAGCAAGGACAATTACAAAGTCCATCATACGCCCAGCAATCTCCACCAAACTGCCAATGTACTAAAAAGGAACAGCAACAGTACAACAGTGACAATAGTGTCTGCAGCTGTATTCTACATGCATATTGTGTACAGGAGACTAAGCCAAAAATTCCTCTGCAAACACTGCCTGAACCATCCAGACTGTTTTAAATAGTAGCTTCGGACATCACAGGACCATTTCTGGAAACACAGAAAATAAATACTTATTACTGATCACTTCTCACATTCCTAGTCTTTGTCCCAATTGCCGACATAACAGCAGAAACTGTGGCAAAAGCAAAACCTTTTGGAAGTTCTGACATGATACTTAATGATCAAGGGACAAATTTCCTGTCTTCATTATTCATTCAAGTTTTTAAACTTCTCAGAATGAAGAAATTGAGTATAACACCTTTTCATCCCAAAGTGAATGGAAGGGTGGAGTGTGTATACAGAACCATAACTAAGATGCTTTCTTATTACATCAATAAAACCCACAATGACTGGGATTGGTATTTGTCACATGTTATATCTGCCTACAACAGTTGATTCTGCGAGTGGACTGAATGTACTCCATACAAGGTTGTGTATGGGCAACAGCATGAGCTCATCATTCGAATTAGGAAAATTATCAGCAGGTATTGACTCAGAAGTTAGCAATGTGACATAAAAACACAAGCCAATGTGGAGCAATAAAGGTGCAATTTTACCACCTGATCAATGGAGTGACAGGATTATATTCGGATCATATCAGATTTTGCGACTCGCATCACCTGTGAATGCTGAGTTATTATCTGACACCCCCATCAGCTGTGATTCTTGTCAGTTCTCCTTGCAACATAGACATGGTAACACAAAATGGATTAAACAGTGTAAAAAGTTTCTGCTTCTGGCACTTTGCATTCCAAGCATGCAATATGCAGCCTACAATAGGAGGACTGAACCCCGTTTCTTCAAACTGTGTTTTGCTAAAACTATTGTGCTCTTTCATCAATGAATTTGAGATTATCCTCCAGAAACCCATACCTTGTGAGTCTCGACTAGCATCCTGGAGAGTTCCAATGGGTCATAACATTCCTTCGTTTTAGTTTTCATGCAACAATTTACTCTGTCACCAGCTATCTTTCTTATCTATCATTAACTTTGCTAACTTGTTTCATTTCACAAATTTTCTGATTTCCCTTACCTACATTATTCTATTGACTGCAGGCGCTTCACCTTGGAAACCTGCTGCAGACATAGGTACGAACTGGCACAACACTTCCACTAGGGCCCCTCTCAAATTTTCAAGGTCTGAGGGGTAGACTGGAACATTAACACAATTACAATGATTTTCACATACCAAAAGCTTAGAGGGACCCTGCTTGTATTGCCTCCACTGCCAGTTTCTCAAATAGGAACCAGATTCCCTTTTGGCCAATGTGAACATGTCACCTTTTTCAGTGTCCTGCCTCCCCCTTTTCTCCTGTGGATATGCTTATCTTCTATTAGTCTCCTAACCTGTCTTTTCCCCTGTGGTTCACTAGACAGAAGATAGGGACAGGAGGAATCTCTTTAAACCATTCATCACATCACTAATTCGACAATGAGCTATTTGGCTACAGTAAGGAAATCGTAGATATGACCACCATGCCAAATCTGCCATTTTGCCAATCAGTTCGGTACACAAGTGTGGCAAACGGTCTTGTTTTCGAAAAAGAACCCCAACATTATTCAGAAAGCATTTCGAAAGCGATGCTGAATGTTCCTAGCAAACCGAAACACTGTTGTCAGTTCTCCTCATGCCAACCAATGAGAGCAGTCTGCCTCCAATCTGCACATGCGCACTGCAGCGTCACGAACTCCAAGTGGCTAGCAGCCAACACAGGCGTGCCATTCTTCACAGTACCGAAAAGTGTGGTTAGAGTATTATACGTAATACTGATCAAATTTCACTAACCATCGGCTTCCATGAATGCATGATAACAATAGAATATTGACTGTGTTCTGGAAACGGTCATAAATCTCGTGTTATGTCATTTTATTCTCATTCATGTTGACATCTTGTTTTGGATTTTACGTTTCAGAATATGAGTTAGGAATGGAGTATAGTACCACATTGTACAAATACATCTATAGAAACCCCGAAAAATTCGTCATTTTTTCCTTCATTCCTTAGTTGCTTCAAAATTCATGGAGGTACGTTCCGCCTACAAAACCAACAAAAGGCTGTTTGTTTATTGCCATGTGTTTTGCCCCATTTATACTTGATCATGCTTCACAAATAAAAGAAGCGAAATACCTATGGTAATAAACTGCCTTCAATTAGCTGCACAGACGGAACACATCTCTATGAGCCCGAAAAATTGTTTCAGAGAGTGTCAAAGAATAAGACGATGCACAGAATGTGGTTGTAGCTCGATCCAAATGATGAAGTAGCCTATGTCCCTATATGATACATCAACGATTTGGTTCATAAAAACAAAATTTAAAAAAAAATCACCTTTTTGAGAGTGTGTGGCGAGTGCAGCTATAGAAGTTCATTGTAGTTTATAACATGCATCTGATGAATCAAAATGTTTCATATATGGTGGTACAGTGTGAAAATATTGTGGCGGGAACCTTTCATCTCTGTCTACTGTTGTTAAGGATTTGATCGCAGATAAATAGGCCTACTTGTGACAAACTAGAGTACAAAAACGACTGCTGCTTGTTTCATTCGCAGTAATTTAAGCTGTGCTCTCAGATTCCTGTCTGATCACACTACCGGAAATTGCTATGTATTCCGAAAAAAATGGTGAATTATTTGTGACAAGAAGTATTATAAATGTCACTGTCAGTTATTTCACACAGTAATTACATCTATTTCTCAAACATATGGAAGTCACGAAATCAGAGCACTCTTACGTGTAAATTACAACGAATATTTCAGAAAAATGCTTAACTTTGCAACACATTCTGAAACTTCATTAATCGTCAAACATGAAGATGGAAAAAATATATATTTTTTCGCACAGGGTAGTATACAAACCTACGCCCTTTGCCACACCAGTTCGTTGCCTTACCAACTTCCCTACTACAACTTCCATGCTGTTAGCACTTTATTATATGTAATGCCATTCGAGAAAGACGCAGGCTGACTTCGTTTCCGAATGATGCAGGCGTAAGCCATAAATGCACGACATTTTGGAAGGTTTCCTATATCAGACTTCACAAAATTTCTTTGCATTGTTACTTAAAAGTTTTACATGTGTTTCAGGGATTAATAAGTAAACCATTTGCGGAAAAGAGTATGCGAAGTCAATTAGTAATTTCAGCTAACACTCATGTAATATACGTAAGCAGAGTCTACGACTTGATATTTAATTATCTTTAAACTCTTAATTGCATAAAAATTACAAGTATTTTGAGAGAATATTGACTGAAAACTATTCTTTTTTTATGTTGTAATCATTCACAGTAACAACTTACCCTAACCACATTTTTAACAAGGAAAATGGTCTATTATAAACTCACTTTCCAACCGGACACATCCTATGGTGATTCTTTAGTAACACAATCACTAAATCCAAAGCTAAAACCGCTCAATATGTATAAAATAACAAATTATACATGTAAACAAACCACAGCTAACCGAACAACAGGGCCACAATGAAATCCAAAACCTCAAGGTACAGTAGTTGAAAAATCGTCAGGAGGACCATTCGGTAACAAGTCTCAGAAGCTTACCGAATAGGAAATTCAGATAAAGAATCAAAAATGACACCATCACCGAGACTAACCTACGTTGGTATGAACAATATAGAATAGGCCCCAGGAGATCTAGTAACTGATTAGCACACCTCCAAAGGGATTGAAAGTTGCCTCGGCAAATAACCACTCCATAGGACCTGTGCAGGAACCAGATAAACATGTTCTGGCGATTTCACCTTTGGACCAAACAGTCGTACACAGATACCAAGGCCATATGCTTGCCGAGAATCCTAAGCTATGGCCATACCACGGACAGAAACTGCTGGTCTTCCACTTACATCCATGCCTGGTGCAGTTCACTGCAAGCTACTCCAAACAGTCGGGAGGAACAGACAACCCTACCCCAAGTGCTATATACTGCAACCTTGACTACAATCTTACACTTATCCTGATCCTCCAGAACACAAGGAGCGTCTCAGATGTCCTGGAGATGCGCATAAGTATCCCTGCTGTGTCACCTCTCAGACAGCTTGGGGACAAACCTCCTACTCACAGTATGGCACTGACACTATGAGGCGAAAACTCATTTTTTGTAAAGCACATTCTGTTTCCCCTTATACCATACATTTTTCTGTGGTTTGTTAAGTGCAAATTTATAAAGTTTTTCTATAGTGAGTAAGTAGCAGCACTGCCGCTGAATCTGAGTTGTTGTGGCAGTGTCTTCTGTAGGGTGCAAAATTCATTCATGTAACTCAGTCCCTGGAGCAAGGTAGTAATGTGTACCATTGTTGCCTGTCTCACATCTCTGCCAAGACAGCAACTCCCCTCCCCTCTCCCCTTCACTCTTTTGCTGTATCCCTCCAGCTCAATATTTCATCACCTGCCTTTGACTTTTAGTTAGTATTATATACTACAGTTACATGCAAATTAAATATTCATACAAAAGAATGGTAAATTCTGTTTTTCCTCCTATATTGTATTCTGAATGGATCCATCCACTCTTTATTTCATTTTCAAAGGTTTACATATTTTTAACAAACGCCATCCTGCCATTCAGCAAATAACGAGCCCTTGTCTTTGCTTCTCTCGCAGTAATCCTTGCTGATGCCGAGAGTAGTATCACTGATTGATCAGATACAGCCTAGTCATTTTCTACCATTATGGTATTTCCATCTTCACTTTATGGCCACACACCATTATGAGGTGCCTTCTTGCAACCTAACATTCTGGGTGTACTGCCATTCCAGATACAGCCATCCTCTGCACTCATACTATTTGAATAATTAGCTATCTCCTGTATGTTCTCCGTTATGTACTGGTTACAGCACATATCAATCTGAAATTTTTTCAGGACGAAGAAAGTCAACTTCAATACACAGTCTGGCAAGTGTTTAACTATGCACCCAATTACAAAGCTCTAGTCAGACAGAAATTCTCTGACCCCTACAGGATATCGCACAAGTAATTAATAACATCAGAACAATTACGCAGTATTACCAATGCCGTCCCCAGTAGTAGGATAAAGAGATCTTAGTTTCATGCTTGCAGGGTCACATTACAAAAGCTGTTCAGACTGCCGGACCACCATGATAACGAATGTTGGAATACTGCCATCCACCAAGCTACATGGCTCACTGAAAACACCCAGTGTCCTTCTCCAGCAGAATGTGTGTTTAACACATCCAGAAGTCAATTACTCACCAATACTCAGCAAATCAGACTCTGGAAAAGATCATTAACCACAACTTCTCACTGGTGCTGAGAAAACTTGCAAATATTACAACCACACAAACATTGGCAAAGGCTTTACAAATTACATTTTCTAGCACACATATGGCTAAACTGCATGTGAATGAACCTTCACCATCATTCAGTTAGGACTACAATAGAAACTCAGTCCCAATCCAATGTCTGCTGAGGTATTTTTAAACTTGTCAGCCAACTTTACTAGACAGGCTACAGCCCCACTGCAATTGCACAGTCCCATAAGAGAACAATTTTTACTGCATTACTACACTGCTTCTAAGATTCTGATATCCTAAAATGATGATAACTTTAATGTGAGAGTGCATCTACCCATGTACTGCTTCAACTGTGAACTTGAAAGTTATATGCTGTATGCTGTTCCCATTTCACGGATCATTTTACATAAACATGTATTGTGGCAAATCCACAGTCTCCTGACTTTTAGTAAAGATCATCAAGTGCACACCGCAGTTTTGCAAAATGACTTGCAGTGCTTTACTCAAGCCAAAAACTATATTTTGTTCTGGCATGAATTTCCAGACTGGAACCAGTTACAGTGAGGCTGCCCTTTTGTTAGCAAAAATTCTTTAAACACACTATTCAGATGTAGAAATGACTGTGCAAGACCCCATTTTTATCTCAGTTTGTAGCATCTGACTGTTATGTTGTCCCTGACTCACTGCCTATGACCACTGTTTGCTAAGATGATGCACTTATCACTCACTCTTATCAAATCACACTAACTACTCAACAGTGCAAGGAGTGCCATAATTACATTCACTATCAGATTACCTGTGAGGGCATGAAGATCAGCCCAGATTGTACCATGTATCATACTGTTAACTTCAAACAATGGAAATGGCATTCTGGCACGAGATGCTGGAGATGGCGGTCGGGTGTGCATGAGGGGTGCTTGCTTGTGTGTGTGTGTGTGTGTGTGTGTGTGTGTGTGTGTGTGTGTGTGTGTGTGTGTTTGCTAGCCTCTGGAACAGGACTTGATCCTTTGGAGCCTCACCTGTAACTGGTCAGTGAAATGCTGGAATACAGCAGGGGCTGATAAGATTCTGAAACATAACTTATTGTAATGGTAGAGACTATATTTCATATTGAGCAACAGCTTAATCCAGTGATACTGCATCCACGGGAATTTGAAGATATACCTCTGTGGTGTCCGCCCCTCGTGGTCTCGCGGTAGCGTTCTCGCTTCCCGAGCACGGGGTCCCGGGTTCGATTCCCGGCGGGGTCAGGGATTTTTCCTGCCTTGAGATGACTGGGTGTTGTTGTGTCGTCTTCATAATCATCATTCATCCCCATTACGGTCGGAGGAAGGCAACGGCAAACCACCTCCATTAGGACCTTGCCTAGTAAGGCGGTGAGTGTCTCCCGCATCGTTCCCCTACGCTCTGTAAAGAAGCATGGGACTTCATTTCCATTTTTTACCTCTGTGGTGCCAGTTTCACTGTGGCCTACTTTTGCAGAGAGTTCAACAGGGGTTGATAAGAAAGTATGTTTCCACTTCAACTTGTGCACTTATCACTTATCATTGCTTTAAAATCACTGCAAAGCCTCAAAAGGGCTGTTAGGTTTGTGTACTGCTGCTGATGATGGAGTGTCCTGCTGATGATGGGAAATAGGTGTTAATGCATATTCATGAGTGAGGGCACCACGGGAGCTGTGAAGAAGTGTAGGGTAGCTGTCACCTTAAGAGTGATGTGAGCTCCAAAATCAGTTGCTTTCCTTAACCCATGTAAGAAGATTTGAGTATATTATCACAGACTGTCTTTAGGGTGGCATATGGTCCTTTGGATTGTGTGGCATGTACTTTTTAATGAACTGTAAATCCAAAAGTGTGGAAAGAGTCCACCCAAAAATATTGTCTGCTTTGGTGTCATTGTTCACTTCGGGCTCAGTTGCCACAGGAAAATTTGCTGATCGAGTGACTTGGTTGTAAGTGAGTAAAACTGAAAGTCTTCCTAGCAAGGGCACGTAAACTTAAGTAAGTGAGATGGTTTAACAAGGACACAGAAGCACCAGTAAAGTAACTGCATTGTGAGATAGTGAATGAAATCTTCTGCGCTGGCTATTAAAACGTTTATTAAAAAGTCGCAACCCATTTCGCATCAGTGGAGATGCAACTTCAGGTGATCTGTGCAAGAAGCTGAAATGTTGAAGAATGACAATGGTTTTAAAAATAGACATGTCTTACCATAAAGCACAACATATCAATGAGAACTAAGTACTCATTGATTACAGTAAAGTAATTGATTTACAGTAAAGTAAATGGGCCAAGTCCCATAATTCATTGTCAAGATTAAACCAATCGTGCACAAAAAGTGGTTGCTTATGATCAAAATGACTGGGATCATGCCACACCTCAAGTGATAGGAAGATGGATGAAACTATTTCAATTTCTGACTCATATGTAATTATGGGAACTAACTAAAAACACCACATTAGCATGTCTTAACATCAACAGAGAAGTGCAATAGAACCTTGAATGTCTTACCATGCCATAGACATCATAGAAGTGTGCATGCCTCCAGCGTAAACAGTACTGATGGAAGTGGTAAGGTAAAGGTAAATACAAAGGTTAAACGTAGGAGCAGCATGGCTATGACGCAGCCATAGCTGTTAGTGACCTACATGTGGTTATGAAATACATCAAACATGCATTAATGTTGCATGATTGATTAAAGGGCCAATGACCTAGCAACAGTGGTAACAACAGTTCCTGTTAGATCACCGAAGTTAAGCACTGCCAGGCTGAGCTAGCACTTGGATGGGTGACCACGAGTCTGCCGAGCACTGTTGGCATTCCGGGAGCACTCTGCCCTTCTGAGGCAAACTGAGGAGCTACTTGACTGAGTGGTGGCTCTGGTCTTGTAAACTGACATATGGCCGGGAGAGCAGTGTGCTGGTCCCACGTCCCTCCATATCTGCATCCAGTGATGCCTGTGGGCTGAGGATGACACAGCGGCGGGTCGGTACCATTGGGCCTTCATGGTCTGTTCACGAGAAGTTTAGTTTTCTTTAGATTGATGAAAGGGATAATAGTTGCCTTGCATTGATGAAAGCTTGCTCTCTAAAAGCTATGCACTTGAATTCATCGTATGATTTAATTGGAATAATGATATGTAGTTGAAATGTAAAACTTCTCAACTCTACAACTATAAAATAGGAAGGTAAACAAAAAATAATACCTTCTCATGTAACAAATATAAAATTTAACAGATGCTTCAATCACCTGAAATCATCTTAAATACTAAGGACTGCAACCATGGCACTGACACAAATTCTATTCATGATAACTACCAGAAGGATGAGCTTCAGGAAGTATATCCCATGTAGACACACAGAAGTGTTTCCAGTATGAGGGTAGTTTGAAAAGCTGTCAAAAAAGAATAGAAAGTAACAACTTACTTCCATCAAACTTTTCTGTTTTTCAATGTATTCTGCCTGTTCACTAATGCACTCTGCTCAGTGATGTTCCAGAGCCTTGATCCTATCTTGAAAATTAGATTCATCCAGACCCGCAAAAGGCACATCAACTTCAGCTATTAGTTCTCCATTTTAAGAGAATCTCCATCTACTGAGGAAAATTTTGAGGTGGAGATAAGATAGGAGTCTGATATAGCCAAGTCAGGTGAGTAAGCCGCATATGGCAATTATTCATATATTAGTTCATGCATTTTTGCCATGGAAAAGACACTTGTGTTTTGACATGCTTTGTTTTATTGAGAGATGAATTTCTTCCATGCCAAACCTGGCTTCTTTTCTTGTATCTTTTGCTGTAATTGGCCCAGGAGATTAGTATAGCATTGTTCCACAATTTTTTGACCAATGGGAAGATAATCTACTGGCAGAATCCCTTTCGCATCCAAGAAAATTGACGCCAAAACCTTTCCGTCAGACCATATTTCCTGCGCTTTCTTTGGTGGTGGTGAATCAACATGGTACCACTGCTTTGGCTGCTGTTTTGTGTCTGGGATATAGCAGTGGGCTCAAGTTTCATTTGTGGCCACAAGCTGTCACAAAAAATTCTTAGTTGCTCTAAAAATGGGTCAAACATTGTCTGGACATTTACATTCTGATGCATTTCTGATTCTCCATTAAGAGTCACAACACCCATCTTGCAGATAATTTTCCCTTATCCAATTATACTATTAGAATGTGGTATCCCCATTCAGATGACATCTCTGACAATCTTCCACTTTTGCTGGGTTGGTGGCACATGTTAGCCAATCACTATATGGATCATCATCTAACTTGCCCCAGTCAAATTTAAACTTGTTTGTCCACTTGGTAACAGCTGAATAAAAAGAAGCAGAATGTGTTCTGAAAACTGACATGAATTTCCTTTGCTTTCATAGCTTTCTTTACAAAATACTTAATCACTGCTCAAATCTTGATTTCTTCCATTTTCTCAAATTACTACATGGGACCAATGACAGAAAGAGATCTATACCACAGACACCGCCCAGAACACTGACACATCATGTGTTCCCCTCCAAAAAAAGATGAGCTGTTATTATGCAGGAATCTCATTGTACTAATGCTGACATGTGGTGGTGATTCTGTGAACTTTTCAAAATTCCCTTGTACCCTCATTTGTCCAAAAATCCCACAGTCACTCATAGCAGGACTATGAAGAGACACAGAGCAGAGGTGTGGTATTTTTTATTGATGGAAGTAACAATGTAGAAAAAGATAGATTGCTACTTACCAGAAAGTAGACACATGAAGTCGCAGACAGGCACAATTAAAGGATACTCACATTTAGCTCTGGGCCACAGCCTTCATCAGTAAAGATAGATACACACACAACATTCATGCAAGCGCACACATGCACAGATCAAGTCCTGTTCCAAAGGCTGGCAACACAAGGAATCAAATGCAAACCCTGCAAGTGCTCTTTCACGCAATCATCCTCGACACATATGGCATTCAAATGCTTTGACCAATGGACTTCAACCAGTGGAAGAAAATGTCATGGCCATTGACGACATGCTGCCACTCGTGAATGTGAAAGACTTAATAAGTGTTTCTGGGTAGGATCAACTCATAACGCCACTTCATTGCAAACCTAGCTAAAATCTTTTACCTCCTGAACAATTCCTTATGCCAAGGCATACATTTTGAATGGTCACCTCATTTTCAACAAGCTTTCCAGACTTTGAAAGACTGCCTTAAGCAGACACCATGCTTGGCAACATGTAACTCTAGTCCATCACTGGTAGTAGCAACCAATTTGTCTCCTCATGGTACAAGCACAAACCTCTGGCACATATACCCAGGTGGCACAGAGTGCCTTACAGCATATACTTCTAAAACTTTATCCACCTCCCAGCATCTCTACTCTCAAATGGAACAGGAAGCCCTTGCTATCATTTAAACAGTCCAGAAATGTAAATTATTCCTTTATAGACAGAAAATTCACCTTGTCACAGACCAATAATTGTTGCTCACTACCTTTGGCCTGAGGCATCGCTTACGGGACTGGAACACCCAGCACATGCCACCGTACTTGTTTTATCATCACTGTTTGGTTCATTATCAGGCAGCAATGTTACACACTAACACGGACGTACTGTCCCAGTTCCCAAGGGATGTCATCCAGCATTTGACCAACACAAACTGTTGGGATTCAAACTTGATTCAGATCTGCATACAACCATTTCAACTTTCCCCTTAACATCACAGGACACTGTGATAGCCCCTCTACAAGGACCCAAAGTTATGCCACATCACTCACTTTATTAATCCGGGTGGCCACACACACCTCCCAGCAGAATTTTTACCCCTACTGACCAAGGTAAAATCAATTTCACCCAAACGAAAGTATTTGGGGTTATGGCTCTCAGATGAGGACCACTAATGCATCTTGTATCTACCCTCTCTTCATCCACAAGCACTGCTCCCGGAGTAAACTACCCACTGGGGCATGCCCCAGATTAAAAATTCGCTGCAACAATATTTGTTCTGGCCCAGTACTGAATCTGACGTCGCCTTGTCCACCAATGTTCCGCCTATCAGATCTACTAAGTTGCACTTCCTTGTTCTGCTATCTGGCCCCTAAGCTATGAATCCATGGGAGCACATCCACCTAGATTTTGCAGGCCCATTTTTTGGCTCTTCTTAGTTCATTGTGACTGATTCCTTTTCTCATTTCCCTTTTGTGTTTTGCAAGTTCCAGGTCCCTTCTGGCAGTACTACAGCGGACCTTGAATGAGACTTTGCTCTTGTAGGCATGCTCTGCACATCCCAGGTCCATTCTGACAGCACTATAGTGGACTTAGAAAACATCTAGGCATCCCGTGCACTTAGGTTTCAGACAACAGGATGGCATTCATCTTCCATAATGTTGAACAGTTTGTGCTAATAAATGATTCAACATCTTTATACTGCTCCATTTCACCTGCTGGTTTCCAACAGTTGTGCAGAACACTTTGCACTTTCAAGACACAGCTTCATAAGAAAACGGTGACCAACACTGTACCTAATTCCCTCTTTAGCTTTCTGGCAAACTACAGGGTCACCCCGATTCAAAGCCACAGCCTAGCAAGATGGCTTCATGCCTGCCCTAGCACCCTCTTGGATATGCCGCACCTGCTGCCTGCACATGTTGTTGCCGAGGCCTCTTCCTTCCCCCAGCAACTATGCTGCACCACACACCACCCGCTTCTTCATCTCAACCCCCCCCCCCCCCCCACCCCCCACCCCTCCCACTGTGGTCACCGCTGAGATGGGATGAGTGGTACCACAACCTGACATCACTATGAAAACCGAGTAACTTTCACAACATACTGTCTACTGCTTTCATGGAACTCAGCAGACGGCATTTTGGCAGCAGGAATACAATTTGATGAGGCCAATCCTACCAGAATCCTGCATGTAAGCCAACCAATGACTGGTCTGAGCCAGTTTTAACTGTACCCCAGTGTTCGCACAATGGAAGTGCACCGCGACTGGTCAATCTACTGACTTGGTTTCCACTATGATTTACAGGTGCTCACTTAAGGCCCTTGTCAGTTTTTGTGACCAGAGCCGCTACTTCGCAATCAAGTAGCTCCTCAGTTTGCCTCACAAGGGCTGAGTGCGCCCCACTTGCCAACAGCACTGGACAGACCGGATGGTCACCCATCCAACAGTGCTTAATTTTGGTGATCTGAGGGGAACTGGTGTTACCACTGCGGCAAGACCGTTGGCTCCTTAATGTATCAATCTGTCAAATAAACTGGGGTACATTTCCATTAGTTCTGAGTGTAGTTTGCCTTTACAAAGGTATTCAGAGACCTTGAAACAAAACTGTACAAGCGTACATTGTATTTCATACATAAATTTCTTTCTTCCACTTATAGCCCACGCTAGCTTCCCTAACAAATTTTTGTTAATATTAAGCCACTTCTTTACTCACAAATATATCAGGACAACTTGTTTTTATATGCAGCTCACATTTTAAGAAATAGATAGTGTAAGAATGAGAACAACTTAGAATAATACAGAAGCACTGTTCAGTAAACCATTTAAAATCCACTACGTCCTTTAACATTCATTAGTATCAGGGAGAGGGAGGTGAACACCCTAGAGTACATTACCTCCAAACAAGCTGTTGCTAATGATAATAAACACTTCTCCTCTCAGATTTTGAATAAATTTGTTTAGGAATGACGTACTTTAATATCACCAAACCACTTAAAATAACTGGCACATCAGATCTACATATTTATTTCAAGGGATAACTTTTTTTTGCAGAAACAATTTATCTAGATCTGAAATTCATGAAGGCCACTGGGATGAAAAAGAGTGGGGTATGCAAAAAGAATCACTAGTCAAAATTCCTATTTAATAACAATTTACAGAGAATAGCCACTTTATGGAAGTAAGCTGGTTTTTACCCTTGTAATCTTATTTTTTCTATTCTCTTCCCATGTCTGTTGTATATTTCAACTGTCTGATCAGCACCAGTAGTGGCCAGGTAAACGCCATTTCCTCGTTGCCAGCTGATGAAAACTTCACTAGTTCCATGCGGGTGATCCAGTTTAAAAACAAGCTGTAACAATACAAGAGAGAAGTGCTGGAAGATGAAACTATTATTAAATAAAATATAAAACAGGTAAGATCTGATTTAAACAACTGTAACAATATAAAAAAGCGAATGTGAAAAGATGAAACTGCTTATTAAAGACAACATAAAACATGGAGACAACTGAGTTATTTAATATAAAGACAATAACAACACACTTCATGCTAAAGAGAAAGCAACATTTAACATAGTCATAATTAGAGCCAGGGTTTTTATGTAATTACATATTCTTCTCTTTTATTCCTATACATTTGAAAAGTGTAAATGTTCACTAAATATGTTGCTAACATTGATATATTCCATTTTATTGTTACACATTTCACACTAATTACCTGTTTCTACAAAACACATTCATTGGCTTCACCAACTCCCAAGCTAGGTGACATAATCCAAGCTAACCTAGGCCTCGGGCTACACTGGAGATCAGCCCATCATCACAAGCTAACAGGGAACATGCCCTTGTGTAAATAAACAACCTTGATGAAACTTGGCAGGTACGCAAAGAGGTCAAAATAATGCAATACTTATTTTTTTCATTTTAGCCTAATTTCACTTTTAAGGGATATAACACACCCTGAAAGGTAGCTTGGCGTATTAATTTTAGAAGGAAAAATCAAACAATGGAAAATCCAGGACGGAATGTAACAATATTAGAGAAGGAAAGTTGCTACTCACCATATAGCGGAGATGCTGAGTTGCGATAGGCACAACAAAAAGATTTACACAATTATAGCTTTCGGCCATTAAGGCCTTCAACAGCAATAGACACATACACACACGCACACGCACACACTCACTCAAATGCAACTTGCACACACGTCTGCAGTCTCAAACAACTGAAACCACACTGTGATTAGTAGCACCAGTGCCTGATGGGAGTGGCGACTGGGGGTGGGGGGGGGGGGGGGGGGGGTTTAAGGAGGAGGCTGGGACGGGGAGGGGGAGGGACAGTATGGTGGGGTTGGCGAACAGTGAAGTGCTGAAGTTTAGACGGAGGGCAGGAGAGAAGGTGTGGGGGAGGGGGAGGGGGGGGGGGGGGGGTAAGTAGCGGAAAGGAGAGAAATAAAAAGAAATTAAAAGAATGGGTGTGGCGGTGAAATGATGACTGTGTAGTGCTGGAATGGGAGCAGGGAGGGAGCTGGGTGGGTGAGGATAGCAATTAACGAAGGTTGAGGTCAGGAGGATTACGGGAACGTAGGATGAATTGCAGGGAAAGTTCCCACCAGCACAGTTCAGAAAAGCTGGTGGTGGTGGGAAGGATCCATTGGCACAGACAGTGAAGCAGTCATTGAGATGAAGGATATCATGTTTGGCAGGATGTTCAGCAACAGGGTGGTCCACTTGTTTTTTGTTCACAGTCTGTCGGTGGCCACTCATGTGGACATACAGCTTGTTGGTTGTCGTGCCTGCATAGAATGAACCACAGTGGTTGCAGCTTAGTTTGTAAATCACATGACTGGTTTCACATGTAGCCCTGCCTTTGATGGGATAGGTGATGTTAGTGACCAGACTGGAGTAGGTGATAATAGGAAGATGTATGGGACAGGTCTTGTATCTAGGTCTATTACAGGGGTATGAGTCATAAGGTAAGGGATTGGGACCAGGGGTTGTGTAAGGATGGACGAGTATATTGTGTAGGTTCAGTGCATGACAGAATACCACTGTAGGAGGGGTGGGAAGGATAGTGGGCAGGACATTTCTCATTTCAGGGCACAACAAGAGGTAATCGAAGCCCTGGTAGAGAATGTAATTCAGTTGCTCCAGTCCTGGATAGTACTGAGTTACGAGGGGAATGCTCGTCTGTGGCTGGACTGTGGGATTTTGGGAGGTGGTCAGAGACTGGAAAGATAAGGCACAGGAGATCTGTTTTTGTACAAGGTTGGGAGGATAATTATGTCAGTGAAGGCTTCAGTGAGACCCTCAGTAAATTCTGAGAGGGGCTGCTCGTCACTGAAGATGCGACGACCGCGGGTGGCTAGGGAGTATGGAAGGGACTTCTTGGTATGGAATGGGTGGCAGCTGTCGAAGTGGAGGTATTGCTGGTGGTTAGTAGGTTCGATATGGATGGAGGTACTGATGTAGCCATTTCTGAGGTGGAGGTCAACATCTAGGAAGGTGGCTTGTTGGGTTGATTAGGACCAGGTGAAGCAAATGTGGGAGAAGTTGTTGATGTTCTGGAGGAATGTGAATAGGGTGTCCTCACCTTCAATCCAGATAGCAAAGATGTCACCAGTGAATCTGAAACAGGTGAGGAGTTTAGGATTCTGGGTTTTTGGGAAGGATTCCTCTAGATGGCCCATCATTACACCGCCACACCAGTCTTTTAATTTCTCTCCTTTCCGCTACTTTCCCTCCCCCCCCCCCCCCCCCCCTCCCCCACCCTCTCTCCTGCCCTCCGTCTAAACTGCAGCACTTCACTGAATGCCACCCCCACCATACTATCCCTCCCCCTCACTGCCCCAGCCTCCTACTTACCCCCACCCAATTACCATTCCCATCACGCACTAGTGTTGCTGCTCGCAGTGTGATTTCAATTGTCAGACTGCAGATGAGTGTGCAAGTTGCGTTTGCATGAGTGTGTGTGTGTGTGTGTGTGTGTGTGTGTGTGTGTGTGTGTGTGTGTGTGTGTGTGTGTGTGTGTGTGTGTTGCTGACAAAGGCCTTAATGGCCGAAAGCTTTAATTGTGTGAATCTTTTTGTTGTGCCTATCGCGGCTCAGCATCTCCCTTATATGATGATTAGCAACATTCCTTCTCTAATATTGTTAAGTTTAGAGGGAATATCTTCCACACAATGACACATAAAAAATGAGTTTCATACAGAAGTTGAAATGTGATTAACAATCTTGAAAACTGTACAATCAACATTTGTAATAATTTGAAATTTTTTAAAACACTCCAGCACCACTAATTAATTTTGAAAAATAAGAACATTTGTTATAACATAAATTAACAAAGGTTTCATACCATATCCATACATATGTAATAAAGCTAGTTTATGAAATACCATCTGTGGAAAGTAAGCCATACGCAATGTGCTGTCATAGTATTTTCAACATGTTGTTGTTGTTGTGGTCTTCAGTCCTGAGACTCGTTTGATGCAGCTCTCCATGCTACTCTATCCTGTGCAAGCTGCTTCATCTCCCAGTACCTACTGCAACCTACATCCTTCTGAATCTGCTTAGTGTATTCATCTCTTGGTCTCCCTCTACGATTTTTACCCTCCACGCTGTCCTCCAATACTAAATTAGTGATCCCTTGATGCCTCAGAACATGTCCTACCAATCGATCCCTTCTTCTGATCAAGTTGTGCCACAAACGTCTCTTCTCCCCAATCCTATTCAATACTTCCTCATTAGTTATGCGATCTACCCATCTAATCTTCAGCATTCTTCTGTAGCACCACATTTCGAAAGCTTCTATTCTCTTCTTGTCCAAACTATTTATCGTCCATGTTTCACTTCCATACACTCCATACAAATACTTTCAGAAATGACTTCCTGACACTTAAATCTATACTCGATGTTAACAAATTTCTCTTCTTCAGAAACACTTTCCTTGCTATTGCCAGTCTACATTTTATATCCTCTCTACTTCGACCATCATCAGTTATTTTGCTCCCCAAATAGCAGAACTCCTTTACTACTTTAAATGTCTCATTTCCTAATCTAATTCCCTCAGCATCACCCGACTTTAAATTCGACTACATTCCATTATCCTCGTCTTGCTTTTGTTGATCTTCATCTTATATCCTCCTTTCAAGACGCTATCCATTCCGTTCAACTGCTCTTCCAAGTCCTTTGCTGTCTCTGACAGAATTACAATGTCATCGGCGAACCTCAAAGTTTTTATTTCTTCTCCATGGATTTTAATACCTACTCCGAATTTTTCTTTTGTTTCCTTTACTGCTTGCTCAATATACAGATTGAATAACATCGGGGAGAGGCTACAACCCTGTCTTACTCCCTTCCCAACAACTGCTTCCCTTTCATGTCCCTCAACTCTTATAACTGCCATCTGGTTTCTGTACAAATTGTAAATAGCCTTTCGCTCCCTGTATTTTACCCCTGCCACCTTCAGAATTTCAAAGACAGTACTCCAGTCAACATTGTCAAAATCTTTCTCTAAGTCTACAAATGCTAGAAACGTAGGTTTGCCTTTCCTTAATCTTTCTTCTAAGATAAGTCTTAAGATAAGTATTGCCTCACGTGTTCCAGTATTTCTACAGAATCCAAACTGATTTTCCCCGAGGTCAGCTTCTACAACTTTTTCCATTCGTCTGTAAAGAATTCGCGTTAGTATTTTGCAGCTGTGACTTATTAAACTGAAAGTTTGGTAATTTTCACATCTGTCAACACCTGCTTTCTTTGGGGTAGTTCCAATGGAATGCTGTCTACTCTGGGGGCCTTATTTCGACTCAGGACTTTCAGTGCTCTGTCAAACTCTTCACACAGTATCGTATCTCCCATTTCATCTTCATCTACATCCTCTTCCATTTCCATAATATTGTCCTCAAGTACATCGCCCTTGTATAGACCCTCTATATTCTCCTTCCACCTTTCTGCTTTCCCTTCTTTGCTTAGAACTGGGTTTCCATCTGAGCTCTTGATGTTCATACAAGTGGTTCTCTTATCTCCAAAGGTCTCTCTAATTTTCCTGTAGGCAGTATCTATCTTACCCCTAGTGAGATAAGCCTCTACATCCTTACATTTGTCCTCTAGCCATCCCTGCTTAGCCATTTTGCACTTCCTGTCGATCTCATTTTGAGACGTTTGTATTCCTTTTTGCCTGCTTCATTTACTGCATTTTTATATTTTCTCCTTTCATCAATTAAATTCAATATTTCTTCTGTTACCCAAGGATTTCTACTAGCCCTCGTCTTTTTACCTACTCGATCCTCTGCTGCCTTCACTACTTCATCCCTCAAAACTATCCATTCTTCTTCTACTGTATTTCTTTCCCCCATTCCTGTCAATTGTTCCCTTATGCTCTCCCTGAAACTCTGTACAACCTCTGGTTCTTTCAGTTTATCCAGGTCCCATCTCCTTAAGTTCCCACCTTTTTGCAGTTTCTTCAGTTTTAATCTACAGGTGATAACCAATAGATTATGGTCAGAGTCCACATCTGCCCCTGGAAATGTCTTACAATTTAAAACCTGGTTCCTAAATCTCTGTCTTACCATTATATAATCTATCTGATACCTTTTAGTATCTCCAGGATTCTTCCATGTATACAACCTTCTTTCAGGATTCTTAAACCAAGTGTTAGCTATGATTAAGTTATGCTCTGTGCAAAATTCTACCAGACGGCTTCCTCTTTCATTTCTCTCCCCCAATCCATATTCACCAACTACATTTCCTTCTCTCCCTTTTCCTACTCTCGAATTCCAGTCACCCATGACTATTAAATTTTCATCTCCCTTCACTATCTGAATAATTTCTTTTATCTCATCATGCATTTCTTCAATTTCTTCGTCATCTGCAGAGTTAGTTGGCACATAAACTTGTACTACTGTAGTAGGTGTGGGCTTCGTATCTATCTTGGCCACAATAATGCGTTCACTACGCTGTTTTGTAGTAGCTTGCCCGCATTCCTATTTTCCTATTCATTATTAAACCTACTTCTGCATTACCCCTCTTTGATTTTGTGTTTATAACCCTGTAGTCACCTGACCAGAAGTCTTGTTCCTCCTGCCACCGAACTTCACTAATTCCCACTATATCTAACTTTAACCTATCCATTTCCCTTTTTACATTTTCTAACCTACCTGCCCGATTAAGTGATCTGACATTCCACGCTCCAATCCGTAGAACGCCAGTTTTCTTTCTCCTGATAACGACATCCTCTTGAGTAGTCCCCGCCCGGAGATCCGAACGGGGGACTATTTTACCTCCGGAATATTTTACTCAAGAGGACGCCATCATCATTTAATCATACAGTAAAGCTGCATGCCCTCGGGAAAAATTACGGCCGTAGTTTCCCCTTGCTTTCAGCCGTTCGCAGTACCAGCACAGCAAGGCCGTTTTGGTTATTGTTACAAGGCCAGATCAGTCAATCATCCAGACTGTTTCCCTTGCAACTACTGAAAAGGCTGCTGCCCCTCTTCAGGAACCACATGTTTGTCTGGCCTCTCAACAGATACCCCTCCATTGTGGTTGCACCTACAGTACGGCTATCTGTATCGCTGAGGCACGCAAGCCTCCCCACCAACGGCAAGGTCCATGGTTTATGGGGGGCTTCGTCTTCGTATCTATCTTGGCCACAATAATGCGTTCACTATGCTGTTTGTAGTAGCTTGCCCGCATTCCTATTTTCCTATTCATTATTAAACCTACTCCTGCATTACCTAATTAAAGTATCTAGAAGTTCATTATTATTCTAATTATGTGTGTTACTTACTTTGGTGTTAAGTTTTAAACTGTTTTTATGTTCTACTACTTTTACCATTTAACATATGTGAATTTTGTTAGTTGAAACTAAAAAGTAACTCATTATTACGTTATAAAATCATTACAATAATGATAATCTGTAAAGAAATGCTTAAAACATAACTTTTATACACCATGCACATTAAATGAAGAAATTTCTTTGTATAATATACATGACAGACAACACAATATAAAACAAAATTCAACAAGATGCACAAGATATGGCGAAAAAACATGTATTTTATTATTTTGATCCCTTTACATATCTGCCAAGTTTCATCAATATCTTTTATTTACACCTGGGAATGTTTCTTTCTTAGTTTAACAAAAATAGCTTTTTGTCATGATATCTTCGTCAGTTGTGCCTAACTCTCAGCAACTCACTCACAGGCTAACCTCAAGCTATTCAACAATTCAGTCTGTCCCTATAAACTCATTAATAAAAAGAAGTATATAGCCGTAGTATACAATGTAATATAATGCATAGTTATCCCTCAAATTGATCACCAGCTCTAACAGTCCTGCATCTTTTTTCTTGTAACAGAACAATACTAACTTGCAACTCAGTGCTATTACACTAGTAGTAAGATTGTTATTGTAGTTTGAATGTCATTATTACGCCAATTTTATTTTTATGTTATTATTGTTGCATTGGTAATCACTCGCTAAACATGATGTTTACACTTGTATACTAATATTAGACATAGTGTTTTTACTATTGATTTACGTTATGAGACAAATAAACCACAATTCACAATACACATAACTGTCTATGCTCTGTTTTGGCAAATAAAGTTATACATGCTGCAACTCCAAAATATCTGATCAAAACACACAGTTAGTCACATTATGTAACTTAGCTCTAAGTACAACTCAGAAGCACTCTGAGAAAACAGTGAGGCTGATTAAAGACGAAGATACTGAAGATTTTAAGGAAAGTTTAGATGATGTTGATTGTGGTGGAGTTTACAATGAGCCTAATGCTAGCTCGAAATTGAACACACTTCTTAATGACTTTGTAACCATTTTTGAAAGAAGTTCTCCCTTAGGCAGCCTGATCATGGGAAGTCATTAAAGAAACCTCAGATCACTACATGTGTCAGAGTTTCTCCACAGCAAAAAAGGCCTGTACAAAATAGCCACAACAAGTAATCATCCAGAAATACTTTCATATCATGAACAGTACTTTAGCTAACATGTTAAGAAAAGTTGTAAAAAGATTCAAGAGTAAGCACATTTTGTCTGAAATTGACAGGTCATACAATAAAATAAAATCAAAGTGGAATATTGTTAAAAAGCAAGAAAGAATGAAGCCATAAGAGAGTACATTATTTCTTGTAAAGAGAACAGGAGCATTGTAAAAGACAGTTCACATATAACAGATAATTTCAATAATTATTATTTTTTAATATGTTATAAAATTGGTACAAATAGTTCAGGGCTGAAAACAAAACAGTACATGAGAAATAGTACAGATGACATTAGTGACTGAGTTAGTTGCATGTTCCATTGATCATTAATTTGTAAATATGTCTAAATGCTGAACATTAAGGAGAAAACAATATGCAGATGTGAGTTAGTAATTCCTTTCCACTGCCTTTTACACATTCCAGTAACTGAAATTCTTACATAAAATAGGAGGAGTTGTAAAGAAGACACATTTTCAGTTTGTTTTCAAAGTTTACTTTTGCTGTCTGAAAGGCATTTTATTTCACTGGAATTTTAGTTGCAGCATTGCGCACTCCTTTCCGTGCTAAATGTAACCTTAATGTGGAGCAAAAGGTCTCATTATTCCTTGTGGTATTGTAATTATGTACATCATTGCTCCTTTCAAAATGCAGTGGATTATTTACAAATGACTTCATGAGGAAATAAATACAATGTCGAGTAACAGAATGCCCCACTTCTTAAACAAATATCTACAAGATGACTGTGGGCGAGCACCACATATTATTCTTACAGCAGTTTCTCAGCAATGAAGACTTTCTTTCTTAAAGATGAGTTTCCCCAAAACATTATTCCATATTCATCTCTCCCCAAGATTTGCATGATTCTAAAAGAAATCTTACTGAAATAAGTTGTTTTAGGAGTTCCATAATAATGCTTTTCCCATTTTAAATTCTCATCAATATGGACATCTAAGAATTTTTAAGTTTCAGCCGTATTTATTATTTCCTCAGCATGTGTTACACTTATCAGTGGTGCAGAACCCATAGATGTGCAGAAATGAATATGGTATGTTGCGCCTTTTTAAAGTTGAGGGTGGGGCTATTTGCAGAAAAGCAGTCAATGATACTGTCACACATTGCTTCAATTATGGTTGTCTGATCTTTGTCATAATATACTACCAAGTTGAGCGGTAGAGCCCGAATTAGCACTCTCGGGAATCAAGAACATTAGAGCTATATTTTCTTGGATAGTGCACTCAATCAATAGGCATGGTAAATGTTATACATGAATGCAGGACAATCCTTCCAATATCAGCATAACTGAGACAGGAAAAACTGCGCAAGTATGTACAAAATCATAAACAAGAGTAAGTTGTACAGAAGTCAAAGAATAAACGCTGTTACTACTGCTGCTGTATACAGCATTGCTGGTCAGAATGTAATTACAAATTTGACAGCCACACCAACTACATCTCCCACACACAACAGATGACAGTGGTCTGATGCTACAGGAGCCCCCCATGGCGGAAGCAGAATGTCATCGAGAAAACTTGCAGGAAAATGCACATGACATCCAGAACAAGTCACGCACACAAGCTGTTGTTGTGTGTCAGGCAGTTGTTGCCTCTGTGTTTGTGATTATGGTGGTGGTAGCAGGAGATGAACTTGTCTTTGTGGTGCTTCAACTGGAAACGCCTGGTGGAAGATGTAGGTGGGCTCAACACAATCAAGAGAGATGGTTGTGCTTTTGCCATTCACCGCAATGTCTAGTGTCCACATACCTCTTCTTAAAACAAGGTGGGGGCAAATATAAGAAGGCTGTGATATGCCAGCAATCGTCCAAGTCATGGTGCACATAACTAGATGGTGTGCCATGTCTGGAGGCTTTGAGAGGACAGATGTGAGCTATGTGGTGTCACAATCACAAAGTCTGGATGATCATGAGATGATAATTCCAGAAAACTGGCATCAATAAATTCTTCTGGGACACACAATGTTTCACCATAAACCAGTTCTGTTGCAAAGTAATCCATGTCTAGGTTGTTAAGTGTTCCATAGACCAAGGAGATCTACTGGTGGAGTGGTTGCCCAGAAGGTGGTGTGACATGTAAGTGCAGCTTTGAGGAAACGGTACCATGGTTTGTTCATGCCACTGCTCACTGGATGATAGCAGTGGCCTTATGGTACACATATCCATGGAACTTTGCAAACTGAGTGAACAAGTATGACTCAAATTGTCGTCCACATTCACTTGTAGTGGGCAGAGGACAACCAACCAAATCTAGCGAACCTTGATAACACAAAAGTGGGAGCTAATGTCTCTGTGCAAATACTGTACACTGGCACTGCTTCCTGCCAACAAGTAAAATGATCCACCATAATAAGTACCGTTGGTTGTTCAGTGGAGGCAATGGTCCTACTGTGTCAATGTGCACATGCACGAAATGTAAGGTGTATCTGGGAAATCACTGACAGGTGCATGTACATAGTAACACATGTTGTTACTTTGGCATTGTAGACAAATACAAGTCCAGTCATGGCAGGGTTTTTCAATTCCGGGTCTTCAACACTAGGTGAAAAGTTGTCCGGACACCAGGTTGCACAAGTTGTATAGCTGTCGAGAGCTTGCCTACGAAATGTGGCTGATAAAAAGGGGGGAGATCATCCATGAGAGACATCACAATACAGTTTCACTTACCAGGCAAGCTAACAAGCTGAAACTGTAACACAGATGTGTGATAAAGTAAAAAGCTCGGGAACTCTTGATAATCTAGCTGGGCCCACGAAATCTATATGCTGTGCAAGAGGCAATCAGCAACTACACTGTCAATACCCAAAATATGCTTGATCTCTGTGCTGAATTGGGCTATGAATTCCATGTGGTTTATTGATGAAGTGAGCTGTTGTTGCTGTTCTGCTTGAAGGCCTATGTCAATGGTTTATGATTGTTGCTTCTGTGGTCAAAAGAACTTAACTACTTCAGACACGGCAAGAAGTTCATGATCGTAGACACTCCACTTCTGCTGTGACAGTGACAGCTTGTGTGAATAGTATGCAAGTGGTTGCCAAGAGTCATCTGTGCTTTTGCACTAATAGCTGTCTGCCTTGCAACCATTACCAACATTAAGGATGCAACCAGCGTGGGATGCGCAAGAAGTGCAGCATTTGCCATACTTTGTTTTGCGGCTCCAAACACAGAACTCATCGCATCGGTAAACTGAACTGGGGTATTGTTTCTAACATTCGGGCCAAACAGCATTGCAGTTAATGGTTGTTGCAGTTCAACTGATAAAAATTCAACATCCCCAAAAACCATTGTAACTCTTTAACAATGTTCAGTTTTGGCATCAGCAGGACGGCTTTGACCCTTTTTGATAATGGTAGGGAGCCTTCAGAAGAGATTCAGTGACCCAGGAAACTGTGGTAGGGAAGGCAAATGGTCAACTTTGGTTTATTGGGAGAATTTTAGAAAAGAGCAGTTCACTTGTGAAGGTTATAGCATGTAGGACATTGTGCGACCTATTCTTGAGTACTGCTTGAGTGTTTGGGATCCATAGCAGGTCAGATTGAAGGAAGACACTGAAGCAATTCAGAGATGGGCAGCTAGATTTTCTACCAGTGGGTCCAAACAACACATAATTGTTACGGAGATGCTTTGGGAACTCAAATAGGAGTCCCTGGAGGGAAGGCAACGTTATTTTCGAGAAACACTATTGAGAAAATTTAGAGAACCAGCATCTGAAACTGACTGCTGAACAATTCTACTGCTGCCCACACACATCGTGCGTAAGGACCAGAAAGATAAGATATGAAAAATTAGGATTCATATGGAGGCGTGCAGACAGTCGTTTTTCCCTCCCTCCTATTTGTGAGTGGAACAGGAGGGGAAATGACAAGTAGTGGTACAGGGTACCCTCCAAAACGCACCTTACGGTGGCTTGCGGAGTATCTGTGTAGTCGTAGGTCTCAGATTGCCCAAACATGTTTAACCATACAGTACTGCTCTATACGCTTGCACACTTTGATTAGGTTTTGTCAATAATGCTCTTCAGTGGCAGAAATGATGAGAATATCATCCAGGTATGCAGAACAAAATGGTAGGCTTTGTAAAACCAAAGCAATAAACCAATGCCAGCATTTCATACGCCAAAAGGTCATATGCATGCTTTTAAACAACCCAAATGCAGAGATGTTAGTCATTTTGGACATGTCATCCTCTGTAACAGGAATTTGAGTGTAAGCTCTGGCACATTCCAGGACTTTAAATATAGTGGTTCCATGTAAGGTGTAATTATATTCCCACAACAATGGTACTGGGTAGTGGTCTGCTTCATTTCTGGTGTTAAGTGCACGATAATCCCACAAGGGCACCACACTCCACACTTCTTAGGTACTCAAGTTCAATCCACAAATTATGGCAGTTTGCAACAATGCAATTCCTGTCT
Organism: Schistocerca piceifrons; assembly: GCF_021461385.2. NCBI lineage: Eukaryota > Metazoa > Arthropoda > Insecta > Orthoptera > Acrididae > Schistocerca > Schistocerca piceifrons. Next base: position 878,970,486 of record NC_060140.1, read on the forward strand.
GTGCCTTGACATGTGCAGATTCAAAGCAACAGCTGCAGTACATGCATGCACATGCTTAGCACATGAAGAAAGCATATATCCAGCAAATTATGTCTCTGGCTTCCTTATGCAGAATGTGTCACTTACCACCACCATAAGCGATGACAACAAGCAACAATTGGAATAGAAATACACCAAAAAACTGCTCATTAAGACTACCTTTATTGCTGGCATTAGCTACAGCATTCACAGCAGAATCTCAAAACACTACCGAACGCTCATTGGCTGTTGGAGGATGCATGACACAGGTGTGCCGAACAACCTAAACTCAGCTGCCATCGTCTGTGAATACAGCTACAAGTGTAGAGAGGACAACAATGGGCCAAGTGATAGTCAGATAATGCATTCCTTCAGTATAGTGTCACACTCGATTTTAGCAATAGCCAGGCAACTGGGTGCCTGCATTACACAGGTGGGACATCAGCAGTCTTAATGCTGTTGTTGTTGTGGTCTTCAGTCCTGAGACTGGTTTGATGCAGCTCTCCATCCTACTCTATCCTGTGCAAGTTTCTTCATCTCCCAGTACTTACTGCAACCTACATGCTTCTGAATCTGCTTAGTGTATTCATCTCTTGGTCTCCCTCTACGATTTTTACCCTCCACGCTGCCCTCCAATACTAAATTGGTGATCCCTTGATGCCTCAGAACATGTCCTACCAACCGGTCCCTTCTTCTTGTCAAGTTGTGCCACAAACTCCTCTTCTCCCCAATTCTATTCAATACCTTCTCATTAGTTATGTGATCTACCCATCTAATCTTCAGCATTCTTCTGTACCACCACATTTCAAAAGCATCTATTCTCTTCTTGTCCAAACTGTTTATCATCCATGTTTCACTTCCATACATGGCTACACTCCATACAAATACTTTCAGAAGCGACTTCCTGACACTTAAATCTACACTCAACGTTAACAAATTTCTCTTCTTCAGAAACACTTTCCTTGTCATTGTCAGTCTACATTTTATATCCTCTCTACTTCAACCATCATCAGTTATTTTGCTCCCCAAATAGCAAAACTCCTTTACTACTTTAAGTGTCTCATTTCCTAATCTAATTCCCTCAGCATCACCCGAATTAATTCGACTGCATTCCATTATCCTTCTTTTGCCTTTGTTGATGTTCATCTTATATCCTCCTTTCAAGACACTGTCGATTCCGTTCAACTGCTCTTCCAAGTCCTTTGCTGTCTCTAACAGAATTACAATGTCATCGGCGAATCTCAAAATTTTTATTTCTTCTCCATGGATTTTAATACCTACTCCGAATTTTTCTTTTGTTTCCTTTACTACTTGCTCAATATACAGATTGAATAACATCGGGGAGAGGCTACAACCCTGTCTCACTCCCTTCCCAACCACTGCTTCCCTTTCACACCCCTCAACTCATAACTGCCATCTGGTTTCTGTACAAATTGTAAATAGCCTTTCGATCACTGTAGTTTACCCCTGCCACCTTTAGAATTTGAAAGAGGGTATTCCAGTCAACATTGTCAAAATCTTCCTCTAAGTCTACAAATGCTAGAAACATAGGTTTGCCTTTCCTTAATCTTTCTTCTAAGATAAGTCGTAGAGTCAGTATTGCCTCATGTGTTCCAATATTTCTACGGAATCCAAACTGATCTTCCCCGAGGTCATCTTCTACCAGTTTTCCCATTCGTCTGTAAGGAATTCGCGATAGTATTTTGCAGCTGTGACTTATTAAACTGATAGTTCAGTGATTTTCACAAAATCTGTCAACACCTGCTTTCTTTGGGATTGGAATTATTACATTCTTCTTGAAGTCTGAGGGTATTTTGCCTGACTCATACATCTTGCTCACCAGACGGTAGAGTTTTGTCAGGAATGGCTCTCCCAAGGCCGTCAGTAGTTCTAATGGAATGTTGTCTACTCCCGGGGCCTTGTTACGACTCAGGTCTTTCAGTGCTCTGTCAAACTCTTCTCGCAGTATCATATCTCCCATTTCATCTTCATCTACATTCTCTTCCATTTCCATAATATTGTCCTCCAGAACATCGCTCTTGTTCAGACCCTGTATATACTCCTTCCACCTTTCTACTTTCCGTTCTTTGCTTAGAACTGGGTCTTAATGCTGTGTGCTGTATTATGTAGCACTTGTTTAGGTCTAATCAAAGTTGGAAATTGTTGAAGCAGAGCAGTGTATTTACAGTTACTAATTTCAATCAGCTTGGTGCTGCGAACTGCTGTGCTGCAGCGGAATCCCAAGGTAATCAGGATGGTAATGCTGTCCGCTAGTCAAACGTTCAACACGTCTGGCAGCAGATGATGATAAAGTAAAATGTCAGCTCCTATGATTGCCTCCAAGATGTTGGCAACAGTGAAATCCCAGATTACAGAGCGATGTAGTCCCAGATCTAATCTGTTCGCTGTGTTCTAAAAGCTAATATGAGAGACGCTTCATTGCTGTCAAACAGAATGCCATCTGCAGCGATGCATCAATGTTCACAGCAATATACTTAAATTGGGGTCAGTGTCCACTAAATATTTTTGACCTTACTTTCTGTCACTGATAAACAGGCTCCAAGATGCTGACAGGCACTCGGCTGCACCCTATGATACTGGCAGCCGTTGATATTTGGGAAAGAACACAGCACTGTACACTTCCGAAGCCATTCACCGAACTTGTGGTGGTACCAGCATGTGGATTGGTTTGTACTGGAGGATGCAGCGCTGGACAGCGAATGGCTCCTGGATCTCTTATGGTATCATCCTCTATTGCTGGTGGCACAGTTTTGCGTCAAAAGCTTGATAAGTTGTGTGCAAAGTAAATCCACTTTTGCCGCAAAGAGTTGTACTAGGTGCATGCAACTGCTGTCGCCATCGTACTGCTGCACAGTTCTGTTACTGTGCTAAACTGAACAGAGGTGATGGCTTCCTTATCCAGTCTGCAAGCTGTGTAACGGTGTCTGACAGCATTTCTGTTTTTGATACTATTATCGCTTCAACCTACAGTGGTAAACGACAAATCCAAATGGTGTGTAGTAAATTATCTGCGCAGTACCGGTGTCCACCTTGCTCCTTAGTTGTCAAAGGTACTGCAATGTAGAGGTTACCACATGTCTGACACTGCTTGAATAACGGCAATCCGACGTTTGTCATTTTATACTATCAAGCTGAGCTGCAGAGTCCAAATTAGCACTCTCAGGAACCAAGAATGTAATAACTTTATTTACTTGAATAACATGGTCACTCAAATTTCAGCATAGCTGGGAAGGGAAAAACTGAGTTACTCTGTACAAGATTCACTGACAAGAGTAAGTTGTACAGAAGTCAGCATCACTGGTTGGTGCATAATTGACAGCTGTGACACCACCACCGCCCACAACACAGCAGACGACAGCAGCCTGATGCTACAATACTTCTAAGGACATACTTTACCATTTCTTTCAATGCATTACGTATGGCTGAATTCATTACAGTACTATTATCATCTGCAAAAAAAAGTAATTCAGCTCGTTGTATATTAGACAGAAGATCGTTTACATATATGAGAAACAATGGTGGACCTAAGATTGAGCCTTGGATCCCATGCATTATTCCCCCCCCCCCCCCCCCTCCAATCAGAATAACGTCCCCAGACTACATTGAATTACTAAGTACAACTTGCTGCATTCTTTTGGTTAGATATGACATGATCTACTGATTGGCAATGCCATCCGTCCCATAAAAGTTCTATTTATCGATGAGAATACTGTCATTCACATAGTTAAGTGCCTTAGATAGATCGCAGAAAATACCAACCTGCACTATTTTATTATTTACTGCTTGTACAATTTGGTGAGTGAACATGTAAATGGCATTCCAGGTGAACAACTCTTCTGAAATCCAAACTGTGATTTGCTGAGGTTATTATTGTTGCACAGGTGAGCTATTAATTCTAGAATGCATCACATTCTCCAAAATTTTGGAAAATAGTGTCAGCAGTGAAACTGGTCAGTAGTTATTGACATTTCTTCTACCACATTTTTTAAATAGGGTGTGACAATGGCGCATTTCAGTCTCTTTACAAAAATGCCTTACATAATGCATTACATATTTCACATAACACCAGGCTTATTATATGGGGAGAAATCTTTAGCACTCTTTTGGAAGCACCATCAAAACCAGAAGACCTTTTATTTGTGAGAGAACGTATAATTTCCTTAATTTCATAAGAAGTTGGTGATACATTCATATGATTGAATTTCATGAGAGTTGCTTTTCAACACACTGCTGTGATTTTTCTCTTGAACTGTTTGTTCCAATACTTTCTACTATAGTTTGTCCCTATACTTTTTACTCTATTTATGAAATGATTATTAAATATATTTGCTACCTGTGTCTCATTATTTATAGCCCTTCCATTCAGTTCAATAGTGGTGTTATGCTGTTCTGTGGCTGGTTGTCCAGTGCCTCGTTTCACTAAATTGCGTGAAGCCTTAAGTCTGTTGTTGGAATTACACATTTGTGATGTTACGTGCATGTTCCTTGATTTTTAATAACTTTTATTAGTAATTTTGAGTAGTTTTTGCAGTGTGCAACTACTACAGGGTCTCTACTCGTTCTTACCAATAGATACATTTCCCTTTTCCTTTCACAAGATACTTTAATCCCTCTAGCGATCCATTGTCTTTTTACTTGGCTATTTAATGTCCTTTCTGATTAGCTTATGCAGGAAGCTTTTTTCATATATGAATTTACCATGGAATAGACTAAATTTTATGTCAGCATTTGGTTCATCACAGATTTCTCAAAAACATTTGTCCTGGAGTCATTAATTATTCCAACTGGTTCCCACTGAGGAGTATCTGTGCTGTATAACACTATGTTATTTATCCTAACTGACTGTGCATAATGATCAGAGAGAGCATACATCACTAGGTAAACAGTTATTTTCTTGCTTTGTGCTTCACCAAAGAAAACACTATCACTTAGGGCCCTACTGTCTTAATACAGCCACGTTGGAGAGTTAATAACCGAGATCAAATTGTAGGATAAAAATAAGATTTCCAGATCATTTTTCCTATCAGAATCCTTTAGAAAATCTACATTGAAGTCACCACAGATCATTAACTGTTTGCTACTGTCTGACAGACTGTATAGAAAGGAATGCACATTCCTCATAAACAGTTCAAAATTTTCCAGTGGTGATCAGCATATACTTTCAATAAAAAGTGAACTACTTTCCCGTATTAATTCACAAGCTTCTATGTGCTTATCACTACAAAGACTACTTATCTCAATGTTTGTTAACTTGTGCTCTGTCTTAATATATGTAACGACTCCTCCTTTTCCCATATTAGTTCTGCATGAGTAAGCTGCTAGGTTATAATCTTTTACATGTAACTTATCCAACACTGTGGTTATGTGGTGCTCTGATAGCCACAGGATGTCTGTCTTTTCAGAGCACTCTAAATTTTACAAACAGACAAGAAGCTATTCTACCTTATTACTCAATCCTCTAATATTCTGATGAAATAAGCCAAACTTATTCTTCTGTGGGCTGTGCCTAGTGCACCCTCATTTCGCAACTGTAGCACCATCCACAGTTCTCATATGAGATTTCATTTCTGTCAGCAGCAGCCAGTTCAACTCAAGTGTTCACGTGTCTCCCAGCAATGTTAGCCCTGGGCAGTCATGGCAATATAAGGCCTCAACAAAATTCTCATTTGTGTGTGGTGTTGTTAATCCTATTTTTATCCAAGTTAGCCATAATGGTATAATTCCTGTCCTTAGCCAGGCTGTTTGCTCTCACTACTATAATAACCCAATCCTCCTTGCCAACATCCTTGCACGACCCCCTTGCAACACACCCCTCTCATAGCTACTACCTAGCAGCAACTCCCTTCTCTTCCTAAGCTCTTTTGCTAGGTTTTTTGCTAGAAATCTGCTGCACCCCAATATGATCTACAGTTGGATAAAGCTCTTCCCCTCCTACTTCAAACAACAAGTCACATTTATTTGATACTATAAGCCCAAATGTAGATGAAGAAGCTGATGAGCTGTTCCCCTTTTGCCCACAGGTTACCTTTACGCAGTTCCCACAATTTGTTTCCCCCTTCAACCTATCGAATTCACATTTTGCATGTTCTCATTCAGCCAGAAGGACATAAATCTTTGCCTCCCGTTCACTGATTTCTTGTCTTTCTCGCAGAGCGTACAGTTCCATAGGAGGACCACACTCAGTTCCCCATTACAGTCACCCAAGTGAAATTCCAACCCACATTCTAGACATACCACACTTTACACTAAACGAATTTTTGCTATCTACGGGCTGCAAAAACCAGGCCTACAGGTTAGCGCTTCAGGTGTATGACATAACATAAAAAGTTAATTATTTCCACTTACAACAAGAACTCCACACTCAGTTGACTGCAGTATCTGTTAGTTAACTTAATCACAATATAATGTAACATTTATTGTAACTTTAATGTATGCAAACTATATGTAAACAAATTACTACTGCAAAAGTTTCTAAAACAAACCACTTAAGTTTTACACTAGTTTCCAGAAATATGAACTTAATCATGAATGGACACACACTGCCTAAATTGCTGGATGAGAACAATTAAATGGGATTCTCTTCATTAGTTGCACCAAAATGCACAGAACAAAAATACGCAATAAAACAAAAATTATGCTTGACAATATTATGAAAAGGAAAGTTGCCACTCACCATATAGCAGAGATGCTTAGTCACAGACAGACACAACAAAAAGACTCTAACAACTAAAGCCTTCGACCACTAAGGCCTTTGTCAACAACACACACACACACACACACACACACACACACACACACACACAACTGCAGTCTCAGGCAACTGAAACCACACTGTGCATGATGGGAGTGGCAATTGGGTGGGGGTAAGGAGGAGACTGGTGTGGTGAGGGCAAGGGGTAGTATGGTGGAGGTGGCAGACAGTGAAGTGCTGGAGGTTACACAGAGGGCAGGGGAGAGGTGGGGAGGGGGTGGGGTGAAGTAATGGAAAAGGAGAGAAATAAAAAGACTGGGTGTGATGAAGGAATGATGGCTATGTAGTGCTGGAAGGGAACACGGAAGGAGCTGGATGGGTGAGGGCAGTGACTAATGAAGGTCGAGGCCAGGATTTTACGGGAAAGTAGGATGTATTGCAGGGAAAGTTCCTACCTGCACAATTCAGAAAAGCTGACATGAAGGATATCATGCTTGGCAGCATGTTAAGCAACAGGGTGGTCCACTTGTTTCTTGGCCACAGTTTGTTGGTGACCATTCATATGGACAGACAGCTCGTTGGTTGTCATGCCTACATTGAATGCAGCACTGTGGTTGCAGCTTAGCTTGTAGATCACGACTGGTTTCACAGTTAGCACTGCCTTTGATGGGATAGGTGATGTCAGTAACCAGACTGAGTAGGTGGTGGTGGTGGGAGGATATTTGGGACAAGTCTTGCATCTAGATCTATTACAGTGGTATGAGCCGTGAGGTAAGGGATTGGGAACAGGGGTTGTGTAAGGATGGATGAGTATATAGTGTAGGTTCGGTGGATGGTGGAATACCACTGTGGGAGCAGTAGAAAGGATAGTGGCCAGGACATTTCTCATTTCAGGGCACAATGAGGTAGTGGAAACCCCAGTGGCGAATGTAATTCAGTACCCCAGTCCTGGGTGTTACTGAGTTACAAAGGGAATGCTGCTTTTCCACTACTTCCCCCCCCCCCCCTCCCCACCTCACCCCTGCCTCCATCTAATCTGCAGCACTTCACTGTCCACCATAGTATCCTTCTACCTCCCCACTACGGCCTCCTCCTTACTCCCACTCAGTCACCACTCCCATCAAGTACTGGTGCTGCTTCTCGCAGCTAAGACTGCAGTCACGCGCGCGCGCGCTTGTGTGTGTGTGTGTGTGTGTGTGTGTGTGTGTGTGTGTGTGTCATCTATTATTGGCGAAAACCTTAATGGCTGAAAGCTTTAATTCTGAGAGTCCTTTTGTTGTCCCTATCTGTGAGTAGCAATGTGCTTTTTGTAATATTGTTGCATTCCATCTTAGATTTTCCATTGTTAAAAATTAAGCTTACATTTCTATCTGAAATAAAGAAAATCATCATCATCATCATCATAAAAAGTAAAAGTTCATATGGTGGTGAACATCTCCAACAGGACACTAAAAGGTTGTGTCCCTGTAACACTAAATGTTCATCACTTAAATAGTGCATAATTAATTCAGAGTATTTACCTATACAGCTTTAAAATTTGCTGTTGCTAGGCCGCTCTATGAGTAGGGTGACTACACAGATGTCAGTAACTACCCTCCACTGCCACTCCTTACATTATGTTCTAAAATTTTCGAGTATGCAATGAACTCCAGGGTAGTCAGCTACCAGTGTAGTAGTGGGACACTTAGTACCTCACAATTTGGTTTTTGAAAAGGGCTGTCCTACTGAGTCAGCTATTTGTACATTATCTGAGCACATTATTAAATATTTACATGATAAAATATCACCAGCTAGGATCTTCTGGGATCATTTCGTTAAGTCAGATTTAATATTCTATTTGAGAAATCAAGTTTTTACTGATTACATTCAACACTTGCCAGTTTTTGTTCTTGTTTAAGAAACAGAATGTCCAAAGTTATCTTAGGCTGTTTAAGTAATATAAAGGGACACTCCACACCATCTACATGGGAGGAAATTAGTTTGTGAGGCACACAGGATTCAATCACTGGCCCACTGCTTTTCTTGCTTTATTTGAAATAAGAGGCAGAAGTAGTCCTGTTTGCAGATATGCAAACACTGTTGCAAAATCGAGCAAGGAAGTAGCAACAGAGAAAATAATAAATGATGTTTTTTTTTTTAAGTTCCCAACTGGTTTTACACAACTGGCCAGCTTTAACTTGGAAAACACACAGCTCATCCAGTTTTGTATAGTTAAAAACATCCCGCCTCTTATTAAACTAGTACACCAACAAAATAATTTACAAAGGGTGGAAAATTCTAGCTCTTAGGAGCATATTTTGATGAAAACTTCAAGAGGGGAAAACAATACAATACACCCATTAAAAAGTTCACATTCTAAAAATTTTAGGTTCAGTTATGTACTGCCATCAGAATAACTGCCAACTCTGGGCCCAAAGAAGTCAGTAAGGTACCATATTTTGCTTACTTTCATTCACTGATGTCTTTGGAATAATTTTCTGAGGTAACTCCTCACTTAGGCATAAAAGTGCTCATTGCACAAGAGGAAGTAATTAATATTGTGTGTAGGGTTTCATACATACATCTTGCAGGCATATCTTTAAGCAGCTGGGAATATTATCCACAGGTTCACAGTACATTCGTTCACTATATCTACATTTATACTTTGCAAATCACTGTGAAGTGCATGGTAGAGAGTATACCCTATTACACAAATTATTAGGGCTTTTTCCAGTTCCATTCACATTTTGAGCATTGGCAGAATGATTGCTTAAGATCCTGTGTGAGCATCATAATTAGTCTAATCTTTCCTATGGGAGCAATATGGAGTGGTGTGTAATATAATCCTAAATTCCTCACTTAACACTGAGGGTCAAGAGGAATACTTGTTACGAGTCATCAGTTTGACCAGTATGTAATGCTAATAGCTGTTGTGATGTCACATTTTGGTAAGCATATTCACAGTACTGTTGTTAGTTGGCGAAGCTGACAAACATCAAAGAAAGAAAAAACCTGGCTGAGGTGACAAATTGATCTGTAGCTTAGTCCGAGGTCTAGGGTAGGTTGGAATGTGACAGTCTGGCTGTGAGTTGGCGAAACCAATGAATGGTTTTGGCGGCAGATTGATCTGTAGCTCAACCTGTTTGAAAAAATCACCACTGCTATCATATTATAGCCACCATGTTGTTTACACCATTTGTCGTATGTTTCCTACATCACTGGCTAAAGCTGACCACTCGCACTGAATATTCCTTTTTATTCAAAGCTGGTTCTAGAAACTTTTTAGTAGGCTTCCACAGGATTGATTGCATCTATCTTCAAACACCTGCCTAATTCAGTTCTTTCAGCATCTTCATGACACTCTCCAACAAGTCAAACAAACTAGAACAGAGTATAATAAAATAGACCATTTGTGCTGTGCTTCTTTATATATGCTGAATATCCCATGTTAACTCTATTTGGTACATGTTGCACACACTTGATTAGTACTCTAGGATGGGTTCCAGTGTTTTGTATGCTACCTCCTTTGGAGACTAATTGTATTTCCCTAGTATTCCACCATTGCACTGCAATCTGCCACCTGCTTTACCTATGACTGAGATTATACGACAGTTCCATTCTGTATCCCTACAAATTGGAAATTGGGTAACAACAATCCATCTGAATTCGAAAAAAGTGATCTGCATTATCTTCTAATGAATCTAACTTTTACACGAAAAGGGATGGAATATGCTACTACTATCTACTCATACACACAAAATGTCTGACAGCATATGCAGTTTCAAATGTGGATCGAGGAGGTTTTTCCGTAACAACTTCTATACCTTTCAGGAATTTTTGAATAGAAATAATTAGTGATTTAGACTGTAGGCAAAAAATGACGTATGTATATGGTCAGCCAGTATTCACATAATTATTTTCTTTTTCTTTGTGTGCGGTTTTCTACCAAATTTATTCATTAGACACATTCATCATAACGATTACTGTATGATATATACAACACATTAATAACTAACTAGCTAAAATGATTCCAAACAGGTAGATTAAAGTTGGTGAATGAAAGAGTGTTGGAAAGCACTGTTGAGTATAAGACGAAAACGGTTGCAACTTAACTGTAATTTAACTGCTTTTATAATTTATAAATACGGTAAATATATGGTAAGAAAAGATCTTAATATCATTTGCAATTAAAAAATATTAACGGGCTACATTATACTTGGTAACGGTACTAGACTTGATTCGGGAGGGCCAGGTTTCGCACAGTAGTCATGGCATTAGGCATATTCCGGATGATCAGGTTTCGGCGTGTAATTTAGCTATCGACATGCGATCACTGTATATGGCGCGTAATCGGTAAAAAGGTGTCTGGCGCTTTGTTTCAACCACTCAAATTCATTCAAAAAGTGGTATACATTTGCCATAATTTATTCCAACCTAATTCGCCTTCAGTAAAGTAAATCACACTGGTGGACTATGTAATGTCACAGGGTCATTAAATTGTAAGACTGTGTTCGGCATTAATATCGTAGATGGCATTTGAAAATTTTTTATACCTTCTCTGTCGTCATATCGAGCGCTTAGCGGTTGACAGCTAACCAGGGCCTTGAGCCAACCATTTACCTATCCATGCACAACTAATACGTAAAATATCTGTGTCCATTGTGATTTATTTCAAATTATAGTGACATGTTTTTAAATTGTTGGTCAATTACACCACCATATTGTTTACACCAAAGAATTCCACACGCGACTAATTAACCAGTAAGTTCCACACGAAATTCAAAGATATCATTATCGTGTGCTAGGAAAAATCAATTTTTGACATTCCAAGAGTTAAAAGGAAGGTGAAGATTTATCTGGATCTTGACTGTTGGTTTTGTTACATTTATTTGTCGTTTGATCAAAAATGTTTTTAAATTGTTGTCCAATTGCACCACCATATTGTTTACACCAAAGATTTCCAATCAAGACGGCACTGTTTGGCCAGTAAGTTCCACTTGAATTTCAAAGATATCGTTATAATGTTCTTGGCATGGAGGTAAAGGCTCCTTACCTCCATGGTTCTTGGGAAGCATTGACAGGAAGGTGAAGATTTATTTGGTGCCTAGACTGATGATTTTGTTACATTTGTTTGTCGTTCGATCAATACGCCTAATGGCAGGAGTCACATATAGAGATATATAGTACATAAAAAAAAATAGCCACGATCGCGAATATAATTGTTTATTAATGACCGTTTTCGACAGGTAAGATCTTTTAAAATTGTGGTTGTCTTATCATGTTTCATCGTACATTCATTACTCATGCCATGTTGACATATTTGTGGAGAGTATATTTCACATTCCACACCTTGCTAAAAATAAAAGTACAAACAGGTTTGTGACAAGTAAGAAAATACACAGCTAAAGTGCACCTTGCGGAACTTGCCATTTATACATGTGTAGCTCTCCTCTGATGCTTGTTAGTTGCTGAAATCCTCAATATATTCTAAAATTGCACGTTTATAACAATATTTTCATCTACTTGATGAGTGAAGCACATATTGACACCTAACTCGAATGTAGGTACTAATACCAACAAATTCAGACGTTCTCTTTACTGCCTTTGATACGGAACTGTTCACGTCTGGTAAATGACGCATGGATTCGCGCAAGTACAAACAATACAGCTAATTATATCAAGAAGACAGTTAGCAGGAGTACAAAACGACAGGTAGCAGAGTTGTTTCCTATGTGACGGGAAGCCATTCAATAAACACTGCAACAACTGAGCTTTAAGTTAAGAAGACCATACAACAGTTAAAAAATAAGAAGCAGCAGGCATAGATGAGGATGCTGTCTCCGTTATAGAGGCAAAAGAAAATGAATAAATCACGTCATATTCGCGTTTTATGTAGGTTAATGTGTTTACAAACATAACAGACTTTTCTCCTAATGACGGTCCGACATCTATGACTGTTCCAAATCGACACAAACAAAAAAAGTGCTCGAAAAAGTACTCTTCCTCTTAAATATAACCACTTATGTCATTCCCTTTTCACCTAAAATATAACATTCATACACCAAATAAAAGTAGACATTTCCATGGTTCCAGAAAACTATGACGCCTGATGCTCATCATGCGATGTAACCAGAAAATAAGCTCAGTGTCAAGGATCAATGAAATGAACAACAGGCATCGTCAGCACCTTGTATATATTCATACTATTAGTGCTGTTATTTCAGCTAATATATATATATATATATATATATATATATATATATATATATATATATAGTTGACATGTTCCACATGCACATCGTCAAATACCTATTGTCATGAGTTGGAGAAGGAGGGCCGTTTTTGGATAAACAATGACAAAAAGCTGCCACGCTTAAAATGAGATCAATCAACTTTGAGACTACTTCACTATGTACACAAGAAAAGGATGTCCCACACTGGAGTGCAACCCAGAAGATTGCTTATCTATCAGTTATTCATCAAAATGTACAGTGCATTAAATAAAGTACACCAACTTGAAATAAGAATTACTGTCAGCATGGTAGTATGCATTACAGAGCACTGGTGTAGGTTTCATTAACTGCAGCATACAGTATCGAGTTGCCATCACCCATCGCAAACCATGAGTTTGCTTAAAACACTTGTTCATAGAGCTCATACTGTTTCAGATCTAGATAGCTTACCTCAAGAACTCTCCTATCTAAAGACAGCATTCAGCGAAAATGGGTATTCCATCCGGCAGATTAACAGGACACTAACAGTTAAAAACTAAGAAGCAGGAAGTGAATAAAGAGGAGAACATGCCAGAACAATCTTTAGCTTTTCTTCTTTCCGTTGGCAACACTTCGTTTAAAATAGCAAGAATCCTCCTAAAATTTCAGGTAAAAGTGGTTTTCCGCCCACCATCGAAGATTGCGGACCTTGTGGGATCAGTTAACGACAGTCTGTTACTACGAAAGGCCGGAATTTACAAGATACCGTGCCAATGTGGTATGCCTTACACAGGTCAAACCACACGCACGTTACACCCGCCTTTTGCAGCCAAGCAAGTCCGCTATTGCTGAACATTGTATTTCTACTGGACATTCAATGGAGTATGAGAAAACAATGATTTTGTCCACAGCAACGTCTTTCTGGGACTCCATCATTAAAGAATCCGTAGAAATACGACTGGCGGAAAATCTGTTGAACCGTGACAGCGGCTACCAGCTGGACAGTGCATGGAATCCCATCATCTCCACGATGTGCTCAAATCGAAGACAACAGAGTGCGTCGACGGCCGTGGCAAACAGCAACGCAGAGGGCGACTGAGTTCCGCTATTCCACCAGTGAGGGCGCTGCCGGCGGGCAGTGTGGTTCAACTATCAAGTTTTCGACGAATGCGCAGAATACTTACAGTACGCTATACATTGCGGAACGGAGGACGTTTTCGCCAGTCTGCGACGGCTCACCTTAAAACGACTGGCAGGTGCCCAGTTGAAATATCGTGCGAAGTATTGAACGACGACCAGCTGCAAGCCCGAAATTTGTTTGAACAGTCAATTCGCCAGGAAAATTTTAAAATTCACATCCTGGATTGTGTGTCAGCCCCCTAAACTACCTTAATATTATACAGTGATATGAACATTAACACAGGTTTGGGGGTGAAATTATAAAGAACTTTCTAAATATTTTAAGAACTTTCCATGAGGCTCAAATTGTAAACACTGCTACAAGGGTTCCAAAAAGGTCATCTTTAATTTTAGTCCATTTACTTGTAAAAATTGACAAGGAAAAATGTAAAGAGATTTTAGCATTTTAGATCCTACTGTCAGACAAAACAGGTACAGACACGCTCAGTGAAGCCTACCAAACTGCATGCCTACAAAAATACTTTCTCAGAGCATAAGACACATTCTTTTTCTAGGCGATTGGCAAATGAAATGTAACCAAAAAAATGAGCTCAATGTCAACCTATGATAAGTCTATGTGCGAAGCAACGTAACTGTGAAGTTCTCTAAATTTTGCACATTGTTTAAATTAATTTTGGAGATGGCATTTCCAAAAGCAGCCATTTCTGTTGATGCAGGTACAGAAAATAGACAGGTACCGGTGGATATTAGAAAGTCCTCACACTCACTTAAATGTCTTGGTTCCTTGAGAAAGTGCTGCACTTATCCACTGTTCCTTGAGTGCTGTCACAGGTATAAAAAATTTACAGGAGGGTACTGCTCTTGTCAAACAATCATTAATGACAAATTAATATATGCGGAAAATAAAAGCAAATTGGTGTAGGAGGCTATAAAACAAGAAACTGGTAATGACAGATACAGACATAATAACATGCAAATAAAAGATGAGTATAGAATAACAGTAAGTTCTCAACAATTAGGAAAATTTTGTAAATGATTATTTCTCTTGTATTGCAGAGAAGCTACAAAATTATCTTCCTACAACACATGTAGCACTCACAATGACATACACATCAAGCACAATGATGTCGATTTCCACAACGAGCTTTAAAATAAAAAAACCGCACAACAATTAAAAAATAACAAGTCAACAGCCATAGATGAGGTTGCTGTCTCCGTTCTGAAGCTGTGCATAGATAGCATACAACACCCATTAACAAACACAAAAAAGGAATCTTTTAGTTCAGGTATTTTCCCAGATACATCCTGGACCTGCATAAGAAAAATAATGCAGAAAGCATTGAAAACTGCAGCCCAGTTTCACTGCTTCCTTCATTCTCAATAATAATTGAAGCAATCACGAGAGAGACTAATAACTTACATGAGTAAACACAATCTCTTCAACGAAGCACAGTTTGGTTTCGAAATGGTAGATGTATGACATCAGCCACCTCAAAGTTCACGAAAGTGATACTTGAAGCTCTTGATAGGGATGGTTGTGTTTTCTTAGACTTGTCCAAGGTTTTTAACACTGTTGACCATAGAAGACTATTGAGGAACGTAGAAGTGCTAGGTAATTAACTGTCATTAAATTTTGTGAAGACCCACTACATGCATTTCAGAACTTGTAAGAGATTTCCTTCCAGCATGTGTATAACCTATGAAGATATACAGTTCGAAGAGGTTGACAGTGTTAAATTTCTGGTATTACAACTCGATAATAAATTCAATTGAGAAGGGCATGCCACAGAATTGCTTAAACACCTAAACAAGTATGTATTTGCAGTGAGAATGATGTCAGATGTAAATATAAAAAAACTTGCATACTTTCACTCTATTATGTCATATGGGATCATATTCTGGGACAACTCATCATACTGAGCAAAAGTTTTTAGGATACAAAAGCATGTGAATAGAATCATTTGTGGTGTAAATTCAAGAACATCATGTAGAAACCTGTTCAAGGAACTTTGTATTCTAACCACTGCTTCTCGGAATATTCATTCCTTAATGGAATTTGTTGCAAGTAGTACATCTCTATTTCCAACCAATAGCTCAATGATAATGATGATGATACATCTTTACAGAGCAAAGGGGAGCGATATGGGAGACCCGCGCTGCCTTACTAGGCAAGGTCCTAGTGGAGGTGGTTTGCCATTGCCTTCCTCCGACTATAATGGGGATGAATGATGATAATGAAGACGACAGAATAACACCCAGTCATCTCGAGACAGGAAAAATCCCTGACAGGAATCGAACCTGGGACCCCATGCTCAGGAAGCGAGAACGCTACCGCGAGACCACAAGCTGTGGACTGTACGTAGTATCAATACTAGGAATAAGAACAATATACATAAAGATCTAAAATCACTTACCTTGGTCCAAAAAGGCGTCGAATATTCAGGAACACACTTTTTCAATAAATTGCCAGCAATCATTAAAATCTTGGTTTCAGATAAAGTACAGTTTAAACAGAGTTTGAAAGATGAATATCTTAACAGAGACTGTTAAGCCAGCTTAATTAAAAATTAGATTTCAGTTTTGACAGCATTTGGTCACAACAGTCAAGATTAGGAATTTTGGGTATGATAAATTTATTTATAGTGCATGACAGTGTTACATTCTGACAGTGTGTTAATTATATAAATATTAGCTGTTCTAGTTTACTGAATTGTGTTCACCTATTTCGACGATCTCCTGACAAATGATCAGGGTAGTAAGTATTAAATTCAAATGTTTTATGTTTTTATATTATACTTTCTGACATGTTCCACACCCACAAGAATCATATCATTTTTTGGGTCTAAGAAACGAAACCTGAATCTAATCTAATATAAGATGAACAGTGAATGTGTTTTTTTTTCAGCCTTCTTGGAAAACAGGATGCTAAAGCTTTACACGTCTGCTGATGATAAAGTTTTAGCAAAACAACTGCCAAACAAGAAATATATAAACATTGGTTTTCCTCAGGGTAGTATATTCAGTCCACTTCTGTTCTTAATATATTTCAGTGACTTTCCAGCCTGTGTAAGACAAAGAGAGAAAGTTCTCTTGGCTGATTTTAATAACATTATAGTCACTGATAAAACATCAGAATTCCTATTAGAGAAAGCGAATGAAATTCTCAGTGAGATCTACAATTGGACAGTATGAAATAAATTAACATTGAACATAAAGAAAACTAACATTATACATTTCAGCACAAATTGAGAAAGCAACTCTGCCACTTTAAACATAAATGATAAATCAATATACTGTACAGCAAACACAAAGTTTTTGAGAATGAACATTGATTTCAGCAAACATACGTTTAGTGTGTTAGCATCAGTTTGTAATGGCTAATGTCTTGTGGTGAATATTCTTTTCTAGGGGTTGAAGATACAAAACATGAATACTGTTCTTAAACTACAGAGGAGGGTCATAAGAATAATAATTGGGAATTGTAGAAAGGCACACAGTAAAGAGTTATTTAAAAAACCAGGCATTGTTGCCGCACCAAGTGAGTACCAATCTGTAGTGCATACCAGGGAAAAATTACTAAATACTGCACTAACGGCTCTGTTCATAATCATGGAACAAGAGCTAATTTGGAGTTGTATATACTGAGAAAAACAGACAAAAAACTCAAAACAGTATTTTATATCAGGGGATAGAATTATATAATCAATTTGCAATGAAAGTAAAAAGATTACTAAAACACGTTTGTTTAAAAAGGCAGCTGAAACTTTCTTCACAAGTAATGCATTGTTGTTGTTGTGGTCTTCAGTCCTGAGACTGGTTTGATGCAGCTCTCCGTGCTACTCTATCCTGTGCAAGCTTCTTCATCTCCCAGTACCTACTGCAACCTACATCCTTCTGAATCTGCTTAGGGTATTCATCTCTTGGTCTCCCTCTACGATTTTTACCCTCCACGCTGCCCTCCAATGCTAAATTTGTGATCCCTTGATGCCTCAAAATATGCCCTACCAACCGATCCCTTCTTCTAGTCAAGTTGTGCCACAAACTTCTCTTCTCCCCAATCCTATTCAATACCTCCTCATTAGTTATATGATCTACCCACCTTATCTTCAGCATTCTTCTGTAGCACCACATTTCGAAAGCTTCTATTCTCTTCTTGTCCAACCTAGTTATCGTCCATGTTTCACTTCCATACATGACTACACTCCATACAAATACTTTCAGAAACGACTTCCTGACACTTAAATCTATACTCGATGTTAACAAATTTCTCTTCTTCAGAAACGATTTCTTTGCCATTGCCAGTCTACATTTTATATCCTGTCTACTTCGACCATCATCAGTTATTTTACTCCCTAAATAGCAAAACTCCTTTACTACTTTAAGTCTCTCATTTCCTAATCTAATTCCCTCAGCATCACCCGATTTAATTTGACTACATTCCATTATCCTCGTTTTGCTTTTGTTGATATTCATCTTATATCCTCCTTTCAAGACACTGTCCATTCCGTTCAACTGCTCTTCCAAGTCCTTTGCTGTCTCCGACAGAATTACAATGTCATCGGCGAACCTCAAAGTTTTTACTTCTTCTCCATGAATTTTAATACCTACTCCGAATTTTTCTTTTGTATCCTTTACTGCTTGCTCAATATACAGATTGAATAACATCGGGGAGAGGCTACAACCCTGTCTCACTCCTTTCCCAACCACTGCATCCTTTTCATGCCCCTCGACTCTTATAACTGCCATCTGATTTCTGTACAAATTGTAAACAGCCTTTCGCTCCCTGTATTTTATACCTGCCACCTTCAGAATTTGAAAGAGAGTATTCCAGTTAACATTGTCAAAAGCTTTCTCTAAGTCTACAAATGCTAGAAACGTAGGTTTGGCTTTTCTTAATCTTTCTTCTAAAATAAGTCGTAAGGTTAGTATTGCCTCACGTGTTCCAACATTTCTACGGAATCCAAACTGATCTTCCCCGAGGTCCGCTTCTACCAGTTTTTCCATTCGTCTGTAAAGAATTCGTGTTAGTATTTTGCAGCTGTGACTTATTAAACTGATAGTTCGGTAATTTTCACATGTGTCAACACCTGCTTTCTTTGGGATTGGAATTATTATATTCCTCTTGAAGTCTGAGGGTATTTCGCCTGTCTCATACATCTTGCTCACGAGATGGTAGAGTTTTGTCATGACTGGCTCTCCCAAGGCCATCAGTAGTTCTAATGGAATGTTGTCTACTCCCGGGGCCTTGTTTCGACTCAGGTCTTTCAGTGCTCTGTCAAACTCTTCACGCAGTATCTTATCTCCCATTTCGTCTTCATCTACATCCTTTTCCATTTCCATAATATTGTCCTCAAGTATATCGGCCTTGTATAAACCCTCTATATACTCCTTCCACCTTTCTGCCTTCCCTTCTTTGCTTAGAACTGAGTTGCCATCTGAGCTCTTGATATTCATACAAGTGGTTCTCTTCGCTCCAAAGGTCTCTTTAATTTTCCTGTAGGCAGTATCTACCTTACCCCTAGTGAGACAAGCCTCTACATCCTTACATTTGTCCTCCAGCCATCCCTGCTTAGCCATTTTGCACTTCCTGTCGATCTCATTTTTGAGACGTTTGTATTCCTTTTTGCCTGCTTCATTTACTGCATTTTTATATTTTCTCCGTTCATCAATTAAATTCAATATTTCTTCTGTTACCCAAGGATTTCTACTAGCCCTCGTCTTTTTACCTATTTGATCCTCTGCTGCCTTTACTACTTCATCCCTCAAAGCTACCCATTTTTCTTCTACTGTATTTCTTTCCCCCATTCCTGTCAATTGTTCCCTTATGCTCTCCCTGAATCTCTGTACAACCTCTGGTTCTTTCAGTTTATCCAGGTCCCATCTCCTTAAATTCCCACCTTTTTGCAGTTTCGTCAGTTTCAATCTGCAGTTCATAACCAATAGATTGTGGTCAGAATCCACATCTGCCCCTGGAAATGTCTTACAGTTTAAAACCTGGTTCCTAAATCTCTGTCTTACCATTATATAATCTATCTGATACCTTTTAGTATCGCCAGGATTCTTCCAGGTATACAACCTTCTTTTATGATTCTTGAACCAAGTGTTAGCTATGATTAAGTTATGCTCTGTGCAAAATTCTACAAGGCGGCTTCCTCTTTCATTTCTTCCCCCCAATCCATATTCACCTACTATGTTTCCTTCTCTCCCTTTTCCTACTGACGAATTCGAGTCACCCATGACTATTAAATTTTCGTCTCCCTTCACTACCTGAATAATTTCTTTTATCTCGTCATGCATTTCATCTATTTCTTCATCATCTACAGAGCTAGTTGGCATATAAACTTGTACTACTGTAGTAGGCATGGGCTTTGTGTCTATCTTGGCCACAATAATGCGTTCACTATGCTGTTTGTAGTAGCTAACCCGCACAGCTATTTTTTTATTCATTATTAAACCTACTCCTGCATTACCCCTGTTTGATTTTGTATTTATAACCCTGTATTCACCTGACCAAAAGTCTTGTTCCTCCTGCCACCGAACTTCACTAATTCCCACTATATCTAACTTCAACCTATCCATTTCCCTTTTTACATTTTCTAACCTACCTGCCCGATTAAGGGATCTGACATTCCACGCTCCGATCCGTAGAATGCCAGTTTTCTTTCTCCTGATAATGACGTCCTCTTGAGTAGTCCCCACCCGGAGATCCGAATGGGGGACTATTTTACCTCTGGAATATTTTACCCAAGAGGACGCCATCATCATTTAATCATACAGTAAAGCTGCATGTCCTCGGGAAAAATTACGGCTGTAGTTTCCCCTTGCTTTCAGCCGTTCGCAGTACCAGCACAGCAAGGCCGTTTTGGTTAATGTTACAAGGCCAGATCAGTCAATCATCCAGACTGTTGCCCCTGCAACTACTGAAAAGGCTGCTGCCCCTCTTCAGGAACCACATGTTTGTCTGGCCTCTCAACAGATACCCCTCCGTTGTGGTTGCACCTACGGTACGGCCATCTGTATCGCTGAGGCACGCAAGCCTCCCCACCAACGGCAAGGTCCATGGTTCATGGGGGGAGGAAGTAATGTATATTACACGATTAAAAATCACTTCTAGGACTCTATAGTAGTGGATAGTAATGAAAATTGAAACTACAACACCTTGTCACATTTCAGTACATGGTTATACTGACTACTTACATTAGGATCAGTGTCAAGATGTGTGATGCATGTCAGTAGTGTCCACTGGTTTAGTTTTCAACGTGGACAGTTGATTGTTGAGTCAGGAATTGAGGCAAGGGGAGCAGCAGCATCTTCTCAATCCAGGAGACATCAGTGGGTGTCTTAGTCTGAGCAGCAGTGAAGAGTGGAAATACACAATTTGTAACACTAGCCTGCTGTGGAACAAGCTAACATTACCCTCTGAGAAGATTTGAATTTTAAAGGCGCATGTGTCTAATGGGTAAAGGTATCTCACTATAATTTTGAATATGGCGAAATTAACAGAAAACTACACAGGCTTGAACCTTGGGAGTTAATGAAAGTGGTAAAATTCATATTGAAAAAAATTGTCGCCAGCCCAATTGGGCGCATTAATTTGGAATTATATGTTTAAGAAAATTGGATAATGGTTATTAAAGTTACTTTCATCAATATTTCTCTTTGAATAGTGCACAGGATACAAACTGACATAGGGTACTTTGAGCTATGTGTAGCAGCAGTTATCAATAACGCACATTGGAAAGCAAATTTGCACTAAACTCATAGCAGCTTCACTCAAGATCTTTACTTAAACCAATACTGAAATGTTACTGTATGCGGTGCTGAAATAAATTTGGACATGAGGGACTTCTGTCTTAACTGATATGTAAAACCACAAATAAAGATAATTGATATCATCATTACACTGTTTATACGACTCTTTATATGTGTAAATCAAATTTCCTTAGCAGCAGTAATAGTTCAATTGTCTTTCTAATATTTGAACGATATGATGGGGACCCATAAACTAGTATAAAGTCATTAGTCAAGCCCTATCATTATTTCAGTAGAAAAGACTAATTCAAACAAAGCTACTCCTTAACTTCATTTGGAATAGTTTATTTTCTACTTATCAAGGCAAAAAATTCAACACTGAGCTTAGTTAACTTCAAAAGAATCATTCATGATAGTAATCAAGACCACATTAGGTTTAAAATGAGCTTAACTTATTTGCCTTTTTTATCACCTGTGAAGCAGGTAATTTGACAATAACATTTACACAATCTGGCACTGTATCCTTGCAAAACTATACTTTGCAATAAACTGAGAGTACTGTAGCAAAATCCTATCTGATCTCGCTTTTGTGGTTTTAGCTTTAACTTTTGCTACTCTTTTCACAGTTGACAAACAAAAAGAATATGTGTGATTGCAGTCTTTCTCGGCGTATTCCAATGATGAATTGTTCTCGGGTTATCAGTCGAGTGGTGGCGTAGTCTTGTCGCAACGCTTCGATGAGTTTCGTATCCATCATCTTTTGGCGAAGCGTTGGGATGCTGTGTTCTGCATATCTATAGAGCTGCTTTGCCGTCGTTTGCTTCTGTAGGCCGGCCAATCACGTTTCTCTGGAAGGGGGTATCGCGTCAGTGGTGGTGGGGGCCCGCAGCGTGGCCTGGCGTCGAGACCCAGTGGCTATCCAATCTGTCTGCGGACGCTGCTGCCTTCAGATCGGAGCGTTCTGTCAACTGCGGATTCCACGTTGCACTGAGCTGAAAACTGCTGTCCCTGTTTACTAAATTGTTGTGCAGACGTATTCCCAATGCTCTTTGAAGATAGAGTCCCAGAAACAGTTAGCGCTGCACAGCTTCTTCGTTTTTTCGAACTCGAAGGTGTGTCCCTCGATAATGCTATGTTCTGCTACCGTGGACTTGTTTGTCTGTCCTAGTCGTACGTTCCTGATGTGTTCAGTACAGCGCTGGGAGATATCTCGTTGTGTCTGCCCGATATATTCCATCCAACATTCGCACTCAATACTGTAAATGCCCGGCGTCTGCAACCCCAACTGGTCTTTGGTTGTATATCTTTAACTTTTTGCGGTGCGCGAAAGATGGTCGTTATTTCGTGCTCCTTTAATATTCTTGCGATCTTGGCTGTCGGTGGTCCAATAAACGGCAGAAACGCCACACGTTTTGCTTCGTCTTCTTCTGGTTTCTCCTCCCGTCTCTTGTCTGCACGCAAGGCGCGTCTTATTTGTGTCTCGATGTAGACGTTCTTTTGGAAGGTTTCCCGCAGATGTGCTAACTCCCGCGGCAAACTCTCGCTGTCACAGATCGACCTGGCTCTTTGCTATAAGGTGTTTAGTACCGAGTTACGTTGTGCTGGATGGTGGCAGCTCCGAGTATTCAGATATAAGTTCGTGTGCCTCTTCTTCCTGTACACCGAGTGTCCCAACGTACCGTCCGGATTTTTCTGGATCAAAATATTCAAGAATGGAAGGCAGCCATTCTCTTCTACCTCCATGGTGAATTTGATGCTGTCTTGTATGCCACTGAGATGGCGTAGGAACTCCTGTATTTTTTCCTTGCCATGGGGCTACACTACAGAAGTGTCGTCTACGTATCTGTAGAACACCTTTGATTTATGGCAGGCGATGTTCAGTGCCACATTTTCAAAGTGCTCCACACATAAGTTGGCAATACCTGGGGCCAGGGGGAAACCCATGGCAACACCGTCTGCTTGCTCATAGAATTTCCCACCATATTTGAAGTACGTTGTGCTTAACACGAGACGAAAGAGTCTGAATGTGTCCTCATCGAACTGATCTTCAAGTAAAGCTAAGGAATCATCCAGCGGCACCCAGATGAAAAGAGAAGTGACATCAAAGCTGACTAGTAGATCATTCTCGTCCAGGCGTAATCCTTGGAGTACCTTAACAAATTCGGTCGAGTTCTTCTCACAAGCGCCCATCGTTCTACAGTTGCACCAAAGTATCCATGTTAATACCTATAACCTCTTTACGAATCGAGGTACGACATTACCTCTGAATGAGGCGGTGCTTTCCAGACAAATACCATGATGGTGATCGTAGAAATGTGTGTATTAGGAGCCATCGATGCAACCTTGCGATAAACACAATGAATTTTGAAAGTCATTCGGCTAAGGAACGTCGTACGCAAGCGCTATTTGCGACTCCATCACACCGCACTCAACTACATAATTCTTTAGTTTTTGCAGCGCATTCTGCCTCGAGACCATATCAAACATTCCGTTGAGTCATAGGCGATGACAGGCAGTATTAGTAGATGATGTGCTGATTGAGGTCCTCAGAAGAAAAATATACACCAACTTCTCAGATCTCTAGCCTTACTCTATATACTAGAAATTACCTCCATTCATACACATACTTGCATAGTCTCACACCCACAAGTAAATCATATTTCACGCACTCTCATATCTCTAAACGAGTCACCTTCCTCGAATCTGTCTGCTACAGTAAAATTACAACCTCCTTTTAATCACACCCTACACATCCTCCAGTCACACCCATTTCTACAGCTTTCCACAAGTGCTAGTTCCAATTTAAGTCAGGGAAAGAGATATCCAACACCTTCTGCAACCCGTGTAGAAACAGATCGAGCTGAGTTACTGCAACAGGACCGTGTTTGATCATTCGGTGGAAATGCGCACAATGTGGTGCGCACCCAAACTAGATACAATAACTACAGATCCGCAACATGCTACCTTTGTTATTCTATACCCACACCAATATAGAAAAATTACGAACTATAAAAGCCCATCCTATTTACAAGTCATCTAGGTGTCGATGCATGCGCAATGACATATAGCTACGGTGGGCCTCCAGCACGAAGTAAGACATGTCACAATACTTTCCCAGAATAGCGTAGTGTGCATGTAACGCCGGAAATGCATATCCTCCTATTTCCATCTATTGTACTATACATTTTTTCCTTATTTTGTCACCTGAAGATATGACATTTCTGTCTATTTATATATTGTAATTGTTTTACTGTTTGTATATATATATTTATGCATTTATAGCGATGTATAATTGGTTTGTTTTGTAAATATTATTTGTATTTTTACGCTGGGTCTTGCCTAGGGAAAGCTATGCTATCGAACGATTACATCGATACGTCATGTGGAGAACCAAAGTCTTTAGGATCTTTGGTAGTGTTAACTCTGCCGCATGGAGCGCGGCCAGAGCAGAGAGAGTCTGGCTGGAGTAGTGCGGTTGAGCAGGTGTGTTGTGTGACACTCCCGCGAGTTGCCGCGCTTTCAAGGTTTGGCAGCATGTAATTGCGCTAGACTTGCTATGATAGTTTCTGACACGGTGTCGCGGACGGGAAGCATTAGCTGGCGCACATGAAGAACCCGTTTCGCCTGGTGACCGTGTCGAGAAGGAGGCGCTCCAACATCCAGCTTCTGCAACAGCGACGGCCAACAATGAGTGACTGTCGCCACCTCCTCGATCGATGGCTTCAAACCTTCAATCAACCAACAAGGAAGACTGGAAGCACGTAAAGTTTTAGAACTGTGTGGCAGACCTCAGCTTTTAAAACTGTTGCATCACAAAAATACAGCAACTTAGCATGAACCTATGTTGCTCATTGTCCCAATTGCATTACCAAGTAGGGTCCCTTCCTTTTCCGAAATGAACCCGAGTGTCGTTGAAATTCAGACGCCAGCATTAAAGTAATATCATTCCATTTACTGCTTTAATTTCAAAGTTCAGTTAAGGTATTCATAGCTGGCTACAATATTTATATTACACAAGCACAAATTAAGAGTGCGAGTTTTCTTAGCATATTTTAGCTTACCTGTGACTGCAGATCAGCTTGGTACGTACTAAATGTTACTATTGTTAATTGTCCAGAATCATTTAATTCAAGTTCAAAGTTAAGTCTCTTATTTCTAAATTGCATAGATTCAAGTAGCTTTTGAAATGATTGTTGAGGTAGCCCAAGACTAACCTTATTTTACTGAATTTCGTAGTGCTTCAGAGACAAATCTCACTATTAATTTCAGTCACTAAATTAACTTTCAATTTTCTGGTTTTATTAATTCTTTTGCTAAATTAAGTCAGAGTGTAGCGAAATTTATTACTTCTGACAAACTTTCAGTTTTCACACAACGTGTGTCAACCTTCAGTTGTCACTCTTTTAGTGCTAATATATGAGCAAT
Source organism: Schistocerca piceifrons (assembly GCF_021461385.2). Taxonomy (NCBI): domain Eukaryota; kingdom Metazoa; phylum Arthropoda; class Insecta; order Orthoptera; family Acrididae; genus Schistocerca; species Schistocerca piceifrons. Next base: position 878,996,724 of record NC_060140.1, read on the forward strand.
AACCTTTCTTTTTCAGTTATTATAGTAGTTGTCCATAGGACTGGCGACTGTAATTTTCCCCAAATCTCAAATATCTAATTAACGCCAATTAATTGTTAACGTGATGACCGCACATTTACTTTCTTTATTAATTTTACCCTTTTCTCAAAATTAATTTCCACCAATTTCATTTGCATTTTTCCTTTCATTTAGATGTAACCCTTTCCTCCCTCTTTACCGACAGATTAACTTCGGTGATGACTGCTTTTCCCAAATTTCCATTAGGTACACGCGGTTTAATTTTCCACTGTCATTAAGGTCGATAAGTGAGGAGGAGGTTATATGCAGCCATGTGGACATTCCTAATGGTTCACCAAGTCCGACACCTCAAACCACAGCTGCTTATGTGAAGACGATCATATTAAATATACAAACACCCAGAGACCACTTTAACTTTCATCACCTATTCTCTAAACGAATTATCGTATGAGACGTTCCCTCTGGTAATGATTCAAACACCGTTTTCTAACATGCTTTTGTACATTGTCAAACATTTCGTTTCCTGCCACGACTTCAAGGTCTGTGTCAGATTCTAAATTGACATTAAGGCGCTCTGATCCATGACCTCTCACAGAAAACTAGACATCACACGATGTAAATCATATCCTTATGGCGGATAGCATAACACAGAATGATTTTTAAATAAATCACACGACATAAGAAAACTAGAAGAGTTTGGCAGCGTTGAGCAGAGTTTTAAAACTACCGTCCAAAAGTGATTCATGACCTCTACATTTAAATTCATATGTCACCGTGACAGAATAGATGATGTCTCGGCGTTCCAATTAGAGATATTCGTAATTTTGCACTCACGTACGCAATCGCTGTTTAGCTGCTAGCAACCCCCAGAAGTTGTCACCCATCCATAAAACTTCTTCCCCAACTGAAACAAGTTATGTCACTCAATCACTATGTGGTAACCAATGTTCAGATGTGATATTTTATAAAGTTTCATTATTTAAACACACTGTTAAGTTTTTTCAAATATCCATCACAAACTTCCACTTCTCTCTTTCAATTCAAAGACATAAATCAGTAAAAACCAAACATTTCATAGTTACATACATAAAATTACACAGTATAAATTATTTATAATCGATCTTGCCGTTACAAGCTGTGTGTTATGTGGTTGGAACCCAATAAATAACACAGGAACGTAGAGAAAGAACAGATAACGAGTAAAGTAAAGGAAATCTAAAGTCAAATGATGGAAATTAAACCACAAAAAAGTAAAAAGCGTGACCATAGTTAATACATAAAAAAGAAAGTATTTCTAGAACTGCTCCAGTTACGAATGAAATGTGATTCCTTCAAACTTCAGACTACAATTGCTTAGATTAATACACCCATAAACGACGCAAGCTGGCATTTTTGCTAAAATAACTTCTCCACACAATCAAAGCACCCAGCACAGTAAAAATTGGGCACAAGCACCTCAGAGTGACATAATGGAGAAATATCATTGTGATAAACCATCAAGCTATAAATGTGGTGAATGTAAGGTTTTGGGGGATGTAAGATGGCGGACGTTGGCTTGTGATGCAATGACAACTCCATTCTTGTAATACCTCCATGATGCCTGCATTCCAAGCAGTAACATTTCTCCATGCAGGAAACAGAAGACGAACGTTTTCTTTGATAAAATGTAAGACGAGGTGCTAGATTTGATCAAAGAAAATTTGACCACTTTTACAAAGTTTCTTATTGCAGTACAAAATTTTATTTCACAAATAACCCTGCAAGTTACCCTTTCCAAACTATAGTATCTGTTTGGCTCGGAAGCCACTCACTGACCAACAGCATAGTAAGAGTCACTGGTGATATAGAATTTTTTTACTCGGGGTATAAGAAGTCCTCCACCGACAGGAGCAAGACAGTGCTGTAATCGCTGAATGAAGACGATCGGGACATTTGTAGCCTGCACACTGAATAGGGGCAAGGGGATGAATAATGTAATATATATTGGAAAACTGAATAAAATTTGCTGCCTAAATAATTAAAAGGAAAATTTTGAAAGAATGATTGAAAAAAATTGGAAGGTACACGTATCCTGAGTGAACTTTAACTGGCACTAATATAAACAGACCTTCAATATGCAACACATTAATTCAAGTTTAAGTTTATGTACTTCTTTTTCTTGTTACTGCCATTGTACAAAGATCTTGGTATGATAATACTGGTTCCGGATCGCCCTGCTTCTGCTTATGCAAATTTTTCTTGCATGCTTTGGTCCTCCTGATATAGGATACTTGGCGCATTGCAGAGAGATGAGCAGATGGGTATCGGCGCCGTGAATGTATGAATAAACTTTGCTATCTCGATAGCTTTCTAATGTACAATTGGAATACACACTTCTGAACAATACCAATGCAGTGGAACTCCTCACATGTCCACCCACTACCACTTATAGAGACAGACAGCCGAATCTAAAGCAATTAAAAAATTGAAGAGCATCCTTCTACCTCTTCTGTTTCTATGCCATATATATATATATATATATATATATATGAGAAAACGAGGGAGAAAAGAAAGAGAAAATAATAATAATATGTTACATTACAATTGCCCTCCATTGTGCACTGACGTCATACGGAGGTGCACAGTCTCTGAGCTTATTTCTCTTTTTTGGGTTGATAACACTGGCCAGTATAGGCATAGCCTTTATTTTTCGGCCACAGGCATGTCAGCTCCCTTAACAGATACATACGTAAGTTTTCCTTCATAACAAAGTGCTTGCTGTAAGGGCATACCCATTATTGTCAGTCAGTATCTGCCCAGTGTTTAGCTTGCGAAGCATATACGCACAGCTCGACGTCAGTTACCGTCCCTGCTCGCTTTACATGTTTAATACAAAGTCAGAGTGCCTGTGTCGTACGTCCACATAGTCTTCACTACACAAATTCGTGAAGCTCGTGTTCAGCGGCGTGATCCTTTGTGAAATCTTCGATGCGGTGACAACTGGTTTCCGTATCAGCGGCTCGAGGAATATATTTCACCCGTCGCTCGCACTTATTCAGTGGCGACACCAGCCATACGTCCGACATCCATCAACAACGTAAGTTTCTTGCTGCTTCTGTGGTGTTGTCGAGCACAGAAAATTCATGTTATTACGACGTTGTCGAGCACAGAAAATTCATGTTGCACGAAGTACTGTCATGTTTTAGTTCATCAAGCTCACGCCCACATATCTCTCTCTCACACACACACACTTAAGACGTTGCAGGCAGGTTTTGTATGATTTGCGCTTTGTTTTTTGAGCGTCTGTCATATCGTTGCATTACACAAAGTTTTTGTAGTGTCCTTTCCACATATTACACACTTAAAAACAAAATAAAAATACAACTACAAAAATAAACTTATCCTATTCATTTCCTGACATGCCATTTTTGCTACTTATATACACTGCAGTCTGATTGTCATTTTGGTTTAGTACATTCTGTTAAATTATAATTTGGTTACATTGTTCAGTTCCTATTATATGAGTACACTTTTTGCTCTCATTTGGTTTTACATTCTTTACATAACATTCACACAATAATAGATTTGTCGTTCCTTTATGGCATAAATTGACATACATTTCATCCAGTTCACAGTGACTTCTTGTCAAAGCATATTTATCAATTTCAAAGAATTAAATAAGTAAACAACAGTCGCTACAACAGATTCTATGTGCTGCTTAAACAACAACGCATTGTGTCACCACTCTAGCATTCTCCAGGAAGGCTCTACACACGAAAGGATTGAGGAAATTCCATGGAAAGGCATTTATGTGCTTAGCTACGTTTTGTTACTAGACTTAATTATCATCCCTAGGACAAAATAGTTTTGTTGTTTATAAACATAATGCAAACCTAACGATACCAATGGTATCGAATACTTATTCAGTGTTTAAAGTCCATGTCAGTATTTACTTGTTATGTCCATTGTATAAAGGATAACCATTTCATATGCTGATTTATACATAGTTGGATCATCAATACTATATGCTACGTGCAATGAGCACAAAATAGTGTTTTATAAGTCGCAAAAGCGTATAAAAATTTCAATGTAAAGTTACGTTGTGCAAGACGCGACAGTTGGCTGCGACTGCGACGCTGCCCCCTCCTCTTTTCCCACCCTGGCAGACTGCGACACGGCCGCAATACGACAGGAGTCGTTGCTGTTTCCCAAGCTCCGGTCGGCGGCGGCGGACTCAAACACATAAGAAAAATAAGAATTCCGATTTTCTTGCTGTAAAAAATATTGTATGTTAATGCAACAAAGTTACATCGGCTCCCAGAGTTAGTTTTTCGATACAGATTCTCCTTTTACTTTAAAAAATTGAAAAGTATCTCTTTCGGTTTTGCGTGTTTTTTTCGCTGTATATTACTTCTCTATCAATTGTGAGGAAAGTAAAAGGCACAAAAAATTGATGTTTGCGTATCTTACAGTTTCACATCACAGCTTGATAATGAGGTGTCTATTTTTCCGATATTCGTCACAGTTATTCTGATACTTAAGTTACAAGTAACCTACTGCATAAAATTTGAATTGTGTACAGTGAAAAATGTGGTCGCCGGCTACTTTACGTACGGTTCACGTTAGGTCATACATCGTTGCCGATGAAAAGAAGCTAACATATCGAAATTATTTTTAAAGTTGAGATCAGAGTGATATCGATCTCCGTTTCCGAGATTTGGGTTCATATATCTCCGGGAGCGTCGCGACTAGCCGCCAGTTCTGTCGACGCGCAACGAGAATCGTGTGGTCATCACACGATAGAGAATGCATTTGTTTTGTTTCGCTGACACATTTGGACCTAATGAAACCATTTTATGTCATATATTTCTCCGTATGAGTTACTAATATTTCTCCATATGCTCTTGACAATTTCATTTAAAATGCCACGAAATGTAGGTTTCTTAAAGCCAAGTGATCAAGCAGAACCCATTTTTCTTGGTTTTGCTGAGGCATCTGAACCTGTTCCAAGCTTTCTTTCTCGTTTATTTCTCTGATACGAGTCCCGAATATCCCTCCATCTGTTTTTGCACATTTCACCTAAAATTCCAATGAAAGATAAGTTTATTAACAATAAGCGCACACTAGCGTCATTACATTGTTTCAAGTTCTTGACAACAAGATAGGGTTACACCTTAAACATCTCTAGAATTTTCATTCTGAACGTCTACAGTATACACTGGCAGAAATGTGGAAGAAATAATGTCCGTGCTTGTTCAAAAAATTTCCCCAAATTATACTTGTCAGTTTCTCCCATGCAGAAACTTTTGGAACAAGCTAAGGCAACTTTCATAGCCGACTGACTCTTTATTCCCATCCAAATGAACTTACATATTCTTATATTCTGACAGCATACATCATTATGGATGACATGAACATTTAATCTTGCCAATCTGCACTCAAAAGATGACTCCAGGATTTACAAAAGACGAATTTCAATTGTGAACTGTGTCAGAAGGGCCTTGTAAAATAGTAGTGCACTTTTGGCACAAGTTTTTTGAGCACCATCTTCTACCAATGAATTGAAGTGAATGTGACAAATTACTTATTGCAGCATACTGTTTGCGCAATCTGTTGAGAAACGCCTTCCTCAAAAACGAACATCTATTGATTACAGAAAGCTGTACAACAAGCTGGTGGTGGTTTTTCACAACTAGAAGGTATCATCAAGACACCAATCTACCGTTTACTTTAAAAGTGAAGGTATTGTAAAATGTGGCTTTCTCGTTGTACTTTAGATCGTTCATTTTATAATGTACTTGCCGTTTTCAATTTTTATCGTCACAGAAAAGAGTAATGCGAAAATTGACCTTCAAGTTCATTTTCATCATTCTAATTCTACATCTGCATGGATTATACTGATTTTCATAACAGGCCTGAAAAATTTGCATTAATGGGAAAATATTATATATTTCATTCACCTGCCAGTTTCAAGTGTGCACCAATTTCTTCCCAAATTCTGTCTCTGAACATAGTGTCTCTATATTTAGGGTTCTTCAAATCGTAAAGGCAAGGATGTTGCGAGACCAGCTCACAGAGCATCACATCTTGTGAGTGGCTTATTTCAGTTTTCCTTGACTGGCTCGACATCTTTCTGGCAGCCGTACGTCTTCGTGTCGTCCGACTTCCGTCGCAACACTGCTCACTGGTGCAGTGCTGCGGCAGCTGCCGCAACAGTCGCGCGTCGCATCCCAAACTCGAACTGCGCATGCGCCAGCAGGCAACTTCTGACGTCACGTAGCGACCCGTCGCAGTCGCTAGTATGCGTCGCGTCTTGGGCAACGTACCTTAAATCAGGTGTTTGACACTTTCATGAGTAGTCGATGCTCACAGTAGCTAGGTTTCGACCCCTTGATTATTTTGTAGTGCTTTCACTTACTCCAGCATCGTGATATGCGATGTACTGCAACTGTATTCGTCTACACATATTTTCACACTATCACATTCATACATATCATAAACTTACAACTATATTTACTTGTGGTGCGGCCCTTTCTTATGTTTATATGGTAACTAACACTCGACAAGCATTTATCTTTCTTCACTTTAGGATGTATCGATGCATCATTCGCTGGAAGAAAAAACTTACAACTAACTTAAAACTAAATCTTCATAGATAAGTGTACAGTGGTTCGATGGTCACTAATACCTCTTTCATATATTCAACCATATACTCATTTACTTTAGTGTGCAGTCATGCTATCAGAAACTCATTTAATGTCATGTGTGCATCTCTACTTACCTTATAAACCTGAAAGATAAAAGTGTATTACAGGCAAGATGCGACCTGTTATTCAACTTGTCACTTATATTGTACTCGCCTGTTTACCTGCAGTAAGTGTTTTCTGGTCCCCATTCTTGGAATCGGAGCAAAGTTCAGGCCTTTCGACAGCACGGAGGTTGTTGGGTCATCCAGTGCTCTCTCTGTCAGGTTGATGACGGTCTTAATATTGCTGGCTTTCTCCTCCTGTTGACATCCGCCTGGAAGTCTGAGGAACTTGTCGCACTGTTTGTTACTCCGATTCCAAGAATGTTACCAATACGTGACATCATCAGCAACGTCGAGCAAGCCATACGTGGACTCCCGCCGAGAGCAGTCGAGTAAGTGAGGAGGGAGACCAGCAGGGTACTCGAGAAAGCAAGAATGCCAAAGAACAACATTACTGCATAAGAGCGCAAGGCACCTTCGCGATGACAAGGATATAGTGGTCTTAGCAGCAGACAAAGGGAATGCGACAGTCCTACTGAAGTCAGAAGATTACTGTCGGAAGATCGACACCTTACTACAAGATCCAGCATACAAAGAAGTGGAGAAAGACGCGACTGCTTCTGTTACGCGCAAGACCACGATCTTCTCAACAGCTCAGGACTTGACAGGAACACCATCAGGAAGCTTTACCCTTGGGCACCAGCTCCACAGCGACTGTATGGCCTCCCGAAAATCCAGGAGGAGAATGTCCCACTACGTCCTATATTGAACACTATAAATTCTCCGACGTATGGCGTAGCCAAGCACCTAGCACAGTTGTTAAAACCACTCGTGGGTCACGGCCCTCACCGCTCATTGCCGAATACTATTCAGTTGAGACCTAGAACGTAAGAATTAACTGTAAGTACAATAATAGAAGAAATATGTAAGGGGTTTTCTAGAATGTGTTCGTGTATGCAAAGTATGTGGTGGTATTGATTCGCGTTCCCATGTTAATGATAGCAGTCTTCCGAATGCAGAGGCCTGTTGGAGTGTAGGAATGTATCATTGTTAACTTTTCCATCGTCTAGACGACCTAATTGCGAACTAAGTATGTGATGGGCGGCTATCGTCATCAAGTGTAACTTTGAGAAGATGGTGCGTTTTCGGTAGAGTGTTATTCCCTCCCATGTAAATGGTTCGGACGACTGCTTCTGTACATTTGGTGCCTTTATTTAGTGGAGGGAATATCGATTGTGGTGTGTTGGACACACGTTTGCCTGTTCTCTGGACGTGGGAAAGACCTTAGTTGGTTTGTAAACAATATTGATCATCTGGAATCTGTTACATCACCGACTTCGGTATTCGAGAGTGCAAATATAAGTTTACTCTATTTGTTTCTAGTTAGTCAATGGTTTACAGCACGCTGCACCTTGCAAAAGTTTGGTGTTTGTGAAGAAATAATTTACGGTCTATATCTAGTGCATTATGTCGTGTTAGCGATCGGGAGGCTACTGCTGTGTGCTTGATATCGAGAAGTACAGCGAAAATTGTGTAATATTATGGCGAAAATATGGTTGTTCTTTTAATCGAGGAATATGGAGATGTCTGGAGAAATGCGAGCAGGAAAGCGGAAACAGTAACGCGTTTGTGTCGGGGTGAAACGAGCCTGTCTTTGCACGCCAGTTCTGAGAGAGTGACTTCGATTCACTGACGTAAAGGGGATGATTTGGTATGGTGGGGGATAGGAATTGTATGTTGTCTAGATCGAGACAGTACTCAGTGATACATTCCCTGGTTGGAGATTGGTTTGACGCTCCAATATTCTTCCAAGTGTCATATGTATTTGGTGACCTGTAGACAACTTTGCGATGTTTAGTTTTGGGTGCGAAATGGTGATCAGTGTAAAATAGTTTATTACTACCGAGTGTAGCGTCTGTACAAAGAAAGAACAGGTTGGGGGTGTATAGATTGAGGGAACTGTCAGTACAATTTAGCAATGTTTGCAAAATAACGACAGAAAGCCCCAGAAAGAAAATGCTTGATTGATTGTGGTGGGATATAGGAGCGGTGAGAACATTTGCGTATGTTGACAGCAGGAAGGCTATCACGTTATGTCCAGAAGGAAGACTGGATTCGGCGATATTTTGGTTACTCTGTTATGGGAGGAATTTTGGCGCATACAAGCTGAGGCAAAAAGAAAGCGAGCATTAACTATTTCTGGGGGCACTATAAAATTACAGAGAGCTGGACTTGGCTGATATTTTTTTTCACAAAGCCATGTGACTTAAGAATAACATTGAGAATGTTTTATACGGTGATGTGTCAGTGAAGTTGCGGCGGGGACGTGCGGATGAATGCACGTGTCAACATGCTCTGTGCTATTCTGCCTTCAGTGGTAAAGACAAGTGGCGTGTGGAGATGCCTCGTATGTGTGACTGGCGTGAACGCGCTTTGGAATGCTATGACAGTATAAAGGTGACTGTATAGAGGAATGCAACATTCATCAGTGTTTGACAACGCTCGCTCGGGGACTGTGACAGACCACGCGGAACCCGAACTGCGGCTGCCTCACTTCGCAGGTGTTGTGGTTCAAAAATGGCTCCAAGCACTATGGGACTTAACTTCTGAGGTCATCAGTCCCCTAGAACTTAGAACTACTTAAACCTAACTAACCTAAGGACATCACACACATCCATGCCCGAGGCAGGATTCGAACCTGCGACTGTAGCGGTCACGCGGTTCCAGACTGAAGCGCCTAGAACCGCACGGCCACACCGGCCGGTTGGGGACAGCATCACTGATGACGACGACGTAACAGTGACCGAACACCCAATCGGTCGAACCGAATGCCGACGCCCACCTCTGATGCCCTTAAATAGTGCAGACCGCTGCTGAATCTGCCGGTTACGCGGCGGCGTGTTTATTAGAAGGTTATCGATGAGTTGGCTAATGCAACCGCGCCACACGCTGCCCGCGCCTGCGTAATTCTGCTAATGCTGCGTTCTGATGGCTGCCGCACACGTACACACATACCGATGCTCGTTGCAAAACTGTGTCACCTGCATAACGCGCTGGCCGGTCTTCGTCCGCCGTTTGTCGTGAGGCTGGCGCAGCAAGCACCGAAACACACTAAAGCACAATTTCGCACTGTATTTCCTAAAAATAACCCCTTGTCCTCTACAGTTCCTCCCTCGTACGAAAAGAATTCGTCCCCGAATTCAACCAAAAAGTCAAAACAACTACAATTCACTTCACAAACACCACAAAATGCGATTGATTCACTATTTACACTGTGTTCATTCACTTCTAACCTCAGTCTAATCTTTGTTCATAAACATTACTCAGTGTTCTACTGCAGTGCCTCACAACTGTTCAGTGATTTTGTCTGGACCATTAGGTTAAAGATTGGATGGGGCGGGATTTGGGCTACCTTCCTCTTGAGCCGATAGTACACTAATCCTACGACAAAGATAAAAATACAGGTGGCGCTGGTTGATGATCCAATAACTAGTAAGCGTTGCTTATGCTCATTACGGTACTCATGCACTCATTGAAAAAGATATTCCATAGTTATACGTCCATCCTGAGCTGCTAGCATCCGGTCCAAGGAGGCAAGCAAAGTCGGGTCTAATGTGCTATTCAAAAGAGTGAGATTTTCTTTCATGACGAATTGCACTGGTTGGTCGGGTACATAGATCAATGTGCGTGTTATGTTCATGATTGTAGCTTCCGTAATCACGGCTGGTAAACGGAAAGTTGGCCCTGAAATGTCACACTGTGTGCTGTTAATTAACAGTCCCTGCCCCTGCAATTCTATTCTTTGCGTACTCCCTTGCTTACCCTGCTCGTAACAAACGCAAATAACGACTGTGTTTTCCATTACTGAAAATACCCAATGTGGACCCACTTGCTGAAAGAACTGTACCGTCCCTGCTATAATTTCCTTAGGGCACTCCGCGACTAGTTCTTGAGAGCGGAATAGAGAATACTCACAAGATTTGTGAACAGTGTGTAACAATTTCGCGGGGCAGATGGTAACAGGACCTGTTCGAAACGCAGCAAGTCTTGTGCAGTGAGGAAAGCATGAGCTTGTCTGTTACATGCCACTAACAGTATTTCCTGTACTGTTAATTGTATGTATTTCTGCAAAAGTTCCCACTTCACTGGATATGTAAGCAAGGCGTAACATTCAAATTTACAATCCTTACATGTTAATGGTAATATGATATGAATTTTCAGCAGGGTACCCGTCCGCGTACTGATAACAGTGGTCATTTTGTAGTACAGAGATATGTGTTCATCTGTTAATGTCGTCAGTAGCTCCAGGGATGCGGGCAATTCCGATTGAACTTTCCATAATCCTTCCCGAAGTTGTTCTGAAGGTAACAGTACTGGGGTTAGGTGCCCACGCATTGCGTGCAAAAGCTGATCGTAGTAGCTGATATTTCCCCTGTGTGTCATTACACCTTGACTGATTAGCCACCATGGAATGAAGTTCATTAAATGTATCCTCTAATTTACAAAAGATTTCGTCTCCAAACGCCCAAATATTACAGTCCACCCTTAAGGTCCATTGATGTCCAGACTTAATTACGTCCGCTTGTCGTGAGAACAACACACCACTTGATATAGGACGTACCTTCAAGGCTTGAGCTAAGTTGCAACAGCAAAACAGAATAACTATGCTGAGAGATAGTGCACACCCTCCATCTTCCGTCTTCAGCGCAACCCATGACACTGGAACTGCTGGTCTTACCAGAACGTCACGCCTTCTCGTCTTCAGCGCAACCCATGACACTGGAACTGCTGGTCTTGCCAGAACGTCACGCCTTCTCAGAAACAAAAGAAAAACAACTCATACTAGCTCTTCCTTTTTACACGTGGCCTAAGAGCATAGTAGCATGTCTGATCGCTTCCACAATTAACTTGGTTCTCTTGTTTATCTACTCCGTTCTTATTCTTTTTCTTAGATTCATCTTTCTCTCCACTAGAAGTTACTGCAGACAATAAAGGAAGTTCCTCAAAATTCCCCTTGAAAGGCCAAATTCGGCTCACATGCACAATAGTAGGGCGAGTTGGAAGCTGTAATTTGACATTCACCAGCGATGTCATCTCGATCACCTGGAAAGGACCTTTATAACGGGATACAATTTTTTTCGTTTTGGCTTTTGGCACATACGGATTAGTCATCAGCACCGATTGTCCTACATGATATTTGGGTAAAGCTGCCTTTCTATTGTGAACTTTGTCCTGTCACTCTAATTCTTTAGTCTTCATTTTTTTCACCTGCCGCCAGATTGTTTTCAACTTTGTGGATAAATCCTTAACAGCCGAAATATCGGTTCCTGGTGGGGTCTTGAGCAATTCAAACGGAGATGGCATCTTCCGACAGAACAGTACTTCATACGGCGACAATCCTGTACTTTCATGCACTTTTGAGTTATACGCCGCGGTTACAAACGCCAACAAGGTTTCCCAATTGTGTTGCGAATTTACATATTAACTTAACATCTTAGCTATTGTACGATGGACTCTCTCGGTCAGACCATTAGCCTGCGGGTGTAACGCGCTCGTTCTCAATTTCTTTACATGCAACAACTTGAATAACTGTTTCATCAAATCGGACATAAAGTTTGACCCTTGATCTGTAATTATAGTTTCAGGTGTTCCGAATTTCAGTATCCATTGATGTACCATGGCGTGAGCCACTGTTTCGGCTCGCTGGTGCGGAATAGCTGTCATAGACACAGCACGAAAAATGGTCTATTATTGTTAAAACATAGCGATCAGCCGCTGGTGTTTGCACAAGCAGTCCTAGGACGTCTACTCCAAGTAATTGGAGAGGTCTGTCCGCTTCTGGTAGTCGTTGCAACACAATTTTCTGATGACTCAATTCCGCCCATTGAGCACACGGAATGCAATTCTTTACATACTGATCGACATCTTGCCTACGCGTTGACCACCAACAACTCTGTGCTACCCTCCTTTCCGTTACTCTTCGGCCCGAATGATCAGAAAACATTGAATCATGTGCTTACCTTAACATTTCGTTTCGCAATTTTTCTGGTACGATTATACGTGGATCGTTCCTAGTTTTACGGTACAATATCTCGTCTTCCACGACGAACTGTCGCTGCGAGGTAAATCGTTGACAATCTGTGTTGGCGGTTTGTGCCTCCACCCGTTCGTTCTCAATTATTTCTGTGCATTCCATCGCGCATACTTTATAACTCAGACCATCCGCGTTTCCGTGCGATTTACCCGGTCGATGGATCACTTCAAAATCGTACTCACTAAGACGCAAAGCCCACTTAGTTAATCTACTCGTTGGGTCTTTAAGCGTTAACAACCACTTTAAGTGCTGCATGGTCAGTAATTACCTTGAAACGTCGTCCATACAAATAACACCGGAAATAGGTTAGTCCGAAAATTAATGCCAATAACTCCTTCTCAGTTGTTGAGTAATTTTTTTCTGCATATGCTATCGGGTGTTCCTGCCCATCTATTTCCTGAGGTAATACATTACCCAAAGGAAAATTGCTAGAATCACAAGAAAATATAAACTGTTTACTAAAATCTGGAAAAGCCAAAACCGGACTAGATGTTAACAAATTTTTTAACTTTTGAAAAGCCTCTTCGCATTCTGCTGACCAGTGAAATTTTGCTCCCTTCTTCAACAACTGCGTGAGGGGCCTTGCAATTTCCGCAAATTTTGGAATATACTTCCTGTAAAATTTGGCAAGACCCAAATTATCCAGAGTTTCAGTGATATTAGGCATTGAGTATGCATCCCATACAGTTTTTTGATTCATGAAACGATAATCACAACAAAAGCGATATGCCTTGCCCCCATCAGGTGATTTTTTACCCACTATTACTACAGGAGCGGACCATGGACTACTACTGGTTTCTATTATCCCATTCTTCCATGACAGGCTGTAAACTTTTTGGAACACGATATGGACGTTGATACACCGGTGCTTCATTCCCAGTGGGGTGTAATGCTGAACTAACGGTGTCGCGGGCAGTGGACCATGAGAATTAAAAAACTCTTTATATTCCGTCAAAAGGTTCTCCATGACTTCTCTGTCTTGCCCTTCTAAATATGCTACTTTACCCCTCAGTGCTGACCAGCTGACAGACTCTCCCGGCATTGTGTAATCTACTGCAAAATCCTTATCCAGTTCATCTTCCCCTATTATCTCCAGATTCGCTATTACGGTACCCCGTGCTAACTGCACCTCTTCAAGGCCAAAATTATCAATACTGACAGGCACAGCCTTTTTTCCTTCTATCTCCCGCACGTAGGACACGCTATGGCGCGTAAAACATTTCATTTTATCCAGCGGCCCATTCTCAGGCAAAGGTACAACGAATTTACCGGCACGCTAGCTCCAACATCTGCCCAGATTATTTTCCCTGTACCCTTCAGTATAGTATCCCGCGAGTGAATCCTAAGGGACCTTGTACGCAGTTTAGGTGGCCCATCCGACGTCTGGGCGGTTCTTTGCGACAGTAAAAGTTTTTCGGCCGCAGAACCTAGGCGAAATTGTATTCCGTCCAGTTCTACTGTACGGCATTTCAGGTTAACTTTTGCGTGATCTGCAACCAGGAAATCCAAACTGAGTATGACATCATAGCTGCTGCCAACAACTGGAAGAACTTCTACATTCACCTGGAAGTTCCTCATTTCCATCCGGAAATTTAACACCGCTGATCCGAGTGATTTCACCTGTCCCCCACCCACGCCACTTAACGACCAGCTTGGTGGTTTTAATTCTACGTTACTGAGTACACTTCTACTCGCCACGGATACCTGAGACCCGGTATCCAATAAAAATTTGCACGGTCTGCCCCTCACCAAGCCATCAGAAAAAGGTTTGCCACTGATTCTGCACTAGCATTAATCCTTACTGGGGGTGTTGCACAGTGGACACACCACCCCCTGCCCCGTTTAACTGAGGGGGTTGAGGCCCACGTTGTGGTTTCCTATCATGTTTCTGCCAGGACCCATTACAATTACGCTCCATGTGACCCCAGCGTCTGTATTTCCTGCACTGCACTTCCATGCAATCGCGTCTAATGTGTCCCATTCGACTACTTCTAAATCATTTTATTTCTGCATTAAACACTGCTTTCCTGTCCTGCGTCTTTGTTACTGCTTCAACTTCCTCTAATGCCACAGCGATTCCGACTGCCTCATTGAGAGTCTTAGGGAATTCCATCCTAATCTTGCGGGAGGTTTCGGGTTGTATTCCCTGCAAAAATGCGTCTAGTGCCCTCTGCTCATTTTCCTGCAGAATCCATTAGCTCATAGGTATTAGCTTTAATTCTTCGAATTCGATCTACAAAAGCTTCTATTGATTCCCCATTCCTTTGATACGTTCTATTCAATTGATCCTGATAGTATCTAGACGTTTTTTTCCTCTTATATCTTTCCAGCAACCCCTTTTTGAATCTTTCAAATGTCCGAGCATCCCTCAATTCTTCATGGCTTATAACGTACGCTCTGGCATCCCCAGTTACTTTCCTCTTAGCCACATGCAAATGTGTTTCTGCACCCCAATTTCCCAATTTAGCAGCCGTGCTTATGTACTCAAAAAAGATCATAACATCCTCGCCAGCTTTTCCCGAGAATGGGGTGACCAAAGACGCAGCGTTAGCGTCAAGAATTACTGCATTAACAGGAAACCGTTCTTTGCTCGCTTCTTTAAACCGAGCAAGCTCTATCTCTAATTCCGACACTCGCTCAATTAGCTGCTGAATAGCCACCTCGGCTGACACAGACTGCTCCGTCACTACCAGCTATCGAATCACAACTACAGTAAGCTCAGAAACAAGAACAGGAAGGGAAAACGGACTATGCTACAGGTTCAGACAAACCACCAAACGAAAAATTGGCACTTACTCGTCATGTTGCGGGAGTTGCTGATCCATTGTTGCCCTTCTCAGGTGCCACATATCCTCGTCGATTACCAGCCACAATTTCCTCCAAATCCAGGGAGAAGACCAGTACTGTCACCAATTGTAACAGGAGTGTGTGATGTGCAGGTTGCCCGACTGACACTACTTGTAATAAGATGACAAGAGCAGGTGACGTTGTCGGGGTTGTAGGCGTGGCTGGGTAGAAGAGGGTGGCTGTTTTTAGAAATCTTCCTCTTTATTGTTGTTCTTCCAATACATTTTCCGGTAGCTCAGCCCCACCACTCGTGTCATGGTGGAGACGTGCTGCTGCACACAGTCCAGGGAACGTGACACCGGGCATGGTCAGCAACTGCGCAGGCGGTAGGAGGTTAGCGGCACGAGGCCCGGTCCAGTTCGCAGATGCAGCGGCTAGTGACGACGCCGGGGGTCACCGGTGCAGCAGCGGCAACGCCCTCTGCCGGCCAGTCCTCGGGGACAGCGTCACTGATGACGACGACATAACAGTGACCGAACGCCCAATCGGTCGAACCGAATGCCGACGCCCACCTCTGATGCCCTTAAATAGTCCAGGCCGCTGCTGAATCCGCCGGTTACGTGGCGCCGTGTTAGAATGTTCTTAATGAGTTGGCTAACGCAACCGCGCCACACGCAACCCGCGCCTACATAATTATGCTAATACTACGTTCTGATGGCTGCCACGCTCGTACACACATACCGATGCTCGTTGCAAAACTATGTCACCTGCATAACGCGCTGGCCGGCCTTCGTCCGCCGTTTGCCGTGAGGCTGGCACATAGCACACTGAAACACACTAAATCACAATTTCGCACTGTATTTCCTAAAAATAACACCTTGTTCTCGACAATTCCTCCCTTATACGAAAAGAATTCGTCCCCGAATTCAACCAAAAAGTCAAAACAACTACAGTTCACTTTACAAACTCTACGAAACGCGATTGATTCATTATTTACATTGTCTTCATTTACTTCTGTCCTCAGTCTAATCTTTGTTCATAAACATTACTCAGTGTTCTCCTGCAGTGCCTCACAATTGAACAGTGATTTTGTCTGGACCCTTAGGTTAAAGGTTGGAAGGGGTGGGATTTGGGATACCTTCCTCTTGAGCTGATAGTACACTAATCCTACGACAAAGATAAAAATACAGATGGCGCTGGTTGATGATCCAATAGCTAGTAAACATTGCTTATGCTCATTACGGTACTCATGCACTCATTGAAAAAGATGTTCCATAGTTATACGTCCATTCTGAGCTGCTAGCATCCAGTCCAAAGAGGCGAGCAAAGTAGGGTCTAGTATGCTATTCAAAACAGTGAGATTTTCTTTCGTGATGAATTGCACCGGTTGGTCGGGTACATAGATCTGGGATGCTGTGAGGGAAGGACGTGCGCTCCAATGCGACGGGTGTGATGGATCGCTGTCCAGCGGATCCAGCCCCCCACTTACAACGACCACTGACATGATTTCCACTACGAAATGGAAGAAGCCTGCCGCAACGGGCGACGTACTTGCGCTGCCGGTTTCCACCACTTGCACCTCCACCATCACCACCACAATCATCACAACCGCCACCACCTGTCCCACCATTGCTACTCCCAGTTGCATCTTCATTGATGCAGCCATCAATGAAGCTGCACCTAGGGCTAGGGAATTTTGCGCACCAGGGCCCCCTTCATGTGGGACAAGCCCGCGTGCGCCACGACCAAGGTCACACTCCTGCCTCCCTCCCCCACCTGACCCACCCTCGACATGCCTGACATCCAGGACACCGTATGCATCCCACAACCGACGTCTTCCTCACCAGAGGAAGACACTGATGTGGTGCTGATGACAGACGCCGACATCCAACAGGGGCTCGCTGAGCAACTCATCGCTCTCCATGACGCCGCAGAGGAGGGGGGCCAGTAGGTCGACAGTGTTCAGCTGCACGCCCTTCTTTACCCGAATATGGTTGCCACGGCCAACGACAGCGACAACGGGAGTTTGATGGATTACGATGATGACCATCGGCGCCCGGTCGCTGACCGTCGGAAGTGGCAGCTAGCCTCCTCCTCTGACTCGGAGACCACCCAGCCTGCAGAACGCAGGTAATGAAAGAATAAGAAAGCGATAGTTGACGCGGAGGTCTTCAAGTGCCGCACGAAACGGCACCCCGCCGCCGACTCGCTGCGACTGCTGTGGACGTGCCCATCCACAACGCATTTGCGGCCGTTGATGGCGCTGCAGACACCCCACCACCACCCCTCCTCCCCCTACCCTCAGCCACCACCCCCTGCCCCCCCCACCTGTAATCATTGAGTACAAGGAGCCCTTTAAAGGCCTCCTTGACATCCTAAATTCCGACACTACCTCCCCCTTCCACATAAAAACACCTGTCTGTCCAGTCCCCAGAGGAACTTACTAAAGTCCTCCCCACCCTCTGCACTCTCAACATAGGTTTCTCCACCCCCCTCACCAAGTCTCGCCACTTCCGTGTCGTCATCAGGGGACTTCCTATGAAGTACACTGATGGCGACCTGAGGGCAGCCCTAACTGCATTGAATATCACGCCCAAAGTCATCTCTAGAATCATCTCCCCCGCACCCATCGCCCCACCCCACTCTTCTTCGTCTCCTCTCTGGACACGCCGGAGAACCGCCTCCTCCCCACCCTCACCTCCATCGATCGCGTTAGCGTAACGATGGAGAAACCCTGCTCCAGGAGGCTAACCCTGGTGTGCAATCGCTGTCAGGGCCTGGCGCACTTCGTGGGTGACTGCTCCCGTGAGGTGCACTGTGTGAAGTGGGCCGGTGGTCACGCCTCCTCGGAGTGTTCCAAACCCTGAGACGCCCCTCCCACTTGCGCCCACTGTGGCGGCGACCATACGGGCAGATACACTGGCTCAAGTCGTTCAGAGCAAATCAACGACGATCTTCGGGGCACTCGGCAATGACCCGTGAGGGCGTCAGTTACTCTGGCGCCCTGGGGGGTTCGGCGCCGCAGACTTACCTACCCACCCCCCTCCTCTCCATCCCTATCCCACACCCCTCAACGGCATTCCCTCTCCTCCCTTCCCACCAGGTGTCAAGCACTGTTTACCCCTCCTCACAGCAGGCGTCATGCTCTGCTGCCTATTCCTCACCCCAGCAGCAGGCATCAAGCTCTGCTGCCCCCCCTCCCACCACAGTACAATCGCAGCAACACCCTCTTCCCACCCCGTCCTCTATTCCCACCCCCTTTGGTGACCTCATCCCCAATGTTGTCAAGGCTCTGACCTTGGCAATCACCACTGCCTTCAACTCTTTCCTCCAAACCATCCCCCTCCAACTTGCCTCCGTCCTCTCCCTATCCATTTCCACCACCACCACCACCCCCACTCCTACCAGTCATCGCTACTAGAAACCATGGGTTGACAGCCATGATCTGGAACGCCAATGGTCTCCACAAACAACAGGGCGAATTCCGACAGTTCCTCTTTGATGAGGGGTCGACATTTGCCTTGTCACTGAGATGCACGTCAAACCTGGTGTTTTTGTCCGTGTAGAGAACTACTCTTGCTACAGGACTGACAGGCCCACCGCCTATGGTGGCATGTGTAATCCCCTCCGCCACTACCCCATCCCCCTACCCCACCTCAACACCGTGGAAGCCACTGGCTTTGTTGTCCACATGGTGAGAGGTCCCATCACTTTCGTGGCTCTTTACAGACCACCACGAGGCCTTCTCGAAACACCAGACTATGAGGCATTGCTGTCGCTCAGCAACAATGTCTTCGTTGGCGGCGACTTGCATGCCAAGCATGCTGCCTGGAACAACAGAGTAACCAACACATCTGGTCGTCGACTCCTCCGGGTCGCTGAGCTGCATCACACCCGCACCATCGGCCCATACGATTCCACCATATACCCTACTGCAGAACACCCCCCCAGATGTCTTAGACATTGCACTGGTGAAAGGTCTTCCCCACCCCATCACTGCAGCCACCTGCATCGCTCTGGCCTCTGACCACCGGCCGGTCATCTGCTCCATCGATCTCGTTGGACTTATGGTCGCGCCGAGTGATGGCATGAACACCCGCAGTATTGACTGGCAGTCCTACCAGCGACGGGACGAAGCAGCCCGTCCCACCATCCCTGCTGCTGATCAAACGGACGTAGATCGCACCCTTACCCAACTCACCACCATCGCCCTAGATGCTGCAGCTCACCATCCACATCAACCCCCCAGACCATCTGCGTCCACTCCCTCCCCACATCTGTGCTCTCATCACAGAGAAAACTGGACTACCCGAGAATGGCAGCTTACTCAGAATCCGGCAACCAAGCGCCTAATCAATAGATTGCAGCACCGCAATCAGGCATGGGAGAACAAAATCTCCACCATCGACCTGAGTGATCCGTCTGCTTGGCGGCTCACAAAAAGCCTTTTGCGACGAGGTCAACGGATCTCCCCCCTCCAGGTCGGTAATGCCTTGGGACAGCTTCACTCCGGCCGCGACACCGTCGACCCCTACCATATCCGCCTGGTAATGGCACGCCTCCCACATCTTCTTGCTGTCCAGGACCCTGAGGATGAAATCACCCCTATCAACGAAGAAGATGTTGAACTGCAACTGCGGTACCTCAATTTCAAGAAAGCTGGCGGCCCCGATAGCTGACCAATGCCCTCCTCAAGCAGCTACCCCTAGCTTCTATTCCCATCCTGACGGCCAACTTCAACAACATCCTCACAACCAGGCAATTTCCCACTGTTTGGAAACATGCTGAGATGGTCGCCATCCCCAAGGCTGGGAAGGATCTTCGTTCCCCTGCCAGCTACCGTCCCATCAGCCTCTTGCCCACCATCTCCAAGGTGTTCGAGAGCTGTACCTTAAACGACTGCTCATCCACATTGCCTGAGAATGAGTCCTCCCGGATGAGCAGTTTGGCTTTAGGCAGGGTCATGCAACCACTCACCAACTCCTGCGCCTTGTAGAAGAGGCACTGGATACCATAGAACGTGGGGAGTACTTCGGGGCCACACTCTTCGATGTGTCCAGGGCGTTTGATTCAGTCTGGCACAAAGGGCTGCTCCACAAGTTATTCTCACTTGGCTTTCCAGTATCCCATGTATGGCTAATAGCCACATACCTGGAAGGTCGCACCTTCCACATTAGGATCCCTGATGGGAAATCTACACAATATATCGGGGAAGGAGTACCAAAAGGCAGCGTACTTGGACCCCTCTTCACGGCCGACCTGCCCTTTGCGCCGAGGGTACATTTAGCCCTCTACGCAGATAACATGGCGCTCTTCTCTCGTTCTCGGAGTGTGGCAGGTCTTCAACAGCGGCTCCAGGGGCCAACAGATTCCCTAACCGAATGGGCTACGACCTGGCGTTTGGCATTTAATCCCTCTAAAACCCAAGCCCTTATCATCTGACGGTGCCTTATTCCCATTTGGCTCCCACAGGTGTTGGTCCTTCGTACCCCAATCCCCTGGACTCGTACTGCGAAGTACTTGGACTTTATCCTGGACCAGCGCCTCATCTGGCGCCCCCACATCGATGACGTGCGTCGAAAGGCGATAGGGTGGCTATGCCTGCTCTACCCCCTCATCAATCCCACCTCTTCACTCCCTACACACCTTGCTGTCAGATTGTACACCCCCTTGTTCGTCCCATCCCTGAATATGCGCCGGTGGTGTGGGGCAATGCCGCCCCCACCCACCTCCGCCGACTCCACACTGTCCAAAATCGTGCTCTCCGCCGTGCCCTCTGACTCCCCTTCGACTTCTCTATCCAAGAACTCCACATCCTGGCCGAGGTGCCACTCCTTCAATCCCCCATCCTCTCCGGAGCCACTTCCTTCTACCAGCAAACCCACCACTCTCCCAATCCTTTAATCCTTTCCCTGGGCACCCGTATCCACCGTGTGGCCACCACTCGATGGCCTGACCTACACTTCCGCCCCCCATGACTTCCCATTCACTAGCTACTTCATGTCAAGTCACTTTTTCTTCTTCATACCATCGCTCCATCTCCTCACCATGTCATTACATTCAGCCCCCCCACGCCACCCCACCATCCCCCCCCCCCCCCCCAACGTCCGCTTAATCCTTACAGGCCCTTCTTCTTTTCACTTCTCCATCTGTCACTCTCTGACTTCTTTCTCTTTCCCCCTCCTCCCACCCCCCCACTTCACTGCCTCCAGTCTGTCTGCCACCGCCGTCACCGACGCCACCACGAAAATGAGGCCAGAATAATGGCCTTTCGTTTTCATTCAACTCTTACTGTCCCTCCTCTTCTCTTTAATCCGTCATTTAATTGTAATATACTGGCTAAACTGGCTAGCCAATGGGCCATTCGTTTTCCTCACTCTCCTACTGCTTCTTCTACTGTCCTGTCAGCTTTCATTTTTAAATACCACGCCAGCCAGTCAATTGGGTCGTTCGTTTTCTTGCTTCTTCCACTATCCCTCTGACTATTCTTTCACCTTACAAAAAAAAAAAAAAAAAAAAAAAAAAAAAAAAAAAAAACCAAAGAACCAGCACAAAGTCAAGCAAAACCAGTACCACAATGTCATCCTCCCCACCAACACACCATGCAAGAAGGAGAAGCGCCTCAGAGGCGCTAAGACTTCGCCCCCAGCAGAGGGTCCAACCCTCCATCATGTGCTTCTGCGTGAATCCGCCGGTTAAGCGGTGGCGTGTTTATTAGAAGGTTCTCAATGAGTTGGCTAACGCAACCACGCCACACGCTGCCCGCGCCTGCGTAATTCTGCTAATGCTGCGTTCTGATGGCTGCCGCGCACGTACACACATACCGATGCTCGTTGCAAAACTGTGTCACCTGCATGACGCGCTGGCCGGCCTTCGTCCGCCGTTTGCCATAAGGCTGGCGCATCGCACACTGAAACACACTAAATCACAATTTCACAAAGTATTTCCTAAAAATAATCCCTTGTTCTCTACACTATTGTGTACTGAAACTACGAGTTGGTTTCATGACCCCAGGCACATCAAGGTGGGTCTTTTTTATCAGTGTGATAGATATATTCTATCGTTAAATAAGTTGTTTGAAAATAAATACAGTGCACTCCATCCCTACTCTCCCCAGCAGCCCAGAGCAGGCTGAGTCATTTTCCCACCATTTTCGCTCACCATCTTGGTTTACATCACGAAAGGGGCGACAGCGCCCTCTGCTGATGGTACTGCATATTAGACCTCATGGAGAACACACGGTTTGCCGCCATCATGGATAACTGTACTTGCGTCGTCAGCTGGTGTCACAGAGGCATCCTCTGGTGGCGACGAAATGTACTAGGCCGGTGAGGGTCTGGAGCTCGTGGTGAACCCACTAGGTGGCGCCATCTTAGATTACGGTACTTGCGTCATCACCTGACGTCACTACAGCGTCCTCTAGTGACATGGATATGAACTAAGTCAGTTGGGCTATGGACTCAGTGGCGAATACACTTGATGGTGGTGCTGCCTCTAATTGTTTAAATAAAGAGTGGTGTATGATTTAGAGAGTTGATGATTAGGAAGAAGAGTATTTAAGATGAATTATTATTTTTACAATTTAGGAGTTGTTTGGCTATCTGGACGTAAATGTATTGCATTATTTACGAGTGGTTCACATGTCTGTAGGCTATGCAATGTGTTATTTTTTGACGGTTTACAATTAGCAAGTGTGTGTGTAGAGCCTTATAGATGAGTTACGTAGGAGTAGTTTGCAGGTCTGTACGATGTGGGGCATGTCAGAGCGTGTGTTGTGTGATACATATACTCCATCCCTAAATAAATTGCTCCCAAATAAATAAAGAATATTCCTTCCCCTCTCCATCAGTCTAGTGAGGGCTGAGTTCTTTTACCAGCAACCCCTACGAAGACGTTGCACCCTGGAGGTGTAGGTTAGTGGTGGCGATCGTCGTTTGCAACAATTTCCTTAGGTTGGTGGTGAAAGCGCAAGTGACCTTTCTTTACCGCCAGTATTCAATCTTGGCGGCAGTTTCTAGCAAGAGGTGGTGGTCTGGACCTTGAAAATTAGTTGAAACTAGGTATTTGAAAGTATAGTGAACACCTTTTCATACCTATATGAAGTCAAATCACATGGCCAATAGGAGTGCAGCATTCTAGGGGTGGTGGGTGCTAGGTCATGAATGAACACCGGGCTGATAGTGGGAAATGTGGAACTTCTCATTTGATAGTTGGATATTGAAATTGTAAATTGAATTATTGAAAATGATTAAAATTGAAATGGAATTAAGTACTTAGATAATTGATAGGTTAGATGTGCAATGTGGGTGTTACTTTAGTTAGCATATTTACAGAAGGCTATGTCCAACGCGTGTATGGAGGTGGTGGCCGAGGATGTGTGATGTAAGTGGTCGGACACTCACGGGCCGGTGGCATGGCGCATGTCAGGTTATAACGTGCATACACGAGAGAGAGCAGACGATCTCGTGCCATCACACGGCTTCACGGTAGCGCCCTCTGGTGGGCACAATATGAACTAAGTCTGTTGGGCTATGGAGCCCGCGGTGAACACAGTGGGTGCCGTCATCTAGAATACTGTTACTTGTGTCATCACCCGCCGTCGTGGTGGCGTCCTCTGAAGGCACCGATATGAACTAAGCCAGATTCAGTGGCGTACACATCTGCCTGAAACTGGTTAAATAATAAAGACAAGTCCCTTTTTCCCCACCATATTTTTTGGTGTGATGCTTTATTGTGTTGGAATTTGAAATTCGCTCCATTTTACTGGTGGAGGGTGGGGGGGGGGGGGTGTCACTTTCTCGCCAACATTCAAACTTACCACCAAAATCCACCATCTTGAATGACGTCACGGCCGCCATCTTGATTTGCAGCTCCTATAACAGATTTTGTTGGACACTTTTGGCATCTCGCCGTAAAACCCACAGCTTCACGTTTCCTTTTTATTTTCTTCTGCTCCTTTTCCAAATATAAATTCAACCCAGTTGTGAAATATGCAGTTGCAGAGCACAGTAAAAAGTCTTCGTCGACCATTCTAAAGCAAGTATGACGTCAAAGTACTTTGTCAAAGAAAACTGGATGACAGTATAATACCCATGGAGGTAAAAAAAGAAATGAGATGGCACTATAGACTTACGCTGTACGTTGTTTTGAAACCAGAGTGGGAGGGCCCTGCCGCCATCTTAAATAGGCCAGAACATAAGCACACTACTGTTTACGATAGCTTCTTTTTTATTATTTCTGTTGTGCTTATGCAACAGCTCTTTTGAATACTAAAAATTACGATGCTTACATGAAAAAGGTAATGAAAGGAAGGCAATTTCGAATGTTTTTCTATTCTTGAATACGTAGTTCCTCTAGTAATACGACTCATTTGGTCTCTTGATATATTTCGAATAACCAAGAAGAGAAGGTTGTGATGTGAAAACGATACTTCCGTAATCCATGTAATTCCACGTTTACTCTTTTTGTATCGATAGCAAAAGGAGATGGAACTTCGAAACCAATATGTGTTTGCTTACTAGACTCCATCTTGTTCATTACATTTTCAGCTTTCGGCTCATATGCACAACATTTTAATTTTCAAGTTTGCAAAAAACGTATCTGTGGGTTCTTTGTTAAGCTATGAACGAGTGCAATGAGGAAAATAGCAATGCATGCCATCATATCTTGTGCATAGCAACAAAGTGAACGAGTAGGGAAATACCAAAGAAACAGAACTGCATGCAGCATAGAGATTTTTTATGAAAGAATTACGTTTCTGCACAATCAAAGCACCAGATGTTATTAAGGATACGATCACGAAAGTAGATAGTTATTCCCAGCTGTCGAAACTGGGCATGGGCATGTCAGACTTATATCACGGGAAATATCACCGCGACGAACCACAGAAGTACAAATGTGGTGAATCTAATCTTTTTGGACTTCATAATATGGCGGATGTTGACTTCAAGTTTGTGCTGTAATGACAGATCCCTTTTTATTTTACCTCCATGATAATACTACTACTTGCGCCATGTCAAATATTCTTGTCAAAGAAAAAATGTTGAATATTTGATCACTTTTCTTTGTCAAAGAAAATTTGATAGTGTAATATCATCTTAACCCTCTGTTCACAAGACAGGAGACGTTCTATATCAGCATCTACATGGATATTCTGCAAATCACACTTAGGTGCCTGGCAGAGGGTTCATCGAATAACCTTCATAATAATTATCTGTTATCCTAATCTTGAAAAGAACACGAAAAAAAAACGAATATCTGTATCTTTCCATCTGAGCTCTGATTTCTCTTATTTTATTATGATGATCGTTTCTCCCTATCTAGGTCAGCATCAACAAAATATTTTCGCATTAGTGGGAGAAAGTTGGTAATTGAAATTTTGTGAGAAGATTCTGCGGCAACGAAAAACGCCTTAGGTTTAATGATATCTACCCCAAATACTGTAGCATATCAATGACACACTCTCCCCTATTTCGTGATAATACAAATCGTACTGCTCTTCTTGATGTACTCAGTTAATCCTATCTGGTAAGGATACCAGACCACATAGCCATACTCCAAAAGAGGATGGACAAACTTAGTGTAGGCAATCTTTGTAGTAAATTTGTTACATTTTCTAAGTGTTCTGCCAATGAAATGCAACTTTGGTTTGACTTCCCCACAGCATTATCTATGTGTTCTTTCCAATTTAAGTTGTTCGTAATTGCTATGCCTATGTAGTTAGTCGAATTTATGACCTCTAGATTCTACTGCTTTATCGTGTAACCCAAGTTTAACGAATTCCTTTTAGCACTCACGTGGATCACTTCACACTTGTCATTATTTAGGGACAACTGCCGATATTCGCACCATACAGATATCTTTTCTAAATAGTTTTGCAAATTTTTTATCTTCTGGTGATTTTACTAGACAATAAACGACAGCATCATCTGCAAACAACCTAAGACAGCTGCTCACATTGCCTCCTAAATCATTTCTATAGATAAGGAACAACAGAGGGCCTATAACGTTATCTTGGGGAACGCCAGGAATCACTTCTGTTTTACTCGATGACTTTCCATCAATTATTACGAACTGTGACCTCTGTGACAGGAAATTGCGAATCCAGTCGCTTAACTGAGACGGTATCGCATATGCACGCAATTTTACTACAAGTTGCTTGTGTGGTATAGTGTCAAAGCCTTCTGGAAATCTAAATATATGGAATCAATTTGAAGTCCCTGGTCAGTAGCACTCGACATCGACACTTCCTGTGTGTAAAGAGCTAGTTGTGTTTCACAAGGACGATGTTTTCTAAATCCATGTTGACTATGTGTTAATGGACTGTTCTATTCGAAGTAATACACAATGTTTCAACGCAACATATGCTTCAAAATCATGCTGCATATCAATGTTAATGATATGGGTCTGTAATTTAGTGAACTACTCCTACTACCTTTCTTGACTATTGGTGTGACTTGTGCAACTTTCCAGTCTTTGATAATGATCTTTCGTCGAGCGAGCGGTTGTCTATGATTGTTAAGTATGGAACTATTGCATCAGCGTAGTGGCCCCTCTCGCCGGAGGTTTGAGTCCTCCCTTGGGTATGGGTATGTGTGTTGTTCTTAGCATAAGTTAGTTTAAGTAGTGTGTAAGTCTAGGGACCGATGACCTAAGCAGTTTGGTCCCTAAGGAATTCAAACATATTTGAACATCAACATAGTCTGAAAGGAACCCAATTGGTATACAGTACGGACAGGAAAGAAGACTTGCTCTTATTAAGCGATTTAAATTGCTTCACTACTCTGAGGACACTTCCAAGTTATTCACATTATCATCTGTTCTTGATTCGAATTCTGAAATATTTACTTCGTCTTCTTTGGTGAAGGAATTTCGGAAGGCTGTGTTAAGTAATTCTGCTTTGGCAGCACTGTCGTCGAAAGTATTTCCATTGCTATTGTGCAGAGAAGGAAGATGTTAGGATCACCTTGGATATTACACGGCGTAGAACTGTAATAACACACTTTTGCAGTCGAACGAACATTCATTTTAACACTGAACAAAGCGAATACAAGAGAAGCTGAGGAAAATGGCGCACAGCGAGACATATACAAAGTGAACTGAAAGTAAAGTCAAAGAACATTGGTTCAAAGACATGGCGCTTCACGCCAGAGGCGCCATAGAACCACCCACCCCCCCCCCCCCCCCCCCCGGGCAGTGTGGAGCATGGGGCCGAAGCTAGCTCACATCAACACAAAATCCTCGTGCTAGCACAGTGGATGAAGGCGACGTCTGGCGCGCAAAGTGGGCGCTTCGAAAGCCGTGTCGGACAGCTGCGCAGGCGGTGGGAAGTCGCCGGAGGTCGCGTCAGTGGCGTCAGCGGGCGAGGTGCTGGCAAAGACAGGCCAGCCGGGGACAGCGGAATGTGGCTGGGAGATGGACCACGCAGGTTTTAATCGATGCACTGAAACTGTAGTCAGTCGTCTATTCAGTACTATAACGAAGGTATTAACTCTGCGGAGTAATATGCAGTGCGGACCGAAGTATGGTCGCTACAGGGCTGCCCGTACAGAGTCATCTCGTAGCATGATGAATTCGTACAATGCGAGGTCTTTGTGTACAAACACTGGCAGCATGGACTGAGCGGGAGACGGGGCTGGGCGAAAGCGAGTGATGTGGGCACACACTTATTCTACAAGGGCCAGAAGGCCGATTGCGTCGGTCAGGGGGTATGTCCTTGACGAAATCGGCTGGCAAGACGAGAGGTTCTCCGTATAAAACCTCCGCCAGCAAAGCATTCAGGTCTTCCTTGTTGTTGGAGCAGATGCCAGGTAAGACCCAAGGAAGAGCCTCAGACCAAAGCCCACAATGGCATATGAGTGCAGCTTTAAGAGTTCTGTGTCATCGCTCCACCAAGCCGTTCTCCTGTGGATGATTGGTCATCGTGTGAATAGTCGAGCGAAATGCGAGGACTTGGATTGTCATCTCTGGTCCGTAGTAAGTGGAAGGGGGCAGCCAAATCTCGCCACCAACTGATAAGAAAGTGCGAGCTATGGTCTTTGCAGTAATGTCGGCCAGAGGAACTGCTTCAACCCAACGGGTTATGTGGCGATCATACACAAAATGTATTTGTACACCTCCAAAAGGGGAAGAGGACCGACCACATCAGTGTGCACGTGCCGCAGGCAGCGCTTGGGAACGTCGAACTGTCCTAAAGGAGGCTGCACGTGTCTGCTCACTTTATTACGTTGACAAGGTACACATGCGCGTGTCCAGGAGCGGCAATCATGCCGCACACCTGGCCAGACGAAACGTTCAGTCACTATAGTTCAATTCTTTTATCTTGGCGGTTCGCGCATGCCCTCCCAGACGCGGGAGATTGCTGCGTTGCCGGTTGTACGTGCCAAGAGAAGCAGCGCCATAGTATAGTTCGCAAACTTACGTTTAGGAGGGAGCGCGCAGTTTATGAAGTAAAGCCACCACGGCCGCATTAACCCTTTCGCTGCTACAGAGACGTTCTCCCCGCATTCCACGATGTGCGCTATTTTGTCATCATTGTGCTGCTCGCCTGTGCAGACACATGGTGTTTCGACTGCTTTGACACACCTCACCATTCGATTTCACAAAAACTATTTGGCCCAAAAATTTGATTTTGACTGATACCTTCCCCCCCATAAATGACTTAATTTTGTTTCGAAGTTCAACCCAGTTATTGTGCAGTATTAGTTGTAGTAAACCATTGCAGGAAATTTTGAAGAGTTTGCAGAGGTAAAAATCCATAGCATATACTTTCCGTATGGTCGATTTTAGTTGCCACTAGAAATTTCAAAAAATTACATTCAAACGAATAAAATTCATTAAGTAAGACACTTAGATATTGTTTTTAAAAGGAAAAAAATATTAAGCACCGAATAATGCTTGAACTCAGAACCTTTCACTTAGCAGCCATACACCTTAACCATTACGCTAACACAACTCGTCATTGCAGATATGTTCCGGAGGACTTTAAAATCTCACGCAAAATACCGACACACACTGTTGGTATGACTATGAATTACTCATGTTTCGTCGAAGTACAATAGGAAATAAACAATTACCGCTGTTCTTTATTGCGAAAAAGCGGTTAGTGAGAATGATACAAACACCTTTCTTTGCTATCGCCTGAATTAGGAGGCTTATTGCTTGTTTGGCTTAATTAATTAATAGAATATGAAGCAATTGGTATAAAGAATGCTTTTTCCAAACTTTCTATAAAGGAAAGTCTGCTATCAACACACTGCTTTTGTTCAATTACTTTATTTATGACTGAACGTTTCTAAAACTTAGGGCACTCGTCCGTGCTCTGCACTGCAGTCGAGCTCTGGCAACGTTGTTCTCTGTTCATTGGCTGACTGTGTTTTGTGACGTCAGATGCGCAGAACGAACCTAAACTCGGCCGCCGTCATAAATGACGCGCACTTTAGTCTTGTCGTAGTCCATGTTCCGGGGTGGACGAGGTTGTGTAAAGCATCGAAGTACCCGTGCCAAAGGTCGGACAGCACCAAGGGGCAGGAGAACCAGTTGAGACGTCGCAGAGGCAGGGGTCGTCGACCTTTGCAGGGTAAGAGGTTTGATGGAGAGCAAAGACTCATCGTCTGAAACCAGTCGCTGCATGTCCGCGTCCTCAGTCTGAAGTCGCGCCAGTTCATCTAAGTTCAAGGATGCGGAGATCACTGAGACACGAGACAGATAGTCAGCTAATACATTTTCTGCACCGTGGATGTAACAAGCGTCCGAAGAATGTTGGCAAATGAAGTCCATGTGTCGGAAGCGGCGCAGCAGTAGATCCTTCGCCGAGTTGCGTATTGCGTCAACGAGGGGCTTATGGTTCGAGTAGATAGTGAAAGGACGCCCCTCCATGTCGCTCCTGAAATGTTTGACTGCCTCACAAACTGCGAGAAGCTCACAGTCGAAGGTCGACCATTTACACTGACTCCTGGTTAGTTTTTTTGAAAAGAAACAGAGTGGCTGATTAAAGTCCGCGGTGTGCTGTTGCAAGACAGCAACCAAAGCTGACTCGCTAATGTCGGTAGTGATAGAAATAAGGGCCTCGGGATTGGGGTGAGCGGAGTGACTGTTTTTGTGATTTCAGATTGTCCAAAGCATCGAGCATGGGCTGAGTCCAGTCCAACTTCTGTTTCCCCGTGGTATTTTTACTGGAGATAAAAGTTTACCACACCCAGAAAGCTCTAGAGATGCGCGTAATCCTCAGGAAGAGACAGTGCGAGACTGGTTTTAGCGTCAGAATCTGTTGGTTGGAGGCTGTCAGCGGAGACTGTATGGGCAAGGAATGTAACTGATGCCGAGCAGAGTTGGGATTAGTCATCATTGATAATCGCACCATTGGCACTGAGAGCCATACGAACTGCATCAAGATGAAATTTGTTTTCCTCGCAGACAAGAAAAAGATAAATATGTCATTCAAATAGGCAAAAGCGAAAGGCAGAGGTAGCAAAATTGAATCAATGAAACGTTGCCACGTATGCACAGCATTATTCAAGCCGTAAGGCATGTAACAGTATTCAAATAGACCGAAGGGTATAATGATGGCCTTGTTCGGTATATCAGATAGGTGCATGGGAATTTGGTGGTATGCCTTCGAACAGTCTAAGACAGAGAAGAACTTTGAGCCATGCAGTAACTGAGTGAAATCCTGGATATGAGGGATGGGATACGCGTCGATTATTGTCCCAGCATTAGGGAACCTGTAGTCCCTGAACATGTGTAGTGAGCCATCATTCTTAGGCACAAGGTGGATAGTGAAGACCAGTTGCTGTCCGATGGTCAGAGCACGCCCGAAGCCAATAAATTCTGAACTATTTCTTCCGCTTGTAGCAATTTGCTAGCATTAAGATGTTGAGCTTTATGATGTACAGGTGCGCCATCGGTGGTGCGGATTCTGTGACGAGCGCCGTTACCAGTTGCCGAAACCCATGAAGGGAGGCAGGTGGGGGGGGAAGGGGCGGGATGGGGTCACGAGCGACAGCCGTTCACTGACTGTGCCGGGCCAGAATGGCGTGGGCAGTGCGTCGGCGGCGGAGGCATGGCAGTCACGCGATGCAAGAGATCCCACAAAGCCAGAATATGTGAGTCCCTGCCGGGCCGCAGTGACATGAGCGGGGCAACGGAGACAGACAACGGCAGAGGGTGTAGTGTGGCAGCCACACGATGCGAGGGATCCCACGGAGTGGTGAACATGCACGTCCTGTAGATTTAACTGCGACAGTGTGGAATAGGAAGCAGGGGATGGTAAGCTCGACCTAGGAGCGATGCAGAATGAAGATGCAGTAGAAGCGGCTGATGAATCCGAAAGAACTGGCTCTGCAGATGGGCTGCGAATAGTACTCCATGTGTGAACCAATTCAGCTGAGGAAGCAGCAATGCGTGTGGATAACTCCTCGTTATGTGTGTGGAGCCTGTTGATCTGTGTGTGGACGTCCGCCAAGTCAGAGAAACGTGCAGTAATACCTTCTATCAGAGATGCACAAGTGGAAAGAGTAGCCAATGGAGGTGGACAGCAAAGTCGTGCCAAACTCATTCGAGCACGGAACTGTAGAACCAGACATGTGGCAGAGCGTTGCAGCAAGCACGTCTGGAGAAAGTTGGTAGTGATGCAGAAAATCCAACCCGCCTGAGACCACTCGGGCTGCTGCTCAGGTGAGGCCAGCTGCTGTCAGGAGGTCACACAATACTTCCTGTAGGCCACCAGGAGCCAGCTCCTGGCGGGCCGATGAGCTGCTGAGGTGCACACACTGACCCCTACTGGCAGGGTGTGGAACTGAAGGTGCAGGCATGCCAAGTGAAGGTGAAGGTGATGTAGTCCGTGTCAGAAGGTGTCGGTGATGAATGATTGCATAGACATGATCTGATCGGCCATGCGTAAACGAACATCGAGAGGATCCGATACGTGAGATAGTAGGTGAAGTTGTAGGTCCAACGGAAGTTTGACCATCCACAAGGTCCACAGCACGGAATCTGGTAGGGCTTGTTCATCAATTAAAGCACGAAGGTGCCGCCAAAGCTGTGAAGGTGTGCAGTCGTCGAGGTGCTCGTCATGGGTGATGTTGTGGATAGAGTCTGCTGGAGGGCGAGAAAGGCGTTCAGTGAGTAATGTTTTTGCCGTTAAATACTTGGGCGAGGTGGGCAGTGAGAGGAGCAGATCACTGATGAGGTCTGGATGAGCATGGAGGTGGCTCACCAGGCAGACAGAACGTGCATCGTCGTCCGAAATGCTGTGGATATCCAGTAGATGATCCACCAATGCGAACCAAGTCTTAGGGTTGTACTTTTGCAACGCAGGCAGCTTAGGAAATCTGCCGGGTAACACACGTTGATGCAGTACGGGGGGGTGAAGTCCTGTGTGAGCAATGAAGGAAGCCCCCAGGGCCAGGAGCGCACCAGTGGTGGCTGATGTATCGCTCAATGTCTGCATGGCCGGTGGGGGGGGGGGGGGAGGGGGGGGGGCAGCCACAGGCAGCACACGATATGGAGTGAGCCAGTGCAACCAATGGCATGATGTGTGCCAACTGCAGGTCTGGAGGAGGGCGCGGCGCCATCTTAATGGCCAGTGCTGTTGCAACAGTGGGTGGAAGGTGGTCGCGATGCAGCCAAGGGAGGGCTGATATGGAAACTGGCGCGGATGAAACGGCTAGTGTCATTACGAGAGCAAGCGGAAGGTTAGCATGGTATGACCACAGAGCAATGGTCACAGAAACCAGCGTGGTTGAGACAACCAGTGTCGCAGAGGTGGCGTTTGGGGAGGGGGGTGGGGTGCAATGACGTCAGGCATATAGGAATGTGCAACACCATGTACAGGGTGTTTCAAAAATGACCGGTATATTTGAAACGGCAATAAAAACTAAACGAGCAGCGATAGAAATACACCGTTTGTTGCAATATGCTTGGGACAACAGTACGTTTTCAGGCAGACAAACTTTCGAAAATACAGTAGTTACAATTTTCAACAACAGATGGCGCTGCGGTCTGGGAAACTATATAGTACGATATTTTCCACATATCCACCATGCGTAGCAATAATATGGCGTAGTCTCTGAATGAAATTACCCGAAACCTTTGACAACGTGTCTGGCGGAATGGCTTCACATGCAGATGAGATGTACTGCTTCAGCTGTTCAATGGTTTCTGGATTCTGGCGGTACACCTGGTCTTTCAAGTGTCCCCACAGAAAGAAGTCACAGGGCTTCATGTCTGGCGAATACGGAGGCCAATCCACGCCGCCTCCTGTATGTTTCGGATAGCCCAAAGCAATCACACGATCATCGAAATATTCATTCAGGAAATTAAAGACGTCGGCCGTGCGATGTGGCCGGGCACCATCTTGCATAAGCCACGAGGTGTTCGCAGTGTCGTCTAAGGCAGTTTGTACCGCCACAAATTCACGAAGAATGTCCAGATAGCGTGATGCAGTAATCGTTTCGGATCTGAAAAATGGGCCAATGATTCCTTTGGAAGAAATGGCGGCCCAGACCAGTACTTTTTGAGGATGCAGGGACGATGGGACTGCAACATGGGGCTTTTCGGTTCCCCATATGCGCCAGTTCCGTTTATTGACAAAGCCGTCCAGGTAAAAATAAGCTTCGTCAGTAAACCAAATGCTGCCCACATGCATATCGTTGTCATCAATCCTGTGCGCTATATCGTTAGCGAATGTCTCTCGTGCAGCAATGGTAGCGGCGCTGAGGGGTTGCCGCGTTTGAATTTTGTACGGATAGAGGTGTAAACTCTGGCGCACGAGACGATACGTGGACGTTGGCGTCATTTGGACCGCAGCTGCAACACGGCGAACGGAAACCCGAGGCCGCTGTCGGATCACCTGCTGCACTAGCTGCGCATTGCCCTCTGTGGTTGCCGTGCACGGTCGCCCTACCTTTCCAGCACGTTCATCCGTCACATTCCCAGTCCGTTGAAATTTTTCAAACAGATCCTTTATTGTATCGCTTTTCGGTCCTTTGGTTACATTAAACCTCCGTTGAAAACTTCGTCTTGTTGCAACAACACTGTGTTCTAGGCGGTGGAATTCCAACACCAGAAAAATCCTCTGTTCTAAGGAATAAACCATGTTGTCTACAGCACACTTGCACGTTGTGAACAGAACACGCTTACACCAGAAAGACGACGTACAGAATGGCACACCCACAGACTGTGTTGTCTTCTATATCTTCCACATCACTTGCAGCGCCATCTGTTGTTGAAAATTGTAACTACTGTAATTTCGAAAGTTTGTCCGCCAGAAAATGTACTGTTGTCCCAAGCATATTGCAACAAACGGTGTATTTCTATCGCTGCTCGTTTAGTTTTTATTGCCGTTTCAAATATACCGGTCATTTTTGAAACACCCTGTACATGAACATTCGAATTATAGTTCTTGAACTTCGTCGGTACATCAAACCAACCCAAAGGCAACTGCTTAGCTAAGGCGTTAAATGCAGCGCCCTTCACACGGTTATTGCTCATGATGTCACTAAGCGGCGTGCACTATCGTGCAGCAGGCATTGCTGTATAGTAGTATTTGATGGTGGCAATATTGGGCCAGTAATGGTTAAGTGGCTGCCGGCATGGCTAGGGCCAGGTAATTGTTCACTTTTAACCAAATGTACATCGGAAACACTAGTAAAAACGCAAGCACAGTTAACAGGGTGTGAGACACTGGCACAAAACGACACTGGTAGATCCATTGTTCCAAGGGCAATGTGGACCGGCACACGAAGTTCGTTAATGATGAAAAGAAGCACAAAATGATGTCCGTCAACCTCAATGCATTTGGCAATACGTGTAACGACATTCCTCTCAACAGCGAACAGTTCGCCTTCCGTAATGTTCGCACATGCATTGACAATGCGCTGACGCATGTTGTCAGGCGTTGTCGGTGGATCACGATAGCAAATATCCTTTAACTTTCCCCAAAGAAAGAAATCCGGGGACATCAGATCGGGTGAACGTGCTGGCCATGGTATGGTACTGCGACAACCAATCCACCTGTCATGAAATATGCTATTCAATACCGCTTCAACCACACGCGAGCTATGTGCCGGACATCCATCATGTTGGAAGTACATCGTCACTCTGTCAAGCAGTGAAACATCTTGTAGTAACATCAATAGAACATTACATAGGAAATCAGCATACATTGCACCATTTAGATTGCCATCGATAAAATGGGAGCCAATTATTCTTCCTCCCATAATGCCGCACCATACATTAACCCGCTAAGGTCGCTGATGCTCCACTTGTCGCAGCCATCATGGATTTTCCGTTGCCCAATAGAGCATATTATACCGGTTTACGTTACCGCTGTTGGTGAATGACGCTTCGTCGCTAAATAGAACCCGTGCAAAAAATGTGTCATCGTCCTGTAATTTCTCTTGTGTCCAGTGGCAGAACTGTGCACGACATTCAAAGTCGTCGCCATGCAAGTCCTGGTGCATAGAAATATGGTACGGGTGCAATCGATGTTGATGTAGCATTCTCAACACCGACGTTTTTGAGATTCTCGATTCTCGCGCAATTTTCCTGCTATTGATGTGCGGATTAGCCGCTACAGCAGCTAAAACACCTACTCGGCATCATCATTTGTAGCAGGTCGTGATCGACGTTTCACATGCGGCTGAACTGTTCCTGTTTCCTTAAATAACGTAACTATCCGGCGAACGGTCCGGACACTTGTATGATGTTGTCCAGGATACCGAGCAGCATACATAGCACACGCCCGTAGGGAATTTTGATCACAATAGCCATACATCAACACAATATCAACCTTTTCCGCAGTTGGTAAACGGTCCATTTTAACACAGGTAATGTATCACGAAGCAAATACCGTCCGCACTGGCGGAATGTAACGTGATACTACGTACTTATACGTTTGTGACTATTACAGCGCCATCTATCACAAAGCGAAAAAAGTGGTCCAACCAAAACATTCATATTTCTTTACATACTACACGAATATGTAATAAAAAATGGGGTTCCTATTTAAAGAAACGCAGTTGATATCCGTTTGACCTATGGCAGCGCCATCTAGCGGGCCAACCATAGCGCCATCTGGTTTCCCCCTTCAAACTAGACGAGTTTCGTTTTTTGTAGTTTTTTCGTTCGACGCCTATTTCCTGAGATATTTGGCCCGGTCACTATCAATGGACTACCCTGTATAGTCTGAGCGCGGGAGCGTTCCTTCACAGTCTAACTTAACATTTGCGACACTCACTGCCGTAAAAGTTGTTATCTTTTCGCAGCTGGAGAGACACTAGCACTCCAAGCGGCGACAAAGGAGAATGTCAGTTGCACTGTAAGCATAATGTTTATTTTGCATCCCTTTCCCACGTGATTAACGAAATATTCGAATTATTTTTCCGCCTCAAAATGTTTGTGTAATATCAGAAGATAGAGATGTTTCTAAAAATAATTCTAAAATAAACGCAAGTAGTGATAAAAATCATGAATCCAGTGGCCATCTACGACACATTTGCGAAGAAACACGTGATGTTGGACAGAACTGTAGCTTACCACATCGATATCAAAAGAATATAAACACACAGAGTCACACTTAAGAAGCACATATACATATATATCGACACCCCCAATTATCTTTCCGTAAGCCTACTGTGTTTTAGACATTGTCACCTGTTGCCACAAGTACGACCCTCGCCTTTATATTACTCTAAGTGGGACAAGCAACTATTAGATAGTGGGAGAGATATGTTGTGTGTGCAAACTCGAATTCCTCAAAGCCAATAACTCTGTCAGAACTTCTGTCATATGTAAATTTGCCATTAGAGACATTTCATCTAATGACACATTCACTAATTTATCAATATCGGAGAAATGCTGTACCCTCAGCTATAAAAGGTGGAATATATTGTCACTTATTCTACATTTTATTTGTATGTCTTCCACATACCTCTGTAATGTAGGCGCTTATGGAAACATAAAACATTCTGACAAAACCTGTGTGCCTGAGTGATGTAGTGTAATAAATTTACAGCAAACATTTTGTTTTCTCTTTCCATCCTGCAGCACATTTCTCCTTCACAAGTCAAGGGCATCTTTTTTTAAAAAATCGGGATCCTATAGTATTCAAATTTTGTTTGTCCTTCTTCACTTGATCCTTCTGATACAGTCTCTGCTGCTGTCTGTACATAAAATGATAGACATTTTCCTTGTCTTGTTATAGTTTTGCACACGCTTTTACAAGACATGAATAACTGCACTTTATCTAACTACTTCATCATCAGAGCAGGCCTGTCTTGACGACGCTGATGAATCTGGCACTGACGTATGGAACTGGCTGCTTCTGTACCAAAGGAGTGTTTTACAGTTTTAGACGAATTGACGGATCTTTGTGGCAGTTTTCTCTTCATCGTCGGTTGAGGTGGCTTATTTCGGGTGTCAAACAGTGTGGGTACTACCGCATTCCTCACGAGTTTACTATTGTTTGCATTCATGAACTAGTTTTGTTCAAAGTGAAAGTAAACAGGCTCTTTTTTCACAAGATCTTCTGGTTTGCTATTCACTAGCCATTTTTGCTTCTAAAACGAAACATTGATCATTAATACACATGTAGTTTGCAAGCGAATCCTGACGTTACAGTTTAGTAACATGGTGGTATATGCCTCTCACTGTCCTTCGGAAACTTAAAGAAAGACAGATGTGGTATCTTCTTCTTGCTGTTGCTGCAATTTATTGGGCTGCAGACGCTCCCGTTTGTAAAAATCATTATACAAACCAAAATAAACAACTACTATTTGCTTTCACCCCCCCATGAACCATGGACCTTGCCGTTGGTGGGGAGGCTTGCGTGCCTCAGCGATACAGATAGCCGTACCGTAGGTGCAACCACAACGGAGGGGTATCTGTTGAGAGGCCAGACAAACGTGTGGTTCCTGATGAGGGGCAGCAGCCTTTTCAGTAGTTGCAAGGGCAACAGTCTGGATGATTGACTGATCTGGCCTTGTAACAATAACCAAAACGGCCTTGCTGTGCTGGTACTGCGAACGGCTGAAAGCAAGGGGAAACTACAGCCATAATTTTTCCCGAGGGCATGCAGCTTTACTGTATGATTACATGATGATGGCGTCCTCTTGGGTAAAATATTCCGGAGGTAAAATAGTCGCCCATTCGGATCTCCGGGCAGGGACTACTCAAGAGGACATTGTCATCAGGAGAAATAAAACTGGCGTTCTACGGATCAGAGCGTGGAATGTCAGATCCCTTAATCGGGCAGGTAGGTTAGAGAATTTAAAAAGGGAAATGGATAGGTTGAAGTTAGATATAGTGGGAATTAGTGAAGTTCGGTGGCAGGAGGAACAAGACTTCTGGTCAGGTGACTACAGGGTTATAAACACAAAATCAAATAGGGGTAATGCAGGAGTAGGTTTAATAATGAATAGGAAAATAGGAATGCGGGTAAGCTACTACAAACAGCATAGTGAACGCATTATTGTGGCCAAGATAGATACGAAGCCCACACCTACTACAGTAGTACAAGTTTATATGCCAACTAGCTCTGCAGATGACGAAGAAATTGAAGAAATGTATGATGAAATAAAAGAAATTATTCAGATTGTGAAGGGAGACGAAAATTTAATAGTCATGTATGACAGGAATTCGAGTGTACGAAAAGGGAGAGAAGGAAACATAGTAGGTGAATATGGATTGGGGGTAAGAAATGAAAGAGGAAGCCGCCTGGTCGAATTTTGCACAGAGCACAACATAATCATAACTAACACTTGGTTTAAGAATCATGAAAGAAGGTTGTATACATGGAAGAACCCTGGAGATACTAAAAGGTATCAGATAGGTTATATAATGGTAAGACAGAGATTTAGGAACCAGGTTTTAAATTGTAAGACATTTCCAGGGGCAGATGTGGACTCTGACCACAATCTATTGGTTATGACCTGTAGATTAAAACTGAAGAAACTGCAAAAAGGTGGGAATTTAAGGAGATGGGACCTGGATAAACTAAAAGAACCGGAGGTTGTACAGAGATTCAGGGAGAGCATAAGGGAGCAATTGACAGGAATGGGGGAAATAAATACAGTAGAAGAAGAATGGGTAGCTTTGAGGGATGAAGTAGTGAAGGCAGCAGAGGATCAAGTAGGTAAAAAGACGAGGGCTAGTAGAAATCCTTGGGTAACAGAAGAAATATTGAATTTAATTGATGAAAGGAGAAAATATAAAAATGCAGTAAATGAAGCAGGCAAAAAGGAATACAAACGTCTCAAAATGAGATCGACAGGAAGTGCAAAATGGCTAAGCAGGGATGGCTAGAGGACAAATGTAAGGATGTAGAGGCTTATCTCACTAGGGGTAAGATAGATACCGCCTACAGGAAAATTAAAGAGACCTTTGGAGAAAAGAGAACGACTTGTATGAATATCAAGAGCTCAGATGGAAACCCAGTTCTAAGCAAAGAAGGGAAAGCAGAAAGGTGGAAGGAGTATATAGAGGGTCTATACAAGGGCGATGTACTTGAGGACAATATTATGGAAATGGAAGAGGATGTAGATGAAGATGAAATGGGAGATATGATACTGCGTGAAGAGTTTGACAGAGCACTGAAAGACCTGAGTCGAAACAAGGCCCCCGGAGTAGACAATATTCCATTGGAACTACTGACGGCTGTGGGAGAGCCAGTCCTGACAAAACTCTACCATCTGGTGAGCAAGA
The DNA here is from genome assembly GCF_021461385.2 of Schistocerca piceifrons. NCBI lineage: Eukaryota > Metazoa > Arthropoda > Insecta > Orthoptera > Acrididae > Schistocerca > Schistocerca piceifrons. Next base: position 879,037,052 of record NC_060140.1, read on the forward strand.
TGTATGAAACAGAAGAAGAAGAATATAATAATTCCAATCCCAAAGAAAGCAGGTGTTGACAGATGTGAAAATTACCGAACTATCAGTTTAATAAGTCACAGCTGCAAAATACTAACATGAATTCTTTACAGACGAATGGAAAAACTAGTAGAAGCCAACCTCGGTGAAGATCAGTTTGGATTCCGTAGAAACACTGGAACACGTGAGGCAATACTGACCTTACAACTTATCTTAGAAGAAAGATTAAGGAAAGGCAAACCTACGTTTCTAGCATTTGTAGACTTAGAGAAAGCTTTTGACAATGTTGACTGGAATACTCTCTTTCAAATTCTAAAGGTGGCAGGGGTAAAATACAGGGAGCGAAAGGCTATTTACAATTTGTACAGAAACCAGATGGCAGGTATAAGAGTCGAGGGACATGAAAGGGAAGCAGTGGTTGGGAAGGGAGTAAGACAGGGTTGTAGCCTCTCCCCGATATTGTTCAATCTGTATATTGAGCAAGCAGTAAAGGAAACAAAAGAAAAATTCGGAGTAGGTATTAAAATTCATGGAGAAGAAATAAAAACTTTGAGGTTCGCCGATGACATTGTAATTCTGTCAGAGACAGCCAAGGACTTGGAAGAGCAGTTGAATGGAATGGACAGTGTCTTGAAAGGAGGATATAAGATGAACATCAACAAAAGCAAGACGAGGATAATGGAATGTAGTCTAATTAAGTCGGGTGATGCTGAGGGAATTAGATTAGGAAATGAGGCACTTAAAGTAGTAAAGGAGTTTTGCTATTTGGGGAGCAAAATAACTGATGATGGTCGAAGTAGAGAGGATATAAAATGTAGGCTGGCAATGGCAAGGAAAGCGTTTCTGAAGAAGAGAAATTTGTTAACATCCAGTATTGATTTAAGTGTCAGGAAGTCATTTCTGAAAGTATTCGTATGGAGTGTAGGCATGTATGGAAGTGAAACATGGACGATAAATAGATTGGACAAGAAGAGAATAGAAGCTTTCGAAATGTGGTGCTACAGAAGAATGCTGAAGCTTAGATGGGTAGATCACATAACTAATGAGGAAGTATTGAATAGGATTGGGGAGAAGAGAAGTTTGTGGCACAACTTGACCAGAAGAAGGGATCGGTTGGTAGGACATGTTCTGAGGCATCAAGGGATCACCAATTTAGTATTGGAGGGCAGCATGGAGGGTAAAAATCGTAGAGGGAGGCCAAGAGATGAATACACTAAGCAGATTCAGAAGGATGTAGGTTGCAGTAGGTACTGGGAGATGAAAAAGCTTGCACAGGATAGAGTAGCATGGAGAGCTGCATCAAACCAGTCTCAGGACTGAAGACCACAACAACAACAACATTTGCTTTCACTTTCACGATCTCGCCGAACTCAACAGTTTTACTTCCTCGTCGCTTGGCGCGCTGCTGGTGCAGTAGGCAACAAAATCGAAGCCAAGTGTAGCGGCTGTTGTGTTACGCTGTTGTTCCATGGGACTACAATTCTTCTTGCGCTTAAGGTGCGTCCACATGATGTCTTTTTTTGTGTTCAACTTTGCGCATACCCCTAAATTTCCAACAGTGCAACTATGCATGCCCATTTGTGCATGCGTAATTTCCTGGAATTGGAGGCCTTGTGTAAAGTGCATTGCTACCTACCTTTGGAGGGAATCTTTGTGCTTATGTGTTTGACTGAGTAGTGTGTTGAGGTTAAGGTGTGTCCACATGATGCCTTTTTTTGCGTTCAACTTTGTGCATGTGCGCATATTTCCAACAAATTTTTGCATGCGTAATTTCCTTGATTGGTTGGTTGGTTGATTTGGGGAAGAGAGCAAAATATGAGGTCTTTGGTCCCATCGAATTAGGGAAGGATGGAGAAGGATGTGGAAGGAAGCCGGCCTTGCCCTTTCAAAGGAACTGTCCTGGCATTTGCCTCAAGATATTAAGGAAATTATGAAAAACCTAAATCAGGATGGTTGGAAGTGGGTTTGAACCGTTGTCCTCCCTAATTTCCTGGAAATGGAGGCTGTGCATATAGCGCATTGCTTCCCACGTTCAGTGGGAATCCTTGCGCTTTTTGGCAAATGACAGGCAGCCAATAAGCACTTGTAATCACTTGTTACACATTTGTGTGTTGTCTGTGCTCTTTGTTGCTTTCGTGTATCGGCGAAAATGATGTCGATTGATACTAAAGAGTGGACACTAAGGTTTATTGAAGAGTATCGGGAGAGGGAAGTATTGTGGAACACAGCATCAAAAGATTATTTCAACAAAGAACTTAGCACCAACTATGGGCTTGATCTGGCAGCAGTGAAGAATAAGATCAAAAGTTTCTGTTCGTATCTTTGGAAAGAGCACGAAACGTCCATGAGCAGGAAGAATGGAAGTAATATTCGTCTAAGTGATTTGGATATCCAGGACTGTGGTTCCTAAAGGACACTAGTTAGCCACTGCCCATGACTGACGTAGAGCCAGAAAGTAAAATTGCCTTTTATTCGTTTTAGGAACATAGATAGATGTTATGATTCATGAGGTAGTTAAATTTGCCTTTTATTCATTTTAGGACTACAGATGGATGTTACGATCCATGTGGTAGTTAAATTTGTCTTTTATTCATTTTAGGAACATATACTTGCATATTTATGAAATCTATAATACATTCATGATCCGTTTTACATGTATTTACCCTGCCCTTTCAGTCATAAAATATTCTAAAATTTGTCTCTAAATTTTTTGGCATCAGTTGGTGGTTTTCGTGGTACAGACATAAGACCTGTATCAGAGCAAGTTATGTTTCTACATGATCCTGCAATTACTTCTCCTCTACTAGCATCCTCAGTATCTAGTGATCCAAAAGGAGCACAATATTTTCTAGATGTTGGTTGATTTCGGAGTAAATTATGTAAGTACACACAACATAGAGTCACATCAATAACATTGTCCACTCTCAAATCCATTGGTTTTTTAAAAATCCTAAAAACAGACATCATCAAACCAAAAGCATTTTCCACAATGCAACATGTCGTGGTGTGTCTATAATTGTAAACTCGCTTTGGCGAAACTTTTTCCAGATCCATACAGAATGGTTTCATAATGTTCCGGGGCAACAGAAAAGCACTGTCAATCAATGGAACATGTGGGCTGCACATTTCTTTTCATTATTATAAAGTTTTCTGGTGAACACTATATTTTTGAATGCTCCATGATCTGAAATTTTCCACTGGCATCCCACACCACAATAGGTTAATGTATACCTGTCATCTACAACAGCCATTACAACGATTCTGAAATGTCAATTGTAATTAAAATAAATGCTTCCACTGTTCTCTGGGGTCTGAATTGCAACATGTTTGACGTCAATGGCTCCAATAGAATTGGAAAATTCTATTTCCTTTCAAACCCATCTGCAATTTTCTGCCAAGTATCTTCTGTCCCAGGAAGCTGAAGTGTTAAACAGAGTATGGCAAATTTACAGTAAATTTGCAAGCAGTTCTCATGATCCCCTGCTGCAAAAATACTCTTATATCTTGCAACCATCTGATCAGATAAAATCCTGCTTGAACAAAGATGAAGTTTTAAAAAGCAAAATAAAAAATAAAATATTGTAAATTATATGTGAACTTAATATGTGAAAATAATGATTGTGGGATGCTTCATATGTTAACTGTAGGTACATTTTTCCAGCATATTGTTGGTGAGTAGTATCTAGAGGCACAGTATGATTTTTAATGATTATCTTCACATCTGTTCATCTCATGCAAGAGTAGCACTTAATTTTGCATAATCCATAGTATCACTATGTGGATATGTACAACATCGCATGGTAATTGTTGAACACCAAATGACATGTGAACTAGTTATATATAGTGCCATACTTCTCCTACAGTTTGAAGCACAGAGTGAAGGAGAGGAAACTGATGTGGTAGAGTCATGCTCATCACATACTATTCCAAAAAGGAGAAGATTAAAACAGAGATAGTACAGAAGACGAGGCATATGAACTCATGGGAAGAGCTTGTACCCAGGTCAAAATTAAACATGAGTAATCTTGGTTTAATGATTTAATAGCCAAAAAATTGAGAAGCCTCAAATCCCAAAGATTGAGGAAAGTGGCTCAAATGTATATCTCCAATGTGTTGTTAGAGCTGGAAATTAACAATATAGCGGAAGGAGATCTGAAAAGTACTTCTTCTTCCTCTGTAGTAGACTATGGGTACACAGTGTCTGAAGTAGACCTAATGGAGAAGTGGAAAGTAATTTCGTAATTTCCTTCTTCAGTGAATGTTGTATAGTATAAACAGTACTTTTGTGAAACAAAATTTTCTTCAATGAATATTGTACATTATAAACAATATTTTTGTAAAATAACATTTTCTTCAGTGAATGTTGTACAGTATGAACAATATTGTCGTAAAATAAACTTATCTTCAGTGAATTTTATACTGTATAAATAACATATTTGTAAAATAAAATTTTCGTCAAGACATGCATAAATAATATTTTTGTAAAATAAAATTGTGCAACAGGAATTAAGTAGCCTTCACAAAATCACTATGAACTTTCCTTAAGTACTTTGCAATTTCAGGAATTATTACTGAAATGTTTTGTTTCGAAATGCGAAACAAGTAGCTCAAACTGGTATATGAATCGCCAGTTACCAGGTATTGAAATGTTACTGCCAGCCTTGTCTCTAAAGGTGTTGCATTTTGCATAACAGTATCTTACCTAGAGATATGGGCTTTTAATTTCCAAATAAAAACTCAAGAACTTGCTGTGACATTCTTGTGAAGTTTGCAAATAAAACATTTCCGTCACTTTGTATATCTCGCAGTAAAGCTCCTCTGTTCCTTTCTAGATAATTTTTTACCCACAGACACCTTTGTCTCTTCTTTTTATGTCTCCTTTTGATCACAATAAATGCAACAGAAACTGCCGGACAAAGAAGTGGAACCATAGCAGACTACTGCAACAATGAGGCAACCTGTGGACACAAGAACTTGCCTCAGTATGTGTGTTTCTCCCACTACTTTCTATGAATGCTCTTTTGTTCCCATGTGTAGATGATTGTGCATGAGGAAACAGGTATCATTTGGACATACGTTTATGCTGTAAAGCGATTATGTGAAATAATCAAAGGAAGCATGCTTCAGATTATAGATTGTTACAGACAAAGAAAAAAGTCATGAAGAATGCCACTTCTGAATATTGTTTAAATAAAAATTCGAAATGTGTTGCCCTGTGAGTCTTGTATTAGATAAAAACTCTCTGGTAATACTTTTGCAAAGAATAAGATACTATAGGTTTCAAAATAGGAAAACTTAGAAAAACAGACCAATAATTTATGAAAAATCTTAGAAAAACAGACCAACAATTTATGAAAAATGTATATGTTAACTGGACAAATATTCATGATATGACGACTTAAAAGCATGACTGAGGAGCCTGATATCTGAAGAAAAGAAGGGATGGAGTATTTGTAGCTCCTAAACAAACTACTAAAAACAGAAGTGAAGCACATTGGTGATGCAAAATATACAAAACTGAATAACATGACCTTGATTATAGTGGATCCTGGCATCTATGAAATGCCCAAATTTGTAGGGCCCGAGGATGTCTTCATAATCATATTTCATGCTTAAGTACAAATAACTCATTGAAAGTAAATTAAGCTACACATAACGACTAAGAAACTCCCATAAGTATTTCTCAGTTTCAGGAATAATCATTTTTATCTTTATTTATTTATCCATGATCCATTGATCCAGTATGCAAGACCATTTCAAGGATATGGAACCAGTGATAATTATACACGAGAACAGTACTTCTAGATGCTAATAGACATAAATTTTAATACTGTATAGGAACAAAATCGATTAATAATTGCAAGCTTAGGCATTTCCTACCGTGAAAAGAGGTATAACACAACCAAACAATAAACAAGTTTCAAATTGATAGAACTCAAGCTTTATTTTGAAAAGAAGAATAAATAATTTCAATGAGTATTTAAGTTGCCAGTTACTAACTAACAAAATTTTATTGCCAGCCTTATGACTGCAGTTTTGCAAGCAGAAAATATAAAATTTTGTTGTGATCTCTTCCTGAAATTTGCAGACCAAACGTTGTCAGCACTTAATGTTTCTCGTACCTCTCTTGTTTATATATTCCTTTTCTTATAGTCACTTTTGTGTTTTTCTGCCGCCTCTTCATCACAATAAACGCAACACAAGCTTCCAAGCAAAGAAGAGAATTCATAGCAGACTGCTTGCACAATGGGGTAACATATGGACATGATAACACCCGTGCATACGTGCAATCTTTCCAAAAATTTAATCCCGTGTGTCTGCAATTGCATGTGACGAAAGAGGCATTGTGCAGACATACCTTCACTGAGAGGTGTAGCCCGGTGCTCCTGCAAATTCATGGTTTCTCTTCGGAGGGAGCAGCAACGTTTCACCATCCAGGGAACGTTTTTGCAAGAACAATTTACTGGTCTGAAATAATGTGAGTAGGCGCTGTTTTGACGTAATTATTTTCAAACATGAAAATAATGTTTCAGTAACAAAGTTACAGCATGTTCTTTTTAGAAATGGTCTGCAAACACCCAATCATTGTATGTGCTCATTAGTATTAAAAAAAACTGGAAAGTGCTCTACCATCTGAGCAGACTGAAAATCTCATTCTGGAAACATCCCCCAGGCTGCGGCTAAGCCATGTCTCTGCAGTATCCTTTCTTTCAGGAGAGCTAGTTCTGCAAGGTTCGCAGGACTGCTTCTGTAAAGTTTGGAAGATAGGAGACGAGATACTGGCAGAAGTAAAGCTGTGAGACCGGGCGTGAGTCGTGCTTCGGTAGCTCAGATGGTAGAGCACTTGCCCGCGAAAGGCAAAGGTCCCGAGTTCGAGTCTCGGTCAGGCACACAGTTTTAATCTGCCAGGAAGTTTCATATCAGCGCACACTTCGCTGCAGAGTGAAAATCTCATTCTGGAAACATCCCCCAGGCTGTGGCTAAGCCATGTCTCCGCAGTATCCTTTCTTTCAGGAGTGCTAGTTCTGCAAGGTTCGCAGGAGAGCTTCTGTAAAGTTTGGAAGGTAGGAGACGAGATACTGGCAGAAGTAAAGCTGTGAGACCAGGTGTGAGTCGTGCTTCGGTAGCTCAGATGGTAGAGCACTTGCCCGCGAAAGGCAAAGGTCCCGAGTTCGAGTCTCGGTCGGGCACACAGTTTTAATCTGCCAGGAAGTTTCATATCAGCGCACACTTCGCTGCAGAGTGAAAATCTCATTCTGGAGTTTACATTTTGTTGCTCAGGCTATTTCGAATGAAGTTACATTAGTTTTGATCTTATTGTCTTCAACTGTTTTAATTGGTAGTTTTAATCTATTTCATTTTATAAAATACTAGCTTTATCATTGATTTGTTATTACTTCTTTACCTTTTGTTGTTCTTCCCTGTACTCGATCCTATAGTGAATGTAATATTCTCAACAGCCTCATAAATGTTAGTGCATGAGCCTCTATGTCTCCTGAAGTGCTTGATCTCTGTGAACCACCTCAGTGTTGTCGCCTCTGCAGCAGTCTGATCCTGACTGGCAGAGTGACAGCATGTAATACGCTTTACACAGCCATGCAGCATATCAGATAAGCCACATCCTTCTTTGAGTGATTTTAACCCCAGGCAGCCAGTAAATCTAGGGCTGCCTCTCTCAAGCCTTACATAATCACAGTCCTTTGTTGTGCTGTCATGCAACTGAGCTGTGTGCTCACAGAGATGACCAGAGCTGCCTCAACCAGAGACCATCCTATAATGCCCTGAAACCAACAATGCCAAGAAGAATACACTTCTGAGCTTTTGGCAATATCAGTGCGATTTTTTTAGGAAAGTAATTTTTATTTATGACAATAGACAGTCAAATGAACAACAATACTTACAGTTTCACAAAAAAATGCGCTTTACACAACACACATACACTCTCGTCTTCATCCACCTTACAAAGACTATATGCCCTCAAGACAAAAGGCATTGTTGAATAAAAATAAAACTTTCCCATGTTTTTATTGCAAAACATATACCACTTTGATTTTGCAGTAGGAAGCCTGAATTATTTTTAAGGTTTAAAAAATAAAATGATAATAGATGAGTTAAACTTATAGTTTTATGTTTTCAAGACATAGGTTTTCCTAAGCTAACTAATTTATCTACTGTATACTGACTAAATAATATGACTGAAGTATTTTCTATGTGAATAGTAATGAAGAAGTAGGTGAAATAAATTACTGTTATGATTTGTCTGTCTTGTTATCATATAATGTTCTTCAACTGATCGTTTTCTAGTTTATGTTAATAAACATACAGCAACTACTGTAATTCAAAATCAGGTTTGATTAACTGGTTAAAAATGATACCACAAAATGGTATTCTATTGTAAAATGGTAAATTATTAACATTCTAATTAATAAAAGTAATGCTGTAACACCTTGTAACTTATTTGGAATTGATCATAAAATTGCACAGGCAAATAAGAAATATCATTCTGGGTAAATGTGAATTGGTGCCACAATAGGGTTTACTAGCACAAAATTGTTTGGCTGTCAATTAATTTTAATTAAGAATACTATAATTATTAATGATATTATTATTTCAGTGCGATTGAGTCACTGAATTCAATGCATTAATGAAATGCACTTCTTTCAATACTTCCATTTAATCCTAAAGGGTTATTAGATAGTGTTTGGTGGAGAAACAACAGATGAATTTCACCTATAGTGGCAATAGTAATACAAAATAGAATTTAGAAAAGCGATTTAAAGTTGCATTACCTACATACCAACTGAACTAAGTCTGTTCCTTGCTATAGGATTGCTGATAATAAATTTGTAATTATTCTTGCTTTTGGCCACACAACCCAACACTCTGGTTCGCACAGGTGGAAGCGAGTTTCACGTACGCGGGAATAACTGCAGAAACAACTAAGTTTTCCCTCGTAGTAAGCCAACACGATCATCGTTACGCAACTGAAGTTCAGGATATCATAACAGCTCCTCCGACAGACAACGCATATGAACGGTTAAAGACTGAACTGATACGACGCTTAGCCGTTTCTCAAGAAGATAGTATCTGGCAAGTATTGCTGCAAGAAGAAATCGGTGACCGGAAACCTTCGCAGTTCCTGCGCCATCTCCGCAGCAAGGTGGACCCCGGCACGACTCCAGACTGCCTTCTGCGTACCCTGTGGAGTTCCCGCCTGCCACCGCAGGTAAAAGCAGTCACCGCCACGCAGAATGAGACGTCACTGGACACGGTAGCAGAACTCGCCAACCGCATACTGGAATCGATCACGCCGAACACACAGGTCAGTGTTGTAGACATAACTGTCAGCGTAGCAGCTGCATCTACTATGCCATCTCGGGCGGATTACGATCCACTAACAGCCAAGATCGATCTCCTATGCACACAGCTCTCGAAACTAATGTCGAATGGCATCATTGTCAATCAGAGAAGCTGTAGTCGACGACGACATGGAAGTCGTTCTGCGTCGCAATCTACAACCGAGAACAGACAGACCATTTGTTGGTATGGAGAGCAAGCACGTAAATGCATTAGCCCACGCTCTTTCTCCAAATCGGAGCGGAAAGTGGCAGGAGACGCTACCTCCTACCTTCCTGCATCTCGACGCCTTTATATAACAGATCGTGCGTCAGGCAGGAAATTTTTAATCGACACCGGTTCAGACGTCAGTATACTACCAAGACAGTCCTTGCGTTGTTGCCGGCCGCGCACTGCATTTAACTTATCCGCAGCCAACAATTCGCAGATTTTATCATACGGATTACAACAAGAGAATCTGAACTTGGGACTCCGTAGAGATTTTAAATGGAATTTCATGGTAGCAGACGTCACAGAAGCAATACTAGAAGCTGATTTCTTGTCACACTTCAGACTTTTGCCAGACTTGCCCAATGCTCGCCTGATAGACAGTCTCACCAACCTATCAATGGCTTGTTATTATCGTGACACAGATTGTACCAGTATTAAGTTAATTCAAATGGCAGACGCATAGTACCGCGCAATCCTAGAGGATTTTCCTGAATTAATGAAACCGCCAGGAGCACCGCAGAAAGTGTTGCATGATACAGTACACTACATAAAAACCACGGACGGCCTGTGTCATGTCGAACTAGGAGACTAGCACCGGAACGCCTCGCTATAGCTAAAGCGGAATTCGAGCTAATGCTTAAAGAAGGAATTATACGCCCGTCATCCAGTCCGTGGGCTTCGGCCTTACATCGTTATCCTGTACCTTTGTTTAGGGACTACAATCACGCGCTGCACGGCGCCACAGTCTTTAATGTGCTAGATTGCGCAAAGGGCTATACACAAATTCCTGTAGCGCCAGAAGACGTACCAAAGACCGCCATAATGACACCCTTTGGATTGTTTGAAAGTAATTTCATGACGATTGGTCTTCGAAATGCCGCACAGACATAGCAACGTTTTCTGGATTCTGTATTACGAGGATTGCCCTTCTGTTTTGCCTACCTGGATGACGTTCTCATATATTCCGCAAACAATGAACAGCACAAGCAGCATTTAAAAGAAGTACTCCAACGCTTAGAGAAGTTTGGAATAGTGTTAAATACAGCGAAATGCCTGTTTGGCCAACCTTAAATGGAATTTCTAGGTCATCGCATATCTGCTACAGGTACAGCACCCTTACCCGGAAAAGTTGAGGCTATTCTACACATGCCCAAGCCTACTACGATCAAAGAATTAAGAAGATACCTAGGCATGTTAAATTTTTACAGGAGGCATCTATCACGGACAGCTGAAAAGCAGGCACCGTTAAATGCGTTATTAGCCGGCCCAAAGGTTCGCAGCAGTGCAACCATACAATGGAATGAGGAATCTGATGCAGCATTCGAAGTGACACGTCAGAGCCTGGCTCAGGCAGCACTGCTGGCACACCCTAAACTAGAAGCACCTTTGACCCTGGTGGTGGACACTAGCCAGTTTGGTGTTGATGCAGCCCTGCAACAATTGGTGGATGGCGCATGGCAACCTCTGGCATACTATTCGCACAAGTTGTCACCAGCACAACAATGCTGGACTGCTTACGATAGAGAACTTTTGGCTATATATTTAGCAATCAAACACTTCAGACCACAAGTCGAAGCGCGTGATTTCGCAATTTTTACCGATCATAAGCCCTTGAATTACGCATTCAACAAGAACAGTGACAAATGCTCTCCAAGGCAGTATTCTCAATTGGAGTTCATAAGCCAATTCACCACAGACTTACGCCACATCTCAGGTTTAACTAACGGTAGCTGATTGTTTGTCACGAGTATTGAGTATAAGACAGCCTGTAACTATGGCAGAACTAGCGCAAGCCCAGCAGGAAGATGATGAGCTAAATACCCTGTTGAGTGACGACAACACGGCATCGAATTTACAGCCCAGGTAAGACGTATGACTACATTGTGACATACAACATGGTCGATCACGCCATTACGTTCCAATCACACATCGCAGAAGAGTGTTTGATTGTCTCCACGGCCTATGTCACCCCGGTGTTCGAGCAACTACCAGACTGGTGTCCAAAAGATTTATATGGCCAGGAATAAACCGCGATTGCTGTAACTGGACTAGATCTTGCCCACGCTGTCAGCTATGCAAAGTGAGCAGACACGTGCGCCCCCCCAATCGGACAATTCCCGGATGTCAAGGCACGCTTTTCGCACATTCATTTGGACGTCGTAGGACCTCTTCCACCATTAGATGGTAATCACTACTTGCTAACAATCATTGGCAGGTATACACGCTGGCCGGAAGCAATACCTACCGATAACATCTCGGCAGAAACTCTGGCAACAGCATTCTTGTCAACTGGATAATGAGGTTCGGCTGCCCACTCCATATAACAACTGATAGAGGACGACAGTTCGAATCAGAACTATTCGCTCAGTTAGCAAGAATCTGCAGATACTGCCATCACTGCGCCACCGCCTACAATCCGGCAAGCAACGGGATGGTAGAAAGATGGCACTGTACCTTAAAAGCAGCCCTCATGTGCCACTGTACTAAATGGACGGAAGCATTACCCACTGTACTGTTAGGTCTTAGGACGATCTTTAAACCTGATATGGACACCTCCCCAGCAGAGTTGGTCTACAGAGAAACAATATGTCTGCCTGACGACACAGGGGTACTGAATGCACATGAACAGTCAGAATATTTACAAGGATTGAGAGAAACAATCAAGAAAATCAAACCTGCGAAAACGTCCAGACATGGAGCCCCGGTAACATTCATGCACAACGATTCAAAAACTTACACGCATGTATTGTTACGCACAGATGGTGTCAAACCACCACCACAACCGCCATACACTGGACCTCATCGCGTGATACGCAGAGATGCACACACCCTAGACATAGTACTGAATGGGAAACAGGCCATCATATCGCTAAGTAGAGTGAAACCTGCCTATATACTTCAAGACACTCCGGCGATGTCAGCGTCGCGCAGCGATCAGTCCAAGACAATGATGCAGAACCCGCTACCTCCACAGTCAATAAAGCAGCAGCCTCGATGCACCACGTGTTCTGGCAGACAAGTGTACTTCCCTGCCCGCTACAGAGAGGAACATCTGAGCTCCGCTCTCACCAAGGGGGCTCATGTGGCGACTACCGCACACGTCGAATGCTGCCGACGCGTAAAATTCGCGACAACCACAGAGATTATTCTCCACAGTTCGCACGGGAGTCACAGAGAACAGAACCATCGACTGTGATTCTACTTACCGTTTTATTCTCTTACTTGACAACCTGTTATATGTGAAAGAAATAAAAAAGAAACTTGAGTTCAGACTCCGTTAGTTTCTGATTTATAACTGTGTTTGTGTGGGTACACACCTACTTACGCAACAACCATAAATACTGTTTTATGTAGAAAGTTTGTGAAAATATAATGGTAATGCCTGTTGTTAAAGTAAAGATTGTGATAATTGATTTTGTTTGGTATATTTTATTTGCTGCAATTCCGATTACGTAAATAAACAAAAGAATCCTCACGAAGTTAACAATAGTACATTTGACAATAACTTTCTATTACTGTTCCTGTTATTATACCAATACAGGAGGTTTGAAGAATAATAAAAAGTATTATTGACACTGGATGAATTAATTTAATTAAATTAATATATACTACATTTGATACAAGTTATAATCATAATTATTTCATTGGTTAATTTAATAAAATATCAGTTTTTGAGACAAAGGATATTTGCAATTATTGATGACTAGTTCATTCTCTGATATTACTGTCAAGTTTTGTTTTTATATTTGTTATTCTGATTGAAATACAATTTGATATTATTTTGGTATTGTTTACTTCTCTTTTAGTTTCATTTTCATGAGTTTTTAATATTGTTCTGTAATTACACTGTGACCATTTCAGTTTTTTTTATCTCCTTATCACACCAATTTTTTATTTTCATCGTTTTAATGTTAATAATTATGTTATATTCTCTGATATTACTGTCAAGTTTTGTTTTTATATTTGTTATTCTGATTGAAATACAATTTGATATTATTTTGGTATTGTTTACTTCTCTTTTAGTTTCATTTTCATGAGTTTTTAATATTGTTCTGTAATTACACTGCGACCATTTCAGTTTTTTTTATCTCCTTATCACACCAATTTTTTATTTTCATCGTTTTAATGTTAATAATTATGTTATATTGTTCATTTGCTAGACTAAGTTTTTTATCTCTTTATATTTTCTTAGGTAGATATATTAGTTCCAACTTTACTTTAGATTTTGTGTTTTATACATTCACCTGGCCTTTACAAGCCTGTGTTTATTTGAATTTTTATTCTTTAGCTGCTAAGTTACCTTTATTGTCATACTTGTTTAGGGTTTATAGCTTTTCCAATGTTCATTAATTTCCTTTATCATTTGATTTTGGTTCTTATTATTTTATAGTTATTATTTTTATAATTTTGATATTTTTGGTTAAATACCTGTTTTTAGTTCATATTTGGCTTATTTGTGTTATTATTTAATTTTTTTTAGTAATTACTGTTATTGTTATCAGTTCTTGTTTGGATTACCTTATTTCTGATCTTGATTTCTCTTAGAATGTATTTTCTTTAAATTAGTTATATTTTATGAGATTGTCTGGTTATATATTATTTATATCGTTCCTTTCAGCTAAGTTTGTAAGACATTTGCCTTTGAAGATGGGTGTTATTCAACAAAGTGTTTGGATTATAGTTGAGGTGAGTCATTAGGTGGTTGGGGTTTATATAATTTTTTATTTACATTATTGGTTGTATCCAAGCATAGCTCAGTTCTAATTTTAAGATTTATCATTTGAGTTTTATATTTTTAATATTTATTTTAGTTATACTATTTTTATGATACCTAAATTGTTTGCTATTAGAGTGCTACACTGAAAATGTTAATGAAATATTTTCATTTGTAGCTAGTGTATAGAGACATACATGTATTATTTTTACAGTAAGAATGTGGTATTTTATTTAAATTATGTAAGTTTTAGAAATGTTAGCAGAACTTAACTACCAATATAAATAATTGCAGCTTATTATACCTTTACTTTACATTCTGTTAATTGGAAGTTAGTAGTCAATTAACAGTAATACACCTCTTTTTGGATTCAGTTCATATTGAATGAGGGTATATTTACCAAACTTCCATGTCAAAACTGATGTCTTGTTCAACATAAGACTGACTGATTAATGTCAACCCTTTCTGAATGAACCCAGATGTTAAACTGCATTTATCAGGAACTCTTTACTCTGCCCATTGAAAAGCTCCCTGATTTCATTCAAGAACACAATGAAAAATATTGTTGATACTGTTCAAATTAGCAAGGATCAGGGAAGAGTGCCTATCAGGAAGAGATGCCTAGAGCTGCTATTTCTGACAGGTGGTGACAAATGGCGACACCAAGGTGTAGGGCAATTGCTAGCTATAGTGTTAGGAGAAAGCTGTGTAGGTCGCTGTGTTTATCATTTCTCCGCTTTTAAACCAACAAATAAAAGGTAAGACCTAAAGCAATCAGCTCCTTAATGGTGCATAGATATTTTCAAGTGCTTAAGAGCGTTGAATAACGTCGCAGCAGCAAATGATAGACATGATGAGCATAGTGGCCACTTTGTAGTGTAATAACTACCCACAGTTTCCATGTGGCAGACATATTGTGCTAGCCACGGAATGTTACATCTCACCCTGATACTCAGGAGAAATACCACTGTTTACTTGGGGTAAGATGACGAATTTTATCCCTGATATATAAAGGCATTATTTTCACAGTAAATGCTTCGAATATGTGTAAGAACATCAAATTGGGTTCAGAGGACTGAAGAATCCTTACAAATGGCTATGGAGGAAGGAAGTACAAGTGGAATGAATTGTTTTAGAGATGCTCAAGAAAAAGGCATTCCATTCAGGACTCTGAAACGAGATCTGCTTAAGAACAATGAAAAGAAGCATGTCACTGACCCTCAAGTTAAGCAGGATTATGTTAATTGTAATGTTTTCCTTAATTATGGAGCAAAATGAGTACAGTTTTTAAAGATAATAATTTATTAAAGTAAAAATTTAACAATTCAAAGGTGTAGTTGTTCAGTGCTAACTATGGTGTTCGAACAGCACATTTCCTAGTGCTGGAAACATTTCTCAGTGTCGAATAAGCTTCGTGTTATTATTATTATTATTATTATTATTATTTCTAAGTAACCTTGGTGAAGAGAACGTGAAGGTGTTGGTCCCCTACATATAACAATTGCAGATGTCTGGAGTTCCATGAACCAGAGAAATTCTCTGGTTCCGGAAAGAAATGGAATTTGTCATAGATTTTCAAATGGATGCCTGGGACTGTTGCCCATATATAGCTACGAGAAAGCCGCAAAGTCTCTGTATTGATAGAGCTATGGTAATTAATATGACAGCAATTTCAGCTTTTTCTCTAGTTCTGGTTGTATTAACAGCAAATTCGTTACTAGATAATCCTGGGCACCTATAAAATATGGGCGAAACTGGTTTTCAGATGAATCTAAGGCCAGACAAAGCTGTAGCATAAATAGATTGTCCTACATAAAAAATGGTTCATATGGCTCTGAGCACTATGGAACTTAACTTCTGAGGTCATCATTTCCCTAGAACTTAGAAATACTTAAACCTAACTAACCTAAGGACATCACAAGGTGGGATTCGTACCTGCGAACGTAGCGGTCGTGTGGTTCCAGACTGTAGTGCCTAGACCCGCTTGGCCACTCCGGTCAGCTCCTACATAAAATAACATCTGAAGAAAGAGGAGAAATCATCAGTTATCACATTTTGCAATGGTGAACGCAACTTCATTCCTCTGGTGTGTATTTGTAAAGGTAAAAGAAAGAAGCCTGAATGGGAGAAAATGACTTTCCAATGACTCAGTTGTATTTATGAATGAGAAATCAGAGTATGACAACCCTGATATATTCATATGATCGTTGGAAGACCACATTTGTCCCAGGAAACAGCAAGGAAAAGTGATTCTGGCTCTCAATGGCCTTACCTCACACTCTACTGTTCCTGACATGATACAGCTTGCTTTGAATAATGATGTGATCTTGATTTGTTAACTTCCTCAATCAACACACTATCTTCAGCCTCTTGATAGGTGTGTTTTCAAATCACTGACAAAACGCTTTACAGGGCAATGTGCAACTAGACATTGTCTCATCCTTGGCATAAAGTCTCAAAAACACAATTCCTGCTCTTCGATAGTGAAGCAAGGAAGTAAGCTGCAGTTACATCCAATGGCCAATCTGAGTTTGAAGTCTGTAGCTTGTACCCTTTCAGTCCAAAAAGGATTCCAAAGTAGGTATTTCAAATTTCTCATATGGTTGCTACTGTTGAAGCAGACAGAAACGATGGAAGAAGATCAACAACAGACAATGTGCTTGGGTTCTTCCACAACAGACAACAGCACATTTTAAGCAGAGATAGGCAACGAGCTCATGACAGGAGCATCATTTAAAGACATACTCCTGTGCTTATCCTGGATCCATTATCATTCAAGTACAGAAAGAAAATTGCTGGAGTTCTCACAGAACACAGTCAAATTGAAGGGACTAGACATAGGTCACAGCGAATTGAGTCCAAAAGGAAGAAATCCATAACAGGTCAATCTAGGATTTGGGAACCAGGCAGGTACAAAATGACAGTGATTATTGAGCTCAGTGTGCCATGAACTACTATGGTAAAAATGGGCTGCAGGCAAACTGGATTCAGTGTATCATATGCAAAAAGTAGTTGCACGAAACCTACAGGTATGCAATAATTGTGCAGAGAAGCTCTGATTTAATATGGAAGAAATCATGTTCTTTGCTAGTTTTCTAAATTCATGTATCTGTTTATATTATATTTTCATCTTTGTAATCTATTAAATTTGCTTGCCAAATTACACTAGTATGTTGTATTGTAAAAACACAAAACTAGCAGTGGAGGTTGCTTCTGCTACAACTGCCACCTCACCTTGATGCTCAAGATGTGATGCCGAAACTACAGTGTTCTTAAAAAATTCAAAATGCATATTACAAGAACAATCAGTAATGGTAGCATAATACCAACTGCCCTGTTAACAGAAAAGGCTCCTCAGTGAATATATATTTAGTTTCTAATCTAAACTCCCAGTTCCAAATAACATTTTCCCCTGTGGAACCTACAAACTCTAAGTTGTTCTTCTTCTCCACTCTATAGTATTAGATGTTTTTATAATGATTACAGTTGGTAACATTAATGTAGTTTCTACATCAAAGTTTAAAAGGATTATGGCAATTAAGAAAAATCAAAGAGAGAAAGGTATTAATACTGATCTTTTTTGGTCAAATCCACATTCAAATGGTGTTGTTTTCCTTGGTCACTAATTAATTGTTTTGAGAGGATTGTTGCAATGATTATGGCAATTATTGATATAATGTAACTAATAAAAATTCTTGTAGATAAAACTGGGATCCCTCATGCAAACACTCTGCTTCTACATCATATATCTGAATTGTCTGCATTTTCCTTGAAGAAGCTTAAATTTTAGCACAATGCTTAGATGAAAAGGTATCCAAGACTCAACTGACATTGGCAGTTGACCTTCAAATTTGAAATTCTTGACCAAATATATTTTCAATTACACACAAAACTCCATAATATTATCTTCAGTGCATTTTCTGGTTATGGAACAAGTTAACTTATTTAAAACTTTATATATGCCACTATTAAAATATCTGTCACTCATTCTTTGCTCAATTTTACTGATCAAAGTCTTGACTGCCTCAAAAGTTTCCATTAGAGTAACATCAGAGCGTTCTCAAAACTCATAACAATCTAAAAAAAACTGCACCAACACGGGAAAAAGTTAAATAAAGCACCAAAATTAATTCTTTTTCAATGTCATCAGAATCATTTCAAAATATGTTTAGAGCTTTGTGACGTTCATCAGTAGTTTTCATATAACTTTTAAGAGGTTCCCAATTTGTAATGATTATATGAATTGCTTATATTAAAGGAAGTCATCTAGTAGGTACATAACGGCGAATTTCACTCTATTCCACATCTAGAAATAAAAAAAAAATCATTTTAGAACTTCCATATGCTTTGCAGAAAGGGAGAAGTGGCCATATAATTTAACGATCAAATTTTCAAGATCACCATCTAGGATGTCACAGGCACGTTTCATCACACTGTACAAAATATGATTCAAAGAGTTTGCCTTGAATATTTGTTCGTTATCATCATTTAACAGTTTAAATACTCAAATCGAAAGTGATGTCTTGATGAGAATTAAGAGAATTAATTCATCAAATGTCGAAGGCAGCATGATAAAAAAAATTGTTTCAATGACAACGTGAAGTCCATGAAATCCTGTGGCAACGAAAAATGTTGATCCATAAACTGCATCTACAATGGTATAAAGTGCTTCTCAATATTCATGTATCTGTACTTGTAATATAGTAAATTATAGTCCTAATAACACAATAAAGAATAGACCTTGCAATGCTTGAGTATGTTTGGAGTCTATAAGTTTATGATGGTCTCATGGTATGGTTACTCTTGATGCAAGGAGGAAATCTGTACTAAGTATTGGAATTTCTATATGCTTGAAAAGTTGAATACCATACCTACTGATGCTCATAATATTGCTAATTCAATTGTAGGTGGTAGTCTTCTACTACAAAAAGCTCAGAAGAAATTATACAAAAGTAAGGTTATTCCTCATCGTAATTCAGTTTAAATGTATCCTGTATGTAATCCTTGATAAGTACCTTCTCAAACTACATCTCATCATTATCAGTGATTTATTCTAAGTACCATAATGTAATTCCGAATCCAATGATGTCGAGTTTAATATTAAATAAATGAAATCATTTAGCTAGTCCTGATACTTGAATTATTGCTCCTATTAGTGGTAAAGGTCTGTACTCTATTAGGTGAAATGAGAGAGTTGCGTGAGTTGTTTACATAAGTTTCGTATATTTCTCTAGAATGTAGGATTCTTAAAATTGAGAAGACATAACCTTGAATTACTTAATCCTATAAAATTGTTAAATAGTCTTATAATAAAAACTGAGATAAGGATGAATGCTATTCCATTAAATGTTTTTGGGCCTCATGATGTTTTAAACACATTGTGTAGTGTTAAGTAAAATTGGTTCCAGATAATATCAACATTGACTGAAAATAATCTGGGTTGGTTTATTGTGAAATTCCCTAATTTAGTCATCTGGCTGTGGAGTCATTCTTAACTCCCAATGCAGGTACTGCTCATGAATGTAGAGCATCTTAAGATCCATTTAGAACTTGAACTTCTGTCTCTATAGGGGAAATTGTTTGATTACTTACATCTACTAGCCATGATCTGTCGTTTTCTGTCTTTTTCATCTGTTATGCATGTACCAAATTCAATATCTATAAAATCTGAGTATTCTAAACTTCAATATCATTGTCATCCAATTGTTTTCATTATAATTATAGCATCTGCTGAGTCGTCTAGCAAATGTTGTTGTTGTAACTCCTCATGCTTTCCCGGCGATCTGTTGACATCTTGGATATTCGGGAATCCAGCCGGATGTTTGCGTCATTCTCGCACGGTATTTCACCAGCGTGCCTCGCTGTCTTCTTCAGGTGCTGCCTGAGACAGGTGCTCAGGTAGCACCTGAAGAAGACAGCGAGGCACGCTGTTGAAATATCGTGTGAGAACGACGCGAACATCAGGCTGGATTCCCGAATATCCAAGATGTCAAATGTTGTTGTTGTTGTTGTGGTCTTTAGCCTGAAGACTGGTTTGATGCAGCTTTCCATGATACTCTATCCTGTGCAAGCCCCTTCATCTTCAAATAACTACGGAATCTTTGCATCCTTCTGAATCTGCACACCATATTCATTTCTTGGTCTCCCTTTACGATTTTTACCTCCCTAACTTCCCTCCAATTAAGTTGGTGATTCCTTGATGTCTCAGAATGTGTCCTTTTTCTAGTCAACTTGTGGCACATACTTCTTTTCTCCACAATTCTATTCAGTACCTCTTCATTAGTTATGTGATCTACCCATCTAATCCTAATCTCATCATATCTGAAATAGTCATCGTCCATGTTTTACTTCCATACATGGCTACACTCCATGCAAATACATTCGGAAAATACTTCATAACACTTAAATCTATATTCAGTGTTAACAAATTTCTGTTTTTTTGGAAAAGCTTTTCTTGCCATTGTCTGTCTACTTTGTATATCCTCTCTACACCAGCCATCATCCATTATTTTACCGCCCAAATAACAAAACCCACTGTCTATTTTAAGTGTCTCGTTTCCTAATCTAATTCCTTCAGCTTCATGTGATTTAATTCGATTTCATTTCATTATCCTTGTTTTACGTTTGTTGATGTTCATCCTACAGCCACGTTTCAAGACAATATCTTTTCTGCTAAACGGCTCTTCCAAGTTCTTTACTGTGTCTGACAGAATTACAATGACACTGGCAAATGTCAAACTTTTTATTTGTCCTCCCTGAACTTTAGTTCCATATTCAAATTTTCCTTTGGTTTTCTTTAGTGCTTGTTCAATGAAGAAATTTATAACATATTGGGGATAGGCTACAATTCTGTCTCACCCCCCCTCTCAATCATTGCTTCCTTTTGATGCCCCTCGACTTTTATAATTACCATCTGGTTTCTGTACAAGTTGTAAATAATCTTTTGCACCCTGTATTTTACCCTGCTATCTTTCAAATATAGTATCCCAGTGAACATTGTCAAAAGCTTCTCTAAGTTTACAAATGCTATAAAAATAGGTTTACCTTTCCTTGACCTATCTTCTAAGAAAAGTTGCAGATGTCAGTATTGTCTCACTTGTTCCTACATTTCTTCAGAATACAAACTTATCTTCCCTGAGCTCAGCTTTTACCAGTTTCCCATTCTTCTGTAAACAATATCTGTTTGTATATTGCAACCATGACATATTAAACTGATAATATGGTAATGTTTCTGTCTTTGGAATTGAAATGAATATATTCTTCTTGAAGTCTGAGGGTATTTTGCCTGTCACACAATTCTTGCACACCAGATGGAAGAGTTCTGTCATGGTTATCCCAAGGCTATCAGGTGGTCCCATAGAATGTGGGCTACTCTTGGGATCTTGTTTCGACTTAGGTCTTTCAGAGCTCTGTCAAATTCTTCTCGCATTATCATGTCTCCCATCTCATCTTCATCTACGTCCTCTTCCATTTCTATAATATTGTCTTCAAGTTCATCTTCCTTGTACAGGGTCTCTATAATTTCCTTCCATGTTTCTGCTTTCCCTTCTGTGCTTATGACTGGTTCACCATCTGAGCTCTCCATATTCATACCACTGCTTCTCTTTTCTCCCAACATGTCTTTAATTTTCCTTTAGGTAATATCTATCTCTCTTGATTAGCCATTTTGAACCTCCTCTCAGTGTCATTTTATAGACGTTTGCACTCCCTTTCATCTGCTTCATGTGCCACATTTTTGTATTTTCTCATTTCAGCAATTAATTTCAATATCTCCTGTGTTAACCAAGGATTTCGACAAGTTGTTTCTGTCTCACCTATTTGATCCCCAGGTGCCTACATTATTTTATTGATCTTCCACTGAATTCGATTCCCCTATTCTGGTAAATCATACGCTAATGCTCTCTCGAAAACTCTTAATAACCTTTGGTTCTTTCAACTTATCCAACTCCCATCTCCTAAATTTCCTGAGTGTTTACAATTTTTTAGGTTTATTCTACCATTCATAACCTATAAATTGTAGTCAGAGTCCAGATCTGCCCCTGAAAATGCCTTACAATTTAAATCTGGTTATGAAATCTCTACATTAGCATTATATAATCAATCTGAAAGTACACATCCTTCTTTTAGTTCCTTTAGTATATCTAAATCAAGTGTTAGTGATGATTGAATTATGCTGTGTGCAAAATTCTACCAGGTGGCTTCCTCTTTACATTCCCTTCCCCCAGTCCATATTCACCCATTACTTTTCCTTGTCTTCCTTTTCCTACTATCGAATTCCAGTTCCCCACTGCAATTAAGTTTTTGTCTCCCTTAACTATCTGAATAATTTGTTTTATTTCATCATACATTTCTTCAGCCTCTTCATCAACAGTGGTGCTAGTTGGTATATATATTTATAGTACTGTGGTGGGTTTGGACGTCATGTCCATCTTGGCTAGAATAATTCATTTACTATGTCATTTAACGTAGCTTTCCCACATTTATATTTTCTTATTCATTATTAAACCTGCTCCTGCATTGCCACTATCTGATTTTTATTTATAGCCCTGCATTCACCTGACCAGGTATCCTGCACCAAGTGCTACTGAACGTCATTAATTCCCACCATAGCTAACGTCAGCGTATTCACTAATCTTTTTAAATTTTCTGTCCTACCTGCCCGATTACCCCATGGAATATGAACCTTACGGTTGGTGGGGTGGCTTGGATGCCTCAGCAATGCAGATGAAATAGGTGCAACAACATCAGAGGGGTATCTGTTGAAAGGCCAGACAAACTTGTGGTTTCTGAAGAGGCATAGCACCTTTTTCAATAGTTGCAGGGGCAACAGCCTGCATGATTGTCTGATCCGGACTTGGAATGGCTGAAAGCAAGGGGAAATTACAACAGTCAAGGAAACATAATAATAAAAAGATTAAGATATATGCTGGTAATGCTGTTCAAGTAGTTGCAATTAAACATCCATAATGTAAATTTCGATGTGCATAAGCAATAACTAAAATGTAGCTAAGAGTATAACATATAGTTACTGTTAATAATAATAATAATAATAATAATAATAATAATAATATTAATTCAACCATGTTATGGTCCGAGAGGAATGATAATTGCTTCATTAATGGTGGAGCTGTGTACTGCAGTGTTAAATTTGATCATGTTGTCATTTGAAGGTTTCTAATACAAGGTCAAACCTTTATCTGTAGATGTTAAATCTACTGCACTAATCAGCCACATTGGAATATAGAAATTTATGGTAATTCTCAGTAAGTCTATTCTATAGGTTCACTGTTTTGTAATCATTCAGTTGATCTACTTATATTAGTTCTGAATTTGTTTGCTCAGTTTGTAATTATTCTTTCTCATATGATTACAATGAAAATAATAATACCAACAATTGTGGTTTTAGATCCAGTATTAAGCACATTTTGTGATGTGTATTCATCTCCTTATCAGACTATTGTCACGGTGTTCCTGCTAATTATAGGAATATGTTATTTATAGTTAGTCCTATAAATAGGGGGTATAATTAAGTAACACCTACTACACTAAATCACCAAAGAAACTGGCATAGGCATGCGTATTCAAATACAGATGTATGTAAACAGGTAGAATACTGCGCTGCAGTCAACAATGCCTATACAAGACAACAAGTGTTTGGCTCAGTTGTTAGGTTAGTTACTGTTGCTACAATTGCAGGTTATCAAGATTTAAGTTAGTTTGAACATGGTGCTACAGTCGGCGCAAGAGCGATGGGACACAGCATCTCCAAGTTAGCGATGAAGTGGGGAACCTCCCATACAACCATTTCACGAGTGTACCATGAATATCAGGAATCCTGTAAAACATCAAATCTCCGACTTCACTGTGGCTGGAAAAAGATCCTGCAAGAACTGGGCCAATGACAACTAAAGAGAAGCGTTCAACATGACAGAAGTGCAACCCTTCTGCAGAGTTCAATGCTGGGCAATCAAAAGGTGTCAGAGTGGAAACCATTCAAAAAAACATCATAGATATAAGCTTTCAGAGCCAAAGGTCCTCTTCTGTACCATTAATGACTGCACAACACAAAGCTTTACACCTCACCTGGGTCCTACAACACTGACATTGGATTGTTGATGACTGGAAAAATGTTGCCAGGTTGGACAAGTCTCGTTTCAAATTGTATCGAGCGGATGGACGTGTATGGGTAAGTAGACAAACTCCTGAATCCATGGACCCTGCATGTCAGCAGAAGATTGTTCAAGCCTGTGGAGGATCTGTATTGGTGTCGGGCATGTGCAGTTGGAGTGATATTGGACCTCTGATATGTCTAGATATGACTGAAAGGTGACATACATAAGCATCCTGTCTGATCACCTGCATCTATTCATGTCCATTGTGAATTATGGCGGACTTGGGCAATTCCAGCAGAACAATATGACACCCCACATGTCCAGAATTGCTATAGCGTGGCTCCAGGAACACTCGTCTGAGTTTACACACTTCCAGTGACCACCTAACTCCTCAAACATGAACATTATTGAGCATATCTGGGATGCCTTGCAACGTGCTGCTCGGAAGAGATATCCACCCCGTTGTACTCTTATGGATTTATGGACAGCCCTGCAGAATTCCTGGTGACAATTCTCTCCAGCACTACTTCAGACATTAGTCGAGTCCATGCGGCACTTCTACGTGCTTATGGGTGCCCTACACGATATTAGGCAAGTGCACCAGTTTCTTTGGCTCTTCAGCGTATAATTGCAAATTCTGATTCTGTTAATAATACATAATAGAAATGTGTTACAACATAATAAGTATCATATAAGACAATATCAAGTGATGTATTCATTAATACTAACCCTGTGACCCCTCCAATGGTAAATAAGAAAACAAATCCTAGAGCTCATAGTAGTAGAGGCTTAAGCATGAAGTTTGTTCCATACAGTGTTGCTAATTATCTGAATACCTTAATTCCTATTGGTATAGCAATAATTATTGTTGCTGATGTGAAATATGCTCATGTATCAATGGCATTCCTACTGTAAATATTTGGTGTGCTCATACTATGTATCATTATAACCCAGTTGATAATGCAGCATAAATTATACCTACTGTTCCCAATTATTCAAGTTTTCCACTTTCTTTACATACAGAGTGCAAAATAATACCAAATCCTTGTAGAACTAAAATATAGACTTCTGAGTGACCAATGAATCAGAATAAGTGTTTTCATAAAATGGCAGGGTCGAAGAATGAGGTATTTAAGTTTTGGTCAATTAATAGTATGGTAATAGCGTCAGCTAAGAATAGAAGTGAAAGACGTTAAAGAAGTGTTGTAATGGCAACTAAACATACAAATAATCGTATATCATCTAAAGTTATTCTTTCTTACAACATATTATTTCTTGTTGTGGACTAAATGCAATACCTGATAAGTGTATCAGAAAACTGCTAGGTCTACTGAGCCTTCACCATGAACAATAGCTACTGTTAGTGGAGGATAAACTGTTCATCCTATGCCGGCACCATTATCTACCATAGAAGATGTAAGAAGAAGTGTTAATGATGGAAGTAATAATCAAAAACTTATATTATTCATTTGTGGAAATTTTATAACTGTTGTTCCAATTATTGGGGATACAAGTCAATTACCAAACCCACCAATTATGACGCGTGTTAGTGTAAAGAACATTATTAAAAGTGCATGAGATGTAATGACGACATTATAAATTTTTTCACATTCAACTAAAGATACAAGTTGTCCTAATTCTGTAGAAATATGTATCATCATTGATGTTCCTGTTATTCTGACTCATACTCCAAAAAGAAACTATAAAGGCCCAATGTTCTTATGGTTTGCTGTGAATAATCATTTTTGTGGTAAGGTGGTTGAAGCTATACTTCTGAAAATTTTCTCCCATACCATAAGCTGTCTTATATTCAATTGTGATTCTAGAATGCCATTCTAGAGGTGCAAAAATTTACTACAATCTAAAAGATTATCCTTTTAATCATAACTTTGAATGTTATTGATTTATTTAACTTGAGTCCTTAGCATAACGAAATTAAAGTTGATGTAGAAATTAACGCTATTGTTGAAATTATAGCAGTTGTAGATACAGGGTGTATACGCTCTGGGACAACTGGGAAATCTGAGAAAAATCTGGGAATTTTTTCATCCAGGAGAAAACTGGGGAAAAACCCCGTGAATTTTTAAGAATTCTGGAAAATTTTCATTGTTTTAGCTTTCAGTTAAATTTTTGTAGTTTTGACTGGTAAGAACTGATACTCTAACAAAGAATTTTACTTTAGCTCATTACTGCAATGTAATATTGCAGCAATAAAACATAAACGAGGAAAAAAATAAATAAAACGTAAGTTGCAAAGGAAATGCGCCATTTACAGCACACACACAAGCATCTGCCAACAGCAAAATATGTGGAAGGCTTTAGGACGAAGACTACGCAATACTTCATAACAACAAACTGCTTCTGATGGGCGCGACGTCACAACAGTTAGCTTAGATTCGTATGAGCAGTTGCCAGTGGGCTTACTTGCATGCACAGTTGAGTCACGTGTGAACAATACCTTCTCTCGCTTCTGGCTACTTGAAGTGTCGCTATCCAAGCTAACTAGACACGAGCTGTGTCAGCAGTAACAACAAACAGCCAGATGCTACTTGGAAAGATTTTTCTGGTGCAGCCAAGCTACCAGATTCACGCAGGCACAGAGTAGTCTGAGTTGTAGTGGGATGATGGGTAGTCTCCACGTGATCCATGTTTACGTTTAGTGATTTTGCTGTTTCCTCTTGGTTTACAGTTCTCAAGAATGAAACAAATTTCTGTGGCCGGGAGCCATAAAGTGAATTAAAATATTACATAATTATGAAAGGCTACAATATGCAATTAATCTTTTTTCTGATCTTATTTTATTTCCAGGTATTTGGCAGTTGGGTATTAATTGCCTTGACAAACAATGAAGTTATTTTTGTCGATTTGCTGAAAAAAATTGGTTTTAATTAATCTTTTCTGCAGAGATAGTCAATTTATTTGAAACACTGTTGGCTAGTGTCAACTCTTTACGGTATTTCAAGTGTGTGTTGTTCACTTCTGTGACGTATGGTATTATGCTCAAATGGCTCTGAGCACTATGGGACTTAACATCTTAGGTCATCAGTCACAGACTTAGAACTACCTAAACCTAATTAACCTAAGGACATCACACACGTCCATGCCTGCGGCAGGATTCTAACCTGCGACCGCAGCAGCAGCGCGGTTCCGGACTGAAGCATCTAGAACCGCTCGGCCACAGGGGTTCACTGTGGTATTATGCCATAGAACTGAACACTAGATAATACAGCATGCGTACTTCAAGAAAATTTGCGTTCCGAAAACTACACTGATAAGTTGAATATCAGCTTGGATTTGCATTCCGAAAACTACACTGATAAGTTGCATATCAGCTTATGGCCTACTTCTTTGTGAATCAGGACATATGAATGTTCTCTTTAAGTCGAATTATGGATTTTAATATGCTTTACGAAATTCCGAGGCTCTTGGTGTATCCTCTCACGTCCTGTTTCGTTTATGACGTAATGTAAGATCTCTTAATGACATATATGTACGAACATATGGGATACCTACTTCATCGTGGCTATGCAGGCACAGTAACGGCGTTTTCTGGCGCTCTCTGAAAACTGCTGAAACAAACTGTTAACAGATCGTCTGAAAAGCGTTACTTTCAAAGTACATTTCATTTTACCCAATATCAGTTATGTTACGTGTGCGAACGTATACTGAATTTCTTAAATCACAGTGCATTTGATTTTCATTTAAAGTGTAAGACCGCCAATTTGAATAATTTAGAGCCCAGAAGACTAGACATTTATGTCATTTCTTAAACTTTTACGGGCACATTTGTGTGATGTATCGAAGTGTAACACACGCAAAAAAGACAAATATTATATGCGAAACCTTAGATCTTCTTGTAACTACACTATGTACATTAATTTTCCTATTTATGTGCTTGTGCTACTTAACAGTGATATTGCTTTAGGCTGACTGCATCACATGTCCTATGCTCTGAATCACAACTTTTACATGCGAGACATCTTTCGAAAGACAAATTTCGGAAACCGTTTTTCGCTGTAATGTTTTCATATTGAGGTCTGCAGCCCCGTTGCTACGGTGACTAGATAACAGCAGATGTAATTTATGATTTAGTCAGCACAATCGCTATTTATCTTCAGTCAGACATGGTGCAAACAGCTTCAGTCTAATATTTCTACTTACCCTTTACTATACAAAAAGCCACTCCGTCAATATTAGCCGAAATTTTTAAAAACAAGAAGAAACATGACAGCCCATGCATGTTTCAATACCGGGTGCGTTTACATGGTAGCGAAAATTGATTGCGGAACTGAAAAACCGGTAACCAGAAGCGTTTTCCCAGAATCGATTTTGAAGTGTTTACGTGGCCACATAGGAGCGGCTTTGGGAGATCAGTTTACGGAATCCGGTTTTGGGAGCTCCATGTAAACGCGATGAATATCTGCTATCATCGGCTCGTGATATCACGTCACATGAGCTATGACTGGCTTACAAAAGCGCATCGCGATCTCTATCTCAACGCTTCGGAAACTAACATCCTGTGTTTGGTGGGATTCCACTACATATTTTTGTAATGCAAAAATATGCAGCGTACATGGTGCTGTAAATCAAAGATCTTTCCAAACCCCATTTTTTTTCTGGGGTTCGATTCCTAAACTAGCTGGAGGTTCTACGCCAGTGTACAAAAACCTAACCATTCAAAGAATTGATAACTTTTACGATCCTGAGGGAAAGTATACTGTCATTTAATACAGAAAAAGTGTATTTTCACCCAGGAGAAATTGTATTTTGTAACTCAGAAATACGGGAAAAACTCGGGAATTTTTTTTCCTTGTCTGTGTATACATCATGAGGTAGTTAGTTTTCACTGATGAAGAATTTTCTGTGTAAGATATAATAAGAGATGAAAATCTAACTCTCATGTATAGTAAAGTGGGATGGTAGTTAATACTACTATAATTGTCATTAAAAGTTGACTTATTGTTTTCCATAAGCGATTGTATAACAATTCACTTTGGTAAAAATCCAAATACGATCTACTCTCTTCTGCAAGAAGGAAGTCAGTACCAAGACTAAGTTATCTGTGCACCGTTCTATCTTTCGACCAACTTTGTTGTATGAGAGCGAATGTTGGGTGGATTCAGGTTACCTTATCAATAAGGTTGAGGTTATGGATATGAAAGTAGCTAGGATGATTGCAGGTACTAGTAGATGGGAACAATGGCAGGAGAGTGTGCACAATGAGGAAATCAAAGACAAACTGGGAATGAACTCTATAGATATAGCAGTCAGGGCGAACAGGCTTAGATGGTGGGGTCATGTTACATGCATGGGAGAGGCAAGGTTACCCAAGAGACTCATGGGTTCAGCAGTAGAGGGTAGGAGGAGTCCGGGTAGACCAAGGAGAAGGTACCTGGATTCGGTTAAGAACGATTTTGAAGTAATAGGCTTAACATCAGAAGAGGCACCAATGTTAGCACTGAATAGGGGATCATGGAGGAATTTTATAAGGGGTACTATGCTCCAGACTGAACGCTGAAAGGCATAATCAGTCTTAAATGATGATGATGATGATCAATATAGTAATCCAGTACGGAATAGAAATGAAAAAATTAATGTGAATTGAACTTAGGTTTTTATATTTCTTGATAAGTAGATTTGATTTATAAAAAATTAATTTATTTGCTTGAACAGTACAAGTATAATTAGTCTTTAAATCAATAAATAATGGAATAAAGTTCTCAAATTTCCTCTCTAACAATTAATGATCTAATTATTCATCCCTGGTGCTTAATTGCTGAGCAGGCTAAAAGTTGTTGTAATGATGTTTGATTAGAACCCATATTGCTTCAAAAATGATTCTTAATATAGTAATAATTCAGCTACTCTTAATTGGAGGCAATATGAAATGACTGTTATTGGAGTTATGTTAAACATTCATTTCATTTTGGTGCTCATATGACTTACGGAGGGGAGGAGCCAGACCAAGTGTGTCCCTCAATGACTTATCAAAAACCTGTCTCCCATCCTTTTCCCATCCATAGCCCATCCTTTTTCTTTTCCTTCCCATTTCCCACACATAACCTATGCTGGCGGTTAAACCATGTATAGGGGTGCAGCCAAGCCCATATGCCGAACATCTGGTAAATCGTCAGTGGCTGGGCGATAAGGTGGCAGCCCCATCAAGGCAATCGGAAGCAGTGGGTCAATCACCTGCCCTTCTTAAATAACCTGATTACTGAAACCGAGACGAGGATACAAAACCAGATGGATAAACTGGTAACTACCTTTGGCATGAAGGATAACGAAAATTGGCTTTTGGAATATACGAACCTTGAGGGAGAGTAGCAAGATGAAACAAGTGATAAGGTAAATGTATAACTATAAGCTTGATATCCTGGGATTGAGTGAAGTAAGGTGGCCAGAGTTCCGTGAAATGCAGACATCAGATGGGATTACATTTTTATATTCAGGATGTGAAGAGAAAGAGAAACACTAGGATGGAGTTGGGCTATTGTTGAGCAACACAGCAAAGAAAGCCGTCTAGAATGGAGACCTGTGTCCAGTAGGATCATGACTGCCAGATTTAAGACAAAGTTCCAAAACATGACGCTTGTCTAATGCTGTTCCCCCACAGAGACATCAGAGACTGAGAAAGAGGAGGAGTTCTATTACCTGCTGTGAGAGACTGTAAGGAAAGTGAGCAAGAAAGATATCCTCATTGTTATGGGAGACATAAATGTGACGATGGGAGATAACAATGTGGGTTTGGAACAGATAATGCCGGTAAATGGCTTGGGTGAAATGAATGATAATGGGGAAAGATTTAGTGACTTCTGCACAAGCAATGACCTTGTAGAAGGAGGAACCTTGTTGCCTCATCGGAGATGTCATAAGATAACATGGGTATCCGCAGATCACATTACAGAAAATCAAACTGACCACATTGCAGAGTCAAGGAAGTTCAGGAGGAGCCTGGAAAATGTGTAGAGTAGAAGAGGAGCAGACGCAAGTAGTGACCACCATCTCATTACTGCCAGTTTCCGAATGAAGATTGTGGCTTCCAGAAAGAAATTCGAGCCAAGGAATAGAAGATTCGATGTAGGTAAACTGAAAGATCCACAGATAGCTGAGGGGTTCCATCTGGAACTCCGGAATAGATTCCAGGCGCTGGAACTGGAGATGGCTGAGGATAAGGACATAGAGGAAATGTGGACAGAAGTTTAGAAAACTTTTGTGCATGTAAGTCAGAGACAACTTGGCTTTAAAAATCGCCTGCAAAGAGATTGGATGTCCGAACATACCTGGAGGAAAATCACCCATAGAAAGGTGAAGGAGGCCAAGGGAAGAGTAAATAAGAGCAGGACCAGGCAGCAAAAAGCACAGGCACGAGCTGAGCTGACTATAGAGCAGCAGATAAGGAAGTGAAAAGTAATGTGAGAAGAGACCACAGAAAATGGATAAATGAACAGGCTGATAGAGCAGAACAGGCAGCACGGAGGGGGGATGTGAAAGAACTATATGATATCACTAAGATGCTCTCAAAGGAAAGCTTCCAGAGGAACCGACCAATAAGGAATAAGAAAGGGGAGATATTAACTTCAGATGAAGAACAATCACGTAGGTGGAAGGAACACTTTAAAGAAGTTGTAAATAGAGACCACGGTGGGGAGGTAGAAGAAAAAAAACAAACAGAATACTATGATCCTAGTCCCAGTACTGATGTAAATGCACCCACAAAAGCAGAAACTCAGATAGCACTGAAGCAGATCAAGAATGGGAAGGCACCAGGACCAGGTAATATAACATCTGAGACGCTGTAAACAGACTTGGACACCACTGTTAAGTTATTGCACATCCTCTTAGAGAAGATATGGAGAGAGGAGAAACTGCCAACAGATTGGAAACGAGGTATTATCGTGAAAATACCCAAAAAAAGAAGATGTTACTGACTACAACAACTGGCAGGGCATTTCCCTATTGTCACTACCGAGTAAGGTATTTTCGAGGATCAATTTAAACCGCATTAAGGATTCTGTGGAAGCACAACTGAGGAGAGACCAGGCTGTGTGGACCTTATCAATACTCTCAGAATTATTCTGGAACAACGTACGGAGTGGCAACACACCCTCTACCTTACCTTCGTTGACTTTGAAAGGGCTTTCGACTCTGTCAATTGAAGAGTCATGTGGGACACTCTTACAAAATAAGGCATTCCAACGAAGATTATTAACATCATCAAGGAAATGTGTGAAGGCTATGAATGCCAAGTACTACATAATGGAGAACTAACAGAGCCTTTCCAAATTAATTCGGGAGTATGATAAGGGTGTATTCTTTCGCCAACACTATTTCTTTTGGTGTTGGACCATGTGGTGAAGAGAGTGATGGGGGGATGGAAGAGAGGTGTACAATGGGTGATGTGGGATAGGCTCAAAGATCTAGATTTCGCAGACAACATTTGCTTAATGGCACAACGATTTCGAGACATCGAAGAGAAACTGGCCAGGTTACAGAGAGAGGCAGAAGTTGTAAGCCTCAAGATAAATGTTCGCAAAACCAAAGAAATGCGATTGAATTATACCATCACGAATAGGCTGGCCATTAATGGAGAGGACATAGAACAGGTCCAATCTTTCCTCTATCACAGAAATATAGTCACGAGTACAGCAGGCGCTGAGGAGGACATCCATAGTCGCAACCGCAAAGCAAATGGTGCATTTGTACAACTGTACCCTGTCTGGAGAAATAGGAACATCTCAAAGAAGACCAAACTCTGGCTTTTCAATAGTAATGTGAAGGCTGTTCTGTTATATGGTTGCGAAACTTGGAATTTGACTAACCACATCAAAAACCAGCTCCAAGTTTCTATCAAGCGCTGTCTCTGGCGTATTTTAAATGTGAGATCACCAGATATAATGACAAATGAAGATCTTTGGAGGGAGACAAATCAGCAACCAATAAATATACAAATCAAAGAAAGAAAATGGAACTGGATTGGGCATACATTGAAGAAACCAGATGGAGGTATTGAAAGGATGGCTTTGGATTGGAACCCTCAAGGAGTTAGAAAACGTGGTCATCCCAAACAGACATGGAAAAGGACGATCAAGAGAGAACCTGCAGAGGGTGGGAAAACCTGGAGTGAAGTGAAGAGACTTGTTTCAATTCGTACCAGGTGGGGAATTTCGTCACAGCCCTATGTTCCAGAGGCCGACAGGAACTAAGCATGACTTATGCAAATCAGAAGTGGAATTTTTAGCAACAGTAAATCTAATTTATATACTGTATGTAGATCAAATGAATTCTTTTTTTCATCCCACTGGATACTTTATTTAAATAAGTAAAACTGAAAATAATAATATTGTTGATGCTGTTGCTTGAACAATAAAGTACTTAATTGAAGGATCGTTTATTATTATGTTTTTGCCTCATGTTAATAGTGGTAAAATGAGACCAAGTTCATCTCTGGTCCTATTCAGACACCAGAGTTTGAAAGGATGGACAAGATCGTTCCTATCATTAATGTTGATAGGAAGAAAAGTTTTGTAGAGCTGTTGCTCATTAAAAAGGAGTGGTCTGATACCTTTATAAAAAGGATATGAACCCATTAGCTTTGCTACTTCATCTTTTTATATTACATTAACGTGTCTTTTTCAGGTTACTTGTTGATACTAAAGAAGGTAGTTTATTTCTATCTTATGTAATGTTACTTAAGGTAATATTTATTTACTTAGTTTCCCTATCAAGGTAACCCATTAATCAGGCACTCTCTTTTTTATCTAATATATATTCTTTTAATTTATTTAATGCTGTTTTTAGTAGCACAAACTTTACCTTTTTCTTTGTTTAACATATATATTCGAAATAAATACCTTAAGTTTAAAATTAAACTTCATTAATATTGATTCTTTATTTTAATTTATTAACTAATGAAAACTCTTAGCTACCTATTTCCTAGAGGGAAAGAAATTATTATACAATAAAATATATACAGTAATATAACATAACATTTGTGTTATTATGACATGATATATTTTATACCATTATTTAATTAATATTTTAAAATAGTCAATTGTATTAATGATAATTATGTAATTATAACAATCAAATTTATCATATATTGCTACAATAAAAGTAAATTATCATATTGCAGTGAAGTATTGCTTATTTTTATTTAAAAATGTATTATTTCATGTTTGTTTATTAACAATATTAGTGATGAAAACAATAACACCAGACATTTATCAGAATACAAGTTCCATACATATCTTTATTTACATACAACAGAGTAATTTCTACAGTCATAAGTGGTAGGTGACCCTTTTCTTCTTGATTATTCTTTTTGTATATTCCAGAAATTTTTATAAGCTAATTAACTATATGTGTTGAAAAAGAGTTTATGTAAATTTTCAAATGTTTTTCCCTTCCTTTTTTTGCTTCTTTGCATCACATGAAAGTTTTGTTAGACTAAATATTCTTTTTGTAGTAATTGATTAAATCATCATGTGATTTTGGAGTTAGCTACTGACTTTGTATTACGTAATTCATGCCAGGAAATGAGGCATTGATTGATAAAAGTGAATGTTATTGGTTAATGCAGTTGTTTATAGTTTAAGAGTTAAATTGTAAAATTGTAACATGAAATGTTAAAATTGTTTATGGTTGTTTCTATGAATCAGTGGAATTTAAAAAGTAAACTAGGTTTAGATATCCAATTGTTTTAAACGTTATTTATACCTACCAGACTACTATTAATTAATGTCTTTGAACCCAAATAATTTGGCAGAATCTCATTCCATTATCAAGCGCCTACCTTGTGATTAATAATACACAATGGACTCAACTTATTTGATTTTACAACTTTTTTATCGTAGAATCTTGGTAGAGTTATGATTCCCTTGAATTATAATTATAAATATTTATGGTCTAGGTGCAGCTTGCAGTAAAGAGCACCTAGGCTATAATAGACTTTTGTGTATAATGAATTTGATGGTGAAAACATCTAGTAGTGGAGGATTTGATAGTAGTTTAAATTAGTTAATGTATCTGATATTGACTCTGAGGTATGTACACATTGCCTGCAACTCTCATTACTAATTATTCTATGAAAATTTTTTAACAAAGTGACTATGATTTAGGTAGCAGATGTGCTGGCAAGTACATCTAGGAAGAGATTCAAGATATATTTTAGTAAAGTATTTCAGTTCCATTAAAAATTTTTTGTGCAGATAAGGGGCTCTTCATGATTAATTATCTTACATAATTTTTTTATTTCCTTATTTAGTGGATATTGTTTTTGTATTGTATTGTATTCAATTATTTTAGTTTATATTGTAAAACTGATTGTTTATTATAGTTTACTTGTAATTTAAGTGTTTTATGAAACATAAATTTAATTTTATTAAAGTGCATTAAATTTGTTCAACCTATTGTATCAGTATTCATTAAAATTTTAGTATTTATTTACTTAAATTGATTTGGGTACATTTAGAAATAATTCAAACTTAATGTATTACAATTGTTAGAAGTTATTTGTAGAAATAAAATGATAATTGTTTTCTAAGACAGTTACTTTCTTAAGAAAAATGTATTTTTTATATTTAGCTTTTAATCTAATTTTTTACTTAAAATATTAACTTCTTTTTTCTTTAGGGGATAATCTTCAAAGTTAATAACCTATAATTTGTTTATTTTAAAATACAATATTAGGCTTTAAAATAGCTATTTTCAAGACTGTGGTTTAGTTTATTATTTTAAAACTTGCTTTTAATCATTATTTTTGTGTTTTTATTAAGATGTTAGGTTTAATTCTATAATCTTCGTAATGATGATGAACTTAGTTTATTTATTTTGTTTTTAGTACCTGCTGTTTTAAGTTACTATAAGGACCTAGGCAAAATTGATTTATACCTTTTTATCAAAAACATGTTCTCTTCATAATATTTTGAGTTCTCATGTGCTTACTGAGGAAATTTTGAAAAGCTATGGTGTTTTCACCTTACGAAAGTAGCATAATCATTAGTCTCTTCATTAGTGGTTGCAATGAATGGTTTGACAAGAAATCAAGGGTCTCTTCATAATTTTTTAAATTTACTTTTTACTTCATAAAGTCTACAGTTTTTCTTTAGAATGAATAGGCCTTATAGAGCTTAACATTTCACCTTTACACAATTTTTAGTCAATCTTCTTATATTTAACGATAATATATTGCTGGGCTGACATGAAGAAAAATTAAACTCATCATTTTTAAAACATTAATTTATGTTCATCGAGATCCATAATGCATTATCATAAGTTTAAGTTATATTATTGATACCAGCATAATTGTTTTTGAGAGCTCATATCAACAAAACAGATTGTTACCTAGATGCTGGATTAATAACATTGTGGGTGCAAGAGACCAATAATTATGTCTGTTCGACCTTTAAATTGTTTGTGTTTTAGTTAGCATAACTTTTTAACTTTATTACACTTGAAGGATATTCAAATTCAAATTCAAAAGAGTCCAAATAAAGTAGGTTTTGTACGTAGGCCTATTCCTCACCCTTTCAGTGATGCAATTAAAGTAGTTTGCAAAGAGCAACCTGTTCCTATT
The DNA here is from genome assembly GCF_021461385.2 of Schistocerca piceifrons. Classification (NCBI taxonomy): domain Eukaryota; kingdom Metazoa; phylum Arthropoda; class Insecta; order Orthoptera; family Acrididae; genus Schistocerca; species Schistocerca piceifrons. Next base: position 879,074,040 of record NC_060140.1, read on the forward strand.
ATGTCAAGTCATGTGTTATTATTTTTCTCCTACTTATAATTTAGTAATTTCTTTAACTGTTTGGGTAATTTTTCCTTATTTTACTTAAATAAGCTCTTTTTATTATGGTTGCTTATTTATTTATGTTGTATTAGATTGGGTGTAGATACTGTAATAATTGCTAGTAGATCCACAAATTCAGATTGTTCTTTGTTGGGCTCTTTACATTCTGTTGATTGGACTATTTCATCTGAAGTTACATTAGCATTGATTTTATTATCTTTAATTATTTTAATTGGTAGTTCTAATACATTTGAGCTAAAGGAAAAGAAATAATAACAAATCAACAATAAAGCTGACAAATTATAAAAGCAAATTTATAAAAGCTACCAGTGTGCAATTTGCAGGGGGGGATGGGGGGGGGGGGGGAATTTCACCCCCTCTGCATCAGACCATTCCCTCCTCTCGTTTTAGTTTATGCATCCCAACCTGGGATGTGTATTTCCCACGCACTGGAGTAAAACTTTACATATAATTTAAATTTGTGGAGCCGAACACTGAAAGTTTACTATTAATATGTTTGCTTATTAATTTTCAAAAACTGTTATGTAGTAGTTAAGCATTTCAAAACATTTAGAACTAAATGACAAGATGACGCACGCCACATTTCCATAGCATGCCACAATGTTGCAAGACGTCGCCCCAGCGTAAACGAGGCTTTAGAGCCAGGTCTGTATTGTATGGTGGATGTGGTGTGTTACGTACGAAACTAAAATCTGCAATCAGATCCAAACGTCATGGAAAACTGTGAAGAGGTGTCATCCTGCAGCAAGATAACGCTCAGCCACATTCTGCCAAACAGACAGCCGACGAAATAAAGGAGTTCAGGTTCGAGGTGCTGGAACATCCACCATATAGTGCAGACCTGGCTCCAAGCGATTTTCCCATGTTTCGACTGTTAACGGAAGCACTACAGGGAAGAAGATTTGAAAGTGATGAAGACGTCATTGCTGCGGTGTAAAATTGGTTCCAGCTGCAACCGATAAACGTATTATCTGATGAAATAAAAAAACTTGTAAAACGTTGGGAAAACTGCATTGAAGTCCAGGGAGGTCACGTAGAAAAATAACGCATGTTTCAGTTTTCTATCATCAGAATAAATACAGCTTTTCACAAATGTGCCTTTACTTTTTTAATTCCCCTTGTATACCTGTATGTAGATGATTTTGTAAATAAGCTTTACCTATAATGTACTTTTAAAGATACCTCAAGGGATGGCTTTTCTAATAGTGCATACGCGTGAATAGTGAGTTTTGGCATTAAAATGTATTTATAAATAACTATTTAACCATGGGTAACGCCATGGTCCACGCTAGTAACATATGTAATTATACTAACCCCCTAAGACATCCCCCCCCCATTGGTAAAACGACAAATCGCACACTGAAAGCTACCAATTTTACATAAACAACCTAAAACTAAAGGAATAACAAACCCACAGAAAAAGTTGATAATTTATAAAATCAAATGTACAACTACCTACTAAAATAATTAAAGATAGTAAAATCAGAAATAATCTAACTTTATGTGAAATAGCCTGGGCAACAGAACGTAAATGCTCATGTTTGGTTGACACTAACTGTACTCCTTTTGATTTTGCTGAAGGGGAGTCAGAATTAGTTTCAGGGTTTAATATTGAATACTGCACTGGCATTTTCACATTTTTTGCCAGGGTGTTCTAGAATTGTATTTATATGTAGGTTATTAGCTTTAATAATTTTGGGTGGTTATTTTTATTCTTTTACATTTACTTATTAATCTTACTATTATAACTTGTGGATATTTGAGTTTCAGGGATTTTATCAATGTCTCGTTATAATAAATTAATATATCTACCTTGAAAGAGCTTATTACATTTATCTTTAAATTTTTTATTTTCTTTATTGATCTGAAAATTCTGTTGGTATCATTTATTTTGTGAAATTTTGTAACAAATAAAATTTAAATGGAAAGTTAAACTTCTAATTATATATTTTTAAACCACTTGCTTTTTTAATTTAATTAACTTATTTAATATTTTACTCCTTAATTAATTTATCTCATGCATTAATTAAATGAACATTAACCAAGAGGTAAGCAAAATAAATGATTCTTAGGATTTGTCCTGTTTTTCAACTAGTCTTTTTCCAATTCCTGTTAACTATATGCGAATTACTACTATAATTCAAAATAAGATCTGATTAATAGTGTAAAACTGAATAGCCCAAAATGGTCCTATACTATAAAATCAGAAAATTATTGAGACTGAAACTGATAAATATAATGGAATTAAAACTACTAACTTATTTGCAATTATGTAAATTGTCTGTGGAGAGAAGAGAAAGGAAAGGGAAGGAAGGAACAATCTGATGATATTAGCTGTACTGGGATTTTATGTGGAGTCACCAGCAATGAGTGAAAATGTGTGCTGCACTGGGACTAGAACCCATCACCACTGATTTCACATACAGTCCCAATGCAGTGGGTGTCATCAGTTCCATCCCTTTTCTTTTCTTTCTTTTTGCACCCATTCATCTTAAATTTACATAATATGTATCATAACTGCAATCCATAAACATGTCCAAAAGAGCAGACAGTAGGCATTCATATTTACACTCCTGGAAATTGAAATAAGAACACCGTAAATTCATTGTCCCAGGAAGGGGAAACTTTATTCACACATTCCTGGGGTCAGATACATCACATGATCACACTGACAGAACCACAGGCACATAGACACAGGCAACAGAGCATGCACAATGTCGGCACTAGTACAGTGTATATCCACCTTTCGCAGCAATGCAGGCTGCTATTCTCCCATGGAGACGATCGTAGAGATGCTGGATGTAGTCCTGTGGAACGGCTTGCCATGCCATTTCCACCTGGCGCCTCAGTTGGACCAGCGTTCGTGCTGGACGTGCAGACCGCGTGAGACGACGCTTCATCCAGTCCCAAACATGCTCAATGGGGGACAGATCCGGAGATCTTGCTGGCCAGGGTAGTTGACTTACACCTTCTAGAGCACGTTGGGTGGCACGGGATACATGCGGACGTGCATTGTCCTGTTGGAACAGCAAGTTCCCTTACCGGTCTAGGAATGGTAGAACGATGGGTTCGATGACGGTTTGGATGTACCGTGCACTATTCAGTGTCCCCTCGACGATCACCAGTGGTGTACGGCCAGTGTAGGAGATCGCTCCCCACACCATGATGCCGGGTGTTGGCCCTGTGTGCCTCGGTCGTATGCAGTCCTGATTGTAGCGCTCACCTGCACGGCGCCAAACACGCATACGACCATCATTGGCACCAAGGCAGAAGCGACTCTCATCGCTGAAGACGACACGTCTCCATTCGTCCCTCCATTCACGCCTGTCGCGACACCACTGGAGGCGGGCTGCACGATGTTGGGGCGTGAGCGGAAGACGGCCTAACGGTGTGCGGGACCGTAGCCCAGCTTCATGGAGACAGTTGCGAATGGTCCTCGCCGATACCCCAGGAGCAACAGTGTCCCTAATTTGCTGGGAAGTGGCGGTGCGGTCCCCTACGGCACTGCGTAGGATCCTACGGTCTTGGCGTGCATCCGTGCGTCGCTGCGGTCCGGTCCCAGGTCGACGGGCACGTGCACCTTCCACCGACCACTGGCGACAACATTGATGTACTGTGGAGACCTCACGCCCCACGTGTTGAGCAATTCGGCGGTACGTCCACCCGGCCTCCCGCATGCCCACTATACGCCCTCGCTCAAAGTCCGTCAACTGCACATACGGTTCACGTCCACACTGTCGCGGCATGCTACCAGTGTTAAAGACTGCGATGGAGCTCCGTATGCCACGGCAAACTGGCTGACACTGACGGCGGCGGTGCACAAATGCTGCGCAGCTAGCGCCATTCGACGGCCAACACCGCGGTTCCTGGTGTGTCCGCTGTGCCGTGCGTGTGATCATTGCTTGTACAGCCCTCTCGCAGTGTCCGGAGCAAGTATGGTGGGTCTGACACACCGGTGTCAATGTGTTCTTTTTTCCATTTCCAGGAGTGTATTTGGAATTGATCTTAAAACTGCATATGCTCATAAGAAGTATCATTGTGGCTGAATAGGATCTGATGTCACAAAAGGGTTGTTGGCATAAAATTATCTGGGTCTTCTACAATTCTTGATCAAGCTTAATATAATTAGTAATTATGTTATTAATACAAATGTTATTGTGTCCTTGAATGGAAAGTATGGAAGAAACGGACTTTTTCAGTGTCTCCATTTAAGGCTAAGGGGGTTAAAAGATCCTGTTAAGTGAAGAAAGAATAAATGTATTGCAGCTATAGGAGCAATAATAAATGGTAATATTAGATGGAATTTAAAAAACCGATTTAAATCTGCATTATCTACTGTGAAACATGCTCATAACCACTGAGCTGAATCTGTTCCTTGTTATGGGATTGCTGATAATAAATTTATAATTACTGTTCCTCCTTAGAAAGATATTAAGGTAAAACATATCCTTTGTATACAGTTGCTGTAACTAAAAATAAAATTACAATCCAATTTTTTGTTTGTATACATATATATTACCTGTGGTAAAAGCCCCATCCTACATATAAATAAATACAAATAAAAAATATAGAAGTTCCATTTTCATGTAATGTTCTAAAAATTTTGCCATTATTTACATATTGACAAATATGAACTAAACTTCTAAACTCTATTCCAATATTTAAGATGTAATGTATAGCTAAAAATAATCCAGTTACAATATGAATCACTAAATGTAATCCTGCTAAGGAACTAAAATTTTAGCATTGACATAAGTGAATAGAAAGTTACTAAAATTGTAATTAAAGGATGTCTTAATCCACTGCTAACAATTCTAAAATTAAAAAAATAATAACTATTGTCATTGTAATAATAAAAATTGGATTTTATACAATTTTTCTAAAAGTATTGACGATTCTAGATAATTAATTAAATTACTAATTTTTATAGTTAATGTATTTTTAAAAAGACTACAACTATTATTGTTTCTACAACAGTTAGGCTAATATAATAGTAATTTGTATTGTTAAAGTAAAGGTAATAGTAAACTGATTTTGGTTGATGCAATTCTTGTAATAGAAATAAATAAAACTAATGTATTACCATGAAATGTTGAAAATAAAATATGTTAATCAATAACTTTTTATTGTTGTTCCTGTTATTAAACCAGTAAGAAAGGTTTGCAGAATAATAATAAGTATTATTGATATTAGGTGACTTAATTTGATAAAATTAATATTTATTACATTTGCTAGAGCTACAAATATTATTTGGGTTATTTCAGGGATTTGTTTATTAAAATATCAGTTTTGGGATCTGGAGATAGTAAACTTTTTCTTCCCCTGAAGTTCTGAAAGAGGGAAATTTATACGTTTAGAAAACCAGTGCTTTGTTTTAAACTATTAAAACTAATATTTATATTTCCTATTTTTACTTCTTGATTGGCATATGTTGCTAGTGTTACTGTTTCCTTTTCAAAATGTAATTTTATTAAGATTAGAATATATTGTAATTTCTTTGTTTAAATAAATTATTATTTTTCTGGTTGAATTTGATTGTGGTTATTGTTCCCTGATTTTTTTTTTTTTTTTTTTTTTTTTTGAGGGGCTTTGGGACTTTCTAGTCTAGGTTCAGTGACTCGTCCACATGGTAATGACTTCTTTAATTCTTTTGGATTGTCTATATGTTAACGAATTTATTTCTAACTTTCTTTATTGCTCTTTATTTATTACATAATTGTTCTGTCAACTTTTGTTTTCTATCATTTGTGTTTATTCTTATTCTGATTTAAATATAATTAGATATTACTTTGTTGTTGATTATTTCTCTTTTAGTTTAATTTTGTTGTCATAGGTTCAGTTTATCTATCTTTTTATCATTTGCATTGATTTCTCATTCCCTACTCACCAGACTTAGCCCCAAGAGACTTCTTCCTGTTCTCTAATTTGAAACTTTGGTATGTTGGGAAGAAATTATCATGAAATGAGGAACTGATATTTTCAGTCAACAAGCACTTTTGCAACAAAGTCAAAGGAGACTATGTCAAGAAGTAAGCAGAGCTGTGCGGTTCGACCATATGACTACATTGAGGTATTTCATTTAAACAGAGCCATTCTGTGCCCAGTTATCTAATGTACGAGAGACATCAGGTGAAGTCGCAGTTGGCTTCCTTATATGGGATTGCTGCTTAGAGTGTAACTACCCAGCAGAAAACCATTAGGTAACGTAGTAGTAGTAGGTAGTAGCTTTATTCATCCGTAGATCTCTTTTTACGGGGATATAGGACTTGTCAAAGTATTTACAAATTTAGACCAATTTCAAATAAGCTAATTTGTATACACATACATTTTCAGATTTCTAGTTAGAGACAATTATTAGATTTATGGCTGGTATACAATTCTTTTTTTACAAATAATTTATTAAATAATATAATGCCACACTGTTCACACATATCTCACTATCATTCACTGCACACACTACACACACATTGTTTCATAACACTACACTCACAAACCCTGGTGATCACTGGGCCATTTTCTGTGTCACAGCTTTCCATTTGCTATCCTGAAAAACTGAGTCAGCATCCCTCTATAATGAGTGAGATGTTGAGCTTGAAAAGAAGAAGAGGTGTTAGTATTGTGCAATGCATAGCTTGGGGCTAAGTTTTTCTGGAAAAGGAAAAAATAAGAAAAAAACATAGTGTGAAGGTGTTATGTGAAATGATGGATGTTTTATAATCATTATTATTGTTGATTTGTATAACATTTTTCTACCAAATGCCTACTCTGTTTTATTGAAGTAATCCTTCAATGTATAAAATGTGCTGCATAACAGGTATTTTTAGCTGTCTTTTTAAATAACTGTATTTTTACATCTCTTTATCCTGTTAAAAAAGAAGAAGGATTTGAGTTTAATGTCCCCTCAGTACTGAGGAGGTCATTGGAGACAGAACATGGATTAGGACCAGTCATTTTTTCCTAGCTTCTGATGGTTTGATATGGTCCACTATGACTTCCCCTCCTGTGCAGACCTTTTCATTTCAGAGTAGTACTTGCTTCATTTATTTGTTGGATGTATTCCAATCTGTCTTCATCTACTGTTTCTACCCACTATAGCTCCCTCTGATACCCTGTTATTATTCCGTGATGTTCTAACACATTTTCTTGCTGGTGCACCCCACAAGTTCCTTGACTAACCAATTCTGTGAGGTTCTTTTCATTTCTTATTTTATCAGTCCACCTAATTTTCAGAATTCCTCTATAGTACTACAACTTGAATGCTTTGACTCTGTTGTTTTCTGGTTTTTCCACAGTTTATGATTCACTTCCATACTGTTAAGTACTCCAGATATTTCTTTCTCAAAAGAAGGCTCATTTTTTATATTAGTAGACTTCTATGGTCTAGGAATTTCCTTTTTGTGTGTGTTGCATTGCCTCTTATGTAATCCTTGCTTCTTGTGTTGTCTGTTATTTTGCATCCAAGGTAGCATAATTACTCCATTTTATCTACTTCTTGGAAGTTTGATACTAAGTTTACTGCTAATCTCACTTCTGCTACTCACCATTTTCGTCTTTCGTCAGTTTACCATCAGTTAATATTCTGCAGTCATTGAAATTTTCATTCCATTCACTTTCATTGAGAATAGCACTGTCATCAACAAGTCTTATTGTTGATGTCCTTTCACCCTGAATTTGAATCCCATTCCTGAACCTTTGTTCTGTTTCCATCATTGTTTCTTCAATGTGTATATTAACAGTAGTGGAAAAACTCTGCATTTACATCTTTAGCTACATCACTACTCTGCAATTCACACTGAAGTGTCTGGCAGAGGTTTTATTGAACCAGAATACTATTCCTCTGCCTTTCCACACTCTTTAACACTACACAGGAAAAACAAACGTAAATATTTCCAAGCAGGCTATGATTTCTCTTCTTTTAGTATGACGATTATTTTTCCATATGTAGGTGGGTTGTCAATAGAATATTTTCTCATTCAGAGGAGAACATTGGAGATTGAAACTTCAGGAAAAGATTTCACTGTGACAAGAAATGTCTGTTTTATTGATTTCCAGCCCAACTAGCGTATCATACCCATGACACTTGCTCCCCCATTTTGTAATAATACAAAGTCAGCTGCCCTTCTCTGAAGTTTTTCGATGACCACCATCAATCCTATCCCGTTAGATCTTATACCATACAAGTAATATCCTAGCAGAGGACAGACAAGTGTAGTGTAGGCAGTCTCTTTAGTACATCTGTTGCACTGTCTAATTGTTCTGTCAATAAAACATAGTCTTTTGTTTGCATTCCCCAGAACATTATCTAAGTGATCATTCCAATTTAAGTTGCGCATAATTGCAATTCTTAGGTATTTATTTGAATTGACAGCCTATCTTACAGCCCTTTTAATCCAAACACTTCATTCTTGGTCTTCCATTGTAATTGGTCACTCTTGGTTTTTATACATATATCTGTTACCTGCGTTTCCTTATATTTTACACACATCTTTCTGATAATTTGAAACGTCTCATATCACCTTCGATATTTTCTTCTATCTACATCTACGTGATTACTCTGCTATTCACAATAAAGTGCCTGGCAGAGGGTTCAATGAACCACCTTCAAGCTGTCTCTCTATCGTTCCACTCTTGAACGGCACTTAAATTTTTCTGTGCGAGCCCTGATTTCTCTTATTTTATCGTGATGATCATTTCTCCCTATGTAGGTGGGTGCCAACACAATGTTTTCGCAATTGGAGGAGAAAACTGGTGATTGAAATTTCATGAGAAGATCCCGTTGGAACGAAAAACGCCTTCGTTTTAATGATTACAACTCCAATTTACAGATCATGTCTGTGACACCATCTCCCCTATTTTGTGATAATACAAAACAAGCTGCCCTTCTTTGTAATTTTTTGATGTCATCCATCAGTCACACCTGGTGCAGATCCCACACCTCACAGCAATATTCCAGAACAGGGCGGACAAGCGTGGTGTAAGCAGTCTCTTTAGTAGACCTGTTGCACCTTCTAAGTGTTCTGCCAATGAATCGCAGTCTTTGGTTTGCTCTACCCACAATATTATCTATGTGATCATTCCAATTTAGGTTATTTGTAATTGTAATCCCTAAGTATTTAGCTGAATTTACAGCCTTCAGATTTGTGTGACTTATCGCGTAATCAAAATTTAGCTGATTTCTTTTAGTACTCATGTGAATAACTTCACACTTTTCCTTATTCGAGGTCAATTGCCACTTTTCACACCATACAGACATCTTATCTAAATCATTTTGCAAGTCGTTTTGTTCATCTGATGACTTTACAAGACGGTAAATGACAGCATCATCTGCAAACAATCTAAGACAGCTACTCAGATTGTCTCCTATGTCGTTAATATAGATCAGGAACAATAGCTTGCTTCTGTTTTACTCGATGACTTTTCGTCTATTACTACAGACTGTGACCCTTCTGATTGGAAATCATAAATCCAGTCGCACAACGGAGGCCATACTCCGTAGGCATGCAGTTTGGTTAGAAGACGCTTGTGAGGAACGGTGTCGAAAACATTCTGGAAATCTAAAAATATAGAATCAATTTGACATCCCCTGTCAATAGCACTTATTACTTCATTAGTATAAAGAGCTAGTTGTGTTTGATAAGAACGATATTTTCTGAAACCGTGCTGACTATGTGTCAATAAATCGTTTTCTTCGAGGTACTTCATAATGTTCGAATATAGTATATGTTCCAAACCCTACTGCAAATCGACATTAGTGATATAGGCCTGTAATTCAGCATATTAGTCCTTCTTCCTTTTTTGGGTATTGGTGTGACTTGAGCAATTTTCGTCTTTAGGTATGGATCTTTCTGTGAGCGAGTGGTTGCATATTATTGCTAAATATGGAGCTATTTTGAAACTTTCCTGGCAGATTAAAACTTTGTGCCAGACTGCAACTCGAACTCGGGACCTTTGCCTTTCGCAGGAAAGTGCTCTACCATCTGAGCTACCGAAGCATGATTCACACCCCCTCCTCACAGCTTTACTTCTGCCAGTACTTCGTCTCCTACGTTCCAAACTTTACAGAAGCTCTCCTGCAAACGTAGGAGATGAGGTAGTGGCAGAAGTAAAGCTGTGAGGATGGGGCATGAGTCGTGCTTGGGTAGCTCATATGGTAGAGCACTTGCCCACAAAAGGCAAAGGTCGCGAGTTCGAGTCTCGGTCCGGCACACAGTTTTAATCTGCCAGGAAAGTTTCATATCAGCGCACACTCCGCTGCAGAGTGAAAATCTCATTATGGAGTTATTTTATCAGCATACTCTGAGAGGAACCTGACTGATATACAATCTGGACCGGAGGCCTTGCCTTTATTAAGTGATTTAAGCTGCTTCGTTACTCCGAGGATATCTACTTCTATGTTTCTCATCTTGGCAGTTGTTCTTGATTGGAATTCAGGAATATTTACTTCGTCTTCTTTGATGAAGGAGTTTCGGAAAACCGTGTTTAATAACTCTGCTTTGGTGGCACTGTCATCAGTGACTTCACTGTTATTATCACACAGTGAAGGTATTGATCCTTGCCACTGGTGTGCTTTAGGTATGACCAGAATCTCTTTGGGTTTTCTGCCAGATTTCGAGACAGAATTTCGTTGTGGAAATTATTAAAAGCATCTCGCATTGAAGTACGCTCCATATTTCGAACTTCTGTAAAACTTTGCCAATCTTGGGGATTTTGCATTCGTTTAAATTTGGCATGCTTTTCTCGTTGCTTCTGAAATAACGCTCTGACCCATTTTGTCTACCATGGGGGATCAGTACCATCACTTATTAATTTACCTCTCCCAATTGCTGTCGATACTATGTCTTTGAAAACATGCCACAACTTTTCTACACTTACATGATCAGATTGGAAGGAGTGAAGACTGTCTCTTAAAAAGGCGTTAAGAGCATTTTTATCAGCTTTTTTACATAACTATACTTTGCGTTTCTTTTTGATGGTTGTAGATGTTACGGTATTCAGCCTAGCAGCAATTGCTTTGTGGTTGCTAATCCCTGTATTCGTCGCAATACTCACTATTTGTCCAGGATTATTTGTTGCTTTCGCAACCATTTAGGCTTCGAGTGGGCTCATAAACTAATTGTTCAAAATAATTTTCTGAGAAAGCATTTAGTACAATTTCGGATGATGTTTTATACCTGCTGCTGGCTTTAAACATATAATTTTTCCAGCTTATTGAGGGTAGATTAAAGTCACCATCCACTATAATTGTATGAGCGAGGGTACTTATTTGAAATCAGAGTCAAGTTTTCTTTGAACTGTTCAGCAACTATATCTTCTGAGTCGCGGGTCAGTAAAACGATCCAATTAATATTTTAGTCCAACTGTCAGGTATAACGTCTATGTTGACAGAGCTTATGAACATGTCTTGATTTTGCGACAGTTATTTTCTGAAGCCTTGCTTACAGAATCAAATACATCAGAGCTGCCTCTTTGCTGTCTATACCTTTCCTAAAGTCAATCTGATCATAACCTAAAAGTTCCTCAGTTTTCTTTTCCATTCATCTGAACGTTATTCAGCTCAGTAACATTGACACAACAGCTGTTATGCTGATAGTACGATATCAAGTCTGATAGTACATGCACAGTCTCACAGATTGTACAAACAAACTTGAGTAGCTGTTTGGTTGTCATTTCTCTGCACTTCCCATTTATTTTATTCCTGTGCGACTTGTATTGCTGTATTCCTGTCTTTTCCTGAACGTTACTGTACTTCCTTCTTTTGTTGATCAGTTGAAGTACTTCTTCTGTTAAAAGGTTTCTTTGGTTAACTCCTTTGTACATATATTTGTCTGTTCAACTATAGTGATGTCCATTCCAATTCAACTGAACCACCTGCTGTGGTATTCATTAGTGCAGTATCTACAGCCACAGAGAACTTCAAATGCACATCATCACTGCTCAATAGATCAGCATCCCATTTCTTCCCACATGGCTTCTTATGGACAGTTCTCTTAAACTTCAGCCTACTCTTCATCATTACTAAAGTGTTGTTTGAGTCTATATCTGTTCCTGGGTACATCCTACAATTCTGTATCTGATTTGAGAATCTCTATATCACCATGATGTTATCAATTTAGCAATACTAAATCTGGTTTGACAACTGGGGATTTTAAATGCTTCTTCATGAAAATGGGTTCAAAGTGTAAACCAGTGTGGTGCCTTTCTTTGTATGTATACTGCTGAAAACAGTGTGGGTCCACTTCTGTAGAGAGTGATCAACACTGAGAACCTTGGTAAGTTTCTTGTACTGCCAGGGATTTTTGACTGGTGAGAGGAATCGAACAGTGTCCACTCAGCATTGTGATGGTAATTGAGGAGCTACTTAAGTAAGAAGTAGCTGTTCAAAGTTCTGGAAAGCTGACAGTAGCCAGAAGAGTAGTGTGCTGACTCCATGCTTCTCCATTCCATATCTCAATGGTGCCTTATGGCAGAGGATGACACAGCAACCAGTCCTCTGCACATGATCGTGGAGTACAAGATTGTTTTTATAGACTTTCAATTAGCTTTCACAAGAATTGAAAGCTGTTAATGACTTTCTGTATGGTATCAACCGGAACTGACATAAAAATGTATGGAAAGTTCTGGTTGAAAATTATGAAATATTTAGGAATAAAGGAGATGACTCACCAAAAGGCAGAAACACTGGATCATTGATAGGCACACAAACAACAGATATGGAGCTTGGCTGGCTTTCGAAATGCACTTGCTTTTTCTAGCTGTAGGAAAATATTCACACAGAGACACACATACACACATGCACATGCCTGTCTCCCTGCACTGTGCTCACTTGACTGACAGCTCTGTGTGGCACACAGTAAGTGTACTGGGATGGGATGGGGGTGTGGTGTGGTGTGAGAGATAGAGGGAGGCAGGGAGAGGTTTGTGAGGAAGCATTTAGCGGCTCATGGGAGAGTGTGGAGCCACCTGAGGGCTAGCTAAGGGTGTAGGAGAGGTGGCAGACAGCTGGGCACGTGATTTTGTAGACTATGGCGTGACATAACAGCACATAATTAGCTGATGTGGGGACACAAATTGGGCGGTGGGTGGGGGTACTGGGCAGGGGATGGTGTGTACACACACACACACACACACACACACACACACACACACACACAGACAAATATTATTGTGTTGGAGTTGGGGGATAGATAGCTACCTTAGGTTTAGGCCAGGGAGGTTGTGGGGGCGAAAGATGTGCTGTAAGAATAGCTTCCACCTGTACAGCTCAGAAAACTTGCTGGTGTTAGGGAGGATTCATATCGCACGGGTTGTGAAGCAGCCATTGAAATCTCACACATTGTGCTCTGCTGCATGTCGTGCCACTGGGTGGTCCATCTTGTTTCTGACAACAGTTTGGCAGTGGCCATTCATTCTAGTTGACAGCTGGCTGGTTGTCACACCAATGCAAAATGCTGTGAGTGGCTGTAGCAGAGCTAGTATGGTTGCTTTCGCAGGTGGCCCGGCCTCTGATGGGGTAGAATAACCCTATGACTGGACTGGGTTAGGTGGTGCTGGGTGGGTGGATTGGGCAGATCTTGCATCTGGGTCTTCCATAGGGGTATGATTCCTGAGTGAGGGGATTGGGGATGGAGTAGCATAGGGATGTACTAGGATGTTGTGGAGTTTGGATGAATGGATGGATGGCAGAACACCACTTTGGGAGGGTTGGAAGTATCTTGGAAGTATCCAGACAAAGGACAAGATGTGGTTCAGTTGTTCCAGTCCAGGGTGGTATTGGCTGTCAAGGGAGACGCTTCTTGGTAATTGGTTCTTGGGATGGATATGAGGATCAGGTATGTGTAAGGAAATCTGTTTGTGAATTAGGTGTGAAAGATATTGTCTGTCTGCGAACGCCTTTGTGAGGCCCTCAGCGTACTGGGCAAGGGAGTTCTCATCAATCTTACCAGTCACCAACAGTACCTGCACTTCGACAGCTGCCACCCCTTCCACAACAAAAAATCCTTCCCATACAGCCTGACCACCTGTGGTAGACACATCTGCAGTTATGAGAGCTCCCTCACCCAGTATGATGAAGGCTTTCGCAGACAAGTAATACCCTCCAGACCTAATTCACAAACACATTTCCCATGCCATATACTCACTCACACCTGATCCTCACAGCCTCCAAAGAACCAACTAACAAGTCCCCCCTTGTTACCCAATATCAGCCCAGAATGGAACAACTGAACCACATCCCTCATCAGGGCTTTGATTATCTACCATTGTGCCACAGAATGAGGGGCATCCTACCCAATATACTTCCAACTCCTCCCAAAGTGGTGTTCCGCAGCCCACCCAAACTCCACAACACCCTAGTTCAACCCTTATGCCACTCCCACCCCTAATACTATGGCACAGGGACCAGGGACAGATGCAAGACCTCCCCAATCCACCCACCCAGAACCATCTAATCCAGTCCCATCACAGGGTTATCTTATCCCATCAAAAGCCAGGACACATGTGAAAGCAGCCGTGTTGTATACCGCCTCTGTTGCAACCACTGCACAGCATTTTACATTTGTATGACAACCAACCAGCTGTCAACTACAATGAATGGCTATCTCTAACTGTTGCCAAAAACAAGATGGACCACCCAGTGGTGCAACATGTAGCAGAGCATAAGACAGGAGATTTCAATGGCTGCTTCACAACCCATGTGATCTGGATCCTCCCCACCACCACCAGCTTTTCTGAGCTGCACCCCTAGCTAGCCCACAGATGGCTACCCACTCTCCCACGAGCCACTAGAAGCTTCCTCCAAATCCCCTCCCTGTCTCGCTCCATTCCTCACCCCACCGCACCACACCCCACACTTCACCCCCACCTCACCCCAGTACACTTGCCATGGGCCAGTAAAAAGCTGTCAGTTGATGGAGCACAGTATAGGGGGAGAAATGTGTGCATGTAAGTGAGTGTGTGTGTGTGTGTTTGTGTGAGTGTTTTTCCTACAGCTAGAAAAAGGAAGTACATTCCAAAAGCTAGCCACACTCCGTACCTTTTATTTGTGTGCCGATCAGCGATGCAGCTATTCTGCCTTTCAGTGAGTCACCTCCTTTATTCCTAAATAATTCAAAATTGATGTAAGCTTTACTTCTGGCAAACTTTTTTTACATTGCAGTAACAAATTAGACACTTTTAATTATGTGATGAGCCTTTAAGCCACTGAAATGAAGAAAAGAGTAGACACTACTTTTCACACACAAGTCCAGTAGCTCTGCCATATTTTGTTATTGTACTCATAGTTCACAAAATGTAAATGAAAGGCATGAAATCTCTTCATGCTTATGGGCTTGTTTATCTATCCAACTACCCTTAAATGTGTTTTCCCAACTCATTCCAAGTAAATACAAGGATGGTTCCTTGGAGCAGGCCATTTCTCTCTTATTGCCCATTATTAAGGTTTGTGAAGTAAATTCTTATTCTTTAGTATTAAAGGAGACCACACACTGAAAAGCAGAAGCATTGAGCTGTTGATAGGCACACACAAAAGTATAAAAAGAGAGTCTAGCTGGCACCATGTAGGAGCATAGGGGTGTGTGTGTGTGTGTGTGTGTGTGTGTGTGTGTGTGTGTGTGTGTGTGTGTGTGTGTGTGTGGGGAGGGGGGTTTATGGGTGTGTTTGGGTGCTCTAACTCGTCAAAGCATAAGTATGAAAGCTAGGAATTTTTCCATCTTTTGTGAGTGCCTATCAACAACTCAACACTTCTGCTTTTCGGTGAGTGCTCTCCTTTAATCCTGAAGTATTTACATTCAGCAAGAATGGTTGTTATCATTGTCATTATTTATTTTGTTGTGAAACATGTTATTTGACTTTTTTAAATATGGGTCACAGTGTAGTGTAATGTTGCGTGTGATTATAGCAATAAAAGGAAGGGAGGAAATAAAAGCTGATGTTGTGCTCCTCTTGAAGCACACGTCTGCATCTTATTGACAGATCAGAATTAACAGTATCACATGAACTCAGTCCATGAGATTTGGGAGAAGGTGTTGTGATTTAGCTGAGAATGTTGTTGCAATTTGGTTATCAGAAAATGTACTCCTCCAGTCACCCCGTCCTTATTTTTTCAGGAATATTTACCAATGTGTTACAGTGAAGGAATAACAGATACACAATTTGAGGCAGAATTCAGTTTCAAATATGCAGTACCTATTTCTCAAAACTCTTCTCATTCTTTGTTCAGTACCATTCATTATCTTTTATGAATTCCAACATAAAGAAGAACCTCTAAGCATATTGAACCCTTTCAGGTACACATTAAGAAATTGAAATATCTTTTAGAAATTGCATTACTAACACAGGGTAACAATGAAAAAAACTTTAATTTTATGAAAATGGTTTATTCTTGTCATTTTTACTGAGCATAATCCTAACATGTCAATAAATCTGCGTAAGTAAAATAGCCGGAAAATACAATAGGAATATCTCCATTATGAATACAATAGAAATGACATTTGAGCTGAACTGGGCAAAACATAATTGATACAATGAAATAATATCAGACAAGATGAAAAGAACAAACTAACTAAATGCCGGAGGCAAGTTTCAGTAAGTGCAGACACAAAATGGGAGATGTGGAATATGAGTTAACAGCAAGGTGTGATGACAAATAAATGGCTTGACCTACTGTGGGTGGAGCATTCTACATTTTGGCGTTGCAGCAGAGCGATGGCTTGACCATCAAGGAGCAACCACTCTTTTCAAGAATGAAAACAAAAGACAAGATTGTTTTGTGACAAAATATATTGTAATTTTGAATGTCATGTTGAGTCTTTGAAGTGTATATAATATGTAAAGTTGTGTTCAACTCTAATTCATGGGTCACTATGATGATCTGTACACCCATTAAAGGAAATATATGTTTGCAAAAGGAAAATAGTGGACATGCCTTTTTCTGATATGAGTAGAAGTTATCTCCTTTTGCTCCAGTAACAGCTGGAGAATGTGAAAAGTCAGGCCTTTCCTCAGCCATACACGGAATTTCACAGGCAAGTGAATCAAATACAGTGACTAGATCATGAGAAGATATTACTTTGGGCGACAGATCTCATGCAGTGCTCTGGCTCAGCTACAAAGAGCGAGCCAGCCGCTACATAAAACCTTAAACCAACAAGAAAAACACTTCACCTGCTATGAAATCTTTAAAGTCTTGACAGCATAACACACTGTGTGAGAATATTGTGGCTTTGAAAATAATCCTATTGCCACGTCCACCCATTAAGTTTGGCCTAATGAAAAAGTTTCTGAAACTCTTTCCCAAAGACAGAGAAAGTTTCGAGTATTTCTATGAGAAGTTTTCTCATTTATCAGAAGTAAAATTGACAGAAAGTGCATTTATGGACCTCATGCTTGAAAAATAACTGAGTGAGAGGAAGACTGCTATCATTCAAGGTTATTATTACTGTGTTCTTAGGCACCAAAAAGTACCTACATTGTATTCCTGTTAATAGCTAACATGCTGGGAAAGTTCCAGAAATTAAGACTTGTTCATATTGAAAAATTAAATTGCTTATCTTACCAATTACATGTGTTTAATGAACCTTCTAATTTCTAACACTCACAAAACTGTATGTGATAGAAAAACTGGGGTCAGATATGGATTCAGGTCCAAAAACCATATGATTAATGTACTACCTAACAAAAAGTAATCAAACAATATTTTTTTGTTGGCCTGTGTAATTACCTAATGCCAAACTGTTTGTGCTTATTCAAGCTAAATTTAAAATTTCAAAACAGACAAGGATTCTGATACTCTGATAAAGCTGTTGAAAACCCAATATATTAAGTAGCAGCTGTTTCTCTGTCAACTGATTGTTCACTACATGACTGATATTTTTCGTTGAACATTACCTATATGCCATATGAATAAAGATCTGCTTAAATGAACATTTCCACTTGACATACAGCTAACAGGAATCTTCAGTTATCACATCTAGAAATAAGATAATTGGCTAATAACACAAGATTTTAATTTTCTTCTTGTTTTGTAATGGTTCTCAGTTTCTTTGTTTGTGGCAGGTGGGATCTTGTTGAGCATATTCACAGCAGAATACAGAAGTCTACTCTGAACCTTAGACAAGGAGGCAGAGTTTATATCAAAATCGTTTTCTGTCTTGTATTGTGGCCATACAAATCACAATGAAACTGATTTTTACTGTTAGCAACAAATAGCATCAAGGAGTAAATATGTTGCAGAGTGAGTGAAAGAATTCCAAAATTACTGAAGCAGGTTCTGTAACGTTTGGCTACTTAGTTAGCATAAACAATGTGTTGCACAATTTTTATTAAAGTGATGTGGAATGACTTCAATTTAAATGCTATGCACATGTTCCCATGTGTGGCCACATGGTTTCCATCACAAAATGCTACACCCTCCAGGCCTGACTCAAACTTTCACTTCCACTGAACATTATCACAAGATCTCCCATGTAGTAATAATACTACTGGTGGAACAAAATCAATGGAAAACCATTGTTTACCACAAGCAATACATATGAATTCAGCTAAGTGCTCTGGAAAAAAAATGAATAAAACTGATGGGAATGATATCATCAAACACACACACACACACGACTGCAGCATCGGGCAACTGAAGCTGCACTGCGAACAGCAGCACCAGTGCATGATGGGAATGGCAACTGGGTGGTGGTGAGGAGGATGGAGTGAGGAGCGAGAGGGATAGTAGGGTAGGGGTGGTGGACAGCGCAGTGCTGCTGGGAAGGCATTACCTACAAACAAATCCGAGGTACGGCTATGGGCACCCGCATCATACCATCCCATGCCAACCTACACATTGGTCATCTAGTGGAATCCTCCCTAAACACCCAGAATCCTAAACCCGTCACCTGGTTCAGATTCACTGATAACATCTTTGTGATCTGGACTGAGGGTGAGAACAAAGTATCCACATTCCTCCAGAACCTCAATAACTTTTCCCCCATTTGCTTCATCTGGTCATACTCAACCCAATAAGCCATCTTCCTAGATGTTGACCTCCAACTCAAAGATGGCTATATCAGTACCTCCATCCATATCAAAACTACTAACCACACAATATCCCCATTTCAACAGCTGTCACCTGTTCCATACCAAGAAGTCCCTTCCATACAGCCTAACCACCCGTGGTCATCGCATCTTCAGTGATGAGTGGTCCCTCTCGAAATATACCGAGAGTCTTGCTTCACAGACCATAATTATCCTCCCAACCTCATACAAAGACAAATCTCCCATGCCTTATCTTTCCAGTCTCCCACCATCTCCCAAAGTCCCACCATCAGGTCACAGAGGAGTATTCCCCTTGTAAATCAGTACCTCTCAGGACTGGGGCAACTGAATTACATTCGCTGCAAGGGTTTCCGCTACCTCTCGTCATGCCCTGAAATGAGAAATTTCCTGCCCACTATCCTTCTCACCCCTTCCAAAGTGGTACTTTGCTGTTCACCAAACCTACACAATATACTCATCCATCCCTACACAACCCCTGCTTACAACCCCTTACCGCATGGCTCATACCCCTGTAATAGACCTAGATGCAAGACCTGTCCCATACATCCTCCCACCACCACTTACTCCAGTCCGTTCACTAACATCACCTATCCCATCAAAGGCAGAGCTACCTGTGAAACCAGTCACGTGATCTACGAGCTAACCTGCAACCACTCTGCTGCATTCTATGTGGGCATGACAACCACCAAGCTGTCTGTCCGCTTGAATGGCCACCGACAAACTGTGGACAAGAAACAAGTGGACCACCCTGTTGCTGAGCACACTGCCAAACATGACAGTCTTTTTGTTGTGCCTCTCTGTGACTCAGGCAAGCGAGTGGCAGTGCAGTGCAGTGAGTGTCAACTTTCCTTTTCATAATATTGTCGCATTCCATACTGGATTTTCCATTGCTTGATTTTAATGAAATTGCTTGCTTATGTACTATTGTCTCAGTTATGCAACAGGATTTGTGTTTGCCTATCAGAGAGGTCACAGTTTGTAGGAAGTGTCAGAAAGTCATTGAGTAAAACAGAAGATATTCCTGGCATTACCCAATGTAGTGTTATAGACTCTCTGTTGTTTCTTATACACATAAAAAATTTGAGAGACAATCTGTGCAACCGTCTTTGGTTGTTTGCAGATGATGCTGTCATTTATCATCTAGTAAAGTCATGACAAGATCAAAACAAATTGCAAAACAATTTAGATATCTGTAAGGTAGGTCATCTGGGCGCTAAAAGGAATCTGTTAAACTTCGGCTACATGATCAATCAATCAAATCTAAAGGCTGTAAATTCAACTAAATACCTCTAAATTACAACTACAAACAACTTAAACTGGAAGGTGAACCAAAGACTCTGTTTCATTGGCAGAATACTTAAAAGATGCAACATAGACTGCCTATACTACGCTCATCCGTTCTCTTTTGGAGTACTGGTGCACGGTGTGGGATCCTTACAGATAGGAATGAGAAAGTTCAAAGAAGGGCAGCACATTTTGTATTATCATGGACATGATAAGGGATTTGTGGTGGACATAATCAAAGCGAATGCGTTTCTCGTTGCAGCATGATCTTCTCAGGAAATTTCAATTACCTATTTTCACCTCCGAATATGAAAATATTTTGTTGACACAGACCTACATAGGGAGAAACGATCTTCATAATCAAATAAGAGAAATCAGAGCTCACACAGACAGATATAAATGTTAATTTTTTTCCGTGCACTGTTCAAGGTTGGAATATATGAGAATTTGTCCCATGGTCCATAATGGAAAATGAAGATTAAAATTATTGTGAAGGTGGTTTGATGAATCCTCTGCCGTGTAATTACCTGTGATTTGCAGAGTAGTTATGTAGATGCAGATAATGTGATAGTTGCAATCAAGGAGTATTTTGCAGTTTGACTGAACCTATTAATCCATTGGGAGGAAAAAGCAGGAGGATCAATGGAGACTACATCAAGAAATAAGGTGAATTGTTTCTTTTTTTTTAAAAAAAATTCTTGCTATTTTACTAGACTTGTGGAACCATCCTCAAATGTGGCAAAAACACTTCTTACTGTTTTCTGTATAAATACTTCCTTTACTGCAGCTTTTTTGCTGCAGAAGATAACTCTGTAAGACAATAGGTAATGCAAGTATGCAAAACAAGCCAGCAGTTTCCTCTTCAGGTCAACACAATGAAAGATGCTTCTAACCGCAAAACACATTTACTAGTTTTTCTGCGTTGGCTCATTTTAATCTGTTATCCAGTTTGACAGCCACTAATTTTACACATAGTGTTTCCTTTAATGTGTGACTGTTAATGACTATTTTTGCCACCAGTAGGTCATTTTAATTTTTTATTTGTTTGAAACTTCATTACATATGCGTCGTGAGATTAAGACTTGCTGTGATCTGGGCTGTGTCCTGTCTGGCTGAATTTGAACCTGTGGACAGTATGCTTTTCTCATCAGCAAACGAAACATGCTCAGAAAAATGTTGCTAAGCAATTGGAAAATCATTTATGTAGGTCAGGAGTAACAACAGACCAGATAAAAAGTGTTACCATCTGTGTCCCACTGAGAAAAATACAATTAATCCGTGCAACATGGATATTATAACGTAATAAGCTACTGTATATACTTTTATGGTACATGCAATCAAAGGTCTTGGCAATGTCACAAAGTATACTAACAGCCTCAGTATAGTTGAGGTCATTTAGCTCCATCAGAAATTTATTTGTAAGATGACGTAGAATTTTCTCCGTAAAGCATTAAAAGGCAAACTGAGAGGCAGTGAACAAATTGTACTGTGGAAATTATTCAGTATATTTTTACATGCCTTACCAAACACTGTGCATCGTTAGTTACAGTTAGTTGTACAGGATTTGTTTGTTATTATCAAAATGTAATGCATTGAGGCTGTCGACCTTGAGGAAATTAGTCTGGATGCTAGTGTATATGGGACCATCCATTTAAAAGGAGGGAAGGAAGTCATTAAGAAATGGAGCATGTAATGTAACAGACCAGTGTAGCATTCAATCCTTTATGTTTACTGAAATACTCAATTCCAGATTTTGTCAGTCATTGTTTAATGTTCTAATAAAGTGAAAATGCTATCAAACTCAAAAGTATGTTGTTATTTTTAATTTCTCATATAAAAGTCTTCTTACTGCTAAGTTGACACAATACATCAAACATAAAACAGTCAAAGTTGCAAAGTTATTTTTATTTACACTACTGGCCATTAAAATTACTACGCCATGAAGATGATGTGCTAAAGATGTGAAATTTAACCGACAGGAAGAAGATGCTGTGATATGCAAATGATTAGCTTTTCAGGGCATTCACGCAAGATTGGCACCGGTGGCGACACCTACAACGTGCTGACATGAGTGAAGTTTCCAAACGATTTCTCATACACAAACAGCAGTTACTGGCGTTGCCTGGTGAAGCATTGTTGTGATGCCTCGTGTAAGGAGGAGAAATGCGTACCATCACGTTTCCGACTTTGATAAAGGTCGGATTGTAGCCTATCGCGATTGCGGTTTATCGTATCGCGACATTGCTGCTCGCGTTAGTCAAGATCCAATGACTGTTAGCAGAATATGGAATCGGTGGGTTCAGGAGGGTAATACAGAAGGCCGTGCTGGATCCCAACGGCCTTGTATCACTAGCAGTTGAGATGACAGGCATCTTATCCGCATGGCTGTAACGGATCGTGCAGCCACGTCTCGATCCCTGAGTCAACAGATGGGGACGATTGCAAGACAACAACCATCTGCACGAACAGTTCAATGACGTTCTCAGCTGCATGGACTATCAGCTCGGAGACCATGGCTGCGGTTACCCATGACGGTGCATCACAGCGAGGAGCGCCTGTGACAGTGTACTCAATGATGAACCTGGGTGCACGAATGGCAAAACGTCATTTTTTCGGATGAATCCAGGTTCTGTTTACAGCATCATGATGATCGCATCCATGTTTGGCGACATCATGGTGAACGCACATTGGAAGCATGTATTCGTCATCGCTAAACAGGCGTATCACCCAGTGTGATGGTATGGGGTGCCTTTGGTTACACGTCTCCGTCACCTCTTGTTCGCTTTGATGGCACTTTGAACAGTGGACGTTAGATTTCGGATGTGTTACGACCCGTGGCTCTAGCCTTCATTCGATCACTGCGAAACCCTACATTTCAGCAGGATAATGCACGACCACATGTTGCAGGTCCTGTACGGGCCTTTCTGGATACAGAAAATGTTCGACTGCTGCCCTGGCCAGCACATTCTCCAGATCTCTCACCAATTGAAAACATCTGGTCAATGGTGGCTGAGCAACTGGCTCGTCACAATACGCCAGTCGTCACAATACGCCAGTCACTACTCTTGATGAACCATGGCATCGTGTTGAATCTGCATGGGCAGCTGTACCAGTACACACCATCCAAGCTCTGTTTGACTCAGTTCCCAGGCATATCAAGGCTGTTATTACGGCCAGAGGTGGTTGTTCTGGGTACTGATTTCTCAGGACCTATGCACCCACATTGCATGAAAATGTAATCACATGTCAGTTCTAGTATAATATATTTGTCCAATGAATACCTGTTTATCATCTGCATTTCTTCTTGGTGTAGCAATTTTAATGGCCAGTAGTGTAAAAAGAACGCATTTCACTGTTGTTAGCCATCACCCAATTATAAGGTGTTTGCAACAGTGACTGTTTCATTTTCAATACATAACAATGAAAACTGGTTGCTGTATCAACCAGCCAATGGTGGAGAGGAATGAATACTGCAAGTTGAAACAACATTAATTTTGTTTAATAGGATATTCAAATTGGTTATTTCAAAAGCAACTATTCTAAAATGTTAAAACACCTAAACAAGATTCTATGAAAATATGATATTAGTAATCATAATGATTATGTAATTAAAATGTAATTTAGAATCAATTATGTGCAGTTATTAAAATAACATACTGAATTAATTTATGTACTGAAATGAATGCCTGTCGAAATCTTGATTTTGTGAGACATTTTCTAGAGTTTTGTAAAACATAATGTTTTACCTCAAAGTTTGTAAAATGTACATCTTTTAATTACAAGTATAATTACGTAAGCATTTCAGTAGTGGATTTGTAAAATTGCATTGTCATGTATTTACATAAAACATGGTGGCTATGTCTATCAGATCAGTACAGCTTCAGTTTCTGCAAGTCATGCCTCTACCCAGTTTTGTGGTGATTTTAAAAGAACAAATGAAGATGTTTTATATATTGGTGCAACAGGAAAAAATAAAAGAAAGTCAAATGAAAATAGTTGTTGGGTTATTAATTTACACGCAAAAAATGGAGGTCTTAATTACCCAACATCCCAGAAGTACATTATTTAGAAATTAATTTCTTCCTATGTTACCATTTAATGAAATTAACTCTCAGTGACATACATCTGCTTGCTGTTCCTGTCACATCATATGAAAATCTCAAACTCAAATTTTTGTTAATAACAAATAATGATTATTATTATTTGCCCATTGTCAATCAGACGGTGATGTTAGAAAGTACAAACTCATATCTTGGCAAATTGCCCATTTGTTTATTAAAGGAGCCATCCCAACAGTTGCATTAAGTGATTTAGGGAAACCTAATTCTGGATGACTGAAAGAGGATTTGAACCACTGTTCTCATGAAAGTAAGTATAGTGCATTAACACTGTGCTACCTCACTCTGTACCAACCTCTTAGTCTGCCACTGTGGCAATACTGGTGGTGTAGATTTTGACGCAGAGTCAACTTGCTGTTGAAGCACAGTATTGTGTTAACTGGAGAATCCTCAGACAACATGAAGTGCTTTTAACATTAATATGACTCTGGATAGGACACTGCGTGTTGGCGTACAGGTTGTTCACTTTTTAATTGAAGATGTTGAAATATCTCGAGAACATCACATCGGATCACAAAAAGCTGCAATTCCAGTTTGTTTGCCTCGGAGAGGGGCATCCAATGATACCACACTTGACCCATCACCCCACACTGTGTGTGTGGATGGCAACTTTGGTATCTTCAATGGAAACCCCAGTTTTTATTGCAGATTACAATTCTACGGTAAAATCTACATATATTTTGTCTGATCCATTTTCTTCATTTTGTCACAGATGGCACTGTAATCTGAGGTCTAGAAATAGGTCACAATCATAATTTATGATATGCTTCTCAATGACCCTTGAATATCCAATGGCACGTGGGTCACCTCCTCCGAGCTGTGAGAGTAGAACAGGCAAGTACATCATAAGTTCTAATTGGAAATCCCCTTTGCAACAACACATCAAACAGGGAACTACTCAACACACCACCACAGCCATGTAGCAAACTATGACGTATGTGTACAGGCAGTACTATGCGACCAGAGCTCACATATTGTGCAGATGTAGAACAGATAGGGGTTCTAAACATTACAATACGCGCACAGCATTTATTGCCTGCACACCTATCTGTCATTTGCAGAACAGATGTGCAAGTGGATGATGAATGTTGCAACCACAGAAGAAAAAATATAGAAGAAATGTTGAGGCTGCTGTTGCCTTGCATTTTCCAGAGAAAGCTCACTCTCAGTCATTCTTTTACAGTACTGTAAACACCTTTATGTGTGTTGGCACCATACAGACCAGCAAAAGGAAATGTAACAAACGTGTGACAGGAGAAACTAATGAAATAGCTGTACTAGTGGCAGTGAACAACCCACGGCAGTTACACCAGGATTCCGGTATGTCTATAGGTAGCATTGTCATAATACTGCTTCATAATTAAGTATCAACCATACCACGTGTCACTGCATCAAGAACTTCATGGCACCAGTTTCCATAACTGGGTAGTGTTTTGTGAATGGGCACGTCAACAAATGCAAATGACCCCCATGTTCTTTACAGAGACTGCATTGAGAAAATATGGTAGCATTACTGGAGTGAAGGCAATCTCCACTGGTTAGGCAAGCTGACCATTGACATCTATGGTCGGTTAACACATGGTGTGGCACCATCGGGAACAAACTCATTGGTCTGTATTTTATCAACAGCATGTTGAATAGACACAAATATTGAATGTTTTTGGAACAGGAACTACTAGTACCACAACAGGAGTTTGCCCTGGATGTTTGACAATGTATCTGGTTTCAGAATGATGGTTGCCAAACGCTTTACACAATTGAAACACAGGAGGTAGGTATTGGACTGTGTTTACACTGGTCGGTGGATCACCAGAGGTGACCCTATTAATTGGCCCACTAGGTCACTGGATTTGATGTCACTGTATTTCTTTCTATTGGGATATTTAAAAGATAAGGTGTACTAGCAAGTGCCAACAGGCTGTGAAGACTTGATTGACTGCATCAAAAACGCCTGTGCTGACATTCTCCCAGATGTGTTGTGTCCTGTGTATGGTCATTTGAAAAGCAGATCACTAAGTTCATTGAAGGTGGGGATATTACGTTTGAACACGTAGTCTAATTGGGAAAGTAGAGCAGCATTTGCCTCGAACCATAGTCACAGTGGCGAGTTGAGTAGTCCCCTGTTCGATATGTCAGAGGAATACCACATTGCAAATGGGATTTCCATTTAGAAGTTATGAAATACTGGCCTGTCCTATCCTTGCAGCATGGAGGTGGGGCCCCACATGCCATTGGACGGACATTTGAGGATTAGATTAGATTAGATTAAGTTTTCGTCCCTTGGACCCAAAAATGAGATGATTCTCGTGGGTGTCAAAAGTATACATAAAAACATACAACATTTGAATATAATACTTACTACCCTGATAATTTGTCAGGAGATTGTCGAAATAGCTGAATACAATGTGGTAAACTGGAACAGCTAATATTTACAGAATTAACATACTGTCAGAATGAAACATTGTTACGCACTATTAATAAATTTATCATACACAAAATACCTAATCTTGACTGTTGTGACCATGTGCTGTCAAAACTGAAATCTAACAGATATTTTTACTTAAGCTGGCTTAACAGTCTCTGTTAAGATAATCATCTATGGAGTGGGATGAGTTGTCTATCAAAAAAATCTTTAAAACTCTGTTTAAACCATGCTTTATCTGATACCAAGTTTTTAATGGTTGCTGGCAATTTATTGAAAATGTGTGTTCCTGAATATTGGACCCCTTTTTGGGCCATGGTTTGTGATTTTAGGTCTTTTATGTAGATTGTTCTTATTCTTAGTATTGATATTATGTATTGAGCTATTGGTTGGAAATAGAGATGTATTACTTGCAACAAATTTCATTAAGGAATAAATACACTGAAAAGCAGTGGTTAGAATACAAAGTTCCTTGAATTCTCCTTGAATTCTTCATGATGTTCTTGAATTTACACCACAAATGATTCTTACCACACACTTTTTCACCCTAAAAACTTTTGCTCGGTTTGATGATTTGCCCCAGAATGTGATTACATATGACATAATAGAATGAAAGTAAGCAAAGTATGCAAGTTTTCTTATATTTATATCTCCTACATCTGACAACATTCTCAAGCCAAGTACAGACTTGTTTAGGTGCTTAAGCAACTCTGTGGCATGCCCTTCCCAACTAAATTTATTATCCAGTTGTAATCCCAGAAATTTAACACTGTCAACCTCTTCGATCTGTGTGCCTTCATATGTTATACACATGCTGGAAGGAAATCTCTTACAGGTTCTGAACTACATATAGCGGGGAATTCTCAAAGTTAAGGACAGTGAATTAGCTTTAAATCACTTGTTAATGTCAGTGAACATTTGATCAGCAGCTATTTCTAAATCTGTACTTGACTTGCTGCTTATTGCAATGTTTGTATCATCAGCAAGCAAAACAAATTTAGCATTTGTCAATGTATCAGATGAGAGGTCATTAATGTACACAAGAAAAAGCAATGGACACAAGATGGAACCTTGAGGAACACCACATGTAATTAATTCCCAGTCATATGAAGACTGACTGCTTACTGCACAGGTATTTCACAACAACTCCCTTTGTTTCCTGTTAGATAGATGAGACTCAAATCATTTCACAGCATTGCTGGTGACACCATAATATTCTAATTTACTTGAGAGAATGCTGTGGTTCACACGGTCAAAGAAATCCAAAGTGTGACTTGCACAATATATTATTTGCAGTCAGATGCTTAAGGAGATGCTTGAACACAAACTTTTCAAATATTTTTGAGAAAGCCGGCAAAAGTAAAATTGGCCAACAGTTTGATGGTATCTCTTTATCCCCCTTCTAGTAAAGAGGCTTAACTTCAGCATATTTTAGCCAGTCTGGAAATGTTCCACTGAAAGAGACTGATTACACAAATAACTTAAGATAGAACTCAACTCACATGAGCACTCTTTGATTAACTTCGTTGATAAGTTATCATACCCACTGGAATTCTTAGGTTTTAAGGATTTTATGACTGATGCTACTTCTTTGGGAGACATGTCATTTCCATTTTACTGAAGTTATTTTTAAAGAATGGTCTCAGATACTTCAAGCTGTCAGTAACAGGACTGAAGTAATTTTTTAAGAGGTTTGCAACACTACATGTACTTGTTACCAAAGTCTCATTTATTTTTAGTGCTATCTGTTCCTCTTTGTTTTTGGCCCCAAATGTCTCTGTCTTCACAGTATCCCGTACAGTTTCTATTTTGCTGCTTGATGTAATTATCTTTTTCTTATAATAAAGCTGCTTCGATTTCTGGATTACTTGCTTCAATATTTTGCTGTATTTTTTGTAATACATTACAATTCTATCATCAGAGCTGTTCGTTGATAGTAGATACAGTCTCCTTTTTGTCCCACATGATATCTTTATTCCATGTGTAATCCATGGTTTATTTTTTGACTTCTGTGTGTTTTGAGTTATCTTTAGCGGAAAACAGTTTTCAAAAGTGGAGGTAACTTTCTTGATGAACACTTTGTATTTTGCATTTGAGTCAGAAATATTGTAAACATCTATCCAATTCATATCTTTGAGCAATTTCCTGAATTTATCAATCTTTGACTTATTTTATTACCCTCCTGTACTCAGATTTAATAGATTTTTTTATCCTGACAAGTTTCAACATTTAACACAAGATGATGCATGTCATTATCAGATAGCCCATTTACTATTGGTTTTGTGATATGACTTTTTTCCATAGATTTGTCTACAGAGGTAATATCAATAGCAGTCTCAGAGCATTTACATATTCTAGTAGCAAAGTTCACAGTAGGAGCTAAATTGAATGGTAGTGTTACTGACTGCAATAATTGTTCACCAGAGGGCTGACTGTGGGCAACTGAGTAGCTTGTGAATTACAATTCTGTACCCATTTCTATTCTTCACGATTGTGTGCCCATTTCTATTCCTCCAATTACAGTACCATCTCTGGTGAAACAAAGAAAATGCCTCAAACAAAATGTGTGTAAGTTTTGCCATAGAGTCATAACTTGCAATAAAAACTGGGGTTTACCATTGAAGAATTTAAGTTGCCACCTGCAACCCACACTTGGCGTGGGGTGGGATGGGGGATCGAATGTGCTATTGTCGGATGTCCCCTTCCAAGACAAATAAGTTGGAATTATAGCTTTTTGATCCAATGTGTAGTTTTCAAGATTCCCTCTTTGTCTTCAGTTAAAATTAATATCTCCTTCTACGGTGACAGTGCTTCTCAAAATTTGATGTTAGATTGTGCTAGAATGTTTTCCGTTTGCTGGGTGGAGGGCAGCTCATTATTTTGGTGAAGACTTTATCATCGTTCTTATGACAGATTGGTATATGTCAGCAATATTCTAAATTTTGCTTTTAACTTCCACATCATACCTAAACTGACAGGGAATGTTTGCTTTTTGTCAGCAGGATTTCTCTAACCAGCCACATATGGACTACTCACTATTTCAAGCTCTTTCATATGATTTTTTAGCACTGAACATTTTCTTTTATTTTTATTTACTTTTAATCACAATGTTTCCTGTTTAACTCATATTACTTTATTTCTTACTACTGTCTCTTTCTGATGATTATTTTTGCTGTCTCAAACTCATTATAACTAATTTCTACTTCTTGAATTGTTTCAAAAACCATTGCAAGGAATTTTGCCCATGTTCCTCTCTGTAGTTTTTATAGACAAATATATTTGCTATTAAGAATATTGATGGATATTTTTTTCCCATAGCTAATGCACTTAATTTTTTTTGACATTTACCAATACTCCCATTCATATACGGTACTTGGTTTCAGTTCATGGTACACTTTATGTCTACAAACAGAGGCCCGTATTCAGTTTCCAATTATGTATCTTTCTCAGTCTTCTATTGTGCTTACACATACTGCACTACCGGGAAGAAATCACCTCATTAAAACCATTCATCTAATTACTGAGAAGCTATTCATGGAGGGTTTGGATCATAGGTCTACACAGTACATTTTCCATAGTTATGTTTTATTTACTTTGAAAATTATAACAAAAACTACACATAAACATCAATCTTAAAAACTGACAAGAAAATATCATTTGGGTATTTTTGTGGAACTCTTCTGAAATCTGTCAAAATCTGTAGGAAATTGCAAATGCTCAAACACGGTGATGAGGCAACAATGTGCTGTCTGTAGTACAAACAATTCACTTTATTATACACAGCTAATAGTTTTCCATAAAATTTCATCAGGCATGGACAGAACTAATTTTTCCCAGTATTTACTCACAATTCTGTGCATTATAATCTCTGTACATTTTCAACTATACAGTCGGCTATATTGTTTGCTTTACTGAACAGTAACAGTGAAGAGTACTTTGGCCATATTTTGAAGTATTACATGCAAAACTGGATAAATCCATTATATCTTCAAGCAGTTCCAGAGTATTCCCTTATAAATAGACATATCTACTTAAGATGGAATGTAATATTCT
The DNA here is from genome assembly GCF_021461385.2 of Schistocerca piceifrons. Taxonomy (NCBI): domain Eukaryota; kingdom Metazoa; phylum Arthropoda; class Insecta; order Orthoptera; family Acrididae; genus Schistocerca; species Schistocerca piceifrons. The sequence goes on from NC_060140.1 coordinate 879,105,018, forward strand.
ATTAAATAGATTTGCGTCTTGCAGCAATCTTCAGGTGAAAAATCTCTTTGAGCATTTCTTCTCTGTCTGTTTAAGGTAAATTACCACATTACTAACTAACAGCATTTTATACATAAAAAATTACAATTATTCATACATTTCAACACTTTATTCTAGTTAATTAGCAACGCAACACAGCAGACATTATTAATTTAGGTACTGGACGATGAACAGGAGACTGTGCACAACTACAAATCCTTAAACGTACACTAAATTTAGTTGTCAGTTTACATGTTTTGTCTTTACAGTTTTTACAGTCATTCCATTCTAAGGCAGGAAATTAAACAGGATTCCCTGTGAGGCTAAAACAGCTCTTCGTTGTTATTTATTATTTAATCTCTGTAGCATAAATGCATTTGAGGAGAAACAGAAATAACTGTTCCAAGATCTTTTATATATTTCTTTTTTTTTTGTTTTTTAAGTTAATTATTTTAACATGTGTACTGCCTAAATATAGACTTGGAAAAAATTCAGAAAAAATATTGAGTAAAAATGTCAGTCTCTTAGAAGTTAGTGTCTTTTGTAATAAACTAATAATGACTTCACTGGCTATGTAGCCTCGCACTGGCAGCAGATGCTCCAGGTTTCGGTACGGCCCCTACTATCCTTACTCTAGTCACTAATCGATTGTCACTAAATTGTGGAGGCGGTGCAAGTACTTCTTCAGTTGTCGCACCATTGTTTCCATTTCCAATTCCACCAAGAAATTCTGGTGGTGGTGGAACTACAAGTTCTCCATCGCCTTCTCCTTCACCTTCAAGAGGAGGTGGGAGCTGTGCAAGAGAGACCGCGTTTCTCGTTAACATACGTTAACATACCACCACCTGTGATTACTACTCTCTGTCTATTAACTGTGGGATTCTGCTGCTTGGCAGTAGTCTCACTCTGAACGCTGCGGTCCTCACCAGTAGAACTTCCGGAGCCTTCAGAAGATCGTCCATCATCAAAACCACAAGGTGGTCCAACAGGAACCTCCTGATCAGAACTTACACCACTCGAAGAGTTGTCACCATCTTCACCACCACCATTACTGCCACCACCGTTGTCACCACCGCCTTCTTCTCCTCCGCCTCCACTACCTCCACTCTCACCACCTCCACCACCGGAATTTGGGTTTAGCATCAGAAAATCATTAGGGTAACTTTTTGAGCTCTTTAGCTGCGTGCGAACCTTCTGAATCTCTTCTACGCTGAAACTGTGTGGTAATGTGCTCGAAGAGCTACTGCCACTGCTGGCATTGCTATTACCACTGGTTTCTACTTTTACCGTGGCCTTCTCTTCTAAGTCCTTATCACTCTCATCATCAACATCTGGTTCGCTCTCACTGAGGCTATAATCGGGCTCTGGAATAGGTGGGGGGCCACTGCTACTGCTGCTGCTTCCACCACCGCTACCAGTTGCTGCCGAAAGATTTGCTGCTGAAGAACTCGTGGGTATTGTCTTTGTTTTGGACTTCCCCTTAGTGCTCTCCTTGCTGCCAGCTGTGCTGTGACTTCGTGATGCTCGTATAGGTTGAGCATAAGGATTTGCATTGTTGTTAGTAGTCGAATAGGGGTTCGTATTGTTAATAGCAGTCTGAACTGTCGTCATCTGTGATGGTGGCTTAAAAGATGAAGCGGCAGATCTAAGACTGTGAGATTTCCTAACCTGAAACATTAATTTAACCAAATTAAGGGTGTAGTAGGAGCACATTTGTAAGTCATTAATGTATATAATGGATATAAATTTACCTGAGGTCGAGCAGAATGAGCAGGCAGACTTCGAGAACGGTATCCAACTGTCTTTACATCTTCAGGTGATGCATAGAGTTTGGCACTGTTTGCTGGTCTGAAGCTGGACATGATGCTACCTGAACCACTGTCACTACTTGTGCCGCTGCTACTACGAGGTGTTGCTGTATCGGGCTTGATATTACTGGCTGACATATTAGCATATTCACTACCAACTGTCAGAACTGATGATGCTGGCTTCTGAGTACCTCTTGAAATATCTACTTTCACCTGAAAATATTGGTTTTAATTGTTAGTATTGCTTTCCCTTTTATCAAAAAGAAATGTTTAACACGTGGACTCAATAATTTCAAATTTACACTCATACAAAAGAATGATATTAAGAACATCTTTTAATAAAATATGAATTCTAAGCTTTGCTTCACTGTGACATTTCATGAAGGCAATATTGACCCAGTACAGCTTTGATTAAAAAAGAATCGAAACATTTAAAATTGCACTGTTCCATTACACATTCACTATAAATACACACACACACACACACACACACACACACACACACACACACACACACACACACATGAAAAAATATTTTGCATCACCACAGTTCCCAGACCTCCTGAAGATAGACATTGACTGTGGATATTGTATCACAAACACAGTCCCTTTGACTGTTCAGAGATGTCATTAAAACTGCCCAAAGATGTAAACAACCATGCATGAGCAGCACCTATTAGACAGAGGGGACTGACAGCCGATCAGTTCCAGTCATTCCACCAGGAAGGAGGTACACAGCTCGTGTTGCCTGTAGTTCAACCATGCCTAGACAGTCAATACCGCAGTTCGATCATGTCTACATTGTTACTTTGTGCCAGGAAGGGCTCTCAACAAGGGAAGTGTCCAGGCATCTCGGAATGAACCAAAGTGATGTTGTTCGGACATGGAGGAGAGACAGAGAGACAGGGACTGTCGATGACATTTCTCGCTCAGGCCGCTCAAGGGCTACTACTGCAGTAGATGACAGCTACCTACAGATTGTGGCTTGAAGGAACCCTGACAGCAATGCCACCATGGTGAATAATGTGTTTTGTGCAGCCACAGGATATCATGTTATGACTCAAACTGTGCGCAATAGGCTGCATGATGCACAACTTCACTCCCGACATCCAAGATCCATCTTTGCAACCATGGACACCATGCAACGCAGTACAGATGGGCCCTACAACAAGCCGAATGGACCGCTCACCATTGGCATCACTTTATCTTCACCGATGAGTGTTGCATATGCCTTCAGCCAGACAATTGTCGGAGACATGTTTGGAGGCAACCCAATCAGGCTGAATGCCTTAGACACACTGTTCAGCAAGTGCAGCAAGGTCAAGGTTCCCTGCTGTTCTGGGGTGGCATTATGTGGGGCCGACATATGCCGCTGGTGGTCATGGAAGGCGCTGTAAAGTCTGTACAATACATGAATGCCTTCCTCCGACCGATAGTGCAACCATATCGGCAGTGTATTGGGGAGGCGTTCATCTTCATGGCCGACAGTTCGCGCCCCCATCCTGCACATCTTGTGAATGACTTCCTTCGGGATAATGACATCACACAACTAGAGTGGCCAGCATGTTCTCCAGACATGAACCCTGTCAAAACATGCTTGGGATGGATTGAAAAGGGCTGTTTATGGACAATGTGACCTTCCCACCACTCTGAGAGATCTACGCCGAATCGCTGTTGAGGAGTGGGACAATCTGGACCAACGGTGCCTTAATGAACTTGTGGATAGTATGCCATGATGAATACAGGCATGTATCAATGCAAGGGGACGTGCTACTGGGTATTAGAGGTACCGGTGTGTACAGCAATCTTAAGGTCAACCTGATGAAAACGGACTTGACAACAGCACACACACAGAAACTGTTCCAAACTTGTCACCAACTGTGTAGTAACCAAGTAAGATGTGAAACTGATCCACGTAACACATATATGGCTTTATTCATAAACCTCTGAACAATAACAGAAATAAGCCTCATGTGACACAACACATAACAAGACAAAATAATCATACAGAAGGTGTAACATAAGTGATACACAGAACAACTGATGTGGGTGGTACAAACTAAAAGAACATATTGAGAGTGAGTCAGTGGTGCTCAGCACGTATACAGCTGATACAGGTGCGAGTCGCCAGTAGACGGCATGGAAGAGACAGTGCCATGTGCACGCTGCCTACAGGCAGCCTCTGGTGGTCAGCTCATGCTTATAAAGTTGATGGTTGATGTAAGTACACACATGCAGCAACACTAAATTCAAAGCACTCAAACTCACCAACACTAGTTGCAGGATACAACAGGGACATGTCACACAGCTGTTATAAACAATACCATATTGATGCATGACACCAACTACCTAATTATGATGTGAACTACTACTTTGGAAAGGTGTAGTGCAATGCCTTATTTATTCTGATGACAAATAGGCAATATAAATACTAAAGATGCAAAGTAAAATGTGTAGAATCTTAGACAATATTGTTCTCAAATTTCAACACCTGGCAGCACGTTAACTTTGCATTTCCAAATGAATATTGCTTGTTGAAGAATGATAGGTTTAGGATTCCACACAACACACTTAAGTGTTGCCAATGTTGTTTCGATATGTCCTGGTGAGGACTCCCCAGTATCTATACAACATCTTTGAGATTACAGAAAACATTTTGTGCATGTGTACAGCACTCTTGCTTGTTCTACTCCTTGTCTGCTTGACATCTCTTTTTGTTATTTGAGGGAGCTTCTGTTTTGAATGGCACAAAATAATGAGAGGCCTGGTACACTTGAACTGACTTTCAGCTGTACAAATCCAGTTTATATGAAGAGCATTAACCGTAGCTCAGAGCTCATGTATAATTCTGAATACTTACATATCCTCTGTAAAGTTGGTTAACACAATGAAGGAAGGAAACAATACACCTTCTACACTAGGACTGTACCTAGACAACATTGCTCAGTGTGAAGTGTACGGCTTCTGAAGCAATAAAAAGTTAAAATACAAATATATATTCCACCCTACAACAATATTATGAAAAGGAAAGTTGCTACTCACCATGTAGAGGAGATGCCGAGTCGCAGATAGACATAACAAAAAAAACTGTCACAAATAAGGGACAGTTGTTGTGCCTATATGTGATTCAGAATCTTCACTATATGGCGAGTAGTAACTTTGCTTTTCATAATATTGTTACATTCCATCCTGGATTTTTCACTGTTTAATCCATCCAAAAGAACGAGCAATATTTGAATTAGTGAAAACTGTCATGTATGATGTTACTCTCACTTCCTTATACGAGAACAACAATTATTCAAAATCCTCTAGTATGACTGCACAACACACGGAGCAGCGGTACCCTCGACAAGTTGAACACTTACCAATTGACCTATTGGTGGAGGTGGCGGTGGGTGTGTTGGTGGTGGCAGTGGAGGCCTGCCTGTAACCAGACCTCCTCCCAACATCATCAGAGCTGCAACATCTTCCTGGCTTCGGTGTCCCTTAGGAACTCTGTTATCCACAGGCACTGAACCATTTATTAGTGCACTATTTCTTGCAAGGTCAGGAGTACTGTGGAAGTCTCTGTGCAAGTCTGAGCCACCATTGAAGAAACGAACTCTGGAACTTGTCTGTAATAAAACAAGGTCCAGCTATACAGTAACCTCTCTCTCTCTCTCTCTCTCTCTCTCTCTCTCTCTCTCTCTCTCTCTGTGTGTGTGTGTGTGTGTGTGTGTGTGTGCACGCGTGCGCGCATGTAGGGGGGGGGGGTGACAACTTGCTTGCAAGCTAGTAAAATTTTCTGAGCTGTTACACATGTTTCTGGGCCACACTATAAAAATGTATTTTGGAAACTACTCTATTGCATTTTAAAACATACACATCTCCTTTTTTTTACCAAAAACTCTTCTCCATGAAATATGATTCATGTAATGTATTGCAATCTGTTCAATGAAATATGAAAAGTTGGTATACAACAATTTCTCTAATTTACTCTTAAGCTCACTACATTTTCACAACTTAATTATTACATTGGTGAATATGTGTGTCCATGTATCTGATGCCTCACCATTTTGACATTAAACCGTTGATCTCTTTATAGAGACTGTTTTTTAATCCTAAAATTATAATGCAGTTGTCAAAATACCAAGAATTTTGGCACTGTGATGAAACCTGCATATGCACAACAAAATTTTCACTCTGCAACGGAGTGTGCACTGATATGAAACTTCCTGTGTGTGTCAGACCAAGACTCAAATACGAGACCTTTACCTTTTGCAGGCAAGTTCTCTACTCCCAGGCTGCAGCTATGCCATGTCTCTGCAATATCCTTTCTTCCAGGAGTGCTAGTCTTGAAAGTTTCCCAGGAGAGCTTCTGTGAAGATGGAAGGAAGAAGATGAGCTACTGGTGGAAGTAAAGCTGTGACGTGGGTCGTGCTTTGGTAGCTCAGTCAATAGAATACTTGCCCTTGAAAGGCAAAGGTCCCTAGTTCGAGGCTCAGTGCAGCGCACTGTTTTAATCTCCCAAGGAGTTTCACATCAGCACACACACCACTGCAGAGTGAAAATTTCATTTTTAAAACAACCCCCCCAGGCTGTGGCTAATCCATGTCTCTGCAATATCCTTTGTTTCAGGAGTGCCAGTCTTGTGAGTTTTGTAAGAGATCTTCTGCGAAGTTTGGAAGGTAGGAGGCAAGGTACTGGTGGAAGTAAAGCTGTGAGGATGGGTCATGAATTATGCTTGGGTAGCTCAGTCAATAGAGCACTTGCTCATACAAGGGAAAGGTCTCGAGTTCAAGTCTCGTTCTGGCACACAGTTTTAATCTACCAGGAAGTTTCAACCTGCATATAGGTTGCACTTTCTTAATTTACCCATGAACTTCAAATATGTGATTGTGGTAAACTCTAATTAGGGATTTCATAAAGACTTTTTCCGATTTTGCTGCGTGGATCATAAACTGCTGTAAGCATAACACAATTTTTGGCATGATGTAGCTTGATAACATTACAGTGGGCAAAATTAACTAATTTTTAATAATGAAATAAAATGTTTTATTTCAAATATGAAATCAGTTTATGCAGGAAAATGACTTCTTTTAATAAATGTGTAGTGGCTGGGGGCCCATGTATACAAAAGACTACTGGTGCATGACTTCGCCAAATACTGGACACAGGGCTCAGGTACCAAAGAATAAAAGTGAAAGTAATACAGCTGACATAGAACATTAATTTTTAGTAGGACACGTGTCAGATTCTAACTTGTTCGTACCTAGCCTATACTGCAGTTAAGATAAAAACTAAGTTGAAAGTGGCAACACACACAAAAATGTGTTGCGAGGTTAAATGGCTTCAAAAGTAGATTTGTGGTTAGTTTAGACATAAAAATAAAATAATAACATTTCCTGGTGAAACTGGATTCAGAACTGGGACTTGTCAAGTACTATGCAGGTTTCATGTCATGTCTTCCATTGTATTTGATTACAGAGGCACTGCAACCAAAGTTGGGCAGAATTTATTCAGATGATGAATAACGAATAGAAATTGTTAAATATGTGGATAACAAACAAAAATATTTACTCATAATGTTATCCATTTACACAAATAAAAACATTTATTCATCATCTGTGAAAAAAAGTTATGAGTAATGGACAAATTTCACATCTAAATGCATTGATTACTCAATTTTTTTTTCATTTATAAAAGAACTGTGGTTGTTGCTGATTTTAGATTAGTTTTGTAGAAAAACGTTTCTTTTTTTCAGACATCTTATCAGAAAATTTATTTGATATTGGAAAGTTTCCATTGCAGCACATTAAAAAATACGTAAAAACAAATATTCTGCAAATGCCATAAATGTGTCAGTTTGTTGTACCTGTACATGTATTTCTGGATAACTATGTAAGAACCCAAATCATGATCTTCTTCAGAGAAAAATTGATAATCATCAATTCCAATGACTTTTTGGCAAATAACTTTGGCGTGATTCCACATCTTTTTATCAACCAAATACTATTCAAAACCTAAAAATAAATTTTCTTTTTTGTCACAGCTTCATTTGAAACTTGTCATAAGATTTCTTCATCATTTCTTTGGACATTATAGGTCTGTAATTCATTGTAAGCCTCCCTGGGTTATGGAGGACAATGTGGGCGAACTATTTGTTTTAAAATGTGGGTCAGACAGTGCTGTAATTGTTGCATGTTCTCCATCGGGTGTAGAAATGTGAAAAAATTCTTCAAATCATCCCTTGAGATGTACTTGATGGAAAGATGCCAATATGCTACAATATTATGAAGTCTTTTACGTGCCATATGGAAACTTAGTGTCTCTTATGAAGTTTTTCAAATTTACGTAACTGCATAGGCATATGTTGGACTGAAAAATTACACCATCTTGTAATGCACGGCTTACTCAGAGCTAATCCTAGAACACTTCAGATGACTCTGTATGTCTAGCAGCAATTCACAAAGAATTACATTTTTGTGTAATTTTGTAATGCACTTTGGCTAACACTGTTTTCGGAGACTTTACATTTTAAGTACACTGATGTTAGTTATTACCAGCCACAACATTTCTAGCTTTGAGCAAGAGAAAAAAATATCGGCAGTCTGCAAGCAAAAATGATCAATCGGCAAAATATGAATGATCGGCACATGCATAACTTATGAACCGGGTCTCGATTTCAGCACATGACTTCAATTTTAACATTTATAAGACCTTACCTTCACACCTGTGCCTGGGCCCACAACATTGTTGAGAATTTTTTTAATATAAATGCGAAAGGTTTCTGAAACAATGCTTTATTAATTAATCGGTTTGTTTATATCAACTACACACCCTAGAGCACATATAACCACAGAGTAAATATAACACAACAGAGTAAACAAAAAAAGACTGTCAATATGAATTTACATATTTCCTCAGTGTGTGTGTGTGTGTGTGTGTGTGTGTGTGTGTGTGTGTGTGTGTGTGTTCACCTAAGGTTGCTTACCTTCCCCTTGCTACGCTTCATCTCTGCCACACTGGCATAGACACGAGGTGTCCGTGCTGGAGAAGATGGTTGTGATACACCACCAGGAGTTGGCACTTGGAAGTGGGAAGTCATAACTTCTGATGATGCTGCAAAAAATTTAAAAAAATTAAAAAATTAAAAAAATTCGGCAGCAGAAAAACTGAGGTTATAAATTAATAGTTAGGTTAAGATATTATAACTACAGTTAAATCTGTAGGACTGAAAAAAGTGTTTTAATCCTGCTGTTCTGTTTGGTTTCCATATGACCCAAAATGGTTATAGATTATAGTTAAATACCAAGATAACTTTCTGAAATTTGACGAATCTGTCTGAAAGTGCATGAACAATATGTGTACAGAAAAGGTGTTTAAATATTTCACATTGAGTGGTCATAAACCTTACCAGTGACGTGTTACATTCAGGTCACAATGACCCAACATAAATATGATTCTTTTAATGTCAAATATTTTTTAGTTTTCTGTTATAAGTTTTGATAATCACGTTTTTTATCATTCCAGCGTACTCTGAATGATCAACAAAGCCTCTGTGTTTACAACAAAAGGCTTGTTTCCTACTTTGTCCAAGAAATTGTTATGCACTTCTCAATTATTCAAAACTTCATTGTTTTGCTCAGTCTGATTTGTGACACCATGGCAATTAGATTACTGACTTGGCAGAACTAGCAAGTTCCTGAACAGATGAGGAACACTTTCAGAGTTTGAAGATCATGTCAGCACTGCATCTGAAAGCAAGTATTCTGTTGACAGTGACGACAGTCCACAGCCAGTCGTTTCTTCCTCAAAATGGAAAAACAGAATGACAGTTACACCTACCAGAGCAACATGGATGCTTATCAGAGCAGACACTTGGAGAAGTAGAGGCGTGGGTAAAAAACGATAATTTGAAATCAAAAGCAGAAATTTTCATTTCGCCACTAAACAATCAGCACAAAGCACAATTGTTAAGCAAACTAGATAAAAAGCTTTGGCACTTAAACTGTGTCAAATTACTTCATGTACTTATATATAAAAATATGTTGTGGAGTCATCACGTGGGCAGCATACTGATGTGACAGAACAGTCTTGTATATGTCATGAATGTCTTACATGCTATCACTGATTTAACTCTCTCTCTCTCTCTCTCTCTCTCTCTCTCTCTCTCTGTGTGTGTGTGTGTGTGTGTGTGTGTGTGTGTGTGGGTGAGTGTGCGCGCATGCGTGTGTGCATCATCAGGCACATTTTCTGTGGTGTTTCAGCAAGCACTCTGTCTTCAGGCCACGAGTGGCCTACCGGGACCATCTGACCGCCGTGTCATCCTCAGAGGAGGATGCGGATAGGAGGGGCGTGGGATCAGCACACCACTCTCCCGGTTGTTATGATGGTATTCTTTACCGAAGCCGCTACAATTCGGCCGAGTAGCTCCTCAATTGGCATCACAAGGCTGAGTGCACCCTGAAAAATGGCAACAGCATATGGCGGCTGGATGGTCACCCATCCAAGTGCCGGCCACGCCCAACAGCGCTTAACTTCGGTGATCTCACGGGAACCGGTGTATCCACTGCGGCAAGGCTGTTGGTGTTTCACCAGATATTTGCAATTTCATTTTTGCGGCATGTGGTTGGAGTCAGACCAAGTAAATACTGCTCATCATGTCTTTTATGTGATGCCCAGGATTGATGGAGAGTGTTGGTTTGTTTCCAATAACAAACAAAATGGTTTTCAATGTGGAATTTTACATGCACATTTGAGAGTGATCCCAAATTAGTATAGTGCGACATTCATTTTATTAATGTGTAATAACAGGGACAGTAAAACAAGAAGAATATTCAGTACTCCAGCAGTGACAGCACCGCCCTGGCTCATGCTGAGTGCTACCGCAATGCAAATGTGCTACTCTGTTGCTGGAGCACTGATTATCCTTCTTGTTTTACTGTTCCTGTTCATACATATTGATTAAATGAATAACACACTAGACTAATTTGGAACTGCTCTACCAAATGGACATGTAAAATCCTGATTTAAAAATCATTCTGTTTGTAATGGGAAACAAACCAACACTTTTCGTAATGTTGGGCATTGTATGAGAGACAGATGCACAGGATTTGTTTCAGCTGACTCCAGCTATGTGTGTGAAAACGAAATTGCAAACATCTGATGAAGCATCATAGAAATTGCTCCTGGCAACCCACAGGGTATATTTACTACTGCAAACAGCTAAAAGCACGGGGAAGCTACAGCCTTAATTTTTCCTGAGGGCACGCAGCTCTACTGTGTGGTTAAATGATGATAGCATCCACTTGGGTAAAATGTTCTGAGGTAAAAGAGACCCCTATTCAGATCTCTGGGTGGGAATTACTCAGGGGGACATCATCATCCGGAGGAATGAAACTGGTGTTCTACAGATCAGAACATGGAATCTTAGGTCCGTTAATCAGGCAGGTAGGTTAAAAAATTTGAAAAGGAAAGGGAATAGGTCTAAATCAGATATAGTGGAAATTAGTGACGTTTGGTGGCAAGATGAACAAGACTCTGGGTCAGGTGAATACAGGGTTAAGAATACAAAATCAAATAGGAGTAGGGCAAGAGTGGGTTTAATAAATAAGAAAACAGGATGCGGCAAATCTGCTATGAACAGCACAATGAATGCATTATCATAGCCAAGACAGACATGAAACCCGCAACCATCACAATAGTACAAGTTTATACACCAACTAGCTCCACAAACGATGAAGAGATTGAAAAAATGTAAGATGATATAAAAGAAATTATTCAGATAGTTAAGGAAGACGAACATTTAATTGTGTTGGATGACTGGAATTCAACAGCAGGAAAAGAAAGAAATGGAAAAATAGTACATGAATATAGACTGGGGTGAAAGGAATGAAAGAGGAAGCCGCCTGGGAGAATTTTCCATGAGCATAATTCAGTCATTGCTAACACTTGGTTTAAGAATCATGAAAAAAGGTTGTATAAGTGGAAGAGACATGGCAACACTGGAATGTTTCAGATTGATTATTTAATGGTAAGACAGAGATTTTGGACCAAATTTTAATCTGTTAGGACATTTCCTGGGGCACATCTGGACTCTGACCTCAATTTATTGGTTACAAACTGCATATCAGAACAGAATAGATTCCAAAAAAGGTTGGAAATTATGGAGATGAGACATGGATAAGTCGAAAGAAACAAGAGGTTACTGAGTGTTTCAGAGAGAGCATTAGGCAAAGAGTGACTGAAGCTGGGGAAAGGAATGCAACAGAAGACGAATAGGTAACTTTGAGAGATGAAATAGTGAAGGCAGCAGAGGATCAAAAATGGGAAAAAGACAAAGGCTAGTAGAAATCCTACTGAATTAAATTGGTGAAAGGAGCAAATATAAAAATTTGGCACATGAAGCAGGTGGAAGGGAACAAAAATGTCTAGAAAAATGTGACTGACAGGAAATGCAAAATGGCCAAGGACGAATGGCTACAAGACAAGCATATATCATTAGGGGAAAGATAAATACTGCCTACATGAAAATTAAAGAGGTATCTGGAGAAAACAGAAGCAGCTGTATGAATATCAAGAGCTCAGATAGAAAACCAGTCCTAAGCAAAGAACGGAAAGCAGAAAGGTGGAAGAAGCATGCAGAGGGTCTATACAAAGAAGAAGAACTTGAAGGCAATGTTGGAGAAAGGGAAGAGGACATAGATGAAGATGGGATAGGATAAAAGATATAAGTTGAAACAAGGCCTCTGGAGTACACAACATTCCGGCAGAACTACTGATAGCCTTGAGAGAGACAGCCACAAGAACACTCTTCTATCTAGTGAGCAAGACGTATGGTGCATGTGAAATACCCTCAGACTTCAAGAATAATATAATAATTCCAATTCCAAGGAAATCAGTTGCTGACAGGTGTGAATACAATTGAACTACCAGTTTAATAAGTCATAGTTGCAAAATACTAACAGTAATTCTTTACAGAAGAATCGAAAAAACTGATAGGAGCTGACCTCAGCAAAGAACAGTTAGGATTCCAGAGAAATGTAATAACATGTGAGACACTACTGATCCTACAATGTATCTTAGAGAATAACATACGTTTATAGCACTTATGGACTGAGAGAAAGCTTTTGACAATGATAACTGGAATATTCTCCTTGAAATTCTGAAGATACAAGAGGTAAAATACAGTGAGCAAAAGGCTATTTACAAACTTCCTGGCAGATTAAAACTGTGTGCCCGACCGAGACTCGAACTCGGGACCTTTGCCTTTCGCGGGCAAGTGCTCTACCATCTGAGCTACCGAAGCACGACTCACGCCCGATACTCACAGCTTTACTTCTGCCAGTATCTCGTCTCCTACCTTCCAAACTTTACAGAAGCTCTCCTGCGAAGGTTCGCAGGAGAGCTTCTGTGAAGTTTGGAAGGTAGGAGACGAGATACTGGCAGATTCGCAGGAGAGCTTCTGTAAAGTTTGGAAGGTAGGAGACGAGATACTGGCAGAAGTAAAGCTGTGAGTACCGGGCGTGAGTCGTGCTTCGGTAGCTCAGATGGTAGAGCACTTGCCCGCGAAAGGCAAAGGTCCCGAGTTCGAGTCTCGGTCGGGCACACAGTTTTAATCTTCCAGGAAGTTTAATATCAGCGCACACTCCGCTGCAGAGTGAAAATCTCATTCTGGAGGCTATTTACAGTTTGCACAGAAACAAGATGACAGTTATAAGAGTTGAGGAGCATGGAAGGGAAGCAGTGGTTGAGAAGCGAGTGAGACCATGTTGTAGCCTATCCCTGATATCTGTACACTGAGCAAGCAGTAAAGAAAGGAGTTAAAGTCTAGGTAGAAGAAACAATAACACTGAAGTTTGCTGATGACATTGTAATAATGTCAAAGACAGCAAAGGATTTGGAAGAGCAGCTGAATGAAATGGACAGTGTCTTGAAAGGAGAATATAAGATAAACCTCAACGAAAACAAAACAAGGGTAATGGAATGTAGTCAAATTAAATCAGATGATGCTGAGCGAATTAGATTAAGAACTGAGAAACTTGAAGTAGTAGATGAATTCTGCTATTTGGGCAGCAAAATAACTGATGATGTCCGAAGTAGAGATAATATAAAATGTAGACTGGCAATGGCAAGAAAGCGTTTCTGCAGAAGAGAAATTTGTTAAATTTGAATATAGATTTAATTGTTAAAAAGTCTTTTCTGAAAATATTAGTATGTAGTGTAGCCTTATATAGAAGTGACATGTAGATGATGAACAGTTTAAGCAACAAGAGAATACAAGAATGATGAAGATTGGATGAGTAGATCAAGTAACTGATGAGGACACACTGAATGGAATAGTGGAGAAAATAAATTTGTGGCACAGCTTGACTACAAGAAGAGATTGGTTGATAGGACACATTCTGAGACATCACGGGATCACCAATTTAGTACTGCAGGGAAGTTTGGGGTGGGGGGTTGAAGTCATAGAGGGAGATGAGTACAGTAACCAGACTCAGAAGAATGTACGCTGCAATAGTTAATTGGAGATGAAGAGGCGTGCACAGGCTAGAGTGGCATGGAAAGCTGCATCGGAGCACTCTTCGGACAGAAGACTACAACAGCAGAAAAATGCTCCATCAAAAAGACATGAATTTCTCCGGTTTACAAGACTCTGACTGAAAAGTGGCGTACCATGTGCCTTATTCTACCTTCCTCGGTAGCTTCAAATTTTTTTCCAAAAAATTTGCCATGCAAACATATTTGCCATCTTTTTAACATACAACTCGTCTCTCACTTCCATGAGCTCTCCTACCTGTGGCTCGCTCACATCCACTAGCTCATCGCTGCAAGTCACTCATACCTATCCACTCTCACTTGCCCATTGTTACTCACTCGTTTAGCCCAACTCATTGTTATTATCTCTTTGTGTCTCTCTAATTGTCACTGTCTCACAGCCACAGTTTCCTTCTTTCTGTCCTCCTCCTCCTCCTCCTACTACTACTACTGTATTCTCTAGCTCTCACTTGTTCTTTGTTACTGCTACTATCTCATTCATTCCTTCCCACTGCTGCTGTCTCTTCTCCCTGTCACTACCTCTCTCTTCCTCCTTGTCACTATCGCAGAATATGTCTCTCATTATTACTGGCTCTTACCCACTTCTAGTTTCTCCTTCTCTTTATTCCACTCCCACTAGCACTCCCTCCTTCACTCATTTCCTAGCACTGTTCTGTCACTGTCAACTCTGTTCCACAGCCACTGTGTCCTCCTCTTTCTCTTACACTCCCATTGTTTCCTTTACTTTTTCTATATCACAACCACTGTGTACTATTTTCCAGCATTTATTACTTTTCCGCCTCTTTCCCACTGCCACTGTATCTTTCTCTCTCAGCATAAAAATTGTTAGTATGTTTAAATGCCAAAATTTTTGGAAAATTTTTAAAGGTGCTGAGGAAGGTAGAATGAGGCACTGGTAACCCACTTTTAAGTCAGTCTTTCAAACTGGAGCATATTCACCTTTTTTTTGTGTTCTGATGGGAGCATTTTTCTCCTGGTTCCCTTCTTTACTCATATGAAAAGAACTTGAAGGGTCAATAAAATTTTGACAGCTAACTAATGTGAAGTTAATTTTTTAATAACAATGCACACCTTGGACCCTATTTCCTCCAATTAAAGCTCTCTATGTCACATGTAAATGGTTTGCTGTTGTCAAAGCATCAAAAGAAAATGTTGATTCACTGCAGTGTTCAAACAGTGTAGTGTGCACTTGCAATCTGTTGTTGGGCAGTGGCAGCAGCCCATTTAATTGTTGCCAACTGCAGCAGCTGAAAACATGTTCCATTTGTGTTGGCAGCCCTCTCCCTCTTTTCAGATGATTAATCGACAGTTGCACCAACATTGTTGCACCATGTGACTAACGTCAAATAACAACATCTAATAAGGGAAGGATTTATCATGATGTCATTGTTTCTGTAGCTTTCAGAAGAGAATTCAGGAACTAGTTCCTCCAATTATTGGTACCATATGGCCACAGTGAATGGAAGTACATCCAGTTTTTATGTTTATCAGTAATCAATGTTGTTATATGTAAGTCAAAAGTTGTTGGTTTCTTTCGAACACACCATGATGAAAACAATGTTGATAGAGGTGACTAAGATCTATAAAGATGGTAAACTTGCTTGTTCTCTTACTGAGTTGGAACTAATTTATTAATATAAGAAACAACAAAGAACCCAACACAGAGCCTTGTGACACTCCAGTGCTTACTGTGTGCCAGGCTGGTGAATCTGACGATACATTTCCATCACTGACACTCAGAGTTTTCTGTCTGAGATATGATTCATTTCACATGCTTACTCCTCAATTTAACAATATACACCTGCTTTCTTTATGAGAATTTCATGATCTACAAATGGTCAGGAGCCTCTGAAGACATTCTGAATTCTCCTCTGCTTTCATTTCTCTATTAATTTGATAAAACTTGTTGAGACTGTATTTTGAAATATCAATCTGATCTCTTATCTTCAGAAGTGGTTCTACGATACCATATTTCAGCTGTTGTGAGACAATGCCTTGTCATCACTAAGTATGCAGCACAGCATTATACAAGTAAACTAACAGCATTTTTTGACTATCTTTATAGAAATGCCATCAAATGTAGAGGATTATTTTTTCATTACTGTGCTCATCTGTTACACCCTACTGCAGTGATGGGATTTATGTCCAGTTGATTGTTTTTGTGTTCAAGTTCCATATTCACAGGCCATGCAAGGCCACACATGCCTGTCTTTGGCAGCTGTAAGGCATTTACTCACAAACAAATTTTCTTTAAGGAAAATAAACAGATGCTAGCCATCTACTGAAAATGAGATGACTCAGCGGACTGAAAACAAACCACTAAGATCATTAGCATCTCTTTTCAGAGAACATATTCTGTAAAGCATTGTGTTGGGGTGAAATGATATAGGAGCACATTATTCCTTGTTGCGAAACTGAAAACCAGGAAGTCAGCTGAAATCAATGCCAACTCTTACAGTAAAACATAGTGGTGCTGAGTACATGTGGACCACAGGTAAATGGGAACAAACTTGTTCAGCACAATGCAATAGTGACACACAGTGCAAGTTAATTGCTCACAGAAGACCTATGACTAATTAGCCACTAAGAGGAACATCGTCGTCATCGTCATCATCATCATCATCTTCTTCTTCTTCTTCTTCTTCACTTCATGAATTCACAAAATTGCCTATTGCTCCTAAGAGGAATGTAATGCACATGAGCAGCCATATTGATGCTTTGTTAAGAGCAAGTGTGAATAAGGCAGCTAATACGGCAGAGCAACTCTTCTTACAGATCACTCAGCTGACTTACATGTGGCAATGATAATGACAATGCTATTTTTAATTATTCTAATACAACATGCACATGTATTGTATCTTATTACAGTTGTTCCAAGTGGTAGTAATAAAATTTTACCTCCACTTCCTTGTTGGCGTTGAAAGAGTTCTTCCAACTCAGCTGCAGTGATGCGACTAGAGGTTGGTCTGGCTCGAATAGAAGCAGTGCGAGGAGGCACAGGTGTACTGTTACTTCCTGTGCTGTGCTGGTGGATGGATTCAGCTGAGCTGCTCTTGGCTGTTCCCCCTCCACTCGCCAGACCAGTTCCATCAATATCATCTATGTCTTCTTTTTCACCACCACCTTCTGAGTAAAAAAAATAAAAAACAAATAAGAAAACACTGTTCCCAAAACACCAAGAATGGAAATATTATAAAGCCAACATGTTGGAGACTTAACAATGAAACATATGAAATGACAATGGTTTGAGGTAGGAGAGGGATGTCTATGTACCACATAGCTGAAAGATTAGGGCTAAGAAACATGAATTAAAACACATAATTCAACCTCTTAACTTTTGGAACTTTTGGAGGTTCCTTTGTCTGCACAAAGCAGTAGAGTACTAACTTTCCTGAAATGGACAAAATTTATGCACTTGTGGGAAGCAGCACATAATATATCTGCCTGCTGCAGTGACGTGAGCATGAGTGACCACTATCCTGGACAAGACTGCAATTTCCTTCTTCCTGTGACTGCTAAGCGTAGGAAGGAGGGACTGCAATTTCGGAGCTGGCAGTGGACTTTTAGCATCCTCAATGTCTTCTAAGATTACCTCCAACAAGCTTTTCAAAAAATATGTTCTCACTTCCAGATTGTGCTTTATTTATGCACAGTAGTGCAGTGTGGGAGCAATGGCAAAATGGTGTTAGAATCCTGCTATTAATTCATCTTCACTTTTGTCTCCTTTCTTACACATTGTAAACTTATTAAATAAAAACTTGTAGTGTCTTAAGGCTTGCTCCTGTATCTGACATTCTAAAAATTCTTTTTAATTTCCCAACAATTGGTGTCTTCTACAGAGTTAATTATTTTAGTTTCTAAAATTTGAGACAAAAGTGTCTTTTCAGTTAATGTATTTTGAGGATAAAGAGACTAACAAGCATGCTGTTGAGTTCCTTAAAAGCCCCTTCATCGTAACGAAGCTCTGTTCCAGTTCTACATCTTAACAATTTGCACTTCGCAAAATGAAAAAAATTTATGACTACAATATTAATAAATCACAGTTGAAATTGGTCAACTTGCACAAATACCTGGGTGTAACAATCTGTAGAGATATGAGATGGAATGATCGCATAGGCTGTCATAGATAAACAGATGGCTGTCTGTGGTTCATTGGCAGAATACTAGGGGAATGAGATCTCTCTACAAAGGAGATTGCTTATAGATGGAGGAGGAGATTAGTGTTCAAAATCCTGTCAACAACGAGGTCATTAGAGACACAGCACAAGCTCGGATTAGGGAAGAATGGGGGAGGAAAGTGGCCATACTCTTTCAAAGGAACCATCCCGCTATTTGCCTGAAGCGATTTGAGGAAATCAGGGAAAACCTAAATCAGGATTGCTGGGCATGGGTTTGAACCATCATCAACTTGAATGTGAGTCCACTGTGCTAACCACTGCGCCATCATGCTCCACTGCTTACAGATCAATTGTGGAACTCATCCCAGAATACTGTTCAAGTGTGTGATACCCTTACCAGGTGGGACTAACAGGAGATATTGAATGTCTACGCTACAAAGGGCAGAACAAATGGTCATGGGTATTTTTGAACCATGAGAGAGTGTCACAAAGATGCTGAAGAGCTGAACTGGCAGACACTTGAAGATAGACACAAAACTTTCTCATAAAAACCGGCTTAGGAAGTTTCCAGAACCAACTTTATGCAATGAATCTGCTCTATGCATTGCTCCTATAGGAATCGCAAAGACAAGGTTAGCCTAATTACAGCATGTACAGAGGCACTTAAGTAACAGTTATGCCTGCACTCCACACGTGACTGGAAACACAAAAAGCCCAAAGGATTCATACACCCATTTTTAGACTATTTCTTGACCACTTCACTCTTGAATACCACTGGGAAAAATGAACATCTAAATCTTTACATGAAATTTCAAAGTTGAAACTTTGTGAAAAGATCTCTCTTAAATGAACAACACCTTCTGTTCTAAATAGTGCCACTCCAACTTGATTATCATACTGGTGGCACACTACTTCAAGATAATACAAAATAAATTGCCCTTCTTTAATCTTTGGCAAAGTAAAGTGTAGGTAATTTCTTTAGCAGAATTGTTGTATCTTTTAACTGTTCTGCCAATAAAATGCAGCCTTTTGTTCACCTTCCTCACAACACTTTTTATTTGATGACTCCAATTTAATTTTTTATATTCCTGCATCTGATAGCAGACAATTCTATTTTACCACTAGATTATAAAAAGCAAACACTTCTTGTGGGCAAATGCACCATTAAGTTCATATACTTTCATAGTGTCACCTTACATGCAAAATTACCTATACTTGTAAATAGCACAATTTAATAGAATTACCTAAAGACAAAATACCATTACTTCATGGCACTACTCGTTAGTGCTATAATTCTTTGAATTTTCACATCCTACTATATGACTTCATGTACGAAGTTTACTGGCTGTTTTGGTTATTTTTTCCCCTGACCCAGAACTTTCTTATTGATAGGATCAATTATACTTGGTTTCTAGAGTTTGCTGAATAGTGGGGGTGACTGGAGTTAAAAGAACAGAAGGCCTACTTAAAGGCAAGTAAGGGAGAAGTTACTTGCTAACATGCAAGACCCAAATGTTGTGAAGGGGATAAACAACTGCAGTATAAAGAGAAAAATGATCTAGAAGAGGATTATTACAAAAGGATATTTAATTGATAAAAAGTGGAGTGTAACATGTTCTATACATTGTAAGGTAATTTGAGAAGGGGTGCAGCCATAGTAAACACACGAATTAGGAGAATATATGCTCTCAGGAGTCAAAACGTGTGCTTCTCATCTGTGGTCCGAGTGATCTGCCCTTCCTTTTAACCTTCCCCAACCTATCCCTCTCTCCTCCCCGAGAATGGAACTAATAGTCCAGAGACCTAGGATAATGTTGTGCACTTTTATAAATGTCTAAGGGCAGTATTAATCATTTTTTTTCTCCTAAAGAAAAGTACTGACCAGCAATTCTCTTTCATAATTTTATAGTTTTCTCAAGGGAATTTTTCTTTTGATGCAGAAAATTATCACTTCAATTTTTGTAATAATATTGTACTTAGCCTACCTAGTCCAGCTACCATGGATCGAGCTCTTGCACGTCCCACACTCAATGTTGTTTTAGGATCTCTCCTCGGGGGCAGTGGAGCTGGCGATCGTCCTGTGGACATTAAACAGTCAAGTTCAACATATATTTCTAACTAAACAACAAAAGATAGATACGGTAATGAATTCATGGTGTTGACTGTAACTACAATGTTCTCTCCTGTTATAACAGGTTGGAAATACTGTTATAAAGAGTAATGAACAAATCTGGCCAAAGAGAGAGAGAGAGAGAGAAAGAGAGAGAGAGAGAGAGAGAGGGGGGGGGGGGGGGGAGAGAGAGAGAGAGAGAGAGAGAGAGAGAGAGAGAGAGAGAGAGACCAGAACAATACTTTATTGTTCACAGATCCTAATACAGCTATAAACACATGCAGCTGCTGCAGTGCATCCCTGAGAACTGATAACATCTTTTTCAGAGTGCCACTTTCTGAATTGTACTTGAAGAAAGCATATATTCTGTGAATGATATGTCTCACTTATTTGTGCAGTATTTGTCACTTACTTCCTTGTTGTGAATACTCACATATAGCTTTATAGAGAATAATTTACTAAATAAATTCATTCATTCACAAATAATGTTTCATAATCCCCATCATGGAGGAGAGCTCTCTGGGATTAATAACGAGTCAACTTAAACATTAATGGGAAGAAACAACTGCTGCTGGCCACTTCTGTGCAGCACTAATCTATTCACAATGATAATTATGGGAATTACTTTATATACATCGTCTGACAGAACAGCCATCGCAGTGTATTAGTGTTGTTCATATATAGTGTTGTTACCAGGCCTGGAACAGTATACAAGAGATGTGAATGGCATCATATGTTATGTGATCACTGTGAAGAACATGGAGATGCTATATACGAGTGCGAGGTGGCATTATCAGTGTACCTCATTATGGGTCTCCATTTGGCAGACTGGTCGAACTGTGCAACATCCAGAGTTGTTGGGCCTTCAAATGTGACTGTGGCCCAATGTAGGGCTACATGGGAATGTGGTGACAAGCATATCTGTCATCAAGGATCTGGTTCCAGCCGACCGTGTCCAACCACCACAAGGGAGGACGGCCACAGTATGCACCAAGCACATTGTAACCCCTGTGACTGTCATCTGAGAACAAGCAACGGACTCCCTGTAATACTGTGTATCATCCTTCACCACTGGCCAGAGACTAGCAGCAGCCACACTAGGAAATTACTCTCCCATGCACAGACTGCCTATAACACAACATCACAAACAGTTTGTTTTGGAGTGGAGCTATGACTGGGATGCATGGACTGCTGATGAATGGTATCCCATTGTGTTTAGCAAACACTGTGGCTCTGCACTACCCCAGGTGACTTTTGTCGGTGAGTACGGTAGTGACTCTGAGAGAGGTCCCATTCTTACGACATTTTGGAAAAGCATCACCACATCACTCCGGTGTCACGATGTGGGGTGCCATCAGTATGACTTCAGGTCACAACACGTGTGTGGGACCAGCTTGGGTATCAATTCCACACCACTGCCAACATCCAGGATCTCAACAATCGGTTGAAACAGTTGTGCGTCAGCTTGCCTAAGGAGAGGATACATCCTCTCCAGCCAAATCAATGCGTGCATCCGGACCAGAGTGGGTGCCATGCCTTATTGATAAGTGAGCTCATTCCGCCAAGCTCTTTGTAAATTTGACTCAGTTTTGTAATCACTGATAAAACCTCACACACTCTCTCAACCTATGAAGTTTCACTTTATTTTCCTCTCCTTCTGGGTACTTCACTTTTTTTTTTTTTTCAAGGAGGAAAAACAGCCACATTGAAAATAGCCATTCTCCTTCTCCTACCAAACTGCTGTACAGTTCAAACAAACCCTTTCTTTATAAATGCCACTATCAGCTGTCAATATAACTGTTAAAATCAAGATCTATTCAATACAAACATACAGTTATGCACAATTTATAACCAGGAGTTAAAAATATTATGATGAATTTAGGAATGGCTAATGACATATTCTTTCCAAACTTTGAGGTTTTTTAATTTCTATCCTGATGACTACTGTTATTGATTTTTGCTCCAGAGTATATCACCTTTACACAATACATTTTTATTGTACACTTCTGTAAAATAAATACTTCTTCGACCATAGCCACAGTGCTTCAGAAGACTAGGGAATAGAACTGCACTGAGTATGCAAAGCATGGTAGCAATCCTGTCTTCAAATAAAAACAACGAGAGAGAGTTCTAAATAGAGAACAGGCACAACTGAGTTTCCTGATTAACTTATCCATGTGCTGGTGCCACCTCAGTTCCTTATCTGTCTGGATTTCTAGGAACTTCACAAATGGAGCTTCATTCGGTATATGCCCAATGATCTCTACTTTTGGTGCCTGTGAGTCCTTATTTTCTTTTTTTTTTTTCCCCCCGAATGGTGTAATAAGAATATTCTGAAATTAAGTGTTTAACTGTTACCTGTGATCCAGTTGTGAACCTATTCCATTTTTTTCCCAATCATGTCTGGTATGGATGTGTTTGACTCTTTCATCAATATAGAAGTGTCATCAGCAAACATCACAATTTTTGATGAGTCCTATAACATCTGCCAAAATTGTTTATATAGGCCAAGTTAATGAATGGGTCAAGCACTGGACCTGTGGGCCACCATATTTAATCCAATCCCTGCTCCCTTAATCAGTTTTATTTCTGTTGTATCATTTGCTAATATGACCCTTTGTTTTCCACGGTTAAGATATAACTCCACCAGTGCAAGGGGAAGATCGTTAACACTATATCATTTTAGTTTCCCTAGCAAAATTTCATAATCTACATAAACAAAACCCTTGGCAAGATTGCATACAATACTAGCAGTTTAAATTTTATCATTTAGTTCTACTTATAAAAGGAAAAGAAAAGCCCATTTTTTCTGCGGAGTGTAAGAAGCTTGGTCTGGAGCAAGGATGTACCACCAAACAGTAAGCAAATTTTATACCAAGAGTATTATTCTCCAATACTCACGTAAGTTTCAAAAATATGAGTAATGAAGAAAAGGCAGATGAGCAGGATACAGGCTTGCTTAGACTTAGAATATATACAGTCAGGAATTAGACAGTGAGACAAATAGTGAAAAAGAAGCCCATACAAGAGACCACAGAAAAGACAAGTTTAAGATGGTATGGACATGTTAAAAGATTGGCAGTTGGTGGGATACTGAGACAGGTCCACGAAATGACATTAGGAAGCAAGAGACGTAGAGGAAGACACAGACACTGTGAAGACAACACTACAGACCGATGTAGATATTTTTCTTTTTTCATATACATTTTCTGATTTATTGCCATCTCACACTGAAAAGGTTATCTCAAAATAAGTAGCATGAATTTAATTCTTAGTACAACTGTGTTTCTATTCACATAATATAGGTGTTACGAATGTGATTGTCATTTTCAGTTATTCTGATGCTGTATGCTTTCTTATCTGTTAACATGCTATTTGAACTCATTTTTACGGATGGAGTAATATGAAATTGTGGTCTTGTATAAAACTGTAAACCATTGTAATCAGAATCTCTGAAAGTGTTACGTGAAGTGGGATGTATGAGCGGTGTAGAACCATATCAAATGGTGACAGAGAAAGCATCAACAAAGACTATGAAATGAGGAGAACATAGTGAAGGTGATAGTTGTGCTGCATGTGTCCTGCAACACAACATTGTGTTTGTAGCTAGTGAAATATATCAGTGTTTGGACAGTACTACATTAATGGTCTCAACGTGTACCTTGATTAAAGAACTAGTGACTTTACATGTCATGCTACTCACTTCCCAGAACTGCATTCTGATTCACAAAGTATAAAAGTTTGATGTGCAGACCAATAAACTGTGTGCACGCTGGAAACAAACTGTTTTTGATTATAGACAACTGTTTAGTGCATATCACAGACTGAGGAATGAAACAGAAATATGGTAATGCATTTTTGTGTCATATTGATACAAAGAACTTCAACTGTGAATGTCTGGTGTGCTGATCACTGCATGACTCAAGTGATTATGTCGCCAATTGTGCATGGCACTTGTTGTTAGGTTTAAACAGTGGACTAATGATTTAGAGCACAATATATCTGTTTTACTGTAAAAAGTGCTGTATCACGATCATAAAGCATAAATCTGAAAACTCTGGCTAAACTATGCAGCAAACATTATGACTTCAGGTTACATCATGTGTTAATGGAAAGAAGAGTGTTTGGCATCAACTAAATAATAAGTGTTTTGAAGGAACACTGGTTGAGAGACACCACGAAATACATCTTCTAATCAGTGACGTAAAAACTCTTTACGTAGGAACAACAACTTTTCCTAGTCATTCATTCTATGTAACTGTAAATTGCCACATTGTAACGCTATTCAGCTTTATTTTCAATAATATTCATAATGAGATAAGAGTTAAACAGTTTTGTTTCTTTTCATTTGCTTTTAACTGCTCAATATTTCTTTATTTACACAGTTTTTAAGTATTTACCAGAATTTGCATGAATTATTGTTCTGCATTTAATTGTGCTGTGCCAATCAAGTTGGCATGCTGTGCATTATCCGCCATTACATTTATGGGCAAAAGCATGCCATGAGTTGTTCAGTTTGTTTAGGAGAATATTTTATCAGTGTAATCTGTTTGATTTGGGCTAAGGGGTGATCATTCGTAATGTTATACCGTAAAACTTGATCAAAGTGGAATGTGAATAAGTCGGAAGTATGGCCAAAACAAACAAATATTTCATTCTGGAACATACTCGACATGGCAACGGAATGCAAATTTTAAGACTTAAATTGATAATTCTTTGCATAACGTAGAAAAAAGCTTGTACAGTACTTCTGTAAATCGTATTTACCCAATTTTAAGATGAGGTTTCTCCACATTCGTCATTTGAAAGATACGGGGTCACCTTATATTCACAGATTAAACTGTTGTTGCTGAGGTCAACGTTTTTGCATTTTTAACAGATTAATGAGGTTGTCTTACATTCACAGATGAAGCTTTGGCTATTTAGGTTTCGTACAAAATTATTTTGTTCAGTCCCAAAGGGTAGGGCTTAGCAAACAATTTTTGAGTTCAAATAGGCTGAAGATATCCTGGTAATCCAAAGCACTTGTTGATACAGTATTGACCTTGCTTGAACAAACATGTGACATTTGATTCATGGGATATGCAAGAACTACGAACTAGCCACTACAACCTGCGCTTGGTTTGTTAAAAAAAAAAAAAAAAAAAAAAAAAAAAAAAAAAAAAAAAAAAAAAAAAAAAAAAAAAAAAAAGTGGTTCCGGTACTGTGAACTTCACTCAGTGTGCTTTATTTATTTATTTATTTTTTAAATTCAGATGTTATTTTAATGCCTTTTTTTGTCATAGGTACTAATACAGTGTAGTATAATGAATCCAGCACTGACTACAACAACCTACTGCTCTGCTTAAAAACACAATTTTGTGAAACACAGGAGCAAATATTAAATTCTGTCAACTTTCAAAGTTTTGTTGTATTTGAACAGGTCTGTGATAAGTGTTCTCACACACGTATGGATAGTGTACACATACATTTATAATGTTATTTAACTAAACATAGCATGCAAAGGCAAAAAGTTTGGCCTTCAAAAACCGCTACTTGATTCTGAATGCAAGTCAATATTTTATATGGTTTTGAGAAACTATAATGATTTACCAAGTGGGCTGCAAAAGGGAAATTCAGTCACTGTTCACCCAGTGAAAAATACTACTTGCTTTTCATCAGCTTTAGAACAAGATGATGAGATTCAGATGAAATGAGAATCAAAATTAATACAGAATTCAATGTCTAACAAATGAAATAAACAACATTAAAGTACTGCCATTGTTATCACAGGAATAATCTACAGTGCAAAGACCCATTCTAGTACCAACAGACATCACTCGATCATGTGACAAGAGAAACTTTAAAAATTTAACTGTACCATGATTGTGATCTTTTATTTATGTATTAGATGCTGCTGTTAACATCTGACCTGCACCATAGAAGATATGAGACATCCATGTTAGACTGTTGCTCAAGCAAAGCGCTACAGAACATTGGAGAAGGATCGATGACACAAGCTTGGCTGAGAATTAGAATAAGTGTGCAGAGGGGAGTGTTGAGTAGACAGCAGATTTCGTCCTGCTGCCAACCATGAGAATATATACTATGTACTTATGTGTTTTATGAACATCTACCCTGCTTCAACTGCAGTTTTCCTGAATCCATTTGTACTCAAAATTGAATCGACTTTGAAATTGGACAAATACTCAAAAAGAGCATAATTTCTGTAGAAGATGCTATAAGTCCAGACTGAGATCTGTGGTGTACTTACATGTTTCATGCAGTAATGATGCCGGCACTCACTATGAGGTGTGACGGGAATGATAGAGGGTTTGTCAGTTGCTGCTTCTAAAGCCTATGAGAGAGTGGCGGGCAGACAATACATTTGGAAGCAAGAGACATTGTAACTTTCTCACATCAATATAGAAGCGAAATCTGCTATGTGCAGAGGGGGGGAGGGGCAAGCAAAAATCAGCTGTGTTCTCTGGTACCTCCTTAATTTCAGAAATCGCAACACATTCAGAAGAAATAGAAAAAGATTTGTGACAATGAAGAATGGGAAAGATAGGGGTGTATAAGTTTCACAGCTGCCCTGTTAGGATGTTGTGATGATGATGATTAAAAATAATGGTACCACAGATGCAGGCTATGTAGACAAAGAAGACGGTGAAGATAAAAATTACTGTAAACAGTTTCTTTTTGTGTATTTTGTTTCTCCTTCTATTATCAAAATGTAGATAATCAATAAATGACATATGTTGAGAACAGCTGTAATGTTGATTTTTTAGGCAGGTACCTTAAATTAATAAAAGTTTGTAATTTTGATTGGTCAGAATACGGTAAAAAATAAATTTTTCTTATGGAGCCTCTTAAAAAAAGGGAGGGGGGATCTTCTTATACTCAGAGTCATCTAATGTAAATACGGTACCATAGTTATTCACATCTATACAAGAATGATACTTTTAATACAGAGATTGCACAACACTGGTTTTGGTGTTTGAGGAAGAGATGATTGTTGTTCTGTTAAACAATGGTTTTATTAGGCGAGACCAAGAATTCCAAACAATGCACTATACGCATTACTTTCTTCCAGTTTCACTTTTATGAGATAACATGATGTCGAACAAAATGTATGCTTCACTAACACTTAGTGAAAAGATTAAAGTAATCAATGAAAAAGAGAAAGTCAAACTCTCTGGATGCGAAATAATATTTTGATTCAGATGTGGTAAAAACACATTCATGGAACTTTAAGAAACAAGGATAAGATAACGTACAAATGGACGAAAGGCAGCAGGCAAACAAAAAGAAAGGCGAAGAAGACAGGAAATGAGGAAATTAATGAGATACAATGATTCATATGTGTGAGGGCAAACATACCTTTGTCTGGACCCATGTTGCAGAATGAGGCACTGAAAGTTGATAATGAGCTTTGTCATACACAAGATGGCTGGACAATTTCTAAGCTAGACACAGCATAATGTGGAATGATACGAGTGGGGAAGCCAAGAATGTGCAGGAACGTGTAGCAATAGAATGGAACACAATACTGCGCTACCTAATAGTGAATTATGACCCAAAAGACATATGCATTGCTGAAGAAACAGGACTGTTTTATTGTGCACCGCATTCAAAATATCTTGAAATTTGAGGTGAAAAGTGCGTTGACAGAAAAGTGTCAAAATGAAGATTCACTATACTGCTGTGTGAAAACATGTTATGTGAAATGGAAAGGCCACTGGTGATTAGAAAGGCAGTGTATCCCATAGAATCCAAAAATACACTTGCTTTTGCACGATCAGTTTCTATCATGTATGCAGCAAATTAGATTGGTTTGGTGGTAAGAGAAATAAAGCCTGAGACTATCACCAACTGCTTCAGCAAAGTGGGGTCTGGAGATAATGAACAAAACACTTCTGTACTCATTGAAGCTCAAGAAACTGCAAAACATTTCATGTAGTCCAGATGACTACATTCGAAATGATTACTTTCTGTCAATTCACTCCACTTTTACTTTGGCAACAAATCTAATAGAAATCTGCAAACAAAGAGGAAGAGAAGGAGTAAAGAAAGGAAGATGATGATCAAGAGGAAGAAGAGGAGGAGAAGCAATATTATGTACCCACAAAAATTAAAATGCCTGAAGAAGCTACCGTATGCATAACTGATGGTATCTGCAGTATCTGCAGTACACATTAACTGTCCCAAGCTGCTGGATTTTTATACTGAGCAGAACAATGTGTAGAAAAAACAACTTGGAACAGGAAATTTATGCAAGTTTCCCTCCTAGACATGTGTCGAACAACATGAAATATGAAGCAAATAAACATAGGAATTATATGTATGTACAACAACATATGAATTTAAAGTTACATTAAAAATGCCATATTATGTACCAATTAGTGTAAAGTCTAGTGATCTGTTGTACAATATACAGTAAACGAACATCTACTGCACAGGTTTAAACATATGTAAATACATGTATAATTACAAATTTATACTTTTGTGCACAATACTTGACAAATTTTATGTAGCCTAGTGTGTTTTGTGTAATCCGGGAACTTGTCCAATTTGGAAAATCTTTTTATGATTCCATTCAAATTTGAAGAAGTTTCAGTGTTGTTTTAGGATTACTTGCAAGCAAGAGTGTAATGTTAGTGTAATGTTAGTTAAATTGACAAAAAAGTAGAGAATTTCTGGTTTCTGTTATCTTACAATTTTTGGCTGCTGTAAATTTAGGGGAGACAGAGAAGGGTTTTGTCAGCCCGATTAGTACTGTTTTGGTTAATATAGCTATATTTTGTGAGACCACTGATCCATTATCTTCATATACGTCGACTGTGTTGTGACAGGACAGTGCTGTTTTTGTGCTGTTGTGATGGTATCTGTTAATTTTAGGATTGAAGTTCAAAATTTAGTGAAAGTGTAATTCTTTGTCTGTATTCATTGGGTTTACAAAATGAATAGATATGTGAGAAAGGGTGTGCGCTGTAAATGGAAACACAATGCCCTTGCCCACAAAGGTGTTTTGGTAGTGGGACAGGTGAGGGATGAGAAGTGCTAGTTGTTAGAACATAATCCTCCTCGTTATATTTGGTAACCTGCAAATTTCTTCTATTCTCTCACCTATCAAAATTAGTATTTTGGGTATTTTACAGACCTTACACACTTGCACTTTAGGGATGCAATCTGTTCACTTGAAAAATTTTGGACAAAGTGCTTGAACTCAAATGGGAACTACACTAAAAAATAAATTCAATTTTGGTCTAAAAACCATAGTTTTTCACTGTCAGATTAAGAATTTTTCACCAGATTATGAAATTTTCACTTTTTAGCAGCACTATATTTCAGTATCAACTCTTCTTGCACCCCACCCCCTACCTCACAAACCATGGACCTTGCCGTTGGTGCGGAGGCTTGCATGCCTCACCAATACAGATAGCCATACCGTAGGTGCAACCACAATGGAGGGGTATCTGTTGAGAGGCCAGACAAATGTGTGGTTCCTGAAGAGGGGCAGCAGCCTTTTCAATAGGTGCACGGCCAATAGTCTGGATGATTGACTGATCTTGCCTTGTAACATCAACCAAAACGGCCATGCTGAGGGTATGCACCTTTACTGTATGGGTAAATGATGATGGCGTCCTCTTGGGTAACATATTCCGGAGGTAAAATAGTACCCCATTCAGATCTCCGGACAGGGACTACTCAGGAGGACATTGTCATCAGGAGAAATAAAACTGGCATTCTGAGGATTGGAGTGTGGAATGTCAGATCAGACAGGTAGGTTAGAAAATTTAAACAGAAAAATGGATAGGTTAAAGTTAGATATAGTGAGAATTGGTGAAGTTCGGTGGCAGGAGGGACAGACTTCTGGTCAGGTGAATACAGTGTTATAAACATAAAATCAAATAGCAGCAATATAGGAGTGGGTTTAATCAACATCATCATCATCATCATTTAAGACTGATTATGCCTTTCAGCGTTCAGTCTGGAGCATAGTCCCCCTTATAAAATTCCTCCAAGGTCCCCTATTCAGTGCTAACATTGGTGCCTCTTCTGATGTTAAGCCTATTACTTCAAAATCATTCTTAATCGAATCCAGGTACCTTCTCCTTGGTCTGCCCCGACTCCTCCTACCCTCTACTGCTGAACCCATGAGTCTCTTGAGTAACCTTGCTTCTCCCATGCATGTTACATGACCTCACCATCTAAGCCTGTTCGCCCTGACTGCTACATCTATAGAGTTCATTCCCAGTTTTTCTTTGATTTCCTCATTGTGGACACCCTCCTGCCATTGTTCCCATCTACTAGTACCTGCAATCATCCTAGCTACTTTCATATCTGTAACCTCAACCTTATTGATAAGGTGACATGAATCCACCCAGCTTTCGCTCCCATACAACAAAGTTGGTCGAAATATTGAACGGTGCGCAGATAACTTAGTCTTGGTACTAACTTCCTTCCTGCAGAGGAGAGTAGATCTTAGCTGAGCACTCACTGCATTAGCTTTGCTACACCTTGCTTCCAGTTCTTTCACTATGTTGCCATCCTGTGATAATATGCATCCTAAGTACTTGAAACTGTCCACCTGTTCTAAATTTGTTCCTCCTATTTGGCACTCAATCCGTTTATATCTCTTTCCCACTGATGTTACTTTCGTTTTGGAGATGCTAATCTTCATACCATAGTCCTTACATTTCTGATCTAGATCTAAAATATTACTTTGCAAACTTTCAATCGAATCTGCCATCACAACTAAGTCATCCACATACGGAAGACTGCTTATTTTGTGTTCGCATATCTTAATCTCACCCAGCCAATCTATTGTTTTCAACATATGATCCATAAATAATATAAACAACAGTGGAGACAGGTTGCAGCCTTGTCTCACCCCTGAAACTACTCTAAACCATGAACTCAATTTACCGTCAACTCTAACTGCTGCCTGACTATCCCTGTAAAGACCTTTAATTGCTTGCAAAAGTTTGTCTCCTATTCCATAATCTCGTAGAACAGACAATAACTTCCTCCTAGGAACCTGGTCATATGCCTTTTCTAGATCTATAAAGCATAAATACAATTCCCTGTTCCACTCATAACACTTCTCCATTATTTGCCGTAAGCTAAAGATCGGGTCCTGTCAACCTCTAAGAGGCCTAAAACCACACTGATTTTCATCCAATTGCTCCTCAACTAATACTCGCACTTTCCTTTCAACAATACCTGAGAAGATTTTACCCACAATGCTGATTAAAGAGATACCTCTGTAGTTGTTACAATCTTTTCTGTTTCCATGTTTAAAGATTGGTGTGATTACTGCTTTTGTCCAGTCTGATGGAACCTGTCCCGACTCCCAGGCCATTTCAATTATCCTGTGTAGCCATTTCAGACCTGACATTCCACTGTATTTGATGAGTTCCGACTCAATTTCATCCACTGCTTTATTGCACTGCAATCTATTGACCATTTTCTCCACTTCCTCAAATGTGATCCTATTTCCATCATCATTCCTATCCCATTGTACATCGAAATCTGAAACATTACTGATCATATTTTCACCTACATTGAGCAACTCTTCAAAATATTCCCTCCATCTGCCCAAGGAATCCACAGGATTCACCAGCAGTTTTCCTGACGTGTCCAAAATACTTGTCATTTCCTTCTTACTTCCCTTTCGAAGACTGCTAATTACACTCCAGAATGGTTTTCCAGCAGCTTCACCCAAAGTCTCCAACCTGTTTCCAAAGTCTTCCCAAGATTTCTTCTTGGATGCTGCAATTATCTGTTTGGCTTTGTTTCTTTCTTCAACATAACTTTCTCTGTCTACCTGAGTTCTAGTATGTAGCCATTTTTGATACGCCTTCTTTTTCCTTTTACAGGCTGCCTTGACTGTGTCATTCCACCAAGCTGTTTGCTTTATCCTACCTTTACACACTACTGTTCCAAGACATTCTTTAGCCATTTCTAGTATTGTGTCCCTGTACCTTGTCCATTCCTTTTCCAATGACTGTAATTGACTACATTCAACTAACTGGTACCTTTCTGAGATCACTGTTATGTACTTGTGCCTGATTTCCTTATCCTGATGTTTCTCCACTCCTATCCTCCTACATATGGACCTGACCTCCTGCACTTTCAGCCTCACAATACCAATTTCACTGCAGATTAAATAATATTAAGTGTCATCAAAGAATCCCCTGAATACACGTGTGTCCCTCACAGCCTTCCTGAATTCCTGATATGTTATTATATAGTCAATGACAGATCTGGTTCCCCTGCCTTCCCAAGTATACCTGTGAATGTTCTTATGTTTAAAAAAGGAGTTTGTGATTACTAAGCCCATACTGGCACAGAAATCCAAGAGTTGTTTCCCATTCCTGTTGGCCTCCATATCCTCTCCAAATTTACCCATAACCTTTTCATACCCTTCTGTTTGATTTCCAATCTTGGCATTAAAATCACCCATGAGCAGAACACTGTCCTTGTCCTTTGCTCTAACAACTACATCACTGAGTGCATCATAAAAACTATCCATCTTATCTTGATCTGTCCCTTCACAATGCGAATATCTTGACACAATCTTAATTTTCTTGCTAGACACTGTCAAATCTATCCACATCAGTCTTTCGATTACATACCTTATTGCAATTACGCTGGGTTCCATTTCTTTCCTGATGTAAAGCCCGACACCCCACTGTGCTATTCCTGCTTTGACTCCAGACAGGTAGACCTTGTATTCTCCCAGTTCCTCTTCTTTTAATAATGAATACAAATAGGAGCGCGAGTAAGCTACTACGATCACCAAAGTCAATACATTGTTGTAGCCAAGATACACACAAAGCCTGCTTACCACAGTAGTACAAGTTTATATGCCAACTAGCTCTGCAGATGATTAAGAGATTGAAGAAATGTATGACGCGATAAAAGAAATTATTCAGATAGTTAAGGGAGATGAAAAATAGTAGTCATTATGGGGACCGGAATGCGATTGTAGGAACAGGAAGAGAAGGGAAAGTTGTAGGTGAATATGGACTGGGGGTAAGGAATGAAAGGGGATGCCGCCTAGTAGAATTTTCACAGAGCATAATTTAATCATGGCTAACACTTGGTTTAAGAATCACGAAAGAAGGTTGTACATATGGAAAAGGCCTGAAGACACTGGAAAGTTTCAGATAGATTATATAATGGTAAGACTGAGCTTTAGGAACCAGGTTTTAAATTGTGATTTCCAGGGGCAGATGTGGACTCTGACCACAATTTATTGGTTATGAACTGTAGATTAAAACTGAACAAACTGCAAAAAGATAAGAATTTAAGGATATGAGACCAGGATAAAATGAAGGAACCAGAGGTTGTGGAGCATTTCAGAATGAGCAGCTGACTAGAACAGGGTAAGGAATATAGTAGAAGAAGAATGGGTAACTCTTCAGAGATGAAATATTGATGGCAGCAGAGGATCAAGTAGGTAAAAAGAAGAGGGCTAGTAGAAATCCTTGGGTAACAGAAGATATATTGAATTTAATTGATGAAAAGAGAAAATATAAAAATACAGTAAATGAAGCAGGAGAAAAGGAATACAAATGTCTCAAAAATAATATCGACAGGAAGTGCAAAATGGCTAATCAGGGATGGCTAGAGGACAAATGTAAGGATGTAGAGGCATGTATCGCTAGGGGTAAGGTAGATAGCGCTTACAGGAAAATTAAAGAGATCTTGGAGAAAAGAGAACCATCTGTATGAATATCAAGAGCTCAGATGGAAAACCCATCCTAAGCAAAGAACAGAAAGCAGAAACATGGGAGGAGTATATAGAGGGTCTATACAAGGGCGATGTACTTGAGGGCAATATTATGGAAATGGAAGAGGGTGTAGATGAAGATGAAATGTGAGGTTTGACGACGACATTGTAATTCTGTCAGAGATATCAAAGGACCTGAAGAGCAGCTGAACAAAATTGACAGTGTCTTGAAAGGAGGATACAAGATGAACATCAACAAAAGCAAAATGAGGATAATGGAATTTAGTCAAATTAAATCAGGTGATGCTGAGGGTATTAGATTAGGAAATGAGACTCTTAAAGTATCGTAGTAAATGAGTTTTGTTATTTGGGCAGCAAAATAACTGATGATGGTCGGAGTAGAAAGGATAAAAAAATGTAGACTGGCTATGCAAAGAAAGTGTTTCTGATGAAAGGAAATCTGTTAACACCGAGTATAGATTTTAGCATCAGGCAGTCTTTTCTGAAAGTATTTGTATGGATTGTAGTCATGTATGGAAGTGAAACATGGATGACAAACAGGTTAGACAAGAAGAGAATAGAAGCTTTCGAAATGTGGTGCTACAGAAGAATTCTCAAGATTAGACGGGTAGTTCACATACCTAGTGAAGAAGTACTGAACAAAACTGGAGAGAAGAGGAATATGAGGCACAACTTGACAAGAAGAAGGGATCGGTTGGTAAGACAGATTCTGAGGCATCAAGGGATCACCAATTTAGTACTGGAGGGAAGAGTGGAGGGTAAAAATAGTAGAGGAAGACCAAGAGATGAATATGCTAAGGAGATTCAGAAGGATGTAAGTTGCAGCAGTTATTCGGAGATGAAGAGGCTTGTACTGGATAGAGCAGCATGGAGAGGTGCATCAAACCAGTCTCTGGACTGAAGACCACAACAACAACAACATTCTTCCACCACCTTTGCAAGGCATTCATATCCCTGGCAATAAATAACAGCATTACATCACCTCTAGGAAGCAATCTGTAGAACACAATTCCATTTTCCTGCTACCACCAGCTGCATAGCAACAGCATCAACCTCACCATCATCATCATCATCATATTGTCAACACACGTGGATGATACGAAATATTTGCATGGGGATGCTACTTTTTTATTAGGCCTTTGCCGTTACTTTCTTCTTTTTATTTTAACTTAAGGGTATCATATTTCTTAGAAAGTAAGTAAGACAGGGACATTCAGTATCATTAATGAGGTAACTGATCAAACAAACAAACAAACAGAGATGGACAAATTGATTGATTTTTGCAGTTTTCACTTAAAATTTGTGGCACATATATTCTAGATTTGTTTTTTAATCTTGCCTGTTGGATGTAAATTTAGTGTGTTGTTTGGCTAAGGGCAGTTCATCACATCTCTTACTTCTTGCTATAAATGCTGCAAATCATTGCATAATAAAGTGTTTAGGTCTTACTGGAAGTTCCATATTTTGAGTGTAGTAAATTGATGAGAACAGTGTGGGCCTCTCTGGACTGAAGGAACAACTTTGTTGCTGTGCTTTCTCCAATGACATTTTGACATTCACAGTACCTTCACTGTATTGGTTCTTCCAAATATTAAAAAAATATGTTGGAAAGTTTAGCTTCTAAAGATTGGCACTTCTTCTTCTTCTTCTTCTTTAGTCACAATGAGCACAAACCTTCGTGTTAACAAAATTCAATATGTATTTCCAAACACAACACTCCAAATAAAAACAGACACATGGCAAATTGTAAACAGTGTTGTGTCAGTACAAAAGTGTTAACAACTTACTCATCACAAAAATATACGAGTGCAGTATACCAAAGTCAATATTTGATCTCAGGGAGCCATGGAGCAAACAAAAATTGTAACTTAAAATCTATTGCTTTATGTCTGAACCTTGTTTTTGTCTGCTCCTGGAAACTGTTTCTTTCAGTCAGCCAGCAACACCTCCCGAGTACTTTTCTCATTCTTCCTTTGGATACCCACTGGCTCCATTTCACACAGCAATGGTCAGTACATTTATTTAATACTCAATCTTCTCATCCCTCCTCTAACATCTACTTAACTCTATGCTATCCATGCCAATACTGCTGTCTGTATCCATGACCTCACTCTGGATTACAGAGTATAATGCTCTTCAATTTGTAACTTTTTTGTCATGGCTTGTTTTTTATCAGTTCTTATTAAATCTGAAACACTTTCCTGATGTTCCATAAAATATTATTTATTTTGTCAAAAATTGCCTTTAGCTTCTCAGATCATTGTACTTGTCATATGATGATAGCCTAAGACGCCGAAAGCTGGTTCATAACAAAATAAGTACTATTTTACAGAACATTGCAAAAGTGTTTTCTAATTAATACTGTTGTTATAGTCTGTCAAACATAGGTTGAAAATTCATTTCATGTTTACAGATTTTATCTTCAAGGGGCATGCAGACATGTGAGCACATATCTTATGAATGCAGAGAATTCTAAAGGACATAACCTTTCCCTGGGCATTTTTCCACACCCTTCCTTCCATATTGCTTTCTTAATCATTCCTAAATAAATTGTCTTGGGCTTCAAGAGCCTGAAAATGACAATTTTCATAAGATGAATTTCCTAGTTATCAATTACTGTTGAAGCAAATTTCAAGATGCCTGAGGATCTATTGTGATTTATATAGTGTATCTGTATTAGTAAGAAAACAATAATTACCAATTGTGCCACTGTTAGTCATCTTGCGAGGTAAAGTAGCATATTGTCGATGATGGCTTGAACTTCCAGAACCAGGAATAAGTGTAGATGATTTAGAATTTGGTACACCATAAGCAGCACCCAGAGAGACAACAGTCATCGAAACGAGGTCACCAGATCGTCGAATCAGATCCACAACATGCTCATGTGAGGCAGCAGAAACATCTTCGCCATTTATCTGTGACATAATACATGTGATGTGCATATATAACTGATTTAGTAGAGTAAAAAGGCTACAAAACTTTCAGATATACTATAAGTTGGCTGATCAAATGACTCCTCCCATACCATTGATAACATTTTGATAACACATAGTATTATATATTAATTCACAGCTTATACATTAAAAGTGAAACTCATGAGTGTTTTATAATTGTAATGATGAATCTCTTAAATCAGAAATCATAAAACAGAATGTGCAATTACAAATAACTGTGGTATAGTACAGCATCAGATTTAAGAAGCCATGTTCCAATGAACAAATAAATATAATAAATAATAGCTTCCATTACAGTGCATATATAAACAAGAAGGAAAGAACAGCTTCTAAATTAAAGATGTCACTGTCAGTTTATTGCAACTGCGGGTTACCAGTTTTGAACTCAGTGAAATTTATGTATCACAAACAAGAAAAATTCCTAGCATAATACATAGTCTTGAATGCATACAAACAGAAAGAACACCAAAATAAAAAACTATTATTCTATATTTTGACAACTATTTAGAAAGAACCAAGCTACACAAGCACATACACATCAATGGTGTTATACACAATGCAATGTAATGGAATTTACAAGGATATATCTATAATTTTAGAAAAATAATTCTCTAATTTAGGTTCCGATTATTCAATCATTTCGCATCATCTCCAAATATGAGAATACTTCCCACATTTTGTTTCATTCACTTTCTTACATCTAGAAACAATGATCTACTCCCTGCTGCAGCTTGTTTTTGTGTTCTTGTTGTTTTATCACTAGAACATTAAGTCTCTTTTGGGACGTGCATCACTGATACCCAAATAGAATGGCATATTTTGTGAATCACTTCTTTCTGGCATCATTTCACACTGTCAATGTGAATTCATAGTGGTTTTGAAGGTATTTAACATGTCTGGCATTCAGTAAAATGAAGTCTTATAGTTACTGCTTTGATCAACTAACTGTATAAGTACTCCACAGGTATAAATTTAACCACCAGTCACAGCACTGTTAATGGTTACACTGTTGCACTTCAGTTGATATCAAATGTACACAATTACACTAGTAGTACAATTGGTAACCAACATCATCAGGCTGCAGAACTTTACTGCCTTGAGTTACTCACATATTACAATATAAGCAGGCTACATAAGCAATATGGAGAACAGTATCTCAGCTCATTTTTCATTTCCTGATACTCTACTTACTATGAAAGTGCAGCAAAATAACAGTATTAATTTTTGATAGCAAGTGGTTAAGACAAGTCATGAAACAAAAATACTGTCAGACATTCATTTATATCTGCCAACAGTATTATCAGTTACACAACTCATGACTTTTCAGTCACTTAAACAATAGTTTAACCAACACTATGGTGTCTGCATAAAACATGAAGCACACTGTTCCATAAAATTTTGGTCATGCAGCTCAATAAACTCAACCTCTTCTTCTAATATTTCAGCTGACTACCATCCAGCCATCTTCAGAGTGAGCCGAAGTGACTAACGCTCCAGCACTTGCTCTGTCCTTTTGCACCCGAGGACTGAACCACTGTGTATGTGGCCAAAGATACACAAGGCACCAGAGACGTTGATAGGTGGCAAAGAGGTGTAACATATGTATGGAAATTAAATCTATGGCTGCGCAGTTATTCCACACGGTGATACTGATGTCTCACGGAGAGCTGCACCATCCCGACATCTTTGTGATTTAATTACAGATATTGCTAGATTCCATGATTTGTCCAAGCTGAAGCCACTATCTCTATTAATTAAATTCATCGCCAACTGAATTTCAATTGCTTCTTTCACTACTGAGTCCCAGGAAGATGAAGTCAAGACTAAAATTTCGACATTATCATACACCATTGAGTGCCCGTGTCAATACAGTGCTCCACCACCGCAGATTTATTAGGTTGTAAGAGACGGATGTACCTGTTCAAATACAATGCATGAAACTTGCATAATATCTAACAATTCTTCACATTTCTGGATGAGACACACTTACAGCAAGCAGGTAATCACCCTTGCGCAGACCAGCCATGTCAGCCACTCCTCCTCGGTCTACATCGTCTAGGTACTGTAACGCAGGGCACCTATCCGAGGGCTGCAGTTCCATAAGGGGTGACGTCGCTTTGGCACCACGAAGGACAAATCCAAAGCCCTTCTTGGCACGGTGTAACACTACTGTTCGAGGTTCTGCTGGCAACCTTCCAAAACAAGTAAATTATAAAAATAGGGTTAACAACACTATACTAACTTGACAAAAGTAGCCTATTCATTAAATAATATAATGAAAAGGATAGTTGCTACTCACCATAGGGCAGAAATAATCAGTTGCAGAAAGGCACAACAAAAAGACTGTTAGAAAGTTAGCTTTCAGCCAACAAGGCCTTTGCCAAAAATAGACAACAAACACACATGCACACACTCACGCACAGCTGGAGCCAGAGACTGTGGTCACGTGTGTGTGAATTGGGTTTTTGTGTGTGTGCTTGTGCGCATGCTCGTATGTTGTCTATTTCTGTCAAAGGCCTTGTTGTCTGAAAGCTAACTTTTTGACAGTCTTTTTGCTGTGGCTTTCTGAGACTCAACACCTCCACTATGTGGTGAGTACCAACTATCCTTTTTATTATATTGTTACATTCCATCCTGGATTATTCATTAAACAGGAATTATTTAAACAGATTCATAAAAAACAAGTGAAAATGTGAATGAGCATAAGTGGAAAGTTCTAGCACAGCAGGTAGTGAGTTGTTCTTAATTGTTACTCTTTCTGTTTTGAGAGAATTGAGTATTCAGGATGCAATGAACAGAATTTTTTTAATTTCCATAGATTCACAAGCATATCAATGTCATTCCTTGATATGTTGCACAATTGTTTTAGTGATAGTGCATTGAACCTCTCCTTCTAGCCAACGACTCAGTCAAACTATCCATTTTCACCAGAAAGGAGAGAGAATTAAGTTTATTACTATGTACTAAAGAAAGTACTTGTGCTGTGTGAGTACATAACACCAAGATTTGTTGCTGTAAAACTAACAGACCTCTTGTCACAGAAGTTGAGGTTACATTTCTTCCTTCAGGGTTTGTTGTACTGACTCTTAGTTTGTTACAACAACACAACAGCTAATGTAATTGTATGACTGACCTCAAGAGAGAAGGTAGTGCATGAAAGACAAGAAATGCTGTAGCACTGTCAGTAAAAATGTTCCAATTGCATACTTCTCATTGCCGTTTTCACAGAGTTGAAATTGGGTTTGGTGAAAGTGAGGTCTACCCCCACAATGGAGCTGTAGGGGGTAAGAGTAAACACCACATTCCCCCTATAGTGCCACCTACAGGAAGGGTTGCCAGGTCTGCTGTATTTCACAAGGTCTCCCGTACTTTATTCACTTTTTCTTCTTCTTCCGTATTTTCAACAGGTCTCTTGTATTTTATGAGTTTTCCCATATTTTACCCACCTCAGGTATTTGACGTACTTGATAATGTTTTCCCTAGTGTTTCAAAAAATTTTATTTATTCATTTATGCTAACATTTGTGAATCATTCAAAGATTATCATTCCCAAAACAATAATTGATATTTCCATTTTGTCATCTTTTAATTCTCTCTTTTTCATGTTTACAAGCTTGAAGCTTCCATGAGAAAACTTTTGTCTCGTGATTCATAGCATGTAGAAGTGCAGCTCCGTCTCAGTTCAGTGTGCAGTTTGTACTGTACTTAGTATATCTATTTAAGTATGGGTAAAAGGCATTTCAATATGTAATTGTTTCAGGAAACACTCATTACTTGTGTACACTTTCGTGTACAGGTGTACATCACAGTCTCCTAAAGGTAAAATACACTGATAATGTCACAATCGGAGTATTTTGGCCATTGTTTCCAAAATTTCCCATATTTTTAGTTTGAAAACCTACAGAAGTAGCAAAAGCCACAATTGCGTTCTGTACTGATCACCTTCAAAGAACAAACTGTGCTTAACAGCAATGAATATTTAAAAAATCTTGTGCTAAAGCTGAAACTGCTACTCTGAAGAGAGGTTTAAGTTACCATTTGTAATGAAACAAGATGTGTTTCAGTTCTTACATGTGTTCAAATGGTGCTAAAAATTTAAGACCGAACTCAGTGGTGCAGTCCCATATAGCACTAAAGCAATGTTTGATTGCAGATGTTGCAAAAGGAAACAAGTCCCTCAGATTCTACATTACTTATTGAAATGAATGGAGTTGATGTAGTGAAAAAAATGGGCAGACTACTAGAACAAAAATCTATTTTCATAATTCATCCATTAAATTCTGTCTACATTTTAAAACTGTAGAATTCTCTGTCATGCTTTTAAGTGAATGATGCACTGACTCATAAAGTTATTTTACCATTTAGAATGTGTTATATACTTTTGATGTTTATCTAGTTTTAAACATTAGTTTCTCCCTTGTTGAATTATGTTTTTATCTCTCTTTTCTATTCCAGTATTCCCCATACTTTCTAGTTACAAGGGGTGTTCCATTTTAGGGCATTGCTGCAGTGTATATGCAACATAGCATGACTCCAATTCATGTATCCATTTACCAACATGTAGGCAAGCGATTAGTGGGGCATTTGTGTCTTTTCAACATGTGTTGTGAATATGGAAACGTGAACTATAGTGACATTATTACCAAAATTGTTGAAACAGGACCAACATGCTGTTATTCTTTTCTTGGCTGCCGAAGGACAAATACTAGTAGACATCAGTCAGAGAATGAAGAATGTGTACAGGGCTGTTTGTCTGCCGAAATCTACGACAAGGATTCCTGCTGCTTCATGACAATGCACCAACAGGTAGGTCTGTGGCTCAGTAC
Organism: Schistocerca piceifrons; assembly: GCF_021461385.2. Lineage (NCBI taxonomy): Eukaryota > Metazoa > Arthropoda > Insecta > Orthoptera > Acrididae > Schistocerca > Schistocerca piceifrons. The sequence continues at coordinate 879,147,135 of NC_060140.1, forward strand.
TGCCACACACCCCTGTTAGGCTTCCACTTCCTGATACAGGCAGTCTGTTCATTGTATGTTGTTTGTAAAGGTTTGGATGGCAGTTACTAGTTATTTTCTCTCAAAGTAAACTGATGGGAAAGGTTTTGATTATTAACGAAAAGGATAAATTGAATTAATGTCAAATACAAGAGGAAGTAACAGAGAATGTTTTAAACTGGATTTAGATGTGGATGTATCACAATGTACCTAAGCAAGTTCTGACTGAAATTATAGAATTGAGCAATGAATATGAATTAGCACTTTCCCTGGGATTTATGCCTTGAAAAACATTTTCAGCCCAGTTTCAATCAATTCAATGTTTAGGACACAAGGCACTGATTCAACTTATTTTATTTCCTGAAGAATATAAAAGTCGTTGTAAGAGCTCCCACTAGCCTCATCAGGTTAGTGGGTATTTCAGAAACGAAAGACGAGAGCACAAGAAGACTTCCTATAATCAAAACTATTCTCAGACAGATTTACAGACATTGTTTACATGTTTGAACTGAAGAAACAGAGAAGGAATACAGGTTAATGGAACACACCTTAATTTTGATGATGAAACTGTACTGTTTGCCTTTATTGCAAACATGGAAACAATGAATGGAAGAACTTAATACAATTTGTTTGAAAGTCAATTGCAGTTATACTGAAATGAATATAGTACAAATTAACAACTAATTCATAAAACTAGCTGATAAATTTGTGGCAGTTGAAGACAATGACTGAAACACGCAACTGAAGAGTAAAAGCAGTGTGAAATTGTGTTGGTAAATTAAAAACTACACTTTCAATTTGTTTGAAACAGAGGTGTGTTACCAGTTTTGACTTATGAACATGAAACAAGAGACTTTCACAGTGAAATCCATAATAAAAATAAAAGAGTGTTTTACAGCACGAAATAAAGAGATGCATGTTGAACTACTAGGACAGACCAGAAAAACAAACTGATCTGGTAACAGAGAGAAACAGAAAATGTTAACTGTCAGTGAACAAACAATACCACGTAACTGAAATATTGTCAGTTTTATGTTTCCTTGTCAGTTGATATCCTTGACTTTCAGCACATTTGCTGTTACCACCCGAATGCTGAATTTTTAATTATTTATGAAAAACATGCACTAAAACAACACTGTGTGTGTATGACACTGTAAGAGTAATTGGAAATTACATGTAACTGCAAAAGAACGAAATATCACATGACTAGGGTGTTTTGAATGTGGTAAACAATTCCACATAAATGCATAATCGTGCACAGACACAGCACACTGTTTTTGCTTACTATGTATCTGCCATGTTTCAAAGTGTTTCCTTGGTTGCAGCTTCAGTTCATGAAAATGGACAGCATTTTAAAAGACGAACTTTTTACTGAAGAAAGATTTGTTTCTTGTCTAAATTAGCATTCCTTCCAGAGAGTGACTGTCAGCAGTGTTATTATTTAGCTTGCATTCACAGCATCCCTTATAAATGTAGAATGAACAACAGGTGAGGATAGTAGTAACAGTTATGTTACATGCACAGAAGAAATTTTATTTCATTTATGGAGCTCTCTGTCACATTTTCTGCACTGTCTAATGACACAGGTAATTTTTCTTGTTTTCTTAGTAATAACATTACTGATATAGTTGTTATCATAAATACATGAATTACAGCTTCAACTTGGATCTTATTAAGTTGATTTACAATTTTTTTTTTTATTTAGAAATTTCGCTGGCTGTATCCAGGAATGCTCAAAACGATAAAGCAGTCACAGCTGCCACTGGAGATGTCAGTACTTCACACCCATAACTACACAATGGTGCTCACTGTTTAGCAGACGATTCAGATAAGTTATCAGAGACACCAGAAGCGAGAATGTGGAAAGTGGAGGCCATGAATTTTATGGTGACTTAAGCAGTGACAGGAATAGGAAGTTTAAAAGCCTACCCTGAAGACTGGAAGAAAAGCACCAATAAAATTATGAGAAGCACAGACAAGTGTGTATAAGAAATAAAAAAAGCAAAAGTGGCAAAATTACTCATAATATTCCAAGAAAGGCACCAAAATTATGTTCAATGTGCGTCAAAGATGTGTCAGAAATCCATTCCAAGCAAGTGTCATCAATTTTCTGCTGGCAATATGCAAGCAGTATTTAACACATTCTGGGTAACATTTCGTGGGATCAGACGAAGAATTATATAATCAGTTTTGAGGATATAATTCTAAGCAAATGTACAGGGAAGGTCACTAGAGAATCCGAGACGAACGGCACATCATTTGAGAAATGAGATGGGACAACATAAATATTCAATAAGATGTTTCTCATTACTCTTGGGATTACAGAATGGACTATCCAATGTTGGCCGGATAATGCTACACATGGGGTGGGCCCTGATTCAGAATGGCCACGTTCTCAAATAAAACAAAGAAAAAAGATGAGAGAATCTTCATAAAAGAATTCCTGGAGTGCCTTCTAAAACTGCCATCATATTACTGCCAGGAATCTTCCTCCACCTGTGCCTTGCTCCTTTTCTACAATGCAAACAACAGCTGCACAAAATCTACAAGGAAATATGTAATATGGAGAAGATTCCATCTTTAACTTGATTTTCAAGGATGGCGACCTTAGCTTATTTTCCACCAAGAAATGCCAGTGCAACCTGTGTTGTAGTAACCGGCTTGGAAACTTGAGCAAGGACATGTGGAAGCAGCACAAAGAATACAACGACAAGACAAGGCTGCAAAAAGATGTACATAAGAAAGATGCTCAGTGTACACCATGGACTTCTGGGCTGTGAAAATAGCTGCATTTTTACATGAAAGTCCAGTTTCTTATAAAATAAAATTGCCTGTTCATCACTTTACAACATATAATTTAGAAAGTCATGATGTGGTGTTTTACAGGTTCAATGAAACACGAGGTGAACTGGTTGCATCAAATTTTACCTCGTATATTGTAGACACCCTGTCCAAAACAATTCAGGACAGTTCTGTCCAAGTCATTCTGCATTCTGATGGCTGCAAATATTGGAACAGAAATATGATATTATCAAATGCTCTTTAAAGATTAGCAACTGATACAGAAGTAATGATGACACAAACATTTTTGGAGTAGGTCATACTCAGATAGGAAGTGACTCATTCACAGTTCCACTGAGTACATGCTTAAAGGGATGTGAAGTTACACTTTCTAGCCAGTCCAGCTTGATATATGAAGAGGTGGGAAAAAAGCAAAAACCTTACGAAGTCCATTTCCTAGATTACTTCTTTTTCACCAACTATCAGAGAAAAGTTGTGGCCATATGACTCAATTAGACATGTAAAAATGAGCCTATAGCTATGGACCTGAAGGCAATGAAGTGCCATCCAAAAATTATTATTTACTACAAGTGATATTTCAACAAAGTGTGGCAAGAAATACCAAGGCATCCAAGAAAAATTTCTAGGAAACCTTGCTTCCCGAAACAATACAAAGAAAGACTGAAAATCAGAAAAGTCAAATAGGATCATTTACAACAACTTAAAGTCCTTCTTTCTAAGGAACATCATCTTGGAGGTAACTGTTTCAGGAGTGAAGTGCAGTGCAGTTCTTTGTTGCTGTATGAAAAATGTTTGGCAGTTTTCTTCTTGAAGAAATATACACACAGTATTAGAACTGCATGATCAGTGTGTATGTGTGTGTGTGTGTGTGTGTGTGTGTGTGTGTGTGTGTGTTTGAAGTTATTTCTATTAAGTCATTCAATAAAATGTAATTATTATTGTTTCCAAAATTGTGTTATTACTAGATTTCTTTGCACCAAAAACAACATAAAAGCGGTAAATCATCCAGGAGCCTCTCACAAACAAATACCACATAAATGCTGAGTCCCAGAAAGGCACAACAAAAGAACGTCAAACAAGTAAACTTTTGGCTAAAAAGGTATTTCAACAATGGAAAATCCAGGATGGAATAATGACAGTATTATGGAAAGGACAGTTGCTACTCACGTTATAACAGAGGTGCTGACTAGCAGATAGGCACGACTAAAAACTGTCAAACAAGTAAGCTTTCAGCTAGAAAGGCCTTCATTGGAATTAGACAACATGCACATACACTCTCACACAAACACATCTCACACACACAACCTCAGTCTCTGACTGCCGCAACCAGCCAGAGACTGCCATCATGTGCGTGTGAGTTCCATTTGCATGAGTGTACATGTGTATGTAGTCTAATTCTGATGAAGGCCTTTCTAGCTGAAAGCTTGCTTGTTTGACAGTTTTTAGTCATGCCTATCTGCTAGTCAGCACCTCTGTTATAACGTGAGTAGCAACTGTCCTTTCCATAATACTGACATTATTCCATCCTGGATTTTCCATTGTTGAAACACCATGTAAGTAACATGATGTTGTTGTTGTTGTTGTGGTCTTCAGTCCTGAGACTGGTTTGATGCAGCTCTCCATGCTACTCTATCCTGTGTAAGCTTCTTCATCTCCCAGTACCTACTGCAACCTACATCCTTCTGAATCTGCTTAGTGTATTCATCTCTTGGTCTCCCTCTACGATTTTTACCCTCCACGCTGCCCTCCAATGTTAAATTTGTGATCCCTTGATGCCTCAAAACATGTCCTACCAACCGATCCCTTCTAGTCAAGTTGTGCCACAAACTTCTCTTCTCCCCAATCCTATTCAGTACCTCCTCATTAGTTACGTGATCTACCCACCTTATCTTCAGCATAGTAAGTAACATACCCTACCATAAATACTGAGATAATTTTGTGTATCTACCATATTTAAGTTTTCTAAGGAGTTTTTTCTTTGTTCCACTTCCTGATGAGATCTGAAATTTCATTGTAGTGCTACAATACATATTTAGCATCCCTATGAAATGTATTAGGTATTCTGGGCAGTTTCTTGTCTATACTGTAAAATCTGTATTTTGCTACTTTCGTTACTGATGAAATGTGCCTGTGATGAATATGAATTGGTGTGAGTGGGAAATGGAGCTATGGTTATGGCTGATATATGGACCAAGACAGTTCCTTGTTGGATTCCAAGAGATAGGGAAAGGCAGCCTAATGGAGGGTGATCTGAAGACATATGAAAACTTGTAGGAATGGTAAAGATGACATCATGTTAAACTGCTGGGTCACATGGGATCCACATGAATATTTTTGCAGCACAGCCTTGCAGCTGCCAAACAGTGGATTTTAGCATGCCTATAGAGCTTCAAATATGAAGCAAAATTATTTCTTCACTATCCATTGACTGAAGCATGTGGGGACCCTACACTTTCTCTGATCATTACTTCTGTAGATATAGCAGAGGACATATGTGGCTTTCTCTTTGAAGATCGTTGTCTAGTGTTGCTAACAATGCTGCAAAATGTCTGCTAAGTATTAGCAATTTCATTTGTGTGATGTCTTCTAGCAAGGGACAATACACTATTAGGAATAAGTCAGTTTATTTACATTAAACATCCTAATTTGTGCAGTTATGTAGTGGCCTCTCGAAGCCACTTGGAATGATAACATATTAACAGCTTATTTACATGGTCTCCTTGCTTTTAAGTCAAAGCTGCACAGCTTGTTATGAACACACTCCAGTGATAATTTAATAAAAAAGTGCTCAGTTTTGCTGTTTTCAATTTGTAAGTTTATGGTTGGTAAATATTAGGTTCTCCAGTTGTCTGGTACTTTGATGATTGAAATCTTTTAACCATCGCCTACATGATTGATTATATATTTAACTGATGGAAAATTTAATAGAAAGTAAGAAAAACTGCTTGAATTACAAGTAGAGTGAGAGTGGCTGGCCAGTGTTTACCTTTAGAAAGCGAAATTCTTAGTATTGCCGGTAAAAAGAAAAAAGCTTTTGGAGCTTGTATGTTCATTCAAGGTGGGGAAAGTAGGGGATTGGTTAGAAAGAAAGAAGATAAGGTCATTTGAGACATGCGCAATGGACTTGTGTTCAGGAGGATGACGGTTCAAATTTCCAGCTTTAGGTTTTCTGTGATTTTCCTAAATTGTTTAAGACAAATGCCTGGCTGGTTACCCTGAAAGGCATGGAAACTTATTTATGCACCCTTTACTAATCTGAGTTGTGCTCCTATCTCTACTGACCTCAACATTGATGGGACATTAAACACTAATCCTTCTTTCTTGCAGCTTGGTCGTGCCCCTTCCAAAGGAACTATTCCAACATTTGCTTTAAATGATTTTAATACTGCATCGCAAACTTAAACCTGAAAGACTGGCCAAGAATTTGAACCACTGTCCTCCCAAAGGCAAGTCTATTGTCTTATCACTGGGTCACCATCTCACTTGGTGATTAGTTGGGTCTCTGGAAATACGGATCCCATTAAATGGCGATGGAGGAAAACATGAAAAGTCATCTGTGTATATAGTCCACATATCAGATATGTGTATGAAGATGATCACCTTACTAGGGGAAGTATGTGGTCTAATGTTACCTTCTATGAACATAGGGCCCTGCATGTGATGAAGGAACAAAAATGAGTACAAACTACAAAAGACAGTAAATGTCGTCAGGAGGTCTGTAGTTTTTAGATGTCAAGACTGTTGTAAATAGCTTCCCACATGTTCACTTCAGTGCCTTGAACTAAAAGACAAGCTGGAATATGACTGTCACTACATGTCATTTATTTTCAGCAATAAACAAGATACATCATTACTTCTTGTCTTTAGTAAGGAGAATATTGTTTCATATGATGCATGGAGAGAAATATTTTTATTTTTCATCTTATTGTCAATGCAAAATGGTACGTGTAATTTGGGCGAAAATGTGTTAACACTAATCACCACAAACTGGTTTACAGAATTATGTGAATGCAGTTGTTTGAAGAATTCAGCATTAGGTTGACTTGCATGGGAATGTAGCAACTGTTTCTAAAATGTTTTTATGTTAAAATAATTACTCTTGAATTAAATTGTCACCAGAAAAAGTACTCACTGTTTTTTTAGCCGTGGTGCTGTTGCAAAATGCTTGTGCACAGATTCCCGTCTTCCCTGCACACGGGGAGGAGTAGGCCGAGTAAGACATGGTGGAGGCTGTGGCAATATTGGTGGCGGCACCACACCTTGGCGTAGACGTACCTCTTGTACACAGTGTGCTGGGAACAACCCTGTACCTTGACCACGCAAGGTGCCCTCTAGGAGACCACAGTCAGTTGAGCCTGTTACTGTAACAGTGAAAGCTCTGAGTTGTTTTCTATTCTCCTGTTACACAAAGAAAATCAAACTGGAAATACATTTATCTTATGTAATATAAAACAAAACTGGACAGTAAAGAGAACAACCTGCTTACCTACCATCAATATAGGGACAACACATGAACCAAAAGTACAGTTGAATCTCAAGCTTTCCAAAATTTTGACCAGTTCCTTATTTGAGAAAAAGGGGGTGGGGCATAAAAAGTGTACAATGTACAGGAACTGAATTCAAGAAAAGTCTGGCCAAGTCTTTGAGTTATAAGTGTTGTAATCTCTGAGAAGGGAGTGTAACAGACATTTGTGCTACGATGTGCTACCTATGACAAACTATAAAGCTCTTGAAGATTATCAATTGTCGAAAATTTAATAACAAGCAATGTTTGTGAATAAAGAGAAAGCTGTTCCTCAAAAGCAGTAACTTCAGGGATGTAGTGTAAATAAATCAACAGAATATATGCCTCCAGCAGATGATGAGAAGTTTTTATCTACACAGATAACAGTGTTGGTACATAGCAAACATTGTGAGGAATGCACAATGCTGTGAAATACTGGAATTACTAGATCAAGTGCACCACTCTGTGAAGTTTTATAAAGCTGTGAGAACACTACGACAGCTGGCAGTAAGTGCATCAAAATCAGTGGTGCCACATCATTAACCCCTATTACAAAGACATAAACAAACAACAATACAAAACATGTAGATGTTCACCAACAGGTTTGAAGCATATGCTCTCATTTTGTAACTATAGTGTACAAGAGGACTCATAATCTAGTTTTCCCCTTTATTCTTAAAAAATTATTTTCGTCTAATCATACGTATATTGTCAAAAAAGAAACGAGAGTGCTCTCATAACTAAAGAATTGGTAGTAGCATATTAGTGTGCATGTGATTTTTGCCTTTACCTGTGTCTATATGACAGGATTCACCAAAATCTATCAACTTCCTGGCAATGGGGAGGATATTTTCTACAGACATATTCTTGTCAACAACCAGTTGGCATAAATGTTGGAGCTGCCTCAAGGAAAATGACATATGTAAATGTTCTGAGCAGAGGATGGAATGATTGCAGGCATATATGAACCGAAACCAATCCTACTTTAAGACACCCACTTTGATAAATTTGATTTTCAGCATCAGTCTTGTCTCGCATCTCATTCACATCATTTTCTAATGGAGTGCAAGAACATGTCTATAGTGAACTGCTTGTCCAATGTTTCTGAAATGATCAATTCTGACTAGACCTGTCACATTTTGAAGACACAGTTCAAGAAGAAGGAAAAAAATATGAATCTAAACTGCCACAACAAGAATTTGTTTAGTAATGAGTAACGTGAGCAGTCTTGTTTCTTTTTGCCAGATCTTGGGTGATATGAAACATGTATGTATAACATAATTGTGTGATGTCTTTAACTTACAATTGTAACATTATTTTTAATGTTAAACTTTGTAAATAGGGATATGTATGTTTCTATGTATGCATAGCATTTATGCTTTAAAGTAAATAGTCATAATTATTCTATTTTAGTTATTTTGTTATTCTAGAGGACTATTCACTTACCAGCCACAAAAGCGGGAACGATTGAAGAGGGCTGTTAAAAAGCCCAAATTAAAACACAAAAGATCATCATCATGCAACCATGAAAAGGTGTTGTAATGTTTAGTTATTCAATACAGCCAGTTTCTGTCAAATGACCATTTTTGAGTCACCTACATATCTATAAAAATGTATGACAAATAGAGTGTATGGCAATACAGTTGTGGTCAACCATTGTACACAACAGATATTCAAAGTAACATTACATAAATCTAAAGGAAGCCCTGCTGTTGAATACATTGTTTTTTGTACGCTATGTTTCTTTGTGTATGTGAACTAACTTATATAGGATCACTACCAAATAATAATGAAACAAAACATTAGTAAGATGAAATTCAGTGTTCTTTCCTGTATCTTATGTGCGGGATTTGGAGGGACATTTTCTTCCCTCATGCTCCAGTTGTTCCTCTTTCATCAGATGCTCACTTTCTCCACCTTACTGTTATCAGTATAAGGTATAAATCTATTTTATACTTTCATTTTGAATGAAATACATCTAGTTCTCAATGTTTAAAATAATAAATTCTTCTTGTTACAGTTCAGATATAATGATATTGTGATAATGCAAAATTTGGGGACAGAAACAACAATAAAAATGAGGAAAAACAATCACTCACTTGTGTGTGTGTGTGTGTGTGTGTGTGTGTGTGTGTGTGTGTGTGTGTGTGTGCGCGTGCACATGCCCACTGAAGAATAATGACAGCATGCACAAGAGCTTGTGTATTTTTGTCACTACTACATGTGTGTGTTTGCCACTCAATGTTTGTTGCAAGTGAGAGGTCTTTTTTCCTCATTTCTATTTGGTAGAAGTCCTTATAGTTTTCTCATGACTTATACATTTATTAGTACTGCCAATTTTATGATGTTTATCGTACATAATATTTGGGCTGGGGGTGGGAGTTAAACTTCATGTTTGTGACTGAGACTACTTTGTGTTACAACCTTGCAGTTAATACTATACATGTGTAATTCAACATTACTTACCTTCAAGAATATCCCCCTGAGAAATGCGGAGATGGCCTGGGAGACTAGAGCTGTAGTTCTCAAGACACACAACAGCTGTCCCAGGGAGAATGACAGAGTTGTTCGTAGTGTCACTGTTGGCTGTGCCAACTCCAGAACTATCACTGATGATGTCACTTGTATCACCCAAGCTCTTGTCTGTTGTGAAACACATCTCTTTAGAATATAAATAAAATGGAACCATAACATGGATATTAACCAAATAATTTGTAAAACAGAATTAATTTGGTTGCATACTGCAGATCTACAAAACACCCAGAATTGGTATCATATCAAGGAAGTACACCTGCCCACATCACTTGATAAAACTAGTTTACTCTCTTTTAGGAAGTGTGAAATATAATGGTGATATAAGAATTTTTTAATTAAAATTTCTTAACTAACTAAAAAGCATTCTCTTAATGTCACTCTCCCACCCCACTCCCACCCCCGACTCCCCCTCTCCGTCAGACTTGGAGCTAGGATTCATCTTCTGGTGTCATCATACTGTGCAAAATGTGTTTCTGTATTGCATGGCTGCCTGTGATGATCAACTGTCCAGTGTAGTGTCTCAGTTGTACCATTATGAATGACTATTTAAATGAATGGAAGGGAGAAGATGAAGCCTTGCTCCTTTTGAATAGTATTAAAGAGGGCACACAGCTTAACGAACGTATCAACTGGGCAGTCACGCCATACAGTGTTACTCACTTGTAGAGGAGAGATCTTTGGGATATAACCCATGACCATAGTTCACAGTCCATTAATCAGTAATCCATCCACTTAGGTGTTTGAACTGAGCAGAAGTTACGTGAGAATACTGATAACTTTTGAACAACAATATAGATGGCTGATTGATCTATAGCTGATTTGGAGATTTAGTGAAATGACACCAAAGTGATGTGATATTGGGAGAAGTACATCACCACCCTTTACCATACACAAGTTATGTACAACCATGCAATTAAATACTGTCTGAAGATTTCTTGGCATAATAACTGCTCTAATGATTCCCAGGTATAACATTATATGTTTCCACAGTAACCGTGGCCTGGAAAGATGTGGGCTCAAGGCCAAGACAGTCAATCTGGGTAATAACAACTTGTCTTATTAAGCTTACAGAGTGGGGTCAATAGTTTGTTTCTCCAGCAGAGGGCTCTGGCTGTGAACTTCCCCTGCAATGGCATTACAGTCCCTCCCATCCTCTGGGAGCTTGGAGTTTTGTGGTGGGTCAGCATATAAATTGGCTCCCCAGTACTGCTCCTTACAGTGCATCAGCTTATGAAGGCAATGAGCAGCTGTCTCATAGAAACATTGTGTGATTATTATGATATTATCCACTGTTACTTGAAACAACCATTTAACTGTGTAACAAAACAGTTTAACCACTGGAGTGAGCACTATTAATTGTGACCAGCCACACAAAAAGGAGAGCCTTTCACAAACAAAAGAATTTGGTGAGTACGATACCGAAAATGCCACTGAAATATTTCTTCAATTACATATATATTTCATAAGCCACGTTATGGCAAGTGGATGAGGATACTTTGTGACCATGGTCACTTCACAAATGGTCTGTGGGAAGGATTGTTAGTAAGCCTCAGGGTAACCTTCATTTTCTTTTTGTGAGATATATGTGTGAGGAAACAAGATATTGGTTGTTCTTCAAGGAAACTATGCTCTCAGAATTTTAATAGCAAACCACATCATGGTGCATTGCCTCTCTTGCAGCATCTGACATTAGAATTGGATAAGCATCTCCATTATGTGTTCACACTTACTAAATTAATCTGTGATGAAACATGTTTCTCTTCTTCGGATCTTCTCTACTTCTTCCATCAATTCCATCTGGTACAGGTTCCCTACTGATGAGCAATACTCAAGTATTGTTCGAATGAGGTTCTTATTAGCTGTAGTCTTCATGTGTGGCCTACACTTCCTGATGGTTCTTCCAATGAATCTAAGTCTGACAACACATGCATCATCTGCCTGCAATCATTTTATCATACATAAATGGATCTTTCTGCCAATTTATCCACAATATGTTACTTTTGTTTATGTTTAGGCTCAATTGCCAATTCCTGCACCAACTGTCAGTCCTTTGCAGGCCTTTCTTCATTTCACAACAATTTCCTAGTGTTACAACTTCTCTATATATTGTAGCATCATCTGCTGAATATACTGATATATTGTGAAAAGTAATTGCCCTATAGTGGGTCCTTGGAGTACATCCAAAATTACTTTTATGTCTGAAGATTTGTCTTCTGCTAAAAATGACCTGGAATAGTTTGTTTGCTAGGAACTCTTCAATCTAATCACAAAGCTGGTTTGATATTATGTGCACTCATATTTTGTTCCCTAAGTGACAATGAGGAACTGTGCTGAATGCCTTCTGGAAGTCATGGAGTATTGTATCAACTGAGGTGTCATTATCTGCTGTCTTCTGGCAATGGACAGAGAGACCAAGATGGGTCTCACACCAACATTATTTACTGAATCCATATTGATTCCCACAGGTGGGATTGTCAGTCTCCACAAGCATAATATGTGAGGTGCTCCAAAATTCTACAACATACTGACATCAGCAATACATGTCCAAAGTTTTGAGTACCTGTTCAATGACCCTTCTTGAAAATGTTAATAATTTGCACATTTCTCCAATCACTAGGAACACTTCACTTTTCCAACAACCTATGATATATGCTACTAGAAGAGGAAGTTCTTCAAATACTCTATTCAGAACTATATTGATATCCTATCAGATCCAGTCACCTTTCCTCTGCTGAGTAATTTTAACTGATTTTCTACCCCGTGGTCACTTATTTTGATAGCAGTCATTTTGACGTTTGTGTGATGATTTGAAGGAGGAACTGGAGTTTTGGAAAATTAAATTTAATATTTTGGCCTTCTTCCTGTCATCCATCATTTTGATGCCATTATCGTTATAGTGTGTCTGAACAGTTGGTTCTGATCTGTTTACTAATTCAACATAAGAGCAAACCTTCTCAGGATTTTCTGTCAGATTAGTAGACAGAACTTTACTTTCAGTTTCTTTAAATGCTTCTTATGTGGCTCTCCTTACATCACAACTTTGCTCAGCACTACCTGTCTTAGGCATACTGTACATTGCAGGACCAAAGTTGTTCAATATAAAATGTCGAATTAAAACACCTTCAGCCGGCTAAATTTCCAGCTTTATTTCATTTGTGCAACCAGTTTCAGCATTACATTACACCATCATCAGGCCCCCTGACAAACATATAGGAAGAATGCCAACTCTTATATAGTCAAAATAGGAGCCAGCATACAGTCACTGGTCTCTGTCAATTTATTGTTAATACAATGATCCCTTTGATCATTACTTGAACTTTGTCTATTTATATTCAACATTTTCAGTTTCAGAGATGAATGGTTCAAGCTGACTGCTCAGGTAATTGGGAAGGTATTTTTTGTTGCACTTGCCAAGCAAAAGTATCTTCATATCTTTCTTTATAATCTCAGTATCTCAGTTACAGAAGCATGCAGGGATGCTGTAATGGATTATGATTACCGATTCCCTGTTCTACATTAATTGAGTCAAAAAGTTCAGGTCTCTTTTAACCAGAATATCTAAGAGATAATCCTCGTGAGTTGGTTCTCTGAAGAACTGCTCAAGGTTATTTTTGGATCAAACATTTAGGACAATTTCACACAATTCCCTGTCACTACTACCCACCCTAATCACTTGAGGCTCCTCAGACAAGTTTTTCATCTTCTAACACTATAATGTGAGCAGGAAATTTAAATGCAATCTTCTCGAAATTTTCCCTCAAATGCTCTGCCACTGTTTCTCCAGAGGTGGGGGGTCTATAAAAGCATCTGAATACCATGTTTGATCTTCACCCAAATTATTTCACATTCATAATTTGTACCAACCTTACTACGTATTGTCATGTTATTTGTGGCTGTAAACATGGCTCCACACCTATCTTGCAATATACACTCCATTTGGAAATTAGAATTTCATTGCTATTAATATCTGGTTTCAGCCATCTTTCTCTCTGTAAACACGGCTTCACACATATCTTGCAATATACACTCCATTTGGAAATTAGAATTTCACTGCTATTAACATCTGGTTTCAGCTACCTTTCTCTCCCTAGTACTATGAGGGATTACCCCTCTTCCTAAGTGAAACTAGTTCTGTGACCTTTCCCCTGCAGTTCACTAATACTATATTATTTTCTTCAACTGATCTGTCATGATGAATGCTACCATCTCTATTTAATGGGACTGACATTCATACCTGTCAGAAATCGGAATGCATCTTATCAGACCTATGGAAGCATTTCTCCATTTCAAAAAACACACATGTTCACACCATAAGTATTCTGCTACGCTAGTAGCCACTAACTGCATGTGGCACACATCTGACCTATTGAAAGGCATTCTACTCCTCTCCACCACATAGCAGAGGTCAAGAATTCTAATTCAAGATTGTCATGGAATCATCTGACCCCATGGTTTAATATTTCCACTCAGCACCAAACTAGGGGACCAAGATAAGTTCTGGGAATACACATTACCACCAACTGTGGCTCTGGCCTGAGCAGCCAGAGATACCAGTAATGCCTGTGTGAGGTGTGCATGCTTGTGTGAATGTGTGTGTGTGTGTGTGTGTGTGTGTGTGTGTGTGTGTGTGTTTCTTTTTTGATGAAGGCTTTGGCCAAAAGCTTAACGTGTAACAGCCTTTCCATTGTGCTGTCTGCAACTCAACGTGTCATCTTTACACTGAGTAGTGATCTATCCTTTCCATAATTGTTGATATTCCAAACTGGACTTTCCATTGTTTGATACTTAGTTCATAGCTACTTTAAGATGAACCAGCAAATGTTCTGAAAGTGATATATGGTATGCTAATCATATGCCCTTCAGGTTTTGACTTAGGCCAATAAGAAAGCAGTTTAGTTTGACTACATTTTTTGCATGTTCTGTGGATCATATCTGCAGTAGCTCACATAATGAGGAAAAAGTCACCAGGTTTACACATAACATACATTTTCTATGCGAAAGTGTGGATACATGCTGCCAGTTTACATACCACAATTTTTAAAATCTACAACAAAAGTTGTTAAATGTAACTCAACTACATACATACTACATATTCAGAAAATCATCTATGGAATAGAAGGAGATGTTAAAGAAATGATTTAAATTTGTATTTAAAACTTTAATTATCTAGTGAACACCTTTACTTCCAAAGGGCAGTGGCCAAATATTTTTATGGCTACATACTTTGCTACTTTCCGCACAAGATTAAGGTCAAGATGTGAACAGTGGAGGCTGTTTTTGTTCCTAGTGTTATGTTTATGAATGCTAATATCTTCTTCACAACCATGTTTCATCTGCATCTACATCATACTCCACAAGCCACCTAATAGTGTGTGGCGGAGGATACTTTCGGTACCACTATCTGATCCCTCCAACCCTGTTCCACTCGGGAATAGTGCATGGGAAGAACGATAGTTGGTAAGCCTCTGTATTGGCTCCAATTTCTCTTTCTTCTTGTGGTCAATATGTCAGATGATTGTGGGGGGGAAGTAATATGTTGTCCGACTCCTCCTGAAAAGTGCCGTCCCAAAATTTCAGTAGTAAATCTCTCTGTGATGCACAATGCCTCTCTTGTAATGTCTGCTAGTGGAGTTTGTTTAGCATCTAGGTAATGCTCTCTCACCAGCTAAATGACCCCAGACAGAGCCTGCCGCTCTTCGTTGGATTTTCTCTATCTCCTCTACCAGTCCTACCTGATAGGGATGCCAGATACATTAACAATACTAAAGAATTGGGCAAACAAGTGCCTTATAAGCCACTTCTTTCTTGGACGAGTTTCCTTAAGATTCTTCTGATGAATCTGAGTCTGATATCTGCTTTTCCACTATCTGTTTTTATGTAGTTATTCCACTTAAGCTCACTCTGGACAGTTACACTTAGAAATTATACAGCAGATGCTGTCTCCAGCTGTTTGTCATGAATAGTGTAGCTGCACAGTAGTGGATTTCTTTTCCTATGTATGCGCAATATGTTACATTCATTTACATTCAGGGTCAACTGCCAGAGCCTGCACAATTTATCAGTTCTCTGCAGGTTATTCTACAAATTCTTACTATCTTCTGGCTTTGCTACTTTGGTGCTGACAACTGAATCATCAGTGAATACCTTTAAAGAGCAACTGATGCTTTCTATTATATCAATTTATATAGTAAACAGCAATGGTCCTATCGCACTTCCCTGTGGTACTCCATATATTACCTTTACATCTGTTGATTTTGTTCCGTTAAGCGACACGTTGAGTTCTATCTGCAAGAAAGTATTGAAACCAATCGCAAGTCTGCTCCGATACATCGTAAGCTTGTATTTTTTTCATTAAACGGCAATGCGGGACAGTGTCAAATGCCTTACTGAAATCAAGGAAAATAGCATCAACTTAAGTGCCGTTGTCCACTGTGCTGTGGCTCTCATGGAGGAACACAGCGAGGATCTCTGTTTGTGAAATCCGTGTTGACTTTTATAGAGGAGATCTCTTTTCCATCATTCTTGAGCATAAAACATATTCCATAATTCTACTACAGATTCATGTCAATGATGTAGGTCGATAATTGCGTGGCTCTGTCTTACGGCCTTTCTTAAAAATGGGAATGACCTGCGCTTTTTCCAGTTGTTAGGTATCTTCCGTTGCTCAAGCAATCTACAATAAATTACCGCTAGAAGGGTAGCAAGTTCTTTTGCATAATCTTTATAGAATCTTATAGGTATCTCATCTGGTCCTGATGCCTTTCCACTACTAAGTGATTGTAGCTGCTTTGCAATTACACGATCAGTTATCTCAATATCTGCCATTTCAACATTCGTACAACAATTGAAAGGAAGGGCAGTGTTACGATCAGTGTTACAACTTTGGAAGACCGAATTCAGTATTTCAGCCTTCTCTCTGTTCTCTCTGGAGTGTAGCCATGTATGGAAGTGAAACATGGACGATAAATAGTTTGGACAAGAAGAGAATAGAAGCTTTCTAAATGTGGTGCTACAGAAGAATGCTGAAGATTAGATGGGTAGATCACATAACTAATGAGGAAGTATTGAATAGGATTGGGGAGAAGAGAAGTTTGTGACACAATTTGACCAGAAGAAGGGATCGGTTGGTAGGACATGTTCTGAGGCATCAAGGGATCACCAATTTAGTATTGGAGTGCAGCGTGGAGGGTAAAAATCGTAGAGGGAGACCAAGAGATGAATACACTAAGCAGATTCAGAAGGATGTAGGTTGCAGTAGGTACTGGGAGATGAAAAAGCTTGCACAGGATAGAGTAGCATGGAGAGCTGCATCAAACCAGTCTCAGGACTGAAGACCACAACAACAACAACTCTGTTATCTTCCATTTTTGTGCCACTGTGGTTGCTGAGAGAATGAATAGATGATTTTGACCCACTTAATGATTTTACATGTGACCAAAATCTCTTAGGGTTTTACCCAAGTTGTTTGACAACGTCTTACTTTCAAAATCAGTGAACATTTCTCTCATTGCTCTCCTTTCGCTCATTTTTGCTTCGTTCAGCTTTTGTTTGTCAGCCTGGTTTTTACTTCTCTTGAATCTGAAATGAAGTGGTCTCTTTTGCGTAGCACTTTTCTAACATGGCTATTAAACCATGGCGGATCTTTTGCATCCCTTAAAACCTTACTTGGAACATACTTGTCTAGGGTATATTGAACTATGCCTTTGAATTCTTTCCATTTATTCTCCATATCTTTGTCCTCATCACCAAATATTTGATGCTGACTGCTGAGATATTCTGAAATTTATATCATGTCACCCTTGCCGAGCTAATATATCTTCCTACCTTTCTTTACATTCCTTGTAGCACCCATTGTCACAGATGCTGTCACAGCCTTATGATCACTGATATCTTCCTCTACTTTAACTGATTCAATAAGTCCAGGTCGGTTTGTTGCCAGAATGTCTAAGACATTACCCTCACAAGTTGGTTCTATAACTGTCTGCTCAAGGTAATTTTCAGACAAGACACCAGAACAATGCCACACGAATCCCTGTCTCTAGCTAGCACCAGTTCTGATGGCATAACACTCCCACTCTACAACTGGCAAGTTGAAATCACCCCCTATTACAACAGCATAATCAGGAAAATTACTAATGACGTTCCTCAAGTTCTGGCTGAAGCACTCTACAACTAAAAATCCTGACCCACATGATCTATAAAAGCATCCAATCACCATCTTTGACCATACTTTGATACTCCACTTCACCCAGATCAATTCACATTCAAAATCCGTGATAAGCTCGCTATATTTTATCCAATATTTCACTGCAATAAACACGCCACCACCATTGGTGATTAACCTATCCTTACAATAAACATTCCAATCTGAACTTAGGATTTCATTGTCATTGATATCTGGTTGCAACCAGCTTTCTGTTCCCAATACTATATGTGCATTATAACCTTCAGTAAGCGATACTATTTCTGGGACCTTTCCTTGGATGCTCCCACAGTTTACTAAATTCATATTATCTTTTCTATTGCTGATCTGCAAGGACCGAGATTCTCTGAGGTCACTGTGGCTGATTTAACAGGCAAATCATCTTTGATCCCAAGGGAGGGGTTATCTAACCTAAAAAGCCCCATATGCACGCCACAAGTACTCCGCTACCCTAGTAGCTGCTTCCTGCATGTAGTGCACACCTGAGCTATTAAGGGGAACCCTACAATTCTGTACCCAATAGCAGATGTCAATAAATTCGCATCCAATACCGTCGCACAGTCATCTGAGCCTCTGGTTTAGACCTTCCACTCTGCTCTAAACCAGAGGACCACAATCAATCCTACTACAAATAGACAGTATAGCCTGCCCCCTGTGTGCATTGCTAGTTGCCTTCACCAAATCAGCCAGCCGCTGAAAGCAGCTGAGGATGGCCTCAGAACCTACGTGGTAGGCATCATTCATGTCGACGTGTGCCACTACATGTAGTCGGTTGCACCCAGTGCCTCCTCCACATCACAGATGACATACCAATGACAAGAATACCCACCCTCTGTACTTGTCTGGACTGGGCAGGAAAACTGACTGCTGGCTCAACAGGAGAGGCATCCCGTGCCTAGGTGTGGAATTACCCCAGAAAATTATTCCTCATAACATCCATGTGTGCAAAGTAAGCTAGACTTCTAATGCTTAAGCCACCAAAATTAGCAATTGGACATAGGGGAGAAGTTGCTGAAATCTTGCCTTGTACAGAATTGAATGAAGTACATTTTCGTCTTAGTTAAGTGATATACTGGTTACCAAGAACAACACAATAATACTTTTCACTATTTCATTCAGTGCTTATTCTGTTGTTGCAATTCTGTTGGGTTTGATTATGATTCTTACATCATCACCAAAGAGCACTAAGAAGTTGTGTTCAACCTTTCCAGAACGTTAAAATGTTGCCACCACCCAACCATTTTCGACCATCCCAGCATGCCCAGATGTTTGTGACCCATTTTTCTGTAATATAACTGAATTATTCATTTTAAATAATTTATGAGGATTTACTCAAAAAGCTATCAAGTTTTCAATCTCTTTTGTGTGTGCCTGTCAATGAATCCTTCTGCTAATCTGTGAGTGATTTCCACTCCTAAATTGTACCCATTCTGCCAACACTTTCTTTAATATATAAATTATTCATCAAGAAAATATCACCTACCCTCTGTGATTATGAACATTTGTCTACAGATGCCTACAAAGGATCACAGTGCATTTATTACTCATTTACAGCCACTCCACTTCCCCATATATTATGTTGCCTTTCTATGTTACCATATCATTACTGCATTGACTCCTCAGGCATTGTAGTAAAATAATTTGTTTTTTATTTACTCAATGGATAGGAGAAAGGTAATTTACTTAAAAATTTAATAAAACAGTTCTTTTACATAATATCCGATCAGTTACAAATTTATTGCAAAGGTGGGAAATGCTTTTGACTTTTTGTTACACAATTTTTCTTACATCTACAAAAATTGAGCTTCTATATCTCATGCTGACCTTTCTAAACATAAAGTCAATAAACATGGTGTCCCAGGAGGAATAGTCAGTATTCAGGGACACGAAAGGGACAATCATTTGAAGTAAAAGAGTCTAACATTGGCTCTCAAATGCATACCTTAAGATATATGAACATTTCTTTATCTTTGATCCTGTGAAACAAGTCTTCTACTACAAGCTCTTTGCTTTCCATATTATGAAAGGCACCAGTATGGATCAAAACAAGAAAGAAATGTCCAGTAAACAGTAACTAAAGTGCGTACTTCATGAGCTGTGAGCACTTGTTCATCTTCATTACTGTGAAACACATCCCTTCTTCCAAACAAGTGCTCATAGCTCTTACGACACATTTTAGACTGCATGTTTACTAAATTTTCTTGCTAGGAATAGTCGTTCTTGTCATATCCCTGAATACTGAGACTTCCTCCTCGGACACCCTTTTGCCTAACCACAGCTGTGTATTACCTTGAAATAAATTGTTGTAAAACATAAAAAAATTAGAGAGAGGGTATGACACTTATAACGTAGTAAATTCACAAACAAAGGTACACATAACAACTTCTTTCTTTCTAATATTCATCACATTTCTGTAATTATATGCACATCTTAGTACTTTTTTACTTACCTGAATGTTCAGGAACCTGTACAATAGCATTATTATTATTATTATTATTATTATTATTATTATTATTATTATTATTATTATTGTTATCATCATCATCATTACTGTTATTATTTCACTATTGTATTTCCAGTGAACATAAATATTCTGAGACATTGTTGAAACTTTCACTTTAGTTTAAGCCCTCCAATAATGATCAGTATAGATATAATAACAATATTAGAATGAACAGGCATAATGTGTGAATCTGCACACAGTATTCTTGTGTTTTTGCATTGCGTAAATTGCTTGCATACATGAATTTCAAAGCTTGAGTTTCAATTTAAAGAATCCTCATTCAGGATCAGTTAAAACAAAAGCTGATGTTAAACCATATGGTAATTGTAGTCGGCTTTATTCACACTGAAACTGGTGTGCTGAAACACAACACGGGCCTGCCAACACTCGTTCTAAACATACAATTAGGAGCTTGCTGCAAGCTGTGAGGGTGAAGGAGCAAGCAAGCAGCCAAGCATACAGACGGTGGTGATGGTTGTGGTTCCTACCTGTGACATAGCTTGCACTATCTTCTGCACTGGGTTGCGTAGAGCCGCTACTCGTCTCACTCAGGCTGGACGACGCCGAGCTGTAGGGGGGCAGCGAGCGGTTCGAGGGGGAGGGAGAGGGAGGCAGCTCCAGGTTGAGAGGGTCTGCGGGAACCCTGCTTATTGAGGAGTGATGGTGGGGATGGTGGTGGAGATGATGGTGCTGGTGTTGGTGTTGCATCCCCCCACCCCCACCTGCACCTGCACCCGTTCGACGCCTGGGGTTGTACCGGGGGGGTTCTCGGAACGGGACTGCAAACACCAATTACACGGTCAGGTCTGAGCTAGGAGATTTTTTAACAGGAAGTGTAGGGTAAAACCTTGTTTTTATGTCCTACAAAACATGTCTAAAAGCTGGTGGGATGATTAATACATTCATGTTAATTGCATATTCATTTACATAAATCACAAATCAATAACTGTATTTAAATCTGGTTAATTTAGAGTATGATATAAATAAAACAGATATGCAGAGACTCTCCATCTCATAAAAATGAGCATCTTCTGGAAACTAAATATTTATCAACAAACAAGTGTTATTTAATTATTTTATTTCATTTAGTGTTTGCTGTAAATATAATTACACTATCAAAGTAATTTTTATACAATTACAATGTGATGAAGTATCCCACATTGGACTGTTATGAGATACGTCAATGTTGAACTTTCAGACATGTTGTGGCATTGTTATGGAGATAAAGTTAGGCAAGGATGGGTGAGGCACAGTGACAATTTAAGATATTAAGCACAGTAGGTTAGGGAAAAATTCCTCAGGCCTACTTTTATTTCCATATTCTTACTTTGATGATCAAGACCTAGTGTGAAAAAAGTGTCTTGTAAAAATACATGAAGTTAATAATAACTGAGTTTACGTGTGTGTGTGTGTGTGTGTGTGTGTGTGTGTGGGGTATTCTGGATTCTATTATTAGATGCAATAACTTTTTGTAATATGAAATAGGTATGCCATTTACTAAATAATGACCAGATATTTTAAAAGGGGCAATTTCTCAAAACTAAATGGGGTGCAATACAGGATCAATACTTCTCAATAATGTCTTATATTACCAATGACATCTGATACACTGGTATGTCTGAGAAGTTTGTAGCACTGTGGAGACAGCTGTGGTGTGCTGACCCAATACAAATAGGCTTCAAAGTGTAAAATATTAGTATATATTCCTGTTATCTGCAGGTTAGTTTTGAGCAATTATCTCATACAACTGCCTACATGTACCATGTAGTAGGTCTTCTTCACACAAAACTGATGATTTTGAAATATGTAACATTTATCCCATACTAGCAACAAATTTTAATGAGTTTTTTAATACTTAGCTGCAAGCCTAGAAAGAGGTCTGATATCTAAGTTGACAGACAAATTATGCCCTTTACCCCTAATAAATAACATTTCTAATCTTTGTTTAAAACGCACATCCCATCTGTCCTTTAAGTACTCTTGTAGCCTGTTAGTGACAGATACATGATCCTCTAAAAATAAGAACAGTGAACTTAATCTAATATACTGACGCGTGACAAATGTACATAAATTCCTACACAACATAATTAACTTTTCTGAGGGACATACAGTCAAAATAAAATGTTTGCTATAAGCTGTAGTTTTCTTCTCCTGTTACTGGATGAAAAACATTGTTAGAGTGTTACACGTTTGGTTTAGAATGTAGTGTATCACAGTTACAAGGTCAAAAGGATTATTTCACACTTCACAAGCTACATTAATGTTACATACAGATCTTACAGAAATTCTGTTCATCTTTTAAATCAAGCAACAAGTAGTTAGGACAAATACATTGTATGTTACAATATGCACAACCATCACCACCGAACTACCCCAAAACAGTCAGGAAATAGGAACGACAAGCTCTACACTACATCACTACAACTAACTGGGGTAGACAGTATCAAAGGAAGAAAACAATAAGGAAAAGCGGAAAAAGACAGCACATTGAAAGTTGAGTATGTTAATCAGAATTTTTCAACATCTGAAAAGTGCAGCTGTTGCACTGAGTACAAACAAATAATTGAAAAGCTGCAACAGTAATGTTATAATACACTCTTTAACATAATTTTTATTTTCTCCCACTCACTTGTACCTCACAACTGTTTGTTAGTTATGATTCTACAAAATATTATCATTAAATCACACTTCATTGTATTCACAAGCTGTGTGCAGTGTGGTGGTGTGTTGTACTGCCTTTCATTAGTTACGCCAGAACCTGGCTTCAGAAGCAAGAGAGCCTTATTCCCAATGAATTTTGGGATTTATAATACCTCAAACAAATAAATATTATTTCCTAGTCTTTCACTTAATTGTAAGAGTATCTTAAAAGGAGGAAGAGCATCCCCTAACCAACTACCAAAATATGAAATATGGGAACACCATTTGCCAGCATAGAACGTTCATCTGTGATTGTTCATGCCTATAGAAGAATCTTGATAAAACTTCTAGTGGTCAAACAATATTTTTCATACAGTAATATAATGTAGGGATACAGGAACTTTCTTACAAATGACTTAGTTGCCCCCACTTGTCATACTGTTCTGCTGTTTCAATATCATCTCTTCTGAGTACCATACAGGATCAGGTTCTCCAATGCATTCCAAACTTCTGTTTGTGCTGTTATGTTTTGCAGATCTAGTACCCCATTTTTTTCATTTTCTCCTGATACACCTACTTCTTTAAATGCTCTACAGTTCCTGGCACCCCCCCCCCCCCTCCCCCCTTTTTTCACGTTTCAAAATTTTTATCATTTTTTCCCATTCCTAATGTGTAATCTTTTTCTGTACTGATTTCTCCATTTCACTCACACTTCATTACTTCTTTTCACTTTAACTCTCACCAGTTACTAAAAGTTTGTCATTAGTACTATTACAGATATGCATCTTAGCTATCAGATTAGAGTTATCTCCAAATCATTCCCCGTATCTCACAACAGTTTCTGGAGCAACATCATCTTCATTTCCGCAAATTTATTTAGCTGGTGTCTCTTCACAAAGGAAGAATTTAAAAGTTTCAAAAGCAAGACAGCCAGGAATTTCTTTTAATCTCTATGCCTGTCATCTTTGCTCCACCTGATCTTGGTTTGTTGGCTGACAAGGAGACATTCCTTGTCTTTTTCAATTATTAATAAAATTCAACATTTACTTTAATTTTCAACAAAATCCACTTGATTTTAATGTGCACATCAACTAATATTTAATTTAGCACTGCATTTTTTTCATAGCAACATTCCTGCGTGAAATTTTCTCAATTTTCTTGCCACAACACATTTGAGTGAGAGATCAAGGTCTCTGCATAATCATCTGTCATTGTCTGGAGTTGAGTGACCAACTAATATTGCGGTTGACTATTATATACAACAGTCATCTGCTTCAGATTATGGTAGTATCTAGCAAAACCCACAGAATTTGCATGTAGTCATCAGAGGGGTCTCGCTCGCCTCATTGTAGGTGATGGAAAAGGCAGTTACACAGTATTGTTTCTTTAACAGCAATGTGCTGCTATAGAATAAGGTGCTTGCTGCAGTGGAGGGATGGTAACAAAGGCAATTTCCCTCTTTGAAAGGAAATAACTACATATTTCTTTGTAGCCTACCAGTACTGAGTGCCTGCTTCCATCCCCCAGTTAGCAGACAGCAGCTGTCCCGTTTAAAGTTACTGTAATTTTCTAATATCAATAGGCCCCTTGATGACATAATCTTATGTGTTGCAGTATGACAACTACTGATATATATTTTAATTTGCAGTGCTTTCTGCCAATATGATATCCTAACTTGTTTGTGAAAGATGAAGGTAAATATTTAATATAATCAGCTCACATAAAATTCATCAGGGCATGTGAACCTGCCCTAAAACAAATATGTTTGTCACTATTGCATATAGCCTTCATACAGGAACATTTCGACTTTGGTCCAACTTAAATAATCATGACAGGAGTATCTCTGATCTTTTATTTTGTGTATTATTGTATAGCCAACATGCCGCATTGACAGTATTGCTATCGTGTTAAACCAAGAGAGATGAAGATACATTATAAACTATCCAAGGGCACATTACCAATGAACACAAGAGATGAACAGTATGAGAAAACTTCAGACGTATCTAAGTGAATGATACATAGCTATTACAGCAAATCAGCTAACTAAACCACATAAAAGAAGAAAAATAGCAACTCAATGCATATGAAAGAAAGCAGAAGAAAGAGAACGGAAGAAAAGGAATTGGAGGGAGAGCACTGAATTTGTGATATGTAAGAAACAGGGTTGTGTTTTTGTTGACTGGCGATGTACATGTGCTTGAGATCATGGTTCAACATATACCAGAAATGCTGCATCACAGATAGGCACAAAAAAAGACTGTCACAATATAAGCTTTTGGCACACACACACACACACACACACACACACACACACACGACTGCAGCCTCTGGCAACTGAAGCCACACTGCACATTGCCACATTCCTAATATTGTTACATTCCATCCTGGATTTTCGATTGTTTGAGATCAAGGTTCATTGGCTAAGTGCGCTAAGTCAGTCCGAAGATTTTAATCTTCTAATTATAACTTCTGGAAATGTCTCATAATGTGAGAAATGCCAAGTTGCACTGCAGTTAAGACCCCATGTTAAGCTTTAGTTCAAAGGTCAGGGAAGTTACGAGCACACCAACTGCAACAGGACCAGGCCTAGTAAAGCATTGTGGTATTCAAACAAACCTTTGGGCTGATGATAGCTTTACCATTACTTAACAGAGAGGGGGGGAGGTTTTTTTTGTGTGTGTGTGTGTGTGTGTGTGTGTGTGTGTGTGTGTGTATGTGTGGTGGGCGGGCATGCACGTGTGCTGTTAGAAGTCTAACAGTGGTTTCTCTAAAGGTACATACTCTACTGCAGAGATTAATATGTTTGCCATGTACAAGTAAAATGTGTGTCCCTGTTAATGGAAAGTGTTCAGCCAATAACAGAATAATAAAGAACATATCAAGTATCCCAGCCTAAATGTATAATGTAGGAAACTGTGCAAAAATGGGAAAATGCCAACATAATGAAGGCTTTCACGACCGGATGACATTGCTGCTGGTAAACCTTTCTGGTTATAAGGTTGTGGCTATCATAACTCTTCTGTTCCTAACATATGAAATAGCAACATATCTCGCAACTCATTTACAGCCATATATTGGAAAAACTGACTCATATATAAAAGACTCACATCATTTTATAGAGAAAACTGAAGTGCTAACTCTGGCTCCTGAAGATATTCTTGTAAGTTTTGACATAGTGTCTTCATCACTATGATCCCAATTAATGAAGTTGTGATTTTTATAACAGATATTTCTCCAGGAGATTTGTCTGTTCTTTTCAGACACTGTCTTACATCCAGTTAGTTCCAATGAGATGATGACTTTTATGAGCAGCATGATGGTGTAGCAACGGGTAACCCATTAGGTCCTGTGATAGCTAATTTCTATATGGAAAAATTCAAACAGTCAGCTTTATAAAAAGCAAACAAGAAACCCTCTTGCTGGTATTGGTTCATGGATGGCATATTTGTGCTCTCACCATGTGGTAAAAAACCTTTGGACGATTTCTTTGGTTTTCTAAATAATATAAACACAAAAATCCAGTTCACCATGGAAACAGAAAATGACAACAAAATACCTCCTTTGCATATTTTAGTTATGAGACAGGTCAATGGAAATTTGGAACATAAGGCTTTTCGAAAAGTAGTACACAAGGACAGATATTTACACAAAATCTCCAATCATCATCAACAATAAAAGAGAAGTGTCAGTAAAAGTCTTGTAGATACAGCAACAATGATTTGCATGCCAGAATACCTGGATGCCGAACTAAAACATGTGAAGCAGGCTTTCGAGAAAAATGGATACTTGGGGAAAGAAGTACACAGAATTCTATGACCAAATAATGAGAAGGAGTAGATCAGATAAGAAAGATTTTACAGAAACATGACATGAGATTGATTTTTAGACCAACGAAGAAAATAGGTCAAGCGCTCCAATCTGTAAAGGATAAACACCCTTCTCTGTGAGATGTGGTGTACATAAAAATTTGTGTACATGTGGTAAAGTTTATGTTGGAACAACCACGAGAAGCAGAATATATGACTAAAGAAATACAAAAGTTTTCACCAACTAGGGAAAATGGAAAAATCAGCTGTAGTAAAGCATGCTTTTCATTCAGGAAGTCACAAAGTGAAGTATCCCGAAACAAAAATTTTATTTACAATGACAATCTATTACCCACAGATATTTAGAGGAACCACTAAAATATATAAACATAAGGATAACTTTAATAGGAAAGAAGAGACCATGAAACTTAGCAACATGGAGACAGTAGCTCTGCAGAGTCGCTAAACAGTTTTTTATCTTTGGCAAGACGACAATCGCTGGTTAAGTTTTATCTTGGACAAGGATCATTCTGCTTATCACGGGTATCTCTGGCCATGCCCCATTTTCTACAGTATATATATATCACTCTCTAATGTCTGACCCATCTGTCGACAAGACTCAATGAAGGAGCAATGCCTCTGAAGATGTCTGGATAGTTCTGGATGAAACAATAGGAACAGAAAGTTTACCAGCAGCAATCCACACATAGTATTTGCGGTTTTATAAAAGGTCACAATTCCTTCTAAAGAGTGTTTGAGTTGTATGAAACAGGACTTAAATGATGTATTATGTTATGCAGTATGAAGTACAGTCCATCAACTACTTCTGTCAGCTGGATTCCTTCCTACATCTACATCCATATACTACACAACTGTCAGTTGTCCCACACATTAATGTTTGTAAGTTTGTTTTCACAGTATAATTTGCATCTTGTCTTCAAGCATCTGCTAGTTCAATTTGTTCAGCATCTCTGTGAGACTCCCAAACATTAAACAACCCTGCGACCATCCGTGCTGCCCTTCTCTGTATACTTTCAATATCCGATTTTACTCCTAACTGGTATGGGTTCCATATACTACAGCAACATTCAAGAATGGGTCCTTGGTAAGCAATCCCCTTTTTCATCACTGCATTCTTCAATAACCTTATCAATTAACCGAAGTGCACCAAATGTTATAACTATGATTGGACCTTTACCATCTACCTGAAAAGTTCCACAAACAATTTTATTCCTCATGAATTAGCAGCATGAAAACAATAACTATGGTAGCAGCACATATTAACAACTATACACAACAGACGTACATTTGACCAGTCTGTTGTGACCAGGCAGTGTTAAATAGTAGATGTGTGACTGTAACATGTCAATGTTGTTGTGTCACAAATTTCAATGGAGCAGCATATCTAAATCAAGTGTTGAAGACATTCCCCATAATATTCTGAAGAAGCTTGTTCCACACACCCCATTTCCTGACAAACACAACAGCATATTGATGTCCACCATGACTTGATTGAAATTGAAAACAAAGACAATCCTTTTCTGGAAAAAGTCATAATGGGTGATGAGCTTCAGTGTAGCAATATAAACCTACTACAAAATGACAAAGTGTAGACATTCACATGAAGTGTCAACACTTCTGATGATATAACCAAAATTCAAGGAACGTGACGTGCAAGTTGAACAATTTCTAAAATGAGGAGTTTACTGACAGTTTCACATGGTTGTATGAATATTCTCTGCATTGAGTTCAAGCGGCAGGAGACAGTGTAGAACTCATAAAGGATTAAAGCCACCATTTTAAGATACCCTATTTTTTTATTAATCCAGTCTCAAAACTTTTCGGGCTGATGAAATAAACTATCATTTCATTTCATATCTCTACATGTTGCTACACTCAGGTACTTGTTATGGGTCAACTGGTTCCAATTGTGACTCTGATATTGAGCCTATACTATTGTATTTTTTAAAGTGCATAATTTTATATTTGTGAATACTGAAAGCATGTTGCCAATATTTGTGCTGCTTTGAAATCTTATGAAGATCTGACTGAATATTTGTGCAGCTTTGTTTTAAGAAAGCATGTCACTGTAGAGAACTGTGTGACATGGAAAAGTCTGATGTTTCTACATTTGTGCGGCTTTGTAATGAAAGTACTTCATCATAGAGGAAAGCAGTACGTGAAAAAGGTCTGACGTTGCTACTGATCTCCCCGATCATAAAATACTATGTGAACAGCAGAGGCCCTAACACATTTACATGAGGCATGCATGAAGTTACATCTACATCTGTCAACAACTCCCCATCCAAAAAAGTGGTTAAAAGGAATTTTACTCAGCTGTAGGCAAACTGAATAGAATTCCATAGCATCCTGCATCTTTGTTCAATTTTAGCAATTTCAGCTGCTTATGAATGCAACTGACACTTTGATATGTCACATTCATCCTTGCAGTGGAGCTGGACTTAAACTGGGGCAGTACTTGTAGCTTCCCCTTTGTAAAGGAACATATGAAAACAAAATTCAGCTTTTCTGGTTTTGTGTTGCTACCATCAATTTCAGTTGTTGTATTGTAACAAAACTTTGGTGTCACGTGACAGCCATTACAATTGACTTGAATTTCCTTGGATTTTATGAGAGCTTTTTTGATAATATTCTGCTATGGTAGTCTGAACAATCTTATTTTCTTAGTGAATGAAGTATGGTATTTGAATACTTGCAAAAGTATTCCGATTTAGCTTTCTGGTCTATGTGTAATGTATTATTGGAAAAATTGTAATGTGTTAGTGGCAAAATGATTGTGTCCCTAAAATTATCCTAGATTTTAAGTCAACAATACTTCAAAAGCAATTTTTTTTGTAACAAAAGTGACTCTTATAAACAATGTTTACCTTAAGAGTTCATTCAATATACGCAAAAGGATTCCATTTTAATTAAGCTCACTCATTATGTACTGTAAATTATTTAAGGACTAAAGGTAAAAAATCTCCAACAGAAGAGGCATTTCATCATCAAAAAAATACACTAATGAGACCGAGAACTTCGAAAGCTTCTGGACGAATCCTTTTCTGAGGCAAAAACAAACAAACAAACACACGCACATGCGCGCGCGTGCACACACACACACACACACACACACACACACACACACACACACACTCTCTGTATTATGCATGTAACTAGCAAAGTTTACAGTTTTGCTTGTATGCCTTTCTACAGCTCAGCATTTCAACTATTTGGTGAACTGTTACCTTTATTCTTAAATTATTTGCACTTCCATCAGAACTTTCCATTACCACTTTTATGAAATGTTCAACTTATCTCATTAAACTTTCAGCAATGAGAGTCTTGCACATGTCTTTCTTGTCTGAGTATGCAGTATTTCAATATGTATTATACATATATAATAAATACTGAAATACAGTTTTCTATTAGTCTAAGTGAAATAAAGCACAAAGAAATCTAATAACGAAGCACATGTAGATGGTTCTGTCAAATTTTATGTTAACTTTTGTCTTTCCATGAGCTATAACTGAGAAGGCTAAGAAATGTGGGTAGGAAGAAGAAACACCTCTTTGTTGTATTCACAAAATAATGGGAAATCACGTCAATTTAACTACTAACAACAAGGAAAATGCACAACGGAATGTCTGGACCATTTTAAAAATAATACCACTGATTTTGTGCACCCGATTGTTACTTCAAGTGCAACAAGGTTCAACCACTTCACGTCAGAAATGGAATGGCACTGATAACAGAAGGTGGAAACCAGTGGCCATTCACCATTCATATAGGGTACCTTTGAAAGGGCACAGTCTATTTCCTTCCCCATCCCTCCTTAATCCGAGCTTGTTCTCCATCTCTAATGACTTTGATGTTCACAGAATATTACACTCTGATTTTACTTCCTTCCTTCTGTCTTTCTTTCTTTTCTTCCTTCCAGGAATGCCACACAAGATTTGTGAACCAACTGGATAAAAAATACACAAGCACAGAACTGGATTGCAAAAGAAAACAAATAAGCAAGTCACTGTTCATCAGAACAGTACATTGGGCCACAAAGATATTT
The DNA here is from genome assembly GCF_021461385.2 of Schistocerca piceifrons. Taxonomy (NCBI): domain Eukaryota; kingdom Metazoa; phylum Arthropoda; class Insecta; order Orthoptera; family Acrididae; genus Schistocerca; species Schistocerca piceifrons. The sequence continues at coordinate 879,178,212 of NC_060140.1, forward strand.
CAACATGAGGAAACTGAGGGATTTGAAGTACAAATGCTTGTATCTACATCTATATCTAAAGAAAGTTTTGGTTACAAAATGTTTTGAATCCAATGAAGACTTTGTAGTAGCTGTTAATTGGTATTTTGCAGTCCTTCCAGAATTTTGGGGGTACACTACTCACTAGAAAAATGTTAGGACACAGTGTATTGGCAGAAACAAATCTTTAATTTCCAGAACTTTTCATCAAATTTTTGTATTAAATTTCACAAATGTTGTACTAAGAACAAAACAAACTGAAAGTGAAGAAGATCTCAAGAACACAAGGGAAGTAATGGAATTGGATAAGGAGCATCACTCTCATTATATGTGAGAATAATTTGAACAAGTCAAGTGCAGGTCTACCATTATCAGTTATCATAAAACTGAAATCAGTGCATCTGAACCAAATTATTTCAGTCTGAGTACAACAGTAGAGTCCTTGAGATACTAATTCAGGTTCCATAGCCCTGAATGTATATAAAATAACAAGCTTAAAACTTTATTAAACTTGCAATGTCTGCTCAGTCCTTGCCTTACAATATTTTCAAAGATAAGATTTTTGACTGGTTCTTCAAACAGCCATTTTACGAGATAGCAGAAGTATTTGAAATAAACGTTACCAAAATTAGTTTTTAAGAATATTTCTAAAAGAAAGATTTATGATTGGATGCTGAAACAGCCATTTTACAAGAAAGCACAACTATTTAAAATAAACATTAGTTTTTAAGAATATTTCTAAAAGAAACGGATTTTTTTGTGAGGATGAGAGGGGTGGGAGGGGAAGAGAGTGCAACATTTGTGTTGTTGTTTGTTTTCCTATCCATCAACTTACAAGATTTGTCTGTTAATAATGAAAGAAGAAGAAAACAATAATGAGGAAAAAGGATATGGAAACATGAAAGAGAAACCTACAGTAACAACATGCCAATGCTTTACTTCTGAAATTCACTCTGCCTTTGTTCATGAAATAATGCTGCTGTTTCTAGATATCAACTATTGAATCAGTTGGGTACCCAGATATAAGTCACACAAATTTGGCACAGAACTCCATCAAAATTATGCTACACAAATAAATGATATTCCGAAATAATGAAAATATTATGAAAAGGATAGATTGCTACTCACCATATTGTGGAGATGTTGAGTCACAGACAGGCACAACAAAAAGACTGCTTGCATGAATGTGTGTGTTGTCTACTTTCAAAGAAGGCCTTTTGGTCAAAAGCTCATTTGTTTGCAGTATTTTTGTTGTGCCTATCTGTAACTCAGACCTGAATTCTCCATGGGTTGATATTCTGAAATCATTTTGTAATTACTATGCTGACAAAACTGTGTTTGCAGTTTCAACCATTTTTAAGCAATCAATGAGAGGTTCAGCCCCTTATCTGCCCTGGGGTTTATTATTGTTTCACACTTAAATTACTTTTATCTGTAACAGCAGTTAGTGTGTGTAACATTTCTGACTTTACTGTTGTTTGTTTTACACATTAAAATAGGTCTACTCCTGGATGAATTAATTCGCTAGCCAGAGAAACATAAATAGAACACCACCTCTAATAGGAGCCTGTGTAGCAAAGCACTCTAGTGTTTTATATAACTTTTAGGTTTGTTTCATGGTTTTATGCAAAGTATTTTTAGGAACCTATATTACTATCTTGACAGGAGCTTACGCAAATATCTGAATCATTTCATGTGTGACTGACCAAGATTAAAGCACCACTTTAACCATATTTATTCAAATACAATTTCAAATGCTCTTACAGAAACTGTATGCTGAAAGGTGCCCTTTAAGTAGATGACAATTTGTCTCAAGGCACTAACATCATCTTGAGGTGTTTGGAACAGATGAATAATTTTGTAACGTTTTCAGAATTGACAACTTGAGCCTAAATTGTTCTGGAAATAATGCATAACATCCTTTTCAAAGTTTTTAACTGAGTTCATACTGCCAGTTACATGTAAAAAGAAATTTAAAAATAATTAATGAAAATAATAACATGAGGAATCAAAATTGATCATTTTCATTTTTTGTGTTCTGTACAGAATAGCACACTCAGCTTTCAATGTGCATATTCTTACTACATGGAAATGCGTACCAGTTGAAGGATAGTTTCTACAATGCAAATTACTCAAACTTACCAACATTCTCTGGACGGTGATTTTGAATTACTTCAGCAAGCTCCAAGTTGCCTGCAATGACAGCAACCTGGTACGGCGTCTGGTTTGCGTAATTCAGTGCATCTCTATCACAGCCACGAAATAAAAGAAGCCTTGCACATGACTCTTGACTGTTAACTGCACAAACGTGCAATGGTGTGTTGCCGGAGGCATTCCGAGCGTTCATGTCTGCCCCGTAGAAAAGTAAATGCTCGAGGTGTTGTACCAGTCCATTTCTACAGGCCTGTATTTATATAAAATAATTTGTAAGAAAATTCCACCTTAAAACACTCTTTTATTCACTAGATTAATAGACAAGTTACCTGATGGACTTCCTGCCACCCCTGCAGATCCTGTGCTCCAATGATGGCTCGATCATGAAGAAGACCCTCACAGAGCAGGGGATCTGTGCGGCATGTAACCGCCAAGTATAATGGTGTCAGGCCCTTGGCATCACGGTAGTTGGGGCTTGCCCCGAGTTCCAACAGTGTGGTTACTGCTTCTAGACTGTTGCGTTCCACAGCACGGTGCATGGCTGTTGAACCATCTCGAGTACGGTAATCTAGCAGGGCACCTCCATTAACAAGTGCTATCAGAACCTTTGCTGGCTTCTTGATCCCAGTTGCCAAAGTCAGAGGTGTCTCTGTAAGAAGTGTCCCTAATTTTAGTGAGCGGATAGTACAAGCAATGGCTGAAGTCAAAAGTTTGACACTCTGTTTTGAAGCTTTTATGGAAATGGATTTCATATGTTCTATAGTAATTTCTGAATGTGTCTGGCCGATTATCATGATCGAAGAGCCACTGTATTAATATATCCAGAGTCCACAAAGCCCCTAGCCCTCATTTCATGTATTTAAATTAATTTTAGCATATGTCAATGCAACAAATCTGCATCTACACACATTCTACATAAACCATTGTATGATGCATGGCAAAGAGCACCCTGTATCACTATAAGTCATTTTCTTTCCTGCTCTACTTGAAAAAAAAAAAAAAAAGGAGCGAGGGAAAAATGACGGTCTCTATGCCACCATATGAGCCCTGATTTCTCTTATCTCATCTTTGTGGTCCTTACACAAAATGTATGTCGGTGACAGTACACTCCCTCAACAGTAATCTCCAAATGCCGGTTCCCTAAATTTTCTCAATAGGTGGGGAAAAGAACATACTTTCCTACAGGGATTCTCATTTGAGTTCACGAAGCTTCTCTGTAATACTCACTTGATGATAAAACCTACTGGTACCAAATCTAGCAGCACACTTCCGTAGTACTGTAGTCATAAGTTTATTTGTAAGGCAAATTCCATATACCAAATTTAATGTTATAATTTATGACCTGTGAAGCTGCAGGCAAAATGTATTACTCCTTAAACAAGTACTATACCTAAAATATAGAGATACAGGCCTCCAAAGATGACAATGCGAACACCATTCTGAAGATGTGAATTTCAGAAAATTTTTTAAAATGCCATATCTCTGTAACATTTCTAGATGTTTTTTATTTGAAAGATTATTTTATTGATTACAATGGTATCCTCCATTTGGACATACCTGTCAAAGTTCTTTTACTGTCGCTTTTTGAATTTTTTTCACAATTTACAGAAAAATTTTTTTTTTCAAAAATTCCAATCCAGAAAAGTTAGATTTTTTTTCTGTTGATTAGTACAGGAGATCTTCACTTTTAAGTTGGGAAGGTTTTATTTCAAAAAAATATTTTTTTTAATTTTCAAGGGAAATGTATGTCTTCACTGAAGTTGTTTCTTACTAATTTCTTTATTACAATATTTATTTCTATTGTCTATGTTGCACTTATTTCCTATCACTTACTTTGTTGTAATTATTTCTTTTCACTTTCGTTATTGCAGATATTTCTTACACTTTGTTGTAGTTTCTTATCAGTTTCTTTGTCGTGATTGTTCATTGCAGGTTTCTGTATTGTAGTTGTTCAGTGTTAATTTGTTGCCTCTTCAGGCTTCTAAGAAATCCAAGGCCATCCAGTGAATTCTGTGTTTTTGTGAGGAATTTGCCAGTTGACACTGTTGCAGTGTGTTTTGTGAAAAGGACTGTTTCAAATGTCTTCTGACTGGGGCCACAGGAGAGTGCAGTGTGTTGACTATTTGCACACCCATAAAAGAGTGATATATATATAATAAAGGGAAACATTCCACGCGGGAAAAATATATTTAAAAACAAAGATGATGTGACTTACCATACGAAAGCGCTGGCAGGTCGATAGAAACACAAACAGACACATACATACACACAAAATTCAAGCTTTCGCAACAAACTGTTGCCTCATCAGGAAAGAGGGAAGGAGAGGGAAAGACGAAAGGAAGTGGGTTTTAAGGGAGAGGGTAAGGAGTCATTCCAATCCCGGGAGCGGAAAGACTTACCTTAGGGGGAAAAAAGGACGGGTATACACTCGCACACACACACATATACAGACACAAGCGGACATATTTAAAGACAAAGAGTTTCGGCAGAGATGTCAGTCGAGGCGGAAGTGCAGAGGCAAAGATGATGTTGAATGACAGGTGAGGTGTGAGTGGCGGCAACTTGAAATTAGCGGAGACTGAGGCCTGGTGGGTAACGGGAAGAGAGGATATACTGAAGAGCAAGTTCCCATCTCCGGAGTTCGGATGGGTTGGTGTTGGTGGGAAGTATCCAGATAACCCGGACGGTGTAACACTGTGCCAAGATGTGCTGGCCGTGCACCAAGGCATGTTTAGCCACAGGGTGATCCTCATTACCAACAAACACTGTCTGCCTGTGTCCATTCATGCGAAGGGACAGTTTGTTGCTGGTCATTCCCACATAGAAAGCATCACAGTGTAGGCAGGTCAGTTGGTAAATCACGTGGGTGCTTTCACATGTGGCTCTGCCTTTGATCGTGTACACCTTCTGGGTTACAGGACTGGAGTAGGTGGTGGTAGGAGGGTGCATGGGACAGGTTTTACACCGGTGGCGGTTACAAGGATAGGAGCCAGAGGGTAGGGAAGGTGGTTTGGGGATTTCATAGGGATGAACTAAGAGGTTACAAAGGTTAGGTGGACGGCGGAAAGACACTCTCGGTGGAGTGGGGAGGATTTCGTAAAGGATGGATCTCATTTCAGGGCAGGATTTGAGGAAGTCGTATCCCTGCTGGAGAGCCACATTCAGAGTCTGGTCCAGTCCCGGAAAGTATCCTGTCACAAGTGGGGCACTTTTGTGGTTCTTCTGTGGGGGATTCTGGGTTTGAGGGGATGAGGAAGTGGCTCTGGTTATTTGCTTCTGTACCAGGTCAGAAGGGTAGTTGCAGGATGCGAAAGCTGTTGTCAGGTTGTTGGTGTAATGGTTCAGGGATTCTGGACTGGAGCAGATTCGTTTGCCACAAAGACCTAGGCTGTAGGGAAGGGACCGTTTGATGTGGAATGGGTGGCAGCTGTCATAATGGAGGTACTGTTGCTTGTTGGTGGGTTTGATGTGGACGGATGTGTGAAGCTGGCCATTGGACAGGTGGAGGTCAACGTCAAGGAAAGTGGCATGGGATTTGGAGTAGGACCAGGTGAATCTGATGGAACCAATGGAGTTGAGGTTGGAGAGGAAATTCTGGAGTTCTTCTTCACTGTGAGTCCAGATCATGAAGATGTCATCAATAAATCTGTACCAAACTTTGGGTTGGCAGGCCTGGGTAACCAAGAAGGCTTCCTCTAAGCGACCCATGAATAGGTTGGCGTATGAGGGGGCCATCCTGGTACCCATGGCTGTTCCCTTTAATTGTTGGTATATCTGGCCTTCAAAAGTGAAGAAGTTGTGGGTCAGTACGAAGCTGGCTAAGGTGATGAGGAAAGAGGTTTTAGGTAGGGTGGCAGGTGATCGGCGTGAAAGGAAATGCTCCATCGCAGCGAGGCCCTGGACGTGCGGAATATTTGTGTATAAGGAAGTGGCATCAATGGTTACAAGGATGGTTTCCGGGGGTAACACATTGGGTAAGGATTCCAGGCGTTCGAGAAAGTGGTTGGTGTCTTTGATGAAGGATGGGAGACTGCATGTAATGAGTTGAAGGTGTTGATCTACGTAGGCAGAGATACGTCCTGTGGGGGCTTGGTAACCAGCTACAATGGGGCGGCCGGGATGATTGGGTTTGTGGATTTTAGGAAGAAGGTAGGGGTGCGGGGTGTCGGTGGGGTCAGGAGGTTGATGGAGTCAGGTGAAAGGTTTAGCAGGGGGCCTAAGGTTCTGAGGATTCCTTGAAGCTCTGCCTGGACATCGGGAATGGGGTTACCTTGGCAAACTTTGTATGTGGTGTTGTCTGAAAGCTGACGCAGTCCCTCAGCCACATACTCCCGACGATCAAGTACCACGGTCGTGGAACCCTTGTCCGCCGGAAGAATGACGATGGATCAGGCAGCCTTCAGATCACGGATAGCCTGGGCTTCAGCAGCTGTGATGTTGGGAGTAGGATTAAGGTTTTTTAAGAAGGATTGAGATGCAAGGCTGGAAGTCAGAAATTCCTGGAAGGTTTGGAGAGGGTGATTTTGAGGAAGAGGAGGTGGGTCCCGCTGCGACGGAGGACGGAACTGTTCCAGGCAGGGTTCAATTTGGATGGTGTATTGGGTAGTTGGATCATTAGGAGTAGGATTAGGATCATTTTTCTTCATTTAAAAAAAAAAAAAAAAAAAAAAAAAAAAGAGAGAGAGAGAGAGAGACTTTGTTCATGTTGGGAATAAGTGTTCTCATTTGAAGACTCTGTTTCAAAGTGAAAATGTTTCCAGTGATGACTTTTTGTGTTCTAAATTTTTGACAAAATAACAACAACGATAGTATCTGAACAAGGTGAAGCCTCCCATGGTGCAGATGATGCAGATTTTGCATCAATAGAGGAAGATTTAAATACCCCGAATCAGTCAACTACAGAGGTAGGTGTTAGTCCTGTTAAGAAACCGTGGTCAGTGAAGTCAAGTCATAAGCTCTATGCATCAAGAAAGTGCAGAGAAATTACTGAAGTTATGGATGAATACACAACAGCAAAACTGAACACACTCTTCAAATTAGAAATTCCTTCAGAAGAAAATGAACCAAGCAATGTTGCACCTCTTACCAGGAATTTTTCACAAATATCAATTCAGCTGTTGAATATTGTGCATCCTACAGTAAAAAGGTGCAAGTTTAAATATTATCCCAGAGACATTTTCAAAGAAAATAATTGTGAACCACATTCCATCAGTCTCAAAGTACATGGTAGACAAATCAAGAAATGTGAGGTCTGTAAAAGGAGTCTTTGGAAGACCAGATCCCTATTTTGGTCATCCTGCAGAAGCAGCTCAAGTTCAAATAGTACAGTCATTTTATCTGGAAGATAAATGGGACTGTTCTCGGCAGAGGGCCTACAAAAAAGACACTATAACTAAAACAGTTAAAGGTCAAGAAGTTGTGAAAGTGAAGAGGTACATGACTTGCAGTATAAAAGAAACTTTTGCAATTTATAAGAGCAACTATACAACTTCACTTATTGGAAGATCAAAATTTTATGCACTACGACCTAAGTGGGTATTTCCACACCCACCTGGAGATATCTGTTTATGTGTGTACTGTGCGAATTTTGAACTTTGTGTAGGAACTTTGAATAACTTAATGCAGCATGTGACATACGACACCTTGGTTGAGCATGTGAAGTCATTAGTAGTCTGTGACGGAAAGCGAGAGACTTGTTTGTTTCAAGAATGGGGTCACTGCCCTGGAACGGGAGGACTGTCTTAAAAGACACTTGGTCTGGAAGACGTAGCACATAACTCTGCAGAAATTACTTAAGCGACATGGCAGGAAAATAAACTAATTAAAAAAACTGTTTCCTTTGACAGTTTCATTGATGAACTTGGTAACACACCAGCAACCGAAGAAATTACAACACCACACTGCAGAAGTGGAAGGGTGTGTACAGGCTAAAGAACTTGTTTAGTGATTCACCGTGATTTTGCTGATAACTGGTCTGTAATTCTCCCACAATAAGTACATGTATATCATTGGAGTAATGACCAGGTTTCAATTTTTACAGAGGTGACATATTTTCAAATCAAGACCACAGGTGTTGCAGTTATAAGTGATGACACAGGACATGACTCAGCACATGCTTTGCTAGCTACGCGCAAAATTCATCAACTGCAAACAGCGTCAGAGAAGACCATCATTATTTCTGAAGGTGCCCCTAGTTATTTTAAAAATCGTTACCAGCTGTCTGAATTGAGTTAGTCACTTGGCCGACTGACTGGGTACACAGTGCTACTAGTCATGGCAAGGGACCTTGTGATGGTGTAGGAGGCCTGCTGAAGCACCATGCTACAAAACATAATCTTTCCAGACCAAATACAGGTGCAATTCAAAATGCTGAGGATTTTACAAAAGTCGTGAAATCTTACACAGCCACAGCCCTCATTCTTTTGTCCAAAGAGGAAATCAAAGAATTCTGTGAGCAGAAAAAAGAAGAATGGTCCAAACAAACTACTCCTGTGAAATGAATTCAGAAGACACATTTTTGGATTCAAAGTGATAGGCGAACTCATATTGCATGCACTTTAAAGGGCAAGAAAGAAGAAATTTTGCTTGTTCGGCCAACGCCTCAGAAACGACAGGATAGTATTCAGATTCACAACCTGAGAGGGGGGATATTTGTGGTGTGTATGTATGACTGCGAATGACAGATTGCAGAGATTATAGACGCTAGTTATGAGTTAAATGAAATTGTAGTGAACTTTATGCTATCACATGGACAGCTGCTGGATATAGGTTCCCAGCTGAAGGACAGTAACAACGCCATCAGTGCTCACTTACTGCTCATTAGTTTTTGAAGACTGTAAGTGGTCGAAGGCACGACTGGCTAATTTCAGTACAAAACAGAGAGCACAGAAGTTGTATAAATTGAAACCTTTAGGTCTCTGGACCTTTCACATACATTTTGGAACCATTTACAATGCTTGAAACATGAGTCTTTTACTCATCTTTCAAAACTAAAATTATGTTAGATAAGGCTAGGTTTTGATTTTTATTAGATTGTTACGTGATAATGTGGTAATAAAACAGGTTTTAAATATGGCAAAAATTTCAATTGTTTATAAAACCTGTTCAACCTAAAAGTGGAAGCTCTCCTTTTCAGGTAATGTAGGACTATATGGTACTAATCAACAGAAAAAATCTAACTTTTCTGGATTGGCATTTCTGAAAAACATTTTTTTCTATAAATTATAAAAATGTTCAGAACGCTATAGTAAATGAACTTTAATAGATAAGTCCAAATGGAGGATTTCTTTGTAATCATAAAGCAATTATCTTTCAAACAAAAAAGGCAACAAAATATCTAGAACTGTTCCAGAGATACAGCATTTTTTCCAAAATTCTCAACTTCAAAATTGTATGTGCAGTGCCACCTTTGGAGGGCTGTATCTCAGAGCAGAAATTTTTTTGGAGAAAACAAAAAAATACATGTTCCTTACTTAGTCCTTTATTTTGACATATGCTAAATTCAATAACATCCAAGACTATGAAAGTAAGATTTTCTCCTAGCCTGCCTGAACTGATATGGACTATGCCATAAGCAAAATACATTATCAAATTCATTTAGTCACCACCAAATATTTAAATTCTCATCTTTATGTACCACACATCCAAAAATATAGAATATTCTATACTGATTCATAACACAGAAAACTATGTTAATACTATTTCCTCTGATGTTATGTGTCTAACAGAATTTATTATAACAATATTATGAAAATCATCTCTGCTATATGGTGAGTAGCAACTTTCCTTTCCATAACATTGTTACATTACATCCTCCATTTTCCACTATTAGAATTTATTATAATATCTGAATCAGCTGCAGAAAGGAATTGTCCTTCTTTCTGTGCATTAATTGATTCAAAATCAAATTCTATGGAACTTCTCTGATTCCTCCAATTATAAAGCTCTATTCTAAATCCATTACTTGAATTATTTAATAGTACTTCCTATATTCTGCTGTTAAATAAAACATGAAATAGTTATATGCAACACCACTTGGTCTGTAAAACAGTTCATCCGCCAGAATGCCATTAATGATTAAAAGGCCGCTGGAAAAAAAAGCCAAACCTACATCATGGAAATTTCAAATGCAAGCACTTGGAAAAGACACAAACATTCTTTTTCTTTCTTTCTTTTTAAATGGCAAACATAAAATTCAGTGTTGCATATGCTGCTGGGCTAAAATATTTGCAGAAGATAGACTTTGAGGGTGAAACAGTTGCTTCAGACAGAGTAGCGATGACAATGAATTTAAACCTTCCTGCTCTCAGGTGTCACTGACACTATTAAATTCATGAAACAAAACTTAGTTATACCTGCCAAAGTGCCTGTATATGACATAGCAACTTGGACCATAATATAATATCACTGACAAAGCAAAACTGTATTCCTTATTTTACAATATCTGTGAATACACAGGGTTAAGTGTGCATTCCCAAATTAACTGTAACACATTTTCATGGCTCGCAATTAACAATATTACTAAAAATTGTTCTAAGGTACAGAAATTACTAAATGTTTGCCATAATGCTACAAGGGTACACCTAATGGCTTTCGGATGAATGTTGTTGTTGTTGTGGTCTTCAGTCCTGAGACTGGTTTGATGCAGCTCTCCATGCTACTCTATCCTGTGCAAGCTTTTTCATCTCCCAGTACCTACTGCAACCTACATCCTTCTGAATCTGCTTAGTGTATTCATCTCTTGGTCTCCCTCTACGATTTTTACCCTCCACGCTGCCCTCCAATACTTAATTGGTGATCCCTTGATGCCTCAGAACATGTCCTACCAACCGATCCCTTCTTCTGGTCAAGTTGTGCCACAAACTTCTCTCCTCCCCAATCCTATTCAATACCTCCTCATTAGTTATGTGATCTACCCATCTAATCTTCAGCATTCTTCTGTAGCACCACATTTCGAAAGCTTCTATTCTCTTCTTGTCCAATCTATTTATTGTCCATGTTTCGCTTCCATACATGGCTACACTCCATACGAATACTTTCAGAAATGACTTCCTGACACTTAAATCAATACTGGATGTTAACAAATTTCTCTTCTTCAGAAACGCTTTCCTTGCCATTGCCAGCCTACATTTTATATCCTCTCTACTTCGACCATCATCAGTTACTTTGCTCCCCAAATAGCAAAACTCCTTTACTACTTTAAGTGCCTCATTTCCTAATCTAATTCCCTCAGCATCACCCGACTTAATTAGACTACATTCCATTATCCTTGTTTTGCTTTTGTTGATGTTCATCTTATATCCTCCTTTCAAGACACTGTTCATTCCATTCAACTGCTCTTCCAAGTCCTTTGCTGTCTCTGACAGAATTACAATGTCATCGGCGAACCTCAAAGTTTTTATTTCTTCTCCATGAATTTTAATACCTACCCTGAATTTTTCTTTTGTTTCCTCTACTGCTTGCTCAATATACAGATTGAACAACATCGGGGAGAGGCTACAACCCTGTCTTACTCCCTTCCCAACCACTGCTTCCCTTTCATGTCCCTCGACTCTTATAACTGCCATCTGGTTTCTGTACAAATTGTAAATAGCCTTTCGCTCCCTGTATTTTACCCCTGCCACCTTTAGAATTTGAAAGAGAGTATTCCAGTCAACATTGTCAAAAGCTTTCTCTAAGTCTACAAATGCTAGAAACGTAGGTTTGCCTTTCCTTAATCTTTCTTCTGAGATAAGTCGTAAGGTCAGTATTGCCTCACGTGTTCCAGTGTTTCTACGGAATCCAAACTGATCTTCCCCGAGGTTGGCTTCTACTAGTTTTTCCATTCGTCTGTAAAGAATTCGTGTTAGTATTTTGCAGCTGTGACTTATTAAGCTGATAGTTCGGTAATTTTCACATCTGTCAACACCTGCTTTCTTTGGGATTGGAATTATTATATTCTTCTTGAAGTCTGAGGGTATTTCGCCTGTTTCATACATCTTGCTCACCAGATGGTAGAGTTTTGTCATGACTGGCTCACCCAAGGCCGTCAGTAGTTCCAATGGAATATTGTCTACTCCGGGGGCCTTGTTTCGACTCAGGTCTTTCAGTGCTCTGTCAAACTCTTCACGCAGTATCGTATCTCCCATTTCATCTTCATCTACATCCTCTTCCATTTCCATAATATTGTCCTCAAGTACATCGCCCTTGTATAGACCCTCTATATACTCCTTCCACCTTCCTGCTTTCCCTTCTTTGCTTAGAACTGGGTTTCCATCTGAGCTCTTGATATTCATACAAGTCGTTCTCTTATCTCCACAGGTCTCTTTAATTTTCCTGTAGGCAGTATCTATCTTACCCCTAGTGAGATAAGCCTCTACATCCTTACATTTGTCCTCTAGCCATGCCTGCTTAGCCATTTTGCACTTCCTGTCGATCTCATTTTTGAGACGTTTGTATTCCTTTTTGCCTGTTTCACTTACTGCATTTTTATATTTTCTCCTTTCATCAATTAAATTCAATATTTCTTCTGTTACCCAAGGATTTCTACTAGCCCTCGTCTTTTTACCTACTTGATCCTCTGCTGCCTTCACTACTTCATCCCTCAAAGCTACCCATTCTTCTTCTACTGTATTTATTTCCCCCATTCCTGTCAATTGCTCCCTTATGCTCTCCCTGAATCTCTGTACAACCTCTGGTTCTTTTAGTTTATCCAGGTCCCATCTCCTTAAATTCCCACCTTTTTGCAGTTTCTTCAGTTTTAATCTACAGGTCATAACCAATAGATTGTGGTCAGAGTCCACATCTGCCCCTGGAAATGTCTTACAATTTAAAACCTGGTTCCTAAATCTCTGTCTTACCATTATATAATCTATCTGATACCTTTTAGTATCTCCAGGGTTCTTCCATGTATACAACCTTCTTTCATGATTCTTAAACCAAGTGTTAGTTATGATTATGTTGTGCAAAATTCTACCAGGCGGCTTCCTCTTTCATTTCTGTCCCCCAATCCATATTCACCTACTATGTTTCCTTCTCTCCCTTTTCCTACACTCGAATTCCAGTCACCCATGACTATTAAATTTTCGTCTCCCTTCACAATCTGAATAATTTCTTTTATTTCATCATACATTTCTTCAATTTCTTCGTCATCTGCAGAGCTAGTTGGCATATAAACTTGTACTACTGTAGTAGGCGTGGGCTTCGTATCTATCATGGCCACAATAATGCGTTCACTATGCTGTTTGTAGTAGCTTACCCGCATTCCTATTTTCCTATTCATTATTAAACCTACTCCTGCATTACCCCTATTTGATTTTGTGTTTATAACCCTGTAGTCACCTGACCAGAAGTCTTGTTCCTTCTGCCACCGAATTTCACTAATTCCCACTATATCTAACTTCAACCTATCCATTTCCCTTTTTAAATGTTCTAACCTACCTGCCCGATTAAGGGATCTGACATTCCACGCTCCGATCCGTAGAACGCCAGTTTTCTTTCTCCTGATAACGACATCCTCTTGCGTAGTCCCCGCCCGGAGATCCGAATGGGGGACTATTTTACCTCCGGAATATTTTACCCAAGAGGACGCCATCATCATGTAATCATACAGTAAAGCTGCATGCCCTCGGGAAAAATTACGGCTGTAGTTTCCCCTTGCTTTCAGCTGTTCGCAGTACCAGCACAGCAAGGCCGTTTTGGTTATTGTTACAAGGCCAGATCAGTCAATCATCCAGACTGTCGCCCTTGCAACTACTGAAAAGGCTGCTGCCCCTCTTCAGGAACCACACGTTTGTCTGGCCTCTCAACAGATACCCCTCCGTTGTGGTTGCACCTACGGTATGGCTATCTGTATCACTGAGGCACGCAAGCCTCCCCACCAACGGCAAGGTGCATGGTTCATGGGGGGAGCGGATGAATGTAGTGGTTTATATATAATGAGCTAGGAAAATACGTGAGTGTTTTATGATGAGGAATATAGTACGTAACATGAATCTACTAAGACATGGTTCTTTAGCGATCAGTATTATTCTCCAGGTATGTTTTCATACAAATGCTAACTTAATATGGTTACAATATTGGACACAAATCGTATTAATAACCCCTGTTTTTGTTTATCTTCAATAAAAATTACAAATTTAGATTATTATATAAAACAGAGCTTAATAAACAGTACTGTATTCTCTGATTTTAGCCACCTCAATGAACATACCTCCAGTTTCTGGGCAGTGAAAGTTGGGATCAAGTCCTTTGGAGCACATCTTAGTGATTTTTTCAACTTGGCCATTTGCAACATAGTCTAACAAACGGCGTAGATTAGCTCGAGTATGTAAAGCTTTTAACTGCTTCTCATCCAGGTTCAACATTTTGTACACACGTCTCTTGTACTTGAGCTGCAAATAACGAAAATTCTTTATTAATGGTTACAACAAAGACACAGAAAGCAGTATTCTGAAAATTGATTACATTCAGTTCACTCTTCTTTAAAAATATATAAGCCTAGTTCAAGTTCAATGAATAATGACTTAATTATATAAATACGTTCTTGGGAGGGAGAGGAGACAGAGAAGAACTGACGCTTCAATAGTAGCAACATTTTATAAGAAAAACTGAAACATTAACCTGCAGTGACGAGACATAGCAAGCTGTAGGGGTGTATAATTGTTGACCATCACTCTAGGACCACGTTTCTCAACCTTTTGGTCCTTTGGGACAGCACATTTCAAACTTTCGTGACATACCTACATTTGATTTTTTCCTTATATGCAAAACAGTAAACACAAAGTACATATAATACATTTCTCATTATGGAACAACTATGATACACAAATTTTACAAATTTATTACATAGACTCTTGAATAGGAACAATTTTTTATGTTCTAGATATTTTATCTGCAAAAGATTGGAAGACATTAAAAATGTCATGTCACGACACGGCGGCTGAGAAACATTGCTCTATGAGGCCATATTTCTTTTCTACATCTACATCTACATTGATACTCCGCAAGCCACCCAACGGTGTGTGGCGGAGGGCACTTTACGTGCCACTGTCATTACCTCCCTTTCCTGTTCCAGTCGCGTATGGTTCGCGGGAAAAACGACTGTCTGAAAGCCTCCGTGCGTGCTCTAATCTCTCTAATTTTACATTAGTGATCTCCTCGGGAGGTATAAGTAGGGGGAAGCAATATATTCGATACCTCATCCAGAAACGCACCCTTTCGAAACCTGGCGAGCAAGCTACACCGCGATGCAGAGCGCCTCTCTTGCAGAGTCTGCCACTTGAGTTTATTAAACATCTCCGTAACGCTATCACGGTTACCAAATAACCCTGTGACGAAATGCGCCGCTCTTCTTTGGATCTTCTCTATCTCCTCCGTCAGACCGATCTGGTATGGATAGGTTACAGTGTTGTGAGAATAGAAAACAGTGTGGGATTCAAACTAGTCCTTCGTCTCAAGCAGTCACTGTTCTGACTGACTCAAATAATTGCTTGCAAAAGGCGTAGTTCTGAATTTGAGTTCTAGTCCAGCCGACAACTATCATGTGTAATAAAGAATCCTTACACTGTACCCTCCATTACAGAGCAAAAGAATTATTCAGACTGGAGAGTGTAGGAGAGAGACGGATGACTAATATGATGTACCAGTCCACTATATGAAGTAAAGCAGTAGCTGTCCTGAGACTTGTACCTTCATCATTATTTATAGAATTTCAAGGCTTTGCTGCTTAGCAGATGCACATAATTTACATGATTCCAAACATTTCACAATACATGTTAATTTCTGCATTCAACCAAATGAAAGCTGTTCTCTGCAACTGATAATAGTGTGATCTTAGGCTCTGTACACGGTATGAAACACTCCACCATTAATTGCTTTTCCATAAAGCAAGTTAAGATGCTAGATGTTAATCAAACACTTGTTGTTGTTGTTGTGGTCTTCAGTCCTGAGACTGGTTTGATGCAGCTCTCCATGCTAATCTATCCTGTGCAAGCTCCTTCATCTCCCAGTACCTACTGCAACCTACATCCTTCTGAATCTGCTTACTGTATGCATCTCTTGGTCTCCCTCTACGGGTTTTACCCTCCACGCTGCCCTCCAATGCTAAATTTGTGATCCCTTGATGCCTCAGGACATGTTCTACCAACCGATCCCTTCTTCTAGTCAAGTTGTGCCACAACCTTCTCTTCTCCCCAATCCTATTCAATACCTCCTCATTAGTTATGTGATCTACCCATCTAATCTTCAACATTCTTCTGTAGCACCACATTTCGAAAGCTTCTATTCTCTTCTTGTCCAAACTATTTATTGTCCATGTTTCGCTTCCATACATGGCTACACTCCATACAAATACTTTCAGAAACAACTTCCTGACACTTAAATCTATACTCGATGTTAACAAATTTCTCTTCTTCAGAAACGCTTTCCTTGCCATTGCCAGTCTACATTTTATATCCTCTCTACTTCGACCATCATCAGTTATTTTGTTCCCCAAATAGCAAAACTCCTTTACTACTTTAAGTGTCTCATTTCCTAATCTAATTCCCTCAGCATCACCCGACTTAATTCAACTACATTCCATTATCCTCGTTTTGCTTTTGTTGATGTTCATCTTATATCCTCCTTTCAAGACACTGTCCATTCCGTTCAACTGCTCTTCCAAGTCCTTTGCTGTCACCGACAGAATTACAATGTCATTGGCGAATCTCAAAGTTTTTATTTCTTCTCCACGGATTTTAATACCTACTCCAAATTTTTCTTTTGTTTCCTTCACTGCTTGCTCAATATACAGATTGAATAACATCGGGGAGAGGCTACAACCCTGTCTCACTCCCTTCCCAACCACTGCTTCCCTTTCACGTCCCTCGACTCTTATAACTGCCGTCTGGTTTCTGTACAAATTGTAAATAGCCTTTCGCTCCCTGTATTTTACCCCTGCCACCTTTAGAATTTGAAAGAGAGTATTCCAGTCAACATTATCAAAAGCTTTCTCTAAGTCTACAAATGTTAGAAACGTAGGTTTGCCTTTCCTTAATCTTTCTTCTGAGATAAGTCGTAAGGTCAGTATTGCCTCACGTGTTCCAACATTTCTACGGAATCCAAACTGATCTTCCCCGACGTCAGCTTCTACCAGTTTTTCCATTCGTCTGTAAATAATTCGTGTTAGTATTTTGCAGCTGTGACTTATTAAACTGATAGTTCAGTAATTTTCATATCTGTCAACACCTGCTTTCTTTGGGATTGGAATTATTATATTCTTCTTGAAGTCTGAGGGTATTTCGCCTCTCTCATACATCTTGCTCACCAGATGGTAGAGTTTCGTCATGACTGGCTCTCTCAAGGCTGTCAGTAGTTCTAATGGAATGTTGTCTACCCCCGGGGCCTTGTTTTGACTCAGGTCTTTCAGTGCTCTGTCAAACTCTTCACGCAGTATCGTATCTCCCATTTCATCTTCATATACATCCTCTTCCATTTCCATAATATTGTCCTCAAGTACATCGCCCTTTTATAGACCCTTTATATACTCCTTCCACCTTTCTGCTTTACCCTCTTTGCTTAGAACTGGGTTTCCATCTCAGCCCTTGATATTCATACAAGTGGCTCTCTTTTCTCCAAAGGTCTCTTTAATTTTCCTGTAGGTTGTATCTATCTTACCCCTAGTGAGATAAGCCTCTACATCCTTACATTTGTCCTCTAGCCATGCCTGCTTAGCCATTTTGCACTTCCTGTCGATCTCATTTTTGAGACGTTTGTATTCCTTTTTGGCTGCTTCATTTACTGCATTTTTATATTTTCTCCTTTCATCAATTAAATTCAATATTTCTTCTGTTACCCAAATCAAACACTTACTGCTGTTGATTCCAAACACATTATTAGGATGAAACTTCCTCGCAGATTAAAACTGTGTGCCGGACCGAGACTCGAACTCAGGACCTTTGCCTTTCACGGGCAAGTGCTCTACCAACTGAGCTATCCAAGCACGACTCATGCCCCGTCCTCACAGCTTTACTTCTGCCAGTACCTCGCCTCCTACCTTCCAAACTTTACAGAAGCTCTCCTGCAAACCTTGCAGAACTAGCACTCCTGATAGAAAGGATATTGCGGAGACATGGCTTAGCCACAGCCTAGGGATGTTTCCAGAATGAAAAATTAGGATACTGGCCCGCTATCTACTTCTATAACACAGTTGCTCTCCAGGGAGATAACTCCCCGTGTTCTATTCAACTGCTGATATGTAATCATCAATACAAAGGTCAGTTTCAACATATCAGATTTTTCCCCCCAATATTGGGAACATTTTAGTTTGTGACCTCTGTATGCTTGATGCTGTGGGTCGCTCACCAATTCCATAGTTGTGTCAACTTTCATGTAACACTGATACAAGCGTAACTGGAATATCTACCCCGGATTTCTATGAGACAGCTCAAATTTGTTGATTTTGATTTATTGATCCATTTTATCAAGGCACCTGAAGATGAAGGTGTTAGTTGTAACCAATAGCACAAATAACTAACATCAGTGAATACAACGTAAGGAAAAAAATGGTTTTTGTCAATGCCGCATTTCATTGCTGGTGCTGCAGGTATCAGAAAACAGTATCACTCTTATTACTTTATCGCTGTACGTAAGATGCAATGGGTGTCATGTTAGTATTGACTAAATTTAGTGACTGGGTTGCATAGCATGCTTCAGAGATTTTTTATTGTCATTCAATAGTGTATCAGGTCCACATTTTCCATCCAAAGGCAGCATAGCTACAGGGAACGTATGATGTCCTGTCTAATAAATTTTTCAATCACATCTCTTCCAGACTCTTTACAGTGACAGAATATTCCTGTCTGTGATACAGATTTTCTAACTAACTATCACATCTGTATAATTAATGTTTTGAATTCTTGAGACTTTGTTACATGGTGTATTGTACAAGTGAAGTCATGGCAGTTTGAGTTTTTATTTATTTATTTATACAGCATAACACTATTTTTGTATTTACCTATGAAATTATACAGTTCCCAATTGTTTTATAATTCTACATACACTTGACAGCTTTCTAAATCTTCAATAGTGATCCGTGGAATATGTGTGTATATAAGCCAAGCTTTCAATTAATACAGTGTTCTTTTGCTTTATTTCTTGAATTATTGCTGCTTTGTCATTTTTGCAGTTAGGTGTGTATGTCATCCTGAATCTGTACAGTTGTTTTCTTATTTTCAGCATCACACGGGTTTAGTGTAGACAGCCACTGTATTATGCAATTAAACTTTAGTGATTCAAATAATGAGAAAAGAAAGGTATAAAGAAGTAGCTACAGACCTCCAGGTAGCCAACAGGTCCATTGAAAGGATAATCAGCAAGACGCCGCTCCTCGTCAAGAAATTTGCCTGCCTTCCCATTCACAGGAGGACAGAAGAGACCATAATTAAAGCTCTCTTTGAGTTCCTGTAATGTGAAACATTCATTCTATTAGAGAAAAGTTCTAGGGTGATATGCTATTGTAACATTTGAAGGATAGAACACTTTCATAAGCTGCCTAGCTCATCTCAAACTTTTGCATCACTTCATAGTAAATTACTTTACAGCTTTACAGAAAACAGTATGGATGTTTTTCAGTTTTTTCCTCCAGCTACCTATAAATATTGTGAACAACCTTAATGATTGTTCTTAACTACAACTTTTGTCAACTACCTTTAACAACTGCACACTTACGCATAAAACTACATTAAAATCTTTTCTATGAAATATATTTGGACATGCACATGCTGTAAAGACTCCAAAAACTGTTTGGTGTTACAGATATTAAGCAAGCAATGGCCATTAAAAAAAAATCCTCATGATATTTGTGTATATAACTTTTGGGGAAACTTTTGATTCAAAATATCAGAATTCTGACATATCATAACATTATGAAATTATGTGACCTGAATCATCTAGTTCAGTGACCCAATGTGAAAAGTGCATAGTCACTTGTCATTGCAGTTTAACTTCAGTCCCCAAGAAACAATGAAGGAAAAGTGTTCAGTACTAGGCCAGACTTCTAAAGTAAGCTTTTAGATGCAACATATTATTTCCGTTTACAAGAAACATGCGACTGAAAAGTAATTACTGCTTTGGAGACATCACATGGCATTTTTAACCTAGTAGATCATGATGCAACATCAAAGCGTGGAGCATATTATGGCCTATGAATCCCGTGCAGCTTTATTTTAGCTATTTAAGAAGTTTACTTTCTTTTCAAAATTAACCCTCATGCAAGAACAGAGTGTGATCATACTTGATGACAGGTACAATTTTATTTGTTTCCTATCAGTTTATGGTATGGAATAAACTTTCAACTGAGAATGGATTAAATGGATTTTGAAAGGCACTTCTGCACTAAGCTTTTCAAGTTACTTGTTACACCAATTAAAAAATGTTCAAAACAGTTTTCACGCCAGGAACAGAGGTGACAATGCTTGTCAGAGTCTTCTTAACCTGACAGCTGTTGCTGTTGATTTCAAATTTAGAAAATAAATTGCTTGGTGATAAAAATTTTGCAACCAGTGAGAATTTTAATGCTGTCATTTGTCATTAACAAGTGTAGAGAAGTTTGCTTCCTGCATATTACTATTATTATAATCAATGTGTTACGATGTGTTTTGTGCCTCAGCTAATCGTTCAAAGTACATTAATAGAAAATTATAAAATGTGAGATTCTGCAGGTCGTTTTTTAATGATGTTATAATCTCAAGCTTTTAGGAACATCTGTTTCTTAATCAGCAAAGAATGAAACATTGTAAAATTTAATAGTTTCCAAATTATCACATTTAGTGAATGTGAGATGCGGAAAAGGGCCAGTTACAGAAAGAATGCCAAGGTTTATAGTGACATTGATCGTAGGGAGGACTACAAAGTAAATAAGCAAAATGTATGAGGAAACAGCTGCTGTTGCCTACTGTACCTTAGCCTGTGACCTTCCCCCAGGATTTATTTATTTTGTCCTTTGTCCTGAAATTGTTGTGGATGTATTCCTACGAAAGCATCATCTGCTTATTCCTACAAAATAAATGTATTATGAACTCGCCTAGTGTGCTGCACAAGGTTTATTTTGTTTAAAATACACTGAAAGCCAAAGAAACAGGTACACCTGCCCAATATCATGTAGGGTCCCTGTGAACATGCAGAAGTGCCGCAACATGATGTAGCTTAGACTACACTAATGTCTGAAATAGTGACAGCTTGAATCCTGCAGGGCTGTCCATGTATCCATAAGAGTACGATGGGGTGGAGATCTCTTCTGAACAGCACATTGCAAGGCATCCCAGATATGCTCAATAATGTTCATGCCTGGAGAGTTTGGTGGCCAGTGGAAGTGTTTAAACTCAGAAGAGTGTTCCTCAAGTCACCCTGTAGCTATTCTGGATGTGTGGGATGTCACATTGTTCTGCTGGAATTGTCCAAGTCCATCAGAATGCACAATGGACATGAATGGATGCAGGTAATCAAACAGGATGCTTATGTATGTGTCAGAGTTGTATCTAGAAAATACCAGAGGTCCCATACCACTCCAACTGCACACGCTCCACACCATGAAAGAGCCTCCACAAGCTTGAACAGTCTCCTGCTGACATACAGGGTCCAAGGATTCATGAGGTTGTCTCCTTACCCATAAACATCCATCCACTCGATACAACTTGAAATGAGACTTGTCCAAACAGGCAACATATTTCCAGTCACCAACAGTCGAATGTCAGCGTTGACGGGCCCAGGCGAGGCATAAAGCTTTGTGTCGTGCAGTCATCAAGGATACACTGGTGGGCCTTTGGCTCTGAAATCCCATACTGATGATGTTTTTCGTTGAATGGTTCACATGCTGACACTTGTTGGTCCAGCATTGAAATCTGCTGCAATTTGTAGAAGGGTTGCACTTCTGTCACATCAAGTGATTCTTTTCAGTCGCCACTGGTCCCGTTCTTACAGGATCTTTTTCCGGTCGCAGCGATCTCAGAGATTTGATGTTTTACCAGATTCCTGATATTCATGGAAGACTCATGAAATGGTCGTACAGGAAAATCCCCACTTCTTCACTACCTTGGGGATGCTATGTCCCATCACTCGTGTGCCGACTATAACACCACGTTCAAACTCACTTAAGTCTTGATAACCTGCCACTGTAGCAGCAGTTACCAATCTAACTACTGTGCCAGACAGTTGTTGTCTTATATAGGCACTGCCGACTGCAGTGCCATATTCTGCCTGTTTACATATCTCTGTGTTTGAATATGCATGCCTATACCAGTTTCTGAAGATTAGATGGGTAGATCACATAACTAATGAGGAGGTGTTGAATAGGATTGGGGAGAAGAGAAGTTTGTGGCACAACTTGACTAGAAGAAGGGATCAGTTGGTAGGACATGTTTTGAGGCATCAAGGGATCACAAATTTAGCTTTGGAGGGCAGCGTGGAGGGTAAAAATCGTAGAGGGAGACCAAGAGATCAATACTCTAAGCAGATTCAGAAGGATGTAGGTTGTAGTAGGTACTGGGAGGTGAAGAAGCTTGCACAGGATAGAGTAGCATGGAGAGCTGCATCAAATCAGTCTCAGGACTGAAGACCACAACAACAACAACAACAACAACAACAACCAGTTTCTTTAATGCTTCAGTGTAGAATGTTTTCATGGAGATGCTGAAATAATTACATCAATACTGTTTAATGTCAGTGATATCACATTCCTATTCAACTGCAATAATAGCATGCGTCAACTGATATGATGGGGAAAAAAAGCTCTTCAGACTTGCCACTGTCATTCCTGAACTTTGTTTCATGTAGTTTTCCTTCATTCAAGCAAAACTTAAGTATCTTATATAGTGCAAGATCAGACACACATGAGGGCTGGTCTAGCACTACATCACCTCTCTTTGTTCTAGAGAGCTCAGCACATCCCATCATATTGTCCACATCCAACCACAATTGGCATCCTTCAGCTAATATTATATTGTGACCTACGCATGTACTTAAAAAATTGTAAATAACTTTAACTGGGAAAACACCTGTTGCATTTGATCTAAGATCAACACCTTCAAGTCTGAGAAGCAACCCAGACACATTTTTGTGGAGATTCTTAAACTCACATCATCTCTGGGTTTGTAGGTAAGGTTCAGTTCCATTTTGTGCTCTAATAACTTTGTAAAAAAGAGGACAGTTTGTTAGAGCTTGACATTTAGTTTGATTTTAAGATTATTAGCAATGAAGCGTGAACTGAGAAAGAACAATTATGGAACAAGAAGTTGGCTGTGGTCTCATTTTTGGAACCATCTCTGGATTCATCTTCAGTGACCTATGAAACTGTGGCATAATGTAAACGAGTTTGAATGGTGGGTTCAGTAACAGATTGTAAATACCACTAAAATGTTCTAAACCACAAACATTCTCCATGAAATCTGAAAGCTTTTGGGTTATATCATCAAGAGAAGGCAACATTATGCCTGTGAAATTTTTACTCAATGTAATGAAATGTGGGCTAGAAAAAACTGACTGCTGATGGACAACTGTCTTAAATAATGATATAGTAGACAAAGACAAGGCGTTGCAAAAGTTGAAAGATAAATTTATACCAGAGAAAGTGCTAGCATCTATGGTAAGCTGATGAATTGTGGAGGAAATAAATGTGAAGGAAACAAGACTTGCAGGTTACAGAGGAGAGGCTGTGATAAATTTGGCAAACTGTAAAAATGCATTCTTGTTCCAAGAGTGAGACGTTGAAAGACTAAGACACTGGATTTATATTTGGGAGGGGGCCACAGTCTGCCTCCACTTTTACTGACTTCGAATGTTACAGCACTGTAACATCTAACTCACAAGTCTGTGTTTGCGACTGGCAATGAGAAAGTGAGTTGTGGCACATAAGATATAGAGTCCATTGAACCAGCTAAAACATCTAGCAATGAGAACTATGGGATCACAGATTCCAACAGTGACAATGCCAATGTTGTCATACAGTCTAACAGTGATATTGCTAAGGTTGTAACTCTATTTGAGGAAGGAATTATTAATCGATTAGTAAACGTCTGCGTTTCATATATCAGAAAGATCAAAATGGCAGTCAAGTTTAACAGTTGTTAACAACAATCTGGTGAAGCGGATAAAAAAATGGCCTTGTGTTTGAGGAAGTTGGGTAAATCTGACCTAATAAAACGAAAATGAATTGGCGATTGAAAAGCGAATCCGGAACCTTCGCCTTGTGCTTATCAGGGAAGTAAATGCAACATATTTCTTGAATACAGATTTAAAGACCAGTCAGCATCAGGCCACGTGGTGTTATGAGAGAACAGACAAAAGGCGTACTTGGTTGCTGAAAGTATCGCTGTTGAGCAGCCTCGTAATGTAAACTGTATGCAGAAGTCACTACGTTATGGAGATGATCACGGTCGTTAGAATTCGACGAAAATGGTAGGGCGGTAGCGGAGTAGGCGGAGCGGGTCCTGTATTTCTCCCTGGTGGTCGTTAATCACGTTCCAAACTGCGCCTGTCGCCGCAAACATTACATCCACCTCAATCACCCAAGTGCTATATATCAATATAATCCCTTACGGTGTACCTTGATTACAGGTTTCGTTCCAGGCCCCCAGTTCGTGTAAACGGCCGAGATTTCAGCCATTTCTACTTCGCTCCGCATGATCCCTGGTAGGTTTACGATTTGGTCAACGGGGAACACGGCACTGCCTACCCTGCCTTAATGGCAAATATCAGCACTTTCCCCTCTATATTTCCACAGTGAACATCACTGAGATTTCGCAACAATGACAACTCTGAGATACTGCTTTTATTTTCGTAACAGGCGATGTTCCGCTATGAGGCATGCACTATTTATTGTGGCGGATAGGGACAGGGCCATAGGCTACGAGAGCTTGGCGAGACAGGCCACCTCCAAAGACTTTCGATTTTGAAAACTTGTTATAAATGTTAGAATGAGAAATCATTTTTTTTACAAAATACTGTTTTGAAATGCAAGTTTTTTAAAACATAAGTTCTTATAATCACAACACTAAAACCACAACAACATTTAATGTAAACAACAGGTGCAGTCGTATCTGTCGCTGTAGCGTAAACAGTTCTGCTCGATAAATATCGGCACAAGTTGGTAGTCTTCGTGACACTGCGTTATGTTTTCAAGTGCTGCCAGAAGCAACCTTCAAACGGTTACATTGTAGCTGCTAGGTGAAATGTGTCAAGTATTAGGTAATAAAACATTTAACGATGAATTACAATCAAGATATTCCTGGCCCGTCGAGATCACGTCCAATTCCGACTTCCCGAAGAGTTAGGAAAAAACAAGGTGGTACATGAGACACTGAGTTATGTTTAATTAGTAACTATTTCGTTGTCATTTCTTTTCATTACCATGAAGAACCACATGTGATATGAAACTACACAAAATGTAACATCTTATTTGAAGGTGAGTAACAATCGCCGAGAGTGTTGCCCAAATTTATTAATATTTAAGTTAGTAAAATCAGATATTTCAATCACTTTTTTTCTGTGAACACTTAGCATGTGCAACTCACATAATGTTTTTTATTCATTGTGGAATACCAACAGTTTTACTTTTGCTAGAGTGCTGAAGGATCGGTAAATTGTGCATGTAGTAGCAGACAAAGCAAGAGCAGAAAACAAAAACTCTATATGTTTCTCAATCATATCATGATAGATTTATAGGTATTTTGACTCTCACAGAAAAAAATCGTAACATAACGTTGCTTTAGATAAGAAATTATCGAATATTATAATAGTTCTGGGCAGATTTAGCTCAGGAAGCACTTAGCTTTACCGAGCTGTAAATTATCTAGTACATATGTCACAGGATATTCTTGTGACTAGTTTAGGTAAGAGAAATACTGGTACACGTCCATATGTATGATAAGTGTAGAAAATTGCATATTAAACGTAATCAGTATTGTGATTTGAGAAATCCCATGAAACACAACTTATAATAATGGTAGATACTTATACTGCCTTCGTTCCCAAACCCAAATCGAGAACGTCGTTTTTACAAAAAAGAAGAGACTGTTGGAGAATTATTCGGTCGTGTTTTATGTCGGAATCTGTCTTTAGTTACGACTATTTAACTTCGTAGCGGGGTACGACTTAAACTAATGCATACTCTGAATTGTCAAAACAAACTGCAGTATAACATTTCCAGTGTTGAGATGTCTGTATGAGCACACTCCGAAAGTCAATATGTTATTAAAAACTATATATTTTTTTTTTGGAAAAACTGGCGAAACGTACCCTTTGGTGTTCTTCGTGATGAAGACAACAAAGCTGCTGTGAAAGTGATCATTAACGCAAAGCGGAATGTATACGGTACAGCAAGTGGTGTTTGTGTAACCAAACAATGCTCCACGAAGCTCTGTGTTTAGCTGCGACGGGGAATTTGATTCCACTAAGCTAGGGTACGTCTCGTAGGTCACTTGACAACAATAGTTCGAAGGAGCCCATAAAGAAAGTTGCCACGGCACTGTTTGATCCGCAATACACCAGCGTTCTTTGAAGGTAGGCCGACTTTGAAGGTAGCCCGACAAATGGCTAATCGAAAGGTTTTGAGAAATCATTGAAAATCACTTTTAGAAGTGTATGAGAATTCTGTAATGAATAAGAGCTCTGTACTCCATTCCAGAGGGAGGCGCAACTGCCCCTTCTTGCGGACGCATATGGGGGGAAGGATGTTTACCTATCGGCTCGAAAGGATGCCACTTTTAAACCATGCGTGCGGCGTGCGCGTAGTTTGTAAGCAGCTATGGCACAAATTACGACACAGAAGAAACAAGATTTCGCGGGAAGAACATTATAAAGATGCTTATGTTCAAACACTCTCTAAGTTACTTATTTCTCACTGATACACATAACACGAGACGTCGCCATGCTACTACATTGCTGAGGGTTTTCTTTTCCCCTGCAGTTGAAGAAAAAATATTTTCATGGAACTAATCAGGAAATTAGAATGTACGTGTATACATCACAACATTAGAGTATTTTAAAGACGTATTTCATGATTTTCTATGATATAAACACACTTCTCATAATGATATAAATCTCACAAAGACAGTGTATTCTGGAAGAGTTTGTCTTTTTTATCTAATCAGAATAATCGTCAATACATTCTTCCCAGGCTGAGAATTAATGTCCATTACATATTAACTTACAGCAACTCTTGCCGTGGTTTTGGTTTTCTGCTCCCAGAAGAGGATCTAGTTTTCTTCTGTCTTGGTTATCCTACTCCAGTGATGACCTCACAGCAGATTTGATAAGTGAGGGCAAGTGTCTCTTGGCGGTGCAGAGGTTTTTTTTTTTCTTTTTCCACAGAATGCCATCCATTCTTTTCATAGCTTGCTTGAGATATTGCAACCATATTTTCTGACTCAGCACTGTCTGTCTCCTACTCAATATCTGAATTAAAATTAATCTCAGAAATGTTCTTTTCGCTCTAGGACTAATTATTTATCTCTTATTCGTTTGCACAATGATCTACATAGGATGACATGTGTTCACCATTTTCGAATCTATAATGTATTCCCACAGTTCAGTGGCTAAGGTGGCTGCGTTATCACAACGCAGGGTGTTTTTCACACAGGCACGAGAAGACACACCTCTACTCAGACAATGTGTGAAACTGGGGAACTCACGCGTTGTTGCGAGGAGGTAAAGTTGGTTGAAAGGCATATGGAAAATCACAATTGTACATTTTATCCAACGATGCTACCAACGTATGAAAACTACAGCGGAGTACATTTTACCCCAAGAGCGTGCTTACAAGTTAATAAATGTGTAGTATTTTACATCTCGGGTGCCGACTTGTTCTAATGAGTTCAGATAAAATACTCTGGGAGGTGCTGGAATGTAGTTCCGGCCGAAATTAAGCCGTGCTGCTACCCCTCTTCCGATTTCGAAGCCTTCCGTCGGTCCCCGTCTCTAAACCAACGCTGTTGTCACACAATCCTTTCAACAATGCCATTTCGTCCAAGTAGCACCATAAACAAAAGACTATTACCGAGCAGACGTTTATCGCTAACCTGCAATTGGTTTCCACAGCTCCCGTCTGCAGATCTCGCTCACGTCCGACAATGGAGTTCTTGGGTGCTACTTCGCGCGAGCCGGGGTCTGAAAGTTCCGCGAGCGGGTGCTGGAACAGTCGTACTATTTGACTGGGCTTTCAGTTTCTGCCCAGTGGGAACTTGAGCGAGACTCTTATGGTGGTGGAAGAAAAGCAAAAACGATGGAAGGGATATGTAATTTGCTTGACCCCTCCAGCCAGCACTTTCGCTTCTCCCGAGTTTTATTTGGTACTATCTGCTGTGTAAGCAAAATGTATTCAAGAATAAACTTTCCCTTGCTTAGCAACAATATTACGGGAGTCGCTGTGTTATAAGCAGTTGTACTGTGTTCATCCAAGTTGAACCCTTGCGTACACAAACGTATGTTCTGCCGTTGGTCATCGTCTGTACTTCACAGGCATCTGGTGTTGTACGACCACTAGAAGTAGGCCTCGCTTATGTTTTAGGTGGTTAGTTGTTAATCTAGCGCGGATGAGTTTGACCAAAGCTAGGGAATCGTTTTGTTAGCCACAGTGCTACACGTTTAAAACATAATTTTTGTACCGTATAGGACCTCAAACAGCTTGCTTTGTTGTGCTTGCCGTATGGACTTTTCATTCGCACGCGTGGGGTAAAATATGGGCCAAATATCTCACGAAATAATCGTCAAACGAAAACACATGCACTGACAAAGCGCTGACGCATGTTGTCAGGGGTTGTCGGTGGATCACGATAGCAAATATCCTTCAACTTTCCCCACAGAAAGAAATCCGGGGACGTCAGATCCGGTGAACGTGCGGGCCATGGTATGGTGTTTCGACGGCCAATCCACCTGTCATGAAATATGCTATTCAATACCGCTTCAACCGCACGCGAGCTATGTGCCGGACTTCCATCATGTTGGAAGTACATCGCCATTCTGGCACGTAGTGAAACATCTTGTAGTAACATCGGTAGTACATTACGTCGGAAATCAGCATACATTGCACCATTTGGATTGCCATCGATAAAATGGGGGCCAATTATCCTTCCTCCCATAATGCCGCACCATACATTAACCCGGCAAGGTCGCTGATGTCCCACTTGTCGCAGCCATCGTGGATTTTCCGTTGCCCAATAGTGCATATTATGCCGGTTTACGTTACCGCTGTTGGTGAATGACGCTTCGTCGCTAAATAGAACGCGTGCAAAAAATCTGTCATCGTCCCACAATTTCTCTTGTTCCCAGTGGCAGAACTGTACACGACGTTCAAAGTCGTCGCCATGCAATTCCTGGTCCATAGAAATACGGTACGGGTGCAATCGATGTTGATGTAACATTCTCAACACCGACGTTTTTGAGATTCCCGATTCTCGCGCAATCTGTCTGCTACTGATGTGCGGATTAGCCGCTACAGCAGCTAAAACACCTACTTAGGCAACATAATTTGTTGCAGGTCGTGGTTGACGTCTCACATGTGGCTGAACACTTCCTGTTTCCTTAAATAACGTAACTATCCGGCGAACGGTCCGGACACTTGGCTGATGTCCAGGATACCGAGCAGCATACATAGCACACGCCCGTTAGGGATTTTGATTACAATAGCCATACATCAACACGATATCAACCTTTTCCGCAATTGGTAAACGGTCCATTTTAAGACGGGTAATGAATCACTAAGCAAATACCGTCTGCACTTGTGGAATGTTACGTGATACCACGTTTGTGACTATTACAGCGCCATCTATCACAAAGCGAAAAAAGTTGTCCAACTAAAACATTCATATTTCTTTACGTACTACACGAATATGTAATAAATAAATGGGGGTTCCTATTTAAAAAAAACGCAGTTGATATCCGTTTGACCTATGGCAGCGCCTTCTAGCAGGCCAACCATAGCGCCATCTGGTTTCCCCCTTCAAGCTAGACCAGTTTCATTCTTTGTAGTTTTTTTCGTTTGACGCTTATTTCGTGAGATATTTGGCCCGGTCACGATCAATGGACCACCTTGTATATACTGTAGCACTGTGACCTCCCGCGTACCTTACGTCTAACTGTCCCTCCTTGTAACAATGTGTAAGTTGTCCAGTTTAACACATTGTCTTTTTAGTAGGGGTGTGTCGTCTAGAGACTGGGTGAAAAATACCCACGTGTGTGATAATGTAGCCAGTGTACTTTCGGAATAGACTGCAGGTTCGAACACGATGAAGTCATGGCATTCTATGCAAAACATTTTGTAAACAAAAATGAGATAAAATAATGAGTCAGAGTGAAAATGACCCCATTTCAGAGAGCGATTATATTTAACACAGATACTGAACAAGAGATAAGAGTCCGTACAGGATACCTTGGCCTATGTGCAGTGACCAATTTTCTTCCAAAGCACTAGGCAAGTTCATTCGTTTGTTCGGATGGGGAGGCCGCCATGTTTGCCGGCTTTCGGCCGGTCGGCGACGACAGAATCGAGTCGCACACGCCTTGCAGTCTTTCTCAAACGGGTTTACAGAAGCTGTTGGGTAAAGAACACTCATTTTTTTGCATTACTTATACCTTTACATGTCAGCTTCGAAATGACGTGCCCATCTTCGTTAACGGTAATTGTGATATTTGCATTTAAGTAAGACACTGTCCGAAATTCGATAAAGTTTACAATGAAAAGTAGGGGGCGCTATGACTACATAATATGTTGCTGCGTAATAAATTTAGTTAACGTATTGAATTTTTCTTTAGACTTGAGTGGAGGTCTCTATCTGTTACTTATCTCGAGAAAACTGATCTGATGTAGCACTCCCATTTGTGATCACGCGCGCCAGTGATAAAGCCAGAATGCAATATCCACAACTTTCTTCATGTTTCATAAACCGTTTGAGGTATCAAAATGAGATTCTGCTACATGGTAGCATACAAAGAGGACAGTATTTTGCCATAAGATTATTATGCAAAATTTCAGTGTCTACCGTGTTATTCCTCTAACGACAGACTTTTTTGATGAAAGAATGTAATTTTAAGGGCCATCGATAGCTGTGGCTTTTGGAATAACATAAGTGAAGACATTACACATTTATTTTTGTTCTGAGTATGTACTTTTTAATAAGCTACTGACCTTACTTTTCTTCAGTTCCTCACCGTATAAACTTAATAAACCACTGTTTCAGAATTCTCTTGCAGTGCTTCAGCACAACAAGTAAGTGAGGTGATATTTTGTAAACTCCAGTGTATTTTGGCAGAATAATCAAATGTTAACATGGCACAAGAGAAATGTATGTTATATTCTAAATTCGCCACTTATGACACTTATCTGAAAGTTACAAATTGTTAACAAGCCACCGCAAGCTCCCCCATCCCAACCTCCCACTACTGCCATCCCCACCCGTGCCCTGCTTACTGCGCATCTACCGCCACGCACTCTACATAGTCGCGGTTCAGAGGACGTGGCTCCAACATCTCAACAAGCTTAAAGGGAAGGATGGCACTCTATGGGAAAAATCTGCACCAGCAAGTAACACTGGCCCTCACTTACGGAATCCACTGTGAGGTCCATTATTGCAATCGAAGAGCCAATACGGAAGAAAGGTGGATTGTCTTCTGAGAGACGCTAAGAGTCGCCTCAGAAAAAGGACAGGAAAACCAAAAATACGTGCAAGACGTGCTGCAGGTTAATGTGTGAGGAACATTCATTTTCGGTTAGTGAAGAATGTGTCGGCATTGGTTCTGATTAGATATAAAAGACAAATTCTGCAGAATGCACTGTCATTCTGAGATTCAATTCCTGTAATTATGAGAAGTCACTGTTTGTTTACATCCTAGGAAATCAATAAATACATCTTTAAAACACTAATGTTCTGGTGTGTACAAGTACATTCCTGAAATTGTTACTAAAAATATTTTTTTTTTTTCCTAATTGGGGTTAAAAACACTCCCCGCGTGTGATAACGTCATAAAAATGGGCGCGCATGTACACGGGCTAAATGCGCTGGTAACTGGTGGGTTAGTTTCATAGTGTGTGTTTCAATGTATTTAATAAAATAAGACGTGAAACGAAAAACGAAGCTCAAATAATCACACCATTTCATCTGATATTAATTTCCTGTCAGGAAACGCCTTAAGTAAAAGTTCTGCATCGTATTCCGAAAAATGTGCAGCTGATTTTGGTGCCAAATGTAGCAGATAGATAGATGCAGAGGAGCAAGTTAACGAACTAGCTGCTTTCCAATTGCAGGTGAAAGAACTGAGGAGAGCATTGACACAGCTTCCCGTTTAGCCATTTTTAAATTTCTTTCATGGTATGGGTTAAAAGATGCTTAGCTAAAGTGTTCAGACGTCCGGATTTGGGAGGAATACTTCTGAAGCAAACGTCTCTTGTACAGTACCAAATTGGAGCACAAAACTACCTGGATTCTTATTTCTTAGGGCGCCTATTTTTAGGGAGCCTATTCAAATATTCTTTCATTTGTTTTCGCGTTTGCTTTTGGTCAGTACAACAAATAAGGGTTCCACTTTGCACAAAACTTTTCCACAACTGACCCTTGGTGTCCTTTCTTTTGATATGTCTGTGCCAATGACGCCAACTACTTCATACATCTGCAATAGCTGACCTAATGACATGCTATGTACTTTATCATGTTTTAATGTATTTGCCATGCCATGTACTTTCTCGATGTTTTAATGTATTGTTGCATCTCTAGAACATCGAGATAAGTACAGCCGCCTTTGAATTACAGGGCCCATTTCTTAACTGTTGAACATGAGGAAACAGATTCATTCACCTCTTTGAATGAATTATGCAAAACTACCATAAAAACAATTTCGCTGATGAAGTTGGCACTCTGTTTACGTTGTTGTGCAATATACAAATACCCTCAGAAAAAAAGAACGCAACACCTTATCTGTTCCAGCCAGAGAAATTTTCTCATTATTATCACTACTACCAACGCCATCAAGGATTACCCTATCCCTGGTTTGTGTTGCAATCAAGTATTTTACTCCGGCCATCTTTTCTTTGATCATCTTTTCTCTGGCTTTCTTTCTTGTTTTGGCTTATTCTTCAGCAGTGAGTTTTGTGTTATTATTTCTCGTATTATTCTTACATAGGCTTTCCATTTATTCGTACGTTTCTCCATTTCTTCTTTCAGATTAAATATTTTTAATGCTTTCCTGATATCTTCATTTGCATTCCTAACAAGTATAATGTAGCCAGCCACTGCTCTCAGAAATATCATCTCTGCACTCTCTATCCTTCTGATATGTCGTTTAGTAAATGTCGAACACTCACACCAATACAATTACTCTGGTACCGCCTTTACCTTGAGCGGTGTATGTCTCCTGCTAGTTTTAAAACGCTGTTTGATGCTGCTATAGAAAATGTTATTTCTATAGCTTCGTACTCACTATCTTGTAGCATCGTCCCATATCATTTTTGCTGCTGATAACATCAAATAGGTAGAATAAACAAACAAATTATTTGATGCCTAAGTACTATCACACCAAAGTTAAAAGAAAACAATCCGAAGACTGGTTTAAATCAGCACTTCACGCTACTCCATCCTGTGCAAGGCTCTTCTCTCCCAAATAACTATTGCAGCAGACATTCATTTGAAACTCAATACTGTACTCATATCTTGGCCTTCCTCTGCAATTTTTACTCAATACACTGCCCTCCAGTACTAAACTGATGTTTCATTGATGTCGAAGAATGTGTCCTATCGACCAGTCCCTGATATTAGTCAAGATGTGCCACAAATTTACCGGGTGATCAAAAAGTATAAATTTGAAAACTTAATAAACCACGGAATAATGTAGATAGAGAGGTAAAAATTGACACACATACTTGGAATGACATGGGGTTTTATTAGAACAAAAGAAAGTATTGCTAGACGCGTGAAAGATCTCTTGCGCGCGTCGTTTGGTGATGATCGTGTGCTCAGCCGCCACTTTCGTCATGCTTGGCCTCCCAGGTCCCCAGCCCTCAGTCCGTGCGATTATTGGCTTTGGGGTAACCTGAAGTCGCAAGTGTATCGTGATCGACCGACATCTCTAGGGATGCTGAAAGACAACATCAGACGCCAATTTCTCACCATAACTCCGGACATGCTTTACAGTGCTGTTCACAACATTATTCCTCGACTACAGCTATTGTTGAGGAATGATGGTGGACACATTGACCATTTCCTGTAAAGAACATCATCTTTGCTTTGTCTTACTTTGTTATGCTGATTATTGCTGTTCTGATCAGATGAAGCGCCATCTGTCGGACATTTTTTGAACGTTTGTATTTTTTTGGTTCTAATAAAACCCCATGTCATTCCAAGTACGTTTGTCAATTTGTACCTCTCTATCTACATTATTCCGTGATTTATTCAGTTTTCAAATTTATACTGACTTTTTGATCACCCGGTATTTTGTCCCCAATTCTTTTCAGTACCTCCTCATTAGTTACGTCACCTATCCATCTTATCACCAAATTTTTTTCTGTAGCACCACTTTTCTAAGGGTTCTATTCCCTTTTTGCCTGAACTGCTTATCGTCCACGTTTCATTTCCGAACACTGTTACATTCAAGACAAATAAGTTTTATTTAAACGCCGCTTACACAGATTGTTCATTATTAGCACCCCAGAGATCGACGAGATGCTGTACAGCGCCAGATTTGCACCTGGTGGACAAACTTGGAAATATTT
The DNA here is from genome assembly GCF_021461385.2 of Schistocerca piceifrons. Lineage (NCBI taxonomy): Eukaryota > Metazoa > Arthropoda > Insecta > Orthoptera > Acrididae > Schistocerca > Schistocerca piceifrons. Next base: position 879,213,088 of record NC_060140.1, read on the forward strand.
TTTTATTTATTTATTTTTTTTTTTTCAGTGTAAATCGATTCCGCATTAGCGCACAAATGTATCTACCAAGTTTGGCTTCCAAACGATAGTTGCATCCCGACGTCCGTCAGTAGCTGCACTTTAATTACAACCATCGGCCATGTTTCGTTTCCGCAGCCTGGGTGTATCTACCCGGTAGCCGTGCAGCGTCCCGTCGTGTGGTCGGTGACCCGCGGCGCAGGGTTGACGGCCGGGGATCGATAGCCAGCCCTCAGGGCCGCTGCAGCCGAGGCGGCGGCACAAGCGGCTCAGCTGCCGCCCGCCGGCCCGGGCACACACTCTGTTCTCCCACACTGTGGGTCTGCGCAAGGAGTAGAAGCTGTCCTACTAGACGCTGCTAAATCTGCGATAAAGAATAACGCAGTTTCTATGTAGTGTAGATGTTAAAAAGGTCGCGCATCGGAACTATCACCGTTCTGAGACGTCGTGTTTCATTCTCTGGCCACAGAAGGGCACACATTTTCGGACACTGCGAGACCCAAAACATAGTATAATACACTGCAGCTCTACAAAGTATTAAGCAGTTGTGCATGTAGTAGGTGCAGCATGTGGGCTATAAACCACTGAAGTGATCTGAGGCACTGCTAGGGATGTCTAGAAGTTAGGCTCTGATCGGTCGCTAAATGGAAACCACTGTGAAAATCCGATGAAGTTTTGCACAGAAGTGTTGGGCAGTGTCTCCAATATGACCGTAGATCGCATCACGTTGCACCTTGTAGTACTGAACGCTCCGTGAGCGCGTAAAGACGCCTAGAAAATAGTGTCTCCCACCAAGTACGAGTACCTGCTGAGAGATTTCGCCTGATTTCATGCAACTCCACATGACGTAACTGTCATGCATTCCCCCCTTCATGAGTACTCTCGACCGCACACGGCAGGAGGAATGAAGGCGTTCCTGCAGCGTTTTCGATGGGAAGTGTTTGAACACCCTCTGATTTTCATCTCTGTTCACACGAACCGCTGACTATGGAGACAAAATTCTGTCACAGAAAACGAGCTGCAGACCAGCGTAGTGTTCGCGGAAAGCACAGGCGGCTGCCTACTTTGAAGAGTGTACTGGAAAATTGGTACAAAGCTCCTACAAATGTCTAAGTATTTCATTCTGGTTTCCAATTCACGACCGATCAAAACTTATTTCCTGGAGACCCCTTATGTGTTTCAGATGTTGCCTAAGCTACTGTTTTATGTGGCTGTAGGATGGATGTTAGTCTGAATATTTTTCTTCGCCACAATTCGCTCCTAACATTTCACTGATGTCAGATCAGACGGAAGTAGTGGATACATCATAAATATCAGTAGGCACGCTGCCTTGTGGGGGAGGGGGGGGGGGGGGGAGAGGTCGGAGACAGTGGTTCACTTGTAAACAATTTTTTTATTATTATTATGCAGGGTCGTCGTGCACATTTTTTCTGGTGTTCTGGCAAATATTTGCAATTCTGTATTTGCAGTACGTAGCTGGAGTAAGCCCAAAGAAATACTGCTCATCACATGTTTCATGCGACGCCCAGGATCAACGTAAAGTGTCGGGTTGTTTCTTGTTACAAACAAAATGATTTTCGAAGCGGAATTTTGCGGGTCAGTTCGATACAGCGGGCCAAGATTAGTCTAGTGCGATATTTATTTTAGCGATATGGTATTAACAGAGATAGTAAAAGAGGAGTATAATCAGCACGCCAGCCGTGGCTAAGTAGCGCTTCCTTAAGTCATGTGTTAAAACAGACAGGTGACAGATTCAATATTTTCGAGCCAAGTCTGCGAGTGGTCGGCAAATCCCTCCGCTCCCAAGCTTAAAACAAAATTTGCGTGGTGTTCTGGTCCCGCGAAAGCTTTTAAACACCCAACTCCAGAGAACTAGAGGACGATGCGTGCTATGCCGAACCAGCACCCACTACCAGATACCACAGGGAACGACTGGACGTGGAGAAGCGATTGTGGCACGTCTGTGTGGTGGCTGCCGCAAGTGAATTAACGCCCCAGGCCTTCCCAGTGTCCAGCGTTTGTACAGCCTCAGTTTTCTTGTTATTTTTATCACACTGGGAAAGAGCCCGCATAGTAATCCTTCGGTGTGAATTGCCTATTTTGACCGTGAACATTCCGTGAACGACAAACGCAGATATGCATACAACGTGACGATGCATGTTTATTTTTTATAATAAATCTTAACAAGTTCAGGAAACAAAGAATAGTCGCGAGACTTGATGTGCGCAATCCATTTATTGACGCGTAACTGCAGTTTCTGCTCTCTGTACTTTACCTTACATTTATGATTGGTTCGTTGGGAAGAAATAAAGCGTGGTGAGAATGGCTTGGATCGCCGTGTGAGAAAAGGCTTGAGGTTTACGCTGTTGATGCTACATACCGAAGTGGCTGGGCATCTAAAAAGTTTCCGCACAGAGAAAAGCAAAAGCCAGACACAAAACGCAACGGAAGCTCAAGTGGTCTATAAAGAGCCTTACGACTACAGAAATGTCCGGCGTACAGCGTATGAAATTGGGAATTGCTTACCACCTCACCTAGAGACAGATAGATAAACGTATGGTATTGCAGGTCGACCCTTTGAAACTGCATCCGTGGTTCTCCAGAACTTTCCACCACACAAAAGAAACAAGCAGATATAAATACGATTAGTTGCTGTATTATTATTACCAGAAAGAGACTTTCATTTATGCTATGTTGCGTCTCAATGTGTCTGGAAAAGCTGTGTAACATAAGACATTTTCATTCCATTTATCGAGTTCATTATGGAGCACGTAGAGTCCAACGGGAACTAAAGAACGACAAGAGATACATACGGAGAACTGTATACAGTATTGCGCTCTATGAATAACTACAGACTAATGATAAATGCAAAACCACAACCGCTGTTCACGTGCTAGTTCTTCAGTTTCACCAGGAGAAGTTTTGCTGTCCGGCAACTTTCAATGAAATAAATTGCAGACGGCGCTGCACCTGGAGCTATTGCTTCACATTTTCTAGAGAGTAAGTCTGTGCAAGTTGTGCCTGCCTTCCAGAAAACTGCTGAACTCAAAATCTGTTGCTAATTTTCTGCCACTGTCTATGCAACAGAACCCCCCAAAATTGCTGAAACTTTTCAAAGCAGCAATTTTGCTTCGCTAGTTCGTGTAATTCTTTGTATTGTCTTCATAGACCATACGGGTTGCAACAGCGTCCTCAAGTCATCTGCACGTTAACTTACCTGAAACCGTGCAGTCTTATCGTTCGGAAAACTCTTGGCGGAATTTCATCTTTTGTGCCACTACGCTTACGTCAGCGAATATACATTTACAGGTGTATTCAATAGAAATCATCGAATGCCTTTACAAAAAAAACTATGCAACAGCAAGCAAATTATATATACAGGTCGCAGAAAAAGCCGAAAAAATGTCATACGAAAAGCATGCGTTCCACATAACATAAGAAGCACATCTTTATCAGCCAGCCTCAAAAGTCACAATTAAAAAGCAAAGCAGCGGAGACCTCATCTCAGGATACTTCCCGATGCTCAGTCCATACTCCGGTGTTGATTACAGCAAGGAAAGAGACGCAGGGCCACATCTGTTTAGACGGTTCAAAGGGGCGAATAATTCTGATCGTTTACGAATCTTTCGAGCCTGTTTCTATAGCATCGCTTTTTATTCTGGAATTCCTTTTTCAGTAGAGTCTCCGATTCCGTTGTCTTTCGATTTAGATTCATCTGTTTTCTGATACAGGATTGTGAAAGTCAGGCCCGCTAAATTAAAGGATTAAATATATAACTGTTAATGTAAAAAAAAAGGTTCAATTATTACCTTATAAGTGAAACTAAGTAGTTCTTACACAGGTCTGCAGACTTTCGTGATCTTTGTCACTGATGACAAACCCCTCTCTAGCGGAGAGATCGAAACGTCGGGCAGCGAAGAAGTTTAAGAGGAATCTGATGCGGTCTATCGTCTCAGAAGTTCTACCATCTGAGCAGTTTCGTTAGGTTGCAACAACGTACCTTTGTGGAGCACAATGAAAATAATGGGCGTCCCAAAGTAGATTTAGAAATTAGTCCTTTAATTTAGTAACTGAAGAAACGTATGTATTTGCGCAATTGATAGGAAATAAATGGAAAATAGACCACATATTAAATGAAAATATTTTGTTCCTTTTTTATGTCACCCAAACATGAATAATATTAATTTATTTTGGCCTTGCATAATGAAGTTCAGAACATTTAAATGATTCCGTAACGAAATTTTCACTCTACAGCAGCAGGTTAAAACTGTGTGGCGGACCAAGACCCTAACTCGGGACCTTTGCCTTTCGCGGGCAAAGGTCCTGACTTCGAGTCTCAGTCCGGCACACAGTTTTAATCTGACAGGAAGTTTCATTTAAATGTCTGTTTGTATCTACCGTAAACGAAACACCAGCTACTCTAGTGGGTACTTCATTATGTTCTCAGTGCTTTTATTTTGCATAAAACAGATAACGATTGCAGCAGTTGTCAAGAAAAAGTTTTATCGTTAGGTTTATTACGTAAATCAACCATATTCGGTGATGAGTTAAAGTTGCTTTGCAGTTCCACTTTCGTGTGTACCAGTGGGCTAAAACTATTCTGTGGCTATGAGCACTATGGGACTTAATATCTGTGGTCATCAGTCCCCTAGAACTTAGAACTACTTAAACCTAACTAACCTGAGGACATCACACACATCCATGCCCGAGGCAGGATTCGAACCTGCGACCGTAGCAGTCGCGCGGTTCCGGACTGAGCGCCTAGAACCGCTAGACCACCGCGGCCGGCAAAACTGTTCTGTAATCAGTGGTTCTTACACTGCATTGTTCCTTCAGTAGACGAAAAAAATAAAACATTTCTTTCTATAGTGGCATCAACTGCTGGAGATCGTTTATCGTATAGAGAGTATGGATCAGAAGCTAAAAGTTAGTTTTGGATGTCCAAACAGGTTGAGAATACATTTTTCTTCTTTAAGTGCTGCGAATGATCGTGTAAGACGTTTTCCATGTTTGAACTGCAACCATATCGCCTTTCACAGCATCCAACGAAGACGATAAGATCATATGTTGCAATATTGGGCATAAAAGTGCAAGCTGAACACAACCGAACATACGGTAGTATGTGATGTCTGAAAGACAGTGTGTGCTCGTTCAGACAAAAGGAAATGTCCTCGATGCTCGTTCCTCACGTACGATGCTGCCTGGTGAGCTTACCTCCTGACCATTTTAACTCTGTGGGTGTTGTAAAATATTGTAGTACGTACTTTCGAGTGCAGTTTAGGTAGCTTTGATCGGTTATGTCTTGTGAACATCCGTGTTCTTAGCAGAGCAATCATAGTCTTTCGCTACTATCGACGATTGACATTTTACTCCTAGTCTTCCCGCAGGATTAAAAGGGGGGCGCGATGTCGTGGTCGGTGAGTCGGGAAGCAGCGAGAGATGGTCCCCGCGCCAGTGCAAGCAGAACGCAAACGCCAGAAGGAGCAGGCTGAGGAAGTGCTACGTACCCGGAACCACGTGGCCACCTGCGCCGCCGTCCCAGCAACAGACAAAACAAATGAACACGTTAGACAAACCACACCAAACAACACAACACACACACCAGGGCGCCCGCCACCACTCCGCACTGGCATCTCCGTTCAAAGGGGTCAGCTCTCTGACACGATAACCGACGCAAGGCAGCGGCGAGACACACCGACGGCTTGACAGCCTGCACAGGAAAAGCGCAGTCCACGTTTCATTTAACCGACAATCATCTAATGGCGTAGTCTAGCCTGCCTTGGTTCTGCACCTCTTTTCCTATCCCTAGGAACTGCACATCTCAGCTTTTGTGTCTGAACTGGTACTTCCTTCAGAAGGATGAACCATTTAGCATTGAACTTCTGTGGAAGACATGGAGAACGAACGCCCAGTCGGCTACGACCAAGTGCGGCGCCTGTGAGATCAAGCTAGAATGGTTAGAAAGACATCCTTTGTGAATAAGCCCAGATCCAAGACGTGCTTTTCTGTACCTTTGAAAATGTATAAGGTGCAAATAAGTGTGCCACTGATGTAACAGTACCGAATCGAGAAGCTATAAGGAGTCGCTGATTTCTGGACACGAAAAAGAAAAGAAGAAACTGTTCTCCATCTTTCCTGTCTATCAAACGGTGTATTTTTCTTGTTATGCACTAGATCTTGGTAGTTTTCCAACTTTTCTCATTTTCATTTAATTACCTCGATTCTTTTAGCCTTCTGTGTCTTTCTTCGTCTTTTTACCTCCGTGGGCTTTTCTGTCTTATACGTATCGTAGTCCGCAAAGTCTTATCAATATCGAAATAAAGTCTGTATGTGGTCTCCAATTCGACGTCGAATATAACCGCCGAGGCGCCGGTCTGTGCTACATGTCAGGTTCCCACGTGAAAATGCCTCATTTATTTGTCGGGCTTCATTTTTTTTTCTTGTTAATATCTGGCAGTTTGGGTATACCCATATTTCTTCCACGTTCCTTGCATAATATAATCCAGAATCGGTGCATTTTATTTCAAACTTTAGAATCGATAAAAGTGGATAGCTTGGTCCACAGCGCATTCCCTCGGAATATTTTTTAACTGCTACTGGTTTTTTTCCCGCTACGCAGAAGAGTAGTATTCAAAAAGTTCTCTCTCCAATCCGTTCTTATTACCTTTTAGGCAGTTAGCCTCAGTTAGTGCACTTCACAGGCACTCCATGTAATTTTTTTTCTCCATGTAATTTTTCTTCGGTTCTGGTGTTTTTAGACTGCACGCTTTATGTGCCAATGTTTATAGCTTTTAAATAATGCACTATAATTCTTATCACCTTTTAGGCACTTGACCTCTGTTAGGACACTTCACAGACACTCCATGTAAATTTTTTCCTCCATGTAATATTTTTAGTGCTGGTGTTCTGTAGAATGCACGCTTTATGTGCCAATGTTTGTTTATAGCTTTTAAATAATGCTCTATAAACTTCGAAGAATTTCTTGACTAGCTCATCGCCATGTTTCTTCTTGTGTACGGCCTTCCTTTGCAAGTGAACGCATTAAAAGTGCTGTAAACTGTATTAGCTGTTTTACAACGACAGAACTAAAGCATTTTCATTAATTTTACAGTTCGACAACATTACACGTCACCGCTCTGTAACACGGTGCTCACTTTACGCGTGTGGCGCCAGCAGATGGGAGTCGGCTAGCCAGTGTGGTTTGAGCGGCGGGCACCCTGCGGCTACTGAACTGCTACAACTGCTCAACTAACTGACTGTCCGCCGGCTACACGAGGCGGCGCAACACAAACAAACGCAACACAACACAGCGCGCTCGCCAGCAACAGACAAACACAAAACACATCAGCGCTGCAAATCAAAAGTGGCGCAGAAGCGTGCCAGCTAAGCCGTCGGTTCCCGTAAAGACTGCTTCAATGCGAGGACCACTGAAAGCGCCCTCGCTTTAATGATGTGCTGGACGGTGCGTATTGTGAAGCAGTAATTCCCATTCCGATGAAAACGAAAAGCACTACAGAATGTGACAGCTAGTGTGTGTGTGTGTGTGTGTGTGTGTGTGTGTGTGGGAAAAGTAACACAGGTTGATATATTTTCTTCTAATGTGGGTGACAGCTAGTGTGTGTGTGTGTGTGTGTGTGTGTGTGTGTGTGTGACATTTGTCTTATGCAATGGAGATCTGGAGATAACGTGATAAACACATATTGAATACTAATTGAACAGTGCATAACAATCGCATCCATGCGCTGTTTTAAGCTCAGAAACAAATATGGCACTTTCACTCAGTCGATGTATCACTGCCGATGTGACATGTAATCGTTAGAGTTTTAGCGAACTTGACTGTGGTTAATAACAACTACTATTTCAATTAAATGACATTAGCTTGGCAAAGCTATTTATTTGTGCCGTTAGCGAATCAGGAGTTTTTATTAATTAACCTGCCGGCCGGGGTGGCCGAACGGTTTCCAGGCGCTACAGTCTGGAACCGCGTGATCGCTAAGGTCGCAGGTTCGAATCCTGCCTCGGGCGTGGATGTGTGTGATGTCCTTAGGTTAGTTAGGTTTAAGTACTTCTACGTTCTAGGGGACTGATGACCTCAGAAGTTGAGTCCCATAGTGCTCAGAGCCATTTGAACCATTTGATTAATGAACCAACAAACGCTGCCGTCAAGCTGAAGGCTGGTTTGAATAATACCATGCTTTACCAGGCACCGTCCTATGGCAGTATCCGTGTCTTTAAAAAAAATAAAAAATAAAAAAAAGTCTCCAAGCACTATGGGACTTAACATCTGAGGTCATCAGCCCCCTAGACTTAGAACTACTCAAACCTAACTAATCTAAGGGCATCACACACATCCATGCCCGAGGCAGGATTCGAACTTGCGACCGTGGCAGCAGCGCGGTTCCGGACTTAAGCACCTAGAACTGCTCGGCCACAGCGGCCAGTTGACCGTGTCTTCCTCTGACCTTTTAACGAACTTTCAGCAAGTTGTAGAGAGACTTTTGAATTTCTGTAGCGATGCTGCTTGGCATTTTTCAAATACGCAAATTATTTCCAGAGACAAAAGAGGCGATATGTGACAAAAAGAAATCCAGAAATCCCAGGACTGACCGGGGATTGAACCTCGAACCTTCGGATTTGTAGTCAGACACGTAGCCAGCGAGCCATCTTTATTTATTAACACTCCTTCCGATGTGAGCGGCATGTGGTTTATTCATTTACCCCTTCAGGCATTTTCCACAATGACGCGACATGCAAGGGATGAGTGGCTCAAACTTAAATCATGTATTCGACCGCGCGTCTGATTTATGTAGCTCCACTACAGTTCATAAGCAAACTTTAAGGGGTAGTCAAATGTAAACGAGACAGATGGAAAAAGTACGTAAACTGTTTATTACTTCAAAAGTATTGCCATAACTGTTAATACGTTTATCCCACAGTGGGACAAACCTTCATGGAAAAACGTTTGCGGGTGCCTACGGAACCATGATTGTACCCAGACGTGCATTTCTTCCTCCGAAGCAAATCGACGGTCACAAACGTCTTTTTTCAGGCTTCCAAAAATATGGAAATCGCTTGGGGAGAGATCGGGCCCACATATTGCCAGAGTTGTTTGGATGGGGGAGCCGTTACACATCCCCCGTACAGCCCCGATCTCTCCCTATCCGATTTCCTTATATTTGGAGCCCTGAAGACAAAATGTCCACACCTGGCTACAATCATCATTGCGTAGGTAACCGCTAACGTTTTTCCTTGAAGGCACCAACCGTCTTGTCTCACACTGGAATAAATGTATTAACCGTTATGTAGATTACTTTTGAAATAATGAACAATTTACGTACTTTTTACCACCTGTATCGTTTTCATTTGACTGTCCCTTATAATTTCCATTGATATGAAAATAGGTACAGTAATAACAAAATTCATCTCCCGGTACGGTATACAATCCAGAAGTTTCTACTTGAACTGGAAGTTTTGGTCACCACTGCCTCGCAACTTCTGTTACGTTACTTGCGCCGCACACTGGCCAGGCACTGAAGCGAGGATACGACGTTCGTGTTTCTCCAGCGCTACAGTCTGCACCACGACTTAGTGCAGTCCAGTGCCATTCTTGAGTGACCTTTCCATTGGACATTATTTCGCATTGATTGGTGGTCCATGCAATTCAGTGCCGTTTATTCCTGTTCACAAGTCTTATGCAGCTGTTACAACATGGCACATGTGTGTTTTTAAATCCAAATATGTAGCATTCTGGTGCCAAACCACAAAGTTATCTTGTCTCGGTGTTCACGATGGAAAAGACTAAATCACGTTCTGGTAGTAATTCCAATCTGTCGGCAAACTGTACTGGAAGGGCACGTTTGCCATCAGCAATATCTGTGCTTTACTATTATTTATCACCAAATGTTATTTTAAGACAATACTAGTAACCATATGCTGCGTTATAGCACTGAAGCGAAAATAACCAATGTGCGAATCACACTGAGGTGACAAACATCATAGGATAGGTACGCACGTACGCAGATGGCGGTAGTATCGCATACGCAAGGTATAAACGGGCAGTGTATTGTCGGAGACGTCATTTGTACTCAGGTGAGTCATGTGAAATGTTTTCGATGTGATTTTGGCCTCACGACGGGAGTTAACAGACTTTGAACGCAGAATGGTTGTTGGAGCTGGACGTACGGGGCATTCCACATCGAAAATCGTTAAGGTATTCAATATTCCGAGATTCACAGTATCGAGAGTGTGCTGCGAATGCCAGATTTCAGACACCTGTCACTATGGACAACACAGTGGTCGACGGCTTCGTTTAACGGCCGAGGGCAGCAGCGTTTGCGGCGAATTCTCAGAGCTAACAAGCTAACAGACAAGACTAGCAACACTGCGTGAAATAACCGCAGAAGTAAATCTGGGGCGTGCGACGAGCGCATCTGTCAGGACAGTGCGGCCAAATCTGGCGTTAAATGGCTATGGTAGAAGACGACCGGCGCGAGTGCTTTTGTGACCGATCGGTTGGACCCTAGAGACTGGTCAGATGATGGTAGGGTGCGAGTGTGGCGCAGACCACACGAAACCGTGGACCCAAGTTGTCAAGAAGGCACTGTGCAAGCTGGTGGTGGCTCTATGATGGTGTGGGCCGTGCTTACGTGGAACGGACTAGGTCATCTGGCCCAATTGAACCGATAATTGGTTGGAAATGGTATGTTCGGCTACTTGGAGGCCATTTTCAGCCATTCATAAACTTCATGTTCCCGAACAGCTCCGTCACGTCATCGGGTCACAAATGTTTGCGAGTGGTTTGAAGAATATTCTGGGCAATTCGGCCACCCAGATCGCCTGACATGAATTCCGTCGAGTATTTATGAGACATAATTGAGAAGACAGTTCGTTCACAGAATTTTGCACCAGCAACATTTTCGTGATTATGGATGGCTACAGACACAGCGTGGCTCAGTATTTGTGCAAGGGACTTCCAAATACTTGCTGAGTCCATGCCACGTCGAGCATATCCCATGACTTTTTTGCCACCTCGGTGTATGTTCGCGTGAATAAATAAATATTTAAGTGCAGCTAACAGTGACTGCAACATGTCCTTCTAGTACATGTTCGATGTGAGGCATAGTGTACCAATAGCCCCTGTTGGAAAGAGAGTTCGTGTACTCAACAACAAACTTTTGACTGTGTCGAGTGTAATGTCGTAGTATGTGTGTTGTGGAAGTGCGAGTTGTGTTGAATTCAGCATCGCTTGCGATAAGCATTGTGCAAAAAAAAAAAAGCATATAACAACAATACAGGTGAAGCTGGTGAGTTGTGACTTAATGTTACATCTGTTTGCCAAAGTTATTGAAATATATTCGTGATATTCACTGGTGGTGTTGCACAAGCTCTTTTTGGCAATTTACTAGCTTGCGTTGCTTTTTACTGTTATACTTAATCCTTCTAAAATAACTTATAGGTAATTTTTCAATGGAAGTGACGTAGAAGGAAATACATTCCTTAATTTTTAGCAGCACCTGAAATGTTCCGTAATGTTCAAGTAAAGCATTACTTGGCTCCGCTGATGTAAAGCTCCTGACAGCAGGTCCGCTTGTCAGCTACGGTATGCGATAAGGAAATTTAAATGTGGTTCTTATCGATTTATTTATTTAGCTATACATTTAATGGGTGTACAAACCATACACTCCTGTGTGCATGACGGGCGGAAACGTCTACAACACACAGTTCCTTTGTTATCTGCTGCCAGCGTTTACGCTGACGATCACAGAGATGACTGAGGCCATTAAACGTCGGAAAATATGGATTGCATCCCTTCGCCATCCACCACACCTGTAAAACTCTGTTCCGCAGTATCCTCAAAATCCTGGCCCAAGTCCCCTTGATTTCGCCTCCCCCTAAAATTCTTCGACATCTGGTTTTTGGAAATGCTCTTCCAAACGAATCCCTTATTGGTTCATTCAATTTCTCTCTCTTCTCAACGATATTAAACACCCACGCACATCTTATGCTGTAAATCCTGTAACTAGAAACCTCTTAACTTGTGATTCTTGAAATTTTTCCGGCTTGAACCGTACTGCACTAAGTTTCGGGATTGCAGCCGGATGACGTGAACTTCTTACCACGATATTTCTGCGGAGAACCATTCACCATCTTAGGGTTAAGTGTTTTGTGCTGTTGATTGCTAGTTCGCGTCGCTGACTTTATACCAAAAAATTGGCGCGGAGAGGCATGTGCAACGGCAGCAGTTATGTGAGTGACATCTGTCGAGTCTCGCGCCCTCTTCGAGTACCGCTCCATCTATGGCGCGCAAGCGCAGGCGCAATGTGATACTGCGTGCTCGCTCTCTGTCGGAATGCGGGCTTATGGAGTTAAAATTCATATGTTATATTAATAAAAGTAATTGTCGCTAGACGTGTAAGCAGCCATGAAGTGTTTACTTTCTGCGGATATCAAAGAAATTACCGGCTGCCACACCTTATCCAGTTGAAAGCACTTTCCTCCACCTAATTTTTATTCAACAGTGAATATCTTGACGGTGTTGCCAAGGGTAGGTCTCTTTCGTCTTTGGTAGCAAACTTTTTTATGGGAGACTTCGAGAAGAAGGCATTTGATTCGGCAGAAGTTGAACCAAACTTTTTCTGCCGATGTGTAATTTGGCCCCACAGCGAAGAACAACTATCCGCTGTCTGGATCATCTGGATTCAACACGCGAGAATATCAAGTTTACGATGGAAGTGTCTCTAGATGTCTTGGTCAGTCGGAAAGTGGATTCACCATTGAGGCATTCCGTTTACTGTAAGTCCACACATACAGATTCAATTTGCAGGCGCCGAGCTGCCACCACCCATCACAAACTATGGGCCTCGTTCGAACGTTGGTGCACCGGGCACATGTTGTGTCTGATGGAGACAGTCTTGCAAAGGAGCTGGAACACCTACAATCTGTGTTCAAGGATGATGGATATTCTCTACATCAGATCTGCATAGCTTTAAGGAGGGCGAAACGTGACTACCCACAAGATCAAGAGAAGGAGCGGCGTTCCTACCATGTGTCGACAATATTTCGTTGAAATTAGGCAAAATCTTAAGGAAACATCATATCAAAGTAATCTTCTGCTCACGTACAAAGACGCTAGTTCTTCTCAATTCGGTAAACGACGTTTTGGGGATTGCGGAGGCCTGGAATCTCCAGAATATCTTGCCAATGTGACAAAGGCAACGCACGCAGTGCATCAGAGTGCGTGAAAGGTGCGTTGAACATGATAGCCACACGCGCCTTTCGCAGTCCAGCAAGTCAGCCATAGCCGAGCATTGTGCCTCACAAGACATTCCATAGATTATTCCCTCACGGAAATCTTGGCCTCGACAAGATCATTTTGGGACTCAGTTGTTAAGGAATCGGTGGAAATACGTTTGGCAGAAAATCTTATTTATCGTGATGGCGGCTTTCAACTGGATAAGGCGTGGGACCCGATAATAATAATAATGGCGTGTGACGAGGGCCTCCCGTCGGGTAGACCGCTCGCCTGGTATAAGTCTTTCGATTTGACGCCACTGCGGCGACTTGCGCGTCGATGGGGATGCGATGATGATGATTAGGACAACACAGCACCCAGTCTCTGAGCGGAGAAAATCTCCGACCCAGCCGGGAATCGAACCCGGGCCCTTAGGATTTACAGTCTGTCGCGCTGACCACTCAGCTACCGGGGGCGGACGTGGGGCCTGATGATTTCTTTGATACCTACGAATGACTAGTGAGACGTCTAGCGGCAGTTAATGTTATTAATCTGAAATCTGTATTTTAAGTAAGCAAGCCCGCATTCCGACAGAGAGCGCGCATCACCGTAAAGCAAGCACCTGCGCGGCATGGAGCAATATTGTAATAGGGCGCGAAACTCGACACAAGTCGCTCATGCAGTGGCTGCCGTTGCGCATGCGTCTGATCCCTAATTTTTGGTATAAAGTCAGCGATGCGAACTAACAGTCTCCAGTACTAAACACTCACCCAAAATGGCTGGATGGTTTTCAGCCGAAATATCGTGGTAAGAAGTCGACGTCATCCGGGCGCAGTCCTGAAGCTTTATGAAATAGCTGTTAACTTATCATCAGCCTTCTCATTTCTAAATAAAATACGCTGTCATTGTCCCGATCTTTCGCCTACACCCCTCCAACCAAGCGAGGTGATGCAGTGGCTAACCGACTGGGCTCCTTTCGGGAGGACTATGGTTTAGATTTGTCTGGCCATCCGGATTTAGATTTTCTGTAAATCATTTTAGGTAAAGCCCATGATGGTTTCTTTAGAAAGGATATCACTTACCGTGCCACATTCCGAGCTTGTATTTCGCTCGTACTGAACTCGTCGTTCAAGGGGGGGTTAGAAGTAATCCCCATTCCTTGTTTCCTTCGACCCTATCCCTCCAAATCCTCTCTCAGCGAAACTTCAACAGTTGCTCACCCGAAAATCTAGGAAATAAAAGGTGTGTTTTTTAAGTAAGTACCGTTTTGAAACTAAAAAAAGTCGTGCTAAGATATCTCAATTTTGTTTTTACATGAAAGCCTGTACCTTAATCTACGCACTGACGCCATTACAGTCTTATTCTTCCTTGTTTACGTTGTGTACTGAGTGTTTTAAGATGTCTCCGATAATCATGAGTCCCGCCGACTGTGACGTACGGGGTGTTATAAGATTTCTTAGTGCTAAAGGCCTAAAAGCGATCGATATTCATCGTGAGATCTGTGCAGTTTACGGAGAAAATATTATGAGTGATGGAATGGTAAGAAAGTGGGTGAGAGCATTTAAAGATGGCCGCACAAATTTGCTTGATGAACAACGGAGTGGGCGTCCTTCGGTCGTTAATGAAAGTTTTGTGCAGGAAGTGGACAATAAGGTGAGAGAAAACGGACACTTTACGATTCCCTCCTTGCGGGATGACTTTCCTAATGTTTCTCGTAGTGTTTTGTATGGCGTTGTGACCGAGCACTCGATTTACCGAAAATTGTGCGCGCGTTGGGTACCGAAAATGTTGACGGATGTGTACAAAACCAAACGTTTAGACAGTGCATTGACTTTCCTTGAGCGGTACCACGACGGTGATGATTTCTTAAACCAGATTGTTACGGGCGATGAAACATGGGTGGCCTACGTCACACAAGAATCAAAGCAACAGTAAATGGAAGTAGAACGAGGGGCATCGTTTTGCTGCAAGACAATGTCCGTCCGCATGTGGCGAATCAGACCAAAGATCTCATCACATTTTTTCGATGGCAAACTCTAGATCATCCTCCGTACAGCCCCGATCTTGCGCCCAGTGACTACCATCTGTTCCTGCACTTGAAAAAACACCTGGGCGGTCAGCGTCTTCAAGACAATGACGAAGTCAAAACAGTGGTGATGCAGTGGTTAAGTCAGGCGGCAGACTTCTATGAGGAGGGTATTAAAAAACTGATACAACGTTATGACAAGTGCCTCAATATTGAGGGAAATTATGTAGAAAAGTAGATTAAGGTAGAGGCTTTCATGTAAGTGTAAAATTATTGAGATATCTTAGCACATCTTTTTTAATTTCAAAACGGTACTTACTTAAAAAAACACGCCTCGTACTTCACATTGGGTGGCCTACTCCTCACCATACTCTTCATCACTGCTCCCCTCTCTTACGCATTTTTTATTTTGAGTCCTCTCCATGACTGTGACTCTTAACTTCATCTATCTAGAGTCTAGACGTACCTGAACGCCAGGAGACTAAAGGTCTCCTATTCGTCCAAGTTAGTGACTTATTTTTTTTCATTTGTGGCTGGGAGACTGTTATTACAGTACACGATGAAAGTACCCACTCCAAGCTGACGGGAAAGAGCGCAGCTCGTCTTTTGAAAGACATCGCTCTTGACGGGCCGACAAGAAACTGAAACGAATAAACCGATAAGAAGCACACTTGCGAGGGCCGCGGCGTGCGGCGTACCTTGGGCAGGGCGGCGAGGCACTGCTGCTTGACGTCCCAGACGAGCTGGTCCCTGGGGAACTGCAGGCACTTCTGCACGTTGAGCTCGGGCACGTGCACGCGCACCAGCAGGTAGCCCTCGTCCGCCGCCTGCTGCTGCTGGGCCGCCGCGGGCCCGCCCCCGGGGCCGGCGCCGCCCCCGGGGGCAGGGGCTACGGGCACGGGCGGGGGCGACGCCGTGGGTGCCGGCAGCGCCACGGCCACGGGCACCGCCGCCGCCAGCGGCACCGGCGAGCACGCGCCGCCCCCAGCGCTGCCGCCGCCGCAAGCCGAGCCGCCGTCCTCCATCACAGCTTCACATCTGCGGACAAACGACGCACTCACCAACACGTTGTAGGGAAGCAGCATACTCACGCCTTAAAAAATTCACAGCAGTCTTTCCATTGTGTGCCAGCCAGTCCGCCGTAACTAGCTCTGACGTCATAAATATTGCGCAATACTTTAAAATGAACAACCTGAAACGTTTCTAGCATGTCAGGAGTAATACAAAATCAATATGTGTTGGATATCAGTTCAATAACTTTAACCATTTTCAAAATTTGGATGTTTTTCTGTAAAAATCATTGGCGCAACAGAAAAGAGCTAGAAACTTAAAAATTTATATTTACATTCCTTTTGCATAACAATTTAGTAGAAACAGTTTTCTGGATCTCACAAATTAAAATTTTAGTTGTAATTCATGATTTTCTGGTTTTTGTCTTAGAAATTAAGGAAGCAAGTTGATTAAGTAGGCGAATAAATAAAGCTAGGATGTTTAAATTTAAGTAGAAGGGAGATCCGCTATAATCATAAAAATGTGAGAAGTTTCAACAGAATAACTATAAAACTATAGCTATACCGTATCTCCAAAGAGCAAGTTCAGAGCTCGTCTATTGCGTGTAGTGTAATTAAATTAATTCTCTCGACCAAAATATTTGACTTAGCCACGACAGACTTTTATTATTATTACTTACCTGTGTGCTGATTGCACATTTAAATTGAGAGCTTCATCGGCCATCAGCAAAGGAAGCAATGATTTATTCGATAACTTAAAGTGGTGCATTACTAGCCCAGCGGCTAGTTGGGAGAGCAGATTTGATCAGGCATTCCCTTAGCCGTCCGCACCGCGGCTTTATATGTAAGAAAGCTGCGTGAAAAACGAAGGCCCCAGTTCTCTCCAGACGCTGATTAGCGCACCACCTGTGCCGGGAGTCGCGCCGCGTCGGTATCGTTGATATAAACAGCCTCGGATGCAGTAATAAGTTACTCGGCATACGCGTAACCATGAAATCGTTTCCGAGTGAAGTATTAATTCTGGGATGACTTTAATTATCTATCTTCAGTTTGCGTATGTCGTATTTTCACGTGCCGCCGCAGGACAGACATTCTACCATTATTTGGCTGGCTCTGAGCACTATGGGACTTAACATCTATGGTCATCAGTCCCCTAGAACTTAGAACTACTTAAACTTAACTAACCTAAGGACATCACACATCACCCAGTCATCACGAGGCAGAGAAAATCCCTGACCCCGCCGGGAATCGAACCCGGGAACCCGGGCGTGGGAAGCGAGAACGCTACCGCACGACCACGAGCTGCAGACTACCATTATTTAGCGTGGCGTTTGATAAACATTATCATCAAATTATGGCGAGCATTCACTTAAACATTTAATTTGAACAGTTATAGTGGCATCAGTGCGTGCATTAGACTCTGAACTGCTCTGGTAGTTGGATTGTGTGGATTCTTTTTGGTCTGTGACTTTCAGAATACAGTGAACATTTTAGAGAGAAAGGTTTTTGATTATGAACCCCAGACAATCTCCTAATTCCTCAGAGCTATAAGCTGTAGCTATAAATGTATTTCTCAGATGAAGTGGGCACTAGGAATTCTAATTACAGGCTTCACGTTTTGCTAATCACTTTCTGGTTGCCAATATTGTAGTTAGAGAGCCAGTGTTGAGAACGGCAAGCAGCATTAAATATATAATAGGAACATTAACGATTATTCCACCCGCCGCCCCACAACGTCCACACATCGACTTTGCTAAAGAACTGCATCGTGAATTCTCCAAAGGCCGCCCTGTAAACGGTGTCATTAGTTCTCCAGAAGCAGCTGTGACTGACAAAAATAGTGAAGCGTCCAGAAGAGACGTCAGATGTCATTCACACACCAGCACGGCGGGTTTGTACGACATGCGTTGAGCAGTTCTCTTAGGTTGTTCGCAGATGATGCTGTAATTTACCGTCTAGTAAGGTCATCCGAAGACCAGTATCAGTTGCAAAGCGATTTAGAAAAGATTGCTGTATGGTGTGGCAGGTGGCAGTTGACGCTAAATAACGAAAAGTGTGAGGTGATCCACATGAGTTCCAAAAGAAATCCGTTGGAATTCGATTACTCGATAAATAGTACAATTCTCAAGGCTGTCAATTCAACTAAGTATCTGGGTGTTAAAATTACGAACAACTTCAGTTGGAAAGACCACACAGATAATATTGTGCGGAAGGTGAGCCAAAGGTTTCGTTTCATGGGCAGGACACTTAGAAGATGCAACAAGTCCACTAAAGAGACAGCTTACACTACACTCCTTCGTCCTCTGTTAGAATATTGCTGCGCGGTGTGGGATCCTTACCAGGTGGGATTGACGGAGGACATCGAAAGGGTGCAAAAAAGGGCAGCTCGTTTTGTATTATCACGTAACAGGGGAGAGAGTGTGGCAGACATGATACGCGAGTTGGGATGGAAGTCATTAAAGCAAAGACGTTTTTCGTCGCGGCGAGATCTATTTACGAAATTTCAGTCACCAACTCTCTTTTCCGAATGCGAAAATATTTTGTTGAGCCCAACCTACATAGATAGGAATGATCATCAAAATAAAATAAGAGAAATCAGAGCTCGAACAGAAAGGTTTAGGTGTTCGTTTTTCCCGCGCGCTGTTCGGGAGTGGAATGGTAGGGAGATAGTATGATTGTGGTTCGATGAACCCTCTGCCAAGCACTTAAATGTGAATTGCAGAGTAAACATGTAGATGTAGATGTAAAAAACTAAAGGAACATTTTTTTCTGAAAGCAGGTTGGTCACATTCCGGATTCCAATAATTCATTTCATTCTCCACCCTTTTGGCTACAAAATCCTAATTTCCAACATACTCTCCGTTCAATGGGACGGCCTTACGCCACCTTGCTGGGAGGCCTCTAAGCCCGCATTGTATCACTCTACTGGTCGATGTCGGAGCCAACATCTTGCTGGATCATCCGCGTACTGCTTCCCCCACAGGGCATCCTTCATTGGGCCAAATAGATTGAAAGTGCGAACGAGATCCGGGCTGTTTGGTGGATGAGGAAGAGCAGCCAATAAAGTTTTCTGAGCTCCTCGCGGGTACGCAGATTTGAGTGAGGCCTCGCTTCGTCACGGAGAAGTTATGTTGCATTTTTTGTGGCGACCAATGCCCTGAGACTCTTTCTTCAATTTTTTTCTTCACCTTGAGGGGTGAACAGTAAAACAGAAGTGATTTCTGGCGTTCCCCAAGGTAGTGTTATAGGCCCTTCGTTGTTCCTTATCTATATAAACGATTTGGCAGACAATCTGAGCAGCCGTCTTCGGTTGTTTGCAGATGACGCTGTCGTTTATCGACTAATAAAGTCATTAGAAGATCAAAACAAACTGCAAAACGCTTTATAAGAAATATCGGAATGGTGCGAAAGTGGCAGTTGACCTTAAATAACGAAAAGTGTGAGGTCATCCACATGAGTGCTAAAAGGAACGCGTTAAACCTCGGTTGCACGATAAATCAGTCTAATCTAAAAGCCGTAAATTCAACTAAATACGTAGGTATTACAATTACGAACAATTTAAATTGGAAGGAACACATAGAAAATCTTGTGGGGAAGGCTAACCAAAGACTGCGTTTTATTGGCAGAACACTTAGAAACTGTAACAGACCTACCAAGGAGACTGCCTACACTTCGCTTGTCCGTCCTCTTTTAGAATACTGTTGCGCGGCTTGAGATCCTTACCAGGTAGGACTGACTGAGTGCATCGAAAAAGTTCAAAGAAAGGCAGCACGTTTTGTATTAGCGCGAAATATGGGAGACAGTGTCACAGAAATGATACAGGATTTGAGCTGGACATCATTAAAAGAAAGGGGTTTTTCGTTGCGACGAAATCTTCTCACGAAATTCCAATCACCAACTTTCTCCTCCGAATGCGAAATTATTTTGTTGACACCGACGTACATAGGGAGGAACGATCACCAAGATAAAATAAGGGCAGAAGACAGTCACCATGACTTCACCGGCTGAGGCTGTGGCTTTGTTGAGCTTTTGCTTCGGAGGAGATGTGGTGCAGAGCCACTCCATGGATTGGCGTTTTGTTTCCGTCTCGAAGTGATGAACCGATGTTTCATCGCCTGTGATGAAGTTTGACAAAAAAAGGTCACGATCAGCCTTCTAAAGCGCAAGCAATTCCTCAAAGATGGTCCTTCGTTGCTCTTTATGTTCTTCTCTTAGCCCAGCGGGCACACAGCTTCGAGTACACCAATGGTGGAAGAGTGCGCCAGCACTACCAAGAAGACGTCCAGTTGTGGAGCGACGTTTGCGATCCGTCGGTCACCTCCAATGAGTTCCAACATGCAGCAGTCAGCTCTGTGCGGCCAGCCGTTACGCGCGAGATCGACCTTGTAATAGTGACAAGACGCCTCGCCCAACGGCTCTCCGTGTTTTTGTTCACTGCCAGGTCTTCGTATGCATTCGGCAAGTGCCTATGAATATCTGTGATGCTCCGGTTTTCCGCCAAAAGAGACCCAAATGACAGCTTTGTGCTTGGAACACTCCAGCATTACAGATGCTGGTATGGAGCCGCCGCCGCCGCCTATGGGAACTTCATGAAACTGTAGGGGCCAAAGCAGAACTACTCCACGTTGTTCTACAACAGATTCCGCACTTTTTTGTACCGAAATTCTGGTACCGAGCGCCGCGGGTTTCGAATCCGTGCAATACGACATGGACCTCGAATACAACTTGAGGTCTAGATCCAGTCGTCGCGCCGTAAGCCGTGGCGGCGCGCGCGCTCCTGGCTTGGGTATAATGTGAGGGCGCCACGGTGGAGCACGTGGTCCCAGCGGCCAATAGCAACGTGCTCTATCAGGTATTTAAACGCCTGCCTCTCGCTCAGCAGGCCACACCTATAAGTCCCTCATCCGCCCTATCCTTTGTTATGCCCATCCGGCTTGGATCTCCGCCCCCCCTACCTTTTATAAATCCCTCCAAATCCTTGAACGTCATGCTCTCCGCCTCGCCTATCGCATCCGTCTCCCCTCCCCCACGCGGATCCTGTACAATCTCATCCCCTTCCCCCACCTCCTCCTTTTCCTTGAAAGGATACGGATCCTGTACACCTCCCGCAAACTCGATCCTCCTCACCCGCTCATCTCCCCGATCCTCTCCCATCCCCGCCCGCTGCCGCGCCTGTATTCGCACGTCCAACCCGGTCTCCATCTCTCCACCCTCCTTACCCTCTCCCAAGGTGGCTTCCGCCAGCTCCCCCTCCCTGATGATGTCCTCCTCCCCTCCATCTACCCCTCCTATCAGCTTTGACCCTGCCCCACCCCCCACTTCCGGTGTCCTTTCCTTTAGGCACCCTCCCTCCCTTCTCTTCCCATCCCTTCTCTTTCCTTTTCCCCCCGTCCCCTCCCTCCACCCCTCTTCCCCTGGGCTTCCCCTCCCCCTTCCTCCCTCCCCCCTATCTCCCCTGCCCGTGGCATCTCTGCTCTCCCCTCTCGCTCTCCCACGCCCCTTCCTCCTCCTCCACCTCCTCTCTTGGCAGGTCCCAGGACTTGTACACGCTCAGTGAACATTCGCGCGCCGGAGATCATCGCCATCTGTGTGTCGTGTGTGTGCCTCGATTTGTGTTTAGTGTTCTGTGACCGTCACGCATCAACTGTTCACGTGTGCCGTCGCCGTCATCCGTGTTCTGTGCGCCATGTCACCAAGTGTTTCCTGTTTTTTTTTCGAGTCCAGCGTGAACGGCTTCATGTTTATTGTTTTTTAAATCTCCTTTTTTTGCCCGCCGTTTTTACTGTAGTGTCTGTATCGCCCATATGTCTTGTTATTGTTCCGCTTAAGGCTGAAGAGCAGCGTACTATGCTGCTGACAGCCCGCCTGTATCAGGTGATGAAAATTACAATAAAGGGAAAAAAAAAAAAGCTCAGCAGGCACTCTGATATTCGCGTTAGTCTATCGACATCTCACCTACAGACAGCGTGTTTACTTGGTTTCCGTGTACGAGTGGACATCGTGGATTTGTGAGGTTTCGCTTGTAACCCCGTTGCTATTTGCGTGTTGTTGTTCGTTAGGTCTTGCTCGGTCGTCCGTCGTTGTTCGTGTCCGTCCTTCCCCGTTCGTTTTGCTTGTTCGCGGGGCGCTCCTGTTTGGTCCCGCCGCGCTTTCGTTCTCGGCAACACAACAGAAATCGTCCGAGAAAAAAATGTGTTGTACTGCTTTTTGAACGCCGTTTACCAATGCCTAGTGTTGCGATTCTCTGTGACAACTAGAGCGGCCATCGGAGTGCATTTGTATTATTTTTGTTTAATGCTGTTGCCAGGTCCAGTATGGAATATGCGGGGCGTGAATAGTGACAGATGTTAGGTGATCACTGTGAAGGACTCGGAGATGCCATAAACTCGTGTTAAACAGAGCTATCGCCATCTGACAGAGTTTGAAATGAGCGTCTTTGTGTGTCTCCATTTGGCAGGCTGGTCGAATCGTGCAGCATCCAGATTTGTCGAACATTCAGATGCGACAGTGGCCTGATGTTGGACAGCATGGGAATCTGAGGGCAAGCATACTAGTTGTCGCCGTTCCCGTCGACCACGTCCGGCCACCAGAAGGGAGGAAGAATAAGCAATTGACTCCCTGCACGTTCTGTGTCATCCAGGAGACTCGCAGCAGCTGGACTAGAGAATTATTGCCCCACGTGTGGGCTGCCGTTAACATCAAGAAAATGAACGGCTGCGTCTGGAGTGATGCCGTGACAGGAAGCATGGGCTGCTGATGAACGGAGTCGCACTGTGTCCAGCGATTCGCGGTTCACACTGCCGTAGATGATCATCACCGTCGAGTGTGGCGGCGACATGGGGAGAGACTCAATTCTGCCAACGTTTTGCAGATACACAGCCACGTTACTCCTGGCATCATGGTCGCGGCTGGTACTGATCGATGGAACTCTGATGGCGCAACAGTATGCCCGGACGTATTGTGTCTTCATGTGTTACCTTTCATGAAATACTACAGTGGTGCCATTTTTCAACAGGACAATACTCGTCCACGCATGGCACGTGTCTCTATGAACTGCCTGAGTGGCCACCAACGCTGCCAGATGTGCCTGCGATAGAACGTGTGTGTTTGTGGGGAGGGGGAGGGGGGGGCAGGATGTCAAGCACCAGTTCTGGACCAGCTTGCTCAGGAGAGGGTACAACGCCTTCATGACATTTTTCCCAAATGAATCAGTGCATGCCGGAAGCAGTGTAATTCATACTGTTAAGCGGACTCACTGCCGAGTTCTTCGTAAATTTGACATTATTTTGAAATCACTGAAATAACTTGACACACCCTCTCACCCGGTGAGATTTCATATCGTTTCTTTCTCCCCTTCTGGGTGCTTCACGTTTTTTTTAAGGCACTCTGCATTTTCTCACACACAAGCAATTTCTGCCAAGCGACCATCTTCAAGTCACGGGTTAGGCGGCCATCTTCAAGTCACGGATTAGCATTGTATCAAGTTGTAGGAAGGTCTTTTGGCGTCAAATAGTAACTGTTCTTAGTTGCAGTGTCAGTCACAAGTGCCACTCTTATACATTTTTCATCAGTCAAAAAATGGACTGTCCATTGCAGTGTTCAACATACTGTGTAGCCAAAATGGTATCAAATATTGAATGCTGTTCGTTTGTTTAGGATCTTTACGAAGTTGGGTTAACGGAAGATCAAAATGGCTCAAATGGCTCTGAGCACTATGGGACTTAACATCTATGGTCATCAGTCCCCTAGAACTTAGAACTACTTAAACCTAACTAACCTAAGGACATTACACAACACCCAGCCATCACGAGGCAGAGAAAATCACTGACCCCGCCGGGAATCGAACCCGGGCGTGGGATCCGAGAACGCTACCGCACGACCACGAGATGCGGGCGTTAACGGAAGAGATAGAGAAGATTCAAAGACGAGCAGACACCTTGTCATGTGTTCGTTTAGCGAGAGTATGAGCGTTTCCAAATTCTTCGACAAACTTCAGTGAGAGACGCTACAAGAAAGACGCTGCTGCACATCGCGGGGAGTCTTTCAACATTCCAAAAACTACGTTCCAAAACAAGACCAAAGCCAGGGATCTCTACGGTCTTTCTCCCCGTTTACCATCCCAGAATGGAACGGTAAATACGGAAATTAATGCTAAACAATACGTACTTTCTGCACACACCACACGGGCCTTGTGTATTACAAATGTAGGAACGCCGCTAGTAACTACTGTACATTAAAGCCAGAAACACCGAACAGCTGAAGTTTTTCCTTGTTTACTATTATAGCTCCAAGGAATTATCTACAATTTAAACACAATACAGCGCTGGTTTTCTGCTGCAGATCAAGCGGAAAATGAGGAGACGAAGCTTCCTTCTTCAATTCTGTAGGACACCTTTGAGAAGGAAGCAGTAGCAAGCAGCGAAGAGAACAAATGGTCTAAGCTGCCACTGGAACGAGATTCCCTTGCGACGCTGTGACCGCTCTGAACGAACGTCGCGCGGTGGCCTATAGGGAAATTAAAAACGACACAATTAAAAACATCTGCGAAATCTAAGTCTCTTCGTTTTGTCCTCTGCGAAGTGACACTGGTTGTGAAAAAAAGGCACATTACAGATAAACGTCCCGTCGATGACGAGGTCATTAGAACCAGAACATAACCTCTGAACGGACAGGAATAGGGAAGGAAATTGGCCGGGTTCTTTCCTAGGGAACCACTTAGGCATGCTGACTGTGAGTGGGTGGACAATACAGGCATGTCTTCGGCATTACTAATGTGCCGGTTACCGGCTGTTCGTTAGCGATGCCGTACGGAGCTCTGGCGTACGAATGGCTTCTGCCACCATTCCGTTACCAGTGTTTTCTGCCTGGTACCACCATTTCATGAATTTTGTTTTGAGTACCAGAGCGCTTAGCATGAAACCATTGATGCTACTGCAAGACAGACACCTAGTGGTACACCTGAGATACTGCTACGAATGTATCGCAGTGCATCGTAGCAGTCACTTACAGCGTTCAAAGTAACAGTCGGCGAGGAGATTGTGCTACGTGATCGCAGCAGATTGTAACATACTTTTTTTTTAATAATGGCCATATTGAAAAAAGAGACAGTGAAAAAGAGTATGTCCAAAGTTCCTGTTAACGTAAATTTTAATTTATACTACTGCTCTTATGAGTGGTTTCGAAATGAAACCACTAGGGCAGTATTTGGTTTTTATACGAAATTTATTTAATTTTAGGTTCATTTTTGCTTGTAATTTAGGACTACAATTTGTTTTAAACATTATGAGTTCAAGAAGTTTCGAGATATAGGATTTTGACTAGGAAAACTGTGAATCTGCTTTAAAATATATCACATGAAATGATGTGTGGTTGGAAACTGTGTGTCCTAGTTGTTCCAAAGTGAAATCATCTCCTTAAAACAATTGATTGTTTAATTTTTCCGAATTTCTTCTTGTATTCGTTGCTTTCTGTGATAATTAAGGCTACTTTTGTGAAAAATTTTAAAATTATATAATTTTTCATACTGTTGCGACTCAAAGCGTCGCAGAATTCCCGTAGCAACAGTGGTCATGTCGAGAGAGCACCTGGTGCCTATGTTTTTCAAGACACTGTTACCTCATCATAGGTTGTTCTCAGTGGATATCATTAATGACTCTTCTCCCTACCCAATTAACTCATCGTCTAGCAGATCCTCCTAAGGACCTGCGACGTACTGAGAGTGTAACGAGACGAGATTTTGACACATCTATTCACCTAAGACATTTATCTGGTCTGCCACAGCGGACCCATAACGTATCCACTCTTTCCTAAACTCACTGCCCACCCGAACAAATTCTATTCTTGTTATAAAAATAAAAAGTAACTGTCCAAAACGGAATTTATGGCATTTCTACTGATGGTGATCGGTTTCGGTGCGAAACTATTTTACTTATATCATATAAGGAGCCCGGTGCTCGTATCCGCTACCGTAGCTTAATGTGTCCGTCGGAATGGAGAGACCTGCACGAAAATACAATTGCAAGTGGGAATTTAGACAGAGGGCTAAATAAAACGGAGACACTTGAGACAGAATGATCACGCACCCTGACGAATTCGGACGAGCGGCCTTCAGCGTCGGAAGCTTTTCCGCCGCACATTGAGAGCAGTACTCGTCAAGTGGCGATTAGCTGGCGTGAGCCGAGATGCAAAGCGGCTATTGGCGGAACAGAGGACGACGCTGCCTGTGATCAGTCAGCAGCGATGATGGGCCGCCTCGCAGGTCACCAGAGCTGCGCCTCACTGGGCACTAAATGTGGTCGCCGCTGCCAGTCTGCAGGCAGCAATCGGTGTCTGTCTGGCGAGGCGCTCTCCCATATGATGAATGATAGTGACAATTCGATAGCCTGTTATGAATTTAAACTGATATCTTCGTCCAGAGGATAATGATACCTCGTGGGAAGAATGAAGTCATACTACATCCCGAAATACTGCCTTATATTCCGCCTTATTAAGGTATGAACGCCATGGATAAGGCACTCTAAGGGAAAAAAAAGAACAAACGACGCATCACGAAGTACGAGGGTCACTCCAAAAGAAATGCACACTATTTCTTTTTAAATCCATCTTTCATTCTACGAGGTGCATTCAAGTTCTAGGGCCTCCGATTTTTTTTCTCCGGACTGGAAAGAGATAGAAACATGCGCATTGTTTTAAAATGAGGCCGCGTTCATTGTCAATACGTCCCAGAGATGGCAGCACCGTACGGCAGATGGAATTTTACCGCCAGCGGCGAGAATGACAACTGTTTTAAATACTTAAAATGGCGACGTTTTCCTTACTTCAACAGCGTGCAATCATTCGTTTTCTGAATTTGCGTGGTGTGAAACCAATTGAAATTCATCGACAGTTGAAGAGACATGTGGTGATGGAGTTATGGATGTGTCGAAAGTGCGTTCGTGGGTGCGACAGTTTAATGAAGGCAGAACATCGTGTGACTACGAACCGACACAACCTCGGGCTTGCACAAGCCGGTCTGACGACACGATCGAGGAAGTGGAGAGAATTGTTTTGGGGGATCGCCGAATGACTGTTGAACAGATCGCCTCCAGAGTTGGCATTTCTGTGGGTTCTGTGCACACAATCCTGCATGACGACCTGAAAATGCGAAAAGTGTCATCCAGGTGGGTGCCACGAATGCTGACAGACGACCACACGGCTGCCCGTGTGGCATGTTGCCGAGCAATGTTGACGCGCAACGACAGCATGAATGGGACTTTCTTTTCGTCGGTTGTGAAAATGAATGAGATGTGGATGCCATTTTTCAATCCAGAAAGAAAGCGCCAGTCAGCTCAATGGAAGCACACATATTCACCGCCACCAAAAAAATTTCGGGTAACCGCCAGTGCTGAAAAAATGATGGTGTCCATGTTCTGGGACAGCGAGGGCGTAATCCTTACCCATTGCGTTCCAAAGGGCACTACGGTAACAGGTGCATCCTACGAAAATGTTCTGAAGAACAAATTCCTTCTTGCACTGCAACAAAAACGTCCGGGAAGGGCTGCGCGTGTGCTGTTTCACCAAGACAACGCACCCGCACATCGAGCTAACGTTACGCAACAGTTTCTTCGTGATAACAACTTTGAAGTGATTCCTCATGCTCCCTACTCACCTGACCTGGCTCCTAGTGACTTTTGGCTTTTTCAACAATGAAAGACACTCTCCGTGGCCGCACATTCACCAGCACTGCTGCTATTGCCTCAGCGATTTTCCAGTGGTCAAAACAGACTCCTAAAGAAGCCTTCGCCGCTGCCATGGAATCATGGCGTCAGCACTGTGAAAAATGTGTACGTCTGCAGGGCGATTACGTCGAGAAGTAACGTCAGTTTCATCGATTTCGGGTGAGTAGTTAATTAGAAAACAAAATCTGAGGCCTTAGAACTTGAATGCACCTCGTACATGTTTGAAAGTTTAACAGTGTGTAGATACATCCCTTAGGAGCAGTATTTTCATTTCTCCACATAATTTCCATCGCTCTAAACTGCCTTACGCTATCTTGGAACCAGCGCCTGTATACCCGCACTAACTGGACCAACCTGTTGGAGTCACTGTTTGGCAGCGGGCACAAGGGAGTCATCATCTTCAAACCTTGTTCCACGAAGACAGTCTTTCAGTTTCCCAAAGAGATGATAGTCACATGGAGCCAGGTCAGGACCGTAAGGCGGGTGTTTCAGTGTTATCTATCCGAGTTTTGTGATCGCTTCCATGGTTTTTTGACTGACATGTGGCCGTGCATTGTCGTGCAACAGCAAAACATCCTGCTTTTGCCGACGTGGTCGAACACGACTAAGTCGAGCTTGAAGTTTCTTCAGTGTCGTCACATATGCATCAGAATTTATGGTGGTTCCAATTGGCATGATGTCCACAAGCAAGAGTCCTTCGGAATCGAAAAACGCCGTAGCCATAACTTTTCCAGCAGAAGGTGTGGTTTTGAATTTTTTTTCTTGGGTGAATTTGCATGATGCCTCTCCATTGATTGCCTCTTCGTCTCTGAAAATGATGGAGCCATGTTTCATCACCTGTCATAATTCTTCCAAGAAATTCATTTCCACCATTCTCGTACTGTTCCAAAAGTTCGCTGCATACCGTTTTTCTTGTTTCTCTGTGAGCCACTGTCAACATCCTGGGAACTCACTTGGAACAAACCTTTTTTAATGCCAACACTTTCAGTATTCTGCAAACACTTCCTTCCCCTATCCCACCGTAGCGTGACAATTCGTTCACTGTGATGCGTCTGTCAGCAGTCACCAGTTCGTTAACTCCACGCACATTGTCTGAAGTGTGTGCAGTACGAGGCCTGCCGCTTCGAGGACAATCCTCAACATTGCCGTGCCCGCTTTCACCACGTAACTTGCTTGCCCACCGACTAACTGTGCTGCGATCGACAGCAGCATCTCCATACACCTTTTTCAACCTCTTGTGGATGTTTCCCACTGTCTCGTTTTCACAGCACAGGAATTCTATGACAGCACGTTGCTTCTGACGAACGTCAAGTGTAGCAGCCATCTTGAAGAGATGCTGTGACGGCGCCACTCACGGGAACAGGTTGAACTGAGTTTGAAAACAAGCGGGAAGGATGTATCTACACACTGTAAAACTTTCACACATGCAGAATGAAAAGCGTATTTTTACAAAAATAGTGTGCATTTCTTTTGGAGTGACTCTCGTAATTATCGGAACGAGAGAGAAATCGATAGATGTAATAAAGATGTAAAGACAGGGAAATGATTACAATTTCAGAAATACTCGATGATTTATTGAAGAAATGGAGCTTCACAAATTGAGCAAGTGAATAACGCGCTGGTCCACCTCCGGCCCTGATGCAACCAGTTACTCGGTTTGGCATTGATTGACAGAGTTGTTCGATGTCCTCCTGAGGGATATCGTGCCACATTATGTCCAGTTGGCCACGAAGGGCAACAAATCGGTGCGTAGAATATAGTTGACGTACTGCTGTGATGTAAGGGTGCCATGGATGGCAAACACAGGGGACTTGCAACAAAAAGATATGCCACCCCTGGCGATTACTCCTGGCTGTCAGGCTGTATGGTGGACGACAATCAGGTTGGTATCCCACCTCTGTCATGGGCGTCTCCAGATACGTCTTCGCTGGAAATCGGAGGTCAGTTCGATACGGGACTCATCACTGAAGACAATTCTACTCTAGTCAATGAGTTCCAGGCCGAGGACGTGTCTGAAGACGCCCCAGACAGCTGTGGAACACCAACCCGACTGTCGCACACCGCGACAACCAGGAGTCATGGTCTGGCGTGTCGCTACTTTTCACAGCAGGAGTCCTTTGGTTGTCACCCGCGGCACAACGGCAAACCTACAATATTCTATGGCTCGTTTTGTTGCCCTTGCTGGCAAGCCGTTCTGGGCTTGCATTTCAGAAAGATGCTGCTCCCCCACACACGGCGACAGTTTTTGCTGCTTGTCTTCGGGCTTGGCAAACCCTACCTTGGCCAGCAAGGTTGCCGGATCTCCCCCCAACTGAGAACGTTTGGAGCATTAGGCAGGGCCCTCGAACCAGGTCGGGATTTTCACGAAGCAACGCATCAATTGCACAGAATTTGACACGATATTCCTCAGGAAAATAGCCAACAATTCTGTCAATCACTGTCAATCAATGCCACCCACTCCATCGTGCGCGCTCGTATTTGCGACTGATGGGCCAATACTGACCCTACAACTTATCTTAGAAGCTAGATTAAGAAAAGGTAAACCTACGTTTCTAGCATTTGTAGACTTAGAGAAAGCTTTCGACAATGTTGAGTGGAATACTCTCTTTCAAATTCTGAAGGTGGCAGGGGTAAAATACAGGGAGGGAAAGGCTATTTACAATTTGTACAGAAACCAGGTGGCAGTTATAAGAGTCGAGGGACATGAAAGGGAAGCAGTGGTTGGAAAGGGAGTGAGACAGGGTTGTAGCCTCTCCCCAATGTTATTCAATCTGTATATTGAGCAAGCAGTAAAGGAAACAAAAGAAAAATTCGGAGTAGGTATTAAAATCCATGGAGAAGAAATAAAAACTTTGAGGTTCGCCGATGACATTGTACTCGTAATTCTGTCACAGACAGCAAAGGACTTGGAAGAGCAGTTGAACGGAATGGGCAGTGTCTTGAAAGGAGGGTATAAGATGAACATCAACAAAAGCAAAACGAGGATAATAGAATGTAGTTTTAAGTCGGGTGATGCTGAGGGAATTAGATTACGAAATGAGACACTTAAAGTAGTAAACGAATTTTGCTATTTAGGGAGAAAAATAACTGATGATGGTCGAAGTAGAGAGGATATAAAACGTAGACTGGCAATGGAAAGGAAAGCGTTTCTGAAGAAGACAAATTTGTTAATATCGACTATAGATTTAAGTGTCAGGAAGTCGTTTCTGAAAGTATTTGTATGGAGTGCAGCCACGTAAGGAAGTGAAACATGGACAATAAATAGTTTGGACGAGAAGAGAATAGAAGCTTTCGAAATGTGGTGCTACAGAAGAATGCTGAAGATTAGATGAGTAGATCACATAACTAATGAGGAGATATTCAATAGAATTGTAGAGAAGAGGAGTTTGTGGCACAACTTGACTAGAAGGAGGGATCGGATGGTAGGACATGTTCTGAGGCATCAAGGGATCACCAATTTAGTATTGGAGGGCAGCGTGGAGGGTAAAAATAGTAGAGGGAGACCAAGAGATGAATACACTAAGCAGATTCAGAAGGATGTAGGCTGCAGTACGTACTGGGAGATGAAGCAGCTTGCACAGGATAGAGTAGCATGGAGAGCTGCATCAAACCAGTCTCAGGACTGAAGACCACAACAACAACAACGGTTGAATGCTTACGAAACAAGGAAGAAAGAGCATACGAATCAAAGTGGCAGTGGTTATGCCGTTCCATGGTTGGGAGAATAGGACTGACTCAGTCGTGTGCATCACGACACCTCCCCATGATGCGGAGAACAAAAGGGTTTGCCACACGAAAAAGTAAAAACGAATATATGCGCGGAAACATCGCGACAAACCAAATTACATCCTAGCCAGCAAAATTTCCTCATCAACATCGTTTGGTTGCAGATGACAAGCTACTTGTAGTAAATAATACACAAGTGATCCGGAAAATTCAAGCACACCAAGTGTAAAGGTATTAACAAAAAGAAACGAACTATTGTTTGAACTAAATATCCACATAATTTTGTAATCATTTAACAAAAGTGTTCACACTACAGAATAAATAAAACGGAAACCCACTGATGATGGCACAGTGGTGCTGAAACATGTTTTGGTACTGAGAAAAAACGGTGTTTTGCATAACTGGTGGACCTCACATCCTACAATTTTAACTGCAAACACAGTCAACACCAAGGAGCTGCAAATCCAAATGATGAAAGATGACGAGAAATACTGAAACGGTGGAAGTGTAATTCCTTAGAACAGCTGCAAGTGATGAAATGAAGACTGGGTGCAGTCACAAAAAAAAGAGCACCACAGAGGAATTATCCGAATTGGACGGAAATCCGTCGATCTGACGTACATTATTACAATTTCCGAAAAATTTGATGATTTATTCAAAAGGAAGAGCTTTACAAATTGAGCAAATCAGTATCGCTTTGATCCACCTCTGGCCCTTATGCAAGGAATCGTTCGGCTGTGCATTGATTGGGGGTATCGTGCCACATTTTGTTCAATTGGCGTGTCAGATCTTCAAATTCCCTGGCTGGTTTGAGTATCCTGCCCAGAATGCCCTAACATTCTGGACTGAGAGAGATCGTGCGACCTTCCTGTCCAAGGCGGGGTTTGGCAAGTGGGAGTGGGCATTGCTGAAATGTAAGCCTACGATACTTTGCCATGAAGGAGAACAAAATGGGGCGTAGAATATCGTTGACGTACTGCTGCGCCGTAAGGGTACCGCGGATGACAACGAAAATATATGGCATCCCTGAACATGAGTTCTTGTTGTCGGGCCGTATGGCGGGTCACAGTCAGGTTGGTACCCCCTCTTTGGCGACTGCTCAGTCCTCTCCTTCTGACAACTCTCTGGGCGGACCGCTTCCTTTCTGACACTGTGTTCGGCCACAGTTCTCCCATTCCTGCCAACACCGTCGAATAGTGGTATCCCAGATCACGTAAGAAACAGATTGCCCGATCGCTTGGTCTAGCAGGCAACCATTGTCAGGGAACGGCCACCAGGCCGCGACAGCGTCACACCCTGACTTGTGGCACCAACCACTAGATAGCACTCCGTTGTGTGAAATACAGGGCTATTGCAAATGATTGAAGCGATTTCATAAATTCACTGTAGCTCCATTCATTGACATATGGTCACGACACACTACAGATACGTAGAAAAACTCATAAAGTTTTTTTTGGCTGAAGCCGCGCTTCAGGTTTCTGCCGCCAGAGCGCTCGAGAGCGCAGTGAGACAAAATGGCGACAGGAGCCGAGAAAGCGTATGTCGTGCTTGAAATTCACTCACATCAGTCAGTCATAACAGTGCAACGACACTTCAGGACAAGTTCAGCAAAGATCCACCAACTGCTAACTCCATTCGGCGATGGTATGCGCAGTTTAAAGCTTCTGGATGCCTCTGTAAGGGGAAATCAACGGGTCGGCCTACAGTGAGCGAAGAAACGGTTGAACGCGTGCGGGCAAGTTTCACGCGTAGCCCGCGGAAGTCGACGAATAAAGCAAGCAGGGAGCTAAACGTACCACAGCCGACGGTTTGGAAAATCTTACGGAAAAGGCTAAAGCAGAAGCCTTACCGTTTACAATTGCTACAAGCCCTGAGACCCGATGACAAAGTCAAACGCTTTGAATTTTCGGCGCAGTTGCAACAGCTCATGGAAGAGGATGCGTTCAGTGCGAAACTTGTTTTCAGTGATGAAGCAACATTTTTTCTTAATGGTGAAGTGAACAGACACAATGTGCGAATCTGGGCGGTAGAGAATCCTCACGCATTCGTGCAGCAAATTCGCAATTCACCAAAAGTTAACATGTTTTGTGCAATCTCACGGTTTAAAGTTTACGGCCCCTTTTTCTTCTGAGAAAAAACGTTACAGGACACGTGTATCTGGACATGCTGGAAAACTGGCTCATGCCACAACTGGAGACCGACAGCGCCGACTTCATCTTTCAACAGGATGGTGCTCCACCGCACTTCCATCATGATGTTCGGCATTTCTTAAACGGAGATTGGAAAACCGATGGATCGGTCGTGATGGAGATCATGATCAGCAATTCATGTCATGGCCTCCACGCTCTCCCGACTTAACCCCATGCGATTTCTTTCTGTGGGGTTATGTGAAAGATTCAGTGTTTAAACCTCCTCTACCAAGAAACGTGCCACAACTGCGAGCTCGCATCAACGATGCTTTCGAACTCATTGATGGGGACATGCTGCGCTGAGTGTGGGAGGAACTTGATTATCGGCTTGATGTCTGCCGAATCACTAAAGGGGCACATATCGAACATTTGTGAATGCCTAAAAAAACTTTTTGAGTTTTTGTATGTGTGTGCAAAGCATTGTGAAAATATCTCAAATAATAAAGTTATTGTAGAGCTGTGAAATCGCTTCAATCATTTGTAATAACCCTGTATGTGGCAACATCGACCGAACGCGTGCAGCTTTCCACTGTCAGGCGTCTGTGAAGTACAGCTGTTTCTGACATACCGGTGGTAGTGGATCGTGTCGTCATGCCGAGTGCCTGCGAGTATATCAACTGTGGAAGGAGTAGACTGACAAATCCTGAACTAAAAATGTTCAGATTTCCCGTCAAAGATAAAGAAAGGTTACAGAAGTGGATTTTAAATCAATGAATTAGTTACGAGTAAGAATTAATAAAGAGCCCTAAGGATTCGAACCTATCTAAATTTTGTCGATCTTATATTCTGATATAACGTGGCAGCCCTTCGTTTATTTTTTTCGAAGATATCGTTGTTAAGTGCGTCCATGAAATTATATTCGTTTACCACTAACAGTAATCAAATGCAAAATGTGGTTATACTTAAGAACGCTTACAGAAATACTTAGAAAGGAAGCAAAATCTGTTTCTTAAACTTATTTACAGTCTCAATGCGAAAAATATATTGTCATTATAACTCACCTAATCCCTATACATACTCTATGCAAAATAAATAATTCTGTCGGTAATGTCAGGACGCGAAACCCACTGCTCGGTGCAGTATTTGTCCGTAAATTAACTGATTATATTTCAAAGACATTGAGAATTTGAAAGCTTTATAGTGTTAACCTACACGTGGAGATCTCTTTTACCACCATAATCCGTATCAGAAGAGCTGCATAACAAAGAAAGGCGATCGTAAAACCTATGCTACTGTAATACAGTCTGCAGTTCAAAAGTAACTCGCGAGAAATGTTTGTGTGTTACTTTTCATTTACTTCATTTCGCATATGATTGTGAGAAGTATCCCTACAGTAGAAATAAACTTTGTTTGTAGAATTACAGGAGCTAATCTACATTCTTCGATTGAAAACACGGGAAAAACCACAGCCGATCATGAGCTACAGTCAGCTGTGTGACGAATGCATTTCGCGCGCAGCGCTCTAGCCGAACACAAATCAGCCTAATTCACGCCACCGAAGATACAGCGTTGCCAATTCCGTGACATGGACAGGTCAGTTAGCATTGTAGCGTCGCCTGCGACATCTGTTGACCGACGGGAAAACTATTTTTACGGTTGCCTGTTCCGCCGTCGGACGGTCAATCTGTTTCTTATGTGATCTGGGGTGGTATCGCTCCTACTCAAAGTCGAGCGATTACTGCCACGGTCCTCCCATTCCTGCCAACACCGTCGAATAGTGGTATCGCTCCTACTCCAAGTAGAGCGATTACTCCAACCCGCTCCTTTGAGCCCGTCTACACGTCCTCTCTCAAATGCGGACATCTGCGTATATTGTTCACGCGTCTGTCCGCGAGGAACAGCTACTGTCCAACTGAGTGCACGTAATGGAATTCGCAGTGACTTTATAGCCTGCTATCGAAATGTTCTCTGTTTGCTATCCTTGCTGATACCGTATCTCAAAAATCCTTAGTATTACTAAACAACCTCATTGGAATAGGCCACAAACGCTTTCATCTTCCACCCAATTTAATCAAACTATATCACAATAGTATCTTAACTTCAATAGTAGGATAGGACTCACGAGTGTCATCCCTGCTATGGCCGTAAGAAGAGTGCAGCGGAACAAATGGTTCAAATGGCTCTGAGCACTATGGGACTTAACATCTGTGGTCATCAGTCCCCTAGAACTTAGAACTAATTAAACCTAACTAACCTAAGGACACCACACGCATCCATGCCCGAGGCAGGATTCGAACATGCGACCGTTGCAGTCGCGCGGTTCCGGACTGAGCGCCTAGAACCGCGAGACCACCGCGGCCGGCTGCAGCGGAACATGCTCCTACGTTCAGCAGGGGCATACAGGATAACACCTGGAGGGGCGCTTCTTGTGCTAATGGTGATCCGTCCACTGGACATTAAAATCCGCGAGCAGGCCGGCTGGTACTGGGCGAAGAAGGAGAATAGGGATAAGATTAGGGAGATACTTGGGGTTTACGCTGGGGATAAAAACGCGATTAAAAAGAGAGGGATCGAACTATGGCAGGAACAGTGGAACAACGGAGGATACGGGACGCAGAACCTATGAGCTTTTACCGAACATAGAGAAACGAGCAAAACATACATACTTCATGCCTACGAGAGGAATGCTGCACTTTCTTACTGGACGTGGACCCTACACAACATATCTATGTCGGTTTGGGAAGCAGGCTACACCCGCGTGTGACTGTGGTGCCGTGCAAGGCACCCCAGAACATGTGGTGTATGAGTGCCACCTCTTCGATGACGTAGCCAACGACCTACGACAACAGCTTCCGAATAACGACACGTACCACCTACTAAGGCATGACAACACCTTCAATGTCTTGAACGAGCTAACAGACGAAATCTCGAAAAAAAGTCCTTAAGAACTTTCTAAGGGACAACCATTAATCAGTAAAAATTACACCAACTCAGACTCCGTGCACCTTTCCTGTTCCGCCGGGCCGGGACTTGGCCAGCCGCTTCACGGCTGGAATCCGCCTTGCTCTGGACTAGAGGGGGGGGGGGGGGGGGAGGAGGAGGAGGAGGAGGAGGAGGGTGTACAAAAACCGGATAGGACCACGCACCAATTATAACACTAGATGTAAAATTAGGTTAGACGTAGAACATAGGATAAGGCTTTTAGGATAGACTGCAGCCCTGTGCCAGGGGCATGCCTACTGGGATTAGCTCAGTGGGCCAGGCCAACATCAATCAGGTTTATAGAGCACTGGCACAACTGTAACGCTGCAGGTAGCGTAAGTTTCTTCGTACATTAAGTAGAATAAGGAACCACATAGCGGTAAGAACACAATTAAGATTGCCTGTAGTGTAGAATAGAGAGCTGCATTTTTTCTGTATGATAATAGGACCCACTAATGTAGTTAGGTAGTGGGTTAATATGTATAATGTAATGAATTTTAATAAAGATCCTTGCTTGCTGCCGGTGATACTGCGCTGCAGCGTCGTACATTCATCCGTCGGCCGCCAAAGTTTAAAGTTTTGCATTTTCCTTCGAATGCTGTATAAATATCAATTTGTGAAACTCCTTCGTGGTGCGTCTTCTTTCCTTATAGTGTAAATTAAATATTTTTATTGATAAGTGAAAATACAGAAGAACAGAAAAGCAACTGGTGCGAACAGGTACCACGAAAGGAAGTCCAGGGGACTGCGAAGAAGGCTTTGCTATTATTGACCGACTCGTTGAGGAGATGTTGGATGGTCGATGAAGGTATGTGAGAATGGCCTTGATCTTACCATTTGAAAGGAACGGATTACATGATGATGTTAAAACCAGCAGCTGATGGGGCTAGGTCGTCTAAAAAGTGACAAAAGGGACCGCAAAAGTTTGGGACGCAGTCGAAAATGTTTAGTATTTTGATGAGAAGTTGAAAGTGAGTCTCCATATTGTGTGGACTAGTGCGCGGGCTGCGTGATTTCTATTCTGCTGCCTCGCCCTGACTAACAATGGAGCCACTTAGAGCGGCTGCGCGCGCTATACAGTGCATCTCTTTGTGGCGGCGCGTAGACTTAAGCGCAGTTTCCGATGGAGGGCAGCCGACCGCTGCTGTATAATCGAAAGCTGACCGCCTGCGGCGACGCGACGTCTGAATTATGGAGGCTGTTCAGGCGGGCCACGAGTCGATAGGCGGCCGGCCCGCGGGTGCTTGCTGGGGTCGATGGGCCGCCATCTTGAATGACTGATGACTGCAATCCGAGCCGGCGCATGTCACCTCAGGCGCGCCGGGCTCTGGCGTCCGTCAACGAAACAATGCCGTGCGGACAAGTTCAGTCTCCAGCAATGTCAGAAAACTACACAACCTCCAACAGATGTATTTATTCATTTGTCTCGGTGGAAAAACTCAAGCGTAATTAGAGGTTCATAGAGTTTTGGAGCTGTAACACACGAACGTTCGACGATTCGGTACGATTATGGGGTTATTCGTGGATATATAAAAACTGACATCAAAATGAAGGAGGCATCAACAGAAGAGAAGAAGCACTTTTACGAGAAAGGAAATACGTATGAGAGATTATCTTTTTTATCATTGACAGTAAGTTTCATAGAGGTGATAAAATGTTGGTACTGAAAAGCCCAAATACAAGGTGCACCAGAATAATCTACAAAAGGTAACGATTAAGTGTCCCGCCAACAATACGGTCGTAGGAACCGGACAACCCAAGAACCTACAAGTTACCAGCGAAGGATGGAGGTGGCGATGAGATGACATTTCGACCTGCATTGTATGAAGATACTGCAAGAGAAATACAAAAGTATCCGGCACTTAGGAGTATCGGGGAGTCTCCTGTCGTTAGGGAGGAGAGGGGTTCAAGTCTTCGTCTGGGTATCGGAATTCAGATTTAACTTGGTCTTCCTAAATCGATTAATGTGAATTACTGGGTGATACTTTTGAATAACTTTTACTAAGTTAATAACGAACTCGTTGTTGATGGCACGTCGAACCCTAATTTCTAGAAAAACGACGATTCGAAGTACAGGGTTTCCGAAAAAGACTTTTCCTGATTACATAAATTGATAACTGAAGCTAGAAGTAAGATACAAATATGAAACTTGTGTCGAATTGTTTACAATTATCAAAGTTTTTTCTGTTTTAGGTTCGCAGCACGTAAGTAGTGTATGAGGTGCAGTGCCCAAGAAGCCATATTAACCAATCAGGAGAAGGCACAGTGTGTCCTGTGGTACCATGAGACACGATCACCAACCACAGAGACACTTCCAGACAACATTTGGAAGGAATCCACCTGATGTCAAGAGCATTAAAGCCTGGTATGAGAAGTTCAAGAACACAGGATCAGTTGCTGACCTTCCGAGGTCTGGTCGACCAAGAACCTCAGCAGACAGGGTGGAAGCTGTAAGGCAGTCTTTTCTGCGAAGTCCGAAGAAATCGGTGCGCAGGGCCTCACGTGAATTACAGATGCCAAAAAGCTCTCTCCATGACATTTTACACAAACGTTTATTGTTTCGTGCGTACAAAGTGCAAATCGTTCAGGCCTTGTTGCCCAATGACAGTACACGTCGATATGACTTTGCGGTCGAAATACTATCACGTATTGAGGACGATGATGGTTATCTCAGACGAATTGCCTTTTCCGACGAAGCGACACTTTTTTGTTAGTGGAATAGTGAATCGCCATTATGTACGCATTTGGGGTTCACAACCCCCTGGCGAGGTCATGGAGTGCACCAGAGGCAGTCCAAAGGTGAATGTATGGTGCGCGCTATTGCACGATCGAATTATCGGGCCATTCTTCTTCGCTGAGGCTACCATCACATCTGCAGTGTATCTGGACATGTTGCAACTGTATGCTGTTCCTCAGCTGCTTCAGTATCACCCCGATGTCTTGTTTCAGCAAGACGGTGCACAGCCTCATTGGGGTTTGGACGTCTGTGCCTATCTCAATATGACTTTTCCTGGGCGATGGATTGGTCGTGATGGGCCAACGGTTTGGCCTCCACGCTCTCCTGACATAACCCCATTAGACTTCTTTTTATGGGGTTATGTCAAGGACGAGGTCTACCGAACAAGTGTACCAGATCTTGAAACCCTGCGGCAACGGATAACCACAGTCGTTGAATCTATCCCTCCAGTGATGTTGGCTAATGTGTGGACGGAAATTGAATATCGCCTAGATGTGCTATGTGCTACGAAGGGTGCTCATGTGGAAGTTTACTGATTTGTGGAAAAAAACTTTGATAGTTTGTAAACAATTGGACACCAGTTTCATATTCGTATCTTACTTCTAGCCTGAGTTATCAATTTATGTAATCAGGGAAAGACTTTTCGGACACCCTGTATATGGTGGTTCTTGTCCCGTTGCGACTCCTGTTTCAAACCCTCCACACGTTACCACATCATCAACAATTCTTCGGCTTTGACAGACGTCGAAGAAAGCACCGTATATGAAAGGCCTTACTGCAGTTACTCGGCAAGAATCGTAGAAATTGATCCGAAAGACGGACACTTCCGTACGTTGCATGCTGAAGAAACGAAAACAAAGCGAATTTAAAAGAATAATGCATATTGAGGGGGATGTGCTTTTTACTTATTTTTAGCTGGACTTGGGTCAATACTTATGTCCCTAGATAACACATCCTACAAGGAACATCTCTTTTGTACTTCGTGTTTATCTCGTTCAGACACATTTGGACTGTTATTTCAGCTAATACATGTGTGTTATCGATGGTTTCCGTAGCAGAAAGTAATACAGTATCCAAATGTGTCGGTTGAGTTCCTATAATTCATCTGAAAACACTTATTATAGATCCCTCCACGATACTGAAAAATTATTCTCGCCGAAGTGCTGCACCATGGAGTCTACATTGGTCAAACTGTCGTTACAACTTGTGAGTATAATTATTACATGGGAATAAATCCTCGTAATGCATTTATGAATATCGACATGATCTGCGCGATTAACACTGTGGATTCTACAATTAAATAATAAAGTGTACCAAGTCGAAAATGGCGACTTCGCGAAGATAAAAAAGCGAACTCGGCACTAAAGGAAGGTGGGAAAAATCTGCTGCTGTCTAAGAAATGGACGATAAAGCAAGGGAGATGCCAGAAGTGACTGCAGCAGTTGAAGACAGCTTTCGTCAGCAGATCTCTATTGTTCTAGTACTGATGAGGCGTTGATCGAAGATTTTCTTGAAACTGTACATCACTCTACTGAAGCTGAGGTGTGAAGGTGAAACATAAATGGGCCGCTGCCAAAACTGTATATCTCTTTCTTCATTAGTACACCCAGAGAGCCGCGCGCGATTAGCCGAACGGTCTGAGGCGCTGCAGTCATGGACTGTGCGGCTGGTCCTGGCGGAGGTTCGAGTCCTCCCTCGGGCATGGGTGTGTGTATTTGTCCTTAGGATGATTTCGGTTAAGTAGTGTGTAAGCTTAGGGACTGATGACCTTGTCCGAAACGTCGGTTTTATCCATTTAGAGGCAGTTATTCTACAATATGATTCGGCTCCACATCCAGACAACTTACAAGAAATACGAACAAGAAGACCACAGAGACTACTAGAAGTGGAAATGGAAATGAGCGTTTGGCGTCATTGGCCCGGAGGCCCCTTTCGGGACAGGTCCGGCCTTCCTAGTGCAGGTCTTATTACATTGCCCGCATCTCGTGGTCGTGCGGTAGCGTTCTCGCTTCCCACGCCCGGGTTCCCGGGTTCGATTCCCGGTGGGGTCAGGGATTTTCTCTGCCTCGTGATGGCTGGGTGTTGTGTGATGTCCTTAGGTTAGTTAGGTTTAAGTAGTTCTAAGTTCTAGGGGACTGATGACCATAGATGTTAAGTCCCATAGTGCTCAGAGCCAAGCCTTATTACATTCGACGCCACATTGGGCGACCTGCGCGCCGGATGGGGATGAAATGATGATGAAG
The DNA here is from genome assembly GCF_021461385.2 of Schistocerca piceifrons. Classification (NCBI taxonomy): domain Eukaryota; kingdom Metazoa; phylum Arthropoda; class Insecta; order Orthoptera; family Acrididae; genus Schistocerca; species Schistocerca piceifrons. The sequence goes on from NC_060140.1 coordinate 879,254,907, forward strand.
ACAACACAACACCCAGTCCCTGAGCGGAGAAAATCTCCGACCCAGCCGGGAATCGAACCCGGGCCCGTAGGACGGCTTTCCGTCACGCTGATCACTCAGCTATCGGGGCGGACACTAAGTTATCCCGCTAACCTCAATACTTCAATTGCAAAGGCACAAAGAATTTGCCGCACTCTCAAATATGGCTGTTTGTTGAACAATGAAACACGCAACTGGACCCTGTAAAACAGTTCTATTCACTAACGACTTCACGTAATCTTATAGAAGAAAATCCATAAGAATAAGATCGGACGATCGCACTGCCCCTAGAACATGATGTTCCTTCCAATCCAACTGCTCCGACTTCTATTGTCCACGTGCTCATGTATATTAATATCGAAACGGGATGGTGCACCATCGTGTTCAAACCACATCCTCGTGTGGACAACAAGAGATACAACGGCAAACAACAACAGAAATGTCGTACATTATAATTATGGAAACGTGTCACGAATTAGCACGACGAAACTGGATGGCAACAAATGAGGTACCGATACTACTTCACAATTCCATCCCACAAGCTGACGGACAATGGTTGCTGCTGGTCTGACACGAGCGTGGCGCTCCACACAAAACTACTGCGGCAGTTGACTAGCATTACGGTTGACAGAGGCCTCAACCGTGAACAGTACTAACTGAAGGAAGTTCGGCGTACAGCCCAGCTCTGTATAGTTCATTGACAGAACTGAGCTCTGGATATTCAAAATAATTTAGCCTCATTTCTTGCACGTTGTTTACGATAGGTGCGTAGCTGCCTCCCCGCGAATACTCGCCATCCAATAACCAATCTTCTCTATTTTCGTTCGGCCTTTGCGGCACTATACCCTATTACACTACACATTAAACACACCTTTCTATAAACAGTAATATTCCATCTTCGACAACTGAAGATCGAATGTAAAATGAAGCGTGGCCTCGCCACACGCAATTGTCTACTGGCTTTCAAGGCAAGGATATTAGAATACAGGGACATGCCGTTACGCCACAAAAGTGAAGCCAGTCCCCGCCATACTGATGAGCCTTAATGAAGTATCAGTACTGCGGCTGTGCTCTTAGATTTCACTTAAAAGGGAAATAAAACGTTCGGCTGTGTTCCCACGATGTACACCATGCTCGACGACTGAGAACTGGCGTAAAAAAATTAAATTTTTAATTGCATGATGATGAGTACTCATGCACAAAAATATATTGATTCAGAGTGCGTGGACTCGCATTCGGGAGGACGACGGTTCAATCCCGCGTCCGGCCATCCTGATTTAGGTTTTCCGTGATTTCCCTAAATCGCTCCAGGCAAATGCCGGGATGGTTCCTTTCAAAGGGCACGGCCGACTTCCTTCCCCGTCCTTCCCTAATCCGATGAGACCGATGACCTCGCTGTCTGGTCTCCTTCCCCGAAACAACCAACCAATCAGAGTGCGTGCTCGAAACTGACTGTAAATTAAACGCATTAACGCTGAGAGGGTACGTTTAACGAAGGGCCTTAACGGAGAAACAGACTCCTAAGATCCATCAAAACATGCCCGAGGCAGGATTAGAACCTGCGACCGTAGCAGTCGTGCGGTTCTGGACTGAAGCGCCTAGAACCGCTCGGCAACCACGTCTGGCTAACAAGTTTCAACTGACGCTCTGCTCGGCATAGATGACGCCATATCCCCTTTATTTTAACCTCCGTGTTTCAAGGTAGCGCCGCCAACGTTGATACGGCAGGCAATTGTTTGTTATGGAAACTCACTTTACAAATATGGGCCTACATCTACATCTACATCTACATTTATACTCCGCAAGCCACCCAACGGTGTGTGGCGGAGGGCACTTTATGTGCCACGGTCATTACCTCCCTTTTCTGTGCCAGTCGCGTATGGTTCGCGGGAAGAACAACTGTCTGAAAGCCTCCGTACGCGCTCGAATATCTCTAATTTTACATTCGTGATCTCCTCGGGAGGTATAAGTAGGGGGAAGCAATATATTCGTTACCTCATCCAGAAACGCACCCTCTCAAAACCTGGCGAGCAAGCTGTACCGCGATGCAGAGCGCCTCTCTTGCAGAGTCTGCCACTTGAGTTTGCTAAACATCTCCGTAACGCTATCACGGTTACCAAATAACCCTGTGACGAAACGCGCCGCTCTTCTTTGGATCTTCTCTACCTCCTCTGTCAACCCGATCTGGTACGGATCCCACACTGATGAACAATACTCAAGTATAGGTCGAACGAGTGTTTCGTAAGCCACCTCCTTTGTTGATGGACTACATTTTCTAAGGACTCTCCCAATGAATCTCAACCTGGCACCCGCCTTACCAACAATTAATTTTATATGATCATTCCACTTCAAATCGTTCCGCACACATACTGCTACCAGTGTTTGTTCCGCTATCATATAAATGGTTCTGAGCACTATGGGACTCAACTGCTGAGGTCATTAGTCCCCTAGAACTTAGAACTAGTTAAACCTAACTAACCTAAGGACATCACACACATCCATGCCCGAGGCAGGATTCGAACCTGCGACCGTAGCGGTCTCGCGGTTCCAGACTGCAGCGCCAGAACCGCGCGGCCACTTCGGCCGGCCGCTATCATATAATCATACAATAAAGGATCCTTCTTTCTATGTATTCGCAATACATTACATTTGTCTATCTTAAGGGTCAGTTGCCACTCCCTGCACCAAGTGCCTATCCGCTACAGATCTTCCTGCATTTCGCTACAATTTTCTAATGCTGCAACTTCTCTGTATACTACAGCATCATCCGCGAAAAGCCGCATGGAACTTCCGACGCTATCTACTAGGTCATTTATATAAATTGTGAAAAGCAATGGTCCAATAACACTCCCCTGTGGCACGCCAGAGGTTACTTTAACGTCTGCAGACGTCTCTCAATTGATAACAACATGTTGGGTTCTGTTTGCTAAAAACTCTTCAATCCAGCCACACAGCTGGTCTGATATTCCGTAGGCTCTTACTTTGTATATCAGGCGACAGTGCGGAACTGTATCGAACGCCTTCCGGAAGTCAAGGAAAATAGCATCTACCTGGGAGCCTGTATCTAATAATTTCTGGGTCTCATGAACAAATAAAGCGAGTTGGGTCTCACACGATCGCTGTTTCCGGAATCCATGTTGATTCCTACAGAGTAGATTCTGGGTTTCCAAAAACGACATGATACTCGAGCAAAAAACATGTTCTAAAATTCTACAACAGATCGACGTCAGAGATATAGGTCTATAGTTTTGCGCATCTGCTCGATGACCCTTCTTGAAGACTGGGACTACCTGTGCTCTTTTCCAATCATTTGGAACCTTCCGTTCCTCTAGAGACTTGCGGTACACCGCTGTTAGAAGGGGGGCAAGTTCTTTCGCGTACTCTGTGTAGAATCGAATTGGTATCCCGTCAGGTCCAATAGACTTTCCTCTGTTGAGTGATTCCAATTGCTTTTCTATTCCTTGGACACTTATTTCGATGTCAGCTATTTTTTCGTTTGTGCGAGGATTTAGAGAAGGAACTGCAGTGCGGTCTTCCTCTGTGAAACAGCTTTGGAAAAAGGTGTTTAGTATTTCAGCTTTACGCGTGTCATCCTCTGTTTCAATGCCATCATCATCCCGGAGTGCCAGGATATGCTGTTTCGAGCCACTTACTGATTTAACGTAAGACCAGAACTTCCTAGGATTTTCTGTCAAGTCGGTACATAGAATTTTACTTTCGAACTTACGCTAACTTTGACATCGTTTAGCTTCTGTTTGTCTGAGAGGTTTTGGCTGCTTTTACACTTGGAGTGAAGCTCTCTTTTCTTTCGCAGTGGTTTCCTAACTTTGTTGTTGAGCCACGGTGGGTTTTTCCCGTCCCTCAGAGTTTTAAAAATGGTTCAAATGGTTCTGAGCACTATGCGACTTAACTTCTGAGGTCATCAGTCGCCTAGAACTTAGAACTAATTAAACCTAATTAACTTAAGGACATCACACACATCCATGCCCGAGGCAGGATTCGAACCTGCGACCGTAGCGGTCACGCGGTTCCAGACTGAAGCGCCTTTAACCGCACGGCCACACCGGCCGGCCTCAGAGTTTTACTCGGCACGTACCTGTCTAAAACGCATTTTACGATTGCCTTGAACTTTTTTCATAAACACTCAACATTGTCAGTGTCGGAACAGAAATTTTCGTTTTGATCTGTTAGGTAGTCTGAAATCTGCCTTCTATTACTCTTGCTAAACAGATAAACCTTCCTCCCTTTTTTTGTATTCCTATTAACTTCCATATTCAGGGATGCTGCAACGGCCTTGTGATCACTGATTCCCTGTTCTGCACTTACAGAGTCGAAAAGTTCGGGTCTGTTTGTTATCGGTAGGTCCAAGATGTTATCTCCACGAGTCGGTTCTATGTTTAATTGCTCGAGGTAATTTTCGGATAGTGCACTCAGTATAATGTCACTCGATGCTCTGTCCCTACAACCCGTCCTAAACATTTGAGTGTCCCCGGCTATATCTGGTTAATTGAAATCTCCACCTAAGACTATAACATGCTGAGAAAATTTATGTGAAATGTATTCCAAATTTTCTCTCAGTTGTTCTGCCAATAATGCTGCTGAGTCGAGAGGTCGGTAAAAGGAGCCAACTATTAACCTAGCTCGGTTGTTGAGTGTAACCTCCACCCATAATAATTCACAAGCCTACTGAAGACGTCGAACTGTTTGCAACATTTACTTCCAACCATTCATCCCTTGTATCAAAATATTCAGTTTAGAGTCCGTCTGTATTATTTTGACTGTACAGGTTTTGGACACCTTATAGAATGGGAAGGAGAAAAATAATACTGTTTCACTGCGTAGCAAATGGTTCAAATGGCTGTAAGCACTATGGAATTTAACTTCTGAGGTCATCAGTCCCCTAGAACTTAGAACTACTTAAACCTAACCAACCTAAGGACATCACACACATCCATGCCCGAGGCAGGGTTCGAACCTGCGACCGTAGCGGTCGCTCGGTTCCAGACTGTAGCGCCTAGAACCGCTCGGCCACTCCGGCACTGCGTAGCAGGCACAAGGCAACGTATGGAGGCTTGCCGAGCACACGTGTACGTTTGGTGCCACGGAAAGGTGTTAAAAGAAATACTGATGTAGTGCAAAGAATAAACAAGGAATACACTTAATGGAAACAGGAGAACAAAGGTTTTGTGATCTTAGCACGGATGCAGCAGCAAGGGCAGACAAAGATGGGATTACATAAACCGTTTTTTTCCTCCGAGTACTGAGCCATGATAAGCTTATTGAAAGCAGATTTTCTTCCTGCATAGATTGGTGGTTGTTAGAAATAATACTTATATTATTTACATGCCGCTATCGGCAGGTTTCGACCACTTGATCTTTATTAAGTGCGTTGCGCTAGGATCAACGCGTATCTCGATGATCGACATTGTATGACGTCAGGAATGTATGGCTTATGGGGGCGGTGGGCATGGTAAACACAAAGGAAAAAAAAGATGAGAGTGAAGTAGGAGATGAAAGACAGCATAAAACGAGTAGAAACACTGGGAAAAAAAAAAGATTGGCCAAGTGCGAGTAGAACTGGCGCTCTGAGGGTTTGAGGATTCCGTAAAAACTTAATTACGTGTACAGACCGTTCATCCATCCTATGAATCGGAAATCTCGACGACTTTTGCCTGTTATCGATATCTGTGCTGGCAAGATCTAGGTCTCGGGAATTCCAAAGCTCGCGAGAATGCTTTTTATCGTGTGATATAATTACAAATGAATAATTTTCGGATTTTTTTCTTTAACTGTACTGTAAAACAACAGTTCTTTCCAGATTTTGTAACTCTTAAGTCAATCGGGATGAGTGAGATTACGAATATCAAAGTATGTGACGTAAATGGCCGTAGCTTTTGACTGCACTGACTTAGAAGCCTAAATATTTTACAGCAACAAGGGACTGTAGGTCTTTTCATGAGACACAAATTTGAGCTTGATACGTCCAAGCGTCCTTGAGAAAAAGGGGTCTTAACTGACAGACAGACAAACAGACAGACGGACGGATAACAAATGAAAATAATTTTTTTCTTGTGATATAAATATTATTTAACAATTTTCGGATTTTTTCCTTTACTTGTGCCGTATACCCATTATTCTTGCCACGTTTCATGATTCCAGCTCAACGGGAAATGATGAGTGAGTTTGCGAGTATCAAAATATTTGAAATAAATATCCATATATTCTGACTGCGTTGACTTGGAAGCGTACATGTTTTACGTCGCCATGGGACCGTACACCTTAATATGTGACACAGGTTTCAACTTGATACCTCCACCGGTTCCTGAGAAATATGAGTCTGAACATTCGGACAGACAGATAGACAGAAGGACAAGAAAGCTCTCCTACGCGGGTACGATTTTTACCGTGTGAGGCGCGGAGCCCCTAAGAGGATGATGTCCAGTGACGAAGTGCGTAGTTTACTGGAGAGAGTTTGTGCAGCAGTATCCTTGAGGCCTCTGGCGTGTTTGTGGGCAGGAAGCCGCTACTTGTGTCAGCCGCTGTACGCGAATTGCGACACCAACGCGACGCAGCGCTGCGAAACGCCGCCAAACGGTTCGGCCTGCCGCGGTCGCACGCCAGTTGCGCGGTCGTAAATAATGCGCTCCACACTCTCCCAACGCCGCAGCAGTTCCCAGCGAGCTCACCAGCTCACCTACTCTGTATCTGCTCCCACGGTTTCGCTTTCCACACACACTGGGACGCGCTCGCTCCCTAATCCTCTACATGTGTTTCATCGGCTGATTAGAATCTAGAGTGGGGTACTTTCCCTCTATAAAAATTACGCGCTTCCTCGGAAACGCGCTCGGAAACGACGTCACCCTTACCGGACTTTGCAGTCTTCGTAGACAGACACGACATCTGTGCTCTAACCAATAGACCAAGCGAAATGGTACAGTGTTTAAGACACAGGACTGGCACCCGAGAGAGGCGAAGCCAGTGACCGTCCGGTTTCCCTAAAAAGAATGCAGCAAGAAGAACAAGTGCTGTTTCTTTCGCGTCCTTCCTTCATCTGAGCTTGTGCTCCGTTTCTAATGATTTCATCGTCTATGGGACGTTAAAACCTAATTTTTCGTCCTTCAAACCACCATGAAATTAACATACACATGAAAGCGTTTATGGCGTCAATAAAGAATAGCTTCAGATGCAGAACCGCAAGTTAATAATGTACTCTAACGTAAGTTCACAATATGGCTAATGAAGAAACGACAATACCGCCAGTATAGATAATACCTCTGTACAGGGTGGTCCACTGACAGTGACCGGGCCAAATATCTCACGAAATAAACATCAAACGAAAAAACTACAAAGAACTAAACTCGTCTAGCTTGAAGGGGGAAACCAGATGGCGCTATGGTGGCCCGCTAGATGGCGCTGCCATAGGTCAAACAGATATCAACAGCGGTTATTTTTTAATGGGAACCCCCACTTTTTTGTTACGTATTCGTGTAGTACGTAAAGAAATATGATTGTTTTAGTTGAACCACTTTTTTCGCTTTGTGATAGATGGCGCTTTAATAGTCACAAACGTATAAGTACGTGGTATCACGTAACATTCCGCCAGTGCGGACGGTATTTGCTTCCTGATACATTACCCGTGTTAAAATGGACCGTTTACCAATTGCGGAAAAGGTCGATATCGTGTTGATGTATGGCTATTGTGATCAAAATCCCTAACGGGCGTGTGCTATGTATGCTGCTCGGTATCCTGGACGACATCACTCAAGTGTCCGGACCGTTCGCCGGATAGTTACGTTATTTAAGGAAAGAGGAAGTGTTCAGCCACATGTGAAACGTCAACCACGACCTGCAACAAATGATGATGCCCAAGTAGGTGTTTTAGCTGCTGTCGCGGCTAATCCGCACATCAGTAGCAGACAAATTGCGCGAGAATCGGGAATCTCAAAAACGTCGGTGTTGAGAATGCTACATCAACATCGATTGCACCCGTACCATATTTCTATGCACCAGGAATTGAATGGCGACGACTTTGAACGTCATGTACAGTTCTGCCACTGGGCACAAGAGAAATTACCGGACGATGACAGATTTTTTGCGCGCGTTCTATTTAGCGTGGAGCATCATTCACCAACAGCGGTAACGTAAACCGGCATAATGTGCACTATTGGGCAACGGAAAATCCACGGTGGCTGCGACAAGTGGCACATCAGCGACCTTGGCGGTTTAATGTATGGTGCGGCATTGTGGGAGGAAGGATAATTGGCCCCCATTTTATCGATGGCAATCTAAATTGTGCAATGTATGCTGATTTCCTACGTAATGTACTACCGATGTTGCTACAAGATGCTTCACAGCATGACAGAATGGCGATGTACTTCCAACATGATGGATGTCCGGCACATAGCTCGCGTGCGGTTGAAGTGGTATTGAATAGCATATTTCATGACAGGTGAATTGGTCGTCGAAGCACCATACCATGGCCCGCACGTTCACCGAATCTGACGGCCCCGGATTTCTTTCTGTGGGGAAAGTTGAAGGATATTTGGTATCGTGATCCACCGACAACGCCTGACAACATGCGTCAGCGCATTGTCAATGCATGTGCGAACATTACGGAAGCCGAACTACTCGCTGTTGAGAGGAATGTCGTTACACATATTGCCAAATTCATTGAGGAATACGGACATCATTTTGAGCATTTACTGCATTAATGTGGTAATTATAGGTAATCACGATGTAACAGCATGCGTTCTCAGAAATAATAAGTTCACAAAGGTACATGTATCACATTGGGACAACCGAAATAAAATGTTCAAACGTACCTACGTTCTGTATTTTAATTTAAAAAACCTACCTGTTACCAACTGTTCGTCTAAAATTGTGAGCCATATTTTTGTGACTATTACAGAGCCATCTATCACAAAGCGAAAGAAGTGGTCCAACTAAAACATTCATATTTCTTTACGTACTACGCGAATATGTAATAAAAATGGGGTTTCCTGTTTTTAAAAAAAGGCAGTTGATATCCGTTTGACCTATGGCAGCGCCATCTAGCGGCCAACCATAGCGCCATCTGGTTTCCCCCTTCATGCTAGACAAGTTTCGTTCTTTGTAGTTTTTTCGTTTGACGCTTATTTCGTGAGATATTTGGCCCGATCACGATCAATGGAGCACCCTGTATACAGGGTATTTCTTTTAACTCGAGACAACTAAATATCTCTCAAATGGCGCATCGTACGAGAAAAGAGTTCTAGGTGTAAAGTTAATGTGCTACAACTGGCCTCCTCCTAAACACCCCTCCTATGTGGGAGGGGCCAACTCTGTATTTTCAAGTGAGAACCCTCGTCCCCCTTCCCCCACCACATTTTTATTGCGTATCCGGATTCTACGACAAAAAAATGTGCTGTTTACTCAAACTATTGTTTCCCATTCGTGGCAGATGCCGCTGCAATCGACAAATGTCGAGTGTGCTTTTTTTTCAATTAAAAAATTACTCCTTTGATTCTACTTTTATTTTATGTGTTGTAACGGCTGATGTTTTTGTTCGAAATTTATTTAAGTGTTGCAAATGTGATTTTACCGTGCAGAATGGTTAGCCGTTTTCAATTGCCTGTATGTAAACAACGATAAGGACGTAACAGTTCTGTTCCCATTGGGATCCTTGCCTCTCACCATTGGGGTGTTTCATTTCGGCGAGTCCCCTTGCTTCTCACCACTGTGGTACTTGAGTTCGGTGAATCCCCTGGCCTTTCACCATTGGAATGTTTGGTTTCGGTGAGTCTCCTTGCTTCTCACGATTGTGGTGCTCGATTTCTGTAGGTATCCAAGGCAGCTGCGCCTGTCACTGTCACTTCACACGATTGTGGTTTGTATTCCGCTGGTAGTCGCGTAGCGGCCAGCACGACAGTTACGGCGGTTGGGTGGAAACACACATCGAAATCTGTCACTCTCATGGTGGGCTCGAGGGAGGAGGGGGCACCGAAATGAAGCATTCAGATGATTTGGGACTCACCACAATCAACTCCGCAGGGAACAGAAAGCCACGTTACCGTACAAGTATTTATCTGCCATAAATGTCAATGTCCAGACACGTTATTTGTACAACGCAATCACGTTTGTAACACTTGGAGTAACGTTTGAACATGAATATTAACCGATAAAACACAAAGGTTTGCATTTACACCGTAAAATAAATGTAGAATGAAATGTATCGGTTCTTAATTGCACGGACAGGCACTGCCGATTACAGAGCCATCTGCCACAAATGGGAAACAATGGTTTGAGTAAATCGAACTTCTTTGCATTGAAACAGAATACGCAAATAATACGGGGGACGTTCCCATGTGAAAATACAAAGTTGACCCCGCCAAGCGGGTTAGGAGATGCCCAGTTATAACAAAGCCAGATGTCCCCTTCACTAATATTACCCCACCAAGCGCAGGAGAGGTGGTTACGAGGTGACCAGCTATAACAAAGCCGGATGTCTTCTTCACTAATTGTAACGTAGAACATTTTTCCCCTACGATGCGTCGTTTTCGAGATATTACGTCCTCTCAAGCTAAAATAAAAACCCTGCATACCATTTCAGGTTTCTTAAAGACAACCAAAATAGCCTCGCCAAGGAGAACACACTGCCGATGCAAAGTGTCGAGCATACTGTGATCAGTAACAATCAATTGTCGTATACACTCCTTTTAAAATATAATTTATAAGATTAACGGAAATAGTGTCATTAACAATGCGATTTAGCTCTCAACACACAGACGTTTAGTGCTCGAAACTCTCTCCCGCATCTTATCCTGGAACAAGAATCTTAATTCTGTGATATCATTCATGCTGAAGGTTGTTATCTCCTACTGTGGCTTCTACTGTTCGCATTTCATTAGTTCTGATCACATGGAGCAAGGCTCCTCCTCTGTTTTTCATTCACTCTTCATACAACAATTTTGTCTATTTTCTGCGATGTAATTTCCGTTACTTAACACTGCTACGGAACAATTATACGAGTATATGTTGTGTTGTTTCTGTTACATGCTACACGGGTTCTGGGACATCGAGGCCCACATAAACATACCATACTTAATGAGCTGAATTTCTTTGCACGATACGTACAAAAGCAAAGCTACATAAAACAAGGGCGAACTCCGAGCAGTATCTTGCAGTGACATGTAACTCTATGCAAGTCACTATCCAGATGCATCGCTAGAGTGCATTGCTTCACAACAAATACGAGTCAGTGTAATCATTCTAGAGCTTGCCTAATGCATTTAATATTTATCCACCTCACAGTAGACAAGCTGGTCCTCTTTTTTAAAGCCATGTTGTGACGTACTGGAAATTGCGTTACCCTGTTAAGTAACAAGAACTGTCTTTAGCTAACGACCGTCATCAGAAAGAAGGGAGGAACGAAGATTGGGGTTAAATGTCCCTCGATGATGAGGGCATTAGAGAACAGAGACGGCCATCAGGAGTTAACGAACGGGAAGGAAGGAGCAGCGCTCTTACCGGAGTCGCAGCAGCCCGGAGCACAACTTTCAGACGAATATCACGAGACGTAGAAACATCGTTTATATCAACAGCAATTATCTGGGCCGAGAAAACATGTCGCAGCGACAACATTATTCGAATCCTAGAGAGCATTACCAAAAGAAAATAATGAAATAACTTTTCATGTTTATACTGTTCCAGCCGGCCGCAGTGACCGAGCGGTTCTAGGCGCTTCAGTCCGAAACCGCGCTGCTACTACGGTCGCAGGTTCGAATCCTGCCTAGGGCATGAATGTGTGTGATGTCCTTAGGTTGGTTAGGTTTAAGTAGTTCTAAGTTCTAGGGGACTGATGACCTCAGATGTTAAGTCTCATAGTGCTCAGAGCCATTTGAACCATTTTTGAACCATATTCTTGCACCCTAAAGTTTCTAGACACCACTAAGCATTATCTGCTCTTCGATTCTTTAAAGTAACTGTCGCGATATATTCTAATCAAAGAAAGAAGCGCTCATTTTCTTGGAGTTTGTTTCGCGAATGAAAAACTTTCGTCTCATCTTGGAACACACAGCTGTTGACTGTTGCTTGGTTTCCGTATCACACTAGCATACCGATTTTCATCTTCTGTTAGAATGTTGTCAAATGGTTTTACATTTCATCGATCGAATTTTTAGAGCATTTCCTTACACCAAACCATTAGAGCATTTCCTTACACCAAACCAAGAGCCAATCCACTGGGAACAGATCCTTCTCGCAGTTAGATATTCGTGAAAGATCGAATGAACTTCAGTCTTGGGCGTGTCTGAGGATACCTCTACCTCACTGTACAATGAAATGACGAAAGTCAAAAAAAATAGTTCAATGGCTCTGAGCACTATGGGACCTAACTTCAGAGGTCATCAGTCCTCTAGAACTTAGAACTAATTAAACCTAACTAACCTAAGTACATCACACACATCCATGCCCGAGGCAGGATTCGAACCTGCGACCGTAGCGGTCTGACGAAAGTCATGGGATCAGCTAAGATCGTGTAAGAGCTCCTCCTGCCCAGTGTAGTGCAGCAACTCGACACGGCATGGACTCAACAAATCGTCGAAAGACCCCTGCAGAAACATGGAGAAATTCTGCTTATATGGTCGTCCACAGTTGCGAAAGTGTTGTCGGTGCAGGAAAATGGCTCTGAGCACTATGGGACTCAACTGCTGTGGTCATAAGTCCCCTAGAACTTAGAACTACTTAAACCTAACTAACCTAAGGACAGCACACAACACCCAGCCATCACGAGGCAGAGAAAATCCCTGACCCCGCCGGGAATCGAACCCGGGATCGGTGCAGGACTGTGTGCACGAACTGACCTTTCGATGATACTCGATAAATGTTCGAAGGGGTTCATTCGGGCGTTCTGACTGGCCAAATCATTCGCTCGAATTGTTCGGTATGTTCTTCAAACAAATCACGAACACATGTGGCTCGGTGACAATTCCACCGTTGTTTCGGAATATTAAATTCCCTAATGGTTTCCGAAATGGCATGTTCCACGCGTCTAGCCTCAACTGCCATTCCGCCTACGAAGTCTGTTGCTTCCCGTCGTACCTCCATAATCACGTCGTCCACGAATGGCTGCAAATGGTCTCCCAATAGCCGAACATAACCATTTCCAGTCAACGATCGGTTCAGATGGACCAGAGGACGCATTCAGTTCCATGTAAACACTGCCTGCGCCACTATGGAGCCAACACCAATTTGCACCGTGCCTCGTTGACAACTTGGGTCCACGGCTTCGTGGGGTCTGCGTCACGTTCGAACCCTACCATCAGCTGTTAGCAACTGAAATCGAGACTCATCTGACCAGGCTACGGCTCGTCTAGGGTCCAACCGGCGATGTCGTGCGGTCGCGTCGATCGTCTGCTGCCATAACCATTCAAGCCAGATTTCACCGCACTGGCCTAACGGATACGTTCGTCGTACGCTCCAAACTTTAAGTGAAGGTCGTCACGACTGAGTTGTGCGTGGTGACAGATAACGCCTGAAATTTGGTATTCTCGAAGTGTCTTGACACTGAGGATCTCGGAGTATTGAATTCCCTAACGATTTCCGAAGATAAATGTCCCACTCTAGCTCCAACTGTCATTCCGCGTTCAAAGTCCGTTAGTTCCCGTCATGCGGCGATAACCACGTCGGAAACATTTTCGCGTCAATCTCCTGGGTACAAATGACAGCTCCGCCAATGCACTGCCCTTCTGTAACTTGTGTAAGCGATACTACCGCCGTATGTACACTACTGGCCATTAAAATTGCTACACCACGAAGATGACCTACTACAGACGCGAAATTTAACCGACAGGAAGAAGATGTTGTGATATGCAAATGATAAGCTTTTCAGAGCATTCACACAAGGTTGGCGCCGGTGGCGACACCTACAACGTGCTGACATGAGGAAAGTTTCCAACCGATTTCTCATACACAAACAGCAGTCGACTGCGTTGCCTGGTGAAACGTTGTTGTGATGCCTCGTGTAAGGAGGAGAAATGCATACCATCACGTTTCCGACTTTGATAAAGGTCGGATTGTAACCCATCGCGATTGCGGTTTATCGTATCGCGACATTACTGATCGCGTTGGTCGAGATCCAATGACTCTTAGCAGAATATGGAATCGGCGGGTTCAGGAGGGTAATACGGAACGCCGTGCTGGATCCCAACGGCCTCGTGTCACTAGCAGTCGAGATGACAGGCATCTTATCCGCATGGCTGTAACGGATCGTGCAGCCACGTCTCGATCCCTGAGTCAACAGATGGGGACGTTTGCAAGACAACAACCATCTGCGCGAACAGTTCGACGACGTTTGCAGCAGCATGGACTATCAGCTCTGAGACCATGGCTGCGGTTTACCCTTGACGCTGCATCACAGACAGGAGCGCCTGCTATGGTGTACTCAAGGACGAACCTGGGTGCACGAATGGCAAAACGTCATTTTTTCATATGAATCCAGCTTCTGTTTACAGCATCATGATGGTCGCATCCGTGTTTGGCGACATCGCGGTGAACGCACACTGGAAGCGTGTATTCGTCATCGCCATACTGGCGTATCCCCCTTCGTGTTGGTATGGAGTGCCATTGGTTACACGTCTCGGTCACTTCTTGTTCGCAATGACGGCACTTCGAACAGTGGACGTTACATTTCAGATGTGTTACGACCCGTGGCTCTACCCTTCATTCGATCGCTGCGAAACATTACATTTCAGCAGGATAATGCACGACCGCATGTTGCAGGTCCTGTACGGGCCTTTCTGGATACAGAAAATGTTCGACTGCTGTCCTGGCCAGCACATTCTCCACATCTCTCACCAATTGAAAACGTCTGGTCAGTGGTGGCCGAGCAACTGGCTCGTCACAATACGCCAGTAACTACTCTTGATGAACTGTGGTATCGTGTTGTGAAGCTGCATGGGCAGCTGTACCTGTACACGCCATCCAAGCTCAGTTTGACTCAATGGCCAGGCGTACCAAGGCCGTTATTACGGCCAGAGGTGGTTGTTCTGGGTACTGCTTTCTCAGGATCTATACACCCAAATTGCGTGAAAATGTAATCACATGTCAGTTGTAGTATAATATATTTGTCCAATGAATACCTGTTTATCATCTGCATTTCTTCTTGGTGTAGCAATTTTAATGCCCAGTAGTGTATATATGCATACCGCTATACCATGACTTTTGTCACCTCACCACAAGTCGCGTGCTGATCCCCAACCACGTAGCGCACGGCGTAGAAGTATTTGGAACAAAAATCGATCTGAGTGTACCTTCAAGAAATTCAAAGGCGAGGGAGGCACGAGTTGAGCGATATTCTGCAAACCGATTTTAATGAGTTTTTTGTGTAGGTGACTGATTACCCATAGTTAATTAAACGTTTCGAGGCACTGTTGTTAGTTAAGCTCTTAAGAAAATTGTAAAACAAAGTCGAAGAGCCAAAATCTTCTCGCCAAATTTCTATTTTCCACAACGCCGTTTCTGTTCAAACTCGCTGTAAGCAAAGTACTCGGACAATTTTTGATGTGCTATTTTTTAAGTGTAACAAATCGTAATGCCACTTCTCAGTAGCACCATCGAGTGGTCTTAAGAAGCGACCCTCACACAGTGGCTTGCGAGGCATCTACATAGATGGAGATTTGATTCCACAAGACAAGCCGCTGGCGCGGGCCCAGTAATGGAAGCAGGAGGCCCTCTCTTTCTGGCCGAGAGAGAAGCGCTCGCCTTTAAAGGGCGCGGAACAATGGCGCCGCTAATGAAAGCCAAGTGCTGGCCCGGGCCAAAGGCTTCGCCCCTCCTCCCCCACACACCCTGCCCAACCCCCTCGCCAGCCGACCCTCCAGCTTCGCATTTCCTTAAATCACGCCATCCCATAAGGTATTACGCGAGCCCTTTTCGTCAGTCGCAGGCGGATGGCGTATGTGATTTCCCGTTACACCGTGGGTAGCGCGCTTTCGCCTCAAATCTCATTGTCTTATTTTTTGTCTGAGTTTGCAGGACGATCAGAGCCAAATCTTGTCACTCCCGGGATACGTACATAATTCACAAAATGCCGACACTTAAAAAACAAGACGGCAAGACGTGCGTTAATGAAATTATGACACAGTCATTGATTCTGCCACCACAGTACTGGCGGTAATATAAACGCATACTATCTGGATCGCCAAGATTTTTATTTTTTTCTTCATATGTGCTGTTTTAATGCCTGTATACTGTCATCAGATATAAAACGCTTGCAATGAGTAGCATCTCAGAATGAACTGCGGTGGCTGCAGATCACATTGACGTGCTACTCGCAGTTAAGCGTTTTAATCCGACCACGGTGCATAAGGCGACGAAACCTGTCATACTTTCACAAAAACTTAAATATAAAAAATGCTTTTCGACAGACATAGAAAAGTTTTACATTATTACTCGCGTTAGTATTTTCGAGGAAATAACAGTGCAGTGATAGGCTGTAAACTACAGAGAACAACTTCGAAAACAATGGTTCAAATGGCTCTGAGCACTATGGGACTTAACATCTGAGGTCATCAGTCCCCTAGAACTTAAAACTAGTTAAACCTAACTAACCTAAGGACATCACACAACACCCAGTCATCACGATGCAGAGAAAATCCCTGACCCCGCCGGGAATCGAGCCCGGGAACCCGGGCGCGGAGAACAACTTTCCTACAGAGTAAAATGAGTGCGCCACACAGAAGTCTTTCAGCAAAACTCTGAAAACCTGCGGTGCGTTTCTCGCATTTTTCAGTTTCACAGCATATAAAGCATACCTTCCTGTACGGTGGTTTAGGAAATGTTACCCGACCACAGACCGTTTTTCTGACGAGTGTGGTTCAAAAATAGTTTAAATGGCTCTAAGCTCTATGGGACTTAACATCTGAGGTCATGTCCCCTAGACTTAGAATTACTTAAACCTAACTAACCTAAGGACATCACACACGTCCATGCCCGTGGCAGGATTCGAACCTGCGACCGCAGCAGCAGCGCTGTTCCGGACTGAAGCACGTAGAACCGCTCGGCCACAGCGGCCGGCCAAACATCCTCAGAAGTCTGGAATTCGACCCAAACGAAATGGATGCCTTGGCCGCAGCGTCTACAGGAAGCCACCATCACCCGGAACAGAAGTGCACTGCGTTACCAACATTGGTCCATCGTGCAAGAATCATCAAACGCTGATAACCTGCCCTTTGAGTTGAGCCAACTACGCAAGGTCTTCAGGAGCATCAGCTATAACGTTCCTCCAATAAATGAAGTGAGTTCAAGCAAGAGTTACAATAACACCACCGACGAGGAGCAGGAACAAGGTATGTTGCGAATGTTGCCAGTCTTATGTCGGACAAACCATACGCACTATCGACCAGCACAGGAAGAATCATTAGAGGTTTTATCGCCTACGCTATCCCGAGAAATCTGCTCTGACTGAACATGCTTTAGAAAACGGTCATCGTATAATATTTGACGAAACCTCAGTCCTGGCTACTACTATCGGCTTCTGGGACTACATAATTAAATGAGTCATTGAAATAGCAATCACCGATAATACCCTAAGTAGAGACGGTGTCCTGCAGCCCAGCACGGCGTGGGCTCCAGCGATGGCGCGACTGAAGCAGGCACACCGAACGCCGAGACGACGGATGCCTTTACGAGTATATGGCGATGCTGCGAGCACCTGTGACGTCACAGCCAGCGGTGTACCAGCAGCGCACTGGCTGTCACACCACTTGACAATGGCCAATGAGTGCTTGGCCCAAAGCTCGGTATAATTTTAATCACTTAGCGCAGCTGGAAAACAGAGATATTTTTATTCACAATATTTAGAATTTTTGTTTGCTTGTAGATCCTTATGAAGCGCACTGTCTTTAGATTATGAGATATATCTGATATCAGAAACATGAAGAATTTTTGCATCAATAAAACGAAACGCGTATAATAAAATAAATATGTATTTAATAGCTGCATAAACGGATTGAAATTTCTTAAGTTATTATGCAGCAACTATGGATACCATACCTACACAAACGGTGAACTTCAAATATTGATATGTTTTTGAGTGCTTTGTCGTTAAGAACACTTTATCTCCAGCGACTCACTACAGTGTAATTCCTCGATTTCTTATCCCGTTGCGATTATGAATGTCGACATTTTGGGCAACTTCTCTAAAGAAATAGTTTTGTACTGTTATGTACCATAGTATATATGTTTGTAGCATTGCTCTTTGTTTTGGTGAACTGTTATCTGTTTATGTAAACGCCGCAACACTGTCAGAGATCAGGGCAAAGGCCGAAGAGACTAGAGAGACAGTAAAATGATTCGATGGAAACATTTTTAAAAAGGCGGTACACATTGAGACGCATGTACAGCCGGCCACTGTGGCCGAGCGGTTCTAGGTGCTTCAGTCCGGAACCGCGCTGCTGCTACGGTCGCAGGTTCGAATCCTGCCTCGGGCATGGATGTGTGTAACGTCCTTAGGTTAGTTAGGTTTAAGTAGTTCTAAGTCTAGGGAACTGATGACCTCAGATGTTAAGTCCCATAGTGCTCAGAGCCATTTGAACGCATTTACATTGGTGTAAAATACAGTCACAGAAGTGACCCAAATGATTTGTTGAGTAATGCATGCATGTCCGAAGGAACATTATATCTTACTTCTTAAGAAGACAGGCACATAGTTCGTAGTTATTCGTCAATATCAGGCCCTCAACTCTCAATAAATATGTCCTTCAAATGGTTCAAATGGCTCTGAGCACTATGGGACTTCACAGCTGTCATCATTCCCCTAGAACTAGAGAACCACTTAAACCTAACTAACCTAAGGACATCACACACATCCATGCCCGAGGCAAGATTCGAGCCTGCGACCGTGGCGGTCGCGCGGTTCCAGACTGAAGCGCCTAGAACCGCTCGGCCACTCCGGCCGGCAAATACGTCCTTCCTGGATGGGAATATATCCTACGTACGAGTGCGAATATACCTAACGTTGGCGTGCGTGTTGTCTTACATGGACGACGACGTATGAAAATTTAGGTCTGCCCGTGATCCGTGCATGGACAGCCTAAGCGATTAAGGCGACCGCTCGCATAACGTGGGAAATCCGGGTTCGAGTCCCAGTCAAGCACAAATTTTCGTTGTCGTCATTCTGATATACACCCGATGGGGGTAAATACTCGCAATTGCGAATACATTTCCTGTATTTGTCGGCAGAGTTGAGACTTTCCTTCTATATGCTGCTTACCTCTCTATGCCTTACGTTTTCTCCACGGATAGCGTGCCGTCCAGGACAGCAGCTGTCCACGACACAAGACAAAAGTTGTGTGTGTTATGATGACCCATTCCAGTTGGTACGATGGCCTCGCCTGATATGAGCGGTGTAGAACAGAATTACAATGTGGCAGGCCGCCACCTAAGGGTCTGCCACTACTTTGTCATCTGCAAGGGATTATGCGCGGTGGCCTGGCACCGCATATCGAGAATCCAGGCCTTGGGGAATTGTAGGCGTTTCGCTTGCCCATGCTCCAACAACGCATTAAGTCATAATTGTATGGTGTATGTTGTGTGCGCGGCCGGCGGCGCCTGGCGGGATGAGGAAGAGGTGGGCGCGCCACGTTCCCAGGCGCGGCCGCGTCCAGGAAGCGGCAGATGAGGCGCTTCCCCTGCCGCGGGATGTCGCCGCGCAACACCCAGTACGCATCTCCAGCAAGTCCATTGGTCACAAGGTCGCTCGTGAACGAGAGGGACGCCTAGCAGCTGGGGTTCTAACACGACAGCGACATCATCACGACTCCACAAAGCTGCAATTTGATGCGGCAATACAGCTGCAAAAAATCCACCCGAGTGAGAATGCCAGCAAAGCGTGGAAACCAACAACAGGAATACGTTTTAATTCTTAATGATAAGTTTACTCCTGCTATTTCACTTAATTAAATATTGACCGTAACAACACAGGTTTCGAGGGCTGCGCATAAAACCAGTTCCATACCGTATGGAGTGTGGCTCGAGGTTATGTACAGGGTGAAAAGTACTTAAACCGACATACCCTGGGAGGTTGTAGGGGATATCAAAACAAATATTTTTCCCTAATGTCATTTTTTCCTAGGAGGATTAATTAAAGCGGTGGAGGCCGGATTGCGCTCTTCAGTTGTTAGACGCCGTATTACGCTCTTCAGTTGTAGGCAACTGGTGTCCACCAGTGTAGTAGTGCATTGTCTCTGTTTACTAATGGAGCGATGCACCTCCGTGAGTACACTGATATGGTTGGTGCGTACTACGTAGCGTACCACAACAGACGAGCTGCACAGCGGGTTTATCAACAATATCCTAATCACCGTATCCCGCATCATACGACCTTTGCTGCTGTGTACCAACGTCTGCGTGAGACCGGGTCATTTAGCAGATTACTTGGACAGGGACACTGTCCCACGGTAAGATCGCTGCAATTTGAGGAAGCTGTCTTGCAGCATGTGGAGCGGGATCCTTCAATCAGCACTCGTGCAATTGCACGTAACATGGGGACGAATCAGACGAATGTAAGAACAGTTCTTTGAGAGCAATTGTTACTTCCATTTCGTTTACAGCGTGTCCACAACCTGGAACCAGTTGATTATCCACCCAGAGCACAATTTTCGCAGTGGTACCGGGGACAGTGTGAAATGCATCCTACATTTCCATCCTCTGTGTTGTTTACCGATGAAACAACGTTCGGGCGTGATGGAGTCTTCAACATGCACAATTCGCATGTTTGGAGTGAGGATAACCCACATGCCACAGTTACTAGCACTCATCAAGTACGGTTCTTCGTTAATGTGTGGGTTGCTGTTATTGGGGACTGTTTAACTGGGCCGTATCTGCTACTTAGGCGATTAAATGGCAGGCGCTATTGCAATTTTCTCGTCAGAGCATTGCCAGAATTGCTGGAACACGTCCCGCTCCCTACAAGACAACGTACGTGGTTCCAACATGACGGGGCGCCGGCACATTTCAGTCATCCTGTGCGTCGATTTCTGGACCGACGGTTCCCAGAAACGTGGATTGGCAGAGGTGGTCCTGTACCATGGACTGCTCGATACCCAGATATGTCTCCTCTGGACTTTTTTTGTGTGGGGAGAGATGCGCAACCTTGTTTACGCAACTCCTGTTGCATCAGAAGAGGAACTGGTTGCCCGGATAGTAGCAGAAGCAGGAATAATTCAGGATACTCCTGGGGTTTTTGCCCGTGTCCGAACATGATCCAACGGTGTAATCTTTGTTTACGTGTCAATGGAGGCATTTATGAAAATCTACTGTAATTGAATTTGGATTGTGTTAATGTGTTGTCTCTTGGTCATAAGAAAATGGAAAAGTGTTTGTTGGTTCAATTAATTTGGCGCCAGAGAAATCTTCCTCTACCAGTTTAAATACTCTTCATAGGAAAAAATGACATTGGGGAAAAATATTTGTCCCCTACAACCTCCCAGAGTTTGTCGGTTTAAATACTTTTCACCCTGTATATCTACATACTCCACAAACCACAGTACGGTGTACGGTAGAGGATAGCCTATAGCACTACTAGATATTTCCTCTGTTGTTCCACTCACAAACAGAGCGTGGAAAAAACTACTGTCTCTATACCTCAGAACGAGCCCTAATTTCTCTTATCTTTCTTCGTGGCCCTTACGCAAAATGTACGTTGATGGCAGTAGAATCGTTCTGCAGTCAGCTTCAAATGCCGGTTCTCTAAACTTTCTCAACAGTGCTCCTCGAAAAGAAAATCGCCTTCTCTCCAGGGACTCACGTTTGCCTTCCCGAAGCACCTCCGTAACACTTGCGTGTTGCTCGAACCTACCGCTGACAAATCTAGCAGCCCGCCTCTGAATTGCTCTGACGTTTCCTTTAATCCGACCTGGTGACGATTCCAGACACTCGAGCAGTACTCGAGAATGGGTTTACTAGTGCCCTATATGCGATCTCCTTTACAGATGAACAACACTTTCCTAAAATTCTCCCAATAAATCGGAGTCGACCATTCGTCTTCCCTATTAAGGTCTTTACATGCTCGTTCCCTTTCATATCGCTTTCCAACGTTACGCCAAAATATTTAATCGGCGTGACTGTCAAGCAGCAAACTATTAATGCTATTTTCGAACATCACGGGACCGTTTTCCTACTCATCTGACATTTTTCTGCGTTTAGATCTAGCTGCCAGTCATCAGACGAACTAGAGATGTTGTCAAAGTCATGTTGTATCCTCCGACAGTCACTGGACGATACCTCTGCGTGTACCACAGCGTCATCAGCCAACAGCCGCAGGTTGCTGCTCATCCTGTCCGCGTGGTCATTTATGTTAACAGTAAATAACATCGGTCCTTTCACACTTCCCTAGGGCATTCCTGACGAAGCCCTTATCTTTGACGAAGACTCGCCGTCGAGTACAACGTACTTGGTTCTTTTACTTAAGAAGTCTTCGAGCCACTCATCTATCGGAACCTATTCCGTATGCTCGTACTTTCGTAAACGTGTGCTGTGGGGCAGGGTGTCAAATGCTTTTCGGAAATTTAGGAATATGGCTATTGCCCTTCATCCATAGTTCGCAAGCTATCAGACTTGCACCCGGCGAACGGTCTACCCGACGGGAGGCCTTAGCCACACGACATTTACATTTGTTGGTCTGTAATTTTTCACATCTGTTGTGTGTGGGCTGTCGAACTCGCTGCTCAAGACAATTTTCGGAAAACGTTTCAAAACTGCTTCACAAGACTGTCTGTACCCTCTGCAATGAATCCGTAGACTTCCCAGTCTATACTCGGTAGGTTAAAGTCGCCTACGACTACTACTGCATGAAATTAGAATTAATTTAATACCTCCGGCTGCTGTCAGGCGTTGATATATATATCAACGGGGATAGGTAAAAATGTGTGCCCCGCCCGGGACTCGAACCCGGGATCTCCTGCTTACACGGCAGACGCTCTATCCACCTGAGCCACCGAGGGCACAGAGGATAGCGCGACTGCACGCCTCCCGGGAGACCCACATTCTCACCTTGTATGCCCACACTCTACATTCGTAGTGCCCCAGCCCAACGTACTCATTACTCGTGGAAGACATTCTTACCAAGTCCCGTAAGAGTTAGGGAATATGTGTGCATCCGCACAGAAGAAGAAGGTCATGGCCGGTATTGCCAGAACTATATACTTATATGGTGTCTGTTCTTTCTGACGTGTCCGAAGGAAGAGACACCAGTAATGACCTGCAGCCGTCTAGAACGAAATTACATAGAATTGATTTAATACCTTCAGCAGCTGACGGGCGTTGATATATATCAACGGGGACAGGTGAAAAATGTGTGCCTCGACCGGGACACGAACCCGGGATCTCCTGCTTACATGGCAGACGCTCTCTCCACCTGAGCCACCGAGGGCACAGAGGATAGTGCGACTGCAGGGACTATTCTTTCGGACACGTCAAAGAACGTGGGTCTCGCGGGAGGCGTGCGCGAGATAGTCCCTGCAGTCGTACTATCCTCTGTGCCCTCGGTGGCTCAGATGGATAGAGCGTCTGCCATGTAAGCAGGAGATCCCGGGTTCGGGTCCCGGTCGGGGCACACATTTTCACCTGACCCATTGATATATATCAACGCCCGTCGGCAGCTGAAGGTATTAAATTAGTTCTAATTTCGTTCTAGACGGCTGCAGGTCATCAATGCCCGAAAGAACAGACACCTTGTACGTATATACTATTGTATGATGTCGGTTTTCCCCGCTAATGGCAGCAGACTTTCTTTGAATTACCCTAAAACCGTCACAGCGGAATCGGGTGGCCCGTAAAACATCCGACAATTAACTTGATTTCACCTAGTCTGTCATATGCGACCAGACAACTTCACTGTCACTCTCAAATTCGATCTGGATAGAGACAATATTTTTGTCAACTGCAATGAACACTCCCCTTCCTATGGCGTCTAAGCTGTCTTTTGGGTATATGTTCCATGACTCACTAAGTATCTCAAAGCTTTCTACTTCGAGAGTCGGCCAGTTCTCGCTACCGAGAATAATTTGGCGTGAGAAATTTCCTGGAGGACAGCAACTTTGGGAATTTTGTTACGAATACTTCGAAAATTTACTGATAAAATTTTGAGTCGAAGTATCTTTACTCTGAACGCGGTCTGATTTCCGTATCTGCGTGTCGTCTGGCTAGAGTTCATCAGAATAACTCAAATGTGCCGTACTTATTCTCCCGCTCGCATCCCCCGCTCTTCACCCTTTCGCGAACAGTGCACAGGAAGAGAGACTGCTGACACTCCTGTTACTTGACTCCTTTAAGACGGTGAGCTCTCGTAAATTTGTGAGCTAAGGCTCTACGCAATGTACAACGCTTCTATTCAGTCTCCCATTGCAATTCGTTAAGTACTTCTCACGCTGACAAAACGTACCCATCATAATCTTCTCTCTCTCTCTCTCTCTCTCTCTCTCTCTCTCCTCCTCCTCCGTTAATCTAATCAGGTAATACTGTCAAGTCGCCGAACAATGGTCATTAATCTGTTGAACATGAGTTTTGCAAACGACTTCTTTCGTGCTTAAATTACAGTCGCTTAGGAATCTTCCGATGAACCAGAGTCTGGCATCTGCCTTTTCGATAGCTTAGATTTATGTGAACGTTTCACCTTAAATCGTCACGAACAAAATATTTCTAGATTGTTGACAGCTGCATCTTTCAAATGGCATCGGACTTTTTCCTCTATTTGCGCACATTACATTGCATTTATTTATCTTGAGGGTCAGGTTCCAATCTCTACGCCACGTGTTGATAATCTTCTTCAAGTCTCTTTACATTTCCCAACAGTTTCCTGACAAAGTCACCGCCATATACACGACTGAGTCATTTGTGAACAGCTTCAGATATTTCCGACAGCTACAGATCAGTAAGTTGAAGTACGCCGGCCGCTACTTGTTGCGGAATTATATCAAAGGTTTTCTGGAAATCACGAAACATGACACGAATCTAAGCTCCAGTGTTTGATACCTTCAGTATCTCAAGAACGAACGGGGAAAGTCGTGTCTTGCACAGAGATAACACAGCATTTGTAACTACAGTCCAAACTTAAACATCGTTAACACGGCTGTACATCTGTCTTATATTTCTTTTGTTCTGCTTATTTATCTATTCCATATGATTGTTGTACCCTTATTAGTTTATTGTTTCTGTACTTAAAAATGTATGAGTAGAACTGTATAGTAATTATTACAGCAGAGGAGTTCGAATTGTCAAAAAGAGTGTGTAATCTCACTCTGGTTAGGTAGATAACGTGTAAAAGTATCTGGACGCAATGAACTGGCAGTGGCGTGTGCTCCTATAAAGACAGATATGTTATACGATGCGCTAGAGGCAAAAATAAAACCTAGATCATGGAAAGGTAGCTGCTTTCTGCCCAAGATTATGATTAATAGCCTCGGATGGATGTTCTGTAATAGATGTAGCTGCTGGAATAATAATTACATGAAAAAAGGCAAGCAAAAAGAACAACGTGCGAATGGCACGTCAGCTGCACAAAATGGCGCAATATGTCTGAGTACCTAGTAGCTAACGGGTGAATCTCGCCATCATTGACCACAACAGGCAAGAGCTGACATTTGTTTAAATTTATTTTTGTAACTGGGTGGCGATTAGTGTTTTTTTTATGAAACTGAACAATGTAACGAGTTCAACGTGTTTAACTGACGGCATGTTATCCAAATTCTACTACGTATCGCTATGTGGTTTGAGGGAACCGTCACACTTCGAAAACACTCACACGAAGCTCTGGCAAAACTGTTCACGTCCACTGAGACCAAAACCACCGTTAATGTGGGCTGTACTTTCGACATTTCATAATAATTCGTACGTTAATTACACTACTGGCCATTAAAATTGCTACACCACGAAGATGTGCTACAGACGCGAAATTTAACCGACAGGAAGAAGATGCTGTGATATGCAAATGATTAGCTTTTTCAGAGCATTCACACAGGGTTGGCGCCGGTGGCGACACCTACAACGTGCTGACATGAGGAAAGTTTCCAACCGATTTCTCATACACAAACAGCAGTCGACCGGCGTTGCTTGGTGAAACGTTGTTGTAATGCCTCGTGTAAGTAGGAGAAATGCGTACCATCACGCTTCCGACTTTGATAAAGGTCGGATTGTAATCTATCGCGATTGCGGTTTATCGTATCGCAACATTGCTGCTCGTGTTGGTCGTGATCCAATGACTGTTAGCAGAATATGGAATCGATGGGTTCAGGAGGGTAATACGGAACGCCATGCTGGATTCGAACGGCCTCGTATCACGAGCGGTCGAGATGACAGGCGTCTTATCCGGATGGCTGTAACGGATCGTGCAGCCACGTCTCGATCCCTGAGTCAACAGATGGGGACATCGCGGTGAACGCACATTGGAAGCGTGTATTCGTCATCGCCATACTGGCGTACAAAAAAAATGGTTCAAATGGCTCCGAGCACTATGGGACTCAACTGCTGAGGTCATTAGTCCCCTAGAACTTAGAACTAGTTAAACCTAACTAACCTAAGGACATCACAAACATCCATGCCCGAGGCAGGATTCGAACCTGCGACCGTAGCGGTCTTGCGGTTCCAGACTGCAGCGCCTTTAACCGCACGGCCACTTCGGCCGGCTACTGGCGTACACCCGGAGTGATAGTATGGAGTGCTATTGGTTACAAGTCTCGGTCACCTCTTGTTCGCATTGACGGCACTTTGAACAGTGGACGTTACATTTCAAATGTGTTACGACCCGTGGCTCTACCTTTCATTCGATCCCTGCGAATCGCTACATTTCAGCAGGATAATGCACGAACGCATGTTGCAGGTCCTGTACGGGCCTTTCTGGATACAGAAAATGTTCGAGTGCTGCCCTGGCCAGCAAATTCTCCAGATCTCTCACCAACTGAAAACGTCTGGTCAATGGTGGCCGAGCAACTGGCTCGTCACAATACGCCAGTCACTACTCTTGATGAACTGTGGTATCGTGTTGAAGCTGCATGGGCAGCTGTACCTGTACACGCCATCCAAGCTCTGTTTGACTCAATGCCCAGGCGCATCAAGGCCAGAGTTTGTTGTTCTGGGTACTGATTTCTCAGGATCTATGCACCCAAACTGCGTAATCACATGTCAGTTCTAGTATAATATATTTGTCCAATGAATACCCGTTTATCATCTGCATTTCTTCTTGGTGTAGCAATTTTAATGTCGAGTAGTGTATAATTGTTGCCGTATTCTGTGGACATTTGGTATCCAATCGCCTGATACAGTTTGGCAAATATTAGTAAATTAAAGTCTCCCGCCGTGTTTTCTTCTGTTCGTATGTGAACACTAATCTCAGGAACTACTATTCATTTTGGTACGGTTTCTATAATAGGTAGACTGTTCGCCGCTACGCCAAGCAAGTCGTCTGGCCATTGCTACTTAGAGCGACCCGTGCGAAGCAGGGACAGATCGCAACAGTTGGCGTGGACACTCCGTACCTGTTCACAGCGGCGCGCGTAACAGCAGCGACGCTGGTGAACGTAATCTCCGTGAGACGATAACGAGGCGAATATTCAGCCAGTCGTAAAATATTCTTCCCATTTAGCTCACAATTTCTCTTGCGGTAATATATCGCACAAAAGTATCACAGTCTGTGCACGCCCACGTAAACAAACCCCTCCTCCCCCCCCCCCCCCCCCCGCCCCCACCATCCCGCACGCAGTTGGATTGTTAACATCCACGGTACTCGTACTCGAATGTCGATGATATTATTAAATGGTTCATCTACTCCTTCCGTGGTGGGCAGATGCGTCGAATATCTCGATATAATATCATTCAGCATGAGTGTGACCATTTAGAAACGACTTCTCAAAGGCACAAAACATCAATACATCCAGGAATTCTTTAGATGTAACTCCTTGTTGAACAGTTATATGTGCGCTTTCTGAAGGAGCAAGGTATCTTTATGAGCTGCAGGCAGCTACATTGCCATTTGCGTTCAGCTACTGCTCGTGGGGACACGTGCAGAGGCTGTGGTCCGAAACAACGTAACAGTGTACGAAGACGCAAGGCCCGAATGACGAAATAATAGGATCAAACCTTTCCTCGACAACAGGATTCTTAAGAGACGTAGCACATGCTCGATAAGCAACAGGATAAGAGAGGAAAGTGACAGTGTCCTTTCAAAGGAAACATTTGGGCATTCACCTTAACTGATTTTGGAAAACCACGGAAAATGCAAATTTGGATACCCAGGCGGAGATGTGAGTCCAGTGTCTCACCACAGCGCCAACCGCTCAGCCCCGGGTCCTTACTCACTGCCGTTATTTGAGGTCGTTTGCCAGTTCCCTCAGAGTCAGATTTAGATTTTTTTCACGCGCTTTCCCTGAATCGCTTTAGACAGATTTTAGAATGGTTCCTTCAAATATGACACGGCGAAGTTCTCCCCAAATCCGAGCTTGCGTTCCGCCTCTAATAATTTCTTACTTTTTGGTACGCTCGTACTAGAATACTGGTGTTGACAAGACTTCCTCCTCTGAGTCTAGCGTGTCACAATTAAGAAAATCCCACCGCAAATTTCTGCTGCCAGTCTGCGCCCGTTACCGGCAAGAAGGGGTCTGGTGGTCCACCTGCAACTTGGGGATGAACGTCTCCAGTTCTATCCATAGGCTTGATCTTCGCTTGAAAGAGTTTCCGGATGCTTCAGAATATCGCGATGTGTTTGGGCTTACATCTTAACAGACTACATTTTGAAAAAAATGTGCTCATATCATAATGAATTATCATAGACGCTCTATTGCAGTTAAAGAGTGGGCAGCTCGTATTCCCATTCGATATGTACAGCTACTGCGTCATTAGGCTCATAATTTTTGGTTACCACGTTACGGCGCGGGTCCGTAAGATCGCGTATCAGAAAACCTTTTTGAGCTGGTGACTTCTCACTCTTATCCCTCACTTCCGGTTTCGCCTGTACTGCAAGACAGGCAACAGCAGTGAAGGCAGCGATCATGTTCGATGTCGTGTCTCGAGAAGAAAATGCTACTAGTGGTAGAATTGAGCTTCCACTTTCCTGAAGATGCATGTAAGTGTGTTTATTTTTACCGGTCAAACTGTGCACGTCTTTGTCAGGCTTCTACAAAGTATGTCATAACACTAAGGTGGAGCTCCTCTATCGCAGCAATCTATCCACGCAAACAATAGCAAATTTCTTCAGCGTTCACAGTGGTCACAAATAATTTACCTGCTTCTGCGTTCTTGTCGCCTCTTTAGTACAGATGAATTCTATTTGAAAAAAAAAAATATTTTTCAGCTGCGAACAAAAGCAAACAACTCTGGATCGTTGGACCTCAAACGTCTCGGGAAAAATCGTCGCTGACATATGAGATAACGTTCCATGGCGCGGACGTCTTAGACGCACATTCAAGAATGGTTCAAATGGCTCTGAGCACTATGGGATCTAGGATCATCAGCCCCTAGAACTTAGAACTACTTAAACCTAACTAACCTAAGGACATCACACAACACCCAATCATCACGAGGCAGAGAAAATCCCTGACCCCGCCGGTAATCGAACCCGGGGACCCGGGAGCGGGAAGCGAGAACGCTACCGCACGACCACGAGCTGCGGACAGACGCATATTAAAGTAGACTCGCTGCTCCAGTAAGAATAAAAGTCGAACATCTTCTGGACACAACTCTTCGCAGCCAGAGACTTGTAAAGGATTGACTAGCGTCGATAGATGCATCAAGCCAAGGATTGACTAGCGTAAAGAGATGCATCAAGCCAGTCTTCTGACCGTAGACCACAACAACAACTACAAGAACAACGAATGGTTGTTCACAACCTCTAGTCACCCCCGTAATTGTAGGGTCTGATTTTGCTGCACGTCCTCGTGTTACTGCTGGCGGTGGCGTTCAGCTACAGCTGGGAAATGTGAGGTTCGGCTTTTCTGACTCGTGTGAGTTGGGCGCGGTGTGCTGACACGCACGAGGCGAAGCTTTGCTGGGTAGCCTGAGGGCCCGCCTCGCCGCTGCCTGGAGCAGCACGCTAGTCAGAGGTGGGAGGCATTCTGTTTGCTTCTGTGTGTCGCACAGGCGTGCGGCTACGGCCGCGAGCTTTCAGCCTAATGAGCGGCGGCCTCCGTCACGCAGCTTCGCAGCCCAGCCCTGGGCCAGTGCGCTACGCTACACACACTACACGTCAAGCACCAGCCAACCTGTTACAAATCTCTAGGATTTTTTCCCTGACACTAATAACCAGCACCTTCGCAAATACAGGGTGTAATAGGTATAATGTAGATATCCCTGTTGGTCACTGAGGAAGGTATACTGACAACATTACATCAGTAATACGTCAGCTCCAGACCAATAACTATGGTTATTACAAGTCGTAAGTTTTGTAGTTTGGTTAGTACAGTAGAGTACCGTCAAACCGAACTAATTGGCACCGGACCTTGTTCGGATTACCGATTTGTTCGGATTAGCCGGAATTACGGAGACGAGTTTTTCGAATGAAGTGTACCAAGCAGATAAGTAGGTGCACCATACCATAGTAACAAATGGGAACAAGTGTGGGAACAGTGGCTCACTCTCACTTCCTGCCCTTGTAGTTGTGCATTGTTGAGGCCTTTGTAGTGCCTGAGGTCAGTGCACTGCCAGTTGTCTCGCAAAGCGCTTGGTTATGATAGTTATAGATCGCTGGCAAGCGTAACAGCTGTATTGAATTCCTTCAGGTATAGTGGTGTACGGGCAACGGCCTCGCCGCAGTGGATACACCGTTTCCCGTCAGATTACCGTAGTTAAGCGCTGTCGGGTGTGGCCGGCACTTGGATGGGTGACCATCCGGGCCGCCAAGCGCTGTTGCCATTTTTCGGGGTGCACTCAGCCTCGTGATGCCAATTGAGAAGCTACTCGACCGAATAGTAGCGGTTCCGGTCAAAGAAAACCATCATAACGACCGGGAGAGCGGTGTGCTGACCACATGCCCGTCGTATCCGCATCCTCATCTGAGGATGACACGGCGGTCAGATGGTCTCGGTGGGCCGCTAGTGGCTTGAAGACCGAGTGCTATAGTTGTGTACGTATTTTCGTCATGAGTAAACAGAAATATACAACGTTAACACTCAAAGAAAAACTGAATGCTTTGAAGCGGATAGACAATGGTGAGAATGTAGGTAAACTGGCAACGGAACTGGGTGTTGGTATAGGAATCATTTGTGATTGGAAGAAGAACCGAGTGAAGCTTGAACAGTCCTGTGCAACGTCTTCGGGAAAAACACTCGAAATTCGGGTGACTTTGAAACTGTCCCAGTACGATAAAGTGGATGAAGCTCTTTTCCTTTGGTTTGCGCAGGAAAGGGAAAGGGGAACTCCTTTGAGTGGAGCACTGCTTCAGGAGAAGGCTGTTTACCTGAACAAGTTAATAAATGGTGATGGTCTTTTAGTGCGAGTACGGGTTGGTTGGACAGATTCAAAAAACGCCATGGAATCCATCTGCTAACAATTACTGGAGAGAAGCTTTCTTCTGCCCGTGATGCAGCGAAGGAATACTTGGGTGAGTTTGAAAAAATGATAAGAGAGGGAAAGTATTCTCCCCAACAAATCCATAACGCTGACGAGACTGGCCTTAATTTTACGGCATTGCCAACAAAAAGCCTGGCATCAAAAGCAGAAGACCATGCTCCTGGTTTTAAAATGTGCAAAGATCGTGTGAATTAATTAGCGTGCAGCAACGCTGCTGGTAATCACAAGCTGCCTTTAATGCTGATCGGCAAATCTGCTAGGCCCAGAGCTTTTAATAATTGCAACATGAAGTCCCTGCCCGTATATTACAGCAACCAGAAAAAAGCATGGGTCGATGGTAAGCTGTTCAAAGAATAATACCACGGCCAGTTTGTTCCCTCTGTTCGACGGTTTTCTAAGAAAGATCATTTGTCTTCCCGTGCAATCCTTTTGATTGGTAGCGCGCCATCTCATCCCAGCACTGAAGACTTATTTGATGGAGAAATTGTGGCGAAGTTTATGCCGGCGAATGTTACACCACTTCTACAATCGATAGACCAGGGCGTACTGCAAAGATTAAAACTAATTTACAGAAAACAATTTTTAAGAATGCTGATCCACGATGATATCATTCCTTTAGTGGATAACATAAAAGACCAATGTGTAGGATGATGTTTATTGGGCCACTGAGGCATGGCAGAATGTTTTAGAAAATACTCTGAAAAAATCGTGGAGAAAACTGTGGACATATCTTGAATTGCAGGACAACCTGGTTGAAAATGAAGAGGAAAATCTACTACAAATGATACAGACAATCCCTATATGTGAAGAAGCTAGTGAAGGAGACGTAGATGAGTGGATGGCAGCGGATGGGGCATGTGTGGAGAACCTTACTGACGCTGATTAAGCTGCTGCTGTGGTTCAAGACCAGGAAGAAGTGGACTGCTGTGACGGAAGTGACAATGAGTCTGAAAGCGACAGAGGAGAGCTGGTGCCAAACAGTGACGCAGCAGAAGCCCTTGACCTCGCGCTACGTTATTTGGAGGAACAGCTCACTGCTACACCTGCTGATTTGATGTTTATGAGACGATGGCGCAACTATGCGTCATATAACAGACTGTCGTCATTACGCCAAAAAACAATGACGTGAGTTTTTGTTATTTAAAAAGAAAGGATAAAATGTCCGCTGTATTTTAGTAAGTTTGACAGCTTTTCTTTGATTGTTATGCATTGTTTAAACCTAATGTTTTCTTGCCAATTTTTCTAATACATGTTTACTGTACTTTGTAAATTAAAATAGTGTGTATGTACAACAGTTTACCGCACAGTTTTCCATACTTAGACTAACATTTACCATGTTCGGGTTAACCGAACATTCGGATTACTGGGGTTCCGATTAGCGGGACTGCTGTATCACCAAGTACATGTGGCAAGAGCACACTACTGATGCTGGTTTACCCCTTGGCAGCAAATCAGGTGTTGAAGTGTGGACACGTTGACGCAAGACGGTTAATCTATACTGACAGGCGTAGTCCACATGGTGGTGCGGTACGACTGTGCAGAAAACATCATGTCGTAAAGTTTGTGGGAAGACTGATCGACAAAGAGAGAGAAAAAAAAAACAATCAACACAGTGATACTTACATAAATATCTGCACTAATACCCGTTACACCCTGTATGCGACTCGCTCGATGAAAATTCTCCTAATAGAAACCAGTATGTTATACTAGACGACGAATATTTCACAGTATCGAAAGTAACAATGGGTATGACTCAAAGGAGCGTAATAGAAACTCTAATGTTTCAACACGTATAAACCATTCATCAAATAGTATCTGCAGGACTTCCTAGCGTTCTCAACACATACAGGGTGTTCGGAAACTTCCATTACAAACTTCTGGGACACATAGAGGGGAGAGAATACATAATATTTTGAACAGCAACACATGTCCGGAAACGTACCGTTTACGTTCTGTAACGGTTTCAATCAGATATGTGACGCGTCCACGTTTGCTGAGCCAAAGAGAAAAGTCTCAGAGTTGCTTGCCTTGGTATGCAATTGGGTAGACAGGATGGTGTGTACTACTTCATGTGGGATCGTATGCAAAGTTTAGTTTTCGAGATTCGTGTAGAGAGAGAGGAAGATCCGTTGGCATGAGTTCTGTCCGCTGCACTAGAAATGAAGAGAGGCACGATGGGACGTTATTATTTTGTTCTGGAATAATGTAAACACGTAGGTTTTAAGCGTTAATAGAAACGAATGTGCTGAAGAGATAAATGTATGTTTAGTTACGTTTTCTTCCGAATTGTTACCTAATAATTGTACTGCGTTACGCCTAATTCAATTCCTCAAGCAGAAGCGGATGAGCTAAACATCTGAATTGAAACCATCGTAGCCGTCCGGAGTGGCCGAGCGGTTCTAGGCGCTACAGTCTGGAACCGCGCGACCGCAGGTTCGAATCCTGTCTCGGACATGGATGTGTGTGATGTCCTTAGGTTAGTTAGGTTTATGTAGTTCTAAGTTCTAGGGGACTGACGACCTCATAAGTTAAGTCCCATAGTGCTCAGAGCCATTTGAACCATTTTTGAAACCGTCGTAGAAAGGAAACGGTACGTTTCTGGACGTGAGTTTCTATTCAAAATATTACATACTCACTCTCCTCTACAAGCCCTAGAAGTTTGTAACAGGAATTACCCAACACCCTGTACAAGCGATTTATCTGCAGGACTACAAGATTTCTCCGCTGACGATGCTCTTCTCTATAGAAAAGTATCGTCGTTGGACGACTGTAAGAAAATACGGAAATACCTCGACAAAGTTTCTACTTTGAGTAATGAATGGTAGCTCTTTTCAGAATGTGAATAACTGTCAGATAACGCCTATAACAGAGAGAAAGAGCTCTTATCTATCCGATACACGACTAGTGGGGAACACCTTGTGTCCTTCACATCGTGTAAGTATTTAGGGATATTGCCAAGAAGCGATATGAAATTGGACGCTCACGTAAAATCACTACTGGGGTACGCTAATGGAATACTTATACTTGTTCGAAGGGTTTTGGAAAATGCAGTGCTTCTGTGAAGAAAATCGCAAGCAAGACGCTAGTTTGGTCAGTTCTCGAGTAGTGTTCCGGTGTTTGGAGTTCTTATCACATAGGCGTGACAGCAGACACCGGATGAATTCAGAGATTTTCTCCCCGCTCAGAGACTGGGTGTTGTGTTGTCCCTACGATCATATCGTCATAACCGATTTGTCAATTTTGAGATGGCTGTATGGGCATGTGCTGAAAAGCTATATGTCACAGATGTGTTGGATCTCATTCCTTATACTTCATTGAATTTAAGTAAGATGTTACAACAATGCGTGGCTGAAGGTCTTTAATGTTTTGCTCAATTAAGAATAACAGTAAAACATAGAAACTTTATCAGTGCACGTCAAATTTCAAAATTCTCAGCTGTGAAGCAGCAATAGTAATTTAGCTTATCAATGGATTTCGTTCACACACAAAAAGATAAGTGGAAAAATGCCCCTATCGGAGACAAAGAACGCGAATATGTTCCTGTTTATTTAAAAGACTTTGACTGAAAAGTGGGCTACCAGCTGCGTCATTCTACCTTCCTCCCCACCTTCACAAATTTTCCCAAAACTTTAGGCATCCGAAAATATTCCTGCTTTTTTTTTAACGTGCAACTCACCTCAAACTCCCACAACACCCCTAACTGTAACTCACTCACACCCACCAGGCCATCGCTATAAGTTCCTCATACCCATCCACTGCCAGTTGCCCTTTCTCACTCAATCAGCCCAACTCATTGCCATTATCTCGTTGTCTCTGTCATTGGCTCCTCCGTCACAGCCACAATCGTCTTCGTTCTGTCCAACAGTCCCCTCTCACGGTCACTCTCACTCTTTTGCTCTCTCTTACGGCTACTGTCTCATTCATTCCTTCCCACTGCTGCTGTGTCTTCTCACTGTTCCTTCTCTCTCTCTCTCTCTCTCTCTCTCTCTCTCTCTCTCTCTCTCTCTCTCGTTGCCATTTCATGCATGTCTCTCATTATTACTAGCTCTCATCCACTTCCTCTTGCTCCTTTTTCTTCCCCGCGGGCACTGTCTCCTACCACTGTTTTGTCACTGTCAACTATGTTGTAGTGCCACTGTGTCCATCTCTTTCTCTCGCACTGCTATTGTCTCCTTCGCTCTTTCTATACCACAATCACTGTCTAGTATTTTTCAAAATTTATTACTTTCCCATCTCTTTGCCGTTGCCACTCTCTTGTTCTTTCTCGGCAAATTAAAAATCTCGAATATGTTTGTATGTGAAAATTTTTGGGAACCTTTTTAAAAGTGCTGAGGCAGAATGAGGCAAGTAGTACCCCACTTTTCAGTTAAAGTCTTTTACATAAACATGAACATACTCGAAGTTCTTGTGCTCCGGTAGGAGTATTTTTCTACTGGTTGCCTTCTTTTCCGTGCTGCAGCGGGGCATATATTGATCAGCAAAATTTATACAATTAGTTCCCACATGATAACAGAGACAGTTTACAGCATTTTTCTCTGTGGTAGAGCACGACGTTTTCACCTCATACCGGATTTTACTTACGTATTTGACGTTTACGAGTAAGGTTACTTTGAACCTCTGTATCTCTGAAGCGCATAAAGATATGAAGAACATTTTCGAGGTTGATGGAGCCATTTAGTGTGCATAGCCGTCTCGGAACCGAGGCTGGGTTTTGGTACCCAAAAACAAGTATTTGGGGTGTTTCTCGATTACGAATAAATATTTTTTAAAATTGGGAGATGGATCTTCTAGATAAATGCCTAGAGAATATACCGTTAAAATTTGGGCAATCTGCTGTGGTTATGTACTCATATTATGAGTATATTTAGATTTCGCCTCATACCTGATCCTACGTGTAGAAGTAGGGTAATTTTGAACCTTTGTATCTTGAGAAAGGATAAAGAAACCAAGAAATTGTTATGTTTGTTCGAGATGGGGATCTTAGGAACATATTGCGAAAACTGCAGCCATTTGCTGTGTATAGCCGTCTTGAAATCCTCGGCTACATTTTGGTCCGCTGGTGACGTCAAAAATATAGTAAAAACGCCCCTTTTTGGGGGTTTCGCAAGGAACCGCCCAGTAACTAATGGTATCTCCATAAGTCCCATCAAGTCCACCGTATATCACATCAAACGCAAAAAGGACCAACCGATTTGCTCCTTTTGCCTAAGTAGGACGAAGAGTGTAATATTTATATTTTGAACCTTTAATGTAGAATAGTGACTCTAAGAGGATCCGTCTGTTGGCTGTACAAATGGTCTGTAACCCAAAGGCTATCGAGAACACTCGACCCTACCTTTCTATCACCAAGAGAACACAAGGTTTGAGCACCGGAGGACGAAGTGTGTAATATTTATATTTTGAACCTTTAATGCAGAAAAGTGACTCTAAGAGGATCAGTGAGTTGGCTGTACAAATGGCCTGTAACCCTAAGTCTATCCAGAACACTCGACCCTACCTTTTTATCACCAATAGAACCCAAGGTATGAGCACCGGAATACCTGTTCGAGTTCGAAGTGATGAATCCATGCTTCACCGCCTGTGACGACGTTCGACAAAAAATTGTCACGATCAGCCTCGTAACGCTTAAGTAGTTCTCCACAGATTTTTCTTGGTTGCTCTTTATGGTCTTCTCTTAGTCGGCAAGGAACCGAGTGGGCACACACGTTTGAATATCCCAACTGGAGGACGAGTGCGTCAGCAATACCAACAGCTATGTCCAGTTGTGCAGCGACGTGTTTGACTGCAATCCGTCAGTCACCTCCAATGAGAGTGCCCGCGCGTTCCAACAATGCAGCAGCCTCAGCTGTGTGTGCGGCCGGCCGGCACGCGGGAGATCGGACAGTTTGCGCGTCCTTGTTGTGATAGTTACAGAGGCCTCGCCCAGCGACTGGCCGCGCTTTTATTCAATGCCAGGTCTGCAAGCGCCTACGAACATCTGCGTTGATCTGGTTTTCTGCCAAAAGAAACTCGATGACAGCTCGCTACCTGGAATGCACCTTCGTTACAGTCGCTATTTTGATGGCTACGAATAGCGCTGCCACCTATTGGAAGTTTATGAAACTGTAGGGGCTGAAGCGTGTCTATTCAATGAAACTTCTTGGCAGATTAAAAATGTGTGCCGGACCGAGACTCGAACTCGGGACCTTTGCCTTTCACGGGCAAGTGCTCTACCAACTGAGCTACCCAAGCACGACTCACGCCCCGTCCTCATAGCTTTACTTCTGCCAGTACCTCGTCTTCTACTTTCCAAACTTCACAGAAGCTCTCAAAAATGTTCAAATATGTGTCAAATCTTATGGGACTTAACTCCTAAGGTCATCAGTCCCTAAGCTCACACACTACTTTACCTAAATTATCCTAATGACAAACACAGAGAGGGAAGACTCGAACCTCCACCGGGGCCAGCCGCACCGCAGCTCTCCTGCGAACCTTGCAGAACTAGCACTTCTGGAAGAAAGGATATTGCGGAGGGATGGCCTAAGGGATGTTTCCAGAATAAGATTTTCACTCTGGAGCGAAGTGTGCGCTCATATGAAACTTCCTGACAAATCTCATTCTGGAAACATCCCCTAGGCTGTGGCTAAGCCATGTCTCCGCAATATCCTTTCCTCCAGGAGGGCTAGTTCTGCAAGGTTCGCAGAAGAGCTTCTGTGAAGTTTGGAAAGTAGGAGACGAGGTACTGGCGGAAGCAAAGCTGTGAGGACGGGGCGTGAGTCGTGCCTGGGTAGCTCAGTTGGTAGAGCACTTGCCCGCGAAAGGCAAAGGTCCCGAGTTCGAGTCTCGGTCCGGCACGCAGTTTTAATCAGCCAGGAAGTTTCGTATCAGCGCACACTTCGCTGCAGAGTGAAAATCTCATTCTGGGTCTATTCAATGATGTCCTGTAACAGAGTCCGCATTATTTCAACCGAAATTGGCTGAGGAAAGAAATGCGCAGCATTACTTATTGAACGTCGGTCGTACGTATGGTCCAACACTGTACCACGGTGATTTTTCCGGGTGTTTCCGAGGCGATGTGAAGTTGGCAGTACGCACCCTAGGCTACCGTCAGAGTGACAGAGTTGTCTGATCGTCCACCGATTGACAAAAAAGCCCATACTGAGTGCGAGTTGTTTAGTTTGGTGGGGCTCGAGATGAGTCATTGCCCAGTGATGGTTACAGTGGCTCACTAGCAGCGAGGTAGTCTACTTTATCCGCAGGTGTACGTATTTCCTCCTGGCGTGCGAGTCGTTCGTTACGGCAGTGAGGTGTTCTAGCAGGGAGACAACGTCTGCAGATGCTGCCGCCGCCACGCCTGCTGCTGGCGGTGCAGCCAATCAATAGCGACGCCTGCCCTGCGTCACACCACGGGGGGAGCGATGGCATGTATGCCGGGCCGCCAGCGCTATCTCATTCTGCTACACCGGGAGGTCCCACACACAGGAAAGCGTCACGTTCTGGGCAACGGTTGCGTGACAGTGACGTAAGCAAGTGTTCGTGTTTTCTTTACGGAATCACTTGCGACTTAACTTCCTTGGGATAATGTACGACTCAGTTCATTACAAGTTAGGTCGTAGATGTTTCAAGGCCGCGCCGTACATAGTTTGCTATACTCCTTGCTATGGAAGCGCCTAGTCAATCGACTACACTGATGACTCTGCGGTCAGAGGTTTGAGGGCACAAACGTAAAACAATCAAAAGCCTACTGAACATAAAAATCAGGGAACTCATAGTAATAACACACGCTACACTTTAGATTTACATTTTACGTAACTGATTTACTCAGCAGGATTTAGCTCCGTACTGACTGGTAGTCCTTAACCCCACACTCTGATGCGCAAAGTATATCCCACGTATAACGAAATACGGTCCCATACTCCGTCATCTGAAGTCACTTTCACAATTCTCTACACAGGAACTCTCATCTGACTGCACTCGCTATCGCGAAATACACACATCTCCGATAGTCGTAACCAAACATCCACTCTTACGTCAGTAAAACGATGGCCGTAACACAATTTCCTTGCATTTTCCAGCAGCTCCCAAGAGCATATCTCCCACCACAATGCCCACCGACTTCACCTAGCTTTGGCCAATTGTATCTCAAGTAGCTCCGCACCACATAACGCACTTCTTACAACACTTTGACATATCTTGTGCAGTTGAAATGGAATGAAAATGACCTGGAAATGTGAATGTAAGTGGAGCATCATTTCTACACTAATAATTCTACAATTAATTCACATGTGTTAAACGGAACATCTGATACTGTGTCTACTGTCGCTAATTACTATACCTTTGAACATAGATGTGCGTTTATCGAACTTTCAATCAAAAACTATCAAATAGTTTCCTGCCGTTATGTAGACAGGACTGACAGCACCAGCAGTCGACCAATGGTGTAAACGCCCAGAAGATGACCCCTACGTCGGGTTGAAACCGGTTGGCGGTGTAATAATAATAAATGCGATTAAGAGTGTTTTTGAATAATTGATTAATCATACCAATCGCTGCTTTATCTCCACAGCCATGCTGTCCAAAAACATGGACGTAGCTAAGGACATTTTAATTATTAAGAAATATGGGCTCTGTTGTAGCGCCCTTCGGATTTTGCGTAGGATCGAAACACAGGAGTCACTAAAATGTTTTGATCGAGCTTACCCACTATCTATAACAAGAAACCCCTCATATTGCCCATTTAAAAATTGTGCAGCAACTGTAACATTGTCCCAAAAGCGGGCATTACGTGGAACCCGGCCAAAGGCTTACCACGTTCAAAATTTTCATATTGGCATCAGAGATATGTGTATTGATAGAAAAGAAATTCTTGAGATTTATGTATACTTCTGCTTGTGCTCCAGAATGGCAATATACATATATATATGATTTCTGAGTGTTAAGTACAAAATTTTATGGATTACTTGGACTACAATGAATATGAGGAAATGGAGGAAGAAGTAGACATCCCAAGAATGAGGGCTTTAATGGAGAGAAGAGGACCCATTTGCGATGTACAGCTACAGTGATTTCAAAGAGCGGTTTGGTTTCGTATGGAACCTATCGAGTCGCTGCTTGGTGTGCTGGAGCCGTTACTACCGCATAATTCTGACAGGAAGCGTGCTTTGTCTCCTACGCTGCAACTTCTTTGTGGACTGGCGGTATGTCACAAAGTATATATATATCAGTATTTTAAACATAGCTGCACAACAGCAACGGTTCCACGTAATAAAATTATAAACAGCCGATCAGTTGCAATGGATAAACAATTCTTTACCTAGGTTTCAACAAATTTAAATTTGTCTTCTTCAGAAGGTGGCAATTTTACATTAGTATGGGCTGCTGTATCATCACCGTTTTTACAACGGCGATGATACAGCAGCCCATACTAATGTAAAATTGCCACCTTCTGAAGAAGACAAATTTAAATTTGTTGAAACCTAGGTAAAGAATTCTTTATCCATTGCAACTGGTCGGCTGTTATATATATATATATATATATATATATATATATATATATATATATATATATATATATATATATATATATATATATATATATATATATATATAAGAGAGAGAGAGAGAGTATATAATAGGATGGATGTTGATGAGATCGCCTCCTACAATGTGAAAAGCAGCAGTGCGAAAGATTGGCAGTCCACAAAGAAGTTGCAGCCTAGGAGACAAAGCACGCTTTCTGTCAGAATTACGCAGTAGTAACGGCTCCAGCACACCAATTCTTCTTCCATTTCCGTATATTCTTTTTAGTCCAAGTAATCCATAAAAGTTTGTATTTAACACTCAGAAAGCATAGAACACATCTTACTCTCTAACTTTACTCCTACTACCGCTTAGGAGTAAATTTTGGCCTTATTTCCTCCTTAAATTACTAACGTAGTACTGCAATCACTGACAGTGCTCTCAATAAGCTATGGAGTAAATATATTTACTTCGGGAGTAAATTTACTCCTTAGAGTTCACTCCTTTAGTTCAGTACTCTCGACTTGGAGTCGCTGATTTCCTTCTCTCTTAGTAACTTACTACTTTAGTTTAACTTAGTATTGGTTGGTGCTCGCCACCGCAGTACTACTAAGATACTTTGTATTTATACGTTTTTGTGCTCCGACAGGAGAATTTTTCCTCTGATAAAGACTGTTTATACTTCTCTTAGACGAAATGATGAGGTCAACACAAACACCCATTCCCTGAGCGAAGAAAATCTCAGACCAGACCGGGAATCAAACCCGGGTCTCCGCGATCTTGAGAGAAAGACGCTAACCGCTAGACCACAAGCTGCCAAATCTTTGTTTATAGTACCTGCAATTAATAATCGTAAATGCAGTGAGATATGAAATTTGTGCCTAGGATAACCGTTCCTGCCAGTACTGGTGATGTCCTACTGATTAGGATTCCTGCGTCAGGAATTAATCTCGCGTATCGAGCAGCTTAACTAGGAGTGAGTAACTCTGCACGCCGCCGTGCACGTCACACAGGGGAGAAGGACGTGGCTACCCGGCCGCTGCTCTCGCCAGCTCCCTACCTGTGGCCGGGCTCGGTGTTCGGCACGGCGGAGTACGGCACGGCCCCGCGCCATGAATAATGCATGTTCATTAGGCAGTGGCCGGGGGCAGTCATCGCAGGCCGGGCTCCACCGCGCGCCCAACCTCTCGCTGCACACGCCAACAACCTAG
Organism: Schistocerca piceifrons; assembly: GCF_021461385.2. Lineage (NCBI taxonomy): Eukaryota > Metazoa > Arthropoda > Insecta > Orthoptera > Acrididae > Schistocerca > Schistocerca piceifrons. Next base: position 879,297,164 of record NC_060140.1, read on the forward strand.
TCGTTCATCTGACGGACCACGTGCAACGTAATCTGCACTACTGACCAGTAAAATTGCTACTCCAAGAAGAAATGCAGATGATAAACGGGTATTCATTGGACAAATATATACTAGAACTGACATGTGATCACATTTTCACGCAATTTGGATGCATAGATCTTGAGAAATCAGTACCCAGAACAACCACCTCTGGCCGTAATAACGGCCTTGATACGCCTGGGCATTGAATCAAACAGAGCTTGGATGGCGTGTACAGGTACAGCTGCCCATGCAGCTTCAACACGATACCACGGTTCATCAAAAGTACTGACTGGCGTATTGTGACGAGCCAGTTGCTCGGCCACCATTGACCAGACGTTTTCAGTTGGTGAGAGATCTGGAGAATGTGCTGGCCAGGGCAGCACTCGAACATTTTCTGTATCCAGAAAGGCCCGTACAGGACCTGCAACATGCGGTCGTGCATTATCCTGGTGAAATGTAGGGTTTCGTAGGGATCGAATGAAGGGTAGAGCCACGGATCTTAACACATCCGAAATGTAACGTCCACTGTTCAAAGTGCCGTCAATGCGAACAAGAGGTGACAGAGACGTATAACCAATGGCACCCTATACCATCACGCCGGATGATACGCCAATATGGCGATGACGAATACACGCTTCCAATGTGCGTTCACCGCGATGCAGCCAAACACGGCTGCGACCATCATAATGCTGTAAACAGAACCTGGATTCATCCGAAAAAATTACGTTTTGCCATTCGTGCATCCAGGTTCGTCGTTGAGTACACCACCGCAGGCGCTCCTGTCTGTGATGCAGCGTCAAGGGTAACCGCAGCCATGCTCTCTGAGCTGATGGTCCATGCTGCTGCAAACGTCGTCGAACTGTTGGTGCAGATAGTTGTTGTCTTGCAAACGTCGCCATCTGTTGACTCAGGGATCGAGACGTGGCTGCACGATCCGTTACAGCCATGCCTGTCATCTCCACGGCTAGTGATACGAGGCCGTTGGGATCCAGCACGGCGTTCCGTATTACCCTCCTGAACCCACCGATTCCATATTCTGCTAACAGTCATTGGATCTTGACCAACGTGAGCAGCAATGTCGCGATACGATAAACCGCAATCCCAATGGGCTACAATCCGACCTTTATCAAAGTCGGGAACGTGATGGTACGCATTTCTCCTCCTTACACGAGGCATCACAACAACGTTTCACCAGGCAACGCCGGTGAACTGCTGTTCGTGTATGAGAAATCGGTTGGAAACCTTCCTCATGTCAGCACGTTGTAGGTGTCGCCACCGGCGCCAACCTAGTGTGAATGCTCTGAAAAGCTAATCATTTGCATATCACAGCATCTTCTTCCTGTCGGTAGCAATTTTAATGGCCAGAAGTGTATATCTAAAGCAATACTCTGCGAACCACCGCGAAGCGCACGGCAGAGGCTACGTCCCACCGTAGCAGTTATTAAGGCTTTTTCCTGATCTAGTCACATATCGAGTGCTGAAAAAAGGGTTGTTTAAATGCCTCTGTGTGTGCGGTTATTAGTCTAATCTTATCCTCACGATCCACTCCGGGGCGATATCTACGCGGTTGTAGTACACTGAGGTAAAAGTCATGGGATAGCGATTCGCCTACATACAGATGGCGGTAGTATCGCGTACACAAGTTATAAAAGAGCAATTCTTTGGAGGAGCTACAACTTGTACTCAGGTGATTCATGTGGCAACGTTTCCGACGTGATTATGGCCGCACGACGGGATTGACAGACTCCGAACGCGGAATGGTAGTTGGGCATTCCATTTCAGTAATAAGGAGTTCAAAAATCCGAAATCCGGTGTGTGCTGAGAATACCAGGTTTCAGGCATTGCTTCTCATCAGGGACAACGCAGTGACCGATGGCCTTCACTTGACGATCGAGAGCAGCGTAGAAGTGTCGGTGCTAGCAGACAAGCAACACTGCGTTAAATTAACGGTACAAATCAACGTGAGACGTACGACGAACGTATCAGTTAGGACAGTGCAGCAAAATTTGGCATTAATGGGCTAATGAGCTGGTCGTAGCGTTCGAGTGTGGAGCAGAAATCACGAAGCCACGGACCTAAGTTGTAGACAAGGCATTGTGCAAGCTGGTGGCTGCATAATGGTGTCGGCTGTGTTTACACGGAATGGACTGGGTCCTCTCATGATTATGTTCAATTACTTGGAGAGCATCTGCAGCCATTCACGGACCTCATGTTCCCAAACAACGATGTCACGTCACGGTACCACAATTGTTCGCAACTGGTTTGAAGAACATTCTGGACAATTCTAGAGAATGATTTGGGCACATAAATGCAATTGTGACTCACTAACATTATATTCACATGATACTATGTGAGGTACCCAGTACTGCACTTTTGAACATTTAAAGCAATGTGCCAATCACAGCACCACTTTGAAATCTTATCAATTCCTGACTAAATTTTTGTACAGTTTCGTTCAGACTATATTTCGTTGTATATGACTGTAACATCTGTGAAAAGTCAGAGGTTGCTATTAATATTGTCCGCAAGATCATTAATATGCAACTTGAATAGCAATGGCCCCAATACACTTCCCTGGGGGTACAACCTAAGTTACTTCGATGACTCTCCATCCAAGATACAAGGGCGGTTTGAAAAGTTCTCCGAATCACCACGAGAGGTCAGCGCTAACGCAACGAGTTGTTCGCGTGATATTCATTGGACTGTTGCCTGTAAACACGTGCCACGTCAGTGCTCTTGGAAGAGAGCTGTGGCGGCGACGTGCCTCTGTTGTTCCCGCGTAGTGATTTGCGACGATGGAAAAAAAATCAGATTCGAGTAGTGATTAAGTGCTCCGTAAAGAAAGGTATGAAAGCAAAGGACATTCATGCTGATTTCCAGAACACACTGGGGAACTCTTTTTCACTCATATTCAACTGTTGCCAAGTGGTCAAATGAATTTAAATTTGGTCGGGAGAGCTTAGATGACCCGCGTAGTGGTCGGCCAAGATGTGTCACTACTCCAGAAATCATTGCAGAAGTGCAAAAAATGGGGACGGAGGATCGTCGATTGAATTTGGTGAAATTGCTCACGCTTGCCAGATATCATCTGAAAGGGTATATGAAATTTTAACTGAAGAATTAGAAATGAAGAAACTATCTGCAAGATGGGTGCCGCGACTCTTGACGCTGGATCAAAAACGCATGAGAATGGACATATCGGAACAAAGTTTGACCCATTTTAGGAGAAAAGAACTATGTTTTTTGCGCCGGTTTGTGACCACAGATGAAACTTGGCTGCACTAGTATACTCCAGAGACAAAACAACAGTCAAAACAGGGGAAACATGCTTATTCTCCGCCAGCACAGAAAGCAAAGACAATTTCTTCGGCGGGAAAGGTCATGGCATCAGTGTTCTGGGATGCGAATGGGATTCTGTTTGTAGATTATCTCCCCAATGGGCAAATAATTACTGGAGAATAGAATGCTAACCTCCTGGACGAATTGCAACAAAAGGAAAAAAGGCCAGGTTTAGCAAGGAAGAAAGTCATCTTCCATCAAGACAATGCTCGCCCGCACACATGTGCCGTCGCCATGGCAAAATTACACGGACTAAGGTATCAACTGTTGCCACACCCGCCTTACTGACCTGATATGACACCGTCAGACTTCGATCTCTTCCCAAAACTGAAAATTTTTCTTGGTGGACGAAGATTCACTTCAAACGAAGAATTGATAGCCGGAGTTGACAACGATTTTGCAGGCCTGGAGGAAACACTTTTTCGAGATGGGATCAAGGCACTGGAACATCGTTGGACCAAGTGCATTAATCTACAAGGAGAGTACATTGAAAAAAAAAGTCTCTGTGATATAAGTACTTTTTTTCTATTCCGTTCCGAGAACTTTTCAAACCACCTTCGTAGCATGCTGGGTCCTCTCTACCAAGAAACTCTCAATCCAGTCCCATGTTTCGTCTGATGCCCCACATAATCGTACTTTTGATAATAAGCGTAGCAGTGGTACTGAGTAAAATGCTTTTCGAAAACCGAGAAACAGAGCATCTACCAGACTGCGTTGATCCTTGGCTTTTAGGATGTCATAATCGACGAAAGCGCTCGATATTGTTTCATTTCATCGCCAGTCAATCGCAACACACACGGTTTGTTAATCTTCCTTTGAGGCACATCGGAAGCACAGTTCTCGAAACTCCATTCAGTCCAATAATACTTTTCCGTTTACTTCTTTTGCTGTCCATCCAGTGTCTTCGTGTGCTCTAAATACAAAAATTAATTAACTGGTTCTGTAACTTCGCTGTTAATATGCCCTAATTTCTTTTCGAAATGTCGATTGTATGTTTTTTGTCGTACATTTATTTTTGGCCTACTATTTAAGCTTGTTCTGCTACGTTCTTTCATTCAGTATTGAAGATTACCTGCTCTAAAGGCAAACAACCGCTAAATGAAGGTCGTTCAGATAAGATGAAGATGCATGAAACGTTTTGCGTCCTAATGCCATACAGGGTGTTGGTTGTTTGGTTCATATGGTTCAAATTGCTCTGAGCACTATGCGACTTAACTTCTGAGGTCATCAGTCGCCTAGAACTTAGAACTGATTAAACCTAACTAACCTAAGGACATCACACACAGCCATGCTAAGCAGGATTCGAACCTGCGACCGTAGCGGTCGCTCGGCTCCAGACTGTAGCGCCTAGAACCGCACGGCCACTCCGGCCGGCGTTGGTTGCTTCTCTGTGTCGAACAGTCTTCCCACAAACACGTCACAAACTTTACGACTTTACGACTTGATGCTTTCTGCAAGGTCTTAACTCACCACTAAGCGGACTACGCCTGTCTCTGTAGATAAACGTTTTGCGTCCACACTTCAACACCCTGCTGCCCAGGGGAAAATGAACATTAAAGGCTTGCCCTTGCCATACATACTTGAAGGAACTACCCGATTTGTAATAGTTATAATTGTTATTAGTCTCCAAATGACGTAACTTCTGTACTGTTGTTCAGTCACCAACAGAAATATCTGCACTTATTCCCATTACATCCCTATATTAAAAATTAAAGAAATACTTAAGTCTTCGTCGTTTTCCTTGTTCAAACGCTCTTGAAACGTCATTTGGGACTGCTGAGAATAGTTTTTAATGATGCGGAATTTCTTTACCATACTCCTCTTTTAAGTCTAAATTTTTCGGTATCCTAACCAGTCTCATAAAAGCTGTAGCACTTAGCTATTAATCGTAACACTCACATAGTCAGAAGCAATGCTTTGTTTCTCACGGACTATTATTACAAATTCTGTTGAAATCAAGTCTAAAGTATTTCCAAAATGTACGAGTACCAAACGAAGTGGTAATTGATATGTATTGCTCCGTTCTACAGTTTCGTTCAATATTTGCTAATGCATATCACACCATGGGATTTGCAAGTTGCTGTTACGGCTGTAGCGAAAAGGAAATGGAAAGGATCTGTAGCAGGTGAATGAACACTAGATGAAGCAAGGCAGATATCTGCTAGATAAAACGAAATAAGAAAAGACTGAGATGACGACCTAATGGAAGGAGGATACACGGCGCGTAGGATTAACATCAAAGCACTATATCTTAATACCGCAATACGAGGAAAACTCTAGAGGAGGCCTTTGTCCTGCAGTCAACTGACATTGCTGATAATGATAAATAAATAAATCAATCGATCTGTCAAATGATCAACCAATCGAATATGTGAAGGTAATTTTCCCAGAAGACAGTGTAGTTCATCCAGGAAAGAAATGGATCACAGAACTCATACGATGAAATGCGGAACGGGTTGGAAAATGGTTCAAATGGCTCTATGCACTATGGGACTTAACATCTGAGGTCATCAGTCCCCTGGACTTAGAACTACTTAAACCTAACCAACCTAAGGACATCACACACATCCATGCCCGAGGCAGGATTCGAACCTGCGACCGTAGCAGCCGCGTGGTTCCGGACTGAAGCGCGTAGAACCGCTGGGCATAAGTTGGGCATACCCCTCCCCCGACCCTCCTCTAGCGTACAAAAATTGCGGCTGCCATCAGTCATTATTTCCGCTCACCACACGCTTCAATCAACAATCCAGTTGGCAATGGTTGAGCAGGCGTGCACCGTCGCAATACAGGAGAGGCGGAAGTTGGAAATTTGTCCACATACGTTTAAGCCACCGACTGGAGAAAAACACGTTGACCGAATTTTATAACGTAATGAGACGATGACATGTCAAAAGCAAATTTGTCATTCTTGCTAGGGTAGGGTGGAAGGGGCCTCTTTGTCATTAACTCCTATTTTAACAAGACATCCAACTCAAAAAAGAGGTTATTAATATCTCCATTTCCATGTATGTTTGGACCTCGTTAGATGCCTTTCAGTGTCGACTGGCATAAGAAATACCTTTCATTACCCCTGGCACACAGCCAGCTGACATGGAGGAGGCAATACGGAGACCACCGATGAAACAGTCTTTTTCTATTTTTCCAAATGGGGATGCGGCTCCCGCATGGCCCCCAATCTCGGACGAGACACGTACCGAGGCGGTCGCTTTGTAGCTTGCAGCGAGTGTCCGCCCCCTCCTTTTGGCAGGCGGCAGGCAGGGGTGGCGCTGAAGGGATTGCCGCTTCTGTTTGCTGCGCGGATCGTGGCCGACAGTTTGCCCACTCCAAAGTACACAACGCCGTTCCGCACGTTGTGTCCCGCCAAAAGCTAACTGCTCTATTTTCCTCGCATGTGTCCTTTTTCTGCTCTGCCCCGTTACTCTTGTTTGTGATTAATCATTTCCCATTTCGAAGCAAACTGAAACTTGTATGTACAAAAACAAAAGTAAAATCAATACACAGACCGGCTGAAGGGTGGTCTGGTAAGCCTGCTATTTCCACGACAGAATGGAACATTTTTGTTGTGTCTTCATGGTTGGTAAGCTTGATTATTCCAAGGATCGTATAAAGGATTGACCAATGTACAGCGTGCAGTTCTTTGTTGACAGTCTTCAGAATTGGTCAGTATGTCGACAACGATACAAAATCGAGAAAACCGAGTTTTGAGGAGTTACACTGCTGCATAAATCAAAACAGAATTGGATGAAGTTCACGCCAACTCTGCACCATCACTGGAGACCACTGAATTTTGGATTAATGAATTTAAACTTGATCAGACAAGCATCGAAGACGATGCACGCTACGGTCGTTCAATTGAGATCACCACAAAGGAAACTTTGTTGCCGGCCGATGTGACCGAGCGGTTCTAGGCGCTACAGTCTGGAACTGCGCGACCGCTACGATCGCAGGTTCGAATCCTGACTCGGGCATGGATGTGTGTGATGTCCTTACGTTAGTTAGGCTTAAGTAGTTCTAAGTTCTAGGGGACTGACGACCTCAGATGTTAAGTCCCACAGTGCACAGAGCCATTTGAACCATTTTTGAAACTTTGTTGACAAGCTCCATGATAAGGTAATGCAACACCGCTGAATAAAAATTCGTGATATTATTGAGACTGAAGGCATCTGAACTGAGCGAGTGACAATATCCTTCACCGATAACTGGCTATGAAGAAGCTGTATCCGAGATGAGTGTTGCCATTGTTGCCGCGCGAGGTAGCCGCGCGGTCTCGGGCGCCTTGCCACGGTTCGCGCGGCTACCCCCGTCGGAGGTTCGAGTCGTCTCCTTCGAGCATGGGTGTGTGTGTTGTCCTTAGTGTAAGTTAGTTTAGGTTACTTTAAGTAGTGTGTAAGCTTAGGGACCGATGACCTCAGTAATTTGGTTCCACAGAACTTACCACACAAATTTCCAAATTTCGCCATTGTTCATCCGGCAAAAGCGCGTCCGGCACAACAGTTCAACACAATGTCTGGCGATGTTTAATCAGAATCAGTAAGACTTTTTGCACCGATTTTTGATTACTGATGAAACCTAGATCCATCTTTACATGGCAGAGTCAAAACGGCAGCCAAAACGATGGACGAAGAATGGAGAACGTGCACCTAAGAATGCAAAGACCATTTTGTCAGCTGATAAGGCGATGGCCACTGTTTGTTTTTGGAATTACAAAGGAATAATCCTCATAGATTACTTGGAAAAAGGCAGAACTATAACGGGACCCTATTGCGCTTAATCGTTGGATCGTTTGAAACCTGAGCTGGCTGAAAAAATACCAATGTTGGAACGCTAAAAACTGCTCTTTCAACAGCATAATGCACCATCATCTCGTACATCACTGATGAAAATGGCGAGAGTGCAAAAAGTGATCAGATACTTGTCATTGAACAGAGATGAAAGTTTCCTTGCTTTTATGTGAAAGTGAATTACATATAAAAACGAGAGCCTTTTACTTATACAATATGTATTACATCGCATTGCAAAATACAGCACGATTCATGTGCGACGCAAGGAATTGTTCGGCGTTCCACGGGAACCAGTGCCGGGAAGTCAGGCTCGTATCAGCGGACACGCATCGCTTCGTTCCTCGGATTGCAGAAAGTGCAATATCGCGTTTAGCCGAAGTAGGCGAGACAGAAACGGCCTGAAAAAAAATCCGAGAAAATCATTGCGTCATTTAGCACTCCAGACTGCAGCGTCAGTAGCAGAGCAGTGAACAAACTGAAACTGAATGAGTGCTAAAGACAATTATCTGCGTTCGGAAAGCAGAAATGAAGGAATCAGACTACAGCTCTGATATTTAAGGATATTCTGAGGATTTTTTTTTTACGTTATTGCATTGCTCTCAATATACAATCTAGGAAGGGAAAAAACAACACACCACGAAGGAATTAAAAATGGCGCTGAGTACTATGGGACTTAACTTCTGAGGTCACCAGTCCTCTACAACTTAGAACTACTCAAACCTAACTAACCTAAGAACATCACACACATCCATGCCCGAAGCAGGATTCGAACCTGCGACCGTAGCGGTTGCGCGGTTCCAGACTGAAGCGCCTAGAACCGCTCGGCCACAGGAAAGAATTATCCGAATGGAACAGAAATCGGTGGATGTATATGTAAATACTGAAAAAATGGAACATGGTGGTAATCTACAAACCCACGGAAGATGCAGGATCACCTAAAACTGGTCAAGGGTGTTCGCAGACCGCTGGAAAAAGGAGTAAGTTAAAGAATTCCGTGTAGTTGTGGAGAGAGGTGCATGGGTACTACAAAAAGAACGGTCAAGAAACGACTAAAAAAGCACAGGGGGAATTGTAGAAGGGAGGAGATGGACAGATCAGCTGCTGCGGAACATGCTTTGCAGCCAGGAGACCACCGTATTCATTTTGATAGGACTCGATTACTGCCAGCCACAAACGGATACCATGAAAAGATATACAGAGAGGTCATAGAGATTATTAAGCACCACAGGAATTTCAATAGGAAAGAGAATGACGTGAAAGTGTAAGACATCTGGATGCCGGTGCTGAAGGAAATGTGTACCAGTCTTTCACCGTGGGGTGACGGCGACAGTGGGCGACGGCAACCGACAACGACTATTCAGAGCATGCAACTGCTCGGGAGAGGGCGTAAACGGAATATTGCCGCAGTCGGTAGCGAGCCAGGGTGTGAATAGGACACTCAAAGAAGCTATGAACTCCCTTGAAAATATCCTCGCAGATGGGGACGACCACAGGGTGGAATTGCATTGAATACTTTATTAATTGTAGTAGCGATGTTGTTCTACTCTACATCCATACTCCGCAAGCCACCTGACGGTGTGTGGCGGAGGGTACCTTGAGTATCGTTTCTCCCTTCTATTCCAGTCTCGTATTGTTCGTGGAAAGAAGGATTGTCGGTATGCCTCTGTGTGGGCTCTAATCTCTCTGATTTTATCCTCATGGTCTCTTCGCGAGATATACGTAGGAGGGAGCAATATACTGCTTGACTCCTCGGTGAAGGTATGTTCTCGAAACTTTAACAAAAGCCCGTACCGAGCTACTGAGCGTCTTTCTTGCAGAGTCTTCCACTGGAGTTTATCTATCATCTCCGTAACGCTTTCGCGATTACTAAATGATCCTGTAACGAAGCGCGCTGCTCTCCGTTGGATCTTCTCTCTCTCTTTCTTCTATCAACCCTATCTGGTACAGATCCCACAGAGCTGAGCAGTATTCAAGCAGTGGGCGAACAACTGTAACCTACTTCCTTTGTTTTTGGATTGCATTTCCTTAGGATTCTTCCAATGAATCTCAGTCTCGCATCTTCTTTACCGACGATCAACTTTATATGATCATTCCATTTTAAATCACTCTTAATGCGTACTCCCAGATAATTTATGGAATTAACTGCTTCCACTTGCTGACCTGCTATATTGTAGCTAAATGATAAGGGATCTTTCTTTCCATGTATTCGCAGCACATTACACATGTCTACATTGAGATTCAATTGCCATGCCCTGCACCATGTGTCAATTCGTTGCAGATCCTCCTGCACTTCAGTACAATTTTCTATTGTTACAACCTCTTCGATATACCACAGCATCATCCGTATAAAGCCTCAGTGAACTTCCGATGTCATCCACAAGGTGTTTTATGTGTAATGTGAATAGCAACGGTCCTACGACTCTCCCCTGCGGTACACCTGAAATCACTCTTACTTCGGAAGACTTCTCTCCATTGAGAATGACATGCTGCGTTCTGGAACTATTCAATCCAATCACACAATTGGTCTGATAGTCCATATGCTCTTACTTTGTTCATTAAACGACTGTGGGGAACTGTATCGAACGCCTTGCAAAAGTCAATAAACACGGCATCTACTTGGGAACCCGTGTCTATGGCCCTCTGAGTCTCGTGGACGAATAGCGCGAGCTGGGTTTCACAGGATCGTCTTTTTCGAAACCCATGCTGATTCCTACAGAGTAGATTTCTAGTCTCCAGAAAAGTCATTATACTCGAACATAATACGTGTTCCAAAATTCCACAACTGATAGACGTTAGAGATATAGGTCTATAGTTCTGCAAATCTGTTCGACGTCCCTTCTTGAAAACGGGGATGACCTGTGCCCTTTTCCAATCCTTTGGAACGCTACGCTCTTCTGGAGACCTACAGTACACCGCTGCAAGAAGGGGGGGGGGGGGGGGGGGCAAGTTCCTTCGTGTACTCTGTGTAAAATCGAACAGGTATCATCAGGTCCAGCGGCCTTTCCTCTTTTGAGAGATTTTAATTGTTTTTCTATCCCTCTGTCGTCTATTTCGATATCTACCATTTTGTCATCTGTGCGACAATCTAGAGAAGGAACTGCAGTGCAGTCTTCCTCTGTGAAACAGTGTTACAAAGTATCGGGGCCTATATGTAGATAGGTCACCTAAACTGATCGGAATAACCTCGAAACCTGTTACGATGTTACCAGCGGCGGGCTCGGGACATGAAGCGGAGCCCTCCAAAGAATGGAGAAACGGAATCTCAGCAGTGGACTCTGCAAGTGGAGCAGGAAGCGAGCGTGCCCGGCGGGGTCGCCAACTCGCCGCGCCGTGGCCCGTGACGCGCCGTCGTGATCCCGCAGCCAGGGGCCAGGGGCGCGCCAATTGTCTCCTCCGTACGCCGCCGGCAGCGGCCGGCAAAAAGCAGCACGTCAGCCGTGACGGCCGCCCCACGCCGGGATACAATCGGAGGCCGGCCGTCGACCTGAGTCAGGAGCCGACCTCGTGCAGTCAGGGGCGCTGCGGCTCGCAGCGTTCCCCAGGCACGCCGCTCACCTCTCCAGCACTCTCTTCATTGTAGCTTCTTTGCTTATACGTGAGAAAGGCACTGTGGCCGTGCTCCTTTTAGAGATATACTTTGACTGCAGCACCAGGGTGAGACCGTATTGGATTTCGTCGAGCTCGTATTTTGCGCGATTCATAAACTACTAACCGAGCGAGGTGGCGCAGTGGTTAGCACACTGGACTCGCATTCGGGAGGACGACGGTTCAATCCCGTCTCCTGCCATCCTGATTTAGGTTTTCCGTGATTTCCCTAAATCGCTTCAGGCAAATGCCGGGATGGTTCCTTTGAAAGGGCACGGCCGATTTCCTTCCACAATCCTTGCCTCACCCGAGCTTGCGCTCCGTCTCTAATGACCTCGTTGTCGACGGGACGTTAAACACTAATCTCCTCCTCCTCCTCCATAAACTACTGGCCATTAAAATTGCTACACCACGAAGACGACGTGCTACAGACCGACAAGAACAAGATGCTGTGATATGCAAACGATTAGCTTTTCAGAGCATTCACACAAGGTTGGCGCCGGTGGTGACACCTACAACGTTTTGACACGAGGAAAGTTTCCAACCGATTTCTCATACACAAACAGCAGTTGACCGGTGTTGCCTGGTGATACGTTGTTGTGATGTCGCGTGTAAGGAGGAGAAATGCGTACCATCACGTTTCCGACTTTGATAAAGGTCGGATCGTAGCCTATCGCGATTGCGGTTTATCGTATCGCGACATTGCTGCTCGCGTTGGACGAGATCCAATGACTGTTAGCAGAATATGGAATCGGTGGGTTCAGTAGGGTAATACGGAACGCCGTGCTGGATCCCAACGGCCTCGTATCACTAGCAGTCGAGATGACAGGCATCTTATCCGCACGGCTGTAACGGATCGCGCAGCCACGTCTCGGTCCCTGAGTCAACAGATGGGGACGTTTGCAAGACAACAACCATCTGCACGAACAGTTCGACGACATTTGCAGCATCATGGACCATGGCTGCGGTTACCCTTGACGCTGCATCACAGACAGGAGCGCCTGTGGTGGTGTACTGAACGACGAACCTGGCTGCACGAATGACAAAACGTCATTTTTTCGGATGAATCCAGGTTCTGTTTACAGCATCATAATGGTCGCATCCGTGTTTGGCGTATCGCGGTGAACGCACTTTGGAAGAGTGTATTCGTCATCGCCATACTGGCGTATCACCCGACGTGATGGTATGGGGTGCCATTGGTTACACGTCTCGGTCACTTCTTGTTCGCAATGACGGCACTTTGAACAGTGGACGTTAGATTTCAGATGTGTTACGAACCGTGGCTCTACCCTCCATTCGATCCCTGCGAAACCCTACATTTCAGCAGGATAATGCACGACCGCGTGTTGCAGGTCCAGTACGGGCCTTTCTGGATACAGAAAATGTTCGACTGCTGCCCTGGCCAGCATATTCTCCAGATCTCTCACCAACTGAAAACGTCTGGTCAATGGTGGCCGAGCAAATGGCTCGTCACTACTCTTGATGAAATGCATCATGTTGAAGCTGCATGGGCAGCTGTACCTGTACACGCCATCCAAGCTCTGTTTGAGTCAATGCCCAGGCGTATCAAGTCCTTTCTTACGGCCAGAGGTGGTTGTTCTGGGTACTGATTTCTCACGATCTATGCACCCGAATTGCGTGAAAGTGTAATCACATGTCAGTTCTAGTATAATATATTTGTCCAATGAATACCCGTTTATTATCTGCATTTCTTCTAGGTGTAGCAGTTTTAATGGCCAGTAGTGTATTTGTTATTCAGTGACCGCGACTGCCTGCCACGATCACCAGTGGAGAAGGTAGCTACTGCCGAGGTCGGCCTTGTCCCCTATGAGTGCGAAGCTCTGTTGCCTCGGTGGATAGGTTTCCATCTGCAGTTTATTTTACTCCTGGAATCCTCTTAAATCTGCAATGTTTTTCAGCACACAGGAGAAAAATAAACTGCAGATGGAAACCCGTGTCCGAAACCGTCATCCACCGAGGTAGCAGGGCATCGCACTCGTAGGGGACAAGACCGGTCTAGGCAGCAGCCAGCTCCAGCTTCTCCACTGGCCATCGTGGCAAGCAGTAGTGATCACTGAGTGACGAACAACACCGCGAGACGTTCCGCCTACGATCCGTCAGCATACAAAGTCACGTCTGCAGCCGAAGGGGTGCCCTAGTGACAGGCTCCGGCGTCTCAAACTTCGACGCTGTGCAGCGTCGTTGGATGACGTTTCGAGACACGGGTTTCGAGACACCCTCTATAACCTCTCTAACTTCGTCGCAACTGTTCTGAAACATCTCGCATACAGAGAATATGGCTGAACAACGTACAGGCAGATATACACTAAGATCTTCGCCGTCATCACTCTTACAACGTACCGTGTGATCAAAAAGTCAGTACAAATTTGAAAACTTAATAAACCACGGAATAATGTAGATAAGAGAGGTAAAAATTGACACACATGCTTGGAATGACATGGGGTTTTATTAGAACAAAAAAAAAAAAACAAAAAAAAGAACACCCCATATTGCTAGACGCGTGAAAGATCTCTTGCGCGCGTCGTTTGGTGATGATCGTGTGCTCAGCCGCCACTTTCGTCATGCTTGACCTCCCAGGTCCCAAGACCTCAGTCCGTGCGATTATTGGCTTTGGGGTTACCTGAAGTCGCGAATGTATCGTGATCGACCGACATCTCTAGAGATGCTGAAGGACAACATCCGAAGCTAATGCCTCACCATAACTCCGGACATGCTTTACAGTGCTGTTCACAACATTATTCCTCGACTACAGTTATTGTTGAGTAATGATGGTGGACATATTGAGTATTTCCTGTAAAGAACATCATCTTTGCTTTGTCTTACTTTGTTATGCTAATTATTGCTATTCTGATCAGATGAAGCGTCATCTGTAGGACATTTTTTGAACGTTTGTATTTTTTTGGTTCTAATAAAACCCCATGTCATTCCAAGCATGTGTGTCAATTTGTACCTCTCTATCTACATTATTCCGTGATTTATTCAGTTTTCCAATTTATACTGACTTTTTGATCACCCGGTATATCTGTCAACTATAGGTAACTCGCACCACACAGTGCGTTACCACATGATTCACATTCGTTTCTGTACCAAAGATCGCCATCAGTCATAGAACTGGAAGAAACCTAGAAACGCAGCCTAGAAAATCTCTAGTATTGGTTTTCAGTGTGGAAACTATAAATGTTCTTCAGTCCTCTACGTATCTGTCCGGCACAGATCGCGAATATACAGTTAGATTAATAACAAACCGCACAGAGGTTTACGGCCAATTTATGAGCAGTCTTCCTTTCCACGCTCTGTCTGTGGATGGAAGGGGAAGAAATCTTAATACGGGCTGTCTTGAACTTATAGGGTCAAAATTGCTCCGATGGTAGCGATTCTTAAGCTGAAGACTTTCAGATAAGGAACTAATGATCGGAAATGGGTATTTATTTTTTATCGACACTAGCAACTTATAGCTTGTAACGACTACTTACGATAATAGCAAGTGATGAAAGAGGCGAGCGCCAGCACAATTCATAAATTACAACATAATCTATTGAGAAAATTTAAAACTGCTCAAAAAATGGTTCAAATGGCTCTGAGCACTATGCGACTTAACTTCTGAGGTCATCAGTCGCCAAGAACTTAGAGAACTAATTAAACGTAACTAACCTAAGGACATGCAGCTTTACTGTATGATTACATGATGATGGCGTCCTCTTGGGTAAAATATTCCGGAGGTAAAATAGTCCCCCATTCGGATCTCCGGCCGGGGACTACTCAAGAGGATGTCGTTATCAGGAGAAAGAAAACTGGCGTTCTACGGATCGGAGCGTGGAATGTCAGATCCCTTAATCGGGCAGGTAGGTTAGAAAATTTAAAAAGGGAAATGGATAGGTTGAAGTTAGATATAGTGGGAATTAGTGAAGTTAGGTGGCAGGAGGAACAAGACTTCTGGTCAGGTGACTACAGGGCTATAAACACAAAATCAAATAGGGGTAATGCAGGAGTAGGTTTAATAATGAATAGGAAAATAGGAATGCGGTTAAGCTACTACAAACAGCATAGTGAACGCATTATTGTGGCCAAGATAGATACGAAGCCCACACCTACTACAGTAGTACAAGTTTATATGCCAACTAGCTCTGCAGATGACGAAGAAATTGAAGAAATGTATGATGAAATAAAAGAAATTATTCAGATTGTGAAGGGAGACGAAAATTTAATAGTCGTGGGTGACTGGAATTCGAGTGTAGGAAAAGGGAGAGAAGGAAACATAGTAGGTGAATATGGATTGGGGGACAGAAATGAAAGAGGAAGCCGCCTGGTAGAATTTTGCACAGAGCACAACATAATCATAACTAACACTTGGTTTAAGAATCATGAAAGAAGGTTGTATACATGGAAGAACCCTGGAGATACTAAAAGGTATCAGATAGATTATACAATGGTAAGACAGAGATTTAGGAACCAGGTTTTAAATTGTAAGACATTTCCAGGGGCAGATGTGGACTCTTACCACAATCTATTGGTTATGACCTGTAGATTAAAACTGAAGAAACTGCAAAAAGGTGGGAATTTAAGGAGATGGGACCTGGATAAACTAAAAGAACCAGAGGTTGTACAGAGATTCAGGGAGAGCATAAGGGAGCAATTGACAGGAATGGGGGAAATAAATACAGTAGAAGAAGAATGGGTAGCTTTGAGGGATGAAGTAGTGAAGGCAGCAGAGGATCAAGTAGGTAAAAAGACGAGGGCTAGTAGAAATCCTTGGGTAACAGAAGAAATATTGAATTTAATTGATGAAAGGAGAAAATATAAAAATGCAGTAAGTGAAACAGGCAAAAAGGAATACAAACGTCTCAAAAATGAGATCGACAGGAAGTGCAAAATGGCTAAGCAGGGATGGCTAGAGGACAAATGTAAGGATGTAGAGGCCTATCTCACTAGGGGTAAGATAGATACCGCCTACAGGAAAATTAAAGAGACCTTTGGAGATAAGAGAACGACTTGTATGAATATCAAGAGCTCAGATGGAAACCCAGTTCTAAGCAAAGAAGGGAAAGCAGAATGGTGGAAGGAGTACATAGAGGGTCTACACAAGGGCGATGTACTTGAGGACAATATTATGGAAATGGAAGAGGATGTAGAGGAAGATGAAATGGGAGATATGATACTGCGTGAAGAGTTTGACAGAGCACTGAAAGACCTGAGTCGAAACAAGGCCCCCGGAGTAGACAATATTCCATTGGAACTACTGACGGCCGTGGGAACTCTACCATCTGGTGAGCAAGATGTATGAAACAGGCGAAATACCTTCAGACTTCAAGAAGAATATAATAATTCCAATCCCAAAGAAAGCAGGTGTTGACAGATGTGAAAATTACCGAACTATCAGCTTAATAAGTCACAGCTGCAAAATACTAACACGAATTCTTTACAGACGAATGGAAAAACTAGTAGAAGCCAACCTCGGGGAAGATCAGTTTGGATTCCGTAGAAACACTGGAACACGTGAGGCAATACTGGCCTTACGACTTATCTCAGAAGAAAGATTAAGGAAAGGCAAACCTACGTTTCTAGCATTTGTAGACTTAGAGAAAGCTTTTGACAATGTTGACTGGAATACCCTCTTTCAAATTCTAAAGGTGGCAGGGGTAAAATACAGGGAGCGAAAGGCTATTTACAATTTGTACAGAAACCAGATGGCAGTTATAAGAGTCGAGGGAAATGAAAGGGAAGCAGTGGTTGGGAAGGGAGTAAGACAGGGTTGTAGCCTCTCCCCGACGTTGTTCAATCTGTATATTGAGCAAGCAGTAAAGGAAACAAAAGAAAAATTCGGAGTAGGTATTAAAATCCATGGAGAAGAAATAAAAACTTTGAGGTTCGCTGATGACATTGTAATTCTGTCAGAGACAGCAAAGGACTTGGAAGAACAGTTGAATGGAATGGACAGTGTCTTGAAAGGAGGATATAAGATGAATATCAACAAAAGCAAAACAAGGATAATGGAATGTAGTCTAATTAAGTCGGGTGATGCTGAGGGAATTAGATTAGGAAATGAGGCACTTAAAGTAGTAAAGGAGTTTTGCTATTTGGGGAGCAAAATAACTGATGATGGTCGAAGTAGAGAGGATATAAAATGTAGGCTGGCAATGGCAAGGAAAGCGTTTCTGAAGAAGAGAAATTTGTTAACATCCTGTATTGATTTAAGTGTCAGGAAGTCATTTCTGAAAGTATTCGTATGGAGTGTAGCCATGTATGGAAGTGAAACATGGACGATAAATAGTTTGGACAAGAAGAGAATAGAAGCTTTCGAAATGTGGTGCTACAGAAGAATGCTGAAGATTAGATGGATAGATCACATAACTAATGAGGAAGTATTGAACAGGATTGGGGAGAAGAGAAGTTTGTGGCACAACTTGACCAGAAGAAAGGATCGGTTGGTAGGACATGTTCTGAGGCATCAAGGGATCACCAATTTAGTATTGGAGGGCAGCGTGGAGGGTAAAAATCGTAGAGGGAGACCAAGAGATGAATACACTAAGCAGATTCAGAAGGATGTAGGTTGCAGTAGGTACTGGGAGATGAAGAAGCTTGCACAGGATAGAGTAGCATGGAGAGCTGCATCAAACCAGTCTCAGGACTGAAGACCACAACAACAACAACAACCTAAGGACCTCACACACATCCATGCCCGAGGCAGGATTCGAACCTGCGACCGTAGCGGTCGCTCGGCATCAGACTGTAGCGCCTAGAATCGCACGGCCACTCCGACCTGCTTTAAAACTGCGTCAAAATAATTTCGTGCCACTGGTTGAACACATTGTGTATGATAGCGGGCTAGTAGTCTCCACACGGTATTCTTCGCAGTGTGCATTACATGTGCAACCTGAGGGGGGGGGGGGGGGAGGCGCTTACTAATAAATCGCCTCCCATACTGTCCAATAGCGTCTTCTCATATCTTACTGCGAGATAAAGTCTTTGTTTTGAACAATGGCCAGCTGTCCGTTGACACGTGTTAGCGACGAATTTTTTTTTTTTCTGAAACCTTCTCGAAAATATTAGCATCATCCGTTTTCTGCGCCTATGTTGCACTGTGAAACACGAAGTAACCTTGAGAAGAGCTTGTCAGTAATCACATGTCATTTGGGAGGTCCGTCCTCCATCTCTCGAAAAATTTTAAAAATTAGAAGCCTCATTTAGGTCTTTAAACGCTGTACTTCAAACATTTTCCGACCCTGTTTTATTTTTGTTGTCATACAGAAACTAATCTAAGTTGCCATTTTCAGTAGAAAAAACATCTTGCGCCTCAACTGTCACCTCACACTTGCTATGAATGTGACGGTGAAATTTGCAGTTGATGATCCCCCTGCAAATCCACTGACTGCTGCCTCCTACATACATTCATTTCTGCCTCACAGGAAACGACGTAAATTATTTTTTGTGACCGCCCTTTCGTATATCGGCAGTCGACGTAACTTGCTGACGAACAATTTTTCCAGATCCAGATAACGGGTCCTGTTGTTGCTACGATTACTGAAAAATGAGAGATTTAATTTTATCTGCGTCGCTGCTGCAGGTGCGAAGCAACGCAGCTTATTTTTGTAGAGTGTCACGCTTCTGTTTCGTATTTTTATAACTGTGTCTTCGAACATTCTCGAGGCACTTCTCTTCCTTACAGAGTGTGACGAGTTCGTAAATTTTGCTTGTTGTGCACTTCATTTTACGAAGAAACACACGTAAAGACTACACGCCACACTGCAGACAGAGCGAAAACAAACACTAGCACTGCGTAGCGGCATTTAACGGTAGCAGGCTAACTGCACTGTTTTTTTTTTATCTGTACCGACACAGCCGCGATGTTGCGAACATCGGTAGTCCAGTACTAGCTGCGAACAATGTTGCAGAACATATTTCGAACTTAGTGTAAACGCGCCTTTCGTAAGCCGCCGTGATGAAATAATTCGTAGACAGGTTTACTGCGCACTAAGGGAGGAAGTCACTACAATCTATAAAACGTTTTAACAACATGTGATTAGTGAAAATAAACAATACCTTTTCCGATATTTTTGTAAAACATCATGTTGTAGTTTGTCTACTTCCGTAATTTGTAGCAGCTTCCCGCAGCTCCGTAATTATGGTGATAAATCCGTAACAATTGCGGGCGCTCCGTAATCACTGCGGACGGGACAGAGAAAACGACAGGCAGTTGATTATTGCGAGACATAAGTGGTATACAAAAACATCCTCACACGTACTTAACTCTCCGTACCGCCTGAAATGATCATTTACGACGACAGGTTCCCCGCTTCATAACAGTCAGTTTACGACCCACCGCCGACTTCATAATTTAGGATCTACTGTTTCCGAACACATTATACGTGTGCAATAACAGGTATATCCAATTTACAGTTACGACTCTCTTTCTAAGGCCACAACATTCGCAATAGAGATTTAATAACAGATATCGTTGGCCATAAGTCGATATTGTAAGATATACAACGTCCTATAGTTTAGGAAGGGACGTAGAATGGCTCTGTGTACGTCCACATACCGCCGACTTCCGCTTCCTGAGGAGACGAACAAGCTGTAAACGCCTCGGCCGTATTAGGGCAGTCAGTTTATGCTTGTGCCCATGCAGACGGGCTGAGAGCGGAGCCAGTCTCTAATAGGACAATTCGGCACGCCGCCAGGGCATGACGCCGCCAGCTAAAATGGAGTTTGATGCAAAGTAAATAGCCGGGGGAGCGCAGACTGCGGGGGTGATCGGTTGGCTTTATGGGGCCGTAACGCGCCAAGTGGGCACTGTCGGGGCCGCTGCGGCTGCGTGCCTCTTCCCCCTGCTACCAGGCGCCAGCAGCCGCAGCCGTGAGTGAGCCATTTATCCACCGGCGGAAGCTTCTAGGAATCACAACGTTGCCCGATCATCCACAACACGCTACGGATTTGACCTCATTTCTGCCATTTTGCTATAAACGGAACAAGAAGAGCAGTAATGGGATAAATCAATAGACAATGTTGGTCTCAGCACGGAGAGTACCAAGAATGATGCGCTGAACGTAACGCAACCCGGCAAGAAAACGGCAATTTTTAGTTTATGGCACTGAAAAATACGTGTGAAGTGACCCAACGTGCAGGAAAAACGTCGCGTCTCTATCAACTTGCCCACTTCAGGGCAGCTATGCCAGTTTTGTTTTAGCCTGCTTCATGATTCGCCACGGCAATACAGCGTCGCCTCAGCGTTAGTTCAAATGGCTCTGAGCACTATGGCACTTAACATCTGAGGTCATGAGTCCCCTAGAACTTAGAACTAGTTAAACCTAAATAACCTAAGGTCATCACACGCATTCATGCTCGAGGCAGCATTCGAAGCTGCGACGTAGCGGTCGCGCGGTTCCAGACTGAAGCGCCTAGAACCGCTCGGCCACTCCGGCCGGCCTCAGCGTTAGTCCTGGCAGGCGAGCATGGTACATCAGGTAGAGCTGCACTTTTCATGTATAAGGTAAGCTGAATGTAATTTTTGATGTCAAGGATTATTATAACGTCTGTGTTTATACAGAGTCTGTGCCTTTGATTACAATACATAGAAAATGTTGTGGGGATGGCTAACCAAAGGCTGCGTTTTATTGGCAGGACACTAAGAAAATGTAGCACACCTATTAAGGAGACTGCCTACATTACGCTTGTCCGTCCTCTTTTAGAATACTGCTACGCGGTGTGGGATCCTTACCAGGTAGGGCTGACGGAGTACATCGAAAAAGTTCAAAGAAAGGCAGCACGTTTTGTATTATGGTGAAATATGGGACAGAGTCTCACAGAAATGATACAGGATTTGGGCTGGACATCATTACAAGAAAGGAGTTTTTCGTTGCGACAGAATCTTCTCACGAAATTCCAATCACCAACTTTCTCCTCCGAATGCGAAAATATTTTATTGACACCGACCTACAAATGGAGGAACCATCACCACGATAAAATAAGGGAAATTAGAGCTCGTACGGAAAGGTATAGGTGTTCACTTTTCCCGCGCGCTATACGAGATTGGAATAATAGAGAATTGTGAAGGTGGTTCGATGAACCCTCTGGCAGGCACTTAAATGTGATTTACAGAGTATCATGTAGATGTAGATCTCCTTTAGACGTATGTCTGAAGGAACAGACACTGTTCCACGATTACTGTTGTAAATAACGAAAAAATGGAAATTTCTGCTATAAAGAAAGTAAATATTGAATCCCTTTTCTCGGCGAAAAGGATTCCTACATTATCTAAGCCCATTTATGACTCTGTGATATCGTAAATTACATTCTTTAAATTGTACCTAATTGATGTTTCTTATTAAATTGTATTAATTTTCATAAGTTGTAATATTGAATATTTTCTAATAAAACTACGTCAACTTTTTTTTTGTTCCAACTTTTACCTGATGGAGGTTCTGAGGTAGTATTAAGTTACAGTAAGTAAAAAAAAAATATTTGCATTATTTGGGTGGAAAAGTGGCAGAAGTATTACGCGAGTGGTGATAACAAAAATAAAAGAATTTTTATAAAAGGAAGAAAACTGACACAATGCATAGTACTAGTTAATAATTACCTGATAACACCTCACATTCAACGAGAACAGAACTACACTTCCATATTACTGTAGTGTAGAACATAATGGAATTTACTGCCAAAAATACCTACTTCAGATTTATAGGAAGCTTATACCTGTTTTAACAAAAGTTTTACGGGATTCTTCAATTCGATTTTTCTCAAGTGTTGCGTTTTTGAGTTGTGTCACTGTTCTTGACATATTTCATCTCCCCTCATCAATGGCAAACACCCCTTCGGCTGCAAACGAAGCGAAATCGCGTTTTATAGCTCAGTATTGAATGTTTGTAATTGTAAAGACTGTCATTTTATAAGTAAAACCTGAGGGAAAACAGAGTTGAAGAGAACGTCCTCGACGTTAGCGCCACTTCTCGGCTAGCATCCACGACATTCAGAACTTTTCTGAGCCGAGTTGACTGCGGACGCCCCCTTAGGCACAGGGCTTGCTGGTACTGACGCTCAACGTTGTTTTACAGGTTCTAACTTTTGCAGAGCGTACTTTTTAACTTTTCATCTTTTGTACTTTGATAATTATAACAAACACCTCTCATTCTTATGGTCTTTTAATTACATATCTGATTATGGCAGTAGCCGAAACTGTATTATAAGTAAAGCGATTCAAGGAGCTTTAGTCACCAAATATCCAGAGCCATCGCAAACTCATTCTGGGAATTTATTTCCTTATTAAAAAGGATATACTATTCATGATGAACTGACTGAACACAAAGGCATCTCATTAGTACTAAGTCATTTTTCCTGCAACAGGTTGTTTTTATTCGGTACACGTTAATTTGCCCGCTTTGGCTGGGTATTACCGAGCAAATGTGGCTATGGGCAGCGTATGCTTATTGCATGTCAATCGTTCCAATGCTAAAGCACATTTTAAAAATTTTTCTTTGAGTTATCAGTCTTCTGACCCACCACAAATTCCTCTCCTGTGCCAACCTTTTCACTTCAGAGTAGCACTTGAACCCTACGTCCTCTACAGCTGGCTCCGTTACCACTAAAGTTATGCCATGATGTCTTAAGAAGTATCCTACCATCCTGTCCCTTCTTCTTGTCAGTGTTTTCCATGTATTTCTTTCCTCACAGATTCTGCGGAGAACCTGCTCATTTCCATCTAATTAGCACCAAATTTCAAATGCTTCCAGTCTCTTCTTTTTCCGTTTTCCCACACTCCTTGTTTTACTACCATGTACATTCTCAAGAAATTTCTTCCTCAAATTAAGACCTATTCTCGATACCAGTAGACTTCTCTCGACCAGGAATGCCCTCTTGCTTTTGATGTCGTCCTCGCTCTGTCCGTCATGGGTTATTTGGCTGGCTAAGTAGCAGACTTCATTAACTTCATCTACTTCATGATCACCAGTTGTGGTGTGGGTTCCTCGCTGTTCTCATTTCTGCTACTTCTCACTTCGTCTTTCTTCGATTTACTCTCAAGCACAATACTAAAGACATAAACGGTGGTGAATGTTCGCAGAGAATAAAGAAAAGAAGTGCCATAAGGTAAGGGACGCGCTGCAGTACTAATGCTATTCCGATGTAACCTGATGCGAAATTTCACCAATACGGGGCTGTGACGTAAAAGTAAACTCCGTCCACAGGCCCTGCAGGGGCCTCATCCTCTGTCAATGCGTTATGGAGGGGCTTGGAGCAGCACATCACGCTCTCTGCCGTTGTCAGTTTTCGTGACCTGGAACCGCTACGCTCGTTCAAATAGCTCCTCGGTTCGTGTTAGGAGACTGAGTGCACCCCGTACCAGTCCCACCCCCCCCCCCCCCCTCCCAAGGAAAAATCTCTGGCAGTCCTGGGAATCTAACACAGATCCTCAGCATGGCAGTCAGCTGTGCTGACTTCTCAGATACGGAGGCAGATAATAAGGGACTGTAAGTTACTGTGGTTCTAGAAAGAAAGCCGTGTGTCGGGTAATACTTAAATCATACAAATTTCAAGTGTGTGTGCCTATTGCAAAGCAGTTACTGCCTGGTAAGGAAAATCGTGGTCGGGTAGAAAAATGTTTTCGACAACAACCTAAAAAACATACGTACATCATATATGAACAAAATAAAGATGCCGTTACAATTACCAAAACGTCCAGTCACCTACAGCGTCGATAATTGGTTGGCATCTCCGACGCACGCTTGAAACCAAGTTTTCTGCACATTCACGTGGAAGAGACCTCCAATTTCCGTTCACAACTGTTTCAGTCTTTCCTCCTTGCCTACTTCTTTTTGATGCAAGACCATATATTTTTAATAGGATTTGCGTCAGTTAATGACCAGGTCCATGTTGATGAATAACACTTTTATTCAAGTAATAGACGAACTTAGCGGAACCATAACGTTTCTCAACCGTCGTTGACTGTGAACCAAATACGGGGTGTTCAAAAAGTCTCTCCGCAGTGAATATACAGAAAAGAAACTCAGTGAAATACAAGTTATTAATTTACAGAAAATTCATTTTTACTTACAAATTTTTCACATTAAATGTTGAAAGTGTCACCCCCCCCCCCCCCCCCCCCCCCGTTGTTGAATACACAATTCAACAATTCAATTCGTCTAGTCATGTTTCCAAACACAAACTGTAACATTTCTTCTGTAACAGAAGCACTGAACGTGGATATTGCAGTTTTCAATTCCTCGCTGGATTTTGGAGGTTTTTATAGACGGCTGCTTTCGCTGCACCCCAGAAGAAAAAGTCAGGTGGTGTTAGGTCAGGCGATCGTGGAGGCCAAAGTCCCTGTGAAATCATGCTATCACCAAAAACATCAGCAAGCAGTGACATTGAAACGCGACCCGTGGACGCGGTTGTACCATCTTCCTCAAAATAACCGTTCAGTATTTCACTTAACACAAGTTCTCCTATGAACAGGTACAAGATATCACTGCAGTATCGTTGTGTGTTTATCGTTTTGTTGAAAAATGAGGGACCCACAATCCGACGTCTAGAAATTGCAATCCAAACTCCTATTTTTCACAGAATGAAGTGGTTCCTCATGAATACACAATAGATTTGCAGTACTCCACAGACGAGAATTTTGCGACTTCATGTACGCGGACAAATGAAACCACGCCTCATCAGTGAAACACGTTGCATTAAGAATATCCCTTCCATTTTGTTGAACGAAATTTTTGAACCATTGACAATAATGCAGTCTCTTGCCATGATCAGTATTTTTCAGTTCTTCCACGACGGGAAAAGTCCTAATTTTTCCTTCCGACACTAACTTCGATTTCCTGGGCGACTTTTCTTACTGACTTGTTCGGACTCATGGACATTTTATCGGAAATAATCTGTCGTTTATCCTCAGACACAATGCTAGGACGACCACTTCTCGGTGCATGTCACTGAACCCGGACTTCAAAATTTGTTGGACAAATCTCGCACAGTATCGTGATGTGGGAGAGTTGTCTCCAGGAAAATTGAATTAAATGTATGACGATCTGAAACGGTGTAATCACCGCCAGCTTTGAACACTTGTTCGACTAAAAACACACGTTCTACAGTGCTTAGCATTTTAACAGTGACAAAAGCGAAACAAAGGAACTAAACTTAATCGTTACGTCAACACGTAACGACACAAACCAACGATACTACTGACGCTGGCTGAGATAAACGAAACAGTGGACTGTTGGGAGAGTCCACTTCAAGGGAAGTAAGCCAGGCAGGCGAACACTCATACGGAACGCGCGGCTAACAATCATACGGCACTGCGGACACACTTTTTGAACACCTCGTATAAGGAAGACATTTCTAGAAATAACCCGTATGCCTTCCGACTAGCTGATACCGAAGTGTCACAACTGCAGAATGGAACTCCCCTATCTCAAAATAACAACAGAGGATCTCGGTCTGATTGTCTGGGAGTAAGCTACACATGCAGATATTTACTATGCTTAAAGTGAAATTAGTATCACAGATACTACGCGAAAAAAACGACCAGACGCAACATGTCTAAACCTCAAGGGAAAATACATACAATTTGTGTAGACTAAGTGGTGCGCCGGCCGGTGTGGCCGTGCGGTCTATGCGCTTCAGTCTGGAACCGCGTGACCGCTCCGGTCGCAGGTTCGAATCCTGCCTCGGGCGTGGATGTGTGTGATGTCCTTAGGTTAGTTAGGTTTAAGTAGTTCTAAGTTCTAGGGGACTGATGACCACAGCAGTTGAGTCCCATAGTGCTCAGAGCAATTTAACCAATTTATAACTAAGTGGTGCGCAGTAGGGCGATCAGAAATCACTTCACTTCAGCTGCGCTGGGCGCCTGTTTGGTGTGTGTGTGGATCGACAGCGGAGTTGTGCCGGTTGCAGATCTGCCGACTGCAGGCGCTTTCGTGGCGTGTCCCACACAGAACACGACAGCTACCCAGTCTCAACGTCATGGAAGTCAATGCGTCCACAGCGCACAATGATAGGCTTCCTGTGAAGCGGTTTGTTCCCAAAACATTATTCGAAGCAGTATACTTGGCTCTATTTGATTTGTTGACCAGCCAGATGACATATAAATGCAAGGTGTGCCGCTAACAACCGGAATGTAGGCACCTGGGATAGAAATTCAACTGCTATAGTCGCTGGAGTTGAAAAAGTAATAAAAATTTAGTGAGTGGAAGCTTTCTTCTTCTTCTTCTTCTTCTTCTTCTTCTTCTTCAACTCTTATACAAGGCCTTTTTGTTTGTTAACTTCATCTTTTCCTTGGCCTGACAACATTCCTTCGCACGTGCTAGTCCTGCTAGGTATGCGGGAGAACGTCTGTGAAGTTTGGAACGTAG
This sequence comes from Schistocerca piceifrons, assembly GCF_021461385.2. NCBI lineage: Eukaryota > Metazoa > Arthropoda > Insecta > Orthoptera > Acrididae > Schistocerca > Schistocerca piceifrons. The sequence continues at coordinate 879,324,249 of NC_060140.1, forward strand.
GAGATAGTACTGGCAGAAGTAAAGCTGTGACGGCATGTCGTGAGTGGAGCTCGGATAGCTGTCGTGACAGGCGAAGGTCCTAGGCTCCAGTCCCTGTCCGGCACACAATTTAGCCTGTCAGGAAGTTTCATATCAGCACACGCTCTGCTGCAGAGTGAAAATTCATTCTGCTATGGTTACGCCATGTGTCTACAACATTCTTCCAGACATGCAAGTCCTGCAAGTTTCGCCGCAGAACTTCTGTGAAGTATGGAAGGTAGGAGATTAGGTACTGGCGGAAGCATAGCTGTGAGGACGGGTCGTGAGTCGTGCTTGGTAGCTCAGTTGGTAAACACTTTCCTGCGAAGTGCGAAAGTCCCGGATTCGAGTACCGGTCGGGAACACAGTTGTAACCTGCCAGGAAATTTCATACTTGTTGATTATTTTACATATAAAGAGAAACTTGCACACTTCAGTCTGTGTATACTTATCAATAAGACAAGTCATAACGAGCAAATTAAAACAATTTGGTGTTAGATTCTATAACTTACAACAATTTTAGGTCGGATAGGGTTCATGCCCAAAAAGTCGTTTTAGTTTTATGAGTTAATATTTTCATATTATATTCAATACGTATTTTGTTAATTTCATGTGTTAAGGGACATTCTGTTTACTAAATCCAAGGATTATTGTGCTACATACATTGAAGTGATAAAAGTTACGGGATAGCGATATGCGTATATACAGATTGTGGCAGTATCTCGTACACAATGTATAAAAGGGCATTGTATTGGTGAAGTTGTCTTTCGTTCTCAAGTGATTTAGATGAAAAGGTTTCCGATCTGATTATGGCCGCAAGACGAGAATTAACAGACTTTGAACGTGGAATGGTATTTGAGGCTAGAAGCATGGGACATTTCATTTCAGATATTGTTAGGGAACTGAATATTCCGAGATCCACAGTGTCGAGAGTGTTCCAAGAGTACCAAATTTCATGCGTTATCTCTCACCAAGGACAACGCAGCGGCCGACGCCATTTCCTTAAGGACCGAAACCAGCAGCGTTTGTGTAGAGTTGTCAGTGCTAACAGACATGCAAACCTGTGTGAATAACCGCCGAAATCAGTGTGGGACGTACGATGGACGTATCCGTTAGTACAGTGCGGCGAAAAGTGGCGGTAATGGGCTATGGCAGCAAACACCAAATATGAGTGCCTATGTTAACAGCACATGAGTCCTAAAAGGAACTCTTTAAGCTTTGGTTACGCATTAAATTAGTCTAATCTAAAAGCCGTAAATTCAACTAAATACCGAGATATTACAATTACGAACAAGTTAAATTAGAAGGAACACATAGAAAATATTGTGGGGAAGGCTAACCCAAGACTGCGTTTTATTGGCAGGACACTTAGAAAATGTAAGAGATCTACTAAGGAGACAGCGTACATTACGCTTGTCCGTCCTCTTTTAGAACACTGCTGCGCGGTGTGAGATCCTTATAAGGACAGGACTGACGGAGTACATCGAAAAAGTTCAAAGAAAGCCGGCATGTTTTGTATTACCGCGAAATATGGGAGAGAGTGTCACACAGAAATGATACAGGGTTTGGGCAGGACATCATTGAAAGAAAGGCGTTTTTCGTTGCAACGGAATCTTCTCATGAAATTCTAATCACCAAGTTTCTCCTGCGAATGCGAAAATATTTTGTTGATACCGACCTACATAGGGAGGAACGATTATCACGATAGAATAAGGGAAATCAGAGCTCGTACGGAAAGATACATTTGTTCATTCTTCCCGGGCGCTATACGAGGTTGGAATAACAGAGAACTGTGAAGGTGGTTCGATGAACCCTCTGGCAGGCACTTAAATGTGATTTTCAGGGTATACACGTAGACGTAAACGTAGATGTAGATCACCCGCAGCGCCTCTCCTGGACTCGTGATCATGTCGGTTGGACCCTAGACAACTGGAAAATCGTTGCCTGGTCAGACGAGTCCCGATTTCAGTTGGTAAGAGCTGATGGTAGGGTTTGAGGGTGGTGCAGACTCCACGAAGTCATGGGCCGAAGTTGTCAACAAGGCGCCGTGCAAGCTGCTGGTGGGTCCATAATGGTGTGGGCTGTGTTTACATGGAATGGACTGGATCCTCTGGATAACTTGGTGACCATTTGCACCCATTCATGGACTTCAGGTTCCCAAACAACGATGAAATTGTTGTGGATGGCAATATGCCATGTCACTGGGCCATAATGGTTTGAAGAACATTCTGAACAATTCGAGCGAAGGATTTGGCCACCCAGATCGTCCGACACGAATCCCTTCCAACAATTATAGGGTATAATCGAGATGTCAGTTGGCGCACAAAATCCGGCACCGACAACACTTTTGCAATTATGGGCGGCCGTACAGGTAGCATGGCTCAGTATTTCTGTAGGTACTTCCAGCGACTTGTTGAATCCATGCCATGTCGAGATGCTGCGCTATGCCGGCAAAAGGCAGACTGACACGATATTAGGAGGTATCCCATGACGTTTGTCAACTTCATGTAAATTCTTGCGCAGATCTCGAATTTCTGACAGTGTTGTTAGAGAGTGTATGTGACTCATTCAGAAAGTTTTTATTCAATCGCAAAACCAGGTGCGCAGGCCGGTGTGGCCGAGGGGTTGTAGGCGCTTCAGTCTGGAACCGCGCGACCGCAACGGTCGCAGGTTCGAATCCTGCCACGGGCATGGATGTGTGTGCTGTCCTTAGGTTAGTTAGGTTCAAGCAGTTCTAAGTTCTAGGGGACCTCAGATGTTAAGTCCCATAGTGCTCAGAGCCACCTGAACCAAAACCAGGTGCACCTAAATCTTTCCCGCAACCAGTTCCGGCCGTTATGACATTTTGAAGTGTTCACAACCTAGTATGAAAGACAGACAAAAAGCATGGTAGAGTAACTTGATTTCACTAGCTGAGTTCCTGTAAGTGCAAGGAATTATGATATTTCCGGCAGGAAGTCACGAATGAGTTACAAAAAATGGTTCAAATGGCTCTGAGCACTATGGGACTTAACATCTGAGGTAATCAGTCCCCTAGAACTTAGAACTAAAACCTAACTAACCTACGGACATCACACACATCCACGCCCAAGGCAGGATTCGTACCTGGGACCGTAGCTGCTAGAACCGCTCGGCCACCCCAGCCGGTTGAGTAACACAGTGAGACGATAGTCCATAGAGACGCAATCTAATCAGAAGCCGCTTTTAAGGGACGGTGTCAAAAGTCTTCTGCAAACCTAAGATATGAAAATCCCCTGTCGTAGCAATGACCATCAGAGAAAGGAAATGCGGAAAGGGGTGCTTCTGCAGTGGCTTGTGGCGAATGTGCAGACGTGGTGAGATCGTGTGTGTGTGTGTGTGTGTGTGTGTGTGTGTGTGTGTGTCTGGCCGGCGCCGTGGCGGTGGATCGATTGTCAGCAACCGACGGAGAGCGAAAGCCGCGACAGGCGTCACAGCCCGTAGGGGGAAGGGTCGTGGATGGCGAAGGGGGGTGAGGGGAGGGGCGGAGCACCAGACGAGGGGTGGTCGGTCACACGCCTCACCACCCCAGCTCAGCCACGGGCGCAACTGAGAGCGGACGCCACGACCTGAGCTGTGGGGAGACTAGCCTACACAGCAGTGGAAATCAGTATAGAGGCACGAATATTTGTAGCAAAATTAACACTGTAACATCAATGACTCAGGTGGTAGAGGGTGGAACTAGGTATAAAGGCAGTCGGCTCGTTGCGGTGTTAGTGTGACCGTACGTGCCTTCCTGCAGATGGAAAACAAATCCCACTAGCGACAGTGCGTATTGTGTACGCAAATCACGATCGTGATATTGCCAAGCGGAAAACGGTTATCTTGTGAGGAAAAGGCCAAAATCGGCGCGCTGAAGGAAATGGGTTTCTCTAATCGTCAAATAGCCAAGTAGTTGAACCGCGTGTGTAATTGGGCGCACGATATGCATCGAACGGGAAATGTGGGCAAAATAGAAAACTATCTTAGGCGACGAAACGGTTACTTTCACGCAAAGTAAGGCCCACTCTTCTCAACTGGTTGCTGATGTACAGATTCCAGTAACTGCCAAACGTGTACGACAAATTTTGTCAAAAGACAAGCATCTTGCATTCGAGAAACGACTGCAAAGACCTGCTCTACCACCAAAACATAAACGAGCTAGATTGGAGCATGCTGAAAAACATGTCATGGACTTGAGCATGGGATAAAGTGATCTTCAATGGTGAGAATAAATTTAATTTACATGGTCTGCATGAATTTCAGACAACAGAGCAGCAGATGAGATTGAGAATAAATTAAAGTGGTGGAATTGTTATGATTTGGGCAGAAAAAAATTTTCAAATGTGTGTGAAATCTTCTGCTAAGGTCACCAGTCCCTAAGCTTACACACTACTTAACCTAAATTATCCTAAGGACAAACACACACACCCATGCCCGAGGGAGGACTCGAACCTCCGCAGGGACCAGCGCCTCAGACCGCTCGGCTAATCCCGCGCGCATTTGGGAAGACATCTGCAGCAAAGTTAAATCGCGCATTGCTTGGCTGAACACTAGAACGAACTCCAACATGTCAAATGAGATGCTAGAGACAAAATGGAGTAGGATGTTTGAGGACTTAAGGGAGGAAAGTCTAATATTTCAACAAGGTAAAGCATCTATGCATGCATCTGCTACAACAAAAAAGTGGTTTGAAGGTAAAGACATCGGTATCTTCCCTCGTCTGCACTTAACCTGCATTTGAACACCGCGAAAAACCTTTGGGAAATACTTGCAAGGCGTGTTCATCGCATTGGAAGACAATTTGAGGCTGCTGAAAAGAGCGATACAAAAAGAATGGGCGACAACACTGCAGAAACTACATACTCTAATAAAATCAATGCCGAAGATAGTATTGAGTTAAGTAGGAAGAACGGAGGTTGGACAAAGCACTAACAACGCAATAACACAACAGGATTGTGAGTGCCCTTATACCAGTTTCCATCCACGCCATATTTTGCAGCTTGTGTTATGAAAGATAAACTATGTAATTCCCTCACGACTGTTTATGTCTTATATGTATCAACTACTTTCATAATAAATTCGATACATGTATACTTCAGACACCGTATACTACTTTCGTAGGAACCCTGCCTTTATACTGATTTCCTGTACTGTAGCTGCTGCTGCCAGGTACATTAACCTGTGGCCGACTTAGATCGAGACAGACCTGGTGCGCGGGAAAATTGTTGCGAAATCCGCTACGACGTCCAGAAAACTGATGCTGAAGACTTTCTCGCATCGCATGGGACTCGAAGGACTAACGTCGACTCGAAGCGGCAGGAGATCTATGACGTCATTATGCGATTCTTCACGTTTCGCAGCTTTGCCGAACATGAAATACAGAATAACTCGCGTCGAATGCACGCAGCCCGCTACGAAATGTGAACGAATGTGATGCAAGGTGGCTTTCTACATTACAGCCTGAATCGAACAAGCCAAGTATGTCCACAATGGAGTCTAAACGACAATTGCGACCAAAATTTGCTGCTGAAACTGCAATATAATTTACCATTTCGAAGAAAAACAATACCGAGAGTAAATGTAAAATATAAAAAAGAAAGTCTAATAATAATAATAACAATAATAATAATATGTAAGAGGATGAGGGAGAAGACGGGAGGCAGAGAAAAAATAAGAAAAGTGAGCTGACGTCTCAACGTTTCTCTAAAGTTTATATTGTCCTAGTGAAGTAAACCCGTAATCGTGCTTAGTAATGAGCAAATATACAGGGTGTTACAAAAAGGTACGGCCAAACTTTCAGGAAACATTCCTCACACACAAATAAAGAAAAGATGTTATGTGGACATGTGTCCGGAAACGCTTAATTTCCATGTTAGAGCTCTTTTTAGTTTCGTCAGTATGTACTGTACTTCCTCGATTCACCTCCAGTTGGCCCAATTGAATGAAGGTAATGTTAACTTCGGTGCTTGTGTTGACATGCGACTCATTGCTCTACAGTATTAGCATCAAGCACATCAGTACGTAGCATCAACAGGTTAGTATTCATCACGAACGTGGTTTTGCAGTCAGTGCAATGCTTACAAATGCGGAGTTGGCAGATGCCCATTTGATGTATGGATTAGCACGGGGCAATAGCCGTGGCGCGGTACGTTTGTATCGAGACAGATTTCCAGAACGAAGGTGTCCCGACAGGAAGACGTTCGAAGCAATTGATCGGCGTCTTAGGGAGCACGGAACATTCCAGCCTATGACTCGCGACTGGGGAAGACCTAGAACGACGAGGACACCTGCAATGGACGAGGCATTCTTCGTGTAGTTGACGATAACCCTAATGTCAGCGTCAGAAAAGTTGCTGCTGTACAAGGCAACGTTGACCACGTCACTGTATGGAGAGTGCTACGGGAGAACCAGTTGTTTCCGTACCATGTACAGCGTGTGCAGGCACTATCAGCAGCTGATTGGCCTCCACGGGTACACTTCTGCGAATGGTTCATCCAACAATGTGTCAATTCTCATTTCAGTGCAAATGTTCTCTTTACGGATGAGGCTTCATTGCAACGTGATCAAATTGTAAATTTTCACAATCAACATGTGTGGGCTGACGAGAATCCGCACGCAATTGTGCAATCACGTCATCAACACAGATTTTCTGTGAACGTTTGGGCAGGCATTGTTGGTGATGTCTTGATTGGGCCCCATGTTCTTCCACCTACGCTCAATGGAGCACGTAATCATGATTTCATACGGGATACTCTACCTGTGCTGCTAGGACATGTGTCTTTACAAGTACGACACAACATGTGGTTCATGCACGATGGAGCTCCTGCACATTTCAGTCGAAGTGTTCGTACGCTTCTCAACAACAGATTCGGTGACCGATGGATTGGTAGAGGCGGACCAATTTCATGGCCTCCACGCTCTCCTGACCTCAACCCTCTTGACTTTCATTTATGGGGGCATTTGAAAGCTCTTGTCTACGCAACCCCGGTACCAAATGTAGAGACTCTTCGTGCTCGTATTATGGACGGCTGTGATACAATACGCCATTCTCCAGGGCTGCATCAGCGCATCAGGGATTCCATGCGACGGAGGGTGGATGCATGTATCCTCGCTAACGGAGGACATTTTGAACATTTCCTGTAACAAAGTGTTTGAAGTCACGCTGGTACGTTCTGTTGCTGTGTGTTTCCATTCCATGATTAATGTAATTTGAAGAGAAGTAATAAAATGAGCTCTAACATGGAAAGTAAGCGTTTCCGGACACATGTCCACATAACATATTTTCTTTCTTTGTGTGTGAGGAATGTTTCCTGGAAGTTTGGCCGTACCTTTTTGTAACACCCTGTACGTTCTATGTCAACAGCCATTTTAATAGTACATCTGCTTTCGTTAGTACTCTACAAAACGATTCGTTAAATGTACTGTGCAAGTGAAGAACATCGTCATTGCTACTTGCTACTACAACAACGTGTTGAGTGCGTTAGAATCGATTTCTGCCGCTCATTTAACCTCTCTGCTTGTCGTATTCCAGCGATGGCTTCGTCAGTGTCTCGTAAGAGGGAGCGTAGTCACACACCTAGCTGTTTTACACGTACGCGCGCTCCCTCCCAGGTTGATGTCTGTCAACTGATCTGCGTAGTAACAAGGGTTGTTCACCGAGGACGAAAGTGCTGTTCTTCGTGTTATATGATAGTGTCTACCATATTTCATGGATGACTACTTTCCTCTGCATATATGGTCACCGGTTTGCGTCCTCAGAGTCGGCACGTTTCTTACTTCAACTGCTATGGTTTATGCACACTAAGGTGGCAGTATTTACGACATGCGTCCTCAAAGGCGGCACATTTCTTAACTGCTTTGGTCTATGCACACTAAGGTGGCAGTATTTACTACACAGTAGAAAGAAAAATGGCGAGCACGTGTGAGTAAAAGCTGCTCATAACTTTTGTTCTTCAACGAGGCTTTGCTGCAGAGGTTGAATTTTTGGTCTCGCCTACATCGCTGTCCAGCTTTGAGTGGACCAGCAGTCCGGGTTACCAGTATAACCCCACATATTTTAGGCCTACTTGTGAAAAGCAAACAGAATTTCTGATTTATTTCATGGAAGTTTTATTTCTGTTTTTTGTTTACTAACAAGAAATTAATCTTTTTAAATTGTGTGGTTCCTTTTTAAGGCACATGTGTTAAAACTTGAAAGAAGCTAACTTCAAAAAGAATTAGTTCTCTTTTACATACTACGGTTATTGTACTATCGAGTCACATTTAAAACGTCTTAAATAATCATTTTCATTCTGCTGTGGCCGCCCACTTCACACATCGTTACGCCTACTGCATAGGCATCCCACTTCACGTCCAACCAATACGGGATGCCTACATTGCAGGGTGTATATTCAACAGGAAAACATGCGTCGTCTGTATTGTCACACAAATATTTACCGGCGGCCACAGCACCAGGTCTCCACCAACGGCCGCCAGGGACCATGACCCGTCGCGGAGCCTGCATAACAGCTACACCAGAGGTCACAGTTAGCCGAGGAACTATTTTGATACGCCAGGCACGTAACTGCAAATAGATCCGGCAGATACCTCTGCCAGTACTGCCCGCAAAGGGAAGTTCGACGCACCGCTTGGAAGTCTACAGAGCTGCCAAACTCGGCAGCCTCTTCTAGCTGGCCGATCTCTTGTGGATGGACTTGGTATATTCGACAAACCTCTTGAAATTGTAGAATTGTTTCATTGTTATCTCTCCCCATGAAGAGACGTGTCTTTTCTATTATTATTTGTTATTTTATATTTGTGACGATCCGCAGTTGGGATCGCGTGTGTTGTTCATTTGGAGATTGTATTATTGTTTTGTTTTGGTGAGTCCAATAAATCGTTTTCGGACTTGTGTTTTCCGCATTTCTATTCTGCTAGCGCAGATACTTCACATTCTGCTGTTAAATGTTTTATGGTGGTCTCTTATTATTTATTTTGTTAGCTGTAAACTGTGACTTGTTAGGTAAGTATACATTGTTAAGAGTCTCTTCTTTTATTTTTGGCTCAACACCCTCAACACTCCGGTTCCACGCTCCCAGCACTTCTCATTACTGTCTTCAGGTGTGTGCACCAATGTTTCCCCTGGATGTCTTCTAACGGCGTCTACCCAGCTTCCATTGGGTCATCATCTCTGTCTTCCAGCGAAGAACTGCCACGATTGGCGACTCGTCCATTCACATAGCGATGTGTCCCACCCGCTACTCCTTCATTTTCACCACAATCACAATAACACTTTCGCTTCAGAGTGTTCCGCAACTCATTTGTTTCTTTTTCCAGCATACCCAACATTCATCTCGCCATTGCTTGCAGATAAACACTCGGTTTTTGGGTGGTTTTTGCTCCCGTAAGTCAAAAATGAAAGGCGTGCCCAGGTACCCTTAGTATAACCGACGGTTACACAATAATAATAATAAAATCGATGTGGACTGTCAAAGCTCCTGAAGATGAGACTTTAGGGCTCGAAATACACAGTGTATTAAAATAAATCACGACTATGACCGAAGGCGGTCGTTCTTCATTTTACGAAAGTAATACAGTCACGGAAGAAATACTGACAGCAATGGATAAAATTAAGTTACAAAATTATTCGTCTCCACCGTCCAGTTCCCCGAACTCCACACGAAGTAGAATGCGGACGATGCTGTAGCTGAAGTTAACGATGTGGTCAAACTGAAAGCATCTGCTCGGCTATGTGTAACGCCCCCGCAGAGACACCTGGAATCCTCTTTTCTAGGCCTTACGGCCGCGGTCGCCAAGTAGCAGCATTCGTGAAATCACCAAACGGAATGGAGGAGAGTGTGAGGAGATACGCCTCAACTAGGAAGGCTGCCTCAGGGTTCAAGACATAGCTGGATTCTGTTCTATTTGGCAGCGTCCGTTCGCCAGTTCTTAATATAAGCCTGAATTACCCAAAAAACTGCTGAGAATCTCGAATATCTCCTTCGTGTTGTTCTTGGACGTCCCGTTATGCGAAGACCCACTCGCGGCGGGAATCGGCGCACCATACAAATTACGCGACTTGTTCCTCCGGAGATTAATCAGAGAACTTATTTGGCGGACCTGCATTATATTTACGACTTTACTTCACTTATAGAATTTATTAACGGTAGCCAGCCTCGCTATTACTCGCGAGGCAGGATTAACATCCGACTATATACTGGTTGTAATGGATATAAGTGTAAAGATTTTTATTGGTGACTGATAGCAGTATACTGAACAATATTATATCAGTATTTACTTCACTTGCAGACTAATAACTGTAGCTACTAGGAGTAGTACGCTTTTAGGTTGGTTAGTTCCTCCAAGTACATGTGCCAAAAGCAAGCCATAAATGCTTTTGGTTCAAATGGCTCTGAGCACTATGGGACTTAACATCTATGGTCATCAGTCCCCTAGAACTTAGAACTACTTAAACCTAACTAACCTAAGGACATCACACAACACCCAGTCATCACGAATGTTTATTTTCCCCTGGGCAGCAGACAAGGTGTTGAAGTGTCGACACGTGAACGCAAAACGCTTAGTCTATACTAACAGGCGTACGGCACCTTGTGGTGCAGCTGCGACCGTGCAGAAAACACCAGTTAGTAAATTATGTGAGGTGTTTGTGAAAAGACTGACGCAGAGAAAAAAACAACCAACACATTTATGTGTGCACATATTAAGGTACCACATTCGAAAATATATGCACTTTTATCCGTTACACCTTGTACACACTACACTCTTAAAAAGGCACCGCCTCGTCAAGGAACACAAGATTTGTGTTCTACACCTAGGAGGTCTGAGAGCCAACTCCGCAATTATGCGATCTCCAAGCCGTTCAATAACTTGTTTTACGTTCAGGCATTTCGGCAGTCCGCCATCTAAGAAGAATGCAAGCGCTTCCATACATTTTCGGCTGCCCCCAATTACTGAAAAGCGCTGCTTCCTACCAAGCCTTTTGGCAGTTTACTTCCATCACGAGTTGGAAAACCCTTGCCTTCATAGAAAAGTCACTGAGTCTTAAACCAGGCTAATAAGCTCTGATCACAAACCAAGGCTAAAAAGCTCTGATCACAAACCACTTTAGACGAATCACAGGAAGACCAATCCATCAGCTCCAGGCTGGACATAGCCGACCTTTCCAACGTGCGACGGAAATCATCTCTGGTATTCCCAGCAGCCAATGGAACGACCTCAACACACGGACAGAATTATGTGTTACAGAATACTTAAAATGAGTGAGAACTACTGCTCCTGGACGAGAAGTCAACGAAAAAGCGTCTGACGTTTGATGTGGAGTTCTCTTAAGTGTTTATAGATTATGTGGAGACGATTCGAAACGATTACCATCGCAACTGTTAAGATATCGTGATAAGTGGGGTACCACTGTGCAGAGGCCAGATAAGGCTTCAGGCGCGTTATCAGCAGTGTTCCGAGGTATGAGCAATTGTGGAGGCCTCGCAGTATTTGCCAACTATCCATCACCTGTTGCGGTTAGTTAGCACATAGGTGGCACACCAAAACAGATAAAACGGCGTACAAATTGAAATCTCGTCTTACAAATAAAATTTTCCCTGTGCGAGCTAAACACAGGATGATTCTGACAAAGCAAACAACTGCCATGGATTACCTAGAAATATTTATTCGTGCGTTCAAGACCATGCGAGGTGCCGCAGCGGTAAGAAGCTAAACGCGCATTTGGGAAGTCGGCGGTTCAAATATCTGTACGGCTATTCTTAATTAACTATCCATAGTTTCCTTACATCACTTGAAGTCCAATGTGGGGATACATCCTTTGAATATGACACCGTGGATTTTCTTTCCCATCCTCCACCCAAACTGAGTTTGGTCTCCGTCTCTAATGACCTCGGTGTCGACGGCACATTAAACCCTACTCTTCCTTCCTTTCCTTAATCTTCGGTAAGCTAGTTTTCAAGCCAGTACAAGGTCTTCTTTGAAACTTCTCACTTTCTTCCGTTAATACAACTTGATAAGAATCCCAGACCATCAACAGTACCCAAGAACTGGTCGAAGCAAGAGTTCTGCAGATTCCCTTTTTCTGCGTGACTAACACTTCGTTCGGACTCTCCAACAAATGTGAGTCTACACGACTAGATTTGCGTTAGATCCGCTTGGACAGATTCTCCTATATTCTTAACAATTGTGACTGATCCCCGATTACGTAGTCAAACGACGTAAAATATTCTCAACTATTTACGTACATTACATTACCTTCATCACGTTGAGCAACAGTTACTAATCTTCACATCGGACGCTGATAATCTGTAAGCCTGTCTGTACTTCGCAGCAATATCCAAACTGTGCCGCCTCTCTGTACAGAACTGCGTGTTCTGCGAACAACCTTATCTGCTATGTCATTTATACAATTGTGCTATCGCAGTACCTTGAGACGTCCATGCGCTACTTTCGCTTCTGACCACGCGTCGTCATTAAGAATTGGCTGCGGTCTGTTTGGCAGAATGTTTTCAATATAGTCGCATACGTTTTCAGACATTCCGTGTTGAGGTTTTTCCCTTTACTAGGCGACGGCGCGAACTATATCGAATGTGTTCTGGTTTCGAGCAGAGATACGGTTAATCAGTTCTTTTTTTTTCCCCCTCAGGTGGGTATCAAATTTTACAAAACAGTGCTTCCGATCCTGCTACAGAGCAGCGAAAGATGGACATTTGCAAAAAGGGAAGCATAAAAGACCTAATACACTGAAATTAAACAAATTGAAACCATACTAAGTAATGGCTTTGTAACGTCCGACCAATTCATATAAGATTGTGCTCGACGTCCGTACCGCGACTACTGCAGTCTGTGAATGACGCTAAAAGTGCAAACAACTTCGAACTTTTGAAAAGCCTCGTTAGCTACATGAAGGGCCTCTGCGTGACTTGAAAAAAGCGTGGTGCGCCATTAATGCAGCACGAATTATTAAACCACAACCTTTTACTGGAGGATTAACAAATAACAAAAACTATTATTTCATTGAGGACACGCACCGTCAGTATTACGAGGTGCTTTCGATGATAGGAATTATCCTCGTGGAACTGTACACCCAAGGCAGTGGTCTGTTGGTGTTTCCTGCTGCTATCTCATATTCAATGAAAACACATCAAAGTCTTCTGGATTGGTTAGTAAGTAAAATACCGCTTTTATTCTGTCTCGAATTTAAATATTTGCTTAATTTTCTTCACTCATCTTTTTATGTTTGTTACCTTCTTTATTTAGTTATCCCCAAAATATGTTAAATCTGTTGTAATGGCATAACAGTCCATGCAGCAAAGAAAAGTTAGCTAAGAAATTATTTCCTTTGTAGGTATCTGAAGACGCCTCAATCAATTGGGCGAAACGTGAAACTGCGTAGACTTTCCCGCCCTACTGAGTCTTAGTATGTTTTATGATTTTGCAGATCTTTCCTCAAATCAATCTGCCATAACATTCGTCGTTCTACCTCGACGTGATCTTCGCCCGTCGATTTAGTCTGTAGAATGCTGATGCAATAGCTATCTGATCTGCAGTCCTTTCCGCGTTTCTTCTGGTTTTCTGCTATTACACTGTCTTTCTGTCCTGCGATCTTGGCTGGATACGGTATATTTCGTTCCTTACTGGCATCACGCCTAGCAGTAGAACTACCTTGAGCAACTTTTCAGCTGTTTTCTTGACTGTGTGACGGTTCAATACCGTCAAGTCACATAGCCGTTAAACACCCGCCGAACGAGTCTGGAGCAAACTGCGCGCGCCGGCGAAGTATACACGCTGGCCGGAGCTGGTGGGGCGATCGGATCAATTCGTGTTGTATGAAGGGGAGATCAATTGTATCAAATGAACTGCCGTACTAATGGCTCGCCAGGAACCTGTTGTGAGGCAGTGCATCTGGGTTACGGGCGCCCTATAACCTTTCTCAAAAGGTGGTTGTAGAAAGCCACACTGTGACATTGACAATGATGCATGTCCATACAGGTGCTATTGTCAAGCTCAAACGTTGTGTGTGTGTGTGTGTGTGTGTGTGTGTGTGAGAGAGAGAGAGAGAGAGAGAGAGAGAGAGAGAGAGAGAGAGAAAGAGAGAGAGAGATGTGGTTTTTTTTTTAATTTATACATACGTTTTCTATTCATTACTGACTAATCCTACCCCCATGAACCATAGACCTTGCCGTTGGTGGGGAGGCTTGCGTGCCTCAGCGATACAATGGCCGTACCGTAGGTGCAACCACAACGGAGGGGTATCTGTTCAGAGACCAGACAAACATGTGGTTCCTGAAGAGGGGCAGCAGCCTTTTCAGTAGTTGCAGGGGCAACAGTCTGAATGATTGACTGATCTGGCCTTGCAACACTAACCAAAACGGCCGTGCTGTGCTGATACTGCGAACGGCTGAAAGCAAGGGGAAACTACAGCCGTAATTTTTCCCGAGGGCATTCAGCTTTACTGTATGGTTAAATGATGATGGCGTCCTCTTGGGTAAAATATTCCGGAGGTAAAATAGTCCCCCATTCGGATCTCCGGGCGGGGACTACTCAAGAGGACGTCGTTATCAAGAGAAAGCTTGCACAGGATAGAGTAGCATGGAGAGCTGCATCAAACCAGTCTCAGGACTGACGACAACAACAACAACAACGACTAATATTCACAAATTCCGTGTTAGTTCACGTTGCAGATTGAATGGCAGTAGTGGTTTTCTCCAAGGGCGTCTGTGATAATTGGTAGTCATATTTGTTGCTAAGGTTTTGACTATTTCGTGTTTTGGGTGGTCCCATTTACACTAAATAACGTTTCTTCATACTTCTGCTGATTACTGTTTGGGAATGATTTTTCGGAGGACCAATCTGGAGTCTTAAAATCATAATTGTCTGAGCGCATGGAAAAACAAAGATCGTGCGGTGTACAACAACTGTGAGTAGTTGGCTAACGTACTCGCATGGATGCATATTATGTGGTTGTTTTATAGGAAATGTAAATGGCATCTTAGAACTGAGATTGTAACACCATTATCGATTGCAAGTACTTTATGCAGTGTTATTATGTGTATTTAACTATGAAGTGATTGCTGTGCACTAGTTAAGTTCTTTGAATTGTCAGAGGAGAAAGTGAAAGTTTATGATGTATATATTGTAAACATTTAATAATGTTTAAAAATAATGAAACTTCGTAAAATACGTATGCTCGTAAAAGAGAAAATGTACTTTGAATACTGGTTCATGCTTAGGGAAGTTGTAAAATGTAAGGGAAAAGTTGTAGGGAACCTTCTCCTCTGCGGAAGGGGCTTGGAGAGCGTGAAAAGGTGGATCTGGCAGTCAATCTGGGCGGCAAGAGAGAGAGCACATTACGCAGTCAGTGGCCAGCAGTTGTATAGTCAACACTTTACGTGCCAAGTGAGGCATTCGGAAGCAGATTTATGTTGAAATTGCCTCGTATCTGGTATCGGCTGTAATATGATGCTCTTTTATTGTGGAATGGCTCTAAAATGATTAATACGTATCCAAGAAGAAATTTGAAAAGAGCCTTAAACTGCTGCAAGAGGTGAGACCAGATAGCCGCCACGTACTTGCCACCACTATTGCGCCACTGCTCCGGTAACTTCAGGAAATCGGATATGTATTTTAGTATGGACCAGTACATTTGTGTCTGTTTTTTTTAATAATAATTTCAGTAGTAAAAATATGTGTCTGAACTTTGAAATTGTCCTGATCATGAAATCTATGCAGGGTCCTATCCTAAACAGGCCGAGTATCCTGTTTCTGAACAATCAGTGATTGTTTCTACTTTGAACGTGCGAAAGTTTCAGTGATAAAGTGTATAAACGATGCTAGTTAAACCACCTGCTTCACAGTGAAACACGTATGTAACATAGCAGCGATGGCGAGGCATTGTAGCATCTGTGACCAGAGAGTATGCGCTTGACCGCGCGAGTGTTGCGAGCGGTTCTCAGTTAGTAGCAGTCGAGTAGTCTTTGCGAGTCTGTCGAGTAGTCTTTGCGAGTCTGTTAGTAGCTGTAGGCCAGTGCAGTACAGTAGTCGTTGCGAGTCTGTAGCTCTGTCTAGTTGAGAGCAGTACTCAGTCTGTAGTCGTCATGCAGAGCGGTCGGTCAGTAGTAGCAGCCCAGTGCGGTTGTGTGATGTAGGCGGTCGGCAACACTGGTCAAGATGAGGAATAAGGTATACTGTTAATTAATATAATCATTAGATAATGAAAAATTTTATTTATTGTAATTATTCTCCAACAAGTCTCCCAATAATAATTTTTTATTTCAGAAGCATTTTTTCAAAAATTTAATTTTTTATTGAACTCAAGATTTCGTTGCACTTCCCATTTCATTCCACTTGTTTTGAAGAAAAATTCCACTAAAATCACAAAAAAAGAGAATATTATTATTTGCAATGCAGTTCCTCCAAGCGGTGCGCAACAACAAGAGCAGATATGTGACATCCATTTATTCTGAGGTAAGACTTTAATTCTGATTGTTTTACACAGGGCCAAAGACCGATATTTCGGTTTTATTGAATTTTCTTGTCACTGAATGGACTTTAATTTTTTGAAGGATTTATATTTGAGTCAGATTGCGATTATCAGCTTTATTGTCATTAAATTTAATTGCAGGGAGGTTACGTTTGGACGTTTGGCTCCTATTCATTTAATATTTCTGTCATTAAAATTTTTGTGGGGAGGTTACACTTGGCGACACCCAGTCCAGGATCGTATTTCGTTGAGAGTCTTTTGAGCAACAGTCAGATATCTGCTCTTGTTTGCTTAGATATAATTAGGATTTAGCGCAACGCTTTTAATAATATTGTGACTTTCTCTCTACAGGTCAACGGCAATTTGTTGCTTTGTTGTATTTGTGTGTTGCTTTTGCATATGTGCTTAATTGTTTTGTGAATAATTTTGACTATTGTTAAAATGCCGCGAAAGACTGTGAATAGTGTATCGCGAGGTATTATGAACGAAATTACCGACTTAAACAACGTGACCAATAGTACTTGTGACACGCAGTGTAATGATGACAATCCTGCGTCCACTAACAATCAGTGCATTCCAACAACTAGTGATGACTTTTACCCTGATAATGAACAAACGAACTCAATTGTCTCGTCTGTTAATTTGACGACAATTGATGACGCAGAACGCTCTATTGTAATGAGCGCTGCCCAGCCTAAAACACACGGTGTGAAAAATTCTCGTGACGAACAGACAAATTTGTCTAATGAAAGTGGTCAGTGTACCGAAAATACGACGGACTCGAGTGAGAAACGTTTTTGTAAATTACAGAATGACCAAATGGTCATGCAAAGCGCAACAATTCCATATACACGATCAAACAGCACAGTTGATGGAGTGGGTAATGTTACTTTGGATCAATTTATGGCAATAATGCTACAGTTTGGGAACGAACTTATTGAAAATTTCAAACAACTTAGGGAAGATAACAAACAAAAGAACGAAAAACTAGACAAACTTAGTGAGAAACTTGATGAGCAGAACAAACGACTGGAAGAAGAAAACAAACAATTTAGAGAACGGAACAAACAATTTTCTGAAAGTATTAAACAGCCGAGAGAAAAACACGATAATGTTAATGAACAGAACAAACAAGTTAGGGAAGAGATTACAGCTGTTACCGTTCAATGTCAGGACAGTAAAGAACAATTACATGCGGATACTAAGGCTTGTGCTAATAACAGTAATGAAGAAGTTGGCACTGTTGCACAAGGCTTAGATAATTCAAATGCAACACAGATCCACGAAATTAATGCAGTCACTGAAGAATGTCCTAAAAACGAAGTACAGATTCGCGACGAAGTTAATTTAGAGTCAGTGGAAGTTTCATACACTCCGAATACGGAAGTTGACGAGAAAAGTGAACGACACAATAACCAGATTGACGAAAGTATTAAAGTAACAGAATTAACAATTATTTCAGCCACTAATACGTCACAGAATCCGCTACTTTGCGAGCATTTGTCAGAGTCACGCAGCGCGTATCATGTGAGCAATTTACAGCGACTACGAGACTTAAAATCTGAAAAACTACGCAACTTGAAGTACGAAATCACACAGACAAACAGACTTTCACACAAACCTGAACGTATTATCAAATTCAATGACGAGAACGTAGATTACGAGAAATTTTTATCCGCAGGAAAATGTAAAGAATTTAATAATGACAGAACACAGGTACACGCTTTGAGCTGTATACGACAATTTATCTTTGTACATTCACCGCTATTACCTGTAATGCAGAAGCTAGCTTTGAACCAGATGCGACAATTTATTTTTGTATTTACAACAGCATTGTCTGTAATGAAGAAATTTGAATTAGCACGGATACAACAATTTGCCTTTGAAATTTTACCGCTATTGCCTGCAACGCAAAAGCTAAAATTTATTTGCAGTGCGTAATTGACCTCAGGGGATTCATTACGCTTTAATGAATATGTGCCGTAGCGAGCATAGGGCCCCGAGCTGTAGTAGTGCTGTTTCATCTTTAGTTTTCTGCACTGCTGCCTTTTCTTCTACTATCCTTTATATCTATCCAAACTGCTCTTTAACTATTGCTCTATCTAGAATTAAGAATTTGTAATGAAAACCCGATATGACAAAACTTTTACCGAATGTGACAATTTTCATTAGGCACTCCAGAATCACGAGAACTTAAATAACAGATAAAAATCGTAATCATCAGTATGTGTAAAATTATTAGTAACAGGAACCACATTTTTGTAACAATAGATGTTTTTCCACCACAATAGCATGAAAGTCAGCCGCTTAGCATACGTAACCAACAATGCAGTCTACAAGGTCAACCAAACTTTAATGTTTCGCCGCGTGCATGTATAGTCCCAGCTCCAACAAATAGTAACGCATGGCAGCAAAGAAATAACTACGTACAGATAACACACTATTTCAACTCGTATCGCAATGCGCCGTATAGAAATTACTATCATGACAGACGTAAAAAAAAAAAAAAAAAAAAAAAAAAAAAATGATGAGCACAATTTTTAGCGTACATTTAATAACAGTCGATCTTTTCAGCAGCAAGAACATCAGCAACAACGAATAATCATGAATGATACAGACAATAGGTGTCATCGATAGCGTAATACGTCAGTAAGAAATAACAGAACAGTTCATATAGTGGATATGCCACAATATTCTCCCGTAAATAACAGCACGTACGATAGATTTTGACCAGATACAGCACAGATTGCATATTACAGTAACGCAAACATTACTTTTGACACGCAGAATTTTGCTCACGAGAATGTTATTTGAAACATGCTCTGTTGAATGCTCCACTATTATCGCACCCAGATCTTACTAGAATTTTTTCCATTGCTACCGACAGTTCCAACACCGCTTTAGGCGTACACATTTTCCAGGAAATTGAAGAAGACGGTTCTACAGTAATTAAAAACATCGCATTTGCAAGTCGCATTCTGTCACCTGCTGAACGAAATTACTCTGTTACAGAATTGGAAACATTTTGTGTTGTATGGGCTTTTACGAGATTTCGGCACTTTCTTTATGGCAGACATACCACCGTTTACACAGACCACAGAGCGATACAATTTTTACTCTCGGCTAAATTTACTCACGACAGGTTAAGTAGAAGGAAACTTTATTTACAGGAATTTAATTTTACGATTGTCCACATTCCCGGCACACAAAATGTTATAGCAGACGCACTATCGCGTTCTCTCGGCAACAATCAGCAAGACGTAGCAACCAACTTCTGCAAAACAAATTTCAGTGTCATGTACATTCAGCAAGTTGCATTTGAAAATTTTATTTCATCGTCATTACAGGACATAGCACAGGAGCAAAATAAAGACAATGTGTGGAAAGAAATTAAACAGCTTTGGCAAGATAAGAATAATGTTACGATTAGGAACCACTACACTGTACGCAATGACATTCTGTTTCGCCGCTCTCATCCTGACAGCAACAATTGGTTATTATGCATTCCTGACGAACTGGTTAACAAACTAATTTGGTACACTCATTTAAGTTACGCACATTACGGAGCACGAAAATGTTTTCTTATACTGAGACAGAACTGTTATTTTACTAACATGGAGAAACGTATACGACGAGTTTTAGCGTCTTGTAAAATTTGCCAGAAAGCTAAATCAGACACCACTTCACATATTCCTCCTTTATATCCCATTATACCTGTGAAATTAAGACACATGGCCGCAGTAGATATTTTTGGTCCGATTCCCAGAACTAACAGAGGTTTTTGCTACATTTTTGTCGCTGTTGAGCTCACTTCAAAATTTGTTACTTTCACTCCGTTACGCAAAGCTACTGCTAAAACTGTTTCGAAAGCATTTGTAAAACATTTTCTATCTCATGTAGGGCATGTAATGAAAGTAATTTCTGACAATGGATCTCAATTTCGTAGTAGCGTATGGACACGCATGTTACGAGCTAGAAACATTTCTCCGATCTATATATCCAAGTACCACGCTTCTTCGAACCCCTGTGAAAGATTAATGAAGGAAATTGGTAAACTGTGTAGAATATACTGCCACAAAAGACATATTGATTGGGATACACACATACTCTTATTCCAAGATGTAATTAATTCCATTCCAAATGAATCCACTATGCTATCTCCATATGTTATACTGAAAAACGTTGAACCACCGAACAAAATTAAAGAATTAATAGAATTTCCCAAAAGTCGTCGCCTACGACACCACGAAATAATTGACATTGCGCTGAACAACATCAAACGTGCCGCAGAGCGCCGGAGAAGACAGCAAAAACAGGTTTGTACACGCCGCGTCTTTCACGTTGGACAGAAGATACTAGTACGTACACACTATTTATCCAGCAAATTAAAAGGTAAGTGCAGTAAATTTGAACTTCTATACACAGGTCCATATCGGATTCGCAGCATCCCTCACCCCAATGTTGTACATGTCGAAACTTTGAGAACTAGAAAATCGAAAGGCAATCACCATATATCAAACATTAAACCGTTTATTGAGTGAAACCACTGTATGATTCAACACACTATGATGCCATTTACTAATGCAATTATTTCACGTGACTAATTACTGATGATTATCGTATTTTTTCTTGGCAAGTGCCCGGCAAGGTAAGGTTAGCAGGTCGCTTTTCTTGTCGTTACACATCAGACCGTGCACATTTTCCACTTTTTTGTGTATATGATTGTACTCCAGTTTTGTTTGTATGGACTATGAAATAGTTAAGATATAACACACACCAGTCGACTTTGACATTTTTTGCCTTATGACATCTCAACATCGTGACTGTTTCACATTTTTTTTGCTACTGCATTGTATTATTCTGTGTATATTTTTGTTTTTGAACACTGTCAACGTCTTTAACATATTACGTTTTCTGTCATGTTATGCTGTATGGTTAATTATGTCACCATAAACCAGTCATTATTTAGTGGGTATATGATTTAAATGCAAGACATTAATCTCTGTCATCAATTTCAGAAAGAAATGGTGCGTGTAAGAAATAAATTCAACAGAAATGGGAATTTCACCTACGGAATAAACGAAAGGAGATGCAATAACTTTATGAGGAAGAGTAAATGGATCAGGATTAACAAACATTAACAAGAATATACTATACTTATCACAGAATAGCAGTCTTAACTAATTTTTTCTTTCAGAATACAAGGTGATTGATGCAGGCTGTCAGAGAGAACTACACATCTTAGTTTTAGTGATGAAATATGCTAGAGATAAGGAATAGTTATGTAATGAGTAATGAAGTGATTTTTTGCAGATGATAGTGAATACTGATGAATAATGATGAAGGAAATGGTATTATGAATAATGAAGTTTTTCTTTACAGGTGATGATAATGGTGAAGTTATGATGATATGGATAATGAAGTTTTTTTCTTTACAGATGAGAATAATGTTGAAGTAATGTATTTATGCTACGTAGTTATTTAAGTATTTGTTGCAGTTTGCTTTGACAGCAGGTGTTACATTGCATAGTAGGATGACTGAAAGTTTTGGAAAGGACAGCTATGGAACACATTTTTATACACACTTCACTGCCTGTTAATTCGAAGTTCACTACTTTTCAGCATAGTGTGCGTTTCTTCTTTCAGGTCAATAATCCGTTTTTGTAATTTTTCCAGGAGAAGTTTTTTTCATGATACTTACTAAACCTGTTACTTATTATACCTGTTCTAGTACTTGCATTTTTATATTTTTACCCATTTGTGTCTATCGTTTATAAATGTGATCACATGTACTGCCTTGTTACATAATCTTGCTACAGCTGACTCATGACGAATGACGTTACCTATCCTCATTTGCTGCAATAGGTCAAAAGCAAATAGTGTTATGTATCAGCAATTAATTATCGATCCCAACGCAATGCATTGCTAACAAAAAACATGTATTACCAGTCCCACATAATGTCACTAGTTTATGATAATTCTGAATAATACTGATCAACTCTGAATAGCATGTCACTTGATTAATGACCTCTTAATGAGACTATATTCAAAATGATGCTTTGTCACTAGCTAATAACTGCCACTGTTTATTGTAATGATACCACTTATAATGCCTGTGATTATTAATGATTTGACTGTAATTAACTGATTTTAATAATGACTTTGTAATGGTCTGAATACTACTGAAGGAGGAACACTGTTTATTGTAATGTTACCACTTATAATGCCTGTGATTATTAATGATTTGACTGTAATTAACTGATTTTTAATAATGACTTCGTAATAATCTGAATAATACTGAATGATGATTCTATTCAATACTTGCTGGCCACTGAGTGCCAATAATTAATGTCACTCCACGAATTGTTATTAATGATGCCATTGATTAGCTCTTGTTTCCAATGTTGATACTTTGTTGTTGGAAATGAATGTGACTGTTTCATAATGCTTTGTAATTAGGAAAAGACTAATGATTCTTAATAGATTGGAATGACACATAATTAATTAACTATGGTACTGTTTAATAATGCTTTGTAATTAATTAAGGCTAATAATTCTTACTATATTGAAATGACAAATGATCAATTAATTAACGGTAATTAGACAAATGATTAATTAACGACAAATGATTAATTAACTGTAATTAGACAAATGATTAATTAACTGTAATTAGACAAATGATTAATTAACTGTAATTAGGAAAAGGCTAATGATTATTGGAATGAAAATGATTAATTAACTGTAATTAGGAGAAGGTTAATGATTCTTAATTATACTCTGTAACTGAAAAGAATGCAATCATTTCATAATGCTTTGTAACCAGGAAAAGAAGGCTACTGATTCTATGTACAACAATTAATGAACATTTTTCTGTAATACTACATACTTGGTACAGAAATGTTCAATAACTAGGCTATGAATGCCACAAACTATCAATGAAGACTGTAATTGTCAATATTATGTGACTTGATGTCCTTCACCTCATAAGCTGACTACCCTGAATTACTGCAATGTCCATTTGTCCTGTTTATCCTAGTGATCATGGAGCACTATCTTTGGTTTTGCACTAATTCTACGTTGGTGTGCCTTGTAAGAGTGTGGTGTTGACACGACATGCTGTCCACCACCATGAGCGATGAAGACATTATTATGGTCCCACTGTTTGGTGTACGTAAGGTACTGCCAAAATGAAAACATGGAACATTACTACGACAGTTCAGTGTCTTGGCTACACTGATAAATTCTGATGGGAAAAGAACTTCAAGTTGTGTCACTTGGTGTTGTACTTCTGTGGAAAGATATGGACTTTCAGAGCAGCTGTGTGCAATCTAAAGTGCTACAACCATGATGCAATCCTTCCCTTTCCTATCCTGATTATTGTCACATAAAGAAAATCATTTTTTTTTTGGTAACATCATTTATGTTCATAGGTTATACATTTTTTCGATTTGTTGAACTCCAGTGCGAGTATACTTATGTCATTGGTCGACATGATGCTTGCCATTATGTTTATTTGTTGTGAAAATGCTAAAGACATTTTTCAGTGCATGTGCACTTTGGACATGATTTTCTTGCCATTATGTTTATTTATTGCGAAAATGCTAAAGACATTTTTCAGTGCCTGTGCACTTTATTATCTGTCAAATAATTTGATTTGCTACTATGTTTTGTACTCACATTTTGTCTTTGTCTGATATATTTTGTACTTAGTGCGTGTGCACAACATTTAAATATTCTGTAAGTTGTAGAATTTTGTTAATTAAAGAAAAATTTTGCCGCGCTTGGCAAGTCCAAATGACTCACCATCGCTGCCAAATTTTTGCCCCCCCAGTGGAGGGTTATGAAACACGTATGTAACATAGCAGCGATGGCGAGGCATTGTAGCATCTGTGACCAGAGAGTATGCGCTTGACCGCGCGAGTGTTGCGAGCGGTTCTCAGTTAGTAGCAGTCGAGTAGTCTTTGCGAGTCTGTCGAGTAGTCTTTGCGAGTCTGTTAGTAGCTGTAGGCCAGTGCAGTACAGTAGTCGTTGCGAGTCTGTAGCTCTGTCTAGTTGAGAGCAGTACTCAGTCTGTAGTCGTCATGCAGAGCGGTCGGTCAGTAGTAGCAGCCCAGTGCGGTTGTGTGATGTAGGCGGTCGGCAACACTGGTCAAGATGAGGAATAAGGTATACTGTTAATTAATATAATCATTAGATAATGAAAAATTTTATTTATTGTAATTATTCTCCAACAAGTCTCCCAATAATAATTTTTTATTTCAAAAGCATTTTTTCAAAAATTTAATTTTTTATTGAACTCAAGATTTCGTTGCACTTCCCATTTCATTCCACTTGTTTTGAAGAAAAATTCCACTAAAATCACAAAAAAAGAGAATATTATTATTTGCAATGCAGTTCCTCCAAGCGGTGCGCAACAACAAGAGCAGATATGTGACATCCATTTATTCTGAGGTAAGACTTTAATTCTGATTGTTTTACACAGGGCCAAAGACCGATATTTCGGTTTTATTGAATTTTCTTGTCACTGAATGGACTTTAATTTTTTGAAGGATTTATATTTGAGTCAGATTGCGATTATCAGCTTTATTGTCATTAAATTTAATTGCAGGGAGGTTACGTTTGGACGTTTGGCTCCTATTCATTTAATATTTCTGTCATTAAAATTTTTGTGGGGAGGTTACAACAGGTAATGAAAGAGGCACATAATCTGAACTTTCATGAAACTTAACTTTGTTGTGACTATTATCAGGAACTAATTTCTGAAGTTTATTTGAAAATATTAATTGAGTAAATTGCTATATGGTGTTGAAATATAAACAAATTCAAGTGGGGCTAGAAATCCACATTAGCGTAATGCAATTGTCTCTGAAATAGTAACAGAATTGGACTATAGGGTAAATGACAGTTTATGGGCCCCACTATATTCATCTCTATAATGACGAAGTTAAACTAAATATTGCTTTTGCTAAAGGAATCTGGAGTATTTCCATGAAAAAGATAGTATAAAAAAGTTTTATACAGTGTTATTTTATTGCATTTGTGATGTTTGTGTGCTTTGTCGTGCTTCACTTAGTCTCGTGATGTCTTTGTAACTTTTTGGCGCTGAATTGGTTGATGGTTGAGATGATGATTATTATTAACAGGAGTCAAGTACCATTTAACTACTACTAATTACTGTTCAGTTCGTCCGGTAGTCGTGTGTGTTCATTGCACTTTACAAAGAGAGAAATAATGAGAGTCCTTTTTGCAAAATTATAATTAAATTCTTTGAAATTAATCTTCCCACGTTATTACGCCTAATTAGGCTGGCGACAGTTTATTATTTCATTCACGAAAACTTTCACTAGTTTCATTATTTCCTAAATTAAAGTCTTTCAGCTCTCTATTAAATGACCGCTACGGTCGCAGGTTCGAATCCTGCCTCGGGCATGGATGTGTGTGATGTCCTTAGGTTAGTTAGGTTTAAGTAGTTCTAAGTTCTAGGGGACTGATGACCTCAGAAGTTAAGTCCCATAGTGCTCAGAGCCATTTGAACCACTTTCTATTAATTGCCATAGTAACGAAATTTATGTTCGATACCCTCTGTCCATTGGGTTAACATTTCAGAATTCCTCTCAGGGGGTAACACTTATTGTACGTTAAGGTCACATTTGGCGCAACATACGCACAGGTGTTATGAGATCTTCAGGATATTTCTTTTAGTTGTAACACTGACAAACGGGTACTCCAGGAATTAATTTTGTAAATTTCTGTATATGTGGTACTGTTCTGTATTTTCTTTTTCTAATGGCACTGTATTAGATTTGTTACAAGCTGTGTTAGTGAATTGTAAATGTGAATTGGGGGTCCGCCTCTTTATTTCGATGTGTCACTTGAGATAAGATGTTAACAAAGATGTAATCTTTATGTTGCTGCATACCTCGCAACCTAGCGCCACCACTTCTGGCTACGGCCACAGATTGTTTCAGGGATCGTATTATCCGCGTCCTGCCCTGCAAATCTGGAATCCTCTTCCACTGGGGGAGGGAGGGGGAGAGAGAGAGAGAGAGAGAGAGAGAGAGAGAGAGGGGGAGAGAGAGAGGGGGGGGGGGGTAATATACGTCGCACCACTTTGTTTTTTAATACTTGAAGTCGGCCTTGTTCTAAAGAGTAAGTGTGCATCGTGTCTGTTGGTTATCACTGTAGAAGAAAGGGATCAAGGCTTTCGCCATCTGTAGCCCTTTGCGTTTTTTCCGTAATATGCGTGTTGATAAAAAGTCGTCGATCCGGATTTAATTTCTATGTGTTGTACTGTTTGCAACCAGGGTATTTCACAGTTGTGATTTCGATGATGACGTCCTATGGTAAGGGTTTTCATAGAGACATTCAGTGTGCTTGTTTTCCCTGGGTTTAAAGTGATTTCGCACTTGTTAAATCTGGGTTTCACGTCCTGCTGAAGAAAAAACCCTTGTCTGTTTTAATGAAAGTATCTGATAAAGTAATCTTTGTCGCCAGTAAGGACACGATCTCAGTGCGGCACCAGTTTTGTGTCTGCCCTCATGCATCGCCAAGGTTACACTGCGTGGTTAAAAACAAAATTCCAATCAGGTGCAAAAGACGAGCGATACCTGTTCTTATCCGCAAGATAAATAGTATTGAAGTAGCAAATGACGGAAGAATATATCCAGATATTAACATGAAGACATGATCTTGTCTTTCCCAGTGGGTTGATTTAATATAAATTTCTCGGTTTTTCACCGGGGTGAGTACGTCTACATGGCCCAGCGTTTCGATTGTCACTCTCATGAACACTGTCATCACTGAAAAACGGTGCCATTTTGACGAACTCACTCGCTGTAAACCAGCTTTGCCAGATGTCCCGAATTAAGCGGGACTGTTAGGATTTTCCTGTCAAAACCTAAATCTCGATTAAACCTTGTCACGATACTTAAAAATCCCGATTACAAGCGAAACGCCTATTTCGTAAAACATAGTCTGTTAACAGTGCGAATTTTAAATCAAGAGGCAGTGTCGTCAATATACTACAAACAAAAAAATCTCAGCTTACACTCTCAAACGAGCGAAGTTGGCTAAATTACTCTCAACACCTGCTACATCGAGCTTGCTCAGTTGTTGTTGTTGTTGTTGTTGTTGTTGTGGTCTTCAGTCCTGAGACTGGTTTGATGCAGCTCTCCATGCTACTCTATCCTGTGCAAGCTTCTTCATCTCCCAGTACCTACTGCAACCTACATCCTTCTGAATCTGCTTAGTGTATTCATCTCTTGGTCTCCCTCTATGATTTTTACCCTCCACGCTGCCCTCCAATGCTAAATTTGTGATCCCTTGATGCCTCAAAACATCTCCTACCAACCGATCCCTTCTTCTAGTCAAGTTGTGCCACAAACTTCTCTTCTCCCCAATCCTATTCAATACCTCCTCATTAGTTACGTGATCTACCCACCTTATCTTCAGCATTCTTCTGTAGCACCACATTTCGAAAGCTTCTATTCTCTTCTTGTCCAAACTGGTTATCGTCCATGTTTCACTTCCATACATGGCTACACTCCATACAAATACTTTAAGAAACGACTTCCGGACACTTAAATCTATACTCGATGTTAACAAATTTCTGTTCTTCAGAAACGATTTCCTTGCCATTGCCAGTCTACATTTTATATCCTCTCTACTTCGACCATCATCAGTTATTTTACTCCCCAAATAGCAAAACTCCTTTACTCTTTAAGTGTCTCATTTCCTAATCTAATCCCCTCAGCATCACCCGATTTAATTTGACTACATTCCATTATCCTCGTTTTGCTTTTGTTGATGTTCATCATATATCCTCCATTCAAGACACTGTCCATTCCGTTCAACTGCTCATCCAAGTCCTTTGCTGTCTCTGACAGAATTACAATGTCATCGGCGAACCTCAAAGTTTTTACTTCTTCTCCATGAATTTTAATACCTACTCCGAATTTTTCCTTTGTTTCCTTTACTGCTTGCTCAATATACAGATTGAATAACATCGGGGAGAGGCTACAACCCTGTCTCACTCCTTTCCCAACCACTGCTTCCCTTTCATGCCCCTCGACTCTTATAACTGCCATCTGGTTTCTGTACAAATTGTAAATAGCTTGCTCAGTAGCGAGTCAGAAGTCAATCAAAACAGTTGTTGTTAGTGCACACTTCATAGTTCGTAAAGAATTTTTGCGAATTCATTTGCCGGCAGACACCAAAACTAGGGCAGTTCCAGTGATGGAAAAGCAGAAAAGTTGAAACTGGTAACCAAGTTCAATAACGAATCGTGTTGAGGTTTACTTATTGTGTAACAACTGTATTGAAGTTTACATTGGCACTGCGCTGAATGACCCTCATACTTGAGCGTGTCACGCAGGTGAACACGAAATTTAAAAAATAGGCTTTAAAAATTCCAAACTTGTTAAGTTTAGAAGTGGAAGTTTCGCAAAAAAAGGAAAAACACTTCTACTTACGGAAAACCCGGCAATCCTGCTGGAAACTAGAAAGCTAGGTATTATTAAAGGCCGTTATGTATAAGTTAGTTGTCGAGAGTGGAGCCGACCACTGTCAATTTATTTTTAAGCAGAGGATACGTACCGTGTTTTCTGTATAACACTACTGGCCATTAAAATTGCTACACGACGAAGATGACGTGCTACAGACGCGAAATTTAGCCGACAGGAAGAAGATGCTGTGATATGCAAATGATTAGCTTTTCAGAGCATTCACACAATTTTGGCGCCGTTGGTGACACCTACAACGTGCTGACATGAGGAAAGTTTCCAACCGATTTCTCATACACAAACAGCAGTTCACCGGCGTTGCCTGGTGAAACGTTGTTGTGATGCCTTGTGTAAGGAGGAGAAATGCGCACCATCACGTTTCCGACGTTGATAAAGGTCGGATTGTAGCCTATCGCGATTGCGGTTTATCGTATCGCGACATTGATGCTCGCGTTGGTCGTGATCCAATGACTGTTAGCAGAATATGGAATCGGTGGGTTCAGGAGGGTAATACGGAACGCCGTGCTGGATTCCAACAGCCTCGTATCACTAGCGGTCGAGATGACAGGCATCTTATCCGCATGGCTGTAACGAATCCGTGAGTCAACAGATGGGGACGTTCTCAAGACAACAACCATCTGCACGAACAGTTCGACGACGTTTAGAGCAGCATGGACTATCAGCTCGGAGACCACGGCTGCGGTTACCCTTGACTGCATCACAGACAGGAGCGACTGCGATGGTGTACTCAACGACGAACCTGGGTGCACGAATGGCAAAACGTCATTTCCTGGGATGAATACAGGTTCTGTTCACAGCATCATGAAGGTCGCATCCGTGTTTGGCGGCGTCGCGGTGAACGCATATTGGAAGCGTGTATTCGTCATCGCCATACTGGCGTATCACCCGGCGTGATGGTATGCCGTGCCATTGGTTAGACGTCTCGGTCACCTCTAGTTCGCACTGACGGCATTTTGAACAGTGGACGTTACATTTCAGATGTGTTACGACCCGTGGCTCTACCCTTCATTCGATCCCTGCGAAACCCTACATTTCAGTAGGATAATGCACGACCGCATGTTGCAGGCCTTTCTGGATACAGAAAATGTTCGACTGCTGCCTTGGTGAGCACATTCTCCAGATGTCTCACCAATTGAAAACGTCTGGTCAATGGTGGCCGAAGCAACTGGCTCTTCACAATACGCCAGTCACTACTCTAGAACTGTAGTATCGTGTTGAAGTTACATGGGCAGCTGTACCTGTACACGCCATCCAAGCTCTGTTTGGCTCAATGCCAGAGGTGGTTGTACTGGGTACTGATTTCTCAGGATCTATGCACCAAATTGCGTGAAAATGTAATCACATGTCAGTTGTAGTATAATATATTTGTCCAATGAATATCCGTTATCATGTGCATTCTTCTTGGTGTAGCAATTTTAATGGCCAGTAGTGTACCTTTCTAGAAGGAGCGTCAGGACTGCCTGCTTGCTTATCGCCGAACAGAAAAAGTAACGAAACAGAAGCAGCGGTGTCAACCTGCAGCTGTGGACTGTGTGTGTGTGTGTGTGTGTGTGTGTGTGTGTGCGGAGATTCCGGTTTCGCTGCGGCACTTGATGGTCCCGGGGCCGGCGGTGGGACGTCCCGCGCCGCCCGCTGACAGAAGAGCCGGCCTAAATTACGTACCCATGCCGGCGAGCTGCCTCGGCAGGGGCCGGCTTCAAAGGCTGTCCCGGCAATAAAGGGACTCGCTCGCCTCCCAAGGACAGCCGCGATTGCCTGGCCGGCGCAGCCAATGTCGGCGGCCGCTGACCTCGGGCGCTCGGCGAACACTCTCGACTAGAGGCAGTCCGCAGCCAGCGTGCCATTCCCTCCCCGTCCCGGGCTCTCGGGACGGCCGAGGTGATTTCTTCGTGACGCCGTCTGGGTCACTCTCCCACACTCATATACTCCGTGTGGAGCAGAACGTCTACATCCTGCAAGCATACTGTAAGTACGCTGTTTAGGTTTTTTTATTGGTAACGCCACGTAGCGCTCTGTCTGAAAATCACTGGCTGTGCTGTGTGCAGTCCGTGGCTGGTTTGCACTGTTTGCTATTGTAGTGTTGGGCAGTTGGATGTTTATTAACAGCGCGTAGCGTTGCGCAGTAGGAGGTGAGCCGCCAGCAGTGGTGGATGTGGGGAGAGAAATGGTGGAGTTTTGAGAGCGGATGATCTGGACAGAGACAGTAAATTTGTAAGACTGGATGTCATGAACTGATATATATATATTTTATGACTTTTGAACACTATTAAGGTAAATACATTGTTTGTTTTCTATCAAAATCTTTCAATTGCTAACTATGCCTATCAGTAGTTAGAATCCTTTATTTAGTTGGCAGTATTGGCGCTCGCTGTATTGCAGTAGTTCGAGTTTTTTTTTTTTTTTTTTTTTTTTTTTTTTTTTTTTTTTTTTTTTTTTTTTTTGTCATCAGTCTACTGACTGGTTTGATGCGGCCCGCCACGAATTCCTTTCCTGTGCTAACCTCTTCATCTCAGAGTAGCACTTGCAACCTACGTCCTCAATTATTTGCTTGACGTATTCCAATCTCTGTCTTCCTCTACAGTTTTTGCCCTCTACAGCTCCCTCTAGTACCATGGAAGTCATTCCCTCATGTCTTAGCAGATGTCCTATCATCCTGTCCCTTCTCCTTATCAGTGTATTCCACATATTCCTTTCCTCTCCGATTCTGCGTAGAACCTCCTCATTCCTTACCTTATCAGTCCACCTAATTTTCAACATTCGTCTATAGCACCACATCTCAAATGCTTCGATTCTCTTCTGTTCGAGTAACGAAGATTTTTGTGAGGTAAGAATTCATGAAAGGTATAGGTTGTTGTTAGTCAGGGCCATTCTTTTGTAGGGATTACTGAAAGTCAGATTGCGTTGCGCTTAAAAATATTGTGTGTCACTTTAGTGAATGTCTGAGTACGTTCAGTTTTGCTCAGCTGTTTGAAAATCAAGTAACATAAGATGTATATCAGCACAGTAATTCATTAATTTTTCTAAGGAGACGTTACACTACTCTCGTTCCGAAATATGCTTTATGTCTGAACATTTGAAATTACACGCTCACACAATATATTTCATTTTTGTCACGT
This sequence comes from Schistocerca piceifrons, assembly GCF_021461385.2. Lineage (NCBI taxonomy): Eukaryota > Metazoa > Arthropoda > Insecta > Orthoptera > Acrididae > Schistocerca > Schistocerca piceifrons. Next base: position 879,356,384 of record NC_060140.1, read on the forward strand.
TTCTTAGCTTCGCCGTCGACTACGCGCAGGCTGGATCAGGGTGAGTCTACTTACAGGGTGTGATTCTGTGATGACGTTACAAACTTTCAGGGATGATGGGGAAATGTAGATGTACCACTCTGAGGTAGGGAACCTCTTCGGAAATGACTGACCGGAAAGTTCTAAGCGAAGATCGTTCCGATACCTCTGGCAGTGGAATACAGGCACCGGTACTGTTGTTGTTGAGACTGTAGGGTAGGCAATACCGACGAGAACTTAGGTGTAGGAGGTGGGAAAATAGCTCAACTAATCCAATGTAGATGGCGTTCCCTATACTGACTTGAGCATTCCTGGTGTACAATACCTGTGCTGTAGTAGACTGCAGTCTGTGTTTACAATTTGAAATACTAACGTCGATCACCCGTACCCAAATAGAGCTGTAACCAGTGACGGAACTTGCAGACATGGTTTTCGTGCATGGGTAAGCAAACGGAAGCAGCAGAGAAGGTGAAAGATTGTGCAGGATGAAATATCCCCAGGGAAGACGTCAGGCTCACACTACTTTTCCTACACTGTTCCAACGAGTAAGTAAAACAGGGCAACAGATACCACAGTCCAACGTCCGAGGAGGACGGCGAACTACACGGACTCGAGAATTAGAAGACTCTGGACTTGCTCGAGTAGATGAGGCGCTCGATCAGGTGCAAATGAAATGAATATTTCGGAGAGTACTGTTTGGAGAGGTAGCGTTCTTGCTTCCCGAGAACGAGGTCCCGGCTTCGATTCTCGGCAGGGTCAGGGATTTTTCCTGCCTCGAGATGACTGGGTGTTGTTGTGTCTTCTTCATCATCATCATTCATCCCCATTGCGGTCGGAGGAAGGCAATGGGAAACCACCTCCACTAGGACCTTGCCTAGTAAGGCGGCGCGGGTCTCCTGCGTCGCTCCCTACGCTCTGTAAAGAAGTATGGGACCAAAGTGCGATTTGCAGGGGGGGATTGGGGGGGGGGGGGATTTCCCCCCCTCCGTAATCAGACCATCTCCTCCTCTGGTTTTAGTTTATGCATCCCAACCTGGGATGTTTATTTCCCACGCACTGGAGTAAAACTTTAAAAATAATTTAAATTTGTGGAGCCGAACACTGAAAGTTGTTATACAGTCTTACTATTAATATGTTTGCTTATTAATTTTGAAAAAGTGTTATGTCGTAGGTAAGCATTTCAAAACATTTAGAACTAAACGTAAAGACGACGCACACCACATTTCCGTAGCATGCCACAATGTTGCACGACGTGTCCCCCCCCCCCCCCCCTCCCCAGCGTAAACGAGGCTTTAGAGCCAGGTCTGTGATGTGTTGCGTACGCAATCAGATCCAAACGTCGTGGAAAACTGTGAAGAGGTGTCATACTGCAGCAAGATAACGCTCGCCCACATTCTGTCAAACGGACAGCCGACGCAATCAAGGAGTTGAGATTCGAGGTGCTGGAACATCCACCATACAGTCCAGACCTGGCTCCAAGCGATTTTCACATGTTTGGACCCTTAACGGAAGCAGTACAGGGAAGAAGATTTGAAAGTGATGATGACGTCATTGCTGCGGTGCAAAATTGGTTACAGATGCAACCAATAAACGTATTTTCTGATGAAATAAAAAAACTCGTAAAACGTCGGGAAAACTGCATTGAAGTCCAGGGAGGTTACGCAGAAAAATAACGCATGTTTCAGTTTTCTATCATCAGAAGCTTTTCACAAATGTGCCTTTACTTTTTGAATTCCCCTCGTATACCTGTATGTAGATGATTTTGAAAATAAGCTTTACCTATAATGTACTTTTAAAGATATAACAAGGGATGGCTTTTCTGACAGTGCTTACGCGTGAATAGTGAATTTCGGCATTAACATCTATTTGTAAATAACTGTTTAACCATGGGTAACGCCACGGTCCAAGGTAGTAACATATATAATTATACTAACCCCCTAAGACATCCCCCCCACTGGTAAAAGCACAAATCGAACACTGTATGGGACTCATCATCATCATCATGGGACATGCAGTTACTCCCCTACCATTCACAACAAAGTGCATGCTTTGGCTCTTGCTGACTTCGGATGTCCTCGTGTCGTGTTAGCCAATGGTTGTTGCAGCGCCTTGCAGTCGATCCTCACTTTTCTAAGTATGTGCTCTCCACGGATGAAGCCTGTTTCACCAGAGAGAAATGTTAAACGGTCGCAATAGTCATTTTTGGCTCGGTGAGAATCGGAACGCTACAGTTGTGAACAGCCTTCAACACAGATTATCAACGTTTAGCTAGGAATAGGCAATGATTACGTACTAGGCCCGTTTCTTCTTCCTCCCCGTTAAATCCACCAGTGTACACAGTGTTTGTCAGCGTCACACTACCCATTTGTTATTCGGAGACGGATGTGGCTCCAACACGATGGGGGCCCACCTCACTCTCGACTGTGGGTTTGTGAGCGCCTGGAAGAGGCATTCCCTGACACGTGAGTACGCAGAGGAGGTGCTGTTTCGTGGCCAACAGATTCACCTGATCTCACCCCACTTGATTTGTTCCTGTGGAGAGTCTCGTGTACCAGAAGCCTGTCGAGACAAAAGGGGAGCTCCTGGCACGAATTTTCGCTGCCTGCGACACTGTTCAAATGACACCGGGGATATTAGAACGGGTACGACAGAACTTTGTGCGATAACGCCAGTCCTGCATTGACGCAGATGGATGCCATTTGAACAACTATTGTAAATTTAGCAGCTTGTGAATCTTGCGTAGATTTTCGGTCTGTCCGACATCAATTTACGTGCGCCATCACTAGTTCATCAGCAGGAGGACGGCACTGGTGAGTATTCAGAGGGAATTCTGTGAGTCATGATAAGAGTTAGGAAGTTGGGGCCCTTAGTATGAGCACTGCGCTAGGCTAAGCCGGAACTTGATTAGAGTTTGGCTTATCCTTCAACTCGGTCGTTTCCGAACTAGGACCCCTTACCTGAAACTGATACGTTTACGCTTCTCCATCATCCCTGAGTGTGTGTAATATTATCAGGGAATCATCCCGTACGTCGTGCGCATGGACAGCCGTGGAATGCAAATGCCGTAGCCTTCTTATTAACTGCAGTATAATTTTAATATGGTGTAAATACATAAAATCGTGTGTTATTTTAGAAAATCTCACTCCAATAAGACCTCACGGGAAGTGTGCATGGGATAAGTCCCTCCAGTCGCGCTATTCATCTGTGTCCTCGGCGGCTCAGATGGATAGAGCGTCTGCCATGTAAGCAGGAGATCCCGGGTTCGAGTCCCGGTCGGTGTAGACATTTTCAGCTGTCCCAATCGAGGTATATCAACACCTGTCGGCAGCTGAGGCTTTCAATTAATTATCATTTATTCTGGTGAACCTGCACGGTCATCAATGGTGTCTGTTCTTTCAAAAACAGTTATTATCTTCATATATATACCAATAAGATCTGGTGGACAGAAACTGAATTACTGCAACACAAATGTCTACCCACTTATGCAATACTGGTCAAAAATCAATCTGAAACATTTTCGTAATTAGGTCAAACAGAAAAAAAACATCCTTGGTGATTTCTACTGTATGGGCATTAGGCTGCGGTTCATGTGTCAGTGGCTATCGTTCTTCGTATAGCTTAGGAGGACGTCTTCAGCATAAAGAGAAGAAACGCACTGAAAGATGCCCCAACCTACTGCTCGTAAAACGAAAAACACCGCTTTTGCTATATTTAACGTTCTTTTCTGTTATAAAAACTAAAACGTAAATCCAGAAAAGCTATATCAGATAATGGAAAAGGCTCCGACAAGTTTTTGGATGCATATTATGTACATATGTCGTATATGAACAACGAAAAATGCAACGATGATCCAATACGTAACTTATGCCGACTCCAGTGCCGTTAGGTTTCTCGGTTGAGGATGGCACGAACAATCCGATCGAAATGGTCTCAAAGATACTCGATTGGGTTTAAATCCTGGCTGTTTGGCGGCCAGGGCAATATAGTAAACTCGTCCTGGCGCTCTTCGAAACACGCACGTACGTCGCGAGCTGTGGGTCATGTTGCATTGTCCTGCTGGTACATGCTATCGTGGCAAGTAAGACCGAACTGCATGTAGTGGTGGACATGGTTCACAAGGATCGATGCATACTTGTGTTGATCCGTTGTGCCTTCCACAATGACGACATCAACCAGGGAATGCCATAAAACCATTCATCTCCGGCCTGGAGCCTTCTGACGGTCTAACAGCCATCTGTTCGATGGAATGTAAAACGTAATTAATTTGAAAAGGCCACCTGTCGCCATTCAGTGGACGTCCAGTTGCGATATTGGCATGCAGTTTCCAGCCTTCGTCGCAGATGAACAAGCAATCAGCATGGGTGCACGAACCAGGAGCCTTCTGCGGAGGTCCACACGCGGCAACGTTCGCTGAACGGTCGTTGAAGAGTTGGTAGCCCGTTGGCTCATATGGGTGATCACTTTTTTAACAGTTGCACGTCTATTCGCCCGTACACATCTCCGCAGCTGTTGTTCCCATCTGTCATCTATGGCCCACGGTGCATCACAGATGCGTCGGTGCTGGTTTGGGATAGCGCCATTTTGCCATGCACTGTATACTTTAACACGGCAGTTTGCAGAGTTAGTCGTCTCGGACATGTTTCCACCCTTGGTCCTAAAGCCAATGGTCGTGTAATTTTGGAAGTCAGATAAACGACTTCACTGTTTCTCTCTCCCCCCCCCCCCTCCGACTCACCGCATCGCATATCCTCTACTGCCACCTGCCGTCTGTGGGTGGTTGTTGCACGGTGACGCCAAACACATGCAGTGGTCACATTAAAGTGACTGGACCAAGTATAAATTACGCCGGCCGCGGTGGTCTAGCGATTCTAGGCGCTCAGTCCGGAAACGCGCGACTGCTACGGTCGCAGGTTCGAATCCTGCCTCGGGCATGGATGTGTGTGATGTCCTTAGGTTGGTTAGGTTTAAGTAGTTATAAGTTCTAGGGGACTGATGACCGCAGATGTTAAGTTCCATAGTGCTCAGAGCCATTTGAACCATATAAATTACGTCCGGGGTATTCTGTTTTTAAGTAGAATGGTCGAGGGATGTTACTTTCCTGTAGACAACAGTGTCGTTAAGCGAACAATTTGAGAATGCTACGTCCTGTTTTTGTTTCCTTGGGGTACATTCGATGACACTTCACTTGAACATTTGCCGTCCGTACTCGGCTCAATGAGAAGCTGGTAGCGTCTGTTAATCCTCTTAATACCAAGGGGATACTTTATCCAACCTTTTTAAATATGGCAATCTAGGCAGTTTTTTATATTTTAAAATTCTGAAAAAAATATGTATTGTTGTTAATGTGTTTGTCTACCAGATCCGACAACTTTTTTTAAAAAAATTTTCAGTTAAACTTAAATTTTCGTGTGAGGTGTTAGTAGCAGATGTCTTTTTTCCCTAATGAATATGATGTTCGGTATCTTCAGGTTCAGGAGCTTACACATCAGCTCCTCTTTAAAAAGTATGCTGTTAATATGTCGTCGGACGACTAACAAAGAGATATAAAACATACTGTTCATGTGCGTGCAAACGGGAAAGACTACGGGAAGAGGACTGGTACTCACCGTCGGCAGGCGATCTCGGGCTTCTCATCTCAGCAGGACCTGCAAGCAAAAGAGAGACAGCGTCAGTCGGCAGCACACACTCTCCCTTATCCCTTACTTGCTATTGTCAGGGTTAGCACTCACTTCCACGGCAGAAGTTGCTCCCCCCGTCTGCTCTGCTACATAGAACTGCTAATTTGCGATTGGCTCCTCCTCGTGATGACTCAAATTTATCCTCTAGAGGCCATTCGTCGTCTTTCCGACTGTATTCTAAAACATGAAGCCCTGGTTATTGTGTGCGTCATCGGCAAAGATGAGAAAATGAGGAGCGCAGTTTCTTTAAGTCGAAGAGAGGCATTGAGAGAGAAACTGCCCAATCATTCGGGGAACGCCTCTGATTTGCCAGGCCTCCCACAAAGGCGGCCGGATGAAGCCTTCCCGACGAGCAGCGACCTGCGCGCCGTCAGGTAATTTGTCATTTAGCCTGACAGGCTGGATCCAGCGATGACTCTGTCCCATTGGGAATACACAGCTAAGGCTGGCGCACACACAGTCGGAACTCAGTCAATGGTAAGATATCAATATTTCAAAGCTTCTATTCTTCTTAAAATAATTTACAAGCTGGATATAAATTTTAGCGTGAAGTCCAAACAAAGGCAAATGCTTTTGCTATCTGCCGCGTACATGGAATAGCAACATGGCTTCATTACGCTAGCGTCTTTCGCAACTAAAGTGTCTTAAATCTGTATATTTTAATTTTCACGGTTGCAGTTTAGCTCACAGTTATTATAAATCCAGTTGCTTCCTAAATCTATGTATTTTTTACCCACTGGAAATATTTCCGACAGGAGAGACAAAAGGGATCAAAAAAAAAATGTAATTTTAGATTCCAAGTTTAAATATATATACATATCTACATCTACACTCCGCAAATTACTTTACGGTGTGTATACAGGGTGAAAAGTATTTAAATCGACAAACTCTGGGAGGTTGTAGGGGACATCGAAACAAATAGTTTTCGCTAATGTCATTTTTTCCCATGAGGAGTATTTAAACCGGTAGAGGAAGATTTCTATGGCAGAGTAATTAAACCAACAAACAGTTCTCCATTTTTTTATGACTAAAAGACAACACATTAACACAACCCAATTTCAATTACAGTAGATTTTCAAAAATGCCTCCATTGACACGTAAACAAAGGTTACACCGTCGGATCATGTTCTGTCTGACACGGGCGAAAACCCCCGGAGTATCCTGATTTGTGCCTGCTGCTGCTACTATCCGGGCAACCAGATCCTCTTCTGATGCAACAGTAGTTGCGTAAACAAGGTTGCGCATCTCTCCCCACACAAAAAAGTCCAGAGGGACATATCTGGGAATCGCGCAGGCCATGCTTCAAGACCACCTCTGCCAATCCACGTTTCTGGGAACCGTCGGTACAGGAATCGACGCACACGACGACTGAAATGTGCCGGCGCCCCGTCATGTTGGAACCAATGCGTTGTCTTGCAGGGAGCGGGACGTCTTCCAGCAATTCTGGCAATGCTCTGGCGAGAAAATTGTAGTAGTGCCTGCCATTTAATGGCCTAGGTAGCAGATACGGCCCAATTAAACAGTCCCTAACAACACCGACCCACACATTAACGAAGAACCGCACTTGATGGGATGCGGCGATTAGGATATTGTTGTTGATAAACCCGCAGTGCACCTTGTCCGTTGTGGTGCGCTACGTAGTACGCACCAACCACATCAGTGTACTCACTCCAGGTGTATCGCTCCATTAGTAAACAGAGACAATGCACTACTACACTGGTGGACAGTAGTTGCGAGTTTGTCGGTTTAAATACTTTTCATCCTGTATAAGCATACTTTGAGTACCAGTTTATGAAGGTTTTCACTGAGTACCTTGGGTATTTGCATCTACGCAAAGTTTTCACAAGCCTGAAAAATTGTAAGTAAAGCTCTGACCACTTCCTTTTAGCTGTTCTCTTCAGTCTGAAGACTGCTTTGATGCATCGCACCACGGTAGTCTATCCTGTGTAAGCCTTTTCATCTCTGCATAACTAATGCTGTTGTAATTAGGTCTTGATCTCCCTCTACAATATTGATTCCCTACACCTCCCTCCAGTTTCAAATAGACAATCCCTCAGGATGTGTCATCCTCAGGATGTGTCATCCTCAGGATGTGCCCTATCAACCAATTCGCTCTTTTAGCCAAGTTGTGCCATGCATTTCATTTTTCCCTACTTAGATTCAGTATCTCCCTACTAACTATTCAATTTGCAAGTCTGATCTTCTGCATTCTCCTGTAGCACCAAATTTCAAAGGCTTCCTTTTCAAGGAGAATAGAACTCTACATGAACAAACTTATTTCCCGGCGTTCCTAATATCTACCTCTCACAGGATTTTTAAGCTAAAATATAATCATTCATTCGAAAGGAAGCTTCTTCTAAACCAAAGCAGCAAATATTTAGAATGTGTCAACGTCATGTCGTTGAAGACGATATACTATATAGGTTTGGTAGAAAGTTATCTGTTCAACGCCGTATCTTCGGATACATTTCGTTAGTTTGTCAAGGAAGGGACTTGAATCTATAACTGATTTTATCAGCATCTCCATGTACATCTAGGTTTTGTACATGGTAAAATTTACGTATTCCTGACTGAACGCTTTAATTTCCAGCGTTAAAATCGATTCGGAACCAAGTACGACAACAAAACATGTTACTTCTCGCCCCATCCTACTCTAAAACCAAAAAAATTCTGGCTTTGTTGCTTAACTGTCGAATTCTGATAGTGCCGTTTCACAAAAGGGCGTAGAACAGAATCAGACCGCATCAAACAGATCTCGACGCACACTTCTATTAAAAATCATATTCTCTGTTAGGTGCTTATTCGTAATATCAGGGAGTCTGTGCAAATGTACAAAAAAATTCACACCCTGTCCGCAAATCTAGCTTACGTTGCGATTTATAGAAATATGGAAACTGCACCATGTTTAGAGAGCAAAAGTGTCACCGAAATAATAAAATATCTTGATGCTAGGAATGTATCCAATTAAATAGAACGCTTTCTAGAAAACAGAACGCAACCCTTTGTTCGCAATGCAGAACCACCGTCAGAAGCCGAGGAGCTCCCGGTGCGCCTAAATATAGCCCGATAGGGCAGGCGCTGTTCACTGTGTATGACGTCAGCGTCTCTAGCTCAATGAGGCTCTTCGCAGAAAACGGACGTGTTTACAGGAAGGTGAGATACATAGGATATAGCAACAAACCACAGACAAAGTTGCTGATACACAACGCCTTGTGGTAAGATTATCAGTAGAAACGCAGTGTAATGATAGTACACTTCACTCAAACAGGACACTCGTATGCGCAGGAGGGGAAATTCAAGGGAGGAGAAGAGGTACTGCAGGGTAGCGGAAGAGCAAAGGGGCCGGAGGCGGCACGAGCATGTAGACTGAAGCGCCAAAGACGTATTCAAATATAGAGTTATGTAAACAGGCAGAATACGCTGCTGCGATCGCCAACACCTATGTAAGGCAACAAGTGTCTGGCGCAGTTAGATTGGTTAGTGCTGCTACAACGGCAGGTTATCAAGATGTAAGTGACTTTGAACTTGATGTTCGTTGGCGGACGAGCGATGGGACATATCATCTCCGAGGTACCGATGAAGTAAGGATTTTTCCGTACGACCACGAAACTAACTTATGCTAAGAACAACACACACACCCAGAGAGAGAGGACTCGAACCTCCGGCGGGAGAGGCCGTGCAATCCGTGACATGACGCCTCAAACCGCGTGGCCACTCAGCAGACTTCAATGCTGGACCATCAAAAAGTGTCAGCGTGCGAACCATTCAGCGAAACATCATCGATATGGGCTTTCGGAAACGAACGCCCACTCGTTTACCCTTGATGACTGCACTCGCCCAGGCCCGTCAACACTGAAGGCTCTAAGCACTATGGGACTCAACATCTGAGGTCATCAGTCCCCGTCAACATCGACATTGGACAGTTGATGACTGGAAACATGTTGTCTGCTCGGACGAGTCTCTTCTCACATTGTATCGAGAGGATGGACATGTACGGCTACGGAGACAACCTCACGAATCCATGGACCGTGCATGCCAGCAGGGGACTGTTCAAGTTGGTGGAGGTTCTGTAATGATGTAGGCTGAATGCAGTTGGAGCCGCGCGACCGCTACGGTCGCAGGTTCGAATCCTGCCTCGGGCATGGATATGCGTGATGTCCTTAGGTTAGGTTTAAGTAGTTTTAAGTTCTAGGGGACTGGTGACCTCAGAAGTTAAGTCGCTCAGAGCCATTTGAACCATTTTTTGCAGTTGGAGTCATATGCGACTCCTGATACGTGTAGATAAGACTCTGACAGGTGACATGTGCGTAAACACCCTGTCTAATCAACTGCCTCCATTCATGTCCATTTTGCATTCCAACAACTTGGGCAAATTCAGCAAGACAATGCGTCACCCCACATGCCCAGAAATGCTACAGATTGGCTCCAGGAACACTGTTCTGAGTTTCAACACTTCCGCTGGCCCCCAAACTCCCCAGACATGAACATTATTGAGCATATGTTGGATGCCTTGCAATGTGCTGTTCGGAAGAGATCTCCACCTCCTCGTACTCTTACGGATTTATAGAGAGCCGTTCAGGATTCATGGTATCAATTCGCTCCAGCACTACTTCAGACTTAGCCGACTCCATGCCACTTCTGCTTGCTCGAGGGGGTCCTACACCATATTAGGCAGGTGTGCCAGTTTCTTTGGCTCCTCAGTGTATAGGAAACTGTAAGTGGGTTTGTTTTACAGGCATAGCCAGTTTGGTCGTAACCAAAAGCTTCAATGCTAAGAAAATGTTTCCATGTCTTTAGACTAATTGTAGGGAAGTACTCTGTACAAATAATACAGTTCATTGTTTGATATAATACTATGGATCTTTCATTGTAGCTACTTCCACACACAAAACACATTTAGCAAATGCTCCACACACAAAACACGTTTAGCAAACGCTCCATCCTACGTTTCTTCATTTTCATTATCATGTTTGTTTCATTTTGACTGGCAGTTTCAGTTTATTCATTGTCATCCTCGCTTGCGGAATCAGTATTGCTTCCATCAATATGACTATTACTATCTGAGTCTCTATAACTTCCCACATACGAGGGTTGGAACTTAAATTAGTGGCAACTATTTATTCACAACCGATGCAAAAGAGCTACATGTTTGAACATGTTAATGTCCTTCAAAATAATCACCAGCGTTGTGTAGAACCCGTTGCCAGCGATGTGGAAGGCGTAGTGTACCGTATTAGAGCCTGTTCTGTTGATGGTGCGAATGGAGCGGTCTTAAGTTACGGTGGTTCTCGTGTACGACTGTGATGGTGTTATCCTAATGCATTACGTTCCTCCACGGCAGACCGTCAATGCACAGTGCTACTGTTCGTTTTTGGAGCATCACCTGTGACCATCTTTGCGACAAGAAGCGGCGACACTTTCTGCGCAACCCACCCATCATTTTGCAAGACAATGCGCGGGCGCATACAGCGCAAGCTGTGGCTGCTCTTCTCGGTCGATGGGACTGGGAAGTACTGTACCATCCACCATACTCCCCGGACTGAAGTCCTTGTGACTTTGATTTGATTCCGAAGATGGCGGAACCACTTCGTGTCATTCGCTTCAGAACTGTTCCAGAGATTTGACAGGCAAAACAGACTGCTCCATTCGCTCCATCAACAGAACAGGCTCTGCTAACGGTATACTACGCCTTCCATATCGCTGGCAGCTGGTTTTACAAAACGCTGGTGACTACTTTGAAGAACAGTAACAGGTACAAACATGTAACTCTTTTGTATAGGTTGTGAATAAATAGTTGCCACTATTTAAGTTTCAACCATCGTATATGATCATCTCCAGCGGTTGGTCCAGTAAACCTTGACCTGAAATACACTGCTCTTCAATTTGATTTACGTGCTCAAAGCATTTCTTTTCTTCTGTTATGGAAGCAATTTGTTCATCTATAAGTTTTAATACTGTGTCTGTTCTGAACGTCACGTTACGTTTAGTATCGCCATTCTTGAATCTTGCCCATGTCACTTCTATTTGATTCAATTATGGGTGGTATGTAGCAAGACGTAACACTATATGGCCCATGTTCTATTGAAATACTTATTCTATAAGAGATATGGCGTGTTTTTTTCGTTTTGATCAATGAATACAACTTGGGTCAAAGCATGTCCTCTCGTTTTGTCCTGATACTTCTTTGCTCCTGGAGAACTTTTCAGTTATTTATCATTTGCTTCTACCTAAATCATAGTATCTAAACTATAGAGGGCGAGGAATTTTATGAAGTGTGTTTACACCTCCTTCAAATTTTATTGCACTCTGTAAATTTTTATGAATTTCCTCTAAATCTGGTTCTTTTTTACCTGTAATGTAGAAATTACTCAGTCGCACTGAACGTCTTGCACATTAAAATTGTCTAAAGTGGTCTTCCAAGATCTTCTAGGCCTTTCCGTATGCGATAGAGTATCCGCCTGCCTCGGCTCTTTCCAGTTCTCTCTTTGTTCGCCGAACGGAAGTAAAACGATGTACCAGTTGCTACGGCCATTCGTTTCAATGTGGATTTTAGCTAAAATGGAGGACCTAGCACAGCTTCTTTCTTCACAAACTGGTATACATTTGCAAGCACTTCGCGTGTCTGACTTTGAAGAACTCTGCCCTATAACTCGCTTTGTAGTGGTGGAATCTTCAACTTCGAATGTTTCCCTCCGGGAGTATTTACTAGTGGAGTGCTCCGCCTGGCTCGATGGCAACACGTCCGACGGTGGCAATCGACTGAACGGGGTCTACCGAGCGTTGTGTTTACGATTCACGTCTGTTTGCATGAACTGTAAACGTAAGGAAAGATTCGATATCGCTTGGCTACGCTCACGGCTATTAGCCGTTGTAAACAAACACAACCGTCAAGTAACTTTGAATGTCCGTCCGAAACAGTTTAATGTTGAACAGCCATATAAACCTAACAGCGAAGAGTTCGCATAGAAGATTTACTTCAAGAATCTTAAAGAAATGTAACTGATGCACGAAAAGACGTTTAGAAAATCATCCTTCAACCAATGCCTGAACCCTGTCGGGTGATATAATGGGCATTCTTCCCCTAGTTGTATTACTGGTGGAGACAGAAAAGACTGAAAGTAAAGCGACGTGCATCCTTCCGTGTTTGTTGAGCACATCCGAAAAAGAAATGTGTTATGGATCGAAGTGAGCCTTGAAACATTCTGAGAGCCTACGATCAACATTGAGACAGCAAACAATTAATCTCCTTCAACATACATCTTGTGAAATGGTCACAAACCAGAGAAATTCCAGCTTATGCGGAGGGCTGTCGACCGTCTTTCTCCCTCCGAACCACCCCGAGTGGGATAGGAAGGACGAAACATGATCGTTGTATGCTGTGGTCCTTCCACCATTTAGTATCTTCGCCGGAATTGGACATCGAGGTCGAGAGAGACGTAGTAGCATCGCCCATCCGGGGTTGTTTAGTATCGCGTTAGGAATGGGAAAGTTTCGGTATTTGTTTGCTCTTACTTATAACAGGTGCTTTCAATTTTTTATTAATAAACCAAGGAAAAAAATATCAATTAGCCATAGCAGCAGTGCTAAAATTGTTCGTTTTTTAATGAACTTTTCAAAAAAAAGGAGTAATTTTTATTCTTAGAATGTACATTGGTTTGGAATATTGTGTTATTATAGAAAATAGGGGGAAGCAATCAGCACTGTTTTGATAACAACGGCCGCGAGGGATTAGCCGAGCGGTTTGAGGCGCTGCAGTCATGGACTGTGTGGCTGGTCCCGGCGGAGGTTCGAGTCCTCCCTCGGGCATGGGTGTGTGTGTTTGTCCTTAGGATAATTTAGATTAAGTAGTGTGTAAGCTTAGGGACTGATGACCTTAGCAGTTAAGTTCCATAAGATTTCACACACATTTGAACATTTTAATAACAACGTCGAAAGAAATGAGCAACAAACACATAATATAAGAACTGGTTCAGCGGTATTGAGACAATTATGTCCCTGTTGCCGTGTGTCGTGGCTTAAGATACACGCGTTATGCGAGACTTGCCCGCGACCGGTCTACACGGTAGTTTCTCACTGTCGTCGGCGGACATCCCAGTCTGGAAATATTTTTATGAAGTGACGCAGCAATGAAGTACAACGCTTCATTTGCGTTGAAGCAGTAAAGATTTGTTGCCACTTCTATGAAGTAATAAAAGAGGAAGGAAATTATTGTAACAATAGTAAATTAAAACCTTAACAACAATTCATTCACAGTATACAATAAAAATACGAAGTAGCTGGTTTACTGCCTGTGCACCTTTATCTGCTTGCAGCTCTCGAAAACGGACAAATTAACACGAAAAATAGACTTCTTTAACCACAAGTTTTCACCTTTAAGTTCTGACTATTCGTAATGCCCGAGTAGTGACATGATCCCCGAATACAAAATGTTCTTTGAGCAGAGTTTCGAAAAAATTGGAACCAGTACAAGAATATTGGTGATTTTTTTGAAGTATTCAACCACCTATCACTTTTCGAGAACAGCAGCGAACAGTGGAACGGCAACGTTTCCTTTTATTTGTCTACTTCATTTAATATTTTGATTGTATGTCTCTTGAAACTGTGCCACAATTTTTTTTATTTTTTTATTTTTCATTTCTACGTTTATTACAGGAAATAATAGGAATAAAGATCCGAAAGTGGGTTATATCAGAAACCAATTTTTTGAGCCCTTTTAAGAGTTAGGTTAGACTGGCTTGGAAAAAACCGATGTAACCAAAAACCGGTTGTTTGACTGATAACCGCTACACCTCACGTCGAGTCCGCGCCGCGGGTGGCATTGACTTTGTGTCAGTTAGCAAGACCCTCTGGCGAAAAGTGCATGGAGTAAAATAAGATGGAAGTTGTCATTATGTCACAAATTTGAAGCCGACGTCCGCCACATTAAGTAGCCCAGAACATTACGTTCACCTCCAATCACCGCGGTGGTACTTACCTGTGTGTCACTCTGACGCGGACGTGTCCAGCTTCGACCGTAGAGGTCTATATCGACATTTGCAGACGTATTCCAAATAGCATCTGGTGCTTTGATTGTATGGAGACGAAGCTGTTTCATCAAAAACGCCAGCTTGCGTCGTTTACGGATATATTAAGCGATCCGGTCGTAATCTAAAGTTTAAAGGAATCGCATATTATTCGTAAATGGAGCCGTTGAAGCGATATTTTCTTTTATATACATGAATTACGGTTGTGCTGTTTACTTTTACTCATTCCTTTGTTTTTCATTGTCTTCCTAAACGAAAACACTCCAACGTCCAAGCTGCACTCTATCAACGGACTCGTTCCCGCATAACACACGGCTACGTAACCGCGCTTATTGTTGGTGCAGCATCTCATAAATTTCTCCCACCGATAATTGAAAGAATAGTACAAACGTATATACTATGAAAACCTCAAAACAAATTCAAAAGTAAACTGAAGCAGGCGATCAGTAGACGTGCATTCCAATTGTGATAAATTTGGTTATTCCTGAAAAACTAACAATTACTGACGTGAAATATTCCAGGAAAATAAGCGACTAGGGTACTAATGGAAAGGTACGTCTGGGGCCTATATATTATACAGGTTAGATCAATAAAAGAATGACTTACGTAAATAGTAAAGCACGATATCCATTTTACGGGGTCTAAGCGTTTGATACAGTTTCCTTAATCACATTTATAGTACTGCACAAGCTGGAACATGCATAAAAAATCATACAGTTTTTTTATCCTGTTAACTACTGTTAATGGTCACACACTGAATGACTCATGATAGGGAAAATTTGAAAGTGAGAAAACATGTAAACTACACAATCTAACAAAATGAGAACTCTGTACTGCATGGAGGTACACCTTTATGCTGTAGTGTTTCTTTGGAATTTCAACTCGTTCACTTAGTTGACACGCACAAGATACCAAAGCATGCCTTGCGTCTTCCGTCATTGCACACGCTTATGGGATAGCACAGAACACGTAGGTAAGTTTTTTGCGAACGCCGAGATTAAAAATGTTGTCCATTCTAGTTGAAAGCTGAAAATGAAACGAACAAGCAGCAGTACCAGTAAGCAACAAGCATTGGTTGCGGAGTTCCGGCTTCATTTGGTATCAATACAAATACAGTAAAAGTGAAGCAAACAAGGATAGCGAAAGCGTGCTTTGCCCATCACTTCTTTCTCTTCTTGGTCATTCGAAACGGATAAACAAAAAACAAGTTACATTGCCGAGGCTAGATGTGTCGTATAACGGGAGCAAATTCGCATTTAAGAACACAAAAAAAGTTCGAAATTGTCGTCCTAACACCGCGTTATTCGTGTTAGCACTGTAATTCTTAGTATTTAAAAACAGCTGTTGCGTGCGCACGACAGAAATAATGACCAAGAAGCAATCATAAACAGTAGTCGGCTATTGTTTTGGGCTATTTAAAATGGCGGCATGCCCCGCCCACTCTGGCTTCAAAAGAACGCACAGCGTAAGTCTTTGTGCCATCTCCCTTTACCTCCATGAAAAAGTGCGCGCGCTTTCGTCCTCTACTTGTGTTGATGTTTCCGAAGCTTTTCCCTCGTCGACGTCATTTTTGCACACAGTTATTTGCGTGTTTCTGCTTTTTATGTTGAGACTGTTAGTACGCGGCTGAAGATTTTTGGCTTTCACGTTTTGAATTTACTATCTATTTGTTCTTTCGGGTTTATGTACTGTTTTCGCCTTCGACCACTCGTCCCTTAAGGCCACTCACCGTTTCCTCGAAACCGACGTGTGGCACTCCCACAACTGGGTAGTACGTTACTAAACGCCATTACATATGTATTGTCTTTCGGTAAGGACTGGATAGTCTTATTGAGATTTTGTCCGTATGGTTACTACTACAGCCTGGAAGCTGCACAGAAAAACAATGACACAGGGGTAGCCGGACAGAACATTTCGGTTCTAATGCAGCCTTTTCTTTTGACAGAGAAAAATCACGTCTTATGACGGCTGCCTGTGTAGTTCATCGTCGACTTAGCTGAGAAACAAAATGTAGGCGTGTACCTGTGATCTGCCAAATGCCGGCTCCGTATACGTCGCATGTTTGCGTTTTTGCAGCGTCGATCGTCCTATATACGTACGGCCTTGATTCGGCCTCTTCTCGGGACCTGCAAACACTGGGCAGCGATAAACCAGTGTGGGGTGAATTTGCCTCGGCGCTGAGGTTATTTGTCCGCGGGATCTCGCACGGTACACACGAGGGAGCGACACGGTGCGCCTCTGTACACACATGCAGGTTATGTCTCTACTGCGTGATAATACAGCTACTGCTGGCGAATCAACGGCGCTCACACACTAAGTCAAAATTACTTTACGTAAAGCAGTTAGTGAAAAGAAGGAAACATCCAAAACCATTGGGAATCACAAACTTCATACTGTACGGTTAGGCAACGGTTACAACGCGTTCGAATCTTAACCATCTCATAAGTGCCCTGTCAAATGTCTTTAAAATCGTTGGGCATCACAAACTTCATGCAGTACGGTTATGCAACGGTTACATCGCGGTCGAATCTTAACCACTCATAGTTGCCTTGTCAAATGTCTTTCATTGTACTTTCGCTTCTGGGGTCTTTCCTCACTCCCTGTAAGACCAGTGGGATTTTCTGCGGCTGTGCGGTAGGACGCAAACAGTTTCGGCTGTACGGTAGTAAGCAAACAGTTTCTGTGTCTCACATCTAAATTTTCCTTTCTTCCTGTCCCGTTCGCAGATGGCGCCCGGAAACAACTGCTGTCTGTACGTCTTCGTCTAAGCCCTAATTTCTATAGTTTTACCGACGTGATCACTACGAAGATGTATGTTTTATGTCGAAGGATTAGTTAGTTGGATCTGGTATTATTTGAAAAGTACTGTCGCCTCCAACGATAACGGCTGCGATGTGGGGTATGAGTGGGGTACTGTCAAGTGGAGGGTGCCCCAGGGATCAGTGTTGGGGCCACTCCTGTTCCTTATTTATATAAATGATATGCCCTCTAGTATTACGGGTAACTCTAAAATACTTCTGTTTGCGGATGACACTAGCTTGGTAGTAAAGGATGTTGTGTGCAACATTGGCTCGGTTTCAAATAGTGCAGTAAATGACCTCAGTTCATGGCTTGTAGAAGATAAACTAACGCTAAATCACAGTAAGACTCAGTTTTAACAGTTTCTAACACACAATTCAACAAAATTTGACGTTTTAATTTCACAGAACGGGCATATGATAAGTGAAACTGAACAGTTCAAATTTCTAGGTGTTCAGATAGATAGTAAGCTGTTCTGGAAAGCCCACGATCTTGTTCAAAGACTTAATACCGCAATTTTTACTATTCGAACGGTATTAGAAGTGAGTGATACTTCGACACGAAAATTAGTCTACTTTGCTTGTCGTATGGTATTATATTTTGGGATAACTCTTCCCATTATAAAAGAATATTTTTGGCTCAGAAACGGGCGGTTCGGGCAATAAGTGGTGTGAGTTCATGAACCTACTATGACCTCTGTTCACGAGTCTGCGTTTATTTTGACATTGGCCTCTCAATATGTATATTCCTTATTGTCGTTTCTGGTTACCAATATTAGTTTATTCCAAAGAATAAGCAGCTTTCACTCGGTTAATACTCGGCAGAAATCAAACCTGCATTTGGATCGGACTTCCTAAACTCTTTTGCAAAAAGGTGTGCAGTATACTGCTGCATCCATTTTCAATACGCTGCCACTCGAATTCAAGAATCTTAGCAGTAGTCCACGCGCTTTCAAATCGAAACTGAAGAGTTTCCTCATGGGTCACTCCTATTCTGTCGAGGAGTTGCTTGAAAAATTAAGCTGACTTTTATTGTATTGCTGATAGCGTTTACTTAAACTTATGGATTGACTTTTTAAGGTTCATGAACATTTATTTTTATCTGTTATGACGTTTATGTTGTGTACTGACACGTTCCATAACCTTGGAGATTTGCTCCTCAATTTGGTCCTACGGAACTTGAAGGGTAAATAAAAATAAAAACCACGAATCGTTACTGAGACCTGTAACAGTATTATTGGCACAAGGTCCAGTCACATTTAAATGTGGGAACCGCGTATGTTCGATATCAACGTGCAACAACCATTCGCTGACAGCAGGTGGCAGCACTAGCAGTGGAGGGTATATAAGGCGTGTCGGGGAGACCCGGAAGACAGCACGTCATTGTCGTAAGCGGAAACGGAGGGATTTATCTGACGTCCAAAAGGGCTTTCGGGCCAAGGGTGACAGCATTTCCGAAACCTCTAACCCTGTATATCGTTCACTTGCCACCGCGGTTAAGGTATACCGTGGATGGCAAAATGGCGCTATCGAAAAGCGGTGCCTTGACAACTGTGCTGCATAACGGGCCGTATATGACAAGGATGAGCGACGGCTGCGGAGATTTGTACGGCCGAATAGGCGTGCATTTGTTGAGCAACTGGCCGCTCAGATGAACAGAGGCTACCAACAGTATCGCCTCAACGACCCTTCGGCGAAGGTTGCTGCGTGTGGCCCTCCGCGGCAGGCGCCTTGTGAACGCACCCAAGCTGACTGCTGTTAATCGCCGGCCGTTGTGACCGAGCAGTTCTACGCGCTTCAGTCTGGAACCGTGCGACCGCTACGGTCGCAAGTTCGAATCCTGCCTCGGGCATGGCTGTGTGTGATGTCCTTAGGTTAGTTAGGTTTCAGTAATTCTAAGCTCTAGGGGACTGATGACTTCAGATGTGAAGTCCCATAGTGCTCAGAGCCATTTGAACCATTTCGCTCGGCTGTTCATCGGCGACGAAGGCTGTAATCTGCTCTACCGTAATTGGACGTACACCGAATGGCGGCAAGTGGATCGCGTTTTACGCTCCATCTGACAGAAGGCCGTTGGCGTGTACGAAGTGAAAAGTCTGAAACTCTGCAGCAATTGCCGGAAGGGTCCAGGCCGTAGGACGGGGCGTTATGGTCTGGGGAATGTTTTGGTGGCATTCTCTGGCCGATCTCATCATTTTGGAAGACACACTGGATCGACACAATTATGTACCTATCCTTGGGAACAATATCCACCCCCACACAGGGTACCCTCCGCCACGGACCGTACGATGGCTTGCCGATTATCTATTTAGATGTACAAGCAGTATGTTTTTCCTCGGAACACACAATGCAACGTGTCAAACGGCTCGCAATGTACGTGCGTGGTTCGAAGGGCACCAGTATGGGTTTACCGTACTCCCTAAGGCAGCAGACTACCCGCATTTAAACCCAATCGAGAATGTGTGGGAGTATCTAGATTGGGCTGTTCACGTCATGGATACTCAACGAAGAAATCCAGTACACAGTTTTAATCTGCCAGGAAGTTTCATACCAGCGCACACTCCGCTGCAGAGTGAAAATCTCATTCTGGAAACATCCCCCAGGCTGTGGCTAAGCCATGTCTCCGCAATATCCTTTCTTTCAGGAGTGCTAGTTCTGCAAGGTTCGCAGAAGAGCTTCTGTAAAGTTTGGAAGGTAGGAGGCGAGGTACTGGCAGAATTAAAGCTGTGAGGACGGGGCGTGAGTCGTGCTTGGGTAGCTCAGTTGGTAGAGCACTTGCCCGCGAAAGGCAAAGGTCCCGAGTTCGAGTCTCGGTCCGGCACACAGTTTTAATCTGCCAGGAAGTTTCATACCAGCGCACACTCCGCTGCAGAGTGAAAATCTCATTCTGGAAACATTCCCCAGGCTGTGGCTAAGCCATGTCTCCTCAATATCCTTTCTTTCAGGAGTGCTAGTTCTGCAAGGTTCGCAGAAGAGCTTCTGTAAAGTTTGCAAGGCAGGAGACGAGGTACTGGCAGAAGTAAAGCTGTGAGGACGGGGCGTGAGTCGTGCTTGGGTAGCTCAGTTGGTAGAGCACTTGCCCGCGAAAGGCAAAGGTCCCGAGTTCGAGTCTCGGTCCGGCACACAGTTTTAATCTGCCAGGAAGTTTCATACCAGCGCACACTCCGCTGCAGAGTGAAAATCTCATTCTCTAAATCCAGTACTGCTGGCCACGATACTGGAGTCGGCATGGCTCCACATCCCTGTCGGTGCTTTCCAGAACCTCACCGACTCTCCTCGTGCACGTCTCGCAACGGTCCGCGCTGCACAGGTTTGTCATTCAGGCCTCTGACAGGTGGTCACATTAATGTGACTGGACTTTGTATAAGCTTCAGTATTGCTAACAACTATGCCTCTGGTGTAATGTGTTGACTGACAATACTCCTCTAATATCTAAACGTCAAAATTTTCGACTAGAGCGAAAAATACTTAGGAGTTTTTATGATCAAAAATGAATGATCAATAATGCATCCTTGCCACATACGTGGGATACACGGTTTAAGAGAAAGCTACTCGTTTTATATGTCCAGTGCAATTAGATAATCTTTTAAAGTGTTGCGAGAATATACTCGAGTGTCTTTCCGAACTAGAAAACCATTCGAAAACTCGCCCTACTGTATATAACATTTTTTAGCTGTTATTTATTGCAGTGTAGTGAGGTATTGCAGCATACGAACTATCAGAAGATGAATGAATGATATAAACTGTGTTTTGTGTTATCGTTGGGCATCACTGAAGTTATGACCACCACAAAGGACTTTTAATTCGTAATTCGTCATATGTGAATACACGCTGCATGACTGAGGCACTTACGAGGCTAATGGTCAACGTTTAGTCTTTGCACCAAGTATTGATCATCAGCAGGTGTTTCTGTAAAATCAAATGGCTCTGAGCACTATGGGACTTAACTGCTAAGGTCATAATTCCCCCAGAACTTAGAGCTACTTAAACCTAAATAACCTAAGGATATCACACACATCCGTGCCCGAGGCAGGATTCGAACCTGCAACCGTAGCAGTCGCGCGGTTCCAGACTGTAGCGCCTAGAACCGCTCGGCCACTCCGGCCGGCGGTGTTTCTGTATTTCGAAACAACTTTCCAATACGTTTGTCGACCCCGAACATTCGCAAAGAGCTAAGACGTTTATCACGAGGTCGCTTATGAATATCACTAACAGTAAACGGCCTATAAAGTTGCTAACGCACGTCCAAAGACACCTCCACTTTTGACCATATCTTTGCATTGAGAATGGAGTAACGAGTTCTGTTTTATGAGAAGTTTATAGTCACTGAAGTCCAATATCCTGTACGCTTCTATCTGGATCTCTAAGCGTAATTGTGGAACTGTGTGGAGGCTAGTCGGGATGTCCGAAATGCAGTGATCCCACTTCGTCGCACTGCTAGCAGCTCCATCTGTATAAATAAGTAATAAGACTGTGTAAAGTGTAAGATTATCACTACAATCCAGCCCCTCTCTATTTCTCCCCATCCCTACCCTCTTGATACCACTGTCCTGCTCTCACAACAAACACCTCTTCACTTTCGTCTCCTACCCTAGTGGATTTTTCTCCCAGTGCTGGATGTTCATATCTTAAGAGAAAGTGTTTGTACGAAGAATCTCACCTTTCTGCGATGTCTGTTTAAATGTACCGGGTGATCAAAAAGTCAGTATAAATTGGAAAACTGAATAAATCACGGAATAATGTAGATAGAGAGGTACAAATTGACACACATGCTTGGAATGACATGGGGTTTTATTAGAACCAAAAAAATACAAACGTTCAAAAAATGTCCGACAGATGACGCTTCATCTGATCAGAATACCAATAATTAGCATAACAAAGTAAGACAAAGCAAAGATGATGTTCTTTACAGGAAATGTTCAATATGTCCACCATCATTCCTCAACAATAGCTGTAGTCGAGGAATAATGTTGTGAACAGCACCGTAAAGCATGTCCGGAGTTACGGTGAGGCACTGGCGTCGGATGTTGTCTTTCAGCATGCCTAGAGATGTCGGTCGATCACGATACACTTTCGACTTCAGGTAACCCCAAAGCCAATAATCGCACGGACTGAGGTCTGGGGACGTGGGAGGCCAAGCATATAACCGGACGTGGTTATAGCTACAATGCAGCTAGTCACGGAGGTTCTGTGTGGTCTATAATTATCGTGTAGCAGTGAAAGTTGGTAGATATTCTAACGCGTTAATGCTGAACCGATTTACGCTGGAAAAAAAAATTGTTCCAATTTTGGCCACCAGATGCAAATCTAGCGCTGTGAAGACGTATATAAATATTTCCGTATATAATGGATTAGGAAGGGGACATGGACAAAAACGAATAAAAAGTGAGAAAGGCATAAGGCTGAGCACACGATCGTCACCAAACGACGCGCGCAAGAGATCATTAACGCGTCTAGCAATATGGGGTGGAGCACCATCCTGCATAAACATCGTACGTTCCAGCAGGTGTTTATCAGCCAGGGTGGGGATGATGCGATTCTGTAACATATCGGCGTACCTCTCACCCGTCACGCTAGCAGTTTTGCTGTCCAGCGCCATCTGTCGGACATTCTGTAAACTTTGTTTTTTTTCCCCTAATAAAACCCCTTGTCATTCCAAGCATATGTGTCAATTTTTACCTCTTTATCTACATTATTCCGTGGTTTATTAAGTTTTCAAATTTATACTGACTTTTTCATCACCCGGTATATATTCTTGGTTTTTTATCTTTCAGCCCTTTCATTTTAATTTAAAAAAAGACAACAGTCTTAATGTTTGCTATAGAAACGACAACAAGAAATACAATATTTTCACCTTTTAATAATATTTGTTATCATCTTTGTTAAATGTTTTAAAGCGTCTCGGCTGAAAATCGCTATGTTGTATCGACGACAGCCCCCCCCCCCCCCCTTTTCCGTCCGTAAGGAGCAAGGTGGATAATACGGGGTCTTCAAAAAGCAAAAAGTATCTCCGCAGTGCCGTATGAATGTTAGCCGCGCGTGCCGTATGCCGCAGTGAATATACCGAAAAGAAACTCAGTGAAATACACGTTATTAATTTATTGAATATTTATTTTTACTGAAATAAACGGAACAGTGGAATGTTGGGAGAGTCCACTTGAAGGGAAGTAACACAGGCAGGCGCACAATCAAACGCGCGGCTAACAATCATACGGCACTGCGGAGAGACTTTATGAACACCCCGTATAACAGTAAAGGAAAAAACCTAGAATCCAGTAGTTAGTATTACTGAAGAGGACAGCTACAAAGGAGATGGGTGTAATGAACGCAGCTTAGTACGCAAAATGATTTTATCAAAAAATTCAGTCACAGCTTTGGAAACAACGTACTCCCTGCGGTTTTAGCCGCGAGTGCTACTTGTCAACTGCCATCGAGCGAATGAGGCTGATTTTTTTTTTTAATGCCTATCGGCGACGCCCTGTCAACAATATGAAGCAGGAAATCTTCTCCACACCTGATTGGTTCGACATCCAAGAGTGGCTGCCTGTTCTGGACAGAGGCAGTTTCCGGACGTGGTTATAGCTACAATGCAGCTAGTCACGGAGGTTCTGTGTGGTCTATAATTATCGTGTAGCAGTGAAAGTTGGTAGATATTCTAACGCGTTAATGCTGAACCGATTTACGCTGGAAAAAAAATTGTTCCAATTTTGGCCACCAGATGCAAATCTAGCGCTGTGAAGACGTATATAAATATTTCCGTATATAATGGATTAGGAAGGGGACATGGACAAAAACGAATAAAAAGTGAGAAAGGCATAATGTTGATTTTATTCATCATGTTCGATTTCATGGGAATGATTTTGTCCCACGACCGTGATGTAATCCAGGACAGAAAGCAGGTCAGCATCGGTCGTCATCACATCTGCCTTTTTTATTATACTGCAGATCTGGATTTCAACTGACAGTGCAGCAATCATCAATGCGTTATCAGTAGTCATGTAGACTGTAAGTAATTATAACGATACACAGTCCATTCCAACTTAGACAATTACAAACATTAGTCCAAGTCATACTACATGACTATTTATAACGCACTAATGATTGCTGCTCTATCGGTTGAAATATAGGTCTGCAATGCAATAGAAAAGGCAGATGACACGACGACTGATGATGATCTTTCTTCTGTCATTGGTTGTTTTTCTTACTAACCATCACTTGCACAACTTCTTCAATATGAGCACCGGAGACGTCGACGAGATGCTGTACAGCGCCAGATTTGCACCTGGTGACCAACATGGGAACTAGTTTTCCCAGCGTAAATCGGTTCCGCAGTGACGTATTATCATTTCTACCAAGTTTCGTTGCTGTACGATGATTACAGCCCACACTGAACCTCAGTACGTAGTTGCAGTTTGATTACAACCACTCGGTATAATTAACGGGCAACCGTTACCGCAGTGGTAACACTAGTTCCCGTCAGTCACCGAAGTTAAGCGCTGTCGGGCTTGGATAGCACTTGGATGGGTGACGGTACGGGTCTACCGAGCGCTGGATTGAGAAGTAGCGGTCCCGGTCACGAGAACAGACAACGGCCGAAGGGCGGTGTGCTCATCACATGTCCATCTACATCTACATCTACATGGTTACTCTGCAATTCACATTTAAGTGCCTGGCAGAGGGTTCATCGAACCATTTTCATACTACTTCTCTACCATTCCACGAACACCTAAATCTTTCCGTTAGAGCTCTGATTTCTCTTATTTTATTATGACGATCATTTCTCTCTACGTAGGTGGGTGTCAACAAAATATTTTCACATTCGGAAGAGAAAATTGGTGATTGAAATTTCGTTAATAGATCTCGCCGCAAAGAAAACCGCCTTTGTTACAGTGACTGCCAATTCCAACTCATATCAGTGACTCTCTCACACCTATTGCGTGATAACACGAAACGAGCCGCCCTTCTTTGTATTTTTTCGATGTCCTCCGTCAATCCTACTTGGTAAGGATCCCATACCGCGCAGTAATATTCCAGCAGAGGACGGACAAGTGTCTCTGTAGTGGGTTTGTCGCATCTTCTAAGTGTTCTGCCAACAAAGCGCAGTCTTTATTTTGTCTTCCCCACAATATTATCTATGTGGTCTTTCCAATTTAAGTTGCTCGTAATTGTAATTCCTATGTATTTAATCGAATTGACAGCCCTTAGATTTGTGCGCTTGTCGTATACCAAAATTTATCGGATTTCTTTTAGTACCCATGTCGATGACCTCTCACTTTTCTTTGTTTAGTGCCAGTTGCCACTTTTCGCAACATACAGAAATTCTCTCTAGATCATTTTGTAATTGGAATTGATCGTCTGATGGTTTTACTAGACGGTCAATTGCAGCGTCATATGCAAACAATCCAAGGGGGCTGCTCTGATTATCACCCAGATCATTTATGTAAATCAGGAACATCAGAGGGCCTATGACACAACTTCTGCTCGATGATTTACCGTCTATCACTATGACGTGTGACCTCTCTCAGAGGAAATCACGAATCCAGTCAAACAACTGAGACGATACTGCATATACAAGCAATTTGATTAATAGTCGGTTGTGAGGAACGGTGTCAAAAGACTTCCGGAAATGTAGGAATATGGAATCGATCTGAGGTCCCTTGTCGACAGCACTCATTACTTCATGGGAATAAAGAGCTAGCTGTGTTGGACAAGAACGATATTTTCTGAATCAGTGTTGGTGATGTATCAATAAGTCATTTTCTTCAAGGTGATTCATAGCTTTCGAGTACAGTATATGCTCCAAAATCCCACTGGAAATTGAGGTCAGTGATATAGGTCCGTAATTCAATGGGTTACTCCTATTTCCTTTCTTGAATATTGGTACTACTTTCCAGTCTCTAGGAACAGATCTTTGGTCAAGTGAGCGGTTGTATATGATTGCTAAGAAAGGCGCTATTGTGGCTGCATACTCTGAGAGGAACCTGATTGGTAAACCATCTGGATTGGACGACTTGGCTTTCTTAAGTGATTTGTTTCGCAACACCTAAGATATCTACTTTTATGTCACTCATGGTAACAGCTGTTCTGGTTTCGAATTCTGGAATATTTACTTCGTCTCCTTTCGTGAAGGAATTACGGAAAACTGCATTTAGTAACTCCGCTTTAGTGGCACCATCATCGGCAACCTTTCCATCGCTATCGCGCAGTGAAGGTTCAAATGGCTCTGAGCACTATGGGACTTAACTTCTTTGGTCATCAGTCCCCTAGAACTCAGAACTACTTAAACCTAACTAACCTAAGGACATCACATACATCCATGCCCGAGGCAGGATTCAAACCTGCGACCGTAGCGGTCGCGCGGTTCCAGACTGTAGCGCCTAGAACCGCTCGGCCACTCCGACCGGCCGCAGTGAAGGTATTGACCGTTTTTTGCCACTGGTGTACTTTACATACGGCCAGAATCTGTTTGGGTTTTCTACCATATTTTAAGACAATATTTCACTGTGGAAACTATTAAATGCATCTCGCATTGACGTCCGCACTAAATTTGTAGATTCCGTGAAACTTAGCCAGTCTTGTCCATTGATGCCTTGGAGTTGAGGATTACACAGATGGTCGGTCAGTACTGTTGGACCTCCTGAGTCCTGTTAGGGCGGACAGGTATAATTAACGACGAAACCGTTGGTTCCCAGGGAAACCGAACGGTAATTTTCATCTGTAAATTATCTTTACTTACTGCGAATGATGTTTCCAAACGAATCGAAAAGTCACCTATTGTATAGCAAGTGCGGCTAGTGTTTTGAAGCAGAATATACTGGCAGTCCCCCGCAGCCTCAGCTGGGTAGCGCTTCCTATGTCAACAAAGTTGAGTGCCTTCGTCGCGCAGACGCCAAGTTAAGGCTCGGCGTCGTTTCCGCCAGCTGGGAGGGCGCGGCGCCGCGCACCTGTTGCAGGCTCCCGGGCCAGCGTCCCGTGTATTGACCGCCGCGCTCCAGCACACGTGTGCGGCCAGTCCAGGTCACACCCGCGCCTGTCTCATTCTTCTTATCCCCACTCACTCCTGCTACAACAAACACTTCACTTTCTGTCGCAGCCACTATGCATCTCTAATGATGAAACCCAAAAAAGTCACCACGAGTGCCACCTGGTTCTCGAGAAGTTATTAACATCTTCACCACAAGACTGTCGTATCATTGCTACAATAAAAATAAAGGGTGTCCCTACCGAGCGAGGTGACGCAGTGGTTAGACACTGGACTCGCATTCGGGAGGACGACGGTTCAATCCCGCGTCCGGCCATCCTGATTTAGGTTTTCCGTGATTTCCCTAAATCCCTCCAGGCAAATGCCGGGTTGGTTCCTCTGAAAGGGCACGGCCGATTTCCTTCCCCATCCTTCCCTAATCCGACGAGACCGATGACCACGCTGTCTGGTCTCCTTCCCCAAACCAACCAACCAGGGTGTTCCTAAATGTTTACACTGTTTTCGAAGATTAAATATTAATTATATTTATGACGGTTTCATTGTTTTCTGTTCCAGGTATACCACGGAACACGGGAAGTTTCTGTACAGCTGTGTCTCATTCAACATTTTTGCCACAAGGAGCGCTGTATAAGTTATATCGCATAAATGGCTCCGCCGGCCGCTATGGCCGAGCGGTTCTAGGGGCTTCAGTCCGGAGCCACGCTGCTGCTACGGTCGCAGGTTCGAATCCTGCCTCGGGCATGGATGTGTGTGATGTCCTTAGGTTAGTTAGGTTTAAGTAGTTCTAACAAGGGAACCTCCCCATCGCACCCCCCTCAGATTTAGTTATAAGTTGGCACAGTGGATAGGCCTTGATAAACTGAACACAGATCAATTGAGAAAACAGGAAGAAGTTGTGTGGAACTGTGAAAAAATAAGCAAAATATACAAACTGAGTAGTCAATGGGCCACATAACCAACATAATGGAGTATGTGAGATAAGGAGCGCCGTGGTCCCGTGGTAGCGTGCGCAGATGCAGAACGAGAGGACCTTGGTTCAAGTCTTCCCTCGACTGAAAATTTTACTTTCTTTATTTTTGCATAGTTATTATCTGTCCGTTCGTTCATTGACATTTCTGTTCACTGTAATAAGTTTAGTGTCTGTGTTTTGCGACCGCATCGCAAAACCGTGCGATTAGTAGACGAAAGGACGTGCCTCTCCAATGGGAACAGAAAACATTTGTCGCAAGGTCATAGGTCAACCGATTCCTCCACAGGAAAACACATCTGATATATTCTATACGACACTGGTGACGGCATGTGCGTCACATGACAGGAATATGTTGTCGACCCACCTAACTTGTA
The DNA here is from genome assembly GCF_021461385.2 of Schistocerca piceifrons. Classification (NCBI taxonomy): domain Eukaryota; kingdom Metazoa; phylum Arthropoda; class Insecta; order Orthoptera; family Acrididae; genus Schistocerca; species Schistocerca piceifrons. The sequence goes on from NC_060140.1 coordinate 879,385,227, forward strand.
CACTTGGCGAATGGGTAAAAAGATTCTTCTACCTTGCCCGATTTAGGTTTTCTTGTGGATGTGATAATCACTCCCAAAAAAGTTATGAAAACATAAGAGTTTGTCACACAAACTGAAAATAAAAAACTAAACTTTATCACTCGATGGAAGATTTGAACCTAGGACCTTCCGTTCCGCAGCTGCTCACGTTACCACGGCGCTCCTGCGATCTTATCGTCCTTAATGTTGCCTATCTTCCCTTGAACTACTCAGTTTGTATATTTTGCTTATTTTTTCACAGTTCCACACAATTTCTTCCTGTTTTCTCAATTGATCTGTGTTCAGTTTTTCAAGGCCTATCCACTGTGCCAACTTATAACTAAATCTGAGGGAGGTGCGATGGGGAGGTTCCCTTGTAAGTTCTAGGGGACTGATGACCTCAGGAGTTTAAGTCCCATAGTGCTCAGAGCCATTTGAACCATAAATGGCTCCCCCCCCCCCCCCCCCCCACACACACACACACACAGGAGGAAGCTCAGTGTGTATCCTGTGCGCGGCAGAAATGAAATCACCGATTGCTGTGCAGTACAGTTTGCGTCCCGTTATGGAAAGAAAGCAACTGATGTAAAATTCATCAGGACGTGGAAGGACAATTTTTTAGCAACGGGGTCGGTTCAAAACCGGACAAGCTGCAGCAGTCTTCCTTCTTTCAGAGGAGACTCTGCAGGCAGTTCAGACCGCATTCACGAGGTCGCCAAAGAAATCTATTAGACAAGCTCCGCGAGAGCTTCAAGTGTCGAAGTGCATAAACTGGTTCGCAAACGTTCAAAAATGGTTCAAATGGCTCTGAGCACTATGGTACTTAACTTCTGAGGTCATCAGTCCCCTACAACTTAGAACTACTTAAGCCTAACTAACCTAAGGACATCACACACATCCATGCCCGAGGCAGCATTCGAACCTGCGATCGTAGCGGTCACGTGGTTCAAGACTGTAGCGCCTAGAACCGCTCTGCCACCCCGTCCGGCGGTTCGCAAACGTCTTAAATTTTATACCTTCTGTTGGTTAATTTGGGGGAGCGGACCAAAAAGCGAGGTCATCGGTCCCATCGAATTAGGATAGGATGGGGAAGGAAGTCAACCGTGCCCTTTCAAAGGAACCGTCTCGGTATTTGCCTGAAACGATTTGGGGAGATCAGGACGGCCGGACGCGGATTTGTACCGTCGTCCTCCCGAATGCGAGTCCAGTATGCGCCACACCACTCGGTTTAAATTCTGTGCGTATAAGGTCCAAATTGTTCAGGCATTACAATCAGGTGATCGCCCAAAACGTGAACTATTTGCAATGGACATGGTGAACCGTTTGGATGAGGACGATGATTTCTTGGAGCGTGTGTGTTTTTCCAATGAGGCTACATTTCATGTTTGTTGTTCAGTTAACCACCATAATGTCCGGAAATGGGGAACAGTAAAACCTCTGTCGTACGAGAACACATTCGAGACAGTCCAAAGGTTAATGTGCGGTGTGGCTTGATGTGTGGTCGAGTGACTGACCCATTTTTCTTCCTTGACAGGATGTAAATGGGTATGTTTACCTAGACGTTATGGTGAATTACGCCGTTGCCCGCTAAAGGATGTGCAAGACATTATCGTCTTTTATCAAGAAGGTCCTTTCCCTCAATGGACTGTAGAAGTCTCGATTTTCTTAATGAAACCTTCCCCAAAAGGTGGATTGGCAGAGACGGTCCAATTCCATGGCACTCGAGATCACCCCCTTAGATTTCTTTGTTTGGGGGGTTCGTGAAATATACTGTGTGACAAAATAGAGTTCCTGATATTGTGGCGCTGCAGCAACGCATGAGAATGCCACTGGCACAATCACAATTAAAAGAATTTCTAGATGACAACTCCTTCTACTCATTGGCTGAATTTTTAGATACAAATTAAGGGGAAAAAAACTTAAATATTAGTGTCATGCAATATTTTGTGTAATGTAATATCTTGTACAGACATCTTTTATTACCCTGACACGTTCCACATCATTTGAAGTGTCGTATTCATGATCTATGGAACAAGTATTAATCTAATCTAATCTCTAATCTAATCAAACTTCGTGGGTCACTACGTTACACGACCAAATAACAATAATAATAATAATCATCATCAGCTAGTGCGATCACTTAAGTTTTGTGGCCGGCGCGCAACATAGGATCCCTGCAGGTCTTCCATTTCTGCCAATCTCAAGCTTCCCGTTGCCAAATCAATCCAGCTGTCTTTCTCAAGTCTCTGTCGCATCCGCCCGGGTCTTCTCCTTGGCCTTTTTTGGTAAACTGGGCTCCAGTCTAGTACCTGTTTTGACCACCTGCCTTTTTTTCTTCTAGCGACACGACCCGCCCACTGTCATTCAAGGTATTCACTCTTTCCATTATGTCTGTGTGATATCAACTGGTTTCTTCCTGTCTTTCTTCGTGCAGCCCAACATTCATGTTTCTATTCTTCTTTGGGCTACTGTTTTTTTTTCTGACAGTAATTTCATTTAATGCCCATGTCTCACAGCAAGAAGTTATTAATGACAGTATACACGGACTGACAGTATACACGGGTGAAAAATTGTTTCCTTCAGCTCAGCCGACTACTTAGACTTCACAACTGAAGAGTACCTTCCGTAAGCTTGGCAGCTTGATTTAGACTCATAAATTCCTATGGGATTAAGATCGGATGATTTAGCTGGAGAGTTGAGGCATAGTAGGTCGCCTTATTCTCGTCAACCAGAAATTCATGAGTGCTGCTCTGTCAAGATGCCTGTTGTCATTTTGGAATAAGTGAGTCCTCAGCGTACTAATAAAGAAGATGTAGAAGAAGGGGCAATACTTGCTAAAAGAGAATGTTGAAATAAAGGTTCCAGTCCGTTCTGACGGTTTTCTGGATAAGTGAGTTCACCTCACGGTAAGGAAAACACCACCAAAGCATTGCAGAACTATCTACTGCCTGAGCTATAGCATCCACTCTCTCCGGATTGAATGCTATATTGGATCGTCGGCATCCTTGACGTTTTGTACACGTTCGAGTACCCCAGCTGGTGGACGGGTGTCAGCACTACCAACAGAGACGTCCAGTTGAGCAGCGAGATGGTTGATTGTGATCCGTCAATCACCTTCAATGAGAGTGTCCGCACGTTCCAGCACTGCAGGAGTTACAGCCGTGCGCGGCCGCCAGGCAATGCGGTAGATAGAACAGGGTTGCGCGAGCGAGTTGCGATGACGACGGGCGCTTCGCCCAACGACTTTAATTCACTGCCAGGTCTCCGTAAACATTCTGCAAGCGCCTATGAATATCTGCGATGCTCTCGTTTTTCGATTAAGAAACTCAATGACAGCTTTCTGCTTGGAAAGCACCTCAGTTACAGACGCCATTTTGAAGGCTAGGGACAGCGCCGTCACTTATCGGTACGTCATGAAAGTACAGGGACTGAAGTGGGAATATATGGATATGGTGTCTGTTCTTTCGGACATGTCCGAAAGAAGAGACACCATATCCATATAAGTATATAGTTCTGGCAACACCGGCCATGACCTCCTCCTGTGCGTATGCACACATATTCCCCGAACTCTTACGGGACTTGGTAAGAATGTCTTCCACAAGTAATGAGTGTGTTAGGATGGGGCACTACGAATGTTGAGTGTGGACATACAAGGTGAGAATGTGGGCCTCGCGGAAGGCGTGCGCGAGATAGTCCCTGCAGTCATGCTATTCATCTGTGTCTTCGGTGGCTCAGATGGATAGAGCGTCTGCCATGTAAGCAAGAGATCCCGTCTTCGAGTACCGGTCAGGGCACACACATTCACCTGTCCCCGCTGGTATGTATCAACGCCCGTCAGCAGCTGAAGGTATTAAAATTAATTCTAAATTAGAAGTGGGAATATTCCTCGACGCCCAACAAAAAATCACGCATTTTTTCAACAGAAATTTGCCGATAAAAAAATGTGTTGCATTACTTACTGAATACCCCTCGTGTTTAGACTGTCCTACACGTGTTAAATCTTGAACGTTCTCGTATTTCACACAGCACATTCACTTGTCCCTGCCCCCCTTTCCATCGTTTTATGCATAGCGAAAATCAAATAGATGCAAAACAAAAAGTCCTTTATGTCGTCTGCTAAACATGCGACATTACATGAGCGATGTGCTAGCCCAAGTCGGTCGATCCTGGATGTACGAGTACAATATCATCCAGCGCTTAGCCGACGTGAGAGCGCAACTGTAGATGACGGGAACCACCGTACCATAAAGTTTTCCCGATGGCCACACGACACGCTAGAGAATTAACATGGCCACATGAAACATTGAATAGCGAGTTCTGGCACGTTCGTGTTTAATACAGTTCAAATACTACGGCAAGCACGCGAGGTAATGCATCCCTCCTCACAACAGTGTAGAGCTGAGACCGGTGGTGGTGCTACAGTGAGGACAAAACCGAGTGAAGTTGCACGTCTGCCGCGCTTCACACGCGAACAATGCAGGCACCCGTTCTCGTTTTTCAAGCGATGTCAGTTCGATATGCTGGAGCATTCGACAGGTGTCAAAACCAGCAAACTTGTCGCTGAGTATTTCACTCGCATGGACACAGCCTCAAATAGAGAATATTTTATCCGAGGACAACGCAGGATCTTGACAAACAGATTACGCGTGACTTCTCGCCCGTAGAACTCCTCTGGAGATGAATGGGTTCAGCCTTACAATGCTTTCGCTGAAACGTTCTTTCGTCGGTGCTGCTAGAATACAAATTCGCGATGTGTTTGCATCCGTGACTAGCAACGATATGTTTCACGACGGACCCGGATGAAGTCTTAGCACTGCTGTAACTGTAAAACTGTTTCCATATGGGTCAACAATCACGCTTTAACGCTTTAAGCCACGAGGCAGGACTGAAACTGTCACATCGACAACATCCATGTTGGTTCAAATGGTTCAAATGGCTCTGAGCACTATAGGACTTAACTTCTGAGGTCATCAGTCCCCTAGAACTTAGAGCTACTTAAACCTAACTAACCTAAGGACATCACACACATCCATGCCCGAAGCAGGATTCGAACCTGCGACCGTACCGGTCGCGCGGTTCCAGACTGTAGCGCGTAGAACCGCTCACCCACTCCTGCCGGCCAACATCCATGTGAAACGTGCTGTAGCAATCAGTGAGATTCGGAGTTCGATAACTGAACTGGAAAACTTACACGCTAACAATCGATACAATGCCATTATTTCATTCTTTGCCACTTCCACAGATAATTCCCATGAAGGGAGCGTGCTAACTAAGTAAAGTTGCAGGGAAGAAAGAGTGAGTCCTATGGAATTGAAGGGTTATCATTCTAAACGGGCTAACTAACATATTTTCTATGTAATTCAGAATAAACTTTACTAGATAACGTGAACATAAATACGCACTAACTCCACATCAATACTTATTCATCAACTTATTCAAAGCAATATGTCACTTGGATGACCCAAAAATAACAAATAAACACTGAATTCCCCACATACATTTGCCCGAAATGCTAAACGGACTAAGTCCACCTATCAACTTTTGTAATATTTCCACTTCTAGTAATCATTTCACTGTTCTGTCTTGGCACAGTTCAATGTAAAACTGACAAATTGCCTGTTGGCTTCTGCCTCAGATTCTTCAGCCGCCGTGTATTTGATGATTTTTCTGCTGTTTCTTCATCACGAATGTCCGGCGTTGTCAAAGCTTCACCTCCATGGCCGAGACAGAACGCAAAAGTTAATTTGTCAATAAGTGACCTCGAAAGTTTTAACAAGTCTGCATTGTAAAACTGTTTGTGCATCTCAGGTAGATATTCAATAATAATTCTGAGGTTTTTCTTCTCTGGAGACACTCCTTTTGCACCAGCGACCTCACTAAATGTGGTCGTTTTGAGATATTCACTTCACCACCCTTTTTTCAATACTCTTATCGTTTCCCATCATTTTATTTCACCAAATGTTTTTTATCTGATATACCTCAGACGTGTTGATTGTAATCCATGAAGCAGAACTTATATTAAGCTTATTTGTGATAACGATCAGACGAGCTGTTTGCTGAAAGTCCATAAAATAACTGTATATCATCTGAACAATTTTAAATGATTGTTTATTGCAAGCTGTTACTATAGGGTTCACTACACTACCAGGGATAAAATGCTTCCTCACTTTTTGACTCTTTCTAGAGTTACCAATTCTTCTGTTACTTACCTTTGCTCAATTTTTCATATTGTTTTTACTATCCTTTGTACTGCCAATGAAGACGTGAGAGGCAGGCAACAAAACAGCAGGAGCAAGAAGAAGTGTAACACATTGTGAATTCAACACTCTTACAAGGGCACTACCCCCCCCCCCCCCCCCCCTTCAGATTTAGTGGCAGGAGGGTCCAGTGGATAAGCCCGTCAAGAACTGAAAACAGATCAAGGATTAAAGCAGGAAAAAGGTGTACTGGACAGTGACAAAAAAGTAAAATAGAAACAGTCAACAAGATTGAGAAGTGCAATTTAGAGGAGTCGAACAGGTAGATGGCGTCGTGGATAAGTGGTTTCGGCGTTGGTCTGCCAAGCGGGCAAGCTATGTTCAAACCTACCCTTACCATTTTTTTTCCGCTGTTCGCTATATTCAAATTTGTGTCTGTGTCGTGGTGTAATATTGTTTGCAAGTGATAGGTGTAAGGTAGGGACCTATAATGAAAGTTGATTCTGTACAATTACTCTATTAGCAGCCGAAAGGAGATGTCTTCTGAATGGGAAGGCAACAAATCAATCGAATTCTCCACCGGAAAACACTTCTGGTGTGTCATACAAGCATTAGAGACAGGACGTGTGTCATATGATAGGAATCTCTTATCGACGCAACTAATTAGTACGACTGGTAAGTGGGTGAGATACGCCTCCTTGCCCGATATAGGTGTTCGTATGAATATGAATGTGACCACACCCAAGCAAATGATGAAAACGTAATAGTTTGTCACATAAGCTGCAACAAATGAACGTAACAGTTTCACAATCACACAGCTTTCCCTGTGCTCTGTGAAAGCAAATGTTTTTAACTTTTTTGAAGTTGTGTTCCGTTTTGGAAGCCTTTACTCTTGAATTCCTTTGTTGTAACATAGTTCACGCACGTTCATTTTTTGTTTCCATTTCTGTGAGACGGCTATGTGGTATCTCGCCTGGTCTCAGTATTAATCACATTTCCTGGCGACGGTGACGTATTCTGACAGTTCATAATGTTGTGAAAAAAATAAAATAAGAGGCACGAGTAGGGTTTGAACACGGTTCGCCCTTTTGGCAGTGCAACACCATGACCACGTAGCCAAGACGCCGCTGCTCTTTATTGCTCTTGTTTTTGGACCGTTCACTGTTTCTATTTTGCTTTTTCTTTCTTTCACGATTCAGCACACTTTCTTCCCGTTTTCATGCTTGATCTGTGTTCAGTTTTCGACGGGCTATCCACGGGCCGTCTTAGCACTAAATCTGGGGAGGGAGGAATGCGATGAGGAGTTTCCTTTGTTAGCATAAACAACTCATAGGCGTCACTTCTCATGCCATCTACTGGTCTTCACAACACCTACATCAGCCATCATTCGAGATAGCTATCTTAGTACGTACAAGCCCTGTTCATATACCACCTAACCAACTAGAAAGAACAGTTCATGCAAAATTGGCGCTTAGCCCCTTTAGCGTGATAACTCTTCAATTATTGGCCGACTAATTGTTTCCTACTCAGGCAATGGCCCCTTTCGTCGCGGCGTGTAAGAGTCGGGTCCTACGTACACCTCTTGAGTGTAGGTGACTGACATTATGTGTAATGAGGTATCACGTTTGTGCTGTAAGATGACGAGAGAGGGGAAGGGGTGAAACGCAGTGCCGGCACATAAAGACTACTCCTCTTGGACAGCTCCGAGGAGGCAGCCGTGGTTAACGATCAGATCCGACGGAAGGTTCACCATCGGCGGTATCACATACCCTCGCGTTAGTAGACGCTCCTGAGATGTTTGAAATTTAATCCGAGACAGTGGCGCAAGGTCTGTTGATCAAGCCCTCCAGGACACCACCTGTCCTTCCCTTACCGACCAGCGGTGAGAGTGCCTTCCATCACTAGCATTGGAACCACCTGAGCTGGGCGTCAACAAACAGATGCGTATTAGCTATATATGCTACAGAGGCAAATATTTCGCTAGTAGTCTTGACTTCTTCCCATATACATCACTTATGCCGATTCCTTGAGCTCTAACTTATGTGGTAGTTACAGTCCGGAGACGGCTTTGGTGCAGTTTTCAAAACTAGTGTACACTGTGCGATTCTCTTCATCTTTGCATCATAGCCACTGGAACTTACATACATCTTAACCTGCTTGCTGCATTCTGGCCTCGGCCTCTCTTAAATTATCCGCCCCCCCCTTCCCCCATTACTACACTCCTGGAAATTGAAATAAGAACACCGTGAATTCATTGTCCCAGGAAGGGGAAACTTTATTGACACATTCCTGGGGTCAGATACATCACATGATCACACTGACAGAACCACAGGCACATAGACACAGGCAACAGAGCATGCACAATGTCGGCACTAGTACAGTGTATATCCACCTTTCGCAGCAATGCAGGCTGCTATTCTCCCATGGAGACGATCGTAGAGATGCTGGATGTAGTCCTGTGGAACGGCTTGCCATGCCATTTCCACCTGGCGCCTCAGTTGGACCAGCGTTCGTGCTGGACGTACAGACCGCGTGAGACGACGCTTCATCCAGTCCCAAACATGCTCAATGGGGGACAGATCCGGAGATCTTGCTGGCCAGGGTAGTTGACTTACACCTTCTAGAGCACGTTGGGTGGCACGGGATACATGCGGACGTGCATTGTCCTGTTGGAACAGCAAGTTCCCTTGCCGGTCTAGGAATGGTAGAACGATGGGTTCGATGACGGTTTGGATGTACCGTGCACTATTCAGTGTCCCCTCGACGATCACCAGTGGTGTACGGCCAGTGTTGGAGATCGCTCCCCACACCATGATGCCGGGTGTTGGCCCTGTGTGCCTCGGTCGTATGCAGTCCTGATTGTGGCGCTCACCTGCACGGCGCCAAACACGCATACGACCATCATTGGCACCAAGGCAGAAGCGACTCTCATCGCTGAAGACGACACGTCTCCATTCGTCCCTCCATTCACGCCTGTCGCGACACCACTGGAGGCGGACTGCACGATGTTGGGGCGTGAGCGGAAGACGGCCTAACGGTGTGCGGGACCGTAGCCCAGCTTCATGGAGACGGTTGCGAATGGTCCTCGCCGATACCCCAGGAGCAACAGTGTCCCTAATTTGCTGGGAAGTGGCGGTGCGGTCCTCTACGGCACTGCGTAGGATCCTACGGTCTTGGCGTGCATCCGTGCGTCGCTGCGGTCCGGTCCCAGGTCGACGGGCACGTGCACCTTCCGCCGACCACTGGCGACAACATCGATGTACTGTGGAGACCTCACGCCCCACGTTTTGAGGAATTCGGCGGTACGTCCACCCGGCCTCCCGCATGCCCACTGTACGCCCTCGCCCAAAGTCCGTCAACTGCACATACGGTTCACGTCCACGCTGTCGCGGCATGCTACCAGTGTTAAAGACTGCGATGGAGCTCCGTATGCCACGGCAAACTGGCTGACACTGACGGCGGCGGTGCACAAATGCTGCGCAGCTAGCGCCATTCGACGGCCAACACCGCGGTTCCTGGTGTGTCCGCTGTGCTGTGCGTGTGATCATTGCTTGTACAGCCCTCTCGCAGTGTCCGGAGCAAGTATGGTGGGTCTGACACACCGGTGTCAATGTGTTCTTTTTTCCATTTCCAGGAGTGTATATCGACTATTCCTTGTTTACTCAGATTGTATCCTATCAATTAAGCTAATCCATTACAGACGTTTTAGAATCTGTGACAGTTTATTCAACGTAAATACATAAAACAGCAACCACTCACTTGTTTGAAATAGTTATTTATTCATTCCATGAACTGGTTTCGAACATTTTCAGACTCATCTTCGGATCGTTTTCCAGAAGTTACATAGTATTCTCAGCTTAAGGGCTGGTTTGCGACAGTATGAGCGGCTTTTGTTGTTTAGTATCCATTAGTCTGTTTCCATGCATACACTGTGCGTAAAAGTGAGTGATGTGGTACCAGCTGACCATCACTCTGGAAGCACATACAGGGTGTTTCAAAAATGACCGGTATATTTGAAGCGGCAATAAAAACTAAACGAGCAGCGATAGAAATACACCGTTTGTTGCAATATGCTTGGGACAACAGTACATTTTCAGGCAGACAAACTTTCGAAATTACAGTAGTTACAATTTTCAACAACAGATGGCGCTGCGGTCTGGGAAACTCTATAGTACGATATTTTCCACATATCCACCATGCGTAGCAATAATATGGCGTAGTCTCTGAATGAAATCACCCGAAACCTTTGACAACGTGTCTGGCGGAATAGCTTCACATGCAGATGAGATGTACTGCTTCAGCTGTTCAATTGTTTCTGGATTCTGGCGGTACACCTGGTCTTTCAAGTGTCCCCACAGAAAGGAGTCACAGGGGTTCATGTCTGGCGAATAGGGAGGCCAATCCACGCCGCCTCCTGTATGTTTCGGATAGCCCAAAGCAATCACACGATCATCGAAATATTTATTCGGGAAATTAAAGACGTCGGCCGTGCGATGTGGCCGGGCACCATCTTGCATAAACCACGAGGTGTTCGCAGTGTCGTCTAAGGCAGTTTGTACCGCCACAAATTCACGAAGAATGTCCAGATAACGTGATTAAGTAATCGTTTCGGATCTGAAAAATGGGCCAATGATTCCTTTGGAAGAAATGGCGGCCCAGACCAGTACTTTTTGAGGATGCAGGGACGATGGGACTGCAACATGGGGCTTTTCGGTTCCCCATATGCGCCAGTTCTGTTTATTGACGAAGCCGTCCAGGTAAAAATAAGCTTCGTCAGTAAACCAAATGCTGCCCACATGCATATTGCCGTCATCAATCCTGTGCACTATATCGTTAGCGAATGTCTCTCGTGCAGCAATGGTAGCGGCGCTGAGGGGTTGCCGCGTTTGAATTTTGTACGGATAGAGGTGTAAACTCTGGCGCATGAGACGATACGTGGACGTTGGTGTCATTTGGACCGCAGCTGCAACACGGCGAATGGAAACCCGAGGCCGCTGTTGGATCACCTGCTGCACTAGCTGCGCATTGCCCTCTGTGGTTGCCGTACGCGGTCGCCCTACCTTTCCAGCACGTTCATCCGTCACGTTCCCAGTCCGTTGAAATTTTTCAAACAGATCCTTTATTGTATCGCTTTTCGGTCCTTTGGTTACATTAAACCTCCGTTGAAAACTTCGTCTTGTTGCAACAACACTGTGTTCTAGGCGGTGGAATTCCAACACCAGAAAAATCCTCTGTTCTAAGGAATAAACCATGTTGTCTACAGCACACTTGCACGTTGTGAACAGCACAAGCTTACAGCAGAAAGACGACGTACAGAATGGCGCACCCACAGACTGCGTTGTCTTCTATATCTTTCACATCACTTGCAGCGCCATCTGTTGTTGAAAATTGTAACTACTGTAATTTCGAAAGTTTGTCCGCCTGAAAATGTACTGTTGTCCCAAGCATATTGCAACAAACGGTGTATTTCTATCGCTGCTCGTTTAGTTTTTATTGCCGTTTCAAATATACCGGTCATTTTTGGAACACACTGTAGATGGATATTAACAACAAAAGCCGTCCATTCTGTCACACGCCAGCAACCAGCATTATGCTTCAAGCAGTTGTGTAACTTCTGGAAAAAACCATATGAAAATGAGCCTGAAAAGGTTCGAAAACCGGTTCATAAAATCAATAAAAAACTGTTTCAGAAAAGTGACTGGTTGCAGTTTTGTGTATTTACATTGTGTCTTATCACCTTACCGTTCTTTTAGTCAAGTCGAACCATATGACTTTTTCCCCAACTCTAGTCAGTACCTCGTCATTGGTTATTCGATAGGCCCATCCAATTTCTAGCATTCTTCTGGAATACCACATTACAGAAACTTCTAGTTTTCTCTTGTCAGTACTGTCTACTGTTTATGTTAAACTTCCAAATAAGGCTACAATTCAAACAAATACTTCCAGAAAAGAATTGGTAACATTTAATTTTAACATTTAATTTTATGTTCTAGTTAGGAACAGTACGAATATGCAGAAGCTCTCGCTATGTTTCACTTCTAACTATTTGGCAGTTGCGTATTATAGCGGCTAACTTTCAGAAAACGTACTAACACTATAAAGCTTTTGCTGTCAAAATAGTGGTTCTAGCCTTCTGTGCACTATCAGCGATGAAATCTGCCGAAGCGATCGGCAAACTAGATTCCCTGCTGAATTTGTCAGTTTTATACGAAACTGATTCCACTTATTCAGAATACAAAAACGTAAAAAGTACATAAAATTGTTGTAATACGTTTCGAGAGAGAGAAATAATTAACGACATTACAAGGCGAAAAGTGCTGGTAGCGACAGAGGAATACTTCACGATTCCAGGCGCGACATCTGTTCATTTCGGAGCACATTTCGTTGTGTGCGGAATTCTATCTACAGGGTACGTCAGTTCAGCTTCTGTAAGAGTCTGACATTAGCGCACTATCACGGAGATAATCGTCAAACAAAAGCTGCCGTGCGTTGTTGGCGATGTCTATCAGTCACTGGCAAAGTTACGAAACCTGTATCAGAAAGAGTTTAAATCATAATTATACTCAGTCTGTATCTGCTTTCAAAAGACTGAACTTCTGAACGATCCGCAAGACATTAAAAAATGAACATGTCATCAGAATCTTTAGACAGCTACAGTATCGAGAACCTTGCAGTTCTCCTTCTAAGAGTGTCGGAATCTTGAGGCAGCTATAGTACTGAGAACCTTTTGGTCCACCTACTTATCAATGAGTTTTACCGATGCTGCGGCCTTCGTCGGAGAACTGAGCACCAAACTTTTGTGTCACATGTACCATATTTACAAGTCAATTACGAAAAATTCCTCCGCCAACAAATCCACGTGCGATATTACTGTAACCCTCCTTTCACAAACTGCCAAAAAGTACATTTCAAGAACAATAATAGCTTCAGTATATCGCGGGCTAGGCAAATGCTAGTATTACCTCACGGAAAAATATTTGGTTCTCCCTATCGCCACCTTCTGGCATCTATCCTTCGATTCGTTGGAATCTTTGCGAAATATTAGCCGCAATTGTCAACTGCCAGTTATTTATTTACTGTGTATCCCCTCCTCCCTTTCCTACTTTAACTTCCGTTTATAAATGCCGGTGGTTGAGCGTACGTGCACAGAAATACACTACTGGCCATTAAAATTGCTACACCAAGAAGACATGCAGATGATAAACGGGTATTCATTGGGCAAATATATTATACTAGAACTAACATGTGATCACATTTTCACGCAATTTGGGAGCATAGATCCTACGAAATCAGTACCCAGAATAACCACCTCTGGCCGTAATAACGGCCTTGATACTCCTGGCATTGAGTCAAACAGAGCTTGGATGGCGTGTACAGGTACAGCTGCCCATGCAGCTTCAACACGATACCACAGTTCATCGAGAGTAGTGACTGGCGTATTGTGACGAGCCAGTTGCTCGGCCACCATTGACCAGACGTTTTCAGTTGGTGAGAGATCTGCAGAATGTGCTGGCCAGGGCAGCAGTCGAACATTTTCTGTATCCAGAAAGGCCCGTACAGAACCTGCAACATGTGGGCGTGCATTATCCTCCTGAAATGTAGGGTTTCGCAGGGATCGAATGAAGGGTAGAGCCACGGGTCGTTAACACATCTGAAATGTAGCGTTCACTGTTGAAAGTGCCGTCAATGTGAACAAGAGGTGACCGAGACGTGTAACCAATGGTACCCCATACCATCACGCCGGGTGTACGCCAGTATGGCGATGACGAATACACGCTTCCAGTGTGCGTTCACCGCGATGTCGCCAAACACGGATGCGACCACCATGATGCTTTAAACAGAACCTGGATTCATCCGAAAAAATGACGTTTTGCCATTCGTGCACCCAGGTTCGTCGTTCAGTACAGCATCGCAGGCGCTCCTGTCTTGTGACGCAGCGTCAAGGGTAACCGCAGCCATGGTCTCCGAGCCGATAGTCCATGCTGCTGCAAACGTCGTCGAACTGTTCGTGCAGATGGTTGTTGTCTTGCAAACGTCCCCATCTGTTGACTGAGGGATCGAGACGTGGCTGCACGATCCGTTACAGCCACGCGGATAAGATGCCTGTCATCTCGACTGCTAGTGATACGAGGCCGTTGGGATCCAGCACGACGTTCCATATTACTCTCCTGAACCCACTGATTCCATATTCTGCTAACAGTCATTGGATCTCGACCAACGCGAGTAGCGATGTCGCGATGCGATAAACCGCAATCGCGATAGGCTACAATCCGACCTCTATCAAAGTCGGAAACGTGATGATACGCGTTTCTCCTCCTTACACGAGGCATCATAACAACGTTTCACCAGGCAACGCCGGTCAACTGCTGTTTGTGAATGAGAAATCGGTTGGAAACTTTCCTCATGTCAGCACGTTTTAGGTGTCGGCACTGGCGCCAACCTTGTGTGAATGCTCTGAAAAGTTAATCATTTGCACATCACAGAATCTTCTTCCTGTCGGTTAAATTTCGCGTCTGTAGCACGTCATCTTCGTGGTGTAGCAATTTTAATGTGTTCTGCACTAGATTATGTCGCCCCACACTCAAGGCCCACACACCTACACAGCGCCAAATACATATCATGTAATATATTTTAAAGTTATAGACACGTGGTGCACACTACTTTAAAATTCTAAAGTCTGCCAAATGGTGATATATTGTCGAAACAAGGTCCAGAAAAATAATGATTTTTACAGGGATTATACACATAAATGTAACTCAGGAATGTTCTTTAGACTTATGTTCGTCTCTAAACAGACCATAGAGTACTTAACTTGAGTTTTAATTTACTAAAACTGTTACCAATCGAGTAAGATATCCCAAAGACAGCGGATTCGACACTAATATTTCGATTATTTTTGAGTGGTGCTCTAATCTTTATATGCAGCAAGAAGATAGGCTTACGGTACTAAGATATAACATACTGGCCCTACATTACACAATACGGAAATAAGGTCAGATAAAATTTTTCTAAATGGAACTTTATACTAACCTCTAACGTATCAGAGGCGCTCAATAAAACTATTTCAAATCTGTGTAAATACTCATGCTTAGCTGGAAAGTTTTCGTAGTGACAAGTGAACAATCAGAAGACTCGATACAACAATGTAGCACAGCATGAGAGCCCAACTCTCCGTGCTTAAAAAACAAGAGCCTTCAATTTCAGCTCTTTTTGCGGATATTTTTGCAAAAAGGTTCAACGTCAACACCTTTCTTTCTCGTCTCGACAAGTTTCAAGGAAAAGTATGTCGCATTTCCTCTACAACATTAGCCATGAAGCGCAACTGGCCAAGTCTGGAGGAAGTGCTGTTTATCCCGAGTTAACAACACTATTTCGTTTGGTTCATTACAAAAACTATTCGTACACGTTGCGGCCGACGTCCTTTGTTTGGACCATGTATCTTCATGAAATCTTAATAACATGAAGGTTATTCGTATGAATTAACTTTACGCTGTTGCGGCTTGTTATTTTCGAATTACAGAAAAGTGTCGAAATTCGTGTTAATGTTGTTTCACGTAGAAAAATAATATACGGCTTTTAAATTCCTTTCATGTTATCTGTATGTCCACATTGAAAAGTCACCTGTTTATTTAAGGAAGAAAATAATAGAGGAAAGTTGAAAGTTGGCCTAAAAATCTATAAAAGCGTGACTAAAATAATGTACAGTAAACACTTCGAAAAGAAAACAGTACAAATGTATAGTTAAGTTACTGAATCAGCAGACGAGCTTCTTTATTTACGACACTTCAAGGTAAAGACCTAATGCGAAAAAGAATGAACTGAAGACGCCGGCACCCAAGTCTGACACTTTCATAGTGTCGTTCGAGATTGTCTTTGGTCGTATAATGTCGTTGGGAACTCTTACTTCTACTGGTCGAGAGATGTCATCTGGGGGACGGGCTTTTGCAAGCGCAAATGGGAGAAATCGGCAGTGAGGTAGTGAAGCTCCACCTCGATTCAGTGAACTACAATGCTGCTCGAGTAAAGCAATCACTTATATTTCGCCAGGTGGCGATCTTGCCGCACGATATTGCACCGCATTCCCAGATACAGATCCCAGTTGGTTACTGCTGATCACCGTGATTCGGTATTGGAATTTGCAATTAACAGCCGAATGTAACGCTATCGCCGGTAATACGAGAATAAACGGCAACTGGAGTGTGGCAAGACGCTAACGTCGAGAGATAAGTGGATGGGGCGGCTCAGAGGCAAAGCGAGCGGTCCTATTGATGTTCCGCGGCGAGATTACGCAGCTTCAGCGGTCTCGCTCCGTCAAGAGATGAGGTGAGGTGCGCTCACGAAACCGGCGTATATGTCCCAGGGCTCCGCATTACTATTGCCTCTGCTAACACTCAACGCGACTTGATGCCGCCTGACAAACTCCGTACGTCTTCTCCGCTGTCGTCTAATCCTTACAGATGTTCCCATCGGTAAATTACACTGCTGAAGGTCTGAACTAGAAGTGCGCTCCGGATATTGTGAAACATCTCGTTTGGCTGTTGTTGTTTTGTAGTCTTCATTCCGAATACAGGTTTGATGCTACTCTCCATGCTAGTTTATACGCTAGTGCACTGTGTACAACTGCCTTCATCTGTGCATCACATGCCACATGCATTTCAATCTGCTTTCTATAATCACGTCTTGGTCTTCCCCTACAATTTATCAACCCCCAAATTTTTCTCCATTACTAAGTTAAATACTCCTTGATGCCTCTGAAATGTCCTCTCAACACAGCCCTTCTTGTAGTCAAGTTTTACCAAAAAGCTATTTTCTCCCCAACTCGTTTCAGTATTTCCTCAGTAGTTACCCGATCTACCCACCTAATCTTCAGCATTATTCTGTATCATCACATTTCAAAAGCTTCTACTGTCTCTTCTGCTGATCGTGGTTGTGAAATGGTTTGACAATAAACCTATTTACGTTGCATCTTCTGGTTTTGGTGTTCATCCCACTGTCCAAATTCAAAGTTGGTCACAGAAAGATAAGGTTTATGTCCAAATTCCTAGGCCAAATGCAGTTACCAAATGTAACTAATGTATGGGTGGTGTGGATATCCTAGAAAGGGTAGTGGGAAAATAGCCAATGAGAAGCAGAACTAACAAATGGACAGTACGCGTGATCCACCACGTCATATATTTTTCTGTTGCAGCAGCTTGGCTAGAATATAGGCAAGCAACGCAAAGTAATAAATTTATGAGAAAAGACATCATGCAGTATCGAGCTTTCAAGCATGATGTTGCAAAAAATCTTATTTTCTATAGTGTGCCAGAAAATGAGCAAAGATCAGACTAGAGCAATGATGATGATGAGGGTTATGATGATGTAGGTCCACCGGCAAAACATACCATCTTTGCCATTCAGGGTATCAAATGCTAGATGATGAACAACATACAGAAAAATAGATCAAAATGCAGGTTAGAGAGTTGTAGGGGTCTAAAGTTCGTACGATGTAGCACATGTCAAATGTTCCTGTGCTTTACATCTGAAAGAAATTGTTTTGCTCTTTTTCACAAGAAGTGAATTTGAACTTATGTTACGTTTCTCACACAAAACGGGATTATTTTATACGTTAAGAATAATTCTGTATTAACATTAATATGTATTTCGCAGGTATCACATATGATACCATCTGAATAATATATGTAAAAATGAAATAAAATTTTTCTCAGTATTTGTGTCCTTATCGCTTGTGAATATCAGTTTCACACTTGGGCCCAACCTTCAGGACTCTAGAGGGTAGACTAGACACTGCGAATCTTTCGCAGCTGCCACGTGTAGCGGGACAGGGTCACGGACCAGCAGTCGCACCCCAGAGCATGAGTAGTGATGCGTCACGTCACGGAGCTGCTCGAAGGATGTGGGTGTTTCGGCGGCTGGGAGCAACGACCCGTTGCTGCAGCTACCAGCAAGCGGCTGCTCTCGTCTGCAGCACATGAGCCACGTCTGACATTGTTTGACGTGGCCATCCGTGTACAGGGGTGCAGTCTCGGAAACCACGTACCCACCTCGGACGTTTCTCCAATGGCGGGACACACTGATCATCTACAGACATTAGGTCTTGCACAGTAGAGCTTTCCGGTGCAACAGGAACGACTCGTACGCTATAGCAACACCTTCAGTCGAGGGGCCGGCCGGGGTGGCCGAGCGGTTCTAGGCGCTACAGTCTAGAACCGCGCGACGCTACGGTCGCAGGTTCGAAACCGGCCTCGGGCATGGATGTCTGTGATGTCCTTAGTTTGGTTAGGTTTAAGTAGCTCGAAGTTCTAGGGGACTGACGACCTCAGAAGTTAAGTCCCATAGTGCTCAGAGCCATTTGAACCATTTTTTTTTTCAGTCGAGGGATTTGTAACCGTGATTTAGAAACAGTTACAAGTCGAGTGCGGTACTTGTTATCGCCGCACGCAATCCTAGCAAAGGCAGTTGGCGGTGCTTTACGTACTACGTTTGCGTGGGACTCCCAATGACCCCCCCCCCCCCCCTTTTAATTTTTTCTCCATAAACCAATTACTCATTTCCGCTACTGGTGAGTCCTGTATACATTTCAATTACTATTCTGGAAATATAGTTCTGATACCGGATTTCAAGTTCTACAATCGAGTTCCAGCTCCCAAGTAAACGCTACACTGCAGTTGAATCATGACTGAGAACTCTTATTGCTACGTACTTTTTAAAATGGACTGTGTACGAAGTGATTTTGTGTGGACTCAAAGTAAATAAGAAGTAAAGGACTGACCAAGAAGTTATTAGTTTACATTATTTAATTGACGTGAGGCACTGCACAATGCTTCCTTTCGAGACGTAAAGAGAGCCACGAGTGGTTAGTTATTCACTGTATTAATAAAATCCACTTGGTACAAAGCCTATTTCCTGCGCAATTGGCTGATTTGTAAATTACTATATCCACTTTCTCTTCTAGATGAATAGACTCTCGCACACAATGGCTGATGACAAAATATTCGATAATTCTATGCACATGTTTAAGAATGTGTCTTTACACATTAGGAAGTTTTCTGAGCGTGTGAAGTCTATGTAGCAGAATGTAATAAAATTCAACCACGTGTCGCTTCGCAATTTTTGCACGATGAGCGTGCTCTGAGTGGATATCAGAAAACATTTTCTCAGGAATGACTGGTGTGGATTCGATACCTGTTCATGAAAAATGTCCCCTCCTCCTCCTCCCCCTGAACAATTCACTGAAGTCCAATATTAAGTCGCACACCCTAAATTGGGAATGTGGGTCTCACGGGAGGCGTGCCAGAGGTAAGTCCCTGCAGACGCACTATACTCAGTGGCCTCGGTGGCTCAGATGGACAGAGCGTATTCCATGTAAGCAGGAGATCTCGGGTTCGAGTCCCAGTCGGGGCACATATTTTCAAATGTCCCCGTTGACTTATATCAACGCCTGCATGCAGCTAGGGGTATTCCTTTCACTGTAATTCTATTCAAAATATTACGAACGCACTGATAATCTCACTCCTTCGTGTTGACGAAACTGGAACAGCTTATTTACAGACAACTCTCAAGAAAAAGAACTGATGCTTCGAAAACTGTTACTTCATCGGGCTAGCAAAACAAGTTCTGCGCTTATATGTAAACAGGACAGCGAAAATAGGTTTCCCAAAATTGGTTTTCGTCTTCTAGCGAGTTGTGTCCGATTTAAGCTGTGTAGTGCAGTATTTCTACTTCGGCGCAGCTCGCTTGTCCAGAGAAGAACCGTGACAAAGTGTACTTTGCTCCGCTGATTCCCTCGTCTACGACGACCAATCACATAGTGTGACAGATTATATTCATGTCTCTATGGTATGCTGCAGTTCTAAGCGACTACGGTTTCTATTCAGTACCGATGGCAGCCTTTTGCACTTTGGTGTTGAGAACTCGCGACAGCTGTCGAGCATCTGCCGCCGAATGGAGTTTGGCGGAACTGTACTCTTATGTAGCCAGGCAGTGGCAAATCGGTCACACGTCACGGCTGAGGACTTCCCGGCGTAAGGATGGGAACTTGCTGTCACCTGGCAGGCGAGTGACTGCGATCTACTGAAACTCATAGCGTGATGAATTCTTCCGTTTCCGTCAAAAATCGAGTCTTGTAAACAACGCGAACGGTTGGTATATGTAATATTTTTGTATGTTTCAGTTGCAAATGTCGTTCGTATATTTTGTTTACAATAAAGAGCGATTCCCTGACGATGTTACAAACTTTCTGTTCCACCCCTTGCAGTACGTGACCTTATTTTATTACTTTTGTTGAATGATTGATCTGCCGTAATTAGGTGTGCTGTAATTCTATTCTCTTTAGTAAATGCCATAACATTTTCCGTTTTACCTTTAGTGATTCCATAATTTTTTTCCATTTTACCTTGTTAAACACCTTTTCATAAGCAATTAAAACATAGTAGGCCTATGAAACTTCCTGGCAGATTAAAACTGTGTGCCGGACCGAGACTCGAACTCGGGACCTTTGCCTTTCGCGGGCAAGTGCTCCACCAACTAAGCTACCCAAGCACGACTCACGCCCCGTCCTCACAACTTTACTTCTACCTCGTCTCCTACCTTCCAAACTTTACAGAAGCTCTCCTGCGAAACAAGTTGTGAGGACGGGGCGTGAGCCGTGCTTGGGTAGCTCAGTTGGTAGAGCACTTGCCCGCGAAAGGCAAAGGTCCCGAGTTCGAGTCTCGGTCCGCACACAGTTTTAATCTGCCAGGAAGTTTCATATCAGCGCACACTCTGCTGCAGAGTGAAAATCTCATTCTCATAGTAGGCCTATGTTTGTAATCTAAATCCCCTTCCATTCTTAATTACTTGAGCCAAAGTGAAAAGACAACCAGATCATGATTTGTAATCTCTAAAACCAAGTCTACCTCTTAAATACGTACTTCCATAATGGGTATCAATTTCTTACAATTTTAGCATTCAGTTTGTAGCAGGAATTTAGCAGACTTATTCCTCGGAAGTCTTCTTATCGTTATTCATCTCCCTGCTTGTCAATAGGGCATATCAAAGCTTCATTCCATTCGTCCGGCACATGTGCGCTCATATAGTGAATATTCACAAAATTTCAGTGTATGACGGAGTTGGTCAAAAGTTCATGTAATCAACTTCATGTTTACCAGGTGTACAGGTATGAAATGAGCGTTAAGATACAAATGTGTCGATAGGGATCATTTGTTGTGAACGAGCCTTAATTTTTTTTTGTTTGGTTGGATGATTTCTGTCAAAGATATTTAGTATACATCAAGTCATGGAACAAACAGCATCATATGTTTTCATCGTGTTAACTATGCCGAATTTTGTACCAGGAAGTGATGATTTGCGGAAAGCATTAATTTTTTGTTTTCATTTGAAAAAAAGTGCTGCAGAGTCGCATCGAATGCTTGTCGAGGCATATGGTGATCATGTTCTATCAGAAGCAACATGCAAAAGATGGTTTCAGCGGTTCAGAAAATGATTTTTATGTAAGAAATGAAGAACGTGGAAGACCACCAAAAAAGTTCGAAGACGCCGAATTGCAAGCAATATTGGATGAAGATCATACTTTGAGTCAGAAGCAAATGGCAGCAATGCTAAATGTTGCACAACAAACAATTTCTGGCCGTTTGAAAGCTGTGGGAAAGATCCAAACGTGTGGAAAATGGATGCCACATGAATTGAATGAATGAAAACCGAAAAACCATTTGTCAAATTTTGCTTGAAAGACACGAAAGAAAATCAATTTTGCATCGAATTGTTACTGGTGATGAAAAATGGATTCACTTTAAGAATCCTAAACGGGAAAAATCATGGGTTAATCTGGGACAACCATCAACATCGACTGCAAAACCAGATCGATTCGGCAAGAAGACAATGCTTTGTGTTTGGTAGGATCAGAAAGGTGTGGTGTATCACGAGCTTCTAAAACCCGGTGAAACTGTGAATACTAATCGCTACAGACAACAATTTGAAGTATGCATTGATCGAAAAAAGACCAGAATGGGTCAGAAGACATGGCAAAGTAATTTTTTTACACGACAATGCACCTGCACACAAAGCAAAACCGGTTCAGGATACAATCGAAACACTTGGCTGGGAGCTGCTACCCCACCCGCCGTATTCACCAGACTGTGGCCCCTTCCGACTACCATTTGTTTTCATCAATGGGACACGCATTGGCTGAGGAACACTTCGATTCCTACGAAGAAGTCGAAAATTGGGTGTCTGATTGGTTTGCTTCAAAAGACGAACATTTCTATTGGCGTGGTGTCCACAAATTGCCAGAAAGGTGGTCAAAATGTAGAGAAAGCAATGGTCAGTACTTTGAATAAAATGTTTTTACTTTTCAATTCAAAATTAGTGTTTCATTTTCACCAAAAAACGCTCATTTCATACCGGTACACCTGGTTTACCATCGGCGCCCGGTGACTTTTTGTTTCTTAGATCACATTTTACAGTTCTTCCATTTCTGTCACATCTACTAGACAAATGAATCGCGACCAGTAGCGGTTAACCTGAACATTAATGAACCACCTAAGATCGAAAACGTATGCAGTGTACGTGACCTGCATTCGGGAGAAACTAGTGAACGGTACGGACGGGATGCAACCAACAGGTAGCTAGGCTCAACTTGAGACGTGCGCTCGGGCTCTGCGACCATGGCGGCAGCGATAACAGCTGTGCTGATATGGCGTCCGTCTCTCTCTCTCTCTCTCTCTCTCTCTCTCTCTCTCTTCATAGCTTATCCTGTATACGGCGCGTCTGCAGAAATTGTTCTGTCACAGCACTATTCCGAAGAAGGTACTCATATCTCCAGAGGCAGAGAAGCCGTCAGGCACAACGGATGTACTGCTGCCGGAGGCAACACAGGACTGTCTCGTCCCGGAGCGTAGCCGCTCTCCGTGAGTGATTGGCTGGCAGCACGCGACCCGTCGTGTGCGCTCAACAAGTGGGAACAAGACTTCCGTCACGAGACGACAAGCGACACGACAACCGGCCGCCGCATACCCTCAGAAACTGCTTCTGACAGAGCGGGGACCGAACCGACAGCATCCCGCAGGGAAGCAACCGGTGAGGCCACAGGAGTAACGCACCTACCGTCCTCAATTATTTGTTGTACAAAGGCTAGTCCGAGGCAGCTGACACGGGTCACACAAAATACAGAGGGTCTAGAAAAATGTAGGCACTCTCTGATAGTCAATGTTAACAATTTGCCGTCCGCGACACCGTAGTGGTGTCGTGCGCGAAATAGCGGTCAACTGCCGGTGACACCACAGTGGTGTCGTGTGCAGAGTATCGCTCAGTGGCCGGCGACACCACAGTGGTGTCGTGTGCATAGTATCGCTCAGTGGCCGGCGACACCACAGTGGTGTCGTGTGCATAGTATCGCTCAGTGGCCGGCGACACCACAGTGGTGTCGTGTGCAGAGTATCGCTCAGTGGCCGGCGACACCACAGTGGTGTCGTGTGCATAGTATCGCTCAGTGGCCGGCGACACCACAGTGGTGTCGTGTGCATAGTATCGCTCAGTGGCCGGCGACACCACAGTGGTGTCGTGTGCATAGTATCGCTCAGTGGCCGGCGACACCACAGTGGTGTCGTGTGCAGAGTATCGCTCAGTGGCCGGCGACACCACAGTGGTGTCGTGTGCATAGTATCGCTCAGTGGCCGGCGACACCACAGTGGTGTCGTGTGCAGAGTATCGCTCAGTGGCCGGCGACACCACAGTGGTGTCGTGTGCATAGTATCGCTCAGTGGCCGGCGACACCACAGTGGTGTCGTGTGCATAGTATCGCTCAGTGGCCGGCGACACCACAGTGGTGTCGTGTGCAGAGTATCGCTCAGTGGCCGGCGACACCACAGTGGTGTCGTGTGCAGAGTATCGCTCAGTGGCCGGCGACACCACAGTGGTGTCGTGTGCATAGTATCGCTCAGTGGCCGGCGACACCACAGTGGTGTCGTGTGCATAGTATCGCTCAGTGGCCGGCGACACCACAGTGGTGTCGTGTGCATGGTATTGCTCAGTGGCCGGTGACAGCACTTTAGTATCTTTTTCATTCTGTTGGTGTTTTGTTTGGGTAACAATAAGCTACACACGTCAAGTTTTTATAAGTACTTGTGCACTTTCATCATGGCAGACGAAAGAGACGATACAATTATTTACGATGAATGCGCAGACGTCTTGTCTGACGTTCCGGACGACTTGCCGATTGGGGAGAAGACATTGGATGTAAAAAAAATGAAAGTGAAGCAGAATCGTCGGACGATAGTGAAATACGTCCAAGAAGAAGAATTCGGCGAACGCTACTGTTGCAAACTTTTTCGGATGAATCAGACGAAGAAGACAAGGCTACGATTTACTACTGAGGACCAATAATAAATTTGAAGGATCTCCGGGTCCACACATATTTCCCAAAGATACACAGAGCGTCGTGGATATCGTAGAATAGTATATTGGGGACTATCTATTTGAAGATGTTAGCAACGAAACCAACAAGTATTACAGTCAGAATTGCAACAGAAGGAAACTGGATTTAAAAAAATGCCCAATTCGTCGACGTTACGGAACCCGAACTCAGAATATGCTTTAGGCTTGCTATCCTTATGGGAATTGTAAAAAAAGCAAGGATCGATGATTACTGGTCAACGAATCCGTTGATAGACACACCGATATTTCGCAAAACGATGTCCCGCAAGCGATTCAGACAAATATTAGCATTTTTACATTTTTCCGACAACAGCAATAAACTGGATAATGCCGACAGACTTTTCAGAGTGCAATTCGTAATTGATTATTTCTTCAAAAAGTTTAAAGAAACGTTTAATCCAAGTCAAAACATCTCAATTGATCAAGGAATGATACCGTGGCGTGGACAGTTAAATTTTATAAAGTTTACAATCCGTCGAAAATTACAAAATACGGCATACTCATTCAGATGCCGTGTGATTCGAGTACGGAATGCATTTCCTCATTCAAGATATATTCCGGAGCTGCCGGCCGGTGTGGCCGAGCGGTTCTAGGCGCTTCAGTCTGGAACCGCGCGACCGCTACGGTCGCAGGTTCGAATCCTGCCTCGGGCATGGATGTGTGTGATGTCCTTAGGTTAGTTAGGATTAAGTAGTTCCAAGTTCTAGAGGACTGATGACAGCTGTTAAGTCTCCTAGTGCTCAGAGCCATTTGAACCATTTTTATTCCGGAGCTGTACAACTTTAGCAAAAACACTGATGGAACTATTGACATCTTCTTATGGAAAAAGGCATCATCTCTACACGGATAACTATTATAACAGTGTAGAACTTGCAGAGAAGTTACTTGAAAAGAAAATTCGAGTCTGTGGAACGAGACGGCAAAAGAAAGGATTTCCGGGAAAATTAAAGCGCGCAAAAGTCAATGTGTTTGAAGCTTGACGTCAACAGAAAGGTGAAAAGCGGCCGGCGACAAGCCAAGTAATCCGGATTAGTGCTGCGGCGCCAAGCGAATAAATTTGTACGAGACGTGAGGACGGCAAAGTGTTAATAGAACAAAATGACATACCGTAACAATTCTTGCACGGGGGGCAGGTTATTTTATGTGCTGAAAGTGACCCCCATTAGCAGCCAAACAACGTCGATGCCGCTGAACTATTCACCTTACTACTGCTGGCAGTGCTGCCGGTGTGACAGCCGTACAGAAACCCTAGATGGTTTCTTGTAGCTCGTTCTGCGTAGCTGCTTTCTATCGACCATTTTTAAATGTTCCCCCATAGGTAGAAGTCAAGGTTAGCTGGCTTCTGTTGATAAACTTCATTTTTCAGTGCCCCAAATAGGTAGAAGTCAAGAGGTGTAAAGTTACCGTTGGGGGTACTCAACAGCTCCTCTACGTCCTACCGTCATGCAGGTAGATTTTCATCCAAGTAGGCTCTGACGTCTTTATGGTGGTGATGCTAAGCACCATCTTGTTGTAGGTAAAATCTTTCATTTCCAAACACCTCTCGGACGGCAAGTAAAATCGGTGTTTGCAGAATTTGAAGATACACCTTGTAAGGTGGCTATAATTTCGCACCTTACAAGGACTCATCCAAATACTTTGCCGTGAACTAAAACCACATTTAGGTATCATTTGATACACATTTAGGTATCATTTGATAGGTTGTACATCGTATATATGAATATTTAAAGGAAACTGACTTTGTCCCGTACGTCTTGTAAATAATTGTTAACGCATATTGCATGAAAGGTGACACGGTGTCTTTATTGACAGAACGGCGTAATGAATGATTGCCTATACTAGTAGAGGTTGGAACGCCAGTGGAAATGAAACGGCAGGCAGAACTCAAACTCTGGGTGTAAGGCCCACACAGGTGTTGGTCCTGCTTAAAAACAGGAAGTAGCTAGACGGACGTCATGGCACCTCAGCTCTGGAGCACAATAGGGTGACGGCCGGCTACTATCGTAGCAGGACCCGAAGGATAACCGAGAACTCTGCAAATCTTCGACGCAGGTGAGAGGAACGAAATCACGCAGGCTGGGTTATTTCCAAGGACTTTTACACAGGAGCGTACCATTGTACTTCCCGCGCTGGACGACAAAAGACTGAAATATGGTTGATCGGCGTTCGGCAGAATCTGCAGAGAGGGAGAGTATTCCGTGGTTTCGAGAATACGATTCGTTTTCGAAATTACGTGGGTGGGGAGCCGAGCCTTGCTGGGAAGCCAGCGCAGGAGAGACGTGGTCTTCTATTGTGAACGGCCGTGTGTGACGGTCGCTCGGTATCAGCTTTGTTGGTACAGACGGACTTGCTGTCTTTCCTCTCAGAAGAGTTTATAGTTAGAACAGTTTGGCACTGTACTGTTGCGAATCTATACGATTCTGGGCTTCACCTCCGAGTTGGAGGTCGTTGTTGAGTACGCAGCGTTCAGTAATTGAGAGCACTTCTGCCTATACTTACGTTGAGACATTATCTGAACTCCGTCCTTGTAGCTGGGAGTTCCAGTTTCTCGTCTGTAGAACACAGAGAGGAGAAGACAGTATTAGAGTATATTAGTCAGAGGACCGCCTTCTGCCGTCCTAGTGCTTGAAAGAGTTTATTTGTGGCCGGAGTTCTTGCATCGTCGCAGACGAGTGCGAGAACCATCACTTCGACGCACCGGACGCAGTACATACGGTGAAATCGCAAACTGTTTCGGCTTATTAGGGCTAAACAGCTGTGTTCACGTTAGTTTATTTCCATTGAGGTTCCACATCACCGTAGATCACCTTTGAAAGTAGTGTCTTCTAGAGTTTGGTACGTGGATGATGTCAGTCACTTTGCGTTAGTGATATTAGACTGCGTAGTCATAATAAGGGGCAGAGTTGGACAACTGATTAATAATTTTAGTTAGGAAATATATACAATTGTACTTAATGGGTTGATTTTAATCTGTAATAAATATGTACTGAACAACAACGTTTATCATTTAGTAGTATTAGTTGCCTTCAGCGTTCATTTATGTTTAGATTGTAATGTAAATGTAAAAAAGAGCATTTAGAGATCCTAAGATCTCCTTCAGGGGGTAGTCAGACAGGGTAAAAATCATCATTTTAGCGTTTATTATTTTCCGTTGCGCACATTCATTTTTACACTCGCCTGGAGTAGCATCTTGGAACCTCACCAGTTACCGCACCTTCAAAAAAGAATGGGCGATCAAATCGCGCGATGACAGACCGTACCACACATTGAAGCCCAGTAGATTAATACGTATGTCCAAGTGAACGTGAAGATTTTCAGGCGCCCAACACATGCAGCTGTGGTGGTTTACAGTGCCGTTCAGTTTGAACTGCACCTCGTCAGACCAGATAACCATCCCTGCAAACCGTTCATCCTCGCGAAGCATGCCTTCAAACCACTCGCGATACTCCATCCTTCGATCCGGGTCGTCTTTGCAGCCTTCAGAATTCATCGTACGCTTGATCGGGTTGCCCTGCTTCACACATTTTTGTGGTGACATAATAAACGGTGCAACGCAGTAACGCTGGAAGCTGGACTTGTTGATGTTTTTGGTCGGCCAGACCTTTCCTTATGCACATCGTGAACAGTATTGTCGGCTTCAAATTTATCCCAAATACGAAAAATTGGTGTACGTGTTGGTGGCCGAGTTCCGTACACATTACGCCATTGCCGTTGTATCTCCATCTTGTTTTCGTACTTCCACTACCACTACAATATGGCCTTGTGTTGCTCAAATGACAATCTTACATCATTCATTCCTGCACTGTCATCTGCTGGCAAACGCGCGCCAGGATCTGCTGGGAAAACAATGGACTACGCTACGGCGCAAAATTCCAACGATATGTCGTTTTCTTCCAGCGATATTAACATCAAAGACAGTCTACATTTTTCTGGACCCCTCTGTATATACGCATTGAGTAAATTTATGAAGGAGCGGTTTCCGCTAAGCAACGCCGAAGATTTGCTCAATTTTCCGTTGTTAAACTTTACAGTTGTCGAATTATGATACGACTTATTTTCTTAAATAGGACTACATACGAGTTGCACAGAGTAAATACCACCTTTTGCGACTGGAATGGAAGTCGCGTTTCGCTTTTATTCTAAAATATCTTCAGTGTTTACAGTAACAATATATTTTTTTCATGTTGCAATTTTTTCTGCTAGGACCATGAAGAGTTCGCATTCTTTAACTTACTACTATAAAACAGTATTAGTTCTTACCGTTACGCACGGTTTTTAGTTGTATGCGTCGTTTTTCCTGTTCTTCCACGTACATGTGATAGATTTTAGCAGACGGCGCTTTCTGAGTCCTCTCGCTATTTCGTGTGCTTTGTTTTGCTGTTGCGTGAAGCGTTCATATTTTGTTTGTTTTCGTAGTGCTGGGGGCGTCATCTCTCTCTCTCTCTCTCTCTCTCTCTCTCTCTCTGTCGTATGTATGTGTGTGTATGTAAAGGTAACTGATATGTCCTAATTAGAGTATGTGTAAATTGCTATTTTACTATGGTACAGTGGTACTAGGCAATATCCTCACCCTTAGATCATCCACCCCCTACGACCTAAAAGCAATAATTTACACCAGTCAGGGCATGTACGCTCCCACACACACACACTGAATCTGGCGAAAAATAGAAATATACACGCCTACCATTCGGACAACATATACTCACATACACAGAGAAATATTAGATGCTCCTACCACTACCAAAATAAACGAAAGACGAACGCACCCCGCAACTGCAAAAGAAACGACATGAAATTCTTCACAACACACAAACGTGAATATATTTAGTGCTAGTGAATGTGCTGTGTGTTAAAATCTAACGCATATATGCGGAAGGACAGGAAGAATGACGTACAAAGATACATTATGGTACCTCATACTATAACAGACCCAATAAAACTGACTCTTGCCACACAGCATTGATTTGTCCTTTTAAGGAATCTGATTTTATCTTGGAATAAAATACCTTAAAACTTGGATATACTCCATGCGGTGATCCGTATCGGCTTAACTGTGTGCATAATCAGTTCGTCACAATATTTCTTTTATGGTTATGTATATGTCATTGTAAACATAAAAACCATGGTTCTCAACCCTATCACCATTATTTTCGTTGTTTAACCCCACCTTCCACTTTGTCCGTGGTTTAATATTCCGTCTCTGGATCCACGCGAAAATAGTACCAAAGAGTCTCTATACTCACTACGTTGTCCGGTCTACACAAATTATTGTAATTCCGATGAATTGCTCTTACAGTTTTTATCCATTCAGGATTCTTCATTTTTACGAAACAAGTCACAAAATTTGTAGTATTACAAAACTTAAACAAATTTAACAAATAGAGTTTTTCTCACAACAGTTATACTCCCCTCACTGACAATATTATTTTTTATTGATCTACAGAAAGGATAGCACGAACGTAGTTCTCCAATACATGTGCAGTTTGATAATGGGCGCCTTGTCTTTATCCACTGCGATAAATGCCTTGCAAAGTTGCGCTGATTAGTTTTGGCAAAATAATGTTCTAAAACCGGCTCTCTGTTGCTCGGGCCCTCTCATTAGGGAAACAAAGTCCACCTGTTGGCCGGCCCAGATCTCATTTAGATGCATTGTAGGCCGCCCTTTGTCTCTGCACACTCGCGTTTTCCCATCCCCTCCACCCCGCACCCTCGGCGCCTCTGTTTGCATTTCATCACGGCCGCCATCCCTTCATTTCTTTTACTCCCACCCCTCCTCACGCGCTAATTTTTCAGTTCGGCCGGGGTTCATACCAGTGTTTTCCTTTCTTACACCCACCTAAAGTTCCGAAAGCACTCAACTAAAAATTGTGAAACTGTTTAGCGAGAGTGTGTTTATTCAACTCGTCGAATACACAACGGCTGCTTCCATAGTTTTCCATTGAAAACCGGCGGTTTACGAGTGGTTTTCTTTGTAATTCTGTTCTGCTGCAGGATGAAACACGTACATCAGAATACTTACGTCTGTGCAAGCATTCAGAACTGTACCGATAGCAAATTTTTTTCTCGACACAACGTAAATACTGCCCGTTTACACAGGAGCGCTGTTGAAGTGAAATTCTTCAATACTGGATCCATAGCACGATATTATTTCGCATTTTGTGCAGGAAAAAAAGGTCAGTAACATTCGTAAATGTTAAAATACACAGCCCCCTTATGAATGTACTTAAAAGCAAAGGACCAATGAAAAGGGTTGGGCTTAGGCTTTCTCGAGTTACAAAAGCCTTTCGATTCAGGGACTTGTCACACTAGCGACATGAAGTTCGCAGGAAAAATTAGACGAAAAGTCTTTCAAAAACGCGTTGGGACTTTCGAGTGGGATCCAAGGAAATTTTCTAGGACAATAATATTCAGTACGGTCTTCAAAACACATCAACTTCATGGAAAGACTGAGAATTAACTGTAAATGTACTGAAATGTCAAATTATGCACTTCATGAAAGGCCGAAATATCTGACAAGAATATCAATTAGACAGACCTATAGTCCACTGTGTACAGTAATATCAGTTGTTTCAGACAGAGAAATCATATAGAGAATGTCTATTATAGGTACAAACGAAAGGAGGTGGTAGAGGACAACGAAACAAGCAAATAATCCTAATATGCATACGTCCTGAAACCAAACTGCGGATATGTACTACAGGACAAACGAATCACAACAAATTTTCGACATGGCCACCGTTCTGCCTCCAACAGGTCTCCTCTTCGATGCCTGTACAAGTCCCAAAATTCCAGCTACGTTCCAAATGCACTGACAAGCATCAACAGCGCGTTCCCAGAGTTCCTTGACGCTATCAACACATCTGGAATACACAAAGCTTTTACATGCCCCCCCCCCCTCCCAAAAAAAATCCAATAGATTAAAGTCGTGTGATCTAGGAGCCACGGTATTGGCAAGCCACGGACGATAAACTTGTAGTCAAAGAATCGTGCTATGTATTCCCAAACAGTCACATGAGAGTGTGCTCATGCACCATCATGCATGTACCACATACGTATCCTTTCACTATAAGGAACACCATCCAAATAGTCTTTTATCTAGTGTTGGAGGAAATGAAGGTTCACACGAAATGTGGCCCTAGCAACCGATCACCAACATCTGTCCAAAAGTTAACGGAAAATTTGCACTGACGTGCTGTCTATGTGGTAGCATGTGGGTTTTTATAAGCCAAAACGTGTGTGTTCTGGATGTCCATAACACTGCCTTGGGCAAAGCATGCTATATCTTCTCGAGAAACTGTGATCATTCCCAATTTGAGTAAGGATCCATTGGCAGAGCCCACGCTGAAACGTCAAGAGCGGCCATGGCTTGCACACTTTGTACGAGATATGGGTGTAACAGTCCTTCACATAATATCCGCCAATTGGTGGAAGGCGAAACGCGATATGCCGATGCAGTTCTCCTGGTAAATGTACTCGGCATTGCGTCCACTTGTTGTTGCCTTGGATATAAACAGTGTTGTAACAATGGTACGTCGGCACTTGTGCATTCGCCGTATAGGGGAAACCATTGGTTTCCAGATCTACGTTGTTCCATTCTCCACTGCTGACTTCTTTCCTTTGTAACTACCAGGACTATTCATACAGTAACTTCCGTTTATTTTTTACAAAAATTTGAATGAAGTTACATATTCAAATCTCTTTTTCCCACATTGTTTCCAGTCACACTGAGATTTTGTCGTAGCGACGATCTCTGAAATTCCGCATTCATACAATTCTGCCGCCTGCACCCATCTGGCATTAAATTTCCAACATCTCTTCGACAATCACTTTGTACGGAAGAGTTCGAGTAATCTGTGGAAAATGAACACAACGCTCCGAGAGAGTAATTTGCGGTTTTCTCTAACTCTTTCGTTAACCAAACGAATGAGATCTCCATTCACGAAACTCGCTCAAACACTTTTCTCTTCATCATGGACACTGGTTTGCCAATTTTTTAAACATACGGGACTGTTGTCTTTCACCATATTCACTCATTACAGAAGACTTGGACTACCGGTAATTTAATGCCAGATGGATGCAGGTGACAAAATTCTGCAGTTGCGGAATTTCAAAGCTTGTCAAGCGCTACGGCAAACATCTGATTGTGGCTGGAAACAATGTACAAAAATAGATTAAAGAGTGTATTTTCACAGTATTGTAAAGCAAATTCTGTAACTTGACATTTTTGTAGAAAATAAATTAAGGTTACCTTGTCAATGGTCCTACTATAACAGTCAAAAATCCTGTAGACACATCTATGTTTGAACTTCACAAGCCATTCTTCTGCGTTTGGTGGAGGATACTACATGGAGCTGTACCATTGATGTAACAGACAGGTAGGATCAAACTTACAGGGCACTTTCCGGACTATAGAAGAAGGGAAACTCTTTACTTTCTTGTTGGAATCATTTTATACAACTCTTCGCAGCACAGTGATCATGAGGAGCGCACAGAAACGGAATTTACCAGCATATTATTGGAAACTCTTTCTCACATGAAATGTTCGAAATGTCTTTTGCTAACATTGATACATAGATCAACGCTCTGATTTATCCCCGAAGTATTGCGCATGGTTTCGCGGTCTTCCACAGTAGGGGCACCTAAAAACCACAGCGCGACCGGACATACCCAAGAAGACATTAAAAATA
Source organism: Schistocerca piceifrons (assembly GCF_021461385.2). Classification (NCBI taxonomy): domain Eukaryota; kingdom Metazoa; phylum Arthropoda; class Insecta; order Orthoptera; family Acrididae; genus Schistocerca; species Schistocerca piceifrons. The sequence continues at coordinate 879,418,561 of NC_060140.1, forward strand.
TTTCGTGTGAGAAGAGTTTCATATTGTATGCTGTTACGTTTTGTTTTTGTTTGTTTTCTATGATTCGTGTTATTAATTTTGTCGCGAATGATTTACTTACGGTAATGTCCCCACTTCAGGCGCCAATTACGTAATGATGGAATTTTATGCAACGTTAGGCCCACGATTGGAGGGATGAGACGGTGGGCAGATAGGGGGGGGGGGGGGGCGAAATCCTTTAATTTAATTTTTAAGCAAGTCGGGTCCCTTTCAAAACGAGCCACTAGGTCTCGTTCTTGTTTTCCTTCTTTGCCTCATTTTTCCTAGCTTCGTCCTTTCATGACGGGGTTCAGTTCTATTTCATGACTTATTTATTTTTACTTTGTGGCCGGATGCACTTTACGCCACCACAGGGATTAAAGTCGTGTGCGTCATGTGTCTACGAATGGCGTTTACTTCGTTGTGTGAGATATCGTAGTTTAGCAGTTCGTGGTTCGTGTTCTTTTGAGAGGGAGTAAACTCGTGTGCGCCATGTGTCTATGAATGGCGTTTACTCCGTTGTGTGAGATATCGTAGTTCAGCAGTTCGTGGTTCGTGTTCTTTTGAGAGGGAGTAAACTCGTGTGCGACATGTGTCTACGAATGGCGTTTACTCCGCTGTGTGAGATATCGCAGTTTAGCAGTTCGTGGTTCGTGTTCTTTTGAGAGGGAGTAAACTCGTGTGCGCCATGTGTCTACGAATGGCGTTTACTCCGTTGTGTGAAATATCGTAGTTTAGCAGTTCGTGGTTCGTGTTCTTTTGGGAGGGAGTAAACTCGTGTGCGCCATGTGTCTACGAATGGCGTTTAGTCCGTTGTGAGAGATATCGTAGTTTAGCAGTTCGTGGTTCGTGTTCTTTTGAGAGGGAGTAAACTCGTGTGCGCCATGTGTCTACGAATGGCGTTTACTCCGTTGTGTGAAATATCGTAGTTTAGCAGTTCGTGGTTCGTGTTCTTTTGGGAGGGATTAAAGTCGTGTGCGTCATGTGTCTACGAATGGCGTTTACTTCGTTGTGTGAGATATCGTAGTTTAGCAGTTCGTGGTTCGTGTTCTTTTGAGGTGGAGATGGGAGACTAGACTGGCATTTCCCGAAGCGAGCCTGGGAATCCGCTCTGTGGATAGCTGACGAACTGTCGTTATGTTGCGTACGTGCTTCGCGTACGCGTTTCTATTAATTGCAAACATTATAAGACGTCGAAGTTATGTTTTAATTAATCAGCGAAGGCGCCGTTTGGGCGCTGGCCAGCACCACAGAATATGTCTGAGGACTATATCGGAGTCGATGGACGAGGTGTGTATGACGTCAAGCAGTGTAGAATTTAACCACTGACCTGGTAGTCATGGAGTTAATTTAAGAGTCATCAGTTAACAGTCATGGAGTAAGAAGTCAGCACCTGAATGCTTTGGAGCCTACGATGTCTGCCTTGGTAGGTCCATAGCTGCGCTGCCTGTGTATCTCAGAATTGAACGGAATGAAAGTAGCAGTTAGTTCTATTCCAAAAATAGTCTCAGTCGTGGGTTGACAGAAATCCGAGTGTTATCGTTGTTTGGTGTATTAAGACTTGTGATATCAAACCTAATCATTCTCTTGAAACACTTACAGGATCTACTAAATTTTCAACCGAGTTCTTACTAGCTTTAGCCTTGTGCATTTTAGCTTCTGCTAGACGATCCCACACCTGTTTGGCGACTTCTTGAAACCGTTCACAGGACGCAATGAGATGTAAGTATTCTGTTGTATTAAGGATAGTACATCAACACGACAGTTAATCCGGTGTGCGAATTCTTCCCGCCTCTGGCTTACGCTCTATCACGGAAGCCAACGAACTTCGCGTTACGCCGTACGAGGTCAACGTGCTCCAGTACATCATTTTCTAACGCGTCGCAGACAATTAGATAAGGCTTCTGTCGTCTGGGATCAGTAATGATGAAGTATGAATGTATGATGGTACTCAATTACGTAAGATGACGCACCAAAGCGCTATCTGCGTATCTGGAAGGATAACACTGTGATGTGAAACTACCTGTGGTACAGTATGCCGAATGAGTCTTTGTTCTTAATTTTTCTTTTGGGAGAACTTTCAGAGTCTAGCGGGCACAATGTCTTAGTTTTCCAATATTCATCAGCTTTAATAGCAGTGCGCCTTGTTAAAATCAAGTCTTCCTTGAGAGAGTACGTACGCTCTTGTGAATGAGGGTACTTTGCGTTCCATTTTTCATTTTCTTCGCGTATGCAGATAGCCTCTACACTTCCCAATGCAACACATCGCAACAGGCATAAACTTTGATCTATAGGACTGTTTATGTTTTTATTTGCGTGCACAGTCCGAGTCTGCCATTCAGCTCTAGTACACAACAAAAATAAATTCCTCAACAACCACTTCTACGGCGTTATCTGACATTTGTAACCCCAACACAACTTAATCGAACTACGGCGACTTCTACAAGGCAATGATCTGTACCATATATCTGACCGAATGCATATTGGTGTGTAACGCTTTAGTCGCCGTGGCGAGAACACACTGACCCAGCAGGTCCAGCAGAGGTAGGCGCAAACACTACTTCCTTACCGCTACTGTTCTCCTGACGACCCACCAGCACCACTTCCACCACCTTCATCTTCGCCTTCACCATAACAGCGTTATTTACCTGCGCATCCGGCCGAGATATTGATGTTGGCGTCCGTTGTTACTATCTACTAAGTTTGCTATGGATGCATGTGATGCTACCATTGCAGAAAATATGAAAGGCTCGTAGTTTTAGAAAAAGCTATTCATGAAATGGTTTCTAACCAATTCACTGAAACTGAAGATTGAATAATCTCAGTATTTCCAGTTCAGTTCAGAACCTACAAGACATTTCCACCCAATGATATGCGTAAGATATGACGGTATGCAGACAAAAGTGGATGATAGTGTTAAATTCTCGGCCTAGAAACTTAATTATCAGTTCAGTTGGTAGCATTATACAATAGAGCAACTAATATTTCTAAACAAATGAAACTTCCTGGCAGATTAAAACTGTGTGCCGGACCGAGATTCGAACTCGAGATCTTTCCCTTCCGCGGGCAAGTGCTCTACCATTTTTTTTCTTTTTAGCTAATTTTGTTCGCGCTTGTTCGTTCTATATGTTCCGGGCGGACGTCCCATGAGGCTTGCTGAAGTTCATCGTCGTCCCATTAACTCAGATTTTTATAACAGAGGGCGGCTAACCCTCTGACCGAACACGCTGGGCTACCGTGCCGGCTACCAACTGAGCTACCCAAGCACGACTCACGCCCCGTCCTCACAGCATTACTTCTGCCAGTACCTCGTCTCCTACCTTCCAAACTTCACAGGCGTTCTCCTGCGAGTCTCGGTCCGGCACACAGTTTTAATCTGCCACGAAGTTTCAAATCAGCGCACAGTCCGCTGCAAAGTGAAAATCTCATTCTGGAAACATCATTGTTTCTTTGCAACGCGACTGTAGTAATATATATGTGATGTGAAAAATAAAAAAAGGCAAACTTTTCTTAATTTATTTCTATATTACACGTCATAATATTGTGGGTCACTCATCAAATGAAGCTAAAATTTTCAGCGTCGAAAAGAGTGCAGCAGGAATTATTTGTGGTGTAAATTCAAAAGCGTCTTATGGATGCCAATTCTGTACTAAATAACATATCTTTCCTTCAGAACAGACATTCAGTACACGAAATCAGTACCAAAATAACAAACGTATTCGCAAAGACTTAAAATCACTCATTTCGGCCCATGAAGGAGTCAGTTACTTAGGAACGCTCAAGTTTCAGGAGCTTGTCAGCAACTATACACGTTTAGCTACTCATAACATACAATTACAAGAAGAATCTAATGGATTGATTGGTGACTAACTCCTACTACTCCGTTTGTTAATTTCTTAGTAGGCCCTATCGATGCACCTGTTGTTAACTATATTTCGGAGCACGCATATTATGTAACACGCGCAACGGCAGTGCAGTAACGTGACCTTAGGAAATGTTTCATACCACACTACTCGCAAAAACCGTTTGCAGGTAATTTTAATGTTAGCAAAGCAGGCAGCCAAAACGGAGAGTAGTGAAACCGCAGATCATCTGACGGTCAACCGGCGACGACTGTGGAACAAATACCAGGACACTCACTAGCCCTACAAATGACAGTTAATCACCGAGTAATAAGGAACATTTATTCTCTGGAAATTAGTGATATTTTGATCGAAGGATGGGAATGGATCGAGTATTCAAATGTGTGTAAAATCTTATGGGACTTAACTGCTAAGGTCATCAGTCCCTATGCTTACACACTACTTAACCTAAATTATCCTAAGGACAAACACACACCCCCATGCCCGAGGGAGGACTCAAACCTCCGCCAGGACCAGCCGCACAGTTCGAGTTTTCAAGACCGTTAAAGAGTGCAACTGTTAACGTGTTAAATTTATTATCTATATATTTATATTCCATAGTAAGAGACGCCTAGATAAATTTTCAGATCTGCAATAAGTCCAAACATTGTACTGTTACATAAAACTATTAACGGCGACGACCAGAATAGCTCGCGTGACTATCGCAGAATTTCGAAGGCCGTACCATGCGTCTTTTCTCTACCAGCAAGCGAATGAACGTCAGCAAGTTAAGACGTTCTGTGATAAAAGGCGCTCAGCATCGACCGAAACTGCGTTACCGTCGTAGTGATTATGAAAATACTTAAAGGATTAACGGTTAAACCAGCTACAGATAGAGAACTCGAGGCCACTGAAACTAATAGGATCAGGTTTTGTGGCGCTCCAAATTTAGATACACGTTTTCTTCGGATTCAAACAAAAACGTCACGAAACAATTACAAACATTTCTTGTATGTTCGACTGGGATAGAGAAATCAGGGCCGAGTGTAGTAGCAGCCTGCAATTTATTTTGATTTGCAACATACTCCCCTTGTAAACTTAAACACTTCTCCCACAAAGCGTTGGAAGCCTGCAGCATAGCATTCTTGTAGCAGCATTCGCCAACTAACGAATGATTTCTCGGGATATAACAAGTTTATTTGGTTCCTTAAATTGCTGCAACCCACACAACAGATGTATTCCGGGGGTATCAAAATAACCCTAGACAGGCAAACAATGTGCCATCACGGGAATAAAAAATTTGGACATTTGTGGTAAGGTCTTATGGGACCAAACTGCTGAGGTCATCGGTCCCTAAGCTTACACACTACTTAATCTAACTAAAGCTAAGTTACGCTAAGGACAACACACACACAACAACGTCCCAGGGAGGACTCGAACCTTCGACGGGGGGAGCCGCGCGAACCGTGACAAGGTGCCTGAGACCGCTCGGCTACCCTTCGCGGCTCACTGGAATAACCAGGGCGGCCAGTACGCTTCTTATTTGTGACTGTATCAAACTAAACACAAATTTCCGTTAAATGCAGTTATAATCGTATACGGGAAGAATTTCGTTATGGGCGTGCTCTATAGACAGTCCCTCGGCTCATAGAAACCGCGTTGTTCTAGTCGGGTATACACTCATAGCACGCCTGCCATCATGGTATGACTGTAGGTCATTAATCATTGGCAGCGAAATACTGTGCATCGGCTGTCGTCCAAGCGACAGTTGCTGCCGCCTTCTAAATACGTAACGAGCGAACTTTAAAACGATACGCGGTATTCTGGCGTTTGCTACTTACCGTATTTTAAGGTTGTGACTATTTGGAGTGACTGATCATCAATAGTATAATGAAACAAAAATAGAATTGCGGTACGAGTCTCTATGCTGTGGGTGAATTGCAAAGTACCGCAAGAAACGTAGGTTAACTCTGCAAGTCTTCCTTCACAACAATTTTCTGGCGTGCAAAGTCTCTCTATACAACACATCGATATTGTACACCATGCCTTTTACACCCACCACAGCCGGCCGAAGTGGCCGTGCGGTTCTGGGCGCTGCAGTCTGGAACCGCGAGACCGCTACGGTCGCAGGTTCGAATCCTGCCTCGGGCATGGATGTGTGTGATGTCCTTAGGTTAGTTAGGTTTAACTAGTTCTAAGTTCCAGGGGACTAATGACCTCAGAAGTTGAGGCCCATAGTGCTCAGAGCCATTTGAACCATTTTTTGAACACCCACCACAAACTGCAGTGGTCCTATATCCCTTCGGGCACACCGAAGCTACCTTCACGTTTAGCGACTTCTCGTTGTTGAGAAGGACGCACCGACTTCTGTTTGGAGTCAAGCGCTCAGTCGCGTAGCTCGGAAGCCAGCACCTAGCGAGCCAAAGGGCGGCCCCTCAGTGCCTCATCCCCAGGCACGGCTCGTGGCGCCCCTTAATGCCCCCAATTGTTTCCCCGGGCACTAAAATAGCGGACAGCAGAGTTTAAGCCCCTTCGCACTTGATTCCGTGATCGCGATAAGAGCTCATCGGCCGAATGGCTCCGTTTAATTTGGGCTGAGAGGCGAGGTAGCGATGAATTTGGCCTGCAGCTGCCCGCCGCGACCTTACTGCCGATGGGAAGATAAAAGCCGCCATTACCGCCGTCCCGCTCCAGGCAGGCGTCACGCACTCACGCGACGACGCCAGGTTTAAAACTCCGGCACACCTCAGCTGTGCGTCCTGCCTTTACATGAGAGATGAAGATGACTTCGCTTCTTTGCTTCCCACATCTACTTCTGTGCTTTGCAAGTCACCTTAATGAATGTGACACAGAGTGTTTTTGGTATACAGGCTGTTCGGAAATTCCTGTTACAAACTTCTAGATCTCGTAGAGGAGGTGAGTAGATAATATTTTGGATTGGAATCCATGTCCAGAAACGTACCATTTCCGTGTTACACCCATTTGACAACTTGTTGGTAAGCCGAACGCTTTATCTGATTAGACGTGATCCACCACTTGTTTTACAGTTCCACTGATTAATAGCCAAAGAAATTGCTCGTGGGTTCGCCGGAACCGCGCTGCTGCTACGGTCGCAGGTTCGAAGCCTGCCTCGGGCATGGATGTGTATGATGTTCTTAGGTTAGTTAGGTTTAAGTAGCTCTAAGTCTATGGGACTGATGACCTCAGATGTTAAGTCCCATAGTGCTTACAGCCATTTTTTTGCTCGTGGGTTCTCTTCAACGTGATGCAGAAGGCCTCTTCCAATTCGAGTGTGCGTCGTCCCCTTGGAACACCATAGTGACGCCTCTTGACGGTGAAGGCACGCTTTCTCGAAGCCGCTGCGTAATTGTGGCGAAAAGAGTGTGCGACGGAATGTGACGTCGAGGAGAACCAGCAGCTCTTCCACTACCGTAAACTTCGCCATTCGGAAGGGTCATGTCGGTGAATTCTGTAAACGTGTACTCAACAATGTTGCTATAACACACACAGACAGCTCAGAGAGGGAGCAAAGAGGTCAAACGAGATCGGCGGAACTGACATAACCTCACCATGACTACCTTGTAGCATTTGTATTGTATGTTAATCGGGGGCCTAGAAACGACGGAGCCTCAGTGGTTCACAAACCCACGACGACTACCGCAGCTCACTTCACCCCTCCGCCACTCCACACCGAACCACTCTTTCAGGGTTATGGTGCGGTTCGGCCCCCGGTGAACCCCCCCCTCCCACCCCAGGGAACGTCTCACACAGACGAGTGTAATCCCTACGTTTGCGTGTTATAGTAATGGTGGTGTACGCGTACGTGGAGAACTTGTTTACGCAGCAATCGCTGACATAGTGTAGCTGAGGAACCAGCCCGGATTCGCCGAGGCAGATGGAAAACCGCCTAAAAACCATCCACATACTGGACAGCTCACCGGACCTCGACACAAGTCCGCTGGGCGGATTCGTGCCGGGAACCAGGCGCTCCTTCCCAATCCGGAAAGCCATGCGTCAGACCACACGGCTAGCCGGGCGGGCACGTTGTAGCATACTTATCCAGAAAACATGTTTTCGAACGGATGTACCACGGAAACGGTACGTTTCCTGACATGGATTCCAATACAAAATATTATGCAATATTCTTTTCTCATTCCTACAACTCATTTTGTGTGGTCGTCCCACTTTACAAGACTGCATTGTTTACGGTTGTTACTGGTTGCAGCCATTTATTACCAACAGCGTAATCGATCAGCAATGGGTGTGCCTATCTGTTTATGCACACTACGTTATACTTAATTTCGTTGAGGATCAATCACAAGCCTCGATACGGACCGTTAATCCTTTGTAGGTCTTGCTGCTTTTTTTCTGGCGGTACCACTTTCCTGAATGCAAGAATTCCGCCCGCGAACCAGTACACGGAGCTTCCGATATTATTCAAATGGCTCTGAGCACTATGGGACTTAACATCTGTGGTCATCAGTCCCCTACAACTTAGAACTACTTAAACCTAACTAACCTAAGGACATCACACACATCCATGCCCGAGGCATGATTCTAACCTGCGACCGTAGCAGTCGCGCGGTTCCGGACTGAGCGCCTAGAACCGCTAGACCACCGCGGCCGGCTCTTCCGATATTATGCAACAGATAGTTCATAGATATTGTAAACAATAACGGCCCTGTAGCGCTCTCTTGGGGTACCCCCGCAGTTACTTCTACATCAGAAAGTTTCCTCTCCTTCAGCACGGCGTGATCAGTTGAATGCACTGGAAGTGCACAATGTAATGACAAAGCTGGTCCGACACTCGGTAAGCTTGTATTTTATTGACCGAGCAACAGTGCGGAACTGTATCGAATGCCATCCGGAAGTCAGGAGACACGGCATGAGCCTGGTCGCCTTTTTCTACGGCTCTCTCAGCTCTGATTGTCGTGAGTTCACAAGAAGTCTGATCGCGAATTCCATTTTCATTCCAATGGAGTAGATTTCCGCTCTCCAAGAAGGTCAGCTTAAAAATATACCTAAGCTTGAGACGTGTTCCATACTTGTGCAAGAGTTGACGTCAGTGGTATAAACGTCTCGGCTTTTGTCCTAAGCGATTTAGGAAAAAACGCCGAAACGTAAATGTAGATTGCTCGACGAGGATTTCAATCCTACTCGTCATGACAGCAAGTCGAGTTCCTTGACCGCTGCCATCAGCTTCGTTGAATTCTAGGGAAGGAATAGACGACGGATTTAAGACTACGCAGTCGGCCAGCACTGCTTCACAGGAACAATATTGTGGTGCCAGATAATTTTCTGGGGCATCTCATCACTTAGAAAGAAAGTACTGATTGCACAAATGCAAGCACTAAGAATAATACGTGACGTTCACCCACGGACGTCAGGTAGGTACCTCTTCAAGGAGCTGGGCGTTTTAATTGAATCATCACAACACATACCTGTATATTCTCTAATGAAATTCGTCACAAATAATCAATCACAATTTAAGAAAAACAGTGACGTACATGCCTACTACACTACAGGGAAAAAATGACCTTTTTTATACCCAATGTTAAACCTGTCAGTGTCTCAAAGGAGTTTAATGTGCAGCAATAAAAACTTTTTATCATTTGCCCAATAACATAAAATATCTGACGGGTACCGAAACAAGTTTTAAATCTAATTTAAAATTATTTCTCCTAGAAAACTCCTTCTATTCCATTGAAGAAGTTCTACTTAAAAACTGGTAGCCAGTTTAAAAAATGTGTACATTAACGTCAACACTAATCATTTACCGTAAATACTCACCAGAATGCCTGTGTAACAAATATTTGGCATTTCAGTGCATCGCCGAGTTCCATTCGCGTTCCGCCATAGGAATGTTAATACCAGGGCACAAGGGACAGCGTCACGGACAGAGTGAAGACGTTTCATGCTTTGTCCGCTCTTTCCTTGTTGCGTTTTCTAATCTGCAAGTTCGCTTACGGATGAAGTATTATCTATTAATGATTATTTTATAGCGGTGACCTACTAAGCTAGGTACTTATAAAATGCGTGACGTAATTTTATCTTTCAGAGACACAGATAACAGAACGATAAATGAGGGACAAAAAGGAAGGAAAAGCCGTAAACAATTTGTAGTCGGCAAACGAAACACATCATCGGGCAGCAGGTTATCACGAGATGTGCACGAGCTGGTACTTCTCAAAGCAACCAGCTCAGCATTCGCCTTGACGGTTTAGGGAAACCACGAACAACCTAACTCTGATCCGCCGCACGGGAGGGGTGGAATCCACCGTCCTCCTGAACAGCAGCTCAGTGGCTTACCACCGAGCCGCCTCGCGCGGTTAATCGTGGCCGGCACAAAAAACAAAGACGTTAACTGGTGAAACAACAATAAACATTACCGAGTAAGCTACCCATTCCAGTAAAACGACAGCCTTTGGATCTCATCTAGATGAAACATTTCGGACTGCGATTGGATGCTACGGGATGATGAAGGAATGTAAGGGTCCAATCGACAGCGACCTCATTAGAGAGGGAACGCAAGATTGGAACAGTTGAGGAAATCCATCGTCTCTTCTCCCAAGGGTCCATCCCGCCATTTGCTTTAGCAGACTTAGGAAAACAATGTAAAATGAAAAGCATGGTGGGCGGATTGGGGTTTGATACCCTCCCCTCCGGTACCGACCTCTGCTTCACCTCCCTCGGTAGGTAGTCTTAACAGGGAAGTAGTTCGTGTTCGCGCGGCAGAAAATTGTTCAAATGGTTCAAATGGCTCTAAGCACTATGGGACGTAACATCTGAGGTTATCAGTCCCCTAGACTTAGAACTACGCAAACCTAAGGACATCATACACAACCATGCCCGAGACATGATTCGAACCTGCGACCGTAGCAGCAGCGTGGTTCCGGACTGAAGCACCTAGAACCGCTCGGCCACCGCGGCCGGCGCAGAAAATTATATGACGGTGGAAATAATAGAGTGGCTTGAAAAGTTCGCCTCAGGGCAGTCGAAACTGGCTTCCGACAGGACGTCTACGTCTACATACTCGGCAAACTACCGTATAGTTCGAGGTGGAGGATACTGTGACCCACTATTAGTCATTTCCTTTTCTGTACCATTCGCAGCAGTGCAGTTGAACGGAATGGACAGTGTCTTGAAAGGAGGGTATAAGATGAACATCAACAAAAGCAAAACGAGGATAATGGAATGCAGTCGAATTAAGTCGGGTGATGCTGAGGGAATTAGATTAGGAAATGACACACTTAAAGTAGTAGAGGAGTTTTGCTACTTGGGGAGCAAAATAACTGATGACGATCGAAGTAGAGAGGATATAAAATGTAGACAGGCGATGGAAAGGAAAGCGTTTCTGAAGAAGAGAAATTTGTTAGCATCGAGTATAGATTTAAATGTCAGGAAGTCGTTTCTGAAAGCATTTGTATGGAGTGTAGCCATGTATGGAAGTGAAACATGGACGATAAATAGTTTAGACAAGAAGAGGATAGAAGCTTTCGAAATGTGGTGCTACAGAAGAATGCTGAAGATTAGATGGGTAGATCACATAACTAATGAGGAGGTATTGAATAGAATTGGGGAGAAGAGAAATTTGTGGCACAACTTGACTAGAAGAAGGGATCGGTTGGTAGGACATGTTCTGAGGCACCAAGGGACCACAAATTTAGCATTGGAGGGCAGCGTGGTGGGTAAAAATCGTAGAGGGAGACCAAGAGATGAATACACTACCCAGATTCAGAAGGATGTAGGCTGCAGTAAGTACTGGGAGATGAAGAAGCTTGCACAGGATAGAGTAGCATGGAGAGCTGCATCAAACCAGTCTCAGGACTGAAGACCACAACAACAACAACAACAACAACACTCGCAAATGCAGTGAGGGAAAAACGACTTTCTATATCACCTTTGCACGAGCCCTAATCTCTCGAACCTTATCTTCGTGGTCTTTTACGTGAAATGTACGTTGGAGGCAGTAGAATCGCTTTGCCGTCAGCCACAAATGCCGTTTCTCTAAATTTTCTCAGTAGTGCTCCTCCAAAACTACATCGCCTTCCTTCCAGTGGTTCCCATTTGTCTTCCCGAAGAATCTCCGTAATCTTGAATGTTGTTCGAACCTAGCGGTAACGAGTCTAGCAGCTCGCCTCTGAATAGCTTCTATGTCTCCCTATAATCCGACCCGGTGCGGATCCGAAACGCTCCAACAGCACTCAGCAATCGGTTGCACCACTGTCCTGCATGCGGTCTGCTTTACAGATGAACCACACTTTCCCAAAATTCGCCCAATACACCAATGTCGATCATTCGCCTGCATTACTGTAACGTAGCAAATTATTACGGGATAACATTTATTGCAGTAAGATACGCAGACGTGGAGCCGGTGGCTGGAAGGAGGCTGAAGAATTGTGTCTTAGCGATGATTCGTAGCACAGCTGTCGCTACGAGCCAGCTTGAGAACAGGCTACCGTGTTATCTAGTACGAACGTATATTCATACCCCCTACGTATATAAATAAACTGTAGTAAATATTATCCAATTGGTTTCAAACTTGGTATACTACTTTTTATTGTTCAGTAGAAGATCTCATCAACATTTCAGCTTCTTCTCTCTTATAGTTTCGGAGATTGAAAAAATTACTTAAAAGTCATAAAACCGACACTCAGTTTACAAAACTTTGTTAGGAAAAATAACAGTTGGTCTTTTGTTATCATTTGAAACCATTACCAGAATTTTTAGGATATAAAATAATTTCATGGGATTTTTTCTTTTCAAAAACTGTAGTTACTTTGCATTTTGTAGTATAAACTGCATGAAAAATTAATATTTTGTTATTATGTTGTTGTGTGGATAAATGGGAATGAATGAGAGTGTGTATGTGGGACATACGTTAAAATTCAATATTATTTTCTGTAAAACTTGTCGAAATTGGACCATGGGCAAGTTGTATTGTACCTACGTTGCTGATAACGTATGTTGATGTGTGTGTGCTTTTGTAAAAGAGCAGCCAGAATATCAGTTGGAAGTGTAATCGGTTTCTAAATTAATTTCAAGAATATTTTTCATTTCGATCTTTTTTATTAAACATTCTATTAACATTTGCATTTTGGAATGACGTAAATAACTTTCTGAAGATTGATTGGCTTAGGCAAGCTTCGCCGCGAGAATGATTTAGAAGGATCATTCTGATTGGTCAGTCAGACTGGTCAGCGAATCAGAATGAAGAGGTTCCCGCGTACTGAAAATAGATAGTCAGAGAGTGCAGTAGCATCGGGAGAGTCGCTCGCTAGCCATCGGACGTGGAAGCTCATGTTAGATGTCACGCTGAAAATTACGTGTAAAATGAAGAATTGTTACGTTCGTTGCGTTTAGGACTAGTCGTGACGCGGGAGATTACAGTTACGAACAATTTGAGTAAAGTTTTATGTGTTTGAGTCTATTGGTTGAAGAGTTATGATCGTGTGTGAAGCGTCGGCAGAAGAGCCAACACCGTGTTGCTAGAGGAGGCCGAAATGCACGCTTTTAAACTCACGCAGATCGGCGTGAGGTCTGGAACATTACAAGGAAATGAGAACTTAGAAAAACAGACGCAGTTGCTGTAATACTTAACTTTAATCCATAATTGTAGAACATCGCTCTTGATTGTACATGCTTCATAAGATATAATCTCCATTTCAATATACACTGGTAATGGCGCCTTGCTAGGTCGTAGCAAATGACGTAGCTGAAGGCTATGCTAACTATCGTCTCGGCAAATGAGAGCGTATTTGTCAGTGTAGCATCGCTAGCAAAGTCGTCTGTACAACTGGGGCGAGTGCTAGTAAGTCTCTCTAGACCTGCCGTGTGGCGGCGCTCGGTCTGCAATCACTGACAGTGGCGACACGCGGGTCCGACGTATACTAACGGACGGCGGCCGATTTAAAGGCTACCACCTAGCAAGTGTGGTGTCTGGCGGTGACACCACAGTGTGAGATTTCGGCCTACATTGAAAATTCCGCGTGGCATATTCCGCATTTCATTATGGAATATTTTGCGCGCATTTCTTTTATAAAAGGCCCCTGATACGACCGAATGTGAAACTCACTTATAATAGTGGATCAGCGACTGAGAGATCGCGTATTCAAGCGGTTCGGACTGATATAGAATCTGGCTGCTTTTGAGTGTGAAACTTGTAGTTGTGACTGTGAATTGTGATTGGTAGACTCGTATATCACTAAATAAGGACTTGGTAGCCATTTCCTTCTGTTTTCTAAGCAATAAACATACTGGTCTTGGAATTTTCGGACGCTTATTTCAGTTAAAAATACACCATATTATCGCCGGAAATCTTGATAAATATGAAGTTGCAGGAACTGTTTTTCACTACTCGAGTTACGCGGCCTCAGCAGGGTAGGTATTAGGTAGCATTTTTCTTCAACGTTGCTTTTTCGTTGCCAAGTAAGTACCTACGATTGCAGAATGAAGGGATGTCGAGCGGAAGCCGTACTGAGGTAGGTGGACATTATAATACGAGACGTACGAGGGACGAACCGACACCGCCCCACCGTACTACTACAGTCTTTAGGTGCTCATTCCATTTCATATTGTTTTGCAACATTACAGCTAGACATTTAATCGGCGTGACTGTGTCGAGCAGCACACTACTAATGCCGTATTCGAATATAATGGGTTTGTTTCTCCTACTCATCTGCATTAATTTTTCTCTATTTAGGTGCCATTCATCACACCAACTAGAAATTTTTTTCTAAGTTACCTCGTATCCTCCTCCAGTCTCGCAACGACGACAGCTTCCCATACATCAAAGCCTCATTAGCTAACAGCTGGACACAGCTGCTTACCGCGTCCGCCAGATCATTTATGTATACAGAAAAAAACAGTGTCACGATCCATCACTGCGGTTGCCACAAATCACTTTTTGACGTGAAAACGGATGCTTGAGGATGATAGGCGGCTGTCTTTGAGAATGAGAACAGAAGAGTTGAAGACAAGCAAAAAAAACTGTAAGCACTATTGTTCTCGAATATTGGCAGACATTGCGGACATCAAACATCGCGTGATCACGGTGCTTCTAGCGATTGCATAAGAGGCGTTTGCTGACACTCCCCAACAGCTGTACAACCGGTGTCAGAAATGTGATGTAGCTAATGGTTTTACTTTCAAGGCCAGTAAAGATATTTTGCTGGAAAGTCTTGATTTTTTCATTTAGACGAAACTTTTAAATACAGTTTCAGACTGCCAAGAAGTCTCATTAGCCCAGACGCTGCACTGTATTGTTCAATCCGATTCATTTTAACCGAAGCAAAAAGCTTAAAGCTGCCAACAATAGCTCCAATGGCTGCGAATTTCCCTTACAATGCCTTGTGGGGCTACGCATGGGAGTTTGCAAGCCTGTAACAAGTAACCTTCTGCTATGTCAAGCAGTTTCTACCCGGGGCGTGTTTCTAGTAAGAAGTCGCTCCGTACACAGATCGTTATGTCTCCTTGCTGTTCGGATCGTACCAGGGGACTTTTTTTTGCCACTCTCTTATGCACCAGTTTTAATAACGGTGACTGAGAAAAGTGCGAAAGCAATACAGGGCTATTACAAATGATTGAAGCGATTTCATAAATTCACTGTAGCTCCTTTCATTGACATATGGGCACGACACACTACAGATACGTAGAAAAACTCATAAAGCTTTGTTCGGCTGAAGCCGCACTTCAGGTTTCTACCGCCAGAGCGCTTGAGAGCGCAGTGAGACAAAATGGCGACAGGAGCCGAGAAAGCGTATGTCGTGCTTGAAATGCACTCATATCAGTCAGTCATAGCAGTGCAACGACACTTCAGGCCGAAGTTCAACAAAGATCCACCAACTGCTAACTCCATTCGGCGATGGTATGCGCAGTTTAAAGCTTCTGGATGCCTCTGTAAGGAGAAATCAACGGGTCGGCCTGCAGTGAGCGAAGAAACGATTGAACGCGTGCGGGCAAGTTTCACGCGTAGCCCGCGGAAGTCGACGAATAAAGCAAGCAGGGAGCTAAACGTACCACAGCCGATGGTTTGGAAAATCTTACGGAAAAGGCTAAAGCAGAAGCCTTACCGTTTACAATTGCTACAAGCCCTGACACCCGATCACAAAGTCAAACGCTTTGAATTTTCGGCGCGGTTGCAACAGTTCATGGAAGAGGATGCGTTCAGTGCGAAACTTGTTTTCAGTGATGAAACAACATTTTTTCTTAATGGTGAAGTGAACAGACACAATGTGCGAATCTGGGCGGTAGAGAATCCTCACGCATTCGTGCAGCAAATTCGCAATTCACCAAAAGTTAACGTGTTTTGTGCAATCTCACGGTTTAAAGTTTATGGCCCCTTTTTCTTCTGCGAAAAAAACGTTACAGGACACGTGTATCTGGACATGCTGGAAAATTGGCTCATGCCACAACTGGAGACCGACAGCGCCGATTTCATCTTTCAAAAGGATGGTGCTCCACCGCACTTCCATCATGATGTTCGGCATTTCTTAAACAGGAGATTGGAAAACCGATGGATCGGTCGTGGTGGAGATCATGATCAGCAATTCATGTCATGGCCTCCACGCTCTCCCGACTTAACCCCATGCGATTTCTTCCTGTGGGGTTATGTGAAAGATTCAGTGTTTAAACCTCCTCTACCAAGAAACGTGCCAGAACTGCGAGCTCGCATCAACGATGCTTTCGAACTCATTGATGGGGACATGCTGTGCCGAGTGTGGGAGGAACTTGATTATCGGCTTGATGTCTGCCGAATCACTAAAGGGGCACATATCGAACATTTGTGAACACCTAAAAAAACTTTTTGAGTTTTTGTACGTGTGTGCAAAGCATTGTGAAAATATCTCAAATAATAAAGTTATTGTAGAGCTGTGAAATCACTTCAATCAATTGTAATAACCCTGTATACGAGGATCGTTTAGTAAGTAACGCTCCATATTTCTTTCTCAGAACATATTTATTGTTAAGATTTATAATTTGCTGACAATATACATCAACATGTCTTGTCCATGTTCTATTTTTCTACGTAGTCTCCATCACGTTCTATGACTGTACGCCAACATTCTGGAAGAACACGTATTCCCCGCTAGTAAAAGCTCTTGTCCTGTACACCTAGCCATGTTTTCACTGCATGACTGACTCATCTTCAAAGACTGTGCCCCGTAGAGAATCTTTAAACGGCCCAAAAAGATGGAAGTCCGACGGTGCCAGGTCTGGACCGCAGGTTGGATGAGGCAATGGCGTCCAACATAATTTGGTGATGTATTCCCGGGTTCTCAGGCCAGTGTATGGGCGTGCATTATCATGTTGGAACAAGATTTCTGCTGGATTCTCGTCCGATCGAACAGGTCGGAAACGGTTCTTTAGTTTATTCAGTCTTCACGTATGCCTCTGAATTGATGGTTGACACCACATCCACGAGAATGACGCCATCACAATCCCAGAAGACTGTCGCCATGGCTTTTCCGGCAGAGGGGTTGTCTTGAATTTCTTCTTTTGTGGTGAATGACAATGATGTCACTCCATGGACTGCCTTTTCGTTTCAGGCGCAAAGTGATGCACCGAGGTTTCGTCTCCCGTAACTATTCCTGACAGAAAGGTCTCCCATCGGTCTCAAAGCGCCCAAACAATTCAGATAAAATGGCCTTTCTTTGAATCCTGTGGTCCGCAGTGAGCATTCGTTGAACCCATCGTGAGCACCTCTTTGAATATCCGAGTCTCGATCATTGCAGACGCACTTCCAATGCTGACCGACAATTGTAGAGCCATCTGAGTTGTGATGCGCCGGTAGGCACGAATAATGGCGTCTGCACGATTCAACTTGTCTGGAGCTGTGACTGACGGGACGTCCCGAGCATGCCTGATCATGGAGCTCTGTTTCTGCTTTTCCTGAAGCTGTAGCTGTCTTTACCCATCGCCCAATTGTACTATCAACTGCAGCATCGCTATACACTGCACACAAACTTTTATGGAGTTCTTGATGCATTAATTTACCAACAGCCGTGGGATTTGTAGAAGTTTATTTTATTTTATGAGCTTCTACGTGCTACCAGTTTCGGCATTACATTGATTCCGTCTTCGTAAAATCGCCGAGTGGGGCCTGAAGATGGCATCAATGTAACGCCGAAACTGCTAACACATAGAAGTTCATAAAATAAAATAAACTTCTACAAATCAAACGGTTGTTGGTAAATTAATGCAAGAAGTTCATGCCAGCCGTCGTCCCACGATCAATAATGGATCAACGAAGAACTTTTATGGATGTTCACCACATTTTCTTTTTCTGCACACAAGAATTCAATAATTCACCGGCGCACAGAACAAACATCAAATGTGAAGCACCAACAAACACGTTTGTCTCTGTATATTAATGGCTATTTTTAAAAAAAATGTGGGGCATTACTTATTGAACGACACTCGTAGTCTTTAATCCGTCACAGTGACTCACTTCCCAGCGATGTATCTCGCGACTTGGGAACGCAGTTAAAAACTACACCCCTTCAAGAGTTTCCCCTTATCCTCTCTACCTTGACATGTACTGTACAATTTGAGGTGCGATAGCAATTCCCTGTTGTAATGGTTTCCAAGCCGGCTTCCTGGTGAGACACCGGAACAGATGACTAACATTTAGTAACTGTAACTTGGTGCATCTGCTTGTCCAACGTACAACTTTTCCTGGCAGCAATTTATGAATTACAACCTTTAAAAAGCAAAGGAGAGTGCTGCCAGTAGGAATGTTTGTCGATGCACGTTGCGCTTTAAGGTATTAAGGATGGGAAACTACGCCAACGATGGAAAATTCATTGCTGCGAGCATCCAGTTGTCAAGTTTCTGATATCCTATGTTCCTATTAAAGTCAATATGTTAAGCAAAGCTTACAGGATTCCCGTCATCGGTATTCATGTCGAATCGTAAAGAAACCGCACTAGTATTCACCTGAAGTGATCTACGAAAATACTGGAAAGCAAGGACGGATAAAAGAGCAGAGGCTGAGTCCGGCTCTAGACGTTTTGCTATCTCGTTATCTTGCCCATTTTATCAATTCACATTCAATTAATGATTCCTTCCCTTTCGTACTGAGATGCAAATCGTGATTCGTTGAGACCCCTCTGAGAATAGCGTGGACAGAGACTAAACTTGTGTGTGAACCAGCTGGCTATTTAGCTCGTCGACCACCCACCTCAGTCTACCACACAGAACTACTCAAGCGGACGCCGGCACAATGACTCAAAAATAAACAAACTCGACACTTGTGCTCTTCTTCGCTGGCGCTATAATTAAGAGGTCTGTCTGTCACATACAAGCAAGTGATCACAATTCTTGTTATAGTTCGATGTTACTGGTTGTGATGCATTCGTTGGTGAAGAAAGTGGCGATCAAATACACTCAGTATAGTATCTACTTACGTCAACGCTCCAGCTTCGATCAGACTTCAGCAGGATACGGTAAAATCTCTAAACTGGAACACGAATCTGGTAAAGCTATTCTTAACAGCCTTAATGTGCGTCTTCTGATCAATTAGGAGCAAGAAAACGATACACGAATTGAAGTACTAAGTTTCAACCACCTTCAACTGCTGTTGACGTTGCACACTTGTTTCTGGCGCAGGTAGCTCTAAAGTCTGAAAGCAGGCCAAATGTAATAATGATGTATGGCCAGTGAGTTGAAAATAAAACAACGTGGATTAATAATGGAATAAGATAAATATTTGATGAATTTTTGTTCTTAACGCAGCTGGATACAACAATCAGATGGACAGAAACAGAAGTAAACATGAAGGTATATGTGTTTAGGAACAGTTTTGATAAACTACATAAGATTTTCATAGCGCAAATGTCTGAAACGGAATGTTTACAAGCAGTGTGTGTCAGCAGTTTAGACTTATGCCATTAAGGCACAAACTTTTAATGCGAGGACAATTCCAAAATTCAGGATTGCTCTGCATGTTTGGCATTACTAGAAGAGAAAGGAAAACAAGTTGATTCAAGAACAGAAATGGAAATGAAACTGAGATGGGTAACCTGGAGACAGGAAGCTAAACGGATCAGAGACGTTCTTTGATGGATTCCAAGAAATGACCAAGACGAAAACCTCATTAAAGGTGGACAGAGGGCTTATAAAACATGAAGGGGCTTATGGATGCATAGATCGTAGTGCAGGGAAAGTCTAGAGGAGACGTGTCTGCATCACTAGATCTCAAATGTGTAATTATGATGATGATGAAGCTGATAATGATGATCTTGAGAAAGATAAGAAGCCCGATGATGACGATGAGGAGCTGGCCGGCGTGGCCGAGCGGTTTTAGGCGCTACAGTCTGGAACCGCGCGACTGCTACGGTCACAGGTTCGAATCCTGCGTCGGCCATGGATGTGTGTGATGTCCTTAGGTGAGTTAGGTTTAAGTAGTTCTAAGTTCTATGGGACTGATGACCTCAGAAGTTAAGTCCCATAGCGCTCAGAGCCATTTGAACCATTTTGATGACGATGAGGAAGATGAAAAACATGATGATATGATCATGAGAAAGATGAGAAACACGATAAAAATGACGATGATGATGACGAGGAAGTTTTGATGATGGTGAGGAGGAATCTGATGATGATGATCATAGAAAGTTTTGTTGAGGGTGAGGAGGAAGCTGATAATAAGGAAGTTTCGTTGAAGGTGATGACGAAGCTGATTATGCTGATGACGATAGGATGTTTTAATGATAGTGAAGAGGAAGCTGATAATGATGATCTCTCTTTGTTCCTATGGTCGTCTGATACTCCAGTTGCCCTGTTAACAAACGGTGTTTAAGGCAGTGTGCGGTTGTTTGGTAGCGTTTTCCAGCAATGCAGGTGTGGGGCGTCAATAAGGGAGACAGCAGAGTTATTCTTCACCGGTGAACAGGGAGCTCTAGAAGAAGAAACTGCTGAAAACTCTGGCGTGGCTAAGCACTGGGACGCGCCGCTTCCGCCTGCAATGTGAGTTTGCGTCGGCAGCCAGAGTACACAGCGTTTAACCACGAAGAGCCCAGTTTGAACAGGTACTCGTGAGCCGCTTGTGGAATGACGGCTGACACACACACACACACACCCACACACACACACACACACACACACACACACGTCGCGCCGCTACGTGTGCTGCGTGACACGTGATGCGTGGTTGGCTCAGCTGCGTGCGAAGCGAGCCGTGACTACGCACTCTGCACACGAGCTGGCGACACGACACGCAGCCGTGAGCAGCCGCACTAGCTGCCTGTCAAACGACTCGACACACAGCCGAGGCGACGCTAAAGAATTTGGTTCCCTTCCAGCTGCTTATTTATTCTAACCATTGTGAAAATTATAACACCACCGAGACAAGTATAGATTAAGTTTTTGTATGCCCATCCTTCTGACTGATGGTCTGCGGGACTTACGTAATAAAATGAGACACCTGCAGTCGTCGTTTTGACGTTATTATATTGCGAGCAGATTCTGTGACTCAATACACCATCTTCATGCTTTAACTATAGCTGATTGGGTGAACTCCAATCATAAGCACGGCGGCATCGGCGGCAAACATATACGAACAGCCTTCGGTAGAATACTGTAGCAGCGACGTTGTGTCTGCAACCATCAACTATCAACTGACTGTCAAAACGACGGCTGCAGCTTTTTGTTTATTATGTACGTACAGATTAATTTCAATCATCATTTCGATGTTTCTGGAAAGCCTGCAACTGTCATGATTTAAATAATGATGCACTGCACCAGTTACATATTTCTTCAAGCTTTGCACGATATATTTCGAGAATATATTCTCATTATGAAGTGCAAATATTTCAAAGGTATTTTGCCTGATGTGTGTGGAACCAATCAGATGTATGGCCGGCATACCTTATGTACGTAACATTCCTCAAAAAACTGCATACATACTTAGGTGACATAAAGTGAAAGCAGCTTTCGCCACATACAGTAAATGACAACGAAATTAGTGCACATCTAATTAAAAATAAAAAGATAGATTCTTAGACTCAGGAATATACTAAATCACTGGTAGAGCTTGCTCAAGCTACTACATAGGACAGACTGGCAGGCGCTTTCAGAGCAGATACTCTTTAGACATCAACCGCTACACACTTAACCAATTCACAAACTTAACAATAGCATAAAAAACATTGGATACCCATTCGGAAACACAGAAGATCGTAAGATACTTCGTGACTTCCAGAAATCACATTCAATGGATTTAATGGAGGAACTGGAAATCGCCGTATACTACAAAAAGCAAGGGGAAAAAATTCTCAGTGACAAAATAGGTAGTGAATCAGTTAATTTCCTCAATTTTTTCTACTGTATATAATAACAATAGCAAATTCCAAAAATATGTTCGGTCCTTCATATACTCCGCTCAGTATTTGCATCAAAATAGTATAAACTAGAATATAAAGCGTAGTTGATCATTTAAAAGTCAGTGATAGGAATATAAAAGCTACAAGTGAAAATTTTTTTGTAAATAATCGAAGCCAGAGAAAACATAACATCTCCGACAGTAACCAGATCGTAGTGTCATATTATCTTTGTACCATATTTTGTTTTCACAAAGAATCCGTTTGAGTGATGGATTGTGGGTGCGCGCTTGTGTATGCGTGGGGGAGGGGGGGGGGCAGAGTACCTGGAAGTAGTTAGACAAAAATACAATTTTCTAATATTAACAAGTGAATACCTCCAGATTTAGTTTTTCCTACTTTCCGATTGCACTGTAACCTCAGAAATACAACTACAGAGGAAGAGAGGCAGAACAACTCAAACATCATACAAAATACTTACGTAAATATTTGCACTCCAGCATGGCAATAAATTCTCGAAAAATGTCGTGGTAAGCATGGAAAAATGTGTTTCATTATTTAAATTACATATATATTACTGAAACGAATGAATTATACATACTTCTCTTTACACATGTTTAGGATCACTGTCCTTAATCTCTACGTGCTCCAGTTTGAATCTCAAAACGTCGCATCAGAAAGAGAGCCTGAAAATGTCTCGGAGAACACGGTTCCTATACGAGCCAAAGGGGCATTGCATATAAATCTTTAACGTGGCTCGGGTCGAAGAGCAATCCATCGGTAGGAGCTACGAGATCGATTCCTTATCGGCGGAATCGGCCCGTCAAGGTCCTGCAGACACGGGACGCGAAGACTCGAGTTCTAACGATTCCCACAAAACCATTGGATTCCATCTAGGAAATAAAAATCCCATACGGTTAGCAACGTTGCTGCGCCGCGAGTACTACCCATGCCGGCGCAGTACCAACGGATGGTGAAGTTTACGTAAAGAATAAATTGGAGAACTCGGCAAGGCTTGTACTCGCGCATACGTTATATTTGAGGCACGATTTGTAGGAGGTGATCGTATTGTACTCTACGTTAATTTTTAATCTTTTTAGTTATTTCCCCGGTTTTCATTACTATTATTTTATAAAGCTGAAAAAGATCATTAATTTCTAAACGCACTATCGTTACAATGTCATTTAAGGCATGATTTGCTGTAGGTAACTAGGGAGCAGGTCATGTTAGCTGAAAGCCTCAATAAAAGTGTAAGGAACTTTTTTGAAGTTAGAAATAGTGTTGCAATAACCGAAGCGTTTCTGAGTCCACCACGTCAAAGATTACGAGAAATGTCTGGAACAGGAGATTATGGGTCTGACGCAAATGTGGTTTGTGGTTCCCTTTCACCAGCGGTCGCTGTTTACACACGCAGACTTCTGCTGGAACAGCTCACTTTCAGGATGGAAAGCGAGAGTTCTCTGGGATACTGCCAGGCGCCTCAGCATCTCAAATCAGCAACGGTTGCCAGCTTAAACAGAAAACCGCACGCACTACGGAGCTTTGATGACTTTCAATCTACGACAGCGTTTTAAATTACGAGCAAACTGAAGTACAAAAATCATGTTGCACTTCGTAAATCGCTATGAAAAGCTTTATTATTGCTACCAGTTTTGACTGATACTGATAATCATCCGCTACAAGAGGTATTTCTACAATTTTTCATGTGCCTGATCATGAATAGTATTAACTCAACACTAGCAGCTATAATTAAGATTTTCGCAGCAGCTGGCGGCAATTCAACGTAATTGTCGACAAATATCTACAAACTATGCGGCGCCAACTACTGAAAATATTTCTGAACACGTTCAGAAATTTGCTTAAATCACGAGGAAGTTGCTGCGAATCTCGATAACCGTTCAGTTGTTTACAAGAGTCGTAATGGAATCGTTCGTTAGATAGGTAAAGGTGATCGCGACGACAACGACATAAACGTAAAATCGAACGAAACGTTCCATCGATGATGAGGTCATTAGAGGCCGAGCACCAGCTCGGACTCAACAAGGATGAGGAAGGAATATGGTCGTGTGTATATTTTTTTAAACTAATTGTTCCGTAATTTGCCGTGACTTCAAAATAAAATGGCCAGGATCTAAATCCCGTTGCTCAAAAAGGTGAGACCTGTATTGTAACAACTGCGGTACGTTCCTTCGTAACATAGATGTGACACGACATAGCCTCCTCCACAAACCTTTCTGTGGCTTCTGAACTTAGGCGTAGGCATGGATGTATTGCTCAACACGTAATGTATCCGGGCACGTGAATCGTGGTCGAAGCCTAATGAAACAAACTGAGTAATTCATTCATTTGGGATGTTCCATAGAACGTAACTCTTCAGGGAGGTAGAAGGAGTCAAGGTATAGTTTAAAAGGAAACACGCTACTGTATAATCTTAGGCAAAAGAAGTATCCATTTCTTACAGCAGCGCTAAGTTATTTGTTTTGTTACTGTTAAGATAATGGCTAAAATTAGTGACGGCCTTGACCCCTATACAATTTTCAGTGACGCTTAGCAAATCATTATACATATTCTAGTATACAACAAGAAGGATTATCAGCGACTATGTCCGTGCAACTATCGACTGGGAGTTTTAGAAACAAAGACTTCAAATAAGGCCGTATGAAGGACTCTATTGCGGCTGGCTATGGAACATGTCCACCACAATCAA
Organism: Schistocerca piceifrons; assembly: GCF_021461385.2. Lineage (NCBI taxonomy): Eukaryota > Metazoa > Arthropoda > Insecta > Orthoptera > Acrididae > Schistocerca > Schistocerca piceifrons. The sequence continues at coordinate 879,443,445 of NC_060140.1, forward strand.
GACATCATTCTCAAATTCTACATCAATGTAGTAGTTAACTATTTATAATATCAGGGTTTTTTAGTTCAATCCGTAAAAATGGAACCCTTATCGGATCCCTTTACTGTCCTTCTGCCTCTTTGTACGACTGTTCAGAGCCCTTTTTCTCAGGAAAGGCCAGACATAACAAGTTGAAATTTGTCACATACTGAGGTCTATGGCGCCTTCGCGGTGTGAAAAAAATGGAAGCTCCTAAGTCAATGCAATCAAAAGATATGACCATTTATCTCAGAAATTTTGATACTCGTAAACTAACTCAACAAAGCTAATAGGGTACTTCCCGCTCACCTACAATAATGAAATTTGGCAAGAACTGAGGCTTCACAGTACAAGTAAAGGAAAAAAATTCCGAACATTGTTAAACTGCAGTTATATAACATTAAAAATATCTTTTTAGTACTAGAACATTAATTATTCGTCAAAAGCATAACAAAAAATATTACTGCATGCAAGTATAAAATGTAAGCTGTAACCATGTTTTAGTACGTAAATAAACAATGGTTTATTAAATCTCCTCTCTGTACGTATATAAACTGAAGTCCCCTGCTCTCTTATTTCTGTATGTCCAGGCTAGTCTGAGGAACTACTGTACTGACTTTGATATGGTCTTAGAATTCCCGGGACTTATATCTTGCTTGTATCGATGTCGATAACAGTCACAAATCGTCGAGAGTTTCGAATCCAGTGATGGATGAACTATTTACATACTTAAGTTTGTACGGAATCCTCAGTCCACGAGTTCTATTTGCACTTCGCCATTTTTCTTCATTTATTGGTTTTTGTTGTTCATATCTCCTAGCCCACACGTTATTATGTAGGCGGAACATGTGATGGCTTAAACATTTGTGTAAGGATAATACAAAGCACATGCTAGAGGATAAGATGAGGAGATAACACACAGTGAGCTTTCAACAACTGCCAGTGCACTTTTTCAAAGGAGTACGTGATAATTCAGGGTGTTTGAAAAAGAACTCCCTAGTTTTAAGTATAAATTTAATGGGGAAATTAATGAAATAATCATACAGTGAGCTTTCAACAACTGCCAGTGCACTTTTTCAAAGGAGTACGTGATAATACAGGGTGTTTAAAAAAGAACTCCCTAGTTTTAAGTATAAATTTAATGGGGAAATTAATGAAAAGTTACATCAATGAGTACATATCATGAAAATGAATTCCTGTAAGTTCTGTTTAACGTTAGTAGACTTCAACGTGTGATCCATTTGTTACCCTCGACACATCGAGACGATATTCCACTTCTCGCGACGTATTCACCAACATTTCAGATGTAACTGTCCCAACCGTGGCGGCGATTTTTTCCTGTAAATGGTTGATGTCTCTGACCTTGTCACTGTACACAACATTTTTTATGTGGTGCCAAAAGAAAGAGTCCAGTGGGGTTAAGTCTGGGCTTCGCGGTTGCCTATGTAGCAGTTGCATTTGCTAGGCAGGCAACTGAAGTCTTTTACACACATCATCATACACTGTACTTTTAGGAACTCCTAATTGAAGACTACGACCGGCCAATGAGTTCTACGGGCTCTGAACACACAAACAGTGATCTGTTCAACAACATCTTCAGAAGTTCTCGGTCTACCTGGTGATTTTGTTTTAAAACACTACCGGCTGCATATAAAGACTTTAGCCAATGACGGATAGTTTTTGCTGTAGATGGTTCACCATCATACTGACGTCTAAAATTACGTTGCACTGTTATAACTGACTCAGTTTTCACAAGCCAAACAATAAACTGCGCTCTCTGTTGCGGAGTACACATTGTTGCTGAGTTGGTCTGCACTGCACTGCAATCTCGCCAGGACAGAACAGAGGGAACGGAGGAGAAAAAAAAAACAGCACTGGTGTCGTCTCTAGGTCAAACAGACCTGCCAACTGCAGGACATCAAACTTGGAGAGTTGATGTATCAGACACCACAAACTAGAGTAGAGTACGTCACTTTGTACAGATTTTATGACACATTAAAACTAGGGAGTTCTTTTTCAAACACACTGTATATCCAAGGAGTGATTTCTGTGTAACTGGATGCCGAGCCGTTGGAGATGTCGTGTTCATTATATCAAGCCACTCCGTAAACACCGCTTAAACATCTGCAGTAGCGGAGCGAAGAGTGTACTATAAGGAACAGGTATGCAGTTGGCATCACACAGCAGAATAGAGTGTGTAGGTGCAAGTGCACGGCTTGTATGCTCTGCAGGTGGCCGGTGGCAGCCGTCTAGCCACCCCGCTGTCTTACACGTGCTTAGCATGCGGCGTGTCCGGCACTCTGCTACACGCGGTAGTTTGTTCCTGACGACATCTGGGGACCGAGTCTGTATGAGAGCTAACACTGCGCTGCACGTATCTGATTTAACTAAAGCCATAAAAACAAATTTATTGAAGCTATATACACAGCGAGTTAATGCATTCGAAGATATGATCAATCAGCATCACTGTAGTGCTGCCAGCGCCTTCTTTCTTTGGCTCCGATATAACTCAAAGCCATTTCACATTTGATATAATCGTTTACTGCATACATTCACAAATTGTCATCCCATCACGTCCCACGTGTGTACTCCCATACACACTCTCATATCACACGTTTAGTGCTACTTATTTCCCACGAAAATGGTTTTTTCCTTTAATTTCACTTATAAGAACTACCTTCACTTCGCAGTGAAGAAGATGGAAAGTTGCTTGAAGACACTGCTGCTGATAGTAGACAAATGGGTTGTTGTGGTGTGAGGACCCATTTAGCCAGTCTTCGTTGATCCATTATGGATCCTGGGACGATGGCTGGCATGAACTTCTTGACGCAATAATTTACCAACAGCCGTATGTACTGTAGAAATTTATTTTATTTTATGAACTTCTATGTGCTACCTGTCAGAGACAGCAAAGGACTTGGAAGAGCAGTTGATCGGAATGGATAGTGTCTTGAAAGGAGGATATAAGATTAACATCAACAAAAGTAAAACGAGGATAATGGAATGTAGTCGAAGTCGGGTGATGCTGAGGGAATTAGATTAGGAAATGAGACACTTAAAGTAGTAAAGGAGTTTTGCTATTTGGGGAGCAAAATAACTGATGATGGTCGAAGTAGAGAGGATATAAAATGTAGACTGGCAATGGGAAGGAAAGCGTTTCTGAAGAGGAGAAATTTGTTAACATCGAGTATAGATTTAAATGTCAGGAAGTCGTTTCTGAAAGTATTTGTATGGAGTGTAGCCATGTATAGAAGTGAAACATGGACGATAAATAGTTTGGACAAGAAGAGAATAGAGACATTTGAAATGTGGTGCTACAGAAGAATGCTTAAGATTAGATGGGTAGATCACATAACTAATGAGGAGGTATTGAATAGAATTGGGGAGAAGAGGAGTTTGTGGCACAACTTGACTAGAAGAAGGGATCGGTTGGTAGGACATGTTCTGAGGCATCAAGGGATCACCAATTTAGTATTGGAGGGCAGCGTGGAGGGTAAAAATCGTAGAGGGAGACCAAGAGATGAATACACTAAGCAGATTCAGAAGGATGTAGGTTGCAGTTGTTAAAGGGAGATGAAGCGGCTTGCACAGGATAGAGTAGCATGGAGAGCTGCATCAAACCAGTCTCAGGACGGAAGACCACAACAACAACAATGTGCTACCAGTTTCGACATTATATTGAAGCGATCTTCAGGCCCCACTCGTCATAATCGTAAAATCGCTATACACGGAAGGAGTTATATGGCTCCTTACGTGTATAGCGATTTTACGACTATCACAAGTGGGGCGTGAAAATGGCATCAATATAATGCCGAAACTGGTAGCACATAGAAGTTTATAAAATAAAATAAATTTCTACAATACATACGGCTGTTGGTAATTTATTGCCTCAAGAACCTTTATCCAGTGGTCGTCAAAGCTCTTTGCTCAAGAGCCAGTACTACTAACATTGAGGGACGACACCGCGGGCCGCATATGTACCAATCTTCTTATTAATTGGTAAACTACACAAATTAGTATGTTGCAAGCGTCCAGTAGACTAGTTGTGGTAAGGGCGCGATAAGTTGGCAGCTGTCCCCCGTGTAGTGATCGTTAAAAATCGCTACCATTCAGATCACTTCGTGTCAGCTGTTCTTCATTTCAGATTGTTGCACCATCAGTGACCGCAAAGTCGAAGCACAGCTTTGCCTAAGTCTTGTGTTGTCCGTGTGAACGGATGGTTAATTGGTTAATAAAAGAAACTGTACGTACGTTTCAAAGCATTATTCAATATGAGACGCTATGTCATATGATTTGAATGTCAGTTTTCCTCTACTCATTGCACTGTGTTAAAAGATCTATAATGTAGTGTTCCTTGCTGCAAGTAAGTACCACATATGATGATGTCCGTCTCTGTATCGTGCATTCACAAATCCATATTACTTCCGTCTCAAAATTCATACCGTAGCAGCTGATCGCTACGAGACGCTCGCACACGTGAGTTTTCGGTACTGGAAGATTTTTTTTTTTTTTTTTTTTTTTTTTTTTTGTTACTAAGCAGGAAAACTACAGCTCTTAGCGTTAGTTGACGTTTTGGATTCAGCTGTTAGTTGTCAGATGCATATTGTTATAAAATACGGCTGAGAATCGCGGGCCACACGAATACTTGATTAGGGCCGCAGTTTGACGACCACTGCCTTTATCGCAAGTTCGGCAGCTGGTGAAGTAGGCTGTCCGCTGCATGTTTCCATTGTTGGCTGAGGAGCACAATGTGTGTAACCAGCAGCCCTAGTATGGCTCACTTCGATGTAAATGCTATTTAAAACATGTAACAGCATTTTAACCGTGTCACAGTTATTTACTTCGATCTATGTTCCATATATCATTTGAAATATTTTTTATCGAAATGGCGAGGAAAGAGTCAGTTTACATAACATGCAACAACATTTAAAAATAAGGTCCAGAAGCAAAGATGTGTGAGAGTGAGCCACAGCGACTCAATGTCAACTGACTCGAATACTAGCTGCGGCGAAAAAGAAAACGAACTATGCACGCTCAAGACTGCGTGAACGGGACGCAAACAGGACGTCCTTCCTCCTCCACTGACACCTCCCAGGGAAAAATCAATCATTTTTCCATCCTTACGTTAGTCAGTCATTTGTCCACACTTACTGGCTGCTGAAAGTTAGTGGTCACATGAGAAATACTCGCCTTTAATTCACTGATTAGGCAGTCGAGTGTATTTTTGCTCATCTGCGTACATTCGAAGAATTTCTTTGGTGATGCTCATAGTTGATGACATAAATTTTGAATTTGTTCACGAAGATTCCGTCCTTTGTAAATTTTCGATTCTCTCTCTAAAGTAGGACACAACCTAAGAGGTGAATATTGCAGCACACTTTTACAAGCAAGATTTTATCACTAGTATTTTTTTAACTTTTATCTGCAAAAGCAGTTAATTAATTAAGCACCTTGACAGTGTTAACACGATGACCAGAGCTACACACACTGATTATTGAGCAAATCGCTTGACACATTGGCATATTGACATTTAACATTAAATTGTGATGTTTTTAAATTCACACACATTAATATTTTGGAATATGTAATGTACCGGAAACTGATGGAGTGAAACATATGCAGTTACACAATCTTAAATAGTTAAATCCGAAAGTTGCCGGGACTTTGTCAGTTTCATAACAGAAAAATATGAAACTTCCTGGCAGATTAAAATGTGTGTTGGGCTGAGACTCGAACTCGGAATCTTTGCCTTTCGCAGGCAAGTGGTCTACCATCTGAGCTACCCAAGCACGACTCACGACTCGTCCTCACAGCTTCAATTCTGTCAGTACCTCATCTCCTAGCTTCAAAACTTCACAGAAGCTCTTCTGCGAACCTTGCAGAACTAGCACTCCTGAAAGAAAGGATACTGCGGAGACACTGCTTAGCCACAGACTCCGCTGCAGAGTGAAAATCTCATAACAGAAAAATACGTTCGCACACAGTGTTGAACCAAACACTGAAATAGCTTTAGCAGTTTCTCTGTGCAGTCGTAGCTTTTGGTCTTGGTGTAACATTTTATAAGAATCTTGTAAATTCTTGGATTGGAAAAACAGGCCGTTGAGCTGGGTGCTATACTGTACCTCTGTCAGCTCAAGATCGAAGTAATGAGTTAGATCAGCAGCCAAAACCGAGAAGAGTCTCACAGATAAATCGAAATCAGTCTTCAGAAATGCAAGGTCTTGGAATCTCTTTGAGAACCAATGGTGAAATGTTTTAACTACTGAAACGTAGTCGGTCATGCCTAATCCACATATGACTACCTTGAGTTCTGGGACACGCTCCAAGTCATGAACTTGAAGCTGCTTTATCCACATATTTAATTTTTGTTTGACAGCGTTAGTATTGTCTGCTATATCTGTTACCGACTGATTCTCCACTTACATCGAGAGACTTAATGAATTCAAGTAACTGCTGGTGCCGACCATAAAAGATTTTAACTCAGTTCTTGTTTCCCCTCTCCTCTTAAGGGCAGCTTTCGGCTCAGTCAGCAATCACCCACGTCAGAATACAACTGAATCATATTGTCTTTGTGGCTGACGTTGTAATGATGTCTAAAGGAGTATTTTTCCCCACTCATAATAGTGCTATGGAATCGTTAAGCTGTTTGAATGGCTACAAACGTTAAGAAAAGCTAATAAATTCCCATTCCGCACTGAATGGTGTCGCTTCTCCATCTTTTCTCTTTTTAGACAAATGTGTAGATGCGATACTACTAAAGCAGAACGTAAATCTGATAACAGAACTGGTATTGTTACCAAACTGCGGGGCGTGTGACATTTTGCTGCAGTCATTATCAGCCACCCAAAAATCTATTTTTGAGTAAACGACACTTCCAGACTTTTCCATATCTTATAACATCAACGACAAAATCTGTATTGGTGTTGTATGTTATTTGGTGTCACATTTCCACATTCCTGTAGGTGTTTTCATAGATCTTGCGATCCGACAAACAACTTTCTTGGTCCTCTATTCACCTTAATTTTATTTTCATCAGCGACACAGTTATAATCTTGTGCTCTGGAATATGAATGCTTCAGATACATCCCCCAAGTTACTAAATAAAATAGTATAAAACAGTACAAGCATACTTGCCTGAGAAATAATGAATGCAATTACACATTTGACGTACTGATATCATTATTCTTGAGCAAGTGTTTCTGATAAAGGTAGTTATCTGTGGAACTCCGAATCGTCCAAATTGAGATAACAAACAGGCTTCGAAGTGTAATGAGACTTAACGCACTCCAAAATTGCAACTCCGCTCTAGCAGATTCCATATTTTTAAAGGAACTGTTATAAGCATATTTATTACTGAAATTCGAACGCGACGGTACAAAAGATCCGAAACACCGTCAAATAGTAAGGCTATAATCAACCAAAAGGAATTCTTAATTATTTCATTAACCTGTCTATATAAAACTATTATTGTCCATTTTTATGTTATGCCTGCAGTCTTAAAAGGAATGGAGGCATGTGTATTTTTTTAAAAAAAGCTTGACGAGGTAATTAACCTTAAGATTTTTAAATTCAATCACATGATTTAAATTTATTCCAAACCATCTTCGCATTTAGTGAAAAATAGCTAATTTATTTCTCAAGCACATGACATCATTTTAAAAATAATCATAGTTTTCAAAAGAATCCTATTTATTTATGTACCACAATGATATTAGAATTTTATGAGCTACAGATTATAATACGTAACGTAAATTTTTAATATTAGGCTCTTTAGTGTAAGAGAAGGGCGTTAACTAGTTTCGCTCAGGTTGCCCAGAGAAAGTACGAGATGCGGAAAGCACGTATGTCTGTGACTCCAGCGTACGCACTTTTTTTTTTCTAAATGTTGGTAGCGCTGAGACAAGGATGATACCACAGAGACTCCATCACACGTTAGATCGCTGGCAGCCAAGTGCTTGTAAGGATATTACGAAACGACTGTGTGAAAAAGCTAAGGAAAGAGTCGAGAATTGTAAGACTTTCATCAAACAACTATGCTAAGAAATCTAAAGTTAAGTAGCTGTGCAATTTGTACTTGCAGATAACTGCGATTATGAATATAATTTTTAAGCTTAGGGGCGAAAGACATAGCAATATGACCACAGGTTGTGTTCGTAACGGGAAATCTTTTGTACCGTACTAAATGAATGTTTGCAGTAACAGCGGCGTGTCATCTAAGAGAGACGGTCTGCCGAAGATTTCTGTTTATTTTAAGCGTTTCTCACGATAGTAATACTGAAAAACGCGATCGCTCTGTTTCTCAAGATAAGTGAATGTAATAAGTCACCATAAAAATGAATTTCTTTTTACTTTTTCACAGAAAAAAGAAATAAATAATTACGTACTACTCGAAACTTACCGAGTGACTTGGATTACATTTGGCGAGAAAAGTAGGCAAACGAGTGAATCGAGGGAATCCTTTGGTACAGCAACGCTGTAACAGAAACATAAAGGTAACTTTTAATGAGCGCATATGGTACCACACTTATAAATAAAATACACAGATTCTTTTTCCGATGAAGACTACACACACTACTCTGTTAATTATTCTCATTCTCCATAGACCGAGATGTCGACATCTTGCTGAGGCGTGGAGCGTTTCAACTGGTTTACAAAACTGTGCATGTTTAAACCTGTTTTTTTTCCAATGAAAGGTAGCTAATGATAAACTTCGTAAAGGAACTAACCTATGGCGAAGTTGTTATTGGTATACAAAAGTAGATCTAAAATTTCCTACAGGAGTCTCGTAGATGTACTCCAAATGTTATACCCTTACAGCACTTTGTACAATGAATGTGTTGTACCTAACTGACAGTTCTCAAAGTATACTATCCCACAGGTCATAAATTAATGGAAATACACAAAATAACCAAACTTTATGATATTGTAATACTCCAACTGAACTGTTATACGCAAAGGAGAAGTGAGTGAACTTCACCGCGCCGTATGTTGTTTCTACTTTTAATTCCTATTGACGTATACGCGGTCTGTTCAAAAAATTCCGTAACATTCGTAATTACGCGCTGATGGTGTATTGGAGCGAAATACGGTTGGCATCCCTGCACACGCCTGTGTTTATTGTGTAACTGCCGGAAGTTTCACTGTTGTTATGTCTGTTAGTAGTTGTTCAGTGCTGTATTGGGTAGAGCGTTGTACTGCACAGTTTGCGAATTTCGAGGTTGCAGAGTTAGAGGAACAACGCGTCTGCAGTAAATTTTGCGTGAAACTCAAGTAAACCTTTACAGACACACACCAAATGTTGCAGAAATCCTGCGGTGATGAGTGCTTAAGCCATATTGGTGCTACGAATGGTTCACACACTTTGAAAATGGCCGGACGGAAGTTAAAGATGACGCTTGTTCAGGACGCCCTTCGACGACTACCGATGACGACGTCAATGAAATTGTGCGTGCCAATCGAAGACTGATTGTCCGACAGATTGCAGGGGACTGTACATTTCAGCTGGATCATATCATGAAATCCTGACACGGGATTTTGGAATGCATCGTGTTGCCGCCAAATTCGTCTCACGCCTCTTGAGTAAAGACCAGAAAGACCTTCGTTTCGCTGTCCGTGAAGAGCTCTTAGATCGCGCAAATGACAACGAGATATTCCTTAAGACAATTATAACTGGTGATGAGACGTGGGTCTGCGGTTATGATGTTGAGATCAAGGTTCAGTCTTCAAAATGCGTCGGGAAAGGTTCTCAAAGACCAAAACATGATCGTCAGGTCAGGTCAAATGTCAAAGCCAGACTCATAGTTTTCTTCGGCTTTGAAGGATTAGTTCATCATGAATTCGTGCTACAGGGACAAACTGTTAGTCGATGGTGCTGTTGGGACATGTTGCGAGAAAACGTGAGAAGGAAACGGCCTGTGGCGAGACAATTCGTGGCTCTTGCATCACGATAACGCACCCGCACGTTAATCCCTGTTGGTGTGTGACTGTTGCACAAGAAACGAAATAACTGTGCTGCCTCATCCTCCTTACTCTCCAGACCTGGTCCCTGTTGACTTTTGTATTTCTAAACTTGAAAACCCCGTTGTAAGGACGAACATTTGCAACGATCGACGAGATGAAAAAAATTCGTGGACGGAGTTCCTTGCGATCCAGCAAGAGGCGTACCACGACTGCTTTCGGAAGTGGAAGAGGTGTTGGGAGCGGTGTGTCAATTATGGAGGACATTATTTCGCTGGAGACAATGCACAATCAGTAAAAGGTAAGCGTAGAAAAATTTTGTGGACAAAGTTCCGGAATTTTTTGAACAGACCTCGTACACCGCGAAACTCTGAACACTGCTTTACACAGCCTCCCCTGTGTCCTGTTGTTATTGTCCAAGTTATATTCCAAATTCGAATGTATACGCAACGCCTGTCGATATCGACTGCGGTTTTCACTAAATAATGCGATAATATTTGGCTATATGGATTACACTCAAAAAATGTTTACATATTTTAGCAATGCTTTCGGGATTGTTTTCCATTCCTTATGCGTATCAACCGCTCCTGCTTACGAAACAGCCAATACACCGTCTCTTGATCCCAACGTAGCTGGTTGCTATCCTGGAGGTGAAGCACAATTTTTAATTAGGATATGTCTGTCCTGAGTAAAATCCACCAGAATATCTCCGTAGTGTTTCGGGGAATAGGAGTATATTCCAAGATGCTACTCCCAGCGGGTGTAAAATGAATTGCCAAGTTTACATTTCTTAAGTAAAATTACTGATCAATTGCCCAACTCGCCCCTTAATATGACTGCGCGGTCTAACATCAATAACGCGAAATGACTGACATCATCCACGTACTAAACACTAGAAGACACTACTTTCAAAGATGATCTACGGTGGTGTGGAACCTAAGTGGAAATAAACTAACGCGATCACAGTTTTTTAGCTTTTATAGCTCTAATAAGCCGAAGCAATTTGCGATATCACGTATGACCTGCGTCCGGTGCGTCGAAGTGATGGTTCTCGTACGCGTCTGCGACGATGGAAGAACTCCAGCCACAAATAAACTCTTTTAAACACTAGGACGACCGAAGGCGGTTCTTTGACTAATATACTCTAATACTGTCTTCTCTTCTCTGCGTTCTACAAACGAGAAATGCGAACTCCCAGCCACAAGGACGGAGTTCAGATAACATCTCAACGTAAGTATAGGCAGAGGAAGTTCTCTCAATTACTGAACGCTGCGTACTCAAAGGCGACTTCCAACCCGGAGGTGAAGTCCAGAATCGATAGGTTCGCAACAGTAAAGTGCCTAACTATGCTAACTATAAACTCTCCTGAGAGCAAAGACAGCAAGTCCGTCTGCACCAACAAAAGCTGATATCGTGTGACCGTCACACACTGGCGCTCACAACGGAAGATCTCGTCTCTCCACCGCTGGCGTCCCAGCAAGGCTCGGCTCCCCACCATCGTAAATCCAAAAACGAATCATATTCCCGAAACCACGGAATATTCTCCCTCTATACACATTCTTGCGAACGCCGACCAACCATAATTTAGTCTTTTGTCGTCCAGTGCGGAAACTTTGCGAGGAAAAGCCTATACTCGTACACTGGTACGCTTCTGAGCAAAAATCCTTGGAAATAACCCAGCCTGTGTGGTTTCCGAGGTGCCGCTTCTTCGTTCCTCTCACCTGCCTCCAAGATTTTCGTAGTTTCCGAAGTATAAACCTTCCGGTAAGGCTACAATACTGGCCGGTCGCGACTGTATTGTGCTCCAGCGCTTAGGTGCTACGGCGTCCGTCTTGATGTTTCCTGTGTTTAAGCAGAACCAACACACCTGTGTGGGCCTTCCACCCAGGGCTTGAGTTCCGTCTGCCGTTTCAATTCCACTGTCGTTCCACCCTCTACTAGTATGACAATAAAGACACTCCATCACCTTTCATGCAATAAGCGTTAACAATTATTTACAAGGCGTATGTGACAATGTCAGTCTCCTTTAAATATTCATATACGATGTAGTAACTATCAAATAATACCTAATGTGGTTGTCGTTCACGGCAATTATGTGGATGAGTGATTGTAAGGTGCGAAATTATAGCCACCTTACAATATGATACTGATGGTGATCCGTCTATTGTTAGCAACACTGTGATCGGTCGCTTCTCTTGTTGGCGCTAATTTCAAAAGAGAGCATTACCTATGTCCACCAGATGCTTTCTAACTCGTAATTCCTGTGTATACAGGGTGGTCAGAAACAGTCTGATAAGTTTGTTGCTGTGTAAGTTGTGCTGAGAAGTACTGTTAAGAAACAAATTCTGTGCTGTGCAACGTTTCAGAGGTAATTAGCGTTGAAGCATTAGCACAGAATCAGGCCATTGTGGGCACAAAATCAAGTGGCGCGCCACATACATTTAGTGTTAGTTGTTCTCGTAGCGTAGATGACAGCGCACGAGACTGCTCAGCCTTTGGCTCGGCTGTGATCCTTACTACCGTCCCAAGTCCAGTTTTTGTATCGCCCTGCTGTTCAGGTTTAGGAAACCGAAAGAAGAACACCGTCTCTGGCGGGCCGCTTGAATTTGCGCAAGCGACCGTCTGACTGGCTAACTTCAACACCACTTAACTCACAAACGGCGCAGCGTATGAAATTTCCGCTTAAAATTTATTTCTCGGTACAACCTATCCTGCAACACCCTTAAAAGCTTCTCAGGCTATTTCTGACCATCGTGTAAATGTCACTCTAAAACTTGCCGATGTCGAAACTAGAGTTCTTTGCTACATGACTAATATTCGAAATGTTTTTATTTGTCGAGATATAAAGGAATCTCTATTCTTTTAAACAGGAACTGTGTACTTTTGTAACCGAGTTCCATAGCTCATAAAGCGACGAAGAATTTTGCGAAAAAAGCTGGACACCCCCACTCACCATTCCCATGCCTTTGATTGTGGCGTCAGGCGACGTGTAGAGTAACCTAACGTCTATTTTAGGCTAGAGGTAACAATTAGGTTGTCAGTCTGCGAATCCAACGAACATGAATATAATATACATGTTGAGTGAACAACAGACTCACGTCATGCCCTCACAGCTTTAATTCCGCCATTACCTCTCCTACTTCACCGGAGCTCTACTCCCTACCTTGCGGGACCAGCACTCCGGCAAGAAAGGATATTAAGGAGGAACGATTGTTTCTAGAATGACTTTTTCACCCCCGTCCCAGGCAAAGTATGCAGAAGAGCTCCTGTGAATTTCGGAATGGAGGAGAGAGGTATTGGTGGGAGTGCAGCTGTGAAGACGTGTCATGCGTCGTGCCTGGACAGAGTCCCGGTCCGGGACACAGTTTTCATCTAGCAGGAAATTTCAAAACCAGCGCGCACTCCGCTGCAGAGTGAAAGATTTGTTCTTGTACCAGAAGTTATCCAATTTGTAACTTTTTCTTTGTTAAACTGATGATTCTGTTAACCATCGAAACTTAATGTCATCCGATTTCAGTATAAAATATTTGTTTTCTTAAATATAAATAAATCTTTGGTAGTTTATTGATTATTGAGTCAAATCTGGACTCTTCACAGTGTTTTGATAGTAGCATGTTCCTTCCTGTTCACCTATATCCTCGACATCAATCTAGATTTACTAATTCACTACTTGATTCACGCCTCTCGAGTAGGATCGAGTACGTGCTTCCGAGGCTACATGGAACAGAATCCCTTTCTCTAGGCGCCACCTGGCGTAGCCAGCTTAGGTGTGCCGCCGCAAACTGCACAGAGCTTACGGAAGACAACAAGGGAGAGGTACGCCAGTAAGCATATTAGCAGTTCTATTCCAGTGCTTTCCCCTGCTGTCACGCTCTTTCTGAAACATGCGACGAGTCGCGACATACACACTGACGTCACACGGTGCTCGGCGCTTGAGCACCGGGCAGTCCTGCGCAAGCGCAGTCGCGCCAACGACACGAGTGGAGCGCGAAGTGTCGATACCAACAGCGCTCTACTCGCGACAGCCGTCTGCTATCGACAGCTCGCGGCTACGGTCGACCGCCCCCGTACGACGCGAACCATGCCGCCCACTTCTCTGCGGACATACTATTCCCTCGCAGACACAATGTCACATAAATGTCTCAAAACCGATGTGAGCTGACAGCAGTCCTCTGCAGTTTAATCACTTCCATATATTTCTCATCGTGCGCATTTCATACACGAAGTTAAAAGCATTTTTTTTTTTAATTTATAAGAATGGTTTGAGAACTATGCAACCATATGTTATTACGAAAATTAAACGAAACCCTGCACTCAGTAACAATTTCGTCGACTGAGCGCTTTATTTCTCGTGTTGTAGGCCCTCTGCCATTCCTGATTTACATGAACAATCTGAGCAGTCCTCTTACGTTGTTTGCAGATGATGCTGTGGCTTACTGTATTGTAAAGTCAACGCATGATCGAAACCAACTGCAATATGATTTAGACAAGATATCTGTATGGTGCGAGAAGTGGCAGCTGACTTTCAATAACGAAAGTGTGAATTCATGCGCGCGACTATTAAGAGGAATTCGCTTAATTTCGATTACACGATAAATCACACAAATCTAAAGGCATTGAATCCAGCTAAATACTTAGCGATTACAATTACGAAACTTCAATTGGAACGACCACATTGATAATGTTGTGGGAAAAGCAAACCAAAGACTGCACGCTCCGAAAATGCAATAGTTCTTCTGAAGAGATTAGTCAGATAATGCTTCTCCGTCCTCTTCTGAAGTAGTGCTGTGTGGCGAGGGATCCACATCAGACAGGACTGACGGAGGACTCTGAAAAAGTTCAAAGAAGGGCAGCTCGTTTTGTATTATCGCAAAATATGAGAGAGAGAGGCACAGCCGATTCGCGAATTGGGGTGGCAATCACTTATCGTCAAATTTCAATCAGCAACTTTCTCCTCAGAGTGAAAAATTTTTTTGATGCACGCCTACATAGGGAGAAATAATCATCAAAACATAATAAGAGAAATCAGAACTCGCACGGAAAGATTTAAGTGTTCGTTTTTCCCGTGCTCTGTTCGAGAGTGGAACGGTAGAGAAACAGCTGGAAGATGCTTCGGTGAAACCCTCTGCCAGGCACTTAATTGTGAGTTGCAGAGTAATCATGCAGATTAAGACAGACAACGAAATTAACCGGGAGGAAAAATGTGTAAACGTTGTTATGTCCCAACAAAAAAATGGCTCTGAGCACTACGGGACTTAACATCTATGGTCATCAGTCCCCTAGAACTTAGAACTACTTAAAACTAACTAACCTAAGGACATCACACAACACCCAGTCATCACGTATGTCCCAACAAATACTGAAAAATGCGTTCAGATATTGAAAAGTAAATGGGTAGGACATTTAGACATGGTAATGGGTTGTAGATAGACACAAGAAGTTAGTTCATGGAATCCAAAACCTATTACAGTCTGATGGCTAGATGGCATGCGAAGACATGTTGGATTTGCGTGGCTACGTATAGTTGAAGATCGCAGTGCACTGTGAAGTAGACAGGGGGGCCTTATCCAGCAATGGATGTCAGATGGCTGCAACTGCTACTACTACTGCTGCTGCCGATGATGATGATAAAAAGCAGTTGGGTTACACATATTATTTATTTATTGCAAATTTAAAGACCTGTTATCTGATATTTTAAAATAAATCGTACGTATTACAGTTTTTGTCATACTTTTTGTAGTTTTTAAAAACATTTTTTTAAAAAAGAATAATTTGTAAATAAAATTGTTGTTTTAAGAAGAATGTAAAAAGACGATAAGATAGAGGAGAGATATCTTAGTGCCATCACCATTGTTATTGGCAGTGAATACCTCGTAACGATTTCTTTCAGCTATTGACCGCCAGTCACAAGAAAATAGTTTGCAGTTAGTAGCAGAAAGATGGTATTGATAATCCTACGCAGTAACATCAGGTACTCGTCCATGTACAACACTGGGTGCTTTCTTGGCTAGATTGTCAGCACCTTACAATAAATTCTGCCTAGCATGCGCCATCCGCATCTATTATTTGACTTATATGTATAATTTGTCAGTGCATTGCCGCCCAGAGTGGCTGAGCGGTTCTAGGCGCTACAGTCTGGAACCGCGCGACCGCTACGTCGCAGGTTCGAATCCTGCGTCGGGCATGGGAGTGTGTGATGTCCTTAGCTTAGTTAGGTTTAAGTAGTTCTAAGTTATAGGGGACTGATGACCTCAGCAGTTAAGTCCCATAGTGCTCAGAGCCATTTGAACCATTTGTGAGTGCATTTTGGTACATTACGTCTGATTCATAATTCTGGGTCACATCTCATCTTCCTCCTCTTCCTGTTCCCCTCCAGTGTCTGTTTTCGCTGTCAGTGTGGGTGTCGCTGTCCACACTCTGGAGGTGGTTGTTATGTTGCAAATAGGCATGTCTGTTATGTCGGTTCGCAGGTACTGTTCGTGCGCTGTTTTAGAAATACTGTTTGTTAATGTACTTAGTTGTGCTCATTGCTCTTCGTCTCTTACTGCTGTGTATATATGTATGTCTGTTTCTGCGTAGTGTGAATGTACTGTGTGTCTACGTTAGCGTACTGCCCGCGAAAGAAGACTGTGTGTGGACACATACTCCGTCCCGAGGGATACTGGGGTGGCGAAAGGAAGGGCATCCGGCCACCCCTCAAATTAACAATGCCACACCTCTTAATAACTACACCTCCCTGTACCGAGGCGTGACAAAGGCACAAAAAAAAGAAGATAATCATAACTGAATCACACTGCTGACTTGAAAACATACGCTGTACGTCAAAACAGAACACAAGCTGCTGACAAGAATAATTACAGTCGACAAAGTCTTTCAGAATAGCAACACTGTATGATAGACTATCGTGCAACCTAGCAAGCGGTACAGTGGCGAAGATAATGGACTCGCATTCTGAAAGACGACGATTAAAATCCCAGTTCGGCAATTTAGATGTACATTGTGTACAATTTGACAAACCAGAATAACTCTAAAAAGAAGCTTCACACGAAAAAATGTGTAGAATCCAAAGATGATTATTTTCGAGGGGGACATCTGCTGGTGCTAAAATTAGCCAGCCCCCTGGGGGTGCGTCGGGAGGAAACTTTAAAATTTCAAATGGGAACCCGCATTTTTTATTGCAGAATCAGAGTCTACATAAAAAACTACGTACACTTCGTCTTAAACATATGTTTTGATCCATGGTAGTTGACGCTGTAATTCAAGAAAATTCATGTTCTCATTTTTGCGTGGAAAATGGTTACCGTTAAATAAAAAATACTTATTTACTTCGTAAATTTTGATTCGCTAAAACTAAAATTCTCCTTCTCTCCCCATAGGGAGGGGTTTGAGAGAGAGGAATTAAAGAGTTTTACAAATGTTGACTCAAATATTGATTTTTTCCGCAGATTCGGATAAGTTTTGTTTGTTTCGTGGTCACCATTTGTACAACTAATTCCTCTCTCTCAAACCCCACCCTATGAGGAGAGAGAGTGAGTTTTAGTGTTGGCGAATCAAAATTTACGAATTAAATAAGTATTTTTTATTTATCCGTAACCATTTTCCACGCAAAAATGAGAACGTGGATTTTCTTGAATTACAGCGCCAACTACGAAGAATCAAAACAAATATTTAATACAAAATGTACGTAGTTTTTTATGTTGAGTCTGATTCTGAAAAGAAAAATGCGAGTTCCCACTTGAAATTTTAAAGTTTCCTCCCGACCCACCCCCAGGGGGCTGGGTTGGCGGGCTAATTTTAGCACCAGCAGTTGTCCCCCTCGAAAATAATCAACTTTGGATTCTACACATTTTTTCGTATGAAGCTTATTTTTAGAGTTCTTCTGGTTTGTCAACTTAAAATTTAGACCCTGTATATTTTCGGTGTTTTTCCTAAACAGCATATGACAAATTTGTGGATGGTTCCTCTGAAATAGACACGGTCTACTCCTTTCCTCTTCTTTCCCCAATTGGAGCTTGTACTCCGTGTCTGATGATCAAGCCGTCGATGGTACGTTAACCTGTAGTCTTGCTCCCTTCTTTTCATTCTATACTGCAGTTTAGACACTACTGAAGTGTAACTTTTCGTCAGAAAACAGCAAACACTGGTCATTAGCTAAAGCTCAAAAAATGGTTCAAATGGCTCTGAGCACTATGGGACTTAACTTCTGAGGTCAACAGTCCCCTAGAACTTAGAACTACTTAAACCTAACTAACCTAAGGACAGCACACACATCCATGCCCGAGGCAGGATTCGAACCTGCGACCGTAGCGGTCGCGCGGTTCCAGACTGTAGAACTATGTTAAGTCCCATAGTGCTCAGAGCCATTTGAACCATTTTGAATATTTTGACCGATGACGGCCACGTCGAAGCAATCGGATGCGAAAACCAGCCGAAGTAATGGAAGTTCGACCCGACCCTCTGGGTTGATAGGAGAGTGTGAGCCGGTAACTCAGCACATTCTTATTCCAAGATAAATGCAGGAGGCAGAGAATCTTTTAGGATGAGGGTTTAACATATCTCTGCTGTCAGAAACTTTGAACTAGTAGAGGTCCACTCCTCCTCCGAATCCTGAGGACGCACCTCAGTGAAGCAGTTAAGATTTGAAGGAGGGGATCGAGCGTCTGCGTTTCTCTTCTAACTATGAATTTCTGAGCCAAAGAAGTCCTCTGGAACTGAAAGCATATCTCCCTTGTCTCCACCAAAAGCTCGTAAAGATTTCATTGCCCTAAGACATTCCAATAGGGCTGTAGTAGAGATGTCGAGGCATTGCCATTAATGTGCACCCATAATCCAATATACAACGGATCACGCAGCGGTAACGAATTGGTAGGACTGTAACGCCAGCTTTCCACCGTATTCGGGCTACCGCTCACAGGAGACTGAGTGAGTGACCGGCCTTGGAAATGACGTTGTTGTGCCTTGTTTACACAGAGTTCCGTACAGAGCGGAGACGCAGAAGCAGCGCACAGGCTGGGTGCGGCGCGCGTCTCTGGAAGCAGGCCAGCAAAGGGTGTGGCCTGCAGAGCAGCGGCCAGCGGGAGAAAGCCGCTGCCCGTGCTCTGACCACGACCACTCACACCGAGCGCAGCGCATCGCCAATACATCCAGTGAGGGCTGCGAAACTTGGTAGATACGCTAATGCGTTAGTCCGGAACCGACTGACGCTGAAAAAAAATTAATTCCAATTTTGACCACCATGTGTGAACCTGGCGCTGTATACTGTTTTTATGGCCGTGTGACATCCACAATGTCGTTTGACACGCCTATAACGGCTTTCGAGAAGAGAAACCGCGTGCTTTTGGTGCAACTGTTTCATGTGAACGGCAGCAATTACAGTGTTGCACTGAGGCATGTCGCCAACTGAAAGGTATGAGGAGAGGCCCGACGTCATTAAAGGGCATAATGAAGATGATAATGAAATTAGCAAAAAAAACAAAAAAAAAAAAACAAAAAAAAAAAAAAAACGGGTGAGCTTGATGTGGCATCTGGATAAGGAAAGCGTCCTATTCCGGTGGAAGTTATTGACGAGATCGTGCAGCAACTGAAACCTCAGTATCCTTAGCAACGTTTTGAATTCGCCCTTCGATTTCTGGCACGGATCTAAGTTGATGACATGTGGTCGGGCAATATTCTACGGCGTGACGAGGCACATTTTACACTGCGGGGTAGAGTAAACATACAGAACTGTCGAACTAGTGGTACTGTTAAACAGCGTGTTGTGCACGAAGAGCCACCGCACGTGCCGTATGTGGCTGTGTGATGTGGATTCAGAAGCACCTTTATTCTCGGTCTGTTCTTCTTAGAGAGATGCCCGGATGGCCTGTTCGGTGTACTTCGACGTCTGCATGTTATAGAGACCTCCTTGTACAGCATGCTTTAGAAGGCAGTAACTGTGTGGAAACCACTGTTTTCACGCAAGATGGTTACTAATAAAATCAACATTATACCTTTCTCCCTTATTTGACCTTTTCTCCCCACGTCCCGATTCTGATCTATTACATATGTAAACATTTCTATATGTGTTTCTTGAATTCACAGCACCAGACAGATCTGCACCTGGCTGCCAGACGACAATTACAGCCCAGACAGCACCACCTGAACAGCTTTACTTTAATTATAACTAACCAGTATGTAACACGCCACTTCCTGTGTGGTCATCCCGTGGTTTCGATACAGGATAGAGGCGGTAGAGTGGGGGGGGGGGGAGGTGGGGGGGAGGTGGAGGGGGCAGACAAAATGCGACGGGGCGGCCTTTCCCCAACAATTCTAAATTGACTTTGGTGGAGACATGTGATGCTGTCTCCAGTGCGGGTGATTTTCCCAAAACGGGGAGATTTTCACTATAGCTCTTGGGAAATACAGTTTCTAAAACCCATGGCAGAAAGTAGCATTTTGGAGTTTATTAGCGTCAGCGGGAAATGCTTGCGTGCAGTTAGAGAGTCTGACTGAGCAAAAGGCTCGAGTGTCATAATTATTATTTCGTAGGGCGTTTTCGGAAATCGTGGAATCGGGAGTTGGGACAGTTGAGCCGCAGGGGTTGAGATGGAAAGTTTCGTAATTGCTATTAAAGCGACGTGTCTGCTTTTTCAACGCGTAGAGCCTAAAAAGCATTCGAAAGTGATTTTTGCACGCGAGCGTGAAATTCTGCATTGACACTGTTCTGTTTTCCTCGGCCATTGTTGTGGTTTAGGGAGCGTGGACTTGTTCGACAGTAAGAAGTGTAGCAGAGTGTGAAGCCATTCGCTAGCTGGAGGGTTTTTAGTGAACGAGACGGACTTGGTCACGTTCAGTTGAATTCAATATATTACTTTTGTTGGTGCGCAAAGTAAGTGTGGTGTTTCTGTGTCACCTTTTGCCTACTGACTTTGAACTACGTTCACGTTGTTGAGAGTTTTGGAGAAGTTGCGTTTGGAGTCGATGTATAAACTGTTAGTGGTGCACGTACTGCAATCTAGGGGTCAGATCTCGGAATCTTCCTGAGAGTAGTTACACAACTCTGGGGTTTTAATTACTGACTATGGAGTAGTGAAGAGTTCATGTCTTCCGATTCAAAGCGAGACTGATAACCTTTATCCGATACATGTGATAGTGTATCAGTGCAGACAAATAATCTGGGTCCGCCAATGAACGTCTTCGCGTAAATCTGCGGAGAATATGGCGCATAATTTGTCTCGCGCGCCACACTACGAATACAGTGAGTTGACTCTGACCGCGGACGCTACTGAGATTTCGCGCGACACCACACAAGCTCCGAGAACGGGCCTAAGGTACGTCTCAACATCTTCAGCGGAAATTAAGCGACACACGTTCTTAACCGAGCAGTCAGCCAGCAGCGTCACTAATACCACGATCAGATATGAAATGTCAACTCAGTACCTGATTTCCCACAGTAATCTACATCTGTAATGCAAGCCTCTGTTCAATGAATGGCTGAAAGGTAATGGGAGTACCACCATCAGTTCCCGTCTTAAGCTCTCCCAAGTCGCGGTGGCTTCGCCGTTCGCATCTACATCAATATATTGTACATACTCCAAAATTTAGTGTATAGCTCTTTTCGCCTTTTGATCCAGGGAGGAAATGAATGAGGATTTGTCCCTGTAAACGCCATAACCCCTCCAACCTTATTCATATAATCCCTATGCACAGAGTACGGTGCTCGCTGCAGAACTCTTATAGTCTTCCTCGTATCAGATTTACCCAAATTTATGCAACACAGTTCTACGAATGCACGTCCCCTTTCTTTCAAACGTTCCCATTTAAGTTTATTGAACCTCTCCTTCCTCTTCCGTATAGTCTATGCCGACCTGCAACCAGCCTTGAATAGTGTCTCTGATATCGTTCGTTGCCTACTTGATTAGGTCTCCAAGCGTTGGAACAACAGAACTTCTTGCACTAGGATCTTGTACGCGATTTATTTAACAGATCTGTTGTCCCTTCCTATAACTGTTCCAAGTAGCCACTCTTACTACTGATTTGATATCGCTTCTCAGTACTACACCTAGGTATACACAAGATGCGACGCTCTCCGGACGTTAACATCTCATCTGGTAAAGGCAAACTATCGCGTTGTTTTTGTTACGAGTTTTATCTTGCATCTGTCTACATTTAAAGAGAGCTGCCATTTATTGCACCAAAAGACAATTTGGTCCAAGTCTTTTTTGCAGTTCCCTATGACGATACTTTTCTGTAGACACAACATCGTCAGTGAACAATTTTATAGTGGTGTCGACCCTACTAAAGAAATGTTTATGTCTGTCGAAGGCATTAGTGGCTCAATCACGCTTGCATGAGACACAATCGATTTTGCTTTCGTTCTGTTGAAAACTCACCGATCAGTGCAATGTATTGTGTTTTCTTGATGAAAAATTGTAGTAAACCATACAGCTACGAAGATTCGCAGTATGATCGGAAGTAGGCGAGGATGTGCCTTCCGTAAAGCTAGGGGATACACCAAGGTGTTGATAGCATCGGCGCCACTGTCAATGACACGGAACCCTCCAACCGCACTCAGATAAGGAATGGCTCCATTCCGATCACTGAGATTGCCCAGTAACGCTCCCATTGCCATTTGCCGGCCAGGGAGGGATCAGAATGGCCCTTATCAAGTCTGCGGTTGAACGCACGTGTCGCAGTAGCAGCAAGGCTCGCATCGCGCCCTCAACGACTTTACAGATAAGCGCAGCAGCAAACGCAGGGGTGGATCCTCCCCCCCCCCCCCCCCCACACACACACAAACACACACACACCAACCGCGCGCAGCGAGATTCCACGAGCGCGCAGGAACACAAGTTGTTGATTCTCGTATGGTATGTTGCAAATAGCAATTACATGTGAACAGACGAAATAAGTCTTCCTACATTTCCGGAAGGCCCTGTGCCACATTGCCGACTACTTCACAGATAAGTAATTGGGTCAATGAATTTTTGAGTAATAGAGCTCAGTAAGTTACACGAGATGCTCCGATAAGTAATGCAACACATTTCTTTCTCGGCCATTTTCGGTTGAAAAAAATGCGGAATTTGTTGTGGGACATGGTGCATTATTCCCGCTTCAGCCCCGACAGTTTCATGAAGTTCCGATAGGTGATGGCGCTATGCGTAGCCTCCAAAATGGCGTCTGTAATGGAGGTGTGTTCAGAGCAGAGAAATATCACTGAGTTTCTTTTGCCGGGAAACCACAGCATCGCAGATATCCACAGGCGCTTGCAGACTTTTGGCAGTGAACAAAAGCACGGTGAGTCGTTGGGCGAGGCGTCTGTCATCATTGCAACAAGGTCGCGCAGACCTGTCCGATCTCCAGCGTGCTGACTGGCCGCACAGAGCTGTGACTCCTGCAGTGTTGGAACGTGCGGACACTCTCACTCGAGGAGACCGACGGATCACAAACACACTGCTGTGCAGCTCGACGTCTCTGCGGTAGTGCTGACACACTCATCCACCACTCGGGGAACACACAGGTGTGTGTCCGCTGGGTTCGTCGCCGCATAACAGAAGACCATAAAGAGCAGCGAAGAACCATTTGTGCGGAATTGCTTGCTCGTCACGAGACTGATGTGCCAATTTTTTTGTCGAACATCGTCACGGGCGATGAAACGTGTGTTCATCACTTTGAACCGAACACAAATCGGCAGTCCATGGCGTGGCGCCATACCACCTCTCATCCGAAGAGAATTTTCAACAAAGCTGTATCCTCAGACGATAAGATCATGACGATGCTGTTCTGGGACTCTGAAGGCGTTTTTTTGTTTGATGTCGTCCCCATGTTGCAACTATCAACTCTTAAGTTGCGTGCGTATGGAGTATCGTCTCAGTTGTGTGAAGTGGATTCGTGATTTCCTCTCAGAGTGGTCACAGTTCGTAGTGATAGACAGTAAATCATAGAGTAGAATAGGAGTGATATCTGGCGTTCCGCAAGGTAGTGTCATAGGCCCTCTGCTGTTCCTGATTTACATAAATGATCTAGGTGATAATCTGAGCAGCTCCCTTAGATTGTTTGCAGATGACGCTGTAATTTCCAGTCTAGTAAAATTATCAGACGATCAATTCCAATTACAAAATGATCTAGAGAGAATTTCTGTATGGTGCGAAAAGTGGCAACTGGCACTAAACAAAGAAAAGTGCGACGTCATCCACATGGATACTATAAAAAACAAAAAAAATCCGATAATTCTTGGGTATACGATAAATCGCACAAATATAAGGGCTGTCAATTCGACTAAATACCTAGGAATTACAATTACGAGCAACTTAAAATTGGAAAGACCACATAGATAACATTGTGGGGAAGGCGAAACAAAGGCTGCGCTTTGTTGGCAAAACACTTAGAAGATGCGATAAACCCACTAAAGAGACCGCCTAAATTACACTTGTCCGTCCTCTGCTGGAATATTGCTGCGCGGTGTGGGATCCTTACCAGGTAGAATTGACGGAGGACATCGTAAAAGTGCAAAGAAGGGCAGCCCGTTTTGTGTTATAGCGCAATAGGGGTGAGAGTGTCACTGATATGATACGCGAGTTGGGGTGGCAATCACTGAAACAAAGGCGGATTTCTTTGCGGCGTGATCTAGTTACGAAATTTCAATCACCAACTTTCTCCTCCAAATGCGAAAATATTTTGTTGACACCCACCTACGTACGGAGAAATCATCATCATAATAAAATAAGAGAAATCAGAGCCCGAACGGAAATATTTAGGTGTTCCTCTTTCCCAAGCGCCATTCGAGAGTGGAATGGTAGAGAAGTAGTATGAAAATGGTCCGTTGAACCCTCTACCAGGCACTTAAGTGTGAATGCAAATAAGTTACACAAAACTGCAACTAGTCACTTTTTTGAATAATTATGTTTTATTCCATGAACTAGTTTTCGAACCTTTTCAGGTTCATCTTCAGATGGTTTCAGGAAGTTACATCATTACTGGTAGCATAATGCTGGGTGCTGGCTTGCGACAGTATAGGCGGCTTTTTTTCGGTTAGTGTCCATCTATCTGCCTCCATTTTGATGTCCAGTTGTTATATCACTAGACACATTTCCACACAAACTATATTAATTTACACTCTGACAGCGAGACTTTTCCAGCATCCAACATCCGCTTTACAACAGTTGTACGTTCATGCAGGTCTCCTAGTAAGGTGGTGTATCTTCACATTGAATGTGGTGTATCTTCACATTGAATGCAGATTAAGTTGAAAAATAGGGTTTTATAGCCAAAAGAGTGGACAATAACATGCTGTACAGGAATCATAATTAAAGCCAAAATGCTTTCAGGAAAAAAGGTGTATTTGTTAATGAAGGCCCGTCGTACTACATGGCACACATTCAATAGAAAAAAATGCCACCATATCTACTCCAAGAAAGCGTCATGGCACTTCGAATGTACTCAATATAGATTACCAGCAGTAAAATCACTTTTTTTTTCGTTGTTCGTTGACGTTGCTGTTATCTACAAGAAAGCACCGTCGTTGCACGCTTAGGAAAATACAGAAACATTTGGAAAAATCTTCCGCGGTGAATGACAGTTCTCTTTAAATGTAAATAAATACAAGATAACGTCCACAAAAAAAGAAAGAACTCGATAGTGTCGGATTAAAAGATTAGCGGTGGACACGAGGAACACGTAAGCTCGAATTTTAGATTTTTATTGAGAAGCGATATGAAATGGCATGAACACGCAAAATGAGTCTCAAGAGAAGGTGAATTAGATTTGTTGAAAGGTCTCTAGAATAGTGCATTGTATGTGTAAATGGAGTTGTATACAAGGCGCTATTGCAAGGAATTCTACACTGTTTGAAATCCGTACCAAAAAGGCATGACAGCGCATATCGCATACATTTCAGAGACGCGCAACTGGAACGGTAGCACGTCGGTATGGCCGATACGTAAGTGACACAGGGATACTTGGGGAACTTAAGTGGGAATCTTTGGTAGAAAGATGACATTCTCCTCAAAGCCTGCTGGGTATAGTTCACGGAACCGGTGATCGAGGAGGACTTTGTGGCAGTTCTGTTGTCTCCATTGTGTACCTAGCGTAGGAACTATGAGAATACAATAACGAAGGTTACTGAATGTACAGGAGCATAAGGACAGTCATTTTCCACTCGGCCAATACACGAATGAAACATGAGAGAAAATTTGTTAAATTGCGGAGTGCGCCTACATATGAAAAAGCAGATGCCTAGGCATGTGATCCTTGACAAGACACTTAGATGTATGGTAGAATCTAGTCCGCAACCATGCGCCGTTTTCACTCTTCTATTGGGAAAATGCCACGTGCCACATTGCCGAGTCAGCGAGTAACGGCCAGCTTGGCGTTCGAGCAATGTCATGACAAAATTATAGACGCCGCGGTTCTGAGAAGGTTTCACATTCAAAGACAAGACTCTGTTGTGGTCACTGACCACGACCTGAAAAATGTTTCCTCTGCAAGCAGACTTTAAATCTACAGGTGTATGCGTTAAGAGCTGTTTCAGTTCGAGGTATAGGAGTGAGTCGCTTAAGACGTATAATATCCCTTTTATAACCGATGGTTCTAGACATCGAACCGAAATTTTAGTACGCAAATAGGCGCGTAATTTTGTTAAGTAGTCAATGCTACAAACTCTTGTATCAAAGGATATAATGAAGCAAGATTTTTTTATATGGAAGGAATCACTTTTTTAACGTAATTTGGAAGCTCTTGAAAAAGCAAGTCCAATAATATAACGTTTGAATTTTTTTTTTTAGTCTTCAGACTACTTTACTGCGGCCCGCGCCAACCTCTTTGTTGGATGTATTCCGATCTTTACCTATGAATGTTATTTCCTCATGCTCTAACACATGTCCTATCGTAATGTCTCTTCGTCTTGTAAATGTTTTCCATATATTTCTTTCTTACCCAATTCTGCGGAGAACCTCTTCATTCCTTATGACTCCATCTACACTGCTGGCCACCGTAAATGCAACACCAAGAAAGACAAGAGGTAGCACAACAAGATTTATTTTGTAGATAACATGTTGACCAAGTATCAAATGATTACGTTTACAGACGTCTGTGACATGTGGTTCCTGCCAGAATCAGTAGCCAGAGTAGCCGCCATTGTTGGAGATCACCGCTGCCACACGTCGCGGCATTGAGTCAAAGAGACGTTGGATGTGTTCCTGGGGTACATCTACATCTACATCTATACTCCGCGAGCCACCTTACGGTGTGTGGCGGAGGGTACTTATTGTACCACTATCTGATCCCCCCTTCCCTGTTCCATTCACGAATTGTGCGTGGGAAGAACGACTGCTTGTAAGTCTCCGTATTTGCTCTAATTTCTCGGATCTTTTCGTTGTGATCATTACGCGAGATATATGTGGGCGGTAGTAATATGTTGCCCATCTCTTCCCGGAATGTGCTCTCTCGTAATTTCGATAATAAACCTCTCCGTATTGCGTAACGCCTTTCTTGAAGTGTCCGCCACTGGAGCTTGTTCAGCATCTCCGTAACGCTCTCGCGCTGACTAAATGTCCCCATGACGAATCGCGCTGCTTTTCGCTGGATCATGTCTATCTCTTCTATTAATCCAACCTGGTAAGGGTCCCATACTGATGAGCAATACTCAAGAATCGGACGAACAAGCGTTTTGTAAGCTACTTCTTTCGTCGATGAGTCACATTTTCTTAGAATTCTTCCTATGAATCTCAACCTGGCGCCTGCTTTTCCCACTATTTGGTTTATGTGATCATTCCACTTCAGATCGCTCCGGATAGTAACTCCTAAGTATTTTACGGTCGTTACCGCTTCCAATGATTTACCACCTATGGCATAATCGTACTGGAATGGATTTCTGCCCCTATGTATGCGCATTATATTACATTTATCTACGTTTAGGGAAAGCTGCCAGCTGTCGCACCATGCATTAATCCTCTGCAGGTCCTCCTGGAGTACGTACGAGTCTTCTGATGTTGCTACTTTCTTGTAGACAACCGTGTCATCTGCAAATAGCCTCACGGAGCTACCGATGTTGTCAACTAAGTCATTTATGTATATTGTAAACAATAAAGGTCCTATCACGCTTCCCTGCGGTACTCCCGAAATTACCTCTACATCTGCAGATTTTGAACCGTTAAGAATGACATGTTGTGTTCTTTCTTCGAGGAAATCCTGAATCCAATCACAAACCTGGTCCGATATTCCGTAAGCTCGTATTTTTTTCACTAAACGTAAGTGCGGAACCGTATCAAATGCCTTCCTGAAGTCCAGGAATACGGCATCAATCTGCTCGCCAGTGTCTACGGCACTGTGAATTTCTTGGGCAAATAGGGCGAGCTGAGTTTCACATGATCTCTGTTTGCGGAATCCATGTTGGTTATGATGAAGGAGATTTGTATTATCTAAGAACGTCATAATACGAGAACACAAAACATGTTCCATTATTCTACAACAGATTGACGTAAGCGAAATAGGCCTATAATTATTCGCATCTGATTTATGACCCTTCTTGAAAATGGGAACGACCTGCGCTTTCTTCCAGTCGCTAGGTACTTTACGTTCTTCCAGCGATCTACGATAAATTGCTGATAGAAAGGGGGCAAGTTCTTTAGCATAATCACTGTAGAATCTTAAGGGTATCTCGTCTGGTCCGGATGCTTTTCCGCTACTAAGTGATAGCAGTTGTTTTTCAATTCCGATATCGTTTATTTCAATATTTTCCATTTTGGCGTCCGTGCGACGGCTGAAGTCAGGGACCGTGTTACGATTTTCCGCAGTGAAACAGTTTCGGAACACTGAATTCAGTATTTCTGCCTTTCTTCGGTCGTCCTCTGTTTCGGTGCCATCGTGGTCAACGAGTGACTGAATAGGGGATTTAGATCCGCTTACCGATTTTACATATGACCAAAACTTTTTAGGGTTCTTGTTTAGATTGTTTGCCAATGTTTTATGTTCGAATTCGTTGAATGCTTCTCTCATTGCTCTCTTTACGCTCTTTTTCGCTTCGTTCAGCTTTTCCTTATCAGCTATGATTCGACTACTCTTAAACCTATGATGAAGCTTTCTTTGTTTCCGTAGTACCTTTCGTACATGATTGTTATACCACGGTGGATCTTTCCCCTCGCTTTGGACCTTAGTCGGTACGAACTTATCTAAGGCGTACTGGACGATGTTTCTGAATTTTTTCCATTTTTGTTCCACATCCTCTTCCTCAGAAATGAACGTTTGATGGTGGTCACTCAGATATTCTGCGATTTGTGCCCTATCACTCTTGTTAAGCAAATATATTTTCCTTCCTTTCTTGGCATTTCTTATTACACTTGTAGTCATTGATGCAACCACTGACTTATGATCACTGATACCCTCTTCTACATTCACGGAGTCGAAAAGTTCCGGTCTATTTGTTGCTATGAGGTCTAAAACGTTAGCTTCACGAGTTGGTTCTCTAACTATCTGCTCGAAGTAATTCTCGGACAAGGCAGTCAGGATAATGTCACAAGAGTCTCTGTCCCTGGCTCCAGTTCTGATTGTGTGACTATCCCATTCTATACCTGGTAGATTGAAGTCTCCCCCTATTACAATAGTATGATCACGAAACTTCTTCACGACGTTCTGCAGGTTCTCTCTGAGGCGCTCAACTACTACGGTTGCTGATGCAGGAGGTCTATAGAAGCACCCGACTATCATATCTGACCCACCTTTGATACTTAACCCAGATTATTTCACATTCGCATTCGCTAATAACTTCACTGGATATTATTGAATTCTTTACTGCTATAAATACTCCTCCACCATTGGCGTTTATCCTATCCTTGCGGTATATATTCCATTCTGTGTCTAGGATTTCGTTACTGTTCACTTCCGGTTTTAACCAACTACAGCAGCCCAAGCAGCTTCCACACGTTGCCAAAGATCATCTGGTGTGGCAGCTGGGGATGTAATCTGGGTCACTCGTTGAGCAACCATGGAGCACATGTTTTCTATCGGCGAAAGATCCGGAGAGCGAGCTGGCCAGGGAAGCAATTCAATCTGGTTATTGACGAAGAACCTTTGGACAATGCGTGCCACGTGTGGTCGCGCATTATCCTGTTGAAATATGGCTGTGGCCGAGCCCTGAAGGTAAGGAAGGACAACTGGCTCCAGCACCTCGGATATGTAGCGCCGGCTATTTAAAGTACCGGCAATGCGTACTAGAGGCGTGCGAGAGTAATATCCAATACCGCCCCATACCATAATACCCGGTGCAAGACCAGTGTGGCGGTGCACAACGCAGCTGTCCAGCATCCTCTCTCCACGGTGTCTCCACACTCGAATCCGACCATCGTGGTGCTGCAGACAGAAGCGTGCCTCGTCAGTAAAGACAACGTCATTCCATTCTGCCGTCCACATCCGTCTGTCATCACACCATTGGCGACGGAGACGTCTGTGGTTCTGCGTCAATGGTAGACGAAGCAATGGACGTCTTGCGGACAGACCACTCTGCTGTAAACGGCGTCGAATGGTACGCGCAGACACTGGATGATGCGTTACAGACGCAATGTGCTGTGCTATGGTTCGGGATGTCACTGAGCGATCCGTCACTGCCATGCGCACAATTTGCCTATCAGCACGTGCAGTGGTGCACCGAGGTGAATGCGATCGACCACGTCGGTCCGTCGTACCCTCCTGCATCCAACGGTCACATATCCGCATTACAGTTGTTTGGTTTCGTCCAACACGACTAGCGATTTCTCTGTATGATAATCCACAATCTCGGTAAGCCACTATCCTTCCTCTGTCGAACTCGGATACTTGATCAAAAGATGTTCGCTGTTGTCTACGAGGCATAACTGATCGTCTTGTGAAACAACCACAAGGTAAACACACGTGCCGAACGTACACTCGTCGAAATCGCCAAGCCTTAAATGGCGCTATGAGGTGGCGCCACAGGCGCGCGTGATGTGCGTCTGCGCTGAAATTCTAATCAGTTGCATATCTCATCGCTGCAAACCCATGGTGTAAATTTCACTTGATTCGGATGCTTCCTTCAGGGTGTTGCATTTACGGTGGCCAGCAGTGTAATTTTCAACATTGATCTACAGCAACATGCCTCAAACACTTCTATCCTCTTCTTTTCCGTTTTCTGCACTGTCCATGACTCACTACCACAAAATGCTTTGTTCAAAAATTTCTTCCTCAGACCAAGTCCTATGTTTATAGTAGCTGACTCCTTTTCGCCAAGAATGTCCGCCTTGTTTCGTCCATCACATGTTACACGGCTTTCAAAGTAGAAAATTTCGAAGTTTTAAACATGGCTGCGTGATCAGCGACCGTTTACAAATTAAAGTTAAAGCAATTACAGCCCACAGTCGCAAAAATAATGTCTTTTGACCTGGTTTTGACACTTCTATATTCAAATTGGCCTATAAGATTATGGGAAAAATATTTTTTTTTATAAAAGTGTCCATCTATTAGGCGCAAATATAAGTAGGATACTTAACATTTAAAATGTAGACCGATGAATGTTAAGATGAACATTATTTTGTACATGAAGTAACAGGCAATGTTTCATTTGACAGCAGCAGACATGATAACTTTTTGTCTACGTAAAACTATGGAAGTGCAGTTTTAAGATTGAAAACTGTCTAACTGTACAAAAAAAAAAACAGTACTTACCTGTCACGTAGAGAATAAATATCAAGCGATAAAGCTTTAGACGCAAAATTTTTAAATTTGAATGCATGGAAAGCAAGCCACTACGGGCTGCTCGCATATGTCGAGCTACAGGTAACATCAGACTAACATCAGACTCAGGTGCCCGCGTTAACAACTGCGGGCAGGTGAACATTGCACCAAGAGTGCCATCTAGTAGCCGCCTATACAAACTGGCTACTTAACATTCAAATAAAGACTGACGAACATTATGATGAACATGTTCATCAGAATGACTTTACAGTACTCCTCTGGCCACGAAACTTCGTGGATTTAAAAGCAATCGAGAATTTGTGGGACCTTTTTGGTCAGATTGTTTGCACCATGGGTCCTCAATCGCAGCTGGCCACAGTACAGAAATCGGCACGGCTCCATATCCCTGTCGGTAACTTCCAGAACCTCACTCACTCTCTTCCTTAACTTGACTGGACAGTGTATGCAGCGCAATGTCTAGTCGCTGTGTTCCTAAAGAATAGCGTGACAGCCGCATTGCCAACGTATACACTCGCTGGGTTTCCTACAAAGTTCAGCTTACTACCGTTCTCCTTAAGGAGAAATATGTACGTTATTGTGTTATGTAAGGAAGACACAACTCTTAAGCTCCGTGTTTTAACGCTGTAATCATGTTAAAGACTTTACAGATAGTTATTACATGCTACAGCAGCTTCTGTTAAGGAATTTTTAAATTTCATGAAATATCGTCGGAACCGGATGGTCGGCGGAATCCGAATTATGAATTTTGCTTGTGTGGTTGGCGAACGTACGACTGCACGAAAGTGTAGCACCGTGGCGAACAACCGGGACAGTAACATCGCCGATCCTTCTAACAAGGGAACCTCCCCATCGCACCCCCCTCAGATTTAGTTATATGTTGGCACAGTGGATAGGCCTTGAAAAACTGAACACAGATCAATCGAGTAAACAGGAAGAAGTTGTGTGGAACTATGAAAAAAAAAAGCAAAATATGCAAACTGAGTAGTCCATGCGCAAGATAGGCAACATCTAGGGTAATGTGAGCTCAGGAGCGCCGTGGTCCCGTGGTTAGCGTGAGCAGCCGCGGAACGAGAGGTCCTTCGTTCAGTCTTCCCTCGAGTGAAAAGTTTAATTCTTTATTTTCAGTTTATGTGACAAACTCTTATGTTTTCATCACTTTTTTGGGAGTGATTATCACATCCACAAGAAAACCTAAATCGGGCAAGGCAGAAAAATCTTTTTACCCATTCGCCAAGTGTACAAGTTACGTGGGTCGACAACATATTCCTGTCAAGTGACGCACATGCTGTCACCAGTGTCGTATAGAATATATCAGACGTGTTTACCCGTGCAGGAATCGGTTGACCTATGACCTTGCGATCAAATGATTTCGGTTTTCATTGGAGAGGCACGTCCTTTCGTCTACTAATCGCACGGTTTTGCGGTGCGGTCGCAAAACACAGACACTAAACTTATTACAGTGGACAGCGACGTCAATGAACAAACGGACAAATCATAACTTTGCGAAAATAAAGAAAATAAACTTTTCACTCGAGGGAAGTCTTGAAACCAGGACTTCTTGTTCCGCAGCTGCTCACGCTAACCACGGGACCACGACGCTCCTGAGCTTAAAGTATCCTTGATGTTGCCTATCTTTCGCATGGACTACTCAGTTTGTAGATTTTGCTTATTTTTTTTTCATAGTTCCACACAACTTCTTCCTGTTTTCTCGATTGATCTGTGTTCAGTTTTTCAAGGCCTATCCATTGTGCCAACTTATAACTAAATCCGAGGGGGATGCGATGGGGAGGTTTCCTTGTAAGAAACAGTACGACTATTCCGTAGTTTAATCGGCAAGCCTATCACAATTACTGTGGCCTGCATCGTCGTTCGTCGTGTTTTTAAGTCACGATTAACTCTGGCGCAAGGCGCGTGCCAGCTTCTCCAAATACTCAAACGTGGGAGGTACGCGAT
This sequence comes from Schistocerca piceifrons, assembly GCF_021461385.2. Classification (NCBI taxonomy): domain Eukaryota; kingdom Metazoa; phylum Arthropoda; class Insecta; order Orthoptera; family Acrididae; genus Schistocerca; species Schistocerca piceifrons. The sequence continues at coordinate 879,477,048 of NC_060140.1, forward strand.
AGTGAAGGCAGATCCGCCGCGCACAACTTTTGAGATCAGCCGTCAATTAAAATTGTAGATGGGATTTTGAAAGTGAGTCTCTCTTGGAGCTCACAATGCAGCGCGTGTCCCGCGCGGAGAAAGCCGGGAAAGGAAAGCCAGGCGGCCGGACCGACGTGTGTGATTGCGCCTTTGTTCCACCGGCGGTCCCCAGTGTGCGACTAAAGCGCCGCTCTTCGCGACCGACCAGACGCCAACGCCGTTACAACCGGCACTTCTCCCAGTTTCCTACATTGGAAAAGCGCTTACAGTGAAACTAAAAAGATACGATATGCACCCGATATCGAGAGAACAGTGTAACAGTGTCCAGCTTCGATGCGAAAATGCTCATCTTCAGGTCCCAAGCGGAATTTGCCAACAACATACCAACCACGATGACAAAGACCAAGGATTCTTCAAATGGTGAGACGACCATTGGTGGGTTTGTTACTGTTACGGAATCCAGTTTATTTTGGCCCCGCTGCACGCGACTTTGTTGGTTAAACACTTTGGCGTAACGTGGTTAATAAGTTGTACTGTTTCCATTTGAAGACTCGGTTGATTTTTGTCACTGTGGTTCGTACGTTGATGACAAATTAATCGAAACTGGTAGCATTTTGAATAGACGGCGTTTAAACTACACTGCAGCCGTTGGTTTCGTATTCTCATTACTCAAGTTCTCCATTTTGTATCCCGCCTGGAAGGCGCCGCGTGGGTCTGCTCCTGAAAACTGAATAGTTGGTCGAATGACGAAAGCGAGTAGGAGCAGGAAAAGGTGAAAATCTCTCGGTACTGCAGTGTGAATTAAAATCACCTTTACTTTAGCAAGAAGATGAATACATAAATTTGCACTGAGGTGTGAAGCCTTAGACCCGTCGTAAGTAGTACAAAGTCTCAATAGCAAGCCAACGCCCTCTGAAGTTGAAGTGATGTTTCTACGCCGTCTGCTCTTGATCAAATGTGCTGAATCAGGAGCGACGCTCGTAGAGGTCCACAGCGCCGACTAGAGGGCGCTGTCGTCGGTGTCTCGTAGTGCCAACTTAGGAACTTGCACCTACGCTGTGACATCATTGCTATCGATACCACACTTCATGACCGGATGCTGTCTCACTGCCCTCGGTGGATTACCAGAGACATAAGAATGAGTGTCTCTAAGCGGAGAAAGATATTTTAGAAGAGAACCAGGAATTTTAATTTTGCTCGGCACATTCCCTTTCACGTGGAGCAGATGACTGATGTATAGGCAACACACAATGCATTCACACGCAGCCGAAAGGACGCCTAGCATTGGCAGAAAGCGTAAGTGAACATTTATATGTCTCTAGCAAAAGTTGGTCCTCGTGATGCAGCATTCACAGACGTTTGGTGCAAAGACTTTTAAACGCCCTGAATATGTAAATTTAAATCTGAAGCAAAGCTCACAGTTAAAGGCGAAAATGGCCTTCAAAAAATATCAATTGATTGTGAAGCGGCAAGAGCTAGTAGCAACAGATGCTGCTACGAGGGTCGTTCCGAAAGTAAGTCTGCAGCCAGCAGAGGAGTGTTTCAAAATTGAGTCTGACATGGACGCGCGTATAAAACAGCGATGTGTGATTGAATTCCACACTGCTTAAGAAATTCGGCGATTGAAATCCGCCGGCCGGGGTGGCCGAGCGGTTCTAGGTGCTACAGTCTGGAACCGCGCGACCGCTACAGTCGCAGGTTCGAATCCTGCCTCGGGCATGGGTGTGTGTGATGTCCTTAGATTAGTTAGGTTTAAGTAGTTCTAGGGGACTGATGACCTCAGATGTTAAGTCCCATAGTGCTCAGAGCCATTTGAACCATTTTTTTTATTGAAATCCATCGACGCTTATTGAAGGTATATGGAGAAGATACAATAGGAGTGAGCAATGTGAGGCGATGGTACGGCATTTTCAAGGTGGTGAAAAGGATGTGCGTGACAATCCATCGCCCGGTCGATCTTGCACAGCTCTCATTCCTCGCAATGAAGAGCGTCTTGATCAATTTATCCACACTGATAGGCGGATGACGACCGGAAAATTGTGTGCAAAGCTGAATGTCGGGCGTAATGCCTTAGAAACAATGTTGCAACATCTTGGTTACCACGAAGTCTGTGCGAGGTGGATCCCGCGGATGCTTACAGAAGAACAAAAAACTCATCCAATGGGAATTTGTAGGGACCTGCTGGACCAATATGAAGCTGAAGGTGGCAATTTTTGTGAATAGCATCGGCACCGGAGATGAGACGTGGTATCACCAGTACGAGCCTGAATCCAAAAGACATTCCACGGAATGGCGACATGCGGATTCTCTGCAAAGACGAAATTCAAGACACAGCCGTCTGCAGGCAAAGTGATGTGCACAGTCTTCTGGAAAGCTAGGGTGTGGTACTTTAGGATGTCCTGGAGCCTGTAGAAACTGTCAATTCAGCACGCTACAAGACGTTACTGACTAAGCCGAAAGCGCTAATTTCCAGGATAAGGCCAGAGAAGAAGACCAATTATCACCTGCAACTTGATAACACAGGCCCCACACCAGTTTTGCGACCATCCAACTCACTGCAAAATTCGGCTGGGCTGTCTTGCCACATCCACCGTACAGTCCCGATTTAGCGCCTTCAGATTTCCATCTCTTTGGGCCTCTGAAAGATGGATTACGTGGCGAACATTTTCAAGGCTCGGATGCTGTTGCCAAAGATATAAGGAAGTGGTTAGCCTCAGCCTGTTCCGATTTTTACAAGCGCGGCGTGCAGGCTCACGTGTAACAAATGGTGGTGACTATGTGGAAAAAAGACAATCTGTACCTGAAATATTGCTCTATTTAGCTGTGGAGTTGTGATTTATGTATCTCCTGTAGTATCCATGGATAAAAATAGGAGGCATTACTTCCGGAACGAACCTCGTAGATAGCAGAACGATCGAAAGCTCGAGCAGAGCCCGGGATTTGCCGAGCTGTGACGTAAACTTTGAGTACATGAAGCGTGCTCAAACCCATCACACTGCTCAGCAGTCACGGTGCGTAATGCCTGAGCGGAGGACGCAGTTTACATCTCGTCCGCAGGTTGAGCAGCGTACCCTGTCTTCAGCCCAGTCTGCAGGAACAGCATTAGCAGCGACGGCCCGGCACCTCGCAGAGCACACCGTGCTGCCCATTGCGTGCTGCCAGCTCCACAGGTTGCTGTGACACGCATCGTGCCTAGTCCTTCAAGGTTCGCTGACAACAATGCTTCTGCGCGCGATAACATCTTCTGCTTTATTGCGCCGCAGATGGTGGTTCAAACAGGCGGAACAAAACGTCAGCACAGAAACAGGCGCGTCGACGTTCTACTTTTAATGTCTATTTACCATATCCGCCGGTGCCTAAGATGGCATTACAGTTCGTAGCGTGTACAGCCCTGAGTTTCCAATAGGCGTTCGACATCATCCATGTCGACTAATAATGTCACGGTCAGCTTTCACAACAAAAAAGACGCTGGTATGTAGCTTGATGAAATTTAGTCTCCTCGTTGCATCTCCTAGGAGGCGTGCAGGGTTGCAGTTACGGGTAAATCTCAGGATCGTTTTCATGCCTGGGAGGGAAATACGAGCGAAAAGACACTGCGAAAGGATATGGAATGTATGTAGATGTACTAGAGGCGGCAGCAGCCTGGAGTACCCATAATTATTCTCAATAATGTGCTAAATTTCTCAACGAAGGGTGATACAATAGGGTGTTTGGATCAGCTTTGCAGGAGCCATTGGACTGGTGAAGATATTCCATGTGTTTGCGGAGATGTGGAAACTGTATCAGTAGGTAATTATGAGTAGTGGAAGATAAACATATACAGAGAGCCATGTGAAGTGAAAGCCGTTCAAGGTTGGGGCGGGAATGGTAACACTTGGGCGACCCATGCAATATTTGCACACGTCAGGATCACTGACGAGCGTCTTGTAGATACAGTACATATAATAGTAGACGGATCCGGCCTTCGTACTCAGCCGGTCAGCAGTTTTAATCTGTTTTGACTTTATTTTGAATGGTTAGTAGATAGTTTTGGGTTAGCTTTTTATCGAGTGTTGGTCCAAATATTTTAGTGTTTTAGTTAGGTAAAGTCGATAGTTGTGGATTCTGAGGTAGACTACTGACAGGTTGTCGACAGGACTGATGGATGGGTGCGACTAGTTACATCTTGAGCTGAAAATATTGAGGGGGAATTGGATGGACACTTGGGACAAATGGATGGTCAGGTGGGCAGTGAGCAAAGTGTTGACAACGTATTGAGGTAGGTACACAGGAGAGAGTGGTTTAAGAACGCCAGCTGTGTACAGGAGATAAAGAGGCAGTGAGAGCACTGATCGCCAGCCGCGGTGGCCGAGCGGTTCTAGGCGCTCAGTCCGGAACCGCGCGACTCCTACGGTCGCAGGTTCGAATCCTGCCTCGGGCATGGATGTGTGTGATGTTCTTAGGTTAGTTAGGTTTAAGTAGTTGTAAGTTCTAGGGGACTGATGACCACATATGTTAAGTCCCATAGTGCTCAGAACCATTTGAATCATTTTTTAGAGGACTGATCCTTGGAACACGCCTGCAGTTGGCCGGAAAACTGGAGGAGGGAGGGGGAGGATTTATGTTAGTCAGAAAGCAGTTATTAGCGTACCTGTGCAGTGTACTTGGGAGTGTGTCTGCAAGGCTAGTCGGGACGCGCCGCTGTTTATATAAGTGAGACAGGAAGAGCGAGTGTCCCTGGGGAGGCTGCGATAAGGCGGCACTTGCCGGGCGCGCCGCGGCGGAAACTTTATCTGGCTTCCCCCCGCCCTCAAGTGGGCACTTCCGGTGCTCCGCGGGCACACCGTGCCTAACGAGCGCCGTCTCCACCTGCTGGCAGGAGGAGGGCGAGCAAAAGCGCAGCGCCTCCTGCGTGGCGCGCGTAAACGCCCCAGCGCCGGCACGAAAACTGCGAGCGGATGCGGTCGCGACGGCGTTGCTGCTCTCACTTTACCGTCTCTCCGTGCATCGTCACTGTACGACAAAACTTTTAGCATTCCCAGAAACTTCTCTTTTTCCTGGCATTATTTTCACGGGGTGGGCATGTTAATTTGTATGTGGCTTTGTTAGTAATATAGTGTGGCCGGATCCCCTTCCTGTCCCCTCCCCCCCCCTCCCCCCACACCACCACCAAGCCCTAGACGTTATTTGCGTTCACCGTCTATCTGCAACTACCACTGTCCCATGTAAACGTATGAGAAAAGATTTAGAAATGTTTTCGAATGGTGTAACTGAGGCGAGACATAGGTACCAACCCAGTATTCATCTAGTCAGATGTGGAAGACCGCCTACGAACCACATCCAAAGTGAGTGTATGTTAATTTGCATGTGGCTTTGTTAGTAATATGTATGCCAGTATGCCGATACTGGTCCTTGCCTCCCTGAGTGCTGAAACGCTTAGACGCACTCGACTATCCAAGCGGGTATAGGGCTATAGGAGTGCTTAGCGTAAATGAGCCACTATATGTACACAACATTCTTATGCAGTGGAAATGCCGGCAACGTAGTTCTGACGAATGTCTGGGCGGGTCAGGCGCTCCCACAGACATGCCTGTATTGTAACAATTTGTTTCATTCCAGATAGATCCCCAATACTCAACTCTCTATACCACAACGGACGTCAGTTCCCTGTTTATTCGACAACAAACTGACGGCACCCCTGCACTTTTATTATATTCTTCATTCTTTCCCATTTTTCTTTCTAGAAACTGAATCAGGATTCATCAACAATGAAGAAGATGTTGCAGAATGACACGTGTGTTTTATTATTCTCATTTCTTACACAGTTACAATCAGTACTACGTAATATCTAAATTCTTCGCTGCACCATAAGTATTAATATTCAAGAGATATATTTTAAATACCTTTCTTGAGAAGGTTGGATTTAGTTATCTATTATATTATAGGGTAACTTACTGCAGTCTGGTTGATTCCCTGGCACAAGGTATTGTTTTGATTCGTAGAACATTTAATTATATTAAACTAAGTTCAAAAATGGTTCAAATGACTCTGAGCAATATGGGACTTAACATCTGAGGTCATCAGTCCCCTAGAACTTAGAACTACTTAAACCTAACTAACCTAGGGACATCACACACATCCATGCCCGAGGCAGGATTCGAACCTGCGACCATAGCGGTCGCGCGGTTCCACACTGAAGCGCCTAGAACCGCTCGTCCACTCAGGCCGGCTAAACTAAGTAATATGAGTATAATGTAGATTAGGAATATTTCTGTTAGCAACACTCTGTCTTCAGTCACAGTAATTATATTCTCCTGCTTTAGTCAACGCGTTTCGGAGCTGCAGTTCCATTTCCAAGAACGTTTTTTAGGCATTACATCTGGTTCAGTTCAACACCTTCAAATGACCACGGGATGGTCGTCAGCTGCATCGGTTAAAAATTACCGCATTTGCACTTACAATTTAAATACGTTATTGGAGTTCCAAAACACAGTGTTACAATAATGTATTTAACACGCAGTAGGCAGCACCCCGGACACTATGAAGATCTTAAAGATATTAGTTGTGCACGTCAGTGGTTTCCAACGGAGCTCTGAGCTCTTTGGCACTTGTAGCCACGTATTGCGAAGTATTTCCCTAATTGAACTTAAACAGAATAATTGTATCTTTTAAGAATAATGAAAGTTACCATCTGTTACCGTAATAATTCGTTTACGAATGGCATATGAATGAAATACGTATAAACTATCGATTTGGAGGGGCCTGCTGTGTCTTGGAACTGTGGTGCAAGCAGCGCAGGTTGCGAGGGGACGGGCACGCTTTGCTCGGCGACTTCCCGTGTGAGCAATGCTGGCCCGCAGTCGTCATGATTGGAATAAACTGAAGCATGTCTTTTAACAGTGATTTTTCTGTGCCTGACTATCTGTATACGCTTCAATAAATAATGATTTAACGGGAAAATAGGCAATGCTAAGTGGCAAAGAACTGAACTTTAAATCAGCACCTAGAGAGTCAGATAAACAGGAACGTTTTACATGAATGTTTTTGTTGCCGGCAGTGTCTTTCTGCGTTATAACTAAAACAGAAAAGGAATAATTTGACTGAAGATAGCGTATTACCAACTAAAATATTTCTAACGTATAAGCTACACTCACGGGCAGTCTTTGACAGAAATATGTTAACAACGGACATAAAATTAGCTTGAAGACGGTATTACCCCAAACACGTAATATGTACAAGTCAGGTGTAGAAGGCCTACCATATAACGGCAGAACGGGTGAAGCCGAGATTTCAGCAGACGGTTCATCCGCCGGGTAGAGATAGGAACCATTCTATACTGCTGTGGACAAGCGCATCCGCAGTAGAAGAAGTCTCTCTTTATCTATCTCTGTGTGCGTATGTGCATGTGCGGAGGGGGGGGGGGGGGGGGGGAAAGGCGCTCGTAGTGCAGAACGCAGCATTTCGAGCGAGCTTTCTGCTTGTTACTGTTTCCGCGTAAGGTCAGCTGACGAGAAATACGTGAGCTCCTGAGGCCTTCTTGGCTATTACGCGAGACATTCTACACTCACATTTATCAGTGAATAACTTTTTATGATACACTAATAAAACAAATGAATATTGTCTTTTTCGTATTGCCGTTGTGGAAAGCGGTAAAGAGTGCATATTAAAAAGCACAGCAAGGAAGGGTCTCTATATGACACGCTAGATACGCTGCACCATAATAACGTACGTCTACAAAAGCGTAATTCTGAATTTATATGTTTTACGTGAGCTGTGTATAATTTTACTTTCTATTCGTGTATCACCTTAATTGGATAAAGTGCCGCACGTGTTTGGTTTGATCGCACCTTTTGTATTATTTCAGTATGCCAGGGAGAAAAGCCAGCAGAGTGAGAGCACGACTGCAAACACTGATGACTGTGAAAGCCGTTTTGCATCTTTTCGGTCGCACTATTGTAAAACAGATTCCCTCATTAGTATGTCACGATCGACAAGGCAAAGCGTTTCTGACGAAGCTCCTAAATTCCTGTGAATCTTCTGGCCCCAACTCCTGAATTCACTGGGAATATATGTCCCTGCCTACACCCCTTCTTCCTGACCAGAGTCGAACCCAATCCCACTCCTGGCATTACGGTGTAGTTCTGCCCTCCAAACGACTAAGGAGGACACTGTCACGGCAAATGCTGCATACGCAATTACGCCCTCCATTTCTTAAATGCTGTGAGACGTAAACACAATAATCAGTTGTTGGTACCACCATGGCATAAAACGAACACTTTAGTTCATAAATCTGTATAATCGTAACGTAATTTCATTCTAGCTGCACAAGATAACAATAACTGCTTAATAAATACGAACATAGATCTGTCTAAAGTTTCAGTACGAGTAAATAGCATCTTTACAGCTCAACGACGTAAACAAGTATGTAGTTACGAATATGCACCTTTGGATTAGTGGTGCAGGCTTACACGTCAAATATATCGTAGTAGAGCTAACGAAAAATTTGGGAGTTCGTGATTTGTAAGCTTGGTGCGCTGGTGCGAAAATGGCTTTACTATTCATCGCTGCAAATATAATACTGCTTCTAAAGAAGTCTCTGTAATTTGACTTGTAAATAATAGATTTCAGCTATCAGTCGTCCTTTTTAAATTTTATTGGCAGATCTAGATTTCAGCTAGAAACTAGCCATTCTCAATGCACTATCATTTTTGATCATTGCATGTAATGCCTGTTGGTCGGGCTTCATCCACAGTATTCAATGAACTGTGGATGAAGCCCGAGCAACAGGCATTACATGCATTGATCAAAAATGATAGTGCATTGAGAATGGCTAGTTTCTAGCTGAAATCTAGATCTGCCAATAAAATTTCAAAAGGACGGCTGATAGCTGAAATCTATTATTTACAAGAAATAATCCACATGTAAAATGGCTCTGAGCACTATGGGACTTAACAGCTGTGGTCATCAGTCCCCTACAACGGAGAACTACTTAAACCTAACTAACCTAAGGACATCACACACATCCATGCCCGAGGCAGGATTCGAAGCTGCGACCGTAGCAGCAGCGCGGTTCTACACTGAGGCGCCTAGAACCGCTCGGCCACACCGCCCGGCTATGGCGAGACAGCTCAGCTACGTGTACGCCTCGATGCCGGCTCGGCGAGTTGGCACGCCCCTCGCCACTTTCACGCCTCAGCGGCGGGGAAACCTCAGGCAGCAGTCGCCAAGGGCGACGGTGGTCTGCCTCCCAAACACGGACGTCCTGCGGCCGTAGCGTGGGCGGCGCCGGCAAAACAACGCGGCAGGGAGCGGGGGCGGCAACGCTCTTTACAGACTCTGCCGGGCGGCAGAGCACTTGGCTCCGAAAGGCGAAAAGTCCCACGTTCGCGTTTGGTCCGGCATACAGCTTCAATTTGCCAGGAAGTTACATAACGTAAGCATTTCTTATAGAATTCTAGGCGAGTGAGAGTCTTAGTAGAAGACCGAGCGAGGTGGCGCGGTGGCTAACACACTGGACTCGCATTCGGGAGGACGACGCTTCAATTCCGCGTCCAGTCATCCCTAAATTGCTTCAGGCAAATGCTGGGATGGTTCCTTTGAAAGGGCAAGGCCAGCATCCTTCTCCGTCCTTCCCTAATCCGATGAGATCGATGACCTAGCTGTCTGGTCTCTTCCCCCAAACAACCCAACTCAACTCTTAGTGGAAGACTCCTTGCTGTTAGACTTCTTGTAAGGCATTTCACTGCTACGCCTCACGTAAGGCATTCAGTGCCTCCTGGGACGTTGACCAAGACTTAGCTTGTATGTGTAAGAAATGACTATCTACGTTAGTCGTAGCCTGCTGCACTGCAGCCCCCTTGGCCACTGCCGCTCCGAGAGGTTGCTTTTCCTTGAGTGGAATGTGGATGACATTAAACAGCCGGGCCGCACACAGACTGATGACTGGGCCGGCCGGAGTGGCCGAGCGGTTCTAGGCGCTACAGTCTGGAACCGTGCGACTGCTACGGTCGTAGGTTCGAATCCTGCCTCGGGCATGGATGTGTGTGATGTCCTTAGGTTAGTTAGGTTTAAGTAGTTCTACGTTCTAGGGGAGTGATGACCTCAGAAGTTAAGTCCCAAGTGCTCAGAGCCATTTGAACCATTTGAACTGATGACTGCCTTAAAATGACAGGCACTCCAGTATCATGGCAAATGTCAGTCTGCTGGTGGGGTCCGCAGCTCGTGGTCGTGCGGTAGCGTTCTCGCTTCCCGCGCCCGCGTACCCGGGTTCGATTCCCGGCGGGGTCAGGGATTTTCTCTGCCTCGTGATGACTGGGTGTTGTGTGATGTCCTTAGGTTAGTTAGGTTTAAGTAGTTCTAAGTTCTAGGGGACTGATGACCTCAGATGTTAAGTCCCATAGTGCTCAGAGTCATTTGAACAATTAATATTTGTGATTGCACAGCGTAACTTTAAAAAGTTTGCCTACGTAAATTACACACTGTGTAAATGGCGGCACATTACAAAGTGATAACATCTGCTTGTCTCCTTCTACAGGCAAAATTATATAAATATATACATTATACTTCCAGAATCGTAGAAAAGAAAGACTAATGAATTGTGTCTCAATCAGTTGCAAAAAGAGACCATCCTCCTTCAAAGTGAAGGATTGTTTCAAAAGAATTCCTGTTTCTGAAATCAGAGACTGGCAGCAAGTGCTGTAGTGCTCTTCAGATATATAGTTGCGCAGCGCCTGACTGAAGCGACGGTAACCTCAGAAGGCGGCAGATGTGGTACACAAGACGACGGTGAGTGGCCATTAAAGCCGATCCAGTAGCCGCGATGTGTTGGCGGGGCCTTTTGTGGCGGAACAACAGCGGGGCGGGAAGAATGGGAGCAGTGTTCGGCGTTCGCTGTTTGCTGGCCGACCTCGCGCTTCCTCGGCTCGCCTCGGCCTGCCTCTCCTTACAATTCGCCGGCGCGTGGGCGGACATCAAAGGGCCAGGGCGCGTTTCCGCTGCCTCTAGGTACCCACCCCACCGCACCCCTTGCATCCCAGGGGGGCGCAGAAAAGAACCGAGCCTCTTCCGCCTGTGCTTTCCAGAGGCAAAACTCTGGAAGCGAGGCACGGCGCCCAGCATGCTGACGTCACGCACCACTTGATTCCGAACTGGTGGCTCGCCGAATGTTTGGCTGCTCCCTCTGACATCCGTCCTGAATCTTAAACTTTGTCAGGGCAATCGAATTGCAGGCGCGCTGTTCTTCCTGATCTAATCAATAACAGGCCAGAAGTAACATAATCTATCAACATACAAATTCCAGTCGCCTCCTCTCGTCCATCTGTATGTGCAGGCTAATCTCAGAAACTGCTGTAGGGATCTTGATCCGATTTTCACTATTAGATACACTGGCTCGGCCACGCGGGATTAGCAGAGCGGTCTTGGGCGCTGCAGTCACGGGCTGTGCGGCTGGTCCCGGCGGAGGTTCGAGTCCTCCCTCGGTCATGGGTGTGTGTGTTTGTCCTTAGGATAATTTAGGTTAAGTAGTGTGTAAGCTTACGGACTGATGACCTTAGCAGTTAAGTCCCATAAGATTTCACACACATTTGAACATTTTGAACACACTGACTCGCGATAAAGGTTTCTGTATATAATTTATAAACCTTTCGTAGAAATGGTCCGATTTACGATGAAAGATGTGAAAACGATGCCACTGCCACCTAGTGAATAACCGCCATTAACTAGAGAGGGCAGCAGCCCCTTGAGGCAGCAGAAAGCGCAACTAAATTAACATCTGATGTGCTGGTCTGGTGGTATTCATCGAGTCTTGTGTGGGTCCTTTTTTTTTTTCACTCTGCCTGTTAACCTAGCGTTCACCTGTCTGTGATGTGGAGATTCGCCATAAACGGAACGTTGGTCGTATTCCACATTACACTGCAGCTTTCCTTTTGCCGGTTTGATAACTGGTTAGGGGCACGCAAGTCGCCTAAGCAACATCCGGTTGTTTCAGAACAACTGCATAGAAAAAGAAAAAAAAACCACGCGAATGCAAAATCTGTGCTTTTCAATTACGGTATTTATGCACAGAGTAAAACGCAGCATGGGATGCAGCTATAATCCGTTTCTATGAAGAACGTTTTGAACAGCGCAGCAGATGACTCAGTTTTCAGCTTTCTGCTTTCCTTGAGTCAAACCTAGATATGTACACCATTCTTCGCGTGGCATGGCGAACGAGTCTGACTTAAAGGCTACACGACAAACAATTGCGTCAATGAGTCTCAACAACGAGTTACGGTGAGTAGTAAGCTTCACAAGGGTTGTGCTGTGAGGTGACCTACACCATGTACATCATGTGTGTTTCTTTTTTTTTAATTTTTTTTTATTTGTTCATCTCAACCAGCTTCCAACACATACTGGATCACACACAAACATACATACACGCATGATTCGCACACAATATTTACATTTATTGTAAACATAATACTTACATCACGATGAGCTTCCGCCATGGACTTTACTCGTCACATTAACGCCAGTTCTATATGGAAGACGAACCATTCATGCCTCTACACAATCTCTGGATTGTAATGGCGACCCGCAAATAAAATGCGATACGTCAGGTTAATTCGTCTCGCCCTAGATACCTAATCTACATCTACATTGATACTCCGCAAGCCACCCAACGGTGTGTGGCGGAGGGCATGCTACCAGTGCGAAGCCGAAACGGGTCGTTAGATTACTATATATGAAAACGAGTTAGAAGCTGATAGTGCAAAGCCGGCCGCTGAAGCTAAGCGGTTCTAGGCGCTTCAGTCCGGAACCGCGCGACTGCTACGGTCGCAGGTTCGCATAATGCCTCAGGCATGGATGTGCGTGATGTCCTTAGGTTAGTTAGGTTTAAGTAGTTCTAAGTTCTAGGGGACTGATGACCTCATATGTTAAGTCCCGCAGTGCTCAGAGCCATTTGAATCAGTTTTTTGTTCCTCAAGACACCATCTACAACCCCTCGAAGGTTGTCGCAACATTTCTGAGACACACTATACACTAATCAGCAACATTATAACCACCTACCTAATAGCCACTACGTCCAATTTTAGCACAGATAATAAGGGTACGTGTCGTAGCAGGGAAGCAATGAGGCTTTGCTAGGTCGCTGTAGGGAGCTGGTACCACGTCTGCACACACAAGTCACCTAACTCCGGTAAATTTCAGAGAGGGCGGCGATGAGCTCTGGCGCCACGTTCAATCACATCCCAGATGTGTTAGATCAGCTTCAGATCTGGCAAGTTGGGGGGGGGGGGGGGGGGCAGCACATCAATTGGGACTCGCCACTGTGTTCCCCGAACCACTCCATCACACTTCTGGCCTTGTGACATGGCACATTATCTTGTTGAAAAATGCCACTGCCGTCGGGAAACATGATCGTCATGAAGGGTTGCAACCGGTGTACGACGTCAGCGTGCCTTGAACGAGCTCCACTGGATCCATGGATGCGCACGTAAATGTTCCCCAGAGCATAACGGAGTCGCCGCCAGCTTGTCTCTGTCCCGCAGTGTAGGTGTCAAGGAACTGTCTGCTGTAAGACGACGGATTCGTCCCCTCCCATCTGCGTAATGAAGAAGGTATCGGGATTCATCAAACCAAACAACGCTCTGCCACTACGCCAACGTCCCGTTCTACACACAGACACCACGCTCAATGAGACTACATGCACCGTGCGTGTGTCTATCAGTCACTCCTCGCCAGGTGAAGCTTGCTATCGTCAAGACGGATTTATACCAATAGTAGGTCGGTGGTGATAATGTCTGGCTGATTAGTGTGTACTGCTGCACGAGTGGCCCTACACATAATTCACAAGTGGTAGAAAATTAATAAAAGAAGTCCGCCCATGAAGTGTGAGATATGTGTATCGTTTCTATTCCAATTCCTTGTTTAGTGCCGGTGCACTAGCATAGGGAATTGACGTCAGATAATTCGGTACTCTTTTTCAAGTCAGATAATTCGGTACTGTTTCTATCATTTGTAGACTTAGAGAAAGCTTTTGACAATGTTGATGGAATACTCTCTTTCAAATTCTGTATGTGGCAGGGGTAAAATACAGGGAGCGAAAGGCTATTGACAATTAGTACAGAAGCCAGATGGCAGTTATAAGAGTCGAGGGGCATGAAAGGGAAGCAGTGGTTGGGAAGGGAGTGAGACAGGGTTGTAGCCTATCCTCTATGTTATTCAATCTGTATATTGAGCAAGCACTAAAGGAAACAAAAGAAAAAATCGGAGTAGGAATTAAAATCCATGGAGAAGAAATAAAAACTTTGTGGTTCGCCGATGACATTGTAATTCTGTCAGAGACAGCATAGGACCTGGAACAGCATTTGAACGGAATGGACAGTGTCTTGAAAGGAGGATATAAGATGAACATCAACAAAAGCAAAACGAGGATAATGGAATGTAGTCGAATTAAATCGGGTGATGCTGAGGGTATCAGATTAGGAAATGAGACGCTTAAAGTAGTAAAGGAGTTTTGCTATTTGGGGATCAAAATAACTAATGATTGTCGAAGTAGAGAGGATATAAAATGTAGACTGGCCATGGCACAGAAAGCGTTTCTGAAGAAGAGAAATTTGTTAACATCGAGTATTGATTTAAGTGTCAGGAAGTCGTTTCTGAAAGTATTTGTATGGAGTGTAGCCATGTATGGAAGTGAAACGTGGACGATAAATAGTTTAGACAAAAAGAGAATAGAAGCTTTCGAAATGTGGTGCTATAGAAGAATGCTGAAGGTTAGAAGGGTAGATCACATAACTAATGAGGAGCTATTGAATGGAATTGGGGAGAAGAGAAATCTGTGGCACAGCTTGACTAGAAGAAGGGATCGGTTGGAAGGACATATTCTGAGGCATCAAGGGATCACCAGTTTAGTATTGGAGGGCAGCCCGGAGGGTAAAAATCGTAGAGGGAGACCAAGAGATGAATACACTAATCAGATTCAGAAGGGTGTAGGTTGCAGTAGGTACTGGGAGATGAAAAAGCTTGCACAGGATAGAGGAGCATGGAGAGCTGCATCAAACCAGTCTCAGGACTGCAGACCACAACAACAATTCGGTACTCTTGTTCACTGGATGACGTCTGCACTACTGAGAATATGGGGCACGAACTTTGGACAAACAATAAATGAAACAGGATGGTAGTATGAGGACAACAGAGTGAATGGACAGCAGCGATTGGGAACAGGAGCCGTGGCTGTTTGTAGAACGGCTGCGGGTGGCTGAACAGGGCTTCTGTGGTTTACGGCGCATTTTCCGCGCAGCCGGCCAACCTTCAAAGCACAGGAAAACTTGCCGCACCTGGAGCGGCAAAAAAGGCAGGCAGGCAAGCGAGCGGACGTTTATGAATTGGCAGCCACCGGAGAGAGAAGCCACACGGCTGCAGCAATCAGTGGGAACGCTCGGAAAAGCACTGGCGTCAGCAACTGCCCTGGCGAGGAAATGGCTGCGACCGAGGGTGCAGAGCCGGCCGCTGTGGCCGAGCGGTTCTAGGCGCTACAGTCTGGAACCGCGCGACCGCTACGGTCGCAGGTTCGAATCCTGCCTCGGGCATGGATGTGTGCGATGTTCTTAGGTTAGTTGGGTTTAATTAGTTCTAAGTTCTAGGGGACTGACGACTCTCTCGCCCGCCACGCAAACCTATGACCATTCGGTCTGGCCTTCTTTGTACAGATTCGATTTCTCCTGTTAGTCCGACCTAATATTGCTTCCACATAATCCTACTAATTGATCGCAGCCTGTCACTGGCGTTTCCACAGAGTATTTGTAAAGTCAGCACTTATTTCTTTTTAATTCTCCCAGAAAGTAGCTGGCGTGTAAAACGTTGACTAATATGAGGTTTACCATTTACGATTTCGAAGGTTGAGCGAGTGAAAACCAAAAAATGGCTGGTGTATTCATAGTACGAGGGTAATCATAAAAGTAAGGTCTCCTATTTTTTTTATAAGTACATAGACCTGTTTGCTTCTACAATGGTTTACATCAATTTGCAGATTGAACATTCAGCTATTTTTCGACATAATCACCATTTCTGTCTATGGATTTTTGTAGACGCTGTGGCAGTTTTTGTATGCCCATGTCATACCTGCTCGCCGCCATGCTGTTCAGAAAGTTATGTACCTCTTCTTTCACCTCGTCGTCGGAGCTGAATCGCTTTCCGACCAAAGACCTTACTTTTGGGATTACCCTCGTAGAAGGCAGAGCCACGGTTGCCAACATGCGGAAGTTTGGCGGTCGGTGGTGCAAGTTCAGAGATGGTGGAGGCAAGAGCGAGGTAGGAATGCAACGCTTAACCCTAAGACAATAAAAAAACTGTCATAAGAAGTTGATGGCAACTGGTAGTGTGAAAGATGCAAGTCGAACTGGGAGACCCTCAATATCCAAATCGGAAGACTGTAGTTCAGCACAGCTTTGAACACAGCCCTTCAAAGTCAACAACGCTAGCTACTAGGGAAACGCAAATGCCACGTCACAAAGAAATGAGTATTTTAAAAAGGGAGCTAAGTTTTTGATCTTGGAAGTCACAATACGTGCAACAACTGTTCGATCAGATCTGCGACAGGGCAATGGTATTTTATGAGACTATGCTTGATTGGGGAGATGATTATCCCGATCTCTACGACAATATCCTGTTATCCAATGAAGTACTATTTCACACTGGAAGTTTTGTGAGCCGTCACAGTTGTCATTATTGAGTAAATCTGGAGCTCAATGTAACGGCTGAGAAAAATACAATCACCAAAAGTAACCACCTGGGGTGGGATGACGTCAAGCAGATTCATTGCTCTATATGTGCTGCGCGACAGCGTGGATGTGATTCAAGAATCCGAAAATGGAAGCGAATTGTTGTTCATCGAAGATGGAGCTCCATCCCATTACGCAAATCCAGAGACAGAATGGCTTCATGATAATTTTCGTCGCACATGGATTTGCCGCCGGGAACCGTCAGAATGGCCTGCACGCAGCCCTCATGTAACCTCATGCGTCTTCTTCCTTTGGAGTCGGGCTAAGGAAGAAGTATACAACTTAAAACCAAAGGATGTTAACACTTTTCAACAAAATATCCCTGAAGTGTTTGCGAAAGTCCCAGGTGAGACGCTAACAAAAGCCTTGGATTGTGTTCCTAAAAGATTCAAGATTTGTGTGGAAAATGTGGTTGCATAGCCGGCCGCGGTGGCCGTGCGGTTCTGGCGCTGCAGTCCGGAACCGCGAGGTTGCTACGGTCGCAGGTTCGAATCCTGCCTCGGGCATGTGTGTGTGTGATGTCCTTAGGTTAGTTAGGTTTAAGCAGTTCTAAGTTCTAGGGGACTTATGACCTAAGATGTTGAGTCCCATAGTGCTCAGAGCCATTTTTGTGGTTGCATATAAAGTAATGCAAATTAGGTAATGGTACACCATAATAAAGTACGCAATGAAATAAAACTGTGATAAGTCGAATACTTTTTGAAATATTCATTGCTACAAATAGGTGCTGACGTTACTACCGCTCTGTACAAATGAAGCTATGAGAAGGTTCGATTTCATTTCCTTACACATTCTTGTTGTTGTTGTGGTCTTCAGTCCAGAAACTGGTTTGATGCAGCTCTCCATGCTACTCTATCCTGTGCAAGCTTCTTCATCTCCCAGTACCTACTGCAACCTACATCCTTCTTAATCTGCTTAGTGTATTCATCTCTTGGTCTCCCTCTACGATTTTTATCCTCCACGCTGCCCTCCAATACTAAATTGGTGATCCCTCGATGCCTCAGAACATGTCCTACCAACCGATTCCTTCTTCT
Organism: Schistocerca piceifrons; assembly: GCF_021461385.2. Classification (NCBI taxonomy): domain Eukaryota; kingdom Metazoa; phylum Arthropoda; class Insecta; order Orthoptera; family Acrididae; genus Schistocerca; species Schistocerca piceifrons. The sequence continues at coordinate 879,494,845 of NC_060140.1, forward strand.
AGTCAAGGTCTGCGACAAATTTCTCTTCTCACTAATTCTGTTCAATACCTCCTCATTAGTTACGTGATCTACCCAGGTAAACTTCAGCATTCTTCTGTAGCACCACATTTCGAAAGCTTCTATTCTCTTCTTGTCTACACTATTTATCGTCCATGTTACACTTCCATACATGGCTACAATCCATACAAATACTTTCAGAAACGACTTCCTGAGACTTAAATCTATACTCGATGTTAAAAAATTTTTCCTTCAGAAACGCTTTCCTTGCCATTGCCAGTCTACATTTTATATCCTCTCTACTTCGATCATCATCAGTTATTTTGCTCCCTAAATAGCAAAACTCATTTACTACTTTAAGCGTCTCATTTCCTACTCTAATACCCTCAGCATCACCCGATTTAATTCGACTACATTCCATTATCCTCGTTTTGCTTTTGTTGATGATCATCTTATATCCTCCTTTCAAGACACTGTCCATTCCGTTCAGCTGCTCTTCCAGGTCCTTTGCTGTCTGACAGAATTACAAAGATTTTATTTCTTCTCCATGGATTTTAATTCCTACTCAGAATTTTTCTTTTGTGTCCTTTACTACTTGCTCAATATACAGGTTGAATAACATCGGGGACAGGCTACAACCCTTTCTAACTCCCTTCCCAACCACTGCTTCCCTTTCATGCCCCTCAACTTTTACATCTGCCATCTGGCTTCTGTACAAAATTGCTCCCTGTACACATTCTTACTCCAAAATATTTGTAAGTTGTTACGTCTTCTAGTTGTGACTATTAATTCTGTAGTAAAAGGAGCACACCGTTCAGTGGACATTGCTGAATATGGGGGGGTGCACGTGGTTGAATATGGAACAACTCCTGTATGTTACCATGGGGGCTAAGTGCCATCTTCAGTTACGATTGGAGTGGGCAGGGGGCCATCGAGCTATAGGAAACGCGTCACCTGGTCAGATGAATCAGACCAGGTGGCTGGTCATGTCAGGATACACCATCATCCAGGCGAACGGCTACTCGAAACACGCACTGCGCCACAGACACAAGCCGGCGGGGGTGTATTATGCTGTAGGGGACACTTACCTAGGCTTCAAAGGGATCTATAAGAGCAATCTGCAGTGGAGTGTGCGCTGATATTATCAGTGCACACTCCGCTGCAGAGTGAAAATCTCATTCTGGAAACATCCCCCAGCCTGTGACTAAGCCATGTCTCCGCAATATCCTTTCTTCAAATGGTTCAAATGGCTCTGAGTACTATGGGACTTAACATCTATGGTCATCAGTCCCCTAGAACTTAGAAATACTTAAACCTAACTAACCTAAGGACATCACACAACACCCAGTCATCACGAGGCAGAGAAAATCCCTGACCCCGCCGGGAATCGAACCCGGGATATACTTTCTTCCAGGAGTGCTAGTTCTGCAAGGTTCGCAGGAGAGCTTCTGTAAAATCTGGAAGGTAGGAGACGAAATACTGGCAGAAGTAAAGCTGTGAGGACGGGGCGTGAGTCGTGCTTGGATAGCTCAGTTGGTAGAGCACTTCCCCGCGAAAGGCAAAGGTCCCGATTTCGAGTCTCGGTCCGGCACACAGTTTTAAACTGCCAGGTTGTTTCAGTTATGGACAACTTGAACATTACTGCGGACCTGGCCTGGCCGAGCGGTTCTAGGCGCTACAGTATGGAACCGCGCGACCGCTACCGTAGCAGGTTCGAATCCTGCCTCGGGCATTGATGTTTGTGATGTCCTTAGGTTAGTTAGGTTTAAGTAGTTCTAAGTTCTAGGGTACTGATGACCTCAGAAGTTAAGTCCCATAGTGCTCAGAGCCATTTTGAACTGCGGACCTCCTGCAACGCTTGATGGTATAATGGTTCGTGGAGCATTACGGTGAACATGACTGATTTGAAGCCGATGAAACATATCTAGGACGCTATCGAGCGCCAGCGCCGCGCTCACAATTCACCGGCCCGTAATACACAGGAGTTTGGCGACCAATTCGTAAACATCTGGTGCCACACAGCCGCAGAAAACTAACAAGAACTTACCGGATCGCCGCCAAGCAAAATGCCTGCTGTATTGCGTTCGGAAGGAGGACCAAAACTCTACTGATCAGGTGATGTGGTCGTGTTTTCCTCGTCAGTTTTTATATTCCATTTTCTGTCTTCCCCTGCAATTTTTACCCTACGCATCTCCCTCTTCTGCTATCAAGGTTATTCCCTCATACGTTAACACGTGCCTAGCAATTGTAACCCTGCTTCTGGTTGGTGTGTTCCACATACTTCTTTCCTCGACGATTCTGCGGAGAACTTCCTCATTTCTTACGACTCCACTTAATTTGTGCAATACTGGCCATTAAAATTGGCACACCACGAAGATGACATGCTACAGACGCGAAATTTAACCAACAGGAAGAAGATGCTGTGATATGCAAATGATTAGCTTTTCAGAGTATTCACACAAGGTTGGCGCCGGTGGCGACACCTACAACGTGCTGACACCAGGAAAGTTTCCAACCGATTTCTCATACACAAACAGCAGTTGACCGGCGTTGCCTGGTGAAACGTTGTTGTGATGCCTCGTGTAAGGAGGAGAAATGCGTACCATCACGTTTCCGACTTTGATAAAGGTCGGATTGTAGCCTATAGCGATAGTGGTTTATCGTATCGCGACATTGCTACTCGCCTTGGTCGAGATCCAATGACTGTTAGCAGAATATCGAATCGGTGGGTTCAGGAGGGTAGCACGGAACGCCGTGTTGGATCCCAACGACCTCGTATCACTAGCAGTCGAGATGACAGGAATCTTATCCGCATGGCTGTTACGGATCGTGCAGCCACGTCTCGATCCCTTAGTCTACAGATGGAGACGTTTGCAAGACAACAACCATCTGCACCAACAGTTCGACGACGTTTGCAGCAGCATGGACTATCAGCTCGGAGACCTTGGCTGCGGTTACCCTTGACACAGCATCACAGACAGGAGCGCCTGCGATGGTGTACTCAACGACGATGCTGGCTGCACGAATGACAAAACGTCATTTATTCGGATGACTCCAGGTTCTGTTTACAGCATCGTGATGGTCGCATCCGTGTTTGGCGACATCGCGGTGAACGCACGTCCATTGGAAGCGTGTATTCGTCATCGCCGTACTGGCGTATCCCCCTTCGTGTTGGTATGGAGTGCCATTGGTTACAAGTCTCGGTCACGTCTTGTTCCCATTGACGGCACTTTGAACCGTGGACGTTACATTTCAGGTGTGTTACGACCCATAGCTCTGTCCTTCATTCGATCCCAGCGAAACCCTACATTTCAGCAGGATAATGCACAACCGCATGTTGCAGGTCCTGTACGGGCCTTTCTGGATACAGAAAATGTTCGACTGCTGCCCTGGCCAACACATTCTCCAGATCTCTCACCAATTGATAACGTCTGGTCAATGGTGGCCGAACAACTGGCTCGTCACAATACGCCAGTCCCTACTCTCGATGAACTGTTGGATTGTGTTGAAGCTGTATGGTCAGCTGTACCTGTACACGCCATCCAAGCTCTGTTTGACTCAATGCCCAGGCGTATCAAGGCCGTTATTACGGCCAGAGGTGGTTGTTCTGGGTACTGATTTCTCAGGCTCTATGCACCCAAATTGCGTAAAAATGGCCGAAGTGGCCGTGCGGTTAAAGGCGCTGCAGTCTGGAACCGCAAGACCGCTACGGTCGCAGGTTCGAATCCTGCCTCGGGCATGGATGTTTGTGATGTCCTTAGGTTTAACTAGTTCTAAGTTCTAGGGGACTAATGACCTCAGCAGTTGAGTCCCATAGTGCTCAGAGCCATTTTTTGCGTGAAAATGTAATCACATGTCAGTTCTAGTATAACATATTTGTCCAATGAATACCCGTTTATCATCTGCATTTCTTCTTGGTGTAGCAATTTTAACGGCCAGTAGTGTATGATTGTCCTGTAACGTGACCTCTGAAACGCTTAGATCTCTCCTTCTGCTGCTTCTCGGCAGCTGACCACGCCAAAAAGCGCACTTGCCGTTGCGAGCCTACGCTGTCGAGGGTGGTTGCAGCCCATCCAGAGAGGTGCCGCGGCCGACAGCGTGTGGGCGGGCGGCTCGTCGTTATCTGTGTCGGTGCTTAACGACACAATGGCGTGGGGGCGGGCGGCGGCGGCGGTGCTCCGGGGTAACGCGGGCGCCCGCTGCTGAGCCAGCGGCCGCGACGGCGGCCGTGGCTGCCTGAGGAGCGCCCGCCGATCAATACCCGGGGAGGCTGCAGCCGCGTCTCGGCCACCGGCACGGCCGCTTCTTCACCACCACACTCCACCAGTACAGTGCGGGTTCGTACCGTGGCCACGTTTCCCTCCTGTCAAGGAACACTACTGCAGCTCTTGTCTTATCGCAGATGATGATGCTGTGGTCTCCTCGCTAGGCCTCTCCACTTCTATATAACTATTACCACCAACATAATTTGGAATCTGCGTACTGTAATCAAAGGTTGGTCCCCCTCTACAGTCAATCCCTCAGACTTCCTCCGTTGACTTCTTAGGATGCCCAAAATATTTGGACGTGTAAACATCCGCAACAGAGGAATATATTTATAGAATAAGAAATCCGTTTCAGTTGCCAGTAATTTCTAAATTTATTGCACGACGGGTTTCAAAGCATAAAGATTCATCTTCAGGTGCCAACAAATAATTATGGGAACATAAAGTTGTACGACGAGATCATTGCAAAAGAGAACAGTCTTGGACCGGGAAAAATATCCGAAAATCGACTTTATCCATTTCAAAGGAATCATCCCAGTAGTCAGCTCTTCAATTTAATGGAACCACAGGTGATCTAAATTTGGGTCATTAGATGATGATTTGGCCTCCTCTCCTGGTAAGTATGGTTACAGCACCTCAAACATCGCAGCATCGTCCTTGATTTGAGTTTTTAGTGTCATGTTTTTAAGAAATGTGTAACAGACTGGGTGCAGTGTTTCATAATGAAATAACCGAGGAGCGGACTACATTATGATCCCAAATGCAATGTAACAGCCGGCCGTTGTGGCCGAGCGGTTCTAGGCCCTTCAGTCTGGAACCGCGCGACCGCTGCTCAGATTGTCTCCCAAATCGTATATATAGATAAGGAGCAGCAAAGGGCCTATAACACTGCCTTGGGGAACGCCGCGATAAAAGGAAAGGAAGGACGCACACGGTATTCACGTTCACAGATAGGCGTAGGGATACTTTTTAGCCGGCCGGTGTGGCCGTACGGTTCAAGGCGCTTCAGTCCGGAACCGCGCTGCTGCTACGGTCGCAGGTTCGAATCCTGCGTCGGGCATGGATGTGTGTGATGTCCTTAGGTTAGTTAAGTTTAAGTAGTTGTAAGTCTAGGGGACTGATGACCTCAGATGTTAAGTCCCATAGTTGTCAGAGATATTTGAACCATTTTGCAAGGTAACAGCATACCATTCACCGGAGAAAGACAAGTTTAAAAATTGCAGGTGTCTTGACAGTTGTACTTATTTATCCGTTTAAATTCACTCTAAAAGCCTCTTCTCTAAGTAGGTTCATGTCGACAACGTGCAGTGCCTTTTGTACAGAGCTTCTGCATCAGCTGGCAACACTGGAAGCGGACGGCGATGTCACGAACAGCCATTCCACGGGCAGGGAGACGGTAAGTCACACCGATTAGACGGCAACAGTATACTTGCTTTCCCTTTCCCCATTTGCCCTTGCAGTATTCATCCGATGCGTGAGAAGAGTCACGTAGCTGGTGATGAAGCTCCACGCCTACGAAGCGCTGGAAACGCTCTTATCGTGAACGACGAGATTGCCTGCCACAGTCTGGTGTTGTGGTTAACGCAGCGCTGCGGCTCTGAGGCACGCAGAGGTTGACAGCCGGAGGCGCGCCGACCTTCTCCCAGCTGATCAACAGCTCAAATGCTGTGGTGGGGAGTCCCAGGCTGCTCGAAGCTGGATAGAAAACGCCAGGACTGACGTGTGGACGGCGCTTTGAGTTGCTTTGATTACTTTCCGTATGCTAGCTGTCCGCTCCAGAACTGTATCTCTACAGAAATTCGTAGGCAGAGATTCGTATTATGAGCACTGTAGCAAGCTGGCGGTGGTGTTTGGTGCATGAGACGCACATAGCCAAGGTTAATTATAGCTACACTGTAACTCTTTCCTTGGGAACTTGAGGAAACGTTTTGGTTTTGTTCTGACTGTCGACCTACTTTGCTCTTATCTCCTAACCTGTTTTGCCTTTTTGATTTCCGCGGATGCTGCAAGTAACAGACTGGAGGTGCTGTTACGGGTACACACTACCCAGTAAAGTAGTCGGATGTGAGAAACTGTATGAATGCAGCTACATTTCTACAGGGCATTTATCACTGATGCTAGACAGCTGGCAATTGTCGCTGTCTCGCGGGTCAAAGCGAGACTCTTTTAAAAATACATCAGTGACAAAAGTTGATCTTTGTTTGTCGATAATGCTAATCAGTGCTGCAGTATGTCGCGGTATTTGCTTCGTGCGTCACTAATCCAAAGAAGCGTATGCATTCCGGCTGTGGGAATGGGAGTTCTCACGAGGTCACGTCGGACAATTCGAGAGGACTTTCCAAGATTTAACACGAAGAAAACGATGCCTGGGAGTGTCGTCATCCGGGACTATCTGCGACAGCTGTTTCTGTTGACAGAGCGTCGTAGTGAGGAATGATCGAAGACACTTTAAAAGAACAACTTCATTTACAAAACGAAACCCAATTATAATGTCTTTTGACAAATATCCACACAGCTTCACAGCAACAGAATTGTCTCTCCTATGATGTGCCTACACGACGAGCCCTAGAGTCGTCATAGGCGGCGGTGTGAATGCCGACGTGGAGCGCTGAGACGGAACTGCTGGTACTGCCAAGCGGTAGCGCTGCGGCTGAAGTGCTGATGCGGCGGAACTACTGGTACTGCCGATTTGAAGCGTAGGGCTTAGTGGCTTAACACGCTCTTGCGGTGGCTTAAGCAGTCGGGAGCGGACGGATGTCCGTGTGGTGCTGCGAGGGCACGTGACCTGACGTAGCAAAATAGTGCCCTGCCGACAGAGCTCGGCTGCGAGAGGCACGCTGCCTGTCTGCCAGGTTGGCGCCCCCAGACGCTGCGGAGGCGACGTGAAACTCTGTGGGAAACAGTCCAGACCATCTACATCACACTCAGCAAGCCACCTAATGGTGTGTGGCGGAGGGTACTTTCAGTCTGTCAGTGGTGTAAACTTAGTTCTGTATGATCTCGTGCATTAACTGCCGGTGCGGTAATTTCTGACACGGCGTTGGCGACCAGCCCAGCATTTGCTTAAACAAAGGAAGAGAACCGCCTAAAATCCATGTTCAGTATGTCCGTTGTGGTTACAATCGTTAACCTGGTGCGCTGATACGAAGCTGGTCTGGGAAGGTAGCGCCGTGCGCGTTCAGCTGTACGGGCAGCTCAGTTGTGCTACTCTTTATTCTATTTCTTCCCACAAGGCTGTCAATGGACACCATACTTCATTCGAAAGAGAATGTTGGTCACATAAATTCCGTCACCTTTCTAGTTATACTGTTAAGCTGTTTATCTAAAACTGCTTGCAACAAGTAAACTGATACCTGATGCAGCGTAAGTTATCTGCTAACTATGAGAATAAAATGCTACGTGCTACTAATAAAATGTTATAACCCGTGAACATATGTAGCCAGATACAATAGACGAATGAATAATGAGGCGTGATTTTGATATGCTTTTAAACGAGCAGAGTTTTTGAATTTATTGTCTTTACACAATCTAAGGGTATAAAAGGACGCACCACAAAGGAATTATCCGAATGGGACGTAAATCGTTAGATGTGATGTACACAGACAGGCAAACAAATTATCACAATTTCAGAAAAAACTGGATGATTTATTCAAGAGAAGGAGCTTCACAAATTGAGCAAATTAGTAACGCGATGGTCCGCCTCTGGCCCTTATGCTGATTGATAGAGTTGTTGGATGTTCTGCTAAGGCAAATTGTAACACATTCTGTCCAAGTGGCGCATTAGATGTTCAAAATCCCAAGCTGAGTGGAGGGCCCTGCCCACAATAGAAACTCTCACCGTGTGCGGGCGGGCATTATCTTGCTAAAATGTAAACCCAAAATGGCACGACGGGCAACAACATGGGGCGCAGAATATCGGCCTCGTACCGCTGTGTTGTAAGGTTGTAGCGGTACTGTTGTGAAAAGAAATGGCACCCCGGACCATCACTACAGTCAGGTTGGTTCAAATGGCTCTGAGAACTATGAGACTTAACTTCTGAGGTCATCAGTCCCCTAGAACTTAGAACTACTTAAACCTAACTAACCTAAGGACATCACACACATCCATGCCCGAGGCAGGATTCGAACCTGCGACCGTAGCAGCAGCGCGGTTCCGGACTGAAGCGCCTAGACAGGGATAGCCGGCATAATTGGCAGCCACGACGCCGAGAGTTTGTAGCCGTCCTCTCTACCGATGATGTCAGGCACCTTAATTATTTCAGTCGCCTCCCAACATACCACCCTCCCTAGCAGACTATGAACGCTATGTGCGATTAGCACACCGTAATACATTGGCGATAGCGGAACACCGCTGTGAATGTGGACAGCCTTTCCTGTTCCAGGAAGCTCGTGTGCTTGCGAAAGAATAGTGGACGCATCAACACAAAATTCGAGAGACAAATGAAATTATCAAGCAGTCTGAAAAATCAATAGAGAGGACATAAAAACTTCCGACGTCCTGACCACCGGCTATCCCAGTCCGACGGGCAGCGGGGCAGAAGCCTCACCGGGCACGGACGCGGCAGCCTAAACAAACAGCTGCACTGGGACTGTCAGTGTATCTCCGCGCACATCTGGGAGAAAACATGCCCACCAGAAGCCACTCGGCGCTGATCTGCAGACTGTCGACAATCACTGACAAGCCGGCTAGCCCACCAGCAGCTTCCTCTCTACGCTCTCCCCTTTCGTCATGACTGCCCTGTTTTATTCTAGGACCAATACAGTTTCGCAAATATGACGTTTTGACAGCGATCGTCTGCAATATATAGGATGTTACAAAAAGGTACGGCCAGACTTTCAGGAAACATTCCTCACACACAAAGAAAGAAAATATGTTATGTGGACATGTGTCCGCAAACGCTTACTTTCCATGTTAGAGCACATTTTATTACTTCTCTCCAAATCACATTAATCATGGAATGGAAACACACAGCAACAGAACGTACCAGCGTGATTTCAAACACTTTGTTACAGGAAATGTTCAAAATGTCCTCCGTTAGCGAGGATACGTGCATCCACCCTCCGTCGCATGGAATCCCTGATGCGCTGATGCAGCCCCGGAGAACGGCGTATTGTATCACAGCCGTCCACAATACGAGCACGAAGAATCTCTACATTTGGTACCGGGGTTGCATAGACAAGAGCTTTCAAATGCCCCCATACATGAAAGTCACGAGGGTTGAGGTCAGGAGAGCGTGGAGGCCATGGAATTGGTCCGCCTCTACCAATCCATCGGCCACCGAATCTGTTGTTGAGAAGCGTACGAACACTTCGACTGAAATGTGCAGGAGCTCCATCGTGCACGAACCACACGTTGTGTCGTACTTGTAAAGGCACATGTTCTAGCAGCAAAGGTAGAGTATACCGCATGAAATCATGATAACGTGCTCCATTGAGCGTAGGTGGAAGAACATGGGGTCCAATCAAGACATCACCAACGATGCCTGCCCAAACGTTCACAGAAAATCTGTGTTGTTGACGTGATTGCACAATTGCGTGCGGATTCTCGTCAGCCCCCACATGTTGACTGTGAAAATTTACAATTTGATCACGTTGGAATGAAGCCTCATCCGTAAAGAGAACATTTGCACTGAAATGAGGATTGACACACTGGTGGATGAACCATTCGCAGAAGTGTACCCGTGGAGGCCAATCAGCTGCTGATAGTGCCTGCACACGCTGTACATGGTACGGAAACAACTGGTTCTCCCGTAGCACTCTCCATACAGTGACGTGGTCAACGTTACCTTGTGCAGCAGCAACTTCTCTGACGCTGACATTAGGGTTATCGTCAACTGCACGAAGAATTGCCTCGTCCATTGCAGGTGTCCTCGTCGTTCTACGTCTTCCCCAGTCGCGAGTCATAGGCTGGACTGTTCCGTGCTCCCTAAGACGCCGATCAATTGCTTCGAACGTCTTCCCGTCGTGACACCTTCGTTCTGGAAATCTGTCTCGATATAAACGTACCGCGCCACGGCTATTGCCCCGTGCTAATCCATACATCACATGGGCATCGGCCAACTCCACATTTGTAAACATTGCACTGGCTGCAAAACCACGTTCGTGATGAACGCTAACCTGTAGATGCTACGTACTGATGTGCTTGATGCTGCTAGTACTGTAGAGCAATGAGTCGCATGTCAACATCGAAGTCAACATTAGCTTCCTTCAATTGGGCCAACCGGCGGTGAATCGAGGAAGTACAGTACCTACCGACGAAACTAAAATGAGCTCTAACATGGAAATTTCCTTTTTTGTTTGTGAGGAATGTTTCCTGAATGTTTGGCCGTACCTTTTTGTAACACCCTGTATAGAGCCGTCTTTCCTCCATCAAAACCAGTATTTCCCTGATGTTGGCCGTTGTGATACCGTGCGAACATCGGTTTTACTGTTTGTACAATGGCACGCTACAACACCCAGAACAATTTTAATGACCGTAACACCTGTGACGGTACAAACCCCCGTTACTACATGAATATTTCTAGTATACAAGGATTGCTTTGTGGAGAGCGAGCGCGCTACATGGTGCGTGATTCGCGGAAGCGCGAGATTTGGAACGGTCGGTGGGATGTCTCCGTCGCCAGGCGGCCACGTGGCCCGCAGCTTGGGGCATTGTTTGGTTTTTCGCGCATTACGCGAAAACTATGTAACTTACGGTGAAGAGCGATGCGACAGTGGATTGTGGTCAGCAATATGCACCTTCTGAAAGATCGATCTTTATTTCAAGTCACGAGACGCAGAAGTTATAGTAACCTCAAAATCGGTTAATATCATGAATACTGAAAGATTAATAAAATAGTAATTAACAACTTACAGGGATGAGCGAGCGCTAATTAATAACGTCTCGTCATAGCGGATCGAGTGCCGTAGTAATACGTTAAGATTCATAAATAATTAAGCCCGTAAAGAGCAATAAACAAAGTTTGAGGGAAAATTGTTTATAAAATTCAATAGAAAATTCATGACGTAAAGAACGGCACTATATAATAGTTTGGGTGGCATCACTCGTATTTTAAACTCGTTAAGTTATATTATACATGTAACTTGCAATAGTTTTCTTTGCTTGCAAAATATTATCATTTATCACCAACAATTAATTAATTATTATAGATATGAAGAATTTGAGCAGCGCAATGTGTAGATCGCTACAGATTAAGTCTAAAAACAGTGCTATATGCAGTTCCATGTTAAAACTTTGCACTGCAGATGTAAACAAACAAATGTGCGCGAAGTGACGAAATGTTGCAAAAACTAAAACTTGATTTACGGGCGATAGAATATTCATAGAAATTAATGTAATAATAAGATGTACTTTTCAGCGCGGTTCCGGTGGTGTACTTATTTCTGTCAAGAGATGTATGTATCAAAATTTGTAACCTTAACTGGTGATGGTTCAAATGGCTCTGAGCACTATGGGACTTAACTTCTGAGGTCATCAGTCCCCTAGAACTTAGAACTACTTAAACCTAACTAACCTAAGGACATCACACACATCCGTGTCCGAAGCAGGATTCGAACCTGCAACCGCAGCAGTCGCGCGGTTCCGGACTGAAGCGCCTAGAACCGCTCGGCCACCGCGGCCGGCGTTGGGCAGTCGTTTTGAGGGGTGGGTGGCGAGCAGGCCCCACTTGATGGTGGCACATGTGGTGGTTAGAGAATTCTTTTCCGCGCCGATTTATTTCGACAAAGAGTACTGTTTCAGAGAGCAAGTGTGCAAGCATATATTTGGTGAACTGGAAGTGCTACGATTATTTGTGTGAGTACGATTTACGAGGTATACATCGTCGTAAGTGAACATGTGGCGAACTGTGATTTCGCGCCAAAACTGCAAGAACGAAGAGGACAGCGGGACATGTGGTTCTGTTCGAACTGATTGAGTAATTTTAGTTTATAGCAACCTACATTACTGCTATTGGAGACTCGGAGTCAAATTATTATTAAAGTAAAACTGTAAACTGTCTCACCAGTTCAAATATGGTTCAGATGGCTCTGAACACTGTGGGACTTAACATCTATGGTCATCAGTCCCCTAGAACTTAGAACTACTTAAACCTAAGGACATCACACAACACCCAGTCACCACGAGGAAGAGAAAATCCCTGATCCCGCCGGGAATCGAACCCGGGAACCCGGGCGCGGGAAGCGAGAACGTTACCGCACGACCACGAGCTGCGGACCGTCTCACCAGTGCTAATTTCATTGTGTGAAAGAAAAGGACAACGCCAATAAATAGTGATTGAACTGTGTCGTGAAAAACTGATTTTGCTGTAATAATCGCCTAATTTTTGTTCCCTAGCATAAACTGTACTCATGTCTCAGTGAATAATTAATTCAAAAACTACATCACATGCGCGGGTGTATAACAGTGTACTAATGCACCATGTGTAAAAATCATCCCCTGAGACTTACGTGAGAGTCAAAATTTGCAACAACATTTTTAAACCAACACTCGTATATGCACATTCGTGAGAGCTGCTGCAACCGCACTTCTTTAATATTTACCGGCCCGTCGCACTCTGGCCGCGGAAGCCCACGTAGTTATCTCGTTAGGTAAATGTAGAGAATCGCTACTCGTGGAAGACTGCGCGACAAGCCAGCTGCCACGGTCGACAACTGGTGTACGAATCACGTGATTGAGACGAAGGAGATTAGGTAGGGGTGGTGGTTAGTGTTTAACGTCCCGTCGACAACGAGGTCATTAGAGACGGAGCGCAAGCTCGGGTTAGGGAAGGATTGGGAAGGAAATCGGCCGTGCCCTTTCAAAGGAACCATCCCGGCATTTGCCTGAAACGATTTAGGGAAATCACGGAAAACCTAAATCAGGATGGCCGGAGACGGGATTGAACCGTCGTCCTCCCGAATGCGAGTCCAGTGTGCTAACCACTGCGCCACCTCGCTCGGTAAGGAGATTAGGGCGTGCACAGAGTTACACAGTCAGTTTTCCCTCGCTGAATACGGGAATGGAGTACTACAGAGTTTCTCTGATTGTGGTAAAGAGTGTCCTTCGTCAGCCACTGAACAGTAGGTTGCGCTTAATTGGATAGCTGTAGATGTTGATTTCATTATTTTCAGAGATTAACCATTACCTTATTTTTGAACGGTTCCAGGACTGAATTTTAGCGTCGCATAGAGACGAGAGTGAGCGGAGGAAGGCGAGCAAAGAGGGCGCGACGCCACACACCCCAGACCCACTGACTCGGCCGTTCGTCGCGCGGCCTCTTCAGTGGAGGGCAGGCATCTGCGACTAATGATCACTCTGGCGCAGCGGCGCGCCGGTAAACAGCCAGCCGTGGAGGGAAAGCGAAAGGAAAGGGAGCCGAAGGGCAGGGCAAAGGGTTGTGACAAACGGCGGCGCGTTAATGACGCCACAGGCGGCGGCGCCCTGCCTGCCTCGATAGGGCGACGGCAGCCGGCAGGGGAGGCGTAGCCCGCACCGCTACCCCTGCACCTCGCTACAAACAAACGAAATGCTCGAAATAAGATCCGCGCCACTCTCACGATTCTAGGCGCTACAGTCTGGAACCGCGAGACCACTACGGTCGCAGGTTCGAATCCTGCCTCGGGCATGCATGTGTGTTATGTCCTTAGGTTAGTTAGGTTTAAGTAGTTCTAAGTTCTAGGGGACTGATGACCTCAGATGTTAAGTCCCATAGTGCTCAGAGCCATTTGAACCATTTTTTTGTTATTTTACAGGAAAGTGCACAGGAAGTCTACGCACACTGACAGGTACGTGAACGCCAACAGTTTTCACCACCCGATACACAAGAAAGCAGTCCCGCATACGTTAGTACAAAATGGCTCTGAGCACTATGGGACTTAACATCTTAGGTCATCAGTCCCCTAGAACTTAGAACTACTTAAACCTAAGGACATCACACAACACCCAGCCATCACGAGGCAGAGAAAATCCCTGACCCCGCCGGGAATCGAACCCGGGAACCTGGGCGTGGGAAGCGAGAACGCTACCGCACGACCACGAGATGCGGGCTGTTAGTACAAAACAGCGTTTATGACAATGACGATCTACAGTCTAAATTTTAGCATTTGAAGTGCATGCTCAGAGAAAATGGTTGTAGGAAGGGAGGAATTGCAAAAGCTTTCAGGTGCCTCCGACGAAGGAGCCTCGTGAAACGTCGGAAGAGGCCAAGAGAGCTGCATTTCTTCCATGCTACGGAGGAACTGCCAGCAAGCTAGGACGCGTGCTGTAGAGACATGGACTGAGACTAGTGTTATAGACCGCCTCCAAGATGAGAGATGTGCTAAATAAATGTAAATGTAAATGTGACTAGGGCCTCCCGTCGGGTAGACCGTTCGCCGTGTGCAAGTCTTTTGATTTGACGCCACTTCGGCGGCTTGCGCGTCGATGGGGATGAAATGATGATTAGGACAACACAACACCCAGTCCCTGAGCGGAGAAAATTTCACACCCAGTCGGGAATCGAACCCGGGCCCTTAGGATTGATATTCTGTCACGCTGACCACTTTCTTTTTATTTTGTTCGTTGTTGATCGTTGTGTTTGGTCGTTGCGGACGCCACGTAGCATCCGTTGAAGTTCGTTGTTGATCCTTTCACTCAGTTTTTTATTACAGAGGCCCACCAGCTCTCTGACCGAATAGGCTGAGCTACCGCGCCGGCAGCCAGTCACCTACCGGGGGCAGACAGAGATACGCTACGCCAAATTAAGGATAAGACAGATCATCGAGTTCGTGTTGTTTACCGTCTCCCCTGTGAATGTAGTAATATTTGCATAGGTCCGACTATTCGCCCTGTTGCTCAGCATTGTGCAGAGCATTCACGACATACTGAACAAAAGGAACTCGAGAAGTCGGGCGTGGCTGAACATTGCCTAGAAGACGGATGTAAAATACAACTGGCAAAGAAAGCTTTGGGTCCTACACTATAATACTAGGATTATGTTTTCGAAGAAGCGACCGAAATTAGAATAATCAGCGACAATTTTAGCAGAGGCCAGGAGTACATACTCGTACTTAGTAGGGTATGGGGGCCGCCGTCGAACACTGGGCGAAATCAAAGGCATAGGTTTGACACTGATAGGGATGCGGGAGCGGCAGTTTCAAACGTGGCACCGGCAACTCGCGACATGTAACGTCACTCGATCCTGCGGTGGGAACCAGCTTGCCTTCCGCACACGCGTTGCTCCGTTCCTCTCTGGAAGGTTCCAGACCCTGCCATTGCGTCTATGTAAGCAGAACAACGTCCCCGGCCCGGCAGTTATTTTCACTTCGGACGATGTTAGAGGAGATAGCTATCGAAAGCCCGAGCGTTTTATTCGAAATAACACGAACACCGAGAAGATTTTACTGTCTTCTTTTGTTGGGAATGTTTTTGCCAATACCATGTGTGCCTTGTGTAAGAACGGGAAACATATCCCAACAGATGTCGTGACTACCAGGATCGTTTCCTATTTATCTGCCATCCTGCGATACTGCTGATCGCATTAGTCGGGGTCCCACAGCCGTCATTAGAATATGGAATCCATGGGTCCAGGAGAGCCACACTCACAGCCACGCGGCAACTCAGTGAGCCCACGCGACTAGCGTCCGAGAGGACAGACGTAGTATTGACCACTCGGTCGTGCAGGGTCACGCAGCCACGCCACGAAATGGGTTTTTTTGCAGCGAGGCAAGTGTCCACACGGACTGAGCGTCGACATGTGGAGCAGCAGGGACTGTCAGCACGGTGACCATCGTTACGACATCCACTGATGCGGTAATAGAGAGATGAGCGCCGGCAATGGTGCGCCTAACTACAGCACTGGATGCAGCAGTGGTACCACGTCGTATATTCAGACAAGTCTCCATTCTGCGTACGTTGGACGTATCTGTTGGGAGGCTTACGAGGAAAAGTAACGTTACCATTGCATGCACCATAGTCGTAAGGGCTCAGTGTCTACTATGATGGTATGACGTGCCACTTCGTATAAGATATTATCACTTCTACTTCGCACAGCCAGTAATTTCAGCAGCAGCTGTTAAATTCCTGATTTGTTAAGACGGGTGGCTGTCACATTCGAGGTTGCCCTGGTCCCTCAGACGCTGAAAACATGTGGTTATTGGCTACAAAGAAACTGACTCGCCATCACTCAATAGCCACTATAGTTGGCACAGAACTTAAGTAGTATGGAATGACTTACCCATTATCTGCAATCCAAGCTTAGTTCGATTCGAATCCCTTCTTACTGCCAGAAGTACCAGCACTTTGAACTAAATTTCGCACCTTCTACAATCTCTAATCATATGTAAGTTTAATCGTGTACTTTTCTGTTATACCAGTGCCGGCCGCGGGGTGCCAAACTTCACACGTGCATGGAGTGCAGGCCGCATGCGGGCCACGGCCCAGCCTGTCCCCTTTGCTCGGAAGTAAGAGCAACAGCGCGACTTTTCCTAGAGTATTGTGGTGTGGCATTTTTCGGTCACCACAACTCTCTTCAGTTCGGCAGAATTGTGGTGTCAGCACTGTTTACCCTACGTTATTTGTTCGCAGTATGAAGGAAGTTCACAGGTCCAGTGGTTGTTTGCAGAAAAAGAGGCAATGTGGCGATCTATCGCCACAAGCCTTTAATGGAAATGAGCGTACGGCGTTGTGGGCCAGGAGTCCTCTACTCGTGGAAGTTCGGCCGCCGAGGGCAAGTACTTATTACATTCGACGCCACATCGGGCGACTTGGGCGCCGCAGATGAGGATGAAATGATGGTGAGGACAACACAACACCCAGTCCCTGAGCGGAGAAAATCTCCTGCCCCAGCCGGGAATCGAATACGGGCCCTTAGCGTCGCGCTCCGCCGCGCTGACCACTCAGCTAACGGGGGCGGACACAAGCCTTTAAAAATGAATGGGAATGACAGAAGAGCGGAATGAGAATTCTCAATGTCTATTACGCAGTCGCGTAAGCTACTGGTACAGCAAATTTGCTGTGAAACGACATTACAATACCATGCGTCAAGAATAAAATTTGGATGGCAAAGAGCAAAAACTCACAGCGATCAACAGACAGAATTCATTTTTCTGTACGTCAAGAAGCACTTTGCACTAAATTTGCAGTCATGGAGCACACGAAGAAATTGATGGCACGAACAGTAACATTTCTGAAGTCGCAAGCATAATTCCATTTTCAGATGCAACAGTTTCCGATGTACCTGAACGAAGAATATGGAGACTTTAAATATTACTGTATAGTACGTTGGTTACGTCAAGGGCACACCTCGAACGATTTTTCGATTCAAAACCGCTAATGTTGAATTTGTGAAGGGAGACAGGAGTGCAGGAACGAAAATTAGAACATCCAGAATGGATTACAGACCTAGCATTTTAAGTGGATTTGATTGCGTAATGCCCACAGTAAGATACTGCAAGATTAGAAACAACTTCTTTCTGATTTAATGGGGTTGTAATTACAAAGAAATTCGCTTGTAGAAGATAAAATCTGACAAAAGCAGTCCAGTTTAAACTCACTGGCGTTAAAGAAAACGTGAGGTTTGAAGAAATTCATTGCGACCTTGTAAGAATTTCAAGGACGGTTTTCTAAACGTTTTGGGGACGCATTTGGTTTCGACCTGTTTTCAAGACCTTTTGTCGTTTCACCTGAAAGCGCCCTTGTACAGGTGCCCATGCAACTGACTGACCTGCAAGGTAATTCCAATTTTAAAGACAAATCCGTTTCACGTTAAAACTGTTCAGGACGTCTACAGTGCCTTCCCCAAATAGCGCTTCCACGTCTCCATAATGAGGTTGCAAACGTGCTACAGTATTTCAAGCAACATGTGTGTGCGAAAGACCTTTTTCTTTCAATTACAAAACTAAATAAGTCACGATTACGTGGCAACCTGAGTTCGAAAATCTGTGCAGTTGTCTGCGTCTGTCGGTATGTCGAAAGTTCGTACCAGATAAAAATTATTTTATATCTTCAGCGCGCCAAAAATAATGAAATAATACTGAAAATGTGTTTTGTTTTTTATCTTCGTTGTCGAGAATTATGAAAACTGAAACTAAGTCGTACGCAGTGCGACTGCACTGCCATTTAAATGCTGCGCATTCGCAGTTGCCCACTCTTCCCGCCTTATCGCGCTCAGACAGCGTGCCGTGGCGGTGGGGGCAATGCGCCAGCTAAGCTCACCGATGAGGAACGCCTGGTGGCCGAATTCTTTGCCACCCCCGCTCTAGACGCACAGTAAATAAAATCTCGTTATTTCCTATCCAGCAAGAAGTGTCATCACGGCGAATGTCCGTGACGCAGAAATCGGAGCTTTAGAGCTCATACTGAGGTTTACCGACAGTCATTCCACCCACGCACAGTTCGCGAATCGAACAGAAAGGCTAGAATTTGTAGTGGTAACAGAGGAACCCTCCGTCGCATGTCGATAGGTGGCTGGGAGACAGCAGATGTAGAGGCCAGAGCAGAGTGAGGTAACGATGGGCTGAGTACTTGTGCAGTTCGCTCGCCCTGCGCCGTGCCTCGAGTTATCTTCCCGCCCCGGTTTGCATGGCGGCGCGGCGCTGCACTCGGCGGAAAGCGTTTCCCTGTAGAGGCGGCGGGCGGGCTGCGCTGCCCTGGGGGAGCCGGCACAGTGAGTGCAGCGGCCACCACCAACACCAACACCACCACCAGCACCAGCTAGACGCCTTGGTATTGATCCGCTGCACTGCCGCACTGCACCACCCCCTCACCTCAAGGCGACAACACACCCACACTCACATGTGGCCCCACCGCTAAACTGCAGCTCCCATCCCGTACTTACGCGTCTCGCGAGGGAACGCGTGCAGAAGACACCGCACACAAATCCACCTGCGCTGAGAATCACAGCAGCAAAAGAATATTGCGCCAGAGCGTTTAAAAAATAAAACCTTCCTAACCTTCCTTTATGACAATATGTTTGTTGAACTTGTTTTTACGTCGCCAGCCTTATTACTAGTTTCATACGACCCGCCGCGATTCCTGATTCTCCTCCTACGCGATACTCTTCACGTCAGAGTAAAGCGAGAAAAAAAAAAGAAAAAAAATGGCTCTGAGCACTATGGGACTTAGCTTCTGAGGTCATCAGTCCCCTAGAACTTAGAACTACTTAAACCTAACTAACCTGAGGACATCAAACACATCCATGCCCGAGGCAGGATTCGAACCTGCGACTGTAGCAGCAGCGCGGTTCCGGACTGAAGCGCCTACAACCGCTCGGCGACAAGGGCCAGCTGTCAGAGTAACAGTCACACCCAGTGTCTATTATTTATTACGCGTATTCCAGTCCCTTCTTCCGTTACTATTTATGCCCTCTACAGCCGGCTCTAGTACCATCGAAGTTATTACCGGATACCTTTAGAAACCTCGGGAGAACCTCCTCATTCCTTCTTTTGTCGGCCTACTTAATTTTTGGCTTCTTAGTCCGCCCCTGGTAGCTGAGTGGTCAGCGTGACAGGCTATCAATCCTAAGGGATTCCCGGCTGGGTCGGAGATTTTTCTCCGCTCAGGGACTGGGGGTTGTGTTGTCCTAATCATCATCATTTCATCCCCATAGACGCACAGGTCGCCGAAGTGCCGTCAAATCGAAAGACCTGCACCAGGCGACCGGTCTACCCGACGGGAGGCCCTAGCCACACGACGTTTCATTTCATTTGGCTTCTTACATTTTAAATGGTTCTTTTTTTTTTTTTTTTTTACCCGCAGTCCATTCAACCAACAGATACAGGAATAAATGTATTTTCGTTCCAGTATCTTCTTCTTTTAAAGCTTACTACGCGTTTCGATGGTCATTCCTAAGCTCTATTTGCAGCGATGAGAGAAGAAGGTTATGTGTCTTCTCACATCGATATCTCCTAAAAGTACGTCACTAATGTACGCCACAAACACATACGTGAACTGCACGAAATCCAAATGATGACCATGACATAATGGTTTAAACATACAGTATTTTAAAATAAAAAGCGAGTGAATCAGAAAATTATTTTTTGTGTATTATCTAGCCATAGCCCCCGATAAATAGTCCGTTACGGGCGAAATCTTTTATTACGTACTAGTCCGACGGTGTCCCCGCTATGCACTCCTGAAAACTTTGTTTTATAATGTCCTTCAGTATCCGTTACGAATCTCCTTCTCGTCAATTTCTCTCTCTCTGTCTCTATCTCTCTCCCTCCCTTCCTCCCCTCTGTCTTTCACTTTTATGTCTCCTGACACGTTTGACTCTGTCTTCTATGTTTTCTACCTTGGGTTAATATTTTCATCTCTGTCACATTCACCCACCGCTTTATCATTTTTGCATTATCTTGTCTCTCTTTCTCTGTTCCTATTGTTATCCGCTCTACTGCTCCTTTCAGCAAGTTAACCATTCCCGGATGCCATAGATGTCCCACTAACCTGCCCCTTTTTCTGGGAAGGATCGATAGACTTTTGCACTACTTCATTTCCTACTTTACCTGTCCACTTAATTTTTAAAATCTTCGATAATGTGCCACTTGAAGTGTTTCCAGTTTCTAATTCTCCAGATTTTAGACGGCCAGTTTCATGACCAAACAACCAGATACACGTTTTCACACTTCTAATTTCCGTATAATGCCAAAAATGGTGTCAAAAGCACTAATTTCATTTATAAAAAAGAATAAAACCTGAACCTGAGCGATGTCTGGAGAGCAGAGTGCCTGGTGGAACTGATTTTTGGCACAAAACTCGCTAACTGGCAAATCTGAGTCAGGGAAGCATGAGTTATCTTCCCACAGATTCGATCTAGTGTTGAGATTTCCCTCGACCGTCCGCAGCTCGTGGTCGTGCGGTAGCGTTCTCGCTTCCCGCGCCCGGGTTCGATTCCCGGCGGGGTCAGGGATTTTCTCTGCCTCGTGATGACTGGGTGTTGTGTGATGTCCTTAGGTTAGTTAGGTTTAAGTATTTCTAAGTTCTAGGGGACTGATGACCATAGATGTTAAGTCCCATAGTGCTCAGAGCCATTTGAACCAATTTTCCCTCGACCGACCGTCTCAAAGCAATTTCGGAGTAATGACTGTTGAATGTGTGTTCTTAAGGAAAAGCCCGAAATTCGCAATTTCAATGACAACAAAAATTTTCTGAGCATTGGTCTGAAAGTAAGCTGACATTTGCAACTTGTTCCGGAGGTACGTACGCTCCGCTTAGATACGACAGTAGATTTATTGTGAACGTGCCCTTCCGAAAATGTGGATGAAGTTCAGCGGGCTACTGGCACAAATTTTAAGCTCATTTAATTTACGCTGCTCGTAAAATATTTGGTGTCGTGCCATTATCAATTCGTAAATGCTTTTTAAGTCTACAATGATTTTTAGTAATGGAAAATAAGCTGACACTGTACAAACTTATGAAGCACACATACACAGCATTAGGACTCATCTAGAACTACTACTCTGTAACGAAAAACTGTGTAGCTTAATTTATGAAAGCTAATTTGATACCTGCTTCTGAGTGGTTAATAAGGGTTCGATAACAGGCTGTTCTCTGCCACAGACACTATTCATCATAATGAAAATGGATTATCAATATCTTTATCATATCAAGAAGTACTAAATAAAATGGATGCCTCATGCAATATGTGGTATTCGATGAAGCAACACGGAGGCCGACTGTTTGAACTTCCTGTTCAACTGGAGGCTCCGACTGAAACGGAGCAAAAGCTGCACTTCCGGAAAATACAGTCCCTGGCCAGCACTAACCCCGTTATATCGCAGCGAAATGTGAAATGCTATCGTCTGGTACATCCCCCAATCTAGGAGAATGTTAGCGCCGCAGAAAAACTTGGCTATTAACTTGCAGAAATCTCCAGATGTGCTTAAGCATACGCGATTGTCTATCGAGCTGAGCGTGAAGAGAGAGGTGTTGCTTTCAAATATCGCGCCTGTACTCTGCGCACTATAGATTAACGAATGTGAATAGTACGTGTAGGAGCATGGCTGCAAGAAATTTCTTCCTGCCTATTAAGACGCCTTTCAAGCGATGGTGGCACGACTTAAGTAGTGGCGCGAGTTTCACGCTACGGTGTGCACTCACTTGGTTGCAAGAAAGCCAACTTACGAGAACAGAGAGCAATTCCGTGCCTATACAGGCAGGGCAAGGCGTTGCGAACAGAGACCGAAGACTAGCGCGCCGCCTTACATAGAAGCTGGCTATTGTCGGCGGGTTCCAGCAGAAGTCACGAACGAGACCGGAGAGAAAGCGAAAAAGGGAGGGAGTAGAACTGTAGCTCAGTGAGAATGCGATGCGATCGTACTGTTCATTGTTGATTACAAACACATTTCGCAATGAGACACTGTCACATTTGATTTTAATTAATGGCACTTGTCTGACTGGTTTAAAAGTACAATTATATTTTATTCATAATAGGCTTATTCGCATATTTATTTTACGCCACAGCCTGCTTCCGAACTCATGTGTGTTGGTAGCATACAATGTGGCGAATGATTTTCGAATTCAGGCAGCTTTCAAAGATCTCAAAGTTCTGTTCGTACCAATTACGTAAAACGTATTCAAGGAAAAAAGTTTCAAAAACGTCGCAAAACATATTCTTTTAACTAATTTTCCTGCTTTACGTCTTACAATATTGATTGTCACGTTTAAGGGTTTGATAAAGTTTTATCCATGGAAGAACTCTGTGGAAACCACCACAGAGAGAATGTCAAAATTACTGCCCATTCCGCTTTAGGCGATAAAAGTATTTGGCAGCTTATTTTCCATTGCTAAAAATCGTAGGCATTAATTCTCAAAAACGCCCATTTCGTACTCAAAAGCAGCTACTTGCTGCTGCATCATTCATTGTAAAATTTAGAACCATATCATTTTCACAGCTTTTATCGACATCGAGTATCGTCGTTAGGTCTACTTCTCAGATGAACCGATACTTTTCTAAACGACACTATCACATAAGACAAAAATGAAAAAGTCAGATTTTTTACCTATGATGTCAGTACTGTAATTCATCCATACTACAAACGTTAGAGCAAGTCATTTATTTGATCACTGAAATTTATGCAGCCATAAGCAGTGGAGGATAACTCTTTGAGAATGGTCTGAAGCTCGTGGTCTCGTTCTCGCTTCCCGAGAAGGGGTCCCGGCGGTGTCAGGGATTTTCACCTGCCTCGAGATGATTGGGTGTTTTTCTTGTCCTAATCATTTCATCAGCATTCATGAAAGTGGTCAGATTGGACTGAGCAAAGGTTGGGAATTTATACGGGCGCTGCTAACCACGCAGTTGAGCGCCCAACAAACCAAACATCATCATCACCATCTTTGAGAATGCTAGCCACTCGTACAGGCGAAGTGACTTACAAATACAAGTCGGGCGAAAGATCCGACGCAGATGCGTTAAGGTAATATGTCGGCAACTTACGCACTTCACATAACTGCTATCTTCAGAAGAGACAAATACAGGGTGGGGAAAATAAGGAAAGGATTACAAAACAGCACAGCAAAGGAAATAGAGTTGTCCTGACTATAACACATGTTGAAAGTGAGCACCATTCACCTCTTGGCACTTTTGGGCCCTAGTCTGTGTTGCTGAAGGCGGATCGAAGCTCGACTGCTGGAACTGCTGCAGTCTCATCCGAAATGTTCTGCAGCAGTTCTTGAAGACTATGAGGGATATTGCGATACAGCTTAGATTTGAGGGCTACCCTGACAAAGTAATCGCAAACTAACAGACCAAGTGACCTAGGGCCGCGACCAGCCTGATGTCTGCTAACAACCCTGTCTGGTGTGAAGAAGTGTAAATATACTCCATTGTATGCAATGGGTCACGAGGCGGGCGTACACGTTGTACGCACGTCACGGGGTATGGTGACATGCATACATTTACGTCGAATTGTATCCACTCATCCAGGCCACTTTTATTTGCCCCACGCTGTATTTAGGAAACTCTCAGTCATTGATATCTTAAGGGGGGTAGGACGTCAAACGGGTCGACTTGGAGCAAGAGAGGCATCACACGACATTTTAATTTCCAGTGTCTATACTTTTACAAATAGTTCATAAAACTTTGTCAGCATCACCAGGAAGGATTCAGAATTCACACTCATTGCAGTGGAAGTTCGAAAACATAACAAATTTTTTTTACGTGCGAAATTTTATCATTTTTTCACTTACTAATGGCTGCATTTGTTGCTATAGGTACACTTTTCTTCATAAGTTAGAGAGATTCTTCGATGAATTTTGCACAACATACATGCCATACTTAGAGGTGTATGAAACTCTAGAATTTATTTAATTTGTGGAAAAACGAATGAGCTGTTGTATTTTAAACTTCATGTTTAGAAAAAACACAAATTTTGTAGTTAATTACCTCAATTTTTACCACAGTTTTTAATAGATTTGGAAAATTCTAGAGTTTCATACACCTTTAAGTATGGTTTGTATGCTGTGCAAAATTCATCGAAGAATCTCTCTTACTTATGAAGAAAAGTGTACCTGCAGCAACAAATACTAATATTAGTAAGTGAAAAAAAGATGAAATTTCACATGTAACAATAATCATTTCGTTATGTTTTCGAACTTCCACTGCTATGAGTGTGAATTCTGAATCCTTCCTGGTCATGCTGACAAAGTTTTATGAATTTATTTGTAAAAGTATAGACAGTGGAAATTAAAATGTCCTGTGGTGCCTCTCCTGCTCTAAGCCGGCTCGTTTGACGTCCTACCCCCCTTAAGGTGCCCACTAGTTGCTTAGGCATTAGATGAGCACGGTATAGGTTTCAGACTTATAGTATTTCACAATTATTATCCAATTCACTGGACATAACCTTTCTTGTTACATACTGCACATGACCTCGCTGTAGGATTGGTTGAGGGATCATTGGAGCTGTAGAGGTTGGCGGTCGAGTGACCTGTTGTAGTGAGGAGGGGAGGGTCAAATGGTGCAAATGCCTCTAAGCACTATGGGACTTAACATCTGAGTCAGTCCCATAGACTTAGAACAACTGAAACCTAACTAAGCTAAAGAGATCACACACATACATGCCCGATGCAGGATTCGAACCTGCGACCGTAGCAGCAGCGCGGTTCCGGACTGAAGCGCCTAAAACCGCTCGGCCACAGCGGCCAGCTAGGAGGGGAGGGTAAAGGGCGCAGTGAGGCACTTGTGTGTGTGTGTGTGTGTGTGTGTGTGTGTGTGTGTGTTTCCCACAACTCCTAAACCACTCGACAGATTTCAACCAAACTTGGTGCAGATGCCCCTTGCTCTCGGGCAAGAGTCCCTCTAGGGATAAGAACCACCTACCTACCATAGTTCAGGAGATATGACGCCACCAACACTGAGATGCATAAAATTTTAATACATTTATTCTTTACTTCTAAGAAACGCCTGTTTTCGAGTCAATTTAAGGAAATACCTGATACCTCGCAGCGCTTTTGACAGTTTTCAGCTGTGAACAGCAAACCGCTGTAGGCGAAAACAGTAGCCGTCTATAGAGTTATGAAGAGGCGTTGCCATAGAGACGTTTACAAAAACGCACGGCTTAAGAAACTGTCCGGGAGCATCTCACACCGAGTCTTTCACGAACACATGGAAATTAATTTTTTTCGATATTACACAAAAACCACAGTTCGTTTTTTTACGTTTCTGATAAAAAGACTGGCAAAATGAATACCCAGTCAACGGCGGACTTGTCAGTTAGTGATTAAATAAAACTTTGCAGCTAATGGTACAGAGTGGCACTGCAGGAGGTGCCGAGTAGCGTGGCTCAGCAGCTTCTGCTGGTGTTCAGTCTGTGAGATTGCTCCGCACAACTGAACGCGGAAGTTGGCCGGTGATGTGCGTGGAAGGCTGCAGGCAGACCACGAAAAAGCGGCGCCCCACCCCACGCATCTCGGCGTATTTCCGGACTGCGCAGTCATGCCGCAGAGCTGGTGACGGCCGCAATCGACATCGTCAAGGGACAGACAGCTCTTCTCTGTTCTGAGTACCAAAAGCATTCTAATACACATTCCAGCTCTTACATAAGTACTGCCTAACTAGTTATATGGTTATCCTGAGCCGCTATGAATCAAAACACAAAGGAATTATAGACATTAGCTGCCAGGGGACATCGATTCATATTTGTGCCAGATAGGGATTCGAACCCGGGTCTCCTGCTAACTAGACAGATGCGTTGATCACTACGGCATCCATACATAGTGGTCTCCGTAACAGCACGGACTACGCTAGAATGCCTCCCGTCAGACCCAAATCCTCAACGTACGTTAATGAGTGCCCTGCTCAATAGCTCTATTACTCGCAGCAACTCGGCGACTCTTACGGGAAATGGCTAGATGCACTACATAAACTTATGTTGAGAATTTGGGTTTGACGGAAGGCGTACTGGGGTAGTCCGTTAAGGAGACTACTGCGTCCGAATGGTGCAGTGGTCCGCGCATCTTCCCACTAAACGTGAGACTAAGGTTCGAATCCCGGTCTGGCAAAAGCTTTCAACCTGCCCCACTGATACAAGTCAATGCCCACTGGCAACTGACGTCTTTAATTCCTTTGTGTACTGCCCAGCTGTTAGCGTCGCCGTCCGCATCACGCAAGCAGCTTACTGTACTCTCTTCTCAGACGCGTGTGTAAACGTGGCATCTCATGTCGTCTGGTGCGCCTACAAAGAAAGTAGTTTCATGTAACTGAAGGAAAACTACAGTCGTCTCTAAGAGTAGTCTTTCAGACGTTTTACTTTTTGCACAAAATAAAAAACAACACTTTTTGGCTTAGAGTTTTTGTGTTTGCTTATTTCATGCGGTTTACAAGAAACTGATTGGTACAATAAAAATTATTTCGCTTATTACAGTCTCAAGTCGATTCTTGATAATGCGCTGGTTATATTTTCGGTACTGGACAGACAGTGATTACGATGTTCCAAAATCAAGTAAACCACCGCACTTAATTCGAAGAATTTGCAGTAAAAACTGCAGTTCGTTAATCGCATTTCTTTCTGTCACAACAAAACCTCATGAATTCTGGAGAACTTAACTAAAGTATCGATTATAAAAGTTAAGTACTTCACTACTTTTATCAGTACTTGTTTTCAAATAATGTATCCTCTCGCGTTTTCGTTCTTATTTTTGACAATCAGAGGAATAATTCTTAGCGAAATTATACAGTGCTACTACGATGATTACCCTGACATTGGCAGCTGTATTGGACGCGATCTCAGAATCTAAACACGATTGTTCTTTTTATTACGGAAGTTTATTCGCACAGATCGCAGAAGTTAATTATTGTGTATTTTTATGCGATCTGGGCGAATAAATTTCTGTAATAATAAGAACAACCGTGTTTATATGATGATAAGTTAATGCAAATATAAATATTTATCTTGCTGGCGTTGGAATATAAATATTTATCTTGCTACCGCTATAAGCTCCGTAACGTGTTAGCGAATTAAATTTGGGTTTTTTTTTTAACTCTGTCGTCTGCAAAACACAATGCTCATTGTGTTTTACAGAAAGCTGAGTTAGAAAAATGGAAGTATAAACTACGCAAGATCTATTTCTAATACGTCTTTAACTGCAATGTCCTCTTTGTACTACAAGAGAACATAACAAATCCGTTGCCAGAATTCTCATAATGAGAGGGAACTGGAAACAAGCGAGAACGGATAAACATCCGACAGGTATTCCCGTTCTGGTCTCGGGTGCTACCACTACGAGCCGGTCCTCAATGTGAAACGAAAGGATTTGTCCTCGGATGTAATATTCGATCACTTAAAATCGAAAACGCCTCAGTTCTCCGACTGCCTAACATAATGCTCTGCTCTGCTTCACGGGCGCCACGGTAGTCTGACATCTGAAAATCCGACTTCTTTTCGAACAGTCGAGCCATAACAAGTGCAAAAAGCAGCTAAACGATACGTGTGTAATCCTGATATAAGAAGTGTTACAGATTCCTACTCTCTGTAATACCGTCTCGAACGACGCGCCTGTGGTTGAGCGCGACATCAGAGCAAGGAAGCTGGCAGTTTGCTGGTGGCCACTAGTGGGAGGCGGACGTTCGATCTGCCTACAGCAGTGAGCTCAGAACCGCTTTGGCAGTTGGCGTCCTCTCCTCTGTAACATGCAGCCGCGGAACTCAATGAGACATGCTCGCCAGTTTCATTTCTGTCGCCTTTGCGGGCTCCAGCGGTAGTAAATATTTCTCTACTGTAGTAGGGTGTCCACGTATGGGTCGTTAAATAAGCGTTCAGGAGTGAAAGTCAGAAACGGAGTGAACACCAGTTATAAGATCCGCTGATGAAATTGCGATAATCACTGAAAGCGAAGAAAAGTCACAGAAGTTGTTAAGTGGAGTGAACATATTAATGCCGGCCGCGGTGGCCGAGCGGTTCTAGGCGCTTCAATCCGGAACCGCGCGACTGCTACGGTCGCAGGTTCGAATCCTGCCTCGGGCATGGATGTGTGTGATGTCCTTAGGTTGGTTAGGTTTATGAAGTTCTAAGTTCTAGGTGACTGATGACCTCAGATGTTAAGTCCCATAGTGCTCAGAGCCATTTGAACCATTTGAACAGTTTAACGTTCAGTAAATCTAAGATTCGAAAGTAACGAGGAGTACCAGAAATGTGATTAGCGATAAATTTAACATCAAAATTAGGAACAAGAAGGAAGAAGATGCGACAAACCCACTAAAGAGACAGCCTACATTACACTTGTCCGTCCTCTGCTGGAATACTGCTGCGCGTTATGGGATCCTTACCAGGTAGGATTGACGGAGGACATAGAAAAAATGTGCAAAGACGGGCAGCTCGTTTCGTGTTATCGCGCAACAGGGGTGAGAGTGTCACTGATATGATACGCGAGTTGGGGTGACAGTCACTGAAACAAAGGCGGTTTTCTTTGCGGCGAGATCTATTTACGAAATTTCAATCACCAACTTTCTCTTCCGAATGCGAAAATATTTTGTTGTCACCCACCTACGTAGGGAGAAATGATCATCATAATAAAGTAAGAGAAATCAGAGCTCGAACACGCCAATCGAGAGTGGAATGGTAGAGAAGTAGTATGAAAATGGTTCGATGAACCCTCTGCGAGGCACTTAAGTGTGAACTGCAGAGTAACCATGTAGATGTAGAACAATAATTAGACGAGTGAAGGAATTCGGGGATCTTCGAAGAAAAACAATGCATGATGGGAGAACCAAGGAGGATGTGAGAAGCAGACTAGCACAGGCAAAGGGAGCTTTACTCGCTAAAAGCAGCCTAACAGCAACAAATATAGGGGTCAACCTGTCAGAAGAATTTATAAGGCACGTCTGGAAAACTGCTTTGTTTGTATGGAAGTGTTTCATGGACTTCGTGAAAACCCAAAAGAGAATGGAATTGCCTGCGATTTGTGTCAAAGACGAAACCAGAAAATTAAGTGGACTCGTAAGGTAATAAATGAGGAGGAGGTCTACACATAGCCGGTGAGGTAAGCCCATAAAGAGGAATTGGACGATGAGCATACATTAAGTCAACAGGGAATAGTATAGGTAAATGTAGCGGGCAAAAGAAGTAGACAAAATATACCCCACAAATAACAGAGGACGTTGGTGTAACTGCTACTCTGAAGTGGCGAGGTAGACAGGAGAGGAATTCGTGGTATACTGCAACACATCAGTCACAAGACTGATGACAACAAAGGAAAACACAGAACTACGCTCTTCTGTTTTAATAAGAAATACGGATACCTTACTGGTTAATACAATCGAAAACGACTGTAGATGGCACATATGGCTGTTACGTTTTTGAGGGTCCTATACCCCAACAAGCCATAATTAACAGCCAATTTTATTATTTCTAACCCTCTTTCTTCAATATAGCTATACCTCGAGCCGTAGAATATCTGCAGTCGCCGTTAAATACATTCTAACAGTCGAAAGAACGAGCAAATAGACACTTTGTCGGCCGGCAATGTTCTGTGATGCGCGTTGAAGTCTGACTGCTATCTGTTGGTCGCGATTTCTCGTAATGTATAGATATGATGACAGTGAGCGCTCACAGAATTCAGTTGGTTCCGAGGCGTATCATTACTGTCTCTGACAGGATTCTGGAGATTAGGCGAATTCTCCTCCTCCGGATTCCAGTGAGAAAGAATTTATTGAATACTACAGCCCTCACTTTTTTTCCATAGTAATGTTCACAGTTTTGATGGACAGAATTGGTAAAACGAATGGAACAGTAAATAAGAAGTTCGTTACCCATACTCAAACGTTCTAATATGCAATATTCGTGACCTGTATCAACATCCGATCCTGAATAAATTTTCAGTGTTAATGAATTTGACGCAACTTTCTGCACAGAAAACAGTCTTTACGCACAGCCGAGGGGAAAGTAAGTTACGATTGAAGCTAGAGAAGTGGAATACCTATCACAGGCCTTCTGACTTTTCATTTAAGGTATATGACGAGAATTGGGGTAAACATAGAAAAAAAATTTAAAAAAAGAAACTAAAAACGTAAGACTAAAACTATGGAAATAGCGCAGAAGGAGAGGCACATTTTGCATTGGTTCCTCCGACTTTTTATGCAGAATCACTGTTATGTTTGCTGCAGCCACATCAGAACAACGGCAGTGTATGCTGACGAAATTATGACCATCATCTCCAAGCCGGTAGCAACGGGTTGTCAGAGCAGGAATTATTCAATCCCGAGAGTAATTTTACGGGCGTTAATTGCTGTGCGAGAGGCCGCTATGGTGATGGTGACAGGTAGTGGAAGATGTTTGGAAGCTCTGCTGTCTTAGGGGGATGGGATGAATATTCCCGAAATCGTGTCGCTTGCGGAAGTTGTGAATGTAAGAAGCCCCCTTAGCAGCATTCAGAGTGTTTTCTGTGACGTCACAGAACCTTTTCTAAATATTGGCAGGTAAATAATGTTACCACTGGGTCTATCGTGTGACAGCACTGGTAGAAAGCGGCTATTGTCGGAGGAGTAATCATTCGACATGAAATTCAAACTGGAGAGTTATTTTCCCTGTATTACTTTTAGTACGAATACGACAAACGCATGTACAGATGTTTCAATGCCAGATTTGATACCATAATCGGCCGCGCGGGGTAGCCGCGCGGTCTTGGGCGCCTTGTCACGGTTCGCACGGCTTCCCTCGTCGGAGGTTTGGAGTCCTCCCTTGGGCATGGGTGCGTATGTTATCCTTATCGTAAGTTAGTTTAAGTTAGAATAAATAGTGCGTAATCTTAGGGACACATGACCTCAGTAGTTTGGTCCCATAAGACCTTACCACAAACTAAAAAATAAAAAAAACATACTTGGCACTGATTACAAACTTAAAATTGATACACAGCTCAATAATTTACGAAGAACGTCATCGATACTGAACGTATCGCACGGTACTGATTGTTTTTTCTGCCGCATTTTAAAGCTTACTGTCAAAATGATTTATTTAGATTACAAGATGAAAAATGGGAAACACGCTTTTTTTCATCAACATTCTGAGTATAAAATATTACACCAGCAAACTAAATAGAGGCCTCGACGTAAATTTTATGTTACCCATTCATGCCAGTACTACAGTAGTACATCAGTATGTTCATTACTTCAAGACGAAAGCACTGGTTCATAATAAGCTTTTGGAAAGGCAAAAACATTGATTCCGAATGAAGGTAAAATAATGGGAATTTTACTAATTTGTTCGAACAAAGTCGCGTATTAAATAAATACGGTAATTGTTTTTCCAAAGTGACGAGTGCATACTTAATAATATACACTACTGGCCATTACAATTGTTACACCAAAAAGAAATGCAGATGATGAACGGGTATTCATTGCACAAATATACTAGAACTGACATGTGATTATATTTTCACGCAATTTGGGTGCATAGATCCTGAGAAATCAGTATCCAAAACAACCACCTCTGGCCGTAATAACGGCCTTGATACGTGTGGGCATTGAGTCAGAGGTTGGATGGCGTGTACAGGCACAGCTGCCCATGCAGCTTCAACACGATACCACAGTTCATCAAGTGTAGTGACTGGCGTATTGTGACGAGCCAGTTGTTCGGCCACCATTGACCAGACGTATTCAATTGGTGAGCGGTCTGGGGAATATGCAGGCCAGGGCAGCAGTCGAACATTTTCTGTATCCAGAAAGGCCCGTACAGGAACTGCAACACGCGGTCGTGCATTATCCTGCTGGAAAGTAAGGTTTCGCAGCGATCGAATGAAGGGTAGAGCCACGGGTCGTAACACATCTGTTCAAAGTGCCGTCAACGCGAACAAGAGGTGACCGAGGCGTGTAACCAATGGCACCCCATACCAACACGCCGGGTGATATGTCGTATGGCGATGACGAATACACGCTTCCAATGTGCGTTCACCGCGATGTCGCCAAACACGGATGCGACCATCATGATGCTGTAAACAGAACCTTGATTCATCCGAAAAAATGGTAGTTTTGTCATTCGCGCACACAGGTTCGTCGTTGACTACGCCATCGCAGGCGCCCCTGTCTGTAACCGCAGCCATGGTCTCCGAGCTGATAGTCCATGCTGCTGCAAACGTCGTCGAACTGTTCGTGCAGTCGGTTGTTGTCTTGCAAACGTCCCCATCTGTTGACTCAGGGATCGAGACGTGGCTGCACAATCAATTACAGCCATGCGGATAAGATGCCTGTCATTTCGACTGCTCGTGATACGAGGCCGTTGGGATCCAGGACGGCGTTCCGTATTACCCTGCTGAATCCACCTATTCCATATTCTGCTAACAGTCATTAGATCTCGACCAACGAGAGCAGCAGTGTCGCGCTATGATAAACCGCAATCGCGATAGGCTACAATCCGACCTTTATCAAAGTCGGAAACGTGATGGTACGCATTTCTTCTCCTTATTCGAGGCATCACAACAACGTTTCACCAGGCAACGCCGGTAAACTGCTGTTTGTATATGAGAAATCGGTTGGAAACTTTCCTCATGTCAGTATACTGTAGGTGTCGCCACCGGTGCCAACCTTGTGTGAATGCTCTGAAAAGCTAATCATTTGCATATCACAGCATCTTCTTCCTGTTGGTTAAATTTCGCGTCTGTAGCACGTCATCTTCGTGGTGTAGCAATTTTAATGGCCAGTACTGTATACGTGGCTGAAATCGGATTTTTATTACCGACTGCGAATGGTATGCCTCGTCGGAGGTTCGATTCCTCCCTCGGGCATGCGTGTGTGTGTTGTGCCTAGCGTAAGTTAAGGTTAAATTACTTAGTGCGTAAGCCTAGGAACAGATGACCTCAGCAGTTTGTTCCCATAGTCCTTACCACAAATTTGCAATTTGCGAATTGGTACTGTACGTGTATATTCTGTGTAGTACATAGGTACTGTATCAGTTTTAATTCTTATTAAATTACTAGTCGATTCCAGGCACTTTATTGTTTGTAGATTTTCTCCAGCGTCATAGAACACTTTCGATATTTAAAATATACAACAGCTATGGAAACGTATCAACTGTCATACGAGTAAATGGGATCGCCTTTAGGACCGCGCGTAAGTAAGATTTTCGGAAGATGCTTCGAATGGCACGGGAGTTGTGACGCTCTGTTTGCCTACAGCCTCAGGGGGATAGGGTGGATCCATAGGAAATCCAAATTAAGTGTCTAGGCCTACTCGGGAACGTTTTGGATATAAAGTCATTACTTTTCTGGGGTTTCAGCGCTAGCCTTTGCTCTATTCAGTATTCAGAGGGTTGCGATGAATGGTACGTTTCGCAAAATTTTTCTTGTTGGTAATTTGCTGCCACTTAGAATTTCTCACACTGTGTTTGCTTCCGCGGCGTGTTTGTCTGTTTGAGATGCAGCTGAACGTGCGGCCTTACAGGGAAGGCCGGTGCGACGTGATGTCTGCGCCACGCGCATCGCTCGGCTTGTGGGGGTCACATGCGGGGAGTCGCCGTCGTTCCAAGGTCCCAGCCCAGAAAGGGCACGCCGGGCGCCGCCGCCCTATACGGCCACACGCACACACACAGCCAGGTCCTGTAAGCAATACCCAGTCTCCTCGGTGACTCAGATGAGTTAGTGCGCTCTCTGCGTGCGAAAATACTTCGTTTCAGAAAACAACACGTGTCTAACACACAAACAGCTTCTGTATGTGGACTTCGGCCTCCCTGTTCGTGTAAAAGCAATTTTATTCATTTCCTGTAGGGTTTACTGCCGCGCTGCTATTTAAACTCCCACTTACGGTACGTCCTCCACACTGATATGCTTTATTCGTAGCTGCGAATCTCCATATATCACCTGGTTACCCAGTAACCCTAAAGAGATGTACCATAGGATCCAGTATAAAAAAATTGCAATACTGTGGCGTCGTCCAGAGATCACGGACGCATATCAAAGTCGGCAGTGCACATCGATACCACAGACATTGGCGGTATCTTGTTGCAATCCGCAACGACGAATGCGACAGGTTGAACAAGACAATACTTCTCTTTCAGCACTGCAGTGCCCTCGCACGGAGGTCAATATGGAGCCGAGCATGGAAGCGTTCGCTCCAGTTCGTGACCTCGGCTAAAACAGTCAACATCATCAAGTAGAACTAAAGAGTTATTCAAATCTCAGATGGAAATGTACTTTTGTAGATGTTGAACATTGTACTTCAAGAGAAGAGGTGTAACTATATGCAAAGAGCGATGCTTTAATAGTCAATGGTAGTTGTAAATTATCGAGCACTCTTATGGCAAAGGACTGAATCAAGTTACGTAAATTTTTTTGTGTTAAAGTGAACTACTATTTCATATATTGTAGTTACAATGATCTATGTTCCAGAGCAGTAAAAAAAACCCACAGTTGTGGCTGGACGACTGTAGTTTTATCTCGTCGTAACAAATAAATACACTACTCTTCGAGTAAAAGATCACACCACTCTTCAGTTAAAGGTCAGGACCGCTGCTGAGCCACAATAATGACGCAATTTAAAAAGATTTATGTCTTCACATTTACAGCAGATGAAAACTATGTGTCGGACTGGGACCTGAACTCAGAACCTGTCCTTTCGCTGGCAATGTTCTTCCCAACTGAGCTATCCAGGAAAACTCAGAAACAGTTGCCGCTGCTTCAATACAGCCAGTACCTAACTCTTGCTTCGCAATTTTCAAAGTAACGCTCCTCCATACCATGTTGCAAACATTCTGGAAATAACCCCTAGATTGTGGCAAAACTAATTGTCGGTGATATGCCTTTCTTTCTGTAGTGCCAGTCCAGCTTCTGCTAAATTTGGGAAGTAGAAGCGAGACGAAGCACTAATAGCCGCTCATGCGTCGTGCCTGGGTGTAGATCACTCCATAGGACATTATCTGTGAAAGACAAATGTCACAGATTGAGTCCCAGCCTAGGTCACAGTTGTAATCTCTCCCGAAGTTTCAAAACTGTACACAGCAAAAGATTCAATATCGAATTCTGTTTAGCAATCATAAGACTACACTCGTCCCCTTAACAAGACAGGGAATCATCCAATCCAATTGTTTTTAATATCATCAGGCTATTACTACCGCTAACTCGAAAGCATCAACTCGCAATTAATCACTATTCGGACTGTAAATGAAAGAAGGAATGCTGGTAGACAGAGCAGATCTCTGAGCCCGTCTGATTTTTTTCCTAACCTGCACAACGAAATTCGTGACAGTCAAACAGAAGAGGCAACTATTGCTCATGTTATTCATCGTTGCTCCATTAAATTTAGGGTTTCCATCCGTGCAAACCCTCTTTCTTCACCTGAAATGTCGCCGTATACCCTTTGGCCGGGAGACGGCCCAGCACTCGCTCCGTCCTTTTAAATCCGCGGACCGCGCCACTGTGCATGCAGCCACAGATACACAAGCGCATCCACGGCAAAGATGTATGCATAAATTGAGTCTGTGGCTGCCCAGTCGATCCATGCTGCGATATCGGAGTATCGTCAGGAGCTGCGTTGTAGCGACGTCTTTGCGAGTTTATTAAAGAAAGCACCGGGTTCCATTATACACTCCTGGAAATTGAAATAAGAACACCGTGAATTCATTGTCCCAGGAAGGGGAAACTTTATTGACACATTCCTGGGGTCAGATACATCACATGATCACACTGACAGAACCACAGGCACATAGACACAGGCAACAGAGCATGCACAATGTCGGCACTAGTACAGTGTATATCCACCTTTCGCAGCAATGCAGGCTGCTATTCTCCCATGGAGACGATCGTAGAGATGCTGGATGTAGTCCTGTGGAACGGCTTGCCATGCCATTTCCACCTGGCGCCTCAGTTGGACCAGAGTACGGGCTGGACCTGCAGACCGCGTGAGACGACGCTTCATCCAGTCCCAAACATGCTCAATGGGGGACAGATCCGGAGATCTTGCTGGCCAGGGTAGTTGACTTACACCTTCTAGAGCACGTTGGGTGGCACGGGATACATGCGGACGTGCATTGTCCTGTTGGAACAGCAAGTTCCCTTGCCGGTCTAGGAATGGTAGAACGATGGGTTCGATGACGGTTTGGATGTACCGTGCACTATTCAGTGTCCCCTCGACGATCACCAGTGGTGTACGGCCAGTGTAGGAGATCGCTCCCCACACCATGATGCCGGGTGTTGGCCCTGTGTGCCTCGGTCGTATGCAGTCCTGATTGTGGCGCTCACCTGCACGGCGCCAAACACGCATACGACCATCATTGGCACCAAGGCAGAAGCGACTCTCATCGCTGAAGACGACACGTCTCCATTCGTCCCTCCATTCACGCCTGTCGCGACACCACTGGAGGCGGGCTGCACGATGTTGGGGCGTGAGCGGAAGACGGCCTAACGGTGTGCGGGACCGTAGCCCAGCTTCATGGAGACGGTTGCGAATGGTCCTCGCCGATACCCCAGGAGCAACAGTGTCCCTAATTTGCTGGGAAGTGGCGGTGCGGTCCCCTACGGCACTGCGTAGGATCCTACGGTCTTGGCGTGCATCCGTGCGTCGCTGCGGTCCGGTCCCAGGTCGACGGGCACGTGCACCTTCCGCCGACCACTGGCGACAACATCGATGTACTGTGGAGACCTCACGCCCCACGTGTTGAGCAATTCGGCGGTACGTCCACCCGGCCTCCCGCATGCCCACTATACGCCCTCGCTCAAAGTCCGTCAACTGCACATACGGTTCACGTCCACGCTGTCGCGGCATGCTACCAGTGTTAAAGACTGCGATGGAGCTCCGAATGCCACGGCAAACTGGCTCACACTGACGGCGGCGGTGCACAAATGCTGCGCAGCTAGCGCCATTCGACGGCCAACACCGCGGTTCCTGGTGTGTCCGCTGTGCCGTGCGTGTGATCATTGCTTGTACAGCCCTCTCGCAGTGTCCGGAGCAAGTATGGTGGGTCTGACACACCGGTGTCAATGTGTTCTTTTTTCCATTTCCAGGTGTGTATGTCCGGGCTGAAACCTTTATCTTTATTAATTAAATTCTTCGCCAAACGAATTTCAACTGCTTCTTTCACCATCGAGTCTCAAAAGTATGAAGTCGACGTTAGTATTTCGACATTCTTACACCGCATAACGTGACCGGTGTTGATGCAGTGCTCAGTCAGAGCCCATTTATTGGGGTGAAAGAGCACGGCGTATCTCTGGTTGTTCATGCATCTTTCATCGACTGTGCAAGTCCTCTGCCCGATGTTCGAAAGGACACATTTGCGGGAGGTCTTGTAAAACCTCATTCTTGTGGAGCATGTCATCTTTGACAGTAACCAAAAGTACTGCTGTCTTCGGTGGAGGGCGAAAACTCACTTTAACTTTGTGCTCGGTGAGAATCCGACCTATTTTTGATGACAGTCGTCCCACGGATGGCAGGAAAGCCTGGGATGTAAGTGTCCCTCGCTGTCTTCTTTCTCGTCCGTTATGTCCACCTTAGGTTCTATCCGCAGCGTACGTATCTATTATGGAGAATAATCGGTTGCTTCTAAAACTCACTTAATTCTGCTAACCGTTCAGACTGCTCTCGTCAGAAACGTTATGTGCTCAGTCAACTAAAGTTCTCAGAACATTCATCGTCTAAAAAGGGTAGTGGCAACTATTTACAAGTAAATATAAGTTCGTATGGGTCGCCTTCCAATAAACTGCGTGTCCCAGTAAGCCATCATCTTTGCGACGAACCAACGCATCCAAAAATGCAAGGCATCCCTCTTTTTCAATTTCCACTGTGAACAGAATTTTTTCATGGATGGAAGTAAGGTGATTTATAACTCGCGCAATTTAATCCAACCGTGGGGCCGCATTACAACCGTGTCATCAGCAATTGTCCAAAATGCTGTGTGTTTCAAATTGGTAGATTCCAGCGTTTCTTGCTCGAAGTCCTCCACAAAGAAATTAGTTACTAAGGAAGAAAAAAGGCTGTCCCTGACGACACCATCAATCTGTTCAACAATTCATTATTAACTGAGGTCAGAACATGTTTGAACAAAGCTGAAACCTCTTTATCATACCTTCTGCCAATAAGAAATAAATATTCTAAAAGAGAATCCTCCGTGAATAATGAATTCTTATCAAAGCTGACTAATAAAGCAGAACTACTGTCTCGGTGACTTAAGTTTGGCAATGAAGTTCGCAGAAATGCATATGTTAAGAGCAAATTTTCCCATAAAACCTTTTACGTAAGTTGAGATTATTGATAAATTTGCCTCTGACTGCAAAAATTATCTTCAGTTTCTGCTGACTGTGTAATGATCGATTTAGGAGCTACGAACACAATCCTCAGATGTATGTTGTACACATACTCTAACCGACTTCAGGTATGTTCTCCTTAGGATCGCACTTGCTGTCATCACCGTTGAACAGCGGTGCGCATACCTGTAAAATCCGTGTCCACAGACAGTCTCGGGAAGAGAGGCGCAGTTGGAGGGTTTTCCTATTTTAACCAAGTGACCACCGCACGCTAAGATGAACGTGATATAGAGCACTAAAATTGTCGCAAGAATTGTCGCAAGCACACACATTCGTGATGTGGACATGGTCTATGTCGATGCATTTATTATGCCTAGTTACGAAACATTGACTGCGATCAGAGAAGTAGTCTTATGACAGCTGTAGAAGAAGTAAAGCGATTTCAGGAGGTCAGGCCTAAGCATTCAACCGGAGCGATTTCCATGCTCCAGGGAAGAGTAAGTCAATAAGCTAAAACGCAATTTTTGACTTGCGTGATTATGGATGTGAAGTGTCAACCACGGCTCGACACTGTTATTCCAGGGGAGAGCAGGCCAGCCAACTAATAACTGTGAGTATAGAGGTCTCAACTCACCGTACAGTGGCGGCGTCGACGTCTGTGTCACGTCTGGCGGAAATCCCGTTCAGTGGTTCCCTGTAACAAAAAGACCAGCGTCAGTATAGAATGCTTGACCGCTACCTGAATAGAAGGCTACCTGACAGCGATACCCCCGTCGGAGGTTCGAGTCCTCCCTCTGGCATGGGTGCGCTTGTTGTCCTTGGCGTAAGTTAATTTAAGTTAAATTAGGTAGTGTGTAAGCTTAGGGACCGATGATCTGAGCAGTCTGCTCCCATAAGACCTTACCACAAATTAAAAAAAAAAAAATTGACAGCAGTACACCCAGTAAACGTCGCTCACATTTACTACTCATCACTCTAGTACTAAAACACAGTCCTGGAGCCCAGTAACTAACTCTCCCGCCATACCCTTGCAAGAAATGACTGATCTTACTGTAGCTTAATGGATACACAGAAAGCAATGGATGGCTCAAGTACAGTGGACACGGACGCCTTTATTTAGGTGAAAATGTTAATCGCCTGTGGTATAGCGACACAAATACAAAAACAAAAGCCGATGACTGGTCAGGACTATCCCAATTGTTGACCGATACCGCACTGACGGTTGTGTCAAGTGAGTACGGATCTAATCAGCGCAGAAATCCACATTCGTACTTGACCTTGGCAAGTCACGTGCTGTCAAAAGTTTTCCGAGCGCGCTTCCGTAAAACATGTATGAATAACGCGTATACGAACAGCTGAAGACCATACTCAATTAATAAGTCTGGCGCTGCAGTCATGAACTGTGCGGCTGGTCCTGGCGGAGGTTCGAGTCCTCCCTCGGGCATGAGTGTGTGTGTTTGTCCTTAGGATAATTTAGGTTAAGTAGTGTGTAAGCTTAGGGACTGATGACATTAGCAGTTAAGTCCCATAAGATTTCACACACATTTGAACAATAAGTCTGGAGAGGATCTTTATTGATGATGATGATGATGGTGGTGGTGGTGGTGGTGGTGGTGGTGGTGGTGGTGGTGGTGGCGGCGGCAGTGACGATGACGACACAGAAATTCTGGTTATGCTATTCGAATATTTAAAATGAAGTTTTGCTTGTTATATGCCAATCTGAAGCTTCGCTGAGGTAGCACCTAATGAAAAGTACTCGGTCCATCGTAAGTGTTCAACAAGATCTTTCAGTAATGTCTGAATACAGGACGAATGCACGCAATTGCGGGATTGTGCCCGTTTGATCCTCGAGTGGACGAAGTAGCGTCACTGAGGTAGCCTCTACACTTGTTTATTAATTTCTATAGTCACTTTAATAATCCAATGGAAAAATCACTTTCTGAGACTTTTGCCGCTCACAGAGCGGAAAACAGCGAACTATACGTCTGTCAACATTACTATTGCGAGTTACCGCTAAATGAAGTTTGTCTTATCAGAAAATAAAGTAGTGAGAGTACCGAAACAACATAAACTGCTATATCAAAATTAAATTAAACAGCAATTTTTTCTCCTATAATTGTCGATGCCCGTTAACTGTCAGTGTACAGATGGCCGTTGTGGCAGAACGGTTTTAGGCGCTTCAGTCCGGAACCGCGCAACCGCTACGGTCGCACGTTCAAATCCTGCCTCTGCCATGGATGTGTGTGATGTCCTTAGGTTAGTTAGGTTTAAGTAGTTCTAAGTTCTAGGCGACTGATGACCTCAGATGTTAAGTCCCATACTGCTCAGAGCCATTTGAACCATTTTTGTCAACGCACAAGGTAGCTGGTACAGCGGAACTGGAAGCTATATTTGCTAATACTTTCAGCCTAGACCGCTATAATTTTGTTTTCTGTATTCCATACATTTTCGGCTTATGCCATCATCAAATCAATCCGACTGTAACGACATGTGACGAAATATGAAATGCCGAGTACGGGATGATCAGAGGATTGCGAAATTAGTAATATGTGAACTACATTACATAAACAATTGCTATCTAAACTGCACTTTTTGCTACTATGTGCCAAAATGATTGCTGGCCGTTACTTGGGGGCCACAAGTACATTGTCACTGCAGGGCGGGGGGGGGGGGGGGGGGGCGAAAGCGCTCCAACTAAGATGATGTAACCAGCTGCCCAGTGTGCCTCTGGTTCTGAAGGCAACACAACATCTGGCTCTATACGGACAGAGGAAAACCGATGAGAAAAGCAGGCAGCCATATACAAGCATTTTCGTGCCCCATTTGGTTATTGGGCCCTTCGAGGCGAGCCCACTAAGTAAACAGCGGACTCATCGAAGGCTGTATGGTTACTTGGCAGGAATCGTGCGGCAGCGTCGTGTTGAGTAATAACGCAGAGCTGAGCTTGGGAAGGTGAGAACGTCGGAGTGACGCTTCCTCATTCCGACCTGTCAAAGCGTGGGAAGCCACAGCCATGACGGCGCGGCCTAGCAGAACCCGGCTAGCACAGCACAGCGCCGCTGAAAGCGGACGCCTTAGCTCGGTTCCCGGAACGGGAGCGCTTTGCTGACGAGGCGGAAGGCCGTCTTCTGTCCCAGCGCCACTGTCACGCGAGGGCGGGTGCTGAGCAGCTTTCGCGGTCTTCTAGTTTTAAATCTGTTCCACTTCCCACGCACTACACCACCGACGTGTTGACGCCCGAGAAACGGGAATGGGAAGGCAGTAATGCGCAACCACACGCTACACTTCTGCAAGCCAGTGCCGTCCGTAGCATACTTGAAAACACTGACCGGCACTTTTGTTTCACAGCGCTCTTCGGGCACTATCACATTGCCAACTTTTTCTCTCATTCTAACTTGTAAGAATCAACGTTTGAGTAAACCAATGACCGCTTTAATTCCGATGATCCATTTTCTCGTAAAAATCTGATGTACTTCGCCGTTTTTTGAAACTATGTCGTTGTGCCATGCGTACACTTTACGGTGATACAAAATACCGAAACCTGTCGGTGGTGCAGAATAAAAACGTTGTAGCACGGAAGTGCTGTTACTAATACGTATGAACAACCGCCCGCAGTATCGTCATTTGGAGGAGGGGAGGGTGAGGGGAGGGGGGCGGGGAGTTCTTGGTTCTTGGTTCCCACTTGAGCTACGAAGATAGGATAAAAATAAGTTTTTGGTTTAGCCCGCACCATCTGCCATGTATATAGCCATTCGGTCATCGGTCTTACTGTAGCTATGTTACAGTATGTTAATAAAGGTTGGAACGACGAACCGGAGGTGATGCCAAGGCAAAATTTTGCGAATATTTTGCACAAGATTTTAATTCGGCTGAAATCAATGCTCAGTTAATGGCACCATTTATATGTGCACAGTTCGAATTTTACGCTTAAATAACTCCGGACTGGAGCGAGACTGATGGTTCAAATTTTGGTCGACTGGTGCATCGGACCTTAGTCTAAAGTAGGTTTAACCATTTGAAAAAATCTTGCTCAGTTTGGATTTTACGCGAAAAAAAAAACAAACACGTTGTTCTCTGATATTTTTGAAGGTCGCTAGTTCTATAGTTTATACTTGTACTAATCGATTCAAGCTTGCATGACGGTGGATAAAGTCAAAACGATTTTCTTTTAATCCAATAATCTTTATCCGCTGTCGAGATATGATTGTTTAAAGTCGAGCTAAAGGCAGAACATAAAATGCGTTCTTACTTGAACTGAATGAACTGAATGCGCGGAAACGGTTTAAAATGAATCAAATAAATAAAAAGTGCATTCTTACGATAAAATTGAAAACTCTCTTTCAAAAATCTAGCTTAATCGGATTTTACGTGAGAAAAAATCTTTGTGAATTTTTTCGGCCTTTCTACGTTTCAAACTTAGTGCGAATCGGTCCAAATTTTGTAAAAAGGTAGAAAAATACGTCATTAATGGTCGTCCTGTTGTTTTGCGAAAGCTTTATCGTTTACCAAGATATAAAGAGACTTGGCTCGAAAGATAATAAGAAACCGTACGCCACATCAGTGATCGCCCGAGTCAACAAAACTCTACATCAGTGTGCCATGCTGTGGCGGTCTGAGGTCAAAATTATGGTTGAGTTAAAGTTGACAAGCGGAATGAAAAACCGTAGCACAAAAAAGGCGATTATGTCCTGGGCAAAGTTAGGCACGTAAAAGAAGGGAACTAGCTTTTCGAGTTATCTGACAGCTTCAAAAACATTTAAATCAAAACTTTTTGAAGTATCCGCAATTTTTTACAAGTTAACCCTAATTCCCCAGCTCTCTTAGAACTTATGTGCTTCTAGAGAGTAGGATGCATTTATTATACTACAGGAAACATCCGAGAGTGGGATTCATCTACACTAGGAAGTATCGCAGAGTGGGGATGCATGTATACTAAACTTTAATGACACGTTGTGTCATATGCCACGACATGACATGATGGAATGTGTCATATTATACGACACGATTACATTTATCATTTTACTTTAGCTGACGCGATGCATTATATTGCACGACATGGGTACTAACTAATACGAACACGTAAAAAAGCGCGAATATGTGAGGATGTTTTGATTCAAATATCTTTGATGCTGCCAGATAAGTCGAAAAACCAGTTCCCGTCTTTTACATCGCTAACTCCGCCCAGAACATAATCGTCTTTTTTGTGCTACGACTGGAGAATTTTTCATTCCAGTAAAACATTTATTGCAACTGGACTGCGTTTGTGGAAATAATGTTGTCTTTATTGGAATGTACTGAGTCTTTAGTACTCAACTGAAAGAACGCAGCTGGTAATGCCTTATCTCCGGGAAAGTTTCAGATGACGGATCAATGACTCTACGAAAAATCCTAGAACGTCACGTAACCGGCACATCCTCTACCAGATGAACCGTCGGAAAAAATCACCTGATATAAGATTGTTACACCTGATATAAGATTGTTCTTCCAATATACTAATGTTACTCTTTCGCGGTT
The DNA here is from genome assembly GCF_021461385.2 of Schistocerca piceifrons. NCBI lineage: Eukaryota > Metazoa > Arthropoda > Insecta > Orthoptera > Acrididae > Schistocerca > Schistocerca piceifrons. The sequence goes on from NC_060140.1 coordinate 879,539,230, forward strand.
CACACCAAAGAAGTCAACCAGGAGGCAAAGCACCAGACCATGTGAAGGAACAACTCAGACGGCTCATTCCAACCAAATAGTTCTGTAGACGAGCTCGTACGCACTTTTTCCTGCCAGACCAATGTGTGTCGTCACGCGACGGCAATCCGCTATCACCGTGACGTCATAGTGTCACAAGCCTCTGCGTCAGAGGAGATAGCGCTTCTCAGAGCCAGCACTGCCCGATCGTGCTCTGATAAGGTGATAACGCTGACTGCAGCAGGCAATGTATTCCCATTCACAAAGGGTATTTTTGGCTCCGAAATAGGCAGTTCCATCGACGTGCGTTTTAAATCCACAACATCTTGTCGACCCCTGCTGGGGTTCTCATACTGCACTCTCAATATTTAGTTTCCATAACATCGTTTTCTTCTTAACAATGCGAGCTTGTTGAGGTGACAAAAGTCACGGGACACCTCCTAATATCGTGTCGAACCTCGTTTTGCCCTGCGTAGAACAGCAACTCGACGTGGCATGGACTCAACAATTTGTTGGAAGTCCCCTGCAGAAATATTTAGCCATACTTCCTCTATATAAGTCCTCTCGATTATGTCCCATAAATGTTCGAGATGTCCAGTACGAGGTGCATTCAAGTTCTACGACCTCCGATTTTTTTCTCCGGACTGGAAAGAGATAGAAACATGCGCATTGTTTTAAAATGAGGCCGCGTTCATTGTCAATACGTCCCAGAGATGGCAGCACCGTACGGAAGATGGAATTTTACCGCCAGCGGCGAGAATGAGAACTGTTTTAAATACTTAAAATGGCGACGTTTTCCTTACTTGAGCAGCGTGCAATCATTCGTTTCCTGAATTTGCGTGTGAAACCAATTGAAATTCATTGACAGTTGAAGGAGACATGTGGTGATGGAGTTATGGATGTGTCGAAAGTGCGTTCGTGGGTGCGACAGTTTAATGAAGGCAGAACATCGTGTGACAACAAATTGAAACAACCTCGGGCTCGCACAAGCCGGTCTGACGACATGATCGAGAAAGTGGAGAGAATTGTTTTGGGGGATCGCCGAATGACTGTTGAACAGATCGCCTCCAGAGTTGGCATTTCTGTGGGTTCTGTGCACACAATCCTGCATGACGACCTGAAAATGCGAGAAGTGTCGTCCAGGTGGGTGCCACGAATGCTGATGGACGACCACACGGCTGCCCGTGTGGCATGTTGCTGAGCAATGTTGACGTGCAACGACAGCATGAATGGGACTTTCTTTTCGTCGGTTGTGACAATGGATGAGAGGTGGATGCTATTTTTCAATCCAGAAACAAAGCGCCGTCAGCTCAATGGAAGCACACAGATTCACCGCCACCAAAAAAATTTCGGGTAACCGCCATTGCTGAAAAAATGATGGTGTCCATGTTCTGGGACAGCGAGGGCGTAATCCTTACACATTGCGTTCCAAAGGGCACTACGGTAACAGGTGCATGCTACGACAATGTTTTGAAGTACAAATTCCTTCCTGCACTGCAACAAAAACGTCCGGGAAGGGCTGAGCGTGTGCTGTTTCACCAAGACAACGCACCCGCACATCGAGCTAACGTTACGCAACAGTTTCTTCGTGATAACAACTTTGAAGTGATTCCTCATTCTCCCTACTCACCTGACCTGGCTCCTAGTGACTTTTGGCTTTTTCCAACAATGAAAGACACTCTCCGTGGCCGCACTTTCATCAGCCGTGCTGCTATTGCCTCAGCGATTTCCCAGAGGTCAAAACATACTCCTAAAGAAGCCTTCACCGCCGCCATGGAATCATGGCGTCAGCGTTGTGAAAAATGTATACGTCTGCAGGGCGATTACGTCGAAAAGTAACGCCAGTTTCATCGATTTCGGGTGAGTAGTTAATTAGAAAAAAAATCGGAGGCCTGAGAACTTGAATGCACCTCGTATGTTCTTCAAAGCAATCGTGAACAATTGTGGGCCGATGGCATGGCGCATTGTCATTCATAAAAGTTCCATCGTTGTTTGGGAACACGAGGTCCACGAATGGCTGCAAATGGTCTCCATGTAACATTTTGAGTCAATGATTGGCTCGTTTGGACCAGAGGACCCAGTCCATTCCATGTAAACAAAGCCCGCACCATTACGGAGCCACCACCAGCATGCACATTGACTTCTTGACAACTTGGGTCCATGGCTTCGAGGGGTCTGCGCCACACTCGAGTCCTACCATCATCTCTTGCCAATTGAAACCGACCACTGTTTTCCAATAGTCCAGGGTCCAACTGATGTGGTCAAGGGTCCAAGACAGGCGCTGCTGTTAGCAAAGGTACTCGCGTCGGTCGTCTGCTGCCATAGCCCATTGAAAGTAAATTTCAGCGTACTGTCCTAACGAATACGTTCGTCATTACGTCCCACACTGATTTCTACGGTTATTTCACGCAGTGTTGCTTGTCTGTTAGCACTGACAAATCTACGCGAACGTCGTAGTTCTCCGTCGTTAATTAAAGGCCTTGGGCCACTTTGTTGTCCTTAGTGAGAGGGGATGCCAATAATTTGGTTTTCTCGGCACACTTTTGACACTGTGGATCTCGAAATACGGAATACTGTAACGATTTCCGAAGTGGAATCTCCAATGCTCCCAGCTCCAACTACCATTCCTCGTTCAAGGTCTGTTACTTCCCATCGTGCGGCCATAACCCCGTTGGAAATCTTTCCACATGAATCACCTGAATACAAATGACAGCTCCTCCAATGCTCTGCCATTTTGTACCTTGCCTACGTGATGCTACCGCTCTCTGTATATGTGCATATCGTTATCCTATCCATTTTCTCAGCTGATAGTACTCCTAGAACTAGCTACGGTGAAATAATATCTGCATGTGGATCGCACCTCTTTGGCTCTTGTCCACAAAGGTGATCAGTATTTTTCTGCATCCATTTTCAATAAGCTGTCACAAGAATTGAAAAATCTTAGTCGTAATCGTCTCACTTTCAAATCTACATTAAAGAATTTTTTCGTGACTCACTCCTTCTATTGTGTCGTGCAGTTTTTGGAAAAAAATTAGACAAATTCCTGTGTTATATTGTTTATTATGCTAATACGTACTCAGCAACTTGTAATCCGCATAGAAGTACGGTAAATTTTATTTTATTTGTTAACTTTTATGATGTAATTTTATGTGCTGACTCGTCCCATGAGCATGATGATTGGCTCCTCAATTTGGTCCTATGGAATTAAACTTTTAAGTAATAACAATAATATAAGAAGCCAGTGTCGACAGGCAGTTCTGTTGCCGTCGGAGTCTCATAGCGTGTGGGCAAACCCGCGTTTGTTACTTCTGCCTCCTGTTTTATTTTATTGGAAGTACAATTCTTATTTTCTCATTTACTTCCGTATGAAGTGTGTTGTTGATAATCGATCAAAATGCAAAAAAAAAAAAAAAAAAAAAAACAGTAGAATTCATAAATACAAAGCTAGAAGAGAGAAATGACGTACATCCGGCCGCTGTGACCGAGCGGTTCTAGGCACTTCAGTCTGGAACCGCGCGACCACTACGGTCGCAGGTTCGAATCCCGCCTCGGGCATGGATGTGTGTGATGTCCTTAGGTTGGTTAGGTTTAAGTAGTTCTAAGTTCTAGGGGACTGATGACCTCAGATGTTAAGTCCCATAGTGCTCAGAGCCATTTTTGAAATGACGTACACTATTCAGCAATCAGCCTTAGCGCGGCACAGAGAAAAGTGAGGTATTCAGACTGTAAAATCTGAGACTACTTTTGTAATTTACAGAATCTAGCACATAGTAAAAGAAGTTAGTTAAGAGAACAAGCTCAAATCACATCTGCTTGAAAACTACTCTGAAGTTTTATGAATATAATTTGCGGGATGAATATAATTTGCGGGCGCGCGCGTGTGTGTATGTGTGTGTGTGTGTGTGTGTGTGTGTGTGTGAGAGAGAGTGAGTGAGTGAGTGAGTGAGTGAGTGTGTGTGTGTGTGTGTGTGTGTGTGTGAGAGAAAGAGTGAGTGAGTGAGTGAGTGAGTGAGTGAGTGTGTGTGTGTGTGTGAGAGAGAGAGAGAGAGAGAGAGAGAGAGAGAAGACATTGAACATAGTTACGTAATATCACATTACATACAAAATAATTTAAGAAAGGCTGCTTAAGCTAAATGTAAAAGACAGACATGTTAATGAAACTTCCTGGCCTTTCGCGGGCCGCCGCTAGAGGGTGAAAATTCATTTGGAACAAGCCACTCACCGCAATATGCTTTCTTCCAGTCCCGCAAGGTATGCAGGAGAGCTTCTCTGAAGTCTGGAAGGTAGGAGATGAAACACTAGCGGAAGTAAGCTGTGATGGCGGGTATTAGTCGTGCTTTGATAGCTCAATCGGTAGAGTACTTGCCGGCCGAAAGGCAAAGTTTCGAAAGTTCGAGTCCCTGCCCGGCAAGCAGTTTTAACCTGCCAGGAAGTTTCAGCATACGTTGAAGCTGACTAAGGGAAAGAAACAGACAGCAGGAAGAAACTCGCTCAAACCTTTCGACTGGAATCACTATCGCTCGGTTTTCAGAAGCGAGAACTTGCAGCGTTCGGTCTGCGACGATTTCCTGGAAGATATCCGTTATCTTGGATTAGCGCGAGGCGCCTCTTATCGCTGCCTAGACAGACCACTACAATACCTCGCCCCCATAGAGAGATAGGCATAGGCAGCCACAACACCCACGCAGCGCAGGTAGCGGCTGGAGCTCTCTGGTGCGCCATACGGCCTCACCAGAGTTGCACGTGGAAGCACCCAGACCACGGTACCGCAGTAGCGAATGACGCGTAATATAGAACGAGAGTGCAGCAATAAGAGCGAAGTCCTAAGCTTAAAATGTCCAAAAGTCGTTTTCCCTTACTGTTCAGTCTCTATACAGAGAAATCAATGAAAAATAAAATAAAGGTTGATGAAGAGGACTAAAATCAGGGTGAAACAATACTAATGATAGATTCCGTGACTATAGGGCCTATTGAATAGTATGAACAGTGCAAAGAGCGTAGAAATGGGTTGATAGTGAAGCAAAGAAAGAAGAAAATATTAGAAGAAATTCTGTTACTTTAAGCAAAATAATGCATTACGTACGCAGGAACGAGGATATGAGAAGCAGAACAGCACATGAAAAGTCAGCATTCCTTCCCTAAAGAAATATACCAGTATCAAAAGTAGGCCTTAACTTGAAAAAGGAATGTCTAATAACGTATATCTGAAGGACAGCATTGTCTGGAGGTGACTCACGGAAATTAAAAAAGGACAGAATTGACACGTTCGAGTTGACACACGGTTGATTGCAATTAAATACGCTGATTGGAAATGAGGAGGTTCTTGGGACAATCGCCGAGGAAAGTAATATGTCAGAAACGTCAACTTGAAGAAGGAAGAGGATTCAGAGACATATGTAAAGGTATCTTCGAATCGTGATGGGCCTCATCATCCAGTCACAAGACTGATTAAAAAAATAACGTCACAGTCTTCGCTCGTTATCGATAAGTGTCTTTCGACTACATCGCGAAGCACCACAATTCTACTGTACTTTTATTCACGTGACAAAGCAGATGACAGAACAATTTATTTGGAACGGTATGAGACTCAGTTTCAAAGTCTGTTTAGTACAGTTAAGTACAGAAAAACTTTCATAAATGTTTCTGTCGCTCTCTTTTAAACATATCGGGAAACGATGACCATACAAGTAGTTTGTTACTACTTTATTTGTAACCATCACCTAAAACTGTGGGCATTTCAAGCTGTATGGCGACATCCTAGCAATCAAGATAACAAAGTGACAGAGTGCACTTATAACCATCCACTACACTTCCGGCTACTTAGGATTTAAATGGACCGTGTACCTAAAGTTCCCTGTCACGTGGGAAAGGCATGTATTCCGAAGAATAAAAGAAATCCGTGAAATGTAGGTGCAGTTATAGCGCAATCACCAATGCTCTGTACTTGCAGCAATGACGACAAGAAGTAAAAACTCAATTAAGTTTACATGAATACAAAATCTGGCTGGATGGAATAACAGCAGCTGCTTGAATTTGGAAAATATCATGAGTTTAGTTAATGAATTACAGAAAAATAAAGTTCGTCAGCTCACTACGCGAGCAAAATTACTGTCAATATAATCACTGTTTGTTATTGGTGAAAAACTTAACCCGAGATTGCTTGGTTTTGTTGCAAGGCGAAATCAGCACAAAAGTGGTAAATATTGCCCTGGCGTAATTTCAGATGGATATGTCACACTGGACAGATTTCCTTTCAATGAAGTAGCACCTCGTGGAAATCAATTAGTAATAGTCAAAGAACAACAAAATCACAACATATCAGTAGTAAACAGTTGCGTAAATGCAATAATTTTGTAACGTTCCTCACTGTAATGCGTACTGTCTCTAATCTTACTCAAAATGTTATTTATGTTTGTTAATTACTGAATGCTGTCATTTACCTTAAAAACTGTCGTTATGATGCCGCGTAATCCAATAATCATTTTCCTGTGAGTTGCCTTAATTTCCGATTTTAAAATTTCGATTCTAAAAGAATGGCAAAGTTCGTTATATGATTTTAGTGACTTACTGATTTCATGCAACTTCAATTTTTATTATTATTCATGAACAATTACTATTGTTTTTGCTCAAGACGTTAACAAATATTTCTGGCTGATTACAGTTGCATAAAATTGAAAACTTATTTATCCATGAAAAATTCACAAGAAATATCTTTTACTGAACCTGTTCATTGTAATCTTGGAAATTACTGAAATTTTAATTACTATTATTTCTTTCATAAAACATTGCAACAGTTTCTCAATCATCAGGACTATCTCGGATCATCAGTAACGGATAGGACGGATCTTACTTAGGTATTTTATCTTAGATAAAACTGAAGGTCAACACATGTGATTACATTTTCACGCAATTTGGGTGCATAGATCCTGAGAAATCAGTACCCAGAACAACCACCTCTGCCCGTAATAACGGCCTTCATACGCCTGGGCATTGAGTCAAACAGAGCGTGGATGGCCAGTACAGGAATAGCTGCCCATGCAGCTTCAACACGATACCACAGTTCATTAAGAGTAGTGACTGGCGTATTGTGACGAGCCAGTTGCTCGGCCACCATTGAGGAGACGTTTTCAATTGGTGAGAGATCTAGAGAATGTGCTAGCCAGGGCAGCAGTCGAATATTTTCTGTATCCACAAAGGCCCGGACAGGACCTCCAACATGCGGTCGTGCATTATCCAGCTGAAATGTAGGGTTTCGCAGGGATCGAATGAAGGGTAGAGCCACTGGTCGTAACACATGTGAAATGTAACGTCCACTGTTCAAAGTGCCGTCAATGCGAACAAGAGGTGACAGAGACCTGTAACCATTTCCACCCGATACCATCATGCCGGGTGATACGCCAGTACGGCGATGACGAATACACGCTTCCAATGTGCGTGCGTTCACCGCGATGTCGCCAAACACGGATGTGACCATCATGATGCTGTAAACAGAACCTGGATTCATCCGAAGAAATGACGTTTTGCCATTCGTGCACCCAGGTTCGTCGTTGAGTACACCATCGCAGGCGCTCCTGCCTGTGATGCAGCGTCAAGGGTAACCGCACCCATGGTCTCCGAGCTGATAGTCCATTCTGCTACATACGTCGTCGAACTGTTCGTGCAGATGGTTGTTGTCTTGCAAACGTCCCCATCTGTTGACTCAGGGATCTAGACGTGGCTGCACGACCAGTTACAGTCATGCGGATAAGATGCCTGTCATCTCGACTGCTAGTGATACGAGGCCGCTGGGATCCGGCACGGCGTTCCGTATTACCCTCCTAAACCCACCGATTCCATATCTGCTAACAGTCATTGGATCTCGACCAACGCGAGCAGCAATGTCACGATACGATAAACCGCAATCGCGATAGGCTACAATCCGACCTTTATCAAAGTCGGAAACGTGATGGTACGCATTTCTCCTCCTTACACGAGGCATCACAACAACGTTTCACCAGGCAACGCCGGTCAACTGCTGTTTGTGTATGAGAAATCGGTTGGAAACTTTCCTGGTGTAAGCACGTTGTAGGTGTTTACGGTGCGAACGTTGTGTGAATGCTCTGAAAAGCTAATCATTTGCATATCACAGCATCTTCTTCCTGTCGGTTAAATTTCGCGTCTGTAGCACGTCATCTTCGTGGTGTAGCAATTTTAATGGCCAGTAGTGCAGTAAGAGAATCACCTTTACTCTCTACACAATGTTTCACCTTTAATGTGCCTATTTCCAGAGCAATGGAAACAACAAGGTTATTACCGGCTTCTCTTTGTGGGAATGATACTCGGCAGCGATGTTATTAAATCTGCTACAGCACGCTGCGCCTGTTGGAACGAGTGCAGGTGTAGTGGCGTATCGGGAGCTGTTGTGGGTGGGTGGCCCGGACGCGGTCGTCCCTGAAAGCGGGCCACTTCCCAGGGGCCTCGCGTGCTGCCCGGACGTAACTCCCGCTGCGGCTGCGCCTCGTTACCTAACCTAGAACAGCACCGCTCTCTCACTGCCTTCCGCCAGGCCGGGGAAACCGCGCTCTCACAGCACGAACCGATAACACACAATTTGCAAGCGAATTCGCGCTTGCGTTTTACCTAACGTATTTATTTATTTATTTAATTTATTGTCCAGCTAATTCAATCTATACAAGATGTAGCCTCTTTAAGTTCTTAAATACATTTTAAGAGGTTTTTCCACACATCTCTGTCCGCTGCTGTCTTCTGCCAGTCGAAGCCCGCAACTTTCCCGAGTTTCTTATCCTAGCGATCAGGTGGTCTCCCTGGTGGTCTTCGTTTTTCTCCGGGACTCCACTCTAAAACTGATTTTGTCCATCTTCCATCCTTCGATCTCGCAATATGTCCTGCCATTGCCATTTTAGAGTCTTAACCCGTTCTATAATAACTTTTACTCCTGTTATTGCTCGGATGTCTTCACTTTTCTGTCGATCTTTCTTAGTGAGACCTAACGTTGACCTTTCCATAGCTCTCTGAGCAGTTCCAAGTTTCCTGTTGAAAAATTCACTTAAAGTCCAAGTTTCACACCCGTACGTTAAAACCGGTAGTACACACTGATCAAAAACTGTTGAATTCCTTCCGTAAGCCCTCCAATCCAGTTTAATTCGACGAAAAATTTCAGGAATATTGATGTGTATTCTGGGCATGCACGAACATAAATACCGTTAAAAAAAAATAAATAAAAAAATTAAAAAAAGGCGCACCACGAAGGAATTATCCTACTGGGACGAAAATTAGTAGATGTGATGGACATGTATCGCCAAACTATTACAATTTCAGAAAAATTGGATGATTTCTTCAATAGAGCTTTACAAATTTAGCCAGTCAGTAACGCATTGGTCCATCTATAGCCATAACGCAAGGAGTTATTCGCATTGATTGACAGCGTTGGTCCATGTTATCCTTAGGGATATCGTGCGAAGTTCTGTCCAATTGCTGTGTTGGATCGTCGAAATCCTGAGATGGTTGGAGATCCCGCCTGTAATGCTGCAAAGGATCTCATTTGGGGAGAGATTGGACGATCTTGCTGGCCAAAGTGGGCTCTGAAAAGTACGAACACAAGCAAGAGAAACACGCCGTGTGCGGACGGGCATTATCTTGGTGAAATGTAAGCCCAGGATGGCTTGCCGTGAGTCCCCAGCTCGTGGTCGTGCGGTAGCGTTCTCGCTTCCCGCGCCCGGGTTCCAGGGTTCGATTCCCGGCGGGGTCAGGGATTTTCTCTGCCTCGTGATGACTGGGTGTTGTGTGATGTCCTTAGGTTAGTTAAGTTTAAGTAGTTCTAAGTTCTAGGGGACTGATGACCATAGATGTTAAGTCCCATAGTGCTCAGAGCCATTTGGCTTGCCGTGAAGGGCAACAAAACGGGGTGTAGACTACCGCTCTGCTCTAAGAGTGCCACGGATGACAACCAAAGGAAAGAAATGGCACTGCACACCATAACTCCCGGTTGTCGTGCCGTCCGGCCGGCGACAGTTTGGTATCCCATCGCTGTCCGGGCGTTTCCAGGCATGACTTCGCTGGTCGTCGGGGCTCAGTTCGAAGCGGGTCTCATCACTGAAGACAGTCCTACTCTCGTCAATGAGATTCCAGGTCGAAGACGTATCCTGAGACGCCCCAAATAGCGGTGGAATACCAACCTGTGGTTGCTCCCCAAATGGCCCAACAATCAGGAATGATGGTCTGATGGATTCTTTTCACAGCAGAACCCCCGTTGCAGATTATCCTCGGCACCCTACCGCATAGCAGTGCGTCGACGATATTCTCTACGTTTCAACAAGATAACGCTCGCTCGCTCGCGCACGGCGATGGTTTCTGCTGTCTTTCTTCGTGCTTCCCAGACCCTACTACGACCGTACTTCTTGCTGCCTGTTTGACCTGTAAGGTCGCCGGATATCTCCCCGACTGAGATCCTTTGGAACATTGTGGGCAGGGCCCTCTAACGATCTCGAGATTTTGACCATGTAACTCGCTAATTGAACAGAATTTGGTACAATATCCCTCAGGAGGACATTGAACAACCCTTTCAAACAGTGCCAAGCGACGTCGCCGTTTCTTTTCCCCCTTCCCTTGAAGAGTTTGTAGACTGCCAAATACACGCCTTACGTGGAGGTACTTACCTTTTAAGTCTTCCAGCTCGTTGTCTTCGTTAGAACTGCGGGCACACACTTTCTCTTCCGGTTTTTTAGCCTATTCATTGATCGTCTGTCCAAGAAGTAAATTAAATGATACACTTTGTAGAGCATATGCTATGTTACACCAGAAGCGACTTTTAATATGTGAAAATGTAGGTTAGACACCAAAGTGATTTTCTTTACTATAAATTAATCAATTGTCGATTGACTGCTGATTTTTATCTTTGAAATTGAGAGTTAGGTTCATGAGTATTATCACATTATAATGCTTAAAATTTTTCCTTTATCTCTCGATTGCGGACTGAACTCGATACGGGAGAGTTAAACGCCTTATTGACAGTGACAGTTACTTTTCTCATTGCACTAATCGAAGGTGCGGCTTAAGAAAATGGATGTGGTTGTGTTCAGAATCAGGAAATTTAATTGTAGTTAGGCAAAGGGCCCATCAGCTATCACTGCTGCGAAGGATGGAATGTAATCTCATACGTACAAAATTATTTCACAATGGCAGCACTCGATGATTCACTTTTTGCGGAAAATCAGGAAATTAATTGTCTCCTTGCTCATTCCTACTATCTCTTAGAGATAAACACGCCGCCAGATAAATTGTTAAGATTACTGACTAGCGGATTTTGTACTATAGTGGAATGTTTTCACTAACTCAACTGTGAAGAAGACACGTCTTTAACAGTATTCTGGGATCTTAATACTTGAAATTTTCAAATCGAAAGACAGCTTTCAACCCTACCATGCCTGGTAGTGTGACGCGAACATAGGGTCACGTGTGCAGGGAAGAGCCAAGACTTAACACAACAGTGGAACCAACGAAATAAACACTAACTTAATATCTGATGTGTTCCAGTTATCCAATTAAGTCTAATAGGAGCCCTAAAGTTGTCAATGCGCTTCAGAGCTACATCAGATAGGGACAGCAACACTATTATATTGTTAGCTGATGATGCTGTTTCCCATACGGAAGTACTGTCGTTCAACGATCGTAAGGAACTTCGAAACATTTGAGAAAATCTGTATTAGACATAATGAACCGCAACTCACTTTAAACGTGGATAAATGTAAGATAATGCTCGTAAGTAATTGAAAGAGAAAGAACCGGACAGTATCCCTTCACAAGATCGTTGGTGAAGTCTGAAGTCCGTCACATAGCACATATATTTGGGCATAACACTAAGATGTGTTACAGCATAGCACGAACACGTAAAATATCCTGTATCGAAGGGGAATGATAGACGTACATTTTTTGACAACATTCTGAGAAACGACAGTATATCTGTGAAGGAAATAGGATAGGAATACTAGTGAGACTTCTGTTTGAGTCGTAATGGGTCGCTACAGCCCGCACAGAGCAACAAAGGCGCTCGGAGAACTTAACTGAGAAGATTTTTCGATGTACCCTGTAGGGTAAATTCAGAGAACCAATATTCACGAAACACTGTGCGATAATTCTGGTTCCTTCATCATATATCTCTGGTAGAGATCATACGAACAAGATAAGAGAGATTGGGTCGCGCACACAGCCATATAGACATTTTTCCCTCACCCAATGGGAGTGAAATTCACTAATAGCGGTACGAATTATCCTCGGCCATGCACTGTACAGCGGCTTGCGGAGTTTACGGGGAGGGCTGTTAGTTAGTTGCCACTGGCAATCCTTAGGCTCTGTTTTGCCAAACGTAGTGGTAGTCAGTCGCGAACTTGAATTGTGCGTAGTTACCCACAAGTCAGTTGACCCTTGCAGTCTGAGGTTATGTTGTTTGTTGTTTTCTGTGAAACAAGGAGTAGAAAGTTAAATACAGAACAGCTTGTTTTTGTTTTGTCCCACAAACAAAAAAATGGTTCAAATGGCTCTGAGCACTATGGGACTGGACAGCTGAGGTCATCAGTCCCCTAGAACTTAGAACTACTTAAACCTAACTAGCCTAAGGACATCACACACATCCATGCCCGAGGCAGGATTCGAACCTGCGGCCGTAGCGGTCGCGCGGTTCCAGACTGAAGCGCCTAGAACCGCTCGGCCACCGCGGCCGGCCCACAAACAAATCATAGATATCACTGCAATTGTGGTCATGTTTTCACCGTGTTTTGCAAACATCTCCATAAGCTCTCGCAAATTAAGTTTAAGATTTGAAGAGACTGGGTCGGTAGCGGAGGTTTCTCGTTCAGCTAAGCCAATGCCTGTTACGAAGAGAATTTTGATGTTGTCACCCAATGTTTTGAGCAGACGACGACTAAATCTCAAACAAAAGCGTACTACAATTATGGAGTAGCAACTATAAGTTACGAAGGACGCAGAAAAATCTTAAATTGAGATCATATAGGCCTACTTTACTTCAAGGTCTAAATGAAGATGGTTCGGTCAGGTGTGTATATAATTCTGCGAGTTGTACGCAACTCGACAAGAAGCCTATCGCAAGCATTCTTTCGAACGACTAAGCTACTTTTAAGGCGAATGGCAGAGTGAGCAGACATCACTGTGTGTTTTTGTTCTACAGCCAGTTAAGGAGAAGTGGATTTGGGAACAACATGGAGCACGCCACATTATTGAGAAATTGTGAGAGTCTGCCACACACCGTCAGGTGGCTTGCGGAGTACGGATGTAGATGTAGATGTAGAAAACTTTGATGAATAGATTAGCAGACAGGGTAATACTGGATGGCATCCACTATCCCAGATATGACACCGTGGGTTTTTCACTCGGGGGTATAATAAAAATTAGTTTTACTCGGTTAAAGTTCTGGATGTTGAGCATTTGAAGGAACAGATCCAATCAGAATTTGATAACCTCTAGTCCCGAAAGATTTGTTACCAAATTTGTAAATCAGTATTGAAGGTCCAGTGAACTCCAATGTATTTCTGTGTTGATAATAAATTTGTATTTTAATTTGCCTAGTATTAACTGCACCAAATGTATCTTTGACAACTGATTTATGGTCCAGGCTTTATATATGCAGACGATAAAGGTGTGTAAGAGCTGTTATTTTTCTGTGTACGTTCATTAATAATTCATTTCAGTCATTGTCCAGGGCGAGCTGAAAAATGACAAATGAACCTTGGAAGACTAGTTTTCCATCGCGCGAACGGTCTCCCAACATTATTGTGATTTATTATACGTAGGTCCATTAAAGAAAATGCTTTATGCAGCAAATATTCCAAATGCAGACACGCTCTGTCAACGTGTCACAGATCCTGCGAGTCCATTCGACACTCTCCAGCGGTGCATGAAAGGATTCGAAGAGCAATGCGTCTGCAGAAGGAAATGGCGGACAATATGAACATTTTATAATGAATTTGTGTAAATTTATAAAATGTGCTTGTATGCCGGGACTTCATAAAATTAGTTACACATGTTGCACGACGCTAAGACGACTGCGTTTCATGAATGGCGCATTGTCAGGAGGGAGTATGTGTTCCGGGTTTCCCGCAAACACAGCTTTGCTGCCTTACACAGAACAGGTGCGTCACAGCGTGCGACTGAAATGCCGGAGCAACAAGGAACTTCCCCCAAAGTTGAAGTAGGCGGGACAGAACGATTCTCGAGAGTAAAACGTCTAAATTGCACTCAGATTCGCCTCGAAATTCTGGCGGTATATGGAGCAAATGCAATGCCGCGTTCAGACGTAGAGAAATGATGCCAAGAATGTGACGAAACTCGCACAGATGTGGGTAATGCCGATAGGGAAGTCCATATCTTGCACCGTGGGCTTTCCAGCTAGCTGAAACAATATCTGCGGGGAAAGAGATTTTCCAAAAAAATGGTTCAAATGGCTCTGAGCACTATGGGACTCAACATCTGTGGTCATCAGTCCCCTGGAACTTAGAACTACTTAAACCTAACTAACCTAAGGACATCACACACATCCATGCCCGAGGCAGGATTCGAACCTGCGACCGTAGCAGTCGCGCGGTTCCGGACTGAGCGCCTAGAACCGCGAGACCACCGCGGCCGGCCGATTTTCCAATGATGACGACATTCACACAGCTATTCACGAATGCCTCCGTGACCAAGGAACGGATTTCTGTTGTCGATGAACTGGCCGATCGGTTGAACGTTTTAACCGTTGTTTACAGAGAGTTCGTGACTGTACTGAAAAACAGTGTCATTTCTCTGTGTCACCATTTCTCTGCGTGACTTTAAAGTGTAGGGCAGCATTCACTAAAAGTTACTTGGCCTGCTATAATACGATGTGTCCTTCTCTTTCGCATTACAGTCAATCCTGCCGGAGGAACATCCGCAACTGAGCATTATAGCAGAGGTTGAAACTACCGCTTCAACTGTGAGGTTGTTTTTATTTTTCAGCTGCGCTCGGATACACCGCGCCCTGCACTCGTCCACTGCGGCGCTCCGAGTCACAGCACAAAGTTATAACACCTGATCATGGGCATGTGAGAGCCCGTAACCGGTCTTTAACTACTGAAAAATTAAAAGAACCTTACAACTGAAGCACTATTTTCAACCTCTACTCTTCATATTAATAACTCTAAAATGAGGTATTTCAGTTGCAACTGCGGCGACTTTTTATTACAGAGCTCGGAATCCTCTACCAAAGTTTGTAAAAGTATTTCTAATTCATATAGTGTAAATACGGGTGCTGCAATGCTTGGTTTACGATTTATGAGAATGCCACGCATACTGTGTTAGTTGAAGCAGCAGTTTATTACCCTTATCAGTTGCTGTATTTTACAAATGGTGTGCACAGTCGAACGTGTAGGAGTAGCATCATGCAGCATGCCTCTCACTCTACTCACTACCGGAACTACGTTACCAAGTAATCGGACGATCTGCTGTGCTGAGCAAGAAATGTTCGTAGAAGACTATTTGGCAGTATAAGAGGTCGCAACATACAATATCTAAAAAAAAATCAAACTAACCATTTTCAGAAAAAATGAAGGTGTATAGTCTTTCGTGTTATTTTTACACGAGTAATACGATCCTAAAGCCCTGCTCATTATTTTCGTGCAGACACCGAAGCAACTGTGCGGATACGTCGTAGGTGTCACATCGCCTTCCACTGGACGGGCCTTGGAGCCACGTGAAATATTTGACTTTTTATTTAGAAACGTATTCTTTTAATGACATGTTTAGGATTTTGGTCGAATTAACATAAAAATAAATGGTCTACATTGTAAATAAAAGGAGTGGTTCCATTAGGAATGTCGTCAGTAGTTGCTTGGGAGAGGCAAAGAGGCAGTTAGGGGAGAGAGAGAGAGAGAGAGAGAGAAGGAGGGGTGAGGCAGGAAATGAGTGGAGATTCCGTGAGAAGCTTGTGCATGTTTCTGGACTCCACAGGTGATCTTTGTGCTACCGTATATTCACAGGACTTTCTAATTCGCTCCAAAGAAAACTTAACACTGCTGGTAAATTTTCCATCGGGACGAAACGGAAAAAGGAAGGAGGATCAGGGTTTAACGACCCGTCGACAACGAGGTCATTGGAGGCGGAGCACAAGCTCGGATTGTGTCAAGGATGGGGAAGGAAATCGGGTGTGCGCTTTCAAAGGGACCATCTCGACGTCTCCTTAAGTGATTAGGGTATTCCACGGAAATACTACATCTTGACGGCCAGAATACGAGCCCGGTGTCTTACCACTGCGCCACATCGCTGGGTCGATCGAGCATGAGGCATGAGGGGAGATGGCTTGCTTTGACGTGCGAGACTATTTATGGAAACTTCGGCAGCTGCATTCTGTTCTTATTAGTAACGTGATTAATTTGTCTACTTTAAGTTACATTCAATATCTACTCAGTTGTCGACAGAAGTATAACACAAAATGAAAAGTGTAATCTGTTTTATTTCTCTTGAACTGACAGACATAAATAGCAAAAAATAAGTCAGTACGTGTTTGAATAGTGTATGTAATTCAGGAGCCTCATCAAGATTTTAAGCTACTGCAATCACTTTTCAGTACACAGAAAAATCTACTTCATGTGAACAGCGAATTACACAAGCATAATATAAGATAAAAATGTCATCGTTTTGTGTACCTACTCTCGTTTCTTAGCCACTAACCTCATTATTACTATCATCTTAACATATAAAGTTCGTATCTACCACTAAATAAAAGGCTGTTTGTTAGTTCGACATACATATATTTTTAAGCATTCCCAATGCCCTAATACATTTGTACTATAGTCTATGTATGTAGTAGGTATGGTATGTGATACAATACTTTTGGTACCTAAAAACTGCAATATAGAAACATGGTTAAAGTTATTTTATCACGTACCTAGTATATACATCCCCCCCCAATGAACCATGGACCTTGCCGTTGGTGGGGAGGCTTGCGTGCCTCAGCGATACAGATAGCCGTACCGTAGGTGCAACCACAACGGAGGGGTATCTGTTGAGAGGCCAGACAAACATGTGGTTCCTGAAGAGGGGCAGCAGCCTTTTCAGTAGTTGCAAGGGAAACAGTCTGGATGATTGACTGATCTGGCCTTGTAACAATAACCAAAACGGCCTTGCTGTGCTGGTACTGCGAACGGCTGAAAGCAAGGGGAAACTACGGCCGTAATTTTTCCCGAGGGCATGCAGCTTTACTGTATGATTACATGATGATGGCGTCCTCTTGGGTAAAATATTCCGGAGGTAAAATAGTCCCCCATTCGGATCTCCGGGCGGGGACTACTCAAGAGGATGTCGTTATCAGGAGAAAGAAAACTGGCGTTCTACGGATCGGAGCGTGGAATGTCAGATCCCTTAATCGGGCAGGTAGGTTAGAAAATTTAAAAAGGGAAATGGATAGGTTGAAGTTAGATATAGTGGGAATTAGTGAAGTTCGGTGGCAGGAGGAACAAGACTTCTGGTCAGGTGACTACAGGGTTATAAACACTAAATCAAATAGGGGTAATGCAGGAGTAGGTTTAATAATGAATAGGAAAATAGGAATGCGGGTAAGCTACTACAAACAGCATAGTGAACGCATTATTGTGGCCAAGATAGATACGAAGCCCACGCCTACTACAGTAGTACAAGTTTATATGCCAACTAGCTCTGCAGATGACGAAGAAATTGAAGAAATGTATGATGAAATAAAAGAAATTATTCAGATTGTGAAGGGAGACGAAAATTTAATAGTCATGGGTGACTGGAATTCGAGTGTAGGAAAAGGGAGAGAAGGAAACATAGTAGGTGAATATGGTTTGGGGGACAGAAATGAAAGAGGAAGCCGCCTGGTAGAATTTTGCACAGAGCACAACATAATCATAACTAACACTTGGTTTAAGAATCATGAAAGAAGGTTGTATACATGGAAGAACCCTGGAGATACTAAAAGGTATCAGATAGATTATATAATGGTAAGACAGAGATTTAGGAACCAGGTTTTAAATTGTAAGACATTTCCAGGGGCAGATGTGGACTCTGACCACAATCTATTGGTTATGACCTGTAGATTAAAACTGAAGAAACTGCAAAAAGGTGGGAATTTAAGGAGATGGGACCTGGATAAACTAAAAGAACCAGAGATTGTACAGAGATTTAGGGAGAGCATAAGGGAGCAATTGACAGGAATGGGGGAAATAAATACAGTAGAAGAAGAATGGGTAGCTTTGAGGGATGAAGTAGTGAAGGCAGCAGAGGATCAAGTAGGTAAAAAGACGAGGGCTAGTAGAAATCCTTGGGTAACAGAAGAAATATTGAATTTAATTGATGAAAGGAGAAAATATAAAAATGCAGTAAGTGAAACAGGCAAAAAGGAATACAAACGTCTCAAAAATGAGATCGACAGGAAGTGCAAAATGGCTAAGCAGGGATGGCTAGAGGACAAATGTAAGGATGTAGAAGCCTATCTCACTAGGGGTAAGATAGATACCGCCTACAGGAAAATTAAAGAGACCTTTGGAGATAAGAGAACAACTTGTATGAATATCAAGAGCTCAGATGGAAACCCAGTTCTAAACAAAGAAGGGAAAGCAGAAAGGTGGAAGGAGTATATAGAGGGTCTATACAAGGGCGATGTACTTGAGGACAATATTATGGAAATGGAAGAGGATGTAGATGAAGATGAAATGGGAGATATGATACTGCGTGAAGAGTTTGACAGAGCACTGAAAGACCTGAGTCGAAACAAGGCCCCCGGAGTAGACAATATTCCATTGGAACTACTGACGGCCGTGGGAGAGCCAGTCCTGACAAAACTCTACCATCTGGTGAGCGAGATGTATGAAACAGGCGAAATACCCTCAGACTTCAAGAAGAATATAATAATTCCAATCCCAAAGAAAGCAGGTGTTGACAGATGTGAAAATTACCGAACTATCAGCTTAATAAGTCACAGCTGCAAAATACTAACACGAATTCTTTACAGACGAATGGAAAAACTAGTAGAAGCCAACCTCGGGGAAGATCAGTTTGGATTCCGTAGAAACACTGGAACACGTGAGGCAATACTGACCTTACGACTTATCTTAGAAGAAAGATTAAGGAAAGTCAAACCTACGTTTCTAGCATTTGTAGACTTAGAGAAAGCTTTTGACAATGTTGACTGGAATACTCTCTTTCAAATTCTAAAGGTGGCAGGGGTAAAATACAGGGAGCGAAAGGCTATTTACAATTTGTACAGAAACCAGATGGCAGTTATAAGAGTCGAGGGACATGAAAGGGAAGCAGTTGTTGGGAAGGGAGTAAGACAGGGTTGTAGCCTCTCCCCGTTGTTGTTCAATCTGTATATTGAGCAAGCAGTAAAGGAAACAAAAGAAAAATTCGGAGTAGGTATTAAAATTCATGGAGAAGAAATAAGAACTTCGAGGTTCGCCGATGACATTGTAATTCTGTCAGAGACAGCAAAGGACTTGGAAGAGCAGTTGAATGGAATGGACAGTGTCTTGAAAGGAGGATATAAGATGAACATCAACAAAAGCAAAACAAGGATAATGGAATGTAGTCTATTTAAGTCGGGTGATGCTGAGGGAATTAGATTAGGAAATGAGGCACTTAAAGTAGTAAAGGAGTTTTGCTATTTGGGGAGCAAAATAACTGATGATGGTCGAAGTAGAGAGGATATAAAATGTAGGCTGGCAATGGCAAGGAAAGCGTTTCTGAAGAAGAGAAATTTGTTAACATCGAGTATTGATTTAAGTGTCAGGAAGTCATTTCTGAAAGTATTCGTATGGAGTGTAGCCATGTATGAAGTGAAACATGGACGATAAATCTTTTGGACAAGAAGAGAATAGAAGCTTTCGAAATGTGGTGCTACAGAAGAATGCTGAAGATTAGATGGGTAGATCACATAACTAATGAGGAAGTATTGAATAGGATTGGGGAGAAGAGAAGTTTGTGGCACAACTTGACCAGAAGAAGGGATCGGTTGGTAGGACATGTTCTGAGGCATCAAGGGATCACCAATTTAGTATTGGAGGGCAGCGTGGAGGGTAAAAATCGTAGAGGGAGACCAAGAGATGAATACACTAAGCAGATTCAGAAGGATGTAGGTTGCAGTAGGTACTGGGAGATGAAAAAGCTTGCACAGGATAGAGTAGCATGGAGAGCTGCATCGGGCCAGTCTCAGGACTGAAGACCACAACAACAACAGTATATACATAAAGTAATGAACAAAGTGTATTACACGCCACTGGGGATGCCTAACAAAATAAAAGAAGCGGAACGGATATGGCATTCAATCTTTCATTTAGTCGCACATACGGACATTGTAAATTAAGGAGACAGTAGTTGTGGTGGTAGTAGTAGTAAGTAGTAGTAGTAGTAGTAGTAGTAGCTGTTGTTGTTGTCTTCAGTCTGAACACTGGTTTGGTGAAGTTTTTCATGCGTGAAAGCCTCATAATCTCTGAATAACTACTGCAACCTACATTCATTTGAATCTCCTTACTGCATTTATTCTTTGGTCTCCCTTTACAAATCCTCCCCCCCCTCCCCTCTCCCTCGCTCACCACACACACACTTAAATTCAACACGAAATTAACGATTCCTTCCTTCATGCCTCAGAATGTGTCCTGTCAACCGATCCCTTCTTTTCGTCAAGTTGTGTCATAAATTTCTTTTCTTCCGAAACCGATTATGTACTTCCTCATTCGTTACACGATCTACCTACCTAATCATCATCATCCTTCTATACCACGACATTTCGACAGCTTATATTCTCTTCTTGTGTGAACTTCTTGTCTTTCACGTTTCACTTCCGTACATAATACAAAAATGATTTCAAAATATACCTTGCGTCATTTTTCTACAGCTTAAAGTTTAGCTATAAATTTTCGTGATACAAGGCTATTAAATTAGAAATCTCTATATAACAAATAAGAAAAAAATTATATACATACTCCTCCTAGTAACAAACTTTATTCAAGAGCTGTAGATCCCTGTTGAGTGTGGATTCTTACATGATCGTTTGGTTATCTGCCTTGCGGCAGGTCTAGACTTCGTAGTCCTCCATTTCTCCGTCGTCTGCTGTCCTCTTCATTCTTTGACACCCTCCTTGTGGTCAACTGGCGCCATCCAGCATCCGGTACCTTTCTCTGCGCTTCCTTTTCTTTCCCGAAATAAAAGCTTCAGTTGGTTCTACCAGAACGCAATCTTGTCTCAAATAATGTCCTAACCAGTTTAGCTCGCTGTTATGCAATGTCAGCGACATCAGCCTACCTTCTTCAGCTCTTCTCAGTACCTTCTCATTCCTGACTTTATCAGTTAAGCTGATCTTCTCTACTCCACATTTCAAGAACTTCAGTTCTCCTCTCGTCCTGCTTCTTCAACGTCCACGTTTCTGTTACGTGCAAGGGCACGCTTCACACCAGGCATTTCACTACTCGATTTCTTAATTCAGCGTTCAAACCATTAGCTAGGAACCATTTCTTGTTTCGAATTGTTTCTCGTCTGCACCAATCTGACTCTGCTGTCTTGCTCATAATGTATATCGTCCCTAATACCTGAATGCTCTCTCACCAGCTCCGTGGTTTGAGGCCGTCGTTTTATTTATATTTATTTCCATGCCGTATGCTACACAGACTTCATTCTGGTCACTTAGCATTTGAGTCAGCGACTCTGTATTTTCTGCAGGGAACGCCCATGTCATCTGCGAATCTTGCGCGTTGTATTTTCCATCCACCTACCCTGACGCGTCTTTTCCCACCGAAACAAATTTTCACTGTTTCCTCCAAATAAATGTTAAATAGGATCGGCAAGCCAGCAACCGTGCCTGACCCCTCTCCTTATTTTGCTGGCTTCCGAGGTCTCATTTCCTATTCGTACCTTTTCCTTCTGGTTCAAATTCAGATTTGCAATTTTACAGCATGAAGATAAATTACTCTTCAGTACTTACTAGTGTCGTCACATAAATATTACGGTAGCGACAAAAAGATAAACATAGAGGAAACAGCACACTGTAATGGGTTTTCTGATCATCCTACTATGTAATTTTTATAGCACATACAGTATGTAGCAGTTTAGTAGTTAAGTTATTGTAAACGCAGTTTGAGAAAGCCCCTGCCCTTTGTTAATGAATTTCTTGGAACACTCTACACATGAATCAAAGAATGAATGGGTGAACGAATGAATTTATGTGCGACTGAAACAATGGCCATGCCGTACGCTATGTCCTTACTTCAATATTTTTAGTTTTCTCCTCTCTCTCATGGAGTGAACTGGAGACTTGAAACAGCAGCCTCCTCATGGTAACTTTTGGCGCCTCCAAGGCGCAACACGAGCTGGTAAGTCCGCTCCCGGGAGTAATCTTATCGGCGGACTGTGGACTCGGTAATGAGCCTGCTGCAGGTGAGGTCTGGAGAGGCAGCGCAGGGGACCGCAACACAGCCAGCTACCGCCACACAGGCCTGCGAGTGCTTGCAGCTTTCCCGGATCTCCAAGTCACTGACAATGTCATTAAAGCCGACAATACACTGAACGTAGCTCGACAACACTACCCTAACTGCAACGATAAAGTAGGCTCAGCATTTACACTACTGGCCATTAAAATTGCTACACCAAGAAGAAAGCACATGATAAACGGGTATTCATTGGACAAATATATTATACTAGAACTGACATGTGATTACATTTTCACGCAATTTGGGTGCATAGATCTTCAGAAATCAGTACCCAGAACAACCACCTCTGGCCGTAATGAAGGCCTTGATACGCCTTGGCATTGAGTCAAACAGAGCTTGGATGGCGTGTACAGGTACAGCTGCCCAAGCAGCTTCAACACGATACCACAGTTCATCAAGAGTAGTGACTGGCGTATTGTGACGAGCCAGTTACTCGGCCACCACTGAGCAGACTTTTTCAATTGCTGAGAGATCTGGAGAATCTGTTGGTCAGGGCAGCAGTCGAATATTTTCTGTATCCAGAAAGGCCCGTACAGGACTTGAAACATGCGGTCGTGCATTATCCTGATGAAATGTAGGGTTTCGCAGGGATCGAATGAAGGGTAGACCCACGGGTCGTAACACATATGAAATGTAACGTCCACTGTCCAAAGTGCCGGCAATGTGAACAAGAGCTGACCGAGACGTGTGATCAATGGCACCACATACCATCACGACGGGTAATACGCCAGTATGGCGATGACGAATACACGCTTCCAATGTGCGTTCACCGCGATGCCGCTAAACACGGATGCGACCATCATGATGCTGCAAACAGAACCTGGATTCATCTTAAAAAATGACGTTTTGCCATTTGTGCACGCAGGTTCGTCGTCGAGTACACCATCGCAGGCGCTCCTGTCTGATGCAGCGTCAAGGGTAACCGGAGCCAAGCTCTCCGAGCTGATAGTCCATGCTGCTGCAAACGTCGTCGAACTGTTCGTGCAGATGGTTGTTGTCTTGCAAACGTCCCCATCTGCTGACTCGGGAATCGAGAGGTGGCTGCACGATCCGTTACAACCACGCGGATAAGATGCCTGTCATCTCGACTGCTAGTGATACGAGGCCATTGGGATGCAGCACAGCGTTCCGTATTACCCTCCTGAATCCACCGATTCCATATTCTGCTAACAGTCATTGGATCTCGACCAACGCGTGCAGCAATGTCGCGATACGATAAAGCGCAATCGCGATAGACTACAATCCGACCTTTATCAAAGTCGGAAACGTGATGGTACGCATTTTTCCTCCTTACACGAGACATCACAACAACGTTTCACCAGGCAACGCTGGTCAACTGCTGTTTGTGTATGAGAAATCGGTTGGAATCTTTCCTCATGTCAGCACGTTGTAGATGTCGCTACCGGCGCCAATCTTGTGTGAATGCTCTGAAAAGCTAATCATTTGCATATCACATCATCTTCTTCCTGTCGGTTAAATTTCGCGTCTGTAGCACGTCATCTTCGTGGAGTAGCAATTTTAATGGTCAGTAGTGTATTTTCTTTAGTCACACTGAACATGCGTTTTCTACGTAGAACATTAAAGAATGTGTCCGAATGCAGTGAGCGTTAGTAAAAAGGATGAACCATTTTCTGTAGCGCCTTCTCTTGCCCAAATCTCCGTGTCCCACAACGCGCCACTGGGTACGACACAGGCAGCTACGCTCGATAAAGATACTAATCACGTACGCTCTCGACACCCTGTGGTAATATCCTTGTGTCCGTCTCCTCCTGAGACTGATTAACTCATTACTTGACAGACTCTGCATGTGTGGATAGCTGAAATAACTGAATGATACAGTTGGGTCGCATTAATGTTACTCAATGACTTCTCTGAAAGATAAACCACGCACATTAGTTAGGATAGAAATGCTCTGACTCAATGGGCATCGGTTCGATCCTACTTGCAGGTTTTAACAACGATATGGTAATTGTGTATCGTAAATTTAGACATTGTCCGTGGAGTGCAGCGATCTGGTGCTATATACTTTGGTTAAAGACAACAGTCGATATCGCAATAATATTTGTTTATTATCACCGGTTTTGGCTTACGTTCAGGCCATTTTGAGATTTACAATCGTGGTATCAAGTGAAAAACCTAGGAACCGCCAGCGCCAGCCACAGGGGCCCAAAAGATCTGAGGATGACTTTAACATAAGCCGAAACCGGTCAAATGTTACTGCGATCTCGACTGTTATTTTTAACCAAATTGTGTACCGATTCCAGAGCCGCATGGTGCTGGGGTGTGACGACACACAATCTATTATTTTGGCTGTGCATGCAAAGAATTTTTGAATGCAGGACTTCTGATGAGAACACGAAAGTAAAGTAAAGCCGTACGTTGTTGCATTAATGGACCAATCGGGCCGACCGTCCGCCGTGTCGTCCTCTGTGAACGGCGTCGTTGGGTGCATGCTGATCTGCCGACCGTTGTCGCGTTTCCACACCTTGGAGTCGCTGCTTCTTAAGTAGCTCCTCAAGTGGTACCACGAGGCTCAGTGCACCCTTTTGCAGTCTTCCAACCAAGGGGAAAACAAATCACTGCCAGTACCGGGAATCGAACGCGGGCCCTCCATATAGTGCTACTGTCTGTTTTCTTCTTGTTCTTGTTTGTATGTTCCTTCGGTATTTTTCGTTAGTAATGATGAGTGCGGATGTCGCATGACCCTTTATTCTATGGATGAGAAATACATTTTTTCCAATATATAAATATAATTCCCCCGACGGCTCACGCTGAGCTACAGGGGCGGGCTGGTTAGAAGATCGTATATTCTTAATGCACGATCTGTAATTATAAAAACAGACATAAATACGATGAGAGTGGAAGAAATCAGAGAAGCAATTTTTGCTCTGCAATGTAGGTTGGCGCAGCAACAGTGGCCTCAGTGGTAGAGGGACAGGGCCCACGAGAAATACGAGTCCTGCAGCGAACTTGTGACGTCACACCAGTCGGCTTATCCGGCACACTTCGCGAAAGTTAGGCTCCGTGTAGTGCCCCCTGGAAATCAATATGTTGTAAGTAGGCTGTTTAGGTTTTTATGTTGGTAACGCCACGTAGCGCTCTCTATGAAAATCACTGACTGTGCTGTGGCTGGTTTGCATTGTTGGAATTTTTGCTATTGTAGTGTTGGGCAGTTGGATGTTAACAGCGCGTAGCGTTGAGCAGTTGGAGGTGAGCCGCAAGCAGTCGTGGATGTGGGGTGAGAGATGGCGGAGTTTTGAGAGCGGATGATCTGGACGTGTGTCCATCAGAGACAGTAAATTTGTAAGACTGGAGACTGGCTGGAGTGGCCGAGCGGTTCTAGGCGCTACAGTCTGGAACTGATATATATTATGACTTTGAACACTATTAAGGTAAATACATTGTTTGTTCCTTATCAAAATATTTCATTCGCTAAGTATGCCTATCAGTAGTTAGTGCCTTCAGTAGTGAGAATCTTTTATTTAGCTGGCAGTATTGGCGCTCGCTATATTGCAGTAGTTCGAGTAACGAAGATTTTTGTGAGGTAAGTGATTCATGAAAGGTATAGGTTATTGTTAGTCAGGGCCATTCTTTTGTACAGATTATTGAAAGTCAGATTGCGTTGCGCTAAAAATACTGTGTGTCAGTTTAGTGTTGATCAGCATAGGTAAAGAGCGAAATGTCTGAGTACGTTCAGTTCTGCTCAGCTGTTTGAAAATCAAATAATGTAAGAGGTTTATCACCACAGTAATTCATTAATTTTCCAAAGGGGACGTTTCAATGTAAATTAAAAGATGCCCACTAAAGATCTTAACTTTCTCATGAGCATCCCATTTAAACGCACAGTCAAGAATTATCAAATTCGTCTGAGATACACTAATCAACCAAAACATTATGATGACTGCCCACCGCGACGTTGCATGCCGCATGATGGTGTTGCGGGCATGTGACGCGGTAACAAAGGTATGCAAGCGGAGCAGACACGGACGGGGTATCACCCTTCCGAAGATATGGGCAGCAAACAGAAATCCATCGAGATACGCGACTTTGACGAAGTGCAGCTTATTATTAGACAGAGCCAGTGAACAAATATCTCGAAAACGGCGAAGCTGGTCAAATGTTCACAAGCTATTGTCGTGAGAATCAACGGAAAGAGGTAGGACAATGGAACAACCACTAGGTGCTAAATGGTTAGACGTCCACGACTCTTCACAGAACGTGGGATTCGGAAGCTTGTCTGTTCTGTAAAGTAAGACAGATGGTAATCTGTGGCATCTCTGCCGAAAGAGCACAATGGTGGTGCACGCACATGTGTATCGGACCACACCATTCATCGTACATTGTTGAACATGAAGCTCTGCAACACAAAACCCCCTACGTGTTCACATGTTGACCCAACGACATCGTCAATTACGACTGCAATGGGCACGGGACCATCGGGATTCGATCGTCGATCAATGGAACCGTGTCGGTTCATCGGCTAAATTACATTTTTGCTACATTAGGTCGATGGCCGTCTCCACAAACAGTCTCATCGAGGTGAACGGTGGCTCGAAATGTACAGCGCGCCACGGGCGCAGGCTGGTGGGAACAGTATTATGATATGGGAGACATTCTCCTGCATTGGCGTGGGACCTGTGGTAGTTATCGATACGTTGACAGCTATGAACCACTTTGATCCCTTCACGCTTGCCTTCTCCGACGGCGATATCTTTCAGCAGTATAACGGTCCGCGTCTCGGAGCCAGAAGCGTGGTTCATTGGTTTATGGAGCATTATAATAAGCTCACGTTGATGTCTCGGCGACCAAATTCGCCTGATGCAAATCGTATGGAACCCATCTGGGTCGCTATCGGGCGCCATCACCGCCTAGAAAATCATCTGCTCGTTATTTACGCGAATTACATGACCTGAGCGTACACACCTAATGCCACATGCCTTCATAAACCTACCAACGAACTGTCGGATCCCTGACACACAGAATCAGTGATGTACTTCGTTCAAAATACGGATAAACAAACTTTTTGCAAGTGATCATAATGTTTTGGCTTTCCAGTGTAGTTACACGCACGACACTTCTCCTATCGAGCACTGTGCGTCCAGAAGTGGACTCTTTTTTTCATACTCATAACCGTTGGCCTTTCTACTGCGATTGGCTGCAGTGGCTCCTCGTAGCATGCCAGTCCAATTGGTGTCATGTGGACGCTCCTCCCACAGGAACGACAGAAGGATTTCTCTCTCTTATATTCCCTGGTATAGTCGATTTTGTACGAAATCTGAGACTTCTGCTCTAGTACAACCTTAGCCTCGCTCTCACTATTCCAAGAAGACATCACTGTGCAAAATCGGCCTCACACGCAGACCGATGTCGCGCTTTGCCAAATGTGCGCCATGCTGTTCCTCTGCTATCTCTCCACTCATGTCACTGACTGATTTAAAAATATATATCTATATTATCAAAAGTATACATCTATATATTATCTATATCTACATATATATATATATATATATATATATATATATATATATATATATATATATATATACACATCTGTTGTGTACATAGTTCCACGTAGTCAGCGCGTACACAACTTTCCCACTAGAGCGCGCCCCGCTAAGCACAACAGCGCAGGCTCATCTCCACACTACGAGATGGCGCTGCCATAGAGACGGACCAAATTCTGTTTCCGCCGATCCGCGTATTAATATGTAACGCAGCCAATGAGATTGCTGCTAACGTAGAACCTTTTCTCCTCGCGGATCACACTCGCGCAGTGATGTACGCGCGAGGTATTATAACGAGTGTACAGACCTCTGATTAGTCAGTCTGCATTAGTCTGTACCAGTCTGTACGAGTTCTACATTTGTCTCTACCAGTCTATAGTCAAGTTTCAGTCTGCAACTAATAAGATTACCATATTCCTGTACATAGCAATGAAGATAAATCTATAGACACTTTTGTCAAGTATCAGAGATATATGTGAGAATAAGATTAACGTACCAATACCAAAGGAACTTCAGATTGTCAATTGTAAATAGCATCCAGAACCAAGCTAAGTAATTTTTATGCTTGTCATTATTTTACTAAATGTGTGTGAAAATTAATCAAGTTCTGTTTAAAGTTGGTCGCCGTCAATCTGCTGCTCTAAGCGTGCAAGTGGCATTCCTATCGTCTGACCTAACGGCAGAAGATAAACACGCCACAATAAGACAACGAGACATATTGCTGACACTCGCCTACTTCGTTAAAGCGACAAGTCAAATAATCTGATGGTGTGTGTACTGAAGGTCTTAAAGTACGCACACCACAATATCTATATCCATAATCCCATAACATTACCTCAATAACCTACTTCCAACTGTGGGTGACGAATCAAAATATTCGTAGCACTACAACACCAGTAATACAGAGGAACAACAACGATCACGTTGTGAACACTTCACGGATGGTTATTGACCAGGAGCGGTATGGGACTTCAGTCACACCGAGGACTCTAACAAAATGAGTAGTAGCCTACGTGGACATCCTCGCACGAACCCCAACACACAACGCGCATTTGTTTAGCTCAGGTTCCTATCCATTTGACCACATTCCCGATTGCTATCTGCGTGAACACATTACGGAACACAGAGGGCACACAATGCATGGAAAGATGATGGGAACAAAGACTACAGCAGTGGGATCGCCAGCCCTTTCATCTGCAGACATCGTTGTTTACGGATTGGACTAGGGACATACGAAAAGATAACGGTGCGTATCCAATCGCCTCCACAAGATGGACGTTAGAGATTCGTCACCAAAATGTGAGTTAAATCACATATTGTTTTCGTTCTTTTGTTTTGCCTCATAAGGCTTACACTTTCAGTCTCTGCTCTTTTAAACTAAGATCACACACACTCGGCGAGATGCAACACAGATTTTTGAGGAGTTTATACGTAAGTCGAGGTGTTTCTACCCCAACTATGCAAGCGTTTATATATTATTAATTTGTAATAGGAGTAATTCCAGCAGAATTCTGTAAAGCCCTCGTTAAACCTTTAGTGTGTGCTTACGTTCTTCGTGAAAAATACTCACACTCTCATTTAGAGTTTAAAAGTCCACTTAACAAATCATTCGTATTGAAGCGTTGCAGCCATTTTGTCGCTCCTGGGATTTTTCATGTCACTTGCCGCTTCTTACTCCGGTAATTACTTGTAAATGTGAAAACTGTGTTGAGTTTCACCGTGGTTCGGGGCGTGCGTTGAACTATAGGTCCTCGTATAAATGGCTTGGTACGTTACTTCGAATGTCAGGAGTAGGCAAGAGCATACCACTTCCAACAGCCACGCATAGTTAACCACTGCAGTGTTCAAACCAACCACCGGTTTACAGACAGCTTCATTTTTACGCAAGAGTCAGTCCATGATCAAAAATTAATAAGCTGTTTCTAGCGAACTATCACCACCAGAGTATGCAGTGAATTTCTGTTAAGAGAATACTTACAAACGTATCCATAAACATCTACTGAAAAATTTCGCTATCTCCAGCGATTGCATCACGTTCGGCGCGTTTCGTAAGAGATGACGTCAGTGCTATCGTCGTAAGAAATGAAGAAATCAATCGAGTAGGAGTCATTTACGGAAGATACTTCCGCTGACTCCAAATTTAAAACGGTAGTACGAAAACCTTTTCCTACAAAATCCACAACACAACAATAGATGCGATGGTAAACTTGTTCACATTCAGATTGGTAAGCTTTGGTGACAAAAGGAAGCAGACATGTTGCGAAAACCAGAAGCAAAATGTAGCTCATCCGTAGGTGGTTCATATAGTGCTCTGCACTGTAGGTAAATTTGAAGAGATTGAAAATCTGCATAATAGATTATTTATTTACAGATAAGACGGACGTTGCGGATAGACGCCAAACTTAGGCGCCTAACATAAATATTCCGAAACCTTTCGCCTTTATGGCAAGTACTATATACTATAAAAACATTTTGAAAAGTTTTACAGTTTATGGTATGTGCTCGTGTCCTCCATGTCCTTCTGCTTTCTGCCACTGTTCGGCAGTCCAGTAAAAACCTAACAATACCTTCATGCTTCCTATGATAACGCTGCATTTAACAAGGAGTAAACTATCAAGGCAACTAACGTGAACCGCATACACCAGTATGAAATGTAATGGCATTGTTTAGATTTACACGTCATAAAATAACTGTTCTAATGTTTACACAGTCGTTGTCGTCCGTTGGCGCCATAAAATTTTGCTCGAGTTGTTCTCACGGCCTGCATTTTTAATATTAACCGGTTTACGAGCGCCACTCATACCGTAACATTCGTATGAAATCGACAGCTGCGTCCAGCATTCGAGCACCCTAAAAATTTTGCAGTGGTATTTTGGGATAATCATTTCGCTCCAACTGCAGTGTGACTGATAGGTATTTGAGGACATTTCGATACTTCACGAGAAACATGTGTAAAGCATTTTTTTGCAAGCGTAATCCTCATATTTCTGCATTTTACTAATTAATGGAGTGGTTTACTGCTTTTAAAAATAATTTCCGCCTAATTCAAATGTTTGTTTTATGCAATTAGCGCTGAATATTTTTATACTCTTTTGAAATGGTTGTCTCTGCTACCTGTTCACAAAACTACCGTGTGGAAATTTTCGACTCGAGGAATAGATTCACAGTCCTGGCGTCCTGTGCAACTGAAGTTTGGAATGTGAGCACTGTTCAACTAAAAAGTGGTTTATTTTGCCGTAACTCCGGTCATAAGTTTTCGTTGCTGTTCCCTTACT
This sequence comes from Schistocerca piceifrons, assembly GCF_021461385.2. Lineage (NCBI taxonomy): Eukaryota > Metazoa > Arthropoda > Insecta > Orthoptera > Acrididae > Schistocerca > Schistocerca piceifrons. Next base: position 879,570,490 of record NC_060140.1, read on the forward strand.
TATGTCGCAGACTTTGCAGACTTTCGTTTTTACCTGCCAGCGTTAATGTACAACGAGGAATCTACATCGGAAGATACTGCTACTCCCACGTCCGTGTTGTCGAACCTGTCAACTATACTGCCACAGTGCATTCAAACCTGCTTTTACTCACCTACCCAAAACCGTGGCACCGTTCAAGCACGGTCGGTCTTTACCGTTCAAAGTACTCGGTACTTTTACCACACAACGCGCTGTCAAAGAATAGGGAGACCAGATGCAATTGTTTAGAAAGGAGGACAAAATAAGAAAAAAGAGGACACATCAAACGGGTCAACTGCAGATGTTGATACCACCCGTCAAGCCACGTGTATGCCGGGAATTACCAGTAAAACTAGTAGTTAATTGTTACTGATGGTCAGGTGGTGGTTAACTGAGGAGTATAAAAAAATTAAAAAAAATATTGTGGTGACAGTGTGGCGTCAGTTGTTTTGTTATGTCAACAACACGGAATTGTTTACAAAGCGAAAAACGTAAGACCATTCACCTCCCTTCATTCGACGCACCGCTACCAACATCTACAATTCAAGCAGCAGCTGACGACATGTAAACTGCACTTTCTTCCGAATACAAATTGGATGACTATGAAACAATGAAATAAAACCATGACAGTTAATCTGTCGAGTTATTTATTACCTTTATTGGCCACTGAGACGTACGTTCCAGCTCCGCATATCTTACATTCTGCTTCAGATTCATTTCTCCCTTTCTTAAAGCCGGATATTTGCAGGAAAGGACATCAGAAAATGAACACTTTCGTTTAGGAATAGCCAAATATTTTATGTAACTCACGCGGTTAAAAATTACACTCACAAATCACACTTGCACTACAGGAAGCCAAGCCAAGCGAAGATACGAAAGGAAAATTTTAAATAATCGATATTTGCATTCGCTTATAAGCAGATCAATGATAACATCGATGTCGGCCGGAGTGGCCGAGCGGTTGTAGGCGCTACAATCTGGAACCGCGCGACCGCTATGGTCGCAGGTTCGAATCCTGCCTCGGGCATGGATGTGTGTGATGTCTTTAGGTTAGTTAGGTTTAAGTAGTTCTAAGTTCTAGGGGACTTATGACCTCAGATGTTGAGTCCCATAGTGCTCAGAGCCATTTGAACCATTTGATAACATCGACGATCCTGGTGCCACCTACTAACACCGCCTTCGTGCGCGTTTATCACGAAGGCTGTGCCAATAGTTAAAGTATTTAAGAAAAGAGCAATAGAACAGGACGAATTGTAAATTTAACTGTATTACGCTCAACTTTGCGAAAAAGCGACGCTGTAAAAATCCGCCCGGACCCGGACAAAGAGCTAAAAAGGAGGACATGTCCGGATTAATCCGAACGTCTGGTCACCCTATCAAAGAAGTGCTTTCCGCAGCGTAAACTTGGAGTGCCGGTCACTATCACTTACCGGCAGCGCAGAGTGAATCCGTGTGGTCCGGTGGCGAGGACTGGCCCGACAGCAGGTGTGTGGCTCCCGGTCGCGAATGAGAGGGGCCCGCGACTGCTGGCGACGTGTGGCGCTACACTGGCACATCAAAGGCGGGCGCCGCCTGCCAAGGCCACGCCGGGCTACCAGCAGCCAGCTCTGATAACGGCGCGGCCTGATGGCTCGATAAGCTGCGAGAGCGTACACCACCAGCAATCGGGCCGATTATTCAGGTGATAGGCAGCCGCGGTATCTGACGCGTCTGCTGTGCGGGCTGCCGCCTCCGAAGGCGCCCCATTTACTGAAGAGTCGCAAGACGTACACTGAATCATGTGCAAATGTTAAGTACCCGGAAGGAATTTCGTACACGTAAATACCATTAGCAGGCACGTGAATGACTATTGCAAGATTATGTAATGACCATAACGGTCACCGGAGTGCATTAGTATCGGCACTTTATCAGGACTGAAAGGGATATAATTGCAATTGGCGTGTTCTGTGTCAAAAGATTAGGGAGCGCTGTGAAGGAACATGGAGAATGCCGCGTACTCTAATTTTATTTCGTATAGCCTCAGCCATCACTTGTTGTTGTGTTTATTCCTTCTGTGTTGCATATGTTTTACAATTTGATAGCCTATTCGAGGCATGGTAGGCCCACAGCTGTTCTGTACCGAAGATATCGGGTAATTTTTGTTTCGCCTGTCTCAGCTCCACTGATATAAAGTATTTTCTTCAGTGGTTACCAGTTTCGGCCTGACACTCTCATTCTCAAACCATACACCTTGTTTCTTATCCGTAAATAGTCTACATCTACATCTAAATGGACACTCTGCAAATCACATTTAAGTGCCTGGCAGAGGGTTCATCGAACCACCTTCACAATTCTCTATTATTCCAATCTCGTATAGCGCGCGGAAGGAATGAACACCTATATCTTTCCGTATGAGCTCTGATTTCCCTTATTTTATCGTGGTGATCGTTCTGCCCTATGTAGGTCGGTGTCAACAAAATTTTTTCGCATTCGGAGGAGAAAGTTGGTGATTGAAATTTCGTGAGAAGATTCCGTTGCAACGAAAAACGCCTTTCTTTTAACGATTTCCAGCCCAAATCCTGTATCATTTTTGTGACACTCGCTCCCATATTTCGCGATGATAAAAAACGTGCTGCCTTTCTTTGAACTTTTTCGATGTACTCCGTCAGTCCTACCTGGTAAGGATCCCACACCGCGCAGCAGTATTCTAAAAGAGGGCGGACAAGCGTAGTGTAGGCAGTCTCCTTAGTAGGTCTGTTACATTTTCAAAGCGTCCTGCCAATAAAACGCAGCCTTTGGTTAGCCTTCCCCACAACATTTTCTATGTGTTCTTTCCAATTTAAGTTGTTCGTAATTGTAATACCGAGGTATTTAGTTGAATTTACGGCTTTTAGATTAGACTGATTTATCGTGTAACCATTGTGTAGTCATTCAATATGGTGCCAAAAGTTACGAATAGCTTATATACAGGAAGTTATACTTTTGGCAACAAGTACTCTGATATTAGTCTATGTGTCTGTTGCACCTGACAGACACTTGTTGCCCACAGTATACCTTTCTGTACAGAAGCTATTCGTGCCTTTTCGCACCACATTGTATCGCTAGTTACAGATAATTAACAAGGTCTGTGTTTTGAGACTGGGTGTGTCAGCCTGAAACCGGTAACCTTCGCAGTAAAAATTTTATGTCAATGCAACTGAGGCGAACGAAATAAAATTATTCGGTTTCTTCAGGAATAATAACTATCCTGAGAAGCTTTCGTAGTATTTCTGATATTACCGTATCTTGTTATGTTCCGTACTAATCATCCAGACTTGTCTTCTTTTCCCTCGATATCACGTTGTATGTACAGTGGGCTAGTGGCCAGTTGCCAGTAGTAAGCGTCTTTTTTCATGCGCAGTGTTTTGTCCGGAAGCAGTGTATCCTCTCCGTTTATTGTGTTAGGTGATGTCTTCATAAAAACAGCCAATTTTTCCTCCATCCGTTACCACACCTCCAGTGTTCCGCAGCTTACCAGCCTGTCTTCTGTTATGTTGTGCAAGGCTCATGACGGCACAGGGGTTAGACACTAAGTCCTATTGAGAAGAGTTTGCTATCTGTAGCGATCTTTCTATGCACCACTCTGTACCATACCGAACGAACACACCAACTGATCAACACGTTGTGTGCATTACGTCAGATCTGTAACAAATTTCTGTTTCTGCGTGAACTCTACATTGTATAAAGAATCTGTCGCCGTACACTGAGGGACAGAAGTCTTGAGATACCTCCTAATATCCCGTCGGATCTCCAGTTCCGCGGCGTAGTGCAGCAACTCGACGTTGCATGGAATCAAATGGTTCAAATGGCTCTGAGCACTCTGGGACTTAACATCTGAGGTCATCAGTCTGCTAGAACTTAGAACTACTTAAACCTAACTAACCTAAGGACATCACACACATCCATGCCCGGGGCAGGATTCGAACCTGCGACCGTAGCAGTCCCGCGGTTCCGGACTGCAGCGCCTAGAACCTAAGGCCACCGAGGCCGGCATGGAATCGAGAAGTGGTTGGAAGTCCCCAACAGAATTACTGAGCCATGCTGCGTCTACAACTGCCCACATTTGCGAAAGCGTTGCCGGTGCTGGATTTTGTACACGGACTGACCTCTCGATTACGTCCCATAAACGTTCGATGGGACTCACGTCGGGCGATCTCGATGACCAAATCATGCGCTCGAACTGTCCAGAATGTCCTTCAAACCAGTCGCGAACAACTGTGGCCCGGCGACATGGCTCATTGTCATCCATAAAAACTCCATCTTTATTTGGGAACATGAATTCCATGAATGCCTCCAAACGGCCTCCAGGTAGCCGAACATAACCAGAGGATCCAGTTTATTCCGTGTAAACACAGCCGACAATGCTATGGATCCACCATCAGCCTTCATAGTGCGTTGTTGACAACGTGGGTCCATAGCTTCGTGGGGACGGCGTCACACTCTTAACTCCATCATCAACTCTTACCAACAGAAATCGGGACTTATCTCATCAGACCGTTGTTTTCCAATCGTCTAGGCTCCAACGGGTATGGTCACAATCCCAGGAGAGCGCTGTTAGCAAAGGTACTCGGTCGGTCGTTTGCTGCCGTAGCCCATTAACGTCAAATTTTGCCGCACCGCCCTAACGGATACTACATTCGTCGTACGTGCCACACTGATTTCTGCAGTAGTTTCGAACAGTGTTACTTGCCTGATAGCAATGACAACTCTACGCAAACGTCGCTACTCTCGATCGTTACGTGACGGTCGTCGCTCACGGCGTTGTCCGTGTTGAGACATAATGCATGAAATCTGGTATTCTCGGCGCACTCTTGACACTGTGGATCAATGAATATTGAATTCTCTAACGATCTCCGAAATGGAATGTCCGATGGGTCTATCTCCAACTACCATTCCGCGTTCAAAGTCTGTTAATTCTCGTCGTGCGGTTATAATCACCCCGGAAACCTTTCCTCATAAATCAACTAAGAACAAATGGCAGCTCCGCCAATGCGCTGCCCCTTTTTATCTCGTGCAGGTGATACTACAATCATCTGTATATGCGCATATCCTTATCCCATGTTTTTTGTCGTCTCAGTGTAATCCTGTGAAGTTTTGGTCGTATTTCAGATGTTATCTTATCTTGTTATATTACGTAGCAATCGCTCAAGTTTGTCTCCTTTTCCCTCGATGTCACATAGTATGTATAGTTGACTAGTGGCCAGTTAGCTGTAGTAGGCGTCCTTTTTTTAATTTCTGGTTGCGGTGCCTTGTCCGGAGGCTGTGAATCCTCTCAATGTATTGTGTTAGGCGATGTTTTCATTACAGCAGCCAATTTTTCTTTCGTCCATTACCATATCGCCAGTGATTCGCAGCTTATTAGGCAGTGTTTGTTATGTCTCGCAAGGCGCATAACGGACATATGTGGAAGACACTTAAGTCGTGATCAGAAGAGTTTGCTAGCTATAGCGATCTTTCGATGCACTACTCCGTACCATACCGAGCGAACATTCTAAATGATCGCCGCGTTGTGTACATACGCCAGACTTTTATCAAATTTCTGTTTTTGTGTGTATTTTGGATTTTAATGTAATCCGTTATTGTACTACTCTGCACAATTATTTTTAATGTGACGTTTAGCTTAGATGTGAGGCAGAGTTGATCGAGTTTGAAAGGGATGTTGTGATAGCTCTGCATCCAATCGTCAGGTCGAAACGTGCAACATCCAGCCACATGGGGCGTTCGAGTGTGACACGTGTCCTCTGTAGGACCGAATGGGATCGTGAGGCAAACCACATTCGTCCTCAAGGCTCTAGTCGGCAAAGTGTGATCACATAAACGGTGCACCGTCGTATCGTTTGCGAAACACATCACAACCTTTTTACGTCTGCACCTGCCGTCGGAACACAAGCAATGGACTCTTGTACAACACTCCGTATCACCCACACTGCTGGTCAGAGTCCAGCTGAAGTGTCAGAGTGCTGAGTCGCCGTCCCCTGCATGGACTGACAACTCCACAACGGAGGATGCATACCCTATGATGGACAGGGGCTGACTTATTGTTACGTGATGACACTCGCGGCTAGAGTTGTGGGCTACCGTGGACTATCGTAAGTGTAGACCACGTTAGATTTCGTAGTAGCCTTAGTCAGTTATGATAGTAACCGCATCACTTGTACATTAGGTGTGTTGCAGCCCTATCGGGCGTTACGTCACTTCGATCGCTCCGTTTGCGTATGAGATGACTGTCTTGATTCTCCACGGAACTGTAAGTAGTGAACCGTCTAGAAACTGAGCGAGGGCATATAAAAGGCCACTTAACCTACGGAGCAATTTTGTTCTGCATAGTTATCCTCCTGTCTGTCCCTTAAAAATATACAATATTTATAGCAAAATTGAAACCACTATCTTTAATGCAGGTTTCATTCTAAAACTGTTGATTTGTGAAGAGAAACAGAACGTAGTAAAAATAAAAGAATACAGATTTATTATATAGCGCTGAAAACTCAAGTTCCTCACGAAAAACGTAAAATTTTAAAAAAAGTTGCATATAGAAATCGCTTCAATACTTCTTCGAGCATATGTGAAACATGTTTTTGTTGTCCATAAACTACTGCACTATCGTACATGTCGATAATAAAGACACTTTTGCCTTTGCTCATGATGAAGAACGTTTTACTGAGTACAAAATAATAACAATAATTATATACATTTTTTATGTTTGTGCATGTAAACTGTACTTGGGTCAAAAGTAATTGCTCTGGGTACATTAAAGCGCAGTCGATACGCGATCAACTAATTTTTATTACTTGTAAAAAGCAATTTATATTTTTGTAAGGCTATAAAACACTCAACGGACTAGCGCTGAACGATGTGAGGTTCTAATTATGTGCCCACCAATCAAAGAAACAAAAAAACAAAGAGAAGTCGTCGGTTCCCAGTTTCTCTCTCACACATTCATTTATGTTTCTTTCCCTACCAGTGCTACCAATAATCCTACCATTTACTACGTCACTTATGTGGTGTATCAAAACTACCGAACCGTAGCTTTGGTAGAGCGCTGTGTAATACATCTATTACCACACGCGTGCCTTTTGCCTGCGGAGTCATTTGGTATTGAACTTTAGTGCAAATTGCGGACTGTAATAAACACAAATTGGAGGACATGAAGATAATAAAACGTAATAAATTTTATTCTCTGCATTAAATAATTTAGCAGCTGACGTCGCTGTCTCTTCCGTGGCTATGGAAGCAACAAGTCTAAGGATATAAAAAGTTTTCGAGGATACATCTGTGTAAATAACAAGCTGCTGAAGGATACTGTCAAAAGGCAAGAAGTCGGCGCCGTTAGGTTACTGTGAATATATAGTAAAGCTTCTGTCACGACCAAAGTATGTGATTTGTCAATGACAATTTGACTGTCGTGCATGTTAACTATTAACCACAGACTTTTCTCCGCAAAATTTCAAGGTAGTTTCGTGGGACTCCAGTATGTGGGTAAGTAGAGACGTCATGCGGTTATTAAGGTCTAGTGGCCAAATCTATTGGGTTTTCTGGGTAGTGGGGCTCGTATCAGTGGAGTAACGGGTTTAACCATTTTCTCTTGCGTGCCAAATGGAGGCTGTCGACGGTTCTAAAAACAATTTCATAAGTGTAAATGCGTGGGAAGTTGATCTGGGCCCTCCAATTAATGTCTCCTATGCTGGCGGTGGCATAATCACGGCTTAGACAGAACCTTCCCGCGCCAAACCTCACCTACACGTGCTGCGCCCTCTCTTTCCTCCAGCCTTCTAACTGACCCTCACCTAAAATTTGTATGAGAAGATTATAATGGATACGTATTTACTTTCATAATCCAAAATTCCTGTACTCTAATCCCAGCTAAGTCACTTTCTATGATTCAATTACTAACCGGTTTCAGCCTTCAAAGGTCATCTTTAGATGCTGTGGGCGGCATTTACTAAACAAGTATTCATACTTTGGAATGATTGTATAATAAAAAGTGACTGCGTCAAAAATTAAGAAATAATACCTTACAATAAGTCATTCATCGTGTCCGCAAACGGAATGTCGGTTTTTCCCAATCCCTGATTTTGGAACTACCATTTCGTTCCTCTGTGAGCTGAAAGGGATGGATTGAGGAAGGTCAGGAAGGAGGGGCAACTCACTCACACCGCAGGATGAGAGGGGCCACCTCGTGTGAGGACTGTCGGAAACAACGAAGTGGCAAGCGTTCGAGAGAGAGAGAGAGAGAGAGAGAGAGAGAGAGAGAGAGTACGAGGTCAAACATAGAATATTGGTACGCTTCAGACCAGAGGTGATACGAAGACAAAGGGAGAAATAGGGAGACCCGTGAGAAACTTTCGCACTTTTATACTTTCACATAACGACGGTATTTGGAATAAATGTAGTCGTCGGCATAAGGGTAATTGTGGGAATGAAGAGAAAACATCTTTCTGCTGGTTTGCTACCAAGTATTCAGTCAAGTGGCACATATGTTCTGCTATTTCGTCTACAAGTACCTTGCTTACTAGGCGCCGGTGCATAAAAGTTACGTAAGTCCTCTGGGAGGTAAGAATCAGGGTGTCAACCTGAGTGACATGCGTACTGCCAATTTACCAACCGAATAAAAGACTTCCAGATTGAACAGTTCTGACGTCGACGATTACATCTGTGAAAACTATAAATCAGTAAAACAGAGCTGACTGCCGATAGATCTTTGAACCGAGCGAATTGCGTGAGGGCATAAACATGTGACCACATTAACACAAAGTAATCACTTAACATCGACCAATCTGACAAAGTGCTGCGGGAATTTCTCACTTGTACCACGCAGGGAATGCTTCGCAATATGGACCTGATGGCTCGTTCCTCTGATAAGAGGAGATTGCTCCCGGTATTTTTTCGAGGAACCGCCGCATTCCACTCGAACTTGATGGCTTAACGCGTCACGTATCACTCAAGAGATCTCGGCAGGGACGACGTACAGCTGTCCGCTCCGCGGTTTCACGCAACGGCCGGCAGCTGACAGCTTTGAGCATACTCCGAGGAAGGGTAGAATATAAGGGCAAAGCAGAAGCGGAACTTGCCACCAACAACGTCCCGTTGTGTCTCTCACATCGCTGTGGAGAGAGACATTGTTATGACATATGGCTGAGACTCTCTCTGCAACAACAATATCCAGGCACAGAAAAGAATAGAAGCTTTAGTAGTGTTCTAATCACTGATAAGATTCGCTGATGACACTGCTATTCTTCGTGAAAGATTTACGGGACATGTTGAAAGAAATGAACAGTCTAATAAACACACAATACAGATTGTGAGTAAACTGAAAAACGAAGAAAATTATGAGCAGCAGCAGAAACGAGATTAGCAAATAAGCGCAGCGTCAAAATAGGGATCAAGTTGTAAGTGCAGAGAAGGAATTGTACATCACAAAGCAAAATAACGCATTCCGGACGCAGCAAGGATGGTATTAGAAACAGACTAGCACAGGCAAGGAGGATATTCCTCGTATTAACAGACCTACTAGAACCAGACATTGGAGTTAATTTGAGAAAGAATTTTTTGAGAATTTAGGTCGGGGGCACAGAATTGTACAAAAGCGAATCACGTTCTTTGGAAAAAGCGGAGAAGAACAGAATCGAAGTGTTTTCGATTTAGTGCTTAAAAAAAATGCTGAAAATTAGATAGATTGGTGAGGTAGGAAATGAGGTTGTCCTCCAAGAAATGGCGAAGAAAAGAATGTTTAACACCAAGAATTATCTTCCTTAGCACTAGAGGGCGTCGTTGAGGGCAAAATTGTAGTGGTAGACGGAGAATGGAATGTATCCAAATAATAATCGAAGACGCTGGGTGCAAGAGCTACTCTGAGGTAAGAGGACGGCGCAGGAGGGTAAGTCGTGGGCAGCCGCTTCAAACCGGCCAGGAGAACGAAGAAAAACTCCAGCTTAAATGAATAGATCGGGTAACTAATGAAGATGTACTAGGTTCAATCGAGGACAAAAGAGCTTTATGACACACCCTGAATAAAAGAGGGTATGATATGATAGGAAACTGCCTAACTTATCAAGGAATAGTTAATCTGGGAGGCCAAAGCTTGAATACAGTAAGCGTGTTCAAATGGGTGTCTTTAGCAGTAGTTGTGCACGGATGATGAGACTTGTGCAGGAGAGACTAGCATTTGGAACTGCACACCAAATACTGCAGTTCACCACTGTATTAACATCCATAGGAAATAAGTTGAAAAACATACCTACATTTCACAGTGAACAATGAAGGGTACGCGATTATCGTATGGCCTTCCCTTTCTATTCCACTTGCGATTGGTGCACATGATGAAAGACTGACGGTAAGCCCTCGAATGTGCACGCATTTCTCTGATTTCCCCCGTCACAGTCACTTCGCAAAACGTTTGTACCAGGAAGGAATATGCTGCTTAGTTCATACTGGATCGTGCGTTATCTCGTGCCTCTTTTGCAACGTCTGCTACAGGAGATGGGGCAACATCTTCACGACGCTCTCGTACTTACAGAACGAACTAGTTATGAGACGCACAGCCCTATTATTTTTTTAAATATTTCTCTATCTTTTTTAATTCTCTGACTATTAATTCTAGCTATTTAGGGCCCCATAATGATGAGCAACACTGAGGAATTGGACGAACGAGAATTTGAAAGTTACGTATCTCTTTTGTGTATGAATCACATTTATTTAGAAATCTTCCAATGAATATCAGTCTGGTGCCAGCGTTCACTATACGCTACAAAAGATTCTATGTTGTAGTTCCACTTGAAATTGCTTCGAACGCAACCTTTTAGATATTTTACGATTGTTTTGATCGGTGATCGACTGTGAATCGTCTAATCGGATAATAATGTGGTTTTCCGTCTGTATATGCGCAATACGCTACATTTTAAGAAATCGGTGCCTCACAACTTGTAAATATTTTTTAAAAAGTCATAATTCACCGCCGGAGCCTTATTATGCAACCAGTTTCGGTCCGCAGATCATCATCAGGTATTGAAAAATATTTACAACAGCTTACAAGGCGATATAAGTTCAGTAGTGTCAAATAATATAAAATCCACAATCGGTTTCTTTTGTTTATGTAGAAGGGTGGGGGAGTCAAGTTTAATCCCACGATTCTGTGTGGATATCCTTGAACTTTGCTAACAATTTTCTTGCTTTGCCAGTTTAAACGCCGGTGAAATTCCCTTTGAGACTGGTCCATAAGACTTGTGCTAACAATGTATAATAATCGTAGCTTGAAGGGCGAGGTATTGTATCCAATGTTTCCCAGTAATCGCTGTGGAATCTGTGTGTTCTAACAAATAAGAGGAATGAATGTGTAAGTTCTAGTTACGTTATGTGTTGAGATGTATAGTTTGGGTGGTAGTGAGTACAATAAACGCATTTGCGTTATTTTTCACGACAGATTACGTAAGTGATGTGGCTACGATGATTGTAGCAGGTGCAGGCGCTCAACGAGGTAGGAACTCCGACAACCAGCGTAACCCTCTGGATTGAGAACATATCGGCTGCTTATAAAAATGAAAATTTTCATACACTGCGGCGCGGTGTTCAAGACTTAGCAAAAGCATTGCACCAAAGGGCGGTGAGAGGGGCGAGAACTAAATTAATAAAGTGCAGAATGACTGCTTAACATTTGTTAATTAAAAAGTAACAATGGAAAAAATCATAATTTAAATAATTGTTATCCACAACAACGAAACATTAGACAGTTTACAATGAGTCGCTTCTTTCACTCCTTTGAAAGAACCTACATTCACCGTATACAGTAGCCAATACTTAGCGTCGTTCGTAACCACTCACAGAATGTTATGTACCAGGGATACTCCGATCAGCTGCAAAATAAACCGTGTCAGAATTTGGTCAAGACATAAGGTTACAATCTGTAGACCCAATAACCTGTCGCACTTGTGACAGTAAAAATAAATATATATAATCCTCCTAGACACATAATTAAAATAGTTCAAACGTTAATAATTACAGTAATAATAAATATATTAATAGGTTCAGAGCTTTAAGGAAACACAGTTAACAACCAAATAATATTTCATAAAATGAGCAGGAGAACGTAACTTTAAACAATACTCTCCTAGCTCAGAGTGCCAAGTTTAATTGCAATTGGCACAGAAACGGAAACAAACTAAGTAGCATGTGAAGCTCCATTTAAGTTTCGAGCCCCCAAAACAACATCATATAGCATATAACCTGTCATTTATATTTAATAACGTCAACAAGTACTTGTTTAAATTGAACCCCTGTGGTTCAGAGTTTTAGATACGTTTGATACAGGAAGTACCACTTTTAATGTCCCATTGACGTATCACACCCACAGCAGTAACAAGCTCCATCGGCACTGACCACATTGCCTACTTAATTGCGTGTATAATGATTACAAGCAAGTCGGAATACAACCGGCTGCGATCCGATCTAGTTCAATTGCTCAAGCCGAAACAGGAGGAGTTTGGAAAAGAACCCTCGGATCACACTGGCGGCTCCAAGTCCATAATCTATGGGGAACTGGTCCATCTGAAACGCAGTGTACAATTAATAAGTCGACAATAAATAACAGCGTTAGCGACCCGGTTGCATTCTATATTTCATTGAGCGGAGTACAGCATCTATCTACGACACATTCCTTCCTGGAAATTCGAGTATCGTCAAACAGATGCACCACGGCTTCGTTGCGAAACTTGGTTTCGAATATCCACGGTACCGGGCGCTACTCCGAATTCCAGGGCAGATGAAAACCAACTGCCTGCTGCCAAGACCGTCGTAAGCAGTCAAGCACCTATACTGCCCCGCTTCATATGCAGTACAACATTCGGCGCTGACACAGCTAACTCCCGCAGTCAGACTACTTGCTATCAGCTCAGCCCCTTCCTTTTCGTAGGCTCACAATCGCGGCCGCTCCGGCCTATCTCCTCGGCTCCACCGCACGGAGCCAAAGAACGCACGGCTCGTGGAGGCGACAATGTGTGCCACCTTGCATGTGTTCACAAAAAAATGGCTCTGAGCACTATGCGACTTAACTTCTGAGGTCATCAGTCTCCTAGAACTTAGAACTAATTAAACCTAACCAACCTAAGGACATCACACACATCCATGCCCGAGGCAGGATTCGAACCTGCTACCGTAGCGGTCAAGCGGTTCCAGACTGTAGCGCCTTTAACCGCACGGCCACACCGGCCGGCGCTTGTGTTCACAGACTTTTAAGATTTTCCGACGTACGTTTAACGTACTTGCGATTATTTCGTGAGTCACGAAGAGTGAAACTGATTATTTTTCAATGAATCTAATCTGCAACTTCTGAGCATCTGATAAAAAGGAGAGTTCATCTATCGGTCTTCCGACTGGCGGCACATAGAAGCGTGTACAAATAACGATTTATTCAATATACCATTACTAACTGCTGTCGAAGACGATTATTTTTCGACAGCACTACCCTGACTGCAATCTAATCAGTTCCCTGGAAATATCATAACATGAATCGGGCGATGCGACAGATGTGCGTCCACGCCCTAGACGTCAACGAATTTAAAGCCGGTCACACACCTTAATTTCTGGGCAACGCGTACATCTTTTCCGACATTTTATTGGAAGGATGGAAGGAAGATTAAAATTTAAACTATAGTCGACGATAAGGTCATTAAACGGTGGCTGGACGTGAATCTGAACCGCAGTCTTCTCGCACACGAGTCTTGTGTGTCATCACTGCAACATGTTGCTCGGACGCGCGGGTCAGCTGCGCGGTCTGTGGCACCTTGTCACGGTCCGCGCGGGTCCCCTCGTCGGAGGTTCGAGTCCTCCCACAGGCATCGGTGTGTGTGTTGTCCTTAGTTTAAGCTAGATTATGTAGTGTGTAAGCATAGTGACCGATGACCTCAGCAGTTTGGTCCCGTAGGATTTACCACAAATTTCGAATTTCCATGGTGCTCGGGTCATTTTGTATGGCGAGCGTCATGATCTCATCTAGCACACAGTAGAACGTTTTTAAGCATGGAAACTCAGTTTTTTTTCTTTATTTCGATTTCCCCCAGAGAGGATGGGGTTATGGCAGCAGCACAATACGGCGCTCTGCAGCCTACAGAAAACTTAAAAAACAGAAAGCTGGCGATAAAACGGTGACTGATAAAAACTGAAATATGGATAAAAAGATACGAAGAAAATACAGAACTAAAACGGTCGGCGATGCTGATTAAAACACATAGTAAACAGACAGGCACAATTAAAAAACACGGCGAGAGTCTGGTTTCGCACAAGATAAAAAAACACAACTAGTGACAGTATGGTGGCTGTTCGCAACACTGACAGGGGACACAAAGCACTGAACACTCACTTAAAACAGCACTATACAGGCGACACAGCAGTAGATGGGGGGGGGGGGGGGGGGAGGAGAACCCCGACCGATGAGAGGGAAAAAGGGGGGAGGAGAGGAAAGGAAAAAAGGAGGGAGCCGACGGAGGGAGGGGAGAAAGAAAAAGGGGGGCGGTGGTGGCTGGGCGGATGCGAGAAGGACTGAGAAACGCAGTGGAGGGGAGGGGAGAGCAAAAAGGACTCGGGGAAGAGAAGGGAGGCAGAGACAGAGTAGATGGGGAAAAAACAGGATGGAAAGGGGGGGGGGGAAGGAAGCCTTGGAAAAGGACAGAGGAAGGGAGGAGGGAAGGAGGATCAGAGTCGATAGGAGGGGAACCTCAGCTGACACAAAGTAGAAAAGTTTTAAGCATGGAATAAAGATTACGAGCCTCTGTGCGCTATATCATTTGCCGTAAAGCTCGTTTAGTTGTGTTGAACCTTTCATGAATGAAATGATAGTGTGTTACATGTTATGCTGCTCTCTTTGTATTTGAGATGTGCAGAGGCTGCTAACTGTTTGCAGTCGTCTTTTCTGATCAAAAGTATCCAGAAACCCCCTATGTAACGCGAAATTGACCGCTAGATGTCATGAGAAGCGAAGCCGCCAGTATAAAAGAAGGCAGTGAATATTGTCAGTAGAAAAGCAGTAACAACGGAATTAGTCGTCAGGAGAGTTAGTCATTGGATGTCGCCTGAGTAACAAATCCCATCACGAACATTTCCAGCTGCCAAAGTCGACTGTTGCTGATGTGACCGTGAAGTAGAGAGGCGAAGCAAGTACTACAGCAAAACCAAGACGAGGCAGAGCTCGTGTACGCGTAGACAGGAATCGTCAAGCATTCAAGAGAATGGTCGTTAAAAACAGCATGAAATCAGCAGAAGGTACCACTGCTGAGTTCGAAAGTGCTACTGGTAGTCTAGCTAGCACAATCATTCTGACTAGGGAGTTAAAAAGAATGGGATACGAAGGTCGAGCAGCTTCTCATAACCCACACGTTTCTGTAGTGAATGTTACGCTACGCTTGAGATGGTGAAGGAGCAACGTCACAATGGATGACTGAAAACGTGTGACTTGGAGTGATGAAAGACGATATACCCTTTGGGTTTGGGTTTGGCGGTTGTCTGGAGAACGTTACCTGCCATCACGTGTAGTGCGAACAGTGAAGGAAGAGGTGGTGTTATAGTATTGGGGTGTTTAGGGTGTGGCACCCTTATTGCGCTTAAAAAAACACTAAATCTGGAAGGATAGGGATACGTTTTACAGCACTGTGTGCTGTGCAGTAGAGGAAGAGTTCGGAGATGAGGGACAGCTTGTATTGTGGTACCATGCATCGATAGCGCGCCACGGGCGTCAGAGTTGGCTAGTTTCCGCCAGACGCCGACAGCAGTGGTGTGGGGTCTGCGGACCAGTGGCGCGCGCCCGCTGAGCCACGGCTCCGGCAGCTCTGCACTACGGGCGCCCCCTGCCGCCGCGATATAGGACGGCCGGCGGCAGCCACTCACCTTATTCACACTTAAAAGCCTCTTCGCTACATTCGAAGTCGCCGACAACACCTAGTTGCGCCTCTGACACCACTGTTTGTGCTTTAGTTCAAAGAACGCCATCCTTGCTGACCTAGAGAGCTGGACTTTATTTCTTGCTGCAATATTTGTAACGAGTGTTTATGCAAGTTAAGTAAATCCTCGGATAATTGTGTTAAACTTGTTCGATGGTCATTTCTGCTCCTGTCCAGCTTTCCTAGGAGGACAAATGCCGCACCACTCCGTAGCCCACCTCTCCTTACCACTGAGGGCGAAATCGTACACAAAATGTATCAGCGTGACAAGGCACCTTGTCATAAAACAGCACATTTGAGGCAATGGTTTGTAGGAAATAGTATTCCTGAAATCGACTGCGCCGGCCGCTGTGGCCGAGCGGTTTAAGGCGCTTCAGTCGGGAACCGCGCTCCTACTACGGTCCCAGGTTCGAATCCTGCCTGGGGCATGGTTCAAATGGCTCTGAGCACTATGGGACTTGACATCTGAGGTCATCAGTCCCCCTAGAACTTAGAACTACTTAAACCTAACTCACCTAAGGACATCACACACATCCATGCCCGAGGCAGGATTCGAACCTGCGACCGTAGAAGTCACGCGGTTCCGGACTGAAGTGCCTAGAACTGCTCGGCCACCGCGTCCGGATCCTGGGGCGTGGATGTGTGTGATGTCCTTAGGTTAGTTCGGTAGTTCTAAGTCTAGGGGACTGATGACCTCAGATGTTGAGTCCCACAGTGCTCAGAGCCATTTGAGCCATTTTTTTGAAATGGACTGGCCCATCGAAAGTCACGACCTGAACCAAATGGAACACCTTTGGGATGAGTTAGAATGTCGAAGTCACTCCAGACGCCAACGGCCAACATCACACTATCTTCTCTGGTTTCGGCTCTCCAACAAGACTGGCCTACCATTCCTTCACAGACAGTCAGACACTTCACTGAAAGTGTCCCAGCAGAGTTCAAGACGCGATAAAAGGGAAGGAAGGACGCACACCGTATTAACGTTCACTAATAGGCGTAGGGACACTTTTTATGGTTCAAGTGACTAAGCGCTATGGGACTTAACATCTGACGCCGTCAGTCCCCTAGTCTTAGAACTACTTAAACCTAACCAACCTAAGGACATCACACACAGCCATGCCCGACGCAGGATTCGAACCTGCGACAGTAGCAGCTGCGTGGTGCCGGACTGAAGCGCCTAGAACCGCTCGGCCACAGCGGCCGCCTTACTTTTTATGTAATAGTATACATTACACGCGTTGAAACTGCTAATTGTCTGCGACCATCTTCGACGTGTTTATTTATCTTTTCTTCTAACTAATCTTTTTCCACGTAACCTACATCACGTTATATGAATACACGGTCCGAGGCGGCAGGAGTGTGTGGTAGCGCGCAGCTGTGGCGGAAAGTGGTCCAGCGCCATCTCTCCTCTGCTCGCCTAATGGACGCGCCCAAGCAGCGGTGTCGGTGTAGAAAGCGTATCGAGTGCGGCAGTGAGAGGCGCCCGCAGGCAGCCAGCCAGGCACACACTCGCGGGCCGCAGTAATTGCGGGCTGCGGCACTCCACGGCCCGGCCGTGACCCAGTGAGGTGCGGGCCGCGGCAAAAACGCCGCCAATTACCGGCACGGCACCCGCCGGCCCGCCACAGGCACGCCGCCCGGGATGTGACGTGACGCGCCGTCGCCGCAAATATCCGGCAGCCGAGCTGTCTGTCACCTGCTGGCGAGCCGCGGAGGACACCGAGGTACCGTACACCACACGCCTCGGCAGCACTCCGGCGGGCTGGCGCCGACCGTGCCAGGACTCGCCGCAAATTATGTAGGCTTCTTCTTGTGGCCGAAAGCCTACTGTCGCATTATCACGAAATAGACGTTTATTATAGCGAATCTGTGGCGAGACAATTTTCACAGCAACTATGCCCTAGAGCATGGTAAATATCAGAGATATTGTCGGAATGACCATTCGAAGCAAAAAGTCTAGTAAATATGGGCTCTAAAATGCATACTATAAGAGCTATGGCCACTTTTTCAAAATGGTGCAGCCCTCACATACTTAAAGAACGGTTTTTGTAGCCGTCAGCTGTATAAACAAACTTTTATTCAAAATGGTTCAAATAGCTCTGAGCACTAAGGAACTTAACTTCTGAGGTCATCAGTCCTCTAGAACTTAGAACTACTTAAACCTAACTAACCTAAGGACATCACACACATCCACGCCCGAGACAGGATTCGAACCTGCGACCGTAGCAGTCGCACGGTTCCGGACTGAAGCGTGTAGAACCGCTCGGCCACACCGGCCGGCACACATTTTCATCTTCCATACTGTAAAACAAATTCTACTACACGTTCTTTGCTCTTCACCTTTAGGGAGAAGGTAGTATGGAACAATTCAAGAATAAAACTGTCTGCTAAATATGGACATATTAACTGCTGTCAGCATTTTTTCAGTACAAGAGGTGCTTTTAACAGTAGCGAGGATGAACTGGAACACACTGTATAAATATTCGTTTTACAAATGTAACTTCTTTCAATTGCTGCAACAGTATCAATCCAATAAGCCTCTCCCCCTTACCTACTAACTAATATATATTTTAGGCAAATCGCCTTATGTGTCCTATGAACCCATCTGGGTCACCATCACCGCCTACGCAAATCAGCGGCCCGTTATATATGCAAATTATACGATCTGTGCGTAGACATCCACATACCTCTACAAACCTACCAATAAACTTTCCGATCCCTGATAAGCAAATTAGTGATGCATTTCGTTCCAAAGACGGACAAACAAGCCATTAAGCATGTGGGCATAATGTTTTGGCTCGTGAGTGTATTAGGCTCATCAGTGTATATTTCTTAAGAAGCCGTTTTTGCATCTCCTATCAGACTTAGCGAAATGGAGTTAAGAGGTTTTCATTGCCTGCCATCGATATAGGAAATCTACTGACTTATCCTAACTATACCAGTATATAAAACTTTGATGAGTTCGATCCCCCGAGCATCTCGGCGAGTGCGCGGCCTCCCAGCCCCTCGACCGTCTTCGGTAAGCGAGTATCGTGTCGCACTGCCCGCTGTCCTGGACAGGGAAGGCAAGTGGTCACACCGTAGTGGTCTGCCGAGTGGAGAATCAGTCGACAGAGGGGGTGGTATCAGCGACAATGGCGTGGGGCAAGCGGCCCGCCCCAGTCTAATGTCAAGGCCACGCGGGCAGGGGCTGCTCGCTGCTCCCTACCTCCTCCACAAAGGAACAGCCGGCAGCTTTAATCACCTCCCGGATCAATACGCGCACCCCCCCCCCCCTCCCCCCTCATCTCCGGGGCCAGGCCTTTATCCGCCACTTCCGCCGTTTCCGCAGGCGGAAATTAAGCCCTAACCTGCTTGGCTCCTGTGACAATGGTCGCTTTTCCATATCCTCTTGCTTCCAGTCGGTCAATAAAGATATTTAAAAGTCCTTTGAATGATGCCTTCTTCACAAGCACAATATTGCCGCGCCAATGTCTTCATCTACACTCTGGAAACAACTGTGAAATGCATGGTAGAGGGTTCTTCCCATTATATCATTTACTAGGGATTCTTCCCGTTCGACGCACGTATAGATCGCGGGAATTACCGCATAAACACCGCTTTGCACGTTGTGTAGTTAGTCTAATCTTTAATCTTGGCGATACGTAGGGTGCTGCAGAATATTCCTAAATTCCTCATGGAAAACTTGTTTTTGAAAATCTTTTAAGTACGCTTTCACGAGACAGTTGACGTCTACCTTCGATTGTAGACTAGTTCCGTTTTTCCAGCATCTTCCTTGACGCTCTCGCATGGGCAAAGCCTGTGATCTTTCGTGCTGTATACGTTCAATATCCCGTGATAGTCCTATTTAGTATAGCTCCTACACATATGAGCAATAAAAATGGCTCTAAGCACTATGGGACTTAACATCTGAGGTCATCAGTCCCCTAGACTTAGAACTACTTAAACCTAACTAACCTGAGGATATCACACGCATCCATGCCCAAGGCAGGATTCGAACCTGCGACCGTAGCAGCCGCGTGGTTCCGGATTGAAGCGCCTAGAATCGCTCGACCACAGCGACCGGCTATCAGCAATAATCTGGGATGAATGGCACGGGTGTATGTAGACTCATGCCAAATATTGTCAGTTTCTTCTGACTGGCGGCTTGTCTTAGGTAGAACACACTTCATTTGGCTTAGTTTACTACTCTACAGTTCAAATTACTACCCTACCTCTGCGTCACAAACACAGCAAAGTGGATGTATTTTAGTGTACAGCAGTTCGGAAGCAGGTACTTGAACCATGACATCTGTACGTAAACACTGTTTGTTATGCACATTTTCAGTCGTGACTATTGTTTTCAAAAATTGTTCAAATGGCTCTGAGCACTATGGGACGTAACATCTATGGTCATCAGTCCCCTAGAACTTAGAACTACTTAAACCTAACTAACGTAAGGACATCACACAACACCCAGCCATCACGAGGCAGAGAAAATCCCTGACCCCGCCGGGAATCGAACCCGGGCGTGGGAAGCGAGAACGCTACCGCACGACCACGAGATGCGGGCGACTATTGGTTTGTCGCGAAACATTTCCAGGAGTTGATGAATGAAATAGTGTTGTAGCTGTATGATGGTGTCATTCAAAATAGTTGTTGGCTGCAAGATACAATCTTCAAGAAAATTTTCTTTAGTTCGATGTCCATCATTCCGAAACAATTACAAATGGAAAGGATTTATCACACAGCTATAAAACACCGTTCGACGTCATAAACAGGTTCTAGTTGTGACAAAGTATTGGACGTCCACAGCTCATCACAGAAGGTGGAGGTCAGATGGTTGTTCGGACTGTAAAGCTGGATACGCAGCAGTCTGTGGCAGAGCTGGCGACAGGCTAAAGCGCTTGTGTTTCGGAGCACAGCGTCCAGCGAACATTTTGAACATAAGGCTAAGCAGCAAACGACCCTACCCGTTACCTTGTTGACGCACCGACACCGTCAGTCGTGACTGCAGGGGCCACAAAGATTGGACCGTGGATCAATGAAAATATGTCTAAAGAGGAGAACAATATCTGATAAAAGAGAAGACGTTGGACCTTTCCGAGTGGTGCCGCTGATCCAGCAAGAAGCACTCTTCCTTCATTTCATATTACGGGGTCTGTAGTAAGTGAAATAACTGTTAGTTTAGCTAAATCGTTTTCAGAATACAAAATGTTATTTTTTACTACTGAAACCACCTATGTCCCCTGGTCAGGAGAACCATGTTGCTTGTTAGACCAGGTCGATGGTCGCGTCCGGATACACCATCACTGGTCGAACACAGGCTGGTGGTGGACGTTCACCTGGGCTTCGACCGGACCAATGGTAGTAACTGAAGGCGCCACGGCAGCTGTATACTACGTCAACATCATTGCGCACCACCTGCTTACATTCATGCTAGATGTCTTCGACGACAGCGATGGCATCTTCCAGCACAATAACTTAACGTGTCACAAGGCCATAATCACGCTACAGTTGTTTTACGACCATAATGGTAATATGTGAATATATTGACATTTGTTCATGTGAAGCGCATCGAGCGAAAAAGAAAACGACAATGTTGTTGTTGTTGTGGTCTTCAGTCCTGAGACTGGTTTGATGCAGCTCTCCATGCTACTCTATCCTGTGCAAGCTTCTTCATCTCCCAGTACCTACTACAACCTACATCCTTCTGAATCTGCTTAGTGTATTGATCTCTTGGTCTCCCTCTACGATTTTTACCCTCCACGCTGCCCTCCAATGCTAAATTTGTGATCCCTTGATGCCTCAAAACATGTCCTGCCAACCGATCCCTTCTTCTAGTCAAGTTGTGCCACAAACTTCTCTTCTCCCCAATCCTATTCAATACCTCCTCATTAGTTACGTGATCTACCCACCTTATCTTCAGCATTTTTCTGTAGCATCACATTTCGAAAGCTTCTATTCTCTTCTTGTCCAAACTATTTATCGTCCATGTTTCACTTCCATACATGGCTACACTCCATACAAATACTTTCAGAAACGACTTCCTGACACTTACATCTATACTCGATGTTAACAAATTTCTCTTCTTCAGAAACGCTTTCCTTGCCATTGCCAGTCTACATTTTATATCCTCTCTACTTCGACCATCATCAGTTATTTTACTCCCTAAATAGCAAAACTCTTTTACTACTTTAAGTGTCTCATTTCCTAATCTAATCCCCTCAGCATCACCCGATTTAATTTGACTACATTCCATTATCCTCGTTTTGCTTTTGTTGATGTTCATCTTATATCCTCCTTTCAAGACACTGTCCATTCCGTTCAACTGCTCTTCCAAGTCCTTTGCTGTCTCTGACAGAATTACTATGTCATCGGCGAACCTCAAAGTTTTTATTTCTTCTCCATGGATTTTAATACCTACTCCGAATTTTTCTTTTGTTTCCTTTACTGCTTGCTCAATATACAGATTGAATAACATCGGGGAGAGGCTACAACCCTGTCTCACTCCTTTCCAAACCACTGCTTCCCTTTCATGCCCCTCGACTCTTATAACTGCCATCTGGTTTATAAGCGCGATTTATTACCTGTGTAGACAGTGACTTAACAAGACAATATATTCTCCTCTAATTTTCATTTGTCTGATGAAAGAGAAGACGTTGGACCTTTTCAAGTGGTACTGCTGATTTTGCAAGACGCATTGTTCCTACATTTCATATGAAGAGGTCTGTAATAATTGGAATAATTATTAATTTAGCTAAATCTTTTCAGAATACAAATGTTATTTGTTACTATTGAAACCACCTATGTTTGTAAAAGAATTGTGTCCTTTCTTGCAGTTATTAAAAGTTTTATTAGCTACGATCTTGTCCTATTTTTGTCCGCCGCTACGGTCGGCACACTATTTTTGGTAATTACAGCTCTTCCAGCCCATGTATTATTGAGATAACTAATTCAGTTTATGCATTTATGAAAGCACTAAAATAACTCAGTCATTATTTTCATTTTCTGATGCCAATTTTGACGTACTCTGCCGCTAACGTCGAGTACGTTATTTTTTTCACGTATGCACCATTACAGAGAAACCTCTAACTAAATTGAAATTAACAAACCTGTGTGCTAGTAATAAATATACATACATTGGAACCCTAAGGTTTCAACCCTTGAGACAAAAAAAGATCATGTTCATATATTGTTTTTGCTTTGGTGTGCAGTAACGTATCTGCCCGATAAGGTAATTTCAATAAAACGAATTAATTGTAATCAATTACTTAGCACACCGAAGTGTTGGGTGCAATATGTGTGTGTTAACATCTTTACAGTTTAAAAGATCGTACGATCTGTGATAAAAGTAATTAACCATTATCTGTGTGAAAGACAGCACATTACTATTACACTACAGAAAGATCATTCATTGACTTATACTCAGAAGGCTGTTTCACTCAGCGACTGTTATATTGACTTGTAAATAATAGATTTCAGCTATCAGTCGTCCTTTTTAAATTTTATTGGCAGATCTAGAGTTCAGCTATAAACTAGCCATTCTCAATGCACTATCATTATTGATCAATGCATGTTATGCCTGTTGGTCGGGCTTCATCCACAGTTCATTGAATATTGTAGATGAAGCCCGACCAACAGACATTACATGCATTGATCAAAAATGATAGTGCATTGAGAATGGCTAATTTCTAGCTGTATAAATTCTCTGTGTGTAAATGTGAATGAATGGTATGTGTGTAGCTCAATTCCAACGTGTTGTATGAAAGTGTCTTTTAAACAAATAATGGTTAGTTATTCTTTACACGCATCTTCTTACAATCTTTTAAACTGTAAAACTGTTGACACAAGACTTATTACGTCCAACACTTAGGTGTGCTAAATGATTGATTATACACTACAACGCCTACCAGAAACGAGAAATACGGCACAAATACGTTATCCTATAACTTTATGTTTCTGTACTGACGACAGCGATTCGTTACGTCGTCCTTTACATGGCAGTAGACAACTTACCATATAGCTTTGAACTTTGTAAACTGAATGAGTAACAGTGCTGTTGAGGTGAGGTAAGGCAGCACGGCACAGCTGGCGGTGGCGGATCCGTGAGTGGGCAGCGCGGCCTTGACACCAGAGTCCTGGGTTCGGCTCCCACGGCCCGCCACTTGACCGCAGTACCGTTTCTCCCGCTGGCCGGCGCCGAGTATGAGCGAGGCGCAGCCTGCCAGCGGGGACAGCGGGCGGCAACGCGCACTGCCCGAGTGTCACCTCAAAACGTGACGCGCGATCCTGACCTGCGAGATGCTGTATTTTCCGTGCTGATAGTGTACTTGCAGCTTGAAGCCATTTAACTGACTCATGTTATTTTCCAATGCATTAACACTTTCTTGAATGATAAGTTTATATACTTTATGTAATGTAATACTTCTCACTTTACACAAGGAATCGTAGGAAGATTAATGCAAATAATAAGTTGAATGTTTGGTGCAAACTGTCTGGTGTTTTAACTAAATATATTGTTGTACAAGGAGATATCACTTTGTATTACCATCCATAATAAAGAGATCCATCCTTATCTATCTCGTGATTTTTTTTAAATTAGTTCCGTTTCCTGAACGTTAATTCTTACACTAAATTTTTCTTTGGTTTCCTTTAGTGCTTACTCAAAGAACAGACTGAATAACATCCGGGATGGGTTACAACCCTGTCTGACTCCCTTCTCCACCACTGCTCCCATTTCATGTCCCTCGACTCCGTCGTCTGGTTTCTGTACAAGTTGTGTACAACCTTTTGATCCCATTATACCTTTAGAATTTCAAAGAGTGTATTCCAATCGCCACTATCTTTAAAGCTTTCTTCAAATGTACGAAAGCTATAAACGTGGATTTGTCTTTCCACTCGCTGTCTTCTAAGATAAGTCCGAAGAACAAGTATTGCCTCCCGCTTTCCGACATTCTTCCTGAATACAAACTGATGTTTCCTGGGGTCAGCTTCTACCAGTTTTTTTCATTCTTCTGTAAAGAATTCGTGTTAGTATTTTGCAACCACGGCTTATTAAACTTATACTTTGATAATATTGACACCCGTCTGCAGCTGCCTTCTTTGGAATTGGAATTTTTAAATTCTTCTAGAAGTCTGAGGGCATTTCGCCTGTCTCATACATCTTACATACCAGCTGGAAGAATTTTGTCATGACTGGCTCTCCCAAGGTTATCAGTAGTTGACCGAATAACATCTACTCCCCCGCCCTTGTTTCGACTTAGATCTTTCAGAGCTCTGTTAAATTCTTCTCCCATCTTATCTGCAATTAAGTTCACTTCCTATCTATAACATTGCCTCCAAGTGTGTCTCCCATGTACAGACTCTACATCCTTCCACCTTTAAGCTTTCCTTTCTTTGCTTAGGACTGATTTCCCATCTGAGTCCTTGATATTCACATAGCTGCTCTTCTTTTTCCCAGAGGCCTCTTTAGTTTTTCTGTAGGCGCTATCTATGTTCCTCTAATGAAATATGCTTCTAAATCTTTACATTTGTCCTGTAGCCATTCCTGCATACCCATTTTGCACTTCCTGTCAGTCTAATTCTTTAAACGTTTGTATTCTCTTTCGCCTGCTTCATTTTCTGCATTTTTATATTTTCTCCTTTCATCAGTTCAGTTTAGTATCTCTTGTGTTATTCAAGGACTCCTACTAGCCCTTGTCTTTTTACATATTTTATCCTCTGGTGCCTTCACTATTTCATCCCTTAAAGCTACCCATTCGTTCGTTTTCTGGTGTACTCCTTTCCCCTATTCTAACCAACCGTTGCCTAAGCTCCCTCTGAAACTCTCAATCACCTCTGGCTCTTTAAACTTGTCCAGGTCCCATCTCCTTAATTTCCTACTTTTTTCCAATTTATTCAGTTTGTATCTACAGTTCATGACCAGTAAATTGTGATTAGAGTCCACATCTGCCCCTGGAAATGTTTTACAATTTAACACCTGGTTTCTAAATCTCTGTCTTACCATTATACAATCAGTCTAAAACCTTCCGATGTCTCCAGATCTATTCCACGGATACAGCCTTCTTTTATGATTCTTAAACCAAGTGATAGCTATGATTAAATTACTCTCTGTGCAAAATTCTACTAGGCGGCTTCCTCTTTCATTCCTTTGCCCCAGTCCATATTCTCCTACTATTTTTCCTTCTATTCCTTTTCCTACTATCGAATTCCAGTCCCCCATCACTGTTAAATTTTCGTGTCCCTTTCTCTTCAGAAAATTTCATTTTACCCTCAGAGGGTAGTTACTGCCGGGCTGGGAACGACTGCTCTGCAGCGTGTTTCAAAAGGTTTATACGACATCGTGAGGTTGTATCTTCTGCATGAATGAGGATACAAAGTTGGGGTGAATTTTTGCTTGCATGTAAGACAATGCAGTTTACTTTCGTACCATTTGTAAGTCGCAGATCTCGTGGCTGCAGTCTACATCGCACGTTCATCAGGTCGAGTGCGTGGAGTCGACGTTGCGGTAATACAGCAACACAAGACTTTTGGCCAATAAGTTCTCCGTTTCAGTAGGTGCAGTTCAGTTACAAATGCCCTGCGTGATGTTCGTTGATGGTACAGCGCTGCACCTATTATACCGTAAGGGGTGTACGGATCTCATGTTGTACCATTGGCCCCCAAGGCCGCCTGATCCCACGGTGTGAAAGGCAGCTGTGAAAGATCCATCTACGCCGTCTATGTGCCTATCCTTCCAACAACTCTACATAGGAACCGCAGTGGGCGCAGTAATTCCAGACACATACTCGTACAGAAAGAAATGGTTCAAATGGCTCTGAGCACTATGGGACTTAACATCGGAGGTCATCAGTCCCCTAGAACTTAGAACTACTTAAACCTAACTAAGCTAAGGACATAACACACCTCCATGCCCGAGGCAGGATTCGAACCTGCGACCGCAGCGGTCGCGCGGTGCCAGACTGAAGCGCCTAGAATCGCTCGGCCACTCCGGCCGGCAAAAACAATCGTAGAGGGAGACCAAGAAATGAATACATTAAGCAGATTCAGAAAGATGTGGATAGCAATAGTTATTCGGAGATGAAGAAGCTTGCACAGGATAGAGTAGCAGGGACAGTTGCATCAAAGCACTCTTCGGACTAAAGGCCACAGAAACAACAAGTTATCAATAATTACTTTTTCTCTACTACTAGTATTAATGCTCCACTACACATCTACATTTACATCTATGTGGATACCTGCAAGTCACACTTAAGTGCTTAGCAGAGCGTTCATCGAAGCACCTTCACAATAATTGTCTATTATTTCAGTTTCGAACAGCGCGCGGAAAAACGAACACCTATATCTTTCCGTGCGAGCTTCGATTTCCCTTATTTTATTATGATGATCATTCCTCCCTATGTAGATCGGCGTCAACAAAATATTTTCCCATTAGGAGGAGAAAGCTGCGCGGGGTAGCCGCGCGGTCTAGGGCGCCTTGCCACAGTTCGCGCGGCTACCATCGTCCGAGGTTCGAGTCCTCCCTTGGGAGTGGGTGTGTGTGTTTTCCTTAGCTTAAGTTAGTTTAAGTTAGATTAAGTAGCGTGTAAGTCTAGGGACCGATGACTTCATTCAGCTTTTTGTCCCATAGACCTCAGCACAAATTTCCAATTTTTCAATTTCGGAGGAGAAAGTTGGTGATTGAAATTTCGGAAGAAGATTCCGCCGCAACGAAAAACCCCTTTGTTTTCATGGTGTCCATCCGAAATCCTGTATCATGTCCGCGTCACTCTATCCCCTATTTCGAGATAATACAAAACGCGCTGCTCTTCTTTGAACTTCCTTGACGTACTCCGTTAACCCTATCTGGTAAGGATCCCAGACCGCGCAACAGCACTCCAAAATAGGACGAACAAGCATGGTCTCTTTAGTAGTGCTTTGCACCATATATCTATGTCTATAAGAGTGAGATATAGAGGGTGGTTAGAAATTCTGAGAAGCTTGTAAGGGTGGTACAGGGCAGGTTGTGCTGATAAATAATTGTTAAGAAAAAAATTCGATACGTTGCACTATTTCCAAGTTAGTTAGCATTGAAGTTAGCCAATCAGGTCGTTACGCGCGCAAGCAGCCTGTCAGAGGTTGTGTCGCCAAACGTGTTCTTCGTTTGTTTTCCTCAAACATAGGAAACATAGCTTTTCCTCACCTAGATTTAATTTATCACTTCCGATAGATGTGCACTGTAACTGGGGATGGGCATTTTAACAAGTGAAAACTCACGGACGCACATATGTCTGTGCACACATCAACGACCTGACTGAGTAACTTCAATGCTAAATAGCTCGGAACCGGCGGAACGTATCGAATTTTTTCCGAACAGTTTTTTCTGTGCACAACCTTACAAGCTTTTCAAACTGTTTGTGGCCACCCCGTATACATAATAAACACTAAGTATCTCAGGAAAATGTCTTCTACAAGTTGTAGGTAGTTCCGGCAATGGACGAGGAATTGCTTCATTACCCACTTAAAAACAGATAAATGAACTAATCGACAGCATTACACAACTGTAACTACACAATGAATACTATAGTGCTGTACAAACTATTATTATTATTATTATTATTATTATTATTAGAGTGTTCAGACAAAAACGTTCAAATGTGTGTGAGATCTTATGGGACTTAACTGCTAAGGTCATCAGTCCCTAAGCTTACACACTACTTAACCTAAATTATCCTAAGGAACAACACACATGCCCGAAGGAGGACTCGAACCTCCGCCGGGACCAGCCGGACAGTCCATGACTGCAGCGCCTGAGACTGCTCGGCTAATCCAGCGCGGCAGAGTGTTCAGACACGAAGCATTAATCGAATCTGAAGGCTTCCCATTTGAGTTACAAACTGTAAGTAAAGAGCACACTGTTTTACTTGCTTGATTTCAAAAAGGGTGCATTGTGCAGGTGACGCATGTGCGCCTAGGGAGTAACTAGTGTCTCGCCTCACTGTCGATAGTTAGCTTTCTTACCTGAGAAGGAGTCAAATATAAAAAAGGACGTTACACGTAAGCAGTATCGACTATTAGTAGCTAAATGAAGAAAAACCGCAACAACTAAATGTTCGTATTTCATCTTTTTAAAAATAAAAGTGTAAAAAGATATAAAATACTGTTTTACGAAACAAAAGACTTGTCTCGGGCCCATACATAATGGGATTCTGTAATTAAAAAGCCTTTAGAAAGCTTTATGTAATTACCAACCAATCAGAAGCCGTATATGGGCTATGTAACGCCACATATTTGTTCGTGGCGAAAGCTCGAGGGTTTGTGAACTGACGGGGCAAGAAGTCCGACAGAGTCTTATACAACAGTGCTGTCGCGAAAGACTTCGTTCTCATTCTGAAGTTGGCGATCGTAGCGGCGGAGTACTAGCTAATACCGAGTTGTACTCAGAGGTAACGGTATAAGAAAAGTTGGGAACCAGCGCTTTAGGGTGTGGGACACTGGCTGGCTTGTGCAGTAGCCCCGCACCAGTCGGAACTGTGGAGCGGCGGCCGAGTACGGAAGCGGCGAGGAAGCCGCTGGCTGTGAGCGAGGAGCCAGCTCTGGCCAGGAGAGGGCGGGGCGCCGGAATATTTCGGTCCGGCTGATCGGGTTGAGGCGCTTCCGGCGCCGCCACCCTCCCTACAGCCTGCAGCTGCACGCGACGCCTCTGCCGGCGACAGCGGATACGTTCCCAGCAGCAGCAGCAGCAGCAGGACGCACACTGCCGTCACCACAGGCGACATGGTTCTCATCGTAAAGCACGCCGGGTGTGGCTGGTGTACGCGCGTGAGGCGGTGCTCATCGCGGTTTGCGACCGCAGCGCTCTCCAGGGGCAGCTGTCGGCTGTGTCCGGCTCGCAAATTACATACTCTGTTTACGAAAATGAAAGCGCTTTAAACTGTTACGTGTACTCTGCTAGAGCGCACATTCCCTACCGCGTCCAGTGCATCCACGCGCTAACAATTTTGTTTTGTCTGTAATATACGTACATAAAAACTCCAATATCTATAAACATGCTACGAGGCAAAAAACCGAGTTCCGTGTCCAGTCAGTAACAATATCACCTTTTAAAACTTCCGTTACAAATACTGCATTACAAATTTAAAATGGTCTTCCACATAACGTAAAAGTTATTTCATCATCCACTCTTTTTAGTGAAGCTCTAAGAGGATTCTTTTTAGCTCCCCGCTTCTATTCAGTAGCAGAGGTTTCAGAACATATCGAAAAAAAAACATGACTCAACAAAGTGTAAAAATATCCTACTGTTAAGTAGAAACGCCCCTACCCCACCACATTTCCCATCGCTTGTCTATAGACTTCTCTACTGAAATTCTCTTCTTTCCTAGCAGCCACTGTCACCTTCATTTCTATCCTCTCCTCTTTCATTATCCCTTCCACTTCTAATACCAAACAAGGCTTCAAAGTGCTAAACTAGTTAATATCATTCGTAATGCCTCCATTATTTATTATTATTATTATTATTATTATTAGTGTTACTATAATTAATATTATCTATTACTGCAAATTATTACTTTTTGTTAATAATGCGAATTATTATTATTATTACTGAGTTTGTTATGTAATAAATAAATGATATCGTTCATAATGCCTCCATTATTTTATCATCATTATTAGTGTTACTATTATTATTACTATTATTGCCTATTATTACGTTTATTAAAAAGCAAATTATTATGATTGTGATTGATATGTAATAATTTTTTGTATGTTTTGTTCCTGGTCAGAGGTAAATCCGGTCATGCTAAATATGCAATAAATAAATAAATATCCCGTAATCTGGAAATAAATACTAAATTCCGATCACATCGCGCAGTTACATAGAAAGCAGTCTTGCTCATATCCATATTCCCTGTTACGTTCACGAAATCGCACAAACTCATTCCTGTGAGAGCGTGCGCTCTGATATAGACATAACATCCCTGGACCTTTTACAGAACGTCAAAATGAATTAAAAAATACAGGCACTATGACCAATGTGATCATAAAAAATCTCATCTCTATCGTCTACAAGCATAAGTCTTTGATGTTACGATATCCTTAATTTTAACAGATCGTACAAAGAAGGACGTCTTTCTGATAAACCAGAAACGACATAGTTTCACAAAACGCGAGCTATATTACGAAGATATCTAAATATGAAAATTCTTTAACCACCAATATAACATTTCCTCTCATTTTATTACAACAAATCGTACTAATGATAAAGTGTAACGAGACCCACAATTTTATGGTGCTTTGAAAGTGTATATATTCATAGGACTTAACTTTCAAAATAAAAAACACCAAATATGGGCTTCAACTGGAAACGACCAAATACAATATGGCGATTCCCAAGTTCTGCTTGTGACGTAGGACGCGTTCTTGCATTCCATTGGTCATGTTCCTCTCCAGGAAACAATCGGACCTGGCTTACTCAGTGTTTCACGTCCCGCCGTGGAACATGAAATTCCACGCTGTTACGTCACAGCTCTTCGTTCACGCACGCTTTCTCGTCGCGCGTGCGGACGGCTTAACCTGCCCTCCCACCCACGCCTGCAGCTGCTCGCGACAGGTCTAGGCGCTGCACTGTGCGTGCCTCAGCGGAGTGGAGGGTGCGGACCACTGGCTAACGCCGCGCGTGCAAGAGCTTCAAGTAGAGGCAGCGCTGCTGCCTCGTAACGAGCTACCTCCGCTTCGAGATCAGCCTCGAACTTCGGCGAGCATTTTAAATACCACATTACCGGGTATGACCTGTAAACAGTGAGGTAATATTGCAAATATCTGCTGGGTCAGTGTTGGTCGTCTTACGGAAACTATTACTCGACTTTCGCAACTGCATTTCATTTTAAAGGGTCAGGAACTGAGGGTACTGATGCGTAAATTGTTAAGACGTCGCCACATGGGACGTGAAAGTGAAAAGTGGCCAAGGACGTGGTTTATTTTAGTTCGTCATTAACGTTTATTAGTCTGTTATGGTTTTTCATATATAAGGCTAAGTTTGTTGTCAAATTCTACACAGATGGTCTTAAAACTAATCGATGTTTCCTGAAGGTATTTGTGATTTTTTTCTGCAACTCGTTAGATCACTAGTGACTTCTTTTTCTGCAACTCGTTAGATCACTAGTGATTTCTTTTTCATCTTGATTCCATTTTCGTATTTAGGTCCCCAGAACCTTTCGGGCATTTTATTTCTCGTTTTTAGATGTATTTTATTTGCCATGTGCCACAAACCATCAGGCTTTCAGATGAGTGAAGACCTTCTGTATTAACAGCTGTGTTATGCCGTTTTCCCTTTTGTATCGTAAAGTTTTTGTTGTATCTGTTCTAGGTGAGTTCGTAAGCTCCTTGCACTTTTGCAGTCCTTGCTTTCCTAGCGTTCCAATATAGCTCCGCCGCTTCTGTAATTTCTCTTAAATACTTGAATTTATATACTTCGAAGAATTCGCTAAATTTTGTTATTAAGGGTTGCTGAATTTTGATGTGGTTTCTCTCATTTGTTGCGTCTTCTCATACGAAATTTTGCGCGCAGTCCGGAACCGCGTGACTGCTACGGTCGCAGGTTCGAATCCTGCCTCGGGAATGGATGTGTGTGATGTCCTTAGGTTAGTTAGGTTTAAGTAGTTCTAAGTTCTAGGGGACTGATGACCACAGTAGTTAAGTCCCATAGTGCTCAGAGCCATTTGAACCATCATACGAAATTTGGAGCTCGCGATTTCACGGAGTTTCACTACAGATTGGATTATTTCTATAGCAAAGTCATTGGTAAACGCTAGACAATGTAGAACAATTTTAATATGGAGACGCCTGCCAATATCTCTTTAATATCCGTTTTATATATCCAAATGCAGATCTGATTAATTTTCTAAATAGCTTCGTCATTTATATTGAAGTTATATTCAGTTTATGTTTTTAGTTACACGCTTCTCCTAGAAAAAATCAAATACAGATGCCTTTACTATACAAGGCGAAACAGATCTAAATATAATAGTGCAGCAAGAACAATGTATCTGAATTAATAAAAAGACTATTAGCGGACTTGCACTATAAAATGCTCACACCAACAAATTTCTTTATCCCTTAGCCACTTCCTGTTCACTATTGCAGAAGTAAATTGAACAGTATTGCCAGTTCAGCTTCAGAAAAATCGATTACGGTACAGCCTCTAATAAAAGCAATCTTATCTCACAATAATTCAAACATCCGACGTGAGTTTATAATACTACAATAGTACTCCATATTTTCACATTTTTTCAGATTTTTATAGTAATTTCAGATTATAAGGTATATATTTTGTCATTTCATTGTTATTATTAACTAACTGAAATACTGTAACAGAAATTTATTGCAAATCATTTTCAAATATTCTAAAGAATGTAGCAGACACGTGCCAAAGTCATCGGTTTTACTGTACATAATAAGGATCTCTAACCGAAGATCGTATCGGCACGACATTAACATCACTGGTATTGGAAGGAGTGCAAACGAGAGAGTTACAGTTTGACTGTGAGTGACACCAGATATGAGTAAGTGCGAAAGCACGCGCAAAACTTAAATGTGTGAACGTCATGCTGATAAACTTCTAGGGAAGGCAATGTGAAGATAATGAGTAATAGTATGGGCCACAATACAATAATTATCTGGAAAGAATTCAAGAATATTTATGGAAGAAGATCGCTGTGTGACCAGATCTATTTAAGTCTGTTCGTAAATGGAAAAAAGAGCATGTTGCCTAACAACTGTCAATCATCACTCCGCGCCTCTACAACTTTAATTTCAAGGTAAAACTGCGCTGTTTCAAAAAAAAAAAAAAAATTGAAATGTGCTAGAGTTGCCAGCGTATTATACTCATCAGCTGAACATCATAGATTTTTTTTTTAACTTCAGATCTTGTCAGTATCAAAATTTATCCCAAGTCATCATTACATAAAGCAGGATATTGTTACTGTCATTGTAATAACCGAGTGTCACATAAATGAAAAGACTTGCATTTTATATTCATGGAGGAGGCAGACGATAAATCTAAAATTTTGTCAGCTGAGTGAGAAGTGAAACTTAGTAATATAACTCTCAGTGTTGATTATCTTTTGCAAATTTAACTACTTTCATTACCTTTTTGAGAAAGAGACGTATTAAACATTCAAATCAATATGTCTGCAAAATTAAAGTACGTGATTAATTTAGCAGACATACAACAGTTTTATGTAACTTTATGTCAACAATGTCATGTAACTTTATGTATTTGTTTCTGGTAACGAGTTTTGTTTATTAAAAAGAAATTATAAGTGAGACTTGAAGACAGGAAACGTTATAGTGAAGTTATTTTCCTCTATTATTACCATGTTATGTGATACAATTCCTAAATAATTTTTGTTTCTGAATTATTACCAAGTGTTCACTGTCATGACAATGTTAAACATTTTATGATATACCGTATTTTCAAACGAGCTCTCTCGCATGCGTTTACCATTAGCGTTTACAGAAATTTCAGCAACTATTGCGAAATTGGTATTTTTCATTGAACATTATCGGTTTTCAAACTTTGTAAATAAGAGCTGGCGACCGTTATTATTTTACAGAACAATTTCAAGTTTGCTAAATTTTAGTTTGGTATTAATAACATTTTCATTAACCACTTAAAAAACCAGTTAACACAAAATTTTCTGGTTTCGATCGTTATATGCACAATATATATCGCTAGCTTAATAATATTCGGTGGTACACCTATTTACATTCTGCTGGAATAAATATCAACCCGAGAAACGGGTTTAAACGGATCAGCATAGGTTTCACGCGTCATTTAATTACCGGAGAATGTGAATAAGTTACACATTATTCTGTATTTCACGTTTGGAGAACTGCCCCGATGCGAGGAATTAGACATTATGAGTTCGCAGCTCTCGCCCCGCTCCACGTCCACGTCTGCGTCCCGTGTGGGGAGAGGAACTGCTGCAGCCGCCGGCTGGCTGGCTGGATGGCCGTCCCGTTCCTCGCGGCCGGCGGATCTCCGCAGAACGACCTCCGGCGCGCGACAATAGGCGGCTGGAGACTGGCGTGGCGGAGCGGGGCGGCCATTGTCCGCAGCTCTGCGCTGACCCCGCGCCGCTGCGGCGCTCAATTTGGACGGGCCCCGCAATGCTCGCAGCTGCCAACCGAATTACCGGCCGGTGCTCCACACCACGTACAAGCACATCACTTGAAAAACAGTCGCTGCGTTTACACACCACACAACTTCCGGAAATACGGGAACAGCATTTCGCTGACAAGTTTATACTTTACGCCAGAGCTGCTGTTATCGCAGTTGTCCCAGAGATAGTTCTTTTACACGAATGATGTTTGTGAAACAACCGTCCGATATCGTCTGCAAGGTGAAGGGAAGTTACCAGTACTTTAGCAAGTAACTGTAATGTGGAGCGGGTACGATTTCACTATAGATATCAATTAACTGGGCAGGAGAAGGAGTCAAATGTCAAATGTGTGTGAAATCTTATTGGACTTAACTGCTAAGGTCATCAGTCCCTAAGCTTACACACTACTTAATCTAAATTATGCTAAGGACAAACACAGACACCCATGCCCGAGGGATGACTCGAACCTCTGCCGGGACCAGCCGCACAGTCCATGACTGCAGCGCCCCAGACCGCTCGGCTAATCCTGCGCGGCGGAGTAGTAGTACGAGGAAGAAAAGAAAGTACGCGACGAACAAAACTCATTCCCAATTCTTTAAATAATCGAACTCACATGTATAAAATATCATATCTCCCGAACTATGGGGTGTACAATGTTATAATATGTGGATATTTTCTCAAAAATCTGTTGCGAATAGGATCAGTAGTAAATAAATAAAAAGTGCTACAATGTTATCACTGATGCTATAGTCTTACTGCAGGAACAGCAGAAACGTAGTTAGTGATAAACCTTTCCCCTTTTACTATTTTGTTTGTAAGGGAGGGGGCCGACCGTTTTGGTCGAGCGCTTCTAGGCCACTCTGTCCGGAACCGCGGTGGTGCTACGGTTGCTGGTTCGAATCCTGCCTCGGGCATGGATGTGTGTGATGTCCTTAGGTTAGTTAGGTTTAAGTAGTTCTAAGTTCTAGGGGACTGATGACCTGAGATGTTAAGTCCCATAGTGCTCAGAAACATTTGAACCATTTTTAAGGTCAGTACCGCCATTAGACTGTTTTTTCTATTTGCAGTGTTACATTTGCACGATCATGATTTCGGCTTTAAGTTGCCATTATGAAGTGTTTTAATATTATACAGTGCCTAAGATGGCATAGTGTCGTATTTAGCCAGCCGGAGTGGCTGAACGGTTCTAGGCGCTTCAGTCCGGAAGCTCACTTCTGGTACGGTCGCGGGTTCGAATCCTGCCTCGGGCATGGATGTGTGTGACGTCCTTAGGTTAGTTAGGTTTAAGTAGTTCTAAGTTCTAGGGGACTGATGACCTCAGATGTTAAGTCCGATAGTGCTCAGAGACATTTGAACCATTTGAGGGAGGGCGAGGTGTGGAGGTCGGGGGAGTGGACATTTCAGTGAGAAAAAGTTCGTGAGGGTTGAAATTATAGTAAAGTTTCTTGGAAGTCGCTAAGTGATTTCATTCTGAAACACTGGATGAATCTAGCTTGAACAATTTGCACGCCGTTACTTATGCTACCTTGAAATATACACACAGTTTCTAACTGTAATACTTGAGTTACTGTGTTAAACCTTTAACATAATATTATAGCTCATAATGAGAAAATTATAACAGCAATTTAATTTTTTAATCCGCTCAATAACCGTATGAAATATTGAAATAAATTTTTTGTTGCCCCTGTAAGCGGTTAAATAGGCGTGTTGCAACTGGAATCGTGCCCCAGGTCAGCCGTCAAGAACATGCAGTGCGGGAGGGGGGGGGGGGGCGGAAGGACTGCGTTCAGTGTGCATACGGAGGGTTCAAAAAATGGCTCTGAGCAATATGGGACTTAACATCTGAGGTCATCAGTCCCCTAGAACTTAGAAGCTACTTAAACCTAACCAACCTAAGGACATCACACACATCCATGCCCGAGGCAGGATTCGAACCCGCGACCCTAGCGTCGCGCGGTTCCAGACTGAAGCGCCTAGAGCCGCTCGGCCACACCGGCCGGCGCATACGGAGTGGTTTGGCGGTTCATTTGTTGCGGCAAACGGCGACCACATGACGCTCAGAACGCCTCTCTGTGCGCTCTATATTTTGACTCTGCAAGCAGTAACAGTGCTGACTTTAGAGGTGAACAGCGTTTGCAACATTTATTCCTGAGCACAAACATGCCCAGCCGACGAGTACGTCCTCCTATTGTACAATCTCACCAATTTGAACGGGGTCGTATTATGGGCGTCTCGGAAGTCGGATGGGCGTATCGACGGATTGCTGAGCACAATGTATTGATGTTGTATCTTGAGACGCTGTTTTCATCAGTGGTTTGTGGAACATACCACAACCGTAGGGGACGCTCTGAACGTTTGCACAGTACAGACGCAAGTCAGGAGCGGCGCATTGCGTGAGCAGCGGTGGCCGGCCGAACATCACCCAACATGCGGGCTCACGTTGCACTTGCTGCGCCACTAAGAACTGCCCATCGCAGCCCCCCTCAGAGTAAGTGGTAACATGGCTCGGTGCAGAGCCCGACAAAAACTGAACACAGATCGAACATGAAAACAGAGCTCAAGACGTGCAATATCGACCGAATGTAATTAGCCACGGAGGTTACGGTGTTGGACTGCAATGGGAAAGATCCATGTTGAAACCTCCCTCTGCCTTTTCCCTTTTTTTTTTCACGGAATTA
Source organism: Schistocerca piceifrons (assembly GCF_021461385.2). Lineage (NCBI taxonomy): Eukaryota > Metazoa > Arthropoda > Insecta > Orthoptera > Acrididae > Schistocerca > Schistocerca piceifrons. The sequence continues at coordinate 879,608,245 of NC_060140.1, forward strand.
GGAACTGTGCGTCGGGTCATTGACGAGTCTGTTCGCTATATTCAAATTGTGTCTGTGTCGTGGTGTAACGTCCGTTTGCAACAGCGAGGTGTAAAGAAGGGACCACCAGACGTACGTACCTCCTTTTGTTCTACAAAACTACTAAATGTTATGACTATTGCGTTGCGTTTTGGAAGTCGTGACTCTTAAATTCCTTACTTGTAACACAGTTCACATCCGTTTATTTCTTGTTTTCATTTCTGTTACAGCTCTATGAGGAATCTCACTACTCATCATATTCTCACCAACTGCGACATGGTCGCGTATACAAACAGTGATCCAATACTGTCAAATGTTTTTTTTAATTTCAGTCTTTGATCACAATATGAATTCTTTAGACGATGGCCGGTTTCAGTCCGTAATGACCATCCTCAGATCTTTTTTACACCATGTCCTAAAGTGATTAGGCCATAATGGCATCGTCAAAACATATAAATATAATCAGCACAGATCTTTATGACGATGCTATGCTGATTATATTTATATGTTTTGACGATGCCATTATGGCCTAATCACTTTAGGACATGGTGTAAAAAAGATCTGAGGATGGTCATTACGGACTGAAACCGGTCATCATCTAAAGAATTCATATTGTGACCAAAGACTGAAATAAAAAACATTTGACTCATCATATTTACATGCGATGGTAATATATGCTTATCACATGACTCATGGTCTGTAACCACTGCATGATATGACAATTGACAAGACTACAAAGGGAGAACAGACACGTCAATGAGCGGACGGACAGTTCATAAATTTCTAAAAAGCATTAGGCACGAGGGAGGAGGGAGATTCGAACACAGATGTCCCGCTTGGCAGTCCAGCACGGCGACCACACAACCACGACGCCGTGGTTCTTATAATGCTCTCGATGTTGCGCATCTCATGCTTGGACCGTTTACTGTTTCTGTTTTGCTTCTTTTTCCACAGTTCAGTGCATCTTCTCTTTGTTTTCATGCTTGATCTGTGCTCAGTTTTTAACTCGCTGTCCACTGGGCCATTCCACCACTAAATCCGAGTGGGTGCTATGGGGGGTTTCCATGTAAGCACCACTGCCAACAGCCTGCTTGCAACATGACTAGAATCACGTGTGCTTCTGGCCAGGCTGGCACTGACGCCATGGCACCGCCAAACACAGATACTCCGTGTCATGAAACAGACGAGTGGAGAGTGGAATGACGCTTTATTGTCTTCAGTGACGAGAGTAGTTTCTGTCTGTGAGAGATGGACGTGCACGTGTACGGCACTGACCTGGTGAGCGTCCTATTCTGGGGTGCATTTACCGACGACACACATATCCCACTCCAGGTTTCACGGTGTGCGGGGACCATTAGTTAAACACGAGGTCGGACTTAGCGTTTCTGCAGGGTAAAATGATCAGTGCTCGCTACATTGCACAGGTTGTTATCCCCGTCCTACTGCCATTTCTTTGACAGGAAGGTGATGTGCTTCTTCAGCAGGACAACGCACTTCCACATACGGCTGCAGTGCAAGCAACTAGCTCTTCGTGGCACACAATAACCGCTCTGGCCAGCAAGATCACCAGATCTCCCGCCCATTATACATGGAACATGATCTAGCAGGAACTTACTAGATTTGCAGACACTGCAAAAACCAGTGCCGAATGGAGACATAGGGTGCAAGATGACAAGATACCATCCGCCACTTCTATAATCGTCTGCATGCGGGAATACACGCGTGCACTGCCACCAGATGGTGATGCTGTCTGTGCACCCTCTACTGCGGCATGTGTGTTTCATTTGATCTGAATTTATAATCATATACTCCTGCAATTATAAACTACCTGTTATCTTTGACGATTGAAACGTCTCTGTGAAGTCGTTTCATAAGACGCTTGTCGAATTCGGTACAACTTATTCACTTTACTACCTGATTTTAGCTCAATTCATGAACTCTTCCAGAAAGACTGAGCTCTCACATAAGGCCTATTGAATATTATATGCCTGTTTTAATGTGGGGTTTCGGTTTTGTTTTGTGGGAAACGCTGAACTGGTCATCGTCTGGTGGGAGCAGACGATGTTGCTTCTCGTTCGAAGGAGAGCACAGGATGACCAACTTAGGTTTCTAGTACCTGAACAGAGAGGTTTACCTATCTTAGTCGAAGGCTGTTTTTGTGTGTGAGGTTGGTGACGAAGGTCTACCCCTCTGGTAGCTCCCGCTGCACGGGGAGCTAGGTAATCTCGAAAGAGAAAGGGAGACTCTTCGGTGAACGCTTGGTGGGTACAGATCGTAGCTCATAAGAGGGGTTTCAGGTGATAGGAAGCAGGTTGAGTTAGGACTTCGTTATGTTAAACTGCTGAAATACTTAAGAACTTCAGCATAACTGAAGCGTGTGAAGCGAGCTATTTTTCCGAATGTGCCATAATTACATTGCTTTAAATAGGCGATTTTTGGGTGTTTGAGTTAAAAGTGTGGAAGTTATTTCGTTCATTTTGAACAACGATGAAGTAGAATTTCAAACGGTAAATCTGATTAGGAAAAACTGGTTAGGATCACTTCAACCGAACGTTGAATGTAATACTGTGTCGAATCGAGTATGATTTTTAATCTTATATTTTGTAGAAGTTGCTTTTGTCTTTGTGTGACGATTTTGTGCCACGTGTTTGGTAATCAATGACCCTTCTGGTCCACCACGGCACCGCAATAGGCTTTATTTTAACAGTTTGCTGGTTTAATGAGCTATAATTTCTGCAAGAGTATCTGTTTTATAGTGCGCTTTCTACAAAGTGGCACAACAGTTTGATTCGGAATGCACCACGTGCTCTAGTTCGGCCGTTTGCAAGCAGCAGACGTAGTTAGTATGTTGAATAATTATAGCACAACCTTGTGTATTGGTTAAACCTCTGTCCAGAATAGTGCATGCATAGAATCTTAATGCAAATCTCACTGAGGTATTTTTATGGTATAAATGCAAAGGAGATGACAGTATCATTATCTATCACCTCCGTTTTCTGTGCTTCTTCTTGCTGTAGTCAAATTGTACTCTGTTACATTCTCACGTAATTCTTACTTAAATATTTCTAGTTAGGCACCAGTTATGTGTAGCTAGGATGTGCTACCAAACACTTAGACACAATAAATAATCTACGTGAAAGATAAATTCTGTGGTGTTGATCTTACCCACTTATTCCGATTTCCAATCCTGAATTAATCAAGTTGCTTCATGCACGACACGGAGTGCTATTTATCTGGCTACTTAAAGAAATTTGTATACCTATAATTAAATTATTAAATTGATTAAAGTAATAATTTTCCGGCTCTGTTTTTTTCTAAATGGATAGGAAAGACTTGTGCGGGTGGCGACACTGAATTTCCGAGTTTTTATCATTATTTGTGTGAGAGAAGCTGCTACAAATGCGAGATAACGTATATGACTCGATGAGAAACGTCGTAAAGATAGTAATACGTTACACGGTGCTGCATTTTTTTCCGTCACTGTACAGTTTAAAAACCTCTGGCCAGAGTATATTTAAATGCCACTAATGCTGCATATTTGCCATCTGATTTTCTGAGAATACTATACAACATTGTGGTTACAGGCACATTGCGTAGAAAATATTTAGCGCGTAAGTGACACGAAAAAGATCGTCTGACGTCGTAACGCCGGCATTGTAACGGTGACTCCTCGTACTGCACTCTGACTCGAACAAACGGCGGCTCCAGAGACAACGAGCCGGCCGCACGGTGTGGGCTCCGCAGACCCGCACGGCAGGAACAAATGAGGGGGACGGCAGGCTGCGACGGCGACGGCCACAGCCTGACCGGCGTGGGCGGCGGCGGCGGTAAAACTTTTACGGGGGCCGCGCCCAGGCGCTGGGCGGCGCTTTACGGCGCGCGCCCTGCTCAGCTGCGCCACTCCCCCACGCACGAGGTTTGTCCAGTAAGCGGCACAACGCCTCCTCCAACTCGCTATTTCAAAGCTGTTTTATCGAGTGAGCTGCTTCAGCGCTAGGATGCTGGACTCGCATTCATTTGGTAGGCGATACAAAACCCCGTCCTGCCATCCACATACTAGTATCCTCTGGTTAAGACTCATGTCGGGAGTCCATTTTATAGATCTGCGCTGTTGTTGCCCTCATGCCCTCGGTCCAAAGACTCCTTAGGTGCAGCACTCTTGAGCAAGCCCCTTCATCACTGCGTAACTGCTGCAACCTAAATCGAATTGACAATTTCCTGTATTCAAGCCTTGGTCTCCATCCGTATATTTTACTCCCTATACTTCCCTCCTCCATGGTGAATCAGCCGATTAACATATCCCCGTCGATTCTACATCTACATCCATACTCCGCAAGCCACCTGACGGTGTGTGGCGGAGGGTACCTTCAGTACCTCTATCGGTTCTCCCTTCTATTCCAGTCTCGTATTGTTCGTAGAAAGAAGGATTGTCGGTATGCCTCTGTGTGGGCTCTAATCTCTCTGATTTTATCCTCATGGTCTCTTCGCAAGATATACGTAGGAGGGAGCAATATACTGCTTGACTCTTCGGTGAAGATATGTTCTCGAAACTTCAACAAAAGCCCGTACCGAGCTACTGAGCGTCTCTCCTGCAAAGTGTTCCACTGGTGTTTATCTATCATTTCCGTAACGCTTTCGCCATTACTAAATGACCCTGTAACGAAGGGCGCTGCTTTCCGTTGGATCTCCTCAATCTCTTCTATCAACCCTCATCTGCTACGGATCCCACACCGGTGAGTAGTATTCGAGCAGTGGGCGAACAAGTGTACTGTAAGCTACTTCCTTTGTTTTCGGACTGCATTTCCTTAGGATTCTTCCAATGAATCTCAGTCTGGCATCTGCTTTACTGACGATTAATTTTATATCATCATTCCATTTTAAATCAACCCTAATGCCTACTCTCAGATAATTTATGAAATTAACTGCTTCCAGTTGCTGACCTGCTATATTGTAGCTAAATCATAAAGGATCTTTCTATCTATGTATTCACAGCACATTACACTTGTCTACATTGAGATTCAATTGCCATTCCCTGCACCATGCGTCTATTCGCTGCAGATCAGTACCTCTTCATTAGTTATCAGATCTACCTATCTAAACTTTAGAGTTCTTCTAGATCACCACATTTCAAGAACTTTTACATTGTTTTTGTTGGAATTGTTCATAGAGTATACTTCACTTACGCAGAAGGCGCGCAGTCAAGGGGAAGATCAGCCCCTCCTTTTTCATAGCAAAAGCACTATACTAAACAAGTATGCAAAAAATACCTTAATTAATATTTTTTTGTTGTTTTTATTATTAAAATCTTAGGCACCTTTGGCAAGTTAAATATAATTGTAACAAAAAATTATATGTGCATATTTTCTGGAGGAGACAGGGGTGGTAATGGGGGGTCGGGCTGGGCGAGGGGAAAAACTGTGCCGCCCCCCCCCCCCCCCCCCGCAAAAGAACCCACGAAACGCGTCTCCTTCCTGCTACATATATTTATATATTTTCATTGGAAGTTAGCAAATTTCTCTTTTTCATAAAATCTTTTTTGCTATTACTACTCTGTTTTTCATATCTTGGCTGCTTCGGCCATCGTCAGTTATTTTACTATTCAAATAGCGAAACTAGTCTCATTTCCTAATTCAATTCCCACCGCATCACATGATTTAATTCGACTACAGCCATTACCATCGTTTTATTTTTGAAGATGTTCATCTTATAAACTCTTTTTATTGTCCTTCCCATTTAACTGCACGTCCAACTCCTTTCCATCTCCGACAGAATTACTGTGTCATGGGCATTTACTATCATTAAATTACTCCTTTGTTTCCGTTATCGCATGCTCAATGTATAATATGCAGTTTTTCGTCGCGCATTCGGAAAATTATGTAACGGGCAATTTCGTTTTTAAGCCCCACGCTGGAATTTAAAAAATGCGGTTATGGATTTGTTACATAATTCAGCTTGAGAAGTTATTTTATATTACTCGCTTACTTTAATATACAATGTTCCAACAATTATCAACGAATATGATTGCATCAGCGAACTGCTGACATCTACTGAATCTAAGCGTATTCACAATAATTATTCTGAAACAATCTACGTTGTTCCCTCGTGGATTAAGACTGGAGAAACAGTGTATCAACATCAGCCTCAGAGTCAGTTTCCTGGGTGTTCCTCATTTCTTTGAGACAAATGGAACTTTTCTTGAGTACTTCAGTACATGTTGTTACCAGGCAGTTACCGGGCAGCGACAACTGCAGACAGTATCTTACCATTGATAAATGCACAGTATTGAAGTGGTGATGGTTCAGTGGATAGCAATAGCCTGGTTCTGTATAAATGAGCAATGACTATGCCTGGTGGTCACAGTGTAGATCCATGTCAAAAGGTGAGTGGCTTCCTGGTGCCGTTACGTCAGCATGAAAACAGGAAGCTGTACTGAACTGTGGAAAAAAGAAAAATATAAACAGTGAACGGTCCACAGTTAATATGTGTAATATCGAGGAACATTCTTTTAGTCAGCGTGTCGTGGTTGTGTGGGCACGGTGGTGGATTGCGACACGGGGAATCCGGGCTCAAAATCACACCTGTTCCAATTTTTTTCCCCTTCTTCACAAAATTTTGAACTTTCCGGCCAGTCATTGAAGTGTCTGTTCGCTGTATTCAAATTTGTGGGTGTCGTGGCGTAATGTCAGTTTGCAACAGTGACGTGTAACAAAGGGACCTCCAGACGTATGTACCTCCTATTTGTTCTACACACGCACATGGGGTAGACAAAATAATGTGAACACTTGTACTTACTTGGGAATGGTTTATTAATTTGCACGTAATACAACTGCGATTCTTCTTGGAATAATGACAAAAAATGTTCAAATGTGTGTGAAATCTTATGGGACTTAACTGCTAAGGTCATCAGTCCCTAAGCGTACACACTACTTAACCTAAACTATCCTAAGGACAAACACACACGCCCATGCCCGAGGGAGGACTCGAACCTCCGCCGGGACTAGCCGCACAGTCCATGACTGCAGCGCCCTAGACCGCTCGGCTGGAATAATGACCTATAATGATTGTATAGTCTCCAGTGGAATGTTATGCCACTCTTCGATCAGAACCTCTCCTAACTGCTGTAGCAACGAGAGAGGCGGAAATCTGCTCCGGAGTCTGCGCTCCAATACCGCCCACAAGGGTTCGATAGTGTTCAACTTCAGGGACTGTGCTGGTCAGGGAAGACGCTGGAGTTCAGGTGAATGCTCCTCATACCACGATTGTATTGTCCTGGCAGTGTGAACGGGTGCATTATCGTCCTGAAATATGGTATCATTGTTGTAGAACAATATTTGAATCATGGGGTGCATCTGATCACCCAAACTGTTCACGAAATCGTTGTCTGTAACACAGCCTTTGAGAGTAATGATAGAACTAGTAGAATACCATGATATGGCTGCCCACATCACACACTTCCACCTCCATGCTTAACAGTTGGAATCAACCAATCAGGATTGTAGGCTTCTTTTGGCGTTCTCCAGACGCAAACCCGGCCCGATATTGGAAATGACGAAAACATTGATTCGTCGGACCATATGATGTTTTCATCCAATCAGCCGTCCAGGATTTATGCTCCTGACCCCACCACGTTTACGCTTCTTTGCATTGGTTGTCGTTACTAATGGTTTCGGTATAGCAGTTCGTCCATGAATATTCGCTTTATGGAGTTCTCGGCGAAGAATGTAGATAGATGCGGGGTCTCGAAGATGCCTATTCAGCTCTGCAGTCACTTTAGCCGCCGTAGTTTTGTGCTGTTTTGATACATTTCGTGTTACCGTACGGCGATCTCTGCCATTTGGTTTTGAAATGGCTCTGAGCACTATGGGAGTTAACATCTGTGGTCATCAGTCCCCTAGAACTTAGAACTACTTAAACCTAACTAACCTAACGACATCGCACACATCCATGCCCGAGGCAGGATTCGAACCTGCGACCGTAGCAGTCGCGCGGCTCCGGACTGAGCGCCTAGAACCGCTAGACCACCGCGGCCGGCATTTGGTTTTGATTTACGTTTACAAGATGATGTCTTTCCATGTTTCGTGTACGCTGTCATGACTGTTGAAACAGTTGCTCTTGAAACATTCAATAAGTTGGCTGTCTTGGTTACTGATGCTCCAATTAATTGGACCCCCACAATCTGCCCTCTTTGGAACTCTGTTAGGTCTTACGTTGCACTTCGACCTCGGCTTCTGAATTCAAATACGAAGTGTGCACTACTCGTAAACAACCTGTACTGATGCCTCGTCCGTACTGAACACGCACAGTCTAGCGCGACACGTGTCTTACCTGCGTTGCTGACCGTCAAACACAACCATCCCATTACTACCACAGTTTACATTATTTTGCCTATGGCCTGTACCACATATTATGCCTCTTGCTTTCCGTTCTGGAAGTTTTGATTCTTGAATACCTCGTTGTAACATAGTTCACATCCGTTTAATTGTTATTTTCATTTCTGTGAGGGGTCTAAATGGCATCTCGCCTGCTCTCACTATTCGTCACACCTACTTGCGACGGTAATATATTCTTATCATATGACTCATATTCTGTGATAAATGGTGAGAGCAGGCGAAATGCCGCACAGACCTCTCAAAGATATGAAAACAACAAATAAACGGGAGCTATGGAATTCAAGAGTCAAAAATTTCAAAACTGAACGCAATAGCATGTGGTACCTGTTTAGAACAAAAATCGGAGTTACGTACGTCTGCAGGTCCCTTCGTTACAAGTCAGCGTTGGAAACTGACATTATGCACCGACACAGACACAAACTTGAATACAGAGAACAGGCACGTCAGTGGTCAGCGGAAAGTTCGTAATTTAGAGAACAAGAAGGAGAAAAGAAAAAAAATGGACCTGGTGAGTTTTGAACCTGGATTTCCTGCATCGCAGTCCTACACCGTAACGACACAACCACGAGACGCCTTCTGTTAACGTTGCTCGATATTGCACGTATTTTTAGACTGTTCACCCTTTCTGTTTTTCTTCTTTTTTCCACAGTTCCGTACACCTTCTGCCTATTTCCATGCTTGATCTGTGTTCAGCTTTTGACCGACTATCCAATGGGCGAACTTACCATTAAATCTGATGGGGGTGTGATGAATAGTTTCCCTTGTTAGTAGGAAAGCACTACACTCTAGGATAACGAATGTCCTGTAGCGTTCTGCAAAACTAGTTCTGAGCGTTTCCTAGAGTTCGATGAAGAAATGGATTTTCCCCAAATGCTATCGTAGTGTGAGATTCCTGAAAGTTCCCTGTGCACAGTGACCCGACCACTACTCAGATTGTTTTCTGGGATGTCGTGGGATTAAGTTGACAAAATCAAGTTACACGTTGTTCTTCTTCTAGGGGGCAGGAGGAAACGTTTTTATTTTTTATGGATGTAGACGGACTGAACTGACACAATGACGTGATCGAGAAGTCAGCGGTCCATTCTGCAGTCACAGCGTTGGCTGGCTAAGTGGCCTCTAGTGTACAGGAAGTTTCTTTGACTTCGGAACAATCTAATCCGCCAAGGACCATGGAGGAGCGAAGAAGGAAGGACGATTTAGGGGGGAAGACAGGTCCGGGTTGGACAGGTCGTGGGGTGCTATCGGCAGTTCGAGATACGCAGGCGAACGTTGACGTTTAGCACAGGAGGTCGTTATTCTACACACCAGTTAAAAATGTAGTCAGAGCCGATCAAAGTCGATTTAGGTCAAGCACGTGATATTATTCGGCCAAGAGCTGCTCGTATAGCTTGCCCAGCAGCGCGCTACTTTCAGGGACAGCGAGGTGAGCCAAGCCCAGACCGAGTTCACGTGGCGGATTAACGACCGTTTGTTTGGTACATCGGCCAGAATGGGAGTGGCTTTTAAGCGTTTAGGAAAATCCTGTGCTTGCTCGCAACCTCCACCTCAGAGGACATGATACGTAAACTAGACACGATAATACATCGGAGAATGTTTACATGAATCACAAACAGCTGGCGCTCACGGATTCCCCTTCCGTAGGTTAACTGGCGACGGCAAAGGCATGTAGCTACAAAGTTAAAATAAAATGATAGTCAATACAGTGGACCCCGTAGGACGGAGAAACACTAGGAAAGAGAAAGGTGATATTATGCGGCGGCGGCGTTTGGACAGCACAACGGTAGACCCGGAGTGAGGGCGAGCTGGACGTGGACATCGCAAACTTAGAGAGCCGACGGCGTTTCTTCCTCGAGTCCTGAAGAAGATGACAGCCACAGCCAGAGACGAGGAAGCGTGGAGGTTATTGCTGTATTGTGCAGAGCTTTTATGACCCAAATCGACTGACATGCAGCTGGCAGGTGTTGGGGGTTGAAGTTATTGGGAGGCGTGTACTGACAGCAGAGGAGCCAGCCAATGGCGGGTGTGTTTGCGAAGACAATGAAACCGCTTCAGGTTGTGAAATCCGTACTGCACAGTGCGACCTTGAGGGTGTAAGCGACTGATTTCTGTACTGTGTTTTGTATTCACGCACAGCACTGTAGATAGCCGTAAGGCTTTCTGTGTTGTTCTGACGCCCTACGTCAATATACAGGGTGATTCAAAAAGAATACCACAACTTTAAAAATGTGTATTTAATGAAAGAAACATAATATAACCTTCTGTTATACATCATTACAAAGAGTATTTAAAAAGGTTTTTTTTTCACTCAAAAACAAGTTCAGAGATGTTCAATATGGCCCCCTCCAGACACTCGAGCAATATCAACCCGATACTCCAACTCGTTCCACACTCGCTGTGGCGTATCAGGCGTAACAGTTTGGATAGCTGCTGTTATTTCTCGTTTCAAATCATCAATGGTGGCTGGGAGAGGTGGCCGAAACACCATATCCTTAACATACCCCCATAAGAAAAAATCGCAGGGGGTAAGATCAGGGCTTCTTGGAGGCCAGTGATGAAGTGCTCTGTCACGGGCTGCCTGGCGGCCGATCCATCGCCTCGGGTAGTTGACGTTCAGGTTTCATAACTAACCTTTTTCGTAGGACTCTCCATACAGTTGATTGTGGAATTTGCAGCTCTCTGCTAGCTCTGCAAGTCGATTTTCCTGGGATGTGAACAAATGCTTGCTGGATGCGTGCTACATTTTCATCACTCGTTCTCGGCCGTCCAGAACTTTTCCCTTTGCACAAACACCCATTCTCTGTAAACTGTTTATGCCAACGTTTAATACACCACCTATCAGGAGGTTTAACACCATACTTCGTTCGAAATGCACGCTGAAGAACTGTCGTCGATTCACTTCTGCCGTACTCAATAACACAAAAAGCTTTCTGTTGAGCGGTCGCCATCTTAGCATCAACTGACGCTGACAACTAGTCAACAGCGCCTCAAGCGAACAAATGTACAACTAAATGAAACTTTATAGCTCCCTTAATTCGCCGACAGATAGTGCTTAGCTCTGCCTTTTGTCGTTGCAGAGTTTTAAATTCCTAAAGTTGTGGTATTCTTTTTGAATCACCCTGTATTAGGTACCTGTGTTGTCCGCAGTATTAGTGGAGTGGCTCGTGGAGGTTATTGATAGCACAGTGTAGCTCTTCTTAGCATACTGTCTTATTACGGTCGCTTACTGTGGGCTGATTTCGTGAATTTATCCAAGTGGGACCTTGCATGTCACAGGGACTGAATAAGATTAGTGATTGAAATTCTTTTATTTACTTAGAACAAGCTTTCTTCGATTACTTATGCTGCGCCCATTTTTAAGTAAAATTATTGACCCGTGTTCACTCCAAACTATGCGTTTCCTTGAACTTGGCTGTCTATCTGTGTTTGGTTCCCGCCGTTGTTGCGGTTATGCCGTGGTTCTTCCTCCTTCTACGTGTGGCAGAAGCGATGTGTATCGATATTTGCACCGTGTACCATCTTTGGTCCTGTGCATATAGTTTCCGGCAAGAGTGTGTCCGGGCAGACGGCCGGTTGGTGCGGACCGGGGAGGATATCTCCGTGCGGCGCAGTCGGCTGTGTCCGCGGGCGGTCTCTGCGCAGTGTTGGAGCTGTCCGATCGCTACGAGCTTCGTGGCTCACCGACCCAGGACGTCAAAGTTGAGTGGTGTCTGAAGTACCCAAGCCACGTCCGTTCATGTGGTATCATTCGTTTCGGTGGTTCAATGTTGGGGAGCTTTTCCTGTGAGCAACACCGAGTGTTTGTAGTGATGAAATCGAGCCGCCGTGCGGTGGAATTAACTATATTGGTTCACCACAATTCAAGCCCACCAGCGGAGTTTTCTGCCTTGTGGCCGTTAGTGTTCTGGTTACCCGCTCTGGCCACTGATGTAAATTCAGGCAGTGTTCTTCCCTCATCTGTTGTCGCTGTCCAACACGGTCAGTAGTTGTGACAGCTTAATACATATTTCATTGTGGATAATCACGTCCGTAAAAGTTTGGTCTTTGAGTTTTCATGTACCGATTGGTGGCTAGCAAGTCGTTTGGTCGGTCGGTCCCTGTCTCTGGGTTGGGTTACCGACGGATCAAGTGTAGTTGGGCCCACCACCTGTCTCACCTACGTGAACGTTAATGTTTCGAGGGCAGCCCCCCCCCCCGGGAGGCGTCTGAGTGCCGTTGTCTATACTGTTCTCTTCATGGGTGTTCAATGGTCTGTTGGTAATCTCTTATAACCAATGCTTTGAAAGAAAAAAAAATTAATATGTTTTATGTAAATGAAGGGCCTTCAGCCCGTATAAGTAAGTTTGAATTCTGGCAAGTGGATATTTTGTTGAAAGTTGCTGCTGTTATGCTAGCTTTTAATTTAGTGCACTGTCAGCCACATAAAACTTAAAGGTTTAAGGTATTTTGAATTTTTGGAAAATCATTGTGGGCCTTCATCCGCTTAAAGTCTTATTCTTAAAATTTCCCCTTAAGCGAAAACATTGCGGCCTTCTACCCTGAAATATTATGGAAATATATTTTAAAATTTTGAAACTTAATTCTGGCCTTCAGCCGTTGTATTGCACCTTGATTATGTTTGTTCTATCCACTTTTGCCTTGAGGCAGGGAAGTAGGGCGGGCCGTATGAAACCTGAGGGTAGACTGGAAGACTTAAGGGGAAAAAGGGGTGTGTTTGGACTCTCATCTCGAAACTTCCGAATTTCGTATTTATTCAGAGCACTTAGTAAAGATCCCGCTGGAGCTTAAATGGGCACTTTTCAGTACCACAGGATCTTGGAATGCTTCTGAATGCAACCGGAACGGCACGGAGCAGTGAGCAACAATGATCGAGTCGTGACTTTCAGACTAGCTCGCTATTTCACCAACAAGGCAGTGCAGACAGTCGATTCGAGTCGGCTGAGTGACGGACAGTTGCCTCGCAGACAACGGTGCAGTTAGCTCCCGTGGTGGGGCAGGACGTGGAGCGCTCGTGCGGAGCCACGGACGTGCTTACGCGATGCGGTGCACGCAACAAATGAAGATCGGAGGTGGAGTATCAGGAATAAGAAACACGGGGCAGGAACTCAATCACTGCCTTTCCAAAGGAAAAAATTGGAAAATTGTGGTAGGTTCCTGTGGGACCCAATTGCAGACGTCATCGGTCCCTGGGCTTACACACTGCTTAATCTACCTTAAACTAGCTTACGCTAAGGACTAGACACATGCCCATGCCCGGGAGAGGACTCGAACCTCTTAACGGGGGGAGCCGCGCGAACCGTGGCAACGCGCGCGGCCCCAAAGGAATGCTACACTACTGGCCATTAAAATTGCCACACCAAGAAGACAAGAAGAAATGCAGATGATAAACGGGTATTCATTGGACGAATAGATTATACTAGAACTGAAATGTGATTACATTTTCACGCAATTTGGGTGCATAGATCTTGAGAAATCATTACCCTGAACAACCACCTCTGGCCGTAATAACGGCCTTGATACGCCTCGGCATTAAATCAAACAGAGCTTGGATGGCGTGTACAGGTACAGCTGCCCATGCAGCTTCAACACGATACCACAGTTCATCAAGGGTAGTGACTGGCGTATTGTGACGAGCCAGTTGCTCGTCCACCATTGACAAGACGTTTTCAGTTGGTGAGAGATCTGGAGAATGTGCTGGCCGGGGCAGCAGTCGAACATTTTCTGTATCCAGAAAGGCCCGGACAGGACTTGCAACATGCGGTCGTACATTATCCTGCTGAAATGTATGGTTTCGCAGGGATCGAATGAAGGGTAGAGCCACAGGTCGTAACACATCTGAAATGTAACGTCCACTGTTCAAAGTGCCGTCAATGTGAACAAGAGGTGACCTAGACGTGTAACCAGTGGCACCCCATACCATCACGCCGGGTGATACGACAATATGGCGATGACGAATACACGCTTCCAATGTGCGTTCACCGCGATGTCGCCAAACACGGATGCGACCATCATGATGCTGTAAATAGAACCTGGATTCATCCGAAAAAATGACGTTTTGCCATTCGTGCACCCAGGTTCGTCGTTGAGTACACCATCGCAGGCGCTCCTGTCTGTGATGCAGCTTTGAAGGTAACCGCAGCCGTGGTCTCCGAGCTGATGGTCCATGCTGCTGCAAACATCGTCGAACTGTTCGTGCAGATGGTTGTTGTCTAGCAAACGTCCCCATCTGTTGACTCAGGTATCGAGACGTTGCTGCACGATCCGTTACAGCCATGCGGATAAGATTCCTGTCATCTCGACTGCTAGTGATAAGAGGCCGTTGGGATCCAGCACGGCGTTTCGTATTACCCTCCTGAACCCACCGATTCCATATTCTGCAAACAGTCATTGGATTTCTACCAACGTGAGCAGCAAATGTCGCGATTCGATAAACCGCAATCGCGATGGGCTACAATCCGACCTTTATCAAAGTCGGAAACGTGATGGTACGCATTTCTCCTCCTTACACGAGGCATCACAACAACGTTTCGCCAGGCAACGCCGGTCAACTGCTGTTTATGTATGAGAAATCTGTTGGAAACTTTCCTCGTGTCAGCACGTTGTAGGTGTCGCCACCGGCGCCAACCTTGTGTGAATGCACTGAAAAGCTAATCATTTGCATATCACAGCATCTTCTTCCTGTCGGTTAAATTCCGCGTCTGTAGCACGTCATCTTCGTGATGTAGCAACTTTAATGGCCAGTAGTGTAAATCTGTCGGGGTCCAGTGCCTTTTCCACTGCCCCAGTGTAGCGCGGCGTAGCCGAGAAAAGATGAGCACTGATATACCACCATCTCAGCTCAATTGGAACAAATTATACCGTTGGAATAAGTGATCTACAAGACGTTCAGCGGGTACAGTTAACACTGGAAAATGGAGGAATGTAGCAACAGCAGCAGTAACAGCTACACACGCTATTGCTGTTGCTGAACTTACAGACTCGGAGAAAGTCTGCGACGCGTGTCTTGCAGAATGACACTTGAGAAAGTGTTCGTCGCAACCCCGCGTGTGTAGGCGCGGCCTGCGTCTGCGGCCATTGTCCGCGAGCACAATGCCTGCCTGCTCTGTGAGTCACCGGCTTCAGCCTCCAGACGCCGCCACAGCGCAGCGGCTGCGGCCTTAGCCTCTCGCCCATTCCCACGTCCCCCTGTGCTCTCGCCGCTGGCGCCGCGCGATGTACCATTGGCCGCTGGCTGAATCCACACTCTGGCAAAAGAAGCGCACCCAACGGGTCACAGATTTCGCTCGCGGTTGTAGTACATACTTCGATGTAGCGAATGCTGCACTGGTACTACGCACTTCTCAGACGTTTTCGAGAAATCGATGTTTAAAGTTCACTTACCTGTTAGTTACCATACAAGAACACCATCCGTCGAGCACCGGCGTTAGTGCAACAAGCTAAGGCGGCAGACTAGAGGTGTGCCCTTGCTGTAAACGACACTCATTATTTTCCATTCTTTTATTAAGACCTCGTATCAGCACAACGAATCATGTTTTGTCGAAGGGAACAACAATAATAATCATAGTGAGGTAGGGCTACCGTATTTTAGGGACTATAACGCGAACTTTTTTTTCTTCGAAAAATTGCCTCCAAAATTCAGGTGCATCCTATACTCAAATGGTTCAAATGGCTCTAAGCACTGTGGGACTTAACATCTGAAGTCATCAGTCCCCTAGACTTACAAATACTTAAACCTAACTAACCTAAGGACATCACACACATCCGTGCCCGAGGCAGGATTCGAACCTGCGACCGTAGCAGCAGCGTGGCATCTTATACTCGAAATTAATATAACATCCCCAGTGTTTGATTTAAAATTCCCGTCAGTCTTCAAAATGGTCATATGCTGCTGGAAACCTACTTCACGCCGGCCGCTGTGGCCGAGCGGTTCTAGGCGCTTCAGTCCGGAACCGCGCTGCTGCTACGGTCGCAGGTTGGAATCTGCCTCGGGCATGGATGAGTGTGATGTCCTTAGGGTATTTAGGGTTAAGTAGTTCTAAGTCTAGGAGACTGATGACCTCAGATGTTAAGTCCCATAGTGCTTGGTGCCATTTGAGCCTACTTCAGCTAACAGTACAGGATTCAACTGGCAGTAGCAGTGCACCGGTGCGACGAATGTAAGTTGCAGGGATTCGCAAGGTTGCTAACACTGTCTCCCTATCGCCCCGCCATTACAAACCCAGAACACTTCTGACTACGGTACCAGTGAACTTCAAAAATGGTTCAAATGGCTCTGAGCACTATGGGTCTCAACAGCTGAGGTCATAAGTCCCCCAGAACTTAGAACTACTTAAACCTAACTAACCTAAGGACATCACACACATCCATGCCCGAGACAGGATTCGAACCTGCCACTGTAGCAGTCGCGCGGTTCCGGACTGAAACGCCTAGAACCGCTCGCCCACCGTGGCCGGCCAGTGAACTTCAATTGAAAGTGATTTGTGTTATCGGTAGCAGTACAATACTTTTGTTGGTAGCTACTTTCATAGTGGAAAAAATAAAATATATTCATATACACTCAAGCGCTAAAGAAACTGGTATAGACATACTTATTCAAATACAGAGATACGTAAACAGGCAGAATACGGAGCTGCAGTCGGCAACGCCTGTATCAGACAACATGTGTCTGGCGCAGTTCTTAAATCGGTTACTGCTGCTACAATGCCAGGTTATCAAGATTTAAGTGACTTTGAACGTGGTGTTGTAGTATCTCCGGAGTAGCGACGAAGTAGGGATTTTCCCACACGACCATTTCACGAGTGTACCGGCCAAATGTGCTTTTAACCGAAGGAACATTTGATAGTCACTGGGCGCCAAGTCAGAACTATAGGGTGGGTGGGTGATTATGTTCCACTGAAACTGTTGCAGGAGAGCAACGGTTTGCCGAGCGATGTGTGGGGAGCATTGTCATGGAGAATGTATACGCCCTTGCTCATCATTCCTCTTCTCCGGTTCTGAATTGCCCGTTTGATTTTTTTCAGAGTCTCACAGTACCTGTCAGCGTTAATTGAGGTCCCAGCGATTCAGCTCCGACAACGAGGTGAAAGAAGATGTTCTTAGCTTTCTGAACAGCATTGCGGCGAGCTGGTATGACATGGGCATACAAAAACTGCCAAAGCATCTACAAAAATGCATCGACAGAAGTGGTGATTATGTCGAAAAATAGCTAAATGAGCAAGCTGTAAATTGATGTTGAAACGTCCCCTTAGAAAAATTTATGAATTGCTGTGCTGGTAAACCCTTTACGTTATTTGATTTTCAAACAGCTGAGCAGAACTGAACGTACTCAGATATTTCGCTCTTTACCTATTCTGATCAACACTAAACTGACAGCCAATATTTTTAGCGCAACGCAGTTTGACTTTCAATAATCCCTACAAGAGAATGGCCCTGACTAACATTAACCTATACGTTTCACAAATCACTTACCTCACAAAAATCTTCGTTACTCGAACTACTGCAATACAGCGAGCGCCACTACTGCCAGCTAAATAAAGGATTCAAACTACTGAAGGCACTAACTACTGATAAGCATAGTTAGCAAATGAAAGATTTTGATAGAGAACAAACAATGTATTTACCTTAATAGTGTTCAAAGGTCATAATATATATATATCAGTTCATGACATCCAGTCTTACAAATTTACTGTCTCTGATGGACACACGTCCAGATCATCCGCTCTCAAAACTCCGCCATCTCTCTCCCCACATCCACCAAACTGTCCAACACTACAATAGCAAACCAGCCACAGACTGCACACAGTTACAGTCAGTGACTTTCATACAGAGCGCTACGTGGCGTTACCAATAAAAAAAACCTAAACGGCCTACTTACAATGTAAACCATTGTAGAAATAAACAGGTCTATGTAATTATAAAAAAATAGGAGACCTTACTTTTGGGATTACCACGTTTTTGCAAATCCGTGATGACTGAAACCCGACGTCTGTAAGGAAGACTAATACTTCATTTGATTTTCAAATTTGTTTATTTTTAAAAACCGCGCTAATGCAACTGATAGTAGATTCAATTCAACTCTTATTGTTCATTTAATTTTATGGTTAAATTTTCTCTTTAGAGTTGTCATTTTTTTAATTCGAAGTAACTTCTCACTTCGAGGAAACGGAATATCAGTGCCGTAGCTTGTACGGATGTTGACATGTATTCTTGTTAACTACACCGTTTGCTTGCAATCGCTGTAACAATGCCTGGCCGGTGCCGTGCGTGATGTACTGTACAACCGGAAACTGCAGCGCCGGAGACGATGTAGCTCCGATCCACTTCTATTTCCGCAATGAAATTTTATTCGATGTTTTTCTCAGCAGTCCACGAGGAAGAGTAACATTATCGTGGAGCAATCCCGCGCAAAATGAGTTCACCGAATGCTAAAAACAGCGTATGTAGCGTTTAAAGTGGCTGACACAGATGAGAAATGGGTAAACGGTGCAGGAAACAGAGCGGGTATGGAAAACGGCTGCAGCAGGCTAACTCGTCCGGCAAGTGCCTGGCCGCTGGCCGTACGGTACACACGCACACCGCTACGCGCCCATCGCCTCCTTCGGGGAACGAACCCGGCACCGCCGCCACACAAGAAATCGGTCCACTCAACGACCACTTGGAAATGCTCAGCTGGCAACGCAGGTTGCCTAACACGCAGGCGTACTGCTCAACGCGAACGGTTACCCGTTTTCCTGCCTGGTGCACAGACAGGCACTTCCGATGCGTACAGTTCCAGATAGCGACAATGCTCATGCTCTGCCGCTAAGAAAAATGTGTGTGTGTGTGTGTGTGTGTGTGTGTGTGTGTGTGTTTAGCTGCAACGTGGTCACAGAGCTGCGGACACCCATAGAACAGAACAGCTGGAGCTCCGTCTGCCTGCGATAAAATAAAGCGCTGACTCGCGCGAAAAAGCAGCGGCTATCCGGAGCCCGCACAGGTGGCTGCCTTGAGCCTTGCAGGTGACATCAGCACTCCTCGGGAAAAACTCGCCTAGGAAAATGCTGATCTCACCTTTAGCGGACTGCCGGCCACTTTTACGAACCGCTTCACGTACGTTTCTCGTGTTAACCTGCCCCGACAAGTCGCACGAGTTTTTTCTCGTGGCGTTAGGAACAAATGAAAACATGTCTTCAAGATCAAATTAATAAAAATATACTTAAATAACAAAACATCACCAGCTGACATTTTTTGTGACTGTCCAAAGTATCTATCGTGTAGATCACGATACTCTCGTAGTAATACAGAAATTTAATGTAGGTAATGGTGTTACATACAAAAAGCACCAATACTACATTTAAAAAGTGTGCTGCATAGCTGAAACAATGATAGAGAGAAAATTTATAATGAGTAGTATTTAAGTTTGGGTGCACTCATGTTCTACACAAGATGTTTCAAAATCTCTGCAACAAACGTCCTGGGGTGATAGATCACGGCAAGGGAAACAACTTCTGTTTGAAACAAAATACACTACAAATCACTCTCAATCTTTGTAGACCACCTTAAACAAAAATACCATAGGCCACGCACAATAGAAAAAGATACGAGTGTTGGAACTTTAATAGCGGCAACTATATATTTACAGCTCGTACAAAATAGATACGTGTTTCAAAGATTTACTAACCTTCAAAGTAGTCACCAGCATTGTGTATAACCCGTTGCCAGCGATGTGGAAGTCGTAGGATACTCTTAGCAGTGCCATTTGTGCTGACAGTTCGAGCGGTGCGGTCTATTGCCCGACGAATTTGTAGCAGTTCTGAAGCGAATGCCGTGAGGTGCTTCCTTCAGTTTAGAAAACGAGTTGAACTTACGAGGGCTTAAATCAAGGGAGTGCAATAGGTGGCATAGCAAGGAAAGGGAACAACTTGTTTAACGAACTGTTTTTTGGTCTACAAGGAAAGCCAATTTGTAAATATTTCTGATTACCGACCACCTATGAGTTTCATTTCAATAAAATGAAACGTATTTGGCGACAAAAGACTCATTTTCTCGCAGTTGCAAAGACGGAATAAAAATACCTTGAATAATTATACAGCAATTACAAACAAAAGAAGGAAACATACTTTCAATTTCTCTACGAAGAGTCAAAGAAATTGTCATATATATTTTCAAGGTTGTGTGCACATCTTGCATCGTGAAACCGAAGGTCTTTTACCATGGCAAATCAGCTAAGTTTATTTGATCTCTTAACAATATAACCCGCTTTTAAAATGAAAATTTGTGTTAGTTTCCAAGAGTTCTATTCCAAAAGTATTTAATTTGTAACTGGTTTTCGTTAATACGTATATTAATTTGCTCTCAGTTCCTGATTGTTGGTATGTAGTAGAGTAGTAATGTCACAGATAGACTATTAAATACAATAGTTACAAAATTTTCTCCACTGCAATGACTTTAAATTTCAATGGAAAACTTGCTCCTGGGTGCAAGATAATACAGTTCGTTTGAATAGATTTTCACGCTTTGACAAAAACCCAACTTGCTTGCAGAAATTTTTGTAATTTCAAAAAAAGATTGCAGCAAACTAAAACTAAATGTCATCATTAAAAATAGAACAAGGAAATATACTAAACTTTAGCCATTACAAAACTGTTCCGTGTGGTGTGCAAGATGTACGAGACACGCGAAATACCCTCAGACTTCAAGGAGACCGTAACAATTCCAATTCCAAAGAAAGCAGGTGTTGACAGGTATGAATATTACCGAATTATCAGTTTGATCAGTCATGATTGCAAAATACCAACACGAATTCTTTAGAGAAGAATGGAAAAACTGGCAGAAGCCGATCTCAGGGAACATCAGTTTGGATTCAGGAGGAAAATAGGAACGCGGTAATACTGATCTTTCGGACTTATCTTAGAAGAAAGGTTATGGAAAGACAAAGCTACGTTTATAGTTTTCGTAGTTTTGTAAAAAGCTTTTGACGGTGGTGACTGGAATACAATCTTTGGAATTCTGGAGGCATCATGGGAGCAAAAGGTATACAACTTGTACAGAAACCAGACGGCAGAGACGAGGAACATGAAACGGGAATAGTGGTTAAGAAGGGAGTGAGACAGGGCTGTAGCCTATCCCCTGTGTTATTCAGTTTGTTCTTTGACTAAGCAGTAAAGCAAACCAAAGAAAAATTTGGTGGTAGGAATTAGAGTTCAGGGAATAGAAACGAAAAACTCTAAAGTTTGCTGATGACACTGTAATTCTGTCAGAGACAGTAAAGGACTCGAAGCAGGAGTTGAACGGAATTGAAAGCTCCTTGAAATGAGGATGTGAGATGAACATCCACATAAATAAACAAGGATAATGGAATGTAGTCGAACTAAATAAGGTGCAGCTGAGCAAATTAGGTTACGAGACGAGACACTGAAAATAGTAGATGGTTGTGCTATTTGGGCAGCAAAATCACAGATGATGGTCGAAGTAGGGATGATATAAAACGTAGACTGGCAATGGCAGGAAAAATGTTTTCTGAAGAAGAGAAATTTGTTAACGTCGAATATAGGTTATAATGTTAGAAAAGCTTTTCTGACGATATCTGTCTGGAGAGTAGATGGGCATGGAAGTGAACCATGGACGATTAGCTGGTCAGACAAAAAGAGAAAGGTTTTTGAAATCTGATGCTACAGAAGAATGCTGAAGATTAGGGTAGATTGGGTAACTGAAGAGGAGGTAATGAACAGAAATGAGGAGAAAAGAAATTTGTGGCACAACCTGACTAGAAGAAGGAACTGGCTAAGAGGATACTTTCTGACACGTCGAGGGACCACGAATTTAACACTGGAGTGAAGTGTAAAGGGGTAAAAATCGCAGAGGGAAAGCAAGAGGTGAATACAATAAGCAGATTCAGAAGGATGTACGTTGCAGTAGTTACTCCAAGATGAAAAGGCTCGCTCGGAATAGAGCAACATGGAGTCTTTAGACCAAAGACCGCAACAACAACAACAACAACAAATGGTTCAAATAGCTCTGAGCACTATGGGACTTAACATCTGAGGTCATCAGTCCCCTAGAACGTGGAGCTACTTAAACCTAACCAACCTAAGGACATCACACACATCCATGCCCCAGGCAGGATTCGAACCTGCGACTGTAACGGTCGTGCGGTTTCAGACTGAAGCGCCTAGAACAACAACAACAACAACAACAACAATAACTGTATTGCTGGCTTCTATTATAGGCTAAAGTTTGGAAAGTGTTTCTAGACTGAACACACTCCCCCACTAACCAATCCCTCCAAAATTTCAACTTCACGTTATTATTAACTGTAACAGTATTTTAAATTAATAACACCAAATTTGCTGAGGATTCATTTTTTAATACTGAGTAGAAAAAATACCGTGGGTGATACTGACTTTTTGTCATCATATTGGGAATGAGCATTCCCAAAAACCACAAGAATAAGACAGTTTCATTTAAAAAGTTTCTCAATCGTTAGTCTCTGCTACCTGAGATGACAAGAGTTTGCACACTGCAGCCTGTAAGTTTAGCTTTGACTATCTCGGCTATACATCCAGCACATAATCGATGAAGTTTTTAGTATGTTTTACTTAGTGGTGGAGTGTTTACTATATTTTACGCACACACACACAATTTTCTTGTCAAAAATTGATGAAGGTATTTTTGTTCCGTCATTACAACTACAAGAATATGTGTCCTTTCCTCACCTCTGGTGTACAAATAAGTGTACTGTGTGAAAAGTAAAACATACGGTGTACAAATAAGTGTACTGTGTGAAAAGTAAAACATACGAGGGGCACTCCAAAAGAAATGCACATTATTTTTGTAAAAATACAGTTTTCATTCTGCATGTGTGAAAGTTTTACAGTGTGTAGATACATCCTTCCCGCTAGTCGGTGGGCAAACAGGTTACGTGATGAAAGCGGACACGACAATATTGAGGATTGTCCTCGCAGCGGCAGGCCTCGTACTGCACACACTCCAGACAATGTGTTGAGAGTAAACTAATTGGTGACTGCTGACAGGCGCATCACAGTGAACGAATTGTCACGCTACGTTGGGATAGGGGAAGGAAGTGTTTGCAGAATACTGAAAGTGTTGGCGTTAAAAAAGGTTTGCGCCAGGTGGGTTCCCAGGATGTTGACAGTGGCTCACAAAGAAACAAGAAAAACGGTATACAGCGAACTTTTGGAACAGTACGAGAATGGTGGAGATGAATTTCTTGGAAGAATTGTGATAGGTGAAGAAACATGGCTCCATCATTTTTCACCAGAGACGAAGAGGTAATCAATGGAGTGACATTATGTAAATTCACCCAAGAAAAAAAAAAATTCAAAGTCACATCTTCTGCTGGAAAAGTTATGGCTACGGTGTTTTTCGATTCCGAAGGACTCTTGCTTGTGGACATCATGCCAAGTGGAACCACCATAAATTATGATGCATATGTGACGAAACCGAAGAAACTTCAAGCTCGACTGAGTCGTATTCGACCACATCGGCAAAAACAGGATGTTTTCCTGTTGCACGACAATGCACGGCCACATGTCAGTCAAAAAACCATGGAAGCGATCACAAAACACGGATAGACAACACTGAAACACCCGCCTTACGGTCCTGACCTGGCTCCATGTGACTATCATCTCTTTGGGGACTCTCTTCGTGGAACAAGGTTTGAAGATGATGACTCCCTTGTGCACGCTGCCAAACAGTGGCTCCAACAGGTTGGTCCAGAATTTTACCATCCAGGTATACAGGCACTGGTTCCAAGATGGCGTAAGGCAGTTGAGAGGGATGGAAATTATGTGGATAAATGAAAATATTGTTCCTCAAGGATGTATCCACACACTGTAAAACTTTCAAACATGTAGAATAAAAGATGGATTTAAAAAAAATAGTGTGCATTTATTTTGGAGTAACCCTCTGAAAAGCAGTTAAAAGTTAGATTGC
Organism: Schistocerca piceifrons; assembly: GCF_021461385.2. Classification (NCBI taxonomy): domain Eukaryota; kingdom Metazoa; phylum Arthropoda; class Insecta; order Orthoptera; family Acrididae; genus Schistocerca; species Schistocerca piceifrons. The sequence goes on from NC_060140.1 coordinate 879,632,583, forward strand.
AAGTATCAGTGTCTAATGAACCAAGAAAGCAGAGACGTGCTAGCAGATGGTATTTTCTTTACGTAAGTGGAAAACCGAGCAGAAATTACCACCACTGAGTGGAAGGCGACGCGCATTACGAATTACATTCTCTTTGTTTAGAGGACATATACAGTTACGACACGTTTGCAATCGGCAATTTGTATTTCGCGACGGTACAGAAGCATCACAGAAGGCGTTCACGACAGGTTCGAAGAGGAGGAGGAGGTGGGGGAGGGGACTCGCTGTGGCGGAACGAGCTCCGGGAGCGCAGCGGCGGCCGCCAGTTCCTGTACCGTGTACAGAGTAGCCTACTCCGCTCTACTCCCTGTACTCGCGGCCGGGGCCATAAAAACGATGGCTGCCCCTGGCGGCAGGACCCGTCCATCAGCCTCCATTCCGCGTGCCAACAAGCCGCCAACACCGGCTCCGCGAGCCGTTCTGCCCCCGTCGCCGGGAGAACTGCACCGCGGCCGCTGTTCGGCGATCCGCTGGTCTTCTTTGTAATTCAGTTACAGCAATGAGTAACAGTTCTTCCAGGTTCTTCAAAGGAACACACTTTGACCGGAAAGATGCAGGGAGAATACTAAATACGTAAAGCAAAGTGTACGGCTAGAGTTTAATACAGTGGAAAGTGAAGCTAAAATTAAAAAGAAAGCAAAACAGTTATGCTCAGTATTACTATATTTATTGAATCTTTACACTGAAAGATTTATGAAGATCTTCACAACAGAAATAAGTCGAGTTACAGTAAACCTCCAGAAGTCCCATTCACTGCGTAAAATTTTCAGCGGCATACTCAGCTGCACCTACCGATAGGTTTTATACAAACCGCAACGTCTTCAAATACCAAGCGCAATATTTTCACATTCTCTCGCTTGCTACATTGCTAACGACAAGAAGAAAAGTGAACAGGACATTTTTCTAGGAAATTTAATGCAGTTAAATCTTATCCCGAGATACGTTTTCGCTAGAGGCCGCAGTTTTCGAGTTATAAAAAGGCATTTTAAGGTCACTTTCGTATGCTTTTCTTGAATAATTCGGAAACTACGACCTCTAGCGAAAATGTATCCCAGTACAAAATGTAACTACATCATATTTCCTACAAAAAAGTCCCGCTCATTTTTCTGTAAGACTAATAGTTTACGCATAGTGAAGGAGAGAGTCTGAAAATCTTGCGCGTGGTTTTTTAAGGCGTTGGAGATTGGATAAAACCTATCGGTAGGGGCAACTGTACCCAGAATATAATTTCTGAAATTGGAGCACTTTGAAAATGTCCGTACTTGACATTAACAGTCAAACGTCGAAACTGCGATAGAAAGATAATAGAAACGGACAAGAATGCCTTTAACCAACATCGAAAGAAATAAAATGGAATTATTAGAGAAGGTAACATATGCAGCATTGAAATAAGGTAAAAAACTGCAACGGCAATATCACCCGGTACATAGAATATAATTTCTGAATTTTGAAGGCTTTTCACAAAGTCCGTACTTAACATTAACAGTCAAACATTAAAATTACGATGGAAAGATAATAAAAACGGAGAAGGATGCCTGTAATCAAAATTGAAAGAAATAAAATTGAATTATTACAGAAGGTAACATTATGCAGAATTGAAATGAGGTAAAAAAAAAAGCTGCAACGGCAAAACGTGCTTGCACGATTACTATTAGTCCACAAGTAGTTTAGCATGCAAAAGAAAAAAAATCTATTTGTAAAGAGGGCCAACTGGGTGGAGTGTATTCCTGCACGGCTGCGAAAGCTCGACGATATTGGAGAGAGAAAACGCTTAGAAGCGATGGACATGTGGCCCTGGAGAAGAAGACATGATAAAAATCCAATGACGATGTTCTGAAATAGACTACTGAGCAGAGAATCTTCGTAGCAAACCTAAATTTTTTAATTACTACTTAGAAACATTAAAATATTTTTAAAAATATGGGAAATAATCGTTTTGGAAGGGAAAAGCACGGGGAGGCTGAAAAAGGAAACAGCTGATCTATTGGAAGTAACGCAGGGCTAAAATTTACAAGGAAAGAAGACGAGGACACAGAAAACAACAGTGGTTGCACAGACAAGGCACCGTCTTTAAAAGGTGACGATCTTCCAAAACGTGTTAAGCATGAAGAATATACGCATATGTCTTCACAAAATACAAGTAGTAATCAACTGACGCTGAAAAACTGCCCAAATTCGTCTCTTTCAGACAGAGAAGCACTGCCACGGGCATTCTCAAGGCTGGTCTGGTCTGTTCGATGGACCCCTGTGTTCTTCATACGCCCATGAGAAACTGAATTAGAGAGTTACTGTCTGGATTAGGGGGAGATAGAGAGAGGAGACACCGAGCCGTGCTGCGTTGTTGCCTGGCAACATTACCTTCTGTACTGCGAGTAACTCGATTCGGGAATAACAGCCACTTCCCGGGTCAACTGCGAATGTGCCTTCATTGGCGATGATGAGGCACAGACGAATAGCGAAATTCTGCATGGCACATTGATGCTGTCGATGATCTCCTGAATGATTGTTCTTAGCTCAGCAACGGTTTTGGCGTCATTGCTGTAGGCCTTGTCGTTAATATAGCCCCACAAAAAGGAATCGCATGTGTTCAGATCCGGAGAACATGGCGGACAATCGAGGTGGCCTCTGGGTACCCCATAGCCACAATGCGATCCCCATGGTGATCTTCCAGGACATCAAACACTCTCCTGCTTTGATGGACTCGAGCTCTGTCTTGCATGAACCACATCTTGTCGAAATGAGGGTCACTTCGGATAATGGGGATGAAATCATCCTCCATAGACTTCACGTACCGTGCCATCAAAGAATACCGCACAGATTATTCCGTGACTGCACACTGCACACCACACAGACATCCGTTGAGGGTGAAGAGACTTCTCGATCGCGAAATGATTCTCGGTCCCCAGTTTTGCTTATTGACGAACCCATCCGAATGAAAGTGGGCTTCGTCACTAAACCATACCATGCATGCGCATACTAGTTACCATCATGACCCGCGGCCAAGCGTGCAGTTTGAACGTCCTAACGCAAACCGTTCAGAAGTTATAAAGATTATATTTCATTTGGTTCAATAATTGTCACATGTATTCGCGAACGTTAATACCGGGTGCGTCCATCTTTCGCCATTATGACTGCTTGAACTCTGGGCAGCAATGGCAGCCCATTCTTCCTCAACAGCCGAAATCAGAGAAATTAGTGATGTGCGACACTGGGGTCAGGGCTGAAGACGATGTTCCAACTCATCCTAAAGGTTTTTCATTGGGTTCAGTTCGGGACTCTCAGCGGTTCACTTCATTTCAGGAACGTTAATCTCCACAAAACGTTGCCTGACAGATGCTGCATTTTGTTAGGGTTCATTGTCATTCTGATACAATTATCGTCTCTGAACTGACCCTTCATATTACGTAGTACACAATGGTGTTCATAATTTTCCGCATTTTTTAAGCACAGTAAGGGGACCCCACCCTAACCACTAAATCACCCACACACCGAAACAGTACGTCCTTTGTACTTGTTGTAACCCATTGGTGCTACACAAGATGGCATGTAATGTTCCCCAGGTGGCATGTAGTGTTCTCCAGGCATTGGGCAAACCCAAACCCTTCCATCGGATTGCCACAGGGTAAAGCGTGATTGTCCAGCAGGGTCGATCTCCAAACCACCTCCTGCGTCGCTTAACAATAACCACAGAAATGTCTGAGTTGTGAGGAATTGCTCGACCACTGTACTCCATTCTTTTAACTCATTAAGTAAAGTCACTGTGCTAGCTGGACTGCCGGAAGCACTTCGGAACTCATGAATTTTCCTTCCACTGGTTCCATGCTATTTTTTACAACAGCCCTCCTCAGTGCTCTGCGTTCCCTCTCCTACAGTACATGAACCTGTTTTAGCTGTGGTTGTTCTTTCGAGTTTCCACTTCACAAAAAGGGTTGAAATGCCTCTGATGGATTTGTTACTCCGGTGACATCCAAACGACTAGTCTACAATCAAAGTCACTGAGCTCTTGACTGAACCATTCTGCTCTTCCTGCATCTCTACTGACAACACCATACTCCCTGCCTACTTTATTACTGGCTGGTTCGATCTGGTGGTCAATATCGCGTGCATAGTGATGGGCAGATATTTTTGATCAGACAGGTTAAAATACAGAAACTCTCTGACCAGTTCAATGCCGACCAGCAACAAGCAGTGAGTAACGGTACCATCCAGAAACTGAGTGATTTTCCGCAGTGTAAGATACTGGGCACGCATTTGGTAGGAGGGCCAATCAAGTCTTCGTCCCGCCCTATTCAGGTTTCCAGTGATTTCCGTAAATAGCTAAAGGCAAACGCCAGGATAGTTCCTTTGCGAAGGACACGATCGATTTCCTTCTGCAGCTTTTCCCAATCAGAACTTGAGCTCTTTCTCCAAGAACTCGTCGTTAAGCAGGCGATAAACCTCGATCTCCCTTCATCATCCAGAATGTACACTCGCTATCTGGTACTACAGCTATACAGTACACCTCTCCAAAAAGAGCGTCATAGATCACAGCGATTAATAACACAGCCACTGGACGCTATTAAGACTGGGATGACAATTTGCGACTCACGTCAGTGCACGCGACGGTAACGTACCATAAACTCGAAAACCGAGAGGCGGTGCATAACTCTTGCCCGCAAGACACACTTCACAAGCTAGAAACATTTTCGTGGGAAGAATGTTTACGTGAGATGTAATGGAGCCGCTCACAGGTCTTCTATCGTCTTGCTCTGGCGAGCGGCCGGCCGCTGTGACCGAGCGGTTCTAGGTGCTTCAGTCCGGAATCGCATTGCTGCTACGGTCGCAGGTTCGAATCCTGCCTCGGGCATTGATGTGTGTGATGTCCTTAGGTTAGTTATGTTTAAGTACTTCTAAGTTATAGGGGACTGATGACCTCAGATGTTAAGTCTCATAGTGCTCAGAGCCATTTGAACCATTTTGAATCTCTGGTGAGCCATACAGGACACCACTACAGTCCGCGTGCATCCGTTCGTCCAGTCACCATCGCACGACGTGTATTTTCACCAAGGCAATCGCCTCACTACTTACGGATGGCGTCAGAATGGTTTAAGAACCAGTCCAGAGGCCGCTTAAGGTGCCTGACTTCAGTCATACTGCACATACCTAGGCACCAGCGAGTGGGACGTGCTCCTTCGCTGCCTGTCGTAGTCGGGGCGACTAAGTGAAAACGCTTCTAAGAGGGTTATTCGGAGAGTAAGGAACGATCGGTCGCGAAATGGAAACCATAGTGAAAATCCGATGAAGTTTTGCACAGGTGTGTTGGGCAGTACCTCTAGTATGCCCATCGACCGCGTTACGTCGTTCTTTTTATTCTGAGCTCACAGGGAGCACATAAAGATACCTAGAACAATAGTGTCTCCCGCCAAGTACGAGGGCCTGGTGACAAATTTCGCCTGGAGCTATGCAGCCAACATTACATAACTGTCGTGCGTTTTCTTCTTTAAGACAATTCTCAGCAGCATTCTGCAGAGGCAATGAGTTTCATCTCTGTTCACATGGACCGCTGGCTATGAAGACAACATTTTGTCACAGACAGTGAGCTGTAGGCCAGCGTAGAGAATTGGTGGAAAGCACTGGCGGCTGCCTTCTATAACGAGGGTATTGGAAAGTTAGTATAACGCTACGAGAAACGTCTAAGCCGGATCGGCGACTATGGAGATAAGTAGCTGGAAGTTGCAGCTAACTGCTGCAAATAAAACTGTTTTGATTTTCACTGTGGTTTCCAATTCGCGACCTATCGTTCCTTACTTTCCGAATAGCCCTCGTAGGTGTTTCAAACTGTATTGCTCATTCGGGTCACGGATACGATATCAGTTTTCGCTCAGTAGACTAATGTTTTTTCAGCTGTACATTCATAAATACTGTTGTGCCAGTGACCATTCAATTTATTTATTTTTGGTGTGTGTGTTTGTGTGTGTGACTGTGCAAAGGGAGTTGGTAGGGATTGGGAGGGTGGGGGGGGGAGGGTCGCATACGATTTGCATGAGAGCCTTCATTTATTTCAACATACAATACTTTTTGTTCGAGTCCGATGACGTATACAACTCTGCATTACATAACAGTGCGACATTATGGCATACTGTTAAGAGAACTATTTACAAAATAATTCATATAACTGAACAAAATAAGAGAAAATTAAATAACCTTCGCCCAGAATTGGGAAACAGTAACTGCACCGCCTTCAGCCCTTATCAGCCCATCACCACTGCATGATTCAGAACAGTATAAAGAGTGACACAAGTTCAAATGGTTCAAATGGCTCTGAGCACTATGGGACTTAACATCTATGGTCATCAGTCCCCTAGAACTTAGAACTACTTAAACCTAACTAACCTAAGGACATCACACAACACCCAGCCATCACGAGGCAGAGAAAATTCCTGACCCCGCCGGGAATCGAACACGGGAACCCGGGCGTGGGAAGCGAGAACGCTACCGGACGACCACGAGCTGCGGGCAGTGACACAAGTGATCCACTCTCTGTTCTCCTTTGCAGTCGCATTGTGTCCGTCTTTTGCAATATCTTCATTTGACAAGGTTGACCCGGGGTTTACCAACACCTGAGCTTAGCTTGTTCAGTGTTCTCCAGGTAGGCCAATCTAAATTCCCCTCCGGTGGTAGACACTCGCCAGGTTGTCACATATAGCTGACCACAGTTGTTCTGTGGCAGTCTCGTGGAGACATCGGTAGTGCTGACGTCCATGCGGGTAAACTTCTGGACTTCAAGTCTGATTTTGGTGGTTGATGGCCATGGGTGTAAATGATTTAGTTAAAGTTTTTTTTTCTTTCAACGTTTGCAGCTACTTTACGGCTGTGGTGCAATACCTCGCATGAATAAATCTTTTCTTTAGGCGTCGATTTCAGACATCCACCGTGTATACCCGACGTTTCGTTCACTACGTCCAAAACCGTTCTTCAAAAATGGCTCTGAGCACTATGGGACTCAACTTCTGAGGTCATTAGTCCCCTAGAACTTAGAACTACTTAAACCTAACTAACCTAAGGACATCACAAACATCCATGCCCGAGGCAGGATTCGAACCTGCGACCGTAGCGGTCTCGCGGTTCCAGACTGCAGCGCCTTTAACCGCACAGCCACTTCGGCCGGCCCAAAAATGTTCTGCAGAATTTAACATTGAGTCAACCGCTTTTAGTCCTCTACTTGTTCTGACACGCATTACATGATATGCTGCATCAACTTAGTAAAACTGAAGGTTTATTCGAACAACGCACTGCGTTATTAATGTCCGCACGGCGAAAAAAAGAGGGTTGGAAATTGGAGTGAGCTTGGCGTGGTTCCTTTACGCGTCTACCAGAACATAAGGCAAGTTTTGTCAAATGTTTAGGAGTGTGAAAACAAGTAGTGCTATAAATTGCACAATGAAATTTCGTCCGAATTTTCCCAGCCAAACGAGTAGTGGTAATCGATTAATGGGGTCATTTGAGAGCAGCGTGTCGTCTAGTTTTTCAAAAAAATGGTTTATTTGCGCAAGCAATTAAGAACAAATTATTCAGCGATTTGAGGGAAAATTTTGTCCAAATTTTCATGACCAAATAAAAAGTGAGAAATAGACAAATAGGGTACAAACTGACCAGCGTGATATCTAGTTTCGCAAAAAAAAAAAAAAAAAAAAAAAAATAATAATAATAATAATAATAATAATAATAACAATAAAATTATTTGATAGCTTGAAAGCAGTTAGAGTAACTGAAAGAAGTTATTAGTAATTTTAAGGAAATTCGAAAAGTTTAACGAAGAGCTGCTGCTAGCTGTGTAAATGAAGTGTCAAAATTCATGTCTTCAAGGCCTAGTTATACTGCGCATAAAAAGTTACACTAGTGCGACAATTAACTGTTAGAAGTATCAAGTATTAAATTCAGGATGTTTAGAGAAGGTGTCAGGAAAGCAAATAACGTGCCAATAAGACCACGCTTTCCAGGAAAAAAAATTGACACAACTTTGAACGATATTCGAAATCATGTACAGCAAATGAGGTGTGTCAAATAATTCTTTAACCTGTTTCTTACTTTTAGACAAATCATTTCACAAAACATATGACGGAATTTTTGTGTTTCAAAATTTATTTTTGTAAACATCTCTACGGTAAAGGGGCAGTGCTGCTGCAGCTCTGTAGCCGACCATTGCTTCCCGCCACGTAGACGCAGTACCTCCAACAGCCTTTCGGGCTTTGCAGCCGAAAAGTGGCAGCAGTATTGTCAGGTGTCAGGTTTCTTCTTTCGATGTGCCAAGTATAGGCACGATTCCTCGTACTGGAGATGGTATGCCCTTATAGGAGACACCTAAAGTTTAGCGTGTACTCCACACGCAGACATCACCGACAGACATCTGAAGGCAGACTAGGGATCTAAATCTGTGATCTTTATGCTTGTTGCCTAACACCGAGCCGTACACTGCTGTAGGGCGTACATATTCGGAGAATCTCGCCATTACGGCCATAATCCGCTCTCGTGCTGTGCTCAGGCACGTAAGATGCCGCCACGTAGCGACGCAAGGTGACGCCGCGGCCTGGATGAAAGGCTAGCCTGGGCCCTGCGGTTCCTCCACAGAAAGCCGACGCGTCGGCCGAGGACCCGCTGTGGTCACTCAGCCCGTCCTCCCTAAAACGTGTGCGTGGCTGCCGTGGCCTCGCCGCCGTGGCCGTTATTCACCACTAGCTTCTCCTCATGTAAAATCTGCTTCACTGCATCCTAATCCTCCAAAATACACTTATTTGCAGCTGTACTAAAGCCCAATTACCATCATTCTGCCAGTGTTCGGAGACGTAGTGTCTCCAGATCCCGATCTGTTAATCACTGTATCAAACACTTCAATTAGAAAAGGAATTAGAGAAGTTTGGGGCTTAAAGTTCCGTAGATACCGACACCATTACGTAAGATGTGTACATGCAAACTGAAGCGACAAATGAAAATTTGTGGCCGGCCGAAGTGGCCGTGCGGTTCTAGGCGCTACAGTCTGGAGCCGAGCGACCGCTACGGTCGCAGGTTCGAATCCTGCCTCGGACTTAGATGTGTGTGATGTCCTTAGGTTAGTTAGGTTTAATTAGTTCTAAGTTCTAGGCGACTGATGACCTCAGAAGTTAAGTCCCATAAGAGCCACTTGAACCATTTTTCTTTTTTTTTTTTTTAATTTGTGACAAGGCTTGGATTCGAACTCGGGTCTCCGGCTCACTAGGCAGATGCGCTAACCACTACGACACCCTGGCACAGCGGCTTTGCACAACTGTACGAACTATTCTAGTACGCTTCCCTAATCAATCCAAGTTCCCATTGGCCGGCCGAGGTGGCCGAGCGGTTCTAGGCGCTACAGTCTGGAACCGCGCGACCGCTACGGTCGCAGGTTCGAATCCTGTCTCGGGCATGGGTGTGTGTGATGTCCTTAGGTTAGTTAGGTTTACGTAGTTCTAAGTCTAGCGGACTGATGACCTCAGAAGTCAAGTCCCATAGTGCTCAGAGCCATTTTGAACCAAATTCCCATTCACGCCTCATCCCACCTGATATACCCCCTAAACTCGAACAGCGTTACATAAGAAGCTCAAGCTCGGATTTAACCTACATCTGCATCTGCAGAGTGACCCAGAACTCCAACGACAAACTTTCAGAGGTGGTAGTTTTGACCAAAACAAGAACAAAATGTGTGTAAAATCGGGAATACCTTTGGAGCTATGAGTCGCTACTGCGAGACACACCTTTTCAGTTAAAGAAGTGCTCATAGCTCTTAAGGGAACCACACCCTGCCTATCTAACCCATGTTAATTTAGGCAAGTATTTGACCTATTTCTGAAAAAAAAAACTATTTGATGCAGGACCTTAACATTTTTACTGTATGTTACATGATGATAATAGAGTCAACTCTACTAAAATCTACTTTATCCATTTTATAACTTTTAAGAAATACTTTTTTAAATTTATGTACAAAAAATATTGAGTTTTTTCTGCAGAAAATATTTTTTTGTGAACTTCGTAATGGGGGAACATTAATGAATGTAGTACCAGAGCTAGCTTTTTATGTTACGCAGAGTCTCTGAAAATTTCATTCATTAATCTATAATAGTTTCTCATATAATAGGGCATATGAACTGAAAATTTTAGTTTGCGGGAAATTGACTTTAAAGAAAAAACTTTTGAAATTTGTTACTTACAGTTAATTAAAACTGTCCTGCTGCATGTGATGGCCCTTCTTTGGCCTCTAGCAGGTCTTCCAGTTTCCTGTCTGCATCGGCTATCCTCATTTTATCGCAATGTTGCAGCCCAGTGATCATAGTTTCATCAGGATTAATTCCCAGCTTTTTCAGTACCCAACACTTTCCAATATTACCACAATTGAATGTAATAACAGCATCATGAACTCCTAGTTTCATTGTATGCATGCCTACAAATACAGTTTTAAGAAGGCGGTTCCAAATTATGCTGTTGAAACATTCATTTGGGTTCTGCGTCTACCCATGCAGACATTTCCTTCGAAGGTCAGGATGGGCCAAGTCTCTGCAAATAGGTTTAATTGCTGTAATAACAGCAGCAGGAAGAGAATGCTGGTGAGAATAAGATTCTCCAGTTGCCTGAGCCCTATTGTATTTGCACCACGAATTTTCTCCTGATGCACACAATCCACGACATGGTTTATCATCAGTAGAGGACTTATGGAAAAATATGGCCCAAACATCTCTCTTCATTGCCTCCAGATTTTCTTTATTTCTCCTAATTGCCTCACAATCCACGACATGGCTTATCATCAGTAGAGGACTTATGGAAAAATATGGCCCAAACATCTCTCTTCATTGCCTCCAGATTTTCTTTATTTCTCCTAATTGCCTGCCCATAGTATACCTGCTATAACAACAACTCGCAATCACACTTGAACAAAACTAACCGCGTGTTTGAAAGCATGTTGTTTACAAACAGCAGAAACAAAAGAATACCGACCGTTGCATTCCAAGGATAGCCAACACACTCGTGAGTAAAAAAAAAAAAAAAAAAAAAAAAAAAAAAAAAAAAAAAAAAAAAAAAAAAAACACCTACCGTACAATGTAGGAGATATATAGATCTAAAATATATGCAGAAAAGTGGGCGTGACACAAACACACGTGGTAGGAAAATGCTCTTTAAATGCTCGAAAAAAATTATTTTCAGTAAAATCTTTTTCAGAGTACTTAAATAAAACCTTAATCTATCGAAATATGATGAAAATCGAAAATCGATTTTTTTCGACCTGAACCACGGTGTGGTCCCCTTAAGGTAAGCATTTTACAGGCCATTTGTATTGGACATTTTTTCTTGCTTTGGTCCGCACAACCACCCATGAAACTGTCGTGAAGTTCCGGTTCATCCTGTATACTCCGCAAACCATCCTATATTTCTGAGTTTCCCGTCATCGTCACGCCCAGATGTGGTTTTAATAAAACTTGCGGAACACTCCATTCCTGCCTGCGCCAAATCGCTCAGTGAAATAGGATTTGTCGTATGCAGGAACGCGTATCCATCTGCACAGCCAGCAGCATAGTGCACTGCGTTGAACAAACACCCGTGTGCCTTCTCTATTGGAGAATTTCAAGTCGCTTCTGCGTTACGCACACCACAGAAAAATTAATTAACCTACTCTGTCAGGGATTCGAAAACCGATATGCTGAACACGTCGTCCAAGCAGGCTTTGTATCATCTCGAATTTTTTTTCAAAATGTTATACCGCACAGTTTAATTCATTGTGGCCTTTTGGCCAAGTAAGGTCGCCTCCTATGCGGATGTTTGTTGCCCCGAAATGACGACAAAGAAGCTGTTCCTCATGTACTCGATGTGTATAGACATAGGCAACTGGTGTGTGTGTGTGTGGGGGGGGGGGGGGGGGAGTGCGGAATCACTTCATTTCTGATTGCTGTTCACTGCTGAAGAGCGGAAGCCGAAGCCGCAAGTTGGCTGTTACACCGCCGCCCAGCTACCTAGAGGACGCGCTGCCTTCCACCTAGATCGGAAACGGTAAAATTACATTTCTGAAGCCATCACCATGACTGGTTGGCGGCCATGCAACATGCTGGGCGCGCCCAGCTGTAACCTGAGAACGGAATAAACTGCTTACAGTCCACGCAAAACTTTATCTTCAAATGCGCTCACGCTGCTTCTATCCTGATCAGGCATACTCTGTGCCTGGAAAAAACTTGTAAGTTTGCCGCTTTACCACTGCACCGCAAGAAATGAGTCTGTAAAAAATGGGCAGGAAGGTGAGTAAGATGACGACGTGCGCAGAAGTGCACTAGTGGGATGTACACAGCGCGAACAGACGGATGGTAACTATTGTTACAACTTTCCGGGCGATTATACTTTTGTGTTAGCAGAAGAGCCAACACCGTGTTACGAGTGGAGGCCGAAATCACGCGTTTTAGCTCACGCAGGCTGGAATCAGGAGGGAAGAACCATACTGACGTGAGGTCTGGAACATGACAAGGATTGAGATTTCAGAATGCGGACGTAATTAGTTTGATACTCAACTTCAAACCATTAATGATGAACGTCGCTCTTGACGGTACACGATTCACAATATTATCTGTTCAGAATACATTCTTGAAGTAATTATAGTAATTGAATATGGAGCCTAGCTAGGTCGTAGCAAATGACGTGGTTGAAGGCTATGCTACACTGCCGTCTCTGCAAATGAGAGCATACGTAGACTGTGAACCATCGCCAGCAAAGTCGGCTGTACAACTGGGGCGAGTGCTAGGGAGTCTCTCTGGACTAGACCTGCCGTGTGGCGGCGCTCGGTCTGCAATCACTAATAGTGGCGACACGCGGGCCCGACGTATACTAACGGACGGCGGCCGATTTAAAGGCTACCACCTAGCAAGTGTGGTGTCTGGCGGTGACATCACATATACAATGGTTGCTTCATAATCACTTGCTTCATAAGCTCAACGTTTCATCCTCTTGTGCGGAGGATTTTTGTTTGGGTGTATCAAATACATCCATTAGACTACGGCATAATAGCCCGAAAAGACGGAACAACTGGAGCATCTCCGACTGTGAAATCTTACATTTTACGGTTATCTGGGTAGCAAATGACGGTAAGAATGAATTGGGAAAGACGTGTACGATCTAAATTATGATGGTGTTAGTTGAGGCTTACCCGACGGACTAGCTGTACAAATAGTTCTTCGGCGAGACTTCGGATGTGATGAATTTTCCACGTTTCATCAGCGCAACCGACCGACAATTTCGGGTGCAAGGAACACAGTCCTGAGCTGTGGTTGAAATCTTCTATTTATGCCAGGGTAAGCAGAAATTGTGCAGGCGCCAAATGCGGTGGCCAACAGCGAAAATTTCATGATCAGTGGTGGGAAAGACAGCTACGCCACGTATCAGGCGATGAACCGAGAGCTTCAGTGCATGCGCAAGGTCCGGCAGGTGTCTTCCCGCTTCGATAAGGAAATCTTCACTACTCGCCACCGTATTTGGTGCCTTCACGCTCGCGATTTCTGCTGAATAGGAGGCTTCAATCACAACTCAGCAGTGAGTTCGTCGCATCTGAAAAAGTTCGCAGTTGCGCGGATGAAACATTGTGGGAATTTATCGACAATATCTCACTCACGTCTCTCCCGAGAGCCATTTCGACCACATTATGATTGTTCGGAGGGTTGTTTCGGGCAGCACTCAGAGACCTAAGAGAATTCGCATGTACCTCGGGGGAGGTTATTACATAACGATAGGAAACGTTTTGAATGGCCAGCCTCAGCCAGGTTCAAATGAGGGAAAGACAAAAATCTATGAAGCGGGAAAGAAATCTTCTTTACTGCGTCTAGTGAGAATACTCGTACGCCTGCGTACATCTACGAGGTATCCCTGGATGAATGGTCGATATCAAGGGATATAAGGAACTATCATTCGAAGCAAGAATATCCAGTAAACATGGTCTCTAATCGGACAGCGTAGGTAGAGGATTTTTGCAGCGAGCGAACATTCAATGAACGGACTGACCTCGTTTCCCTAACTCCCATCGAGTACGTAAGGCACCCGTTAGGGACACATATTGCAGCACGGCCACATGGACCAACGAGAATCCAGAGGATGTTAACCGCACCGGTGGAGCAGTGGAACGCCCCACCACAAGAACACCATGGGAGCACACTGCAGAGCACGTATTCCCGTTCGTGTTGATCACAAATTCTATTAAGAACCACGTCCTGCCATTTTTCGTGTCCAGAAGGCAAACATGAACCACGGTGACTTCAGTATAATTACGGTTTTTTAAATAAAGTGTTATTTCTGTTCGTATCATTGCGTATTTCTTTCAGTTACCTTCTGTACCACACTGTAGCAGTTAATTCTGTGTATGGTCCACGTTTCACCGCGCTATGCTTCTTTGCAGTGACACATCATTCGAAAACTGCTTTCGTACTTAATCGAACATTAATGAGTCTTTCTGCCAATTTATGGACAGTGATGATGATGGGGTCCCATACTCCGAGTATGGTAGGAGACGATGCGGGAGACCCGCACCGCCGACTAGGCAAAGTCCTAGCAGAGGTGGTTTGCCGTTGCCTTCCTCCGACCCTATTGGGGATTAATGATGATGAAGACGACACAACAACACCCAGTCATCCCGAGGCAGGGAAAATCCCTGACCCCGCTGGGAATCGAACCCGGGTCTCTGTGCGCGGGAAGCGAGAACGCTACCACAAGACCACGACAGTACGTAACAATTTCAAGTTCAACTGCCAGCTCCAGTACCAATCGTAGATCGTCTACAGATTTTCCTGCATTTCCATTATAAATTTTGGGCATATTGTGTTTCCTGTGTACTCGTGTAACAGCATCCTCCGTGTATAGTCTCGGGAGTGTTTCTGACGTCATCTATCAGCCCATCTGACGTTATGTATCAGCTCACTTATATACATCGTAAACAGCGAGGGCTTCATAAAAATCTAGAAATTAGTTTCGCATCTGCCGATTTCGTCCAGCCGAGGTCCTGGACGCCCTCGCGTCACCAGCTGTTGTGGAGAAGAGTGGAGAAGAGCTATTAGCCTCCGCCTCTCAGCGACAGCTGCGGACGTGACACGTGCCGCTACGTGACTTTCTCCCCTTTGTCTCGGTAGCCGCTTCCCGCAAAACAACAATAATCACGTACTCACAGTTAACCGTCTCTCTTTGTGCGCCACTTTCGCACTGGCCATGAAACCCGCGCTGCTGCATAAGCGACTGAAACTCTCCCAGAGAGAAACCACACGGGTGTTTCTAACAAGCACAATGAACGACCCTGCCAGCTGTTGTGATATTCGCTATTTTTGACTTCATTAAAACAGCAAATAGTTAATACTTTCAGCCAGAAGGCAAATACTTGTTTATAAAGAATGATTAATGTATGATAAGGCGTCGCATAGCAACGGTGGAATTTCCTAAATAATGCAATTCGTCGTCTTTGGGCGGCAATATAAACAGAAAAATACGGATAGATGTGCGATCCTTCACTATTTTGTTCGCTGGAGAATAAATGAAGCCTTGAGCGCTAAACCTTAAGTAAGACGGACGCAGATTTGTGGCGGTCTGATCTAATTTTTTACTAAATGTATAAAAACGTGTTATGTCTAAGTTTGAGTGAAGTGTAAAAAGAAGAACTGATATAACTTATCGTGACGACGCACGAGCAACTCAAGAGGACAATGGCTATATGAAAGAGCGCTCAATGGACATGAAACGGACATAAAAATCTACTGTCATTGTAGTACTAAGCTTAAGGTACGATATATGTTTTAGTTATAATAAATATTTTTTCCGGGAATACTGAATCATTTAGCAGTGCTCATTCCTATCATCTCCTCAGTGTTATTTTCATTTTAATTATGCATTTCGCTAAGATTACAGACACCAAGATCAGCAATCCAATGTACGTGTTACATTGACAAAAAGAAAACTGTTTTATCGTCTTCTTGCATCAGCTTTAATATTGAATTTCCCTTTTGTGTGATGTTACAGTTGTTTTTACGCCCTTAAGAACTTTCTAGTCCCTTAGGAAATTGTTTTGTCATAAGAATAACTTCACGACAGGGTATGATCGCATCTACGACCCTGAAGCAATTAGAAAGACGATAATGCAATTTCTTAATCAATAGCACGCTAGCTGTGACTGCTTCAAGCAACGCGAAACTGCAAGTAAAAAATGGTTCAAATGGCCCTGAGCACTATGGGACTTAACATCTGTGGTCATCAGTCCCCTAGAACTTAGAACTACTTAAACCTAACTAACCTAAGGACATCACACACATCCATGCCCGAGGCAGGATTCGAACCTGCGACCGTAGCGGTCACGCGGTTCCAGACTGAAACGCCTAGAACCGCACGGCCACACCGGCCGGCTGCAAGTAAAGTCTTTTCACATTTCATAATGCAATATTTTATGACAATGGTCAATCCATGATTCTTATGCCAATTGTGACTGATAAAACAGTAAGCGAAATCTCAAATTCCAACTTTTCCATTGAATAACAACATCACTTTTATTTTGTTACATCACACTGTGCAGACGGAATACCGTGACCTCACTTTAAAAACAATCAGCAGCGTTTTTTTCCGCCAGCATCGTGACGAACTGGCTGTTAAAATTTTGAGAAAATGAATGTCAGTCAGTTCAAATGAGAAATCATGTGATCTGTGCGCTGTCAGATCACGATATAATCCAATTAGTTGTCTTGATCGTGCAAAAGACTTGTTGAGAGAAAACGCAATACGCTGATACCTCTGATCTGCTGTGTTCATCGCACTGCGGTGGATCAAACGTGCAAAGATACCCACCGAAAAGAGATTCCGTCCAACGCCAGTGCTACCACCACTTCAGCATACCGCTCTCTTCCCTGACTTGTGTACTGCGTTGCCAACTAGTGCCCCACACACCAAAAAAAGGGTTCAAATGGCTCTGAGCACTATGCGACTTAACTTCTGAGGTCATCAGTCGCCTAGAACTTAGAACTAATTAAACCTAACTAACCTAAGGACATCACACACACATCAATGCCCGAGGCAGGATTCGAACCTGCGACCGTAGCGGTCGCTCGGCTCCAGATTGTACCGCCTACAACCGAACGGCCACTGCGGCCGGCTCCCACACACCAAGTGTGCGGAATTCTTCAGATACTGCAATGACAGTTTCTCAAAACAACAGTGACCGCTAGTTGTTGATTTCGCTGTGACTTCTGGAAACAGCACCTCTGCAGCGGACGAGATCTTCGACGGCACCAGAAAAAAAATTCTAAGCGTAGCTGTTACTGTCTCGTCGGCATCTATCCTAGACTATTGTTGTCCAGCTTGTTTACAACCAGATCTCTGTAGAGTGTGCATCAAACCTTGGAATATTTCGAACCAATATTATAAAGACTGTACACGATGTATTAAGAGATGAGAAACTAATGGCCGGGGATGAGTGTCTCAGAAGGTGCGAGATTCTGAATGAGCAATGTGCGTGAAGTTCGCCTCTGTAAACTACTTACGTTTCATAGTACACAGCAGCTGCCGCACCGTTGTCGGTAGCGCTACCCTGACAACAAAATACAGAATCGTTTGTGTCATGTTTACGATTGAGGTCATCGCTCTTTACAGTTAACGACTGATTATCAACGATGAAGCGTTACTCACCACAGGGATATGCAGGCGTTTATGTTATGCATCTACATTTACATGGATACTCTGCAAATCACATTTAAGTGCCTGGCAGAGGGTTCATCGAACCACCTTCACAAATCTCTATTATTCCAATCTCGTATAGCGCGCAGAAAGAATGAACACCTATATCTTTCCGTACGAGCTCTGATTTCCCTTATTTTATCGAGGTCATCGTTCCCCATGTGTGGGTCGATGTCAAAAAAATATTTTCGCATTCGGAGGAGAAAGTTGGTGATTGGAATTTCGTGAGAAGATTCCGTCGCAACGAAAAACGCCTTTCTATCAATGATATCCAGCCCAAATCCTGTACCATTTCTGTGACACTCTCTCCCATATTTCGTGATAATACAAACCGTGCTGCCTTTCTTTGAACTTTTTCGATTTACTCCGTCAGTCCTATCTGGTAAGGATCCCACACCGCGGAGCAGTATTCTAAAAAAGGACGGACAAGCAGTCTCCTTAGTAGGTCTGTTACATTTTCTAAGTGTCCTGCCAATAAAACGCAGTCTTTGGTTAGCCTTCCCCACAACATTTTGTATGTATTATTTCCAAATTAAGTTGTTCGTATTTGTAATACCTAGGTATTTAGTTGAATTTACGGCTTTTAGATTAGTCTGATTTATCGTGTAACCGAAGTTAACTTTTCGTTATTTAAGGTCAACTGCCAGTTTTCGCACCATTCAGATACTTCTTCTAAATCGTTTTGCAGTTTGCTTTGATTTTCTGATGACTTTATTAGTCGATAAGCGACAGCCTCATCTGCAAACAACCGAAGATGGCTTTCCAGATTGCCTCCCAAATCGTTTATATAGATAAGGAACAGCAAATGGCCTATAACACTACCTTGGGGAACGCCTGAAACCACTTCTGTTTTAGTCGATGACTTTCTGTCAATTACTACGAACTGTGACCTCTCTGACAGGAAATTGCAAATCCAGTCACATAACTGAGACTATATTCCATAAGCACGTAATTTCACTACGAGCCGCTTGTGTGCTACAGTGTCAAAAGCCTTCCGGAAATCCAGGAATACGGAATCGATCTCAAATTCCTCGTCAATAGCACTCAGCACTTCATGTGAATAAAGAGCTAGTTGTGCTTCACAGGATTGATGTTTTCTAAACCCATGTTGACTGCGTGTCAATAGACCGTTTTCTTCGAGGTAATTCATAATGTTCGAACACAATATATGTTCTAAATTCAAGCTGCCTATCGACGTTAACGATCTGGGCCTGTAATTTAGTGGATTACTCCTACTTCCTTTCTTGAATATTGGTGTCACCAGTCTTTGGGTACGGATCGTTCGTCGAGCGAACGGTTGTATATGATTGTTAAGTATGGAGCTAATGCATCAGCATACTCGGAAAGGAACCTAAGTGGTATACAGTCTGGTCCAGAAGATTTGCTTTTATTAAGTGATTTGAGTTGCTTCACTACTCCGAGGATATTTACTTCTACGTTACTCATGTTGGCAGCTGTTCCGCAACAGGCGTCGAGCTAGTTGCGATTTTTTTGTGGGCTTGGATAAAAAAAAAGCTGCAGGCGATGCCGTACTGTTGGCGAAGGCACTCGGGTCGGTCGCCTGCTGCCATAGCCTATTAATGCCGAATTTCGGAGCACTGTCCTAACGGATACGTTCATCGTAAGTCCCACATCGATTTCTGGGGTTACTTCAAGCAGTGCTGCTTGTCTGTTAGCATTGACAACTCCACAAAAGCGGCGCTGCTCTCGGTCGTTACGTGAAGGCCGTCGGCCACTTCATTGTTCGTGAGTGAAATCTGGTATTTTCGGCACACTCGTAACACTGTGGATCTCGGAATCTCCCTAACGATTTCCAAAATGGCATGTTCTGTGTCTATCTCCACTTCCATCCCGCGTTCAAAGTCTGTTAATTCGTGTCGTGAGGCCATAAACACGTCGAAAACGTTTTCACATGAATCATCGGAGAACAAATGACAGCTCCGCCAATGCTCTGCCCCTTCTTTTATACCTCATGTACGCCATACTGCAGCCGTTTGTATATGCGCATATCGTTGTCCCCAGTGGAATGTGCAAGTGGTCGTTTAATGAGAAACTAGATATTGCCTTCCCCCACCATTAGTTCCTTATATCACAGCGCTCAGTTTATGACCGTTGTCTCTACAATTCTGACTGTTACAGTTTACGGATACCCTGCGTACGAGCACGTATTAAGCTACTACACTACTGGCCATTAAAATTGCTACAACAAGAAGAAATGCAGATGATAAACGGGTATTCATTGGACAAATATATTATTCTAGAACTGACATGTCAATACATTTTCACGCAATTTGGGTGCATACATCCTGAGAAATCACTACCCAGAACAAGCACCTCTGGCAGTAATAGCGGCCTGGATACGCCTGGGCATTGAGTCAAACAGAGCTTGGATGGCGTGTACAGCTACAGCTGCCCAAGCAGCTTCAACACCATACCACAGTTCATCAAGAGTAGGGACTGGAGTATTGTGACGAGCCAGTTACTCGGCCACCATTGACCAGACGTTTTCAATTGGTGCGAGATCTGGAGAATGTGCTGGCCGGGCAGCAGTCGAACATTTTCTGTATCCAGAAAGGCCCGTACAGGACATGCAACATGCGGTCGTTCTTTATCCTGCAGAAATGTAGGGCCTCGCAGGGATCGAATGAAGGGTAGAGCCACGGGTCGTAACACATCTGAAATGTAACGTCCACTGTTCAAAGTGCCGTCAATGCGAACAAGAGGTGACCGAGACGTGTAACCAATAGCACCCCATACCATCACGCCGGGTGATACGCCAGTATGGCGATGACGAATACACCCTTCCAATGTGCGTTCACCGCGATGTCGCCAAACACGGATGCGACCATCATTATGCTGTAAACAGAATCTGGATTCATCCGAAAAAATGACGCTTTGCCATTCGTGCACCCAGGTGCGTCGTTGAGTACACCATCGCAGGCGTTCCTGTCTGTGATGCAGCGTAAAGGGTAACCGCAGCAGTGGTCTCTGAGCTGATAGTCCATGCTGCTGCAAACGTCTTCGAACTGTTCGTGCAGATGGTTGTTGTCTTGCAAACGTCCCCATCTGTTGACTCAGGGATCGAGACGTGGCTGCACGATCCGTTACAGCCATGCGGATAAGATGCCTGTCATCTCGACTGCTAGTGATAAGAGGCCCTTGGGATCCAGCACGGCGTTCCATATTACCCTCCTGAACCCACCGATTCCATATTCTGCTAACCGTCACTGGATCTCGACCAACGCGAGCAGCAATGTCGCGATTCGATAAACCGCAATCGCGATGGGCTACAATCGGACCTTTATCAAAGTCGGAAAAGTGATGGTACGCATTTTTCCTCCTTACACGAGACATCACAACAACGTTTCACCAGGCAACGCCGGTCAACTGCTGTTTGTGTATGAGAAATTGGTTGGAAACTTTTCTCATGTCAGCACGTTGTAGGTGTCGCCACCAGCGCCAGTCTTGTGTGAATACTCTGAAAAGCTAATCATTTGCATATGACATCATCTTCTTCCTGTCGGTTAAATTTCGCGTCTGTAGCACGTCATCTTCGTGGTGTAGTAATTTTAATGGCCAGTAGTGTACGTGCGGAATCCTGACCACTGCAAAATAGCAGTGAGGTATCAACGTTCGATACCACACTTGTTAGGGGTTGCAGTTATCGACTGCGATCCGTATTAGCATCGTTGGATCCGCGAGTAGCGACCAACGCCGCTAGCACCGCTCCGCGGCTCGTATCAAGTATCTAGCGAGCTCTCGTCCTCTCTTGCTCGGGACGTCAAGTAGTAAAGTAGCATAGCCTTCAGCTGATAGGGAGCAACCTCTAACAAGGCGCTTAGTAACGTATGTTCTAAGTGAGGCCTCAATAGCTATCTGTTTATAATTATATGTATGCAGCCAAGAAGAATCCTGTGCAACCAGTTAAGTACAATATATATTATTTTTTACCAACGACTTCTAATTATTTTAGTCGTTGCAGATCCAGACCATGCAGCCAGCACCTTATCGACGTTACTGACAAACCTGCTGTGATTTATATGTTTCTATTTAGCATTGGCCACCAGTAAACATTGCTGACGACTCGTTCGTCGTCATCATAACAAGTAGTATTGTTGTTCAATATTTATGCTGCGCCTGTTTCCATTTCGTAGCCTTTTTGTTCGGCCACATATTGCGTCTTAATAGTCAGTTAACACATAGAAATACCCGGGTGTAAATATTTGAGGGGTTATGAAATGGAATGACCAGATAGGCTTACTTGTAGGCAAAGTGGCTGGTAAATGTCGGTGCACTGGTAGGATACTGACAAAATTCAATGATATTGTTTACAGAACACACGTCCATCTCATCTTAGAATATTGCTCAAGTCTATGGCGACCTTACTAAATACAACAGGGGGTATTCAAAGTGTACCAGAATGGCAGCACGAATGGTCACCAGTTTCTTTATGATTGGGCGTCACGGGAACGCCGTGAAATCTGAGCTGTAAGTGAGAGCTCCCATAGGGACAGGGAAGGCAAGCTTAGACTAACTACGGCGCACACAGACACATTGGAGATGTAATCCTTCCTGCTCTCCGAACGCAATTGAAAAAGAAAAGAAAACACAGTACCTGGTGCAGTGTTAAGTCCCCTCTTCACAGACGTTTGGAACGAACGTAGAAGAGAGAACTGGTGCCGCAAACACCAGCTCTGTCACTGAAGTTGCGCCCCGCCCCCCCCCCCCTTTCCCCCTGTGACTCTGCAGTACATATACTGCCGGTAGCGCTCACGTTTCTAAACGGATACCTACTGTCCGACATTCGAATAATAGAGAATTAGTGTGAACGTGGTTCGATGAAACCTCTACCTGGCACTTAAGTGTGATTTGCAGGGTAGCCATATAGTTGCAGATGTAGATGAATGTTTCGAGTTATATGTTGTGGGTTAGTTAATTTCGAAGCACCGTAAGTAATGAAAATATAGCCAGTTCATTATCAAGTGGCAATTTGAGACTATGATATGGCTCTTAGCACTATGCGACTTAACTTCTGAGGTCATCAGTCACCTAGGACTTAGAACTAATTAAACCTAACTAACCTAAGGACATCACACACATCCAAGCCCGAGGCAGGATTCGAACCTGCGACCGTAGCGGTCGCTCGGTTCCAGACTGTAGCGCCCAGAACCGCACGGCCACTCCGGCCGGCTGAGACTATGATAACCGAAATAACTTTTTACCGAATAGTCTGCTGAAAATGGTATAAAACAGACTGCATAATAAAAACAGCAAGTTATTACATGGTTTTTTTTGTTTTGTTTTTGTCGAAAAGTAAAACATTAATCTAAAAACTTGCTGCAAAAATGGACGAACTTTTCCTTCACTTAGGTAAAACTACTTTTTTCAGAGTCACAGTAGATGACACGAAATTCCACATAAGGGACGCAGGCACGCTAGATACACATCCGATAAAGCTAGTTGCGTGCTCGAAGTGTATGGTGTGGTGCTACACTGTACTCGTACGATGTCTCGAGTCTGGGACCGTGTACTGTACAGCGCCTAGTTCTCTAGAACAGCTCGATTCCTTGAAGTCGTAGATTCTGACAGTCTCTAGTCTAGCTTACCACCAATTGCTGTTCTCGATACAATGCTAGTCGCCATCCCTCCCTCTTCACTTAACTGAACAACACAAGTGTTCACTTGTCTTTGGAAGATTAAAATAAAACAACTCCATGGTGAAGTCCAGACGACGATATGACGCTGACCGACTGCCGTAATATCCTCTACCAAATTGCGTCATTTGAATGCTGTTTGGTAAGGTACGGGTTAAGCAGACAGCTCTCTCCAGGCCTTCTCAAGTGGCCTCTCGAATGCACCTCGTCCCAGACCTACCGCCACGGAACACCTTCCGCATGGCGAATTCTATAAGGTGAAATTCACGCTTAAATGGCAAAGTTACACACGAGCAAGTACGAACTGCTCAAGCAAGCGTCTTATAGCGAGATTACTCAGTCAGGACGGGCTCGGTTACACGGAAGTTTCCAGTTTCTGAGCCATGCGGATCGAATGATCGCCGCCTACAGCGTCTCGTGTGGCAGGCCTTGGACAAGTGTCCGAGGACGCAAAACGGCAGTAAGTTGCGAGGCGGGCAGCAGAAGTACGTGGCCAGCAGTAGGTCGCACGCTTTCTACTGCAGTGTCATAACTCGGCTCGACACAGATGCCGCACTTCTGAGCCCGCAGCGGACCGCACACCACCTGCACAAACGCCGATGCGTAACATCTGACCGATGTCTTCAACCGAGGATGAGTAGCGGGCAGTCGTGGGAACCCGTATCTCTGGGCGGAGAGTGAATGTGGAAATGGCCGCACCGCACACTCTCTAGGGGGGGGGGGGGGGGGGGGGGGGGGGACATTGATGAAAAACACACACTATTTCAAAAATGGACCAAATCCAGTTTTGGAGGTCGCAATGAAATTTTGCACCACGCTTTACATGAAAGAAACACATTTACATATAAAATCCTTTGATTATATATATTCAACTTTTTTTTTGGAATAGGTCAAATAGGAGAATTTTCATAATTCTTAATTATAATTCCACAAGTACAATTTTAAATTCATGCAAAATTCCAAGCACTTTGCCCAATATCTCAACTTCCGATCAGAATTTCAAAATTTGCTCTTGAGAAAACGTTTATTAGGTTTACAGAAATATGTGTACAAAATTTCATAAATCTAGCATTCATAGTATCTGAGGAAAAGGTACATAAAATTTAAAAAACTAACTTTTCAGGAAACACACTTTAAAGTTCAACCTAACTTTTTCCTTATGTCACTTCTTCAGAAGGCACCACATTCGTATTCTGAGTCGTCTTTCCCTTCAGGGCTTCTCTTCTGGTTTCTTGTCTGTCTTCTTTCCTTTACCAGGTCTTCAATTGACTTTTCAGCTGCAGAGACGCGCTGTAAATCTATTTTTCTCAGGATGTCTTGAGTAAAATTTCCTATCTTGAAGCCCATTGTATCTAATATTTTCATCCTCCCGACGTTCCCATCATTAAATACAATAACTGCATCATAAGTGGCAATTCTGACAACTGTAGCAGAGAGCAAATGTGTTTTTAGGGCATCGTTTCCATGTGAGTGAATTTAGAGACTCATTTGGATTTTGGGTTCTACCATGAACACAGTTTTTGAGAAGTGCAGGATCGGCCAAAAATGAACTATAAAACCAAAGAGTATGTGTCACGGCCATCTAGAATAATCCCGCACACGTTTGGCTGAAAGTAATACACAGAATCGTTGTTCACTGAGCTGGTATTGAAGTGCTGCTTCAAAACGTGGGCGTGGCAGGGAGCCACGTCACACTTTTAATTAATTTTCAGGCACTTCGGATGCGATTTCAACATTGAAACTTTGGGAACTTTCTGTCCATTCGTTGTACTAACAAATAAAAAGTAAATCGAAAATTAACATTTTTGGTCAATTTCATCAACGTCCCCCCTTAAGTCATCCTAACACCGGCGAAAATTTTCGTGGACGAGGATATAGCAGACTTTTGTGACATCAGGACCTGGAATTTCACGTTTCACAGCATTCTGTGACGTGAAAGAATGATTAACGCAAGTCAGATTTTTGTTTAATGGAGATGAATGTTGCCAGTGAGATGCAAGACCAGGTTATACGTCACAAACAGGACTTTGGAGACGCCATATTGAATTTCGCTGCTTTCAGCTGAAGCCCAAATTTGCTCTGTTTTACACAGTAACTTACGTCCTATGAAAATATGCTTTTTCAAACCACCAGCACATTGACGATCTCTCGACAACGCGCCTTTTTTAGTGTTATTAGTAGTAATATGAGGGGAGTTCAACAAGTAATAAAACAGTTTTTATTCTGAAAGCATCTACATCTACGTGATTACCCTGCTACTTACAATAAAGTGCCTGGCAGAGGGTTCAATGAACCACCTTCAAGCTGTCTCTCTACCGTTCCACTCTCGAACGGCACCCGGGAAAAACGAGCAGTTAAATTTTTCTGTGCGAGCCCTGATTTCTCTCGTGATGATCATTTCTCCCTATGTAGGTGGGTGCCAACAGAATGTTTTCGCAATCGGAGGAGAAAACTGGTGACTGAAATTTCATGAGAAGATCCCGTCGCAACGAAAAACGCCTTTGTTTTAATGATTGCTACTCCAATTCACGTATCATGTCTGTGACACTATCTCCCCTATTTCACGATAATACAAAACGAGCCGCCCTTCTTTGTAATTTTTCGATGTCATCCGTCAGTCCCACCAGATGCGGATCCCACACCGCACATCAATACTCCAGAATAGGGCGGACAAGCGTGATGTAAGCATTCTCTTTAGTAGACCTGTTGCACCTTCTAAGTGTTCTGCCAACGAATCGCAGTCTTTGGTTTGCTCTACCCACAATATTATCTATGTGATCGTTCCAATTTAGGTTATTTGTAATTGTAATCCTTAGGTATTTAGTTGAATTTACAGCCTTGAGATTTGTGTGACTTATCGCGTAATCGAAATTTAGCTGATTTCTTTTAGTACTCATGTGAATAACTTCACATTTTCTTTATTCAAGGTCAATTGCCACTTTTCACACCATACAGATATCTTATCTAAATCATTTTGCAAGTCGTTTTGATCATCTGATGATTTACAAGACGGTAAATGACAGCATCAACTGCAAACAATCTAAGACAGCTACTCAGATTGTCTCCTATGTCATTAATATAGATCACGAACAACAGAAAGCCTATAACACTTCCTTGGGGAACGCCGGATATTACTTCTGTTTTACTCGATGACTTTCCGTCTATTAATACGAACTGTGACCTTTATGACAGGAAATCACGAATCCAGTCGCACAGCTGAGGCGATGTCCCATAGGCACACAGTTTGGTTAGAAGACGCTTGTGAGGAACGGTGTCGAAAGCCTTCTGGAAATCTAAAATGGAATCAATTTGACATCCCCTGTCGATAGCACTTATTACTTCATGAGTATAAAGAGCTAGTTGTCTTTCAGAAGAACGATATTTTCTGACAGCTTGGTTTTGTTCAGGATTTCAGTACACCATATTATTCCCCACTCTTTTGGTTATAAAACCCTGTTTTTCAACGTAATCTCCGTTCAATGCGACGCCATTACGCCACCTTACCGGGAAGGCTGTATGCCCGCGTTGTACCACTCTACTAATCGACGTCGGAGCCAAGACCTTGCTGTGTAAATACCCTCCCCATCATACGCGTACTGCTTCCCGAAGAGTGCATTCTTCATTGCGTCAAACAGATGTAAGGTGCCAGATCCGGGCTGTTTCGTGGATAAGGAAGAACAGTCCAATGAAGTTTGTGAGGTCCTCTCAGGTGGACACACTCCTGTGACGCCATGCGTTGTGAGCGAGGAGACATTAGTCTGAATTTTTGTGGCGACGAACACGATTAAGTCAGAATGCTACACCGCCGGAGTCACAGTTGTGTGCAGGACATCGGCCAGGTTTGCGAGACCTTGTTGCGACGATGAAAAACGCCACGCCCGACGACCCTCCGAGCTTTAGTTCACTGCCAGATCTCCGTAGACATTCGGCAAGCTCCTACGAAAGTCTGCGATGCTCTGGTTTTCCGCCAAAAGAAACTGAATAACAGCCCTCTGCTCAGAAAGCAACTCAGTTACAGATGCCATTTTAAAGGCTACGTACATCGCCGCCTCCTGCGGTTCAAATGGCTCTGAGCACTATGGGACTAAACATCTGTGGTCATCAATCCCCTAGAACTTAGAACTACTTAAACCTAACTAACCTAAGGACATCACACACATCCGTGCCCGAGGCAGGATTCGAACCTGCGACCGTAGCAGTCGCGCGGTTCCGGACTGAGCGCCTAGGACCGCTAGACCACCGCGGCCGGCGCCTCCTGCGGAACTTCATAAAACTATATGGGCAAAAGCGGAAATATTCCACGAGGCCCCTCAAAAAATTCCACATTTTTTCAATCGAAATCGGCTGAGGAAAAAAAAAAATGTGTTGCACTGCCTAGTGGACGCCCCTTGTAAAATGTCGGAAACGAAGAGATCAAAGAATTTTCTTATTTGATTGCTTTCGTATGCCCGATAAGTACGCCATTTCAAGGCAATGTACATTGAACATTTTCCAAAAGCGCGTCGTTCTTGCTACGATTTGTTATAATTAGATGTCAATTTATGGAATACAGTCTACCCCCGGTAGCTGAGTGGTCAGCGCGACAGAATGTCAATCTTAAGGGCCCCGGTTCGATTCCCGACTGGGTCGGAGATTTTCTCCGCTCAGGGATTGGGTGCTGTGTTGTCCTAATCATCATCATTGCATCCCCCTCGACGCGCAAGTCGCCGAAGTGGCGTCAAATCGAAAGACTTGCACCCGGCGAACGGTCTATCCGACGGGAGGCACGAGCCCTAGTCACACGATGTTTGTTTATGGCATATAGACAGTTAAAGCCTTTACGATATGTAAACGACGCCTGGTGTGTTTCACGATGAGAAGCACGTGCCGTGTGGAGGGCTTTAGCAGGTACGGCTTGCCAACCAGTTATAACACGTCTGACAAGGGAAGAATTTCCTCAAAAAGTCAGCGGTCTGCTCATCTGCCGTATGACTGTATTCTTAATGTAACGCATACCGCTCTATCACGATGCAATTCTCGAACGTTTTCGATAAATCGACCTTCAGAGCTTTACGAGTCTACTGAATACCACACAGAGCGTGAAACAAGCAGTTGCTGTTACACCGCTGGTGTAAGTCTTGACTGAAGTTTTTCATGATCTAACGATAGATTCCACACTAAATGCTGCAGTCTCCCAAGAACAACGAAGAATAACGACCTCACTTCAATACCATTTTAACACCCATACGAATGTATCGATTCTATCTCGCCGTCCGCACCCGTTAGCTGAGAGGTCAGTCCGGCGGAATGCCATGCCAAGGGGCCCGGGTTCGCTTCCCGGCTGGGGCAGGAGATTTTCTACGCTCAGGGACTGGGTGCTGTGTTGTTCTCATCATCATTTCATCCCCACCTCCGACTCGTAAGTCGCCCAATGTGGCGTCGAATGCAATAAGTACTTGCCCTCAGCGGCCGAACTTCTCCGAAAGGGGGACTCCCGGCCCACAATGCCGTATGCTCATTTCCATTTCTATCTCGCCGAGATTGAACCCCGATGATTATTATTACTGTTCCTTTGAAATAAAGTGATTCATTGTAGCTATACAACGTCTTCATAGCAACTTAAAAGAAATGAAGAGGCTCAAGTGGAGTACGGGCAGGCTTCTTGTCTCCCGGTTAGCCATTTACGCTAACGCGCTGATCGACGGTCGACGCTCTCGTATGGTATTCATTCAAGTTTGAACCCCGATTTCTCGAAGAAGCTTCTGAAGCGCATGGTACTAGAACAGCTTTTGTTACATCTAAGTATGCACTACAATTGTAAATATGACCTAACTCGCTTTCCCAGTTGTGTGTGTGCTTTCCATGTGAGCCAACACGCAGCACGGGATGCCTCTGCTGCTGGACCAGTGGCCGAGTATGGACACGTCCAGAGGGCGGGTTTGTTGACCATTGGGAACTCCGGCGGTAGGCGGGTAGTCGAGCGCCTCAGGAGCAGAGAGGTGTCGGCCACCATGGAGAGCTGCACTGCTAAAATTGCGAGTTCGTAGCGTTTTTGTTTTCCATGTTGGTATTTACAGATTGTATTTTTTTATTTGTAGTTCACAGTTGCTATCCGAGATAACGTACTATCATTTTGTCATTTGGAGATAATGAGTGCTGCTGTGGACGCTAGAAAATGGAGAGTCACGTGGAGAAATCGGAACATTTCCGAGATACTCTTTTGCGTTTAAACGCATTAATTCACAATCATCCACGTCAGTGAAATCGATAAATGGCAAATGTGTTGAACTGTAATCATTCCACCATCGCGCGACATTTGCAAGCAATGGGATAGGTTCAAATATAGGGTGTATGGGTACTGCTTGTTATAATCCAAACCCACGAAGTCAGCGAGTGGCTATATGTGCATCTCTGCTTGTTTGTCATCAACTGGCTCGAGAACAACAACGACCATTTCTATTCAGTATCATTACTGGGGACGAGAAATCGTGTTTTATGCTAACAAAAGAAAAAGAAGCCATCACTGGTGACATTTGTGGTTAACACCCGAGACGTCTTGCAGACGCAATCCATGAAAAATCATCAGGAAGTCTGTGTGAAGTAATGCTACTCCACGACAACACCGGCTTCATTCTGCTAGACTGAAGAAAAACTCTATACAGGAGTTGGGTAGGGAAATCACACCCCGTCCACCGTATTCACCTGATCTTGCGCCTTCAGAATTTCAACTTTTCCGCTCTCTATGAACATGATTCGACGAGTTTTTCACCTCAAAACTACGTGATTTCTACAGTCGCACAATCGAGACGTTACTGTAGAGTTGGCAGACTGTCGTAAATAGTGAAGGAGAATATATTATTGATGATTAAAATCTCTGTTATGCGAATGTGTTGTGTTTAATAAGCTTTTGGAAAAACGCTGCGAACTTTTGCATAACCGAATATATTTCGGCCTCCCACGTACGTCCCGCAGAGTGACAGCGACGAATAAAAATCAGAAAAATTAGAGCTCGTGCGAAATAACAGGGCACGGGCACCTGGTGGTGGCAGGAATAATATCCTTCCCTAAATACCGTAAATTATAGGTGTAAATGTATCTGGACACCACGGTCCTTCTGGTTCACGAAACTCCATTTCCACGGGACATCCAGCCACACTGCCACAACCAGACATGAATGGCCAAACGAGTAACCAGGAAGTTTCGGTATTTAAGAAAGACTTCTTTCCACCAACGCCGGCCGTATGGCCGAGCGGTTCTAAGCGCTACAGTCAGGAACCGCGCGACCGCTACGGTCGCAGGTTCGAATCCTGCCTCGGGCATGGATGTGTGTGGTGTCCTTAGATTAGTTAGGTTTAAGTAGTTCTAAGTTCTAGGGGACTGATGACCTCCGATGTTAAGTCCCATGGTGCTCAGAGCCTTTTGAACCTTTTTTTCCACCAGAGCACGGTTATCAGTTTGAGTGAGGTTCGATGGAAGAGTATGAAACGACGCCCTCGCGCAGGGGCGTCGTCAGTTGGCTCTGAGACGTGGCACCAGACTTCAGAATGCGTCGATGCCACTAAGTTACCTTTGCTACCAATTTTAGTCAACGTAATCATCTGGTCATCTGAATATTGATGGAGAAAGTCATTAAGATGCTTTATACTACTTGAATGTAAAAAATAAGACGCGTGTACGTAATTCATACAAAATGTCATTACACCGGATTCGATGCACGTAATACTAGGGCTCAATTTCGAAAATTGAACAATTCGAATTCCTTTCCATATAACATCGTTTCTGGCATAATGGGAATAGAAAGTTTCCATAGTCCTCCACATTCATGGATGTAGTTTTCGCATCTAAACGTGTCACTGGCGTAACTGTTCCGTTACCACCGTTACTGTGAAGAAGCTATCTATACTCAAGTCGAGACACCAATGACAGCTGAGTACGCAAAACTACGTGCTTAAGGTCTAGATGTATGGAAATCGGAAATCACTCTGTTTATGTTTCCAAAACTGAAACAGAACGTTTAAGTGATACTCTGACCATACGGAGTACATTGTTCATTTTCTTACGATACCCGTAACGCCACAACGTCGAAAATTAGAGGACAGAAACAGACTACGCGTTTCCTCACATCAGTAAACCATCGTTCCTTTCAGTCAGTCCTGTGATCTTTCTTAAGGATAGGGAATTAAAATTATCCAGTTTTATGTTAATAAACTAAATAAGATGAGTTGAAAGGTATTTTTGGGAGAGCGCAAACTGCAGAAAAACACGTGGAGAAAAGCAGTAAACATGGAAAAATCCCAGTGAAGCGGTTGCTTTTTACGGTAAAAGAAAGTATTAGCGACAGCAGAGACGGAGAAATGTGATAGAGCAAGCGTCCGCGGCAGGTGCGTTGTGTTGGCAGACCTGGCGCGCCGTATAAGGCGTCGGAGGCAGCGGCAGGGAACAGGGCCCGCGACCGGCGCAGCTTGCGTAACGCAGCCACATCTCCAGCAACGCCGCCTCCCCTCCCCCTCCTACCACCCACCTCTCCCATTTCCAAATGCTGCCATCCCACTCCGTACCCCGGCGCCTTCCCTTGTTGATCAACTGAGTGACTCGGCTCCGTCACTAATGACCCCCCTCGACGAGATGCTGACCCCTGACCTTTCTCTCAGACACTTGCCCCTTCTTTTACTTTCTTTCTTCATAGTTATTTCTTTATTTACCCCCACCGATTATTCCGACACAAATGTTGACTTCTTCCCTCTCGTTACAGCACAGTGTTCAAAATGATCGTTTTACCTACATAAATAAAAATGTAAATATTTTGTTCGAAATCGTACATCTACGAACGTTCTTCACTGATATTTTCACACATTGTTGCCTTCGAATAACAGAGTGGTTTTATATACCTCATTTTACTGTGTGATGAAAAGTATCCAGACACTTACAACTTCGTGGCGCCCTCCACTGGTAATGCTGGAATTCAATAAAGTGCCCACTCTTAGCTTTGATGACAGCTTCCACTCTCGCAGGCATACGTTCAGTAAGGTACTGGAAGGTTTCTTGGGGAATGGCAGCCCATTCTTCACTGGGTGCTGCGCTGAGGAGAGGTATCGATGTCGGTCGGCGAGGCCAGGCACGAAGTCGGCGTTCTAACACATCCCGAAGGAGTTCTATAGGATTCAGGTCACGACTCTGTGCAGGCCAGTCCATTCTATCTATCTACCTATCGCTTGCGCCTTGTCCCGCGGTTACGCAGGGTCGGCCATTGTTAATCGGGTTTGGCATGTTAATGGCAAGGGGTGGCCGGATGCCCTTACTGCCGCCACCCTGGACCCCCCAGGACGGAATTAGTGTACCCCAACCGTCTGTGTCTAGTGTAAATCGTGAAAGAGTGCGAGCGTGTTTTCAAATGTCTGCGACGCGTGTAACTGAGGCGGTTAGTGGGGACCAGCCCGGTATTCACCTAGCGGGATGTGGAAAACCGCCTAAAAACCACATCCAGGCTGGCCAGCACACCGGCCCTCGTCGTTAATCCGCCGGGCGGCTACCCTGGCGGGTGTGCAGGCCAGTCCATTACAGGGATGTTATTGTCGTGTAACCACTCCGCCACAGGCCATGCATTATGAACAGGTCCTCGATCATGTTGAAAGACGCAATCGCCATACCGAAACTGCTCTTCAACAGTGGCAAGCAAGAAGGTGCTTAAAACATCAATGTAGGCCTGTGCTGTGATAGTGCCACGCAAAACAACAAAGGGTGCAAGCCCCTTTCTTGAGAAACACGACCACACAATAACATCAATGCCTCGTCCATTGTTTACACTCCTTACACCAAGCGAGGCGTCGTTTGGCATTTAACGGCATGATGTGTGGCATATGACCAGCCGCTCGACCATGAAATTCAAGTGGATCCCGATGCAGTTTGGAACTCCTGTGTGATGGTCTGGATAGTTGTCTGCCTATTACACATTACGACCGTCTTGAATTGTCGGCGGTCTCTGTCAGTCAACAGACGAAGTCGGCCTGTACGCTTTTGTGCTGTACGTGTTCCTTCACGTTTCCACTTCACTATCACAACGGAAACAGTGGACCTAGGGATGTTTAGGAGTGTTCTGCAGAGCGCCCCATTACGCTCTCTCACGATGTCTAATGACTAATGACGTCGCTGATAGGGTTTTGGGGGTGTCCGGATACTTTTGACCACATAGTGTATAATATATAAATAAATGTTTAGTTTAGAAAGGGGAAACGTTACTGCGATAGTTCTTGACCGATTTACTTCAATTTTTTAGACAATACTGTAACAAACATTCAGATGCCCCCAGGCTGTATGGTTGGAATGAGGGGGAGGAGATGGACAGAGAAAGGAGGGAAGAGGTAATGGACAGAAGGCGGGAGAGAGGGAGCAAGAAGAGATGGAGAGAGGGGGGGGTGTAGAAGAAGGGGAATAGAGAAAGCAAGGAGGAGGTGATGGACAGAGAGAGAGGGTCAGGAGGAGATGGAGAGGGAAGGGAGAGGAAGTGATGGACAGAGACGAGGGGAAGGAGCAGAAGATGGACAAAGAGGATGGGGGAGGCGAGGTGAAGAGCTATAGGATGGACACGGTGATTAGGATATGTATCCAATTCCCATACATCAGAAATATGTCTATTCCCTTTTCTTTCTTTACCATTTAACCAGGCAGCTACAGCAACGCGAGGCCGGGAACAGCTAGTTTTGAATAAAATCTTTTGGGTATTACGCCGCATCATCTTGAAACTGAACAAAAACCTATAAAAACCTATGTTCGAGCGTCTTGGCATCGGTCCTTTCCAAAGCGATTAAACCGCTGGTTTCTTGGGGTGGTCTCTCCTACATATCGTCCTATTTAGGTTGTCATATGACAATCATAGCCGCTATACTGGAACGTCACTGAATACTTCAGAGTTAAGGGGAGTGTGGAGGAACGGTTGTGCGGAAGGCTACTGCCTGCGCTACAGTAGCAACCGATTTGCAGCAAACAGCAAATCGATAGCTCGTACCAAAAGGCTGCGTTTGCCATCAGAATACGAGGGCAGTTCAATAAGTAATGCAACACTTTTTTTTCTCGGCCAATTTTGGTTGAAAAAACCGGAAATTTCTTGAGGAATATTTTCAAACATTCCCGCTTCGTCTCGTATAGTTTCATTGACTTCCGACAGGTGGCAGCGCTGTACGGAGCTGTTAAAATGGCGTCTGTAACGGATGTGCGTTGCAAACAACGGGCAGTGATCGAGTTTCTTTTGGCGGAAAACCAGGGCATCTCAGATATTCATAGGCGCTTGCAGAATGTCTGCGGTGATCTGGCAGTGGACAAAAGCACGGTGAGTCGTTGGGCAAAGCGTGTGTCATCATCGCCGCAAGGTCAAGCAAGACTGTCTGATCTCCCGCGTGCGGGCCGGCCGTGCACGGCTGTGACTCCTGCAATAGCGGAGCGTGCGAACACACTCGTTCGAGATGATCGACGGATCACCATCAAACAACTCAGTGCTCAACTTACAATCTCTGTTGGTAGTGCTGTCACAATTGTTCACCAGTTGGGATATTCAAAGGTTTGTTCCCGCTGGGTCCCTCGTTGTCTAACCGAACACCATAAAGAGCAAAGGAGAACCATCTGTGCGGAATTGCTTGCTCGTCATGTGGCTGAGGGTGACAATTTCTTGTCAAAGATTGTTACAGGCGATGAAACATGGGTTCATCACTTCGAACCTGAAACAAAACGGCAATCAATGGAGTGGCGCCACACTCACTCCCCTACCAAGAAAAAGTTTAAAGCCATACCATCAGCCGGTAAAGTCATGGTTACAGTCTTCTCGGACGCTGAAGGGGTTATTCTGTTCGTTGTCCTTCCCCATGGTCAAATGATCAACTCTGAAGTGTATTGTGCTACTCTTCAGAAATTGAAGAAACGACTTCAGCGTGTTTGTAGGCACAAAAATCTGAACGAACTTCTCCTTCTTCATGACAACGCAAGACCTCACACAAGTCTTCGCACCCGAGAGGAGCTCACAAAACTTCAGTGGACTGTTCTTCCTCATGCACCCTACAGCCCCGATCTCGCACCGTCGGATTTCCAGATGTTTGGCCCAATGAAGGACGCAATCCGTGGGAGGCACTACGCGGATGATGAAGAAGTTATTGATGCAGTACGACGTTGGCTCCGACATCGACCAGTGGAATGGTACCGTGCAGGCATGCAGGCCCTCATTTCAAGGTGGCATAAGGCCGTAGCATTGAATGGAGATTACGTTGAAAAATAGTGTTGTGTAGCTAAAAGATTGGGGAATAGCCTGGTGTATTTCAATGCTGAATAAAACAACCCCTGTTTCAGAAAAAAATGTGTTGCATTACTTATTGAACTGCCCTCGTACATATCTTGTGGTCACTTGTTTACGCTCGTGAACTTGGGGCTAGTGGAGCGGTAGGGTGGCGAACACACGCGGCCCGCTGATCGCTAACTGCCAGCCGTCGGCAGCTTGTAGCCGTCCTCCCTCCCCATGCTGTTGAGGCGTTTAGTTATTTCAGTAGTCCCTTTTATTTCACACTGCTGCGTCGATGGTTGCCCGACAAGCATATGGATTGCTACAAAACGGATGGCTAGTCTAGAGACGAGGTGCCGGTCTGCTATTGCTGTGTTGTCCCAAGAAAACAGTTAACCGATTTTTTTGCTTTATTACAGCCCTCCGATGTTGCCAGTAATGGTCGACGCCAGTTGTGGAACTGTTAATAGCAAACGCGATTGCGACTAATAAATAAGAGAGAATATCTTTAGCAACTGTAATCGCTGAAACTTTTGCCATTCGATGCTGGAACTAAATATAGAGTAGGAGCGTTACACACCAGAGGTAAAAACGATGCTTTTACACTCTCCGACAAAGATTACTCGCTAACACAAAGTACACACTGAGCTTGAAAGACTGAACATTTAAATTTACAAAATTCTGAAGCGTGCGAAAGTAACTGCACTGCAACTATCGACGACCAGGTTACTCAGTGGCCGGCCGGTGTGGCCGTGCGGTTCTAGGCGCTTCAGTCTGGAACCGCGTGACCGCTACGGTCGCAGGTTCGAATCCTGCCTCGGGCATGGATGTGTGTGATGTCCTTAGGTTAGTTAGGTTTAATTAGTTCTAAGTTCTAGGCGACTGATGACCTCAGAAGTTGAGTCGCATAGTGCTCAGAGCCATTTTCGTTACTCAGTGACTTAGCGGTAGGGTAGAATAGTCAGTAACGTTGTAATCCGCGAGAATGTAAGTGGAATTAGTGATGGATTACGGAAAGGCAGCCGGCCGCTGTGGCCGAGCGGTTCTAGGCGCTTCCAGTCCGGAACCGCGCTGCTGCTACGGTCGCAGGTTCGAATCCTGCTTCGGTCAGGTTAGTTAGATTAAAGTAGTTCTACGTCTAGGGGACTGATGACCTCAGATGTTAAGTCCCATAGTGGTTAGAGCCATTTGAACCATTTTTTGAACGGAAAGACATGTGGCAAGAAGAAATACCCGCCCCACGCATTTGTAGGAGACCATAATCAAGCTGAGGAGAAAAACGAGACGTTTGAATCGGACTGTCAGCATGCATCTCACCTACGGATTCACTTCATTCTCGGAAGAGTCGAGACGTATGCATAACGTAATAGGAGGGAGGCTCCGCTGGAAATGGTGATTCCGAACCCCGACAGTGTAAGTTCCTTACGTAAAGGACAATAAAAATTTTACGTCGTTACACTGGCTTCATTTCTACTTTGGCTGCGAGCCAGTGCAGGTTACATGACGTCTTTATGCCTCGCACCCTAGCTCTAGTCCACGCGCATTGATAGGTGATACCTTATTGCATTACACACATGCTGATAGGATCACACATTCGTATTTCCATCATACTGACGGATTTTTGACAGAGACACTACCATCACCAGTATTATCGGACATAAAAAATATGACCGTTTGTTTCTCTAGTGGCATATAACGATAAAAATGTGATGTTGAGGTGGACCGTCGAAGCTTGCGTCAACTTAACGTGAACATCTGCGTATGTGATTTCCGTAGTCCCTAAATTGCGTGTTGGTTAGCTGATACCCTTATGGTATCAGCGATTTGAACACTGCAGTGTTTCCTGACTTCGTAAGCTCTGCCGGTGTAATAACTTGTGATAATCTTCTCGTGTTTGCAGCCGGATCTTCGGATCAGATTGACACATTATTCCGATGATCCACCTGACAATCATCTTCAGGTGAGAAGCTGCTGTTACAAAGTCTCGTCGAATAGGTGGACCGCCGAAACTTTTGTCACGCTAACGTGAACATCCGGTAGCAAATCTGTGAAGGCTACCACACTGCAGGGCTTTGCTGGACATGGTCCGCTGCCTTCGTCTGACCTTTTAACATGCTTCGCTAACAGTTGCACGGGAATCTTTTTTAACGAGGACTCAGACGTTCGGCGCAACTTAGCAGATTTCACATCAACAAACCATTGTCAGGGATGAAAGAAAGGATAAATGATCCAGAAAAAATGTCAGGATTAATA
Source organism: Schistocerca piceifrons (assembly GCF_021461385.2). Classification (NCBI taxonomy): domain Eukaryota; kingdom Metazoa; phylum Arthropoda; class Insecta; order Orthoptera; family Acrididae; genus Schistocerca; species Schistocerca piceifrons. The sequence goes on from NC_060140.1 coordinate 879,670,479, forward strand.
TATTAAAGCTCGGAATCTGTCGTCTGTCGTTTACCCTCCCACTCACTGAAGAACTGCAAAATTTTGGAGAATCCACAACTGGTCCATTTGGTAAACAGACACAAGTATATATTCCATAAATAAACTACGCCTGCACGGTTCACGATTAACGGAGGCTTTTCCGTTATGGACTGGTAAAGCAGGCACACCTCGGCTTAGAGCAGGAGAGGCCTAGGACAGCGTGGAGTGCAGTTGACAGTCGGCAGTAAGCAAAAGGGCTCAGTCCCCCATGACGAGGCCTGGTTCTTACGAGTTCTCCAGCCGGGGGCATAGCGGACGGATTTGCCTTTACAGTGGCGTGGCTTGGGAAGAGCCATTGCCAGGCCAGCACAGCAAATGGCTCAAACGGCTCTGAGCACAATGGGACTTAACAGCTGAGGTCATCCCCTAGAACTTAGAACTACTCAAGACTAACCAACCTAAGGACATCACACACATCCATGCCCGAGGCAGGATTCGAACCTGCGACCGTAGCGGTCGCGCAGTTCCAGACTGAAGCGCTTGGAACCGCTCGGTCACTCCGGCCGACAGCACAGCAGTTGGGCAGTACATTCAAAGTTGCACTCGGTCACGCTGTGGTTCCTTCTGTGGTACCTGACCAGCTTACTTCGAGCGGATTGCGTCCGTGTTAGAATGGTGAGCATCTGCCTCACTACGTTCTTACAGGAACTTATTCGGTTTGTCCCAGGCAGCCTACCAGTCTACATCATCATCAGTTCCAATCTGACTGAAGCGCCTAGAGCCGCTCGGCCACACCGGCCGGCGCGTCACCGGATCTCAATATTACTAGGCCCTTGTGTTATAAGAGAAGAGTGCGTATCGCACTCCACCTCCATTATCGGTACCTGAACTTGCCACTGTTTTGCAGGAAGAACTGTCTGAGATTCCCTCGAAAGGCATACAGGACTGTGTTTGCCCACTCCGAGACGGCTGGCAGCTGTCTGAATGGCAACGGCTTTCCTACACCCTTTTTGGGCATTGCGTTTAATGTTGTTTGCATATTTTTGTCGATCACCTACATGTGGTCCTCGACATGTTACCGGAGAACCAGTGGGAATTTGCTGTTATGTTTATGCCGTGTATCAATCTCCCGCTGATAATGGGAAACCTGCTAATAGTTTGCAGAATTCTTACAATTACAGCTGGTGTCTGTAATCTGTCCTGTCGTCAAGTTTCATTTTTAACCTTCGGCTGTTGCCTGCTCCGTACTGTTCGCGCCTGCACGTAGGCAACGCATCGCGCCTGCACGTAGGCAACGCAATGAACACATCCGCAAAGCGGGCTGCCGTTGCGCCTTCCCAGACAATTCGTGTCAATGAACTGCACGCACGTATTGGCTTCTGCCGCGCCACAGACGCTGTCCCTATCGAGAACTCGTAATGTGAGTTAAAAACTAAGAGAAGATGCTCTATCCACTGATGTGTTTTTTTGTTCTATTTATGTCTTATAGTTACTGCACTGTTGTCTTCTGAACACCCAGAGGTACTTACAAATAACACTGTACGCCCCGCCTATGTTGGAAAACGAAACGATGGGAATTATTTTATTCATATTGTCATTCTGACTATGAGATAAGTTAAAATTATCATAGATTAACGTCTTTGAATCTGGAAAAAATGATAGTGAAAGTGTTAAGCGGTTTTGGTAAGCCACGGAAAAGCTAGGTGTGTACGGCAAAAGGACACGAACGCCAATCCTCACGAATGCGCATCCAATGTCTGACCTCTGCGCGTCTCTCTCAGTGAATCCTCTACCATCCATATTGATATTTGTAGTACAGAAAGCACAAATGCCGGTATATATTTACGTACAGCACGTTAAAGTAGTGTCAAATGAACGTACAAATTGTTCTAAATGATAGCGTTCCTTTAGGACCGCATATTAAATATAAATTTCTCTCAAAACTTACAGAGTTGATCTGGTCACGTAGCATCGGCCATCTGCAACACAATATAAAATACGAAGTTCAGTTATCAGATAACAGACTTATGATAGCAAGAACGTGCTAAATGTTAGAGACAACTTTATAAATAAAATATACATCTACTTTCTAAAATTTGACATATTGCCGAAACTGAAGCATGTGCCCCTTTAAAAGTTTATATAATTTATTGCGTCAGAGATCGCTTAAAAAGTACAATGTTCACACTACTGGATCCAACATTTGATTGGCATATTCAGATGTGATGATGGGTTAACGCCTACGTCAAGACACCTGACAATTCCATCATTTCGATCCATATTAAAAGAATATCTATTTTTGCTTCAATAGCCAGAAATTTAATTCGATTCGTGTTTCAATGGTCATGTTCTCATTTAATACCGGTATTCTTGCTGCATCAAATTGGAATAAAAATCGAGCTATCGTCGAAAACCCCATCAACTTCATCAGAAACAACAGATTGTCGGCAAGTTGACAGATATTGCGTCAATGTCTAAGATCATTGATCTCCACCTAAAATGGACGACGAGCTGAAAGTGTGTATGCCGGCAACAGAACCTCACACTTCGTTTCTTGCCTAACCGCAACATAGTTGTCACGAAGCAAAAGAAAATACTTTCTGACTCTGCGCTCACATCAGCGGATTACATCCAGATTTCTGGTGAAGAACAAAATAAACTGATTCGAAACCAGTGTAATGAAAAAGTGATAGTTGCGCTACATCGTTTTAAAAGTCGACTGTGATCCGCACACTGACATACTGACCATAAAATTGGTTTTATTTCATTTGTGCTTTACTCATACTTCCCGTTATCGTGTAAAATAACGCCATGAGATCCAACAGAAATCGGTAATTCACGCACTATACCTGCCACATGTTTAAGTAAATGCAATTCGTAAAATCAGATGCCATAAACAATCAATGTCTCCTTAACAAAGCTGGAACCGTTTGTCAAGAAATGCCACTACGGTTGTTAAAAGACTCAATAAGCAAGTCCTCATTGACTATAAACTGATATTAAAATTTGTAACGTAACATTTTTTACAAACTTGGTATCTGAAGTGCCTTTCAGCATTTATGTTGCCACTCAGTGTAATACAGACAGGTACTTAAAATGCGACACGGTATTTCTCTCAACAAGACATTAAATATCGCGTTTCCAGAAAGATTATCAGCACTTCTGGTGCTACAAGTGGTCTCCTTTGCGACAGGCATCGTACAACCATTATAGCTTTCGCGACGGATCCGCTATATGTACCGTTCTGGGTGCACTTGTTGCGTTAATTTACTGTTCTGTCGCAAACTCGGATATTCGTGAAGAATTATCGCGACAGTTGCAACCCAGAACAATTTATACATCTACAAGGTAACAGATAATGAACTTCACGTTTAAGCTGGCTATTTCCTGCAGGGTTACACAGCGAAGGTATAAAGCACACTAAATATTACTGGAGTACTAGATGTTCTATTCCATTCTTGGGAAAAAAACCTCAAGTGAAATCGTAACATCTATAGTTTATTTGAAAGAACGGCTCATTCTAGTTATGTGGGCTTCTTCAAACGATGTTTTGCAGTCGTATGCAGACCTGATTGTTCCCTGCTTCAGGCACTGTTATAGTCAATGACATAATTTTTATAACCACAAAAGAGTAAATGATCATTATCAATTACGGACCGGTCGAAACATTGTGCCCAACTGCAACACAGGAGATCAACACAGATGGCAGGAATCAGCAGGTGCGCTGCAGTTGTAGGAGGTCTGTTCAAAAAATTTATTCTTTCGCGCCAATGGTGCTTTGGAGCTGTAACACCTCCGTTTATTTATCCCGACCCGATGTGATCGAATAGCAGCCCAATATTTATTATTAATATGACCGTGTACCTAATGGGGCTGGTAATCGGAATTGACTGCTACGGAAGTTGTTACTTTCCAGTTCGTCCTGTTCAATACTGTAATAATGAAATGTCTGGTAACAAGAAAAACACCATCACAGTTTCACTAATTACGAACCTATATTCGTCTCAAAAACACAAAAAAGGAGACAGCCACTGCCTTCGTCATACATATCTAATTACGGCTAATCTCAGCACAGGCTTCTTCATTTTCCATTATCGTCACACGCTAATCCATCACTGCATCCAACACTGCAATCCAACACTGCAATCCAAGGTGATGCCGGCGCGGTAGACGCGAAACCAAAAATCGGCCCTAGAAATGTCACTGATCACTTTCGTAATAATACTTCTTCACCTTCCCGGTATTATTCTAGTACAAAGGGGTCTAGCCACGGCGATGGCGACTCCCTTCTCCGTTAAAACCTTGTATTTCAACAAAGACCTCCACACATCTCTACCCGCAACATGGCACTGGCTCAGCTCCACACTCGCTCTCGCAACACGAAACAATCGATAGTTCGCCCTATCGACCTGTACTGAGTGCAAATTTATAGTAAGGGCCTACGGACCCCTTACAGAGCGAAATGCACACGCCTGTGTTTAATGTGTAGCTGCCCGAAGTTTCATTGTTATATGTTAGTAACTGTTCACTGCTGTGTTGAGTAGACCGTTGTGCTGCACAGTTTGCGAATTTCGAGATGGCAGAGTTAAGACGAGCAACGCGTCTGCATTAAGTTTTGCGTGAAACTCCAGAAAACCTTTAGACACGCCAAATGATGCAGGAAGCCTACGGCGATGAGAGCTTAAGCCGTACTTGGTGTTACGAATGGTTCGGACTGTTTAAAAATGGCCGGACGGATGTTAAAGGTGCCCCTCGTTAAGGACGCCCCTCGAGGTCCACCGACAACGCTCATGTCCAGAACGTCAACACATATGTGCGTGCCAATCGAAGATCGACGTTCCGAGAGATTACAGAAGAATGTAGCATTTCAGTTGGATCGTGTCATGAAGGAAATGTGACGAGACAATTCATGGCTCTTGCATCACGATAACGCAATCACACCTTCATCCCTGTTGATGCGTGACTACTGCACAAAAAAACGAAATCACTGTGCTGCCTCATCCTTCTTACTCTCCAGACCTGATCCCTGCGGACTTTCCGGAAGTGGAAACGGCGTTTGGAACAGTCTTCAATTGTGGAGGAGAGTATTTCTAAGGAGACCATGCACAGTAAGTAAAAGGTAAGGGTGGAAAAATTCCGTGGACAAAGTTCCAGAATTTTTTGAGCAGAGAGACCAGACGTCTCGATCCAGCTAGTACAGAGCTCAGTCTGCGATGCCGGCGGTATAATTCCTCGCCGTGAGAAACTACATCCCCATATGTCATCATCACAATTTCATTATTTTTACATCTTGGATTCCATTTATGGAAATGTTTTAGAATGTGTAGTGACAGAAATACGTGTTGCACCAAGGCAACACGCCAGTATTTCTAACCTCTCGCATTCGGGAGGACGACGGTTCAATCCCGCGTCCGGGCATCCTGATTTAGGTTTTCCATGATTTCCCTAAATCGCTCCAGGCAAATGCCGGGATGGTTCCTTTGAAAGGGCACGGCCGACTTCCTTCGCTGTCCTTCCCTAATCCGATCAGACCGATGACCTCGCAGTTTGGCCTCTTCGCCCAAACAACCCTCTAACCGCTCACGCACGAGAGACAAAGAATGGCTTTCATGTAGAACTATATTTGGACAGTGTGAGGTTACTGCTCTCACAGATCGTCATAGTACGATGTTTTCATACGAGCCTAGCGAGCAGTAGTGTCGGTGAGTTGCGACGATATGTAAAAGTGCATCTCTGCCAAGAGAAAGGGTGGTATTGCCCAGTGTGTACCGCCACTGGTAGCAACATCTGGTCGACAGAGTCAACGGCGAACGGTCGTAATAACCGACTGTACGGATCATAACGTGAATCTGATTTGAAGTGATTAGTCTGCGGATAAGAAAGTTTTCTGAAGCAGTAGTTGGTAATGTAATGGTTCAATGTTTAATTATATTGCTGATAAGATAGCTCAGTTAGAGGCAAGTTTGATTACAGTGGAGAAGCGTAACAGTGAGTGTTGTATGCAGTAAGAATAACATCAACTGTCACGGTCCGTGCGGCTAAAGCCGTCGGAGGTTCGAGTCCTCCCTCGGGCACGGGTGCGTGTGTGTTGTCCATAGCGTAAGCTAGTTTAAGTTAGATTAAGTAGTGTGTAGGCTTAGGGACCGATAACCTCAGCAGTTTGGTCCCATGAGACCTTACCACAAATTTCCAAAACATCTGCTGTATTTACTGCTTTTATTCATATTCAACCAGCTTCATTGTTACAACGTAGCTTCTTCTGGCCCGTCTGTGACCCTGGGTGATCACGTTGATATCGAGAAGCACCACCACACTTTGTAGCGGTTTAGCGAACGCCAATGTTCTTGGACTTTCTACAGAACGTTTGGTGGTAATTAACTTTATGACTGTGGGCACCCATAGGAACAGGCACTGTAACAACGAAACCGGTTGAGTAAAACAAGTAAATACGCTAAAGATGTCATTCTTACTGCACACAACATCAATAACAACCGTTGTTGTCCCAAAAGACAGAAGTACGGAGGGAGAATACAAATACGTGGTCATCATCAGCCAACAGCCTCGTCTAAGACAGTTAAATTCATTTTCGCGACCCGTGCCGCATCGCTCATGAGGACAAGACAGAAAGTCCTCAGAGACGGCATAATATGGGCTTTCAACGCACTACTCTGCATGGACACTTCACTACTGCAACGAGTAGAGTTGCTCTTTCATCTGACCATCAACCGGTCATTTTTGACACTGATCTCGACAGTGTGGAGTCACCTAACAGACGTCGACGAAGGTGAACTCTCTCGCTGTTATCCCAGATCCCGATGCCGTCGGCGCAGACGATTTGTTGCGGCAGCTCGCAGCAGAAACATTAGATCCTGCCTCTCCCAGGGGAGCACAAAGGCCCATAGACAGATCGCGCAAGCTCCCCCACCGCCACCCCCCTTCTGAGATAATACAGGCCATCACCGAGAAAAATAGGATTTTCCATTTTCCGTGTATGACAAATTACGCGACATCCTGCTACCCGCCTGAATCCATCCCGGCTACGCCATGAAATAAAGGTGGCCATGGAAGACCACCGGAATCAAGACTCGGCAGGCAAGGTAGCCGTGCTCCGTGTTGAAGATGACTCCGGTTAGAGGCTCACAAAACCATTATTGAGCAAAGGGCAATTCCTTTGCGAGTCGGCGGAGCGGTTGTCTGTGGACCTGACACCAACGCCAGTGTCTTGGCAGATAGTTTTGCAGCCAACTTGACACCGATAGGGGCCAACATAGACGAACAACACACGCAAACGGTACGACAAAGGTTGCCCGTCTTCCTTGCGAACGACGCAGGAGATGCTATCACACCCATCACTGAAGAGGAAGCAGGCGTCCAACTTCATGCCAGGAAGACCGGTGGCTGCGACCAGGTGGAGGCTCTTACGCTCAAACAACTCGCCCCCCCCCCCCCCCCCGAAACGCCCCGGTCAATTACGGACGTGTTTAACAATGTCCAGAGGACTGGCCGTTACACCTCTGCGTGGAAACAAGCAGACCTGTTTACCATCCTGAAAGAAAGAAAAGACGCGAGGCTTCCGCAAAACTAACGACCGATAAGTCTACTCCCGTTCTGTCCAAGGTATTTGAGCATATATACAGGGTGGTCCATTGATAGTGACCGGGCCAAATATCTCACGAAATAAGCATCAAACGAAAAAACTAAAAAGAACGAAACTCGTCTCGCATGAAGGGCGAAACCAGATAGCGTTATGGTTGGCCCGCTAGATGGCGCTGCCATAGGTCAAACGGATATCAACTGCGTTTTTTTTTTTTAAATAGGAACCCCCATATTTATTACATATTCGTGTAATATGTAAAGAAATATGAATGTTTCAGTTGGACCACTCTTTTCGCTTTGTGATAGATGGCGCTGTAATAGTCACAAACGTGTAAGTACGTGGTATCACGTAACATTCCGCCAGTGCGGACGGTATTTGTTTCGTGATACATTACCCGCGTTAGACTGGACCGTTTACCAGTTGCAGAAAAGGTCGGTATCGTGTTGATGTATGGCTATTGTGATCAAAATGCCCAACGGGAGTGTGCTATGTGTGCTGCTCGGTATCCTGGACGACATCATCCAAGTGTCCGGACCGTTCGCCGGATAGTTGCGTTATTTAAGGAAACAGTAAGTGTTCAGCCACATGTGAAACGTCAAACACGACCTGCAACATATGATGATGCCCAAGTAGGTGTTTCAGCTGCTGTCGCGGCTATTCCGCACATCAGTAGCAGACAAATTGCGCGAAAATCGGGAATCTCAAAAACGTCGGTGTTGAGAATGCTACATCAACATCGATTGCACCCGTACCATATTTCTGTGCACCAGGAATTGCATGGCAACGACTTTGAACGTCGTGTACAGTTCTGCCACTGGGGGCAAGAGAAATTACGGGACGATGACAGATTTTTTGCACGCGTTCTATTTAGCGGCGAAGCGTCATTCACCAACAGTGGTAACGTAAACCGGCATAATATGCACTATTGGGCAACGGAAAATCCACGATGGCTGCGACAAGTTGAACATCAGCGACCTTGGCAGGTTAGTGTATGGTGTGGCATTATGGGAGGAAGGATAATTGGCCCCCATTTTATCGATGGCAATCTAAATGGTGCAATGTACGCTGATTTCCTACGTAATGTTCTACCGATGTTACTACAAGATGTTTCACTGGATGACAGAATGGCGATGTACTTCCAACATGATGGATGTCCGGCACATAGCTCGCGTGCTGTTGAAGCGGTATTGAATAGCATTATTTCATGACAGATGGATTGGTCGAAGCACCATACCATGGCCCGCACGTTACCCTGACCTGACGTCCCCAGATTTCTTTCTGTGGGGAAAGTTGAGTATTTGCTATCGTGATGCACCGAGAACGCCTGATAACATGTGTCAGCGCATTGTCGATGCATGTGCGAACATTACGGAAGGCGAACTACTCGCTGTTGAGAGGAATGTCGTTACACGTATTGCCAAATGCATTGAGGTTGACGGACATCATTTTGAGCATTTATTGCATTAATGTGGTATTTACGGCTAATCAAGCTGTAACAGCATGCGTTCTCAGAAATGATAAGTTCACAAAGGTACATGTATCACATTGGAACAACCGAAATAAAATGTTCAAACGTACCTACGTTCTGTATTTTAATTTAAAAAACCTATGTGTTACCAACTGTTCGTCTAAAATTGTGAGCCATATGTTTGTGACTATTACAGTGCCATCTATCACAAAGCGAAAAAAGTGGTCCAACTAAAACATCCATATTTCTTTACGTACTACACGAATATGTAACAAAAAATGGGGGTTCCTATTTTAAAAAAGGCAGTTGATATCCGTTTGACCTATGGCAGCGCCATCTAGCGGGCCAACCATAGCGCCATCTGGTTTTCCCCCTTCAGGCTAGACAAGTTTCGCTCTTTGCAGTTGTTTCCTTTGACGCTTATTACGTGAGATATTTGGCCCGGTCACGATCAATAGACCACCCTGTATACTGACTACGCTTTTGGCACGATTATTATACTGTACAGATGTAGGTGAGATTTTAATTTTAGCTACTGACGACGTCTTTAGCACAATTTTTTTAAGTATCTCCACTGCAGGACGTGATTTTAGTGTATTTTTGCTTCTGATGAATGTATATTTAGAGATACCGAAACCGTGGTCAAGGATTACAATAAATCTTCATGCTGCAACTGTTAGGCTGTTATCACTTACCGTAAGGATTTGTAAATAATAGAAGTCGTAAAGATGGTAAAATTATAGAAATAGAATTATTTAGAATATCCAGAAGTGAATTAATGGTTATTAAATATCAAATTTAAAAAAAGATATATAAAACCATGAAATGCATAAAATAATAAATTATAAAAGTGAAATTGCGTGCAGTAACTGAAGTTACAGGGATCAGGAAGTCGCAGTTATGGTTAATTGCATTTTGTTCTGCTTGATGGCGTTGTACGGCGTGCAGATGTATTTTTCGGAAAGCAGACTGCACACCAGCATTCTGCTGGGACGGTATGTGAGTCGATGCCCCGCAGCTGTGGCTCATACGTGCGCTGCGCGTTAATAAACTCGTTTTGCTGTTTTAATGTTTTGCCAGGCTCCTGCAGACGGCGTGTAAAAATCTAAATTTCTTCCAGCACTGTCAGGAGGTTCAGTGTGCAGCACTTTCTAATGCGTCAGTGGTTAGCATGCTTAGATCTTAGAATATGCTCACCAAACGCCGTTTTATTACTGCGAACTGAAGCGTCTCTTCGAAGCGTATTTCAAAGGTGCTGCCAGTTTGACCGACGTACACTTTCGGACATTTTAGTTTATATATACCTGCTGCAGTGAATTTCGAGACTGCTTTATTCATACAGTACCTCAGTCTGAAGCGAATAACGTCATTTGTCTTAAGCCCTATACACAAGTTTGTATTGTGAAATTTTCTAGAAATAATTTTCTGAAAACCATTCATTATAACTCACAGGCATGTAGGCGACTTTCTTTTCTTCCTGTTCGCCCTTAGCGCGCTGTCACTGATAGTACGTTGTCGCTGGCTTTTAATTTTCTATAGTAACTTAGTTTTTGTTGTGATTGGGTAACCATTGCTTTGTCAACTTCTTTTATAATAGAAACTTATTTATTCCTCTCAAGCTCTCTTAATGGAAGTTTTAATAACCTATTAATCCTAGATAAAAAATATTTCATCTTAATTATTACAGGGTGATAACACCTACAGGGCTATTACAAATGACTGAAGCGATTTCATAAATTCACTGTAGCTCCATTCATTGACATATGGTCACGACACACAACAGATACGTAGAAAAACTCATCAAGTTTTGTTCGGTTGAAGCCGTACTTCAGGTTTCTGCCGCCAGAGCGCTCGAGAGCGCAGTGAGACAAAATGGCGACAGGAGCCGAGAAAGCGTATGTCGTGCTTGAAATGCACTCACATCAGTCAGTCATAACAGTGCAACGACACTTCAGGACGAAGTTCAACAAAGATCCACCAACTGCAAACTCTATTCGGCGATGGTATGCGCAGTTTAAAGCTTCTGGATGCCTCTGTAAGGGGAAATCAAGGGGTCGGCCTGCAGTGATCGAAGAAACGGTTGAACGCGTGAGGGCAAGTTTCACGCGCAGCCCGCGGAAGTCGACGAATAAAGCAAGCAGGGAGCTAAACGTACCACAGCCGACGGTTTGGAAAATGTTACGGAAAAGGCTAAAGCAGAAGCCTTACCGTTTACAATTGCTACAAGCCCTGACACCCGATCACAAAGTCAAACGCTTTGAATTTTTGGCGCGGTTGCAACAGCTCGTGGAAGAGGATGCGTTCAGTGCGAAACTTGTTTTCAGTGATGAAGCAACATTTTTTCTTAATGGTGAAGTGAACAGACACAATGTGCGAATCTGGGCGGTAGAGAATCCTCACGCATTCGTGCAGTAAATTCGCAATTCACCAAAAGTTAACGAGTTTTGTGCAATCTCACGGTTTAAAGTTTATGGCCCCTTTTTCTTCTGCGAAAAAAACGTTGCAGGACACGTGTATCTGGACATGCTGGAAAATTGGCTCATGTCACAACTGGAGACCGACAGCGCCGATTTCATCTTTCAACGGGATGGTGCTCCACTGCACTTCCATCATAATGTTCGGCATTTCTTAAACGGGAGATTGGAAAACCGATGGATCGGTCGTGGTGGAGATCATGATCAGCAATTCATGTCATGGCCTCCACGCTCTCCCGACTTAACCCCATGCGATTTCTTTCTGTGGGGTTATGTGAAAGATTCAGTGTTTAAACCTCCTCTACAGAGAAACGTGCCAGAACTGCGAGCTCGCATCAACGATGCTTTCGAACTCATTGATGGGGACATGTTGCGCCGAGTGTGGGAGGAACTTGATTATCCGCTTGATGTCTGCCGAATCACTAAAGGGGCACATATCGAACATTTGTGAATGCCTAAAAAAACTTTTTGAGTTTTTGTATGTGTGTGCAAAGCATTGTGAAAATATCTCAAATAATAAAGTTATTGTAGAGCTGTGAAATCGCTTCAATCATTTGTAATAACCCTGTACAATCAGTAATATTGTTTGCACAGGAGGGTTTTCTGTGTACACTAGATCGGTGTTTGCCCGCCTCTCTTGTAACGAAAATGTCGAGGTAGTTGATGGCCCCTTTTTTGTGTTCAACTTTAAACATAATTTTCGGGTGAATAGCACCTCGCTTTGATCTCATTTAACCAACAAAATGGCATCACCCACAAAGCGGTGGTAGTACAGAACTTTGCTGGCTATTGCAGTGTTGTTAATGAAAAATTGGTGTTATAATTGATGAAGGAAAATGTTAAGCATAATGCCGGCTAGAGCACTTCTGGATGGTGGTATACCTTACCGTTAAACGTGAAATGGTTATAGGATAACGTCAGTTCCAGAAGCTCTATTAAGATGGAAGTAACTACTTACATAACATGAAAAGTTAAAAAAAAGTTAATTCAAATTTTTACACGATAATCTAAAAAACGTTCCGAAGGCCATACGCTACGTATTTTAATGTATATGGTATAAATATATAATTTGTCATTAAAAAATTGGATAAGTTTTTTAACGATTTACTTCAAAATTTTCCAGAGTGTTCAAATAAAAATCTCAACAGGCATAGGCTACATACGGGTGGTTATAATTAAAGTGCAACTACTCACAGAGGTCCAGTGCTGGCTGTTACTATCTGTTGCAACTTGGTAGATATTCAAATGCCGGCCGGTGTGGCCGAGCGGTTCTAGGCGCTTCAGTCTGGAACCACGCGACCGCTACGGTCGCAGGTTCGAATCCTGCCTCGGGCATGGATGTGTGTGATGTCCTTAGGTTCGTTAGGTTTAAGTAGTTCTAAGTTCTAGGGGACTGATGACCTCAAATGTTAAGTCCCATAGTGCTCAGAGCCATTCGAACCATTTTTTTGATGTTATAATGCGTTAATGCTGAACGGATTTACGCTGGAAAAAAGTAGTTCCGGTTTTGGCCACCACACCCAAATCTAGCGCTGTGAATCCAAGAAAGGTGTACTGAAATGTTTCCGTATATAATGAATTAGAAATAGGACATGGGCAGAAGAGGTCAAACAAGTGAGATTGGCATAATGTTTATTTTATTATTAACTGCCGCTTACATAATTTGTTCAATATGAGCACCGGAGACGTTGACGAGATGCAGTACAGCGTCAGATTTACACCTGGTGGCCAAAATTGGAGCTAATTTTTCTTCAGCGTAAATCGGTTCTGCATCAACGCATTAGCGTATCTACCGAGTTCCGCTGTGATACTATACTTACAGCCCACAATGGATCCCCGTTGGTACCTGCACTTTTGTTATAACCACCACATATTTTAACATAGATAAAATATAAAAATATCGCATAACAGCGAAACGTTGTTAGCAAAGACGGCGAGACGCGCACTGAGGTAATTTGCCGCCTCTGTGCAGACGACAAATCGCAGCGGGTTGAAGGCAGGCTCACTGTATTGTCCTCAATAGTTGTCAGTGGCGACGGCCGGCATCGATCTGGGCGACCTTGCCTCGGCTGCCGCGGGAGTGGGAGGGGCAAGGGGGGGGGGGGAAGAGGAGGTCCTGACGACCCCAGGCAATGACCCGTCCCACCAGAAGACGCACACCTGCCCTCGTGATCGCCACTTCTTCGGGGCAGGCGCTAGGTACCCATCCGTCTTCTGCTTCAAGGCCAGTGGTTACTCTCGCTCGGGAAAGTCTGACATACTATTCACCAGTTCCCTTCTCTCTCCAGCAACGTCAGGCTTTGCATGTTGCAAGGGGGCTCTCACACGTTTGTGAAGAGACACACAATCCGCAATGAAAATTGACGCAATTTTCCGTCACCATCCACGTTCATTACACTTACAGCGGTACAAACACCACTACGTACTATATTGCATCACCAACGCGGTTTCATTTTTTATCCTTTTCACATCCAGTCCCGGAAAAATCTCTTCTCCATGCATTATGGTCTCCAGCTTTACGTATCCACGCTGCTTCTGCATGTTTTCCAGTACTTTGTACACTACTGGCCATTAAAATTGCTACACCAAGAAGAAATGCAGATGACAAACGGGGATTCATTGGACAAACATATTATACTAGAACTGACACGTGATTACATTTTCACGCATTTTGGGTGCGTAGATCCTGAGAAATCAGTACCCACCTCTGGCCGTAATAACGGCCTTGATACGCCTGGGCATTGAGTCAAACAGAGCCTGGATGGCGTGCACAGGTACAGCTGCCCATGCAGCTTCAACAGGATACCACAGTTCATCAAGAGTAGTGACTGGCGTATTGTGACGATCCAGTTGCTCGGCCACCATTGACCAGACGTTTTCAATTGGTGAGAGATCTGGAGAATATGCTGGTCAGGGCAGCAGTCGAACATTTTCTGTATACAGAAAATACGGCTGCGACCATCATGATGCTGTAAACAGAACCTGGATTCATCCGAAAAAATGACGTTTTGCCATTCGTGCACACAGGTTCGCCGTTGGTACACCATCGCAGGCGCACCTGTCTGTGATGCAGCGTCAAGGGTAACCGCAGCCATGGTCTCCGAGCTGATAGTCCATGCTGCTGCAAACGTCGTCGAACTGTTCGTGCAGATGGTTGTTGTCTTGCAAACGTCCCCAGCTGTTGACTCAGGCATCGAACGTGGCTGCACGATCCGTTACAGCCATGCGGATAAAGCCATGCGGATAAGATGCCTGTCATCTCGACTGCTAGTGATACGAGGCCGTTGCGATCCAGAACGGCGTTCCGTATTAGGCTCCTGAACCCACCGATTCTACATTCTGGATCCCGACCAAGGCGAGCAGCAATGTCGCGATACGATAAACCGCAATCGCGGTAAGCTACAATCCGACCTTTATCAAAGTCGGAAACGAGGAATCACAACAACGTTTCACCAGGCAACGCTGGTCAACTGCTGTTAGTGTATGAGAAATCGGTGGGAAACTTTCCTCATGTCAGCACGTTGTAGGTGTCGCCACCGGCGCCAACCTTGTGTGAATGCTCTGAAATGTTAATCATTTGCATATCACAGCATCTTCTTCCTGTCGGTTAAATGTCGCGTCTGTAGCACGTCATCTTCGTGGTGTAGCAATTTTAATGGCCAGTAGTGTATTAAGTAGTTGTCTCTACATTTGCTCATTGCTTGGTCCATCCACCATCCACCCACCTAGATAGAGGCGCCGACCACTTTAATTTTACTTTAATTCAGCACTTGGTTCATTTGTTCACATTTTCCTGTCTTTCCTAGTAGTTCACACGCTGCATCTCTCTGTTAGTCGCTGAGCAACCCTAAGGTTTGAGCGGTTCTCACCTTACATGTGCACGTCTCACAAGCACATCCCAGAAGTGGCAACACACGATGATGGTAGATTTATCGTTCCAGACACATCAGAGGGTTTGGCTTGAAAACCATTTAGTTTAACAACGCTTCTAGTCGTTGTAACTCTTATGTTTATTTCAGTGTCACTACATTCCTTATTTTCAACTTCCAATTGCTTTTTCTGAACTTCTTTCAAACATGCTATATTAAGCTCTTCCATCAGTTGTTGAACTGTTTCTACCGTGAAGGTAAACAGTACAACATCGTCAGAAAATGAAGGTGATGCAGATACTTTCCGCTAACACGAATTCATTTTTCTCTCTCCCAGAGCAAGAAACTCAAAAGTTTGTCTAGCACTGCTGACTCTTCAACTCTGCATTTCGCACTGTGCTGATAATGTCTAATTGGAGAAGTAGCATTGGCAAATATTCTCTTATCAGATCTACGTGGACAGGTGCTCGGCTTCTCTGATGTCTGTCTCTTCTGAACACGAATGCCTCCAACAGTTCTCTTCTACAAATACCGAGATCAGCTCCTGACGAAGAGGCTGGAGATAATCCTCAAAACTTTGTGGTTTAAAGCAAAATTTAACTCTGCTAAAGCACTGGCAGTCTTTTAAATTTATTCCGTGTAGGGATATGCGATGGCTGTGTGGCTATCAGAAAAAAGCTGCGTACTCTGATACGTATCTTAATAGCCTATTTTGATCATATTTGCAGTTTTTCTTCATTACTTATTAGTACCAGGATTTAAATTATTTATTTTATTTATTTATTGGCCTTCAACTTGTTCCGTACAATAAAAGAAAACATCGTCAGTTGTCGGCTGTTATGTAAACGATTTTTATTTACATCGTGCGATTAGCTAATTACGACAACTTGTGATTTTCAAGCACATGTCTGATATTACATATTGTGCTTAACACATTATTTTTCTTTACATACACGCAGTAGACGTCATATAATGTAATGTAATGATGGAATAATCATATAATCTCATGTAATGATGGAATACGACGTCTATCACGTGATAATTACAATTAGTAACACTTAATATCGAAGATGTGCTTGAAGATGACAAGATGTTGAAATTAGCTAATCGCAAGATTTAAATAAAGATCATTTACAATACTGCCTACTACGGACCTTCCTTTCTATTATTAAATATTTAGAGGCTGTGGGCCCACACAGAAACAAAATTTTGTGTATTATATTGAATTTACAGTTATAAATGATGTGTCAAATGAAAGAGCAACTCAAACAGTTTTACCAAGAACCCTACAAATGTTCAATGTGAGCACCATTTGTCACACGGCACACATCAAGTCTATAGCCGAGTTCTTCCCAAATGTTGATAAGTGTGTCTTCAGTGATTGTAGCAACAGCTGCTTCAATCCGGTTTCTTAATTCAGGGAGGTCTGCTGGTAGCGGAGGCACGTACACACGATCCTCGATGAAGCCCCAAAGGAAAAAATCGTATGGCGTTAGGTCGGGTGAACGTGGAGGCCTTGCAAAGCAAGCCTTGTCATTGGGCTCCTTGCAGCGATTTTGTACAGTGAAGTTCAACCACCGTGTGACAAATGGTGCTCACATTGAACATTTATAAGGTATTTGGTAAAACTGAGTTGCTCTTTCATTTGACATATCGTTTATAACTGTAACTTTAATGTAATAAATATTAGAAAGCGTTAAACCCCAACATTCATTCATTTATAAACACTCAGTATAAATTTTATTGCTTTGTTAGAGATGTTTACTAATGTACGTGTTTTATATAAACAAGCTGTGGTATGTTGATGTCAGACGTGCATGTCTCCGCCGAGAATATATCTCCAGAACGTGTCCTACGTTTTGCTATCCTGCTTCACTAACAGAGAAGTCACACGAATGACAATGGTAGCCGGCCGGTGTGGCCGTGCGGTTCTAGGCGCTTCAGTCTGGAACCACGTGACCGCTACGGTCACAGGTTCGAATCCTGCCTCGGGCATGGATGTGTGTGATGTCCTTAGGTTAGTTAGGTGTAATTAGTTCTAAGTTCAAGGCGACTGATGACCTCAGAAGTTAAGTCGCATAGTGCTCAGAGCCATTTGAACCATTTGACAATGGTAACTGAACTTCACAAATTCTTGACCGGGGACTGCCGTGATTACACGAATTATGGGACACCCATGGAAAGACGATGTGGTGCCTCCTCTTCAGCACAAGAACAAAAACGAGTCAGTACAGGTGTTTGCGAAAACGTTTGTAGTTGAGTTTGTGTCTAGGTATTTGAGAAGCCTGGTGCTTAGAGGCTCGGAATAGGTAAGTGAATTACATTGCCTGGCAAAGTTAAGCACCCAGAAGACATGGTCGGATATCGATGTAGCTTCGAACACGTGCACATCATCACCTGATATGTAAATGATTAAGAGTTGCAATTCTCTGTGACAGGTAGAACAGCCACCGAAGTGCATTAGAGTTGTTCGTGTTTAGTGCCGTTACCAGGTCTGGTAAGGTACATAAGAGGCGTGAGCAGTATCAGATGTTGAGTGATGACCGTGAAGGATGCGTCTGACCACCACAAAGGAGGATCCCCGTCTTGGCTTGGTTCAAATGCTCTGAGCACTATGGGACTTAACATCTGAGATCATCAGCCCCCTAGAACTTAGAACTACTTAAACCTACCTAACCTAAGGACATCACACACATCCATCCCCGAGGCAGGATTCGAACCTGCGACCGTAGCGGTCGCGCGGTTCCGGACTGTTGCGCCTAGAACCGCTTAGCCACTCCAGCCGGCCCGTCTTGGCCACCAAGGACGTGGTAGGTAGCCTCTTCACGTATGCGCTTGCCGTTCGACAACAAGTAATGGACCCTGTGCAACAGTCTGTCACCCGGCATCACTCGTCATCGATTAGGAGCAGCCGAACTAGGGAATTAGCGTCCCATGCGTAGGCTGCAGTCAACACCACAACACAAACGGCTGCGTTTGGAGTGGTGCCGTGACAGGAAAGCTTGGACTGTTAACGGAGGGTGCCGTATTATGTAAAAGGGTGAATCGTGGTTCTGCAGGATCCCGGATGACCCGGAGAGAGGTCCCATTCTTCCAATGTTTTGGTGGCACTCCGGGTGTCATTGTGTGAGCCATCAGGTATGACTTAAGATCACTACTGGAAGTGACTGAGGGAGCTCTCACGCCGGCCGTCGTGGCCGAGCGGTTCTAGGCACTTCAGTCTGGAACCGCGCGACCGCTACGGTCGACGGTTCCAATCCTGCCTCGGGCATAGATGTGTGTGATGTCCTTAGGTTAGTTAGGTTTAAGTAGTTCTAAGTTCTAGGGGACTGATGATCTCAGGTGTTAAGTCCCATAGTGCTCAGAGCTATTTGAACTTTTTTTTTTTTTTTGGTTCAACGGTATGTCACGGAAATCCCGCATCTTAATGAGTTACTTCTCACGTTACAGTACTCAAGTCCCAGGGCCAGTATCCAGGTTATCATGAACCAGTTACAAAAGCTGGAATCTATCTTGCCTAATGGGGGCTACAACTGCTTTATGACACATTTTCCAACTGTATCAATGTCAGAGATGGGGTGCAACGTTAGACTGATTAGTGAGCTCATACTGCCAAGCTCTCAGTAAATTTGTCTCGATTTTGTAATTACTGAGATAAAGTCACATACCATCTCAACTCGTGAGGTTTCTTTTCGTTTCCTCCCTACGTTTCGTTTCCTCCCTACCTTCGGATTGGTTTTACCTTTATTGGCAGGCGGTGTAGTCAGTGAGAAAAGTGCCAGATTGCACTTTGGTTCGGAGTACACGTTAAGCTGCAGGCCTCCAGTAACTGACTGGCTAACTAATTTCAAAGATTGGAGAAAATAACGGTTCCAATATTATGATCGTAATAAGTGCAGAACCGTCGTGTTCCAACCAGCCTTCGTTTGAAAACAACTTCACAGATCAGATAGTAAATCACTGAGTATGTCTCGTGAAGATGATGTCAATGCTTCTCTATTACGAGTATTGCACGCATGATGCTTGCCTCTCTTGGTAACTAGTATAGAACAGCCCCCAAAAAGTCGGACAACAGCCACTTCGGAATGCTGTGTGAAAATCTGCGACAAAATATTACTGATTTGTCATTGCGCTCGAAAGAAACAGTTTCACCAGTGTGAAGCCAGCCTTTCTACAGTCAGTGTTAGAGCAGCAAGGCGAGCCTGGCGGTTTGACGTGGGAATTATCAAGGACTACACGGAACGCGACCGCATTCGATGCGGCATAAACACTGAGCGTTACCATGGAGACATACCTCCACGGTTACACACGCGTCGCACCGGCCACACGCCGTAGCTTAGCAACGTAACCCTATTCCACTGTGGTACCTCTTCTTTCGAAAGGCCGTTATCGTAGTTCCCGTAGCTGAGGTTAGATGCTACAATTATTTATTCGTATGCTTCTTCCCGTTATTGCTAATTAGCTCATTTAACTTCCTCTGCCGATTATAATTAAAGTGCAGTTACTCACCGAAGTACATTGTGGGCTGTAACTATCGTAAGGCAGTCAAACTTGTTAGATATGCTAATGCGTTAATGCGAGCCGATTTCGCTGGAAAAAATTAGTTCCAATGTTGGCTACCAGGTGCAAATATGGTTCTGTGCAGTATCTCGTCGACGTCTCCGGTGCTCACATTCAAGAAAGTATGAAAGCGGCGGTTAATAATAATATCAACATTATGCCTTTCTCACTTGTTTGAATTTTTCTGCCCACGTCCAGTTTCTAGCTAGACCTTTACATATAGGAACATTTCTAAGCGTCATTCTTCGATTGAAAGCGCCAGATTTGCACCTGGTGGCCAAAATTGTAACTGATTTTTCCGCAGCGTAAATAGGTTCCGCATTAACGCATTAGAATATCTACGAAGTTTAGCTTCCATACGATAATTACAGCCCACACTGGACTTGTGTGAGTAGGTGCACTTTAATTATGACCTCACAGTATCGGCGACCTCCTTAAAAGAGCACACTCCGTCACTTTTGTGGCGCTGTAAACAGTGTAGACATGTGGCCTGCCACCGCTGGCGTAATCCGTGGCAGTGAAATGTGTTTGTGTGCCAGTTGGTTGTACGGAAACAGAGCAGTAAGGTAGTAATGTGGAGACATGACAGAATGGTACAAAGGAGCTATCGTGTTTGACAATAAAATGACCACGCCTTGAATGAAGTTGTCAGAACTTCTTGTGTCAAAAATTAGAAACCGGATTTAGGCTAAGACTTTGGTGTTTCACAATATTACTACCTGAGATTGCTACAGTACTTGGGCCTATTTACAGTCGTACTTTCATTAATGTCATCATTTTTCACCTTCAGTTTTTCACTTTCTTTTTTACTACAATCGACATGATAAGTAAATCCATTACTACTGGTACTTGGAACATCTATAGATGCTTCCCCCTTGTTTTTTTCCACTTCACGTCCACTCCGAAAATCAATTGCACTGTTTGATTTTACCACTTACGTCAGGCTTGTCTTCACGGAAATTGTTAACAGATGCCAAGGGAAAAATATTTTACACTAGTGGCCATTAAAACTGCTACCTCAAGAAGAAATGCAGATGATAAACGGGTATTAATTCGACAAATTTATACTAGAACTGACACGTGATTACATTTTGACGCAATTTGGGTGCATAGATCCTGAGAAATCAGTACCCAGAACAACCACCTCTGGCCGTAATAACGGCCTTGATACGGCTGGGCATTGAGTCAAACAGAGCTTAGATGGCGTGTACAGGTACAGCTGCCCATGCAGCTTCAGCACGATGCCACAGTTCATCAAGAGTAGTGACTGGCGTATTGTGACGAGATAGTTGCTCGGCCACCATTGACCAGACGTTTTCAATTGGTGAGAGATCTCGAGAATGTCCTGGCCAGGGCAGCAGTCGAACATTTTCTGCATACAGAAAGGCCCGTACAGGACCTGCAACATGCGGTCGTGCATTATCCTGCTGAAATGTAGGGTTTCGCAGGGATCGAGTGAAGGGTAGAGCCACGGGTCGTAACACATCTGAAATGTAACGTCCACTGCTCAAAGTGCCGTCAACGCGAACAAGAGGTGACCAAGACGTGTAACCAATGGCACCCCATACCATCACGCCGGGTGATACGCCAGTATGGCGATGACGAATACACCCTTCCAATGTGCGTTCACCGCGATGTCGCAAATACGGATGCGACCATCATGATGCTGTAAACAGAACCTGGATTCACCGGAAAAAATGACGTTTTGCCATTCGTGCACACAGGTTCGTCGTCGAGTACACCATCGGAGGCGCTCCTGTCTGTGATGCAGCGTCAAGGGTAACCGCAGCCATGGTCTCCGAGCTCATAGTCCATGCTACTGCAAACGTCGTCGAACTGTTTTTTGCAGATGGTTGTTGTCTTGCAAACGTCCCCATCTGTTGACTCAGGGATCGAGACGTGGCTGCACGATCCGTTACAGCCATGCCTGTCATCTCGACTGCTAGTGATACGATGCCGTTGGGATCCAGCACGGCGTTCCGTATTTCCCTCCTGAACCCACCGATTCTATATTCTGCTAACAGTCATTGGATCTCGACCAACGCGAGCAGCAATGTCGCGATACGATAAACCGCAATCGCGATAGGTTACAATCCGACCTTTATCAAAGTCGGAAACGTGATGGTACGCATTTCTCCTCCTTACACGAGGCATCACAACGACGTTTCATCAAGCAACGCCGGTCAACTGTTGTTTTATATGAGAAATTGGTTGGAAACTTTCCTCATATCAGCACGTTGTAGGTGTCGCCACCGGCGCCAACCTTGTGTGAATGCTCTGAAAAGCTAATCATTTGCATATCACAGCATCTTCTTCCTGTCGGTTAAATTTCGCGTCTGTAGCACGTCATCTTCGTGGTGTAGCAATTTTAATGGCCAGTAGTGTAATTCCTGGCAAAACAGGCGATCTCCCAACTGGCTACAAGTGCAGCACCGTGTCGACAGGAGATGACCCTCTGTACGCCAAAGAGAGCAGATACAACGAGCGACCTGGAGTCAGTGGCCTTAGCGTGAAGGACGAACAGAGAATCGTCAGCTGGTAGCTGCGAATCTTACATAGACGTGCCTGCGAAAGAAGCAGCTGACAGCTCCCGTACTGTGAGGGAGCGAACGAGCGCTGAACCTACGCACCGGAGGCAGAACATTTCCATGGAACGAGACGCCCCACACGCCTTGTTTACGCGTCTCTTCCGGCAGCTCAGCCCCACTCGCACGTCAGCACTGCGGTATCTACCCCCCTCCCCTCCTCCCACACATACACACACAAGCACACACGCGCCACCACCTCCTCCACTGTTTCCGCCCGAGGCTGCAGCAGACGGCCCAGGTTTACTCCCTCCAGCTCCTCTGTTGTGCAGAACTCAGGCGCTTACTCTTCAGCAAGTTCGTACCGAATAGGAGGTAGAAGCTGAACAATCTCCTTTTTGTTCGTGGCTTCACTTTTCACCAGAGATCCCACAGAAATGCTAGGACACCTGCCAATGTTATCAGAGGCTGTCAACGTTCCTCGGTTGTCTGTAAGCGCATAGGTAGAAGGTTCTTCACGACAGACTGCCGCAGCCATGGAATGTTTGGATGTTTCTAAGATAGCCTTTCTGACAATTTTCTGAACGATGGTCTCCCTGTTACAGAAAGTCCAGCCTTGGGTTACTTTTCTGGGAACTACTAAGCCACTCTCAGCTGTCTTTTGATTACTAAAGTTCTTAAAACCAGACATAACAGGAATCGATATGGTATTAAATCTATGATGATACAAAGCTCAAGAAAACTCGAAACTTCCATTAAATAAAACAAAACTCTTAAATTACGAATAACTTGAATTGGAACGATCACACGGATAGAGAACATCGAAGGGAAAAAAAGAGAGAGAGAGAGAAATCCGAGCTCGCACGGAAAGATTTAAGCGCTCGCTTTTCTCGCGTGTCATACGAGACTGGAAAGGTAGAGAAACAGCTTGAAGATAGTTCGATGAACTCTCTGCCGCCGCGCAGAATTAGCCGAGCGGTCTTGGGCGCTGCAGTCATGGACTGTACGGCTGCTCCCGGCGGAGGTTCGAGTCCTCCCTCGGGCATGAGTGTGTGTGTTTGTCCTTAGGATAATTTAGGTTAAGTCCCATGGGATTAAAAAAAAAGCCTCTCTGCCAGTCACGTAACCGTAAATTGCAAAGTAAATCATGCAGCTGTACATGTGGATGGAGTCTATTGTCGCACTTGCTTCACAGACATCACCAGTTTTTACTGCATACCTTTATATCAATCGTAATTGCAGAGCTACAAGTCGGTTTGATGCATTATGTAAAGTTTCCCTAAGTCACCCAGCACAGGAACTCGACTCGCTGCTCCGCAACTGCGATTGATCTGAAGAAAGATTACATTATACATTAACTTTTCCTTCAAATACATCCAAAGTAAGGAAATCCTCCAGGATGTAGGATGGTATCACAAGACGCGAATACATAATAAGTTTTTACAAAGAAAAACAAGTAAACGAAACAAAAGAAAACTTTGGAGACGGAATTAAAGTTCAGATAGAAGTAATAAAAACTTTAAGGTTTGCCGATGACACTGTAATTCTGTCAGAGACAGCAAAGATCTTGGGAGAGCAGTTGAACGGAATGGACAGTGTCTTGAGAGGAGGATGTAAGATGATATCAACAAAAGCAAAACGAAGGTAATAGAATGTAGTCGAATTAAATCAGGGGTCCGCAGCTCGTGGTCGTGCGGTAGCGTTCTCGCTTCCCACGCCCGGGTTCCCGGGTTCGATTCCCGGCGGGGTCAGGGATTTTCTCTGCCTCGTGATGACTGGGTGTTGTGTGATGTCCTTAGGTTAGTTAGGTTTAAGTAGTTCTAAGTTCTAGGGGACTGATGACCATGGCTGTTAAGTCCCATAGGGAATTAGATTAGGAAGAGAAACACTTACAGTAGTAGTTAGATGAGTTTTGCTATTTGGGCAGCAAAATTGGTGATGATAGTCGAAGTAGAGAGGGTATAAAATGTAGACTGACAATGGTAAGAAAGGTGTTTCTGAAGAAGAGAAATTTGTTAAAATCAAGTGCAGATCTAACTGTGAGAAAGTCGTTTCTGAAAGTATCTGTATGGAATGTAGCCATGTGCGGAAGTGAAACATAGACGATGAACAGTTTAGACAAGAAGAGAAAAGAAGCTTTTGAAATGTGGTGTACAGAAGAATACTAAAGATTAGATGGGTAGATCACCTAACTAATGAGGAGGTACTAAGCAGAATTGTGGCGTAAAGAAATTTGTGGGACAACATGACTAGAAGAAGGGATTGGCTGGTAGGGCACATTCCGAGACATTAAGGAATCATCTTTTTAGCATTGGAGGGAAACGTGGGGCGTAAAAATAGTAGGAGGAGGCCTAAAGATGAATACAGTAAGCAGATTCAGAAGTCTGTGGGTTGCAGTAGTTACTCGGAGGTGAAGAGGCTGGCACAGGACAGGGTAGCATGCAGAGCTGCATCAGACCTGTCTTAGGACAGCAGGCCATAACAGCAACACCAGGAAAACAAATATGCTAATGTGATTCTTGAAGTTTTCCCAGCGTAAAGGGCAGTTCAAGAAGTCCGGGACTGCAGCCTAAAGCGCTCTCCTCAATATGGCTGAATGATTGTCAGCCGAAATATCCCGCCAAGATGACGACGCCATCCGGCTGCAGTCCTGAAACTCCAGGGAATAAATATGCAAAGGTACCTTCCGAAGACCACAAGTGAAATGGTCCATGTGGAATGCGTAAAAAAACATCTAAAACATATATGACTGTAGGCTTTCCCGGCGTAAACTATTGATGAAGGTTTCTCGGGTCTCTAGCCGGAAGATGGGTAGTATGACACTTCCCGAAACGTCGCGAGATATCAACGCTACCACCCGGCTGGAGACCCGAGAAACCATAATCTAAAACACGTTTTCAATTAAAAGGTAACAACAAACTTGCCATAAAACTTGTAAATGTTCGTTACGCTGAAGTAGATATGACAATCCTTATGTTTTTGTAGCAATGAATCATTAAATATAACAATATTTTACAACACTTATTTACGAGCCAGTATGAATTTTCGCTCTGCAGCTGAGTGTGCGCTGATTTTAAACTTCCTGGCCGACTAAAAACTGTGTATCGGACCCAGACTCGAACTCGGGACCTTTGCCTTTCTAACGACTGAGCTACCTAAGTACGATTCACAACCCTTCTCATAGCTTTGCTTCCGCCACAGAGTTTTAGACTGCCAGAAAGTTTATTATTTGCAATGATCGCATCACTATACTAAATGTGTACGGAAGTCAGATTGTATATAATATTTGCATTATTTGATATTATCAGCAACTTAGACAAATCAGTTGGTTCTACTAACAAATTCATCAATGAAGTAGAAGGAATCGACCACCAGTAAATTTAAGGCTTCTCCTAAACTGAACTTTACAAGTAAACTTTTTTTGGTTGCTGGTAAGTTAGTGAAAATGTGTGTTCCTGAGTACTCATTTAAGAAGCAGAAACGGTGCAACACATCAGTCGCCACTACGTAGCCTCTGTTGATTTTAAGGACACAAATAACCTACAGAAGCAAAGCCTTACTAAAAGACAAGCTACTTCTGCCATAATTGTTGTGTCATGTCATCCGTGTCATGGTATTTAAGCCATATCGTTATAATTCAGGAATATTATCAATTTCATCTCACACATATACCAATGAAAATAAGCAGTGTCTATGTTTGTATAAGTTGTGATTAGTCAAACGAGGGAGACAAGTGAGAATAGAATACAATAATCCCTACGTACAATGAAGAAAAACTGCAGTACAGATACAGTTAATTTCAAAGTTTTGTTGATATGGGATGAAAATTAATATCAACCTATATATCGTTTGCTTTAACTACATGTGAGCATGGTAAGGTTGTACTGAAACCAGTAATCCAGCTGCATGTAGCCAGTAAAGTTAGTGTAAAATACACCACAAGTAGCCACACTTCTCCATGTGCTTCCCCATAAGCAGTTTGGGGTCTAATGCCATCTGCAGACTGCACCGTAGGTTCCATATGCATATTTTACATTTTGCTCATGAAGACAAAGTGTTCTTCGTGTTGAACAGCATAAGATACTAACTGGCTGCTGCGAGCCTTGTTAAGCCACAAGACAGTAATCTTTTTATTTATTACGTCCTAAACTTGCTACGGAAAAACAAATCGCCCATTTAACACAAATGTAGCTTGATGCCATGTTTCTTGTCATTGTCGTGGTTCAAAGAAAGTCAAGTCCGAAGGACTTAAACTTCGCTGAATCCATTTTTTATGACTATCTAGACTGGTATGAATAACGCCATATGTTATCTCAACTTTTTTTATTTTTAAAATTTATAGTCATATGTGGTATAATAACTCAGGTTGAAAGGATACAAAATTCACTAATGAGAGTTTCTCCTCGTAAAATGTACGCTGTCCTGGCCGATTTCGGACTATTGTGCCGTGGTCGAATGAACTGCTTGCAGAAACCCAACGTTTCGTCCCCATCGAAGGTTGAATTCTTCAAGGGATTTTTTAAATACTATGAAGGTAGCATTCACATCCTGACAATATCGAGATTCGAGTCTTAATAGAAGCTACAATCCCACTTTGAAAATGTGTTCTGCAGATGGGGAAAAACGGTGCATATCTCCAAGAAATTAATTCGAGAGCGACATAAGATATGTGAGAATTCCATCCTCGGTGAAAGTGAGCAAGAAACACATGAAAAAAGCCTCCTGAGCACAAAATATGAAGAGTGAGTAAATAAAAAAAAGACGAATGTATTGATGCGTAGCAGATTTCATATACAAACGTAACATCAAAATTACATGTCACATAGAAAATGTGAAGGAATTCTGCTCCCTTGGAAGTAAAAGAAAAGCATGATCAATGAATTGGGGATGACATAAGAAAAAGACTAGCACAGTAAGAGCAAGCATTCCTCACGAAAACAAATCTACTAGGAATTCACACACACACACACACACACACACACACACACACACATCATACACGTCTTAATTAAAGACATTAAGTGGACTAGTAAGACATGATGATGTTCTCCTTGGAGCTGCGAGGAAAAGGGTACATGGGAAACACTGATTAGAAGGGAATGGATACCAGAGCATATGTTAACTTCATCAGGGAATAATTATAATTGGTTGCAGAGAGCAAAACTGTAGACGATGGCGAAGTGTGAAACAAACAACCAACACATAACTGAGAACGTTTGGAGCAAGTTTCACGCTCGCAAATTATTGCATTTCCGAAGACCGAATACCTCCTGTGCTGGAATGAACATCGGTGTTCCGAAAACAATGATCGTGTGAAACCCAGTTCCCTATGTCCGTCCATGAAACCCAGGAAGCAGTAAATACAGGCGTCCATGTAGATGACATGTAGCTTGACTTTCGGAAGACGTTCGAAACAATTCCGCACTGCAGCCTAAAGAACAAAATACGAGTGTGGAAATATCAGATCAGCTGTGTGGTTGAATTGGAGAGTATCTAAAAACAGAACACAGCACGTAATTCTGAACAGAGGGAGTGTTATAGGACCAGTACTTTTCACAACATATATAAATGACCTAGACTATAACGTCGGAAGTTTCATGAGGCTTTCCACGGATGATGCCGTTGTACACAGAGAAGTCACAACGCTCAAAAAATTTAGCAAATGCAAATATTGGGGAGGATCGGTTCTTGGTGCAGGGAGCTGTAACTGATCCTCAATGTAAACAAGTGTAAGGGAGTGTTATAGGACCAGTACTTTTCACAACATATATAAATGACCTAGACTATAACGTCGGAAGTTTCATGAGGCTTTCCACGGATGATGCCGTTGTACACAGAGAAGTCGCAACGCTCAAAAAATTTAGCAAATGCAAATATTGGGAAGGATCGGTTCTTGGTGCAGGGAGCTGTAACTGATCCTCAACGTAAACAAGTGTAACGTATCGCGAATACACAGACAGAAAAACCCTTTACTGTAGGACCACACGTATGTAGAACAATCCCTGGAAGCAGTTACCTCGACAAGATATCGAGGAGTATATGTACACAGCGATTTGAAGTGGAACGACCACATAAAATTAATCACAGGTACGGCAGATGCCAGAGTGAGATTCACTGAAATAATCCTCAAGAAATGAGGCCGACCAACAACGAAAGTAGCTTACAGAAGACTCGTTCGACCGGTAGCCAAATTTTGTTCATCAGTCTGGGGTCCACACCAGACAGTAGTAATAGAGGAAATAGAGATGATCCGAAGAAGAGCAGCACGTTTCCTGATAGGTTCTTTTAGTAAGCGAGATAGCGTCGCGGAGAGGCTCAGCCAACTCCCATCGCAGACACTGCAAGAGAGGCGTTCTGAATGACAGTATAGTCTACTGTTAAAATTCCGAGAGCGTAAGTTCGCAGAAGAGACAATCAATATGTTGCTGCCTTCTACGTATATCTCGCGAAATGACGATAAAGATAAAATCAAAGAGATTCGAGCCCACACGTAAACTTACCAGCAATCGTTCTCCCCGCGAAACGTACACGAATGGAACAGGAAACGCGGGAGTTGACACTGGTGCACGAAGCACTCTAACGAGCAATTTCACCAGAGAAGAATAGCGAACAGTACTGTGCCATTCGTCGACGGGAATGGTGAGAATGCTTGGCAGACGATACAGTTCTGTTTCATTTGAGTTTGTAGCTAGATCCTTGTTCGGAACTCTGGAGACATAGTCTAGGCGTTAAACTGATACGGCTGGTAACGGGGGCACGGAAAGCATGTAGAAAACCCACCGAGGGTAATTCTCTAACACGAACTGCTGAATTACTTCAAGAATGAAAGTTTCCAGGTGTGCGCGTAGAACCGAAAAGGAATGCGGTGAAGAGGGCAAGAAATCTCTACGGTGTACACAGACAGAGCGCATGACTGATCCTGGCTTCAAGAATTTGCTTAAATTCATTCCGATTGCCTATACCACAAAAGCTACGTATGTGAGCGAGTATAGAAGCATCCACGAGATGTGTTCTGGCAAATTAATAGTGTCCGCAACTAATTAATCATCCAACAGATAGTCTACAACAGACTACAGTTACTAACTGGATAGAGATTATGATTTAACCACCATTCCATACCCCCTTCATCCAACCCAGTCTTGACTTACTTACGTAATCCAAAAATACTATCACTCTGCATATCCTAAACTCTAGCGAGCACACTGTCCCCCTTACCCTCCTCTACATGAATGCTGGCCTGGAGAAATATCAGAAAAAAGCATAATCTTTGACGTAATCTTCTTGGGTTATCAGTCGAGTCGTGGCGCCGTGTTATCGCAACATTTCGACGAGATTCCTTCTCGTCATCTTCAGGTGAAGTGTCGGGCTCATGTCCAGTTCCTTTCATTACAGGCAATGGAACGCAGGCTCCTCTGCCGAGGATCCAACGGGTGGGCAGGTCGCCTGCCTCGTGCCTCCGGAAGAGATGTCGTGACCAGAGACCCCCTGCCAAGCAGGGTAAGCTGTTGCAGCCTGTCTACAAAAAAGCACTCCGTCTTCAGGCCACAAGTGGCCCATCGGGACCATCCGACCGCCGTGTCATCCTCAGCTGAGGACGTGGGTAGGAGGGACGTGTGGTCAGCATCCGCTCTCCCGGTCGTTATGCTGGTTTTCTTTGACCGGAGCCCCTACTATTCGGTCAAGTAGCTCCTCAATTGGCGTCACGAGGCTGAGTGCACCCCGAAAAATTGGCAACAGCGCATGGCGGCTCAGATGGTCACCCATCCAAGTGCCGGCCACACCCGACAGCGCTTAACTTCGGTGATCTCACGGGAATCGGTGTATCCACTACGGCAAGGTCGTTGCCAGCCTGTCTACAGAGTCGATAAAAAATTGTGTACACACTTTAATAAAGATAAGTTTATATATTACCATCAGTAGTACAATGACACGTAGTGCAACAATTACAAGTGTTCAAACAGCAAACCACCCGCCTAGAAACATTTCTGATCCTGATGTCGTACATACAAGGTCAAATCTTCCATAGCAGCTACAGAAACTGCTTGACA
Organism: Schistocerca piceifrons; assembly: GCF_021461385.2. Classification (NCBI taxonomy): domain Eukaryota; kingdom Metazoa; phylum Arthropoda; class Insecta; order Orthoptera; family Acrididae; genus Schistocerca; species Schistocerca piceifrons. The sequence continues at coordinate 879,701,020 of NC_060140.1, forward strand.
AGCCGTTTCAGTTTCACGGCGCAGTTCTGTCAGTGTGTATGGCTTCCTGCTGTACACTTGGTTCTTGTGTGTACCCCACAGGTAAAAATCAAGTGGAGTCAAATTAGGAGAAAGTGCGGGGTACTCGGTAGGTCCCCTTCGTTCAATACGATGACCCCGCAGGTGCGCACTTTCATATGAAAGTTGGTTGGAGTACTATTTTGTTGGAAAATAAAAGCTTCATCACCAAATACAGTACCACTGGAGAGTAAAATTAATGAGTTCAGCAACTACACTTCTGCCAGTAATCGTAACTTCGAAAAAGAATGGTACAGTCAGTCCCTTGATGATAACCCGTACCAGACATTAAGTCCTGGAGTACTGACCGGCCACTAGAAATAAACATGTGGATTCCGCTGGACCCAGTACACACCGCTAGGCCAGTTCATCATGACATCCAATTTTAAACTGAGCCTCATCAGTTCACATCGCATTACAAACAGTACTAGCATCATGTTCAACTCGCGCGAGGAACCATTCACTAAAATGACTACTTCTGTCTTGGTCATCCTCACTCAATGCGTGTAACAACTGTGGAATGTGAACTCTTCCATTGTACTCTGGGCAAGATACGATCTACGCTTGCCCTAGTCCAGCCTGTTTTACGTCCACATTGTTATGTTGATTTCTGTGGTGCGTGTGTGAATGCATCTAACGCCTGAGCAGAAGAGTCTTCACCTGTTGCTGTCCATGGCCGGACTATCTTCCCTTATGCGCATCCATAATTGTTCCAACACCTCCACACTAATCGGAAAAGCGAGTGACGCTTATGTGTGTTGGTGGTTCAGTACCATATTCCTGCCTCCAATGCCTTTGCATTTCACTGATGTTTTTGAACTTCTAGTATCATTTCAGGTTGTTTTTTCGCTGTCAGTCGTGTTTGCACTATGGCCCTACTTTGTACACTTACATTGGCAAGTCAAAACACTTCTGCCATCTGTTGCTCAACCATTTCACTAAACGTTCAAGCCATACCCACTGTGTCTTCAAAGCGTGTGGTTTGTATAGCCTGTTTTAAAGCATGCATACATTTTTTATCTGCCCTGTATTCTGCCTGCAGTCTTCGATGCTTTCTCTTTAGACTGTTCCTCACGTATTTTTGCTAAGTCCCATCTCATGCCACATCTACGGCATCAGCTGTGAGTGTGGCATGCAGTACATCAGCGATGCGTCTCGCACCGCTGTTCAGGATGTATGAGGAGAGTTCGCCTCGGCTCAACCGACAAGTGTGCAGTGGCATAGCACACATAGGACACGTTTGTTTTTGAATAGACAAAGCCAGCTAGATCTTGTAAGAGACAGTGGAAATAAGGGTGCAATGCTATCTTCCAAACTGAGCTGCGCATGAGACGTGGTGTTGCAAAAATGGATCAGGAATGCTCCGAGGTGAAGCGGCGGAAACAGCGGGCGGAATACAGGGGCAGCATCAGGACTCGAAGGAACCGGCCGTTGTGGCCGAGCGGTTCTAGGAGCTTCAGTGCGGAACCGCGCTGCTGCTACGGTCGCAGGTTCGAATCCTGTCTCGCACATGGATGTGTGTGATGTCCTTAGGTTAGTTAGGTTTTAGTAGTTCTAGGTCCCGGGGACTGATGACTTCAGATGTTAAGCCCCACAATGTTCAGAGCCATTTGAACCATTTTTTGATTAGAAGGCAAAATCCCTCTCCACTCTGCCGGCCACGACATCTCTTCCGGAAGCATGCGACTGGCCTAGCCCACCCGTCAGCAGAGGAGTCCGTGGTCCAGTGGCGATAAAGGAATGAGCTGGACGCGAACCTGACACGTCGCTTGAAGACGTCAAGTAGGAATCTCGTTACGGATTGCGTTTTCTTTGTTATGCGGACCTTTTTATAACGTTTTAAGGAAACTATTGATTGATTCCTTCGCATATTATAATCTCGCATCGCTCGAACGGAAACGATTACTTCTACATAGACATCTATACTTCGTAAGCTACCTTACGGTGTATGGCGGAGGGTACATTGTGTACCGCTGTCACTCCTTCCTTTTCCAGTTCCAGTCACTTACGGTTCGCGATAAGAACGATTGCTGGTAAGTTTCCGTGTGGGCTACAATCTATCATCAGGGTCTTATCCTGAGATATGCGCAGGAAGGAGCAGTTATTGTTGACTCTTCAAGTACAGTGTCAAAACTTCTAACGGCAGATGTTAACGTGATGCAGATCGTCTCTTTTGCAGCGTCTGCTACTGCAATTAGCTGAGCATTTACGTGACACTTTCGCGCTTGCCAGGTGAACCTGTAACGAAACGTACTGCCTTCGTTGGATCTTCTCCGTTTCCCCTATCAATCTTATCTAATGCGGATCGCAGACGAGCAACATCCATCAGAAAAGTTTTAAGCGAACAACCAACAGGTGTTCTCATTCCCGTCTCGAGCCGACCCATGATGTGAAACGGGAGATCTACACTATTGAACATTAAAATTCCTACACCACGAAGATGACGTGCTACAGACGCGAAATTTAATCGACAGGAAGAAGATGCCGTGATATGCAAATGATTAGCTTTTTAGAGCATTCACACAAGGTTGTCGCCGGGGGTGTCATGACATGACGAAAGTTTCCAACCGATTTCTCATACACAAACAGCAGTTGACCGGCGTTGCCTGGTGAAACGTTGTTGTGATGCCTCGTGTAAGGAGGAGAAATGCGTACCAGCACGTTTCCGACTTTGATAAAGGTCGGATTGTAGCCTATCGCGATTGCGGTTTATCGTATCGCGACATTGCTGCTCGCGTTGGACGAGGTCCAATGACTGTTGGCAGGATATGGAATTGGTGAGTTCAGGAGGGCAATACGGAACGCCGTGCTGGATACCAACGGCCTCGTATCACTAGCAGCCGAGTTGACGTGCATTTTATCCTCATGGCTGTAACGGATCGTGCAGCCACGTCTCGATCCCTGAGTCAAGAGATGGGGACGTTTGCAAGACAACAACCATCTTCACGAACAGTTCGACGACGTTTGCAGCAGGATGGACTATCGGCTCGGAGATCATGGCTGCGGTTACCCTTCACGCTGCATCACAGACACGAGCGCCTGCGATGGTGTACTCAACGACGAACCTGGGTGCACGAATGGCAAAACGTCAATTTTTCGGATGAATCCAGCTTCTGTTTACAGCATCATGATGGTCGCATCCGTGTTTGGCGACATCACGGTGAACACACATTGGAAGCGTGTATTCATCGTCGCCATACTGGCGTATCACCCGACGTGATGGTATGGGGTGCCATTGGTTACACGTCTCGGTCACCTCTTGTTCACATTGATGGCACTTTGAACAGTGGACGTAACATTTCAGATGTGTTACGACCCGTGGTTCTATCCTCGATTCGATCCCTGCGAAACCCTACATTTGAGCATGATAATGCACGAGCGCCTGTTGCAGGTCCCGTACGGGCCTTTCTGGGTACAGAAAATGTTCGACTGCTGCCCTGGTCAGCAATTTCTGCAGATCTCTCACCAACTGAAAGCATCTGGTCAATGGTGGCCGAGCAACTGGCTCGTCACAATACGCCATCACTACTCTTGATGAACTGTGGTATCGTGTTGAAGCTGCATGGGCAGCTGTACCTGCACTCGCCATCCAAGCTCTGTTTGACTCAATGCCCAGGAGTATCAAGGTCGTTATTACGGCCAGAGGTGGTTATTCTGGGTACTGATTCCTCAGGATCTATGCACCCAAATTGCGTGAAAATGTAATCACATGTCAGTTCTAGCATAATATATTTGTCCAATGAATACCCGTTTATCATCTGCATTTCTTCTTGGCCAGTAGTGTAGTTCTCGAGTGGAGGACACGTAGGCACCAAGAAGGCAGTTCTCGGTTCTCATGTCGCCCAATACGTCCCGCAAGAATTGCTCACTGCGCAGAGACGAGGGCCGGGAGGAGAGAGGGGCTGCGGCAGCGGCGCTGCGCGGCGCGGCGCACGTGTGCGGCGTCTGCGGCCGTGCACGTGCTGACCTTGGCGGCCCAGCTCGGCCTCGGGCTGAGCCTCGGCGATCGATAGCGGCAGGTCTGGCGCCGCGCGTGCCCCGCTGCGCGGCCTCTCTGGGTCGCACGCACTGCCGGCGCCTGCTGCGTGTCCGCACCCACACCACGCCCACACCTGACCGCCGCCCACGCCACGCCTCTTCTTTACCCGCGTCATTCCCTCTTCTCGTCTCACCCGTACCCCCATTTCGTCACTAATGGTCTCGTCGCCGACGAGATGTTGCCCAAATCATTTTCTAATTTTACTTCTCCCGCAACTCAACTCATTATTTCAGCGGCAATTCCGTGGCAGTGATCCAGACATACAACCGAGCCAAACTGAAAGTTACATGTATTACAATTAAAAGAAAACAGCCCTCAGTCACTAATTTTTAACGAATTAACCGGGTTCAACACTGCTAGGAGTGTCTTCCTCAGAATTTAATCCAAAGAGTTGTCTACAGGGTGAAAAGCATTTAAAGCGACAAACTCTGGGAGGTTGTAGGTGACATCAAAACAAATATTTGTCCCTAATGTCATTTTCTCCTATGAGTATTATTTAAACCAGTGGAGCCCATATTACGCTCTTCAGTTGTTTGAGGTCGTATTACGATCTTCAGTTGTTAGACGCCGTATTACGCTCTTCAGTTGTAGGCAACTGCTGTCCACCAGTGTAGTAGTGCATTGTCTCTGCTTACTAATGGAGCGATACACCTGGAGTGAGTACACTGATATGGTTGGCGCATACTACGTAGCGCACTACAACGGACGATCTGCACAGCGGGTTTATCAACAACAATATCCTAATCTCCGTATCCCGGATCATACGACCTTTGCTGCTGTGTACCAAAGTCTGCGTGAGACCGGATCATTTAGCAGATTACCTGGACAGGGACGCCGTCGCACGGTAAGAACACTGCAATTTGAGGAAGCTGTCTTGCAGCATCTGGAGCGGGATCCTTCAATCAGCACTCGTGCAATTGCACGTAACATGGGGACGAATCAGACAAATGCAAGAACAGTCCTTCGAGAGCAATTGTTACGTCCATTTCACTTACAGCGTGTCCACAACCTGGAACCAGTTGATTATCAACCCAGAGCGCATTTTTCGCGGTGGTACCTCCAACAGTGTGAAATGTATCCTACATTTCCATCCTCTGTGTTATTTACCGATGAAGCAACGTTCGGGCGTGATGGAGTCTTCAACATGCACAATTCGCATGTTTGGAGTGAGGATAACCCACATGCCACAGTTACTAGGGCTCATCAAGTGCGGTTCTTCGTTAATGTGCGGGTCGGTGTTGTTGAGGACTGTTTAATTGGGCCGTATCTGCTACCTAGGCCTTTAAATGGCAGGCACAATTTTCTCGCCAGAGCATTGCCAGAATTGCTGGAAGACGTCCCGCTCCCTACAAGACAACGCACGTGGTTCCAACATGACAGGGCCCCGGCACATTTCAGTCGTCGTGTGCGTCGATTCCTGGACCGACGGTTCCCAGAAACGTGGATTAGCAGAGGTGGTCCTGTACCATGGCCTGCTCTATCCCCAGGTATTTCCCTTCTGGACTTTTTGTGTGGGGAGAGATGCACAAACTTGTTTATGCAACACCTGTTGCATCAGAAGAGGATCTGGTTGCCCGGATAGTAGCAGCAGCAGGAACAATTCAGGATACTCCTGGGGTTTTCGCCCGTGCCAGACAGAACATGATCCGACAGTTTAACCTTCGCTTACGTGTCAATGGAGGCATTTTTGAAAATCTACTGTAACTGAAATTGGGTTGTGTTAATGTGTTGCCTCTTGGTCATAAAAAAATGGAAAAGTGTTTGTTGGTTTAGTTAATTTGCCACCAGAGAAATCTTCCTCTACCGGTTTAAATATTCCTCATAGGAGAAAATGACATTAGGGAAAAATATTTGTTTTGATGTCCCCTACAAACTGCCAGAGTTTGTCGGTTTAAACACTTTTCACCCCGTATAATGTGGTCACAGAATTATAACTAAAAACGTATGATACAAATTGTAAGTACGGAATTATCGTGAAAGACTGGCAGTACTTATATGTCATTTATAAAATAATAAATATCCCAAAAGGGCATTAGTCACAAAGATATTTAAGATAAAAAAACTGTGATGGCGAGCCAGTAAGGGCTGCTCTTTACCTGCGTGGTGCACATAGTAAACGGACTGAGGTGCCCGCGTTAACAAATGCGGCCAGGTGAACATGGCACTGCAACGAGCGCGCCATCTAGTAGCCGTAGATACTATTAGGCTACTTCAGATTGAAATATGGGCAGAAATGATTACAAATAAACAGTATTTGGTACATAATGGAAAGCAATGTTTCTTTGATAGTAGCTCAGAACATAACATTTTGTCTACATCAAAGCTTATAACAGTAAGGTAAAACATGAAAGTATCATTATGAAAATGTAGTTCTATCTACATTTTCATTTACCTTGTATACATACAGTTTCTAAACAGCAACAAATTACGAATCTCTCCCAAATCCGTAGTTAATTTACGGTTTGTTGTAATAAAATGACAGGAGACGTCGTGTTGGTTATTAAAGAATTATTGTAACTTGCGTACTGTGAAATTATTCCGTTTCAGGGCATATTGAGGATCCATCAAAAACACAACATTCTTGGTACAGTTTTTCATAATTACATTTCAGTTGCCGGCCGGTGTGGCCGAACGGTTCTAGGCGCTTCAGTCTGGAACCGCGTGACCGCTACGGTCGCACGTTCGAATCCTGCCTCGGGCATGGATGTGTGTGATGTTTATAGGTTAGTTAGGTTTAAGTAGTTCTAAGTTCTAGGGGACTGATGACCTGCGATATTAAGTCCCATAGTGCTCAGAGCCATTTGAACCATTTTTAACATTTCAGTTAATAATATGTCAACGATTAAAGCTTTCAGGAAAGGGATCGATGACCTAGCAGTTTGGTCCCTTCCCCCCTCTTTTAAACCAACCACGAAGCTTTCAGGAAATGCTAAGTGTAAGGTATGCTCGTAAATCCTTAACGACTGATGTAGGGTAAGGGGTAGCGATGCGGATCTATAGTGTAATATATGATGTGTTGCTGATTTGTGTCCCACTAGATCCTTCACGTTTCCTAATAGGTTATGATAATTTCGTATTAGTTTATTAGAACTCTGTATAATACTGGACGATGTAAGTGCGCTCTTTCTGAGGAGTCAGTTTGTTCAATTGGCTCTGTCTACAACATGCAGCAATGTATTTTGCACTTTCACCTAGCGACGTGGCGCAGCGGTTAGCACACTGGGCTCGCATTCGGGAGGACGAAGGTTCAAATGCGCGTCCGGCCATCCTGATTTAGATTTTCCGTGACTTCTCTAAATCGCTTCAGGTTAATGCCAGGATGGTTCCTTTGAAAGGGCGCGGCCGATTTCCTTCCTCATTCTTGACACAATCCGAGCTTGTGCTCCGTCTCTAATGGCCTCGATGTCGAAGGAAGCTTAAATCCATTCTTCCTTCCTTCATTTCGCACTTTCTTGTTCCAGGTATCGTATTTCACACGTTGTAAAGATTCTGCTCCTTACTAGGAACAGCGATTAAATAAGATTGACGTTAGGATGAAATAATATTTATTCTTTTGTAGAGAACTACTGTAAATTTGCATCTCACTGTATGTAACGGAATTTTTATAAGTTGATGTTCTTGTTGACTGGGCATGGTACTTTCCTTTTTGTTTTATACAATGTTCATGGATATTGAAATTTTTATGCATGTATCCTACAGACACAATACGATTATCATACGGTTGTGTTATGTCCGCACTATAACACAACAAATATTCCGTGACGACCAAATTTATTTGACCTTCTGTCACTCAAAACAAAGCTTAAGTTCGACTACACAACACTTCGCTGGCTGTAGCGCCAAGGAGAAATTAGAGTCACTAGTAGAGAATACAAGTCCAAAGCACTGCCAACCAGTCGATACCGACGCGTCGCAAGTTTCCAGCCGGGGAGGCGCTACAGTCTGGAACCGCGAGACCGCTACGGTCGCAGGTTTGAATCCTGCCTCGGGCATGGATGTGTGTGATGTCCTTAGTTTAGGTAATTCTAAGTTCTAGGGGACCGATGACCTTAGAAGTTAAGTCCCATAGTGCTCAGAGCCATTTGAACCATCTGAAACAAAAAACATTGGACCTATTAATTGGAAAGTGTAAACAGCAACCAACACCTTAGACAAGGAGACAGCCATAGCAGTATAAGTAACATTTGTCCGCTCATATAATGTTACTAGCCTTATGAAATTATATAAACGTTGACAACACTAGAATAGTAAGTTCAACGTACGATATTTACTTTCTGTACGTCTACAAACATTTTGATAGTAAGGTATATGTAACGTTACAGAGTTAAACGACCCACTGGGCCACCGATGCAATCAACGCATTGCCTCATTTGAAAAGAGGAAAAATCCCGACTCGCCGTAATACACTACCAGCCCCTAGTCGGCCGCTGTCCAGTTTCTGTGGTAGCGCCCAGTGGAGACAAGTAACCTATGAGCGATGGCCTTTTGCGAAGTGTCCAACTGCAAATGTACACCGCATACAGCTCGCTTTGCAACGTCGCTAGGAATCTGGTTGAGATGACCGTGCATTCACCGACAGCAGCGACTCCTCTCGGGTTTGAATCCGATTCTCATTCACAAGGCGTGACGCTCGTCTCTCGTGTCCTGTCGGATGGGATGTTCTGATGACCACTCTTCCTACGCCGTGTTATATGGTTGCGAGAGCTACTCCGTGGTGTCACATCAAAAAATCAGACAACTTCAGTCAAGGAGCCGTTATCGGCATATCTAAACACGACATCACATTTCTGCCATTCCGTCATGTAACCGCGTTGCCATCTTGCTGTGCTGATTCCATAAAACAGCTGACACAAATGCATCGCTGCCATGACCTAGTTAGCAGTGGACGGTCACATTACTTCCTGCTAACAGTTCTGTACTATCTACAGTAGAGATGGACAAAGTCGTACATCCTTGGGAACTACTTCACTGGTGATCGCTCTTTTTTGGGAATCGTTCATTTTTACTCGTTCACCGTTCACTGTGCTTGATACAAGATTCTTATGAAAAACTGAAAATTAGTAGCATAGGTGACTGAAAATGGAAAGCGCCAAGAGGGGGGGCTTGCCTCCCCCCTTGAGTACAGAGTTTTTATTCATAACAGAATTCTCAAACACTTGTTACTTTCGTGATTCTGCTAAACATCTCCTTTAGCCAACTGTAGTGTTATGTTGCTGATCGCAGTGAAACAATATACGGTGGCGCACGAAAAACTGGCCCCGAGTTCAGACTGCCCGCCAATTACGCACGATTCGTTGACTGCTACTAGCAGAATAGATAAACATGTAATAATTAGGCAATGAAGAAATAACAAATAAGCTAATGCAAACAACTTCGAAACAATAGACGACGATTGGTAAGCGACAATGAGCAGTCTAGTACCCGGGGCTGATTTTTCGTGCGCCACCCTATGCCACTGAAATAATATTGTAGGAGTTATATTCTCTGTACAAAATGTGACACCACACACTCGATTACGAAGCGCGGGCTCCATTCGGTTGTAAGTTGGTCTGCCTTCCATAACAATGAACACGCTCTTTTACCTTGGATAAAAAAAAAGACGGAAAATGGCCACTCGTGTGTGCCGTGCCGACGTCCTTTGCGTGTCTAATAACAAAAAATCTTGCATTGTTACAAGTATTCCTTCTGCTGTTTATCGAAATTGTGGAGTAAGCTGAACCGCCGTTTTGTTACCAGAAAAGATGTATATATTACATACCACGTAATTCTTACGTAGTTTACGTAATTATAAAATACATTTTAATTACCGGTCTTGGACGTTGAATAGAATACGAGAAGAACCAGAAGTTCAGAGTTCAAAAAAGATTTGAAACAGATCTAGAATTGGGGTGCGAAGCGAACGAACATGAACAACTCGATACTGAACTATGAGCAGTCGGCAGTGGAACTGCGACGGGTGGCCACGCGAAGAAGGACGAGTCCGGCCGAGCGAGACCGAGACCGAGACCGAGACAGATGGGAACGGGACCGAGGCTGGAACGAGACCGGCCGACGTGCCGTTCGTGAACGAGACCGAGCGTTTCCCGGGAACTATAAGTAGAAAGCCGCTACCGAAGTGAACTACGAAAGACCGTTCCTTAGATTTCGTGCCTCGCTCGTTCCGTTCATCTTGGTGAACCGTTCCTTTGGACCCGTTAGTTCGTGAGCGATCCATCCCTAATCTGCAGCGTTCCCACCCCTGTATGCGCAAGCAAAGACGCAGAAGATCCAAACCGTATGTTGCTACAATGTCCTCGGAACACGTATCACATCAAGCAATCTTCCGGCGCTTGGTCATCAGTTCCCGAGCAACCTTGTTAGCATTCAACGATATAGCAACGTAAACAATACTGTACTAGCTTGTAAACATCGCCAACATCCAGATCTAGCTCCCTGCGCAGCTAATATAATGCTCTCGCTAATTTGAATGCCAGGAGAAGATCAAAGCACAATTAACTGACTATATTCCCACGTGTTACTTAGCAGGATGTAGAACGCTCAGTCTACAGATGTATGTCACTATGTTCCTCCCATTCCTAAGTTTCTGGATTCTGGTTACCGTATAAAGTTCTCGTGTTCTGTCTAGATGGTTCTCATAGGCCTCCAAAAATATTCAAGTATCGCAACAGCTTTTGAAACAATTCTTACAGGACGTACAGAAGAAACTTTTATTGTTAATTTAGATTCAAAGTCATTAATAAGGGGTGAATTGGGAATATCCAACGTCGTCTTCATTTCAGTGCACTGTGCATGTCAGAATCTGATGTTTGTTAAGTCTTTGTAACTTCGTACCAAGGTACGACAAAACAAACTGTAGAATCATATTTCCAATTTTGAGATGACTTGTGAGCACGAAAAAATAAACAAATAAATTTACAGCGCTCCAAAACAGTGTGCTATTGTAATAGGACTACAAATATTTTGTTTGATGAGCACTTCAACGCAGGTAGAGAGATATTAACGTTGGTTTGGTAACTACAGAGTCCGCCAGAAAAATGTATACACACTTTAAGGAACGAAAAATATTACTTATCTGTTTATTTTACATTTAATAATTGATCCCACATTTTGTACAACCTTCAGTTTAGCACACAGTTACTTTAAATGTTCAAAATGTTCACCTTTGGCGGCTATACAAAGAACGACGAGCGGTCCCCGCAATTACGTCAGTCAATGTTACAGTGGAGATCCCTGCACATGTCGCTGTAATCTCCTGGCGAAGTTCCTCCAGCGTGCGTGGCTTACGTCGATAGATGTTATCTTTCACAGTTCCCCAAAAGTAAAAAAGTCCATAAGTGTTAGATCTGGCGACCGTGGAGGGAACTCAATGGGCACTCTTCGTCCAATTCAATGCCCCGGAAAACTGACATCCAGGAAAGCTCGTACGGCTAGGTGGTAGTGTGGTGGCGCCCCGTCCTGTTGGTAGAACACCTCTTCATCAGCTCCATAAAGTGCACGTATACCTGGCAAAATTGATGAGCGTAACATTTCCTGGTACACTTCTCTAGTAACAGTAGCATCAAAGGAAAAGGGTCCTACTAATCCCCTAGATGATAATCCACACCACACATGAACCCCTGGTAGATTGACCACTTTATCCACTTAAACATGCGCAATAGTCGGTGCCCAGTACACACTGTTATGACGATTCACGGTTCCATTAAGTTTAAATTATGCCTCGTCACTCCACACTACCTTCGTCACAAATTGTTCGTCATTAGTTACCATTTGCTGATACCATTCGCAAAATTGCATTCAGCGATCAGGATCGTCATCACTAATCGCGTGCAGTAATCGTGGAATGTAAACTTACACTTTGCAGCTTTCAGAATTCTTCGAACACTTGTACAGCTAACCCCCACTTCACGTGCACTTTGCGTAGCATACTTCTGTGGAGAGTTAACAAACGTTTCCAACACGAGAGCCGACGAAGCAGAACTTGTAGCTGTACGCTGTCTTCCTGATCTTCCTTTGTGAATAACACAAATCGTTCTATACAACTCAAACTTGTCAATGACGCGTTTAATTGTTAGGTGGATTGGCGGTTCTGTTTCGAACTCCCGCCACCACTGACGCTGCACTTCAACAGCGTTATCAAACTTGAAAAACCACTTCACAATACATTTTCGTTTCAGCATGTCAAGCGTGCTCCAGGCATCTAGTTTTCTCAATACCGAGATGAAAGTACCAACATCTGTTGAGCCAAAGACTACAACACATTCGTAACTCAAATCGAACGAAAATATCGATATCTCGATAGAGCCTGACAAAGTGTGTATACATTTTTCTGGCGGACTCTGTATATTGAACTACCGCAAATTAGCAAAAACAGCTGACAAAATCCTTTTAGTCGAAGGGCTGATTTAAAAAAAGTTTGACCTAGCAGTAACTATACAGAAGGTTTCATACACGGCGTTTAGTGAGGGTTACATTTGAAATAGATGTTATGTGGAATTCCTTTCACCACTGTTGTTTATTATTTATGTGAATAAAATCGTTCAAGAGTGCAGATAAAGGCAAAAGACTTCATTCAAATTAACAGAATCACAAAGCTAGGTAATTTACTTTTTACGGCGTTTCTGAACTGGAAAGTTAACAAATATATTATATTACTTTTTTGACTTACGACAGAGAGACATACATGTATTTTAAATACAAAAACCATTCATAATTGCAGTTGCTCAGTGGGCAATCGAGAGATACATGTTAGGAAGCACTAGAAAATACAGGAAAACAAACAGGTTGGAGATCAGACAACTGTTTAGAGTGAAAGACATAATTACGACTGTAATACAAATAAATTGGAAGAGGGCGGTACATGAAGTGAAACGACTAACCGGCAACAGGTTCAAAAATGTTTCTTTGGTGGATTCCGAGAGATAAAGATCATGGTGACAATGACCTAATGAAAGGTACCCATCTCCATTAGAAAGAGACATCCGGCTGCGTAAACCACAAGACGTAATTCAAGGAATATTTACGTAGTAGGGACGACAACTTTAGCAATCGATTTCCGTTTTACTTTACACCATCTTCAGATTCCTTCTATGGTAATCAGTTGAACATGTGAATACTGGGTTCACCTCGAATTATAGACAAGCATAAATATGGCGCAATGTAACACCGAAATCGATTGAAAATAAAATAAGAATTATAAATATATATGAGGTTGTCATCCCTACTACACAAAAATACAGTAGCAGGTTTCTTCCCGTGATATATCGGAAAATGGATGTACAGTATGAAGATAACAAACGGGCAGTCGAGAGGTGGTTTTCATTGAGCAGCAGATGTCAGATAGTTGTTGATGATGAGTCTGACGACGTAGTTTTGGGTTATAAATAATTGTGGCACCGTCTGGCTTAACATACATGTTCTATTACTGGCGGTGTGTTACTGTTGTGGTAAAGCTGTTGCTATTTTTACAGTACTACAACCGATTGTAAACAACGTAAAGAAACATTGAGACTTCACAACCGTGCTACTGTATTAACGATGCGTTCTTTCTCCTACAAATGTACAACTACTCTCATACCTAACTTGTGAAATAATATTTGAAACTAAAACCCAGACGGATTGACTAAACTTACTTGCGATAAAGTGGACGAGTCTTTATAATTTATCCGAGGTTTAAAGTCAAGATGAGAAACCCAAAACAGCAGTAAAATTATTTGAGAAGCCAAGCTGAATGTTGAGAAAGTCTGTGTTGCTGTATATAAAGTCCCTGTATTACTGCAGCAATGACGAAATCACACACTACCGTGTAATACTTCAGTTCTCCGAAGACTATACCACACTGGAGCCTGACACATGTGCTATGATGAAATTAATTCTTGCGTAATGACATGGTTTTCTGGACAACTGACAAGATAAGCTTCGACGTGGAATAACCGCTTTTCGACATGAAGAACACAGAAAACGTAACGCAAACTGATGACCCAACAGTGATAAACGAAGAGCATTACTACTAGAATGAAATTTTCACCCTACAGCGGAGTGTGCGGTGATATGAAACTTTCTGGCAGATTAAAACTGTGTGGCGGACCGAGACTCGAACCTTTGCCTTTCGCGGGCAAGTGCTCTACAAACTGAGCTACCCAAGCACGACTCACGCCCCGCATTGCACCCATGTTAAGGTTGTGGTTCACTCACACACAGCTGAAATCGTCAAAGTAATGCTCCTCAGTCCGAGATCCGCAGTAGGCAGGTTGCATAAAATAAATGGAGAAGATCCTCAGAGCATTCTGACAGAAGGATTTCGGTTTGGCGAATTCCTGGAGAATGTTACCTGTGAGGTAACGGGCGAGTCGTCGCGCCCTGAAAATATTCCAAGTTTTGGGGAAGAAGTGGCCACACGGGCCGGTCGGCGGGCGCGGGCCGCTCGGCAGCGACCACGTGGTCCCGCTCTTTACACGACCTCAAACGTCGCTTAGCATTCTTACAGAATGTGCCTTATGAAGGGCTGCTCGACCATTGTTCCCCATTGTTTTTAACTCCGTACCCATAACTGTGCTAACTGGACCCTTGGGAGTACTTTGCAACTCACGAGTAACTCCTTGCGCCGATTTCATGCGATTTTTTACAATCGTCTTCTGCGATACTCGACGGTCCCTGCTCATCACTACATGGTTCAAAAGGCTCTGAGCACTATGGGACTTAACATCTGAGGTCATCAGTCCCCTATAACTTAGAACTACTTAAATCTAACTAACCTAAGGACATCACACACATCCATGCCCGAGGCAGCATTAGAACCTGCGACCGTAGCGGTCGCGCGGTTCCAGACTGTAGCGCCTAGAACCGCTCGGCCACACCGGCCGGCGTCACTACATGCGGTGTGCCTGGTGTGGTTTATCTGCGGTTGTTCCTTTGCGTTTCCACTTCACAGTCACATCACCAACAATTGGGCAGTTTTAGAAGGGTTGAAATATCTCTGACGGATTTTTTACTTAGGTGACATTCAGTGTCTAGTCCACGTTCCAAGTCACTCAGTTCTCCTGCTCGACTGATTACGCGGTTACTGCTTCTCTAATAAAAACGAAAAATTCTTGCCTCCTTTTAAACTGGCGGTCCCGGTTTGCCTCCTTTTAAACTGGCGGTCCCGCTTCGCGAGATATCTAGTGGTCAATCCCGCATTACATACTTGTGTCCGGATATTTCTGATCAGGCAGAGTACTGCTACAAAAACTTTTACTGAGTCAAAACTTTGTAGGTACTGAGAATTGTTAAACCGAATGTTTTGAGATGAAGAGGCGATGGGTAGAGATACGAGATCTTGCATGGGCGATGCGTTGCAGACAGATATTTATAAACTGCCTCAACAGTGCTGATGATATCTTGCAAAACAATACAAAGTCAAGTTTCAACAAACCCATGGCGAATTTTTTCTCTCAGTATGTTATTTTAAACTGCGGGTAACCGCAACCAAACTTCCACGTTTCGAAAGAAATAATCTCCATTGGTTGTCGAATACCTTTTATTAAAAGTACTGACCGGTTTCGTGCTACCAGAAAACCGATCCTCATGAGATATGAACAAATAACAAGGAAAAAATTCTTTCACGGAGAATCCTTAACAATGGTGTAAAGAACAAAGGGCTAATGAATGGTAGTATTTAGAGCTGTGCTTGAAGGGTACTCACAAAGTTTCTTTTCACTAGGTCATAGCAGAGAGCCACTCATTTGCGTCACGTAAACAAATACCGCCCTTTAGCGGTAGCCGTTAAGTAAGACGAAGAGGGTAGCAAAATCTATAAAAAGGCCGAAGCCAAGCTGTAAACTAGTAATGCATCGAGACAAGTGTTTACAAGAACTCATCAGTATAAGCCCTGATCGACAACTAAAGAGGCTTTCATTGGAACCATCCTGACTGCCTCTTACGTTGCACAACAGGGAACTGAGATATTTAAGAGACAGTAGCAACATTTTATGCGCCGTTGTTATACATGCATTGAAACTGAAGATGGTGACACTACGCAATTGCTTAAGCTTAAGTTGTTAAGTCAACAAAAAATTTCCCATAGTTATGCAAAATTACGAAGAAGGTAGTTTAGGATCCTCTACAACTTTATAAATAGATCTTAAGAACTGGGGACAGTCTTTATTGTAAGTAGACGAAGTTACCCTTACAAATTTGTAAGGAAGGTAACTATCTGCTGTACGTAAATTAGAACCCCGTGTTGGTGAGGACGGAAAGGTGTTGTTGGCCACCATAGTACGGACGCGTTAATTTGTGAGAGACAGGCTGAAAGCCATTCTGCCTCGGGCCATAGCGCCTAGGCGCACGCTACACTGCGTTACAAAGCCCTCGGGCAGTAGCAAGAAGGCACGAGCCGACGCAGCGGACTCGTCGACACGGGGGAATTCCCTCTGTTCTTCAGCTTGCTGTTTCTATCCACGGACGTCTTCTCCGGAGCCATTCTTGTCCCCATCCCCACTGCTACACCCAACAGTTTTTGATGATTAAATATTCTGATAACTTTTTCAGGCTTTTCGAACAAACGTGTGTGTGTGTGTATGTGTGTGTGTGTTTCTTTCAATAAACTGCTTTAACGCTTCGTCCGATGAAGAGGACTTCACTGGACTGTCAAAACCCTCCTCCATCTCTTTGTTTGAGTTTACAGGAGTTTCAGATATCACGAAGCACTCGACTATACATTCCGCAAATCAATTTACGGTGCGTCATAGACAGTACTTCCGATACCGCTGTCATTTCCCACATTTCCTGTTTCCGAGAATGGTGCACGGGAAGGATGTGTGTCGATAAACCGTCCTATGAGCTCAAATTTCTCTTATTTTGCTGTTCGTTGAGAGATGTATGTGATTCATTCTTCTTCGAACATACATTCTTAAAATTTTGATCTCTCCGTGATGTACGATGCCTCTTTTTGCCAGGAGTTTATTGTAACGTTATAGTGAGAATAACTGCAATCTTCTGAGGATCTTCTCCATTTATTTTATGCAACCTGCCTACTACGGATCTCGGACTGAGGAGCATTACTTTGACGATTTCAGCTGTGTGTGAGTGAACCACAACCTTAACATGGGTGCAATGCGGTTTCTTTGTACAGTGTGTCACTGTCAAAACAAGTTAGCAGACTTCTGTTCGTAAATAAATATTTGTTGGAGATAAAACAGAAGGTGTCAGATTGTGGAGTGAAATGAAGATATATAAATGTACCGTTCTCACTCTGGATGTAGACAGCAACGTAGACATGGAGCAGGCCGGGGTACGCGTTGTCATATCGTGAAGTTCCACGCTTCAAGGCATTTAAGAGTCTGAGCTACGAAACAGTTCTCCCATTTCCGTAATTTGCTACGAAACGTAATCGATGCGATGTAACATCTTTTTCTACGTCTACGTCATAGATGTAGACACTACATTTGAAAATAGATTACTGAAGCTAAAGTGCCGTATACAGTAGTTTTTGTATGACAACTTCCGCAATATTAATATACATTTCAAAGAAGACTCATTAAAGACACATAAAAAACTTGCAGTGTTCAGTACAATTTGTTATAAAAAAAACTCAGAAAACGTACGATGTTGGTTTAAAGTGCTGCCATAGATCTTAAGTGGAAATGTAAGGAAGGGATTCAAACATATACAGAACTTTCCCTTAACAAATGATTGCTTGCATCTCCTCTACTTATATACAACTTGTAACATATAGAGACAAGCAAGCTGGAAACATAAATATTAGGTTTGTTACAAGTGATCCACTATTAGCATATTGGTAGTGCACCGCGTTCGTAAGTCAGGAATCTATGTTCTATTTCAGATTGGAAACTTATCGTAACTTCTCATGGCTGAAACGTTGTTTGCTTCTTCAAATTTGTTGCCACTCACATTTTGTCTATGGGTGAACTGAATATTTTTAATGATATTTCTTCATCTTGAAAACTCATGAGTTTTCAATATTTCCTAAAAGCTGTCAGTCATCGCCTCCTTAAAATAACATCTTTTCATCTTGTTGAGCACCTCTGAAGCTGTCTACGTTGTCCTTGGCCTGATATACGCTAATAAAGTTAAAGCAGCTACATTCCTTGTATACATTTACGAAATGAAAAAAGGTGTGGCAATAAATAGGTTGGGAGGAGCATGCCACAGAACAAATCTCTATTTCATTAAGTGTTTATTACAAAGCTGTGACACTTGCATTGCATATGTTTCGGCGACTAGATTCGAACCGACTGGTTCATTCTGAGGCTCCACTGGAAGTGCCTATCTTAATGACAACCATCAAAAATTGGCAAATCCAGACCACGCCCACTTTCCACGGTATTTAGGCCGTTCTTCGACGTCCGACACGTCTGTCGGCAAGACTCAGCACAACCAGGAGCACCTCCGAAGATGTCCAACGTAGCCTTGGACGAAACGTTATGGATAGAAGAGTACCATGGACCACGGCCATACAACCCGGAAGAATTCTCGGCAGCTCATAAATAATATAAATATTTTTCAAACCAACAGCTCAGTTCATGCAATTAACATTAGAAACGCGACTGATGTGCATGAATACGTAAACTGACTTAGTGTGATCCAGGAAAGCATCCGTTGTTCAGGAACACATTAAGGTAAAGTTTAAGAGAAGCCTATGGAATCAGTTGATGGCCAACTCTTCTTACTCCACTGAAAAATTACTTATTAGACGCAGCTGGTGTATTTAATTAGTATGTCTAATAATGTGAATGTTTCATAAAATCTAACTTCTATGTATAGCGGCCTGTGTAAGTGAATACTGCAAAATTATTTTGGGCACTTAATTGCATATACCGGGTGATCAAAAAGTCAGTATAAATTTGAAAACTGCATAAATCACGGAATAATGTAGAGAGGTACAAATTGACACATGCTTGGAATGACATGGGGTTTTATTAGAACCAAAAAAATACAAAAGTTCAAAAATGTCCGACAGATGGCGCTTCATCTGATCAGAATAGCAATAATTAGCATAACAAAATGGTTCAAATGGCTCTGAGCACTATGGGACTTAACTTCTGAGGTCATGAGTCCCCTAGAACTTAGAACTACTTAAACCTAACTAACCTAAGGACACCACACACATCCATGCCCGAGGCAGGATTCGAACCTGCGACCGTAGCGGTCTCGCGGTTCCAGACTGTAGCGCCTAGAACCGCACGGCCACACCGGCCAGCAATTAGCATAGCAAAGTAAGACAAAGCTAAGATGATGTTCTTCACAGGAAATGCTTAATATGTCCACCATCATTCCTCAACAATAGTTGTAGTCGACGAATAATATTGTGAACAGCACTGTAAAGCATGTCCGGAGTTATGGTGAGGCATTGGCGTCGGATGTTGTCTTTCAGCATCCCTACAGATGTCGGTCGATCACGATAAACTTGCGACTTCAGGTAACCCCAAAGCCAATAGTCGAACGGACTGACGACTGGGGACCTGGGAGGCCAAGCATAACGAAAGTGGCGGCTGAGCACACGACGTTTATCAGCCAGGCTGGGGATGATGCGATTCTGTAACATATCGGCGTACCTCTCACCTGTCACGGTAGCAGTTACTGACGTTTTGCTGTCCAGCGCCATCTGTCGGACATTTTGTGAACTTTGTTTTTTTTTTGTTCTTTTTTTTTCTAATAAAACCCCATGTCATTCCAAGCATGTGTGTCAATTTGTCAATTTTTACCTCTCTATCTACATTATTCCGTGCCTTATTAAGTTTTCATATTTATACTAACTTTTTGATCACCCGGTACATCTATAAATTTATTTCAGTTCTTGAGGACCATTTCTCTTAGGATTTGAGAAAGGAATATAAGCATATCTTCTTTCAGAAATATGTATTACCTGGTTTATTTACATTTTCTACGTCTTTGAAGATCTTCTAACCATGGACCTATCTGATGTGGCGAAGTGCTGTTGGAGAGCGGTGAGGTAGCAGGTCACGCTGCAGCCCACATACAAGTCCCATGTGAGGGCGAGTTAAAGCAGATTTAACATTAATTTTTCCTGTAGAAGTGCGGTACCCTAAGAACGATCGTAGCTGTCCTCATATCAATCTAACCGCCCGCCCTCCCCCTTTTTTCGTACCTACTGTGCTAGTAGCACCAACAGAGCAGCTGTGAATCTGCCTTCACGCTGCTCAGGAGGAGGCAGGCTACTTGTGAGAGGGGGAGGGGGCCTGCGGCTCGTTCCTCCCAGCTGACTCACCTCCCCCCCCCCCCTCCCGCCCCACGACCTCACGATGAAATATTCATGGCGGCGTCAATCTGCGTGTTGGCGTGCATGCGCTGCCTGCAGCCACAGCCCCACGCGCCGGGCGCTGGCCGTCACCTTGGATGCAGAGGTCTTGCGTCTCAGGAGCCGAGGAACGCCCAGTGGAAGCCACTAGAACTACACGCTGCAGTACTGGCGCATCTTCAGACACAACACGCATCAGGCGGAGTCTCAGCTGCTGACACCGGGTTCGCTGCTGGGAGGGGGGCGCGGTTTGTCACTGTTCCCTCGTAACCCACCTCAAACATAACTGTGCGGAATTAGTATTTAATTTAGGGGTGACTAGAAACTTGAAAAAGAACAGGATTAGCGTTGCCACTACTTAACAAATAGCCTATAATCCCCTAATGTTACATCAATGCCCGCTCCCAACTGGCCATCGTTGATTGGCTAATGGAGATGGGTGCCTTAAATAACTGCTTACACAACATTGCTAGTTTACGTAATTTATTAATAATAGTTCACTGAAAAACAAGTCTTAAAACACTTCACAGAAAGGCTGGTTAAATAACAGTTCCTTTGATTAATCGGACAATAAATTCTCAACCAACAACAGTAGCAAACAACATCACTTCCAAATAAAAACTTACAGAATCGTAATGGTAGAAATGTACCTTACAAACTTCAAAATTCACGTTCATTTAACATGCAGATATA
Organism: Schistocerca piceifrons; assembly: GCF_021461385.2. Lineage (NCBI taxonomy): Eukaryota > Metazoa > Arthropoda > Insecta > Orthoptera > Acrididae > Schistocerca > Schistocerca piceifrons. Next base: position 879,722,064 of record NC_060140.1, read on the forward strand.
AAAACATATCCAAAACTCACAGTTAGCATATTTGTCAAATTCCAGCATTTATAACCCGCTGAACTAAAGCGCAGAACTGACAATTTCAAATCTGAAACGTCCTGGCAGATTAAAACTGTGTACCGGACCGAGACTCGAACTCGAGACCTTTGCCGTTCGCGGGCAAGTGCTCTACCAATGAGCTACCCAAGCACGACTCACGCCCCGTCCTCACAGCTTTACTTCTGCCAGTACCTCGTCTCCTACCTTCCAAACTTTACAGAAGCTCCCCTGCGAACCTTGCAGAACTAGCACTCCTGAAAGAAAGGATATTGCGGAGACATGGCTTAGCCACAGCCTGGGGGATGTTTCCAGAATGAGATTTTCACTCTGCAGCGGAGTGTGCGCTGATACGAAACTTCCTTAGTTCTGCAAGAGTCGCAGGAGAGCTTCTGTAAAGTTTGGAAGGTAGGAGACGAGGTACTGGCAGAAGTAAAGGTGTGAGGACGGGGCGAGAGTCGTGCTTGGGTAGCTCAGTTGGTAGAGCACTTGCCCGCGAAAGGCAAAGGTCCTGAGTTCGAGTCTCGGTCCGGCACACAGTTTTAATCTGCCAGGAAGTTTCGTATCAGCGCACACTCTGGTGCAGAGTGAAAATCTCATTCTGAATTTTAAATCTGTCCAATGAGTAATCCTGATAACAGAAAATTATGTTCACAAATGAGAAATATAATAACTTTATGACAACGCCCATCCAGCACTGGCCACACTTTTACGCAATCGTAAATTCCGCTGAAAAGTGACAGTTACTGCTCAGTCTCCTCACAGTTAAGTAAACTAACACCGCAGAAGTCACTGAAGGTTAATAAATGGTTCAAATGGCTCTGAGCACTATGGGACTCAACATCTTAGGTCAAAAGTCCCCTAGAACTTAGAACTACTTAAACCTAACTAACCTAAGGACATCACACACACCCATGCCCGAGGCAGGATACGTACCTGCGACCGTAGCAGTCCCGCGGTTCCAGACTGCAGCGCCAGAACCGCACGGCCGCCGCGGCCGGCGAAGGTTAATACACGTACCGTATTCCACTGCTTTCTTCTCCAATATCGTGACATCCTTATTGTGGGCGAACATGCTACAGCGCAGCGTGTTGAGGTTAGGCCCACGCTGTCTTGTTTATCTGCCGTGGGAAAACACTCACCAACGACATCGGCCACAGCTCGCCGTAATTGCGTCCATACAATTGCAGAGCCCACGGCTTATCGTTCCACCGCAGCATTGAATTCCCAAACGTCTCGGTTTCACCATCATTTCATTACCACAGAGTGCCAAAATTATTAAATGCACAATTCGGACCATCCGGACCCCCAACACTCCGAGGCCAATATCGACCTTAACACTCGCGGCCGGAACACAATCGTGCCGAAAACCGGCACATAACTTACCGCCACTTTTAACGTGCCGCAGTGCCAATGATTTTAAAAATAATGTATAAAATATTTCAGTACAATAATTATAAATTTTAATGGCGAAATGAGGCCATTTGTACCTCCTGACGAGATCGGTGATATTCGTATCTGGTTAGATGGTAGAAATCAGTGTCTCGGTCACATAATACGATTGTGGTTTGATAAGACTGCTAAAAACCCAAGAAAATCTGTTTCGTAAAAAACTACTCAACTTACACAGTCTCCTTTGAGGCTTATACACTTGAGCCAGCGATCCTCTAGCTTTTTCATCCTGTCGAAAAAAATAGGTTCTGTCAAACTCCGCAAAATATTCGTTGACTGCAACTATCACTTGCCCATTTGATGAAAATTTCTTATCAGCAAGCCAAAGTTTCAAGTTAGGGAACAAGACGATGTCACTTGTGGCTAAATCTGGTAAATAGGGTGGATGAGCAAACAGTTCAAAATCCAATTCATGCACGCCATTGTTATCGTTGATGTGTAGGATGGTGGATTATCTCGGTGAGAGAGCGCTTTTTTTCCGTGTCAACCTTGGTCTTTCTTCAGCCAACGTTAAGTTTCAGACGAGCATAATAGGGTCCACTTATGTTTCTGCCTTTTTCCAAGTCATCTATTAGGATTACTCCTTGGGAATCCAAAAGGAAAAAAAAAAAAGCAGGAACATCACTTTACCAGCTGATAAAATGGTAAATGATAATTAACTGAAACCCTCAGCTGCCGACAGGTGTTGCTGACATACCTCGAAAAAGTGAACCCCGACAGGGACTCGAACCCGGGATCTCCTGCTTACATGGCAGACGCTCTATCCAGCTGAGCCACCGAGGACACAGACGAATAGCGCGATTGCAGGAACTTATCCCTTGCACGCTCCCCGTGAGACCCACATTCCCAACTGTCCACAATCTACATACGTAATGTTTCTAATAGATATTTGCCCATCTACTCGTTACTCGCGCCAACTAAGGTGACGATTTCCGTTAAGAGTTCGGGCAACATGTGAGCATTCGCACAGACGAAGGTCAATGGGCGTGTAGCCTTTAACTACACTGCTGGCCACCGTAAATGCAACACCAAGAAAGACAAGAGGTAGCACACCAAAATTTATTTTGTAGATAACATGTTGACCAAGTATCAAATGATTACGTTTACAGACGTCTGTGACATGTGGTTCCTGCCAGAATCAGTAGCCAGAGTAGCCGCCATTGTTGGAGATCACCGCTGCCACACGTCTCGGCATTGAGTCAAAGAGACGTTGGATGTGTTCCTGGGGTACAGCAGCCCAAGCAGCTTCCACACGTTGCCAAAGATCATCTGGTGTGGCAGCTGGGGATGTAATCTGGGTCACTCGTTGAGCAACCATGGACCACATGTTTTCTATCGGCGAAAGATCCGGAGAGCGAGCCGGCCAGGGAAGCAATTCAATCTGGTTATTGACGAAGAACCTTTGGACAATGCGTGCCACGTGTGGTCGCGCATTATCCTGTTGAAATATGGCTGTGGCCGAGCCGTGAAGGTAAGGAAGGACAACTGGCTCCAGCACCTCGGATATGTAGCGCCGGCTATTTAAAGTACCGGCAATGCGTACTAGAGGCGTGCGAGAGTAATATCCAATACCGCCCCATACCATAATACCCGGTGCAAGACCAGTGTGGCGGTGCATAATGCAGCTGTCCAGCATCCTCTCTCCACGGTGTCTCCACACTCGAATCCGACCATCGTGGTGCTGCAGACAGAAGCGTGCCTCGTCAGTAAAGACAACTTCATTCCATTCTGCCGTCCACATCCGTCTGTCATCACACCATTGGCGACGGGGACGTCTGTGGTTCTGCGTCAATGGTAGACGAAGCAATGGACGTCTTGCGGACAGACCACTCTGCTGTAAACGGCGTCGAATGGTACGCGCAGACACTGGATGATGCGTTACAGACGCAATGTGCTGTGCTATGGTTCGGGATGTCACTGAGCGATCCGTCACTGCCATGCGCACAATTTGCCTATCAGCACGTGCAGTGGTGCACCGAGGTGAATGCGATCGACCACGTCGGTCCGTCGTACCCTCCTGCATCCAACTGTCACATATCCGCATTACAGTTGTTTGGTTTCGTCCAACACGACTAGCGATTTCTCTGTATGATAATCCACAATCTCGGTAAGCCACTATCCTTCCTCTGTCGAACTCGGTTACTTGATCAAACGATGTTCGCTGTTGTCTACGAGGCATAACTGATCGTCTTGTGAAACAACCACAAGGTAAACACACGTGCCGAACGTACACTCGTCGAAATCGCCAAGCCTTAAATGGCGCTATGAGGTGGCGCCACAGGCGCGCGTGATGTGCGTCTGCGCTGAAATTCTAATCAGTTGCATATCTCATCGCTGCAAACCCATGGTGTAAATTTCACTTGAATCGGATGCTTCCTTCAGGGTGTTGCATTTACGGTGGCCAGCAGTGTATGTATGAAGATAGTGACTGTTCTCGAAAGGACAGATACCACTGATGACCGTGCAGCTTCTCAAGAATAAATGATAATTAATTGAAACCCTCAGCTGCTGACAGGTATTGTTGATATACCTCGATGGGGCAGCTGAAAATGTGTGCCCCGATCGGGACTCGAACCCGAGGTCTCCTGCTTACATGGTAGACGCTCTATCCATCTGAGCCACCGAGGACACAGATGAATAGCGCGACTGCAGAGACTTATCCCTTGCACGCTACCCGTGAAACCTACATTCCCAACTGTCCACAATCTACATGCGTAATATTCCTATCGACAACACCTGTCGGAAGCTGATGGTTTCAATTAATTATCATTTATTCTAGAGAAGCTGCACGGTCATCAATGGTATCTGTCCTTTCGAGAACAGTTAGTATCTTCATATATGATAAAATGGTCTTTGCTTTCTTCGGTGGACTTTCACCAGCCTTTGTCCATTGGAGAGAAAAGTTCCAAAAGCCATTTAAATTGTTCCGATTGAACATCTACGTTGGCATTCACACATGGATGATAGGTGTTTCTTGACTCAGCAGAGTAAAATCGACGGGATGAGCCACACTTAAGAGTCCACGCCTTTTCCCCAGGCAATAACGCTCGTTGGGAGTCAATGCGCGCGCCGCAGGATTTCCGTTTCAAGGTGCAAAGCAGGCAGTGCACATGGGAAACAGAGGCTTTCTCGGAAGCCGCGCATCTTGGCGTGACTCGAATAGCTGGGCGTCACCCCGCGCTCCATCGCGTGTAGAGTCGGCGCGCGCACCTTCACCTGTTTCTGGACGGAAACAGTTACACAACTGGTCTGGCCGGCGCGTTACGTGCTCGTCCGAGATGCAACGCGTCGACCTAGACATGTGGCGATTTGCCAGCCTCCCTACTTGACTGGCAAGAAATATAAACACCGGACTAAAAACATTGGTTGTTTGTCTACACTACGAACGACGGTAGGGCAATGCTGGTCTGCGTCCGCTACGTGAGTCTTTGTCCCTTTTAGTGCGAAGATTAGCTTAATCAAGGTTCTTATGGGTGATAGAAAACGAGAATGTCCGTATCAGTGGTAGATGTAAATTAAAGCACTGGCCAGAACCGAGTATGACTCGCGCAATGGATGTTCCGTAGAAACTTAATTATGTATACAAACAGTTTATTCATTCCGGGTATCGAGTGTATTGACGATTTTTGCCGGTTACCGAGATTTATCGGGCAAGATATCGGTCCCAGAGATATCTAGACTTTCGAGAAAGTTTTAATTTCAAGTTTGAAGTCGGATAACAAATGATAAAAGAAATATTTTTTTTCTTGTGATGTAATTAAAAATTACCAATTCCGGACTTTTCCCTTTACTTGTACTGTAAAACTATGCTTCTTGCCAAATTTCACGACTCTAGGTCAACGGCAAGTGCCCTATTAGTTTCGATGAGTTAGTTTTCGAGTATCAAAGTGTGAAACGTAAATGGCCGTATCTTTTGATTGAACTGACTATTTACACTAGCTTTTTACACCACCAGGGGCCGTAGCCCTTAATATGTGACATAAATTTTAACTCGAAAAGTTTACTTGTTCCTGAGGAAAAAAAGAGTTCATAACAATCGGACAGATGGACAGACACCCGAGCCTACAACGGTTCTGTTCTTGCAGATTGTGGCACGGAACCCTAACAACAGGAAAGACGTATTGCAGAACGTAATTTCTGATAGTTTTGCTATACGAAGAATCTACACTGTGTCTAACAATGAAACGCGAAACTTTGTTTGTTTTGCATATGTTGAGTCAAAATGGTTCAAATGGCTCTGAGCACTATGGAACTTAACATCTATGGTCATCAGTCCCCTAGAACTTAGAACTACTTAAACCTAACTAACCTAAGGACATCACACAACACCCAGCCATCACGAGGCAGAGAAAATCCCTGACCCCGCCGGGAATCGAACCCGGGAACCCGGGCGTGGGAAGCGAGAACGCTACCGCACGACCACGAGATGCGGGCTATGTTGAGTCAATTGTGCTTTTATAAAAAGTAATCTTAGCCTCTAAGAAGAATGACCTGTTTTTAATTTAGTGGCTTCCACGACGTTGCCATACGTCCATCTCAACAGTGTGGTTCGACAAATTCAGAACGTTCATAGGGCCAGGCCATACCGTCGTACAGCTTGTCATGTAGCTCCAAGCAGGCGATTATTGTGTCAGCTATGACGCTACGAAGATAAGAACAACACAACATCTAGTCCCCGAACGGAGAAAACGTCCGACACGGCCTGGAATCGAACCCGGGCCCCTTCCTTTGGCAATCTGCTGCGCTGACCTTGCAGAGTTCGACAACTTGGGTCAGGCCGTTGTTCAGACGCCTTAGATTCCTTACTCTGCCATCCCTGTACACATATTCCCTCATGGGATTTACGGTTAATATCAACTCATTCAAGAGCAACTGCCAAATTTAGTGAGCCCAAGATGGTTAGGTTAGTGTTTTTTAACGTCCTGTCGACAACGAGGTCATTAGAGACGGAGCACAAGCTCGGGTTAGGGAAGGATGGGGAAGGAAATCGGCCGTGCCCTTTCAAAGGAACCATCCCGGCATTTGCCTGAAACGATTTAGGGAAATCACGGAAAACCTAAATCAGGATAGCTGGAGACGGGATTGAACCGTCGTCCTCCCGAATGCGAGTCCAGTGTGCTAACCACTGCGCCACCTCGCTCGGTGAACTCAAGACGGAAAACGATTTGCACATGTGTAGCAACGCTTTAGCCATTCCACAGTGCACCGTTACGATGGTTTAATTTCGAATAGACCTCCAGAAATATAGACAAGTTTTCAGATCTAGAAACTGTTCCTTGTGGCACAATTGTTTTGTTCTTAATACAAAATCCTCGCAGTGATTTAGAGTAGTGACTGTAATGTCTTCTTTATCACCTTTCTGTGAGTTACACAGTCGCTTGTTGTTTGACAAAGTTGCTTTGTCTTACGAGGTACCACTCAACCCAGCGATTCTCATCCGTGGGTCTCGAGACCCTACGGGAGGCGTGAAACACTAATTGGCGCAGGGGAAGAGCGAGTTTATTGAAAACAAAACAAAATATATTCTGACATAACAAAAAATTAAAATTCACATTCACACAGACATAATGCCTTTATAAACAGGACCCTGCCGTTCCCTGAGATAATCCATGAACATTTCCTGTAAAATAAAGAGCAATACAGAATCATGCACTATGGTTTTGTCAAGGAAGCGAATAGCAAAAAAATTTCTTATTCTTGGTTTTACATATATGTATGAATGAAAATTGACAGCTTCAAAAACGCTGACTTAAAACTAACGGATTAAAATTAGTGCTGGAAAAATTAACTGTGCTTTATACTGTGTCGTTAGGTTATTTGGAAAAGTATGGGCGTAAAATGAAGCAAGACTTAACGTAGCGTCCCAGGAATTCGATTTAAATTATGTGAGAAAACCACGGAAAGCCCACATCCGGATTTGGGCCCCGCTATGCTACAGCACTGCGCACTGCAGGCGATGATATTCGCTTATGCCGATCTCTCATCTTCAGCAACAAGTCAACCTGTTGTTTTCGGCAGATGGGACAGTAATTTGCATTTTAGCGTGACTCCCAGCAAGCCGTATACAGGAACAAACTCGTGTACGGGGATTAACTGAGTTGGAAAGGCTGCGGAAAGGGTTGTCCCATTCGAAGGTGTGTCGTATAAGACTCCTGAAAAGTTGAGTTGGACGCGGCGCATGGTACCGTGTAGACAAGATATCTGAGCAGTCTGTTACAAGCAGATACGAAAAATGGTTCAAATGGTTCTGAGCACTATGGGACTTAACTTCTGAGGTCATCAGTCCCCTAGAACGTAGAACTAACCTAAGAACATCACACACATCCATGCCCGAGGCAGGATTCGAACCTGCGGTCGTAGCGGTCGCGCGGTTCCAGACTGTAGCGCCTAGAACCGCTCGGCCACCCCGGCCAGCTAAGCAGATACGTTACGAACATGGCAGCACGTCGCAAGTTATTTTATTAGAACGAGGGATGATTATTTAAGATGCTTCGTTCATAGCATACCAGAGAATTCCAGTTTTCGAGGTGAGGAGTGTCTATGGTGAATCTTCAGTGCCGCAGAGACAACGTTTCCTAAAGGTGTAAACCGCCGCACAGCACGACCAGAAATGTCTGCATTACATCGCCTCCGCAGAGTCACGAAAGGCGATCAGCGGTTTGTTGTGAGAATCAGATCTGAATGTTAGGAACCCGTTTCTATCACGACTGCACGGAGATAAGTGAACGGCCGACGACCGACATCACATCCATAGCCCTCCCATGACTCCACTCAGTGTATTTAAAATACGCAATGAGTCGGTTCGTCCGGGACAGACATTCCGCCATTTAAATCGAATCGAGCTGTGGAAACGGGAAACAACATGGACTTTCTAAGACGGGGAAAGTGCCAAATACCTCCCAGTGTGTTCGGCTCCATCTTATGCCCCAGCGGAGGGGCGCAGGAGCCACCCGACGTGCAAAATAAGAGGAAACACAGAGACGGAATCTTGTGCCTGACACCAATACGCACACTGCAGGCGCAGGGCGGAACGGCAGGAGTCGGCTGCAGCTGCAGCAAAGCAGAGGTGAGAGAGACACGGTGGGTTGTGTGCTGAGCGGTGCGGCGTGGGCCGCCGTGCGGGAGAAAGGAATGTGCGGGACCTCACGGCCAGGCAAGGACGCTGGCGTCACACCGAGGCAGCGCGCCACCGCTCAATGTCACTGCAGCCGCCAGCCGACTCCACACTTCTATCAGTAGGGTTTCTGGACACGCCGTAAGTCGGATGGATGGATTAAAAATATTGCGCGCTGAACAGCATGGTCATCAGCGACCTTTCTTAAGATACTGCTGTACTGGTAGTGTCTCTTGTTAAAACGAAAAGCAAAGGTCATATACTAGGTATGTTCAAAAAATTCCCGAACTTCGTCCACAAAATTTTTCTATGCTTACCTTTTACACTACTGGCCATTAAAATTGCTACACCAAGAAGAAATGCAGATGATAAACGGGTATTCATTGGACAAATATATTATACTAGAACTGACATATGATTACATTTGCACGCAATTTGAGTGCATAGATCCTGAGAAATCAGTACCCAAAACAACCACCTCTGGCCGTAATAACGGCCTCGATACGCCTGGGCATTGAGTCCAACAGAGCTTGGATGGCGTGTACAGGTACAGCTGCCCATGCAGCTTCAACACGATACCGCAGTTCATCAAGAGTAGTGACTGGCGTATTGTGACGAGCCAGTTGCTCGGTCACCATTGACCAGACGTTTTCAATTGGAGAGAGATCTGGAGAATGTGCTGGCCAGGGCAGCAGTCGAACATTTTGTGTATCCAGAAAGGCCCGTACAGGACCTGCAACATGCGGTCGTGCATTATCCTCCTGATCTGTAGAGTTTCGCAGGGATCGAATGAAGGGTAGTGGTGGTGGTGGTTAGTGTTTAACGTCCCGTCGACAGCGAGGTCATTAGAGACGGAGCGCAAGCTCGGGTTAGGGAAGGATTGCGAAGGAAATCGGCCGTGCTCTTTCAAAGGAACCATCCCGGCATTTGCCTGAAACTATTTAGGGAAATCACGGAAAACCTAAATCAGGATGGCTGGAGACGGGATTGAACCGTCGTCCTCCCGAATGCGAGTCCATTGTGCTAACCACTGCGCAACCTCGCTTGGTGAATGAAGGGTATGGTCACGGGTCATAACACATCTGAAATGTAACGTCCACTGTTCAAAGTGCCGTCAATGCGAACAAGAGGTGACCGAGACGTGTAACCAGTGGTACTCCATACATCACGCCGGGTGATACGCTAGTATGGCGATGACGTATACACGCTACCAATGTGCGTTCACCGCGATGACGCCAAACACGGATGCCATCATCATGATGCTGTAAACAGAACCTGGATTCATCCGAAAATATGACGTTTTGCCATTCGTACACCTAGGTTCGTCGTTGAGTACACCATCGCAGGCGCTCCTGTCTGCGATGCAGCGTCAAGGGTAACCGCAGCCATGATCTCAGAGCTGATAGTTCATGCTGCTGCAAACGTGGTCGAACTGTTCGTGCAGATGGTTGTTGTCTTGCAAACGTCCCCATCTATTCGCTCAGGGACGAGATGTGGCTGCACGATCCGATACAGCCGTGCGCATAAGATGCCTATCATCTCGACTGCTAGTGATACGAGCCCGTTGAGATCCAGCACGGCGTTCCGTATTACTCTCCTGAACCCACCGATTCCATATTATGCTAACAGTCATTGGATCTTGACCAACGCGAGCAGCAATGTCGCGATACGATAAACCGCAATCGCGATAGGCTACAATCCGACCTTTATCGAAGTCGGAAACGTGATGGTACGCATTTCTCCTCCTTACACGAGGCATCACAACAACGTTTCATTAGGCAATACCGGTCAACTGCTGTTTGTGTATGAGACATCGGTTGGAAACTTTCCTCGTGTTAGCACGTTGTAGATGTCGTCACCGGCACTAACCTTGTGTGAATGCTCTGAATAGCTGATCATTTGCATATCACAGCATCTTATTCCTGTCGGTCAAATTTCGCGTCTGTAGCATGTCATCTTCGTGGTGTAGCAATTTTAATGGCCAGTAGTGTACTTACTGCGCATGGTCTCTTATTGTGCATGGTCTCCTTCGTCCTTTAAACGGGGTTTTCACTTTGGAAATTTAAAAAAAAAAAAACCCTCAGGATTCACGTCTGGAGAGTACAGAGGATGAGGCAGCACAGTGATTTTGTTTTTTGTGCAATAGTCACGCGCTAAAAGAGACGAATGTGCGGCTGCGTTGTCGTGACGCAAGAGCCTTGACTTGTCTCGCCACAATTCAGGCCGTTTCCTTCACACATTTTCTGGCAGGCGTCGCAACGCGTCCCGATAGAGCCATCGCTTAACAGTTTGTCCCTGTGGCACGAAGCCATAATGAATTAATCCTTCAAACTCAGACAAAATTGTCAGCAATGGCTTTGACATTTGACCTGAACTGACTAACTCATTTCGGTCTTGGAGAACATTTCCCCACCCTTTGTGAAGATGCATCATAATCGTAGACCCACGGTTCATCACCAGTTATGGTTCTCTTAAGGAACATCTCGTTCTCATCTGCGCGATCCAAAATCTGTTGACAGATTGCAGCGGAGGTCTTTCTGGTCTTGACTCATGAGCCGTGGGACGAACTTGGCGGCAAGAAAATGCATTCCAAGATGCTGTGTGAGGATTTCATGACATGATCCGACTTAAATGTTACATTCTTCTGGAATCTCTCGCACAGTCAGTCTTCGATTGGCACACACAATTTTGTTGATGTTCCTGACAGCATTGTCGGTAGGCGTCGAAGGGCGTCCTGAACAAAGGTCATCTTTAACTTTCGTCCAGGTATTTTTAAACCGTGTGAACCATTTGTAACACCGAGTACGGCTTAAGCACTCATCACCGTACGCTTCCTGCACCATTTGACGTGTCTCTGAAAGGGTTTTCTTGAGTTTCACGCAAAATTTAATGCACACGCATTGCTCCTCTAACTGTGCCATCTCGAAATTCGCGAACTCTGCGACACAGCTCTACTCAATACAACACCGAACAGCTTCTAACAGACATACAACAATGATAAACAGACCTCGTAACTACAGCCACTGTTATACAAAAAAATTTCAGATACAATCCCCACTATGTCTATCCATACACATGTTGTCGTCGTCTTTGTTTCTCGGCCTCTTTTTCCGCAGTCACAATTATACAGTTTATATAGGTTAAATATCGTCTTTTGCGACATTAACAAGTGTAATCAACACCAAGTGCGTCTCGCTTTACTTTAAAATCACCTTCAGTGGCAGTGTAACAATACAGTTTTTCTTACAATTTTGGTTTTCTAGGATCATGAACAGTTCTCGCACTTTAATTTACTTATTACTGTTACTCACAGTTTTTTGTTTCTTACACCATGGGAAACACACACATACGCGTACATAAATATACAAATAAATTAAAATAGTAATAATAAGAAAATTTAAAAACAGTAAATAAATACACGCACGCACACACACACACACACACACACACACACATATATATTAGAGAGAGAGAGAGAGAGAGAGAGAGAGAGAGAGAGAGAAAGAGCAGCCGCTCTCGCTACCACCGAAATTAAACAAAAGACGAAAGCTTTGCGCACATCACAACAAAGTACAAAAAATGGCGAGATGGTAGTGGTTCTTCACAGTACAAAAACGTGCGTGAATTTTATTTAGTGTTAGTGATTCCGGTGTGTGCTAAAATCGAACACACATGTGAAGAAAGACATAAAGAATGGCGTAAGAAACAAGAAACCGTAACGTTAATAATTAATACTGCCTATAGTAGTAAGTTAAAGTATTATCCTAGCAACCCAAAAATGTAAGAAAAATTACATTGTTTGACTGACCACTGAAGATGCTTCAAAATAAAGCAAAACGCGTTTGGTCTTAGACTTTATCACAGCCCGGCCGGAGTGGCCGTGCGGTTCTAGGCGCTACAGTCTGAAGCCGAGCGACCGCTACGGTCGCAGGTTCGAATCCTGCCTCAGGCATGGATGTGTGTGATGTCCTTAGGTTGGTTAGGTTTAATTAGTTCTAAGTTCTAGGCGACTGATGATCTCAGAAGTTGAGTCGCATAGTGCTCAGAGCCATTTGAACCATTTGAACTTTATCACAGTCGAAAAAGATGGAACTCAACATACATAATTTTTATCTATTCATACCGTTGTCATACGTCAATAGTATTACTAAAACAGTGGACAGCATTAAAGGGCCGGCCGAAGTGGCCGTGCGGTTAAAGGCGCTGCAGTCTGGAACCGCAAGACCGCTACGGTCGTAGGTTCGAATCCTGCCTCGGGCATGGATGTTTGTGATGTCCTTAGGTTAGTTAGGTTTCACTAGTTCTAAGTTCTAGGGGACTAATGACCTCAGCAGTTGAGTCCCATAGTGCTCAGAGCCATTTGAACCATTTGAGCATTAAAGGGGCTGGTTGATGTCAGAACCAACAGAACGTGCCAAACACCCAAAAACACATTAAAACCTTCGTCCAGTTAAACTGCGAAGGAGTCCTCACGCCACGCAAAATATCAATGTTCTTGCTATCGTCTCTTCATCACGTAAAACTGAGGGTAAGTTCCTGCGTAAACAAAAGATTTCCCTCCTATCGAAATACATAAGGCACGATACTAAAACATGTCGCAGCCTGAGTGTGATGGCACGAACACTGCACTCAGGCAGATGTTTATGGTACAAGAGGTAAGCATGTATCATTGGGCAGTGTCTGATACGGAGGTGAGTGGGGATCACCTCGTTCCTTCTTTGAGTTCGAAAGGAAGCGCGCCACGGTCGAATAATTGGTTTGGCCGACAGTAAACTAGTGGGCCACTTCCACAGCTTATCCGATCAGCCAACACTCCCTTCGTCATCCACGACACGATAGCTTATGGGAGGGCACTAAAGTGAACTGCGGTACTTTTCTTGCAGACTGCTTTCGCTGCTTTGTCGAGCTTCTCATGCCCCTATATTCCCGTGTGTCCAGGGACCTAGCAGAAGACCACCTCTTTCTTCTGCCTGTGCGAGACGTGCATAGTGGACCGTAAGATTACCCGGTACCAGTGGCGCTGCCCCTGAGTTACAATCGTCGCCGTAAACGAGCGACGCATCGGCAGGTAGGACCTGAGCGTTTGCCACGGAGGCGTGCTGTGGTGTGGCGGCCGCGGTCGCGGCCTTGGCAGCGCCTACAGTGTGACGTCACGAGGCGGCCCCAAGGTCCGGCCCACAACGCCTCTGCTGCGGCTGCTGGGCCACCTACTGCACGCCACACACTTTCGCTTCAGGAAGCGGAAACCTGTCGAAGGTGCAATGAATACGGTTATACGAGGGGCGTTTGAAAAGTCCGTGCAAAAATAAAAACTACTTACGTGTTTGGGGTAAACCTTTTTTTTATTTTTCGACCTAGTCTCGTTTTAGACTTGTACACTTCGTCCAACGCTGTTCTAATTTATTGATCCCTTCGATAATAGGAATTGTCCAAGTCTGCAAAACAGCTATTAGTTGCTGCAATCAACTACTCGTTTAAATAAAATCTTTGTCCCGCCAGCCGTTTCTTCAAATTGGAGAACAAATAGTAGTCCGAAGATGCGAAGTCTGGAGAATAGGGGGGATGTGAAACGAGTTGGAATCTTATTTCCATTAACTCTGTGACCACAACTGCTGAGGTGTAAGCTGGTGCATTGTCGTGATGGAAAAGTGACAAAACGACGCTTGAAGTCCTGCGGATTCTTCCTGAACAGCTGCAAGCCATCCTTGCAACACTTCACACGATTCCGCTTTTGGTCAAGCGAGAGCAATCGCGGAACCCATCTTGCGGATAGCTTTCTCATGTCCAAATGTTTATGCAAAATATTATTTACCCGTTCATTCGAGATGCCCACATCACTAGCAATATCACGCACCTTAACTCTTCCGTCATCCATCACCTTATCATGGATTTTATCAGTGATTTCTGGAGTCGTAACCTCCACAGCACGGCCCGCATCTCGTGGTCGTGCGGTAGCGTTCTCGCTTCCCACGCCCGGGTTCCCGGGTTCGATTCCCGGCGGGGTCGGGGATTTTCTCTGCCTCGTGATGGCTGGGTGTTGTGTGCTGTCCTTAGGTTAGTTAGGTTTAAGTAGTTCTAAGTTCTAGGGGACTTATGACCACAGCAGTTGAGTCCCATAGTGCTCAGAGCCATTTTTGAACCTCCACAGCACGTTCAGCATCACTTGTGCCCATATGGCCACTCCAAAAATTTTGAAACCACTTATAAATTGTTCTAATCGAAGGTGCAGAGTCACCGCAATGTTTATCAAGCTTCTCTTTAGTACCCTAGGGGATTTTGCCTTTCATAAAATAATGTTTAATCACCACACGAAATTTTTTTTTGTTTATTTTTTGACAATCACTCGATTTCCTTGATTCACACGAATGCCAAACACAAATAAATAGACCAATATGACTCAAAGTTGGTGTGCGTTCTTTCCAAAGATGCTACTAACTAAACATGACCTCGATACGTGCCGGTGATGCCATCTCTCGGACTTTGCCCGGATTTTTCAAACGCCCTCGTACACGTGGTTGGCCGCATCCCTAGGAAACATGCAGTTGCTTTTTCTTTCCCGGTTGACGTCGCGGGAGCCTGATTATCTCTGGTGGCCTGCGATGTTAGCTGGGCTAAATAAGATATCCCCAAGTTCCTTCGCCATAGTCTGGTAGATTACTATAGAGAACCAACTGTTGAGTGGTACGTTTTATAGCTAAATGTAATCAAACGTATTACCACAACGTGGCCAACAATCTGTTATTTAACTACGTAGCTGCTTCTAACTGGGCTGGACTGGGAGGATAATATTAGCGGTGTCGCTGCATAAATAGATGATCTTCTGGTACAAGTTCACCGAGCGACATGACGCACTGATTAAGGCACTGGACTCGGTTCAAATCCACGTTGATCCATCCATCCATCCATCCAGATATAGGTTTGCAGAGATTTCCGTATGTGGGTTAAGGCGAATGCGGGGATGATTCCCTCGAAAAAGCACGGCCGATTTCTCCCCCCCCCCCCCCCCCCTCACCCCTCTGCACGCACCCATCATTCCCCAACTCGATTTTGTATTACGTCTCTAACGTCTGCGTATGTCTCAGAAGACTCGAGGCGACAGCTGTGCATAAAAGTAGCGAGTGCTCTGTCTCTAATGTGTGAACAACAAACACAATAAGTATTCGCAATACAACCTTTTTACTAATGAAAGGGAGACTCACCTTGACTAACCATCCTACTATCAAATAAAGAGGAATTTTCTTTTACGGGAGTCTGGTGTGTAGGTTTTTGGGATTAAACTTGGATGAAAAAAGACAGATGTTAGTAATCTTCGGAATGTGTCCTGCCGATATAATCGCCTCACATACTGTTTTCTGCGGAAAGGGAAACTGCTAAGATGAGGCAGATTATTTCCCAACAAATCACGAACTTTATTTTCTTATACGTTGCAAAGGGACTGGGGCAACAACCACACCGGCCGTCGTGTTTATGAACTGTTTCGAGACATCCATGAAAGAGAGGAACTGCTTCATACGAACCGAAGTAGAGGCATAATGGGACACGAACGGTACCCCCGCCAGGTGCATATGAAACGTCTCTGTGAAGTCGTTTCATAATACGCTCATCGAATTCGGTACAACTTATTCACTTTACTACCTGATTTTAGCTCAATTCATGAACTCTTCCAGAAAGACTATTGAATATTATATGTGTGTTTTAATGTGAGGTTTCGGTTTTGTTTTGTAGGGAACGCTGAGTTGGTCATCGTCTTCTGGGAGTAGTGGTTGTTGCTTCTCGTTCGAAGGAAAACAGGATGACCAACTTAGGTTTCCAATACCTGAACAGAGAAGTTTACCCATCTTAGTCGAAGGCTGTTTTTGTGTGCGAGGTTGGTGACGAAGGTCTACCCCTCTGGTAGCTCCCGCTGCACGGGAAGCTAGGTAATCTCGAAAGAGAAAGGGAGACTCTTCGGTGAACGCTTGGTGAGTAAGGATCGTAGCTCTTAGGGGGGGTTTCAGGTGATAGGGAGCAGGTTGAGTTAGGACTTCGATATGTTTATCTGTTGAAATACTTAATAACTTCAGCTTAATTGAAGCGTGTGAAGCGAGTTATTTTTCCGAATGTGCCATAATTATATTGCTTTAAGTAGGCGATTTTTAGGGTGTTTGAGTTAAAAGTGTGGAAGTTACTTTGTTCGTTTTGAACAACGATGAAGTAGAATTTCAAACGGTAAATCTAATTAGGAAAAGCTGGTTAGGATCACTTCAACAGTACGTGAGTGTAATACTATGTCGAATCGAGTATGATTTTTAATCTTATATTCTGTGGAAGTTGCTTTTGTCTTTGTGTGACGATTTTGTGCCACGTGTTTGGTAATCAATGACCCTTCTGGTCCACTACGGCACCGCAATAGGCTTTATTTTAACAGTTTGCTGGTTTAATGAGCGATAATATCTGCAAGAACATCTGTTCTTTCGTGCGCTTTCTGCAAAGCAGGGCAACAGTTGGATTCGTAATGCACCACGTGCTCTTGTTCGGCAATTTGCAAGCAGCAGGCGCAGTTAGTGTGTTGAATAATTATCGCAAAAGCTCGTGCATTGGTTAAACCTCTGTCCAGAATAGTGCATGCGTAGAATCGTAATGCGAATCGCACTGAGATATTTTTATGGTATGATTGCAAAGGAGATGATAGTATCATTGTCTCCCACCCCCGTTTTCTGTGCTTCTTGCTGTAGTTAAATTGTGCTCTGTTACATCCTCATGTAATTCTTACTTAAATATTTCTAGTTAGGCACCAGTTATGTGTAGTTAGGATGTGCAACCAAATACTTGGATACAATAAATAATCTACGTGAAAAATAAATTCTGTGGTGTTGATCTTACCCACTTATTCCAATTTCCAGTCCTGAATTAATCAAGTTGCTTCATGCACGACATGGAGTGGTATTTATCTGGCTACTCAAAGAAATTTGTATACTTGTAATTAAATTATTAAAGTAATTAAACTAATGATTTTCCAGCTCCGTTTTTTCTAAATGGTTAGGAAGGGCTTGGGCTGGTGGCGACCCTGAATTTCTGAATTTTTATCATTATTTGTGTGGGAGAAGCAGCTAGAAATGCGAGATAACGTATATGGCTCTATGAGAAACGTCGTAGAGATAGTAATACGTTACACATAACACCGGCAAAAGAAAATCGCACAATTCTTGTGTGGTGAGGTCGGTACAGTATTACAGTGGTCTCTAAACAGTGATGTCAGGGGCAACAGTACTGTAGTGCGGACCATCGCTTTGCATTAACAGAACCTGATTCCTGAACTACTCTAAGTAAGATCACCAGTAAATATCTCATAGCATCCTTGAAAGCATCAACTCAAAGGAATGCAGATGGCTGGAGCGTCAACAGCTTCGGAGGATACCTCAGTCACATTTTCAGGACATCTCAGTTTCCTGTGTCTGTTCTGCGTGTTAAATGGAACTCTTGTCACTATTATATTGAACGCATATATTTAAGAATGTTTCGATTCTCCTTGTTGAACTTGTATTATTGTTCGTAAGTACAAAAGTACAACTGGTTTTCTCTTTCTTTTTATTGCGAGTAGACATAGTTAACACGCAATAAATTGTTTACTTCGAAATTTGCGATCACACTGCGTAGCCTGAAAGCAAACCACTGGCACAAGGCGACGGCAGTTACTACAAGGCCATTGGGCTTCAGTTGGAAAACAGAAATTTCAAAATGTGGTATACGGCGAACGCCAAACAGTATGTTATCACACGAGGTTTACCCAGACAGGCAAAGAACTGGATGGCAGTACAGTTAAACGTAACAATTACATCGGAAGCTGAAGAATGTTTTTATATACATTAAATATTGGTATAATTTTAGAATTTTATTTTTTTCCGTTTTATACATTTTTCACGTCGTTTTTACTATAATTCTCATAATAACTACTGTTGTTGTTATTATATTAATCTAAAAAAGACCAGCCCGAACAGGCATGCGTGATAAAGCGTCGGTTCCGGCAGGCGGAGGGGGATGCGGCGGCCCCGGATTACCTTCGGGAGTCGGTGTGTCGGCCAGCCTGATGTGGTTTCTAGGCGGTCTCCCCACATCCTACGCCCCAACAGGTGAATACCGGCCTTGTACCCAAGTCTCCTGTCAGTTACGCGATTCGCAAACATTTAGAAAACTTTCACTCGATTTCCCAAGAATAGCATTACACAAGTTGGGGTAGATAAATTCCGTCCCGGGGTTAACGGGGTGGCGACAGGAAGATCATCAGGCCAGCCATTACACCAGCAACATCAAATCCGTTAATAGCCATACCAACCCCTCGCCGATGCAAAACAGAGGCACAAAGAAGAAGAATTACTAGGATGAAAAACATCGTAATATTCTTAATATATTGCTACTGTCATGAACAGAAAGATGTGTTTATCTGACTGTTGACGACAACAAGGGAATAGTTCATGTTAATTCATAACCTCAGTAAATGTTAATGTGTACGGGGACAGACAGCACGTTTCCTGCACGCAGGTGTAAGCAAACGCCTTCAAAATATTACGAGCGCTTCGGAGAGGCGGTTTACCTTAGTAATAACGGTACTTCGACACTGTCTCTGAAACAGCCAGCTGTCTGGATCGTCGAAGGAATGGGCCACAGACGTCATCTGATGTCCTCATCATAAACCAGGCTCTCTTTTGTCTAGGAAGACGGCACTCTGGTCCATAATAGGGGTGCGCTCTTGCAATAATAATAGACGTATCAGGTGCAGATGCCGTTTAAAACCCACACTTTTTACACCTTTTTTTGCACTCAGTTGATGCGACCCACCACGGCTGCCTTCATCTCTGAGTAGAACATAGACCCAACGACCAGAATCATTTGTTGAATCTATTCCAGACTCTGTCTTCCCCTAGCGTTTCATCCTCTCCAGCTCGCTCTAGTATCATGGAAGTTACTACCTACCGTTTTATATCCTATCATCCTGTCCCTTCTTCCTGTCAATCTTCTCCTTGTATTCCTTTCTTCACCGATTCTGCAGAGAATTTCTGCATTTGTTATACAAGTTCACCTAACTCTCAACATCCTATGAAACTACCATCAGTTTAAACTAAACATCGAGTCGTGTGTGTAGCGTATTCGTTTTGCAAGGTGGCATTGTGCTGTTTCCCTCTGTTGCAGGTAAAAATCTGAAACTCCATAATTACGACTAAAATAACATACACCGACGGAAAAAGAATCGATACGCCAAGACGGAGTTGTGCGATATAAACGAAAGTCGGTAGGCGTGTTTCTACATCTGAACGATGATGTCTGTTCCAATTTCGTGCCAGTCGCATAAGAGTGGCGCTGGTAGGGGAGCTCCGAGCCAGATACTCTGTAGCGTGCATTCCAAAGACGCCAAACCACCGCCATTTGCGACTTCAGTGGTGTCAAAAGAGAGCTCATCGCAGGCCGCGGTGGCGTCTACTGTGTTTTCTGATGCCGGCCGATGTGGCCGAGCGGTTCTAGGCGCTTCAGTCCGGAACCACGCGGCTGCTACGGTCGCAGGTTCGAATACTGCCTCGGGCATGGATGTGTGTGATGTCCCTAGATTAGTTAGGTTTAAGTAGTTATAAGTTTAGGGGACTGATGACCTCAGATGTTAAGTCCCAAAGTGCTTAGAGCAATTTTTTTTTTTTTTTTTTTTTTTTTGTTTGTGATGAAAGCTGGTTCTGCCCTGGTTGCCAGTGATGGTCGTGTATCGGTTAGAAGGAGCCCAGTTGGGGGCCTACACCAACCTCTCAGCATGCAGACACACCGGAGCTACACCTGGGATTTCGTATGACAGCTGGAACGCTCTCGTGGTTACCCCACGCACCCTGACTACAAATTTGTACATCAATCTGGTGTTTCGACATGCTGTGTTGCTATTCATGAACAGTACTCGAGGAGGTGTTTTCCAGCAGGATAACGCTCGTTCACATACCGCTGTTGTAGCTCAACATGCTCTACAGACTGTCGACTTGTTGCTTTGGCTTGATCGACAATCGGATCTGGTACGTTTGTATGCTTGCACGCAACATTCTGGCAGTTCCACCGGCTATTAAGGTACCAGCATTTCACATCCGAACTGGCTCATCTCGAGTTTTCATTAACTTGTGATCTTAGAATGTTAATCACTTAAATAAGCTACTTAGACAAATGAATTCCTTAAATTTCATTGAGTCGAAACAAGGCCCCCGGAGTACACAACATTCCATTGGAACTACTGACGGCCTTGGGAGAGCCAGTCCTGACAAAACTCTACCATCTGGTGAGCAAGATGTATGAAATAGGTGAAATACCCTCAGACTTCAAGAAGAATATAATAATTCCAATCCCAAAGAAAGCAGGTGTAGGCAGATGTGAAAATTAGCGAACAATCAGTTTAATAAGCCACAGCTGCAAAATACTAACACGAATTCTTTACAGACGAATGGAAAAACTAGTAGAAGCCGACCTCGGGGAAGATCAGTTTGGATTCCGTAGAAATACTGGAACACGTGAGGCAATACTGACCTTACGACTTATCTTAGAAGAAAGATTAAGGAAAGGCAAACCTGCGTTTCTAGCATTTGTAGACTTAGAGAAAACTTTTGACAATGTTGACTGGAATACTCTCTTTCAAATTCTAAAAGTGACAGGGGTAAAATACAGGGAGCGAAAGGCTATTTACAATTTGTACAGAAACCAGATGGCAGTTATAAGAGTCGAGGGACATGAAAGGGAATCAGCGGTTGGGAAGGGAGTAAGACAGGGTTGTAGCCTCTCCCCGATGTTATTCAATCTGTATATTGAGCAAGCAGTAAATAAAACAAAAGAAAAATTCGGAGTAGGTATTAAAATCCATGGAGAAGAAATAAAAACTTTGAGGTTCGCCGATGACATTGTAATTCTGTCAGAGACAGCAAAGGACATGGAAGAGCAGTTGAACGGAATGGACAGTGTCTTGAAGGGAGGATATAAGATGAACATCAACAAAAGCAAAACGAGGATGATGGAATGTAGTCGAATTAAGTCGGGTGATGTTGAGGGTATTAGGTTAGGAAATGAGACACTTAAAGTAGTAAAGGAGATTTGCTATTTGGGGAACAAAATAACTGATGATGGTCGAAGTAGAGAGGATATAAAATGTAGACTGGCAATGGCAAGGAAAGCGTTTCTGAAGAAGAGAAATTTGTTAACATCGAGTATAGATTTGTGTCAGGAAGTCATTTCTGAAAGTATTTGTATGGAGTGTAGCCATGTATGGAAGTGAAACATGGACGGTAAATAGTTTGGACAAGAAGAGAATAGAAGCTTTCGAAATGTGGTGCTACAGAAGAATGCTGAAGATTAGATGGATAGATCACATAACTAATGAGGAAGTATAGAATATGATTGGGGAGAAGAGAAGTTTGTGGCACAACTTGACGAGAAGAAGGGATCGGTTGGTAGGACATGTTATGAGGCATCAAGGGATCACCAATTTAGTATTGGAGGGCAGCGTAGAGGGTAAAAATCGTAGGGGGAGACTAAGAGATGAATACACTAAGCAGATTCAGAAGGATGTAGGTTGCAGTAGGTACTGGGAGATGAAGAAGCTTGCGCAGGATAGAGTAGCATGGAGAGCTGCATCAAACCAGTCTCAGGACTGAAGACCACAACAACAAATTTCATTACTCTACATTAATTATTTTTTGGCGTTGCAATTTTTTCCCGTCAGTGTATAATCAAAATATCGATCAAGAAATAGTCCTAATTAACAACGAAACATAGAAACACTTCATGAGTTTTTGTGTTAAGGGCATCTGATGAACACGACTGGAAGGACACGAGAAGTAATAAACAGAAGTTAGTAAGCTAAATAGGATTTAAACCCACAATTATTTATTTATTTTGCGGAAGAGAGGTACGGTACCCATAAAACTTATTGATTAGATTTTACGCGTCCGAAACCAGTCTTCCAATGTATATGAAACTTACATTCAGTGAGTTGGAAGTTACGGCAGTTAAGACCTAACCATTTAATGCGAAAAACCGTTCGAAAGCGTGGATAGATCATCAGGCAATGGAGAGACTCGTGGTGAGATTTACAATGGGAAACAGGAGAACGAACAAACGGATGGACGAACAGAGTGCAGTAATTATGACTGACTAGCGGACATGTCCGAAAGAACAGATAACATCTACATATATATAATGCTCACCGGCCATTTGACCATCTTCTTCTGTGCGGATGCACAAACAGTGCCCGAACTCTAACAGGAATCGGCAGTAAAGCCGCAAGTAATAAGTATGATGGGCAGGGGCACTATGAATATAGTGCGGGACAATAAGCTGCGAATGTGGGTCGCCGGCCGTGGTGGCCGAGCGGTTCTAGGCGCTTCAGTCCGGAACCGCGCGACTGCTACGGTCGCAGTTTCGAATCCCGCCTCGGGCATGGATGTGTGTGATTTCCTTAGGTTAGTTAGGTTTAAGTAGTTTAAAGTTCTAGGGGACTGATGACCTCAGATGTTAAGTCCCACAGTGCTCAAGAGCCATCTGAACCATTTTAATGTGGTTCTCACGGGAGGCGTGCCAGAGATAAGTCCCTGCAGTCGCAGGTGCCCTCGGTGGCTCAGATGGGTAGAGCGTCTGCCTTGTAAGCAGGAGATCCCGGGCTCGAGTACCGGTCGGGGCACACATTTTCAGCTGTCCCCGTTGACTTATATCAACGGCTGTATGCAGCTAAAGATCTTCATTTCATTGTAATTTCATTCTAACGAGCTGCATGGTCACCGATCTTCATATATTTACAATCAGTGAGTTGGAAGTTACGGCAGTTGAGACCCAAACATTTAATGCGAAAAACAGTTTAAAAGCGTGGATAGCTCATCAGGCAATGGAGAGACTTGTGGTGAGATTTGCAATGTGAAACAGGAAAACGAACAAATGGATGGGCGAACAGACTGGAGTAATTATAACTGACTAGCGGCGACACAGAGTACGAAGATGGCGGAATCTGGATCTGAGGACGGTCTGAACTGGTCGTCAGATAACTTAGTTGTGATTGTTCGGAAAATAAAAATTATTCTAATCATTACAACGTTAGCACTCGTCTCCAAACGACGGAACATCGTACTTGGTACATTATAACACACTCCCAGATCTGCGGGACTCGTCACTGAAGACAATTCCCCTCCAGTCAATGAGATTCCAGGCCGACGACGTCTCTGGAGACCACACGGACGGCGGTGGGATACCATCCTGACTTCTGCCCGCCATACGGCCTGACAACCAGAAGTCATTCGCTGAACCCTTATACCACAGCCATACGTCAACAGTTTTCTCGTACATCCCGCTTTGTTGTTCTTCATGGCAAGCCGTCCGAGGCTTACATTTCAGCAAGATAATGCCATCCAGCACACGGCGAAAGTTTCTACTGCTTGTCTTCGTGCTTGCCAAACCCTACATTGGCCCTGAAGGTCATTGGAGATCTTCCCAACTAGAGAACGTTTGAAGCATTCGGGCAGCTTCCTCCAACAAGCTCGGGATTCTGATGATCTAATGCGACAGTTGGATAGAATTTGGCACGATATGGCTCAGGAGGAATCCAACAACTCTTATCAACAATGCCAAGCCGAACAACAGCTTGAACAAGAGCTGCAACCCTTAGAGTGTATTTATAAAACGCCTGTACAGCCGAGAACGCTAACGCGCCCCTTCCAGAGACGGGGATCTAAGCCAGCCCCGCATCGAATCCGCCTTACCGATTACAAATCTTTACCACATTTCAGTTGAAGTGCACTGATTTTTTCCGTTAGTTATGGTGGCGTCAGGAATGGCATCGGGCAACCGACTGCCACCAATATTGCCAAAACAGATATAACAATGCCGACCCTGTGGAGAAACGGGAAAAGTCAACAGGAAAGAAAGAAGATGATACTTTATAATACACTACTGGCCATTAAAATTGCTACACCAAGAAGAAATGCAGATGATAAACGGGTATTCACTGGAAAATATATTATACTAGAACTGACGTGATTACATTTTCACGCAATTTGGGTGCGTAGGTCCTGAGAAATCAGTACCCAAAACAACCACCTCTGGCCGTAATAACGTCCTTGATACGCCTGGGCATTGAGTCAAACAGAGCTCGGATGGCGTGTACAGGTACAGCTGCCCATGCAGTTTCAACACGAAACCACAGTTCATCAAGAGAAGTGACTGGCGTATCGTGACGAGCCAGTTGCTCGGCCACCATTGACCAAACATTTTCAATTGGTGAGAGATCTGGAGAATGTGCTGATCAGGGCAGCAGTCGAATATTTCCTGTATCCAGAAAGGCCCCTACAGGACTTGAAACATGCGGTCGTGCATTATCCTGCTGAAATGTAGAGTTTGGTAGGGATCGAATGAAGAGTAGAGCCACGGGTCGTAACACATCTGAAATGTAACGTCCACTGTTCAGATTGCCGCCAATGCCAACAAGAGGTGACTGAGACGTGTAACCAATGGCACCCCATACCATCACGCCGGGTAATACGACAGTATGGCGATGACGAATAAACGCTTCCAAAGTGCGTTCACCGCGATGTCGCCAAACACGGATGCGACCATCGTGATGCTGTAAACAGAACCTGGAGTCATCCGAAAAAATGACGTTTTGCCATTCGTGCACCCAGGTTCGTCGTTGAGTATACTATTGCAAGCGCTCCTGTCTGTGATCCAGCGTCAAGGGTAACCGCAGCCATAGTCTCCGAACTGATGGTCCATGCCGCTGCAAAGGTCGTCGAACTGTTCGTGCAGATGGTTGTTGTCTTGCAAACGTCCCCATCTGTTGACTCAGGGATCGAGACGTGGCTGCACGATCCGTTACAGCCATACGGATAAGATGCCTGTCATCTCGACTGCTAGTGATATGAGGCCCTTGGGATCCAGCACGGTGTTCTGTATTACATTCCTGAACCCACCGATTCCATATTCTGCTAACAGTCATTGGATCTCGACCAACGCGAGCAGCAATGTCACGATACGATAAACCGCAATCGCGATAGGCTACAATCCGACCTTTATCAAAGTCGGAAACGTGATGGTACGCATTTCTCCTCCTTACACGAGGCATCACAACAACGTTTCACCAGGCAACACCGGTCAACTGCTGTTTTGTGTATGAGAAATCGGTCGGAAACTTTCCTCATGTCAGCACGTTGTAGGTGTCGCCAGCGGCGCCAACCTTGTCTGAATGCTCTGAAAAGCTAATCATTTGCATATCACAGCATCTTCTTCCTGTCGGTTAAATTTCGCGTCTGTAGCACGTCATCTTCGTGGTGTTGCAATTTTAATGGCCAGTAGTGTATTCATGCCTACAACGTTCGCATGAAGGCTGTAAATTGCCTACATCATGAAAGAAACTTTAAAATCTGTATTGTTAAAACTGAAGCCTCGGATATACCGGAGAAAAATAATCATTGCATTCATATAAAAGCCACTTAGAATTGTTGTAGACAGGGCACAGAGGAAGGTATTGCTTAGCCCATGGCACGCACTGTATATGAGTTACGTCATGTTGAATGCCGGCTCCTAGGGATGAGCTTTGTGTCAGCTCGCGGAGCGCACATCACCAGTACTCTACTAACACTACGTTTTGAAGTATGTAGGAGTTACTCACAGACAGCTGGTCCTCTGGTAGTTGTCTCTCCTGTATCCGACCTGAAACACAAATAAACTGTCGTCAGATTCTACGTGAGACCTTGTATCTATGACATAAACCTGTTGCACATCTATCGCACCAGCACTGCAACAGCATACCTCTAGGACACGCTTCGCTCCGTCCTCCATAATACCGAAATCCCGTATTGTTATTATATGCTACGTTTACTACAAGTAAAGTTTTTCATTGTCGATTAAGTCAGATAGGAGGAAAACACAAAACCACGGCAATAATAGGCCCTGCATATTACACTGGCCAGAAAGGCAAAAGCTTTTAGATATGTTTCAGTGAAAACTGGAGTACAGCCAACTGCACAAGAAGACATTTTATTTCCTTTACCAGTTTCCTTCTTCACAACATTGTAACCATTGCATAATTTGCGATTGTGAAACATAAGATGCATGCAGCATATTGCTATGGTCATACGCTGCATGCATCTTACTTTGACACTCGCAGATAATAGATAATTATGACATTGTGAAGTAGAGCAATGTGCGGAAGGATTGCACATCTGTCACGTTAAACGATTCTTTACAGTTCTTGCAGGATCTTCTTCCCACCGCAGCGATGTCTGAGATTTGATGTTTTACCAGATTCCTGATATTCACGGTACACTTGTGAAATGGTCGTACGGGAAAATCCCCACATCATCGCTACCTCGGAGTGCTGTGTCCCATCGCTCGTGCGCCGACCATAACACCACGTTCAAATTCACTTAAATGTTGATAATCTGCCATTGTAGCAGCAGTAACCGATCTAGCAAGTGCGCCAGTCACATGCTGTCTTATATAGACGCTGCCGACCGCAGCGTCGTTTTCTGCCTGTTTACATGTCTCTGTATTTGAATACGCATGCATATACAAGTTTCTTGGGCGCTTCAGAGTATTTTGCAAGTAAACTCATGACGCGAGATTGATCTGTGTACAGATCTGTGGTGCGGACGTCTCTCTGCTGTTGTTCCCCTACAGGGATTTGATAAGACGGAAAGAAATAGAAATTCGAGCAGTGACTACGTACTTCATAAAGGAAGGTATGAAAGCAAAGGAAATTCATGCCAATTTTCACAAAACACGGGGGAACTCTGCTGCTTTATAGCCACCACCTTGCTAAATTTGGTCAGAACATCTTAGATGGTCAGTGTAGTGGTCGGCGAAAATGGGCCGCTATCCAAGAAATTATTGCAAAAGTGCATAAGATGGTCATGAAGGACAGCCAACTGAAAGTGCAAGAAATCTCTGAAGCTGTAGGGATGTCATCTGAACGGGCGCATCACATTTTATTAGCAGAACTGTATACGAGAAAATTATGTGCTGGATGGGTGCAGCGACTCTAAAGGCAATACATCGGAACGGTTATGACGTCATTTTTATGGGATTCTAGAGGGAGTCCACTGAAAAACTTTCTTCTCACTGGTCAAACAATTACAGGACAATACTAGGATAACCTCCTGAGCCAACTACAGCAAAAAACAACCGAAAAACGGGACAGACCTGGCAAGGAAGAAAGTTGCCTTTCATCAAGGTACTGAGCGTCCACACACAAGTGTTGTTATCATGCAAAAATATATAACTATGATACGAATTGTTGTCGCATCCGCACTTATTTGCCTGGACTCCAACAGACTTTCATCTCCTTCCCATGCTATAAATTTTCAGGGTGGACGGAGATCTTCTTCAACCAGAGATCTGAAGGCCGATGTTGCCATGTATTTTGCAGGTCTGGAGGAACCTAATTTTCGACATGAGATCAAGGCTTGGGAACATCGCAGCATCGATATGATCATGAAAAATAAAAACGTTTCACTGAGGTAAGTCGTTTCTTTCTATTCCATTCCGAGAACCTTATTACTTTTATTTGTTTCATGAGATACATGGATATCTTCCGGCTGAGTAATTTTTACAGTAGACACCAAATTAAATGCTGTACAGCGGCTGAGTCATGTGTAGTCCCGACGGAGGCACACCAGTTATCCCTGTTAGGGTTACGAAATTAATGAAGTTTGTGTCATTTATACGAAGAGCGGCAGGGGGCTTAAACGTAAATGAGGTACGCGATTACGTTATTGACGCTTCAGTCGACCGAGTCGAATTAATTTTCGATCTGGGAATCAAAAGCTCAATCGGAAATTGATTGAAGGCGCACGAGAGCGTGACGAAAGCGCGCGCCAGCTGCGGGCGAGGTAAAACGCCGGGGAGAGACTTGCAGCTCAGTAGCAGAGGGAAAACTTCGGTGGCGAACGCTCTCTCTCCAATACTCACGCTACACAGCGGAGCCCAAGCCACGTCTCACGTTTCTGCAAATCTTTTCTAAAGTTTCATTCAATCCTGTTTCGCATTTGACTGAACATTAACAAGGAAAACCATTGCAGTTTGACAAACCAGAGGTGGAGGTTTTAATATAATTGCATGGCCACAATGTAGACACTTAACTGAATTGACGAGTAATATTTTGTTTACTTGAGAAGTTACTAAAATTTTTGGTAATCATTTTATCATTTTCTATGTGCTCCCCAGGGAGGAAGAGAGAGAGAGAGAGAGAGAGAGAGAGAGAGAGAGAGAGAGAGAGAGAGAGAGTAATCAGATCATGTTATTTATTAGGTATGCAAGTATTCTTCAATGTTGACAAGCATTTACCATCGTCAGATGCTACGAAAAATTGTTATTTTTGCTAGTTTCGATGATAATTTCATTAAACACAGAGGTTTGGCAGTCACAGTATTTCTGTTCAATCACACTCTAAATAACTTCAAAACTGCAGACTTGTGTGGGCAAGGCATCTACCAATTAGACAGATTCACAAATGAAACCGTAGAAAATCTAAACGCACCTCTCGCCCCACCCAGCCTCCCTCGCGAAACATGGTGAAGAGCGTGGCAGGCGGTTGTTTTCTGAAGTGCTAGTCTTTATAGGCTCTTCTGAAGTGGTGTAGGTAGCTGGGAAATATTTGGGGATTTTCCTTTGAGAAACCGATTCCTGAGATTTCTTAGACAGGCATTAGAGAAATATTAGCTTTCTTTCTTCGAAAGTCCAGATTTGTAAGTTTTCAGTAAAAATCTCATTTGACTGCAAACAGCACGTGCCAGTCTCGTTGTCCTTTCTTGTAGCTGATCGACACAACAACGAGAATTTTATTTTGCTTTTATCTTATTTGCCGGAATGTGGGTTACAGTGACAGACTACTCTATATCGCCTAAGGTCTAGGTTTATTTTAAAGATGTCAATTCCACTCTTGAGCTGGCAAATCCATCGAAAGCGATTTCATAAGAGTAACTGTACTTGTTGTTATGGCGAGCATTTTATACGTAATGAATGTGTTGAGTGGTTTTTTGTACGCCATTCTGACTGAGTTATCTTTCACAGATCTTATCAGCAGAATCAACATTTCTCCAAAAACGCAAACTTGTCCACTGTGCATACGAAACTGAGTAGGGAGGGAAAATCTGTACGCTCTTAAATAATACCGCTGCATACGGCATTCCTAACTAACTGCAGTACAGAAACGGCGCAAATCACAGCCGCATTTAAGACTAGTACGGCAAGACAGCCAGTGCAGTTAAGAGCAGGCGGTAAAGCCGGGTTATAAGCTCTGCGGGTAGCGAACCTCAAGGCGGTACACACCTAGTGCTCGTTCGGACTCGGGTCACATTCTTGAGGATTTTCTCTACATTCTGGAGGGCGGCGGTTCGAAGCCCCGTCCGAAATGCCGGGATGGTTGCTGTGGAAAGAACAGGGCCAATTTCCTTCCGTTAACCCTCCCTAATCTGAGCTTTTGCTTCGACATGATGATGTCATTGTCGACGGAACGTTATACCCAAATCTTCCTTTCTTGCTTGTTTTGTTTGTGGGGGCGTCCTGCAGGCAGGAGACCTACTGTGAAATGCACAAAAATGTGTGCTAGAAGATTAATAGTATCATCTCGTCTGCGGGAAAGAAAGTGTGAAAAAACACTCCAAGTCAAGTGGTAGGAAACTGTGTGACTTTCATAATACAATTCTCTTTGCCATGTTGTACTTTCACCATCAATCACAACGGTTTTTTTAGTACTCGCTAGGTGTCAAATCATCGCATCCTGTGTGGTTTGGCACTGTTCTCTGATACACTGTAAACTACAAACTCGTGGATCCGTCAGCAAAGTGTCAATGCCATCAACTGAAACAATTGAATGAACATTAAAGTACGAGGGGCGTTTGAAAAGTCCGTGCAAAGTCCGAGAGATGGCACCACCGGCGCATATCTAGGTCATGTTTAGTTGGTAGCATCTTTGGAAAGAACGCACACCAAGTTTCAGCCATATTGGTCTATTTCTTTTGTGTTTGGCATTCGTGTGAATCAAGGAAGTCGAATGATTGTTAAAAAAATGAACGAAAAAGAATTTCGTGTGGTGATTAAAGATTACTTTATGAAAGGCAAAACGCCTCAGGAGACTGAAGAGAAACCTGATAAACATTACGGTGACTCTGCACCTTCTATTAGAAAAGTTTATACGTGGTTTCAAAATTTTCGGAGTGGCCATATGGACACAAGTGATCCTGAACGTTCTGGACGCCCTGTGGAGGTTACGACTCCAGAAATCTTTTATAAAATCCATGATATGGTGATGGATGGCAGAAGAGTTGAGGTGCGTGAGATTTCTAGTGCTGTGGGCATCTCGAATGAACGGGTACATAATATTTCGCATAAACATTTGGACATGAGAAAGCTATCCGCAAGATGGGTTCCGCGATTGCTCATGCTTGGCCAAAAACCGAATCGTGTGAAGTGTTGCAAGGATGGTTCGCAGCTGTTCAGGAAGAATCCGCAGGACTTTAAGCTGCGTTTCGTCACTGTGGATGAAACATGGATACATTACTATACTTCTGGGACCAAACAACAATCTAAACAATGGGTTACCAAGGGAGAATCTGCACCAAAACAGGCCAAGACCATTCCTTCGGCCGCAAAGGTTATGGCGACTGTCTTTTGGGATTCGCAAGGGATAATCCTCATCGACTATCTGGAAAAGGGTAAAACTATTACAGATCCGTATTCTTAATCGTTATTGGACCGTTTGAAAACCGAGCTGCAAGAAAAACGCCGGCTATTGGACTGCAAAAAAATCCTTTCCCATCACGACAGTGCACCAGCACACACCTCAGCTGTTGTGGTCGCAAAATTAATGGAAATAGGATTCCAACTCGTTTCACATCCCCCCTATTCTCCAGACTTGGTTCCCTCAGACTACTATTAGTACCCCAATTTGAAGAAATAGCTGGCGGGATAAAGAGTCTATTCAAACGAGGATGTTATTGCAGCAACTAATAGCTATTTTGCAGACTTGGACAATTCCTATTATTCGGAAGGGATCAACAAATTAGAACAGCGTTGGACGAAGTTTTTAAGGCTAAAAGGAGACTGTCGAAAAATAAAAAAAGGTTTACCCCAAACACGTAAGTAGTTTTTATTTTTGCACGGACTTTTAAACACTCCTCGTACCTTCTAACAATGATTGCAATACCAGTTACAAACAGTAATATGACAAATAAAAGGAGAAAAGAAATGCACTCAGAACGTTTAGGGATCAATCTTGATGAGAGTCATGTTGGTAATCTCATCGACAATTGCTACGTGAATGACTACAGTGACATCACTTATGGTCAGCCCACTAAACATCACCTTAGCATACTGGACCGTTACTTCTCACCTGTCGTCTCGGAGCTTCAGCAGCTTCGAGCGGAGCCCCACTCACTGTCTCCAGCAGAGCGCACGCACTCTTAGCGCCGTACGCTGCGTCACACATATCACGCACCGTATTGCTCCCTCTACAACCTCCGAAACGTTTATTGGCGGGCCCGGATTATTTCAGTGTACTGCAACACACATACTGTATTGCTAATTAAGGGGCACCAGCGTCGCCTTGACACGGAAGACAGCGTTAAAATAGTCCCTCCTTGTACAGCGGTAATCAATTATCTGTATCAATGTAAACAATTTCAGAAAACTCCCATATCCGACCACCGGACTGGAAAACAAGCAGCGGTTTGCGGTATCTTCTCCATTAACAGGTTCAAATGGCTCTGAGCACTATGGGACTCAACTGCTGTGGTCATCAGTCCCCTAGAACTTAGAACTACTTAAACCTAACTAACCTAAGAACATCACACACACCCATGCCCGAGGCAGGATTCGAACCTGCGACCGTAGCAGCAGCGCGGCTCCGGACTGGAGCGCCTAGAACCGCACGGCCACCGCGGCATAAACAGGATAACAATCCAAAAGCGAAGAAGGACCCACTCAGACATCCCAAGATTCCACTGGAGCAAAATGGATTTATTCTCTTCTGTAAGATCAGTCACGTCTGCCTCGTTGTTACGAACAGCAGGTGACTGAGCCACGCGGTTTGAGGCGCCATGTCACGGATTGCGCGGTCCTTCCCGCTGGAGGTTCGAGTCCTCCCTCGGGCATGGGCGCGAGTGTGTGTGTGTTGTTCTTAGCATAAGTCAGTTTAAGTAGTGTGTAAGTCAATGGACCGATGACCTCAGTAGTTTGGTCCCAACATTTGAGCTGACAGGTGTCTCCACTAACTACCACGAGACTTTTGTCCCCCTAGAAAATAAGTCGCTCACGTTCTGGAAAAAAAAGCGGAAAACAACTGTAATGATCGCTGAGAATCATTCAGTCCCGACTTCATACGAGCAACACTTTTAAAATCTCATCTCCGCCCACAAGACTCACGACTCGCATTCTACCCTCGCTAGGGACGCCGGAGTAATCTCGACTGTGACAACACCAAAAATATTTTAACATGGATACCTTTCGGTGTACAAGCCTCCAGAGCAGAATCTGGACACTTCCATTGGCTTTTAACGCTCATAGTATTTTTGTAAGGTGTTTTGAGTCCTGCGAAGCCTCTGGGAGATTTCTTTTCCGAGTGGTATTAGGAAATAGGGGCATTTTGTCGGTATCACTCGGCTCTGAAAACAGTATGTTCAGCACAGACCAGCACACACTTTGCCGCGTCCATTATCTCCATGCTGGTCAACAATCCCCGTCTCCTGTCTCCAGAAAACCAGCACTGACGTTCACAGTAACGACTAATGCCAGCCGACGGATGCGGCCAGGAAATGATATGCTACAATATGGCTCAATAATAAATCGCGATTTCGGTAACGAGCATTCTGTTTCAAGTTAAGTATTTTTAAAGTCATATCTGCATAAAATCACTGTCTATATAAAGAAAATTAAAGGTGCAAGCATGAATTACTGGACTCGCATTCAGGAGGTCGACGGTTCAATCCCGCGTCCGGCCATCCTGATTTAGGTTTTCCGTGATTTCCCTAAATCGCTCCAGGCAAAAGCCGGGATGGTTCCTTTCAAAGGGCACGGCCGACTTCCTTTCCCGTCCTCTCCTAATCCGATGAGATCGATGACCTCGCTGTCTGTTCTCCTTCCCCACACCAACCAACCAACCAAGAATGAATCTTTCACTTTCTAGCGTAGTGTGTGATTTTCTGAGACTTCCTGCCAGATTTAAAGTCTAATGTGAGTCCTGCCTAAGTAGTTCTGTCGGCAAGAGCACTGACCGCGAAAGGCGAGGTTTCTGCTTCGAGTCCCGATCCGGCATATAGATTTAATCTGCCAGTAAGTTACCAAATTAAAGGTTGAACTATGTGACTGCGACTCATGTAACACCTTAATTTAAAAAGCTAGCATCAAATTAAAAACTTATCTACAGCCATCTAATGCCAGAAAATGTCGAAGAGTGATATGTTCGTGTCACATTTTACGTTATTCGAACTGTCTAAACGTTCAAAAGTAATTAACAGTGTTCACCGTATAGCTGCCGCATCACGTTGTTTTCGTGGCCTGGTGACGATCTTGTACATCGAAACCGCCAGCACGACAAAGAGATCCGCTTAGTGACTGTCATAAAATACAGCTATGGAGCACAGCGTTTCGCAAACAGGTTTAAACAGAGCAGCGCGTTTCACAAATATGGTTTAACAATACAGGGTTATAACAAATGATTAAAGCGATTTCACAGCTCTACAATAACTTTATTATTTGAGACATTTTCACAATGCTTTGCACACACATACAAAAACTCAAAAAGTTTTTTTAGGCATTCACAAATGTTCGATATGTACCCCTTTAGTGATTCGGCATACATCAAGCCGATAATCAAGTTCCTCCCACACTCGGCGCAGCAAGTCCCCATCAATGAGCTCGAAAGCATCGTTGATGCGAGCTCGCAGTTTTGGCACGTTTCTTGGTAGAGGAGGTTTAAACACTGAATCTTTCACATAACCCCACAGAAAGAAATCGCATGGGGTTAAGTCGGGAGAGCGTGGAGGCCATGACATGAATTGCTGATCATGATCTCCACCACGACCGATCCATCGGTTTTCCAATCTCCTGTTTAAGAAATGCCGAACATCATGCGGTGCGGTGGAGCACCATCCTGTTGAAAGATGAAGTCGGCGCTGTCGGTCTCCAGTTGTGGCATGAGCCAATTTTCCAGCATGTCCAGATACGCGTGTCCTGTAACGTTTTTTTCGCAGAAGAAAAAGGGACCGTAAGCTTTAAACCGTGAGATTGCACAAAACACGTTAACTTTTCGTGAATTGCGAATTTGCTGCACGAATGCGTGAGGATTCTCTACCGCCCAGATTCGCACATTGTGTCTGTTCACTTCACCATTAAGAAAAAATGTTGCTTCATTACTGAAAACAAGTTTCGCACTGAACGCATCCTCTTCCATGAGCTGTTGCAACTGCGCCGAAAATTCAAAGCGTTTGACTTTGTCATCGTGTGGCAGGGCTTGTAGCAATTGTAAACGGTAAGGCTTCTGCTTTAGCCTTTTCCGTAAGATTTTCCAAACCGTCGGCTGTGGTACGTTTAGCTCCCTGCTTGCTTTATTCGTCGACTTCCGCGGGCTACGCGTGAAACTTGCCCGCACGCGTTCAACCGTTTCTTCGCTCACTTATCTTATTTAATTTCTTATCAATAATTGTTATCTTGTTTATTGTTATTAAAGAAGACTACACATTGATCTTGCCAAAAGCCGAGAAGCGATTCTTCTTAGTGTTGTAGCTCTCTGTGGCACTCTGGGATGCACCTCTGGGGCACTCTGGGATGCTCCCTGGTACATCAGAGTAGTTAAATAACTCATTAAATAACTCTGTGTTGGGTGGTATTAGGTGTGGGGATGGTGGGTGGGCACTTCTTTCTCATCACTGGACTTAGACTATTCAGCTCTGGCTGAGCGCCTCCGGCACCGCTATATATATTTACTTACAGAGGCATCCAGAAGCTTTAAACTGCGCATACCATCGCCGAATGGAGTTAGCAGTTGGTGGATCTTTGCTGAATTTCGTCCTGAAGTGTCGTTGCACTGTTATGGCTGACTGATGTGAGTGCATTTCATGCACGACATACGCTTTCTCGGCTCCTGTCGCCATTTTGTCTCACTGCGCCCTCGAGCGCTCTGGCGGCAGAAACCTGAAGTGCAGCTTCAGCCGAACAAAACTTTATGAGTTTTTCTACGTATCTGTACTGTGTCGTGACCATATGTCAATGAATGGAGCTACAGTGAATTTATGAAATCGCTTCAATCATTTGTAATTGCTCTGTATAAAGAAAAGTATCCAAAACGTAGTGGTACAGGAACTTCTGCTCTTGGAACAACAGATTATTGTCATAGGAACTGTTCAGACTGACGACTGCCTGTTTCAGTTTCTGAATTGTTAAAGAAAAGTCGGTTCACGAAATTGAACTTTGGTCTTAAATCCGCAGAGCGCGAACAACTCTTTGTCGAGAATCTCGGACAGCTCTTTGTGGCTTGGTTGGCGCAGTTTCTCCTGAATTTCTACGCAAGGTGAAGAATTTCTCCCAATTAGGATGATGTCTGTTGCGAAACTTTTCTCTCTACATTCGTTTGGCTTTCCGTGGACTACATCGTGCTGCACTACACATCCAATGCATGTCTATCAGTTCGTATAAAGAGGAATGCTCCCTCTGTCAACCAGTTCAAGCGTAATTAGTAGTAAATTCCGCTGTGTGCACATTACGGATGACTGAGCATTGTTTTTCAAGGCAGCATTACCAGTTGTTTGTACGAAGCATAAACAGGGCATCACCCGCATTCTTTTTCAAGATCTCAACCCGTCTTTAATATTCATTTGTGGCCGCTAACTCTACATCTTAAAATAGCTTCGCATTCTATCTTGCCTGTACTATTTTGATTCCAAAGGTTTCGGATGGTCTATGTAGGATAGAGTGCTGTAGCATATGACGTCAAAGATAATTCATAGCCTTCCCCGTGTGTCTTGGTTTGGCATCGTTCGTATGCTGTTCTTTCACCACATCAGCCTGTCTTTCTTTGTGTTTTTTACATACCGAGTCATTACAGTGCGTGGACTGTGACCAGTGTATCCCGTATTCCATTCCTGAAGAGACCATTACAGCTACGCAGAAATTTTGCCCATCGTGCGGTAATGCATACGTAGGAGCAAATTTGCATTTCTGGTTTAACACTGACGCGCAGTGTGACAGCTTTAAACTCAGCTAAACGCCAGCTGTTGTGAAAACGTGTAACTGCCGTTGTGGCCATCAGAACGGTCGGTGGGGCGCGGACGTGTTAACACAGTCAGCGGTCATCTCGAACGCGCAACTCCTACTAGTGCTGGTGCAGGCGTACAAATGCCGGCGTCGGGTAAATGGCCGCTCCCCAATTAGCACGTTATACACGCTTCGCTGAGAGCGATGTCGGCTCGCAGCAGCACAGCGGACGACTTTCGCCGTCTAGCACAGTGCGCGGCCCAGTACCCGAGTACTCTGCGCATCCACCTCCACCAACGGCCGGCTGACAACAGCCTCCTTCCTGGTGTTTTGCCGGCCTCTGTGACCGAGCGGTTCTAGGCGCTTCATTCCGGAACAGCGCTGCATCTACAGTCGCAGGTTCGAATCCTTCCTCGGGCATCGACGTGAGTGATGTCCTTAGGTTAGTTAGGTTTAAGTAGTTCTAAGTCTAGGGGACCGGTGACCTCAGATGTTAAGTCCCATAGGGCTTAGAGCCATTTGAACCATTTTTGAACCTGGCGTCTTGCCGTAACAACAACTGCTATCTTCCAGAATGCACCGTAGCCACATTGCAGCGACTGCATCATTTTGTTCGTTGTCGTCTGCAGGAACACTTTCTAAGAAATGCCAACTTGAGTGAGGTCTGTCTTCTCCTCTTCCTCCGTGTGTAAGAAGATCCATTTCTCGACATAATTTACTGTCACTATGAAATAACAACGTTCTCCACAGGCAGCGTCACTCTTATTAACATATTCCGTGCTTTCATGCCGTGCTCGCATGAATTCCTCGTAAGAAACCAATGTTTCTTGCCCATATGTGAAGGACATGTTCAAACAGTTTGTACCTTCTACGATAATACATTAGGCTATGCACAGAGCCGACAGAGGTTGTTAATCTTGATAATAGTTTTAACTGGAAGGAGTCGTCTGTGTATCTCAATGATACCTGGATCATGGTGCTTGAAAAATGTGTACCAGTCTCGCGGGCGATAGCAATGACGGGCGACAGCAATCCACAAAGGGAAATTTCACTCGAGGTTTGAAAATATATGTTCTCTGCCTCGAGATGACTGGGTGTTGTGTGATGTGCTTAGTTTAGTTAGGTTTAAGTAGTTCTAAGTTCTAGGGCACTGATGACCATAGATGTTAAGTCCCATAGTCCTCAGAGCCATTTTTTGGAAATATATGCTCATGCTCTTGCGCGGAAGCACGTGTTAACGATATCTTACCAGTCAGTGGCGAGCGAGCCAAGGTCCTCTTCAAGGAATGCCATCCGTATAACTCCACTGTACTGAAGAGTCAGTCATCCTCCAACGCTTCGTACGGATATGGACAGTTTCTGATTGCAAATGGTTAAAAAATATAAGCTTCAAAGGGAGATGAATTGTTAGACAATATTATAGACGGGGAAGAGGACGTAGATGACGATGAGATGGGAGAATATTACTGAGAGAGATATATTACTGGTTGAGGCAGAACTCTCGGACGACCAGTTCGGATTCCGGAGAAATATAGGGACACGCAATGAGTATTGACCCTACGACTTCTCTAGAAGATAGGTTAAAGAAAAGTAAACCAACATTGGTTCTGAGCACTATGGGACTTAACGTCTGAGGTCATCTGTCCCCTAGAACTTAGAACTACTTAAACCTAACCTAAGGACATCGCACACATCCATGCCCGAGGCAGGATTCGAACCTGCGACCGTAGCAGTCGCGCGGTTCCAGACTGAGCGCCTAGAACCGCTCGGCCACCGCGGCCGGCCGCAAACCAACATTTATAGCACTTCTAGACTTACAGAAGCTTTTGACAATGTTGACAGGAATAGTCTTCTTGACATTCTGAAGGTAGCAGGGGTAAAATACAGGGAGTGAAAGGCTATTTGCAAATTTGTTAATATCGAATATAGATTTAACTGTAAGGAAGTATTTTCTGAAGATATTTGTCTGAGGTGTATGCATGTTTGAAGTGAACCATGGACAATAAACAATTTAGCCATGAAGAGAATAGTGGCTTTTGAAACGTGGTGCTACAGAAGACTGCTGAAGATCAGGTGGATAGATCGCGTAACTAATGAGGAACTGAACATAATTGGGGAGACAAGAAATTTGTTGCACACAAATTGACTAAAAGAAGATATTGGTTGATAGGAAACATTCTGAAATTTCTTAAACGGATCATTAGTTCAGTATTGGAGCGAACTGTGAGCGGTAGAAATCATAGAGGGAGACCAAGAGATGAATTCAGCAAGAAGATTTAAAAGGATGTAGGTTGCAGTACATATTGGGAGATGCAAGTGCTTGCACAGGGTAATGTGGAGAGCTGCATCAAACCAGTCTTCGGACTGAAGAACAACACAACAACAACGTTGATGTGGTTCAAAATGGTTCAAATGGCTCTGAGCACTATGGGACTCAACTTCTGAGGTCATTAGTCCCCTAGAATTTAGAACTACTTAAACCTAACTAACCTAAGGACATCACACACATCCATGCCCGAGGCAGGATTCGAACCTGCGACCGTAGCGGTATCGCGGTTCCAGACTGCAGCGCCTAGAACCGCACGGCCACTTCGGCCGGCTAACGTTGATGTGTCAAAATAATAAAAGCTGTGTGCTTTCCATAATTAATGTGTTTATGAAGAGAAGTAGAAAATACGCTCCAATATGGAAAAAACGCGTTTCCGGACCCATGTCCATACAACACATTTCTCTATGAGTGAGGAGTGTTACCTGAAAGTTTCGACAGACCTTTTTGTTACGCAAAGTACGGGGTGAACGAAAAATTACGCAACGCTAAATTCAAAAATATAGTGTGATGAGGGAGTGAGTTTCTTACCGACGAGAATGTTTTGTTGCCAACGAATGACCTCGTGGGACACGCCCATTACATTCACAGAAGAAGACTGGAGCTCGGTGTGCATTTCACGCAAATGAATTGTAGACACAGTTTTTTTTCTCGGAAACGATAACAGATGAACGTTATCAGGATATCACCATGCAATTCGTAGCACTGTTACAGGCTGATGAACGACACTGCTGGCTGTAGCCGGCCGTTGTGGCCAAGCGGTTCTAGGCGCTTCAGTCCGGAACTGCGCAACTGCTACGGTCGCAGGTTCGAATCCTGCCTCGGGCATGGGTGTGTGTGACGTCCTTAGGTTAGTTAGGTTTAAGTAGTTGTAAGCTCTAGGGGACCGATGACCTGAGATTTTAAGTCCCATAGTGCTCAGAGCCATTTTTTTGCTGGCTGTAGGAAGATGGTGCAACAGGTATACGGCGCATGACACCATGGTAATGCGCGAGTTCTGTGAGGGCCACATTATTTAGAGTGACCTGTGGCCATTTAGATCTCCAGATTTAGCTTCCACCGCCTTTTTTTTTCTTTGGGGGCATCTTAAGGATAGCGCCCACAACAACAACCCTCAAACAACCGACCAACTGATGCACTACATCGAAGACGAAATATCCAGTATACGTGTAGCGACCATCGATAAAGTGCCCGATAACATGAAGAAACTTGTTGAGGCGGGTGTTTCAGCACGTGGAGTGCATTTCCAGTATCTGTTATGAGAAAATATATATTGTGAGCGTATATTCGTAAGTACATTAATATAGATTTGATTTTTTTGAAATTAAGGTTGTGTAACTTCTGGTCACCCTGTATACTGCAAGGAGACTGGAAATTACTGGAAGGGACGTGTTAATTGTATACACACGGCAAATTTCAAATTTATGAGAAGGAAGGTCATCTTGCAACTCAGCCGGCGTGATTATAAAACTCGATACTTCGTTACACATAAGCGACAATGTGGCGGTAGCTGCCAACTTTCAGCGGTAATGCGCGAGTTCTGTGAGGGCCACATTATTTAGAGTGACCTGTGGCCATTTAGATCTCCAGATTTAGCTTCCACCGCCTTTTTTTTTCTTTGGGGGCATCTTAAGGATAGCGCCCACAACAACAACCCTCAAACAACCGACCAACTGATGCACTACATCGAAGACGAAATATCCAGTATACGTGTAGCGACCATCGATAAAGTGCCCGATAACATGAAGAAACTTGTTGAGGCGGGTGTTTCAGCACGTGGAGTGCATTTCCAGTATCTGTTATGAGAAAATATATATTGTGAGCGTATATTCGTAAGTACATTAATATAGATTTGATTTTTTTGAAATTAAGGTTGTGTAACTTCTGGTCACCCTGTATACTGCAAGGAGACTGGAAATTACTGGAAGGGACGTGTTAATTGTATACACACGGCAAATTTCAAATTTATGAGAAGGAAGGTCATCTTGCAACTCAGCCGGCGTGATTATAAAACTCGATACTTCGTTACACATAAGCGACAATGTGGCGGTAGCTGCCAACTTTCAGCGGTTTGTGGAATGAAGGCTGGAGTTGAACAAGTTACAGGCGCTTGAGCGTCGGGAAGCGTTGTTGCGTACGGATTTCCTGGCTACTGCAGGGAGTGATTAATGTGGTGCAGTTTAGCCTGGAAGGAAGGCTGTGTACGTGATGTGCTGGTACAGGAGGACCGCTGCTACGCCTCATCGCTGTGGAAGACGCGGCGTGTCAGCCATCAGATAGGCGGCCTCGGCCCGTCTAGATCTGCACAGTCAGCCAGCAGTTTTCCAGAAGAGCGAACAGACGGCGAGATGCCGGCAGCAGATACTCGCCGCAGAAAAGTCGCGGCCTGCCGCGAGAGAGGCAACAGCGTCCTGCCGCCAGATTAACATCGACTCCCGGGCTGTAATTCTGACCGCAGATTCTGATTTCGTCCGCTTGAACTGTAACCGCCGAAAAATTTCCGGACACGCCTCCATTGAGATAGCCTCCCATCACAACTTTCGCCGCCGATTTCAATCTGCTTCGAGCTTCCGTCGCGGTTCCGCGAGGCCAGGTGCTGTGGGGGAAAGCAGCTCCGGCCCGCGTTTAGTACTCCCGACTATGGGCCAGGAATTATTTATTCAGTGGAAGATGTACCTCAAACAAATAGACAGGAAAGAGACTGTAGTGCAAGTGTGCGGGACACGTAGAGATGCGAACGGTTGGTCAGTGGACCGAGGAAATACGCTCTTAAAACAAAACAAAATAAAAAAGAAGAAACGACGAAAGAATGTGGCGGAAATCGGTAGAAGTGATGTACATGCACAAACAAGCAAATGATTTCAACTTCATAAAAATTGGAAGACTTGTTCACGGGGAAGAACTTCACAAATAGAACAAGTCAATAATTCGTTGGTTCACTTCTGACTCTTGTGCAAGCAGTTGTTGGGCTTGGTATTGATTGATAGTTGCTGGATGTCGTCCTCACGGATATCGTGCCAAATTCTGCCCAATTGGTGTGTTAGACGTCAAAATCCCGAGTTCGTTGGAGGGTCCTATCCGTAATGC
Source organism: Schistocerca piceifrons (assembly GCF_021461385.2). Lineage (NCBI taxonomy): Eukaryota > Metazoa > Arthropoda > Insecta > Orthoptera > Acrididae > Schistocerca > Schistocerca piceifrons. The sequence goes on from NC_060140.1 coordinate 879,764,300, forward strand.
TTCTAGCGTTCTGAACTGAAGAGAGATCTGGAGACCTTTCTGGACAAAGTGAGGTTTGGGAAGCACGAAGGCAAGCGGCCGGACATTACCTTTTTCGAATGTAAGCTCAGAATCGCTTGGAACGAAGGACAGCAAAACGGAGCATAGATTATCGGCGACGTACCTCTGCGGTCTATGGGTGCCGTGGAAGACAACCAAACAGAGGAGGAGATTACTATTAAGCGTACCGTCGACAACGAAGTCATTAGAGAAGGAGCACAAGCTCGGATTAGGGAAGGATGGGAAGGAAATCGCCCGTGTTCCTTCGAAGGAACCATTCCGGCACTTGCCTGAAGCGATTTAGGGAAATCACAGAAAACCTACATCAATACGGCCGGACGCGGGTTTAAGCCGTCATCCTCCGGAATGCGAGTCCACTTTACTGACCATTGCGCTATACCGATCGGTGACAACCAAAGGGGTCCTGCTGTGAAAATAAATGGCACCCCAGTCCCATCACTCCTGGTTGTCGCGCCGTATTGCCGGCGACAGTGAGGTTTGTATCCCAGCACTGTCCGGCGCATCTCCAGACACGTCTTTGGCTTGGGAGAATCTACATCTACATCCATACTCCGCAAGCCACCTGACGGTGTGTGGCGGAGGATACCCTGAGTACCTCTATCGGTTCTCCCTTCTATTCCAGTCTCCTATTGTTCATGGAAATAAGGATTGTCTGTATGCCTCTGTGTGGGCTCCAATCTCTCTGATTTTATCCTCATGGTCTCTTCGCGAGATATACGTAGGAGGGAGCAATATACTGCTGGACTCTTCGGTGAAGGTATGTTCTCGAAACTTTAACAAAAGCCCGTACCGAGCTACTGAGCGTGTCTCCTGTAGAGTCTTCCACTGGAGTTTATCTATCATCTCCGTAACGCTTTCGCGATTACTAAATGATCCTGTAACGAAGCGCGCTGCTCTCCGTTGGATCTTTTCTATCTCTTCTATCAACCCTATCTGGTACAGATCCCACACTGCTGAGCAGTATTCAAGCAGTGGGCGAACGAGTGTACTGTAACCTACTTCCTTTGTTTTCGGATTACATTTCCTTAGGATTCTTCCAATGAATCTCAGTCTGGCATCTGCTTTACCGACGATCAACTTTATATGATCATTCCATTTTAAATCACTCCTAATGCGTACTCCCAGATAATTTATGGCATTAACTGCTTCCAGTTGCTGACCTGCTATTTTGTAGCTAAATGATAAGGAATCTATCTTTCTATGTATTCGCAGCACATTACACTTGTCTACATTGAGATTCAATTGCCATTCCCTGCACCATGCGTCAATTCGCTGCAGATCCTCCTGCATTTCAGTACAATTTTCCATTGTTACAACCTCTCGATACACCACAGCATCATCTGCAAAAAACCTCAGTCAACTTCCGATGTCATCCACCAGGTCATATTATGTATATTGTGAACAGCAACGGTCCCATGACACTCCCCTGTGGCACACCTGAAATCACACTTACTTCGGAAGACTTCTCTCCATTGACAATGACATGCTGCGTTCTGTTATCTAGGAACTCTTCAATCCAATCACACAATTGGTCTGATAGTCCATATGCTATTACTTTGTTCATTAAACGACTGTGGGGAACTGTATCGAACGCCTTGCGGAAGTCAAGAAATACGGCATCTACCTGGGAACCTCTGGCCCTCTGAGTCTCGTGGACGAATAGCGCGAGCTGGGTTTCACACGACCGTATTTTTCGAAACCCACGCTGATTCCTACAGAGTAGATTTCTAGTCTCCAGAATTGTCTTCAGTGTTGAGTTCCGCTTCGAACTGAGCCCCGATCACCAGCGAAGACGTATCTGGAGACTCCATGGACTGCAGTGCGATACCAATCCGACTTTCGACCGCAATACGGCCCAATAACCAAGAGTGACGGTCTGGGATTCAATTCTTTTGGGAGTAAGTAAACAAAATATCCAGTAAACATGGGCTCTAAAGTGCCTACCTTAAGAGCTACAAGCAGTTGTTCATCTTCGCAACAGTGTAACAATCTCATCTGCTTAACAAGCGCTCACAGTTGTTAAGGTATGTTTTATGGCTGCCCGGGCGTGGCAACCATAAGTTGGATATGGAGTAGGACGTGACCGGGTTGTGACTAAAATCTGGTGGCAGGAAAACGATTAGTGGCAAATAAGCTCCAGCTAGTATAAAACAGTTACTTAGCTTTATTGACAGCGAAGAGTGTACCGTAGATACAGTTCCAATTAGTGTCCAAAGGATACTCCTTATTCGTGGCCTAAGTCGTTATACAATACTGAATCAAACAGCGAGCCAGCTAACCAGACAACACTGACGACTGCAACGAGCTGTCTGCCAGACTCCCTGACTCGGGGCCAGCGCTCCTGTTATGTCGTGTAGCCAGAGGGTGCTCGTAGACCCCAGCTCAGCAATAGCGCGACGTCTTCGGTCGGCGGCAACGCCATGGGTCGCCGGCGTCACGACGGGAAACTGTGACAAGCGATGCGACGGCAGGGCGCGCGCGCTGTTCGGTTGGGTCCGCAGATACACAGTATGCATTTCAGAGCCCATGTTTAGCAGATTTTTTGGTTCAAATGATCGTTCCTGTCATATTCCTGAATACTTATCATTTCTCTTAGGAACCCTTTGTTGGTTTTGCCCTGTCTCGAGAGTTAAAGCAAGGCTGGCTACTCTTATATAGATTGGTTCTAATAGTGTAGCCGCGCAAAGGATTAACTCGGATTCGCCGATAAACGTTTCCGAATAAATCTGCGGAGTAAGAAGCCGCCGCGTAATTGTAGCGCGCGCCGCACATCGCAATGAGATGCCAGATTCTGCCTCACCACGACTTTCCGCGACGCCACGGACGTTCCGAGGACGATGCGGGAACGTCACAGAGACGAAGAAAGACCGCGAAGGCGAGTTAATGGATGACATTTCGGGGCCCTTAGAGAACCTGATAGAGCAACATGAATGCGTAGTGATTAAAATTCGGCCGAAACGTCGGTTTTAGTTTATTACTGTTGTTAGTTTTTAGCAATGACGCGGCATAATACCCAGAAGAATTTTAATCACTATGACACCGGCCGCGGAAGTTTACATTCTTGTAACATGAATGCGTGTCTGAAGGCAATACTGCATTGGTAAGAGTATTATTTAGCAATGGATGACAAATGACTGCAGGGTAGGGAAAAAGTTGCTTTGGACTTTGAGACTCTCACCTTCAAAATCATGGTTTGAAAGTACTGCTTTCTTGGCTCCATGCTGACAGCCGCTATATACTTGGTGGTTACAATTAAAGTGCAGGTACTCACAGAAGTCCGGTGTGGGCTGCAATTATAGTATCGCAGAGAAACTTAGTAGATACCGTAATACGTTACTGCAGAAACGATTTACACTGGAAAAAATTAGTTCAACTTTTGGCTACTAGGTGCAAATCTGGCGCTGCGAACGCACGATACACACATAGAAATGTTTACGTATGTACTGGATTAGGAACGGGACGTGGACAGAAAAGGTCAAACACGTGAGAGAGGCATAATGTTGATTTCATTGTTAACTGTCATTTAAGCAGCGTCCACACAGCCACTGGAAACATATTTCAATTGGAAACGTAGTTTCCCAAAGAGTTTTGCAACTGTTTCCGACTTTGTTTCTTGCCATCACATACAATGCTAGAATTGGCTACAACTTTTACAGCAGAGCGCAGAGAACGCTAATCAACGCTCATTGGTTGATGGAGAATGCGTGAGGTAGATGCGCAGAACTAGCCTAAACTCGTGCGCGAATGACTCCTACCCCAGATCTGTGATATGGGCTCCTATTACAGCACCGTGCAACTGTGACATGGGTAGCTGGCATGAAACATTGTTTTCTTTGATTTCTGCCGACACTGCTAGGGATCGATGTTTCTGTGTTTCGAAACGTGTTTCCGGACGTTGTCCACATCAAGTAGCCGGAAACATGTTTCGAAAACACGTTGTAAGCTCATTGTGTACGCAGCTCTACACAATTTCTTTAATATGAGCACCGGAGACGTCGACGAGATGCTGTACAGCGTCAGATATGCACCTGGTGGCCAACATTGGAACTATTTTTTTTTCCAGCGTTAATCGGTTCTGCATTAACGCATTAGCGTATCTACCTAGTTTCGCTTCCACACGATAATTACGACCCGTGAGTATCTGCACTTTAATTGTAACCACTCGCTACCAGACGGGTGACAACAGTCGCAGCCCTTCAAACAACAACAACAACAACAAGCCGATGGCGGTGCAGGTAGCACGTTGTGCTCGCGGCCGTTTTCTAGGAGGTAGAATAAGGCTGAGGCGGTACAGTGAGACTAAAAGCCGTGGAAGTTTGTGTGGGACGGTAAACGAGCGAACGTTTGGGCCAGCGACTGTGTAGAGCAGGGCGAAGCTGCTGGGGCAGGCGAGGCGGCTGGGCTGGGTAGCGGCGGCGGCGGCGGGTGGTACCGTTACGTTGAACTCGGAACTCGGCGGGCCAGCGGCCGCGCCGTCCTCGTTGTACCAGCGGCGGCATCAGCCGCGTGTGTTTACTTGCTATCCTCACATCAGTACTGCCCGCCTTAAGCCCCTTTCACACGATCGACTTTCTTTTCTCAATTGGCTACTTGAGGTAAGCGCGTCTACTGCAGCGCCCCTGGCGCGTTATTCCCGTACTGAGTCTCGTCTGTTTTGAGCGGTCGTTTTCGTTTATACGTCGGTGCCAAAATTGTCAGTGTTGTGGGAGCCGTCTGGCTTGCAATTTGGTATCTGAATAGTGAAACTCAGCTTGTGAGGGACTATTCTTTTTACGGAAAAGTCGAAATGTAGTAACCAAATGTAGGAAGAACAAGCAGTGACATCAGAGTTTATTAATGACCAAAGCAGAATTCATAATGGAATTTCTTGGAAAAGGTCATGTGGAAAATTATCTTACACTCCTCAGAACTGAAAAAATAGAAAATTGTCATTCAAACATGTATGTATTTGCTCGAGAAAATATGTACTTCCGAACACATCAGCCAATATGTACTGACTTTTTCACAGTTGAGATAATTTTCATTAAAACCCATTTATCTATTTACATTCTTATTCATGCATCGTCTAAGTTTTTTCTCTGTGAAACGTACGTGTTCTTTGCTTCCAGATATTTCGTCTCTCTTGTGGCAGACCACTAGTAGGCAGGAAAAATACCAAGACCTTCTGTAACTTTTCATTGTGTCACGAAAACAAAACAAACAACATAACAAAGATTAAGTAAACACGCAAACACTAAATCTATTTCCGTAACACGAGTGAGCTTGACCAGAACAGATTACAACTTCCGATCTCAGCAGAGCCGCCATAGTCCCTTGTCTCCGCACATGCGCAGCGAGCAGTATACTATGAAATTTAGAACTCAGCATGCGGCACAATCTATATACCATTCATGTCATAGGCACACTGCCGAATGGTTGCTGATTTACACAAGGACACTAAAGGCGATAGTGACCAGAAAGTCACTCACGTAAAACGAGCTTAAAAAAATGGTTCAAATGTCTCTGAGCACTACGGGACTTAACTTCTGAGGTCATCAGTCCCCTAGAACTTAGAACTACTTAAACCTAACTAACCTAAGGATGTCACACACATCCATGCCCGAGGCAGGATTCGAACCTGCGACCGTAGCGGTCGCGCTGTTCCAGACTGTAGCGCCTAGAACCGCTTGTCCACTACAGCCGGCCGTGCTTTAAACACTACTTCTAACTGACAGCACGTAGCGCTACACTTTTTTTTCCATTTATAAGAAGCTTTCGCTGTTCAGCACCGTGGCATGTCGGAGAACATACTCGAGCTTTTGAAGATAATACAGTACCTTCTTCGCCAGTATCTGTCTGACTGTCCGGACCAGAGTGTGTCTCTTGTGTAGGGTGAGGCAATTAAAGCAAACCGTCCAAATACACGGAATGATGATAAACCGTCATTTTTCCCTTTTCTGTCGTTCCTCAGTTGCTTCAAAATTCATGGAGGTATGTTCCGCCTTTCCAGTTAAATGAAAAGTAGTTGCTTTTTTGTCATATGAGTTTCACTTCTGTTATTTATGAAGCATCTTCAGTGATTTTTTTCCCTCACGCGTTTCGCTTGTGTTATTTATTAAGCACCTTCAGTGAGGATTTCCAGTATTACTAGTCCATGTGTGTCGTCCTGGAGATGTGTTCATTCTACCCCAACACTCCAGATGGCCGATTTCAGGACTTTTTACCCATATTTATTACAACACTTCTCTTGCACTTTTCACTATGTGTTCAACATGTGCGTCTTTACAGTGTGTCAGCCAGTTCCACAGCTTTAAAGCACATTACACGAGATTTAAGTGTATCTACAGATACACTACATGCATTCAGCGTCAGTGAAGTCCATCGGCCGGCCGGAGTGGCCGAGCGGTTAAAGGCGCTACAGTCTGGAACCGCACGACCGCTACGGTCGCAGGTTCGAATCCTGCCTCGGGCATGGATGTGTGTGATGTCCTTAGGTTAGTTAGGTTTAAGTAGTTCTAATTTCTAGGGGACTTATGACCACAGCAGTTGAGTCCCATAGTGCTCAGAGCCATTTGAACCATTTCAAGTCCATCGTACTAAGATCGGTCATGTGGAGTGTGGGGACCGAATGAACACATCTCCAAGACCACACATATGGACTAGCAACATTGGAAATCGCCACTGAAGATGTTTCATAAACAAAGGAAACGAAACGCGTGTGGCAGTAGACAAACTGCCTTTCATTTAGCTGCAAAGACGGAAGATACCTCCATGAATGGTGATAAAGTTTTGATTATCAACTTCGAAAGAATAAAGTTACGTAATTAATAAGATATTGCAGTGACTATTTTTGTAAGAAGTACGATGGAATATTCCATCGGACATGTATTCACATCTGAAGAACAGGCAGTGCAGCGACTACATTCGTTATGAGATACAGGGAAATGTACTCGCAGCTGCGAATAAGGGCAACCTCCAACTGTAGAACGAAATACCGACACGGAAAATTTGTACCTGACCGGGACTCGAACCCGGATTTCCCGCTTGTCACGCTCGATCGTATTGACAGTTTCGGCTATCTGTGCACGCTTCGCCGGCCGCGGTGGCCATGTGGTTCTAGGCGCTCAGTCCGGAACCGCGCGACTGCTACGGCCGCAGGTTCGAATCCTGCCTCGGGCATGGATGTGTGTGATGTCCTTAGGTTAGTTAGGTTTAAGTAGTTCTGAGTTCTAGGGGACTGATGACCACAGATGTTAAGTCCCGTAGTGCTCAGAGCCATTTTTTTGTGCACGCTTCACAGTCAGCCTTCCGCGTGTCAACACTTTCGCTGCCACAGACGAGCTCGTTGCATTCCGTGCTGAGGGCGGACTTTGTTACGGCTTTACTGCTGGCCAAATGCGAGAGCCTGTGCTGAGAGGCGGTGATCCGCCCTGTATGAATATTGTACTTATCATCTGATTTTTCGAAATCTCATCATCATGATCATCATCTTGGACAGTTTCCAGCCTCTGGCCGGGTCTGTACGGAACATAGACCTCTCCGTCTTGCCATCATCTCTCCGTCTTCACCTTGGTCCAGTCTTCTCCTTTCTTCTGGACGCATTCCCCTACTCCTCTCAGCCATCTGTCTCTCGGTCTTCCTCATGCTCTCTCACAAGTCCAACCCGTCGTCCAAGGCGTAGGAGACGGGCAACGACATGAAGTAGGGTATTCCCTGTAGGAGCGAGATACAGAGGGGACTCTGTGTGCCCCGGGACCGCTACGGTAGCTGTGAAGGTCCTACAGGAACCCTGAAAAGTGACGGCTAACGGGGCTCTGGTGTACGATAGATCCAGCAAGTCAGTAGTGGATTATGATTTCTGCCTCCAAAACTAGAACGGGTCTCGGAAACGACGGATTTTCGAAATCTACTGGGTGAAAAAACTTGAATTTTGCACACCTCACAGCCTGATATATTCACTCCATAAAAATCTGAGTTTCTTTTCATTATCCGGAATACTTACTGCGCTGCATCGAATTAAGTAAAATATTGTGCGAAATTTTAAGGCTGTTGCAGAGCTAAAAACGCATCACATAAACTTTGTGTGTGGTTGATTTTAGCTCATATAGTGCACAGAAATGAAATGTAGATAAGATATCGAAATTTTATTTAAAATTTATAACAGAAGGGTATCTTATTTCGCTCTCACGTTACTGGATTTTATATCCTAAGGAAGTTCGCGCGCGGCGCGCCAACTCACGCACTAGTGCATCGAGAATCATGTGGTCATTACAAAATGTAGTCGTTACAATCGTCATGTCTCGTAAATGAGACAAGATATCGAAACGAGGTTTCCTGAAAACGATAGCCCGAATAGAGGCTCGTATGTTGTATGATAAATTTCGAAACTTTAATTACACACATGGCCATTAAAATTGCTACACCAAGAAGAAATGCAGATGATAAACGGGTATTCATTGGACAAATACATTATACTAGAACTGACATGTGACTACATTTTCACGCAATTTGGGTGCATAGATCCTGAGAAATCAGCACCCAGAACAACTACCCCTGGCCGTAATAACGGCCTAGATAGGCCTGGGCATAGAGTCAAACAGAGCTTGGATGGCGTGTGCAGGTACAGCTGCCCACGTAGCTTCAACACGATACCACAGTTCATCAAGAGTAGTGACTGGCGCATTGTAACAAGCAAGTTGCTCGGCCACCATTGACTAGACGCTTTCAGTTGGTGAGAGATCTGGAGAATGTGCTGGCCAGGACAGCAGTCGAACATTTTCTGTACCCAGAAAGGCCCGTACAGGATCTGCAATACGCGGTCGTGCATTATCCTGCTGAAATGTAGGGTTTCGCAGGGATAGAATGAAGGGTACAGCCACGGGTCGTAACACATCTGAATTCTAACGTCCACTGTTCAAAGTGCCGTCAGTGCGAACAAGAGGTGACCGAGACGTGTAACCAATGGCACCCCATACCATCAAGCCGCGTGATACGCCAGTATGGGGATGACGAATACACCCTTCCAATGTGCGTTCACGGCGATGTCGCCAAACACAGATGCGACCATCATGATGCTGTAAACGGAACCCGAATTCATCCGAAAAAATGACGTTTTGCCATTCGTGCACCCAGGTTCGTCGTTGAGTACACCATCGCAGGTGCTCCTGTCCGTGATGCAGCGTCAAGGGTAACCGTAGCCGTGGTCTCCGAGCCGATAGTCCATGCTGAAGCAAACGTCGTCGAACTGTTCGTGCAGATGGTTGTTGTCTTGCAAACGTCCCCATCTGGTGACTCAGGGATCGAGACGCGGCTGCACGATCCGTTACAGCCATGCGGATAAGATGCCTGTCATCTCGACTGCTAGTGATACGAGGCCGTTAGGATCCAGCACGGCGTTCCGTATTACCCTCCTGAACCCACCGATTCCATATTCTGCAAACAGTCATTGGATCTCGACCAACGCGAGCAGCAGTGTCGCGATACGATAAACCGTAAACGCGATACGCTACAATCCGACCTTTATCAAAGTCGGAAACGTGATGGTAAGGATTTCTCCCCCTTACACGAGGCATCACAACAACGTTTCACCAGGCAACGCCGGTCAACTGCTGTTTGTGTATGAGAAATCGGTTGGAAACTTTCCTCATGTCAGCACGTTGTAGGTGTCGCCACCGGCGCCAACCTTGTGTGAATGCTCTGAAAAGCTAATCGTTTGCAGATCACAGCACCTTCTTCAAAATGGCTCTGAGCACTATGGGACTTAACTGCTGTGGTCATCAGTCCCCTAGAACTTAGAACTACTTAAACTTAACAAACCCAAGGACATCACACACATCCATGACCGAGGCAGGATTCGAACCTGCGACCGTAGCGGTCACGCGGTTCCAGACTTTAGCGGCTAGAACCGCACGGCCACTCCGGCCGGCACAGCATCTTCTTCCTGTCGGTTAAATTTCGCGTCTGTAGCACGTCATCTTCGTGGTGTAGCAATTTTAATAACCTGTAGTGGATTCATCGAGACAGTGAAGCACCTCATCCGCAGCAGTGAGAGGTTGTCGACCAAGGACGGATTCAGACGTTTATCCCACTGAATGAAAACGCAAGTGGCGCGCCTGTACACATCCACGACACCTGGGGAAAGGCATAGCAAGATGTGTTTACACGCCCACAGTAGCGGAAGGGTTAAACTACTCGCATGTCCTACGGAGCATTACATCGTAATTCTTACAAACACAGGCACTGTAGTATCGTATTTGTCTGCCGATATCAGCATTGCCACTTTCGATTAAATGTCGCCGGCCGCGGTGGTCTCGCGGTTCTAGGCGCGCAGTCCGGAACCGTGCGACTGCTACGGTCGCAGGTTCGAATCCTGCCTCGGGCATGGATGTGTGTGATGTCCTTAGGTTAGTTAGGTTTAAGTAGTTCTAAGTTCTAGGGGACTGATGACCACAGCTGTTAAGTCCCATAGTGCTCAGAGCCATTTGAACCAGCCATTAAATGTCTCCCCGTACCGGTAGTCCAGTTAAGTTAATGGCATAGGGACGACGAGATACGTAAGTTTGGGCCTGGCCGTGAAGCGTGCACAGATAGCCGAAATGGTTAAGGTGACTACTCGCGACACGCGGTTATCCGAGTTCGAGTCCCCGCCAGACACAAATTTTCAATGTCGTCACTACAGTCCAAAGTTGGAAGCTGCCCCTATTCGCAACTGCTAACACATTTAATCTATTACATAATTAAGTTTCGTTTGTCTGCGGCCACAAGTCTTCAGTCCTGGTACACACTGAAATTCTCGTACCGCAGCACTGTGGCACGCCGGGCCAAAAGAGAATGGTGTAAGCTTACTGATATAGTGGATGTGGGCTGTGCAACTTTGTTTAGGCTGTCCTAGCGGTGTGCTGTGGTACTGCGGCTGGGATATATGAAGACGTACAAAAAATGAAGATGCACCAGGAAATAAAGGGAAAATGAAATATGTAAATTTATTCTTTTCAATCTTTGTTATTCCCCCTACCGTACATTCAGAGTAAGTAAATATATCGTGGTGCTGTTTTCGATGGCTTTTACCTTACATGACGCGAAGTTTCTATCATACGAAATTAATTTCCAAACTTTCAGCCTACGGCCGCTGGAAATTGACACCGATATTTTTTAATGGAATTACTTTATTATGTAACACAGGAAAGAGACTTCGAAGAGCACTTCAGCAACATAAAATTCGTGGATCTTGATCAAATAACAACAAAATAACACCACCGCAAACTACTGTACCTCAGTCAGGAGACGAAGTCTGACAAACGTCTGCTCTGCTGCACCAAATGTAAGCAAACACGTAACTCAAGTACTGTTCGTCTGTTTATCTGTACGTTTGAAGCCCGTCGGTCTGTGCTCCGCTGCTGTAGCGACCAGACAAACGTATTCTAATCGCCTCAAGCCATCACAGTCTATCTTTGCAATCATTACAAAAAAAATAAATACAAAAATAAAAATAAAAAATGAAAATTTTAAGAAATCGAGATACTGGAAATGTGAAGAATAAAATACGTCAGTGAAAAGAACAGTAGCTAGGGAGAAAAATGCAACTAAATGTAACAGCTGTGACGTTCAACCCTCAGGACAGACCACCAAAATATTTGAAATAAGTTATAAAAAGCATAAAATAGCGTGGAAAAATGGGATAATGCAACATTCTCAGAACTCCTCCGAGTCCGCAGCTCGTGGTCGTGCGGTAGCGTTCTCGCTTCCCACGCCCGGGTTCCCGGGTTCGATTCCCGGCGGGATCAGGGATTTTCTCTGCCTCGTGGTGACTGGGTGTTGTGTGCGGTCCTTAGGTTAGTTAGGTTTAAGTAGTTCTAAGTTCTAGGTGACTGATGACCATAGACGTTAAGTCCCATAGTGCTCTGAACCATTTGAACTCATCCGATAAGAAAACCAACACCTTTCCACTGCGGAAACACACATGAAAATAGTCTCAGATTCAGTAACAAAAAAGTCTACTAACATTACAAGAAAGCTTCCTAATTCAATAGACATCAAGGAAATGAAAAACACAGACTAAATGTCTGTACACAAGGGGGTAATCAACCCCTAACGAAACCGCCTGTGGAGATTTTGCTGCTCAGGCGGTTTCCTGTCGGCGGCGGCGTTGGCGGAAAGTATATATAGACGATGCAGTACGGTTTATTGACAGAAAATGTTAAAAATGGAATGGCGAAGTAAAAGTATTCTATCCGCCAAAGAGAATTCATGTATATGACTCACACGTGCGTACAGAATCAGCATGTATAGTAAGAGTATTTCAGGAGGAATTTCCCGATGTTCAGGCTCCTTATCGGAGTACGACCCATCGACTGATAAATAAATTTCGTAACACGGGAAGTGTTCTTGAAGTAAAATTACTTCGACGTCTTCCTCGGTAAACGGGAATTTCCTATGGCTCTGTTCAAACAGCTTCAAACTTACCGAAGTTACACCCCTATAAAGCAGTGCAGTGCAAGAACTTACACCGGGAGACCCTGCCAAAGGGTTGCGTTTTTATGAATGGATTTTGAATACGATGCATGACGCACAAACTGACCCTCAACTAACTTTCTTTTCGGGTGAATCATGGTTCACCTAAGCGAATGCGTTAATTCACAAAATTACTGTTGCTGGTGTTCTGAAAAGCCTACCTAATGTACTATACAAGGCCCTCCTGCATGATCAAAAAATCGGAGTGTGATGCGCTATTAGCGATGAGTGAATAACAGGTCCTTTTTTTTTTTTTCAGGAAACAAATTAATTGCGTTTGAACGTGATTTCGCAACGTTTCAGGCAGGGCTGTGCGACGGTGTATACACCCAACGTCTTATTACAGGAATTTTGTAACGCGTTTCAAGCTAGACGTAGCAGTAACAACATATGGCCTCCTTGTTATCTCTGGAAGCATTAAAAGTGTACAAATCAAATCCGCAATCTTTAGATGTACTTAAAACTAAAATTCGTGAAGAAATTGCTCCCACTTATCAGAAGGAACTGCAGAATGTAATGAAGTGTATCCTAAAGAGGTGTCAAAAATCTTTGAACAACGAATGGAGGCAGTTCCAGCACCTCCTTGCCTTATGTAAATCAGCAATTTACTTTTCTTTATAAGTGTTAATGTTACGTAATGGATGAACAGCTGAAATCGATCAAGCCTCGGGTAGCTTGTATAGTCCAAATGGTTGCGTAAAACTGCCGTAGTGGTGCTCTATCGCATGCCCATTCACACATTCTTGCAGTTCAGGATGTAGCCATTACCCTTACCGATATTTCGGACATCAGGTGCACTCATTTTTGCAGGACTGGGAACAGAGAAGAGTTTTCGCCGCATAACGTGGCGCCATGTTAAGTGTGTGTGGGCGCCGCCATTAGCTGGTACGGCCTTTGTACGCCTTCCTTTGTGTGAGTGCCGCTTTTGTCCACGGGAAAAAAAAAAAAAAACAAAAAAAAAAAAAACAAATGATCGGCGCAGTGTGCGGCTGGGCAATTTCACGCTACCGGTGCGCGGACTGCGTGCAAATGGCCAAAGGCGTGCGTACCGAGTGTGAGATTTTGCCTGGCAGCTGGTACGGAGTGCCGATAGCTTGCTACCTGCAAGCGGTTAAATAATATCCAGATGCAGGAAAACTTCTCTTAGGCCGTTTTCGCTCTGGTGAATCGGTCGCAGCGATTACGTCAGACATATCACTCGCCGGAAGATAGACTAGTCGCTACAACAAGAGCAGTCTACTTGCTCGAGCCATTTACGAAACGGAGTCTTGCAACCAAGTGTTGCTTTCTGCCGCGTTACTGAAAAGAAAATACGGACGCCAACGACCTTGCCAAGAACTGGGTTCATCCCATATTAATAACCAGACAAAATTACATTGAAACTGATAAATATAGGATGACTACAGCAAGACTTTTAACCCTTTTATTTCCTGATGAGGTTTTCGGCAAATTATAGTGCGCAGAGAGGAATGTGATTCTGAACCATCGTAACAATCGAGATATTGAAGCAAATGTGGTCTTTTCAAATGGAACGATATACCTTTTTAACGATATTCGGAAGCTCTTGAAAAGTCAATTACAATGACATAATTCTGGTTAACGCTGGCGTTGGCGTGTTCGGAAAAATATCCGAGAAAGGCGCTAAAATCGAGAGACAAAGCTTCCGGAATCGGCTGCTGAGTATGAACATCGCCGAGATGCACTCTCGTGCCTGGCTCAAACAACAGGAAATGTGATTCCAAATATTAACATTTTTACATTGTAAAGGTATACACACACATACAGAACGACAATACAGAGCAACAATACTAAAACGGCGGTACGTATCATCTTTTGTGTTATCCTTGTTTTTTTTCCAATTGCCGTATTCCGCAAAAAATATTTTTTCGCCCTCAATGGAACTGCCTGCCTTACTGTTAAAAAAATGTAACCAAAAAAACTTTACAGGGTATCTACTCATGTGCAATTTTTCTTGTCCTTGCACTGTAGAACCCTTGACATTTAGATATTGGATGACTCTGATCGAAAGAATACTGGCAGGAAAAATACCCAAGTCCTCAGACAACATTTGCAATCTGTCACGGTATCAAAACAAGCAATGAAACAGAAACTGGGAAGATACAAAAGCACAAAATCCAACCTAATGAAGGAGTAAGGAGGGCGCAAATTGGCTATCTTCAGATTTTAGCAGGCTCCGCAACGTTCTTGCATAACATTCTTGACGCTGACGTTCCGTGACGTTCTGCTTCGTTCCGATGGTAGATGACATACGTCGTGCAATGTTTTGACGCGACGTCCAGTCCGGATCGAGCTTTGATCTTTGTGAGGTCGTGTTTGCTGCCCCCCACCCGTGCAGAAGAAGACACGGCAGCCGTGGTCCTGGGATCGCCGCCCGCAGCCGTGAGTCAGCAGACAGTGCTGCGGCCGCAGCCTTCGAGGAACCCGCGAGGGTCGAGGAAAAACGTGCGCAAGGGTCTTCGGGGAAACAACGCGAGACGCGTTGCGTCGCACAGTCAAGGACATAGGAAAGTCACCAAGCTTCAGGTACCACAGCTCGTACATTCTGCAAGACCGCTTGTCCTATAACTACAAGTACTGTAAACATGTTAAATTCTGATATACAAATATAAAAAAGTACTGGTTTTCAACTAACTGTAAGCGGCGGCCGAGTGGAATGTAATTACAGCACAGTTATCTTCCCATTTGCACACTACGCTCTGAAAACTAAAAAGTTCCAATCAACCTCCCTTCTCAACATTTACATGGCCCACACTTCACACGATTATACGCAAAAGTAGCTAGACCACTCAAAAATAAACGGGACGAGTATTCAGTAAGCCAGAACCTATCAGTCTGAGAGCAAATTCGCGAACAAGTTCTCATGTTCACACACTTGAGAAAATGGAACGAAACTGTCATCGCTAGTGAAATATCATTAACTACAGAATATTTTAGTTTGGTACACTTAGATCCTTCAAAACTGTGGTGTCACCGCCAGACACCACACTTGCTAGGTGGTAGTTTAAATCGGCCGCGGTCCATGTAGTACATGTCGGACCCGCGTGTCGCCACTGTGATCGCAGACCTAGCGCCACCACCTAGGCAGGTCTCGTGATACGAGAGTGGACTCGACCCCAGTTGTACGAGAACCAAGCTACCGCCCAGTTGTACGCGAACCTAGCTATCGCCCAGTTGTACGAAGCCTTTCTCTCTCATTAGCCGAGAGACAGAATAGCCATCAGAAGTTAATGGCTACGAACTAACAAGGAGCCATTTGTATCAGTGCCTATAGCTTACGAGTATTCAAGAGAGATGTATTCCAAGGAATCAATAAAAGTTAAGTAAAAAGCATCTACATACTTTTCTTCTTATTCATTCATAAGTTCTCATGTTCCAGACTTCACGCCCGTCTGCTATTTGCCGTTCGTGCACTATCGGCCACAGCATTAGTCTAGCGTGCCTTTCTTTTGGCTACTACCGTGTGGCGTAACAGTCTTGTTACGTCACTACAGATTGGCGACGAGGATGGGATCGGTGCTGTGCTTGCGCACAAAGTTGGCTCACATGATCGCCCTATTGCCTTTGCGTCCAAATTGCTCTCGTCTGCGCAAAGAAATTATTCACAGATAGAGAAAGAAGCTTTGGCTCTCGTGTTTGGTGTACTAAGTTCCATGATTTCTTGTATGGTCGTCACTTTACCATCATCACAGACCACAAACCTTTGACATCGCTTTTTCATCCGTCCAAGCCTGTACCTCCACGTACAGTGCAGAAATTCATTCGCTGGTCTATTTTCCTCTCGCAGTACCGCTACGATATCTTGTATCGGTCCACTGCTAAGCACGGAAACGCCGATGCGTTGTCCCGTTTGCCTGTTGCTGAGGATAAAGCATTCGATTCTTCCGAACTTGCTTGCATGTTCATTGATTCGGAAACCGATGAAGTGGTCGAATCGTTTCCGATTGATTTTCGTCGTGTCGCTACAGCCACAGCTGCTGACCCCGTCCTTGCTACTGTTTTACGTTTTGTTGCTACGCAATGGCCTTTGTCAAAGTCTCGGATCGAGGATCCGTTGGTTCGCCGATTTTTTGCTCACAAGGAGAGACTTTTTGTTCGACGTGGTGTTTTGTTGTTGCGTTCTGATAATGATCAGTCCAGAGTCGTGGTCCCACGTTCGTTACAGTCCTCTGTTTTACGGCTTCTTCACCAAGGACATTGGGGTATAGTGCGAACGAAACAACTTGCTCGTCAGCACTGTACTTGGTTCGGAATCGATGCTGCGATTACGAATATGTGTTCTTCGTGCCCGGCGTGTGCCGAACAACAGTCCGCACCGCCGCGGAAAGTCTTTGCATGGCCAAAAGCCACTTCCCCTTGGCAACGCTTGCACATTGATTTTGCTGGTCCATTCTGGAATGCTCGATGGTTGGTTCTGGTCGACGCCTTCAGTAATTTTCCTTTTGTTGTTCGGATGTCTTCCACGACGTCCTCCGCCACCATCCAAGCGTTGTCTGCTATCTTTTGCATTGAAGGTCTTCCGCAGACTATTGTTTCCGACAATGGCCCACAATTCATGTCCGCAGAATTCCAGTCTTTCTGCCAGGCCAATGGTATTCAACATCTGACATCCGCGCCGTTTTCGCCTCAGTCCAACGGTGCCGCTGAACGATTGGTCCGGACTTTCAAGTCACAGATGTTGAAATTGAAAGAGTCGCATTCTCGGGAGGACGCATTGTTGCTCTTTTTGTCTTCGTATCGCTCTCAGCCCCGAGATGGTCGCTCGCCGGCTGAGTTGCTCCACGGTCGTCCTCATCGCACCTTGATGTCTTTGCTGCATCCGCCGCATCAGGTTCCTGTGCAGCGGCAGACTCCTGCTTTTGCTCCAGGCGACGTTGTATTTTATCGCAACTATCGAGGTTCACGGCGTTGGCTCGCAGGGCGCATTCTTAGCTGCCTCGGCCGCGCGATGTATTTGGTTTTGGGGGCCTCTGGTGAGGTGCGTCGGCATCTCAATCAGCTGCGCCTCTGTCGTCGCTCGGGTTCTGCCGCTCCCCGTCTGCTTTCAGCGACGGTGCCGTCCGGTCAGCGCCCTGGGGACCCATCTACTGGCTCGCCTCATCCCCAGGTGTTACCGACGATGCCTTCCATTTTGCCCCATGGCGACGCGCCGCCGCCGCCGCCGCCGCCGCAGCAGCAGCAGCAGCAGCAGCCGCCGCCGCCGCCGACCGCATTCGACGCTTCGTTGCCGCCGCCAGGCGCCTCCCAGGGTCACGCGCCGCCGATCGCTTCCCGTGACCAGCTGTCCGCCGCCATGGAACACCCGCCCGCTCCGGACCACAGGACGTCATCGCGCGTCGGCTACCCCGACGCCATGGACATCGCCACTTCGGCCCCTCATGTTTCTTTACGGGCGCATACACCGCATGTTGACGTGCACCCTGGACTAGTTTTGCAGGCGTTTCCTAGCTCCCCTCGGACCGGATGGCCGGGTGCGGGTGGCACAGCCTCGCCTGTTGTTAGGCTCCCCACCTCATCGCATACGTCAACATGTGGTCCTCCCCACGGCGGGCGGAAGCCTTATTACACGACCGTTCGCCGATTTGCGGGGGAGGAATGTGGTGTCACCGCCAGACACCACACTTGCTAGGTGGTAGTTTAAATCGGCCGCGGTCCATGTAGTACATGTCGGACCCGCGTGTCGCCACTGTGATCGCAGACCTAGCGCCACCACCTAGGCAGGTCTCGTGATACGAGAGTGGACTCGACCCCAGTTGTACGAGAACCAAGCTACCGCCCAGTTGTACGCGAACCTAGCTATCGCCCAGTTGTACGAAGCCTTTCTCTCTCATTAGCCGAGAGACAGAATAGCCATCAGAAGTTAATGGCTACGAACTAACAAGGAGCCATTTGTATCAGTGCCTATAGCTTACGAGTATTCAAGAGAGATGTATTCCAAGGAATCAATAAAAGTTAAGTAAAAAGCATCTACATACTTTTCTTCTTATTCATTCATAAGTTCTCATGTTCCAGACTTCACGCCCGTCTGCTATTTGCCGTTCGTGCACTATCGGCCACAGCATTAGTCTAGCGTGCCTTTCTTTTGGCTACTACCGTGTGGCGTAACAGTCTTGTTACGTCACTACAAAAACAAAGTACATAAAATGGAATAACAGTTGCCGGTCAAGGGGCCGAGCGGTTCTAGGCGCTACAGTCTGGAACCGCGCGACCGCTACGGTCGCAGGTTCGAATCCTGTCTCGGGCATGGATGTGTGTGATGTTCTTAGATTAGTTAGGTTTAAGTACTTCTAAGTTCTAGGGGACTGATGACCTCAGAAGTTAAGTCCCATAGTGCTCAGAGCCATTTGAACCATTTTTGGAATAACAGTTTTTGTTTCAAAATATATCCATGCAATTAATAAACGACAGTTACTGAAATCGATGGAAATTTAAAGAAGTGGGACCTTTAGGTGTGAATTTATGGAGGCGGGACCTGTATAAACTGAAAGAACCAGAGATTGCAGAGAGTTTCAGACGGTGCATTAGTGAACGATTGACAAGAACAGGGGAAAGAAAATTGGAAATTTGTGGTAACGACTATGGGACCAAACTGCTCAGGTCATCGGTCGCTAGGCTTACGCACTACTTAATCTAACTTAAACTAACTTACAGTAAGGACAACACACACACACACACATGGCCGAGGGAGGACACGAGTCTCCAACGGGGAGAGCCGCGCCAACCGTGACAAGACGTCCGAGACCGCATGACTACCTCGCGCGGACCAGGGGAAAGAAATAAAGTAGAAGAATAATGCTTTGAGAGATGAAATAGTGAAGGGAGCAGAGGATCGGGTAGGTAAAAGGGCGAGGGCTAGTAGAAATCCTTGGGTAACAGAAGAGATATTGAATTTAACGGATGAAAGGAGAAACATAAAAATGCAGTAAATGAAGCAGGCGAAAAGGAATACAAACGTCTCTAAAATGAGATCGACAGTAAGAGCAAAATGGCTAAGCAGGGATGGCTAGAGGACAAATGCAAGGATGTAGAGGCTTATCTCACTAGGGGAAAGATAGATACTGCCTACAGGAAAATTAAAGAGACCTTTGGAGAAAAGAGAACCACTTGTATGAATATCAAGAGCTCAGATGGAAAACCAGTCCCAAGCACAGAAGGAAAAGCAGAAAGGTGGAAATACAGGTTATATACTAGGGCGATGTATTTGAGGACAATATTATGGAAACTGAAGTGGACGTATATGAAGATGAAATGGGGGATATGATACTGCGAAAACAATTTGACAGAGCACTGAAAGACCTAAGTCGAAACAAGGCCCTGGTAGTAGACAACATTACATTAGAACTACTGATAGCCTCGGGAGAGCCAGCCATGACAAAACTCTACCATCTGGTGAGCAAGATGTATGAGACAGGTGAAACACCCTCACACTTCAAGAAGAACACAGTAATTCCAATCCCAAAGGAAGCAGGTGTTGACAGTTGTGAAAATTACCGAACTATGAGTTTAATAAGTCACAGCTGCAAAATACTAACGCGAATTTTTTGCAGACGAATGGAAAAACTGGTATAAGTCGACATCGGGGAAGATCAGTTTGGATTCCGTGAAAATGATGGAACACGCGAGGCAATACTGACCATACGACTTATCTTAGAACACAGATTAAGTCGAAACAAGGCCCTGGTAGTAGACAACATTACATTAGAACTACTGATAGCCTCGGGAGAGCCAGCCATGACAAAACTCTACCATCTGGTGAGCAAGATGTATGAGACAGGTGAAACACCCTCACACTTCAAGAAGAACACAATAATTCCAATCCCAAAGGAAGCAGGTGTTGACAGTTGTGAAAATTACCGAACTATGAGTTTAATAAGTCACAGCTGCAAAATACTAACGCGAATTTTTTACAGACGAATGGAAAAACTGGTAGAAGTCGACATCGGGGAAGATCAGTTTGGATTCCGTGAAAATGATGGAACACGCGAGGCAATACTGACCGTACGACTTATCTTAGAACACAGATTAAGGAAAGGCAAACCTACGTTTCTAGCATTTGTAGACTTAGAGTAAGCTTTTGGCAATGTTGACTGGAATACTCTATCAAATTCCGAAGGTGGTAGGGGTCAAATACAGGGAGCGAAAGGCTATTTACAATTTGTACAGAAACCAGATGGCAGTTATAAGAGTCGAGGGGCATGAAAGGGAAGCAGTGGTTGGGAAGGGAGTGAGGCAGGGTTGTAGCCTCTCCCCGATGTTATTCAATCTGTACATTGAGCAAGCAGTAAAGGAAACAAAGGAAAAATTTGAAGTAGGAATTAAAATCCATGGAGACAAAATAAAAACTCTGAGGTTTACCGATGAGACTGTACCTGTGTTAGAAACAGTAAAGGACTTGGAAGAGCAGTTGAGCGGAATGGACAGTGTCTTGAAAGGAGGACTAAGGCGAACATCAACAAAAGCAAAACGAGGGTAATGGAAGGTAGTCAAATCAGGTGATGCTGAGGGAATTAGATTAGGAAATGAGACACTTAAAGTAGTAAAGGAGTTTTGCTATTTGGGGAGCAAAATAACTGATGATGGTCGAAGTAGAGAGGATGTAAAATGTAGACTGGCAATGGCAAGGAAAGCGTTTCTGAAGAAGAGAAATTTGTTAACATCGAGTATAGATTTAAGTGTCAGGAAGTTCCTTCTGAAAGTATTTGTATGGAGTGTAGCCATGCATAGAAGGGAAACATGGACGATAAATGGAGTAGACAAGAAGAGAATAGAAGCTTTCGAAACGTGGTCTTACAGAAGAATGCTGAAGATTAGATGGGTAGATCACATTGGGGAAAAGAGGAATTTGTGGCACAGCTTGACTAGAAGAAGGACGCGTTGTGAGACATCAAGGGATGACCAACTTAGTACTGGAGGGTAGCGTGGAGGGCAAAAATAGTAGAGAGAGACCAAGAGATGAATAAACTAAGCAGATTCAGAAGGATGTAGGTTGCAGTAGTTACTCGGAGATGAAGAAACTTGCACAGGATAGAGTAGCATGGAGAGCTGCATCAAACCAGTCTCTGGACTGAAGACCGCAACAACAGCAACAACAACAACAACTGAAATATTAACGCTGATTTTTTTTTCTTCAGAAGACGTATTTTGAAAGCTATGGCGCAACAACCGGCCTGCTAAGTTTGTTTTCTAAAAAATAAAATAAAATAAAATAAATGAAAACATCTGAAGTACCGTAAGAATCAACTCCAAAATATTCATTTACATCGGCGCCTCTTATAAAATTTCGTACAAATTAAATTTTAAAAATCTTAATAACTTATTATAGGGTAGAGCATTAACGTGGCATTGGTGGAATCGAAAATGAAAAATAATAATGACTATCAAAATTTAAGCACATACCAAGTAAGAGAACGATGCGGTGTTACGAATGAAACTGATACGATGGACGAGATGTAGCTTCAACCAGTTAGCAAAAGAGAAAAGTAAGCTAGCGAACAGCCTACTATGGGAAAGGAGAATCAGACGTATTCTCATTCAGTCCGAGATATACTGCGCAAACGAGGTCAGTGTTTCAACACCCCGGTGCTTGCGAGGATAGCGGACAGAATAATTCAGCGCCACGTCATGACAGGCAGAAAAAGTCCAAATAAACCACGTTAAAATGGCTGCATTAACAGTCACTGTATTCTGCCAACAGCACAGAGATGTACGCTTCATTCTGTGTGAATAACGCGACGGGTGTTTCAGCGTAGTGTATGAGATGTACAGGACACGACCCCACACGAATATACTCGTATCCCGGCTTCCCCCCTGTGATTCATCTCTCTTCTTTATGAAGGTAACTTTCGCGCACGGCGGAAGTCTGGATTCTTGTACTACCGAGGAAACACATTCGTTGCAAAAAGGTTTTGCCTGTAAATGACATAAAATCACGTTAATGCAATTTTTAATCCTTGTCGTTATTTGTTTAATTTATGATTATACTCATTATCGCGTTTCGTCTTAAGCTATCACCAAATTATATTAGAAGACTGTCGATACATTGCATCTCGTCAAATTCACTCGTACAATCGTAAAATCGACTACTTAAGTTTATCTGCACACTTTCCCTGTGATTTTGGTGATCACTTAGGCCTAAACACGATGATGTATAACGTTTACACAAAATGAAAAAAGCGATTAAGCCGGAACATTACTTCACTATTTACAAAAAGGGATTTCTTTGCCAATGCGGGCTATACTGACAAAATACTTATCAATTACATCTGTCCAGGTGTTGTGTTTGGAAACGCCGCGCGGGATTAGCCGAGCGGTTTAAGGCGCTGCAGTCATGGACTGTGTGGCTGGTCCCGGCGGAGGTTCGAGTCCTCCCTCGGGCATGGGTGTCCGTGTTTGTCCTTAGGATAATTTAGGTTAAGTAGTGTGTAAGCTTAGGGACTGATGACCTTAGCAGTTAAGTCCCATAAGATTTCACACACATTTGAACATTTGTTTGGAGAACATTCTGTTGTAAAAAGATGAAAAGCAACTAAGTCCCCGCATCAGAAAGGCTGACAAACCCAGAAGTTTTCGTTTGATGTTGAGGAGATGTAGCAATGGAGTACCCAGCCATCCAGATTTAGGTTTACCGTGCCACGGTAAAATCAGTGGAATCATATCTTTCCTGCTTCCGGATATTGCAGCGTGCAGTGGTGCTTAACACACACACACACAAAGGTGCGTGTCCTTGCGACCGCGCGTGGGCGCAGCGGTCGGCCTCGTCGTTCTTGATATCTCTCTCTCTCTCTCTCTCTCTCTCTCTCTCGCCCCCCCCCTCCCCCACCTCGTCTCTTTTCCTCTTCTCTCCTCTCCTCTCCCACTCCTCATTCCGTCACCGCTGGCTCATCCTTTAATGCGGCGGTGAGCTTCACCTGCTTACCAGTCTCATCCAGCTAGGTAATACGCCAGTCTGTTCTTGTAATATCTATGCTTCATCATAAGAAATCACACTCACTGTGCTTATATTGTCTTCATAAATATGTACGAAGAGAATTAATATCAGACGCCGAAACATCGTAGCAGGAGCAGGAATATCGTCGTATGGCCTCATGTTCTAGGCGCTACAGTCTGGAACCGAGCGACCGCTACGGTCGCAGGTTCGAATCCTGCCTCGGGCATGGATGTGTGTGATGTCCTTACGTTTGTTAGGTTTAATTAGTTCTCGGAGCCATCTGAACCAAGCCTTATGTTCTGTTTATCTCGTATGTTGCGCTGAAATAAGCATTGCTAGCAGAAAAGATTGAATAGTAATACGAAATCCTTGAAGGAATTTTGCCACGCTTTTCTTGAACTTTGGCAAATACCACTCAATGTTTATATTTGTCCTAAGCCATATCGTCTCGCAAAGTATTGTTCGTCATCCCTCTTCGCTTTCCTCCATACGATAGGATATGAAGCTCAGCGACTGGACTTTCCTCAAGCAGTAGGACATAAAAAAAAACTAATTTCAGAACCAAAGTTCAAAACTATCAGCAGGATATTAGCTTAGTTGTCGGTACCTTACTGCATAGCGAAAGAATGTCGATAGCCTGAGGCCCCTGGTTCGAATCTCGTCCAGTACCAACTTTTTTTTTAACTTTTATTTGAATTCCCAATTTATAAACGAATAGAGGTGTCAATTAACATATCCCGAATCCTAATTTTCAATAACACAACAGCTTCTTATTTTTAATTACAAATCGAATAAAGTGTTAGTATTCGCAACAAATTAAAATTTGGCCCAAAAAATGCGAAGCAACAAATAGAAAAGAAAATACTGTTTATTTCTAGAGGCTGTAGAGCATTAATGAACATTTTGACACTTCCGTGGCAACTTGTCGACGTATTGCATGTTGGCTTCCGTCTAAGGTCAGCCATTCACGTTGGCGAAACGTCAGGGAAATCGCTGTACAAACGACGACAGTCTACCTGTCGCTCCAAAAGCCAACAGGCACAGATCGTCTCACCACATCCGTGGGGATAGTATTTACGAGTGTCTGTCAAGATCCTCATGGTGCAACTTTTAGGGTCGCACTCTTGCAAAGCAAACACTATGTGGAAGAGACATTTACATATCAAAGAGTATGCAGATGGGTATGATGCCGGCCACTGACTTGTAAACACGCACACGCAGTAAAAAAAGTATTCACGCCCTCTAGATATTTCGTGTTTAGTATGTTTTTAAGGGACGAATCGCAGCACTAATAAGAATATACACAGTAGAGTTTAGGCGCTTCGACGTTTATTTATTACACATACTGCGAAAAATTAAACAAAAATTTAAGCTGTAGTTCATTTCTTGACGTAAAACAAGTCGACATATATGAATTTACAGTTCTGACAGCTGAGTGCCTGAAAAGCTAAACTGATTCCGCGGCTGACGTCCCACTCGAAACTGCACAATGGACCGGCCCCACAAAAGCCCAAAGACCTTCAATTTACGTTGTTGTTGTTGTTGTTGTTGTTGTGGTCTTCAGTCCTGAGACTGGTTTAATGCAGCTCTCCATCCTACTCTATCCTGTGCAAGCTTTTTCATCGCCCAGTACTTACTGCAACCTACATCCTTCTGAATCTGCTTAGCGTATTCATCTCTTGGTCTCCCTTTACGATTTTTACCCTCCACGCTGCCCTCCAATGCTAAATTTGTGATCCCTTGATGCCTCAAAACATGTCCTACCAACTGATCCCTTCTTCTTGTCAAGTTGTGCCACAGACTCCTCTTCTCCCCAATCCTATGCAATACCTCCTCATTAGTTACGTGATCTACCCACCTTATATTCAGCATTCTTCTGTAGCACCACATTTCGAAAGCTTCTATTCTCTTCTTGTCCAAACTAGTTATCGTCCATGTTTCACTTCCATACATGGCTACACTCCATACAAATACTTTCAGAAACGACTTCCTGACACTTAAATCTATACTCGATGTTAACAAATTTCTCTTCTTCAGAAACGTAATTTACGTAACCCACTGAATGTCACTGGAAATCACGCATGGTTCCCAAATCACTTAAATTCGCCTGCAGAAGTTATTTCCTCTTATTAC
The DNA here is from genome assembly GCF_021461385.2 of Schistocerca piceifrons. Lineage (NCBI taxonomy): Eukaryota > Metazoa > Arthropoda > Insecta > Orthoptera > Acrididae > Schistocerca > Schistocerca piceifrons. The sequence goes on from NC_060140.1 coordinate 879,789,927, forward strand.
ACATCTATCATACGAATACCTGAAGCCCACACAAGATACTTCCGTGGTCTCTAGGGATGCAGGACGCCAATAAAGTACTGTCCGCTCTTAGCAAAGAAAAAAAAAAGTATCATCATATCAACTGTCACAGTTAGAATTGGATAGCTCGTACAATGGACCGGCCCCACAAAAGCCCCGAGACTTTCAATTTACGTAACCCACTGAATGTCACTGGAAATCACGCATGGTTCCCGAATCACTTAAATTCGCCTGCATAAGTTGTACCTGGGTGTAGAAATCTGTGCGGATATGACAAGTAACGATCACATAGGCTCAGACACAGGTAAAACAGGTGGCAGGTTTCGTTTCGATAGAAAAATACTATCGAAAAGTAATAAGTATACAAGTCTGCTTACAGAACAGTCGTGCGACTTATCCTAAAAACCTCGTTCATGTGAAGAGACCCGTAAAAAAACGACTAACGAGGATACTGAACGTATCCAAAGGAGGGCAGCACGAATGGTCACAGGTTTGTCTAACTTACAGGAGACTGCTATGGAGACGCAGAGAAACCTAAACAGGCACACAGTGTAAGATGGATAGAAACTACCCCGTGAAAGCGTACTTACGAAGTTACAAGAACCACGATTAAGTGATGGCTAGGAACACAGGGTAGTCATGAGGAAAGATATATGCTTTGAGGTGTGATAGTACTGCTGATTCTAAACAAAATTGTTTGAAAACCACAGGCGTCAGCTGTATGTCCTTCACCAGCACTCTGAAGCGAAGACAAGCAAAGCGATTTAGAACATGTATTATTGTCTTTACTAATTATTTCTGTGCAAACTTCGCTTGCCACCGTTTTGCAATATGGTGAACAATTCTCCCACTTTCAGAGGTCTACATCGAGTGATGGATAGCGATGAACTCTGTGGAACACAATCTTGACAGGAAGAAGTAAGAGGGGCCAAGAGCAAAGTCTACAGGCGCACAGTGGACACAAAAGAGGAACTTCTCGCTCGTATTTTACACGCGTGTGCTTAAGCAAAGGTCCGTACGAATGAGCTCAGATCAACAACATAGCAGCTGTCTACAAAGCTGCAAAATGCATTGCAGCTGACGGTGAACTCTCTGACCGTGTTTCATAAGCAAATGTAAACAATTAAACAAAACATTAGATAGTAATGTTCCATTTAGTATTATCCGCATTTGTGCTGTTCCCCACCGTTTCATTAGTTTGCTGGGAAACTGTTAATAACAGGACATGGTGGTATCATGTATCGATACCACCTTAGGGGCATCATATCAAAGGAAATGCAAGTCTGCGTGAGACGTCGACAGCGGTCATGCGGAAGCCGATTGACTCGAGGGAGTCTGCCCACTTAGCCACACCTCCAGCAGCCCCGCGCCGCCAGCGCCCTCTGCTACCGCAATGTGGGATGGCGATGGCAGTGGGACGGGCCACTCCCACTTGGATCCACTTTCCACTTTTGTGTTTTCCTCTCAGAGAGGTCACAGTTCGTAGTGATAGACGGTAAATCATCGAGAAGAACAGAAATTATATCTGGCGTTCCGCAAGGTAGTGTCATAGGCCCTCTGCTCTTCCTGATTTACATAAATGATCTAGGTGATAAATCTGAGCAGCCCTCTTAGATTGTTTGCACATGACGCTGTAATTTACCGTCTAGTAAAATCATCAGACGATCAATTCCAATTGCAAAATGATCTAGAGAGAATTTCTGTATGGTACGAAAAGTGGCAACTATCACTAAACAAAGAAAAGTGCGACGTCATCCACAGGGGTACTAAAAAAAAATCCGATGAATTTTGGGTATACGATAAATCGCACAAATCTAAGGGCTGTCAATTCGGCTAAATACCTAGGAATTACAATTAACAGCAACTTAAATTGGAAAGACCACATAGATAATACTGTGGGGAAGGCGAAACAAAGACTGCGCTTTGTTGGCAGAAAACTTAGAAGATGCGACAAACCCACTAAAGAGACACTACATTACACTTGTCCGTCCTCTGCTGGAATATTGCTGCGCGGTGTGGGATCCTTACCAGGTAGGACTGACGGAGGACATCGAAAAAGCGCAAAGAAAGGCAGCTCGTTTCGTGTTATCGCGCAATAGGGGTGAGAGAGTCACTGATATGATACGGGAGTTTGCGTGGCAGTCACTGAAACAAAGGCGGTTTTCTTTGCGGCGAGATCTATTTACGAAATTTCCATCACCAACTTTCTCTTCCGAATGCGAAAATATTTTGTTGACACCCACCTAAGTAGGGAGAAACGATCATCATAATAAAATAAGAGAAATCAGAGCTCGAACGGAAAGATTTACGTGTTCCTTTTTCCCACGCGCCATTCGAGAGTGGAATGGTAGAGGAGTAGTATGAAAATGGTTCGATGAACCCTCTGCCAGGCACTTAAGTGCGAATTGCGGAGAAACCATGTAGATGTAGATGCAACAGAACGCTCTGTCTCCATCGTTCATGCCTTACCATTGTGACAGCTGGACACCATTTCTTGTTGCATCATTTGTAATGAGTCTTCGTACGTTTGGAGAATTAGAAGTAAATCTTCCGTTTGTAGTGTTATTTTGTTTCAACTTCTCTTCCTCTCTGAAGTTTGAAGTTAAATTATTATGACTGAATAATACGTTGTTCTTGAATGGAAACCTTTGGACAAGAGAAGTCGCTTCCCCAATATTTTTACACAATTAGCTCTCACTCTTCCACGTATAAAATTAATTACTCCACCTGGAATAAAATCTCTGTGGCTCTGCAGAATTCCGGCGATCGTAGACTCTGAAGATTCTTAAAATAATCAGAGGCACAATCGTACCCCGTGGCGAAGCCGTCTTGGGTGCTATGACGTACTCGCTCTGCAGCATTGGAATCGGCGTCCAAGATGTGTAACAATTTCGATTAAGACCGGAATTTAATCTCTTGAAATAGCGCGTAAACGACCGTGGGGCAGACACTACTGATTTCCCAAGATACGAAATTCCATACGAGTTACAACACACCAAAAAATGTTCCGAGCCACAAACAAGGGAGAAGTTATAACCAGGAAACCTAACGTACCTTTTCCATTCATAAAGTTATAATCTTCCATACAGTATTTTCCTAGCTACAATCTAGTTTACATCATCCTCTTGTATGAGATGAAATATTATCACAATTCACTACATTACATTAGGTACTCAATATGGCAGCTTACAACAGTGCCGCTACTTACAATTCCAATGCGATCCTACTCTTACCATTGCAAAGGTAATGTTCCACATTATATCCAAAGAGTCTTTATATCACGAGTCAGAGATAATCCGTCCGTTACAGTCGTTAGGATTCTTCGAGCCATATAAAAATTTGTGCTAGCCAGGTTCCCTACAACGACAGTTTCCGCACCACCTCTGCTGAGAGCTTTCTACAAAGTCCTACACAACAGATCTATGTTTGTATGCAGTGTTTTGTTCAGAATCACTAATACTAACACTCCTGAAAGTGTGTACCTTCCCTCCTGACTCACCCTCTATACTACAGCCTGCTACTCATCGCTCCTAGGGATTCGGATGACAATACTGGACTAATTTCAGCGCGCGTAAGCAATCATTCTTCCCTAACACCATGCGTGAATGGAACGGGGAAAACCACCGAAAACTAATAAAATGGTAAGTATCCTCTGCCATGTACATCACAGTGGTTTGCAGAATACGGATGTGGATGTAGATTGTGATGCCCATGCTGAAGTTGTAAGCAAAGATGGTATTCAGTTCTTTTCGAGAAGTACGCATAGCTGCAGGTACCAATGACCTCTGGATAAAGTATATTCGCTCCTTACCGAACAACTAGTGGGCAGAAGGAATGACACTGAACGCATACGGCCGCTTCCATCCCCGTCACAGACGGAGCTTCGTTCTGGCCCAGAGTAGTCTACAGGAGAGCGTCCTGCTTCTGTCCAGCCAGCCAGATGCAACACCAATTTCATTGAATAATGCCAACATGGCGTCCCAACTGCAATTTACTCTGTTCAAATGAATAGGGGAACACGGGTATCAACATCCGGTATGTTAAATCTAAGCCGGCCGCAGTGGCCGAGTGGTTCTAGGCGCTTCAGTCTGGAACCGCACGACTGCTACGGTCGCAGGTTCGAATCCTGCCTCGGGTATATATGTGTTTGATGTCCTCAGGTTAGTTAGGTTTCAATAGTTCTAAGTGACCGATGACCTCAGATGTTAAGTCCCATAGTGCTCAGAGCCCTTATTTTTGTTAAATCTATTTTGACACAGGCTGTACCTGTGGCCTTGCTGCATGGCTTGAGATCTTCGCTTTCACCGTATGCAGCAATTAGCCATTCGCCACCTGTTGGCTGCGTTATGCATTGAAGTGTCAGATGACCCCTCAGGAGGAAGTGAGTACTGATGTCGCAGTGTTTTCTAGTGAGGTACACAGATCGTTGTTTTTATTTGTGGATTTGTACTCAATCAATCAAATGCAATGCAACATCTTAATGCAGTGCCATCTGCAAGGGCGGTTTGTTTGACCAAAAAAGGATGGACTTCCGGTGCAGATGCCAACGCCTCCCCATGCGTCGTCCCTAGTTTGTGGACAGGGAGACATGTCAGTACAGAAAGCGAGTTGGACAAGGTCGGCGACGCGTTACACAGCCCCACGTGAAGACCGATATCTGGCCATCTCCGCGTTGCGGTGTCATACGTATACGAAATTAGAATTATATATTAATACCTTCAGCTGCTGACGGGTGCTGATATATATCAAAGGGGACAGGTGAAAATGTGTGCCCCGAGCGGGACTCGAACCCGGGACCTCCTGCTTACATGGCAGACGCTCTATCCATCTGAGCCACCGAGTGCACAGAAGATAGTGCGACTGCAGGGACTATCTCGCGCACGCCTCCTGCGAGACCCACATTCTCACCTTAGATGTCCACACACTACATTCCTAGTGTCCCTACCCAATACACTCATTACTCGTACCAAGTCCTCTAAGAGTTCGGTTAATATCTATGCATCCGCACAGAACAAGAAGGTCACGACCGGTATTGCCAGAACTATATATGGATTTGGTGTCTGTTCTTTCGTACATATCCATATAAGTCATACGGATACCGTCAGAGCATTGCTGCACGATGTTAGAAGGGCCACTGTAGACGCTGTGTCCAATCAGGCTGTAATGAACACGTTACGACGATACAGAACCTCACGACCCGGACGTCCTGTTCAAGTACCCCGCTTGACACGAGAACACATTGCAGCTCGCCTCTCGCCTCCAGTTCTGTCGCTCTCTTGCCAACTGGCAACTTCGTCACTGGCGAAGACAGATTTCCAAGGTTCTGTAATGATGTGGCGAGTCTTCGGTGTTGACTGCCATACACGGATCTTGTCGTTGTCCATGGTCGCCTCGCCGCCATACAGTACATCGCACAGGTTCTGCTTGACCATCTGGCGGCTGCTGCATTCGGTGGTGGCCCTAAATTGCTTCTAATGCCAGGACCCATGTGGCGGTCGTCAGCGTGAATGTCTTGCAAAGCCTCAACACTGAAGTAACGGCATGGCCGGTAGTGAGTCCCAACTTACACCCCACCACGCATGTGCGGGAGATCTTGACAGGCGTGTCCGTGGTCGTCCTGTTCAACAAGACTCTTCATGAATGCTCATGGGCTCTCACTGGGCAGAAACCAAAGGGTGACCTCTGTAGATTTACACGGAGCATGCCACATAGGTATCAGACAGTGATAAACGCTAGTGGAGGCCACAAAAGTTAATGAAACTCTGAAAGTGTAATGAAACGCACCCGGGATGACCGGATGAATGATTGTATTCACTTTTCACGTGAACGATCGAGGTTGTAATGATGTTTCGTGGTGTACTTAATGTGTGGCAGATTCGCCGTTTCCGAGATGCTTGTTGCCAGCTGCTGTGCCTTAACAATCTGCTGTTTGTTACAGCCGCTTATGTCAGTGGATTTCCCTGTTTATAGCTCCTATCGTCACTAGAGTTATCTCCCATTCGTCTCTACGCTTATAACCTTTCCTTAACGCATCACGTTCCCGCAACGTCACTACGTCTCAAAACGTTATTAAATCAATACAAAGCCATGTTTTACATCAGAGTGGATACAATGTTCCCAGAATTGCTTCGATAGCATGGTAAAGTACAGGGTGTACATGAAGTCCGGGAACTCTTTCAATTATTTATTGCATAAGAACTAAATATTTTACAGATATCATACATATTGCATTTTGAAGAGAAATTCTAAATTTTATTTATTTATTTATTACAAACATTCGATTTGCGGACCATTAGTGACCAGACAGACATCAATACCCGTCCCAGCATGGCATCGTCGACTGTGGCAGTCGCTTCCCATATTCTTTCCCAGCGCTCTGCTACATCACGTGGTAGAGGTGGTACTTGCACCAGATCTTTAATGTGTCCCCACAGAAAAAAGTCACATGCACTGAGATGTGGTGATCGGGGAGGCCATTTCATGAAACAGTCGTCCCCTTCTGCAACACGGCCGATCCATCGATGCGGCAGCTCCGTGTTCAGGTACCCACGAACTTCACGATGAAAATGGGGTGGAGCCCCATCCTGCTGAAAGAGGAACGGAGAGTCCGATTGCATTTGAGGCATCATTGCTGCAACATCTCAAAGTAGGAATATCCAGTGACAGTGCTCTCGGCGAAGAAGAATGGCCCGTACAGTTTTCGACGTGACAGGGCACTTTATAGAATCACGTTCAAATTCTATGCATTCGTCTGGAAGCTTTGTACCCCAGATTCGACAATTATGCCTGCTCACTTTCCCATTAGTGTAAAACGTGGCTTCGTCGCTAAAAGTTAAGCGGTCAACAATGCCATCCCCATCCTCATTCAATTGTTGCTACTGCGTACAAAACGCTTGTCTTTGTCATCGTCACTGAGCTTCTGCACTAGCTCCAATTTGAACGGTTCATAGACAGCTTCTATCGCTAGACTTTCCACGCTGTCATTGGAGTCATTTCGAGTTCACGAGATGCACGACGAACCGATTTCTATGGACTGCCTATGAATGTCTCTCGTACGCCCTCCACATTAACTTCACTCACATTGGGACGTCCGCTTCTCTTTGTCGGGCACAGGCAACCCGTCGTAACGAATTTGTTGTGCCAGTGGTAAATGGCCTTCCTTGTGGGTGGCTTCTTACTGTACTTGGTTCTAAACACCAGTTGAACAGCTGTAGCACACTTGTTTTTGCCGAACTCCAACACACAGAAAGCTCGCTCCGCACCTGAACTTGCCATGTTTTCGACTAGCGCTGACTATCGGCAAATTACCAAACTACGCTGTGACGGTATACACGACAAAAAAAACCTGTCATGGTTCCTCTTCAAAACGACATATGTATGATTTCTGTAGAATGTTTGGTTCTTGTGCAATAAATAATTGAAAGTGTTCCCGGACTTTATGTACACCCTGAATAAAGGGGAAAGTGTGGTGTCACCGCCAGACACCACACTTGCTAGGTGGTAGCCTTTAAATCGGCCGCGGTCCGCTAGTATACGTCGGACCCGCGTGTCGCCACTATCGGTGATTGCAGACCGAGCGCCGCCACACGGCAGGTCTAGAGAGATGTCCTAGCACTCGCCCCAGTTGTACAGCCGACTTTGCTAGCGATGGTTCACTGACAAATTACGCTCTCATTTGCCGAGACGATAGTTAGCATAGCCTTCAGCTACGTCATTTGCTACGACCTAGCAAGGCGCCATTATCATTTGCTATTTATCTTGTGATGCATGTACCGTCAGACCGATGTTCACCTATTATGGATTAAAGTTAAGTATTCCCGCAGCTACGTACGTTCTTTGCTACTATAACTTCCTTTACCTGTTCCAGACCTCACGCCAGCCTGCGTGAGCTTAAACGCGTGCCTTTCGGCTTCCTCTCATAGTGACTTGGCTGTCTTGCCAAGTCACAACAGAAAGTGTTAGCAAAACTCTCAAAAAGTATTTGACCGAGTTGCTTCCAATTTTTACACGGTAATGTAATAAATATTCAGACGGATACAGGAGAGAGAGTGTGTGGTAAAAACAATAAAACGATATGTAGCAAAAAGAACTTTTTCCTTCATTGTGTTTTGTAAAAACTTAAAAGGTGCACCTCGCATAACCTTACCAACATATCCATAGCGTCTTTCTTGCCGCGTAGCACACATTATGTCTCAAACAGTAGCAAGGTTTTTCATTTAAGTCAACTTTACTCCACAACTGGAAGCAGTTCATCCATCAAAATTAGAAAATGAAACCAGAATTTTTCCTAAACAGTTGAGCATTCAGGCCGCCGTTAGCTGATTAAATTGCAGAATTTAGGTGCACGCTGTGTCTTATGTTTATGTGCGCTGCTTAGGCTACTACTTGGTGGCCCATGCGATACCACGAAGGAATGAGTGACGGGCCAATAAGCCCGAGGCTCGGGCCACTGCGAGCGTGCGTCGCGGCAGCTATCTCAACTGCGATCTGTACTCGTACACACGGCGCATGCGCGAGAGGCGGTCCAGCCGAGACGCGGAGAACCTGTTGGTGACGTCACGCGCGGCCGGCCGCCAGCCATTACTTGGGCAAACACGACCTCCAGGGGCGGACAAAGGCCGCTGCGAAACACCGACGGCCGGGCCGCCAAACTGCCCGCGGTGGGCAATTTCTTTCCATGTCGTGCGAGTTGATACCGTACCAGTGTATCCAACCTTTCCAACGCGCTTTCATCACAGATACCTTTAAATCCGCACATGCCAGCTCACTTTCTGATACTTAGCACAAGTACATCGTCTTTTAACTGAAAGGCACGAATTCTATATTATCTGACCGCGGTGGTCTCGCGGTTCAAGGCGCGCAGTCCGGAACCGTGCGACTGCTACGGTCGCAGGTTCGAATCCTGCCTCGGGCATCGATGTGTGTGATGTCCTTAGGTTAGTTAGGTTTAAGTAGTTCAAAGTTCTAGGGGACTGATGACCACAGCTGTTAAGTCCCATAGTGCTCAGAGTCATTTTTTATATTACCTGAACTTGCATATGTTTATCGTCCAAATGCTGGGTGGCGAGAATGGGACCAATAACACTGCAAGAGAAGGGAAATTATCAATCGTGTCAAAGCCCTCGAGTTCACACGCAGCTCATCATTATATTACGTAAATACGATTCGTACGTGGTTGTCGGGCATATATTCAGTAACACCACTGAGCAACCAATGACATCTCCCTTCTTGTATCGAGCAGCGTTTTCTAAGAAATGTTTTAGCGACGTGACTTTGTACAGCCCTCACGTACTTAAAGCACTGCTTTTGTAGCCGTCAGCTGTATAAACAAACCTTTATTCAAAATGGTTTAAATGGCTCTGAGCACTATGGAACTTAACTTCTGAGGTCATCAGTCCCCTAGAACTTAGAACTACTCAAACCTAACTAACCTAAGGACATCGCACACATCTATGCCCGAGGCAGGATTCGAACCTGCGACCGTAGAGTCACGCGGTTCCAGACGGTAGCGCCTAGAACCGCTAGACCACCCAGGCCGGCAAAACCTTTATTCTCTACTGGTTTCGGTCACTCAGACCATCGTGACGGGATGCTTTTCCCAGTTCTTTCTGTGATGAGGGTCTTAATTGTGCAGCTGACGGTTAAAAATTCAGTTGTTTCAGCCCTAAGAAATGGATGGGGTGTTCATTTAAAATTCAGATAGTCATTTAAAAAGGCAGTCCAATGCATACCATCACAGAAAGGTGAGCCTCCTCTCCAATCAACAACGGTTCCAGCATCTCTTAGTAAGAAGCGCTTTATTCGTACATAGGTGTTATCGAAAAGCGTTTGATACGAGACGATGCGGAAGAATGGAAATGGAAATGAGCGTTTTGCGTCATTGGCCGGGAGGCCCCTTACGGGGCAGGTCCGGCCGCCTTGGTGCAGGTCATTCGGCGACACATTGAGCGACCTGCGCGCCGGATGGGGATGAAATGATGATGAAGACAACACAACACCCAGTCCCTGAGCGGAGAAAATCCCCGACCCAGCCGGGAATCGAACCCGGGCCCCTTAGTACGGCAGTCCGTCATGCTGACCATTTATTTTTTATTTTGTCCGTTATTGATCGTTGTGTTTGGTCGTTGCGGACGTCACATGACATCTGTTAAAGTTCGTTTTTTGATCCTTCCACTCAGTTTTTTATTACAGAAACCAACCAGCTCTCTGACCGAACGCGCTGAGCTACCGTGCCGGCACCATTCAGCTATCGGGGCAGACGCTGCGGAAGAATTAATTGAAGTGATAAGAAATGAGGTAGCTACAGATTGGAACATATCCAAAAGTTACGTGCAAGTGCTATGCTGGAATGAAGAGACAACATCAAAGAGGAAATCGTGGTGGGCCATCTCAACCAGTCACAAGACTGATGACTTATACATGAGTGGGACCTACATAGTTACGCGGATGTCTGACAGTTCGGTCCTCGCTCCATTAGTGAGAGAACAACGGTGTGGAAAGGTAAAAACATGTGACCACGTGATGCTGCATGCCTACAACGCTGTAACGAGACATCAGCCGATTGCATATGCGGACTCGCCAGTCTTAGCATCTTTCGTTCGTGAGGTGAGAATGTTGTGTCTAGTGTAGCTGGGTGGTAGCTGAGTGGTCAGCGCGACAGAATGTCGATCCTAAGGGCCCGGGTTCGATTCCCGGCTGAGTCGGAATTTTCTCCGCTCAGGGACTAGGTGTTGTGTTGTCCTAATCATTATCATTTCATCCCCATCGACACGTAAGTCTCCGAAGTGGCGTCAAATCGAAAGACTTCCTCCCGGCGAACGGTCTACCCCGAATTACCATTAATTGAGTCCTATGTCCTCACTTCATGAGACATTGTGCAGAAGTTCTGAAATCAAACCAGATCACTGTCGCTGTGTCTAGTGATCACGAACTACAATGGCTACTACCTTCCCACCCACTGCCAACGAATCACTATCGGTGGTGTGTGCAAGTGATGATCGTCATGTGATTGCACAATGTTTGTTTGGTCTGACGTCATCAAGGACGAAACTGTGTGTTCCCAGAAAGGACTGAGAAAGAAATCTCATAGGCATTCGCTTCTCGTTCTTTTTTCGCACTCGTAACACTATCGGCGATGCAGGAACATGATGCGCACTAAACAGGAAACGAATGGAAATTTGGCTTCAGAAAAGTACTTGTATCTTCTAAATGATGACTGCCTTACCAGCTGCACCAAATTCGCGAAGTGCCAAAGCTGAGTAAGCATGCGGGCTGGTGCGGTGAGTGGAACACTACTCGTCCAGCATTTTCAAATTACTTGCTTAGCATAGGTGGTTGACTATGCGATATGCGAGACAAAAATTCTAATCAGACAATTCCACTGGCACTGATAAAATACGGGAGTTTTTGACGTTGGATAGAAACTGTTGAGCGTTTCTTAATCTTATATGTCCTTTGCCAAACCGTCAGCTGATCGGCTCAGCTATAATACAACAAACGATAAAATTTCGCAAACTAGCACAGCGTCGGGCTGGGATATTATATGGCCTATCGCGTGAACGAAAATAATCAGCAGTAATGACTGGACTTTTGTCTCAAAGTCATAGCCATAAACACCACTCTTGTCTCCTGTATGATCCTACGCATAAACGTAACATCACTGTCCGGTTGTTCACGAGGTTCCTTGAAAAGTTCCATTCGGCATTCCTTCTGCTCTTTGTTCATCAAAGTAGCCACGCTTCATCAGTAAACAAGAGCGTTTGAAGATCAAGATCTCCATCATGCACATACTGTAATCGCCACTTGAAGTACTGAGTCAAGAAACAGCACTATCTGAAATGGCGAGTTAATGCACTAATTTTGTAAGCTTTCTGTGGTGTCACCGCAAGGCACGACACTTGCTAGGTTGTAGGCTTCAAATGGGCCGCGGTCCGTCAGTACACATCGGACCCGCGAGTCGCCACTGTCGACGCTAGCAGACCGAGCGCCGCCAATCGGCTGGTCTTACGATACAAGTTAGCGCACTGGTCAGTTCTACAGCCGACTTTGACAGGAATGGTTCACTCGTTATAGCTTCAGAGATCTCAACTGCAGAGACGCTAGTTAGCATAGCCTTCAGCTAAGCCAGTAGCTGCGACCTATCCAGGCGCCACATACAGTTTATGCATTACCGATTGATCTATATGTGTGAAGCAATGAGAATTGTAAAGAAGTATTCGCACTTCAATCTATAGCTGAACTTGTAAATATTGTTGTACAAAGTCAAGATCGACGTTCACCGCTGAAGCTGAATTAAAGCTAAGTATTTAATTGTATTACTGTCTACTAACTTCTAATCGCCTAAGATGTTCCAGATACATCCCGTCAAGTATAGTTCATTGGTCCTCACGTCAGCCTACGTGATCAACGCATGCAATTAATGGCCACACCTCGTGATCAGACTAAGAGTCAAATTGCGTGACTCTGCCGGGCCACCCTTTTTCCACGAGGCCCATAGTTCCGCCCCATACACAACACTTTCAGTTATGGTTTATGCATAGCCCTGATAGTAGATGTTAGCGACACCCAGCCTAGAGTGCTAAATGGTGCAACAACTTTCTCAGACATCTTTCCAAAGTCGCTCCTAACTCATCAGTTTGGCAAAAACCGATACGGCATCCGGCAGAGTCTAATGAACAGACAAAGGCGTATGTGTTGGTTGGAGCCGACACTCCATGTAATGGTTCCCGTGTAACGCCAGCCATAGCGATTGTTTCGTACATTAATCAGTCTTTTTGTTAAGGTCAACCACTAGTTTTACTGGAAGTACGCTTGTGACGTTTCTGATCGCACTGCATGGGCATTTGATTTGCTACAGGAACAGTTACAACCGTGGAATGCCTTTTTCGTGCTATTAGGCACAGTTGTATTACCACAGCCGGCAGACTGGGACGTGCCGTTTGTCACGCAAGGCGGGATGGCTCAAGAGCCGCGTGAGAAAAGAACTTGTCTTTCAAGGACAGCTCGGGGATGGAGCGACATTCTACAGACAACTCAGATACAAATCTACCTAAGTTAGTACAGGTTGAGCTTCGTGGCTGTGGAGTAAATTACTTGAAAAAATAAAGCGACCAGCCACTTCTTACACAGCTTTATTTAGGCCAAGACGTGTTTCGGACTTCCATTCATTTTCAGCAGCGGTAATACATTTACGTCGAGGAAGATAAAATCGTACCACGTCAACCGAAGACGGGTTGAAGACCGAAACGTGTCTTGACATAAATAAAGCTACATAAGAAGCGGCTGGCTACCGTACATCAGTGGTCGTCAAAATTTTTTGCTCAAGAGGCAATACAGACATTGTGGGCGGCACCTTGGGCCGCATTATGTACCGATCTTATTAATAACTGGCAACCTACAAAAATTAGCGTCTTATGAGTTCTCAATATACTAGTTGTAGTGTGGGTATCGTATGTTGGCTGCCGGCTAATCGTTAAAAGCCGGCACCATTCTGAACATTTCGTCCCGACTTTCCTCAGTTTCAGTTACTGCCACCCTCAGCGATCACAAAGTTGTGGCAGCTTAACTGCCTAACAAAATGTTGTTGTGTTGTCTGTGTGATCGGATCTATAATCGATTAATAACAGCAATTGCACCTATATTGATGCATTATGCAACACGACTGAGGATCATAAATGTTCACTAAATAGTTTTTAATGATTCCGTAACTGTCATAAATTTTTCAGTAAAACTTAAACCACAGATTTAAGCCTTGGTAATGAATGTGACTTTTCGCAACAAATTTCATATCCATATTTTCATGTCAGGGACATTCTTATACGTCTGTATAACTTTAAAAAGTATGTTGCGAATGAAAATCAATGACAATTAACGAAATGTATACTTTTTTAATTTTTTGTAGTAGACATGAAGTACTCCTCCACTCGGTGTAAGCATTACGAAAAATGCCATGGTGTTGCTACGATAGTGCTAAAAAAAAAATTCATGTCCTGTATCCTACTTATACATCAATATCAATTTAAAAATTATGGTATTAATTACGCACATTTAACATTTTTTTGTGGTGGGTACAAAGTAATCCCCCCCCCCCCCTTGGTATTATCCATCACGGAAAATACGATGGTGTTGCTAGGGTTAAAGTAAGCGGCAAACTTCACTTTACTCACGGCAGAATTAGGCACATCTTAAAATATTACTGACTCTACGTAGTTTTGTTTGTTACTGAGCAGGAAAAATTCACCCTTAAGAAGCTCTTAAAGTTAGATGACGGTTTTGGATTCGGCTGTTGGTTGGTATACGTGTATTACAGAATATAGCTCAAAACCGAGCGCCACACGAGTAGGCCGTAGTTTGACAACCACTGCTGTACAGGTTTGCTCACAAGTACCTCAAGGGAATCAGAAGATGACTGCGCGGAAACTACACGACACATGTGTCACAGGATAGTGCCCGTCTCCTAGTTTAGATTTGCAGTGCTGTTTCCTTGAGCTCCTGACGAATGGTTCCTGTAAACGCTCCACCTTCTCTGCTGACAGACCCAGGTGGCCTATTCTCTTTGCACCGCACAAGCAGCCAGTCGTACGGAATGTCTTTCAACATTCATGGATTGTTTGCCTGTTGGAGCTTTTACCCGATACGAAATCGCTGAACAGACACAAGTGAGTCACATTTAGCGATTTCGAGGACGCAAAATGCACGCACGGCTCCATTACACGTCATGTACTGACACGCCTGTGTCTTCCCTGTAATACCACAACCCCTTGGAACCCTATATCCAATTCCAATCCTATCTCCACACTCCCGAAGGGGGCATATATACAAAAACGCTCCACCTTCTCTGCTGACAGACCCAGGTGGCCTATTCTCTTTGCACCGCACAAGCAGCCAGTCGTACGGAATGTCTGTCAACATTCATGGATTGTTTGCCTGTTGGAGCTTTTACCCGATACGAAATCGCTGAACAGACACAAGTGAGTCACATTTAGCGATTTCGAGGACGCAAAATGCACGCACGGCTCCATTACACGTCATGTGCTGACACGCCTGTGTCTTCCCTGTAATACCACAACCCCTTGGAACCCTATATCCAATTCCAATCCTATCTCCACACTCCCGAAGGGGGCATATATACAATATTAGTAATTTACACTGATTTAAACTGTTGTTTTGACATTGTTTACATTGGGCCTCACCAGTATATGGAATGAAGGAAACATGTTGGATTAAAAACTAATGTACCATCATAATTTGCATACAATACAACTTTCAGGTACGTGGTAGGAATGATTTTACTATTGTAATTATGGAGTAATTAACGATTTAAGTTCCAATATTTCCAAGCCATATTTTTGTATTTTGAAACCAGAAATTGTTTGAATTCCTAAGCAAAATATGACACGATGATTTTTGAGTCACAATCAAGCATACTCATGTTTTAATTAGTGTTAGTTAATAGAACTGTAATTAACACCCTATAGAAATGTAAAATTTTACTCGTACAAAAATTAATTACTTGCATTAGGTCATACATTAAATAAAACTAATCGCTCTGTTCACCTGAAAATGATAGCATGATTTTTCTTTAAGTTAATTAAATACTATATGCAAATTAACGAAATATATTGTTGCAATGACAAAACATGTAATTTATAGTCGCAATTGAAACAGATTCCTTCCTGTCTTTGTATGAAATGATTCACTTTTATTCCATGTTAATTTCTATGCAATTTGGAAAGATGTATGTAAAAACTCTGATTGCATAAATGCAAAATTCAATATGTAACAATGACAGTAATTGTTTGAAACCATGTAAATAGAGGCAATTTGAATGCCGCCAGACTCCAATTTTAGACCGAATTTTGTATCAACAGCAGGTAGTCAGACTTTGTTAAGTTGTACGATGTACGTTCACCGCCGAACATCTAGTGTGTGAATAAAATCCACAGTAAATAAGAAACACTAAAACTTATTTAAGCCATTACATGATTTCAATGTAACAATGCAGTAACATCCAAATGAACCTATGGCAGCATCAAGAAGCAGCACCCCGGACTACACAAGGTACGTATAAAATTGGTGGAGAATATTTTTTATGCTTCGTTCATGAAATTGAACAAAAATTTCAGTTTTCTTTATTTACTAGCAGACATGATGGACAATAAGTCAATAAGTTCCCGAAGTTTCGAGGGTGAAATCGTATCCGAAGTGCCTCAAAAATAATTAAATGGTTGACGCCATGCCCACTTTTTGAAGTAACTCTTGGATACTAGCTCGGTGAACAGCGATCCCGTGGATAACTTTCAAGAACACATCTAGAAGGTTGTGACAGATACTCTTTGCTTTCACAGTGTGACTCTGTTCTGAATTTCCGTGTCTCTAAATTTCATGTGGAACCGATGCCCTAAAACCAAATTTCATCTGCTACAGTTGTCAGAATTGCAACTTATGATGCAGTTCTTACATTTAATGATGGGAAGGTAGGGAGGATGAAGATATTAAAAAGAATGGGCTTTAAGATGGGAAATTTCACTCAATACATCTTGAGAAAAATGTATTTACCGTGCCTCTCTACAGCTGAAAAGTCAGTTCAAGACCTGGAAAGGAAAGAAGAAAGAAACCAAAAAAGAAGCCTTAAGGGAAGAAGGACCCTGGGTACAAATTTGGGGCCTTCTGAAGAGGTGAGATAAGAAAAAACGTTAAGATTGAAATATAAATTGCATTTCTTGAAAATTAAATTTTTTAAAGTTTGTGTACCTTTTTCTCAGGATCTATTAAGACTTGAAATTTTGTACATTTATTTCTTTAAATCCAATAAATATTGCCTCAACAGTAAATTGTTAAATTTTGTGATATGGGGCAAAGTGCTTAGAATTTTGCATGAATTTTATATTATACTTAGATAATTACGATTAAAAATTATTCAAATTGTCGTACTCGATATATTCAAAAAACCTCACAAGAGAGGTTTACTATATGCAAAGAGATTAAACAGAGAATCTTTTGTAGAAATCTATTGAACAGGTTCTGAGAAAAGAGTACATATATTACTTTTTGAAAATATAATTTTTAAATTCCATAAAATATTTCACATAAAGCTTGGCACCAAATTTCACTGTCGTATCATCAAAATGATGAATTTGGTGCATCTTTTATTAGTGCGTGTTTTTCATGAATGTCCCCCCCCCCTCCCACCTCCACCAACACCACTCACTCTAAACACTAGCGTCAACAGACCATTCGCAGCTGTATGCCGTGTTCTCACGTCTGATTTCAATTCACTGAAACCTACACAGTTAGAGATTTTTTATCCCCACCCTCAAGTGGGTGCACTTTCCTTGGAACACAATTCCGGCAATATGTCCATGAAACCTCTCTTGCTCATTATCGCCTCAAGGACTGTTTCCTCCAATTTGTCCACATTTAGCAAAATCAGTCTTTATATGTCTCCGCGTTAAGAGGCACACAAAATGATTTCTAAAAATCTTGCGGTCGTGAGACGCCTGCATACCGGCGTGTTGCAGCTGCAGGGCGCTGTCCACGTGCCGTTCTGATTGCAAAGTGCGCTGTTAAAACTGGAGTCGGCGGCGGAGGAAGCGTGGCAATTACTTTTAATTAGATCCGCGGCGCAGCGCCGACGGAATGAAACGTACTCTCGCAATCTTCAGGCCACTCTTACTTTACGACGGCCGTAATGAAATGCTGTGGCTTACTTTCAACTCGCTTGTCCTCGGATAAGAGTCGTTTCTATTCCCCTCGCCACTGTCCGCCGGGAATTCTGGCTCGCACTCGGCCAGACTCCGGCGATAGCCGCGTGGCAGACGTCTGCAGCCTACCCGAGTCGCGAGTGGTCATCTGCGAAACAAGTGCGGATGCAATTAATTCTGTTTTGTGTTTTCCGCGTAATGGTTACAAGCTATTAGCCTCGCGTAGTTGGCACTTGAGCGTTACCTTAGCGTGCATAGGCAACTGCAGACCAATTTTCACGGTATAATACTTTCAATAAATGTCATTTCTCGGTGGCTGGACATGTTTCTGACCACATCAAGACCTTGACTAGCCATGTCGTCTGCGCGTGGTCTGATCTTTCTATTACATTTATTTATCCTCGTTAATAGCTTATCACATAGCTATCTGAAGGTATCGTTTCTTTTAAAGTCCACTCGGAACAAATTATACAAAAAACACATTATACTGTTAATTCTTAGAGAGTCTATATACACATGGATCTCGTTACTTGCCAGCAGACGAACAATCCGGCAGTGTGCGTTCTTCTATAATCCAACTATTGCCTCGCGGAGTAGCCAGCGGTTTGGAGCGCCATGTCACGGATTGCGCTGCCCCTCCCGCCGAAGGTTCGAGTCCTCCCTCGGGCATGGGTGTGTGTGTTGTTCTTCGCGTAACTTAGTTTAAGTAGTGTGTAAGTCTAGGGACCGATGACCTAAGCAGTTTGGTCCCTTAGGAATTCACATACATTTGAACATTTTTCCAACTATTACTAATTTATCCATTACAATTATCCATTAAAATTACTCCCCACCTTATATTAGGGAATAAAAATAATATTTATAACAATGAGAGAGAACTGATAACAATAAAACGTGTGAGAGGGGGAACACAAATAAGGATAGGAAGTTGAAAGATAAAAATTAAGTATTTTTCGCCTTGTTTCACAAATTTTATTATGGTTGTTCCACAACCCAGGTTTCGGGTTATAAGCCCATTTTCTAGCACATTACTAATTCCAAATATGATGAAGCAAAGATAAACATGAAGACAAGGCAAAGATAAACATCTCGACTTCTTAACGTATCGAATCTTGGCTTAATGTAAAATTACCTCACTGATCATTTTTTGACAAACTACGCATGGAATTGCACAATTCAGCAATTATACTAACATGAGTAAACATACCTGGGAATAAAGTTATGCATCAGCCTAAAACTTTTTATCTACTGATGGGCTGAGGCGCAATGTTTTACATCTATCTAGGGGTTGTGATATCGTCTAAAACAGGTGAATAATTGAATTGGGTTTGCTCATTTAATAACAGGTGTGGGGATGTACAAATCTCTTTTTTAATTTCTAGATTTGCTAAGTGGCTGACTTTTGCCACCTTTTCTTCTGTGCGTAAGACTTTCACGTGTGTTATTTATCTGTAGTTTTTGTTAAAAAAACTTTCGATGACGGTATACATGGTTACTTAGAAGACAACAGAAATCCAATCTCTGACGTTATGTGAAAACCAGAGCAGTCTATGATCGCCAGTACCTGTTTTATTCAACGATCGGTTTCAATGGTAATGGTCATCTTCAAACTAATTTACATTCTTGAAGATAACAAAAGAGTCAAACAAAGTATGCAGAGTGAGTCAGCTGGACCTACCGATGCCATTTTATGCAACCCCCACGACACAAAAATGTTGAACAGTTCGCACCAGAGAACTGAAGCCCACTGACAAAATGTCGCAGAATACACGGTAAATTATACGAAGACATCTTAGACCTATGTAAAACTTCCCTTTACGAAACTACTTTAGCATATGAACGTGGCGAATTACATACTGGGTTATAGTATATTACGGTGTTATTACTTCCACACTTCCCATTTTGATATCTCGTAGTAATTTAGTTGTTTCCAATGGTGAAACATGCTGTATAAGGCAATGTTTTTGAATTATTTACGGAAGATTAAGTACTACAAACGGAATAAACTTACAGAAAGAGAAGGCGACCATTAATATGACAGTTTTTGAGTAACTTTAAATAATTTCAAACGCTAGGGGTACTTGACGTCCAGTTTCACTGTGGATCTGAAAGTTATTGACGGAGTAACAGAATATTTCCCATTTTGCCACCTGTATGGCAGGTTAGGTATTGAAGATCCAGCCACATCGTCAGGCCGATTTGGATCCAAAGACAACCCGGCTTAAGCAACGAAGAGAAGCTGACGGTCTACTAAACCTTTTTCCCACTGTTCGTGTCCTGGTACCAAGCCACCCGCTTCTCTACAGTACGTCACACCGTTTCACACTGAACACGCAGTAGTTGGTCTGCATGTCGAGCCATGTAATAATCGGTGCGATTTTCCTTAATGGGACGGTGACTACCGAACGGTATGTGAAGGTTTTCAAAGATGATTTCATCGCCATTATCCAAAGTGATCCTGATTTCGACAAGACGTGGTTCATGCGAGTCGGAAGCAGGAGTGTGTTTGATGTCCTGGAGGAGCACTTTGGGTACCCAGAGGCCACTGGCATGGGCCTCGATTCCCCGCCACATTCTCCGGATCTGAACACATGCGGCTCCTTTTTATGGAGCTATATTAAAGACCAGCGGTACAGCAATAACCACAACATCATTGCTGAGCTGAAAACAGCCATTCAGGAGGTCTTCGATAACATCGATTTTGCGACACTTAGCGGGTCATGCAGAAGTTCGCTACTCGTCTGCGCCAGACAATCACCAATGGTGGCAGGCATGTCTAACATGTCATAACCTAAATCCGAATATCTGTAATGACGTTTACATGTTGAATAAAGTGTGTGCACGCCGTAGTTACTAACTGATTTACGTTTTTTCTTTCATATAGTTCAATAGTTTTCACCCTGTAGATGGTCTGCATATGGACTGTGCCCTGTGAGGTAGTGCGTAAGACCAACAGTTGCTCCAAAATAAACGATTTGATGTCTGACGTTTGGGAAGAAACAAGACAACCGCCATCCAGTGGCAGAAGGGTATTTAATTTACTTTATGTGGCCTGTTTTTTTCATCCAATAGAAGGCAGCTCTTACAGTGCTACGCAGATGAGGATACTGGACCCCAAACACTAACTGCAAGGTGTCGGTCGATGTGTCAGATACACACGACCAATGCAGTAGAATTAGACGCTGCACCCGCGCCACAGACATTTTCTTAAACCCCAGCCTCAGTCTGGTATGGCCTGCGAAAATATAAAAAAAATGCAAGAGGTTGTAAAACTACTGTCTCCGGTGTTAGAACTGGTTCTCTGTACGTACTGATCTTGTCATCAAAAGTTAAAACGTGATCTTCCCCCAGTTCTTCCTCGAAAATAAATCACCATTAGCTTCATGCGATTACAACAATGATGGTGGACGTCACGTCGTTGAAGTGTTTCGGGGTAGTGCACGTTCCTATCACTTTTATGTGACCGTCGCTTTTGTTCGACGTCACCGTGGAATAACCACTCACAGATGACAGATAGTAGCACTAGCATTGAAGATATGCAAAGGATACACTTGTTGTAGCTGGGAGTCACAGTCATAAATTTTTATTACACACTATTGCAATTTCGGACTTAGGCCATCATCAAGTGCTGATATTAGGGCTTTAAGCCATGTCAATGTAATGTGAGCTTACACATTTGTATGTCGTTGTCAATCATGTTAAATACGTTCGTGTCGTTGTTATACAGTGCGAGCACACGTATTCAGACATCGTAAAACAACATAATCTGTAAATGGACATGTTCGTTAACCCATCACTAGTCACACATGCATTAGACCACAGCTGCAGACTAGTCTTATAACTGGCGTAGAGATGATGTCCTTCAAAAAAGTATACAACGGGTGTCGGGGTCGGGGGGGGGGGGGGGGAGGGGGGGCGGCGGAAACAGTACAGCCACTGTCGTAATGCGGAAACGGAGCGGTTTATCTGACGTTCAAAAGGATACGATCACTGGCTTTCGGGCCGAGGGTGGACGTGTTTATTAAATGGCAAAACCTGCAACTGTTAGCGAGCCGCCTTGGTGACCGACCTTCCAGCAAATGTTGCTGCGTATGGGACTACACTGCAGATGCCTGATTCATGCACCCATGCTGACTACTGTTCATCGGCGACTAAGGCTGGAATTCGCAAGCAACTGGACGTTCAGTGAGTGGTCACAGGTGGCCTTTTCAGATGAGTCGCGTTTTACTCCATCGGAAAGACAGGTGTTGGCGTGTACCGCCCTACAACCATCCTCGGAAGGATCCAGGCCGGAGGATGGAACGGTATGGTCTGGGGAACGTTTTCGTGGCATTTCTTGGGAGATCTCCTCATTCTGGAAATTACAATGGGTCAACAAAAGCAAGCACCTGTCCTTGAGGACAACGTTCACATCTACATACCATTTCAAACTTCATGGCAGATTAAAACTGTGTGCCGGACCGAGACTCGAACTCGGGACCTTTGCCTTTCGCGGGCAAGTGCTCTACCAACTGAGCTACCCAAGCACGACTCACGCCCCGTCCTCACAGCTTTACTTCTGCTAGTACCTCGTCACCTACCTTCCCAACTTAACAGAAGCTCTCCTGCGAATCTTGCAGAAGTAGCACTCCAGAGTGAAAATCTCATTCTGGAAACATCCCCCCGGCTGTGGCTAAGCCATGTCTCCGCAATATCCTTTCTTTCGGGAGTGCTAGTTCTGCAAGGTTCGCAGGAGAGCTTCTGTTAAGTTTGGAAGGTAGGAGACGAGTTACTGGCAGAAGTAAAGCTGTGAGGACGGGGTGTGAGTCGTGCTTGGGTAGCTGAGTTGGTAGAGCACTCAGCCGGCACGGTAGCTCAGCGTGTTCGGTCAGAGGACCAGGTGCCCTCTGTAATAAAAAAACTCAGTTAATGGATCAACAACGAACTGAAACGAGTGTCTTTCGACGTCCGCCTAGAACAGATAAAAAAAAAGGTTGGTAGAGCACTTGCCTGAGAAAGGCAAAGGTCCCGAGTTCGAGTCTCGATCCGGCACACAGTTTTAATCTGCCAGGAAGTTTCATATCAGCGCACACTCCGCTGCTGAGTGAAAATCTCATTCTGGATACATACCATTTGTTTTTCGTCCCCACGATGGCATCTACCAGCAAGACAATGCAACGTTATCCTGCTTGCAATGTACTTGTGTGGTTCTAAGAGGACCAGGAACCACCAGGATGAGTTTACCCTACTCCCTGGTCACGTAAATGCCAATGCAGAATCTGTGGGACCACTTGATCGGGCTGTTCGCACCTTGGGTCCTCACTCGAGAGACGTAGCGCAGCTGGTCACGGCACATCCCTGTCGTTGTCATACAGAACCTGTCTGACACTCTTTCTGCTTGTCTCGCTCTGCGAAAGGTAGTTATTCACACTTTTGACAGACGGTGATATTAATACGACTGGACAGTTCAAATGGTTGAAATGGCTCTGAGCACTATGGGACTCAACATCTGGGGTCATCAGTCCCCTAGAACTTAGAACTACTGAAACCTAACTAACCTAAGGGCATCACACACATCATTGCCCGAGGCAGGATTCGAACCTGCGACCGTAGCGGTCGCGCGGTTCCCGACTGAAGCGCCTAGAACCGCTCGGCCACACCGGCCGGCGACTGGACGGTCTTAGGCGCGATATGAAGTGGGACAAGAGCGTAAAACGAAAGGTAAAGAGTGCGGAATGATAATTTTATGGGAGGACTCTGGAAAAATGGGGCGCATCTTTGAAGAAAAGCGCATACAACGTCAAAATTCTTGTTACATTAGCATTCCTCATAAAGTACTCGTGACGGCAGACACGGGCACTTTCTGCTTGCAGAACGCCCCAGCGCTCGCACGCGTCGATTAAGATGTTGCAGCATTCTGCTAGGAGGCTCGCTGGGGCGGACTGTCCGGGCGGCGGGGATTTGCTAATTATGACTCAGCCGCGGCCCCGGGGGAATTAATTGGCCGCGGCGTGGCTGCCCCTCCCGTGGCGAGGGTTGTTAGAATGCACGGCCGCGCAGGGGTCGCGCACAGCGCGGGCGCCGCGGGAACACACTGTACATAGCCACACGAACAACTGCCGGCCAGGGTCATGCGGTGCCAGAGCAATTCGGTACCCACGCTGCTTTTACGTTCTGGATGTATCCTGTATGGCGCTGTCCCGTTACAGACACATTAAAAATCGTATAAAAGAACGCTAGTAGATGTGAAAACCACAGCAACCGAAGAGGGTTCGAGGAGAAATTTATATGCACACCAGGGCGGAAAAAAGTACACTACTGGCCATTAAAATTGCTACACCAAGAAGAAATGCAGATGATAAACGGGTATTTATTAGACAAATATATTATACTAGAACTGACATGTGATTACATTTTCACGACATTTTGGGTGCATAGATCCCGAGGAATCAGTACCCAGAACAACCACCTCTGACCGTAATAACGGCCTTGATACGTTTGGGCATTGAGTCAAACAGAGCTTGGATGGCGCGTATAGGTACAGCTGCTCATGCAGCTTCAACAGGATACCACAATTCATCAACAGTAGTGACTGACGTATTGTGACGAGCCAGTTGCTCGGCCACCATTGACCAGACGTTTTCAATTGGTGAGAGATCTGGAGAATGTGCTGGCCAGGGCAGCAGTCGAACATTTTCTGTATCCAGAAAGGCCCGTGCAGGACCTGCAACATGCGGTCGTGAGATGTAAGGTTTTTGCAGGGATCAAATGGTTCAAATGGCTCTGAGCACTATGAGACTTAACATCTGAGGTCATCAGTCTCCTAGAACTTAGAACTACTTAAACCTAACTAACCTAAGGACATCACAAACATCGATGCCCGAGGCAGGATTCGAACCTGCGACCGTAGCGGTCGCACGGTTCCAGACTGAATCGCCTAGAACCGCTCGGCCACACCGGCCGGCTGAGTGCAGGGATCGAATGAAGGGTAGAGCCACGAGTCGTAACACATATGAAATGTAACGTCCACTGCTCAAAGTGCCGTCAATGGGAACAAGAGGTGACCGAGACGTGTAACCAATGGCACCCCATACCATCACGCCGGGTGATACGCCAGTATGACGATGACCAATACACACTTCCAATGTGCGTTCACCGCGGTGTCGCCGAACACGGATGCGACCATCATGATGCTGTAAACAGTACCTGGATTCATCCAAAAAAATGGCGTTTTACCATTCGTGCACACAGGTTCGTCGTTGATTACACCATCGCAGGCGCTCCTGTCTGTGATGCAGTGTCAAGGGTAACCGCAGCCGTGGTCTCCGAGCTGATAGTCCATGCTGCTGCAAACGTCGTCGAACTGTTCGTGCTGATGGTTGTTGTCTTGCAAACGTCCCCATGTGTTGACTCAGGGATCGAGACGTGGCTGCACGATCCGTTACAGCCATGCGGATAAGATGCCTGTCATCTCGACTGCTAGTGATACGAGGCCGTCGGGATCCAGCACGGCGTTCCGTATTACCCTCCTGAACGCATCGATTCCATATTCTGCTAACAGTCATTGGATCTCGACCAACGCGAGCAGCAATGTCGCGATACGATAAACCGCCCTCGCGATAGGCTACAATCCGACCTTTATCAAAGTCGGAAACGTGATGCACGCATTTCTCCTCCGTACATGATGCGTCACAACAACGTTTCACCAGGCAACGCCGGTCAACTGCTGTTTGTGTATGAGAGATAGGTTGGAAACTTTCCTCATGTCAGCACGTTGTAGGTGTCGCCACCGGCGCCAACCTTGTCTGAATGTTCTGAAAAGCTTATCATTTGCATATCACAGCATCTTCTTCCTGTCGGTTAAATTTCGCGTCTGTAGCATGTCATCTCCGTGGTGTAGCAATTTTAACGGCGAGTAGTGCAGTTACGGAAGTCACGATTTGGCAAATTTATTTATTGTAACAAGTTTCCTGTGGCAGCCATTTTTCGCAGCAACTACACTAAAGTTTATCTACACTGCAACGCCCACAGGGAATGGTGTGGGTCATTCAAAAATCGGAGGATGTGTAGAACAGTAGAATCATAACAAGCTATTAGGCTTGCAGAGAGATGGCGTGCACGTACGTCCAGCAGCGGCGTCTTTTGCTTAAACGAAGTGTTGGGTGGTACGCTACACTCAGACGGTGCTGGGCCGTCAAACGAAGTAGAGACGTGCAAGAAGGTACAATATGCCTCGTCAGCGTCGAAAAGCGTAATATCAGAATATGAGTTCGATCACGGCAGTATGACTGATCTCCGGTAAACCCATTTGTCGTACTGTGAATTGCGAATCGTACCGGCAGAGAATGGAAAAACTTTTAGAAGCCGACCCCGAGGAAGATCAGTTTGGATTCCGAAGAAATGTATAACACGCAAGGCAATACTGACCCTATGACTTCTCTTAGAACATAGGTTAAAGATGGGAAAAACCTACACTTATAGCATTTGTAGACTTAGAGAAAACTTTTGACGATGTTGACTGGAAACGCTCTTTGAAATTCTGAAGGTCGCAGGGGTAAAATACTGAGAGTGAAAGGCTATTTAGAACTTGTACAAAAACCAGACGGCAGTTACACGAGTTGAGGGGCATGAAAGGGAAGCAGTGCTTGGGAAGGGAGTGAGACAGGGTTGTAGCCTATCCCCTGTGTTTTCTAATCCGTACATTGAACAAGCAATGAAGGAATCCAATGAACAATCTAGAGCAGGAATTAAAATCCAGGGAGAAGAAATAAAAATTTTGAGGTTTGCCGATAGCATTATAAGTCCCTCCGAGACAGTAGAGAACTTGGAAGAGCAGTTGAAGGGAATAGACAGTGTATTGAAAGGAGGGTTAAGACGAACATCAACGAAAGCAAAATGGCGATAATGGAACGAAGTCGAATTACACCAGGTGATGCTGAGGACATTAGATTACGAAATGAGACACTGAAAGTAGTAGATGAGTTTGCTATTTGGACAGCAAAATAACTGATAATGGCCGAAGTAGAGAGGATATAAAATGTAGACTGACAGTGGCAAGAGAGGCGTTTCTGAATGTTAATATCGAATATAGATTTCAGTGTCAGGAAGTATTTTCTAGAAGTATTTATATAGAGTGTAACCATGTATGGAAGTGAAACAAGGACGATAAACAGTTTAGACCAGAAGAGAGTAGAAGCTTTTGAAATGTGGTGTTACACTGAAGATTACATGGGCAGATCACACAGCTAATGAGCAGGTACTGAATAGAATTTGGAAGAAAAGAAATTTGTGACACAGCTTGACTAGAGGGAGAGGTTGACAGCACGCGTTCTGAGAGATCAAGGGATCACCAATCGAAGGGTTTGGTGCAAGGAGGAGGCAGCTCCACTTTTTCCAGTTTCTGGCAAATTGAAAAAACCGTTTTAAAAATACAGTTTTCACCAAAACGAAAAAATTGTCAGCCTCGTTTTAGGCTATGGGGTATCTAATACTACTGACGAAAATACACACAAATGCATGCGCTCACGTACGTGCAATAGAGTTTTGAATTTTGGAGCTGCCTCCGTTTTGCTACAAAGTGAATGAAAAACTCCTTGCAGGACCATTTTCTTCATAATTAACCGTATTTAAGGTTTTAAAGAAACATTTATTAATGAAGAAAGTACAACATTATTGGCATAATACATTAATTCTACAGTTCTTCTTCAGTCTTCTAGCTCCCCTTCTGTCACCTCGATCGTTTGAAGCATCTGACGTCAACTGGTCGTAAACCCACATTTCGTTTTGCCCAGCATACTTTCTGGCCAGCTCTTTGACGTCTTTAAATATTTGGCCTTTAAGCGGGCGGAGACAATCATAAGCTTGATGAAGGTGGACCATTGTTGTGAGACTCGCAGGTCCTTGGTTGCAAATTTGCGCATTATCGGAGACAGTCTTCCCTACGGTCGCACTGCATTAAATAATCCCTTTACTGATGTATGGCTGTTCATAGAGGAATATTTTGTACTTAGTAATTAAATATTTTCTATTTTCTTGTTCGATAATTACACGTAAGGATTCTTTACAAAAATCCGTGAAATAAAATGACGATGAAGTCACAAAACAGATCGTAAACCTGATAAAAAAAAATATCCCTCACAGACGACACGCGATGTTTACACCGGTCTGCTGAACAATACGTAACACAACCTCCTTCCTGCTATTGTTTGGGGGAAGAAGCTCCCGGAGCTGCCTCTGTTTTCATGCAAACTCGGAATACAGGCAGCTCCAACTGTTGGATTTCTCTGAAGCTAGTGGGTGGAGCTGCCTCTTTCTTGCACCAAACGTAGGGGCTTTTTTTTGTGTGTGATAGAATGTTCAACTCAATAGAGCCAAAAAGTGGAGCTGCCTCCTTCTTGCCCCAAACCGCTCAATTTAGTACTGGAGGGAAGGGTGTGGGTAAAAATCGTAGAGGAAGACCAAGAATACAGTACGCAGATTCAGAAGGCTGTAGATTGCAGTAGTTATTCGGTGGTGGAGAGGCTTGCACAGGATAGAGTAGTATGGAAAGTAGCATCAAACCAGTCTTCGGACTGCAGACCACAACAACATTCCAGTCAACATTATCAAAAGCTTTTCCTGTTTCTACAAGAGCTATGTACGCAAGTTTGTCTTTCCTTAATGTATCGTCTACGAGAAGACGAAGCCTCAGATAGGCGTCCTCCATATCGCTTCCCCGCAGTCTCCTCCGGTCGCATCGTCTGCGCATTTTGCAACGGGCCTTTCATTTGGGCGCGACAAACGTCCCGTGAAGCGTGCAGATGGGAAACACGCCTTTGTGGTGAAGCGTGCCGTCCGCTAATACCCGTCACATCTGGTACGGCGGGCTACCGCCGGCTGCTCCTTGTGCAACGATCTGTGCAGTCTAATGCCCTACTGAGCGGTCACACGCGGCTACAGTGAAACTTTTAGGACGTCGTTAATACGCACACCGTGGAAGACATTTGCCAGGAAACACACATCAGCTTCGTTTTTTAATGTTATCACACCATACTTTCTGCAGTATGAATAAGTTAATAAAATTAAAAATATCCGCTGTTATGCTGCCTATAGATGTATGTGTTTTATTTAATGGCGTACTTGCGAATGTTGAATGCAGATGCTGGCAATAACAAAACGGAAGAAATCACTGCCAATAAGGGACTTAGACATGGCCGTAGCCGGTGACCAACCTTATTTAACTCGTAAGTAATCAATTTTATTAAGAACCAGAGACAGGAAGTAAAGCCTGGTATACAGATAAACAGAAACAAAAATATTAATATCTTTATATATGCAGATGACGTAACAAATTTGGAAGAAAGTGACGAAGAGCTATATAAAGCAATGTATAAAGTACATCAGTTAGGGAAATGGGAATAATACAACTTTCGTGTAGCAATAAAGAAAACTAAAATCATGGCTCACCCTGTGAAATACCCCACGAGCTCAAAAACAATAATTGATAATACCCCACATGAGCAAGTTTCCAGCTTTACGATTATAGGATGCAATATGAGCTATGATATGGACATGATACAGAAAATAATATCAATAAATAATCAAAATATACAATGAGAAACACAACATCCAGAACAAAGTGTGGAAAGAAATAAAATTTTAGAAAACCATGCTCTATGGAAGTCACATGGACCTCGGAAGAACGCGCAGCGGAAATGTGATATTTCAGGAAGGTTAGATGTGTTACCAGGAAAAAGTATAAAAGAAATGAGGATATTAGGAATCAGCTAGATATGTATAATATTAATAAAATATTGAAGAAAATAAAATATTTTGTAAACATCACCTATTAAGGGTTAATGTAGGGAAAATCCCACCTCAGGCCATGCTTTACCAGGCAAGAGGAAGAAGGGACGCAGAACGAGATAACAGTGAAAAGTGGAGATGATCAAGTACTAGTGCATAAATCTTGATGGGCAAAAGAATAAAAAGAAAAAGATGAATATGGAAACAAGTCGGTTGAGTAGCCGTAAGTACATTAATCAATCACATCGAGATAACCTCACGTATCACGGGTGTTTTATTGTTTCTACTACGAACAGCTGTGAATATATTACACATACGTATTCATTTGTTTTGTTCATAAAAGTAAACGCCATTATAAGGTGGTGTGGTAACTTATATTCGTATTGCAAGAATACATTGTACGTCACAGCGTTTACGTTACCAAGTGGATCGGGGAGATGTAATGAAACAATTCATAACGATGTACATGTTCTGCAAGAAGCTCTTCATTATTGTGACCGTTTAACATGTTTTAGAATAATCTTGTTGAAAAAGGTTTCACAACTGAATAATTGTTTTTCTGTGTGCTCATCCTGTTCGGTTCCCCGATGGCGAGCCAAGCGCAAGCATCGGTCTGATAACAAAATTAAATGCAGCTAAAAGGCGCCTCTTGGGAAACGAGATGCTGTTCACGCAATTTCTACTTTCTACATCTTCGCATCCGAAATACCTATCATTATATCAACGTCGGCTAAGAGTTAGTCGCTTTTCTGCAAGCGTGAGCTGTGGTGCGATGGATAATCTGTCACTTTGTCCTGTTTTCCTACAGATTCGTCTTACGGAGCTCACTTATGGAGACTTACAATTAAACGAGTTGCGCTGCTACTGACAGTAGTTCTGATCATGTTGTCTCATCATGAAGATGCCCCTGTACACATTGTCCATCACGCAGAATACGAAGTACCTACAGCATTTCCTTGAGAATTAAAATGATAAAATCATAGATGACGAAGGCAGTTTCAGTTACATACGAAGCAATTTATCTCAGGGTGAAGGACCAGAATCTAAAAACAAGAAAATAAAGAAAGATGGTAATTATCAGTACATAAAGGGGAAAGTCTCAAATCAGGACTAACTAAATTTTTATAAAGCGTAAGAAGTCCCAGTGTTAACATATGGCAGCTGTAACTAGACAGATCTGACAAGAAGAAAACAGAAGTTGCCGATGAGAGATTTTCAAGATGTATGGCAGGTATTGTTTATTTATTTTTGCATTTATTGGGCCTTCGGTGTGAGTCTAAGGCACGTATCAACGATCGGGATTAAAAATAAATAATACAATATCGAAGGAACTGAATATTTTCAAGATCCGGCGCAAAACGTAAGACAATAAATAAAACGAAAAAGGACACGTTGAATGAACGGACAATGATAAAATTTGGAAGTCTTTGCTGGAGTATATGCAAATAGGAAGACAGAATGTAGGAAGACCCCTTATCAAATGCGAGGATAATTTCCATTTAAGAAGGAACAGACCCACAACGTTAAGATGATAATGATGAGGATGAAGACATAAATTACGCGCTAGTATTATAAATCCTGACGTTCTCGGAAGCGCTATGCGAAATGATGTGACAAGAGGATCTTTTTACGTTTGTTACGAATTTCTCCATTAATTTCTTCATGAAAAAACGTGTCAATGTGTTATTTTAGGATTTCTGGTAATTTTTGTGGATTTACTCTTGCACAAAATATTGACGCAATTATAAATCGGACACGTTTATCTCAATTTTTCAAATCTAAGAGGGCTGGAACTTAGTGACAACTATTTATTCAAAACCGATACGAAAGAGTTACATGTTTGCACCTGTTACTGTAGTTGATTTGATTCCGAAGATGAAGGAACCACTTCATGGCATTCGCCTCAGAACTGTTCCAGAGATTCGACAGGCAGTAGACCGCTCCATTCGCATCATCAACAGAACAGGCTCTGCTAACGGTGTACTACGGCTTCCACATCGCTGGCAACGGGTTCTACACAACACTGGTAATTACTTTGAAGAAGAGTAACAGGTGCAAACATGTAACTCTTTTGTATGGGTTGTGAATAAATAGTTGCCGAGACCATCAAATCCTGCAAGAGTTTGTCGTTTCTCCTGTAGTAACGTTTCGGTACACATCGTAAACGTGGTGTGACGTGTTGGTGGCCACCGTGTACATGCTGCGCAGACAGACATACCGCCAGCTGGTGGGTTGCCGCTGCACTGTGCAGACTAAATGGAGAGGCGGAAGGAAGCAGCCACGGACACCGGATGCTGCGAGGACGTCAATTCTGCCAACCTCCCCCTCCCCTTGTTCCCTCTAACTATTCAGTAAAAAGCGGGTTGCAATTGGAGGGGCGTGTGGGGAGTCGACCTTCAAACCACTAAGGACAGGATGCTGCTGCTCCTGCGGAAGGTTTTCTGTGCAGCTCGAATCCGACGCCAAACAAATCACTGGAATACAATTGCAAATGATTCCTGGCTTGTAACTGGTAGACCCATATTTCCATGCTCGCTGACCAACTCAATTTTTCTGTGTTGAAAAAGTGTGGAACGGACTCCGCTCGGCACCGTGGGGGCAAGTGAGGAACTGCTTGATAAAGCAAATAGCGAACTTCATAAACTAACCGAAGAAGTGGTGTCAAACCGATACCAGCGCACCAGGCTCGGAGCAACGCGACGTTGCTCCTTAACACGGCGAGGGCCTCGCAATGGTGTAATAGCGCACGTTGGCTCACGGCGCCAAACAATTTTCTGACGGATGAAAACCGCAATCCCGACTGGTACTGGAGCCTGAACGATTATATATCGCGGATAGCTCTCACGCGTTTCTCCCAGGGCTGCTGGTCCGCCAAAAATCACAGAAGATCTCCTGAGGAGTCCCGACGGTAGGAGAGCTTTGACGCGGACGTTGAGTCGTGCCTGGACGCTCGTTTGGTAAGACCAAGGAGCCTCGTCCGACGGGCAGCTGATAACTTCAGTGTACACTCCGTTACATCCTGAATGATTCTTAATGGGAGCTAATAGGATACAGACCATCATCAGCCCACTTTTACCTCGAACTTATTTTTTTTTAAATTAAGATAATCGTTTAATATGTTGCAGCTTCCTCGATTAGGAGAAATTAGAATTAATTTAATACTTTCAGCTGCTGACGGGCGTTGATATATATCAACGGGGACAGGTGAAAATGTGTGCCCCGACTGGGACTCCTGCTTACATGGCAGACGCTCTACCCATCTCAACCACCGAGGGCACAGAGGATAGTGCGACTGCAGGGACTATCTCGCGCACGCTTCCCGCGAGAGCCACATTCTCACCTTGTATGTCCACACACTATATTCGTAGTGTCCCACCCCAACCCACTCATTACTCGTGGAAGACATTCTTACCAAGTCTCGTAAGAGTTCGGGGAATATGTGTGGATCCGCACAGAAAAAGAAGGTCATGGTCGGTATTGCCACAACTATATACTTATATGGATATGGTGTTTGTTCTTTCGATCATGTCAGAAAGAACAGACACCACATCCGTGTAAGTATATCGATTAGGAGAAGTGAGCGTGGATGGTGTATGCTTGGTTGATGTTTATAGAAGGGCGCCCAGGCGTAGAGGTTGTGCGCGGCTTAATGGCCATGCTAGTAATACATCATCACGTTAGGTTGCAGGCAGCCAATAGGGAACGTGAGCACGGAAACATCGTTATGACAATATGCAGAATACCACGAGAACTATTTTAGGTTGAAAAGTGTACGTTGACTTACGAATGTGAATGCAAAACCTAAATCGTATCTGTGTACCTCACTGAGCAAATCACATATCGAAGCCTGCCACACAACTGCACCACAATTGTTTTATTTTGGCGAACGTTCTCCTATAATCATTAGACTACAATTATTTTACCTCTAATAATTTGGGTTTATTTTTTTAGTACTTGTGAACGATTCCGATGCTCAAGGTTCCTCCAGGCACAAGTGTGACGTAATCGATGTCGTAATATCGTATACATTCACATGTACGTTATTATAAATGGTTCAAATGGCTGTAAGCACTATGGGACTTAACATCTGAGGTCATCAGTAGCCTAGACTTAGAACTACTTACACCTAACTAACCTAAAGACATCACACACATCCATGCCCGAGGCAGGATTCCACCCTGCAACCGTAGCAGCAGGGCGGTTCCGAACTGAGGCGCCTAGAACCGCTCGGTCACAGCGGCGGGCTACTTTATTATATCGGGTTGTAATTATGGATGTATACGACAACGATTCCGACGGTGATGTACCTCAGTATGAAGTCTTAAGTTTCGAAATTTATCGCAAAAGAAAATAATTGGAGACGATAATAATAATAATAACGATGATGTTGATAACAAAAAAATTTCAGAGCAGAAATAAGAAATTCAAGGGCTTCCAGGCAGAATCAAACACAAACGCGATATGGACAGAAGACACAATAGAACAACACAGGCAAAGAATGCCAACCTACTGAAAAGAAAAAAGGAGAAGATAAACAAGACGTAAGTTATTTCATTTGGTCCTCAGTAGGCCAAACCAATTTAAGTATGTTGTTGTTGTTGTGGTCTTCAGTCCTGAGACTGGTTAGATGCAGCTCTCCATGCTACTCTATCCTGTGCAAGCTTCTTAATCTCCCAGTACCTACTGCAGCCTACATCCTTCTGAATCTGCTTAGTGTATTCACCTCTTGTTCTCCCCCAACGATTTTTAACCCTCCACACTGCCCTCCAATACTAAATTGGTGATCCCTTGATGCCTCAGAACATGTCCTACCAACCGATCCCTTCTTCTAGTCAAGTTGTGCAACAAACTCCTCTTCTCCCCAATTCTATTCAATACCTCCTCAATAGTTATGTGATCTACCCATCTAATCATCAGCATTCTTCTGTAGCACCACATTTCGAAATCTTCTATTCTCTTCTTGTCTAAACTATTTATCGTCCACGTTTCACTTCCATACATGGCTACACTCCATACAAATACTTTCAGAAACGACTTCCTGACACTTAAATCATTACTCGATGTTAACAAATTTCTCTTCTTCTGAAACGCTTTCGTTGCCATTGCCAGTCTACATTTTATATCCTCTCTACTTCGACCATCATCAGTTTTTTGCTCCCGAAATAGCAAAACTCCTTTACTACTTTAAGTGTCTCATTTCCTAATCTAATTCCCTCAGCATCACCCGAGTTAACTCGACAATCATACAGTGAAGCTGCATGCCCTCGGGAAAAATTTAAATATATTTCCGATAATAATATATTTAGGACCTGCCGTCCCCGAGTCTTCGAGAATTGTGGATGCAACACGACCACGAGCATTACGAAGATATACTTGCCACAAACTGAATTAGAACAGTCTCATAACATATTGTCTAAATTCGCGAAGAACGTCGCCTTACGAATAAATACTGCCAGGAATGTCAAATATTGTAGCTATTTATCCTTTGAGCTAACATCGTCCAGATGGCCAAGTACTCAAAAGAAAAACAAGTGCGTTGTCACAGTTTATCATTCGCGACTCTATCGATGAGAAATAGGAAGCATCTGATAATCTACACAGTCTGCACGTACAGAAAAGTGGCGTAGCGACAAGCTTGTTTCTACGATTTGATCCTCGGTCTCGTATTCAGCCCAGAACTCAAGTTGTGTGTCAGGAGAGATGAATTTGCCGGGAAATGATGTTTCAGTTGAAAGGACGTCAGTTCCCAGGGCCGCAGAATAAAGAAACTCAGTTCACGCTGCGACTAACGCTGAGGGAAAGTGGCCGATTACAAAGACGCGGCACTCAGACGCAAAATGGGACCGTCACCTCTCTCTTCCAGCAATAAAATTTATTGGCTCATTTGGGCAGAGCGGAATGCCAGCTAAATGGGTGTGTTGCAGCAGGTAATGGTGGCCTACGTGAGTGGTTCACCTCATCCTTCCAAAACATGGCGCCCCCAATGATCTCTGCTGTCGCCAGGCTACACACCCACCAGCTGTCCGAGCGGTGCGTAGCTGACACTTTCGCCGTTGTTACAGCAGGGTTGCATACTGGCATCGACAGTGCAATTATTAATACATTAAATAATTCCAGAAACTAATCTGCTATCATTTTGAATTTTAGCGAACAGAAAACCGTCTAGATAGTTCAAGATATTTTAATATATTACGAAGTTTCGGCCACTGGCATCATATCAAACCTCATAAGTCATAAAGCAAAGCCGGATGTCAATCGCCGTAAAACCTATATCTAATGGGCACTGTAGGTACCTGCGCGTTCGCCGATGAGGCATGATGTGCAACTCTATGTCACCAAATGCAAACATCCCCCTCATGAAATTACCTCCTTCATTGGCTTAACTGTGTTCTGCTATGAATAGCGTGCATGTCGCCTGGTTTTCGCCGCACTCAACTTTCTGTAATTGTCACGTACCAATCGATATTGTGACACGTCAGTACGGGGAACGTCTTCCAGCGTTTAGAGCACATGGCGATGTGCTTGTGTCCATACAAATACAGTATATGATCAAAAGTATGCGGAGACCTAGCTGAAAATGTCTAACAAGTTCGTGGCACCCTCCATCGGTAATGCTGGAATTCAGTATGGTGTTGGCCCAACCTTAGCCACGATAACAGCTTCTACTCTCGCAGGCATACGTCCAATCAGGTGCTGGAAGGTTTCTTGTGGAATGGCAGCCCATTCTTCAGAGAGTGCTGCACTGAAGAGAGGTATCGATGTCAGTCGTTGAGGCCTGGCACGAAGTCGGCGTTCCAAAACATCCCAAAAGTGCTCTGTAGGATTCAGGTCAGTGTGAAGGCCAGTCTATTACAGGGATGTTATTGTCGTGTAACCACTCCGCCACAGGCCGTGCATTATGAACAGGTGCTCGATCGTGTTGAAAGACGGCAGTCCTCATCCCCGAATTGCTCTTCAACAGTGGCAAGCAAGAAGGTGCTTAAAACATCAATATAGGCCTGTGCTGTGATAGTGCCACGCTAAACAACAAGAGGTGCAAGCCCCCTCCATGAAAAACACGACCACACCATAACACCACCATCTCCGAATTTTACTGTTGGCACTACACACGCTGGCAGATGACTTACGCCGGGCATTCGCCATACCCACATCCTGCCATCGGATCGCCACATTGTGTACCATGATTCGTCACTCCAGACAATGCTTTTCCAGTGTTCAATCGTCCAATGTTTACGCTCCTTACACCAAGCGAGGTGTAGTTTCGCATTTACCGGCGTGATGTGTGGCTTGTGAGCAGCCGCTCGACCATGAAATCCAAGTTCTCTCACCTCCCGTCTGTCACAGTACTTGCAGTGGATCCTGATGCAGTTTGGAATTCCTGTGTGGTGGACCGGATAGATGTCTGCCTATTACACATTATGACCCTGTCGGTGGTCTCTGTCAGTCAACAGATGGGGTCGGCCTGTATGCTTTTGTGCTGTACGTGCCCCTTCACATTTCCACTTAACTATCACATTGGAACAGTGGACCCAGGGATGTTTAGGAGTGTGGAAATCTCGTGTACAGACGTGTGAGACAAGTGACACCCAATCATGTGACCACATTCGAAGTCTGTAAGGTTCCGCGGAGCGCCCCATTCTGCTCTCTCACTATGTCTAATAAGTACTGTGGTCGCTGATATGTAGTACCCTGCAGTAGGTGGCAGAACAATGCACTTAATATGAAAAACGTATGCTTTTAGGGGGTGTCCGGATACTTTCGATCGCATAGTGTATCTGTGTCCTACGACGTAGGATGAGTGGATGCACAGGTCTAGGACAGTGGCTTCTGAATCCCACAGCCTGAAATGTATGACAGGCCATCGCTTGTTATTGCCGGGAAGTGATTTAGTACGAAGGCGCGACTACCTGCTTAATAATCTGTGACAGATGATAGTGACCCTGCAATCACGACGTCTCGCCCACAGCAGTTGACTCTAGCGGTGGCTGCTTTCCCCAAAGAGAGGCGTCCATTGTAGATCCTTGACACGGTAGCAAGTGTATATCCCACCGCATGAAAAAAGTCCCATCAAAACCGTCTAAAGCTGCTGCTAAAATAATTCTTCACTTGTAATTTCGGTCACCTGATCACCTTTAGGCACCATTAAATTATTTACAACAGCTTACTGTGGCGTCAAATGTAATAAAGTCGTTCTTCGTCAACTGTTGATCAATTCTCGTGTACATAACGAGGCTCCACGTTTTCTTGTGGAGCGCTCTCTATCTACTATATGTAATAAGGAAATGTGGTTCCGTCTTGGATGAAACTAAATTTTTCTTGTTTTACTACGCACACATGTTTCGAAGAAGTTTCTCCATTTTCTATGGGACAGGTGAACATCACACAAACAATGAAACAGTGTGTGTTAGGAAGCACGAAAACGCGACATCTGCAAACAAGTGAAGGCAATAATTGTAGCTATGCAGCAAATGCCACACAGACTGGTGAACACTAATATGTAATAACAAGATAATAAATAAAACCAACGGAAAGTAGAGAAACTTCTTCGAAACACGTATGGATAGTAAAGCAAGAAAAATTGTATTTGCTCAAGGCAAAACCGCATTTCCTAATTAAATAATAGGAAGCAAACGGGGCCAACGAAAGAACTTCGAGCACAAAATGATTATACGAATACTGTTTAACAGTTTTCTGACGCCACAGAAAGAACATTGCCACGTCGGTTGTTGTGAAAAATTTTATGACGCCTGAAGGTGATCGGATGATAGAAGCCATCAGTAAATGAAGAATTTTATTTAGTTTCTTGTGTCAGTTGCACACATTTCTCTAACGATGAGTAGCTTCAAACGAGTCCGTTCATTTTTGAACCACTGCCTGCGTCATCACCACGTGATTGCAAAAAAATTCCAGTGTAAAGTTTTGCTCTGTTCTTACCGTACACTACCGAACAACTCACTCCCATTCAGTAGGTCAACTTAGCAAATGTGGCTGTGCCAGTGTGAAATAAATTGTGCCACGGGGCGACAGTTCGATGTATACTATAGGAACAGAACAAAATTTTTATAGAATACAGTGGAATTATTTTATAGACAATGGTTCGAAACCTGTCACCATCACGGAATAAGTTCAAAAATGTGTGTGAAATCTTATGGGGCTTAACTGCTAAGGTCATCAGTCCCTAAGCTTACACACTACTTAACCTAAATTATCTGCCGGTCGGGCTGGCCGAGAGGTTCTAGGAGCTACAGTCTGGAACCGCGCGACCACTACGGTCGCAGGTTCGAATCCTGCCTCGGGCATGGATGTGTGTGATGTCCTTAGGTTAGTTAGGTTAAAGTAGTTGTAAGTCCTAGGGGACTGATGACCTCAGAAGTTAAGTCCCATAGTGCTCAGAGACATTTGAACCTAAATTATCCTAAGGACCATCACACACATCCATGCCCGAGAGAGGACTCGAACCTCCGCCGGGACCAGCCGCACAGTCCATGACTGCAGCGCCTCAGACCGCTCGGACGGAATAAATGTGTAGCTGTCAAAGGGAACCATTACTAATACAGTACAGTTGCTGGCCCTTTAAGCCAACACAGTGTTGGAATAACACGAGTAAACAACCGTTTTATCAACAGCTCTTGCCGGTATTGAAACATGCTCTTTATCAAATACTTACAAATTGTGTGGCATCACCTGCACAAGACACAAACCCCAGTACTTAAAAGGGGGCCAGCACGTCGCACAGAGAACTGTGTCCGATCAAGTGCGCCTATATCGCGCTGGCATTTAAGTAACTGTTCTTTTTTTACTTTATTATCAATCTACAGCAAAAGTTAGTAAACGTAACCGAACCGCATGTTCAGAAACTCACCTAAAGAGTAGGAGCATTTGTCAAACAGAAACAATTACACGAGCAAACAAAGTTGACACTCGGCGCGGTGGCTGATGGGAGCGACCGTAAAGGCATTTCCCATTTAAAAGTTTCATTATCTACCTGCTCTGGAGAAATGAAATAAATAAAATTAGAGAATCAATCGCTTCCCCTAAATTTATACGAGCTGGAAAGCCAGAGCCCCCCCTCCCCCGGATCGAACAGCCAGTCCACCCCCCCCCCCCCCCCCGCCCCTTCCACAGGCTTGACTCTCGAGCTCCCGCGTACACCCGCCCCCGCCACCCTCGCCTCTGGCAAGTTTCGCTGCACCTCCGACACAAAACCTCTTAACGTGAAGTTCCTGCGCCAAACTCCTAACAAACTCACACCATTCCTACGAAACTAGCACCTACGGTAAAGCTAAAAGTGGCGGTACTTTTCGAGAGCGCATCTCAGCCCTGGGACGAAACTACCACGCTTCCAAAACAGGCCACTAATCACACTTTCCATAATAAGGAATTAAAAATTTCTTTTACTGGCGCTCCTTGAATCGGCACTATAGTATACTGCTGGCTGCGCTCATCCGCCCAAAATGAGATCGGTATCACATTTCAATCCTCGTAAAAAAACAATTCCGTAATGTTTCCAGAATGAGATTTTCACTCTGCAGCGGAGTGTGTGCTAATATGAAACTTCCTGGCAGATTAAAACTGTGTGCCGGACCGAGACTCGAACTCGGGACCTTTGCCTTTCGCGGGCAAGTGCTCTACCAACTGAGCTACCCAAGCACGACTCACGACCCGTCCTCACAGCTTTACTTCTGCCAGAACCTCGTCTCCTACCTTCCAAACTTTACAGATGCTCTCCTGCGAACCTTGCAGAACTAGCACTCCTGAAAGAAATGATATTGCGGAGACATGGCTTAGCCACAGCCTGGGGGATGTTTCCAGTTATTGGTATGAACATGATAATGTGAAGGGAAAAGTGGGGAGAAGGAGCTGGACAGACAGCGAGAGAGAAGGAGGAGATAGGCACAGACAGGAGGAGGAGGAGATGGAAAGAGAGAGGGGACGGGAAAATAGACGGATAGAGGGGTAGGAGGAGTTGGACAGAGACAGGAAAGAAGGGGAGATGGACAGGGACAGGAAAGAAGAGGAAATGGACAGACAGGAAAGAGGAGGAGATGGACAGAGACAGGAAAGAGGAGGAGATGGACTGAGACAGGAAAGAAGAGGAAATGGACAGACAGAATGAGAGGAGAGGGGGAAATGAACAAGGAGAGCTACATAGAGAGGGAGGAGGATCGGACAGAGAAGGGGGTAAAAGAGAAGACGGACTAATAGAAGACTGAAATATTCTCAGCTGGTTTCTTTTTCATAATGCGAGTATAATCATAGGTTAGATGCAGTTTGAGTTCGAGGGTTACAC
Organism: Schistocerca piceifrons; assembly: GCF_021461385.2. Lineage (NCBI taxonomy): Eukaryota > Metazoa > Arthropoda > Insecta > Orthoptera > Acrididae > Schistocerca > Schistocerca piceifrons. The sequence continues at coordinate 879,830,700 of NC_060140.1, forward strand.
TATATCAAAAGACGACTGCGGATTATACTGAAACAGGTACCTGTACGAGTAAAACCTGTGATTGTCCGTCTGGAGAGACGAAAGAAAAAAATAATGGCACGCGACAAAAGTTTTTATGCCAAATGCATCTAGTTACGAAACGCCAATGCCTCCGTCTCCCACACAGAATTTTGATTACCGAATCACGTTATCTATGCAACACCGAGGATCAGCCGCGTTCTACGCCTGCTAGTTAATTACGATCCGCAGAACTTGAGCTACAGCTTGTGAAGGCATTGCTAATTACGCATATAAATTTTTTTTCGTGATTTTCTTTAGATTTCTATTCTTTTTCTTTTGTTCGTATGGGCATTTCTAATTGTGATTATGTAACATTCTACTGTGGTTTTTAAATGTAAAGATGTAATTGTGATTATTTCGTTTGCCAATGGAAAAATCTCGTATGTTTCTTGCTTTGTACCTGTGGTAAAGTTTGTAATGTTCTCTTTTGGAATATTATTAATTGTGAAATGCAGTCAATAACATTTATAAAGGCTTATGTAATTTACGATAACGATATAACATCTATAGACAGGGGATAGCGATAGTGATATCGAGAGTTGAAAGGTTGTTGCGTAGTAGAGGGGATGGTGGATGGCGTGTCTGTGAAGCGTGCGCGGGAAGAATAGTACTTTGTTCCATGAGAAGCATACGTAATTGTATGGACAGTGATACCGAACTATCAGATTGTTAATTCTCTTTACCAATGCGGTATGTAATGCCATCGCCAGCGAACTTTAAGAGCAAATAAACCGGACTGCGAAAGTGCCGCTAACATTACTTTGTTGTAGCCGACACGAACTGTGCCTTTATTCGAATGAACTTTGCTGGTATTGGTTTTGGATGGTGGAACTGTTGTATATCACATTCTATCAAGCCGTGAAAGTGAAGACTAATTAACTGTGCAATATAAATGGCTTTCAGTGACGTTGTCGATGTTTGAAATGCGAGAACAGAGTGGACATTGTTTACGGTGTGCTCCATATACATGAACAATTCTATGAACTGTGTATTTGTGGCTAAGACTATATGAATGTGACGAACCGTGTAATTATGGGCGATAGCGTCATGGACAGGGCATAAAGTGTAAAAACGAGTGATGTCTACGTCATGTACTTTGAAAGAGAGGACATGTCAACAACGTTCGTATACTGGCGTCTTGTGGTTTGCTGATCACCACGGGGTTAATGATACAGCTGTGCCGGAACTTTATTTGCGTTTCGCCGGAGAAGATTAACCAGCGGAACTGCCTGTATCCTGCTCTCATCATCGTAGCCCGCCGACATCGTGCTGCTCAACGCAACGCTCCGTATTCAACAAAACGTTAAGTGATTTCGCCGAACGCTATCCCCTGGCCTAGAAACTTTCTTTCTCTATTAAAAGTATAAGAATTACAGACTCTATTTAATCAAATTCTTTGTTTAGTTTGTTTGCTTTCTGCTAACGAAAATAAAATTACAATCAGTGAATTAAAAGTTGCCTGGTAGTCATCGTTGAAACACCAGTAAACATAAACTTCTTCCTCTCATTAGGACAAATTCTCCTTGCATGACAAGATTATTGTAGTTATTTTATGTAGTTTTATGTATTGTTATGAGACTAGATATATGACAGTGACTAATAAGGGTATTTTGTCGCGAAATATGGCTTCGCGCGAAAATTACGGCGACCGCCATAATTGCTTGCGTTCTGACCAGTAACGTAAAAGCTGCTATTCCCGTACTGGTGCTTTTCCTGACGTGAGCGGGAATTATAAATGTCAGCTGTCAAATCGCGTAGTGACTGTTTACCCAATAATAAAAGTTTTTGATATTGTATTGCTACGAGTCGTAGTATTAAGAGACACTGGTTATACTCAAAAGTGGGTAGATGTATGGTGAAACCCCCCAGTGTCCATGCGATTGTTAACAGTATTGGGTGTGATTCACGAAATTTTGTCACTTTTTCTAATTCCTTTCAGATATTGTCTTAGATGTCTTTGAAGTTTCAGAGAATATATATACAATTTTGTCGGTTCAGGTTAATTTCAGAGCAGTTTCTCGTGAGTACTAGAGTTTTCAGTTCATAAACAAAGTGGGACCGTGACCAATTGAGAAGTATAACAGAGAGTGTCGTTTTCCAACTAGAATTTTGGATGACTTCACAGTTCAGATTTTGATCATTATTTTTCCTGTGGGTTGAGGTCATCACAAGCTGTGCTGGCCACAGCGATAAACACGCAGACTTGGCAAACACGGCAGCAGACAGCGTCTGCCGATTCCAGAGGAAAGGCAAGCGGAGCGTTCCACTCGCAGGCGTGTTCTCTTTGAAATTCCTCCGCTCTCTGCTCCCCCCCCCCCCCCCCCCCCAGAGGCTCTTCAGATTCCGACCGAGACCAATTTATTTAGCAGGTCATGCAGAAAGGCAGAGCCGCGGAATTCCGGGAACGTTCGCGACGCCGAGGGCACTAGCCGCTCTGCACATCTCGGCCGCAGCGGGTAGCGGCTAGCGGCCCTCCTGACGAAAGCGTCGGCGCTCTTGCGCAACTCTGGCGGGCAACCTGTTTATGCTCGGCGACACCTACTGCTCCACGGGCTCCCGTGCCAGTTCCCCGTACACCTCGTCTGGCCAACGGCAGGAATGACAACAGTCCATAGGAAAGCCATGTACCGGTCGTAAATTTGTAGAACATCTACATCATAATCCGCCCACGACAAATACGGGCCCCGCAACCAACTTCTTGTCACACTAGTGCGAACGACTCGGCTCACAGAGATCTTGCACGCATTTAAACGCGTAGACAAGAATAACTAAAACCGTCTGTAACAGTTACTCCCTCCCCGCCGGAGACGGCTGCTGGCATTCGTAAGACCTGTGGGGTCACGTGCTGCCTTTCCCGTGGGCCTCTAAGTGCACACAAGTTAAAATGTTTCAGAGTCCTCGTCTACAACACACGCGAATCCTCGTCTACAACACACGCAAACTTTTACGGGTCCATGACCAGACAGTTTGCAATATTCCCGATGTACACACAAGGCGACATACACATTCTGTCTAGGATCTGCACTGAGACTCCCGTAAGAAAGAGTGCCCCCGTGTGAAAATTCCCGCCATTACTTACCCTCGCACTAACGTTAAGTCAAAAATCGCAAACTTCCCTCTTCCGAAAGCTTACATAAACTATAAATTTATTATTGTAGATACATACCGCACATGTATTTGAACGAAAATTCTATCAGCTTTCCAATACTGCTCGCAATTTCTCTGTATCTTTCCGTTTGATCGAAAATACTGGCTCTGTCTATAAGAATGCTATACTGCATCACTATCTCATCAATAAATGTAAAACAAAACAACTACAGTCGTACATGCCTAATGACATCTACATACTAATGCTGTCACTGAAACTTCCTGGCAGATTAAAACTGTGTGCCGGACCGAGACTCGAACTAGGGACCTTTGCCTTTCGCGGGCAAGTGTTCTACCAACTGAGCTACCCAAGCAAGACTCCCGCCCGGTACTCACAGCTTTACTTCTGCCAGTACCTCGCCTCCTACCTTCCAAACTTTACAGAAGCTCTCCTGCGGTAGTTGGTAGAGCACTTGCCCGCGAAAGGCAAAGGTCCCGAGTTCGAATCTCGGTCCGGCACACAGTTTTAAACTGCCAGGAAGTTTCATATCTGCGCACACTCAGCTGCAGAGTGAAAATCTCGTTCTGGCAATGCTGTCAGCACTTAGCCTGTTTTATGCTTCATTTAAGAGAAAAGTCAGGGTGTCATGCACAGAATATAGAACCTGGCTGGTAATTTAAAATACGTAATATTCACAAGAAAAACAGACCATAACAATTCAACAGTACTCACTGGGACCTATCCATTGATACTATGTTTGTATGAATCGCTTAACGTGTTAGCGAGTTAATAATTTTAAAAATTAATTTCATATCTAAAACAGTTAACGTTGAATAACTTGAAAATTAAATCTCGTAACAACGGCGCGTCTGTACTATCTAATTTTTGCCTTTAAAACCATATTACTGGCTTCTCTGTCACTGGTATGGTTTAGTTTTTATTTAGTTTCCCCTACTTAATAACACCTTTATTCAGTCAATTCGGCAATGGTTGCTACCCTCCCAAGTCCACCTTAACCGCTGGGTTTTCCCACCATGTGTTCAGAGCCCCCAGCTAGCTGACATGCGCCCAGGATGCCTTATACACTGATCGCGCCTCAAAAGTGACGCCACAACAAACTTCATGGCCCAGTATACCCCCCACAGCTATCAGATCACGCTCTCTTGGCTGTGACGACACTCGGCCATTAGCCTATTAGCGTATTTGTTGTTAACGTTTTGCTAGCAATTTCCGGGATGTACCTTCTCGAGCAATAAGCCACACGCAATCATTATTACTTGACGTTACAAGAATGCCACTGACTTGCCACACGTAGAGGATATCAAACAGGGCCATCAAACGAAGCCGCCGCCTTCAAGAACAAAACTTCTGAGACCCTAATCAGCGTGCAGCTTAGTCCAGTGTTTGGTGCTGCCTTCTCTCTTCCACAGGGTGCTTACCGATTGAGAAGTTGTGACGAGACAGATGTTCAGTCCCCGTCACAGAGAACCCCTCGTCACCACTTTAATCAAATGCTAGTACGTAATTAAGTTACTGTTGATACATATGGACAGTTGTCTGTCCATAGAGCGCACTTCAGTGCCTAGGGTCAGGCTATGTCTGCAAGACAGTTGAGCTGTATCAGCCGATTCCGTCCTCGCAGTACAGCTTCCGGCTTTCTTGCTATGAACATGTCAGATATAAAACCCCTGCATTAGACGTGGTCGACGGATGCGCACAACAGTTTCTTCTCCAGCATTGCTGTAGGTGGCGAGGAGAGTTTCTGAAGAGGTGGCCATCTGGCCACAGTAGGTGGAGCCAGTGAATACTAATTGCACTCAGGGCGGTGTTCCCGACGATGAGATACCGGATTCATTTGACGAAAGACACCGAATGTACTATCAACCTAACCGTTCCAGCATACATTACGCGCTACGTAGAAACTGTTCTCTGAGACCGCTACTGTTTTTCTCATTGGCGAGCCGTGTCGGTACTGGTGCCGCTCGTGGCTCGCGACTTCACCTCCCGCGGGCATCGGGTTCGAGTCCGACGCCGACAGAGGCTGGCAGAGTCTCGCTGGCGCGCGAGGCGTGCTACGTTGCGAGGAGGGTGGGGACACGGTGCGCGTCTCGACTTCACATACCGTGCCGCCTTGGACCAACTCGGGCGGTTCGTTTTTGACGGCAGCTGGGTTGGAACGCGCACTGTGGATTATGTGCCCCAGCTGGGATTTATGTCCGAGGGGATAGGCAGTGCAGCCGAGGATGCTAAGTGTTTCAGATATCGGAGACTGGCATTGAACGCGGTGTCATGGTGGTATTTTACTGCACGGTGTTGTTCTTCAAGCACTAAAGCACATGTGTAAGAGAGTGCTACCACTGGAGGAGAAGCAAGAACCAAGAGGAATGATTACCGTCGTATGGAAGTACGTATTTGACTCCACAGCAACACACCGATAGAAGGGAAGATATGTTGCTTCAATTCACTAGTAGTTGTAGTACACTGTTTTTTTATACACGGTGGTCCATTGATCGTGACCGGGCCAAATATCTCACGAAATAAGCGTCAAACGAAAAAACTGCAAAGAACGAAACTTGTCTACCTTGAAGGGGGAAACCAGATGACGCTATGGTTGGCCCGCTACATGGCGAAAAAAGTGGTCTAACTAAAACATTCATATTTATTTACGTACTACACGAATATGTAATAAAAAATGGGGGTTCCTATTAAAAAAAACGCAGTTGATATCCGTTTGACCTATGGCAGCGCCATCTAGCGGGCCAACCATAGCGCCATCTGGTTTCCCCCTTCAAGCTAAATGAGTTTCGTTCTTTGTAGTTTTTTCGTTTGATGCTTATTTCGTGAGATATTTGGCCCGGTCACTATCAGTGGACCACCCTGTATATTGCCTATTTGCCAGATTTGTTTTTGTTCAAAGCTAATGATATTGCTTCTCTTTCAGAACTGATTTTATAGCACCGTAATTAAACGCTATTCTGTCTTACGTAGTGCTGTTAGTGATATCACTGAACGGACATACAGAGTGGTGGGGAGCTGTTCCTCCGTTACATTTTGTATTGTTATTACGTTTGTTTACACAGAAGTCGCAAATCACTTATTGCCATTCATGAAATATCGGTTTATACTCAATAGGTGGAACATTTCCTTATTTAAAATTTGCGTATGTTGAGGAGCCTGAGGGCTGCAAGTCTATTGTTTAATAGAGATGTGAGCCGCGTGGGGTAGCCTTGCGGCTTGAACCTCGCGCGGCTCCCCCCGTCGGAGGTTCGAGTCCTCCCTGGGGCATGGGTGGGTGTATTGTCCTTACCGTAAGTTAGTTTAATTTAGATTAAGTAGTGTGTAAGCCTAGGGACTGATGACCTCAGCAGTTTGGTCCCATACAACTTACCATAAAAATTTCCAAATAGAGATGTGTGTACAGTCGTGTTTTTCTAAAATTATGGGTAACGTTTCTAATGAATAATTTCAGACACTATTGCTTGTTCAATTTTATCAATTTTTGGAGCATTTTAGGGTATATGAAAGTAAAGGTTACCTAATGCTCAATCAGTCGTCCCGCCCCCTGACTTCCAGCTTCCCGTTACATTGGAAAATACAGGCTGAGGCAGCTAAGACAGCTCACTCAAACTTCAGTGATGAGCGAAACAAGAGCACTGGCGAAATTGACTGACGAAAGCGACTCCGACAAAGAGCGACTTCTCGTGGCCCGGCATGCGGGAACGAGCAACTTGGAAATGGCGAAGGTTGTCAGCTGTTCGTGTGCCAGTGTCGTTAACATCTGTGAAAACTGGCTGCAGGAAGGTGAAACTATGACCAGGCGACAAGGCGATGGAGATCCACGTCTCGTCCCAGAAGGTGGAGGTAGGAAGCTTGCCCAATCTGTAAAGCAGTAGAGGCGACGATCTGTGGCATACATGACGATGGACTACACTGCTCGTACAGGTACCGTATTCTACAGACTATAAGACGCACCTTCATTTTCCACATTTTTTTTAAATAACATTTTTACTACTTTTATAGACTACAAAGCCAGACTAAAAAAATACGAAGTTTATAAAACCGAACTGACCTTCAAAATCCCTGAAAGTCGTAATCTGAACTTTCTTCCTTCTTCGCCGTCATCGTTGTCCTCTGCATATATGCCATCAACAGCGTCACTTATGCCGCACTTCTTCAAAGATTTAACAACTATGTCTTCTCTCACTCTTGACCAGGACTGTTTTATCCACTCGCACACTTGTTTGGTTGTAGGTTGTTTTAAAGCCCTCTTCGGTGTGAATTCATGTTGGGTTTCACCCATCATCCATTTATTTATCGAGACATCAAGAGGCTGCGATTGTGATAAGTCCCCCCGGAATAGGAGGAAACTCTGTATTTCCCTGTCTTAATTTCTCTTCCACAGAATTTTTCAAGTGACTACTCAACTGATCTACCACACGAAGAGAACTCCTCTTCAATAAAGTACCTTTCCTTCTCTCCCACATTCTATTGATCCATAATTTCATACCAACCTCGGCCATCCAAGGCTTGTCATGTACGCGGTGTTTTAGACGCTTTTGAAATTACTTTGAGCTGGAAAGTGATCACTGGATTAAGTTTAGTATCGTCAGCACAACAACGAAGGACAACAGTGTGGTGTCACCGCCAGACACCACACTTGCTAGGTGGTAGCCTTTAAATCGGCCGCGGTCCGTTAGTATACGTCGGACCCGCGTGTCGCCACTATCAGTGATTGCAGACCGAGCGCCGCCACAGGGCAGATTTAGTCTACGGAGACTCCCTAGCACTCGCCCCAGTTGTACAGCCGACTTTGCTAGCAATGGTTCACTGACTACAGACGCTCTCATTTGCAGAGACGACAGTTTAGCATAGCCCTCAGCAACGTCATTTGCTACGACCTAGCAAGGCGCCATATTCAGTTACTATGTCTTCTGAACAGATAATATTGTGATTCATGTACCGTCAAGAGCGACGTTCATCATTAATGGATTAAAGTTAAGTATCAAACTAATTACGTCCGCTTTCTGAATTCTAATTCCTTGTCATGTTCCATACCTCACGTCAGTATAGTCCTTCCCTACTCACGCCAGCCTGCGTGAGCTAAAACACGTGCATTTCGCCTCCTCTAGTAACACGGTGTTGGCTCTTCAGGCAACACAACAAACAGCGAATATATTTGAATAATGTTTGCATTAATTCCAACGCCATTTTGACCGTGTCCTTGAATCGACTTCAATTCATCATCTTCTCGTTTTAATCATTTTGCATTCAGTCCTCTACTTGCACATTTAATTTTCCTCATTTTTTTCAATTCTTCTTTACTAGCCCGCCAATCACGAGTGGTATTTTCTGTTGGTGGAGGGCCGAAATGCGGTTTAGCTGCTCTGTTTCCGTATTCTTCTGCATATACTATGACCTTCAATTTACAGCCCGAATCATATGAATACTATTTATTTTTCTCCATTACGAAACCAGCTACTAACAGACATATTGTACTATTAGCGATAACACAAATCATTTTCAATTGAAGTTCACTGACACAGTAGATTGCAATGACGCATCATAGGCTAGACAGTGTTCTGGGTTTGTGATGGAGCCGCGGGAGGGAGACAGTATTAGCGAGCCTACAACTCATGTTCGTCGCGTTGCTGCACTGCTACTGCCAATTCAATCCAATACTACCAGTTAGAGACAGGTTTCCCGCGACATCGAATAAATGACTATTTTTAAGTCTGGCGGAAATTTTAAATCAAACACTGAACACTTTTATATTAATTTCGCAATATGAGACCGATAATCAATGTCTTGTAATTGTTTTGAACGTCTCTATAACGCGCATTCACGAATCCACGTTACGTTTTTGTCAAAATTCATACCACAGCAGCTGATCTGTAGGAAGCACGCACGACAGTGAGTTATCCGCACTGCAAGACAACAAATAAAACATTCCACAGCCTTTAAACCCTCAGTGGCCACGCTACTTATTCTTCTGTCCCTGAGGTAAGCGGCCATTTACTCAATTCATAGCCAAATTCAGCGACATCAATTAAAATTAGACATTATAAAATATTAATCTCTCTCTAACATATTTATCTCTCAGCAACTGTTTTTGTTTAATTGTGACGATTTTTGATGGAAGAACTATTTCTTTACTTGAAACATCCTGGCAGATTAAAACTGTGTGCCGGACCGAGAATCGAACTCGGGACCTTTGCCTTTCGCGGGCACGTGCTATACCAACTGAGCTACCCAAGCACGACTCACGACCCGTCCTCACAGCTTTAATTGCGCCAGTCTCCTACCTTCCAAACTTCGCAGAAGCTCTCCTGCATATCTTGCAGAACTAGAACTCCTGGAAGAAAGGATATTGCGGACACATGGCTTAGCCACAGCCTAGGAGATGTTTCCAGAATGAAATTTTCACTCTGCAGCGGAGTGTGGGCTGATATGAAACTTCCTGGCAGATTAAAACTGTGTGCCGGACCGAAACTCGAAACCTTTGGCTTGCCTATGCTTGGTGTCTTTTGAGGCGCAAAAAGTGGCTAAAACATACCGAGGCTGCCTGAATATAAAAGGAGGTGCAAAACAAATAGAAACTGGACGTCACTAGTGCACCAAGAAAAAGGCATTTAATTTACAAAAGTCCTGCATTACGTGCGTTCGACGATACGTGGCGTTACCCGCCACGTCTCCCCTTGAGCTAACACCACTTCACAGTGAATTCGCATGGGCATCTGGCAATGAAATGTAAAGAGCAACTGCTGACCAAACTGTTCCGGCGATCTATGAGAGTAGTGGGCGTCCTCGCAGCCACCGACATATTCCGCTCGCAACACCGTCAAAATGAGGTAACATCAATTTTCATCAGAGGATGCGGATTATCACGAGGCGTGCACTGGATGAGGTATATGGTATAGCAAAGTAAGTGAACGAGCGTGGCTCCGCGCTGGTGAAGCCGCCGCATGCCCCTCTAAGAAACAAATTTGCCAAACTGTTGCTCGCCCGTCCCTCTCTCTGCCATGCCACGCCTCGGCTGGTCACGCGAGGGCCATCTGTCATGCAAGTCCGCCCCCAGAGTGCGCCCGGAGCATGCGCCTGGCTACGTAACGGAAGACTGCTTTCAGCAAATTGCTCCATCACACGAAGTAGACAACGACCTCTCCAGCTAACAGCAGCAATAAAGGCCAGCCTAATCTCGTAGCCATCACTCTTCTGTAATACCCCTAGCTGCTACTTGACGAGCTTAGATGCATTACCCAGTGATTGCTCTACTGGGCCATCTACCCGGCACTTCCGTAAGGCGTACTAAGGAGGAATATATACTATCTGATCAAAGTTATGAGTATGTAGTGCGGATTTGACCACTACGAGGGGCGTTTGAAAAGTCCGAGACATGGCACCACCGGTGCGTTTCGAGGTCATGCTAAGTTAGTAGCATCTTTGGAAAGAACGCACACCAAGTTTCAGCCATATTGGTCTACTTCTTTGTGTTTGGCATTCGTGTGAATCAAGGAAGATTAGATTAGATTTAAATTAGATTTACTTTCATTCCAATTGATCCGTAGTGAGAAGGTCCTCCAGGATGTAGAACATGTCAAAAAAAAAAAAAAACAACAACAACAATACATGACAAATATTTAAACTCAAACAAATAAGCTAATGTACCATTCCACAGGTCCCAAGTGGAATGATCATCATTTTTTTAATGCACGCTATATGAAAGAGTCATTTTACAAATACTAATGCACTGAATTTAAAATAAAAAAGTTTTATTTATTTATTTATAAGGTAACAAACGTGTAATGCAACTACTATAATACTTATTTACAATGAACGCATTACTGCACTGAAATTGTGCAGAAGTTATATTGTACTTACATAATACACACACAAAAGTCAGTTGGTTCTACTGAGCAATTCATCAATGGAGTAGGAGGAGTTGGGCACCAATAAATCCTTTAGGTTTCTCTTAAACTGTATTTCATTGGTTGTTAAGCTTTCTATGGCTGCTGGCAAGTTATTGAAAATGTGTGTTCCTGAATAATGCACACCTTTTTGTACAAGACTAAGTGACTTTAAATCCTTGTGAAGATTATTCCTATTTCTAGTACTGATTCCATGAATTCGGCTGTTGGTTTGAAAAAGTGATATATTTTTAATGACAGATTTCATTAAAGAATAAATATATTGGGAAGCAGTAGTTAGTATCCCTAGTTCCCTAAACAGGCTTCTACAGGGTGTTCTTGAGTTCGCACCACATATAACTCTTACTGCACGTTTTTGTGCCCGGAAAACTTTAGCTTGGCTTGATGAATTACCCCATTCCATTATGGAATGAAAGTAAGCATAGTATGCCAGCTTTTTCATTTTTATATCCCCTATGTCTGACACAATCCGCATTGCAAATAGAGATTTGTTAAGACGCTTCAGCAGTTCTGTGGTGTGCTTTTCCCATTTGAATTTATTATCAAGCTGTAATCCCAAGAATTTAATACTCCCCACCTCTTCTATCTGCCTGTCATCATATGTTAGGCATATACTCGTGGGACACCCCTTACAAGTTCTGAACTGCAAGTAGTGTGTTTTTTCAAAGTTTAGTGACAAGGAATTGGCAAGGGACCTGTGGTGTCACCACCAGACACCACATTTGCTAGGTGGTAGCCTTTAAATCGGCCGCGGTCCGTTAGTATACGTCGGACCCGCGTGTCAGTGATTGCAGACCGAGCGCCGCCACACGGCAGGTCTAGAGAGACTTCCTAGCACTCGCCCCAGTTGTACAGCCGACTTTGCTAGCGATGGTTCACTGACAAATTACGCTCTCATTTGCCGAGACGATAGTTAGCATAGCCTTCAGCTACGTCATTTGCTACGACCTAGCAAGGCGCCATTATCATTTGCTATTTATCTTGTGATGCATGTACCGTCAGACCGATGTTCACCAATTATGGATTAAAGTTAAGTATTCCAGAAGCTACGTACTTTTTTTACTAGACTCAACTCCTTTAACTGCTCCAGACCTCACGCTAGCCTGCGTGAGCTTAAACGCGTGCCTTTCGGCTACCCGTCACAGTGGATTGGCGCTCTTGCCAGTCCACAAAAGGACCAGTAATTAATGTTCACAAATATTTTATTAGCTGGTCTTTCTAACACTACACTTGATTTGCTATTTATTCCAATGTTTGTACCATCGGCAAAGTCAAGTGATTGTCCAAAAAAAGGACGAAAAATAATTTTGTGTGGTGATTAAACATTACTTTATGAAAGGCAAAAAGCCTCAGGAGACTAAAGAGAAGCTTGATAAACATTACGGTGACTCTGCACCTTCGATTAGAACAGTTTATAAATGGTTTCAAAATTTTCGCAGTGGCCATATGGGCGCAAGTGATGCTGAACGTTCTGGACGTCCTGTGGAGGTTACGACTCCAGAAATCATTGATAAAATCCATGATATGCTAATGGATGACAGAAGAGTTAAGGTGCGTGGTATTGCTAGTGATGTGGGCATCTCGAATGAACGGGTACATAATATTTTGCATAAACATTTGGACATGAGAAAGATATCCACAAGATGGGTTCCGCGATTGCTCACGCCTGACCAAAAACGGAATCGTGTGAAGTGTTGCAAGGATTGTTTGCAGCTGTTCAGGAAGAATCCTCAGGACTTTAAGCGTCGTACCGTCACTGTGGATGAAACATGGATACATTACTATACTCCTGAGACCAAACAACAATCTGAACAATGGGTTACCAAGGGAGAATCTGCACCAAAAAAGGCGAAGACCATTCCTTCGGCAGGAAACGTTATGGCGACTGTCTTTTGGGATTCGAAATGGATAATCCTCATCGACTATCTGGAAAAGGGTAAAACTATTACAGGTGAACATTATTCATCGTTATTGGACAGTCTGAAAACCGAGCTGCAAGAAAAACGCCGGCGATTGGACCGCAAAAAAGTCCTTTTCCATCACGACATTGCACCAGCACATACTTCAGCAGTTGTGGTCGCAAAATTAATGGAAATAGGATTCCAACTCGTTTCACATCCCCCACCCCTATTCTCCATACTTGGCCCCCTCAGACTACTATTTGTCCCCAATTTGAAGAAATGGCTGGCGGGACAAAGATTCTATTCAAACGAGGAGGTGACTGCTGCAACTAATGGCTATTTTGCAGACTTGGACAATTCCTATTATTCGGAAGGTATCAACAAATTAGAACAGCGATAAGTCCAAAAGTTTTTATTTTTGCACGGACTTTTCAAACGCCCCTCGTATATGTCACGAGAAACGGACCCGCCACTATAAAAGGAGGCAGGCACTGATGTGTTATCAGTAGAGAAACACTAACAGCAAAATGGGACGGGCAGTACAGCTCAGTAACTTCGAACGTGGATAGTCACTGGATGTCACCTGAATAACAAATTCATCTAAAGCTGCCCAAATCGAAAACTGTCGGTTATGTGATTGTGAAGTACACGAACAGTTCGGAGACAGTGATTGTTTGGTTAAGCATGACAATTCAATCTGTCATAAAGCAGACCCTGAGAGGCAACGGTTTCTGGACAGTAACATTTCTCAAATGGACTGGCCTTGTCAGAGTCCCCATCTGAACTCAATAGTACACATTTGGGATGAGTCAAAAGGTCGACATTGTCCCAAACCCCAGCGTCCTACATCACTACCCTCTCTGGTTCCAGCTTCTGAGGAAGAATGGGCTGCCATTCCTCCACTGACATCATACATCGCACTCAATATGTCCCCAGGAGAGTTCAAGTTGTCATAAAGGCGAAAGGTGGACACATCCCTTATTAATGACCACTGGTCAGATACTTCCCCATCCCTTTCATCAGTCCTCGTGCCCCTCTCCCCTCCCCCACCCCCGCGCTCGCACGCGCGCGCGCACACACACACACACACACACACACACACACACACACACACACACACACACGCACGCGCGCGCGCGCGCGCAAAAGAAACATAAATCATGATAGTATCCAAAATGAACTTATCACTCCTGGCAGATTAAAACTGCGGGCTGAACTGGACTCAAACGTGGATATCTGCCGTAGCTCTTTAACTGTTGAGCTATACCGGCAAGACTTACAGCTTCAGTTCTGTTGTTTCCTTTCTTCTATCTCCCAAACTTCCCAGTTTCTCTCCCGCATACTTTGGTGGACTAGCACTTCTGGAAGAAAGGATATAGTGGAGAAATACATACGCCACACACTAGGGGTTGCAGACTGGTTCTCTTACTCTGTAGGGTAGTCCGAGGTGCTTTCAAACTTGATAATATGTTGTTTATGTGCATGTAAAGCAATTACAGTGTATCCCAAATTGTTTTCGTGACAATCTGTGGTATTTAATTACATAAAACGATAGCAGAACAATAACGAATCAACTAAGAGTTAGAAATGAGGGAAGTCGAAAAACTATAATACATATGCAGACAGGTCGTTGGATAACATGTGGTGTCTCTTCAGGGTAATTTACAAGTCCGCGCCACTAGCAGCAAACCCGTGTGCGAAAACATTCAAAACTAGGAAAACAGCCACCACTGAGCGCGTGTACAAGCCGTTCACACGCTTTTCACTCACCCACTCCCACTAGTAATAGCAGTAACCATGCAATTAATGATTAAACGTGCACTAAGTTGCTATAGATTACAGCAACCAGAGGCGTTTTGAGATGGAAATTAAGGTCAGCCCTTAGGAATGAAAAACAACAGAAAACATTTTTCATAAGTATGTAACTGTCTATCAGATATACTCTTCGTGCCTAGCGACTAGGGCCGCAGTTGGCTAGTCCTTACGTGGTTACAATAAAAATGTCTTTAGATTATACTGGTCATGTGGATAAAACCGCCAAAATTTTAAACTAAATTTTCCGATTTTCTGCCCAAGATTTGGAGCCCCCCCCTCCAATTCAAAATTTTCTGGCGGCTGCCTAGTCCATCTACACGGTAGATACGGCCTGGAGAAGACGATGCTGAACTTCAGACCTACACTAGGGCTGATTCGCCACTGTTTGCCTCAAAGCATAGGCAATGTCCACCACTAAATACTGATATTTAGTTTTATAGTAACACATTTCGAGATATAAGAGATCTAGGAACTATTCGTTCTGCTACGTTCGTTTATATTCGTGGAACAGCGCTAACGTTTGCTTAATCTCCTCGTGTTGGCATGTGAAATGCAAAAACAGTGATGAAAGAGTATGAAAAAAAAAAAAAAAAAACATGACATATACTACGTCCCCTAGTGGGCAGCCAACTACATCGTCAGACTAACTGTATAGTGCGCCTCCGTACGGCCCCACTTTGATCATGCCTGTGAGCGCTTTGGTTCTGCCTGAATACAAGTTCCAACACGAAACACTCACAGTTTGCGCCGGCGGCGTGGTGTCCACGCTAATCAACGCCCTACTGCTCGAGATGGACGAAACCTCGTTTCACATTTGATGGTGTACATCAGTACAAAACTCTTATTAAAGCCAGCATATCTACGCAAGATAAGGTCTTAGCCAACATCCAAGAGCTTACTATCGCATGTTTCCTTGAAATACTGGCTGAACAAGCGCGTCCTCCCACTCTTAGAGGAGTTTGATGGTATGTTGTGTTTTTACCTCACCGGAACTTAGTGCAGAAACGGCTAACTAAGAGTGCATCAACTTTCCGCTTGAAGTTGTGAGCACATCATGCTCACAGTATCATGTTCTTTGTGTTCATTTATCATCAGGATTGGTCTACCGGGTGATCAAAAAGTCTGTATAAATTTGAAAACTTATTTAATTAATTTATTTATGTTGTTTTTTTTTTTTTTTTTTTTGCTCTAATAAAACCCCATGTCACTCCAAGCACGGGTGTCAATTTGTACTTCTCTATCTACATTAGTCCGTGATTTATTCAGTTTTCAAATTTATACTGACTTTTTGATCACCCGGTACTATCAATAACGGCTAGATGAACTGGCAACATGCTGGTCATACACACGGTGATTCAGCTGGTCCTAGTGATTGGTTTTATGCAACCCTCAATGACTTCAAAAACCAGACGTGAGATTTTCATATTCTCTCGCTCGTTACGTGCAAACTATTAGTACTACAGAAAATACGAGGGGAAGTGAAAACGTAAAGGGACTTCTGAGAAGAGGAATATTTATTCTATTGACAGAAAACTGAAACATACATTATTTTTCTACATACCTTCTCTGCACTTCAAAGCACTTTGTCAAACGTTCCACAAATTTTTTGATTCTATTAGAAAAAGTTTTTTGGTTGCACCTGTAATCAATTTTGCATCACACCAATAACTTTTGCATCGGTTGGAAATCTTCCCCTGAGCTCTTCCTTCAATGGTCCAAATCCAAGGAAATCGCTTGGAGCCAGGTCTGGACTGTAAGGCGGGAGTTCCAGCTGTTCGAATCTCAACTCCTTCACTGTTTCGGCCGTCCTTTTGGCAGAATGTGGCAGAGCGTTGTCTTGCTGCAGGATGAGACTTCTTGCAGTTTTCCGCGACGTTTGAATTCGATCGCAGGTTTGAGTTTAGTTCGCAACACATCGCAATAGTTCTCACTCATCTCAATTTCTCCTCTTGGGGTGAACGACTTGTTATTGTCGTAGATCGCCTGCCCGATATTTCCTCATCATATAGAGAAGTTCTTCGCTATTTGAGCGTTCTACACATTCACAGATTTTGCTTTGTGGTTAACAGCTGTTAAAATACTGCACTTGCACTCGACGAATAATTTCCATAGGTTTATCATCTTCCGCAAACAAAAAGCGAATCACTGCCCTCATTTCCTCCATGGTGCAATCGACAATGGAGCTCCCATGTTTCACGACACAATACAATGACTAATGAGGGAATAAGAGTGACACGTTGTATAGAATTGTTGCAGACGATAATGCTTCAGTCCTGGATACTAGCAGTGTTACGTAGCCATACAGCGAGAAATTGCAGAAGTCCCTTTTACATTCTGTATGAACAGGAACTTTTTGTAGGAAATTTAATATAGTTTAAGTTTTGTACTTGGATACGTTTTGGCTGGAGGGCACAGTTTCGAGTTATTCAAGAAAAACGTGCTTGATGGACACTTTCGTATGTGTTTCTTGAATAATTCGAAAACGACAGCCTCTAGTGAAAACGTATCTCAGTACAATATTTAATTAAATTTTCTACATAAAGCTCCAATTCATTTTTTATGTAGCACTCTCGGCTTCCACGTAGCAAGCGAGAGAATATGAAAATCTTGCGAGTGGTATCTGAAGGCGTTGAGGGTTGCATAAAACCCTTGGGTACGCCCAGATGAATGATCCTACTTCCTTGTAGGCAACAGTTAAAACTGGCCTAATGCCTAATGCTATTTACATAACGTTTTCCGTTCTTTTATGAAATTGTCGCCCTATGTCTGTTAGTGTTGTGCAGGTAGAATATTACAGAAATGTGAGTCAGTGGAACCACTACCTATTACTCATATAGCTCCTACTGGGTACACAGATGGTGCTCTACTGTTTGAGGGAGGGGGGAGCTGTTGTTGATATTATTGTTGTTTTTGGCAAGCTTTGGTATGGCTAAGATCGTTCTTGTGCACCATGAAGGATTCTGATATTAAAGCGATCATAGCATGATTTCAGGTCATATTACTCGGAGAAAGTAATCAATCGTAGTATGGCAAACGATATTCCTATTTTTTTTCAAAAATGGTTCTTATACTTAGGCTAAAATCACCCAGTCACGCAGAAAGCTATACTAATCATTATAAATATCTCCCAGATGCAGTTCATATTATTAGGACGATTACAGATTTTTTTAATAGTAGT
Organism: Schistocerca piceifrons; assembly: GCF_021461385.2. NCBI lineage: Eukaryota > Metazoa > Arthropoda > Insecta > Orthoptera > Acrididae > Schistocerca > Schistocerca piceifrons. The sequence continues at coordinate 879,848,667 of NC_060140.1, forward strand.
AATCTATTCGCGGTTATTAAAACAAATTATAGACAGTTAGTTGAGCTGGAGTATTAGGAGGTCTCGTTAGAGCTTATTTTAAGGGACAGAGACACGTTCTATTCTAGCAAACTCTGCCTAGAAATCGAAAAGGGCCTAGCCTGTGTACACTGATGCCTCGCTAAGTAAACTAGGATACACAGGCACTTACTGGGAGGATTTTGACAAAAACCAAAGTTACGCTGTCAGGGACATAACTGAGGCAGAAATGACTGCCTTCCCGTATGCTTTCCAACAAGTAGAAGAACCATCATCATGTTTTCACTTTCCACGTTAGTACTTACTCTCCTCAAGTACTTATACAGTAGAAGTAGTATCGCCCACTTTCGTACGACATTACTTCACAAGTGTCAACACCCATCACCCTTGATGGGCACAGGCAAATTACGGTGTTAAGAGAAACCAAATGACTAATACACCTTACGAGGCTAGTCAGGATGGAAAAAATTGTTCATTCTGCATCAGTCATTGTGCTTCCCCATAAAGATTATAGCTTCGGTAAGGGAAGTTTTGAACCAAGAGTGCCAGAAGTCCTCCAAAAGTAGGGGAGCACCTTACGCACGAATATACCAGCGCATGACTTGCCGATGTCCAAAGAGCTTCAGAATCGCCATCGCGCTTCCCAGTTTCAGTTCACGGGTGCTTCAAGAAACATTTGCAGCGCATCTGTCTTACGCGATCCCCACTGTCTGCATGTGGTGAAGATGACACCACCGCCACCTCCTTCGGCTGTATTAATCGGCGACTTTCCTCAAACGCTCGGTTGCTACATCTGCCAAAACTGGAGTGCCCCTTTTGCCTTCAATGATGTCATCGTTGTTCGAAAATATGTACACGGTACACAGACTGTTTTAAGTCAGCTTGGAAATCCGTCTTTCATAGCGAAGCGTATAAAATGTGTAGAACTACTAAAAAGTTCTCCACTGTTCGTTTGATCTCATTTGATCAACACATTAGAGTTGGGGGTAGCAGACTCTCACAGATAACTATAAAATAAAGAAATGGCCTGAGAAATAATCACATTATCTAAAGTGAACACTATCGTGAGACAATAGGTGTCTTAGTCAATATTTTTTTTCTCCGGGTCTTCAACTTTGTTGTATATTGTAAGACAACAGTTGTTCGCTTGTACGCTACACGTTTCGGTTTTTTTTAGGTCTGAAGCACCGCTGGTGGCCTCTAACTTATATTTCGCTTCTTATTATATTTAAATGCTAGATACGTCATCCATCAGTTTATCTTAAACTGTTCGTTTAAAAGCAAGTTTTCGGCACGGAAGTTATCCGTGGTCGTATGGACGGACTTTACATACTATGTGGATATTAATACTGAAGTTAGCTATTAAGAAACGACAGAGTCATCATTTATCGACATGCCCCCCGCCACCCTATCATGCACAAACAGCTAAGGCCTCTTGTCTAACTGTGGAATTCAACTGATAAGGCGTGACGTAATGACTGTTGAGTGACAAGCACTGCAAATTAGCGTCGTGTCTCTTAGCACTGAGCGGACATGTTTTAGTAGAAAGTGCTCGAATTCTCAATCTTTTAAACGTAACTGTTTTTCGCTTGAGTGGCTAGAAGGATGTCTCCATAGTCCGTTAGTCATTTTTATGATCCTTAATTTGACGTTTCCCGTCTCCAGTTAGTTAGTTTCCTACTCGTAAACGACTTTGAATCTCAAAAGTGACGCGACTGCGTGCAGGATGGCTTCATTATCTTGCATGACATTGTCTCAGCATCAAGTTTACTCCATATTTCCATGTGGCCTGGAACGAACAGAATGAAACTGACTCTCTGTGGCAACAATTGCGTTTTTGCAGATTAAGGAATCACAGTCCTCAGACCTTTCGAATCATCATTCACAAGTAAAATCTGCTACGTGATTAGGCCACGCCATTTTCGTCTACTCCTTGACCAGTTCGACTCCTCTTCTGGGATGCCCTTCTGGAGCCCTGTTACAATAAATGCGTACAGTTCAATGGCCGTGTGCTAGTCTTTCACTTGTACGCCACTTCGGCAATCTGCAGTCCCTAACATACCCCAGGTATCTAACTGGGGAAAGGCAACCTGCGGTTTAAAGTGGAATCCGAACCACGTATCGTTCCTAGCGGTTCATCACACCCTTCGGAGATGAAGGTTAAATTAAACGCAGACTGAATAGCCCAAGTCCCACGGACCATTGATCACAAGGATGGACATAAAGCGGTCCGACCGGGATTCTATACCACGATCTCTCGGCTTCAAGGCACGAGCTTTACGACCCACCACTAAGACCGGCATCAGCGTCGCTGAAGAAACAGAGAGGGAAATTACGTTGCGTTATCTCCCGGATGATCCGACTTTCAGCACCACAGATTTAGATGTATCGCTACAGTGACGGCACAACAGAAAAGCGTATACAGCTGTACACAGTTGGCGAGAGCTCAGGAACTTACGGCCCTTTCATCGGCACCTGTTTACCGTTCCACTCGGCACCGCTCTGAAGTGCATGGCGCTACGAACACCGCGTTCTGGAGCGAGTACAGAATCAGTTTCTGCGTCTTTCTCACTCGTGGCACCTCTTCGTGCAGCACGGGCTCGCACTACTCAAATGTAACACTTCCCGAACATAGTATTGCCTCTAGACAATGACGTAAAGGACGAAATGGATATTCTAGTATTACTTTAAGTCACATTTCCAAAGACGTGAAAATCTGACGCATTATTTCCTCCTTCTGCCAGTCTGTTACAATCCTGGCCAAACAGCAAAACTCGTCTTTCAGTTTTACTGTCTCGTTTCGTAATCTAATTCCCTTAGCATCACGTCACTTAACTTTACTGCCCTCCATCGCCATTGTTTGCCGCGCGGAGTGGCCGCGCGGTATGAGGCTCCATGTCACGGATAGCGCGACCCCTCCCGCCGGAGGTTAGAGTCCTCTCTCAGGCATGTATGTGTGTGTGTGTGTGTGTGTGTGTGTGTGTGTGTGTGTGTGTGTGTGTGTCTGTTGTTCTTAGCATAAGTCAGTTTCAGTTAGCTTAAATAGTTTGTAAGTCTAGGGACCAATGAACTCAGCAGTTTGGTCCCTTAGGAATTCAAACACAAACATTGCCATTGTTTTTACTTTCGTTGATCATATTACAAACTTTTATCACAACACTATTTATTCCGGTCAACTGATCTTCTAAGTCCTTTGCTATCTCTGACAGAATTACAGTTTCATCACCAAATATTACAAGTTCATAAGGCATGTTCCATCTTTGCAACTAAATGAAAGGCAATTTGTTTTTTGACATACGCGTTTCGCTGCTTCAAAATATGAAGCATCTTCAATGGCCTGTAATACACGTTTGTTTTTATAATAGTGCATTAGGAAGTAGTTACAAGCAAGTTACTATGTTACTTTTTCTCTTGTTCTTTAGTTTAGAAACAACTTTCGCAACACAAGTTTTGTGAGGTTAAATATGTCTGTTGTTCAGAGATTTATTTACTAGGTCTCCGTACTCCAGACGACAGATTTTCGGCTTTTATCGACCGTACTTATTTCAGCTCTTCACTTGCACTTTTCACTGTGGATTGAATATTTGTCCCTTTACAGTGTGTAGTGTTGCCAACTGTCGCTGTGTGTTTCATCTTTCGTCTTTTTTGTTGTTGTTGTGTACGAGTATGTGCGTTATGTCTGAATGTGTTATTCTTTGTGTGTGTGTGTGTGTGTGTGTGATTGAATGAGTGAGTGAGAAAGAGGGGGGGGGAGTTAATTAATTATTCAGTTTGCTTATGCTTTACATTTCTCGTCTCGGGTGTACTGCCGGTAGTCGCATATTCCAATTTCTGTTTCTTATTGTTTTAGTGGCTAATATGATCAGTGAGTTATTGCTTATATTGATCTGGTCATTAACTACTTTCTTTTTCATCATTACAAAGGCTCTTCGTATATGGAAGTTTTCCTGTAATATCCAATTTCTGTTTCTTATTGTTTTAGTGGCTAATATGATCAGTGAGTTATTGCTTGTATTGATCTGGTCATTAACTACTTTCTTTTTCATCATTACAAAGGCTCTTCGTATATGGAAGTTTTCCTGTAATATCAGGCGTGTTTTTGTTGTAATTGTTCTTACTAATAATTTTCATGCCCTGTTCCGTTGGATGCTTCATGTCCATGTTTCATAAGGTGGCTAGCAACAGTAGAATGGCTGTCAGCTTCTTATATGTTGTTTATACCTAGTTTGGAAATTCCTGTCTGCGATTCCCAGATACACCGATTCACACTCTTGACATTTTCCGGCATATACCTGCTCCTTGACATTTACCTGGTCAGTCTGTTGTTGTTTGTAAATGTGACTGGAGTACGGTTCTTCTTCTGTAAGTAATGTTTGTTTCTTTAGTATATTTACTTTTCTGAGTGATGTTGAGTCCCATAGTGCTCAGAGCCATTTGAACTTTTCTGAGTGCTGGTTTGTGTTTTCATGTTAAAGTGTATTATTTCTTTCTATTAGTCATGTCATGAGAGCTACTGTTTGTGTTTCTGTGGGTACTGTAGTGTCTATATTGTTTGTGGGGTTCCGTGGTGTTTGTGTTTTCTGGTACTTTTCATCTTTCTTTAGTTGTGTTTTGATTTTGTGGTTGTGTCTTTCTACCGTATTGGTGTTATAATCATTCTTTCTGGCTATGAGTTGCACTGTTTGTAATTCTTTCTCAGTTTTCTTTGCTGACGGAAATCTTAAAGTTTTCCTTTCCCCCTAAACTTGTCCTGTTCATGTCATCTTTGTGTTAACCTGCTCAATGTATAGATTGAAAAACTCGAGAACTGCTACTTACCTTTCACATCCTTCTACTATTATACCTACAATATGATTTCTGTACTAGCCTAGTTGTCGATAACCTTTCGCCGCCAGTATTTTGCCCCCCCCCCCCCCCCCCCCCGCAGGAATTTCAAAGAGTTTATTCCTCTCAATATTGTTAAAAGCCTACAAGTCCTGAAAATACCATTGTTACTAGAAGCTCCAAGATCATTTTAGGAGTGGAGGCACAGTTAGGAGCACTGCAATGTCTATACATTCGCAGGTCTCCCATGCTATATGAAATACAACGGTAGGGAAGAGTTAACGGATCTTCAATGCAGGAACGACGGCAAGCCTACATATACGGCAGGTTCCATAGAGAGTCGCCTATTGCAGAAGGATTACTGGTGTGTTGGTATTTCCATCACGCTGCCTGGGAGCTAACTTTGCTCATTCAGTACAGTCGTGCGTAGACTAAGAGTCAGGCACGCCATACGGCGTGTTAAGCGTGCGCTGACAGTTAATGAGCGAGGCTATTGTCCGTACTCAGGAGCAAGGCGGCAGGCTGCAAAGGCAACAGGGGTAAAGATGAATGGACGGAGTGTCCAGTGCTGGACCATCGTCTCGCGAGATAGTAGTGTCAAATAGCGTAGTCGATAGGGACAAAGCTTAACGGCACCTACTTGTACAATACTGTTGCGAGGCAGCAGACAGCGGCAAAAATTCGGAAGTTGTTCAGGGATATCTTGTGAGCGCCTCCGGTGACTCGTTAGACAGTAATTCCATTTCATTTCACTTCTTATTCCCAATTACCTTTTATATCTGTATTGTATTGAAAACTAGTGGAGGAACCCGGCATTTCCCAGATATTTATTTATCCACGCCTGTACCAGGCAGCGTCTGACATTGTGCTTAGTGTTTATGAACTATGTGTTGCTCGTCCAGCGGCAAATGTGGATATTTTCTGCAGAAAGTGTTGCGAATAGAGTTAGTAGCGACGAAAGAATAAATTTAAATGTCATGAATGATGCAGCGCAGTTTTTCATGCATCTCACTGTAACATCATACCTCCTAAACTATGTGTCACACAATGACATAATTCTGCGTTTACATTGAATGGTATATGTGCATACTGTGTCGCGAATACAGTTAGAAGTGAGGAAGTAACAAATCTTAACGTCATGCCTCATGCGGTACTTTTACTGCATAAACGGCGCAAAAGTGGTCAGCGATAAACATTTTTCCTTTCATCATTTTATAATGGTTATCAGCGAGAAAAAATACCGAACAGGTTTTTGAATTTACTTGTAGAGTCTGTTACAAGTCACTAAGTGCTGCCACTTTTAACTAGTGGATGAATGACCTCTCGGAATTCACGCTACGTTTCTCTTTCACTCCCAGCCTCAGCCCTTCGATAGTTGGATGGTTCCTGCCCCAACAGCGATTGTAGCCTGACAGTAAGGTACATGTGTAGCCCCCCCCCCCCCCCCACACACACACATCCGGTTTTATAGGATGTCTGCATAACAGTGCAAATGTCGGCGGTATGCGCTGTGTGTGTACTGTTCGAGAACAAACTTATTGCATTCATACACTTTACTTGCTGCCGACTGTCGACAACAGTTATTCCCACTTTACTCTTCGTCCACAAGCTTTCATTTAGTACTGTCTCTGCCTCTGGTCTTGTGTTTCCGGCAGCGTTAGTTCTATGTTCACAGCGTCACACACAAGTATGAGGGCGGCTACCGGTGAAGAGTTGGCCAATATGGACCTCGCGTTATTTGGCCACTGACTGAAAGGGGAGAGCGGCACAGCTACTGGAATCAGAATAATTTGTAACTACGGCAGAGCATAAATTATTAATTCTTTTCCCGTCACATTTTAAGCGTTAAAATTATCATAGGATATAAAACACGGCATTTTGAACATTTTTGTAAGTAACATACCACTAGATATCCAATAGTTGCAATTAACTTGTGCATAACGTGTAAATTACGACTTTCTTAGAATAAAATTTGGAGTAGTTAAATTTAAGATGGTTTAGTAATAATGTAACATTTTCCTCCCTGTAGTAGTCTAGGGTTAAACCAAGCAACTTGGATACGTGAGCTGTTAAGCTGATTGTGCGGTAATTCGCGCACTTGTCAGCTCTTGCCGTCTTCGGAATTGTGTGGATGATGCTTTTCCGAAAGTCAGATGGTATGTCGCCAGACTCATACATTCTACACACCAACGTGAATAGTCGTCTTGTTACTACTTCCCCCAATGATTTTAGAAATTCTGATGGAATGTTATCTACCCCACCTATCTTATTTGATCTTAAGTCCTCCAAAGCGCTTTTAAATTCTGATTCTAATTCCGAGTCCCCCATATCTTCTAAATCGACTCCTGTTTCTTCTTCTTCTATCAGACAAATCTTCCCCCTCATAGAGACTTTCAATGTACTCTTTCCACTATCCGCTCTCTCCTCTGCATTTAACAGTGGAATTCTCGTTGCACTCTTAATGTTATCACCCTTGCTTTTAATGTCACTGAAGGTTGTTTTGAGTTTTCTGTGTGCTGAGTCTGTCCTTCCAACAATCATTTCCTTTTCGATGCTTTCACATTTTTCCTGCAGCCATTTCATCTTAGCTTCCCTGCACTTCCTATTTATTTCACGCCTCAGCGACTTGTATTTATGTATTCCTGAGTTTCCCGGAACATCTTTGTACTTCCTTCCTTCATCGACCAATTGCAGTATTTCTTCTATTACCCATGGTTTCTTCGTAGTTACCTTCTTTGTACCTATGTTTTCCTTCCCACCTTCTGTGATAGCCCTTTTTAGAGATATCCATTCCCCTTCCACTGTACTGCCTACTTAGCTATTTCTTACTGCTGTATCTATAACCTTAGAGAACTTCAAGACTATCTCGTCATTCCTTCGTACTTCCGTATTCCACCTCTTTGCGTATTGATTCTTCCCGAATAACGTCCTTAACTTCAGCTTACTCTTCATCACTACTGAACTGTTCACAGTAACACTCTCTCTGCTCCACCTTCCTATTCATAACGAATCCTACTCCCGTTATACCATTTTCTGGTGCTGTTGATATTACCCTAAACTCATCTGCCCAAAAATTCTTGCCTTCTTTCCACTTACTTCACTGACCCCTACTGTATCTAAATTGAGCCTTTGCATTTCCCTTTTCAGATTTTCTAGTTTCCCTACCACGTTCAAGCTCCTGACATCCCACGCCCCAACTCGTAGAATGCTATCCTTCCGTAGATTAATCAATCTTTTTCTCACGGTAACCTTCCCCTTCGCAGTCCCCTCCTGGAGATCCGAATGGGGGACTATTCCAGAATCTTTTGCCAATGGAGAGATCATCATGATACTTCTTCAGTTGGAGGCCACATGTCCTGTGGATACACATTAAATATATCAATTTGAGGTAAGGGTCCCTGTACCGGAAACGAACGAGTCGATCAATGTTTCAATCGAAAATCATTCTGGTATCTCTGACAGTCGAATACATATACTGGCAGTGTTGTTGCTAATAATGTAGAAAAGGCAGCTTTCAGAGGTGCCAGTATGGATCAGAACAAGAAACAAATGTCTAGTAAACATGGGCTCTATGATGCATACCTGAGGAGAAATGAGCACTTGTTCATCTTCGCTAGTGTGAAACACATCTCCTCAACTGAACATGTGCTCAGAGCTATTAAGGTATGCATATTAGTGCCCATGTTTATTAGACATTTTTTCTTGTTTTGGTCTATACTACCACTCTGAAAGTTCCGTACACTACATTCTTAGAAACAACAATGGCGGCACACGTATCCCACTGTCTGAGGAATGTATCTTTCGATTCGTTTGTATCCGATACAGGGGCCCTTACCTCAAATTGACACATTTGTCCTTTTCCGTGATCCCTGAAAGTTTTTACCATCATCAGAGAATCACCCTGTATACACAGTGTTACAAAAAGGTACGGACAAACTTTCAGGAAACATTCCTCACACACAAAGAAAGAAAATATGTTATGTGGACATGTGTCCGGAAACGCTTACTTTCCATGTTAGAGCTCATTTTATTACTTCTCTTCAAATCACATTAATCATGGAATGGAAACACACAGCAACAGAACGTACCAGCGTGACTTCAAACACTTTGTTACAGGAAATGTTCAAAATGTCCTGCGTTACCGAGGATACATGCATCCACCCTCCGTCGTATGGAATCCCTGATGCGCTGATGCAGCCCTGGAGAATGGCGTATTGTATCACAGCCGTCCGTAATACGAGCACGAAGAGTCTCTACATTTGGTACCTGGATTGCGTGGACAAGAGCTTTCAAATGCCCCCATAAATGAAAGTCAAGAGGGTTGAGGTCAGGAGAGCGTGGACGCCATGGAATTGGTCCGCCTCTACCAATCCATCGGTCACCGAATCTGTTGTTCAGAAGCGTTCGAACACTTCGACTGAAATGTGCAGGAGCTCCATCGTGAATGAACCACATGTCGTACTTGTAAAGGCACATGTTCTAGCAGCAGAGGTAGAGTATCCCGTATTAAATCATGATAGCGTGCTCCATTGAGTGTAGGTGGAAGAACATGGGGCCCAATCATGAGATCACCAACAATGCCTGCCCATACATTCACAGAAAATCTTGATGCGTAGAGCAATGAGTCGCATGTCAACACAAGCATCGAAGTCAACATTACCTTCGTTCAATTGGGCCAACTGGCGGTGAATCGAGCAAGTACAGTACATACTGACGAAACTAAAATGAGCTCTAACATGGAAATTAAGCGTTTCCGGACACATGTCCACATATTTTCTTTATTTGTGTGTGAGGAATGTTTCCTGAAAGTTTGGCCGTACCTTTTTGTAACAACCTGTATATTACATATGCAGGAGCCGACGCCTGGAACTTTGACGCTCTGTAGAGTCGGAGGATGACGTTCCCGGACATGGGTTTCTGTTCAGACTATTATGCTCTCACCAGAAGTTTGTAACGAGAATTTCCGATCACTCTGTGCACCTGTAAGCATCCTTTCAACCCAGACTTCGTCTGTGAACGTAACGAGAAGAAACTTCAATGCACTATTTCTCATATTTCAAAGAAACATCTGCCTCTATTTGCTACACCACTGCGATATTACTAGCTCTGCCAATATAACTGCTGATCACAAAGCTGAGCTCCGAGACGTGTACGTATAGGTGTCAATGTATGGATTTATCGTATTTGTCGTACTTGCCATGGGATAGCCGCCTCGGGCGCCGTTTCTAAGGCGGAACGTTCCCTCCTAAACGCAAGACGGTTACTGGCCTTGCAACAGCTGCCTTTGGCACCGTTCCTATAACGGACCAGTCCCTCCTAAACGCAAGATGCAACACAGCCACTGCAGAAACTTGAAGACGGCGTCGCAACGCCAAGGGCTAAACGTGCGGCGACGCAATTACGCCATCTTAGGAGGATTTGCATTACTTAATTAAAATTTTAATTGCTTCTGCTCGGTCGCAGATGATGATTAATAAGAGGTAAGAGCTATCAAGTGGTCTCTAATTATTAATTTGGCCCGAAATCAATACGAGTCGCAATAAGGAGGGTCGGCGGCGGCAGCGGCAGCGGCAGTGTGTAAAACGTAATAAACTCCGCCGACTGATTACGCCGGCCCGGTTTGTCGCTTCGGTAATTAACGGCCGGGCCGAGGCCCAGGAGGCGCCCCGCGGTAACGGCGTTATTACCGGCCCCAACACCTTACCAGTAACCAACACACACTGCAGCGTCCCTCCTACAGGCACGGACAGCAAATGGGCAAATTACACTGACGCGTGTGCAATAAACCTCATACGCAAGCTGGCAGTCAAGTGTCATCTATAGATACTTGACGGTAGCCACTCAGGGCAAGACATTCGAAGAGGGGGAAGCTACTCTGTCAACGGACCTTCAACTTCTTAAACAGTATTCTACGAAATGGAGGCACTGCCCAAATCCAAATAAAAGTGAGGTAAGCGTGTACCACCTGAACAATCATAAGGCAAGACGAGAGTTACAAGTAACATTCTGCAATGAACGATTGACGCTCAACAGCCACCCAAAATATCTAGGAATCACTGCTGAGCGGTCACTAACCTATAAAAAACACCTAGAAATAACCAGTCAAAAGATAAAAAATCGAAATAACATATTAAGAAAGCTGACTGGAACCACCTGGGGAGCTCAAGCTAACACCCTACGCACCGCAGCACAATTCCTTGTTGAGTCGGTGGCATGATACTGCGCCCCAGTCTGGTACAAGAGCACACACACGAAGAAAATATATGTCCAGCTTAATACCACCATGAGGATTGTCTCAGGAACTCTGCAATCAACTCCACTTCAATGGCTTCATGCCCTTTGCAATATAGCTCCTCCCTACCTCACAAGGGAGCCTCCCCATCGCACCCCCCTCAGATTTAGTTATAAGTTGGCACAGTGGATAGGCCTTGAGAAACTGAACACAGATCAATCGAGAAAACAGGAAGAAGTTGTGTGGAACTATGAAAAAAATAAGCAAAATATACAAACTGAGTAGTCCATGCTCAACATAGGCCACATTAAGGACAGTACGAGCTCAGCAGCGCTGTGGTCCTGTGGTTAGCGTGAGCAGCTGTGGAGCGAGAGGTCCTAGATTCAAGTCTTCCCTCAAGTGAAAATCTTAATTTTTTTATTTTCAGACAATTATCAAAGTTCAGGCACACACACACAATCAACTTCGCTCTCCAAAGTTCCGGGACATGTTCAGATTTGCTTGGACATATGCAGGATTTGACGGTGTACACACGGAAAAATTTGAAAACGTTAAAAACTCTTGTGATTTCATCACTTTTTTGGGAGTGATTATCACATCCACAAGAAAACCTAAATCGGGCAAGGTAGAAAAATCTTTTTACCCACTCGCCAAGTTTACAAGTTAGGTGGGTCGAAACATATTCCTGTCATGTGTCGTATAGAATATATCAGACGTGTTTTCCTGTGGAGGAATCGGTTGACCTATGACCTTGCGATCAAATGTTTTCGGTTCCCATTGGAGAGGCACGTCCTTTCGTCTACTAATCGCACGGTTTTGCGGTGCGGTCGGAAAACATAGACACTAAACTTATTACAGTGAACAGAAACGTCAATGAACGAACGGACAGATCATAACTTTGCGAAAATAAAGAATGTAAACTTTTCACTCGAGGGAAGACTTGAACCAAGGACCTCTCATTCCACAGCTGCTCACGCTAACCACGAGACCACGGCGCTCCTCAGCTCACACTGTCCTTGATGTTGCATATCTTTGGCATGGGCTACTCAGTTTGCATATTTTACTTATTTTTTTCATAGTTCCACACAACTTCTTCCTGTTTTCTCGATTGATCTGTGTTCAGTTTTTCAAGGCCTATCCACTGTGCCAACTTATAACTAAATCTGAGGGGGGTGCGATGGGGAGGTTCCCTTGTCAGAAGGCAACAAGTAGTTATCCGAGAATGGAAGAAAATTAATGATCCCTCTGTCTCTGAAGATATACCTATCCGAAAAATATTGGACCATCTACCAACTACCCGCCTAAAATCCAGTAAACCTATATGGGAAGACGAAGTCCTCAAATTCCCAGAAAGGTACGACATAGCAAGGGAATGGAGGCAATACTGGTCGCTGAATGATCACCATCCTCTCATAAGTAATTTTGATCATTCGATGCCGGTGGAAGGAATGCAAATGCCCAGAAGAACTTGGTGCAGACTTAATCGTGCGAGGACTAACCACGGCAGGTGTAAGGCCATTCTCCACAAATGGAAACTCACTGATGACCCATGATGTGGTGCAGAAAAACACACAATCCCTCATCTGCTCTCCGAATATCCTGCGAGGAGGTTTGAAGGAGAATGGAGGGATATCACGAATGCTACTTCACGTGCTGTTCAGTGGGTGACCTGCTTAGATGTGGACTTGTAATAGCTGCAGCGGCTGTCTCCCTAATCTTTCGCATACTGTTGTTTGCAATCAATCATTTAATAATATATTTGTAATTCGTTTACTATATTAATTAGTAGTACGTGTGCAATTTTACTCTGTAGATGCCATACGCTAATTAAATAAAGTAAATAAATAAATAACATCTAAGGTAAAAATTAAAATAAAATGAAGAAAAAAGAGGTAGAAGAATCACGACGAAGGAACTGTCCGAATGGGACGGAAATCGGCAAAAGTGACGTACATGTACAGACAAACAATGATAAAAATTTCGGAAAAAATTGACGGTTTATTGAACAGAAAGAGCTTCATAAACTGAACGCGTGAAAAACGCGTTCGCTCGTATGTAAACAGTTATCCCACTTGGCTTTGATAAGAGTTGTTGGATGTCCACCTGAGGGATATCGAGCCAAATTTTATCCAATTTGCGGTTTAGATCATCGACGTCACGGCCTACGACGTCGAGAGGAGTGCACGAAAGAGTTAACGTCGCTGAGATATTCGAGAGTGCTGCAAAAATATTGAGATAATTAACGATTTTTAGACAGAATGCTGAGGCCATAATATTGGCGTAACTAATTAATAAGAAAATTATCGAACAAGTTTTATTTCAACAATGTAGCGAATATTGTGAACTAATTCGGTGCAATCAATGGTGATGTTGTGTAACAGTTGTTGCGGTAAAACAAAGTGAAAATAATAAGTAAGAAAACAAATAATTGCGGGTCTATGATTTAGTTCAATAATTTACCGACGAATCAATGTCAAGAAAAGATAGACACACTAAAGTGGAGCTCACAGCCATCTTGGAGGCAACACGGAACACATCACACACATGTGTAATAGAATACGTCTTCACACTAAAGTGGAGCTCACAGCCATCTCTGAGGCAACACAGAACACATTACACACATGTGTAATAGAATACTTCTTCAAAGTTAAGATACATTAGAACAATGTTTCAAGATAAAGAGAGCAATTAAATTTCGAAAGTTTGCATGTCGTAGTTTCTCTCACTAACACTGCATCGCACTGAGATTACATCATATGGACAGATATAAAATCCTGTTGCGTAAACAAACATTTAAAAACTAGCACTTAAATGGTCAAAAACAGTAAAACCAGAACACTAGATACGTGGTACTTGGCTCCCCGTGCCACGATTTTAGCAAACAGAAATTGTATACGAGTTTTAGGGAATGGGACTCTTGATAAGTCGCAACTAAACACAGCTGCCTCATACAAATATTTGGTACTGTGTACAGATACGAAGTCGAGCCATGGTGTGGGCTGTGGGCTTAGGTGTAGGTAGGGCAAACACCAGGCCCAGGTTCGGTGGTCGGATACTGGGGAACTGCTCTTTGTAAGTATACAGTATCTACCAGGAGGCAAGGTCTTTGGTATCTCGACACGCACAGGGCGTTCTAGCGTGCACAATGGAACGGTTGCGCGTGTTTTAAAATAGTCAAACGGTAGATGGGGCTACTGGAGGCGGTTAGAATTTCGAGAGACTAAATTACGCGGAATACTAATTAATATAAAATGTGAGGTGAATGTAGACGATAAATGAAACAGACGAAACATGATGAAAAGAAGAATATTAACTAGTAACAGAAGTATAAGGTAGTAATAACGAGTTATTAAAGATATAATGTTCCAAAGTCGCTTAAGTTAAAAATCGCGCACAAATGACGAGAAAGCGTAAATGTCATATGAGATATTTCATCACATTTTTTGTGCTTTTCACGTGTTATAATTGAGAATGAAAATGGTTTCGTAAACATGGTGATGACTGACAATGCGAACTGGAAATTGTTAGGATTGAAATGACTGTGGACTAGACAGTGAATTGCTGAATATAAAGCGCGTCCATACTAAGACGCGACTACAAAAATTAAGTTACACATTATTATGACAGGCCACGTAACTTTTATTGAATGTTGCACAACACTTCAAAGTGACACGGATACAAGATATTACACTGAGGCGACAAGAGTCACGGGATACCTCCTAATATTGTGTAGGAACTCGTTTTGCACAGCGTAGTGCAGCAAAGTAACTCGACGTGGCATGGACTCAAAAAGGAAGTCCCCTGCAGACATTTTGAGCCTTGCTGCCTCTATAGCCGTCCATAGTTGCGAAAGTGTTTCCGGTGCAGGATTTAGTGCACAAACTGACCTCTCCATTATGTCCCAAACAAAGTTCGATGAGATTCATGTCGGGCGATCTGGGTGACCAAATCATTCACTCGAACTGTCCAAAATGTTCCTCAAACCAATCGGCAACAATTGTGGCCCAGTGACACGGTACATCGGTGTTTTGGAACATGAAGTCCATGAATGGCTGTAAATGGTCTCCAAGAAGCCGAACATAACCAGAGGAGACAGTCTATTCCATGTAAACAGCCCGCACCATTATGGATCCACCACCAGCCTGCACAGTGCCTTGTTGACAACTTGGGTCCATGGATTCGTCGTGTCTGCACCACATTCGAGCCCTACAATCAGCTCTTACCAACTGGAATAGGGGCTCATCTCATCCGGCCACGATTTTCCAATCGTCTACGGTCCAACCAGTATTGTCGCGAGCCCAGGAGAATCGCTGCAAGAGATGCCGTGCTGTTAGCAAGAGAAAAGCGTCGGTCGTCTGCTGCCACAGCCCGTTAACCCAAAATTTCGCCGCACCGTCCTAACGGATACGTTCGTCGTACGTCTCACATCGATGTCTGTGATTATTTCACGCATTGTTGCTTGTCTGTTAGCACTGACAACTCTACGCAAACGTCGCAGCTCTGCGTCGTTATGAGAAGGCCGTCGGCCACTCTATTATGCTGAGACGTAATACCTGAAGTGTGGTAATCATGACACACTCTTGACACTGCGGGTCACGGAATACTGAATTCCGTATTTCCGAAATGGAATATCCCATGCGTCTAGCTCCAACTACCATTCCGCGTTCAAAGTCTATTAATTCCCGTCGTGGTGACATAATCAAGTCGGGAACCTTTTCACAGGAATCAACTGAGTACAAATGACAGCCTCGCCGATGCACTGCCCTTTTATACCCAGTGTACGCGATACTACCGCCATCCATATTGCATATCGCTATCCCACGACATTTGTCTGTAAAATATCTGGGAGTGTGCGTGCGGAACGATTTGAAGTGGAATGATCATATAAAATTAATTGTTGGTAAGGCGGGTGCCAGGTTGAGATTCATTGGGAGAGTCCTTAGAAAAGGAGGTGGCTTACAAAACACTCGTTCGACCTATACTTGAGTATTGCTCATCAGTGTGGGATCCGTACCAGGTCGGGTTGACAGAGGAGATACAGAAGATCCTAAGAAGGGCGGCGCGTTTCGTCACAGGGTTATTTGGTAAGCGTGATAGCGTTACGGAGATGTTTAGCAAACTCAAGTGGCAGACTCTGCAAAAGAGGCGCTCTGAATCGCGGTGTAGCTTGCTGTCCAGGTTTCGAAAGGGTGCGTTTCTGGATGAGGTTTCGAATATACAGGGTTATTACAAATGATTGAACGATTTCACAGCTCTACAATAACTTTATTATTTGAGATATTTTCACAATGCTTTGCACACACATACAAAAACTGAAAAAGTTTTTTTAGGCATTCACAAATGTTCGATATGTGCCCCTTTAGTGATTCGGCAGACATCAAGCCAATAATCAAGTTCCTCCCACACTCGGCGCAGCATGTCCCCATCAATGAGTTCGAAAGCATCGTTGATGCGAGCTCGCAGTTCTGGCACGTTTCTTGGTAGAGGAGGTTTAAACACTGAATCTTTCACATAACCCCACAGAAAGAAATCGCATGGGGTTAAGTCGGGAGAGCGTGGAGGCCATGACATGAATTGTTGATCATGATCTCCACCACGACCGATCCATCGGTTTTCCAATCTCCTGTTTAAGAAATGCTTCTGTTTTAGCCTTTTCCGTAAGATTTTCCAAACCGTCGGCTGTGGTACGTTTAGCTCCCTGCTTGCTTTATTTGTCGACTTCCACGGCTACGCGTGAAACTTGCCCGCACGCGTTCAACCGTTTCTTCGCTCACTGCAGGCCGACCCGTTGATTTCTCCTTACAGAGGCATCCAGAAGCTTTAAACTGCGCATACCATCGCCGAATGGAGTTAGCAGTTGGTGGATCTTTGTTGAACTTCGTCCTGAAGTGTCGTTGCACTGTTATGACTGACTGATGTGAGTGCATTTCAAGCACGACATACGCTTTCTCGGCTCCTGTCGCCATTTTGTCTCACTGCGCTCTCGAGCGCTCTAGCGGCAGAAACCTGAAGTGCGGCTTCAGCCGAACAAAACTTTGAGTTTTTCTACGTATCTGTAGTGTGTCGTGACCATACGTCAACGAATGGAGCTACAGTAAATTTATGAAATCGCTTCAATCATTTGTAATAGCCCTGTATTGCTTCCCCCTACGTATACCTCCCGAGGAGATCACGAATGTAAAATTAGAGAGATTCGAGCGCGGGCGGAGGCTTTCCGGCAGTCGTTCTTCCCGCGAACCATACGCGACTGGAACAGGAAAGGGAGGTAATGACAGTGGCACGTAAAATGCCCTCCGCCATACACCGTTGGGTGGCTTGCGGAGTATAAATGTAGATGTTGTCACCTCTGTGTATTTCTCAGGATAGTCACAAAGTCTCTGTGAACAACGGTCGGAACGGTCTACGAATAATTCAAGTCCTCGACGATAGAAATCCGCTCCTTGATAACGGAGCCTTTCGATAAACGCTGTGTGAAAATCTGCAATTGCTGGATTCAATTCCTCGATTGCCTGGAAGTTGTAAGTTGAGGTCGGTACCTCCCTCGTCTGTGAATCCTTGGTCAAACTGTTGGCACCATTTCACTACAGCTGGACACGACACTGCATCTGGTCCATGTACCGCTAGAATTTCACCGTGAATTTGTGCTCTTTGCACGTTTTGCCCCAAAAAATCGTATTGTCCCGCATACTCCAACTTTGAAGAACGTTTCCAGTTCGCAATTTCGCTCGCATACTGTGAGACATGTGTTATCCTCACCACAGCAGGACTGTGTGAAAATCTGCAATTCCTGGATTCAATTCCTCGATTGCCTGGAAGTTGTAAGTTGAGGTCGGTACCTCCCTCGTCTGTGAATCCTTGGTCAAACTGTTGGCACCATTTCACTACAGCTGGACACGACACTGCATCTGGTCCATGTACCGCTAGAATTTCACCGTGAATTTGTGCTCTTTGCACGTTTTGCCCCAAAAAATCGTATTGTCCCGCATACTCCAACTTTGAAGAACGTTTCCAGTTCGCAATTTCGCTCGCATACTGTGAGACATGTGTTATCCTCACCACAGCAGGACTGTGTTTGGAGGAAACTCCGAACATATACTGTCTTCTGACAACGGGCCACTCTCGCTGGGCAATAGCCTCAGCGACACCATTTGTAACTAACGTTTTGAAACTCCACTCGTATTATATAAGTGAACACGGATATGGGATTGATATTAGTTGCAACTTTCAACCCTCCCGTGTTTAACTGTATCACTTTCTACTTTCCTCTTCCCCTACCCTCCCAAATAAAAGCATTTCGATTGCCTTAATGAAACTTGCGACGACTAATGTGCAATGAAATATAAGTAGGTGAGAAGGTAAAGATCTTCTCTACAAGAGAATGCATTTAAAGCACGTGTAACGCAGCCGGCCGGGGTGGCCAAGCGGTTAAAGGCGCTACAGCCTGGAACCGCGCGGCCGCTACGGTCGCAGGTTCGAATCCTGCCTCGGGCATGGATGTGTGTGATGTCCTTAGGTTAGTTAGGTTTCAGTAGTTCTAAGTTCTAGGGGACTGATGACCTTAGAAGTTAAGTCCCATAGTGCTCAGAGCCATTTGAACGTGTAACGCACATACCAGAGTACTGTTCAAGTCTTGGGCACCCATGTCGGATATAAGGAGATACCCAGCACGTACAAAGAAGGGCGATGTGAATAGTCCCGGCTTGTTTCACTCGTGAGAAAGTGTAACATATATAAAAAAAAAAATTAACTGACACATATCGAGAAAAGACGCAGCAAATCTCGCGAGAATCTGATCGGGAAACTTAAAGAAATGTTTTTACGTCATCAAATACTATTGTTTTACAGCCCCCCCCCCCCCCCCTCCACCCTCGCCGTACGTATGTGTACCGCAGAGATCGCGCACATAAAATTACGTTGAAGACATACGTGCAGACGTTCTCCCAACGCACCAACCATGGGAGGATCGGGAAGAAGCCCTAATACGGGGTACGGGGTCCAACGATAAGTACCCTTCCTCCGCAACTCATAGTGTTTCACAGAGTTTAGACGTGCTTCTGCACACTATCGCAACTACCTGCGTGTCATCTAATGACAACTTTTTGTAATGCGGCAAAAGCAAATTCTTGCAAGCTGCAGACATTTACTTCATCCCGTAAGTGTTTCGGTGGTTACACGATATGACTCTTCAGTATCATGTGGAATGCTGCATAAGAAAGGCCTTTGACCTCATGATGATGGCGCAACTACTGAAACACTTACGGGATAAATGTGACTGATGCAGAATTACATATTTTGTTCATCACATTTCTTAATTTGAGTAGATGGTTGTGAACGTCTGCGATAAGAAGTCATTAAGAACATATGGCCCATCTTACCAGCCTCGCTACTCCGCAGCTACCGGGATAGTCACTATGGACGCTTGGTGTTACCTGAAACATAAACAGAGAAACTCATTATTATAGTGTTTTTTATAAAATAAATATATCAAAATAAAGAAGAAGACGCTGAGGTACAACACAATACATGAAAAACTGGAATAATGATATCAGACTTTTTCTAACTCTCCCTTCTGTCGCGACAATGGGTCTCTTTGCAGCGATAAATATAAGGGGTGGTTTTAATTAAATCTTCGCTACTTGAGTTGGTGTACATGTAAAACTATTTACCGTATGTTTCCTCGACTTTATAGGAATGATGTATAGAGTTTGCGCTGCGAGATTGCGTTGTTAGCAGTGTTACTGTCGTGACTTACCGTGAGGCGACGGTACTGGTATGGCAATGAAAGGGTTGAAATACAGGCATAACAGCTGCAGACAGCCAACATGAGTCTAACGAGGTGAGCAGGACTATGCTCATGAAGCTGCGTTGTCAAAACAACAACAATAACAGTGTTGCTGCTCTTCGCGGAATACGGAAAGGTCCTCCTTCCGCAACGGGTTCAACATGAATCGGAAGTTGGAATTATGTGACTATTTGAGAACTACGGCTGGGAGAGGCAGAGGGCCAATTGCAATACGAACTGTCGAGGAAGTTGTCATGTCTGGGAATGGTGGACGCAAAGTACCATCTTCAGGCAGTGCAGGAATTGTTCCGAAATAGCTGAAAATTCCATGGTCCACCGTTGTTCCGGGCAGCAGTAGAGCAATCTCCAGTGCTCTTCCAGGCTGTCACGGCTGCAGATGGTCGACACTTTGAGCAACGTTTGCAACATGGAACGTAATCACGGTTCGGAATAAACAAATGTTATCCTTCCGTGTGGAAATTAAAATATGTTTCTTTCAATGGTTTATTAGTGATTTCTCTTCCGCGTGACCTTACAAATGTTTCAACAAATTTCTGTTGTCTTGCGATCACTCATTTGGCCTGGGAATCCTCTCAAGCAGCGAAATTTTAATTACAACCACCCTGTATAGTAATTTAGCGATTTACAACATCGTTGAAACATGCCGAGTAGTCATATAATGATTAGGGCAATATCACGATTGGAACGGCACCGGTCCTCGTTTGCCAGCTGCGCAACCTTTGAATTTCGTGGAGCAGGGAGGCACTCGCGAGAGGAGCGAAGGTTGGCGCCGAGCTAAACTGATGAGTACTGCATAGGCGGCCGACACGAGTGCCTTTGCCGGCACCTGGGAGTCTTACCGGCTATGGCGGGGTCCCTCCACATGGCGTGTCAGCAGGGGTCGCGAGGCAACTGTCAGCACCCCAGGACCAGTATGTCCCTCCAGGTAATAAAGTGTACAGCAAATAATGTTTATGGCATATCCAGATTTACGTTACTGTCTGGCCACCTTCAGTGCATTATATCTAAGTTAAAACATTAAAACCGTTTTAAAATATGCACATTGTCGCCAACTTTGACATGAATAGTTTATTTGTGCGAACATTCTGTTCACCATTTCCACTGTTTAGCGTATGCAGCTGCTCTGTTCCAGATTTCTCCCGCCCTTCTTGTGTACTTTTTAACTGAGGACAGTTTCGCAAATACGCAAGACGCTATACAGTGGTTGGTGGAGAGTACTTTCTCAATTTATTAGCTTTCAGGTCGTGCCCATTCAGTCATCAGTAATGGAAAGACGATACGATAACGTACCGGAGAATCGGCGATACGAACATACAGACAACACAATAGCCAGTCCTCGAGCAGAGAAAATCTCCCACCCGGCCGGGAACAGAACACGGGTCCCTTCGGTTAGCGATCGATTGCGCTGACCGCGCAGCTACCGAGGCGGACTTAAGTCATATTTCATTTGCGCATTTCACGACGGAGAAATGACTGTCTGTACGCCCTGTAAACGCCTACTACCTCTTTGCTTAATTTTCATAGTCTTGCGCACAGTGCCCCCGCCAATGAAACAACGACCTACTGATTTCCCGTGTGGTTGTGCAAATATACAAACATCCGGCGATAGTTCTAACAAAATTTTTCAGCTTTGATTCACAAACGTGGTGCATGTCAATGTCACAAGCCGTGATTTTTTTCCTCTGTTGCCTCCGCTGCATCGTATAAGCCCGATAACAATTCGAGACACCTTTCAACCTTTTTTTCTGGGTTTAAAATTTTCATGTCAACAGGCAGCAGAGCGCAGTTTTTCGTTTATTTCATTTAGAGAATTTACAGCGATCGCTACAGAAGACTTTTCTAACTGGTGTGCTGCCGTATCGTGGAGAGGACAAAGCAATCAGGGAAGCTGTGTTGCCGAAATGTTGGGACTCACGGGGTGAGGGACGTAATTACACCAGTGGCTTTCCAGGTAATGTTACACATGGAGAAATGTTCCCTTGGCTGATGACAGCAACGATATAATCGTAGATACGGCACCAGCACTCCAGGAGAGGGGACAACTGAGACTATGATGGACGTTAACAGCTGGACTACACGAAATAAATTATGTTTGACCGTAAAAAAATCTTTATCTTGAAGAAGGGATACAATGCAGAGAGGATTCATCTGCATGTTATGTCCTTAGGGTCGTGACAGCAGTGTGAACAGCTGATTCCTCGGTGGTACAAACGAGTTCTATTCCTGTCTACACTTAGTCTTTAACTATGGAATAGTTTAGGAGGGACGCCAATTTCAGAAATATGGGCAATTTTAAAACAACTGAAAAGGATCAAGAGAGTAACAACTAAAACGTATAACCTAACTCAATGTGACAAAACTGATTAAAGAGTGTAGGATACACGCTGCACAATAAACATATATATTACGCATCAGAAAAAAAAAACAAATTATTACTCTGAAAGCTCTATCCATGATTCTGGAACTAGAGCCAGAATTAACACTTTAAAAAAATTAAAAGCTCAATTTTCTACGATAGAAATGCACTGTACAATAAATTGCCTAAGAAGAACAAAAACGAAATAACTAAAATCAAAATATTTAAAAAGGCACAAAAGTATCTGCATTAAATAATACGTGCTGTACAGTAAAAGATTAGCTGCATAAGTAGCTGGACAAACACCCTATTAAGAACCATGCTGCGCCTTTTGTAATGTCCAGGGGGCTATCACGAATTGTGGTGACATCAGTGTAATTATTGTCTGTGATTAAAAGCGTCATTTCTACGCGTCTCATTGCGTGTTTCGTTCAGTTACCTTCTGTACAATACTGTCGCAGTTCTTTCCGTGCATGCTCCGAGTTTCAACGAGGTATGTTATTTGGTAGTGATACATTATGCGTTAGTTACTTTCAGACTTAAAGTTTTGCATGTACCTACCTGTTAACTTTTAATCATTCGTACGTTGCATTGTTTGATCATTGTAAAACGGATGTGAGGATGTAAAAGCTACCGTTTTATGATGGCGATTAAAGTTTCGCGTGATCGCTGTACAGTACCATGAAACGTACCTTCAGTTGTACCACGTTATTTGCTCTTCTTATGGGTTGCTGCCGATGTTTCAACCTCTGCACTTGCGTCTTCTCTCAGGGCTGCTTTGCTGGTAGGGAGCGAGAAGCACACGCATTTTTCTATTAAAGGATACTTTCTCGATTTGTTGGTGGCCACCGTGATGGGTCACTGTAGACGACGCCGCGACTGAAAGATGTCAATGTAGACGACGCCGTGACTTACATAGATAACAGCTATTGTAGGGGAGAACCTGGGACGCTTCGGCGGTTCACTGCGCCTACATTTAAAAAGATGATTATATTTTCTTGTATACGTTCCCTTACCTACCGCTGGCAGCACACCTCTAACTTCCTTATGGTTAAGCACCCTTCTGGCAAGGAACATGTAGCTATCGTCTCGGTTCAAAATACTGAAGCGCATCCTCGACTCCACAGCTTCCAGCAGCAACTCGGATACAACACGAGCAAATGTCCTACAGCCAGACTAGGAAAACTAACAAGTACACAAGTTTCTTCGTTCGTCTTTCTCAGCACCACAGCAGGAAACCATCAGATGTCAGTCAATACACTGAACTATGACAGCTATCACTGAGCAGCCAATCAAGTCAAATCAATTATGTGGGACAGAGAAGATTCTTATTCAGAGAGGGCTGGAATGTACTTAATTTCCTAAACATACAGTTTGTCAGTCGTGTAACTTGGGTGTAACTTCACACGCTTCGCAAATATCAACTCGAAAAAATTATCACAATAGGGCAATCAGGCAGTCAGAATTGTAGCACTTTCAGCCACAAGCCAGATTTAATAAAACTTTCGGCTGGGGCACAACCACGTGCACAGGGTTCGAATTGGTCCCGAGTGTGCCAAGTTCTTAGCTCTTCGCGAGTTGAACACGAGCCGCGCGAGGTAGCCGCGCGGTCTGCGGCGCCTTGCCACGGTTCGCGCGGGTGGCCCGCGTGGGAGGTTCGAGTCCTCCCTCGGGCAGGGGTGTGTGTATTGTCGTTAGTTTAAGTTAGATTACGTAGTGCGTAAACGTAGGAACCGATGACCCCAGCAGTTTGGTCCCATAGGAACTTAGCACAAATTTCAAAGTTGAACACGGGAGGAATTACATTCGTGCCTGACTCAGGTGCTCCCTACTCTTGGGGGTTGACTCGGGCGTATTACTGGGTTCAACGGTTCAAATGGCTCTGAGCACTATGGGACTTAACATCTGAGGTCATCAGTCCCCTAGAACTTAGAACTACTTAAACCTAACTAACCTAAGGACGTCACACACATCCATGCCCGAGGCAGGATTCGAACCTGCGACCGAAGCCATCGCGCGGTTCCAGACTGAAGCGCCTAGAACCGCATGGCCACTACGGCCGGCGTATTACTGGGCCCCACGAGCTTGCAAGTCCCAGTCTCGTTCATCCTCCTAGGGCAGACATGTCGCCGTGAACGGCCGCGCACAGGGGAGTGGGTGGGTGGGGAGGACGCAGAACAGGTGGCTCTAAGCTACACAGGATCAACAATCTCTGGCGATGCCTGAGATCCCATAGTGTAGGACCGCGTATGTCGAAGTCAACACTTGCCTACCTTCTGTCAAGCTGAGTGTCCAGGAAAAAGATCCCATCATCTGCGTCGGGAACTGAGTTCAAAACCACAGAGGAACCCGAGTAGTTAGCATACAGACGCCATTGCTTGCAACGTGGGCACAGTTCTTTCGATCAGCTGAAATGTGTCCCCTATCGGCTGCCAGTCACCCTCCCGTTAGTTTTTCACTACCAAAAGCCTTGCACGCCTCATATATTTTTGGGCCGTTTCCTTGAACCCTCCAATAAAACACTTGACGGGTGTCAACATCTCCATTTCTAACTGATACATACAGACATATCGCTACCAATAAAAGGAGAGAACGATGCGCAGTCCTTAGGTAACGCTAGCTCTTGTTCAGAATGGGCTGGGCAGCTTGGTGGAATTGAAAGGGGATAGGCCTGCGCGTTCGTTGGTTGCTGAGAGCTGGAGAAGCAGAGTCCAACACTATCTGGAGGCACAGCTTTCCCAACAGCCGTGAAGTGGGCTGGGATTAGGTGTACTTTTACGCACTTTGAAAAGTTTTAAAACAACCCTAACAGTTAACTAACTGCACACCAAGGGCCTGCTACCTGCAAATAACAAAGAAAAAGGTAAAGGTGCGTTTGAAGTGCCTGTATCTGCAAGGCCTACGAACGAGGAGCACGGGAGGGCAGCTGCCCCCCCCCCCCCCCCTCCCTCAGTCGCTCTAGAGAAACGACCTGAGTCTTAGCAAACTGAAATCGCGTCTTGTCCCACCACACAGACAGACGAATTAATGCAGGGTTAGTTTGAAGAAAGCCAAAACATGTGATGGAGGTTGACTTAACAACAAGTAAACTCAGAGCAATCTGTAGTGAAATTCCAAAACTATTCCATCCACATTAGCTCCTTGTTATCAAAATGCCACGTGAGTCTGTGGTTTAAAGCTTGCAGTAGCGTTGAACGTTCATGGAGACTTTCTTCTCTTGTTACCCACCCAAAGTAGAAAATTACTAAAATGCAAATATAGAAAATATTGGCAAGAACGCGAATGGTACTTGCCTCAAAGCAAAAAAAACTCATTGAAACTACACTCTCTCTGTTAAGTGTACTACAGCTAGTAGGCACGTATTATCAGGTGGTTGCATTAATACGTTCCGTAATTACTAAACACTGACTTGTTCATTCCCATGATAAAAACGAATATTCTTCAGCTGTCTAAATATCGGCTATGAAAAGATTAGACTATTAACAACACTCAAGGAGTCATATAAGTAATAATCTCTCTCAAACACCACCGGAGAGTAGGACAAGAACATACTGCGACATACAGCAGAATAAACAGCACTGTCTGTCATAGCCTAACTACAAGCGTAGCTCCACAACGAAAGATGACACCTGCAATGTAAACAGCAGACGAGACGACAGCTGCAGAACTGTGGGCTTTTGTAGAAATTCGTTAATATGAGGGGAAACTTTCACACAAATTGGGGAACCAAATACGACTATTTGGAATCAAAACAGCACGCGAGCACAACAAATCAATGGCTTAAAACAACTAAAGTAAGCTGTTCTATTTTTATTAGAGGCCACTGATGCTGCTTTCACAATGAGCAGTAATAAATGTTACATTTGGAAATTAACTGATGTATTTCTTACGCCTATGTTTTCCTTGGGCAAGGGCTTGCAGAATTATTAAGTTTTTTTTTTAAACAAATTTGTTGGCCTTTGTCGTTAAAGTATCTTAGCCAGAGAAGTGAGTAACAACAGATCTGGTGTACAACATCATATATACAGCATAGCCATTATTCGCTGATCAGCCGATCTATTATCGATATAGACCCGTCCAGGCGAAATAACAGCGTCGCTTGGCACGTAGTACCAGCGAGCGTGCTGTCCGTATGTAAAGTGGGGAAGGCGCGATCTCTCTGAATTTGACCGAGGGCAGGTTGTATGAACCAGAGGGTCGGCAGGAGAATTTCGGAAACTGCACGATTTGTCGTGTGCTGGAGGAGTGCTGTGGTGAGTGTCCAACACGTGGCGAAACCAAGCTGACTCCACATCCAGAGCGGGGTTGAGCCGCCACACTTCATTAACAGATGTCGGACGTCGTAGGCTGGGTAGAGTGGTAAAACAGGACACGAGACGAACTGTGGAGGAACTAAAGTCAGGATTTAATGCTGGGCACAGTACAAGTGTGTCTGAACACACAGTGCACCGAACACTGCTAACGATGGGCCTCCGCAACCTATGACCCGTGCATGTGCCAATGTTAACACCACATCACCAACTACTACTGAAATGGGCAATCGGCACTAGACGTTGGCGCAGTGCGAGAGCGTTGCATGGTCTGGTGAATCCCGGTACCTTCTTTGTCAAGCTGATGGGAGAGCGCGATGCCGTCGTCTTCCAGGGGAGCAGCTCCTTGTCACTTGTATTGCGGGACGGTGACAAACTGGTGCTCCATTACGCTCTTGGAAACATTCACGAGGGCGTGGAGTCCAGTGGAGCTCGTGCAAGGCACCATGACGGCCAAGGAGTATCGTACACTGGTTGCAGACCACGTACACCCCTTCATAACGACCATGTTTCCTGACACGTGTGGCATTTTTCAACAAGATAATGCGGCACGTCACAAGCCCAGGAGTATGATGGAGTGGTTTGAGGAACACAGTGGCGAGTTTCAATTGATGTGCTGGCCCCCATATCACCAGATCTGAACCCAATCTAACACATCTGCAATGTGATTGAATGTGGCGTCAGAGCTCATCGGGAATTAGGTGACGTGTGTGTGCAGATGTGGCCCCAACCTCCTCTAGCGACCTACCAAGGCCTTAGTGCTTCCATGCCGTGACACGTCCACGCTGTTATCTGTGCTAAAGGTGAACATACTGGCTATTAGGTAGGCGGTCATAATGTAAATTACATTAACACCAGTTCAACTTCAAGATATACCCTCGACACAGTCCATACACCACATTCTCAGGCTGTATTCTACCTGTCTAGGTTATAACGAGATATCTGCCTCTAGCAGAAAACGGGCAATGCTGACATAGTCCATTGAGGACCGCTGCCGAAACAGGTCCGTCTCAGACATAGACTGGCAAATTCCTGCCCTGATCAAGGCCTTGGGAAACTTGTGACATTGTGTGTCATAACGTGAACACCCTAGTTTCACATGGTTAGGTCTGTCTGCAATGTCAGTTTGGTGGACTTCGCAGTACGGAGATGGCTGAACTCTCAGTCTTGTAAATGTGTAAAGAACAACAGCCGTGACCCAGCCGGATGCGTGTTATAGTAGTGGCATGCCGTCTAGTCGGCTTGATTTTGGAGAACCAGGTTTTTCGCCGAATACTCGACTGTACTGTGGCATTGCGTCTTCCTTTGGACTGCTGTGGGATCCCCCAAGTCTGTGAACATTCTTGACGGAAATTAATCGATTTACAGGTAAACAAGAGACAGCAACATGGGAGTGACGAATTTAACAACAGGGATCAAAAGCGCAAACTAAGCGCACACAAAGAGCGTCAGATCATCTCTTTCTTCCTGTGCCTTTGTCCCGCAACGGTGTATGGTCGGCACGGTTATTAACGCATGCGGCATGCTTAGTTTAAGGGGTGGCCGGATGCCCCTCCTGCCGTCATCTGACTACCACCCGGTACAGTCCATACGTACCCCAACGGTCTGCATGTAGTGTTATTTACAGGAGAGTGGGCGAAAGTTTCCTAAATGTTTGCCGGCCGGGATAGCCGAGCGGTTCTAAGCGCTACAGTCTGGAACCGCGCGACCGCTACGGTCCCAGGTTCGAATCCTGCCTCGGGCATGGATGTGTGTGATGTCCTTAGGTTAGTTAGGTTTAAGTACACTACTAGCCATTAAAATTGCTACACCACGAAAATGACGTTCTACAGAAGCGAAATTTAACCGACAGGAAGAAGATCCTGTGATATGCAAATGATTAGCTTTTCAGAGCATTCACACAAGGTTGGCGCCAGTGGCGACACCTACAACGTGCTGACATGAGGAAAGTTTCCAGCCGATTTCTCATACACAAACAGCAGTTGACCGGCGATGCCTGGTGAAACGTTATTGTGATGCCTCGTGTAAGGAGGAGAAATGCGTACCATCACGTTTCCGACTTTGATAAAGGTCGGATTGTAGCCTATCGCGATTGCGGTTTATCGTATCGCGACACTGCTGCTCGCGTTGGTCGACATCCAATGACTGTTAGCACAATATGGAATCGGTGGGTTCAGGAGGGTAATACGGAACGTCGTATGGTTGTAACGGATCGTGCAGCCTCGTCTCGATCCCTGAGTCAACAGATGGGGACGTTTGCAAGACAACAACCATCTGCACGAACAGTTGGACGACGTTTGCAGCAGCATGGACTATCAACTCGGAGACCATGGCTGCGGTTACCCTTGACGCTGCATCACAGACAGGAGCGCCTGCGATGGTGTCCTCAACGACGAACCTGGGTGCACGAATGGCAAAACGTCATTTTTTCGGATGAATCCAGGTTCTGTTTACAGCATCACGATGGACGCATCCGTGTTTGGCGACATCGCGGTGAACGCACATTGGAAGCATGCATTCGTCATCCCCATCACCTGGCGCGATGGTATGGGGTGCCACTGGTTTTATGTCTCGGTCACCTCTTGTTCGCATTGACGGCACTTTGAACAGTGGACGTTACATTTCAGATGAGTTACGACCCGTGGCTCTACCCTTCATTCGATCCCTGCGAAACCCTACATTTCAGCAGGATAATGCACGACCGCATGTTGCACGTCCTGTACGGACCTTTCTGGATACAGAAAATGTTCGACTGCTGTCCTGGCCAGCACATTCTCCACATATCTCACCAATTGAGAACGTCTGGTCAATGGTGGCCGAGCAACTGGCTCGTCACAATACGCCAGTCACTACTCTTGATAAAATGTGGTATCGTGTTGGAGCTGCATAGGCAGCTGTACCTGTACACGCCATCCAAGCTCTGTTTTACTCAATGCCCAGGCGTATCAAGGCCGTTCTTACGGCCAGAGGTGGTTGTTCTGGGTACTGATTTCTCAGGATCTATGCATCCAAATTGGTTGACAATGTAATCAGATGTCAGTTCTAGTATAATAAATTTGTGCAATGAATATCCGTTTATCATCTGCAATTCTTCCTGGTGTAGCAATTTTAATGGCCAGTAGTGTAGTTCTAAGTTCTAGGGGACTGATGACCTCAGAAGTTAAGTCCCATAGTGCTCAGAGCCATTTGAACCTAAATGTTTGTGAATCGTGTAACATCCAGCAATATGTGGGAAACCGCCTAAAAACCACATTCAGATTGGTCTGCACACCGACCCTCGTCTTGAATCTGGCGCCCCCCCCCCCCCCCCCTCCCGGCCAGGAAGCGGCGCTTGAACCCGCACTGCTATCCGGGCGGGTCCACTAAACATATGTGTAGTTGCGTGCGTGTGCGAGCATCCCAGATACTGGAATAACTCCGAGCGAGATGATGAAGTTGTGAAGCAGACCGGTGACTCGGTACCAGCAAGTCGGCGACACGTTCTGTGGCCGGGGCAGCTGGCGCTACTGCGCTGCGGCCAGCCCACACCACAGCGCGGTGTGCTGTCGTGTGTACAGCTAGTTGCGAAACGAGCGGAGGAAGTGGCACACTTCGAACGCAGCACCCAACAGTTGCCGCTCTGCACGCTCCGACTGGCGGCTGAAGCGGAGGTTAGTCCGCTGTGCCGGCCCGGGAACAATGCCTTTGTCTGTCCCTTGATAAGCGCCAAACATTGCCGTCGGAAGCCACCGGCAAAAACACGGCCGCACAATGGCGGATTGGATGGGGGGGGGCGCATTCCTAAACACCACTTACGCAACATTCTCTCTCTCTCTCTGTCTCTCTCTCTCTCTCTCCGTTCTGGTCTTGTGTTTGTGTGCTCGTGCGTGATATCAAAATGGTTCAAATGGCTCTGAGCACTCTGCGACTTAACTTCTGAGGTCATCAGTCGCCTAGAACTTAGAACTAATTAAACCTAACTAACCTAAGGACATCACACACATCCATGCCCGAGGCAGGATTCGAACCTGCGACCGTAGCGGTCGCTCGGTTCCAGACTGTAGCGCCTAGAACCGCACGGCCACTTCGGCCGGCTGCGTGATATCACCGAACTATTCAGCTCCTATACTATTTGACTTTTCCTCATTCAGTCGTAATTCTAAAGAATTAACGGTGCACGATGCGACCCTACAAAGATCAGACATGTTCTTCCAGTGACACAATAACATCTTAATTCGGTTCTACGCTACAAGAATTTTTCATCTATTTGGAGAAAATTAAAGTCAGCACTCGCTATTTTGTGTTTACTTCTTTATACAAGTCATGGCCCATTTCAGGCATGTGACTATACAGGATGAGTCAGCTGCCCCTACCGACGTCGTTTTATGCAAACCGCAATGTCAGAAAAAATTAATAGGACCTTGTATCACGCCCGGGGGTACTAATGTGTAGGAGTACTTTAAACTGGTTGTCGCTTCTGCTTTTCTTGACCCTGCGCCCTGTCCACACCACGTACCTGGTAATCCCGCGGCGGTCGTATTGTCCTGCTCCATACTGCTGTTGGCTTGCCTGAAATTACCCATCGAAATATGCAAGCGGGTTTAGCCACTCAACGTTAAAACACAACACTGTCC
The DNA here is from genome assembly GCF_021461385.2 of Schistocerca piceifrons. Lineage (NCBI taxonomy): Eukaryota > Metazoa > Arthropoda > Insecta > Orthoptera > Acrididae > Schistocerca > Schistocerca piceifrons. The sequence continues at coordinate 879,879,823 of NC_060140.1, forward strand.
TATGTCTGGTATGAACATCTATATTCTGAGACGATATGGAAACCACAGGTTGCACTGTTTACACTCTAAATCGTAAATGTTTATCCCAATTAACAATCTTGATGATCAAGAGTCCAAAATATCATTCGAACGAGCGTACGCGTAACCCACACGATGGGGGTGATTGTTGATGATGCGGAAGCCGAATGATCGAACGAAAGTTCTTAGGCTCGTCATATATACAGATATCCGGTAATAGTCCACCTTGTCACTAGTAATGATATAACATTGTTCGTAAAGTTAATTTTTCAGTTCTCAGTTAACACTGTCCGTAAAGTTAATTTTTCAGTTCTCACTTGTACGAGCACGCGCTAACCGTCGCGGAGCGGCTGATTGTTGATAATGCGAAAACGCGATGATCGAACGCACGTCCTCATGCTCGCTACAAGACACTGGCACTTGTTTGTACTCTTTTGTGGTAACTAATTTTTGCTGATTCACATCAGTTCATTCTGAGAGACCGAACACGGCGCGGATGACTGATACTGTACGGTACGACACGCAACGAGAGGATACACTGCTCATTTTTTAAAATTACTTCTTGACGCCCTTTCCTCTGAATCATTTACTTATTTTATCACTTTACTGCAATAACACTTGTAGCAACACTTCAACTTCCATGCTCACAATGCCTCTGACATGCAGAGCTACACACTACACAACATAACAGTACCGTGTCCCTCGCTCGACTCTATAGACGCGGCTGCCCGCAAAGATACTCCACAACTAAGCCAGCAATTCGACAATACGCTTACAACCTTTATGTAGAAAACATAATGAAGTTAAAATTCGTACCGGTATACGTTTTCGCTGGGGGCTACGGTTTCCAAGTTATTCACGAAAAACGTACAATAGTGACCTTAAAACGAACCTTCACCCCACATTCATCCCTCACGAAACAGAATTTCTAGTACGTTGTTCGTGGTACACTCTCCTACCATCAGCATAGTCGCCTATTTCGTTACTATTATTAATTTAAACATGCCAGTGAGGGTAAACGACCTTTGTAAACGTTACGTTAAAACTAATTACGTGGACAATTCGAGCCAAACTTAACCCTTGCAAATACAGCAGTTTCGTAGTCCTATGGTCTGACGAATACAGTGACGTAAATGTTTATTATGTGATGGAATATTACACAAAATTGTTAGGTAAAATTTACACCAATGACAATTTTAAAATTTGTAGGAGCTCTACTAAGAAGGTGGCGTAAATAAGGAAAGTAAATTAAGACCAAAACAAGATCGCGTGTGGGAAATAATTCGTGCGGTCGCAAATATTTGTACAGCGGTAGGAGGTAGTGCCATGAACAACACACTAGAAATCCTGGCCAATGGACGCTGAGTGTGGGGGTGACTTTTGTACGTTTTTCTTGAGTAACTCGCAAACAATAGTCTGCAGTGCACGTATCCCAGTACAAATTATTATGTGCGGCTGGTCCCGGCGGAGGTTCGAGTCCTCCCTCGGGCATGGATGTGTATGTTTGTCCTTAGGATAATTTAGGTTAAGTAGTGTGTAAGCTTAGGGACTGATGACCTTAGCAGTTAAGTCCCATAAGATTTCACACACATTGAACATTTTTGAACAAATTATTATATTTCCTACTAAAGGGTCCTATTCATTCTTAATGTAGGACAATTAGTATGCATTTAGTGGGCGAGAGAATATTAATATCTCGCTTGTGGTTGTTGAACACTTCATATAACATAGCAGGTTGCATAAAACGACGGCGGTACGGGCAGTTGAACCATCATGTACACCCACCTTCGATATAACATAGCAGGTTGCATAAAACGACGGCGGTACGGGCAGTTGAACCATCATGTACACCCACCTTCGATGGCTGCATAAAATATTAAGCACTGCATGTTGTTAGCACCGTGCTATCTACTGTTGCACTCCGGGAAATAATAATTTCTTCGCTAACACCAATTTTACTTTACTTAAATCCAATTATTTTGTTATAAACACCAAATATATGCTCTACATACATGATTTTTGGTAGTAGCCAGCAGAAGATAATGTTGAATGTCTCTTTTCTACTACTACTTCCTCAGCGTTTGTCCTCCATGTCGGGAGGGGAGGAAGGGTGGGGGGGTGGGGGGGAGGGCAGCCGCAGTTTGGGCTCTCTGTAGCCATTCACTTTCGAAGTAAAAGCAGTCTTTGCCACTGTTGTTGCATCTGCTCTAAGAACATGCCCATATCATCTTGGATAGTTCTCTGTCATCTTGTCTGCTACCGGTACTATTCCGTAAATCCGCCGGCCACGGTGGCCGAGCGGTTCTAGGCGCTTCAGTCCGGAACCGCGCGACTGCTACGGTCGCAGGTTCGAATTCTGCCTCGGGCATGGATGTGTGTGATGTCCCTTGGTGCGTTAGGTTTAAGTAGTTCTAAGTTCTAGGGGACTGATGACCTCAGAAGTTAACTCCCATAGTGCTCAGAGCCATTTGAACCATGTGAACCGCAAAACCTATGGACTCCAGCATTAGTGACATGACCGCGTCGTGTTAATCAAGTCGTCCACCTGAGCAATTTGTCTGCATGACAGCGGGCCACTCTTCCACTTCTTTTGCTGAAGGCCAGCGTTCAGCAGGAAACGGTGCAACTGAACGGATTACGAATAAGCTCGCATGCTTTCGAACTGAGCCCGGCTGAAATCACCGAACGCCACTGAAGCTACGTGCTGCTCAGGCAGATTTCTGAACTGAGATTTCTATCACCAGCAGTTATCGAATCAAGATACTTTAAAGTCGTTGTTGTTGGGAGGTCAACACCGATGATTCTGATGGTATCGGAGGCAAAACAAACCTCTAATCTTCGGATACAGCATTAATAGCGTCCTGCTTGACACAGTCACGTACTTTAAATATCCGCGTAGCGATACGAAATGGAACGAGCGTGGAAGGACAACAATAGAGAAGGCGAATTGTCGATATCGGCTTATTGGGATAATTTTGGGAAAGTTTGGTTCATCTGTAAAGGAGACCGCATATAGGACGCCAGTGCGACCTATTCTTGAGTACTGCTCGAGTTATTAGGATCCGCACCAGGTCGGATTAAAGGAAGACATCGAATCAGTTCAGAGGCGGGCTAGACTTGTTATCGGTAGATTCGAACAACACGCAAGTATCAACGAGATGAAACTTCCTGGCAGATTAAAACTGTGTGCCGGACTGAGACTCAAACTCGGGACCTTTGCCTTTCGCGGGAAAGTGCTCTACCAACTGAGCTACCCAAGCACGACTCACGACCCGTCCTCACAGCTTCATTTCTGCCAGTACCTCGTCTCCTACCTTCCAAACGAGGTATTGGCAGAAATGAAGCTGTGAGGACAGGTCCTGAGTCGTGCTTGGGTAGCTCAGTTGCTAGAGCACTTGCCCGCGAAAGGCAAAGGTCCCGAGTTCGAGTCTCAGCCCGGCACACATTTTTAATCTGCCAGGAAGTTTCTTCATATCAGCGCACACTCCGCTGCAGAGTGAAAATCTCATTCTGATCACAGAGATGCTTTGGGAACTGAAATGGCAATCCCCGGAGGGAAGGCGACGTTCTTTTCGAGGAACACTATTGAGAAAATTCCGAGAACCGGCGTTTCAGGCTGACTACACGATTCCACAGCCGACAACATACATTTCGCATAACTACCAAGGTGATAATTTCTTAACACTCGCACGGAGGCACCAGACAGTCGATTTTCCGTCGCTCTATTTCCGAGTGGAACGGTACCCACCGCCACGCACCTTACGGCAGCTATCGGAGTAAAGATGTAGATGTGGACATTTAGATCTGCGGCGAGACATCAAGTTTTCTTTTAGCTGACTCGTAGATCTACTTCTGAAAGGCGGTCGTTATAGACTTGGCACTGCAGATCAGTCTTATCTTCAGAGACTAATAGCGCACCATCAGCTTACAGTAACGTCCACACTACAGTTCTCTGCAGACGTCTTGTCACTGTATCCGTGACAGTGATGAAGAGGAGGGGAGAGAAAGCAGATCCATGATGTATTCCTATAGAAACTGGAAAAAACTGAATGTCCATCTAGGCATATACCAAGTTTTTACTCGGCCATGCTCTGTGCGATACATGATATTCCGCGTGCAGGCGCTAATCAATCGTAACAGTGGTTGAGAGGGAAGCCTTCCACAGTGAAGGGAAGTGTCAAGTGCAGTCAGAGTGATAGGGATGCTGCGGGCAGCAGAGTACTGGCGTCATTTCCCTCGCGCATGAGGCTCCCCCTCCCCCGCAGGCGTTAACCTGCCGCTTCCTTCCCAACAGCTGATGGAACCATCACTGTGTGTGTGTGTGTGTGTGTGTGTGTGTGTGTGTGTGTGTGGAGAGACAGGACACAGCCGCGCCTGACTGCGAGGCGATCCCTCGCGCCGGCCACAGTGGCCGTGCGGTTCTAGGCTTTTCAGTCCGGAACCCCGCGACTGCTACGGTCGCAAGTTCGAATCCCGCCTCGGGCATGAATGTGTGTGATGTCCTTAGGTTAGTTAGGTTCAAGCAGTTCTAAGTTCTAGGGCACTGATGATCTCAGATGTTAAGTCTCATAGTGCTCAGAGCCATTTGAACCATTCGATCCCTCGCGAGCGATGCTGCGCGCCTCCGTAGCAGGGAACTCGTGCTATTACTGTTTTCGAAATTGTACACTACTGGCCATTAAAATTCTACACCACGAAGATGACGTGCTACAGCTGGCCATTAAAATTGCTACACCACGAAGATGACGTGCTACAGACGCGAAATTTAACCGACAGGAAGAAAAATGCTGTGATACGCAAATGATTAGCTTTTCGGAGCATTTACACAATGTTGGCGCCGGTGGCGACACCTACAAAGTGCTGACTTGAAGAAAGTTTCCAACTGATTTCTCATACACAAACAGAAGTTGACCGGCGTTGCCTGGTGAAACGTTGTTGTGATGCCTCGTGTAACGAGGAGAAATGCATACCATCACGTTTCCGACGTTCTTAAAGGTCGGATTGTAGCCTGTCGCGATTGTGGTTTATCGTATCGCGACACTGCTGCTCGCGTTGGCGGAGATACAATGACTGTTAGCAGAATATGGAACCGCTGGGTTCAGGATGGTAATACGGAACGCCGTGCAGGATCCCAACGGCCTCGTATCACTAGCAGTCGAGATGACAGGCATCTTATCCGCATGGCTGTAACAGATCGTGCAGCCACGTCTCGATCCCTGAGTCAACAGATGGGGGCTTTTGCAAGACAACAACCATCTGCACGAACAGTTCGACGACGTTTCCAGCAGCATGGACTATCAGCTCGGAGACCACGGCTGCGGTTACCCTTGACGCTGCATCACAGACAGGAGCGCCTGCGATGGTGTACTCAACGACGAACCTGGGTGCTCGAATGGCAAAATGTCATTTTTTCGGATGAAACCAGGTTGTGTTTACAGCATCACGTTAGTCGCATCCGTGTACTGGCGTTATCACCCGGCGTGATGGTATGGGGTGCCATTGGTTACACGTCTCGGTCAACAAAACAAAAATGGCTCTGAGCACTATGGGACTTAACATCTATGGTCATCAGTCCCCTAGAACTTAGAACTACTTAAACCTAACTAACCTAAGGACATCACACAACACCCAGTCATCACGTGGCAGAGAAAACGTCTCGGTCACCTCTTGTTCGCATTGACGGCACTTTGAACAGTGGACGTTACATTTCACATGTGTTACGACCCGTGGCTCTACTCTTCATTCGATCCCTGCGAAACCCTACATTTCAGCAGGACAATGCACGACCACATGTTGCAGGTCCTGTACGGGCCTTTCTGGATACAGAAAATGTTCAACTGCTGCCCTGGCCAGGACAATCCCCAGATCTCTCACCAACTGAAAACGTCTGGTCAATGGTGGCCGAGCAAATGGCTCGTCACAATACGCCAGTTACTACTCTTGATAAACTGTGGTATCGTGTTGAAGTTGCATGGGCAGCTGTACCTGTACACGCCATCCAAGCTCTGTTTGACTCAATGCCCAGGCGTATCAAGGCCGTTGTTACGGCCAGAGGTGGTTATTCTGGGTACTGATTTCTCAGGATCTATGCACCCAAATTGCGTGAAAATGTAATCACATGTCACTTCTAGTATAATATATTTGTCCAATGAATACCCGTTTATCATCTGCATTTCTTTTTGGTGTAGCAATTTTAATGTTCCTTAGTGTAATACCAAGGCATTACAATAACAAAAGAGCCAAATTAGGCAGTTGAAAAAGAAGCAACAAGGCATACTAATGAATTAGGGAGTTTCGTTTAGCGATGTATCTACGTAAACGAATGAAGGTTACATTTTAACAACCACTAGACGACAAGTTAACTTTGTCGTAGCGGGGGAAAGAAATCGGAAGCATCCTATTTACAGCAATCGTCGTGACGTTTGCGTTAGGCGATTTAGTGAAACGACGGAATACCTAAAAAATCTGGAAGACTGGGCTCACACAAACACACACCGCGGAACCATATGAAACACCGTGGAAGTGTTTTACTTCAATCGAAATACCTGCCTAGGTCACTTGTAAGGTAATTCATCCGCTGGCACCATTAAATGAAATGTTACCGAAAAATGAGGATGAAACATCCTAAAAAGGGGACACCTCGACTGAAAACGCTAACATATTCTGGCAGACCAATGTACTGCTGCGACGAGTATTCACCCCAGAAATCGTAGCTCAGCTTGGAAAATGTATTCGTCGCTCATCCAGGGTTACTAATATGGAAATTGTACGCTGTATGTCAACGAGCTTCGCCGGATAATTATTGCGTATGTGTGCAGACTTATAAACGGTGTACTTCAGGCTGCGGTATCACTCTTATGCAAGGGGCCAGTTAATTATGAAAAGCGGAAGATGCGTCATTCTGGGCTCCTGGTAGTTACGCTGCGACTTTTAGATCGCTGCGAAAACAGTAGGCACCACTTCAGGTGTGCAGTGTTTTACAGTGTGCAACGGTTACGCGAGACAGCGCTCTCGTTCAGTGAGAACGGCTACGCTTTCAAGACACTAGCAGGCAGAACTAAGCAATTTGTGTGTCGGGATCTGCTACTGGAGCGTTTGTGACGCACAGTGTAGCTATACACGGTCTCTCTCCTAACAGGCGTCACACGCATTTCCTCTGGAGATTCGGCGGATATTAGCAATTTCGTTGCTGCAACGTGTAGCTGGAGTCAGACCAAACAAATATTGCTCCACACGTCTTTCACGCGACGTCCAGTATGGGTGGGCAGCATCTGTTTGTTTCTCGTTACAAACAAAATTACTTTTTAAAGTGGAATTTTACGTGGCCGTTCGACAAAGCGGTTCCAAATTAGTCTAGTACGATGTTCATTTTATCGGTGTGTTTAGAAGGCCGATGATACAAGTATAGCTATCAAACCCGACAGACAAGATTAACTGGTGAAATTGTAAACGATGTTTTTCAGAAAATCATTAAGTGGTTCTCTGCAAATGGGCTCTCATTAAACTTTGACAAAACACAGTTTATACACTTCCACGCAGTAAATGGAATGACCCAATTAATAAATATAGACTTTTATCAGAAATCGGTAGCTAAGGTAGAATATTCAAAATTTCTAGGTGTATGCATTGATGAGGGGTTGAACTGGAAAAAAACACGCTGAGGATCTGCTGACACGTTTGAGTTCAGCTACTTATGCTATTAGGGTCATTGCAAATTTTGGCGATATACATCTGAGTAAATTAGCTTACCATGCCTATTTTCATTCTCTGCTTTCGTATGGCATCATATTCTGGGGTAACTCATCATTGAGTAAAAGAGTGTTCATTGCACAAAAGCGTGTAATCAGAATAATTGCTGGAGCTCATCCAAGATCATCCTGCAGACACTTATTTAAAGAGCTAGAAATCTTCACTGTAGCCTCACAATATATACAGTCACTTATGAAATTTGTTATTAACAATCCGAACGAATTCAAAAGTAATAGCAGTGTACATGGCTACAACACTAGGAGAAAGAATGATCTTCACCACTCAGAGTTAAATCTAACTTTGGCTCAGAAGGGGGTAAATTATGCTGCCACAAAAGTCTTTGGTCACTTACCTAATAGCATAAAAAGTCTGACAGATAGCCATATAGCATTTAAAAGGAAATTAAAAGAATTTCTTAATGGCAACTCCTTCTACTCCACAAAAAAAAAAATAAATAAAAAAAAATAAAAAAAAAAAAAAATATTGAGTGTCATGTAATATTTTGTCTAATGTAATATCTTGTATAGACACCTTTTATTAACCTGACACGTTCCACATCATTACGAAGTGTCGTATTCATGATCTATGGAAGAAGTACTAATCTAATCTAAACTAAAACACGAAAAATAACCTTTATTCCAGCGGCGACAGTTACCGCCATGAAGAAGCACTACCCGGTCGTTGCTGGGGTACTGGTTATTCTTCGTGCTAATACTGTTTCTCTTAATACACATGGATAAAACGAATAACGAAAAGCACTAATTTGGAACCGCTCTATCGAATGGGCACGTAAAATAACGATTTAAAAATTGTTTTGTTTGTACTGGGAAACAACTGCGTGCGTCGTATGAGAGACGAGATGAGCAGTATTTGTGGGGTATGAATCCAGCTACACCTTCAGAAAACAAAACTGCAAATACCTGCCGAGACACCAGAGAAATTCGTGCCTGACGACTCTTGGGAGAGACACCCGGTATATTAGAGCGCTTCTTCCATCCAAAGAATACGACTCCTGAATGAGATTTCACTCAGCAGCGGAGTGTGCGCCGATATTAAACTCCCTGGCAAATTAAAACTATGTGCCGGTCCGAGACTCGAACTCGGGACCTTTGCCTTTCGCGGGCAAGTGTTTTACAGTTCAAGTCTCGGTCCGGCACACAGTTTTAATCTGCCAGGAAGTTTCAATACGACTCCTGTCTCAGCGTCCCGTTCACCGTACCAGAAGGAATATCAAGCGGTCATTAACGCAGTACAGATCCATTCCAGATTATAAAACCATTATTTTTTATAAATAGATACGACAACGACTAACACATTACGGTTTATTAAAAACTGACGCTTGCTGCATCTCCAGTGTCTGCAGATCAAACAAGTCCCATCAGACCACACTTTTGTAGCCGATGATGTACCTCGGTAATACATTTTTTCATATTGCGTCCCTTTTGTTGAGGCTGTACGGAGCGTGTAAGGGTACGTTTGAAGCTGGAGGTATTCGTGTCCGGACGTCGGATTTCATTTCCAGTCAAGGTGGCTTAATCAAGGAATGGCTGTCTACAAAACTATGAAATAACAGTCAAGGCTGCATCAAGTATTGTTACTCATAAACATTAGCATATTGGTTATTATTGCCGTCGTACAACGATGCGTCTTATTTTTATCTATTACTGTTACTGTAGAGGTTTGCTAACATGTACGCAGCGTAATACGGAAAAATATTAGCGCAAACGTTAATTATACATTGGTTGTTCGAATGCTCGCAGTTATTCTTTATCCTTTCTTCCCGTTCAATAACAATTTTTCCTCACAATATAACGACGAGTCCGACATTACGATAGCAATTTCTAATTTACAAGAAAGCGCATTTTTTGATAAGAAAGAACAATATTCCACGTCACAGGAACTGTATTCTAAAACTTTCCAATACGATCAGTCTTGCTCATCATATTTTATGATATTGCGTATTATCTTGTTTTCAAGAGCTCAGGAGATCCGAATCTAAACGTAAGGTAAACCGTTCGACATCACATACTTCAAAAGAAGGTTTTACGCACTGTAGTGCTACAACGATGAAAATTAGTATTACGACGATGTCAAACCTTATTTTCATGATTTAAAGAAGTATTCATGATATTAAAAATGTAATTATAATTTTATTATTTTCATTTTTGTGCTCAGTGTATCAAAGACTTTCTAGTGCACGGAATAAATTAGCATTGTTTGTACTACGAAACTATATATGATTGTTAAGGGTTAAGCATGTAATAATTCGATGTAAGACATTTTGTTGAGTCTGAATTTTTTTCTCGTGCTGGTCGGTAGAGAAGGAAAAGTTCCTTAATCGACGTGAAGGTATAAAGGCTGTAAAAAGGAGAGAGAGAGAAGGTAAATACAATTTATTCAAAACAAATATCTCCCAAGTGTAACGTCTTGTCATTTCCTATAACTAAAAATTGCAAGGTCTAATCTGAGCCTGTCCTGAATAACAGCGAAGAACATTTATATTATCATATATTTTCTTCGTTTGATCACGGTTGTGATTCGCATGTTTCTTCTTGTTACGCGACGTGTTATGAATATTTTCAGTATGCGCGCAAAAGTGCACACAGCTTTAATCGAACCTGCGTCTTTCGGAAACGATAACTTTTAATCAGTACAATTACGCGAATACCGTCTACATCGCAACCGTGATCGCAAAAGTGCTTCCTGGACCAAATAATTCTTATAAAATGTGTATTCTCCAAAGCGAGCAGCATTGCACTATCGCTGACTCGCAACAATCGAAAGAGAAAAAACGGTGCCTAAATAAGATTGCCACCTTTTAACAATTATTATTATCCCATTAAATAAATAAATAGCAATTCAGTGGCTATCCAATCAATAAACAAAGCGGGCAATTCAGCACAGACATTATCAACGGACGAGGAACGTTTGATGTTTATTTAGTAGCAGTAAATTCAATTTATATCATTTGTTCTAATGAAATAGTACTGTGAGCAAAGTACAGCGTATATTCGAAAAGTAACTGCATGTTGAGTATGTTGCACTTAAATGTTGGCAGCTCAGAATAAAATGATACGAGTTCTACGCCATCTGTTTGTATTTACAAACCACATAAATCATTGTTTCAATTCAGTAGTCAATCGACTGGAGGTGATATCAAACAACGGTGACTTCGAAAGTCGTTGCTGCAGCCAGTTGTGAAGTCCGTGCTGTTAACTCGACTTCAATGCGCTAGCCTAGTTTATAGCGCTACAGGAATGAGTGAAGGAAAGGTTAGACAATGCAGTCGAGACATTAAAAATAGCTGTAAAATTGTGTACGATGAAGAGCGCACTGGCGGTATCGGAATCCAGGTAGATGGACCAAAAACTGATCCGACTGAAGATTTATTGTCGTGGTTGATGAATTTTCTGAAGTTCGTCGTACCACTATTTACACGACTGTCAAGTAAAATCTCGAATATTGCAAATTTTGCGAAACATGTCGAAAACGTTTACAGAGCAACAGAACCAACAAAATGTTGAGCGGACGAGCGGTTTTGGACCACTATCGACATGATGGAGACGATTTTTTCCCGGACATTTTCGATTGGTGGCCATTTTACACCAATGATGAGTCAAAACAACAGTCGCTGCAATGGTGCCAATAAACCTCAGTTAAACTGAGAAGGAACTCCTACCACGAATCGAAAAATGATGGCTACAGTTTTCTGGGATAAAAAATGGCTTTCTTTGGCTGATTTCGAGGAACGTGGGTGACAGTAACTTCTGATGTGTATTACGAACACTTAAAAACCTGAGGTGCGCCATCCGAAATCAATGGTCCAGAGACCTTTCGTCCGAGATAGTTTTCCTCCACGACAACGCTCTACCAACGAGAAGATTCAGCATTTCCGCTGGGAACTTTTCGACCACACCTCGACCGGATATTGGGCCCAGTGACCTCTTCTTTCACCGAGTGAGGTGGCGCAGTGGTTACCACACCGGACTCGCATTCGGGAGGACGACGGTTGAAACCCGCGTCCAACCATCCCGATTTAGGTTTTCCGTGCTTTCCCTAAATCACTTCAGGCATTGGCCAGGATGGTTCCTTTGACAGGGCACGGCAGGCTACCTACCCATTCCCTAATCCGATGGGACTGATGACCTCGGTCCCCTCCCTCAAATCAACTATCTTCTTGCTCTTGAAACAGTGGATTAGAGGGCATTAAAACTTTAAGTTTGGTGTTTCTGACATCCATGTAAGCTTCGACGTTGTCCCTCTGCTCACGAGAGTACCTTTACAAGAAGAATCTTTGAAACTTACTGGCCAAAAATTTCACGACCTATCTTTTTACGCATGTCTTGGTGTCAACGTACTTTCTCTTAGACAGTGGTTACTACAAGGTTACTGCACTTTGACGTGCAACACAGGCGGTGGTCACATTAATGTGACTGGACCGTGTAACTGACGATGTAATTTGTATTACGAAGTGAGAAGAATGACAAATCCATGATTTTATTATATGGCGTCACTAATTCTGAATTCGCCTTATATGATGCTGTACATACTTTTAAAAACGCGATGATGGTCTGCTGGCGGAAAGTGGATGTTAAATACAGAATTTTATCAGTAGTTCGAGGCGGTAATCACGGTAGTTTTCAAAAACAAAAGCCTTTATTTTAATGACTGTCATCCCAACTCGCTTATTCTATCCGTAACTCTCTCTCCTCTGTTTCGTGCTATGATGAAACGTGTCACCTTTTCTTTGAACTGTTTCGATATCTTGTCAATCCTACTCAGTAATTGTTTGTGACAGCACGGGTCAAAGCCTCCATTTAAACAGAACCAGTAGTTTAATATGTGGCAGTAGATGTATATTTTAAGTTGTAGCAAGCTAGTGAACGCACCCTCTGCTGAAGGCCGATGTGACGTCATTCAGTGAGCGCAGGAAGAACTCAGCAAAGTAAGGAGCCTGCTATTCTATTTTTGGTAGCCACTAGCGCAATATGTCTGTGTAGCATACTACCCAATGCGTTTTAATAAAAGCGTTCAGTATAAGCGAAACTTTACTTAACATATCACGACATAAACTCACTTCGAAAATGTTCGGGAGTGATTATTTTCTACTGTGATAGAACTTCACGCATCCAATACTTCGCAGCAGTACTCTAGAAGAAGACGAACAAGCAGCTCGTTTTGTTTCACAGTTTACGTGTTTCAACAATCATCATTTTCTATATGATCGTTCTAATTTGTTCTGTTGATATTTAGCTTAATCGGCAACGTCTAAATTTTTATCATTTTTCATGAAACAGAAATTCACTTGTTGCTGATGTATAGGACGTCACACATTTAATTGCGTCAGGGTCCACTATTTCTTTGTACGTCTTCCAACATCCCCCGTTCTCAAAGTTGCCGAAGATAACCAGACGATGAGCTCACTGTCGCGTCTCTTCCCTCCGCTAGAAAGCGTGCGTTGCGTCTGCACATCAGAGGTGGGTAGCCCTAGCGGTACAGGAAGACTGCCCGACCGCGGTGTAAATCAAGACGCACAGCCGCCGCCAGCTGAGCGTTGTACGGCTTCCCACCACCTGACACCACAGCACACTATGGTCTCCCCTGGCTCCACACGGTAAAGCCACCAACCGCGATCCAGAGCCGGAAAATATGACATGACAGTACGCGAGGGTCACGTTTGCAAAGCTAGGCCACAATGATTCAATAAATTCAAAAGCAAGAACTTATAGCTTTTCTATTACAAATAAATGTTATTCTGAAGCTCGACGACCAAAATTGTGGCGAATTGAAATATCGAAATACTGAATTCTGTCTTCCGAAACTACTTCACCAACGAAAGTGACAAGGCATTTCGTACGTCGCAACACCATACGGGTGCGAAACTGACACACGCCACGGAATTGAGCAACCGATCAAAACGGTTGAAAGAGGAATTACCATAGAACCGGGTGGAATGCCTGTCTATACTACTAGCCATTAAACGCACAAGGATAATAAATAATAAAACGTCATTTACCCGTATACAGTATAGTAGGGCTTATAGTGATTAAATATGTACGTGATTTCGGGGTATACAGGGATGCACCACGTACATGGTGGAAGGCACCCGTTACGTAAAACACATTGTCCTGCTGCGCGAAGGCGTCCGTAACTGCACGCTGCACATCCTCGTCCGACAGCAATCGTCGACCCTACAAGGCCTTTTTTAAAGGACCAAAAGGGCGACAATCGCCTCGGAGGGATCAGGTGTATAGGGCGACTGCTCGAGTGCCGAGTTGGCTAACTTCTGCGTTACGAAATTTGCTATGTGGGAACATACATTATCGAGAAGCAACAGCACTCCTCGTCGCAGTTTTCCAGAACGTTTCGCCTTAGCTGGACCCCGTAATATCTCCAGCGTTGGGCAATACCGTTCGCCAGTCATGGAGTCACCACGTTCCTTGAATGTATTGAGGCTGGCCTCCCAGATCGACCGGGTCTTGTGTCGAATCGCTACCAGCACGAACTAGGCGCACCTTTCAACAACGGTGGTTTTCGACGGACATAATGCACCATCTTCTTTGTACTCCGATGAATGTCTACCGGTGTTTGTCCTTCGGCAGCCAAAAAAAGAAAAACAGCAAATTGACGCTGTTTGGAAACATTTGGTAATAACGTCGCCATAGCTCACGTTTCCGCATTTACCGCACGCACGTCGGCAAGACACGAATGCCACATCAGTCCCTTGCTACAAGTCGGTGCTTATATCCCCCCTTATCGAAGCCGCGCTACGCTGCACATGCCCTGCAGCAACGCCCTAAAAACGAAAATTATTTGATCGCCCCTTATATTATTTACAATTCAAGATCTCATCAATATGCACACACAGAAAATTTGAATATTGGTTTTACAGGTTATTTTTCTCCATCAGTTTTGATTACGATCCTTGCACCATGAGCAGTGTGTCCCATTTGTGCGTTTTCACCACAGAACGAAGTCCATTTATATATACTACGAACAAGAGCAGTCCCAGTATTGAAACTTGAGGAATACTAACAGCAATTAGTCGAAGTACATTCATCATACGAGGGTGAGTCAAATGAACTCAATGCAAGTCCTCCAGCGATTACAAAGTGCATAAATTCCTTTAGAAAAAAATTATTTTGGTAGTCCGCGCAACCACTCATGCACCGCGTGGCGTACCTCTTCACCAGAACGGAACTTCTTTCCTCCCATTGCGTCTTTGAGTGGTCCAAACATATGGAAATAACTTGGGGGCAAGGTCTGGTGAGTATGGTGGAGGAGGAAGACACTCGAAATGCAGGTATGTGATTGTTGCAACTGTTGTACGGGCAGTGTTGGGCCTTGCATGGTCATGTTGCTAAAGGACACCTGCTGACAGCAATTCACGTCGCTTTGCTTTGATTGCAGGCCGCAGATGATTTTTTAGGAGATCTGTGTATGATGCACTGGTGACAGTGGTCCCTCTAGGCATGTAATGCTCCAAAATGACGCCTTTTTCGTCCCAAAAGAGAGTCAGCATAACCTTCCCTGCTGATGATTCTGTTCGAAACTTCTTTCGGTGATGAGGAATGGCGCCATTCCTTGCTCGCACTCTTCGTTTCCGGTTGGTAGAGGTGTACCCAGGTTTCGTCGCCAGTAACAATTCTTGCAAGGAAGCCATCACCTTCTCGTTCAAAGCGCCGAAGAAGTTCTTCACAAGCATCAACACATCGTTATCGCATTTTAGGAGTCAGCTGCCGCGGCATCCATCTTGCAGACACTTTGTGAAACTGGAGCATATCATGCACAAGGTGGTGTTCTGACCCATAACTATCCTGTAAACTTGCTGCAATGTGATTCGGTGTCACTCGGCGCTTTTCCTTCACTATGTTCAAAATGTGTGTGAAATCTTATGGGACTTAACTGCTGAGGTCATCAGTCCCTAAGCTTACACACTACTTAACCTAAATTTTCCTAAGGACAAACACACACACCAATGCCCGAGGGAGGACTCGAACATCCGACGGGACCAGCCGCACAGTCTTCACTATCGCTTCAACTGCTGCAATGTTCTGTGGAGTCACAACTCGTTGTGCCTGACCTGAAGTCACACCATTTGCGAACTTCCTACTCCTATCGTAGACTTGCTGCCGTGACAAACATACATCACCGTACTGAACCTTCATTCGTCGATGAACTTCAATAGGTCTCACATCTGCACTACGCAAAAACCGAATAACAGAACGCTGTTTTTCCCTGGTGCAAGTCGCAAGTGAGGCGGCCATCTTTATACTGATACTGCGACGGTATGTGTGCATCTGCACTATGCTGCCACCTACAGGAGATTCTGCACGCTGTTTGTAGCACGCTTACCAACTTACAGGATAACGGCGCGAAATTTCGATTTGTTATTACAAATTTAAGGGTTTCATTTGACTCACCCTCTAACAACTGCATAAGCTACCAAGCCCCAATCTCTGCCTCGTATCAGTTAGATCTGTAGAGATAGACTGTGTAACTTGACAGGAGCAAAATTTTAAGTTTCTCCAATGTTGTAATCTGCATAGTCGAAAGTCTTAAACAGATCACACTAGACTCACGACACACATAAGAACAGTCCCAATAGACTACCCACGAACTGTAACGTAGCAAGTGAGTCCAGCAGTGCAATCTGTGACTGTGGCTGTCGAATGGGAGTGTAGAGCTTCGTGTTTTGGATCACATTTTTTCATTTCCGTACTCACTGGCATCAATACAACCGCGAAATTAATGTGAAATTGATACGCTCTGCAGTATACTCCTGTACTATCTGAATACACCCCGACTAAACTGTGTCTGTTTTGCAGGTGAGAAAAGTTTGGCGAAAAAGGAACTTCCCGTTGGCGCCCTTTGTTTTCCAGCAGCACAGTAGTGCCCGGTCCGCATCCGTTTAAAAGCATCCAGTGTTCGGCCAGATAAACGGCCCCGACAGATAACAGGTAGCGCTACAAGCGAGCCACAGCTATTAGTAGCCGCGGTGTGAGATAGGAGAAAGCGCTTTTGTAAGTCTACGCATACACAGAGTTATCGGAAAACAGAGTCTTTTACCGGAAATCTCATGCGAAACCAACTGCAGCAGTCGCATAATGAATGCTAGGCAGAAAAACGTCCTTCCCTTTATTTGTACTTCTATAGCTCCCGAACAGCGAAAAATGTGCAACATCCTTCAGGTTCGATATCCAATGAGGTTCCAACATAATTGCAAAAAAGTGAGAGAGATAACTGTTCAGGAGTTTCTCGAAGTCGTTTAGAGCGTTTAACTGTAATGTGATAATTGTACCGTCATGATCATCATTGACCATGTGATATCCAGTAGCTGATCGTTTTGTTCTCTTATCATCTGCTGGAGTCCGCCAATGAACTTCCTCCGCCCATCTATCATCGATTACCCTGACAAAATGCAACGCACATCATTTCACTTACATTACACCACGTTAACTTTCCTATTACGGAGTGTTTCCTGATTCATTTGGGTTTTTTCCTCCCCTTTTTGGTTAACACCCACAAGAGGCTGACCATAACCTTGAGTTATTGAACGCTATTCACATTACAAGTCCGCCGATCACTATCACAAGTAAGAACTGTTGAGATACACTTGGTGCAACGTTCAGTGTCAGTGACATCTGAACGTTAGTATTAAGAATATAACTTGGCTTAAGAAAAGCGCAATCGTCCATTTTCATCCTTTCCTGTTTATTTCCTACATTAAACACCCGTTCGTTATACTCAATTGCCCTGCATACAAAAACTCATCAAATGTTTACATTATTCCATTGATGATGTGCATATTTTTGTTTAGTTATGTTGATTGTGCATTATTTTGTGTTATTATACTTGATTTTTCCCCTATTATACGTTTGACCGATTACGTTCTTCCATTCATTTGTCTGCATTGGAGGCAAAGCGTACAATGTCATCTGCAAAACAAAGATGGATGAAGTCTATTCCATTAATACGTAGAGTTTCTTCTTCCCCCTTTAAGGATCTGAAAATTATTTCAAGTATTCAAGAAATGATTTTGACAATGTGTAACCCCTTTGTCTAATCCCCTTTCAGTTCTCAGTTTCCCACATTCCACATGAAATTTAATGGAAGGTCTTGTAATGACGTATACATGATTCAATATACTAACATGAATTGATCCAGTGTACGGCTTTTATTAAACATTTTTCCACATACGTGTTCCATTTCGCTCTATATGTCAATGCTACTTCTCTTTCCTGTTTATCTTATTTATTTTGCTAATCTTAGTCTCTTTTCTAACTGCCTGCTCGTGGTCATGGCGTTTTGGCCATCCGTTTCTCCGCCGGTGTGCCTAATTTCGAAGATACCGGAAACGGTAAAGGTGCATGAATTGATTCTGTACTACTAGCCAGCTATCACGTGAGAAGAAAAGTAAAAACGGAATTTGTGGACCGTAGCTAAAGCCACGCGCTTCAGAGTGGTGTCGAATGAAAAGGCTTCGCGTTTTCTAACTGCCGGTCGGTGTGGTCGAGCGGTTCCAGGCGCTTCAGTCTGGAACCGCGCGACCGCTACGGTCGCATGTTTGAACCCTGCCTCAGGATGTCGTTAGGTTTAACTAGTTCTACGTTCTAGGGGACTGATGACCTCTGATGGTAAGTCCCATAGTGCTCAGAGCCATATGAACCATTTTTTCGGAATGACGCCCTCATATATTGTTTGCCTGCCTCTCCATTTACCTTTTTTTCTGAAGGTCCAGTCGTTGTCTTCAATTGCTTAAAGTATTAGAACTCATCAGCTGGTTCTGTGACCTCTTTGTTCATTTGCACCAGTATTCTCTTTTCGATGCACTGATAATATATTCCATGCCTTTTTTCAGACTTTCTGTATTACGTCTTTTTGTTTATCGTTGAAGTTTATCTGAGCAAGATGGATACAGCAAAAACTCGTCAGCAAAACGAAGCTGTTCCGTTCATAAATACTGTTTCTTCGTTTTCCCACTTCAAGATTCTGAAATCCCCTCTACGATTTCTGAGAACATTTTTAGCAATGTGGAATCTAGTTTCCATATTGCCATAGCAATTATCGCTACTTCTCGCGGTACTGATGAAGTTCTGACAGAAGCTGTAGCATTTAACACAACCGGCTGGTGTGTCACAGCGATAGATGCTGCCTCTCCCCTCTTCACCTCAAGAATGTTATTACATATACTTTCTTTTGCTGGTAATGTTTACGAAGCGTAAATGTAAGGTTGGACTGATAACAATAATTAGCGGATTACTGACAGTACGATTTATTACTGGAATTATTTCTCATTTCAAACCAGTTCAATTACAGCGTTTTAGCAACGTCCCGTATGCAAGAGAACAACGATAATCGTTTCACACACGAAATTTAAAATCGCAAGAACGCGACGCGAATAATTAGCCAGAATACATTAGCGAAGCGGCCTACGAATGTCGACTCATTACCGCTACTACAGTGCTACGCCAAACGTAAGTAGGAAACAACCACACTTTCGGGTGAAAAATTTAAATTGTTTTATTATTGTTGTTTTGATATGTATTCTTTCAATAGGTTTTTTAATTACTAGTTCAAATTTAACTGTCAGCGGGCGAAGATTACTCACAAATGCTGGAACACGCCTAAACCAGCGATAGATTTACACACACACACACACACACACACACACTGCGGTTAAGCTAATCAATAAACTTACACAAAAGTCACAAAACATGATGACAAATATCCCGACGCGGGGGATATAGGATCCTCACAAGCACTGCCGTCTGTATTTGCAGTATAGGAATGAACTTCCCACGTTATTATTTTTCCGTTTTTTCTTCGTCAGGGTGGGACCAAGCACCAATGTAGCTTTCGCTCGTATGAAAGAAAGGATGTCCTGAGAGGGGTAACAAACTGCCCTAAACTGCTTGAAATGTTATACTTACAGAACACATCGAATGAGTAGATGCGGCGTCCAGAGTAGTCGTAAGAAAGAAACTCGTTCTTCTGTGCGAAGTTCTTCATCCCAGAGTACTAACTACATCCAACGCCGTCAATTATTTCTTTCTAAGATACGTCTTCCCTGGAATTTCTACCCTCTAAGGCTCCCTGTAGTGTCAGAGAAGTTTTTCCCAGATATCTGATCAAACATCCATTCATCCAATCACATCCTCTAGTTAACATTCTCCAAATGTCCTTTTACTCGTCCATTCCGCAAATCGCATCCTCATTTCTTCTCCGTCCGTTTACTTTTCACCATCCTACAGTTAACATTCAATCTCAGACGCTTCCATTCTTTTCTTTTATGGATTTTTGCACAGTCCATGATTCAATTCCGTATAATATTGTGCTCCAGACGTACATTAGCAGACATTTCTTTCTCATATGTTAGATACTAGTAGGTTTCCTTTATCGATGAATGTCCGCTTGGCTATTATGCCTCTAATGTACTCCGTGTTTTGTCGTCTACGCATGACTCTGCATCGAAGATAGCACAATTTCCTCACACCTTTTACTGTGTAGACCACAGTTTTGCTATTAAATTTGTCGCTATACTTCTTCTTCCCTCTGACACTTCTGTATTTCTTTGGGTTACTCTTAATCGATTCTCTATGCTTACATGACTATACGCTGTGTTTCATAGTTCGTTCCTCGCTGAGGATAGCAGTGTCTTAAGAAAACCTTGTTAATTATATCCTTACATCCTGACTTCAAACTCATTTCTAAATCTTGCTTTTATTTCCATCGTTGTTTCTGCCACATACAGGTTGAACAGCAACGAAAATACTTTGTACGAGGGTCACTCCAAAAGAAATGCACACTATTTTTTTTATCCATCTTTTATTCTACATGTTTGAAAGTTTTACAGTGTGTAGATACATCCTTTAGGAGCAATAATTTCATTTCTCCACACAATTTCCATCCCTCTCAACTGCCTTACGCCATCTTTGAACCAGCGAATGTATACCCGCACGGTAAAATTCTGGACCAACTTGTTGGAGCCACTGTTTGGCAGCGTGCACAAGGGAGTCATTATCTTCAAACCTTGTTCCACGTAGAGAGTCTTTCAGTTTCCCAAAGAGATGAGAGTGACATGGAGCCAGGTCAGGACTGTAAGGCGGGTGTTTCAGTGTTGTCTATCTGAGTTTTGTGACCGCTTCCGTGGTTTTTTGACTGACATGTGGCCGCACATTGTCGTGCAACAGCAAAACATCCTGCTTTTGCCGATGTGGTCGAACACGACTCAGTCGAGCTTGAAGTTTCTTCAGTGTCGTCACATATGCATCAGAATTTATGGTGGTTCCACTTGGCATGATGTCCACAAGCAAGAGTCCTTCGGAATCGAAAAACACCTTAGCCATAACTTTTCCAGCAAAAGGTGTGGTTTTGAATTTTTTTTTCTTAGGTGAATTTGCATGATGCCACTCCACTGACAGCCTTTTCGTCTCTGGTGGAAAATGATGGAGCCATGTTTCATCAACTGTCACAATTCTTCCAACAAATTCATCTCAACCATTCTCGTACTGTTCCAAAAGTTCGCTGCATACCGTTTTTCTTGTTTCTTTGTGAGGCACTGTCAACATCCTGGGAACCCATCTGGCGCAAACCTTTTTTAACGCCAACACTTTCAGTATTCGCCAAACACTTCCTTCCCCTAGCCCAACGTGGCGTGACAATCCGTTCACTGTGATGCGTCTGTCAGCAGTCACCAATTCGTCAACTCTCTGCACATTGTCTGGAGTGTGTGCAGTGCGAGGCCTGCCGCTGCGAGGACAATCCTCAATATTGCCGTGCCTGCTTTCATCACATAACCTGTTTGCCCACCGACTAACTGTACTGCGATCGACAGCAGCATCTCCATACACCTTTTTCAACCTTTTGTGGATGTTTCCCACTGTGTCGTTTTCACAGCACAGGAATTCTATGACAGCACGTTGCTTCTAACGAACGTCAAGTGCAGCAGCCGTCTTGAAGACATGCTGTGACGGCGCCACTCACAGGAACAGGTTGAACTGAGTTTGAAAACAAGCGGGAAGAATGTATCCACACACTGTAAAACTTTCACGCATGCAGACTGAAAACTGTATTTTTACAAAAATAGTGTGCATTTCTTTTGGAGTGACCCTCGTATCCCTGCCCTACCCTTCTCAATCCGAGAATTTACCTTTTGAGCTTCCATTCTTATTGTTCCCTCTTGCTTCTTGTACATATTGTATGCTCTCTGTCTTGCCGTGTAGTTGAATTAGTTATTTCTCTGAGGACTTAAAACAGCTCGCACCACTTCAAGGTGCTTAATGGCTCTTCTAGATCAACAGATTCTATGAATGTGACTTATATTTTTCTCATGCCTAATTTCTGATATCGCACTTAACGTTTGAAAAGCCAAACATGCATGGGCTGACGTGCTGAGTGTCCGACAGCTCTCTCATTTATGCGCCCTTAACGCGGCATCGGGGTTGAGTGGATTGTATTATCTCTAGTCGGATGGAATTCTCCAGTCTGACAGATTCCACACACAGACTTGAATAATAGTTTGGTTTTCTCTTCACAAATTATACAATACGAGGAGGGCTCAATAAACAATGCAACACTCTTTTTTTTCTGAGAGCACATCAGTTTTATTCAGGATTCCAATACATCATATTATTCCCCATTCTTTTGACTACAAAACCCTATTTTTCAACATCCTCATTGCGAGGAACTGTATGCCCGCGTGGTTCCACTCTTGTGATAGACGTCGTGGCTACTGCCTTGCTGCACCAAAACCTCTCCGTCACCCACATACTGCTTCCCGCGGAGGGCATCCTTCATTGCGCAAACAGACGGAAGTCGGAAGTTGCGAGATCCGGGCTGTGAGGTGGATGAGGGAGAACAATCCAATCAAGTTTTGTGAGCTCCTCTTGGGTGCGCAGACTTACGTGAGGCCTTGCATTGTCGCTTAGGAGGAGGCCTCGCGTTGTCATGGAGATGTTCGTTTGCATATTTGTGGCGACGAACACACTGCAGGAGCATAGTACCATGTGCGGCCGGCCGGGCATGGGAGAGTGGACTGGTTTCCGCGATCTTGTTGCGATGATGCCTCGCCCAACGGCTCACCGTGTTTTTGTTCACTGTTATGTGTGTGTGTAGACATTCTGCAAGTGCCTATGAACATCTACAATGCTCTGGTTTTTCGACAAAAGAAAGTCAGTGACAGCTCTCTGCTTGGAACGCTCCTCCGTTAGAGACGCAATGTATAAGACAGGCGAAATACCCTCAGACTTCAAGAAGAATATAATAATTCCAATCCCAAAGAAAGCAGGTGTTGACAGATGTGAAAATTACCGAACTATCAGTTTAATAAGCCACGGCTGCAAAAAACTAACACGAATTCTTTACAGACGAATGGAAAAACTGGTAGAAGCCGACCTCGGGGAAGATCAGTTTCCAAAGGACCTGGAAGAGCAGTTGAACGGAATGGACAGTGCCTTGAAAGGAGGATATACGATGAACATCAACGAAAGCAAAACGAGGATAGTGGAATGTAGTCGAATTAAATCGGGTGACGCTGCCGGAATTAGATTAGGGAATGAGACAGTTAAAGTAGTAAAGGAGTTTTGCTATTTAGGGAGCAAAAAAACTGATGATGGTCGAAGCAGAGAGGATATAAAATGTAGACTTGCAATGGGAAGGAAAGCGTTTCTGAAGAAGAGAAATTTGTTAACATCGAGTATAGATTTAAAGTGTCAGGAAGTCGTTTCTGAAATTATTTGTATGGAGTGTAGCCGTGTATGGAAGTGAAACGTGGACGATAAATAGTTTAGACAAGAAGAAAATAGAAGCTTCCGAAATGTGATGCTACATAAGAATGCTGAAGATTAGATGGGTAGATCACATAACTAATGAAGAGGTATTGAATAGAATTGGAGAGAAGAGAAATTTGTGGTACAACTTGACTAGAAGAAGGGATCGGTTGGTAGGGCATATTCTCAGGCATCAAGTGATCACCAATTTGGTATTGGAGGGCAGCGTGGAGGGTAAAAATCGTAGAGGGAGACCAAGAGATGAATACACTAAACAGATTCAGAAGAATGTAGGTTGCAGTAGGTACTGGGAGATGAAGAAGCTTGCACAGGATAGAGTAGCATGGAGAGCTGCATCAAACCAGTCTCTGGACTGAAGACCACAACAACAACAACTATCGGAACTTCAAACTGTTGGGGATTGAAATGGGAGAATTCCACGATGTCTCACAACAAATTTCGAACTTTTTCAACGAAAACACGCTGAGAAAAAAAAAAGTGTGGAATTACTTATAGAACGACGCTCGAAAATTCCGCTGGAAGGTTGTGTATTCATCCAATCTTGTTTTATCGCAGTGGCCAGGATTTTCTTTTGTAAAAAGCAATGTACGCTTCTTTGAAGTTACTAGGTGTGACAGCCTCATTCTAGCACTCACAAAATCTTTAGGGCAATCACCGTCACCTTTGTGTATTCCGCCAAAAAAGAGTCGTCTTCATACAGACTGTGAATCAACACCGTTGGGCATTGTCGCATAGCTGTTAGAAAGAAGTACAGGGAAGCGAAACACCACCAATAATATTTTTTCCCCTGCAGCCGCTCTTTGATGGGTCTGTTCGTGATCTCTTTAACAGCGAGTGTCAGCGTCACGCCTCTTCCTGAAAGAACGGCTTCCCGCCTGTTCGGCGGTTCCCCTGCCGCCATTCTTGAGACGGCCCGTTACGGCGTATCGCGAGTGTCGTTCTTGCGCGCCGGCCGCGGAATGCGAGCGGCGAACTCGTGGCTCGCACGGCCCCAAATAATCCCATTACGGCGCGTGAATCACGAGACTGCCGCTAACACACGACAAATTTATCGAGCAATAATGGCAGCAATTACGGCAAAAAACACGGGGTGAGGGCGCTCACAATGGTCGCCAGTAAATCCCCGGGTTCCTGCGTCACGCCGGCCTGTAATCCTGGACCGCTCTGGTCACGAAACACGCCGCGCTCGTACATAACTCACAGCCGCCAGGGAAACGGCCTTGACATTGTTTGGTCGCCTCTGCTGACAGCAGAACACGTTTCGGCAGACGTAGCTGCCAGCCATCCTAAGCTCTTCAGAATCTGTATCAGAAATCCAGTCCACATTTCTGAGGATAACTGTGGAGTGTGTGACAGAGGGTGCTTCCCGTTGCACAGCACCCATTACTTTCATTAACAGGGCATAGGAAAATGACAGCACGTACGGGAGATTTTTATTTGTTTTATTCAATCTTCACGAGAGCTGCAGGTTAGATTTGTAGCAGACTGAAGAAGTGTTGCTGCAAATACGAGAGAGATGTACATCTACATGGCCGGCCGTGGTGGCCGTGCGGTTCTAGGCGCTCCAGTCCGGAGCCGCGCTGCTGCTACGGTCGCAGGTTCGAATCCTGCCTCGGGCATGGATGTGTGTGATGTCCTTAGGTTAGTTAGGTTTAAGTAGTTCTAAGTTCTAGGGGACTGATGACCACAGCAGTTGAGTCCCATAGTGCTCAGAGCCATTTGAACCATTTTTTTGTACATCTACATCTACATAAATACTCCGCAATCCACCATACGGTGCGTGGCGGAGGGTACCTCGTACCACAACTAGTATCTTCTCTCCCTATTCCACTCCCAAACAGAACGAGTGAAAAATGACTGCCTATATGCCTTTGTACAAGCCCTAATCTCTCTTATCTTACCTTTGTGGTCTTTCCGCGAAATGTAAGCTGGCGGCAGTAAAACTGTACTGCAGTCAGCCTCAAATGCTGGTTCTCTAAATTTCATCAGTAGCGATTCACGAAAAGAACGCCTCCTTTCCTCTAGAGCCTCCCACCCGAGTTCCTGAAGCATTTCCGTAACACTCGCGTGATGATCAAACCTACCAGTAACAAATCTAACAGCCTGCCTCTGAATTGCTTCTATGTCCTCCCTCAATCCGACCTGGTAGGGATCCCAAACGCTCGAGCAGTACTCAAGAATAGGTCGTATTAGTGTTTTATAAGCGGTCTCCTTTACAGATGAACCACATCTTCCCAAAATTCTACCGACGAACCGAAGACGACTATCCGCCTTCCCCACAATTGCCATTACATGCTTGTCCCACTTCATATCGCTCTGCAACGTTACGCCCAAATATTTAATCGACGTGACTGTGTCAAGCGCTACACTACTAATGGCGTATTCAAACATTACAGGATTCTTTTTCCTATTCATCTGCATTAATTTACATTTATCTATATTTAGAGTTAGCTGCCATTCTTTAGACCAATCACAAATCCTGTCAAAGTCATCTTGTATCCTCCTACGGTCACTCAACGACGACACCTTCCCGTACACCACAGCATCATCTGCAAACAGCCGCACATTGCTATCCACCCTATCCAAAAGATCATTTATGTAAATAGAAAACAACAGCGGACCTACCACACTTCCCTGGGGCACTCCAGATGATACGTCGTCTTTGGTCGACTGAGAGTTTCCACCTTTTACATTACTAGCAAGAATGGTAGAGGAGAAATGTAACGACATACAATCATGTATCCCATGGGGAAACATACGTACCGCCCCCAGGAGAATTAAAGAGGCCTTTGGACAAAATAGACGCAGCTCTGTGAATATCAAGAGAGACGGGAAACCAGTCCTAACCAAAGAGGGGAAAGCTGAAAGGTGGAAGGGGTATACAGAGGGCCTACATAGAGAAGATGAACTTAAAGGCAACTTTACAGAAAGCGAAGATTGCTTAGATGAAGATGAGATAAAAGATATGATACTGCGAGAAGAATTCGACAGAGCGCTGAAAGATCAAAGTTGAAACAAGGCTCCTGGAGAATACGACATTCCGTCTGAACTACTGATATCCTTGGGAGAGCCATCAATGACGAAATTATACCGTCTGGTGTGCGAAAGGCTTGAGAATGGCGAAATAGCGTCAAGAAGAATTTAGTAATTCCAAGTCCAAAGAAAGTACACGCTGACAGATGTAAATATTACCGACCTATCAGTCTGCAAAATACTAACATGCATTATTTACAGAAGAATGGAAAAACTAGTTGAAATCGACCTCATGGAAGATCACTTTGGATTTCGAAGAAATGTACTTACACGCGAGGCAGAAGAGACCCTGCGATTCCTCTTAGAATACAGGTTAAGGGAAAGTAAACGAACGTTTATTGTTTTCGTAAATTGGAGAAAGCTTTTGGCAATGTTCACTGGAATACACTCTTTGGCATTCTGAAGGTAGCTAGAGTAAAACACAGGAAGCGAAACCTTGTATACAACTTGTAAACAAACCAGAAAGCAGTTATAGAGAGTGCGGGGCATGAAAGGGAAGCACTAGTTGAAAAGGGACTGCGACAGGATTCTAACATATCCCGATGTTATACAGTTGGAGGCAGCAAAGGGCTTGGAGGAACACTTCAGCAAATGGCTTTGAGCACTATGGGACTCAACTGCTGAGGTCATTAGTCCCCTAGAACTTAGAACTAGTTAAACCTTACTAACCTAAGGACATCACAAACATCCATGCCCGAGGCAGGATTCGAACCTGCGACCGTAGCGGTCTTGCGGTTCCAGACTGCAGCGCCTTTAACCGCATGGCCACTTCGGCCGGCTACACTTCAGCAGGTTGGACATGGTCTTCACGGGAGGATATAAGACGAACATCATCAAAAGCAAAACAAGGGTAATGGAATATAGTCTAATTGAATCAGGCGATAATGACGGAATTACATCAGGAAACAACACACTAATAGTAGTATATGAGTTTTGCTGCTTCGGTAGTAAAATAAATGATGATGAAGGGATTTCTGAAGGAGAGAAACTTATTAACATCGATATACGGATTTGAACGTTAAAAGGTATTTGTCTGGAGTGTAGCCTTGTATGGAGGTGAAATGTGAACTATAAGCAGTTTAGACAAGAAGAGAGTAGAAGTTGATCAAATGTTGTGCTAAGAAGAATCTTGAAGGTTAGATAGGTACACCGCATAATAATGATAAGGTACTCAATAGAATTGGGGAGAAAAGAAATTTTTTGTATTAACTTTACTGAAAGAAGGGATCGCCTGATAGGACACGTTCTGAGACATCAAGGAATCGTCAGTTTAGTGTTGGAGGGAAGCGTGAGGGTAAAAATTGTAGAGGGAGACCAATCCAGTAAGCACGTCCATAAGGATCTAGGTTGCAGTAGTTATTCACAGTAGTTATTTGGAGATGAACGGCTTGCACAGGATGGAGTAGAGTGGACAGCTGCATCAAACCAGTTTTCGGACTGAACACCACCACCAACACCATCACCACCACCACCACCACCACAACAACAACAACAACAACAACAACAACAACAACACGTTTCTCGCCATTCCCATAAACCTGCGACTATCGGCACGTGTCAGTCTATTCAGGCGAATGCTGCCACTCCCGTTTCCAATGTTGCATGGCGCACCACTATCAGGAAGTCTCTGCTGTCGTGTGAAGGGAAGCCGCTACAACTGTCCCCCTACGTCGCTCCTCTCTGGCACTAGTCGTGTGGGCCTTTAAGATCCCGCATACCGTTGAGTACGAACCTCTTGAACTCATGGATTCTACTACACTCCTGGAAATTGAAATAAGAACACCGTGAATTCATTGTCCCAGGAAGGGGAAACTTTATTGACACATTCCTGGGGTCAGATACATCACATGATCACACTGACAGAACCACAGGCACATAGACACAGGCAACAGAGCATGCACAATGTCGGCACTAGTACAGTGTATATCCACCTTTCGCAGCAATGCAGGCTGCTATTCTCCCATGGAGACGATCGTAGAGATGCTGGATGTAGTCCTGTGGAACGGCTTGCCATGCCATTTCCACCTGGCGCCTCAGTTGGACCAGCGTTCGTGCTGGACGTGCAGACCGCGTGAGACGACGCTTCATCCAGTCCCAAACATGCTCAATGGGGGACAGATCCGGAGATCTTGCTGGCCAGGGTAGTTGACTTACACCTTCTAGAGCACGTTGGGTGGCACGGGATACATGCGGACGTGCATTGTCCTGTTGGAACAACAAGTTCCCTTGCCGGTCTAGGAATGGTAGAACGATGGGTTCTATGACGGTTTGGATGTACCGTGCACTATTCAGTGTCCCCTCGACGATCACCAGTGGTGTACGGCCAGTGTAGGAGATCGCTCCCCACACCATGATGCCGGGTGTTGGCCCTGTGTGCCTCGGTCGTATGCAGTCCTGATTGTGGCGCTCACCTGCACGGCGCCAAACACGCATACGACCATCATTGGCACCAAGGCAGAAGCGACTCTCATCGCTGAAGACGACACGTCTCCATTCGTCCCTCCATTCACGCCTGTCGCGACACCACTGGAGGCGGGCTGCACGATGTTGGGGCGTGAGCGGAAGACGGCCTAACGGTGTGCGGGACCGTAGCCCAGCTTCATGGAGACGGTTGCGAATGGTCCTCGCCAATACCCCAGGAGCAACAGTGTCCCTAATTTGCTGGGAAGTGGCGGTGCGGTCCCCTACGGCACTGCGTAGGATCCTACGGTCTTGGCGTGCATCCGTGCGTCGCTGCGGTCCGGTCCCAGGTCGACGTGCACGTGCACCTTCCGCCGACCACTGGCGACAACATCGATGTACTGTGGAGACCTCACGCCCCACGTGTTGAGCAATTCGGCGGTACGTCCACCCGGCCTCCCGCATGCCCACTATACGCCCTCGCTCAAAGTCCGTCAACTGCACATACGGTTCACGTCCACGCTGTCGCGGCATGCTACCAGTGTTAAAGACTGCGATGGAGCTCCGTATGCCACGGCAAACTGGCTGACACTGACGGCGGCGCCATTCGACGGCCAACACCGCGGTTCCTGGTGTGTCCGCTGTGCCGTGCGTGTGATCATTGCTTGTACAGCCCTCTCGCAGTGTCCGGAGCAAGTATGGTGGGTCTGACACACCGGTGTCAATGTGTTCTTTTTTCCATTTCCAGGAGTGTATATTCGCACGACTGTTGACCTCGACGATAATCTGGAATCTCGATAGACCACTACCCTCCCGCTATCAAATACCAACCCGTACCAGTCCACGTATCTCCTTCTTGCACAATGTATAATGCGATCTTCTCACAAACAACCAAGATTCAAATACGATTTCTGAATGAGAAATATGCTGCGTAGTTATCTTTATTGATGCGCAAGATATAAACTTGTGAGATCGGACAACCTTGTTCAAATAGCTTATATTATAGATAGAAATAGCGCACTTAAAACTTTCTACTACATTATCTAATCAGAAGTATTCGCACACCGCCATGTAATGCGGTATTGGCCACTACATGTCGTGAGCGGCGGACCCGCCAGTGTAAAAGGAGGCGGGACGTCATACGTTGTCGGTAGAGAAACAGTAACAACAAAATGGGTCGTACAGGAGAGCTCAGTGACTTTGAAAACTGGATTTCATTGGATGTCACCTCAGTAACAAGTCCATCAGCGACGTTTCAACACTTCTAAATCTGCCCAAGTCCACTGTTCTTGACGTGAATATGAAGTGGAAGCGCGAAGGAACAACGACAGCTAAAACGAGACCAAACAGATATTGACGCACAGGGGGCGTCTAGCAATGTGAAGGGCAGTTGTGAAAATCACACGAAATCACCGGAAGGAATCAGTGGAGAATCAGAAGTGCGACTGTCAGTACAGCTAGCGCAGAGACTGTGCTTAGGGATTTAATAAGGACGTGGTACAGCGGTCGAACAGCTCCTCATAAGCTATACATTTCTGTTGTCAATGGTAACAGAGGCTTGAGGTGATGGTCAATGCTACTGGAAAGTGGATGGCTGAAAACGAGTAACTTGGAATAATGAATCACACCATATCCTGTGGCAATATGATGGAAATGTTTGGGTTTGGCGAACGTCTGGAGAGCGTTACCTGCCTTCATTTGTAGCGGCAAAAGTGCACGCAGAGGAGGTGGTCCTACGGTATGGAGATATTTAAAATGTTTACGGTGTCGTCCCCTTATTGCTTAAGAAGATGCTAAATGCGGAAGGATGTGTAAAAACATTTTACAGCCTTGTGGACTGCGAATAGTCAGTGAAGAGTTCGGACACGATTATTGTTTTCACCAACATTCCAATGCACCCTGTTATAAATAAGGATCTGTCAGGCAGTGGTTTGTGCCCCAACAACATTACTGAGACGGACTGGTCTGCCAAGAGTCCCGACCTGAACCCAACGGAACACCATTGGGATGAGTTAAAACGTCGGCATCGCTCCAGACCCCAGCATCTCTGGTTTCAGATCTTGAGGAAGAATGGGCTGCCACTCCTCCACAGGACTTGACACACCTCGCTGAAAGTGTTTTCAGCACAGCTCAAACCATCATAAAGACGAAGGTTGGACGCACCCTACATTAATGTTTACTATTAGTAATCCGTATACTTGGGAACAGACCTCGTATCCTTACGTCGCTTTGTAAGGCAACGTGACAATGTGACCGGCAACATAGACGCTGAGAAGACCAAAAAGCTATTCTTCCTTAAACGCACTCTTGAAACAACGGGCTAGCTACCTGACTTTTAAGAAAGTTGAAGACTTGTCTACATGAGTGATACCGCCTCAGGCAACGTCGCCCACTCAACTCAACTGGCTACCACTTGATACAAAGAATTGAAGCTCTCTTGAATTGTCGACCATGAAAGATAATTCCCTAAAAAGAGAAAGAAGGTGATAGTATCCGATAGCGGAACAAGTTGCTCTCACATTAATTAAATATATACCAGCAATATCACGAAGCGAAAATATGCGAGAAAAACACATTTGTTGATAGCGTTCTGACAAAGCGTGTTGCATCAGCAAAGGAACCCAGAAACAAGACACTGACGACGCCTGTCCTCCCATCATTTAGAGGCCTTGTTAAGTGGACGTGACAAGATTTCTAATGAGTTCGGAGACCCTTTTCTGCGTTCGCAATGTTTCGGTACTGCCTATACGAAAGAGAAGAGACGTGTTCCAAGAATTTAAATAGTATTTTTTCCACTGCTGCGGAACTGTAGAGAACCGGCTCTCGAGAGGAACTGTGCGAATATTCTACATTCCCAGCCAAATATCTTGCGTCAGGACCATGGGAATAAGAGACCGTGTATAGACCGTCAACTGTGCTTCCGCAGACCAAAGTAATAAGTCAGAAAATTACTGCTAATGCTGGCAAGATATACCCTGCACCACCCACTTCACACTCTTTCACTTTAATTGTGGACGGCCATTTTTGTTTGGTGATAGGGAAATGCAGAGGTTATACCAGGACATCTTTTCAAATTTTTTTAGTCAAGTACTTGTATTTTTGAGGTCTTGGCGATGTGTTACTAATAAAAGTGAAACGTGTTTATTCGTTGCAAAAAAAAGGCGGGTATAGTACAGATAACATGACATCAATAGTTTCGACCTCCTTCACTGCTGGGTTTGCAGTAAATTCATTCGTATGCGATGATTTCTTAATGACCTTTAATGTGACGAGTTGTTTCTTTTCTGTTTACAGTCTGAAGCTATTGCTAATACTGGACGGAACAGGCGATACGGTAATGTTTCCGGATAGTGCTGGGGTGAGTGGCTCTCCATTAGTGACGATGATGTGTCTGCAGCGGACCTTATCTGACAGCCCAGCTGGTTTGGAGGGCCGACGCGCGAGTCCTACGCAGTGTCTTCCCACGTCCTCCACGGCTGGAAATGCTCAGCTCAGGAAATTTCGTCGTCTGCTGTCAAGAGGTACGGTCTTATCAGACTGAGATTTCGTAGTGAACTTTTTTTTTTTCATCTAAGTGACTTACACTGATGACACAAAACAGTACGACCACTTTCCACCGCGAAACTGAATCTCAATTGGTGACGTTACCGGCACATAATGCTGCGAGGAACGTGCACTACTACTAAAAATGATTCTTCCGTTTTCGTGTACACGTATTACATGTACAAATATGGTTTATGGATGAACAGAACTGTATACTCACCACGTTTGCCGTTCGCCCACGAGATGGCGTTACGAGTCCAGTGCTTTTACAAGTGGCTATAATACAAGAAAAGGGTTTTTGTGTGTTGGAAAATGAGAGATGTTTTCTGTAGCAACAGTGCAGTGTGCATTCAAAATGAATTGTGGAAAAGAATCGCCATGTAATCAAAGCACTGTGCGTTGGTATCGGCAACTTACGGACTCTGGTTGTCTCTGTAAACAGAAAACAGAAAAGTGTGTCACTTGCAACCACGGAGAGGCTGAGAAAAAGTTTCTTACGCTGTCCAAAAAAATCAACGGTCCGCCCAAGCTACGAATAGGAATACCACATCAAACTGTGTGGAAGATTTTGCGATAGTGATTACACTTCAAAGCGTGCCCTCTGCAGCTCATGCAACAATTAAAACAGGAACATTACCGCCGGTGGCTTTAATTTTGCTTCACAATGAAGAAAACACTCGAGCATGAAGAATTCGCCTCCAAGCTGACATTCAGCGACGAAGCAACCTTCCACTTATCTGGAAATGGTTAATCCCCTCAACGTGACAGTGTGGGGGGCACTGAACATTCTCACGAAATTTGACGCATGAACGAGTTTCGCCGAAGGGTAATGATTTCTGTGCAGCGTCACAGACGAAGCTACGTGGGCCGTTTTTCTTTGCGAGAAGACTGTGACGACTACCTGTTACCTTGATATGTTGCAGCTGTGGCTGTTTTCACAACTGACTGCTAATTCCGAGAACTTCATTCCCCAACAAGACAGAGCACCCCTTCACTGGAGCATCGATGTTCGTCGCTACCTAAACGACGAACATCCGCCTCGCTGGACTGGCCGTAGTGGTGAAGATGACGTGGCTCTGTTCCGTTGAACTCCGCCCCAGGTCACCTGACCTAAAGCCTTCTACCCTTTTGGGGTATAATAAGGACCCTGTTTACGTATCCCCACTGCCAGGAACACTGGAATAGCTCAGAGAACGCATCAACTCTGTTGCGATGCCCATTGACAAGATGGTGGTATGTAAGCTATATGACGAACGTGACTACCGCTTAGACGTGTGTGCTGTGACCAGAGGGGCATAGCAACATCTGTAGGGTGCAAAATGGACACTGATGAGCTGACGGTTCTGTTGATACATCAATCATATTTGTACATGATACTTTGTAAAATATTTACCTTTGAAAACGAATGAATCATTTATAGTACTAAATGCAAGGTAATTCAGATTCCTCTACCTATCCGTTTCATGCAGCCCACACTATGTCTGTATCTGACACGGTATCCTGACACACGACAGCCAGGTACTCGATATTTAGGTTCTTCTAAGAGCTTTGGGCCACTGTTAGCAAACGGAATCACGCTGTAACCAATATAAGTGAGGATTCGCCATGTCTTACGCGGTACTTTTGGACCAAGCTTTACCTTTCTTCTGCCACAGTTATCCAGATGTCGCCTTATAAAGTGTGTTTCGTCACTGGAAACAACAAAATTAACAGACGATGCCAAAATGGGAAGTGTGAGAGTAACAAATTTCGGCGTATATTCCAATGAAAGATTAACACAGAGGGTGATTCCGTTGGCGCTACCGATATCGTTTTATGCAACCCCGCTTGACATAATAATGGTATTAGCTAGTGCGATCTGTAAATGTGAAGCACTTTGTCAAAATGTCGCACAATAACTGTTAAAGTACGAGGGTTGGAACTTTAATAGTGGCAACTACTTATTTACAGCTCGTAAAAAATAAATACGTGTTTCCTAGTTTTACTGACATTCGAACTAGTCACCAGCATTGTGTATAATCTGTTGCCAGCAATGTGGAAGTCGTAGGATACTCTTAGCAGTGCCGGTTGTGTTGACAGTTCGAGCGGCGCGGTCTATTGCCCGGCGAATTTGTAGCAGTTCTCAAGCGAATGCCGTGACGTGTTTCCTTCAGTTTAGAAATCGAGTTGAAGTTAGGAGGGATTAAGTCAGGGGAGTGCAGTAGGTGGTAGTGCACTTAACAGCCCCACCAGTCAAACAAATCAGTAACAGCTTGCACTGTACGTTACTGATTTGTCTGCCGGCCACTGTGGCCGTGCGGTTCTAGGCGATTCAGTCTAGAACCGCGCGACTGCTACGGTCGCAGGTTCGAATGCTGCCTTGGGCATGGATGTGTGTGATGTCCTTACGCTATTTACGTTTAAGTAGTTCTAAGTTCTAGGGGACTGATGACCTCAGATGTTAAGACCCATAGTGTTTAGAGGCATTTTGAACATCCCCCGCCTCCTTTTATGCTGGAAGGTCTGTTCACGTGACATCAAGCGATCAAGTCAGTACTGCATAAGGGTGTCACGACACTTTTGTTCAGACAGTGTATACAAGTATTATTGTTTAAAACCTAGATATGGCACCTTCAAAGTGGGGAAGGGGAAAAAGTAAAATACTGAAGCCTCTACGCTTCTCCACCTATTCTCTTTTTAAAACCGATCTCCGGTGACGTGGTTTCCCGGCTATCCTCGCGTTCGGCCGAATAAAAGACGGAATGCCAATTGTGAGGCTGACAAGCGACATAATCTCTTACAGACAGTTCTTGGTGGCTCACCGGCGGATACGTCGTCGCGGACTCTCTTCGCAGAGGGGCTGCAGAGAGCCGGCGCGGCGCGGACCACATTCCTGGCGCACAGCAGAGCGTGATCGCAGCCGGGGCCTCGCACGCTTTGTCGCCGCTGTCGATCGCTCTGCATTCTTGCAAGTCACGCGGGGAATGTAATTTCGCGCCGCTCGGCGCCGCGCCGCTGTCGGGATTAACATAAAACAACAGTGACGAGCTCCGCCTTTAATCTGCATCCGGTCCAGAGGCGCGCCGGCCCTGCCTCCTTCCTCGCCTCCTGGCCACGCTCGTAACACGTACGGTCGCGACACTCACTGCTGCGAAATTTGCTACCGTCCGACAGCAGGAGCGACGCGGCTAGAAAGCCGGCCAGCTCCTAACGTCGTATGCGCCGTAAGAATAATGTTCAATTTTAATTCTTTTTGTCGGCAGTTTAGGAAATAGTTACCATACACCGGGGTGACAAAAGTCACGGCATACCTCTTTACATCCCTTTTGCCCGGCGTAGTGCAGCAGCTCGACGCAGCGTGGACTCAACAAGTTGTTGGAAGTCCCCTGCAGAAATATTGAGCCGCGCTGCCTCTACAGCCGTTCATAACTGTCCAAGTGTTGCCGGTGCATGGTTTTGTGCAGGAGCTGACCTATCGATTACGTCCCATAGACGTTTGACGAGAGTAGGGGTACAAAGCAGGCGTCACCCTGCATTTCATTGTTGCCAGATGTATCCAAGATGGCGGCGATGGCGTCATCCAAGATGGCTTCGTGTAGGCTTGGCAACAGTGCATGATGTCATCCAATATGGCGGATTTTGACGGGTACATAGGTCAATTGGTCTACCTACACTAACCTAACCCCCCTCCCCTCTCCCAGAAAAAAGGCGGGAAGTTCAAACTCCTACAGGAAAATGCACCACACCCCAGATGCATTATTATGTTGGCATTTGAACTTCCCACCATTTTTCTGGGGAGGGGGCCGTGGCACTTGCCCGCCAAATTTCAAACTTCCCGCCAAAATCTGCCATCTTGGATGACGTCATCGCCAACATCTTAGATACATCTGGCAACAATTGAATGTATGGTGATGCCTGCTTTCTCCTCGTACTGACGAGATTCATGCCAGGCGATGTGCGTGGCCAAAGCATTCCCTCGAATGGTCCACAACGTTCTTCAAACCAATCGTGAACAATTGTGGCCCAGTCACATTGCGCTTTGTCACCCATAAAAATTCCATAGTTTTTTGGGAACACGATATCCCTGAATGGCTGAAAATGGTCTCCAAGTCGCCGAAAACATCCAGACGATCCAGTCCATTCTATGTAAATATAGCTACCACCAGCTTGTACAGTGCCTTGTTGAGAACTTGGGTCCACGGCTTCGTGGAGTCTGCGCCACACTCGAACCCTACCATTAGCTCTTACCATCTCAAATCACGACTCATCTGGCCAGCCACGGTTTTCCAGTTCTCTGCGATCCAACCACTACTGCCACGAGCCCAGGAGAGGCGCTGAAGGGGATGTCGTGCTGTTAGCAAAGGCACTCGCGTCGCACGCCTGCTGCCATAGCCCATTACCGCCAAATTTCGCCACACTGCCCTAACGGATACGTTCGCTGTACGTCCCACATTGGTTTCTGCGGTTATTTCACTCAGTATTGCTTGTCTGTCAGCACTGTCAACTCTGCGCAAACGCCACAGCTCTCGGTCCTTAAGTAAAAGCCGTCGGCCACTGCGTTGTCCGTGGCGAAAGGTAATGCCTGAAATCTGGTATTCTTCGCACACTCTGACACTGTGGATCTCGGATAATTGAATTCTCCAACGATTTCCGAAATGGAATGTCCCATGCCATATGTCCAAGCACCATTTTGCGTACAAAGTCTATTAATCCCTGTTGTGCGGGCACAGTCACTTCGCAAACCTTTTCATGTCAATCATTTCAGTACAAATGACAACTCCGCAATGCAGTGCCATTGTGTGTACGCGATGCTACCGCTATCTGTATACGACTATATCGCTATCCCCTGACTTGACACCTCAGTTCAAGAATGGCTCGGAGTACTATGGGACTCAACTTCTGAGGTCATTAGTCCCCTAGAACTTAGAACTAGTTAAACCTAACTAACCTAAGGACATCACACACATCCATGCCCGAGGCAGGATTCGAACCTGCGACCGTAGCGGTCTCGCGGTTCCAGACTGCAGCGCCTAGAACCGCACGGCCACTTCGGCCGGCGACACCTCAGTGTATTATCGCGTCTGAGTCGTTAGTTTGATCGTTAAACTAGTGAGAATCTTGGTCCAATATTATTTAAATATTGTTGTCTTTGTTCATCTAGTTTGTATGATATTTCTGTGGCTGTCTATTCTTCCCTTCATCGTGCCACGTGATAATTTTGTACGGAGACCGATGATCTACACATCCCTTCACTCGGTTTTCCAGTGGCGCAGTAGTTAGTACAATGAACTCGCATTCGGGATGGACGACGGTTCAAATCCGCACCCGGTCATCATGACTTAGATTTTCCTTGATTTCCCTAATCACTCCAGGCAATTGCCGGGAAGGTTCCTTTGAAAAGGCGCAGCCAGTTACCTTCCCCAACCTTGGAACAATCTGAACTAGTGCTCCGACTCTAATGACCTCGATGTCGACGGGACCTTAAACCCTACTCTTCCTCCTTCCTTCGATCTTCCAACAGATGAATGATTTTATTTAATCTAATTACCTCATCTCCAAAAGACGTGTGTTGAATATTCTGGGGTTTGTGGGTCTGATATTTCTGACACTAAGGTAGCATCAGTTGTGGAATTTGAGGAATTTCATTGTATCTACAAGAGTTGTACTTATTTCTCATTACTCAGCAATCGATTTCGGTCTATACCGCACTATTTTCGGGCTACATAAAGGATAATCAGCTGGGAATCATACAAAACCTATCCTTACATTAATTGACCACTTGATAGTAAACAATTAGCGAGCGTGGAAGTCAAGGACGGGAGACTGCGGATAGGTGTCGCTATGCGGGAGTGTGGGCCGACCGAGACAGTCCCGCGCTACGTCGACCGAAACTGGCGCAGTGAGAGCAGGAGACGCCGTGATCGAAGCCTGCTCCGGCACACAATAACAATAATAATTTCGTGTACGCTCTAAAGTAGTGTAGTAGCCGTTACTGTTGCGTTGTGCTCCCAATTAGTGAGTTTATTGTTGCAAAAAGAATGATGAAGCAATTTCTGGTCTTTTGCGGTAACCGTTTACAACTCGGAGAAGGAATTTTCACGAGATATTTAAGTATATGTGGTATATATATGTCCCACTTTTACTGCCACAGAGGCGTGGTGTAGTACTAGTAAGTACCACGCCTCTGTGGCAGTAAAAGTGGGACACACGTGTGTGTAGTGGGTGGGCTATCATACATTCGTTTCAAAAGCTGTAACTTCCGTCACATTGTGTCAAGCGTTAATGGTAGTATTTTAAAAAATATTAATTGTTGGGAACTTAAGTAATCAGTACTACAATCCTACTAAATAATGACAATGGCAGTGATTTTTTAAAAATAACTTAGTATCGTGTTTGTTGTTACTCCTACGAAAGTTTAATTTTACCCTCAGGAGTAGTAACCCCACTCGTGAACCGCAGACTAACAACATTAATATGGCGTAGGGAAGGTGAACGGAACTCGGATGTGTCGGTGGCGTCCTGAGAAAGTGCACTGCGTATGTAAAGCAAATCGAATACAAAGGATCTGCCGCGACAAGTTTCACAGTACTGCTGCAGCGTTTGGAGTAAGTCTCGAGCAGGCGTCACAGCAGACATCAAGTAATTCAGAGGCGTACTACCAGGATCGCAACAGGCCGCTGTGTGCCGCACGGAAGCGTAGCAGGGCAATCTATAGGAAGACTAGCGCCATTGTTGTCGAGAAACCCTGTTTGCGCAGTACTTACGTTGGTGTAGACGACGTCACGCTACGGTTTGTGGTCGTCTTTCTGAAAGTATCGTCGGGCCTCCAGTCACTCCCTAAGCAAACAAATACTGAGCGAGAATGGAGAAGGATTTAGGGGCTGCCCCGCTCGTGTTGTCCATGAGCTGTCCGCAGGAATGCGAGTGCTGCGCGGCCCGAAGGGACCAGAATAGCAGAGGCGAGAGAGAGAGAGAGCTGCCACGCCCACCAAGAGGCAGCCGGTAGCCACGTGCCGCTCGGTAGGTAGGGGACACAATACAGATCCAAATGTCTGCATTCCTATCTCCATTCAGTCCAACAATTTTTTCCTGTCACCCGTCATTTATTTCAACTTCAACAACGTTAATGAGAAAAATGCCGAGTTGCATCGCAGTTTTCAGTCCACATTAGACAGCAGTTCCTCCTATAGCTAACTGGGTATGTGAAGTTTTAAGGTGCAAGTGGTTCAAATGGCTCTGAACACTATAGGACTCAACAGCTGAGGTCATAAGTCCCCTAGAACTTAGAACTACTCAAACCTAACTAACCTAACGACATCACACACATCCATGCCCGAGGCAGGATTCGAACCTGCGACCGTAGTAGTCGCGCTGTTCCGGACCGAAGCGCCTAGAACCGCTCGGCCACCGTGGCCGGCAAGTTTTAAGGCCGATGGAAGGCAACGTCATACCACATCCGATAGGACCATGGCTAGTGAAGCACTGTGGTGTTCAAAACAATCTACAGTTCAATGACCTGCAGTTTTGACCTGCATCTATGATACGTGAACTTTCAATTCGAAAAACCATTAAAAGCTTTGGGTAACACAGCAATCGAATGATGCATGGTTGGAATCACTAGGCAGATAAGCAGTTAATCAAGTATCTTAAGGAGCAGATTACAATGAAAGGCGTGCTTATGGCTGCGGCGAAAAAAATGTGGTTGGACAGGAAAGGTAGGTAGCC
This sequence comes from Schistocerca piceifrons, assembly GCF_021461385.2. Classification (NCBI taxonomy): domain Eukaryota; kingdom Metazoa; phylum Arthropoda; class Insecta; order Orthoptera; family Acrididae; genus Schistocerca; species Schistocerca piceifrons. The sequence goes on from NC_060140.1 coordinate 879,920,061, forward strand.
AGCAGACTAGAACCAAAGAGGTCTAATGAGGCAGTGAAGAAGACGTAACTGGAAAGCAAACTACAGCGATATCAGTTTCTTACCTCCATTCGGAAGTAATGTTACAGTGCTTTTAAACTGACATCGCATCGATATCACTCCGTCAAAGGTGAATTCCAGAACCCGATTAGCAGAGTCCCCGCAAGGTCGGTGGCCATGTGCACTGACCATTTCCGTCCAAATCGCTGGGCGAGTTCATTCGTTTGTTCGGAGCGGGAAGCCGACGTTGCCAGCTTTCCGCTGGTCGTGGCGACAGATTCGAGGTGGATGACCTACAATCTTTCTCAAACAACTGTACAGAAAAAAATCGGTAAAAAAATTCATTTTTGAATTACGTACACCTTTATATCTCAGCTTCATGATGAAATGCCCATCATTTCGCTACTGGTCATAGTTATTGTGATATTTGCATGGAAGTGAGGCGCTGCGAGAAATTCGAAAAAGTTTGCAATCAGAAATAGGAGTCGCTATGGTTTTCTGTTTAGTGCGTATTACATAATACGCTGCCCGCGCATGAAAGTTAGCTAACATGTAGTTTCTTTAGACTTGACTGGAGGTCTTTATTTGTCACTAATCTCGACAAAAGTGATCTGATGTAGCACACTCATTTGCGACAGCACGCGCCAGCGATAACGCCAGAATAAAATATTCATATTTCATTAACGGTCTGAGATTTTGAGAAATGATAGCACACTAAGAAGAGAGTATTTTGCCACATGGTTATTTATGCGCATCTTCATTCTCTACCGTGTTATTCCACTAAGTACAGACTTTTTCGATGAATAATTGTAGTCTTTAAGGGCCATCGATAGCTGGCGAAACGAGTAATGCTGCGGATTTCAGAACAACAATAAGTGACAATACACGTTTTGTACCGATAATGTGCTTTTTAATAAGCTATTGACCTTAATTTCCTTCCGTTCCTCACCTAACAAACCTGTTTCAAAATTCTCTCACAATTGCGTCTGCAAATGTTAGTGAGGTGGCATTGTGTAAACGCCGCTGTGTTTTGGCAAAAGAAGCAAATTTTAACGTGCAAACAAGAGAAATGTGCACGTTATACTTAAAATTCGCACTCATGACGTTTCTCTGAAAGTTAAAAACGGTTATCAGACCAAACGAAAATAAATCTCTACATTTTCTGCGGAACTCTTTTTAGTTGGTAATCAAGTTGCCAGATCTTTTTGAATGGTCACCATCCAAGTGTGGATGTGGAGGGGTTCAACTTAATTCACTACTGGCCATTAAAATTGCTACACCAAGAAGAAATGCAGATGATAAACGGGTATTCACTGGGCAAATATATTATACTAGAACTGACATGTGATTACATTTTCACGCAATTTGGGTGCATAGATCCTGAGAAATCAGTAGCCAGAACAACCACCTCTGGCCGTAATAACGGCCTTGATACGCCTGGGCATTGAGCCAAACAGAGCTTGGATGGCGTGTACAGGTACAGTTGCCCATGCAGCTTCAGCACGATACCACAGTTCATCAAGAGTAGTGACTGCCGTATTGTGACGAGCCAGTTCCCCGGCCACCATTGACCAGACTTTTTCAGTTGGTGAGAGATCTGGAGACTGTGCTGCCCAGGGCAGCAGTCGAACATTTTCTGTATCCAGAAACGCCCGTACAGGACCTGCAACATGCGGTCGTGCATTATCCTGCTGAAGTGTAGGGTTTCGCAGGGATTGAACGAAGGGTAGAGTCACGGGTCGTAACACATCTTAAATGTAACGTCCACTGTTCAAAGTACCGTCAATGCGAACAAGAAGCGACCGAGACGTGTAACCAATGGCACCCCATACCATCACGCCGGGTGATACGCCAGTATGGCGAAGACGAATACACGCTTCCAATGTGCGTTCACCGCGATGTCGCCGAACGCGGATGCAACCATCGTGATGCTGTAAATAGAACGTGGATTCATTCGAAAAAATGACGTTTTGCTATTCGTGCACCCAGGTTCGTCGTTGAGTACACCATCGCAGGCGCTCCTGTCTGTGATGCAGCGTCAAGGGTAACTGCAGTCATGGCCTCTGAGCTGATAGTCCATGCCGCTGCAAACGTCGTCGAACTGTTCGTCCTGATGGTTGTTGTCTTGCAAACGTCCCCATCTGTTGACTCAGGGATCGAGACGTGGCTGCACGATCCGTTACAGCCATGCGGATGAGATGCTTGTCATCTCGACTGCTAGTGATACGAGGCCGTTGGGATCCAGCACAGCGTTCCGTATTACCCACCTGAATTCCAAATTCTGCTAACAGTCATTGTATCTCGACTAACGCGAGCAGCAATGTCGCGATATAATAAACCGCAATCGCGATAGGCTACAATCCGACCTTTATCAAAGTCGGAAACGTGATGGCACGCATTTTTCCTTCTTACACGAGGCATCACAACAGCGTTTCACCAGGCAACGCCAGTCAACTGCTGTTTGTGTATGAGAAATCGGTTGGAAACTTTCTTCATGTAAGCACGTTGTAGGTGTCGCCACCGACGCCAACCTTGTGTGAATGCTCTGAAAAGCTAAACATTTGCATATCACAGCATCTTCTTCGTGTCGGTTAAATTTCGCGTCTGTAGCACGTCATCTTCGAGGTGTAGCAGTTTTAAGGGCCAGTAGCGATAAACAAAGTAAGAGCCTACGGAATATCAGACCAGCTGTGTGGCTGAATTGAAGAGTTTTTAGCAAACAGAACACAGCATGTTGTAATCGATGGAGAGACGTCTACAGACGTTAAAGTAATCTCTGGTGTGCCACGGGGGAGTGTTATGGGACCATTGCTTTTCACAATATATATAAATGACCTAGTAGATAGTGTCGGAAGTTCCATGCGGCTTTTCGCGGATGATGCTGTAGTATACAGAGAAGTTGCAGCATTAGAAAATTGTAGCGAAATGCAGGAAGATCTGCAGCGGATAGGCACTTGGTGCAGGGAGTGGTAACTGACCCTTAACCTAGACAAATGTAATGTATTGCGAATACGTAGAAAGAAGGATCCTTTATTGTATGATTATATGATAGCGGAACAAACACTGGTAGCAGTTACTTCTGTAAAATATCTGGGAGTATGCGTGCGGAAGGATTTGAAGTGGAATGATCATATAAAATTAATTGTTGGTAAGGCGGGTACCAGGTTGAGATTCATTGGGAGAGTCCTCAGAAAATGTAGTCCATCAACAAAGGTGGTGGCTTACAAAACACTCGTCGACCTATACTTGAGTATTGCTCATCAGTGTGGGATCCGTACCAGATCGGATTGACGGAGGAGATAGAGAAGATCCAAAGAAGAGCGGCGAGTTTCGTCACAGGGTTATTTGGTAACCGCGATAGCGTTACGGAGATGTTTAACAAACTCAAGTGGCAGACTCTGCAAGAGAGGCGCTCTGCGTCGCGGTGTAGCTTGCTCGCCAGGTTTCGAGAGGGTGCGTTTCTGGATGAGGTATCGAATATATTGCTTCCCCCTACTTATACCTCCCGAGGAGATCACGAATGTAAAATTAGAGAGATTAGAGCGCGCACGGAGGCTTTCAGACAGTCGTTCTTCCCGCGAACCATACGCGACTGGAACAGGAAAGGGAGGTAATGACAGTGACACGTAAAGTGCCCACCGCCACACACCGTTGGGTGGCTTGCGGAGTATAAATGTAGATGCAGATGTAGTGTATTTACAAAAGACGTGAGCGTAGGCTTCAGTTTAGAACGGCACTTCGCTTGAGCGCCTGCAGGCAACCCACACCGCTAGCGTTTTGCCGAGGCATGCCCTGCCAACTGCGCATCTAGCGGCCATGTTATTCTCCGCGCACTCTACGTTATGTAGACGGTGTGGTGCTGTAGAGACGCTGAGCTCGTTTTATTTCCCCGGAAGTGTGTTCCCAGCAACATTCTTCATCTTCCCCCTTCCCTAAACACGGGCCTGCGTGTGAGCGTGTGGTGTGCCAACAGAATAGGCCGGCAGTGATGGATGGCGACGCGCGGCGCAGAGCGAGTACCTAGAAGCGCTCCAGCACAGCAGGCGCGGCGTTCCACGAAGACACGTGAGGCTACAGATAAGGCAGGCCGGCGCGTTCCTCTCCCCTTATCTCCTCTTACAGAAAGTAGCAAGCAGCGGCGTAGAAACATTGACACGTTCAAATGTATGTCTGCGGCACAAAAGAACAACTAAAATAGCTCACCGAGCAAAAGACAGGGTGAATCAAACAGAATCATCCGATTTGACACGTCTATATTTCTGAAATTAATAAACATATACGTGGGGGAGTTGGAAAATAAGTTTCCCCTGTCGACCGTGGTCAGAGCTGTGTGTGTGAAAGGAAAAAAAGAGAATGAGGCATTAAAGATAAGACATATCTTAATTTTTCTACATAATTTCCAAGTACATTGAGACATCTGTCATACCGCTTTATAAGCTTCAAAAAGCCTTCCAGGAAAAAATCAGGGCGTTGCATACGGAAGAAGCGTTGAACGGCTTGTTTACGTCAGCATTGCTGCCAAAGCGCCTTCCGCCGAGAGTCTTCTTCAAAGCAGGAAACAGACGGGAGTCACTTGTTGCGAGATCCGGACGGTAAGGTGGATGGTGTAGGCGCTCCCAACCAAGAGATGCAATATGGTTTTGCGTTGCCGTTGCCGTCACCGTGTGTGGTCTCACATTGTCATCCAACAGCAGAAGGCCAGATCTGAGAAGGCCTGGCCATTTTTTCCGAATCACCTCTTTCAATTTCGACAGAGTGGCACAGAACGCGCAGCCCGTAACCTGTATTCTAAGAGCCGGCCGCGGTGGCCGTGCGGTTCTAGGCGCTCCAGTCCGGAGCCGCGCTGCTGCTGCGGTCGCAGGTTCGAATCCTGCCTCGGGCATGGGTGTGTGTGATGTCCTTCGGTTAGTTAGGTTTAAGTAGTTCTAAGTTCTAGGGGACTGATGACCACAGCAGTTGAGTCCCATAGTGCTCAGAGCCATTTGAACCACTTTGTATTCTAAGAGGAGTCGTAGGGTCTCTTCTGCCTCGCGTGCATGTACATTTCTTCGAAATCCAAACTGATCTTCCATTAGGTCGGTTTCTACTGGTTTTTGCCGGTCAATGTGGCCGAGTTGTTCTAGGCGCTTCAGTCTGGAACTGCGTAACCGCTACGGTCGCAGGTTCGAATCCTGCCTCGGGCATGGATGTGTGTGATGTCCTTAGGTTAGTTAGGTTCAAAAATGGCTCTGAGCACTATGGGACTTAACATCAATGGTCATCAGTCCCCTAGAACTTAGAACTACTTAAACCTAACTAACCTAAGGACATCACACACATCCATGCCCGAGGCAGGATTCGAACCTGCGACCGTAGCAGTCGCGCGGCTCCGGACTGAGCGCCTAGAACCGCTAGACCACCGCGGCCGGCGGTTAGTTAGGTTTAAGCACTTCTAACCTCAGATGTTAAGTCCCATTGTGCTCAGAGGCAAAGAAAGAAGAAGAAAACAAAACTCCTTTGGCGTCCCAGAAAACGGTGAGTAGCACTTTACCTACAGACGGAGTGCTTTTGAACTTCTTTCTGACAGGTGATAACGGATGTTTCCACTCCATGAATGCGGCCTTCGATTCGGTCCTGTAATGGTGGACCCACGTTTCATCCCCCGTCAGAATACGAAACAGAAGGTCACTGCCGGCTTCGTGGTAACGCACGAGCTGTTCCAGGCTGAACGCCATGCGTTGTTCCATGTGTGTTGGGGTCAGCTGGCGGGGCACCCATCGTGCTGACACCTTCCTGCATCAAAGCATGTCGTGGATGATCTTGTGAGCTAAGTTCTGCCGCTACTCCATCGATGTTGATACGCCGGTTCGCTTTAATCGTGACATCCACCTTCCCGACATTTGCATCTGTAGTGGCCGTGCGCGTCCGTCCAGGTCTCGGTATGTCCTGCACTTACTGACGTCCATCACTGAAGTGCTGGCACCATCTCCGCACCGTTTGCCTCGACATCACACCTGACCCATACACCTCAACAAGGCGGTTATGAATTTCCGTGCCTGATACTCCACGTGCCCATTCACAGCGGATAACAGCTCTCACTTCCGCCTCTGACCACGACTCCAAAACACCTTCTCTCCGTAGCTCCGGGAAACACCGAGCGGCTGGTCTCCGCTTTGAGCAGCCACTGCGACAGCGCCATCTTCTTGATCGCGGTCGACCTCTGCCCAATGGTGTATCGGTGTCTTGCACCTGCGCGTTCACCTGCCGTATCGTCTGTCGCGCATATCACACAACTCTGCCCACAGTCAACAGGGAAAGCTTATTTTCCAACTCCCCCTCGTACAATGAAGTTTGTTTTTTTTATGAATGCGACCCTCACAAAGTTTTTTTTCATTACTTTTCATAGATGTTCAGTATGTCCTCCTTGGGATACTTTTAGTTTGGGTAATGTGTATCTATCCCGTGAATTTAAAAAAAAAAAAAATTAAAAACACTAATTCAGCTAATCAATTATCTGTCTCTTCTGTGGGTTGCAGGGGTTACGACCCCTGGGGAGGTGGGTGGGTGTTCTTAAGTTGGTGATAGCTAAAAAAAGGCTAACGGGCAACAACACGGGCTTTAGATTTACTAAGCTAATGAAAGAATTAATGTTTGGGCCAAGATTGATGGTACTTTAACAAATTATATTAAAGTACAAGGTGACATTACTGTATATTACCATTCCTAATAAAGAGAACCATCCTTATCTATCCCGTGAAATTTTTTTTTTAAATAAAAAACACTAATTCAGCTACTGAAGCATCTCTCTCTTCTGTGGGTTGCAGGGGTTACGACCCCTGGGGAGGTGGGAGGGTTTCTTTCATGGCTGTGTGAATTTGCCTTACACTGTTGTGTAAGGCGTGTGACCTTGAAGCGGACTTAGCCGCTGAGCGAGGCAGCCGGGCAATGTCTTTGAGCACCTTTACATCTGTTTACTGCATCGGTTTTTTAATATCTTTGACGACACAGTGCAGCACCTCTAAGTTCGTTGACATACTTCCTGATGTGTTGGCAAATGTGCCAACACCTTGTAGATAGAGGAGGCCGAAATGCACGCTATCTAACGCAGACGGGCGTGAATTCTGGAACAGGATAAGTAGTGAATGCTAATAAGAAAAGTATGCAGCTCCTCGAATACTTAACTTTTATTACTTCATGTGTTGTATACATCGTTCTTGATGAGACATTTCATTCGATAACTATCAAACTATGTAAGGCTAATGGCGCCTTGCTAGGTCGTAGCCATGGACTTAGCTGAAGGCTATTCTAACTGTCTCTCGGCAAAGGAGAGAAAGGCTTCGTCAGTGCAGTCGCTAGCAAAGTCGTCGTACAACTGGGGCGAGTGCTCGTCCGTATCTCGAGACCTGCCTTGTGGTGGCGCTCGGTCTGCGATCACACAGTGGCGACACGCGGGTCCGACATGTACTAAATGGACCGCGGCCGATTTAAGCTACCACCTAGCAAGTGTGGTGTCTGGCGGCGACACCACACTTCCTATTTCATTTTAACGTTGACCACGGCATGTCTGTTTTATTTTTCAACAGTTATGCTGTTAAGTTAGTACAGTGGCAAAACTTGCACTTTGTAGGACTTGTTACATTCTACATAATATTAATCCATTAATCGTAGAAGAAGGAGAGTCTCATACTCTCACTCTGAAACTGTCACCGTCCCGTGCATTTTTATTCTAAACATATGGAAGCGAGAAAACTACTTTATTCAACTTCTACGAACGTCAGTGTATCTGTAATCACTACTTACTTTTATCGCAATGAAGACTCTTTTAACGTAGTCTTCTAATTTCGTTCATACACTTCCAGTTCCCAGAGAAAAGCCTAAAGTGAACAGACTGTAAAATTTCGTTAAATCGTCGCGATAGGCCAGTTAAAAAGCGGCGTAACCACATTCCCGTGGCGCTGCAGTTTGCAGCAGGCGATAACGTCATAGATAATCTTTGCAGTGCAGAGATAATCACTGACAGCCATTCACTGGGATGTAGCCGCTCTCGCGTTGGCTTATCGCCACTTTTAAACGCTGCTATGGAGATCCCATTTTCTACGGGAAATAGCTTGTAGAGCGCCCGATATCCCATTAAAATTTATGCAGGAGGCGACGGGACGTAATCAAAATATTTCGCACCACACACACACACACACACACACACACACACACACACACATTGTACCATGATGAGCAGCACAGCAGAATACACAATTTTAGCGAAACTGCATAATGAGGTAACACCTAGGTCACCTGCACTAATTTCACAGTTAAATTGCGAATCATGTAACATGCACTTGTTTCCGCCATTTGGTGTCAATAGCCTCAATCAGTATCTGCCCGTGAGACCACTACCACTACCCAAAGCTCAAATAACGGACCACACACCGTAATACCGAGTTGTTAATAGCAGTGGATGCGCAGTGCCACATTCACGTCCATTGCGTATTCAAGATCAAGTGTTTCTTAAAAGCATTCGGCCAGTTTCTCGGAGATTATCACGTTTTGCTTTATACTCCACCTTATTTCTTGCGGCCTGGCTGCCACTAATTCGTCGGAAAATTCCAACCGATGTCGAAGGAGGATTTGTGATTCTAATTATACTAAGTCGCATGCGGCGTTTTAGGAACACCACAAATTTTTCATTTTTCTTGACTTGGAGGAACAAGCAGGCAGGACGTACAATCAAATCTAGTAATCGGTTTCCACACAGTTTTTAGAAAAATAAGCGAACGAAGTTCTCCAATTTGTAACATCTGAATGGCGTACAGCTTAAATATGCCACTCAGAACATGAAAGCAACTTTTAGCATTTTAAATTGCGTAGTGAAACGGATTACTTTCTGAAACTTCCCTGCAGATTAAAACTGTGTGCCCGACCGAGACTCGAACTCAGGACCTTTGCCTTTCGCGGGCAAGTGCTCTACCAACTGAGCTACCGAAGCACGACTCACGCCCGGTAATCACAGCTTTACTTCTGCCAGTACCTCGTCTCCTACCTTCCAAACTTTACAGAAGCTCTCCTGCGAACCTTGCAGAACTAGCACTCCTGAAAGAAAGGATATTGCGGAGACATGGCTTAGCCACAGCCTGGGGGATGTTTCCAGAATGAGATTTTCACTCTGCAGCGGAGTGTGCGCTGATATGAAACTTCCTGGCAGATTAAAACTGTGTGCCCGACCGAGACTCGAACTCGAGACCTTTGCCTTTCGCGGGCAAGTGCTCTACCAACTGAGCTACCGAAGCACGACTCACGCCCGGTACTCACAGCTTTACTTCTGCCAGTATCTCGTCTCCTACCTTCCAAACTTTACAGAAGCTCTCCTGCGAACCTCTCATTCGGGATTACTTTCTGTCAACGCAAGTGCGATATATCAGTCATCTTAGAGCATCTCATTTCGTGACAGGTGATTAATCTTTGTTTCATTATTACCTCTACCTGGTACGATTACCTACAATTATGGGGCGCAAGGAACAGAGAAACGTGACAGCAAACTGTGTGTGTGTGTGTGTGTGTGTGTGTAGTGCGGTGACATGTTCCAGTTGTGTGATGACGAGGGGGGAAGGGGACAGCCGAACTTAATGTCCCCAGTGGACCGACAGCGAACTGCAGCGTACGCCTTCACTCCATGAGCCACTGCGAAGAAGTTTGGGTTTTACTCAAGGCCATGTGCGCGAAGTCTGGTGATTAGGAACCAATTATTGACGGTGAAAATGTCTTCCACCGCCAAGATCCGAACCGGCTACATTCAAGTAGAGCGCCCGTACATGCGTGTGTGTAGCAGGCTAGTATATATTTCGGTATATCGAAATAAGTCTTTCATTCTACAACTGAGTATCGGCTGGTCTGTAACTTCCCTGATGGACGAACAGTGAGCTCCGCACTGGGTCTACGAAAGACAACCGATTTTCAGAAGAAACGAGCTATCGAGCTGCCTTACAGCTGTAACTTGCTAGCAGGCTTATTTCTCTTCTACTGCAAAGTTCCGCAGGCACTGTAAGCTGGCCTGTAGCGTACATGAGGTGCTCCCTACAACTATCTTGTCATAAACAGGCCGTTATACATTCGTGAACACCACAAAAATTGGACATAATTAACAAAATTTCTATTATGCCGTGGTCGAATGGATTTGGCATTAAAACCCAACGTTTCGTCCCCATCTGCGGAGTACATTTTCAAGGGGGATTGTAACTTCTTCCGATTCACAACCTGGCTCGCTAACATCAGTCAGCAAGTAGCGAGCCAGAATGTGAACCGAACATTGACAAAGGAGTTACGATCCCCCTTAAACATGTCTTCCGCAGATGAGGACGAAACCTTGGGTTTTAATGAGAAATCCATTCGACCACAGCATAATAACACGGGACATTTTATTAGCTGTGAGATTTCGGGCCGTGAAAGTTTACGTTTTACTAAAATTAGAAATTCCTGCCGAAATCTGGATCGGTCATCAGTCGCCTCGTGTATTTCCGTAATCAGTACCTGACTCTCTATACGCAACTGATGGTGGCACTTATTCGTTCCTCGTGATTTTGTTAGCAAATCTGCAACACAAAGCCGGCCGGAGTGGCCGAGCGGTTCTAGGCGCTACAGTCTGGAACCGCGCGACAGTTATGGTCGCAGGTTCGAATCCTGCCTCGGGCATGGATGTGTGTGATATCCTTAGGTTAGTTAGGTTTAAGTAGTTCTAAGTTCTAGGAGACTGATGACCTCAGAAGTTGAGTCCCATAGTGCTCAGAGCCATTTGATTTTGCAACACAAAAAAAGGAGTTACGTCTGTGATAAACTCGTTAAAGAAAGCAAGAGTTCCAGGTTGGAAAGGACAGGCATTGGTATGCGTACTGATTGCGAGAATAAGGCAGGTAAGTGACTAAAGTACGACATACACTATCTAACCTATGGGACCTGGACAACCCTATGAAATGCGGAATTGACCACTAGACGTTAGGAGAGATGGACCCGCCAGTATAGATTGAAGCGGAGAGTGTTGAGCAGCCAGTAGATAAGCAGTGACGGCGAAGTGGGTCGGACAGGAAAGCTCAGTTACTTCGAAAACGGACTATTCTCTGGATGTCACTTGAGGAACAAATCTAACTCGGCCAATTCAACCTTTCGAAAGATGCCAATTTCGACTGTTGACGTGATTCTGAAGTGGAAACGTCAAGTAACAACCACAGATTTTCAAAGACCAAGCAGAGCCCTGTACTGACCGGTATGGACCGTCAAGCACTGAGAGGGTTGCTGTAAAAAACCGCGTGAAATCAGCGGAGGGAATCACTCGTGAGTTCCAGAATGCTGTGAGCAGTTCAGTTAGCACAACGACTATGCAAAAAGAGTTAAAGAGAATGGAGTACAACGGTCGAACAGCGCCTCGTAAGCCACACATTTTTGCAGCCAATGCTAAGCGAATCTTGCGGTAGTATAAAGAGCAACAGAGTATGACTGGAAACGAGTGATTTAGACTGAGGAACCACGCTGTATTCTATGGGAATCCGGTGGAAGGTATTGTGTTTGTCGATTGCCTCGAGAATTCAAATTCCTAGGTGTTCAGATAGATAGTAAGCTGTCGTGGAAAGCCCACGTTCAGGATCTTGTTCAAGGACTTAATACTGCCATTTTCAATATTCGAACGGTATCGAAAGTGAGTGATACTTCGACACGTAAATTAGTGTACTTTACTTATTTTCATTCACTTATGTCGTATGGTATTATGTTTTGGGGTAACTCTTCCCATTCTAGAAGGATATTTTTGGCTCAGAAACGGGCGGTTCGGGCAATAAGTGGTGTGAGTTCACGAACCTCTTGTCGACCTCTGTTCACGAGTTTGGGCATTTTGACATTGGCCTCTCAATATGTATATTCCTTATTGTCGTTTCTTGTTACCAATATTAGTTTATTTCCAACAATAAGCAGCTTTCACTCGGTTAATACTCGGCAGAAATCAAACCTCCATTTGGATTGGACTTCTTTAACTCTTGTGCAAAAAGGTGTGCAGTATACTGCTGCATCCATTTTCAATAAGCTGCCACTCGAATTCAAAAATCTTAGCAGTAATCCACGCGCTTTCAAATCGAAACTGAAGAGTTTCCTCATGGGTCACTCCTGCTATTCTGTCGAGGAGTTCCTTGAAAAATTAAGCTGCTTCTCATTGTATTGCTGATAGCGTTTGCTTAAACTTATGGACTGATTTTCTTTTAGGTTCATGAACATTTATTTTTATGTTATTACTTTTATGTTGTAAGTTCATGTACTGACACCTTCCATGACTTTGGAAATTTGCTCCTCAATTTGGTCCTACGGAACTTGACATGTAAATAAATAAATAAATAAATTACCTGCCATCATGCATAGTGCATACAGTGAAGTACGGAGGAGGTGGTCTTATTCGTGGTTAGGGTTTTATCTCCTTATTGCACCTAACAAAACGCTAAATGCGGAATGATACGAACACATTTTACAACACAGTATACAGCAGAGCGACAGTATCAGCATGACACGCTATCTGACCAAAAGTAACCAGATACTCTTTATGTTATGCGGAACTGACCACTAGACACCACGAGAGGCGGAGCAACATCTGAAATGAACTGGCTTCTCCACAGTCCGAACCTGAATCCAATGGAACACACCTGTGATGAGTTGGAAGGTAGGCTTTTCTCCAGACCCCAGCGTCCAACGTCACTACCTCCTCTGCTTTTGGCTCTTGAGGAAGAATAGGTTCCTCCACACATGTGGCAAATTCTTTTTGGTGTGTGTGTGTGTGTGTGTGTGTGTGTGTGTGTGTGTGTGTGTGTGGTGCTTTGCAAAAAATGGTTCAAATGGCTTTGAGCACTATGGAACTTAACATCTGAGGTCATCAGTCCCCTAGAACTTAGAACTACTTAAACCTAACTAACCTAAGGACATCACACACATCCATGCCCGAGGCAGGATTCGAACCTGCGACCGTAGCAGTCGCGCGGGGTGCTTTGCACAATATGGTGATATACAAATTACATAATTGATGGATATATTTTGGAATATATGAAAAATACAATCCTACAACTTCGCAACAAAATCGCGCGGAATTTTCGACGGCAACAACACACCAAAAATACTTCGCCACAGTGGAAGAATAAAAATCGAAAACGGACGATAATGTAATGTGTATCTTGAAAATAATGTGAACAGCCGTCTGATGATGAACTTGCCGGTTCGAAACCGGTAACGGCGCTATTTACCTAAATAAACAGCAGTATTAATAGTAACTGGTTGCTATCTTCTTCTTTGTAAGAACTAACCTACATTAATTGTACACAGCCACGGTCTCACCATGTCAGTTTTAGACAAAATAGAACTACCCAGTTCCACCGAAACAAAACAAACCCGGATCATCCCCGTACCGGAACCAAATATTCGGTTTCTTGTTCGTAGTTTCCACTGCCTTCTCCTGGAATTTTTCCATAAAGAAGTTCGCTGTAACTTAAAAGACTCCCCGTAGCGACCCCATCCGTCTGTTCAGAGAACTCATCGTTCCATTCTAGGTACGTCGTTGTGAGGCAATACTTATATACCGGAAGATTTTATTAATTGTGACATTTCCGGCTCTGAAAGTTTACGTTTTACAAAAGGCTGTTTGCTTTTCTGCCGTACACCTTTCGCTTCTAAAATAAAATTAGTGATACGTGTTTTGCTGCCAAACCAACCGCCTTCTGTTTATCGCAGAGGCTACCTTATTGCTAATAATATAGTAAAAAAAAATATTGTTTGTGTGTGTCGAAGGATTTTTTGAAATCAGATACTCAGAGCTCTATAGGCGATTGCGTCGTTCACGTAGTGCTACCTTGATGCGGTTAACTGCTGCCTAGAGACGTCTCTCGTGACAGCAGGTTTAAGCTGTCGCTGTACGGTGATTGATGGTCAGATAATTGGTCTTACTGCCTAGAGACACGCTTCGCGGAGTTTACGCACGCAACCTCTTGTAAGATCAGCCATCGTCGCCGGAAGAGACCCGTTATGCAATAAGACAGTAGCGTGTGGTGTGGACGTCTATCTTTATCCACAATACGCGTACGATAGCCGGTCAAAGTACTAGGTCCAGATCGTAACCAAGTAAGTTATATTCGGAAAAGGACAAAAGTACGTTTGTAGGTTAAGAATAAATTTACTTGTAAACTTTCTTGTAAGTTGGTCAATTAGTTACATGTTCCACAGATCATTTGAACAATTCTTTTATCGAAATGACGCGGAACGAGCCACTTTAGACGATATGTAAACATATTAGTGTTAACATTGACGATCACATTATTTACTCCTAGTCGTGGAACTAGACTTAATTTTCCCCCCTGTGTGAATCAGCTACACTGTCTGACACAAAACGTAAAGCACCCTGGAGACATGGTCGCATGTCACAGGACGCGAACCCACCATCGCCAAGGATAAAAATGATTAGACTTCAAATTCTCTGTGACACACAGAATGGCCACGAGAGTGTTGTTCGTGTTTAGTGCTCTTACCAGACTTGTTAGGGGATATAAGGGGTGTGACTAGCCTCAGGTGTCACGTGACTACTGTGAAGGACACGGAGATGCCGCCTTGTATTGTGGGACAGCGTTATCAGCACCTGACAAAGAGTCTGAAAGTGGCCTCGTTGCGGGTCTTCATTTGGCCAGCTGGTAGAATCGTCAAATATCATATTTTATGGGCAACCGGATGTGACAATGGCTCGCTGTTGGATTGCATGGGAACTCGAGAGTAGGGATGCCCATTGTCAAGGTTCCGACCGACCACGTCTCGAAGGCAGCAAGAAGGATCGCCGTATTGTGCACGAAGCCCATCGTAACCACTTCACCTCTTCCAGCACCAGCTGGACTACAATATTAGCGTCCCGTGCGTTGACTGCCGTTAACACTACAACACAAATGGCTGCATCAGGAGTAGTACCGAGACTGGGAATCAGCGACTGCTGACGATTCGCATCCAATTGTCTTCAGTGAAGAATTGCAGTTCTGCCCGACCCCGGATGACGATCGTCGGCGAATATGGCGGGGACTGGGGAAGGTCTCATTTTTCCAGTGTTTGGGAGATGGCGTGGGGAGCCATCGGGTATGACTTCATGCCACGGATGGTAATGGTATTGGGCGTTCTGACGACAACGGTACGTCACGGACGTAATGTCTCTTCATGCGTTTCCTCCGGTGATCTCTATGCTACCTGGATGTTGGACTTCAGCCATTCTATCGTGCCAGCCATAGATGCTCATATTTCGTTTCTTGCCAAACTACAACATGGCTTCTAGGAAATGTCACTAGAACAGGAAAAGAAAATACTTTTCAATTCCTCTCCCTCATACGCCTGTTACTTCATTTGTTGACATAAAGTTCAAAACAAGATATCAGTCTGCAATGCAATTCTTTGTCACGTGCAGACCGATGGAAATTTGTTTGCCAAACTACAATATGTCGGAAGATGCGAAGCACAATATAAAATGTGGGACGCAGTGTTGGAGGCGGCCGATAAGAAGGAGTTTTTCCAAACACATTGTCTGCAATTACCACGGTACAAACGGACCCGAGCTTCGTCCGGAAACAGCACCCGACTCCACTTCTGTGTCTTCCATTCTTCATGACTCCTTGTCCGTCTGTATTTGCTGACACGCTGCAGATTTATATTCAGAGACCAGACTTCTACATCCAGGTTGTATAGAGATCACTGGTTTCCTCTCACGTGACAATATAGAGGAATCGTATATCAACAAGAAAATGCCAGTCCACACGTGGCACGTGTCTCTATGACCCGTCTGTGTGCTGTCGAGGTACTCCTCTGGAGCCGGCCGAAGTGGCCGTGCGGTTAAAGGCGCTGCAGTCTGGAACCGCAAGACCGCTACGGTCGCAGGTTCGAATCCTGCCTCGGGCATGGATGTTTGTGATGTCCTTACGTTAGTTAGGTTTAACTAGTTCTAAGCTCTAGGGGACTAATGACCTCAGCAGTTGAGTCCCATAGTGCTCAGAGCCATTTGAACCATTACTCCTCTGGCCAGGAAGAAACCCACATCTGTCCCCAGTAGAACGTGGGAGGGACCAGCTCGGACGTCGCCTCTGTCCCACATCCGCGATATCGAGGACTCAGTACAATCGCGGGTCAGTTTGCCTCAGCAAAAGGCTATAAGAGCTTTATGAATATCTTCTCAACCGAATTAGTGCATGCATACAGGCCAGAGGGTATGGTAAGTTTCATTTCGTTTCTTCCTCCCCTTCTCGGCGTTTCAAATTTTTTTGCCTGTCAGTGTATTCACCAGAAGCTGGGTACATTTTTATTCTACCTACACGAAATAAAACGTACTATCGACACCTCAAATACAGGACGCCGCGAGAAATGTGATGCTATTTGTGTTATGAATTACACTTTTATCAAAATTGTTAGTTATAAAAGCAACTTCGGGAGAGTCTAAATGGAATGATCATGAAATTTTCAAAATCTGATGAATAACGTAGGAAGCCCCTCGAGGTTGATTTCCAGTCATACCATAGAGAAATTGTAACCTCATAAAACTTTAGTGAAATGCGGGCAGACAAAAAAATGTGAAGCGCCCAGGATCCCCGAAATGAAACTTCAAGGGTCCAGAGGGTAGGCGATGTTATTTCCGGGAAGATCGACGCGTAGTGCAGATGGGCTGTTGATCCACAACAAGAAAAATATGCGAAGAACTTTATCGTCTATCAAGATTAAATTGGCACCAAACTGTTACCGATAAGGTACCTCTGCTGATTGCAGAATCTCGTCCCTGTACCGTAGAGCGGGAAGAGTGCCCTCAACAAGAAAGGTGTACGGTGCGGTGACGCAGAACATCACTCCAGCACCACTTTGCTGCAAATGGGGGACGCAGTGTTGGAGGCGGCCGATAAGAAGGAGTTTTTCCAAACACATTGTCTGCAATTACCACGGTACAAACGGACCTGAGCTTCGTCCGGAAACAGCACCCGACTCCACTTCTGTGTCTTCCATTCTTCATGACTCCTTGTCCGTCTGTAACGGAGTCCGTGGAGTTGTGGAGAACGGCGTGGTGCTCGCCATGGTCGTCGGGACTGGGGATTCGCTTCGTGCTGTCGGCTCCTGACAGTTAAATGCGACAAGTGACGTACTGCGGCCTCTTCGAACGCCGAATTCAGTTCTGTAGCACTCAGCCCACTGCTCCCTTGACGCAAAAGTCGTAGATACCGATCACTGTGTGCACGTGTCGAACGTGGACGGCTTTTGTTGAGTAAGTCCTCAACCTCGACCTGTCAACTGCAACCGATTCCATGTCCGCACAACATTACTTTGACGCCGATGCACCCGTTCAGGAACTTTACTGATGGACTAGACTTCTGCGCATAACGTGATGATGTGGAACTTATCACTGGTCGCGAATGTCTTTAGTGACACGATATATGTCCATTCTAATGTTCCACAGACGTCTCCAGTGCGTCCCTACCGGTGCTTTACTTCCAGCTGAAATGCTACAGTTCAGTTTATTGTAGCATTCTACCCGCACGTAGCGATCATGCTAACTATGTGTATGTTTACAAATAACGTCAGACGTGACCTTCCGATCGGTAGAGAAACAGTCAAAATATCAACGCACTTAGATGACAAAAGTATTGGGATAGCGATATGCAATACATACAGCGGTTGCATCGCGTACACAGTCCGCCCCTGGTAGCTGAGTGGTCAGCGCGACGGAATGTCATGCCTAACGGCCCGGGTTCGATTCCCGGCTGGGTCGGAGATTTTCTCCGCTCAGGGACTGGGTGTTGTGTTGTCCTTATCATCATCATCTTTCCATCCCCATGGACACGCAAGTCGCCGAAGTGGCGTCAACTCGAAAGACTTGCACCAGGCGAACGGTCTACCCGACGGGAGGCCCCCGTCACACGGCATTTCATCGCGTATTCAAGGTATAAAATGCCAGTTGCATTGGCGGAGCTGTCATTTGTACTCAGGTAATCCACGCGAAAAGATTTCCGACGTGGTTATGGCCGCACCACGGGAATAAAAGACGTCGAACGTGTAATGGTAGAGCCGGCCGCGGTGGCCGAGCGGTTCTAGGCGCTTCAGTCCGGAACCGCGCGACTGCTACGGTCGCAGGTTCGAATCCTGCCTCGGGCATGGATGTGTGTGATGTCTGTAGATTAGTTAGGTTGAAGTAATTCTATGTCTAGGGGTCTGATAACCTCAGCAGTTAAGTCCCATAGTGCTCAAGCCATTTTTTTGCAATGGTAGCTGGAGCTAGACACATGGGACATTCCATTTCGGAAATCGTTAGGAAATTCAACATTCCGCGATCCAGTGTCAACAGTGTGCCGAGAATGCCACATTTCAGAAATTACCTCTCAACACCGACACCAGTGACCGACGGCCTTCACTTAACGATCGAGAGCAGTGACGCTTAAGACTTCTCAGTGCTAACAGACAAGCATCACTGCGTGAAATAACCCAGAAATCAATGTGGGACATACGACGAACATGTCCGTTAGGGGAGTGCGGCGCGAGGGCCTTTGCTAACAGCACAACATCGCCTTCAGCGCCTTTCCTAGGGTCGTGATCATATCAGTTGGACCCTAGACGACTGGAAAACCGTGACCTGCTCAGGTGAATCCAGATTTTAGTCGGTAACAACTGTAAGGCTTCGAGTGTGGCGCAGACCTCACGAAGCCTTAGGCCCAAGTTGTCAACAGGAAACTGAGCAAGCTGGTGGTGGCTCTTAATGGTGTGGGCTGTGTTTACATGGAATGGACTGAATTCTCCGGTCCAGTGAACCGATCACTGACTGGAAATGGTAATGGTCGGTTGATTGATTTTAACAAGGAAGCTAAAATAGCTAAGGTCTGACCCGCCACTGCCCGCACCGAAACTAGGTTTATTGCTCCCTGTATATCTAGTAAGGCCAACCAGTGCCCTTAAATAGAGCAAGGATTCCCTCTCCCAGTTTTTTGTTAGACACAATTTCTTCAGGTCTAGTTGTCCCGAAGATTCTGTATCTTTTACTCTCCAATGCCACGCATTCGAAGATTAGGTGTGATGCAGTTTCTTCACCCTCATCACAGACCCTACATTCAGGGTCCTCTTCCGTTATACCCATTGTGTGTAGGTGTTTTTTGAAATTCCCATGGCCGTTCATCAGTCCAGTCATGAGTTTCATCTCTTTCCTGTTCAACCCCACGATTACAGAGCTGCTTTTAAAACATTGCTTGGGCATCATTACCTTACCATGTTTTTGTTTATGGACCTTGGTCCATATGGTCGGCTACTTGAAGACCATTTGCGTATTCCCGAACAACAATGGAATTTTTATGGATGATAGTGCCCCATGTCACTGTACAATTGGTTTGAAGAACATTCTGGAAAATTCGAGCGAATTATTTGGCAACCCAAATCGACCGACATAAATCCCATAGAACATTTATGGGACATAATCGCGAGGTCAGTTCGTGTATAATATCCTGCACAGCCAACACTTTCGCAATGATGGACGGCTACAGAGGTTCAATATTTTTGCAGTCGACTTCCAACGACTTGTTGAGTCCACGTCATGTTGAGTTGCTGCACTACGCCGAGCAAAAGGAGGTGTGACACAATATTAGGAGACATCGCACGACTTTTGTCACCTCGACATATAGGGATGATGCAAAACTTTTCTTGGTGAGTGTATATTTCGAGAGTTTAACACACTCACCGCACTAAGACAAACCGCGATTGATAAAATTATGACACTCTCTCTTACTTTCAATGAAAGTGCCCACAATGTACCCACAACTTGCAAGTTGACACCTCTGTGGCACAGCTGAAGAGCGAAATGAAATCGGTGTACTTTTCTCGCACCACCCACCGTTATCGTCTAGAATCCTGTACAAAAACTGGTGATATCGAAGCCGGATGTACGTAAGGGGATGTGGAGGACGATGGCGTAGGAGGGGAGTGTGTGCTGAGAGGCGGCTGATGCGCGCAGAGGGACACTTTGCCGGGGGGAGAGGGCCCGCCAAGCCGCCGACTAGCGCTATTGATCCGGCCGGGGGGGCCGCGCAGAGACGCCCTGCGCTCATTGCCGCTGCTGCGTTATCCGGACGCACGCACGCGTTTCCCTTATCCCCATCACCCGTCACTCGTCATAACAGCGTCCTGCAATCAAGTTTTCTTAAAAGAAAATCCGTAATGATCTAATTTCGGTCAGCAACAAGTATCTCATAAGCTTGACTGTTTCTAGGTGAAATTTCAAACAGGCCAGAGAGCTGACTGCAGTAGCCGTCACAACTATGATTAACACATAGGTATTACTGGTACACATGGGACACCATGAGCTACGCAATACGAGGAGCATTCAATAAGTAATGCAAACTTCTTTTTCTTGGCACTTTCGGCTGAAAAGATGCAGCATTTGTTATCGGACAACGTGGAATCCTCCGGCTTCAGTCCCTATAGTTTCACGAAGTACCGACTATACGTAGGCTTCAAAATGGGGTCTTTTACGAAGGTGCGTTTCAAGCAAAGAGCTGTCATTCGAGTTTCTTTTGGCAGGAAGAGCTTGGATGGCGTGTACAGGTACAGCTGCCCATGCAGCTTCAACACGATACCACAGTTCATCAAGAGTAGTGAATGGCGTATTGTGATGAGCCAGTTGCTCGGTCACCACTGACCAGACCTTTTCAATTGATGAGAGATCTGGAGAATGTGCTGGCCAGGGCAGCAGTCGAACATATTCTGTATCCAGAAAGGTCCGTACAGGACCTGCAACATGCGGTCGTGCATTATCCTGCTGAAATGAAGGGTTTCGCAGGGATCGAATGAAGGGTAGAGCCACGGTGCGTAACACATCTGAAATGTTACGTCCACTGTTCAAAGAGCCGTCAATGCGAACAAGAGGTGGCCGAGACGTGTAACCAATGGCACCCCATACCATCACGCCGGGTGATACGCCAGTATGGCGATGACGAATACACGCTTCCAGTGTGCGTTCACCGCGATGTCGGCAAACACGGATGTGACCATCGTGATACTGTACACAGAACCTGGATTCATTCGAAAAAATTACGTTTTCCCAATCGTGCACCCAGATTCGTCGTTGAGTACACCATCGGAGGGTAACCGCAGCCGTGGTCTCCGAGCTGATAGTCTATCCTGCTGCAAACGTCGTCGAACTGTTCGTGCAGGGGTCGCCACCGGCGTCAACCTTGTGTGAATGCTCTGAAAAGCTGATCATTTGCATATCACAGCATCTTCTCCCTGTCGGTTAAATTTCGCGTCAGTAGCACGTCATCTCCGTGGTGTAGCAATTTTAATGTCCAGTAGTGTATAGCACTGCAGATTTTCATACCCTATACGCGGTTGCAAAATGTCTACGGAGACCGTTGGGCGAGGCGTCTGCCATCGTCGCAGCAACGACGCGCAGACCTGTCCGATCTCCAGCGTGCTGGCCGGCCGCACACAGCTGTGACTCCTGCAATGTTGGAACGTGCGGACACTCTCACTCGTGGAGACCGACGGATCACAAACATCTCGCTGCACATCTCTGTTTGTAGCGCTCACACACACGTCCATCACTTGGGCTACTCAAAGGTGTGTGTACTCGCCACCCAACAGAACACTGTAAAGATCTGTCCTGAATTTCTTGTGCATCACGAGGATGCTAGTGATAATTTTTTGTCGAACACCGTCACAGGCGATGAAACGTGGGTTCATTATATCGACCCAGAAACAAAGCGGGAATCCGAAGAGTGGCGCCACACTACCTGTTCTCCGAAGAAAAAGTTCAAAGCCATACCATCAGCCGGTAAAGACATGACGACGGTCTTCTTGGACTCTGAAAGGGTTAATCTGTTTGATGTCCTCCCTCAAGGTGCAACGAATCAACTCTGAAGTGTGTTGTGCTACCCTCAGGTAACTGAAGAAACGACTTCATCGCGTTCAACCCAACAACAAATGGTCTAAATGGCTCTGAGCACTATGGGACTTAACATCTGAGGTCATCAGTCCCCTATAACTTAGAACTACCTAAACCTAACTAAGCTAAGGACATCGCACACATCCATGCCCGACGCAGGACACGAACCTGCGACCGCAGCGGTCGCGCGGTTCCAGATTGAAGCGCCTAGAATCGCTCGGCCACAACGGCCGGCCATTGCAACAACAATGCAAACGAACTTCTCCCTCCATCTCCATGGCAACTCAAGGCCTCACAGAAGTCAATGCACCTGAGAGGAGTTCACAAACCTTCCTCATCCGCCATGCGGCCCGGATCTCGCACCTTCAGACTTCCATCTCCTTGGCCCAATGCAACAAGACGTTGGCCTTGACCTCAACCAGTGGAGTGATACCATGCGGGTATATAGGCCTTCCATCGCATTAAACGGAGATGATGTTGAAAAATAGGGTTTTGTAGCCAAAAGAGCGAGGAACATAATGGAGCATTCGAATCTTGAATTAAACCAAGCTGCTTTAAAAAAATGCATTACTTATTGAACCCCCTCGTATGTTCGATTTGCTGCGCGTCAAAACGGGACTTTTCCATGGCTCATAGCTCAGGTTCCATTGGTGACAGAAAGGTAGGGTTAATTGTCGTGCTAGTGACCATTTGTATACCCACCATTAAGTATCGTCTTAGGATAACTATTACACAGGACAGAGTCTCAGTTTGAATATTGTGCATTTACTCTAGCTTACGCAAATGGAGGAAATCGGTTGGTTCCTTTTGCCTTACATGTGCTCCATTGGGCACCTTAACGGACTTATGGAGGCACAATTTACAAGGTCAGCACGAATTCTTGCCCTTACTATAATAATTTATTACAGAATAACCATTTGACATAATAAGTTACGTTTGATGTCGTTACATAGGTTAGTGTTGCTAGTTTTTTTAAGACCACTTACGTTAGTGAACCTCAATGTATGCTCCCCTGATAGCTCGGAGAATGTCGAGGCGGTATTCCAGTTCTCGCAGGTGTTTTGGAACATGTGTTCTGTCACAGTACCCACAGCAGCTTGTATCCTAGGCTTCAGTTCGTCGACGTCAGCAACTGGTGTGTGTCCTTGATATAGCCTCAGAAAAAAAAAGTCAAGGGGCGTAATGTCTGGAGAGAGGGGTGGCCAGGGTGTTGGACTGTTCCTTCCAATCCACCGATCCGGACATTACTCCCCTCTCCAGACATTACGCCCCTTGACTTTTTTTTCTGGGGCTATATGAAGGACAGAGTCTTCGTCACACCAGTTGCCGACAAAGACGAACTGAAGGCTAGGATACAAGCTGCTGTGGGTACTGAGACAGAACACATGTTACGAAACACCTGACGGGAACTGGAATACCGCCTCGACATTCTCCGAGCTACCAAGGGAACACATGTTGAGGTTTACTAACGTGAGTGGTCTTAAAAAACTAGTAACACTAAACTATGTAACGGCACCAAATGTAAATTATTATGTCAAACGGTTATTATGTAATAAATTGTTATAAACAGGGCAAGACTTTGTGCTCACCCTGCAGTTAATGGGCACTTCCTGAGAAAACCCGAAAACCATTCCTGAGAAAACCCGAAAACCAATGTTCTTGGGTATCAAAAACGAGTCCAGGGTTTCAAACGGTTCAAATGGCTCTGAGCACTATGGGACTTAACTTCTGAGGTCATCAGTCCCCTAGAACTTAGAACTACTTAAACCTAACTAACCTAAGAACATGCCCGAGGCAGGATTCGAACATGCGACCGTAGCGGTCGCGCGGTTCCAGACTGCAGCGCCTAGAACCGCTCGGCCACCCCGGCCGGCCAGGGTTTCCAAGCGGGTATCCACAGCAAACGGCTGAAATTTTTACGATGTATTTCTAAGACCCTGATCTCGAACAACCTTGAAAACTTTTCTTGGTATCTGTAACTGTTTCCGAGATGCGGATTTTCGAAGTTACCCTACTTGTACACGTAAAACACCCACGTAAAACCCGGTATGAGGCGAAAACACTTTCGTGTTTGTGTCAGCCTACTCAGCACTTACTCCCAGCTGCCAGTTCGCTGGTTACTGACACAGACAGCTTTACTTCTGGTATCGCCAGTGAAGAACTTTAACAAATTAGTGATTAGTGCAATGCAGCATGAACCCACATTCGAACGAAATTTTCTCTCCTCTTTGTGAAGACGCACTAACAAGTATTTCAAAACTTCCAAATTTGATTTTTATGAGTTGTTAGTTACAATAATGGTTATTTAATAACTTAGTGGGGAGGAACTAATTTTAATAAAAAAATGGTTCAAATGGCTCTGAGCACTATGGGACTTAACATCTATGGTCATCAGTCCCCTAGAACTTAGAACTACTTAAACCGAACTAACCTAAGGACAGCACACAACACCCAGCCATCACGAGGCAGAGAAAATCCCTGACCCCGCCGGGAATCGAACCCGGGAACCCGGGCGTCGGAAGCGAGAACGCTACCGCACGACCACGAGATGCGGGCGGAACTAATTTTAATAGACAGGGACAAAATGACAAGAACGAACACACAGTGTTTAACTGCACTTCATCTTGTTTGTAAGAACGCTTGATTCTAATCGTTTGTTTCACGAACATAAACAACCAAGAGCCAGTCTTTAGTTGCTGAAACAATACCGATGAGTTATCAATGTGAGCTACATTCTGCGCTTCCGCCGCTCAGCTAAACACCCTGGAGGTGTTCCTACGTCGGGTTGGACATCGTTAACAGGGCAATGACCAGGCAGACGGTAGTAACGCTGGGCTCTTGATGTCGCCCACCGCCACGATTGTCAGGATACTGTAGAAACATCGCACTCATCGCAAACTTGCGCCCACGTGTTGTTCGTGGAACGGCACTCCACTGTAACTAGCCTTGCTCTGCAATTCGTGGGCACCAGCAGCTGTTACCTGAGCACTCCTTTCCAGCAAACACGTATGAAATTGTTTACAAACATGTGGTGATTCATTTTCTTTCCACCAAAGACTCCAGAGATCATTTAGAAAACGAACATTTATGCTCTAGCTGTGAATGATGGCAGCGCAAACAAACTTGTTACTGAAGAGATCACACAGGATTTTATGTTTATATGAGATGTTCAGCGATACAGGATGTGTACACAACGCTCTGACGTCCGCTTTTTGCTGGAAAATCTTCGAAATGAAGAGTAAAGCAGACAACTAACTATTATCAGGTAAAGAAGTTGGTTACATATGCACCCTCCTGAAAGGATGTAAAGGTCGAAACGCGCAGCGGGAGAAGATAAGTGTCTGACACATGATAATTTTTTTTTTAAATTGTATTTTATGAAATTGTTTGCGTCGTTATTAACACATACGCTGACCTAGTGATCATCACGTTTAACAGTAAATAGTACTTCAATTTATTTGTACAACTTGTAAGTTGTTTATGTACTAAGGAAATTTTATTTCCGGTCGCTAGTTCCGATCTCTAAGCACTCAGTTTACAAACCTCTACCAGCTGTATAATTTTGAGCCTAAGCGTTTGGGACCCTCTGCAGAAGCACACTTCATAAGATCCCCTCTCTCGTAGGAGCCATTTTTCTTCTTTTCGTTTTTCCTCGGCTCTTCTGAGTGCACTAATAATTTCTTTGCGTCGCTCCACCTAAACAGTGAAACAAAACTGAAAATTGTTGCGTGGAGGAGGCCAGTGCGTCAGCGACGACGCCGCCTTCCTCGACAGCATGTGCGGAGGAAAATTAAGCAAAATGGAGAGGAGAAAACGTTTCCGCAAGCGGAAAAACTTGCTGGGGTCCTCTGCTTACCGTACTCAAAATTAAATTTTCCGCGCGTTGCTCCTTATGAAACTTTAAATTAAAAAACTTTTCCACACTGGCGAGAAATTTAGGGCGCTTCCGTTGTCGCCCTGTTTTATTTATGACTCTCACATAACTGCACCATCTCGTCAGGCACTGCCCAACTCCATCCTGCACGCTTTAGGAGGCAGACAGGACTCAAAGGAGATGAGAACTTGAAAAAAGAGGGCATGACGGCCAAGAAGTTGCAATAAGGCTTTATTTGTTGACAGCTAGCTTGTAGTCGATGCAAATCTAGTCAGACCGCGTTGCCAGGGCTAGACATTGTTGTCTTATCCGCGTTGACAATGACTCGCATTAGCAAGCCGGTATCACTTGTTTTTCATCGACCAGAAAATGATATCGAAACCAGCCGTGCATAAATAAAGCCATGCTGTAGAGTATACCTTCAAAGAAGAGTCAACAAACTTTTTTCTTATATATAAATATATAAAAAAAATCGGTTTGCATAGTGGAGGTGCAGATTTAATGATAATGCTATCTCAAGAAGTATATATACTGGCCGAATACATTGCAGGAACGTGTCCGAGTAATATCTCCAAATCTGTCGACGATTCGACGTGTAAACAAACTGTCACTCTTGAAAGAGGAGGGAAGGTACTGATCGCCTTGAAAGTAAGTAGCTTCTAACCAAATAACGCGTCTACGCAATATCTACCCAGACATGTGACTTGATTCGTGATTTCCAGTACGAGGGGTCACAATAGTTATTTGACAAGAAATTGCATAGTGATTCAGAAGTTATGTCAAGTTGTATCATGCGTTCCCTTGGGGCATATGATAAGACTGTTTGCTGCTCTTGCATACAAATGATTTAGGAGACAATCTGAGTAGCTTAGATTGTTTGCATCATTTACTGTCTTGTGAAGTCAACAAAAGATCAAATCGAATTACAAAGTGATATAGAATGATCGAAAAGCATTAACTGACCCTGAACAAGTAAAAGTGTAGTCATGGATTTAGCTAGGGCCCAGGTTCGAGAAGTCTAATTAACGTGTATTATATCAATTGGGTGTAAGACAACAGCATTTGAACACATCATTTGTAATTATTTTAATGTACTGGACATCAGTTAAACTTCATAAACTTGAGGACGCAATAAGTCCATCACTACACAATCGACGCCCCAAGTTGGTTTCTATCTATACTAGACACCTGTTAAGGTTCACTGCTATGAAATCTGATTAATTATGATTGCCTTTATTTTGTGACATCATTTGGACTTCCCAGTGTGGAGACGTAATACAAATCCATCACTACAATTGTGAGAAGCTCCACATGGGTATTCAGAGAATTCTGCTCAATTAATGTTATATACTGAATTATAAAAATTTAGAGGTTGCCGATGTAATTAAATACGTAGGAATTACAGTCATAAACTACTTAAATTGGAACGAATATGTAGACAACATCGAAGTATTGTCAGAACAGTTAAAAGATGCAACAGATCCAACAAGATCGAAGGAGGAGGTGTTGTTTTGTTATCGCGAATAGGGGATATGACAAGTGAATTGGAGTGGCAATCACTGAGAAAAGAGTTTTTCCATTGCGATGAAATCATTTCACGAAATTGCGATCATCATATCAAAAGATTTTGTTGCCTTTCGCTTACCCTGGGAAAAATGGCCATCGCAATAAAATAAAGAGAAATAGGAGCTCGCACCGAAAAATTTAGTTGTTCTACGGTATGTTGATGATATTCACTTAAGGACCGTCTGACAGCAACTGAATAAAACACAATTTTAGTGCCATACTCGTTTCGCCTTTATTTTCTGCAAGGCATCATCAGTGGCCTGTAATATGTACATATGTTAGCTATTTTATTTACATTTTTGTCACTGTGCCTATAGGTTATAAACAGTTCTGGTGGTTGGTATTTCCTATTAAGTAGTAATGTTTTGAACTGTACTTACAGGTTGCGTAGACAGTTTCTTACATATTACGCTCCTGTTGCATTTTTGGTCTTGTTCTTCTTCCTATGAGCGCCAATTAGCTGTTTTTTCCGCATTCCACAGCACTATGCACTGAACGCTTGTTTTAATGCAATGTTTTGGTTTCTGTTGCCGACTGTCAAATGTTTTTGCCAAAGATCGAATATTACTGCCAAACTTATGAGTGTAACTATCGAAGTATCTGTGGTCTGTTCGTGTATGCATTTGTGTGTGCGCTTGTGTATGTGTGTGTGTGTGTGTGTGTGTGTGTGTGTGTGTGTATGAGTGTTTTTTGGTGTCATATTAATTTAATTTAATTTAATTGTATTTAATTATTTATTTTTGTTTATGTCCTGTGTATGTGTGTGTGTGTGTTTTGGTGTGATATAAGTATATTTTCTTTTTGTGCTGTGTATGTGTGTCTGTCTGTATTTTGGTGTTATTCATTTTTTTTTTTTTGGAGGGGGGGCTGTGTGTGTGTGTGTGTGTGTGTGTGTGTGTGTGTGTGTGTATTTTGGTGTTATATACTTTTTTTATGTTATCATTTCCTTTATTAGGTGTAGTAAGGAGCCTGTGCTGATGTGTGTTTGTTCATTTATCACATGTTTGTTTTCTGCTATGGCTTTCTGGATGTGGAAGTTTTCTTGCATTTGTATAAGATGTTTGTCATGGTTGCTTATTCTCATTATTTTCATTTCTTGTTCCATGTTTGTAGGATGATGGTTGTAGTGTTTTAAATGCTCTGCAAATGTGGAATGGTTTGTTTCATACTTCCAACATCTGATATGTTCTTTGTATCTTGTTTCAAAATTCCTGCATGTCATGCCTATGTATACTGCATCACAACTTTGACATTCAAGTTTATTAGTTTTTTAGTTTTTAGTTTTAGTTTTTTAGTTGTTCCTTTTTGCCAATCCACATGTTGTTCGAGAGTAGACGAGTAGAGGCACATTTACTAATTTATTTACTCAACATTAAAACCTACTACTTAGTGCATTACAATAGGCTGTATTTTATACCCGCAACTGAACTGTGGAACTGGAAAACGTTCTCAGTTCCACATCTCACTTTTTTGTGTAAGGAGAATCAGAAAACAATGTACACCTTTGAGTAGCCCAACTGGTGGATGTGCGTGCGAGCACTACCAGCAGTGACGTCCAGGTGTCACGTGTTTTGTGGTCCGTCGATCACCTCGAATGAGTGTGTCCGCACGTTCCAACATTGCAGGACAGGTTTGCGCGACCTTGTTGCGATGCTGACAGACGCCTCGCCAACGACTCATCGTGGTTTTGTTCACTGCCGGGTCTCCATAGACATTCTGCACTGAATATCTGCGATGCTCCCGCCAAAAGAAACAATGACCTCCGTTATAGATACTGTTTTGAAAGCTACGTATATTGCCACCACCAGTTGGAACTTCATGAAACTATAGGGGCTGAAGCGGGGATGTTCCACGATGTCCCGAACAACAAATTACGCTTTTTTCCAACCGAAATTGACCAAGAAAAAAAGAGTTGGATTTGTTATTGAACGCCCCTCGTATCTCTTTATGTGCATAACTTATTCACATCAAAAAAGGTGAGAAGGTACTCTGGTACCACAGAATTATGCTGCCAATCTCGTCACTGCAAAAAGTAATACAAATTCCGAAGTAAACTATTTCTTACGAACTGCCTGAATGCCATACCAGGAAACTAACTGGTTCTGTCAATAATAAAGTTTCTGTTTCAAGTGCCATTAATAATTAGGCACTTTTTTATTTGTGATAATACGAGTACAAAAATGCAGCAGATATATTATAAGTAGTAGAACTGTAGTCAATAAAAAACATTCCTCATTTCATTTTACGTACTTTTTTTCTAGAGAATAAAAAAATTTAATTCACGAAAAAAAGCTCTCAGTAACGGTTTCAGTTTCTTACCCGATTTCACTCTTGGGATCAGACACTACAAATTTATTGAAAATTCCCTGTTCCGTTGATGAAGAAATGGCAATATTGTCAACACGTTTTTCTGTTTTACAACTGATCAATGTGGCTGGTCTTTTAGACGAAGTATCGCGGTTTCCCCCGTCGGAGGTTCGAGTCCTACCTTGGGCATGCGTGTGTGTGTTGTCCTTTGGGTAAGTTAGTTAAAATTAGATTAAGTAGTGTGTCAGCTTAGGAACCGATGACCTCAGCAGTTTGGTCCCATACAACTTACCACAAATTTCCAATTTAGACGAAGTCGAACATAGCACACATCTACCACGATCTTTCCTCTTCTGGATCCATTGACGTTTTTTGATTCTTCTGTTTGAGAGTAATAATTATTAATATCTACCAGAGATGAGTGAGTATGAGACACTTTTATAAACCTGCGAAAACGTTTCGGCAGCGCCTTCAAAATCAAAGAAGTTAGTTGTATGTATTGGAACGACATTTAGAAATCCTGACGGAATCACTGCTTGGCACAAACACCATGCTCCAGGTTTGAAACATTTTCTCCATGATTTGACACTTGGAACAAGTATAGGAAAGTACAACGGAGGACCGAGGACACAACAGTTGTTGATGAAAATGGCCTTTAGAGCGTTTCCATTTCCGCTCTTCAGTTACATTTCTACATTCACTTTATATAAAATAATAAAGACTTTATAATAATGACTTTAAGGTTAAAATACAACAAAAATAACTATCGCTGTTACCACATCACCAACGCTGTCAATATTACTACTACTACTACTACTACTACATCTTCATATGCCTACTTCCATCATCATTTTATCTCCGCTATTATTATAATGTACAGGGCGACCAGAAAGTCCGTTAACATTTGAAAATGCACTAATTCGTGGGTTAATGTACGCGCACTAATTTGTGAAACAATGTATGTATGTAGAGAGGTAAAAATTGGCACACGTGCCTGAAATGGCGTGGGATTTTACTGAAACCAAAAACGAGTGCAAAATCTGGCCAACAGAGATGGAGCTGGACAGCAACACGTCAGTGACGCCGCATGAGAATCATGTATGAAATTAGCTGTAGTGAGAGGCGAAGTGAGCTCATCCCTAGCGGGGTTGATAAAAAATTGCTGGAAGGTATGACTTTTATGCGGTATGGGGGCTCCACCCCATATTGCTACAGGTTTGAAAGATTTCTTGGGCACTTCGTTTGGTGAGGATCGCGTGCTGGGCCACCACTTCCGTCATGTTTGGCCTCCCACGTCCGCAGACCTCAATCCGTGTGATTGTTGTTTGTGGGGTTACCTGAAGTCGCAACGTACTGCGATCGTCCGATCTCATTAGGGATGCTAAAAGACTATATCCGATGGCAATTTCTCACCATACGCTTTTGTATCATACGAAGCGCCCTTGTTAATCATTTTGTGCATTTTTTTTTGTTTCAATAAAACCCCGTATCATTTCAAGCATATGTATCAGTTTTTAACTCTCTACTTGAATTATTCTGCGAAGTATTCAAATTTCATATGATAACGGACTTTTGGGTCACCCTGTATAACCACAGAAAACTAATTATCTATTTAACAGTATCTGCATGGATACAGTTTGAAAGTTGTGACTCGTTCCATCCTCCAAGCATTAAGCGCCAATTGCAGAGTGAACAGGCAGGTATAGATGCATCGAAATATCGGCTGATTGAACGACTCTTTCCTTTCTTATTCCCGTAGGCTAGTTGAACAAAATCTACTCTTCGCCACACGCTACATGACGGTTAGCAGGCTATTAGTGCGAATGAAGGGCTAGTTAGATAAGTTCTATAGACCTGGGGAGTATGACCTGCGTGACAAACAGACTGTAACAACGTTATTGAAGTATTCAGTTATTTTATCATGATGCCACAAAATAACGAATATTCTGTTATACTGTATAACGGGCAATCAAGAAGTTCACGTTTCAGGGCGTTGCTGCAGCAAATACACAACGTAGCGCAACTCCGATGCCGGTACATAAGCAGCAACATGTAGACAAGGGATTAGTGTGGCATCCGCATCTTCCCTACGTGCAAGCAGTAAATCGGAGACGTGAACTGTTGTTTTTGTTGTTGTTGTCATGTTTAGTCCAGAGACTGCTTTGCTGCAGCTCTCCATGCTACTCTATCCTGTGCAAGCTTCTTCATCTCTGCAACCTACATCCTTCTGAATCTGCTTAGTGTATTCATCTCTTGGTCTCCCTCTACGATTTTTACCCTCCACGGTGCCCTCAAATATTGAATTGGTGATCCCTTGATGCCTCAGAATGTGTCCTACAAACCGACCCTTCTTTTAGTCAGCTTGTGCTCCAAATTCCTCTCCTCCCCAATACTACTCAGTACCTCCTCGTTAGTTACGTGAACTACCCATCTAATCTTCAGCATTCTTCTATAACACCACATTTCGAAAGCTTCTATTCTCTTCTTGTCTAAACTATTCATCGTCCACGTTTCACATCCATACATGGCCACACTCCATACAAATACTTTCAGAAACGACTTCCTGACACTTAAATCTATACTCGATGTTAACAAATTTGTGTTCACAAACGCTTTCTTTGCCACTGCCAGTCTACATTTCATGTCCCCTCTACTTCGACCATCATCAGTCATTTTGCTCCCCAATTAGCAAAACACCTTTACTACTTTAAGTGTCTCATTTCCTAACCTAATTCCTTCAGCATCACCTGACTTAATTCGACTACATTCCAT
Organism: Schistocerca piceifrons; assembly: GCF_021461385.2. Taxonomy (NCBI): domain Eukaryota; kingdom Metazoa; phylum Arthropoda; class Insecta; order Orthoptera; family Acrididae; genus Schistocerca; species Schistocerca piceifrons. The sequence goes on from NC_060140.1 coordinate 879,952,511, forward strand.
TATCTACGTTTTGCTGTTGTTGATGTTCATCTTATATCCTCCGTTCAAGATACCGTCCATTCGGTTCAACTGCTCTTCCAGGCCCCTTACTGTCCCTGAGAGAATTACAGTGTCATTGGCAAAAGTTTTTATTTCTTCTCCTGGATTTTAATTCCTACTCCAAAATTTTTCTATGAACTATCGGACTATGGCAACGTTAGTAACAAATGCGTCCAAATGGGACCAATGTGCTGTTAACTTTTTCTTGGCCACCGAAGGACGAACACTATTAAGACAGTCATCGGAAAATGAAGGATGTGTGCCGGACAGCATGTGTGTCGAAAACCACCATTGTGGAGTGGTGCGCCAAGTTCCGTGGCGGTTGCCGTTCGAAAATTGGAAATTTGTGGTAAGTTCAAAAATGGTTCAAATGGCTCTGAGCACTATGGGACTCAACTTCTGAGGTCATCAGTCCACTAGAACTTAGAACTACTTAAACCTAACTAACCTAAGGACATCACACACATCCATGCCCGAGGCAGGATTCGAACCTGCGACCGTAGCGGTCGCGCGGTTCCAGACTGTAGCGCCTAGAACCGCTCAGCCACACAGGCCGGCTGTGGTAAGTTCCTATGGGACCAAACTGCTGAGGTCATTGGTCCTTAGGCTTACACACTACTTAATCTACCGTAAACTAACTTACGCAAAGGATATCACACACCCCCATGCCGAGGGAGGACTCAAACCTCCGACGGGGGGAGCCGCGCGAACCGTGAGAAGGCGCCCAAGACCACACGGCTACCCTGCGTGGCTCCTGGTTCGACACAAGATGCCATTCGCTCTGGGAGGACAAAGTCATCCACCACGCCATTTTAAGTGGGAGACACTTGGGCACACGCCTCTAGTCCTAATGTCTCCCCATGCAATTATCACACCTTCAGTCCCTTAAAAAAAGCCTTGACTGGTCCACCCACCAGTAGTCCTAATGTCTCCCCATGCAATTATCACACCTTCAGTCCCTTAAAAAAAGCCTTGACCGGTCCACCCGCCTGTAGTCCTAATGTCTCCCCATGCAATTATCACACCTTCACTCCCTTAAAAAAGCCTTGACCGGTCCACCCGCCTGTAGTCCTAATGCCTCCCCATGCAATTATCACACCTTCACTCCCTTAAAAAAGCCTTGACTGGTCCACCCACCAGCAGTCCTAATGTCTCCCCATGCAATTATCACACCTTCAGTCCCTTAAAAAAAGCCTTGACTGGTCCACCCACCAGTAGTCCTAATGTCTCCCCATGCAATTATCACACCTTCAGTCCCTTAAAAAAAGCCTTGACCGGTCCACCCGCCTGTAGTCCTAATGTCTCCCCATGCAATTATCACACCTTCACTCCCTTAAATAAGCCTTGACCGGTCCACCCGCCTGTAGTCCTAATGCCTCCCCATGCAATTATCACACCTTCAGTCCCTTAAAAAAGCATTGACTGGTCCACCCACCAGTAGTCCTAATGTCTCCCCATGCAATTATCACACCTTCAGTCCCTTAAAAAAAGCCTTGACCAGTCCACCCGCCTGTAGTCCTAATGTCTCCCCATGCAATTATCACACCTTCAGTCCCTTAAAAAAGCCTTGACTGGTCCACCCACCTGTAGTCCTAATGTCTCCCCATGCAATTATCACACCTTCAGTCCCTTAAAGAAAGCCTTGACCGGTCCACCCACCTGTGGTCCTAATGTCTCCCCATGCATTTATCACACCTTCAGTCCCTTAAAAAAAGCCTTGACCGGTCCACCCGCCTGTAGTCCTAATGTCTCCCCATGCAATTATCACACCTTCAGTCCCTTAAAAAAAGCCTTGACCAGCCCATCCGCCTGTAGTCCTAATGTCTCCCCATGCAATTATCACACCTTCAGTCCCTTAAAAAAAGCCTTGACCGGTCCACCCGCCTGTAGTCCTAACGTCTCCCCATGCAATTATCACACCTTCACTCCCTTAAAAAAGCCTTGACCGGTCCACCCGCCTGTAGTCCTAATGTCTCCCCATGCAATTATCACACCTTCAGTCCCTTAAAAAAGCCTTGACTGGTCCACCCACCAGTAGTCCTAATGTCTCCCCACGCAATTATCACACCTTCAGTCCCTTAAAAAAGCCTTGACCGGTCCACCCGCCTGTAGTCCTAATGTCTCCCCATGCAATTATCACACCTTCAGTCCCTTAAAAAAGCCTTGACCGGTCCACCCGCCTGTAGTCCTAATGTCTCCCCATGCAATTATCACACCTTCACTCCCTTAAAAAAGCCTTGACCGGTCCACCCGCCTGTAGTCCTAATGTCTCCCCATGCAATTATCACACCTTCAGTCCCTTAAAAAAAGCCTTGACCAGCCCATCCGCCTGTAGTCCTAATGTCTCCCCATGCAATTATCACACCTTCAGTCCCTTAAAAAAAGCCTTGACCCGTCCACCCGCCTGTAGTCCTAACGTCTCCCCATGCAATTATCACACCTTCACTCCCTTAAAAAAGCCTTGACCGGTCCACCCGCCTGTAGTCCTAATGTCTCCCCATGCAATTATCACACCTTCACTCCCTTAAAAAAGCCTTGACCGGTCCACCCGCCTGTAGTCCTAATGTCTCCCCATGCAATTATCACACCTTCAGTCCCTTAAAAAAAGCCTTGACCAGCCCATCCGCCTGTAGTCCTAATGTCTCCCCATGCAATTATCACACCTTCAGTCCCTTAAAAAAAGCCTTGACCGGTCCACCCGCCTGTAGTCCTAACGTCTCCCCATGCAATCATCACACCTTCAGTCCATTAAAAAAGCCTTGACCGGTCCACCCGCCTGTAGTCCTAATGTCTCCCCATGCAATTATCACACCTTCACTCCCTTAAAAAAGCCTTGACCGGTCCACCCGCCTGTAGTCCTAATGTCTCCCCATGCAATTATCACACCTTCAGTCCCTTAAAAAAAGCCTTGACCGGTCCACCCGCCTGTAGTCCTAATGTCTCCCCATGCAATTATCACACCTTCACTCCATTAAAAAAGCCTTGACCGGTCCACCCGCCTGTAGTCCTAATGTCTCCCCATGCAATCATCACACCTTCACTCCCTTAAAAAAGCCTTGACCGGTCCACCCGCCTGTAGTCCTAATGTCCCCCCATGCAATTATCACACCTTCACTCCCTTAAAAAAGCCTTGACCGGTCCACCCGCCTGTAGTCCTAATGTCTCCCCATGCAATTATCACACCTTCAGTCCCTTAAAAAAAGCCTTGACCAGCCCATCCGCCTGTAGTCCTAATGTCTCCCCATGCAATCATCACACCTTCAGTCCCTTAAAAAAAGCCTTGACCAGCCCATCCGCCTGTAGTCCTAATGTCTCCCCATGCAATCATCACACCTTCAGTCCCTTAAAAAAGCCTTGACCGGTCCACCCGCCTGTAGTCTTAATGTCTCCCCATGCAATTATCACACCTTCACTCCCTTAAAAAAGCCTTGACCGGTCCACCCGCCCGTAGTCCTAATGTCTCCCCATGCAATTATCACACCTTCAGTCCCTTAAAAAAAGCCTTGACCGGTCCACCCGCCTGTAGTCCTAATGTCTCCCCATGCAATTATCACACCTTCACTCCCTTAAAAAAGCCTTGACCGGTCCACCCGCCTGTAGTCCTAATATCTCCCCATGCAATTATCACACCTTCACTCCCTTAAAAAAGCCTTGACCGGTCCACCCGCCTGTAGTCCTAATGTCTCCCCATGCAATTATCACACCTTCACTCCCTTAAAAAAGCCTTGACCGGTCCACCCGCCTGTAGTCCTAATGTCTCCCCATGCAATTATCACACCTTCAGTCCCTTAAAAAAAGCCTTGACCAGCCCATCCGCCTGTAGTCCTAATGTCTCCCCATGCAATCATCACACCTTCAGTCCCTTAAAAAAAGCCTTGACCAGCCCATCCGCCTGTAGTCCTAATGTCTCCCCATGCAATCATCACACCTTCAGTCCCTTAAAAAAGCCTTGACCGGTCCACCCGCCTGTAGTCCTAATGTCTCCCCATGCAATTATCACACCTTCAGTCCCTTAAAAAAAGCCTTGACCGGTCCACCCGCCTGTAGTCCTAATGTCTCCCCATGCAATTATCACACCTTCACTCCCTTAAAAAAGCCTTGACCGGTCCACCCGCCTGTAGTCCTAATGTCTCCCCATGCAATTATCACACCTTCACTCCCTTAAAAAAGCCTTGACCGGTCCACCCGCCTGTAGTCCTAATGTCTCCCCATGCAATTATCACACCTTCAGTCCCTTAAAAAAAGCCTTGACCAGCCCATCCGCGTGTAGTCCTAATGTCTCCCCATGCAATTATCACACCTTCACTCCCTTAAAAAAGCCTTGACCGGTCCACCCGCCTGTAGTCCTAATGTCTCCCCATGCAATTATCACACCTTCGGTCCCTTAAAAAAAGCCTTGACCAGCCCATCCGCCTGTAGTCCTAATGTCTCCCCATGCAACCATCACACCTTCAGTCCCTTAAAAAAGCCTTGACCGGTCCACCCGCCTGTAGTCCTAATGTCCCCCCATGCAATTATCACACCTTCACTCCCTTCAAAAAGCCTTGACCGGTCCACCCGCCTGTAGTCCTAATGTCTCCCCATGCAATTATCACACCTTCACTCCCTTAAAAAAGCCTTGACCGGTCCACCCGCCTGTAGTCCTAATGTCTCCCCATGCAATTATCACACCTTCAGTCCCTTAAAAAAAGCCTTGACCGGTCCACCCGCCTGTAGTCCTAATGTCTCCCCATGCAATTATCACACCTTCACTCCCTTAAAAAAGCCTTGACCGGTCCACCCGCCTGTAGTCCTAATGTCTCCCCATGCAATTATCACACCTTCACTCCCTTAAAAAAGCCTTGACCGGTCCACCCGCCTGTAGTCCTAACGGCTCGCCATGCAATCATCACACCTTCAGTCCCTTAAAAAAGCCTTGACCGGTCCACCCGCCTGTAGTCCTAATGTCTCCCCATGCAATTATCACACCTTCACTCCCTTAAAAAAGCCTTGACCGGTCCACCCGCCTGTAGTCCTAATGTCTCCCCATGCAATTATCACACCTTCAGTCCCTTAAAAAAAGCCTTGACCGGTCCACCCGCCTGTAGTCCTAATGTCTCCCCATGCAATTATCACACCTTCACTCCCTTAAAAAAGCCTTGACCGGTCCACCCGCCTGTAGTCCTAATGTCTCCCCATGCAATTATCACACCTTCACTCCCTTAAAAAAGCCTTGACCGGTCCACCCGCCTGTAGTCCTAATGTCTCCCCATGCAATTATCACACCTTCAGTCCCTTAAAAAAAGCCTTGACCAGCCCATCCGCCTGTAGTCCTAATGTCTCCCCATGCAATCATCACACCTTCAGTCCCTTAAAAAAAGCCTTGCCCAGCCCATCCGCCTGTAGTCCTAATGTCTCCCCATGCAATTATCACACCTTCAGTCCCTTAAAAAAGCCTTGACCGGTCCACCGGCCTGTAGTCCTAATGTCTCCCCATGCAATTATCACACCTTCACTCCCTTAAAAAAGCCTTGACCAGTCCACCCGCCTGTAGTCCTAATGTCTCCCCATGCAATTATCACACCTTCAGTCCCTTAAAAAAAGCCTTGACCAGCCCATCCGCCTGTAGTCCTAATGTCTCCCCATGCAATTATCACACCTTCAGTCCCTTAAAAAAGCCTTGACCGGTCCACCCGCCTGTAGTCCTAATGTCTCCCCATGCAATTATCACACCTTCAGTCCCTTAAAAAAGCCTTGACCGGTCCACCCGCCTGTAGTCCTAATGTCTCCCCATGCAATTATCACACCTTCACTCCCTTAAAAAAGCCTTTACCAGCCCATCCGCCTGTAGTCCTAATGTCTCCCCATGCAATTATCACACCTTCACTCCCTTAAAAAAGCCTTGACCGGTCCACCCGCCTGTAGTCCTAATGTCTCCCCATGCAATTATCACACCTTCAGTCCCTTAAAAAAAGCCTTGACCAGCCCATCCGCCTGTAGTCCTAATGTCTCCCCATGCAATTATCACACCTTCACTCCCTTAAAAAAGCCTTGACCGGTCCACCCGCCTGTAGTCCTAATGTCTCCCCATGCAATTATCACACCTTCAGTCCCTTAAAAAAAGCCTTGACCAGCCCATCCGCCTGTAGTCCTAATGTCTCCCCATGCAATTATCACACCTTCAGTCCCTTAAAAAAGCCTTGACCGGTCCACCCGCCTGTAGTCCTAATGTCTCCCCATGCAATTATCACACCTTCACTCCCTTAAAAAAGCCTTGACCGGTCCACCCGCCTGTAGTCCTAATGTCTCCCCATGCAATTATCACACCTTCAGTCCCTTAAAAAAGCCTTGACTGGTCCACCCACCAGTAGTCCTAATGTCTCCCCATGCAATTATCACACCTTCAGTCCCTTAAAAAAGCCTTGACCGGTCCACCCACCTGTGGTCCTAATGTCTCCCCATGCAATTATCACACCTTCAGTCCCTTAAAAAAGCCTTGACCGGTCCACCCGCCTGTAGTCCTAATGTCTCCCCATGCAATTATCACACCTTCAGTCCCTTAAAAAAGCCTTGACCGATCCACCCGCCTGTAGTCCTAATGTCTCCCCATGCAATTATCACACCTTCAGTCCCTTAAAAAAAGCCTTGACCAGCCCATCCGCCTGTAGTCCTAATGTCTCCCCATGCAATTATCACACCTTCAGTCCCTTAAAAAAGCCTTGACCGGTCCACCCGCCTGTAGTCCTAATGTCTCCCCATGCAATTATCACACCTTCAGTCCCTTAAAAAAGCCTTGACCGGTCCACCCGCCTGTAGTCCTAATGTCTCCCCATGCAATTATCACACCTTCAGTCCCTTAAAAAAAGCCTTGACCAGCCCATCCGCCTGTAGTCCTAATGTCTCCCCATGCAATTATCACACCTTCACTCCCTTAAAAAAGCCTTGACCGGTCCACCCGCCTGTAGTCCTAATGTCTCCCCATGCAATTATCACACCTTCACTCCCTTAAAAAAGCCTTGACCGGTCCATCCGCCTGTAGTCCTAATGTCTCCCCATGCAATTATCACACCTTCAGTCCCTTAAAAAAGCCTTGACCGGTCCACCCGTCTGTAGTCCTAATGTCTCCCCATGCAATCATCACACCTTCAGTCCCTTAAAAAAGCCTTGACCGGTCCACCCGCCTGTAGTCCTAATGTCTCCCCATGCAATTATCACACCTTCAGTCCCTTAAAAAAGCCTTGACCGGTCCACCCGCCTGTAGTCCTAATGTCTCCCCATGCAATTATCACACCTTCAGTCCCTTAAAAAAAGGCTTGACCAGCCCATCCGCCTGTAGTCCTAATGTCTCCCCATGCAATTATCACACCTTCAGTCCCTTAAAAAAGCCTTGACCGGTCCACCCGCCTGTAGTCCTAATGTCTCCCCATGCAATTATCACACCTTCAGTCCCTTAAGAAAAGCCTTGACCAGCCCATCCGCCTGTGGTCCTAATGTCTCCCCATGCAATTATCACACCTTCAGTCCCTTAAAAAAGCCTTGACCGGTCCACCCGCCTGTAGTCCTAATGTCTCCCCATGCAATTATCACACCTTCACTCCCTTAAAAAAGCCTTGACTGGTCCACCCGCCTGTAGTCCTAATGTCTCCCCATGCAATTATCACACCTTCAGTCCCTTAAAAAAGCCTTGACTGGTCCACCCACCAGTAGTCCTAATGTCTCCCCATGCAATTATCACACCTTCAGTCCCTTAAAAAAAGCCTTGACCAGTCCACCCGCCTGTAGTCCTAATGTCTCCCCATGCAATTATCACACCTTCAGTCCCTTAAAAAAGCCTTGACTGGTCCACCCACCTGTAGTCCTAATGTCTCCCCATGCAATTATCACACCTTCAGTCCCTTAAAGAAAGCCTTGACCGGTCCACCCACCTGTGGTCCTAATGTCTCCCCATGCATTTATCACACCTTCAGTCCCTTAAAAAAAGCCTTGACCGGTCCACCCGCCTGTAGTCCTAATGTCTCCCCATGCAATTATCACACCTTCAGTCCCTTAAAAAAAGCCTTTACCAGCCCATCCGCCTGTAGTCCTAATGTCTCCCCATGCAATTACCACACCTTCAGTCCCTTAAAAAAAGCCTTGACCGGTCCACCTGCCTGTAGTCCTAATGTCTCCCCATGCAATTATCACACCTTCAGTCCCTTAAAAAAGCCTTGACCGGTCCACCTACCTGTAGTCCTGATGTCTCTCCATGCAATTATCACACTTTCAGTCCTTTAAAAAAAGCCTTGACCGGTCCACGACTGCTGGCGGTCGACGATGCGCAGCAGTTACGAAGTTATTCACGCAGCGGAATGTGGAGTTTTACTAGATGGGTATTTGCAAGCTGGTGGGTCGATGGGATGATTGTTTACTACGACGATACGCCTGATTGGCGTACCAATTTTGAACTGTACGGCCTTCGAACGGAAACTTTTTAATCGCCGCTTATATTACGGGACAAAAATGTGGAATTTGTCGAAATTCTCGCTACTATCTGACGATGGGCCCGGCTCACAACTAGTCATTCATTCAAAACGTGTGTCTGGTTCTTTCTTCAGTGAACTATATAGTAGTTTGAAACTTCCTGGCAGATTAGAACTGTGTGCCGGACCGAGACTCGAACTCGATCCCGAGTTCGAGTCTCGGTCCGGCACACAGTTTTAATCTGCCAGGAAGTATCATATCAGCGCACACTTCGCTGCAGAGTGATATATAGTAGTTTGCTCCCGGCAGTACAGGCGAAGTGCACTTGTGATGAGAGAAATAATTTTCAGATGATGGAAGGTGACTGTAGACGCCAAAGAAGTAGGCAGGCAGCTGTCGCGGTGTTACCTTGAGCCTGCGCGACGACGCCTCGCCAGAACACACACCTGTAACAAAAGAGAACAATCAGTCAGGCGATGTGAAGGACACGGCTGCAGCACTGCATCAGCGTCCCAGCGACAGCTAGAAGACAGGTGAGACAAGTTAAAGAGGAGAAGCGGGGACAAGCGCGCAAGTGTCGCGTAATTAGCTGGTGCGCGGTGAGCAGAAGGGGGACAGAGGGGCAGGAACGCGAGAAGGAGATGGCAGGGAGGGAGAAATACTACGCAGTGGAAGCCGGGGCCGAATCGATCACACACGATCGCTGCCTTCTACGCGGCTCTCTGCAGTCGGATATAGATTGCTGTTGCGCTTTCTTACTGTCTGTGTACAAGACAGAGCTAAGGACGGTGCCAGGATCCTATTACACGATGAAAGTATATGGGTCCGCAATGAGTAACCGAGGTCCGTGCCGGAGGTAAATATTCAGGCACTGACTGTCTTGTCTCACAGTGGGATAATGTACAAGGGTAATCCGAAAAGTAAGGTCTCCTATTTTTTTTATAAGTGCATACACCTATTTATTTCTAATGGTTTACATCAGTTTACAGCTTGAACATTTCGCTATTTTTCGACATAATCACCATTTCTGTCGACGCATTTTTGTAGACGCTGTGGCAGTTTTTGTACGCCCATGTCATACCAGCTCGCCGCCATGATGTTCAGAAAGCTATGAACCTCTTCTTCCACCTCGTCGTCGGAGCTGAATCGCTGAGACCATAATTAATGCTGACAGGTACTGTGAGACTCTGAAAAAAACTCAAACAGGCAATTCAGAACCGGAGAAGAGGAATGTTGAGCAAGGGTGTACACATTCTCCATGACTACGCTCGCCCACACATCGCTCGGCAAACCGTTGCTCTCCTGCAACAGTTTCATTGGAACATAATCACCCACCCACCCTCTACTCCTGACTTGGCGTCCAGTGACTATCACCTGTTCCCTAGGCTAAAAGAACATTTGGCCGGAAAGCGATTCAGCTCCGACGGCGACGTGAAAGAAGAGGTTCATAACTTTCTGAACAGCATGGCGGCGAGCTGGTATGACATGGGCATACAAAAACTGCCACAGCGTCTATAAAAATGCATTGACAGAAATAGTGATTATGTCGAAAAAAATAGCTAGATGTTCAAGCTGTAAACTGATGTAAACCATTGTAGAAATAAACAGGTGTATGTACTTATACAAAAATAGGAGACCTTACTTCTCGGATTACCCTTGTATTAACAGTCATAGCGGTTACTTCTGAAATAATGAGCAGTTTACTCGCTTTTTTTCCCTTCCGTATCGTTTTCATTTGACTACCCCTTATCATTTTCCGCATCCTTTTGTAACATCACAACTCAAACGTTTCAATTTTCTTCTTTCCGGTTTTTCCACATCCAGTTATTCCGTTCCATACACTTCTCTGTTTCACACGAACATTCTCAGAAATTACTTTATTAAATTAAGGCTGGTAGACTCATGATGGCGAAGAATGTCCTCTTTGTCTCTGTTTATATGCTTCACTAGTACTCGTTGCTTCGTCCATCACTCGTTATTTCGCTACCAAGGTGGCAAAATCTCGTCATCTCGCTTACTATTTAATCTCCGACTATGATGTTAAGCTTGTCAGTAATGTTATTTATCCTTCTCGTAAATTCTCTCGTCTTCTTTGGATTTACTCTCAATCCACATTCTGTGTACAGCAGACATTTCATTCAATTCATCAGGTCCCGTAATTCTTGGTGCAAATGGCTCTGAGCATTATTCGACTTAACTTCTGAGGTCATCAGTCGCCTAGAACTTAGAACTACTTAAACCTAACTAACCTAAGGACATCTCACACATCCATGCCCGAGGCAGGATTCGAACCTGCGACCGTAATTCTTCTTCACATTCACGTAGGATATCAACGTAATCAACGAAATTTATAATTGACACTCTTTCAGTCTGAATATTAATCCCACTCTAGAACTGAATATTAATCCCACATCAGAACTCGACATTTTCCGGTAAGTAAGTTGAACAGTAGAGACACCTGCCTTGCATCCTTGCTCTGCCATTCTTATTATGACTTCTAGGTTCCTGTATACATTGCATATTACCCCTCTTTCCCTGCAGTGTGGATCTGTATTCCGTGCATTATCAAGATCTTCCACCATATTGCATTGTCTTAAGCTTTTTCTAGGCATGATGGTTATCAGGCGACTATTTCGTACAGTGTAGAACGCCTTGCAGGGAGACGGAATCTCTCGTCAACTTGCACTTGCTATCGTGTGTGAATAATACTATATAAATGATTGGTGTCTGTTCTTTTGGACGTATCCGAACTAACAGACACCACGCAATCATATAACTGATATGCCTCGAAAAGCAATATATCCAACTTCCTCAGCGCGGATGCACAAGTACGTCCTACCTCCTGTGGGAATCTCAGAGCAGCGAGCATGGAGGAAATAGACCTGCAGACAGATGGCACTCGGTGGGAATGTGGGTCGGCCATGAGCCGTGCCGAGATAGTCTGTGCAGTTGCGATAAACGCTGTGGCGCAGTGGTTAATCTAACTGCCAAGCAAGCAGGAGCTCCCGGGTTCAAATCCCGGTCCATCACACATTTTCACTCGTCGCCGCTGATTCCGCGTATGTCTCGATGCAGCTGACATCACTAATCTAATCCTTTCCTTTCCTTTCTCCCCTTATCTCCTTCCATTTAATCATAACCGGCCGGGGTGGCCGTGCGGTTCTAAGCGCTTCAGTTTGGAACCGCGTGACCGCTACGGTCGCAGGTTCGAGTCCTGCCTCGGGCATGGATGTGTGTGATGTCCTTAGGTTAGTTAGGTTTGAGTAGTTCTAAGTTCTAGGGGACTGATGACCTCAGAATTTGAGTCCCATAGTGCTCAGAGCCATTTGAACCATTTAATCATAAGGTGAAATGGTTGACTGGGAGACGCTTTTTCCTGCAAGAAAATCACAGTATTCGAGCTTAGAATATTTTCTAGGACCCTGCAATACACGATGTCGTTGTGACCTGGTGTTCTGTGCATCGATTTTTTCCCCTTCTTATGCAGTCGTGTGACAAGGGCCTCCGGTCGGGTAGACCGTTCGCCAGGGGCAAATCTTTCGATTTGAAGCCACTTCGGCGACTTGCGCGTCGATGGGGATGAAATGATGATGATTAGAACAACACAACACCCAGTCCCAGAGCGGAGAAAATCTCCGACCCAGCCGGGAATCGAACCCGGGCCCTTAGGATTGACATTCTGTCGCGCTGACCACTCAGCTACCGGGGGCGGACCCCCACTTCTTATAAACAGTTTTTTGCTCGCGTATCATATCATTTCTGGAAACCCAGAATCCACTCTGTAGGAATCAACATGGATTCCGGAAACAGCGATCGTGTGAGACCCAACTCGCTTTATTTGTTCATGAGACCCAGAAAATATTAGATACAGGCTCAGATGTAGATGCCATTTTCCTTGACTTCCGGAAGGCGTTTGATACAGTTCCGCACTGTCGCCTGATAAACAAAGTAAGAGCCTACGGAATATCAGACCAGCTGTGTGGCTGGATTGAAGAGTTTTTAGCAAACAGAACACAGCATGTTGTTATCAATGGAGAGACGTCTACAGACGTTAAAGTAACCTCTGGCGTGCCACAGGGGAGTGTTATGGGACCATTGCTTTTCACAATCTATATAAATGACCTAGTAAATAGTGTCGGAAGCGGCTTTTCGCGGATGATGCTGTAGTATACAGAGAAGTTGCAGCATTAGAAAATTGTTGCGAAATGCAGGAAGATCAGCAGCGGATAGGCACTTGGTGCAGGGAGTGGCAACTGACCCTTAACATAGACAAATGTAATGTATTGCGAATACATAGAAAGAAGGGTCCTCTATTGTATGATTATATGGTAACGGAACAAACACTGGTAGCAGTTACTTCTGCAAAATATCTGGGAGTATGCGTACGGAACGATTTGAAGTGGAATGCTCATATAAAATTAATTGTTGGTAAGGCGGGTACCAGGTTGAGATTCATTGGGAGAGTCCTTAGAACATGTAGTCCATCAACAAAGGAGGTGGCTTACAAAACACTCGTTCGACCTATACTTGAGTATTGCTCATCAGTGTGGGATCCGTACCAGGTCGAGTTGACAGAGGAGATAGAGAAGATCCAAAGAAGAGCGGCGCGTTTCGTCACAGGGTTATTTGGTAAGCGTGATAGCGTTACGGAGATGTTTAGCAAACTCAAGTGGCAGACTCTGCAAGAGAGGCGCTCTGCATCGCGGTGTAGCTTGCTGTCCAGGTTTCGAGAGGGTGCGTTTCTGGATGAGGTATCGAATATATTGCTTCCCCCTACTTATACCTCCCGAGAAGATCACGAATGTAAAATTAGAGAGATTCGAGCGCGCACGGAGGCTTTCCGGCAGTCGTTCTTCCCGCGAACCATACGCGACTGGAACAGGAAAGGGAGGTAATGACAGTGGCACCTAAAGTGCCCTCCGCCACACACCGTTGGGTGGCTTGCGGAGTATAAATGTAGATGAGGTACACGAGACCACATCACGAATACCAGCCACCTGTTCTACTTTCCAAGAGTTTAGAATACAGGAGACTGGTGACAGCGTATAAGGTTAAGGACACTTACTCCGGGGGCGCATACTGTTTCGACGTCAACTCTATATCGTAGTACAGGCGGTCGCTCTGAATAGCGGCATGGGCAGGTTGCGAGTCTTGAGGCTTGCGGAAGTATCGGAAGCGCTGTGTGGGCGTAAACATTTCCGGTGTGAGCGGCGGCACGGCTGTCTGTACGCGTGCCGCGTCAGCTGCTGACTGCAGCGTATTTTGCGAGCAGCAGCTCGTGGGGCGGACACGCCCCTCATGACACGCGACCGCCTGCACATCGGGTCGCCATACCACCTAAATGTACATGTACAGCCCGCAAGCCGCTTGACAGTGGTTAGCGAGTAGTATATACTCCTAAAATTAGCGATTTTTCTGGACGGCTCCATTCTTGTATTGAGTGAGGAAATAAACTGTATTTATTTTGCTCACTTTGGTAAATAACCAATTCAGACGACGGATCGTACAGAATTAAATCGGAAAATTAAATCTTATATAGTCGATGAGTCCATATGTAATATATGGTTATACATGCGCTGTACGCTGTATGTTGGGTTGGGTTGTTTTGGGGGAGGAGACCAGACAGCGTGGTCATTGGTCTCATCGGATTAGGGAAGGACGGGGAAGGAAGTCGGCCGTGCCCTTTCAAAGGAACCATACCGGCATTTTCCTGGAGCGATTTAGGGGAATCACGGAAAACCTAAATCAGGATGGCTAGACGGGGGATTGAACCGTCGTCCTCCCGAATGCGACTCTAGTGTGCTAACCACTGCGCCACCTCGCTCGGTTTACACATGCGAAAGTAGCTCTGTCTGTTATGTTTTCACGGTTAACCAGCTGAAAACACAGTCGTTGCAAAATCGGGCGTAACTTGTGCAACGGCAGCGTAGTTTCGATTTTTCAGGTCGGCTAAACTGTTTGGTAGGGAAGGAACATTCACACGGTCCTTAATGAAACCAGGGAGAAAGAAATTCAGTGGTGTCAAGTCTGGGGAGCGATGTGGCCATGCCACTGGCCCTTCACGACCAATCCATCGACCTGCGAAGCCATTATCGACGAAACCTAGAAATTCCGTGGGCAAATTAGGTGGTGCACCGTCTTGTTGGTAGTAAACCACCCATCTCGGCCATCTCCTTCGATCTGCGGAATTAAAAAGTGTTCAAGCAATCCAGACACACCGTATCAGTGACAGTTTTCTCCACGAAGAAGGGAGGACGGTACACTTTCAATTTGCTAAGGGCATAAACACATTAACTTGGGGCTGCCACGAGCATGTTTCAGGGTTGGGTGTGGATTTTCGCTGCTCCATAGTCTGCAGTTGTGGGTGTTCAGCATGCCACTGACATAAAATGCTGACTCACCGCTGAAGACAGCACGCTCCACACCAGTGAAAGTAGCCATTTTAACTGTGCATTACGCTGGCGCTCCTGGTGGTGGAATGGGGTACTGATGCAATATATGACACAAACCAGAGGCTGTTTGGTTTAAAGGCTATAAAATGACACATCTACCGATTCTGTAAAGTTCGCTTCTATCCACCCTACACACACACACACACACACACACACACACACACACACACACACACCAGTGGACGTAAAACATGTTAAAAATTATTAAATTTGTTGCATAATGTACGCACTGTATAATGCACAGCAACTTCAATAGCATGATGCATAGATGATCGCTGCAGCCCTTGCTCCGACACACACACACACACACACACACACACACACACCTCGGGAGCCAAGCGACACTGCGCATGCCACGTCATCGTGGCAGTCGAAGGAAGAGGCGTCCATCACAAGTTTTTACAAAAGCTATGAAATAAAAACTACTTAGGCACAAGTTCGTTTTTTGTTCATCAAAATATTCGCCTTCAATATTTATAAACGTCTGCGTTTATTCGAACCAAATCTGGAAACTTTCTTTTCTGAGCTGATGCTCGTACTTCAAAAACGTGGTTATGGAAAGATTCAGCAGCTTATTTAAGTATAAAAGGCTGTCCACACAGGTTTTGTTTGGCAAAGGAGAACAAAAAAGTAGCTGGGCGTTGAATTAGGTGAATGAGCTATATATTCGATAGTTTTTCCTGGCATTGTCATTGACTGCAGCAAACAAATTGCTGGATTACAATTTCAAAATTCATAAAAATTTTCACTCTTGCTTAGTATTACGAGTGATATGTTCTTACCCAGCACTCAACTTTGTTATAAAATAGCGTAGCACATGCAATGTGATTAAAACAAAATTAACTGAGACATATTACAGAGTTGTTTTAGTTTTCTGTTACAGCAAGTCCAGTTTCAGGAAACTACAAATGGTTCAAAAGGCTCTGAGCACTATGGGACTTAACATCTGAGGTCATCAGTCCCCTAGAACTTAGAACTACTTAAACCTAACTAACCTAAGGACATCACACAACACCCAGTCATCAGAAAACTACACCTTTCCTTACTTCGTTTTTTGCAATACGCGCACTACCACTCCAGGGAACTTTGACCACGACGAAAAACATCCAAAATCGCATGTACAGCATAAGCTAAACATAATTTTAAACGTGGACAGCAGTACAATGATCACCACGTCGGTTCGAATCCGGACACGGCGCTCGTTCTCTTTGAGAAATAACATTTTTAGCTATGGCTCTTTTGTATTTTTACTTTTTTGTGAGACTGACTTATACTAATAATTGAAGTTAGTGACAGACATTTTTATTGGCAGGCTCTACGAAATTAAACAGGTCTACGAGTAGACTGCTACCCATCTCAGACTACTAGTCAAGTGTGTGAGATTCGTACCAAACAGGAGTAACGGGGTATATTGATTGTATACAAAGAAGGACAGCACAAGCAGTCATAGGTTCGTTTGACCCACGGGGTATCGCCATGGATATATCCGAAAAACTGAACTGGCGGTCGCTTCAAGATAGACGCAAAGCAGCATGAGAAAGTCTACTTACAAATTTTCAAAAACCAGATTCAAGTGAGGAATTGTGAACCTCCCTCAGCATTGATTATTAAATGTTTGTTCTGATTAGTCTGCCGTCCTAATTATTTGGCATCGGAATTTATGGTTTCTGACAGGACTGGTGGGTAGACTTACTCCCAATTCAAATTTAGCACTAATATGAGAGGTAGTAACCGTGTGCCTAGTTATGCGTGCCCTGTCTCACCTTTGTAATTTTCAATAATCATTCTACATTAAGAAACTGTGCAGTTTAAACGAATATTTCATTTATTGCTCTTTAAGGTCAAATAAAAATGTCACTACGTTGGCTGACTCTCAGTCACAACGCAATTCACTCACACAACTTCACAGTTCATTTTGAGTTGCTCATTGCTCTGAAACTCAGTATGGCCGCTGTACTATAATGGATGTTCTTTCAACGAATGTGAAATTGGTCTTAATCCACAACTATTACAGTTCAGCAGCCCCAAGTGCGCACCTGGCGCAGACGTTTGGCAAGCTCGCCCGTTCACGACTAACATATTCTGTAATGTCCAAATATACACAGAACTAGCCGGCCGCGGTGGTCTCGCGGTTCTAGGCGCGCAGTCAGGAACCGTGCGACTGCTACGGTCGCAGGTTCGAATCCTGCCTCGGGCATGGATGTGTGTGATGTCCTTAGGTTAGTTAGGTTTAAGTAGTTCTAAGTTCTAGGGGACTGATGACCACAGCAGTTGAGTCCCATAGTGTTCAGAGCCATTTTGAACCATACACAGAACTACCATTAATCCACAGCTGTTGACGATCTCACAACATTTTCTTCGTTTCGCTGCGAGATGGCCTACATAGCGCGCCTGCTCGACAGGCTGCAATTTTGTAGGTATGCTAATGCGTTATTCGAACCTATTTACGTTTGAAAAAATTAGTTCCAGTTTTGACCACCGGGTGCAAATCTGACGCTGTCAACGCAAAAAAGAGGTATAGAAATGTTTCCATGTGTAATAGATTAGGAATGGGATGTGAGCAGAGAAGGTTAAACACGTGAGAAAGGGACAATGTTGATTTAATTATTAACCGCCAGTGACACAATTTGCTCAACATGAGCACCGGAGACGTCGGGAAGATGCTGCACCCGTAATACTACGTGATCAACTTTTGCTCGCAGCAGTCATAGTGGAATCTGAGAAACGTGTACCTGTATACTGGCCTTCAGATGAGGTGGAGACGAGGCGTGTCCCTGGTACATGCGTTCCTTTAGATCTCCCCAGAACCAAAAAGTCACACGGATTCAAAGCAGGTGAATTTGCAGGGACAACACTTTCGTGGAACGTTACATTAGGCAGATATTTCACTGGCGACATGGGATGTTGCCCCATATGGCACGAAAACAGTGGTTTCCTCACGGACGCCCTCTTCCAAAGCAGGTAATGCACGCTGTACAAGAGGGTCTCTATAACGTGCAGACATCGCGGTAAACCTGACAGGCCCTCTGGGGGTTTTCTTTCCAAAGAAGAACGGACGGAGAATAAAGCGACTTGTGAATCCACATCACACGGTAACATAGTGCAATGGCTCTTCGTGCGCAACACGCAATTTACCAGTTCTGAGCATTCACTGCAGCCTGTACTCTAAAATGTGCCTCGTCACTCCACGGAATATTGCCCGGACACGTGTCATCAACTTCGATCCGTGCCAGAAACGGAGAGAAAACTCAGAACGTTGTTGCGGACCGCGAGGTTTCAATTGCTGCGCCGTCTGGATCTTATACGGCTACCAGTATAAAATAGATCGCATAACTTTCCGTGCTATTTATCATAGCGCGGAAAATCCTCGTGGCACTGCACGAGCTCTAGCGCTACCCGGGGCACGTACTGCACGGTCAGTTTCTCAGCAGCAAACTCGTCAACGACTTCCACCGGGATGAGATGCATTTTTTAATACACTACTGGCCATTAAAATTGCAACACCAAGAAGAAATGCAGATGATAAACGGGTATTCATTGGACAAATATACTGGAACTGACAAGTGATTACATTTTCACCAATTCCGGTGTATAGATCCTGAGAAATTAGTACAGAACAACCACCTCTGGCCGTAACAACGGCCTTGATACGCCTGGGCATTGAGTCAAACAGAGCTTGGACGGCGTGTACAGGTACAGCTGCCCATGCAGCTTCCACATGATACCACAGTTCATCAAGAGTAGTGACTGGCGTATTGTGACGAGCCAGTTGCTCGGCCACCATTGACCAGACGTTTTCAGTTGGTGAGAGATCTGCAGAATGTGCTGGCGAGGGCAGCATCGAACATTTTCTGTATCCAGAAAGGCCCGTACAGGACATGCAACATGCGGTCGTGGATTATCCTACTGGAATGTAGGGTTTCGCAGGGATAGAATGAAGGGCAGAGCAACGGGTCGTGACACATCTGAAATGTAACGTCCACTGTTCAAAGTGCCGTCAATGGGAACAAGAGGTGACCGAGACGTGTAACCAATGGCACCTCCTACCATCACGCCGGGTGATACGCCAGTATGGTGATGACGAATACACGCTCCCAATGTGTTTTCACTGCGATGGTGCCAAACACGGATGCGACCATCATTATGCTGTAAACAAATACCTGGATTCATCGGAAAAAATGACGTTTTGCCATTCGTGCACCCAAGTTCGTCGTTGAGTACACCATCGCAGGCGCTCCTGTCTGTGATCCAGCGTCAAGGGTAACCGCAGCCATGGTCTCCGAGCTGATAGTCCGTGCTGCTGCAAACGTCATCGAACTGTTCGTGCAGATGGTTGTCGTCTTACGAACGTCCCCATCTGTTGACTCAGGGATCGAGACGTGGCTGCACGATCCGTTACAGCCATGCGGATAAGATGGCTGTCATCTCGACTGCTAGTGATACGAGGCCGTTGGGATCCAGCACGGCGTTCCGTATTACCCTCCTGAGCCCACCGATTCCATATTCTGCTAACAGTCATTGGATCTCGACCAACGCGAGCAGCAGTGTCGCGATAGGCTACAATCCGACCTTTATCAAAGTCGGAAACGTGATGGTAGGCATTTCTACTCCTTACAAGAGGCATCACAACAACGTTTCACCAGGGAACGCCGGTCAACTGCTGTTTGTGTATAAGAAATCGGCTGGAAACTTTCCTCATGTCAGCACGTTGTAGGTGTCGCCACCGGCGCCAACCTTGTGTGAATGCTCTGAAAAGCTAATCATTTGCATATCACAGCATCTTCTTCCTGTCGGTTAAATTTCGCGTTTGTAGCACGTCATCTTCGTGGTGTAGCAATTTTAATGGCCAGTAGTCTAGGTGCACACCAAACTTCGAATGTCATTCCAATGATTTTTAAACCATTTAACGACATCCGGCATTTGCTCAGACCTTTCAGTTGGCGATATTCCGCCATTGCAGCACTGCAATTGCTCCGTTTACATAAAATGGTTTCAGTAAGAAAGCAAGGTCTCTCTTCTCCATAGCCATACTGTTCACTCAGGTTATGGATTGTCAAATGCCAACGTGGATGTCATACGGTCATACAAACTGTGTACAGAGCCAGATTTGCACCTGATGGCCAGAACTGGGACTATTTTTTTTTTTTTTTTTTTCTCCCAGCGTGAATCGGCATTAGAATAACTACCAAGTTTCGCTGCAATAATTACATCCCACACCGCACCTCCGCGAGTAGCTACACTTCAATTATAACCACGCGGTGGATGGTTTGTTACATGTCAATAGCGCCGTCTACCGTTCGTTTGCGAAAATCTGAAAGGGGAAACCCGTAAACGTGAAAAGAAAGATAGGAGGCAGTGACGGCAGCGCCGCCTGGACGACAGCTACCGCGGCCCAGCGCCCACCTGTGTGACGTAACGACCAGCGGTTGCGCCAGCGCATTCCAGGAGGTGTGCGTGGCGCGGCCGAGATGTGCGCTGCGCCGCGTCTGCAGCAGGAAGACACGGCACGCAGTGGCGTGTTTCCGCGGGACACCCCGGGGCGCTACGCGTCCTGCGCCGGACTGCCAAATCTGGGGCAGGCGTGCAGCCGGCGCCAAGGCCGCCGCCGCCGGCAGGTTCGGCCACGTTCCGCGACCGCGCGTGTGGAAACGCGGCGTGACCGCGCCGCGCCGCTCTCGCAACGTGTCTGCCGTCACTCGCCGATCACGTGGCAACGTAGCGCCTGCTCACTGTGCCCGCACCCGGCCCGCGCTTACTTCTAAACAAATACCTCCATTTTGCAGATCGGCAGCAGCTCATCTTACCGACGTCTACAGCCACTCCGTCTTCAGGCCACGAGTGGCCTACCGGGGCCATCCGACCGCCGTGTCATCCTCAGTGGAGGATGCGGATAGGAGGGGCGTCGGGGGCAGCACACCGCTCTCCCGGTCGTTAGGATGGTTTTCTTGACCGAAGCCGCTAGTATTCGGTCGAGTAGCTCCTCAATTGGCATCACGAGGCTGAGTGCAACCCGAAAAATGGCAACGGCGCATGGCGGCCTGGATGGTCACCCATCCAAGTGCCGGCCACGCCCGACAGCGCTTAACTTCGGTGATCTCACGGGAACCGGTGTATGACGTCTACAGCCACATCCTGCAAACCACTGTGAAGTGTACGGCAGAGGGTACCTCCCGTTGTACCACGTATTAAGCCGTCATTACACGGACCGTGCTCCCCAACGCCGACGTTCAGTGTGTCTAGTTCTACATGCTGCTGAACGCTCAGAAACGATGCGACTCGTACACACGGTGCGTGTGTCTTAATGTGGTGTACGCTATCTAGCGCGCTCCAGGGACAGCTGTCGGCTGTATCCGGTTCGCAAATCACACTGTTTACCAAATGGACGGGCGTAAGACTCTCTTAACATACATTTCCTCCCTTGTACATATGCCAGTCCTATTGTTCTGTCTACAGTATACATAAATAAAATTTTCAATATCCATGAACACGGTGTAAAACAAAAACGATACTACCACGTGCAGTCAATAAGGACGTCGGCTTGTAAAAGTTCCATTACGAATAGTACGATGCGAATTTACAACAGTTCTCCACATAAGATAAAAATTATTTCACCATTCTCACGTTTTAGTAAAACACTAACTACATGGACCCATAGGGATGCGAACCAGCAAAACATTACCCGGCCGTTGTGGCCGAGCGGTTCTAGGCGCTTCAGTCTGGAACCGCGCGACTGCTACGGTCGCAGGTTCGAATCCTGCCTCGGGCATGGATGTGTGTGATGTACTTAGGTTAGTTAGGTTTAAATAGTTCTAGGGGACTGATCACCTCAGATGTTAAGTCCCATAGTGCTCAGAAACATTTGAACCATTACTGACTACCTCGGAAGTGTTTGAGGCTTATCTAGCTCGCACTAATTCTTACTACATGTCTCCTACATCTGCTATTCCACATGCTAATTCCCACAGATATAGTAACAGATGCAAGGCAACACTTCGCGAAACGTATGTCTCTGATAACGTACGCGTGATCTAAACAATACAACACTGCATCATGCGTAGCAAGACGCGTTTCAAGAGTGTATTCTCGTCATAAATGTTCGCCGGGTGCAAGTCTTTCGATTTGTCGCCACTTCGGCGACTTGCGCGTCGATGGGGATGAAATGATGATGATTAGGACAACACAACACCCAGTCCCTGAGCGGCGAAAATCTCCGACCCAGCCGGGAATCGAACCCGGGCCCTTGGGATTGACAATCTGTCACGCTGACCACTCAGCTACCGGGGCCGGACTATTCTCGTTATCAAGAGAAAATATTTATATAGCTATTTTATTTGATGTTTGCGCAGTCGTGTTTTGTGGGTTTAAGGTACTGTGGCTCGTTCATTGTACAGTTTGAGTGATGGTTTGCTTGGGTGTGAATTTTTGCAGAATGAAGGAGTACATTAAGCCCACACGATACGACTGCATTGCAAGAAAAACGGAACAATATTCACACAAACATCACGTAAAATAACTATCGAAATATTTACACTTGCTAATGAGAACAAATCTTGGAAACCCGCTATGCTATACATCAAAAAATTGTAGCTGCTGCAGTGTTTTATTATTTATGTCGACACATTTGCAGGCTTTACTGAAAAAAAAAAGATTACCATGAATGAAATTAACGTACAGGTGTCCCAAGCCTTTCGTGGTTTTAGTTTTACAGATGTTGGCAGATCCTAAGCTGAAGATTTTGAGGTAAGGAACCAGTGGTCGGAAATGAGTATTACGTTTTCTTACTGACATGAACAATTTATACCATTAGCAGCATCTTCAACTCACAGTAAGTGTTCAAAGTAACGAACGCCAGAACTAAACTCTAGGGTTAGATTATTTTGAGCCCCAATGGTTGCACAAGTTGGTTACAGCAGGGGTTTAAATGTTGCTCTGTCAGTATTGACGACACTGCATTCTTCCAAGTGTGCACATCGCGGAGAATTTCACGGGTGCCTACTGACGCATCTTCTCCCACACGATCCAACTCGAGCTCCTCAAATTGTATCGCGCGGTAATTTGCTGAATGCCTGGTCGGCTCTCGTGATTTGAACGACAAATTTTATCGAAGGTTCTGTCCACGGCGATAAATTCCTTCCAGAGTGACTACTCTTGTGAAACATTTTTTAGTACTCAAGTTCGGCTTTTAGGACACCATGTTTCGCAGCGCCATAAATAATGTGCATGTCTGCAACTTCCTGTACAAAATGAATCCTTCTCTTTTCCAACTAACGGGGGACGTCTTTGCAGCGAATATTTGTTACGAAACATAAGCAGTTTACGAAAGGGTGGCTTATTCAAGCGTTCGGACTGCTCTTAATACTCATTTATGACCATTTGTTCCTTATTTCGAAGTACCTCCTGTTTGCATGATTTTCGAGCCGAACAGTGAGAGATCTCTGTACTATTAGGTATTCGTAAAATATATGCACCGTCCGAATGACCGATAGACTCTTGGGGCTAGGTGCTCGACTCACTTGTCCGCTTAATTTTCACTGTTCGTCGGAGTTCTGACATTCTGCATTTCGTTTTGAGTGTTCGCTCTCCAGGTGGCCTATACGTGCGGCCTTTGGGCTACGTGTTGAACGCTGCGGACAGTGGAACACACGAAAGCGGTAGAGCAGTAGCGACAGGGCGGGGAGCTGGGTGCTGCAGGCGAGAGAAACAACCGAACGCATTCGCCGCTCACGCCCTCGCAGCGCTTAATTGAATGTTTCCGCTGGCCGCGCCGGACCGGACCCCCGTAATGAACAGTGCGTCTGCAGCCCGACCGGCAAGCAAGTCGCTCACTGACAGCCACCTCTCAAAGCGGACTCTCGGGCTCTTCCGAGGAAGAGCGGCAGGGGACTGACAACGGTAAAGCGCACGCCCACAGCTCGTCTTCTTCAGAGAAGAGCTGCTCAAGTCTAGTGTTTGGCCGTTGAGCCTGCTCTCTAGTCCATCAGATTTTAGTTACCTGCCTGTCCACTGCAGACAATGTTAACCCGATCTCTAGAGGTTGCAGTATCTCACAGAACACAAACCACTGACTTTCGTAATGACTGTAAGAACACCACCACGCTTCTAACTCTGATCAACGTTAGTAATAACTGAAAAGCATCTACAGTACATTGCGCAACAAAATCAAACGATCACTTTTTCGAAATCCTGTAATTGTCGCCCTTTGCGACACACGCACATAAAAAAAAAAAAAAAAAAACGATTCTCGGAAAATCATGTGAGCTGTAAGGTGAGTCACACTGGCACCAAATTTCACCACAATTCTGTCCAACGACACATTGGACGTGTCACACGATTAGGAAGGTCGTCACAGAAAATCTTACATCCTTTTGACGCCTCTGCGATGGAGGTCAGAACCGCGACACCTAGCGTTGAAATCGCGCGGTTTTCTCATAGGTGGCCGAGTAAAACCTTATGAGACACACCGCCACGAAACGAAGAGGTCTCACGAGGAGGCGTTAAAGTCGTCGATGAAACGACCCCTTTCCCTGGGGCGTTTCGCCGTAGAAAATGACTGTTCACAGCGCGATCCTTTATCAACCGTTCTCTGAGGACAATGTGCGGTTACACCCTCACCGAACGTGCAAGCGCCCCTTTGGAGTGCAGTGTGACCGCAACTTTTGCCTTCTTGCACAGGCTGAAACCGCTAGCGTCCGTTCAAAAGCATTCAACAAAATTTGAATGTGATCCGAA
Source organism: Schistocerca piceifrons (assembly GCF_021461385.2). Classification (NCBI taxonomy): domain Eukaryota; kingdom Metazoa; phylum Arthropoda; class Insecta; order Orthoptera; family Acrididae; genus Schistocerca; species Schistocerca piceifrons. The sequence goes on from NC_060140.1 coordinate 879,977,170, forward strand.
ACAGTAAAGAATACTTCTGCTTTTTCAACCCTCCTGGTCCCTAAGATCTACCACTTCGGCAACACCCTAACTGCCGTACACACACTTTTATTCAGCACGTTAAAAATATACCTGTCACAAACTTCGACACCAAGTCAGCCTGGCAGCTACTCTAGCGCCTGAAGGCAGGCAAAGTGTACCCAAGGGTGCCGACAGGGTTGCCTAACCCTCAGGCGCTAGCGCAGCCGTCAGTCTGATTTGGTGTCCACATTGCTGACAGGTACATTTCTAAGGTGCTCGACAAAGGTGCGTGGGTCTGCGCTGCAAGTCAGCGAATATGTACGCCTAGGATAATGAGAGTGGCGTAGCATTGTCATTTGTATTTTGTTCTATATAAGAATGCGCGCTCGTCTTTTCTTTCTCTTCTTTAGTCGCATGCGTTTTCGACAGCATCTTACGCTATCAGGCTCTTTATTTTCTTCTGTTTTCTTCTAATGAACTGAAATTGTATTCCTGTTAGAAATTTGTTTACTTGTGGCATTATTATCGCCAATTGCAGTTACTGATATGACTTTACTATGAATACTTTTTTTCTTTCGCTCCTGAGTCGGGCTAAGAGTATTGTAATTTTTACGTATTTCGCCGGAAAATAGGCAAAAATTCTTTGTTATGTCCAAAACTGTGAGATTTATGCACGAGATGTGAGACGTCTGTATAAACAGCTTCTTTTGTTACATAATAATAGTTGAATTTGGCGTTTCTGCTTTCATTTCATAGTGACGATCATCAATCTCCAATTTAAAATGTTACAGATTTTGCTTTACTACATTTTTTCTTACGTTGCCTATGCGATACCCACGAAATTAAATTAAGCTATCCTGAATTTTCTCGCGAGGCGAGAAGGCAGTAATTTCCATGAGATTATAGAAACCCAAATTAAACGTTTTTCAGCACGAGACCAGTCTACCGACCTTCACTTCAAACAATAAAGAAGGTAAAAAAGAGTAGAATTAACTAAGGAGTGAAGTGATTTTTTTTACGTAGTTCATAATATCGTGTGCATTTTCTGACAAAAATAATTTTTATTACAGAGACTAAGAAAGTGGCGTGTGTGTGCGTGTGAAATATTTAGGTTCATTTTACTTTTCAATTAATAGATTTGCTTTTAATTAAATATTTATTTGATAATTATCAATTATTATTACTACACTGCACTCCCGTGTGATCACGCCACAGGTGGGCGGAGACATGAGGGTTAAAAAACCATAATTACCTTCTGCTGCTTCGTACCACGGTCGTATGGTTTTGGATGGTCCCTCGTGGTTCCAACCAGTACAAGAGAGCAAAAATTGTGGTCGCACTGCACTCCAAAGGAGTGCTTTTAACGTTCAATGTGGATGCAACCGACAATGTCCTTAGAGAAGGGTTGACAAGTCCGAGGGTGTCAGCAGTGTCAAATGATGTCCAGAACATCTTCCTGTTACTCGTCGCATAGCGAACTGTCGTCTCCGACCACGAAATGTGTGGGAATCGACGCTTCACGGTAAGGGGTCGTTTCATTGATGCCCTTTATGCGATGTGTCTCGACCACTTACAGGAAAACTGCGTGATTTAAATGCTGCGTGCCGTGGTTCTGACCTCCATCATAGAGACGTCAGAGGAAGGGCTGAAGCGTGGGAGAAAGGGGCTGGACGACCTCGTCACCGTGTGACACATCCACTGTGCCGCTGGGCAGAATTATGATGAAATTTGGTGCCAATATGGCGTCATCAACTCATCTTACAGCTCACATTAATTTCTGACCTGTGGCCTCTTTTTCGCGTGTGTCGACACCTGGCTGTTACAAGCGTCGCCGAGCCAAAGGGTGACAGCTTTCAGCCAAATTTCAAACTAACGCGTCGCAATGGGAGGCAGTTAAACTCTTTCTGTTGTGAAATGTACAAAACCTAACTTATCTTCTTTAGATGTGTTTTAAAGTGTAAGTATACACACAATAAAGTTTCTTCTACATAACTGAAAGTAGAAGCTCCTTTCACATGAATTGTGATAGAAAATAGCGTCAATTTTACCTTAGGCATCGAAACTGAAAGTTTACGTTGGCGCCAGTTGCAAGTTGTGAGACAGAGAATATATATGGGTAAAAGGGATACTGAATGTGTGAAAGGTATTTGACAGGAAACAGAATTCCGACAGAACTGATAAAAAGATTAGCAAAGTCTTTACCTGGTATGTGGCAGCGATTCATGTTTCCGTTTCTCTCTGGAATACCTGGAGCAGCTAACTACATACGCTACCTGATTATAATTTCTCTTCCCTTTTTCTCCAGATCCCTCCAACTACTATAAATAAAAGGGTCTGTACGTTTACAGTGAGATGGCTGGTTATGCAGAACGTAAAGATGTAGTAAATTTTAAACATTTACAATCGACCAAACTTGGACTTACACCTGTTCAGCGCTGTTAGAATCAGCCTAGTGGATTCGACACTAGTGTTGGTTGTTTTCCATTATTTTAACATGTCATCCTCTTTCCACCCCACCTAGGGGTGTTCCATCTCTTCGGTATCTTTCTCCAAGCAATATGTCACTCATGTATAAAGTTTGGTTTCAGCTGCTTCAGGCATTCTGAGGTGACGTTTTATGTTACATGTAACCTAATCTTTATCTTCTTATTTGTCATAGTGAAATTTGGAGATAAACGATCTGTTGTGTTAAAACGGTGAATTCAGAAAAACCCCTAATAGTCAAGATCACAAATATAATTTTGTTGATTCGCTGTTTCGGCTTATCTACAAACCATCTTCAGATTATAAGAAAATACGTTGGTTAACGGCGGGACATATCATCCTAATTTTTGTGACCAGAGCCTTTTGTTATACAATCCAATGGAACAATGGTGTAAATTGTACCAATGGAGAAGGTCGTCTTATGCACTGCACTCCCACAGAATCAGACAGTTGACATATGACTGGTAACGAATATTAGCGCATTAGTCACACTAGAGTTTCTTTTACAGATGCGGAGCCTCTTCCCTGTTTAATAAAACAAGCATCGTGGAGGCAGAGCTGATTCTCCTTAACGCTGTTCCTCACCCACCTAGAAATGAGTCCAGTACTGTGCTTGTGAATTTTGAAACTGTTACTAACCATCGGTTAATACGCACCGTCAACCCCTGAAACCCTAATATAGTATGAGTATTTCGGCGCAGCTCCCTCAGAACGACGGAAGATCATCCAGCTGTTACGGCACGGAACTGTTTCGTCACTCACGTTGTGTCCTTTGCAAAAGAAAACCAGGATTTAAAAAAGTTCGCCGCCGTACGCGTTAGCGACATTTTAGGAAACTGGTTACTCCGGTCGTATGAGACACACCGTTCTCCCCACTCAAGCGCTAGGTAGGCGGCGGACACAGCCTTTACACGTCCTCACACGAGACATGATCGTGAGCGCGGAAGTGGTTTCCAGCCGATTGTAGCAAGGTTTTTCAGTTTTTACTAATAACCGAACAAAAACCGGCATATCTATTTGCCATAGCAGCAGTGCCAAAAATTTTTGTTTTCAGGTAAAATTTTTTTAATAGTAATGTTCATTGTTAAAATTTGCGTAGCTTTCAAATATTGGATTGTTATAAAAATTGAGATGAACGGTACTACTTTTATGAGAACGCCTGCAGTTAGAAACCAGCAACAAACGATGACATAAGAATAGGTATAGCATTTCAGATACAATAATGTACCAGTTGCCGTGGGGCGTGGCCTATTAGCGGTACGCAAGACATCCCCCCCCCCCCCACCTCCACCACCACCACCACCTCGTCTATACGGCAGTTTCTCGCTCTCGAAAACTTGCAACAACATATAAGCAGAAAACATCCACAATGATTCTTGGAAGGGAAGGTAGATTTGATTGGTTCAAATGGCTCTGAGCACTATAGGCCTTAACATCGGAGGTCATCAGTCCCCTAGAACTTAGAACTACTTAAACCTAACTAACCTAAGGACATCACACACATCCATGCCCGAGGCAGGATTCGAACCTGCGACTGTAGCAGTCGCGCGGTTCCGGACTGAAGCGCCTAGAAACGCTCGGCCACCGAGGCCGGCTTTGATTGATACACCTATAATTTTATTGACGTGCTGTAAACTCGGGATAATAATGAACCCTTAATTCTGTGTTTGCTCGAGGGTGACAAACTGGTACGACCCAAAAGCGGCGACGCAAAGAAGTCGTCAACTTGGAATCTTTCGCTCTCGCTTCGCCGCACCCGTCCCCCTCACCGCCGCCATCTTTGCTGGGGACAATGAGACCAATTTCAGCGGCACCACAGCGATCGTGATCTACTCCTTTATCTTCATCAGAATTTTTCAGTCTTTGTTCGAAGTTCGAAGAAGTAATAGCAATAAAATCCGAAAATCGGTTATTATAGAAACCGGTTGTTTTGTATGGTTTAAACAGGCATGTACAATGGGAGACAGAAAGAACCACTGTAACCGGAAAGCCGGTTGTCTCACAATAGCCGCCATCCCTACTTCTAGCGACAGTTGACGGCATCTGGTGCGCCAATAAGACAGAGTTATCTTCAGAAAACCGACACGCGTGAAAGTGCGTAAACTTTATTAGCGACTGTCGAAGATAAGCAGAGGAAACCCCCAAGGAGCACCACGGAGGCATCAATTGATTCATAGCGTTAAAAATATTCTACTTCCTTGCAGACAAAATGTCACACATAGATTTGAATATGCAAATAAAATTTGGAATATCTGTGAAAATTTGAAATAATGTGCCCGACCAAAAATGTAAACTAAATTTTGGAAGCAGGACACTACCAAATACGCCAGTTCTTTCATGATTTTTGCGTGTTATTATTGCGTCGGGATTTTAACGTACGCATCGGCGATGCGAGTACGTATTCGTGCTTCTCGAAGTATTTTTTTTTTTTCATTTATTTCGCACCATAACTTCGAAGTTCGTTTCAAACAAAATGTTTACAATTCGATGATCCGTGGAAATGTGGCGATGGTTGAGTAAAAATTTTTAAGAGGTTTACATTCTGGTCCACACTTTCGCACATTGAGGTATGGCAGCGCTTTTAACTGCCGACGTAACACTTCCCTACACTTTATTATAAAAAATCGTACAAAAAAACGAGGTTTTCTTAATAGACGGTGACAGGAAACAGCGTATTTGTTAGTACTCGCAAGTTCTCAAACAAAATCCACCAAATATGGTACTTGACTTTGTTAAGCCGCTCTCCAATTGGCGTCTACTCAGTTTGTCCCGTGACGTAGAAGCCGGCATTGTTTCACGCTTCGCAGCGCGTTCAGTTCTGTCACTCTCGCTACGAAATGCTCCGCCCACAAAGGTGGACGTTGTGACTTTACGAACCCCGCCACGCAGCACGTCCACGGTCTGGACTTAGCTAGCCGGAGCGTTCTGCCGGTCGGTGCCTCCTGCCCCCCCCCCCTCCCCCCACCGGGAGCTAGCTGCCGGGCTGCGAGGCACGCCCCCGAGTCAGCAGACGCGCCCACCATCTGTTGTTTCTCTACACTGCAGGGAACCGCCGCGGAGTCGCCACAGGTCAGCGACACCGGGGAACGTTCACAGGCAAACAATGTGAAAAACTCGCACGGGACGCAGTATCAACCAGCGGATTATGAAGTGTGTCACAGCATTCACTGGAACCACAGAGAGCACATGTACTACTGAAAAATGGGGGAGACATTGTTACGCACATGACACAAGATTGAGGGTGGAAATAATTAAAACAAAGGCGCTTTTCGTTACGGCGTGATCTTCTCAAGAAATTTCAATCAACAACTTTCTCCTCCGATTGTGAAAATATTTTGACACCGACCTAAATAGGAAGTGTCTAATCCTGTCCCGTCGTCGAATATGGGGTGTCTAGCAAACCTGCTTTCGCGGATCGCTAGACAACAATTCAAATAAATCGCATTAATGAGTTTTATTACGAAAAGTAAATGACAATACTTAACTTTGAATACGATACAGATGTGTCGCAAGCAAAGGTTGACAGACTAAATAATCGAGTTTCTTCAGTATAACAATTCAAATAGGGTGTAGAAAAATTTCCGCTACCAGCGACAATAAAAGGTTGTTTATTTGTCACACGACCGGTTTCGTGCTTGTGCCAGTCTTCAAGTGTTTACACATTCATGTAAATGTTTATATGCTGGAGATCAACAAAGCTGAAGCATTATTATTATATTTACGCTGTGGTGACCGTTTTTCACAAGTTTGTATGTAAACACAGTGTATTTCACGAGTGCACATCGCAACAGTGAAACATGCAGCTAACTGAAATATGGACGTGAAAATGATAGTAAGTGTCTAACTAAGTGGAAAAACGTTCACCACAGCGTAACTATAATAATGATGCTTCAGCTTTAGTGATCTCCAGCGTATAAACACCTGAAGATGGGCGAAAGCCCGAAACCGGTCGTGTGACAAATAAATGACCTTTTATTGTGACTAGTAGAGGAAATTTTTTTACGCCCTATAAAGGAACAGTCACGGAGTTCAACAACATCCACTATGGATAAAATTCATTTAACAGTTCAAAGTTTCAGCTACATAGAATGTACGAGCAAAGAAATGAGCTTTGACGCTTCTATCTAGTTGCTAGTCTTGACGCTGCTGTAGAACTGGACCGAGGTCAGTCGGGCGCAGAGCTTACGTTCTCTTCGCATAGAGGCCGCTGTGTCGCGTTGTCGTCCTGGAGAGCGGGGCGGTCAGCGTGCAATTGGCAGTACTGGCGTGCCGGCGCTTAACTTTAAGCCTTAACAGGAAGAAACGATCATCATAATAAACCAAGGAAATCAGAGCTCGCACGAAAAGATGTAGGTGTTCTTTCCGCTCGCTGTTCGAGAATGAAAAGTGTGATTTACAGACTAGCTTAGATGTAGATGTAGAAGCGAATTTCTAAATAATATCTAGCACGAAGCTCCCCACTCCACTGACCTTAACTCGGATCTAGATCAAGTACTGCACACTCTCCACTTTCTACGGTCGCAGGTTCGAATCCTGCCTCGGGCATGGATGTGTGTGATGTCCTTAGGTTAGTTAGGTTTAAGTAGTTCTAAGTCTAGGGGACTGATGACCTCAGATGTCAAGTCCCATAGTGCTTAGAGCCATTTTGAACTCTCCACTTTCGTCTGTTCTGCACTATTTGTTAATAACATTGTTCATTTTTGGGATTTCGTTCCTCAGTCGGTAAAAACTGAATCGTTATACGACCACTTTGTTGTCCGTCTCTATGTCCGACGGTTAAATGCCGTTTTTGTCTGGGACGGGTAGGCGTATCAAGATGCAATTTATGCCTCATACTGTACCACGGTCTACCGTCCCTTGGCGGTGTAAAAAATTGAAGCTTCTAAGTCAGTGGAATCAAAAGATACGGACATTTATGTCACAAAACCTACAGCGTACTTTTCGTTGACCTACAATCATGACATCTGGCAACTAAAGGAACAGAATCCGAAAATTGTTAATTTGGAATTAAATCACACAAAAAATATTTCTTTTGTCATTTGTTGTCCGACCTCAAACTTAAAACGGAAACATTCGCGAAGGTCTTCGGATTCCCAGGACCTATATCTTGCCAGTATCACTGTCGATAACAGGTAAAAATCTTCGCGATTCTCGAGTCCCGTGACGCATGAACTGTCTATATACGTGTTTAAGTTTGTACGGAAGCCTTGGTGCGCGTCTTACTCGCACTTATCCGGATTTTTAATTTTTTAGAGTATTGCAAATATTCTTCGTCTTCTTTTCCTCCTTACAATTTTTACTCTTCGTTTTAGGCAATTTCTTCGCAATGTATGTACCTGCCAAGATTTTTTTCTTCGTTTTTATCGTGCACTCTCTCATTGTTGTACTTATTTCTTCATCCGTCATTCCAGTACTTCACTTCACTTTCAGCATTTCTCCCCGGAACCACACTTCCAAAACTTTCCAAGCAGTTTTTTCCATTTATGTTCGACTGTACCACTTCGGAATGACTCCACACTATTATTTAATGAAGTCACAAAGTGTCTGCAAACAACGGTCGGAGCGTTCTACCAATTGTTCAGTTCCTCGACGACAGAAATCCGCTCCTCGGTCGCGGAGACATTCGAGAGCCGCTGTGTAAATGACCACATCGTTGGAAAAGCTGAGAGTCCTGCGAATCAGTTGCTCAGTTGCCTGGGTAGTGTCGTCTTTGGCTGATGTCGATGGTCTTCCTACCCAGTAACCATCACCCACGTCTTTGCGGCGTTGATCAAACTGTTCACACCATTTCAGTTTGGCTCAACGCTGCACTAGATTTGGTCTATATGCCTCCAGAATTTCATGGCGAGTCAACGTGCAATTTAGACGTTTTACCCACAATAAACTTTTGTCCCGCTTTCTGTCCTTCAGCTTCGGTGTGCGTTACCAGTTTGTCACGCCATTTGGCTCGCGCACTGTGACGCACCTGTTATCCCTACCGCAGCAGAACTGTCTCTGCAGGAAACTCGAAACATACACTGATCAGCCACTACATTATGCCCACCGTCCGCCGTGACTTTGGATGCCGGCTGGTGGCGTAACGGGCACTCGACGCAGCAGACGCGGGCGGGCCATCACCCTGGCGAAGATATGGGCTGCAAATGGGGAAATACATTGAGATAAGCCACTGTGACAAAGGACAAGTTATTATTACGTGCAGCCTGTGAACGGTTATCTCAAAAACAGCGAAGGACGTCAAACGGGCCGACTTGGAGCAGGAGAGGCATCACAGGACATTTTAATTTCCACAGTCTATACTTTTACGAATAAATTCATAAAACTTCGTCAGCATGACCAGGAAGGATTCAGAATTTGCACTCACAGCAGTGGAAGTTCGAAAACGTAACAAAATAATTTTTTTTTACATGTGAAATTTCATCATTTTTTATCTTACTAATGGCAGCATTTGTTGCTGTAGGTACACTTTTCTTCAAAAGTAAGAGAGATTCTTCGATGAATTTTGTACAGCATACAAACCATACTCAAAGGTGTATGAAACTCTAGAAATTTACAAACCTATTAAAAACTGTGGTAAAAATTGAAGTAATTAACTAGAAAATTTGTGTTTTTTCTAAACCTGAAGTTTAAAAAATAACAGCTCATTCGTTTTTTCATAAATTAAACAAATTCTAGAGTTTTATACACCTGTAACTATGGTTTGTATGCTGTGCAAAATTCATCGAAGAGTGTCTCTAACTTATGATGAAAAGTGTAAGTATAGCAACAAATGCAGCCATTAGTAAGTGACAAAATAATGAAATTCGCAAGTAAAAAAATTTATTTTGTTATGTTTTCGAACTTCCACTGCAACGGGGGTGAATCCTGAATCCTTCCTGGTGATGCTGACAAAGTTTTATGAATTTATTTGTAAAAGTATAGACACTGGAAATTAAAATGTGCTGAGATGCCTCTCCTGCTCCAAGTCGGCCAGTCTGACGTCCTACCCCTACTGGGCCGTGAACATCTACGGAATGAGGTAGACGTATAACACATTTTGTTTATGGTTCATCTATATTTTTTTATAATTTTTTGCTTTAAAATTTTCGCATATTGGTACTACATTTTCTGTATATGTAAAGTGTACTAAACTGGAGACTGAAGTTCTTTGCATTGTATGTAATGTATGTACAATACCATGTAAACTGTATTATCGCGAAATATGGGAGAGAGTGTCACAGAAATGATACAGGATTTGGAATGGACATCATTAAAAGAAAGGCGTTTTTCGTTGCGACGGAATCTTTTCACGAAATTCCAATCACCAACTTTCTCCCCCAAATGCGAAAATATTTTGTTGACACCGACCTACATAGGGAGAAACGATCACCACGATAAAATAAGGGAAATCACAGCTCGTACGGAAAGATATAGGTGTTCGTTCTTCCCGCGCGCTATACGAGATTGGAATAGAGAATTGTGAAGGTGGTTCGATGAACCCTCTGCCAGGCACTTAAATGCGATTTGCAGAGTATCCTTGTAGATGTAGATGACGTTAAATAATTTTCTGATGACAGTTGTATTTAAAAATATTTGTGTGTATAAGCAATTCATATTGATGTAAATTTGACAATTGTAAGAAATGGTGAAGCTTAGGAACTATGTAAGAAATAGGTGTTATGTAAAAGCGAGAGTGCTTTTGTTTGAAACGAAAGTGGCTCTGAGGAGTGGAAAAGGTGGGAAGGGCGAATTGGCGCGCTATCTAAAGCAAGCGCGGGAAGTTAGTCACAGTGTCTGTAGGCAGCAGTGATTGAGGCAACACCCTTGTGGAACAGTAGAAGCTTTGCCTGCACATTTGCACAAAAATGCCTCGGATGAAGACTGCAAACGGCTTACGGCATAGCTGCGAGTTGTTGGGTTACTGTATGTAAAACTAAACGACGCCAAGAAGAGATATTGAGTCCAGACAGCAAGATACTTGAAGGCCGTACTGTGGGAGTATAGCCGCTATAATTGTTCGCCACTCTCAAGCCTACAGCCACCAGATAAGTTTTTTTTTTTTTGTATTCTACTTTTGTACAGCGTGAACCATTAACTTAAACTGTGAATAATCACTCTTAAACTTTAAAGGAAGTGGTTCGCCCTGTTATTTCATTCTAATCATACACCTATATAGGGTTCCTTCCTGGTGTTTGGTTAATCCGAGTATCCTGTTTTACAGACTTATGAAGTGCCAAGTTAATATAAAGAGGCGCCATTATTGTTTTTCTGTAAATAATGAGAAAGTTTTCTTAACTATTGCAAAATATTATAGCAAAAGATTGCTTTCGTAAAATTCTTTTTTGAAGTGAAATGTTCAGTATAAAGAGTTTGTGCTTTAGTATCTACGTATTTTAGTATTTTTGTTGATTATGGAGAGAGCTTTTCTTAGCTTCCTTGAAGTTACCTACTGGACTTTTTCCTCTTTTAAAAACGTAATTTAAAAGGGTGTAGTAGTCACAAAGAAATTCCAGTGTCTGCACCAAAATTGTTTACGTGGAGTAATATTTATTAGACAGAAGCAACTTAAACAGTACCGAGAAAGTAGGCAAAATTCATACTTCTGCTTTTCCAATACTTCACTGTTTCATTGCCTGGATAGGTTGGCGACCGTTAGCACATATTTTAAACCACCAAATGAACTTGGAACTGGATTGTCCTAGCTTCAATATAATACTATTCACACTGTGTTTCCTTCTAACCGCTGCTAAGATCTTAGGAAAAGAACTGATTAATCTGATTTACTTAGCCATTATACACAACACACGGTCAAATCCTGTAAAAGAGTAACTATTGATTAGCTTTTCCTATTAAAGGACGATCTTCCTATAGTGTACTTTATTTGCCGGCCACTTTGGCCGAGCGGTTATAGGCACTTCAGTCCGGAACCGCGCTGCTGCTACGGTCGCAGGTTCGAATCCTGCCTCGGGCATGGATGTGTGTGATGTCCTTGGGTTAGTTAGGTTTAAGTAGTTCTAAGTCTAGGGGACTGGTGACCACAGGTGTCTAGGGGACTGATGACCACAGATGTAAAGTCCGATAGTGCTTAGAGCCATTTGAACAATCTGTACTTTATTTGGATACTAAATTTAAGATTGGGTTTTCGGTTATTTAGATAAAAGCATACCAAATTGCAATAGTAGTGATAGGGTTATAGACGGACAGTGAAACTACCACTAAGCAGTAAATAGTTGGACGTCCAAGACTCTTCCCAGAAAGTGGGGTTCGGAGGCTTGTGCGCTCTGTAAAGTAGAATAGGTGGTGATCTATGGTATCTCTGCCGAAAGATCACAACACTGGTGCACGCACAAGTGTTTCGGAGTACACCATTCATCGTACATCGACTCTGTTACCATAATGACGCACCTCGGCGTGTGCGAACGCTGTACGCCGGGGCTCCAGACATAACCACTAGGTGTGAGTGTGTGTGTGTGTGTGTGTGTGTGTGTGTGTGTGTGTGTGTGTGTGTGTGTAACCCGAAGCGTGCGCCGCGCTTGCGTCTGGCACTCGGGTTTCAAGGGCGAGGCGGTCAACGGTGAGCAGTGAGCCACGCAGACGTGTGGAAGGCGCCTTCAAGCACAGCTTCAGCCGCCTCCTGTCCACCAGCCACCACCTACACCATACGCCTGTCCTGTGCTTTGTGGCGCTCCACGTCGAGACCACGAGTCACTGTCCCAGGTGTAACATTCGTGAAGCCGACCTCAAAAATCTGAATACCCTTCTGCACCACAAGTCCATTCCCTTCAGTTCGAGCTTCGGTAGAAATTCCACTTGCATGGTATGCCCACACGTCTATCAAAAATGGTTCAAATGGCTCTGAGCACTATGGGACTCAACTTCTGAGGTCATCAGTCCCCTAGAACTTAGAACTACTTAAACCTAACTAACCTAAGGGCATCACACACATCCATGCCCGAAGCAGGATTCGAACCTGCGACCGTAGCGGTCTCGCGGTTCCAGACTGAAGCGCCTAGAACCGCACGGCCACTCCGGCCGGCCTACACGTCTATCCCCACTAGCCTGATGCGTCGTTATTATTACTTCCGACAGCCTTCCTTCTGGCACCTTTTAGTCTCTTCTTACGTCCTTCTTTATGGTGTGATGAAGTGGGACACCGCATCTTTGGTCATCTATTAGTATTGTATAAAGTTGGCGTTTAACGTTGTCACCAAAAAATCTCGAAAACTACATGACCGAGTTACTTCTAATTTTTGTATGGTTCTCTACTACACATTCGTACTGACACAGGCTACATAATGATAAGGGGAAACGTTGTCAGCAAAAATCTCGAAAGTTGTTGACAGATTTGCTGCAAATTTTTTCACAGTTGCTTTCGGACGGATATAACTACATTTTTATATGTGAGGTAAATAAATATATAATATTATACTATATTATGGGGAAAGGATTATTAGAAAAAATATCGAAATATTCTAAGCCGGTTTACTTCATATTTTTATATGGTACTCTAATAAATATTCGGAGATATATATATATATATATATCCGAATGTTTATTAGAGTACCATATATATGTAACTTTAACGTACATAATATACAGGGTGTACATAAAGTCCGAGAATATTTTTCAATTACTTATTGCACAAGAACTAAACATTGCACATGTAATACATATTGGATTTGAAGAGAAACTCTGAAAGTTTTTATTTATTTATTTATTTATTTTACAAACATTCGATACACGAACCATGAGTGACCCGGCAGACGTCAATACGGTAATCGAATTCTCGCCATACCCGTCCCAGCATGGCATCGTCGACTGTGGCAGTCGCTTCCCGTACTCTCTCCCGGAGCTCTGCTACATCACGTGGTAGAGGCGGTACATACACCAGATCTTTAATGTGTCCCCACAGAAAAAGTCACACAGAGTGAGATCTGGTGATCGTGGAGGCCATTTCATGAAGCAGATGAACGGAGAGTCCGATTGCATTTGAGGCACCAGCCATTGCTGCAACATGTCCAAGTAGGAATATCCAGTGACAGTGCTCTCGGCGAAGAAGAATGGCTGTACCGTTTTAGACGCTACAGGGCACAAAAAACATTTACCTTTGGGGAATCACGCTCAAATTTAATGCATTCGTGTGGATGCTTTGTACCCCAGTTTCCACAATTACGCCTGTTCACTTTCCAATTAGTGTGAAAAGTGGCTTCGTCGCTAAAAATTAAGCGATCAACAATGCCAACCCCATCCCCATTCAGTTGCTGCAACTGCGAGCAACAGTCAAAACGCTTGTCTTTGTCGTCGTCATTGAGCTTCTGCACTAGCTCCAGTTTGAATGGTTTCATAGACAGCTTCTAGTCACAGGACATTCCACGCTGTCATTAAAGCCATTTCGAGTTCACAAGATGCACGACGCACCGATTTCTTTGTACTCCTTACGAATGTGCCTCGTACGCGCTCCACATTCACTCACACTGGGGTGTCCGCTTCTCTTTGCCGGGCACAAGCCAGTGGTAAATGGCCTTCCGTGTTGGTGCTTTCTTACCGTACTTGCTTCTAAACATCCTTTGAACAGCTGTACTCACTTGTTTTTGTCGAACTCCAACCCCAAAGAAAGCTTGCTCCGCACCTGAACTCATCATGTTTGCGACTAGCGCTGACTATCGGCAAATTACCAAACTATGCAGTGGCGGTATGCATGAAAAAGAAACTTTAAGGGTTTCTCTTCAAAATGACGTATGTATGGTATGTCTACAATGTTTGGTTCTTGTGCAATAAATAATTGAAAGTGTTCCCGGACTTTATGTACACTCTGTACAGAGAGGAAACTCTGTCAGCAAAACTCTCAAAAAGTATTTGACCGAGTTGCTTCAAATTTTTACACAGTAGTGTAATAAATACTGAGACGGATACAGGATTGTGTGTGTGTGTGTGTGTGTGTGTGTGTGTGTGTGTGTGTGTGTGTGTGTGTGTGTGTGTGTGTGTGTGTGTGTGTGTTTTTAGCAAAAAATCTTCAAAATTTGTCCACTAACTTCTTTAAAAGTTTTTATATGATAGACGGACATAGGCTACGTACTTTTCTAACCGGCAATGTACAGGTTTTCTGTAAAAACTGACCATGAGGAAGAAAGTGTGCTGTTATGTAAAAATGTGCTGTTTTGTTTTGTTTCTTGCGGTCCGTTTTAACTACGTAACCTTTAGACAAATTGTTTCTCCCAAATATTCTCTTTACACATACTTTTAAACAAAAATTGTAATGACAGCAGTGTTCTGTTTTGTTTTCTTCCTCGCCGTCGGTTTTACAGAAAACTGGAAAGTTGTATTGATGAGTTGTCGGCTTATGATTAGAATACGAGTGTAGAATCTGAATCACGCGAAACTTGATGATCCTACTCATTGTGAGATTAAAACTGGGAGAAATACTGTCACTGAAGCTCCTATCCTCACAGACTGAGGAGCTGGAGAGGTCTCCCTCACACGCCTTACACCTACGATCCCAACCGACTTACAAATTCATTATAAGCAACTTCAGTTCACAGTTAAGGTGTTGTTTGTCATTAAAAAAAAGGTTCAACATCAAAGAGACAAGGAGATGGATAGAGAGAGGAGTGGAGGAAGTGGACAAAGATAGGGGAAGGAGGAGATCAACTGAGATACAAGGAGAGGAGGAGTAGATGGACAAAGAGAGGGGCGTAAGAGGAGATGGAAAGAGAGCGGTGAGGAGGTGATGGTCAGATCTAGGGTAAGGAGGAGTAGACGGACAAAGAGAGGGGGTAAGAAGAGATGGACAGAGAGAGGTGAGGAGATGATGCTCAGATATAGGGGAGTAAGAGTAGATGGACAAAGGAAGGGGATAAGAAGAGAAGGCCAGAGAGGGGTGATGCTCAGATAGAGGGGGAGGAAGTGTAGACAAACAAAGGGAGGGAGTAAGAGGAGATGGTCAAAGAATGGTGAGGAGGTGATGCTCAGATAGAAGGGGAGGAAGAGTATATGAACAAAGGGAGGGGGTAAGAGGATATGGACAGAGAGGGGTGAGGAAAAGTAGATGGACAAAGGGAGGGGATAAGAGGAGATGGACAGAGAGGGGTGAGGAGGTGATGGTCAGATATAGGATAAGGAGGAGTAGACGAACAAAGGGAGGGGGTAGGAGGAGATGGACAGAGAGGGGTAAGGAAGTGATGTTCAGATAGAGGGGGAGGAGGAGTAGACGGACAAAGAGAGGGGGGATGAGGAGATGAACAGAGACACTTTTGACTGAGATAAACTGACGCTGCAGTGTTCGTTGGCATGCCACTGTAGAGGTTCTCTCAAATGCAGCTATGGAAAAAAGAAAAAAAAAAGAAAGAAAGTGCAATTCGCATATACATTTAGCAATTACGAAGCACTGTCGAGTTCGCTAGTTTCTCATTTATGTTGTAGATGAATTTCAACCCGCAATACAGCGACCGCATGTAAATCTTTTATTATTTTAGTTATTTAATCATTGCTGATTTCGAGTTATGATCTTTAGGCATCGCATAGTATTAAAGTATGAAGAAGTTGAATCTGGCACCGCCTAACAGTATCAGAACACGTTACGCCACTCTACACAGAGGGAGCATCGTCGGCAGCCATGGCTTTGTGAGGCTGTAGCAGATCAGACCGTGGCGAATATCGTGCAACACTGGTCCGAGAGTAGATACCCTGGAAAATGGAGTGGCTGAGCTGTGCACCGACTCGTATTGGTCAGCTGCGTGCGCGGTCGGGACCTTGTTACTTCGTCGCTGGGCGATGCGGCTAAGAAAATTTAGCGCCGAGCACACATGCTCAAGATCTGCCTTTCTCGGTACGATGGGTTTTACTGTAGGGTCTGGGAGCTGAAGCAGTGGCCGCGCGCTAGGACGGAGCGCACCAAGTGTTTATACTCCATGTGGGATGGGGTGTACGTTGCAGTGATACAGTGTATCATTTGGCTGTCGTTGCCCAAATGTGTTGTGCGTCGCAATGGGCGGAATGTTACCGCCAACTGCGCCTTAATGTCTTCAACTTCCGGAGGCGCATTTCAGTGATGATTTAATGGAATTTCATCTACGCAACTGGATTATGTTCAATCTGTTAAGCCTTTATTTTGTTAAACCTGTACCACTGGTTCTGATTCGTTGACAACCCATTTTACTACAACGTCCCTGGCCGCGCTTTGGTGTGAAGTAAGCGCCTGTAATTATTTTCGGCACGAATTTCATTTTCACGGCCCGCTGATTGAGTGTATTTTCTCTCTATGTAGTTACATATACGGCATGTGTATAACTCTCTGCTTTCTTTTTGTTGTAGTAAAGCGGGCGATTAGCACGAGTGGCGTTCGTAATTTGTAAGCCGACCTTGACTGAAGTGCTGAATAAGCGGGCTTGCTGCAGAAAAGCAGTTTAGAACACTTTTATTCCTTTTAATCGCTGGGGTTTATCCGTTAATCCTCTCTCTTTCTCTCTGGTCACCAGTCTTCTGACTGGTTTCATACCTCCCGCACAAATTCCACTCTTGTGTGCGCCTTGTAGCAGCTGTTAATCTTATAAATTGTAAAATAAGATGGTTGTGTCTCTCATTTTTTATTTTCCTTAACGGTGTTAATCTTACTTGAAGACTGTTTGTTTAAACCTCTGTCGAATTTGCTTGAAGATTGTCTGAACTGTGTCAAATTTCCTTTGTTAATACCTCTGAGAATAAAACTAAATTTGTGACAGAATTCCATATTTTGTGGCGTGGTCCTCCCACTCCTTGCTACGTGAATTGCTAACATTCCATTTATGACGTGGACGCTGAACGGTCCGGACACTTGGATGATGTCGTCCTGGATACCGAGCAGCATACATAGCACACGCCCGTAGGGCATTTTGATCACAATAGCCATACATCAACACGATATCGACCTTTTCTGCAATTGGTAAACGGGTGATGTATCACGAAGCAAGTACCGTCCGCACTGGTGGAATGTTACGTGATACCACGTACTTATTCGTTTGTGACTATTACAGCGCCATCTATCACAAAGCGAAAAAAGTGGTCCAACTAAAACATTCATATTTCTTTATGTACTACACAAATATGTAATAAAAATGGGGGTTCCTATTTTTAAAAAATCAGTTGATATTCGTTTGACCTATGGCAGCGCCATCTAGCGGGCCAACCATAGCGCCATCTGGTTTCCCCCTTCAAGCTAGACAAGTTTCGTTCTTCGTAGTTTTTTCGTTTGACGCTTATTTCGTGAGATATTTGGCCCGGTCACTACCAATGGACCATCTGTATATATTGTGAAAAGTAATGCTCCTATGACACAGCCTTGGGGTGCGCCCGAAGTTACTCCTACGTTCGAAGATTCTTCTCCGTTCAGAATGACGTGCTCTTTACTGTTTGCCGGAAATTCTTCAATCAGCTGACACAGATGTCTGATAATCCGTACACTCTTATTTTGTTCCTTAGGCGACGGTGCGGAACTGCATTAAACGCTTTCCGGAAGTCAAGGAACACAGCACCAGGTCGTACGTGAAACACTCCGCATGTCTCAAATAATGACACCTTGTCATATTTTCATCTTATTCCTCGACGAGAAGTGTTATTTGTCAGTTATATGAATGTTTGGTGTAGGTTTTCTTTCTTTTACAACGAAGCAGAAGGTAACGAGACCAATAGCGTAATCTCAATTTGTTTTGATTATAAATGCTCGAGGCTAACGTTTCAACGAAGCAGACTTTACAATGTAAAAACTAATTCGACACGGAATGGTCTCGTATGACCTCATGATTGGATTTGTGGATGCCGAGATGATGTTTTCTGTGCTCAAGGATGATAGTTAATTATCTGAAGTGGTAGCAAAACAAAGTGGTTCGCCTTAGCAGCTATCGGTGTTCTCGATGTGAGTGTATTTAAGTACTTAACAACTGTGGAAAATAAAAGCTGAAGTGCTGGGAAGTGACAGCAGCGACTGCCCAATAAAAGCGGACCCCAGCGTAGCTGAGACACCCGCAGAGTGTGGGCCACGCCTAGCGAACACTCGCAGACATTCCGGCCCACACAGCGCGAGGACAAGACAAAGCACAATGCAACAGCCGGCCCGCTAGCCGCTAACTGCGCGCCGGTCCGGTTCCCAGACACGCACTGTTCTCTCCCGGCCAGCGGAAAGACGCGGAAGCTGCACCCACAGTTAAGACACTGTGCTGAGCTGCAGCCGGCCGATGGTTCGCTGTGCTCGACCCGCTGGTGACTTCAACGCATGCGTATAACACCAACTTTTCAGACAAGTAACTTACAAACCTAGGTTGTGGCAATCTAGCTTTCGCAAAATAAAATGTCTCCTGATTTTAGTCACCGCGATATGCTTCAGCACCCACCTCCCGCCGGGTCATCTCCAAACACTTGATTTTAACGTTATTGCACGGCGCTTACCACGTAGTGTTCTCCTCCTCCACTGTGTCTTCTTTTCCAGGAAAATTGACTCCCTCCACTATACGCACTAGTCTTTATGCCAACGGCCTTGCCTCATTCAGTACATCGGTTCTCGCCAGGCAACGAAGTTAAAACAACGCAGGCGTGGCCACCGCTTGGATGGATAACCCCCAGTGTAAGCCACGTGCTGTTGGCTGCTGCCCCTTTACGGCAAAAGGATAAGGACTGGCGGCGTAAGCTTCTGCCAGTGCCCTGAGTTAAATTCCGAACCTCTCCGCAGTCTCTGGGGCGCATGATGGTGAAACGTCAGTCGGATGAGGACGTTTAACTCGGCGGCCCCTCTGGCGCTAATCGAGTGGAACCTGCTCCTGTGTGGCACCGCTTCCCTCATCATCGTTCAATACAAACGTGACACCCTCCTACACACACCCCTTAAAGTCACCCACACTTTACACATATCGGATACACTTAAATACACAACTCGTACATTTCGCGAAGGAAAGGCGCGAGTCTCTGAAAAGGACAGGAGACACCTTTTCAATTAGGCGATTCAGTCTGTTCTTCGTAGTTTCTTAGCTAACAATGACGAACGGCTTTACTTCTACTGGCCTTTTCAACACACACCGAATGATGCCTTATGTCTAATTCTATGAGAGTGAAAGTTTCGTTACGTACGGGGGTTGAAATTTTAATAGTGGCAACCATTTATTCACGGCTCATACAAAATAGATACGTGTTTCAAAGTCTTACTGACGTTCAAAGTAGTCACCAGCATTGTGTGTAACCCGTTGCCAGCGATGGGGAACTCGTATGATACTCTCAGGAGTGCCAGTTATGTTGACAGTTCGAGCGGCGCGATCTATTGCCCGACGAATTTGTAGCAGTTCTGAAGCGAATGGAGTGAAGTGTTTCCTTCAGTTTAAAAATCGAGTTGAACTCACGAGAGCTTAAGTCAGGGGAGTGCAGTAGGTGGTATAGCACTTAGCAGCCCCATCAGTCAAACAAATCATTAACAGCTTGCACTGTACGAGCTTGAGCATTGTCCTGCAAAATGATGGTCAGGTCCTGCAGAAAGTGTCATCACTTCCGTCTCTATGCTGTTCACTTTTGGAACACAGCCTACGACCAGCTTAGAGACAGAAGTGATGACACTTTCAGCGGGATCTGACCATCATTTTTCAGGACAATGCTCAAGCACGTACAGTGCAAGCTGTTACTGATTTGTTTGACTGATGGGGCTGCTAAGTGCTATACACCTACTGCACTCCCCTGACTTAAGTCCTCGTGAGTTCAACTCGATTTCTAAACTGATGGAAACACGTCACGGCATTCGCCTGAGAACTGCTACAAATTCGTCGGGGAATAGACTGCGCCGCTCGAACTGTCAACACAACTGACACTGCTAAGAGTATCCTACGACTTTCACATTGCTGGCAACGGGTTATACACAATGCTGGTGACTACTTTGAATGTCAGTAAAACTGTGAAACACGTATTTATTTTTTACGAGCCGTAAATAAATAGTTGTCACTATTAAAGTTCCAACCCTCCTATATAACACTTTCTGTTGCTTTGTTTGGTGGCACATCTACATAGCTTGATAAAAAAACCTTCGCTGTACATCTCTGTTGATCCGTCGTGGACACGCGACAGCGGCCGCTCATATGTTTACCAAAGAAAAATCAGCAAACGGCTGGACGTTTTCAGAAGTTGTTATTTTATTTACACGACCGGTTTCGGCATCTCATTAATGCCATCTTCAGGTCCCAGTTGCTAAGTCTTCGAAGTACACTCTCAAAAAAATGAATAAATAAAAAATAAAACAAAATCACGAACTTCAGGTAAATCCAAACAAATCACGGAATCCAGGTATTGATGGCTACGATCATGCATGCATCAAAAATGGTTCAAATGGCTCTGAGCACTATTGGACTTAACATCTCTGGTCATCAGTCCCTAGAACTTAGAACTACTTAAACCTAACTAACCTAAGGACAATATACACATCCATGCCCGAGGCAGGATTCGAACCTGCGACCGTAGCAGTCGCGATGCATGCATCGATGTATCTTATTCTCTATAATACATGGAGTGAATAAGGACCTAAAGATGGCATTAATGAGATGCCTAAATTGGTCGTATAAATAAGATAACAACTTGTGAAAACATACGGCCGTTTGGTGATTTTTATTTGGTAAAAATTCGCAGTCTATTGTTCTTATTCAGGTCTCTCTCTCTCTCTCTCTCTCTCTCTCTCTCTCTCTCTCTCTCTCTCTCTCTCTCTCTCTCCGAACGCTATTTTTCTACTCAATTATGGAGAAAATCAGAATAAATGATTTTTTTCATTTGGAGAAGGCAAATTACCACAAATCCCAAGTATACTCACAGAAATATTTCCATACGCAAATAGAATAAGACGGGAGAAGCTAAGACCAACGCGTACCGAGCCAAGTGGCGCAGTAGGTAGCACGCTGGACGACGGTTGAAATCCTCATCCATCCATAGATTTAGGTTTCCCATGATTTCCCAAATTGCTTATGAAAAATTCCGGGATGGTTACTCTGACAAGACACGGCCGATTTCATTCCTCAGCCTTCCTTAATCCGAGCTTGTCCTCCCTCTTTAATGCGCTCCTTGTTGATGGGAAGTTAAAACCTAAACTTTCTCTCACATCGAAGTTTCTTGCCGCGGAATCCTTGTATAACATCAACTCGGTTTTGAGACCGCGTCAGATCGGAATAAAACTCGAACTTTCGAACGATTACCACCATCTTCTTCGTCAGCAGATGACTGTTTGCCGAGAGTGAAGTCTGTTACTGTTAGGGTGGTCTCCGTTCCCTTCCGCCCCTCAATCGCGGATGGGTGGGAGAGGCGGTTGGCACACCTCTACATTACCGATTTCCCGTATCTGAGCATGCGAAGCCGGTCTCCAGATGACATCACCGCCAATGGAAATTAGAATTCCAAGCGACGTCATCTGACCACTCACGAGCCTGAACACCAGCATAAAGAGAGCAAACTACGCTAGCGGCAGTCAGTCATCTTCTGACGAAGAGGATGGTGTTAATCTTCGAAAGCTCGAGTTTTAATTCAGATTTGACGCGTTCCGAACGCCGACAAGATTTAATCTTCCTTCCCTTTAATAGCGACTCGGAGCACCCACTGCCATACAGTTTATCTTGCCAAAGTTTACTTTTTAGGCAGTTTGAAGATCCTGTTCCTGTTACGGCCTCTGGAAATATTCTGCTGCTGTGATAGCGCTCACGTCAGGAGCGTGCAGATAAGATTACGTCAATCACAGCTCGCACGAAGTCAATACTGGCAGATGTACATACATGCAAGCGATGCGACGACCGTATCTGAGTATGGAAACGATTAAGGGCCCCAGAAACAAACCATACCAGACGCCAAACTTCGGGGTTCGTAAGTAAAACAGTATTTTTGCATGTCCAAGCGTTGAACTAATCTGATGACCGGAGCTGAAAGAGTGCGGGCCTGTTGTTGGGGAGGACGTTGCTAGTGTCTGCATCACTGTGTTTTACTGGCCTGGCCAGACACAGGTTGAGGGAAGAGAGGTGGCTCCCTTGTTGTTCATGTCGTACCTGCCACACAACATTATTAGTACCCTCAGACTCCATACAGATATTAAATTAAATTTTCCCTTAGACATTTAAGTGTCTAATTTATCTGAAGCTGAAGAAGTGAATTGAAATTTGTACTTCGGCCGGGACTCGAAACCGGGTCTTCTTGCTTACTAGGCAGATATGTTGACCATTTCACAACCACACCATTATGGCGAACATAACTGCACGAACTACCCAAGTCAAATACCCTCCCCAACCCTGCCTAGTAAGTAAGAAGACCCGGTTTCGAGTCCCGGCCGCACCACAAATTTTAATTCACTTCTTCAGCTTCCAACGTTATCGTACATCAATTAGAGACTTAAATATCTGAGGAAATATTTAATTTAAGATCTATACGATCACATATAGTACAGCACTTCCCCATTACGTCCAATGCTGGGGTGCAATTCCAATGTCGGTGAGCCCTGGTAATGGTGACAATATAAGGGGAGATGTGAATTGGAGTTTGTGTTGGGGAAGGTATTATACTTGGGTATTTTGTGCAGCTATGTTGTGCATAATAGTATGGTGGTGTAATGGTCAGCATATCTGCCTAGTAAGCAAGAAGACCTGGGTTTGAGTCCCGGCCACAGCACAAATTCACTTCTTCAGCTTCCAACGTTATCCATGCAGGTAATACAGTTATTTATAGTGAAGCACTGTCTGAAAAAAAGCTGCAGAAATATTTAGTCAGATCTTAATAAGGTATGAAGATTGTCACCTGAAGTTAAATATTCAGAAACGTAATGTTGTGCACTTCAAAAAACATAAAATCAGTGTATCCTATGACTACTGTATCAGTGAACTGGAATCGATCAACTGATACAAACACCCGGGTGTAATAACTCGTAGGGGTCACAGAGGTTCAGGTACAGGTAAAGCACGTGACAGATTTCGCTTCGTTGTGAGAATACTGCCATTCTACAAAGGATTTCACATACAAAACACTCCAGCGACCTTTCCTAGAATATTTCTCAGGTGCTTGGAACTTACAGCAGATACTGCACTTATACAAAGAAGGGTAACGGTAATGGTCACAGCTTTATTTGATTCATGGGAAAGCGTCACGGAAATGCTGAAAACCTGAACTAGCAAACGCTGCAAGATAAGTGACAACAGTCCCGTGAAAGCCCACGTACAAAGTTTCAGGGACCGGTATTTACTGCGAGAGCTATCTGATGCGATGTGTGAATTAATTACAGAATGTCAACAAACTGCAGAATTTTTCTCGAGACTTGTTAAATGTACACTTTCTGTAATATCTCATACATGAAGATTTTCTAACATGTGGATTTTTTCTCGTTTCGGTGTGAAAAACTGGCCCCCGCCTCCTACACACATGCCTGTGGCGCAGTGGTTAAACAATAACATCTCTGCAATGGACTGGCTTGCACAGAGCCCTGACCGCAATCCTACAGGACACCTTTGAGACGTTTTGGAACGCCGAATTCGTGCCAGGCCTCACCGACCGACATCGATACCTTTCCTCAGTGCAGCATTCCGTGAAAAATGGGCTGCTATTCCCCAAGAAACCTTCCAGCACCTGATTGAACGTATGTCTGCGACAGTGGAAAGCTGTAATCAAGGCTAAGGGTGGGCCAACACCATACTGAATTCCAGCATTACCGATAGAGGGCGCCACGAACTTTTAAGTCATTTTCAACCAGGTGTCCAGATACTTTTGATCGCATGAGGTAGTTTCAATCAACTAGGAAGTTTGAAGAAATCTGTTACTCAACGTTTCCTCACATGCAGCATCCACTTGGCGTTACTCTTGCCCCCTTTGCTCCATTGTGCTGAATGTTAATCATTTGCGTGCAGTTCATCTCATTCATATTTCGCGTTCGTTGTGTGCCGCCTACATGGTGTTACTACTGTAAAGATCAGCAGTGTATGTATGTACAGGGTAACAATTATTGAATTATATGAAAAAAACGCAAATTACTTACATACCACGGGGTGCACACACTTTGTTCAACATGCAAACATCAATACAGATATCCGGATTTAGGTTATGTCACGTTCGAGATGCCTGTCATCATTGGCGATGATGTAGCGCAGACGAACAGCGAAATTCTGCATGATCCGCTGAAGTGTCGGATCAAATGGTTCAAATGGCTCTAAGCACTATGAGACTTAAGATCTGAGGTCATCAGTCCCCTAGACTTAGAACTACTTAAACCTAACTAACCTACGGACACCACACACATCCATGCCCGAGGCAGGATTCGATCCTGCGACCGTAGCAGCAGCGCGGTTCTGGACTGAAGCGCCTAGAACCGTTCGGCCATAACGGCCGGCAGTGTCGGATCATCGATGCTGTAGATGACCTTCTGGGTGGCTCTTTTCAGCTCAACAATTGGTTTGGGGTTCTTACTGTACACCTTGTCATTAATATAGCCCCACAAAAAGGATGTGGCGGCCAATCTTGGCTCATGCCAGTAGCCTCTGGGTACCTAGAGCCAGATGGAGTCCCCAGAGTGCTCCTCCAGGACATCAAACACTCTCCTGTGTCGATGAGGTCGAGCTCCGTCTTGCACGAAGCACATCTTGTTGAAATCAAGATCACTTTGGACGTTGTTGCTGTTGTGGTCTTACAGTCTAGAGACTGGTTTGATGCAGCTCTTCCTGCTATTCTATCATGCGCAAGTTTCTTAATTTCCCAATACCTACTGCAACATACATCCTTCTGAATCTGTTTAGTGTATTCATCTCTTGGTCTCCCTCTACGATTTTTACCCTCCACGCTGCCCTCCAATACTATATTTGGGATCCCTTAATGCCTCAGAATATGTCCTACCAACCGATCCCTTCGTTTAGTCAAGTTGTGCCACGAATTTCTCTTCTCCCCAGTTCTGTTCAATACCTCCACATTAGTTATGTGCTCTATCCATCTAATCTTCAGCATTCTTCTGTAGCACCACATTTCGAAAGCTTCTATTCTCTTCTTGTGTAAACTATTTATCGTCCACGTTTCACTTCCATACATGGCGACACTTTCAGAAACGACTTCCTGACACTTAAATCTGTACTCGATCAACAAATTTCTCTTGTTCAGAAACGCTTTCCTTGCCATTGCCAGTCTACATTTTATATCCTCTCTACTTCGACGGTCATCAGTTATTTTGCTCCCCAAATAGCAAAACTCATTTACTACTTTAAGCGTCTCATTTCTTAATCTAATATCCTCAGCATCACCCGATTTAATTCGACTACATTGCATCATCATCGTTTTGCTGTTTTTGATTTTCATCTTATATCCTCCTTTCGAGACACTGTCCATTCCGTTCAGCCGCTCTTCCGTGGATAATGGGGATGAAATCATCTTGCAAAACCTTCACATGCCGTTCGGTATCCACCGTGCCATTAAGGAATATCGGACCGATTATTCCGTGGCTCGACACTGCACACAACACAAGTCACCCGTTGAGGGTGAAGAGACTTCTCGATCGTGAAATGCGGATTCTCAGTCCCCCCCCCCCCCTCCCTTCCCAAATGCACCAATTTTGCTTACTGGCAAACCCATCCAAATGAAAGTGGGCTTCGTCGCTAAACCATACCACATTCACATACTAATTCCCACCATCCCCGCGGCCAACCGTGCAGTTAGAACGTCCTAAAGCAAACCATTCAGAAGTTATGACGATTTTATTTCACATAGTTCAATAATTGTCACCCTGTACATTGATTGGTGTCAGACGAACTGAAGAATGAGAAGTGGTGGGTCCTTCTGCTAGACGGAGTGATTCGAGAGTGCAGAGGGAGAGAGAGAGAGAGAGAGAGGAAAGGAAAGGAGAAGAGAAAAAGACGGCCTGCGAGAGACAATGGAACGCCGCCGTGGGTGGGGCTGGCGACCCGGAAGCAGCGCGGCCGCCGCTGCCGCTGCCGCCCCCGCAGCGCTGACGTCAGCCGCCCCCGCGGCGACAGGGCTGCACAGGCGCCGCTGCCAATGGAGCCGCGACCCACCCCCGCACCGGGTCAGAGCTGCACGCCTGCTCCGGCGCGGCCCTACCACCTTCCTCCTCCGGCTCAGCTGCGAGGCTCGCTCTGTTGAAAGGACACGGAGGGAACACAGGTACCTCGAGGCTCGGTGCTAATGCGACACTGCCACCGCTGCGGATACAAAGGGGGCGATATTACATAAGGTGTCGCCGCTAAACTCACTGCAGAAGAGCATACTGATACATTTATCTAGGGACAGCTATACAGAATGTCACACGTGGCCTGTATGCTTTATCGAGGTGGGCACATACACACAAAACTCAAGCGGCCCTTTGATCATTCTGAGCTTATCTGCCCGGCGTTTCAGGACTCTCAGCCACCTTTGATCCTATATGGAACAAACAAAGTTTCACTTCCTCACAAGGGCACCGTACGAACTTCTCCTCACCGATTTGATTCATACTGACACGATGCATTGGGCACGACTAGGACTTGAACATCCGCAAATAGCAAGACTTAACTTTCGACTGTTCCCGACAAAATCGAGTTTGAAAATTTGACGCATGTTTATATATTCTGAATAGCCGCTAGTACTCGAAAAGTCGGCAGCCACGCGTGTTAAGCGGTCAGTTTCAGGAACGCGAGGTCCGTGCATCGAATATCCCTGCCTGCTCTTTCTTTTTCTTACCACGTAATTATTATGACTCTGCAAGCTGTCGTTATGAAATGCTTCATTTATTATTTCCATAATCCTTAGCCCGAAAAAAACGACAAAAAAATCGTAATGAGACTAGGAAAAATCGATACGTAAGAGCTTTCAAAAAATTGGTTCAAATGGCTCTGAGCACTACGAGACTTAACTTCTGAGGTCATCAGTCCCCTAGAACTTAAAACTACTTAAACCTAACTAACCTAAGGACATCACACACATCCATGCCCCAGGCAGGATTCGAACCTGCGACCGTAGCGGTCGCGCGGTTCCAGACTGTAGCGCCTAGAACAGCTCGGTCACCCCGGCCGGCTAAGAACTTTCACTCAAATTTGTGTAGTCATTTTATTTATACTATTTTATCTACATGTGTGGCAAGTATAATGTGTAACCTGTAGAGCACTGTACGAATCAGGATGATACTCATCATAGAAACATGGGAAGCAATAATTATTGCGACATATAGCACGTATAATGAAGGCCGAATCTTCGCATGTGCATGCGTTTTTTCAATGTGTCTTGCAAAATAAACTTGGGTTACATTTGATAGCGGTTCTCGCTCGTCACAGAATTTCGCCGCGTATCATGCAGATCTGTTGTTAGAATTACGCGGGAAAGAAATACAAAAGAGTACCGAAGCGAGATTCGATTCACAGATCTCGCGCGTATGAAACTGAGCGCTTAATCGTTTGGCTGCCGAATCCTTTGTTATTACCGACCATACGAAGTACGAAAGCGGGCCAGAACGTTCAAACTCTATTTTCTCGACGACGGTTGTAGAGTTCTGTTTTGCTATTTACATACGATGAAGTTGTCCCTACACAGCTCGTCAGTGTGAATGAAATCGGTGAGGGGAAGTTCGTACACTCCCCTTGCAAGCAAATAGTCGAGAACGGCAACCTAAAACAAGACCGGATACACAGCTACAATGTGCAAGAATGCAAATAGTTGCATAATCGTTTTTATTCTTACTTTTCCTTTCCTTTCTTTATTTTGTCGACACAAATTTTCGAGTAATTCTCTGTTATTATATTGTTTAAAATAAAAACCGGATACTGTATTGTGTATTGGACAGAACATCAGCACTGAGCACAACATCTAGTGAAATATTTCTTCCTGTACAAATCCTCAGATGAATCCTCGGATACCTGCGTTCACGGAACTGAATCATTCAAGATAAAATCCTGGAACATGTAATATACTTTAAATACTGACCTCCACGAAAATCTGAAGAAATTCATAAGTGCAAGTGAATGAATTTAAAAAAAGTAATAAATAAATTCAATACATGATCAAATCATGCATCAACTTCTTCAATGCGGTTGCAATGCCATCTTTTATGTACGGAAGCGAATGCAGAACAGAAATGGGGAAAAATACTGACCTGAATTTAACTTGCAGAAATGACATTTTTAAAAGGCGCGCTTGGATGTACTTTATTAGACGGACAGAGAAACGTTCGTTTCAGATAAGCGCTTAAAAAAAAACCACTAATGAGTAAAGTACTTAAAAGACGGTATTACGAACATTTGAATAGCATACCTGAGCTCATTAACTATGCTCCAAAAGTTAGAAAGAAACATAAAAGGATCGGGAAGAAATCGATCGGAACCGGAACACACTTTGTGCTATTGTTGAAAAGAAGAATAATATCTTCGCAAGAAACCTCAGTCAGAAGTCCGGAACGTCTCACACGTGAAACGCTCGAAACCATGTTTACATCAATTATTTTTAACTTAGAATGCAAGCATATCTGTTGTACAAAGTAAAGTCACAGCACCAGAAAATTACAGAATACTTGCTTGGAGCGTCAAATGCCGCGCGGAGTGGCCGTGTGGTTTGAGGCGCAATGTCATGGATTGCACGGCCCCTCCCGCCAGAGGTTCGAGTCCTCCCTCGAGCGTGTGTGTGTGTGTGTGTGTGTGTGTTGTTCTTAGCATAAGTTAGTTTAAGTGCTGTGTAAGGCAGCGATAACAATGGCCAAAGTGCATGAATGGGGCTTTGAACTTGTTCCTCTTCCAGCCTATTGATCAGACTCAGCCTCAGGTGACTTCTTCCTCTTCCCTGACTTGAAACTTTGGCTTGCTGGGAAGAAATTTTCATGAAATGATGTAGTGACAGCTGCAGCCAACGAGCGTTCCGCAGAGTTTGACAGAACCATTTTTCCGGTAGGATGAAAAAGCTGGAGGATCGCTGGATCAACTGTATATCCGTCAAAGGAAACTGTGTCGAGAGGTAAGGTGAGCTGTTTACGAAAGACAGATTTTCTTGCTTTTTTTACCAGACTTATCAAACCATTCTCGTATATCTGAGAGTTCAATTAATTGTCGCCTCTGGCTGGACAGAAAACAAGTGTTTATTGTAAGAGAATGGTATAAATAATTTTGTGAAGGTTGTGCCCTTCAGCAACTGCAACCTTTTCCCACTCTTCGGGTAAGAAATGAATTCTGCGATTAAAAATGCAGGTTCTTTTGACGTGATTAACTCACGGAACCAGTTTCTCCGACCGTTAAAATTGTGAAGCGTTAGTCAGAAATGTAATGTTGCATGGGCCGGAAAACATGGTAATCGAGAAGAGCGACGACTGATGGACAAGGCGGGTGAGTTAAGACATCGCACAGAGTTCCCTTCACGGTTTCCTTCACTCGGTTTGCAATATGTGGTTTGCCACTGTCACGAATCAGAATGACTGTCATATCGCTGACTACGAGCATATTGCGGACATTTGTCCAAGTGCGCGATTCGAATTGAGTAACTGTGCTTCATAGCGTTCAGCATTCACCGCCAGAGCCGGTTGTACCAGCTCCTCTTGGTACCCCACACCGGCCTCAAGATCGTTGTCTGAATCGTCGAAACCAATCTCCACACGCTGTTTCCGACAGAGCACGTTCTCCATACGTTTCCATTAAAAATCGACGGCATTTCAGCATCAGATTTTTTAAGACAACAGAAGAGTAACACTTCCCACAAATGCTGCTTTATAGGTAGGATATCCGACATATTCAAGGCACTAAATATGTACGTTCTTTTCACTCTGCCTGAAAGTCACACAGATGTGACAGCCTAATGTCTCTACTTTTAAATACGGCCCGTGTCGCTGTCCGCTATGTAGTACTATTGCCATCCCTTCTTCAACAGTGACAATTAATTCGAGCTCCCAATATTAGCAGTGATATACAGCAGTATGAATAAATTTCCTGACATGGCCGATACATTTCTCGTGTATTGATTCACAGCACGCCATGGAACAGCAGCACGAAGACACTACGCTGACAAGGGGACTGTACAAATCTCCCCTCACCAGTTTCATTCATATTGATATGGTTTGTACGGCACGACTAGGACTTCATCATATGTGAACAGGAAGGCGCAACTCTCAATCGCTTCCGGAAAAAATCGAGCTTGAAAATTGTAGGCGTGCGCAGCTGATCGAGTAAGCAATTAGTTTCAGAATCGCCAGGTCTCCGAGTCGAATCTCGCTTTCGGTATTTTTTTTTCCATTCCCCGTAATTATAGCAACAGATATGCGTGGTACGCGACGAAATTGTGTGATGACCGAGAACCGTGTCTGAATGTAAACAAAGTTTGTTTTACAACAGACAAACTGAAAAAACCATGCAAATGCAAAAATTCGGCTTTCGTTAGATGTGCTGTATGTCGCAATTACTGTTGTTTCCCATGTTTCTATGATCAGTGTCATCCTGATTCGTGCAGTGCTCCATAGGTTACAGATTATGTTTTCCACATATGTACGAGGATAATCCCAAAAGTAGGGTCTCCTATTTTTTTATAAGTACATAGACCTGTTTATTTCTACAATGGTTTACATCAGTTCACAGCTTGAACATTTAGCTATTTTTCGACACAATCACCATTTCTGTCGATACTTTTTTGTAGACGCTGTGGCAGTTTTTGTATGTCCATGTCATACCAGCTCCCCGCTATGCAGTTCACTAAGTTATGAACCTCTTCTTCCACCTCGTCGTCGGAGCTGAATCGCTGGGACCACAATTAACGCTGACAGGTACTGTGAGACTCTGAAAAAACTCAAACGGGCAATTCAGAACCGGAGAAGAGGAATGTTGAGCAAGGGCGTACACATTCTCCATGACAACGCTCGCCCACACATCGCTCAGCAAACCGTTGCTCTCCTGCAACAGTTTCAGTGGAACATCATCACCCACCCACCGTGTAGTCCTGAATTGGCGCCCACTGACTATCACCTGTTCCCTAGGTTAAAAAAAAACATTTGGCCGGAAAGCGATTCAACTCGAAAGATGAGGTGAAAGAAGAGGTTCATAACTTTTGAACAGCATGGCGGCGAGCTTGTATGAATGGGCATACCACAACTGCCACAGCGTCTACAAAAATGCATCGACAGAAATGGTGATAATGTCGAAAAATTGCTAAATGTTCAAGCTGTAAACTGATGTCAACCACTGTAGAAATAAATAGGTCTATGTACTTAGACGAAAACAAATTTCTCCTCTTTTTTCAAGATAAAAATTATGAAAATAATAAATGAATCATTAAAAATTCATAATTTACACAGTCATAATAAATATATTGGTAGAATTTCATGGTTATAAAAAAGTGTACTGGCAGTGAGATGGGATCCAGAGATATCACGCTTATGAACCTATGCTCGGCTGCCATACAAAGTATGTAATCACGCTTACCGTTTACAAACTCGATTTTCTCGAAAACGGTTAAGAATACAGTCTTCATGTTTGCATATGTTGAAGCCTAGTCTTGCCCTGCACACCGTATCAATATGAACCAAATCGGTGAGGGGAAGTTCTTACCGTCCCTTAGGAGGTACTCTTGCAGCGACGGCAACAACGTCGGAGCAATTTTCTACCTGTACACAGTACCTAGGACTAATCGAATTCTACCGCGTGATGATGATTGGATATAAGGGATTTTTAACTGTTGCGAAGGTATTTTCACAGAGACAAAGGTACCTGGGTGACAAACCGAATAAATCAGTTACATTACTACTCTGTAACCAGCCACCGGAGATCGCTAAACGACTTTACTCGCCGTAAACGTATTTATAAAGCTGGTTGTGAAGGCTGCAGGGCTGCCTGGCAGGAACTGGGGAAGCCAGAGGCGGCAGTGGAAATATTCTCCCCCCGTCTGCACGGCTTTACGGCCGTGTAGAGGTGTCGGCATATGGCGGCGCAGTCGATCTCGCGCCGTGGCAGACAGCAGCGGCGGGGTCCCGCGACAAGCGGCGCACTACATAAAGGCCCCCTCCCACACACACACCGTAGCGGACGTGGGGGAGTTTTATGCGAGTCGCCACTCCCCCGCAAACACGGCTCCCACCCCTACCCTACGTAGCCCGGCGTCAACAGCACCAGGGGGGCGCGACAAACTGCCGCAGCAGTCGATAACTCGCCGGTATCAAAGTTTTTACTGTCAGCAATAAAATCAAACAAGAAACCTAGCGCACAGACGCAGCGCGAACACCTTCCTGATGAAACGTCCTTTCTCGTGTCGTTTCAGTTCCTCTCCCGTTCTTCGCGAGCTGCGCCCGTCCGACACAAACGAACCTAACGTCACGTGGGGGTTATCGCCGAAACAACCGGTTTTCCGTTCACACCTTTTTTATTTCAATGCCAGTTTAACCGGACTATTAAAACCGCAAAAAAACAGTTTCCAAAATAACAGATTTTCGGTTTTTTATTCCAATTACTTCCTGTAATAAACGTAAAAAAATCCAACGAAGAATGAACAATTTTGACTCTCTCAGTTTCAAGACCCTTCTTCTTCTTCTTCCTCCTTTTCGGTGCCTATCCTGTTCGGATGATGGCGCTCATGATGGCTATTCTTCTCTTGTTGGTAGCAACACGGAATAGTTCCGTTGAAGACGTATTAAACCAGCATCCAAGGTTGTCACACCAAGAAGATCGTCTTCTTCCAGGGCCTCTTTTGCCGTTGATTGTCCCTTGAAGTATTCTTTGCAGCTAATCACATCTGTTTGTTTTACGCATATGTCCTAGATATTGCAATTTTCGGCA
Organism: Schistocerca piceifrons; assembly: GCF_021461385.2. NCBI lineage: Eukaryota > Metazoa > Arthropoda > Insecta > Orthoptera > Acrididae > Schistocerca > Schistocerca piceifrons. Next base: position 880,010,346 of record NC_060140.1, read on the forward strand.
TTTCATTATGTTGATCAATTAAGTGTCCTGTTCATTCTTCTCAAAAATCTCTGGGTCAAAGATATTCTCACGATCCGTCTATAAAGCCACAATTCAAATGCCTCCAGCTTCTTCTCCGTGTTTGCCGGCCGCAGTGGCCGAGCGGTTCTAGGCGCTTCAGTCTGGAGCCGCGCGATCGCTACGGTTGCAGGTTCTAATTCTGCCTCGGGCATGGATGTGTGTGATGTCCTTAGGTTAGTTAGGTTTAAGTAGTTCTAAGTTCTAGGGGACTGATGACCATAGATGTTTAGTCCCATAGTGCTCAGAGCCATTTGAACCATCTTCTCCGTGTTTATATTTATAGTCCGTGTCTGTACCCCTTACAGGAGGTCAGAATATACCTAGCAGTGCAAAAGTCTGATTTTTGTTCTTAGCCGGCCGTTGTGGCCGAGCGGTTCTAGGCCCTTCAGTCCGGAACCGCGCGACTGCTACGGTCGCTGGTTCGAATCCTGCCTCGGGCATGGATGTGTGTGATGTCCTTAGGTTAGTTAGGTTTAAGTAGTTCTAAGTTCTAGGGGACTGATGACCTCAGATGTTAAGTCCCATAGAGCTCCGAGCCATGGTGCTCAGAGCGATTTTTTTGTCTACGGTGGTGTGGAACCTCAGTAGAAATAAACTAACGTGATCACAGCTGTTTAGCTTTATAGCCTTAATAAGCCGAAGCAATTTGCGGTACTGCGTCCGGTGCGTCGAAGTGATGATTCTCGTACTCGTCTGCGATGATGGAGGAACACTAGCCACAAATAAACTCTTTCAAACACTAGGACGGCAGAAGGCGGTCCTCTGACTAATATACTCTAATACTGTCTTCTCCTCTCTGTGTTCTACAGACAAGAAAGGCGAACTCCCAGCCAAGAGGACGGAGTTCAGATAACGTCTCAACGTAAGTATAGGCAGAAGAAGTGCTCTCAAATACTGAACGCTGCGTACTGAACGACGACTTCCAACCCGGAGTTGAAGTCCAGAATCGTATAGATTCGCAAAAGTACAGTGCCTAACTGTTCCAACTATAAACTCCCCTGAGAGTAAAGATAGCAAGTCCGTCTATACCAACAAAGCTGATATCGTGCGACCGTCACACACTGGCGCTCACAACGGAAGATCTCGTCTCTCCACCGCTGGCCTCCCAGCAAGGCTCGGCTCCCCACCCTCGTAATTACGATAACGAATCATATTGCCGAAACCACGGAATATTCTCCCTGTCTACAGATTCTTCCGAACGCCGACTAACCATATTTTAGTTTTTTGTCGTCCAGCGCGGAAAGTTTTCGAGGAAAAACCTATACTCGTACAATGGTACGCTCCTGTGTAAAAATCCTTGGAAATAACCCAGCCTGCGTGGTTTACGAGGTGCCGCTTCTTCGTTCCTCTCACCTGCGTCCAAGATTTGCAGAGTTCCCGGTTATCCCTCCGGTCCTGCTACAATAGTGGCCAGCCGTCACCCTATTGTCCTCCAGAGCTCAGGCGCCACGACGTCCATCTAGCTACTTCCTGTGTTTAAGCAGGACCCAACAGCTGTGAAGGCCTTTCACCCAGAGCTTGAGTTCTGCCTGCCGTTTCATCTCCACTGGCGTTCCAACCTCTACTAATATAGACCAGCATTCATTACGCCGTTCTGTTAATAAAGACACTCCGTCACCTTTCATACAATAAGTGTTAACCATTATTTACAAGGCGTACGTGACAATGTCAGTTTCCTTTAAATATTCATATATACGATGTACAACCTATTACATGATACCTAATTGTGTTTGTAGATCAGGACAAAGTATGTGGATGAGTGCTTGTAAGGTGCGAAATTATAGCCAACTTACATCTTTTACAGCAAATATAGTATTGTACTTCACTGATACCACACATCGTAACATACTTCCAGACTAGGGGTTGTGCCATTCTTTGATACAACTGAAGTCTGACGGCGACAGTGAGAAACTGCCATATAGACCAGACAGGGAAAATTTCTCACCCTGCTTGTACACACGTACCATCTACTAGGCCACGCCACGTGGCAACGTTGTCGTCTCACCATTGCCGTACCAATTCTTATGCTGTGTGTTTGTTGTTCGTTTCTGTCGGCGTTGTTATTAAAATATTCCTATTTTCAATAATAACGCGATATTTCAAAGGAATGCAGATTTTACGAATAAAAATTACTCGTTCTTTAAAAAAGATTTATTAACGAAAAATTTTAACACTGTTGCTACGGCCAATTGATATTTGGGTTTTTTACCTGGTTATTAGTAAAAAATAAAAAAAACCTGTTATAACTGACACCAAATATGTACCGAAAAAAACCGGTTATTCAGAACTAAAATATCGCTATCGATTTTAACCGGTCAGTTTTCCCCCTTCCCTAGTCAGCCGCCGCCGAGTATAGTTAGTAGCTGATGGCGATCAAACCTTCTCCAACGCCTCTCAGATAACATTATATAGCATGGGATAATGTAGTGGTGATCACAATGAAATATCCGGGGGCCGAGGATCAACTATTGCTGCTGAAACGACGAATAACAGTCAAATATAACTTTGGATGATTATTAAATCAAATACTAAGACACACCTTCACATTAATACCACTAACGAACGTATTTACCTTATACGTCAAGCTGAAAAATCGGCCTTGTTACATCAGCCGTCTGAGAAGAACTTATACAATCTCTCACATGGGGAACGGAAATAAAGAAAAGGATGCTAACTTCGATAACTTTGTTGACTCTAACTTCACTCATTTTACTTAAAGCTCTTTGCTTAGAAAATTTCACTTATATTAACCGACGTAAATATTCTTGTAAAATGTTTTATCTCTTCTTGAGGGCAGGGTACGGAACGGCGGAAAACTCCTTTCTGTACTATGAGTAATGCCGCTGTTGCGCAGCTGGCTGGAGAATCTATTTGCCTTGTCGTCAAAATAGCTGCAAATTCTCGGCGAAAGTTGGAACCTCATTTAAGTTGATTACCATTACAGAGAGCCCTGAATTCCTCTTAGAGCCAAGACAGCGTATTTAACGAAAAATGGATGGTAGGTCCGTAATTAGATTTCTTTTGAAAAGAACAAGTCTTCTTCGAAACAAGCTTGATCGTCGGTGGAGGTTCATGCTACCAGTCCATTTTGCGTTATCTGGACAGTCTATTGGACTCTATAGTACTTAGTATTACGGAGTCCGAGTTTCGATGTAAAATAATCACCTTATATTCTTCAGACAATACTTTCCGTGCATAAATTCGAACAAATTCTAGTAATGGCTCAAACTTAAAAATTCCCGCAATGGCAGCTTACAACAGTGGCCTTAATGCACAAAGACTCGACAGAATTCTCCCATAAAGGAGTGAACGCAGCATTCCAGCCTGTTGTTCAAAATGGCTCTGAGCACTATGGGACTTAATATCTTAGGTCATCAGTCACCCTAGAACTTAGAACTACTTAAACCTAACTAACCTAAGGACAACACACACATCCATTCCCGAGGCAGGATTCGAACCAGCGACCGTAGCAGTCCCGCGGTTCCGGACTGTAGCGCCTAGAACCGCACGGCCACCGCGGCCGGTTGCCTGTTGTTAATGTTGGTAATTCACAGAATAATTCTGCGAGGCTAAGAACGTTGAACTTACTAGCAGGCGTTTCTCTTTGGAAGATAAGAAAATTAACGCTTCTTGAAACAAAAATTTTCTTAAGGTGTTCTTATTTCTCGCTACGAGAGACAAAATTAGTTTAATCACAAATAAAGGTCACTGACATCGCTCGATGGTAATGGTATACTATGCACCGCACTCGTAAGACAATGCGTGCAGGCAGTCTGTTAACTAATGCACGATCATGTAGTTACGGCCTCGATCGATTGTTATTCTTCTATTTATCGATACACCTACACTCCTGGAAATGGAAAAAAGAACACATTGACACCGGTGTGTCAGACCCACCATACTTGCTCCGGACACTGCGAGAGGGCTGTACAAGCAATGATCACACGCACGGCACAGCGGACACACCAGGAACCGCGGTGTTGGCCGTCGAATGGCGCTAGCTGCGCAGCATTTGTGCACCGCCGCCGTCAGTGTCAGCCAGTTTGCCGTGGCATACGGAGCTCCATCGCAGTCTTTAACACTGGTAGCATGCCGCGACAGCGTGGACGTGAACCGTATGTGCAGTTGACGGACTTTGAGCGAGGGCGTATAGTGGGCATGCGGGAGGCCGGGTGGACGTACCGCCGAATTGCTCAACACGTGGGGCGTGAGGTCTCCACAGTACATCGATGTTGTCGCCAGTGGTCGGCGGAAGGTGCACGTGCCCGTCGACCTGGGACCGGACCGCAGCGACGCACGGATGCACGCCAAGACCGTAGGATCCTACGCAGTGCCGTAGGGGACCGCACCGCCACTTCCCAGCAAATTAGGGACACTGTAGTTCCTGGGGTATCGGCGAGGACCATTCGCAACCGTCTCCATGAAGCTGGGCTACGGTCCCGCACACCGTTAGGCTGTCTTCCGCTCATCGTGCAGCCCGCCTCCAGTGGTGTCGCGACAGGCGTGAATGGAGGGACGAATGGAGACGTGAGTGTTTTCAGCGATGAGAGTCGCTTCTGCCTTGGTGCCAATGATGGTCGTATGCGTGTTTGGCGCCGTGCAGGTGAGCGCCACAATCAGGACTGCATACGACCGAGGCACACAGGGCCAACACCCGGCATCATGGTGTGGGGAGCGATGTCCTACACTGGCCGTACACCACTGGTGATCGTCGAGGGGACACTGAATAGTGCACGGTACATCCAAACCGTCATCGAACCCATCGTTCTACCATTCCTAGACCGGCAAGGGAACTTGCTATTCCAACCGGGTAATGCACGTCCGCATGTATCCCGTGCCACCCAACGTGCTCTAGAAGGTGTAAGTCAACTACCCTGGCCAGCAAGATCTCCGGATCTGTCCCCCATTGAGCATGTTTGGGACTGGATGAAGCGTCGTCTCACGCGGTCTGCACGTCCAGCACGAACGCTGGTCCAACTGAGGCGCCAGGTGGAAATGGCATGGCAAGCCGTTCCACAGGACTACATCCAGCATCTCTACGATCGTCTCCATGGGAGAATAGCAGCCTGAATTGCTGCGAAAGGTGGATATACACTGTACTAGTGCCGACATTGTGCATGCTCTGTTGCCTGTGTCTATGTGCCTGTGGTTCTGTCAGTGTGATCATGTGACGTATCTGACCCCAGGAATGTGTCAATAAAGTTTCCCCTTCCTGGGACAATGAATTCACGGTGTTCTTATTTCAATTTCCAGGAGTGTATTTTCAATGTGATCATCTGTAGCCTATTCAGGTTGAGCAGTAGGTCCTTCTGACGTCCTTGCCTTAAGGTCTCCCTTGCTGAAATTTCCTCTCTGTGAGGCTTCATCAAAAACTGCTTTCCCCCACATTCCATGGTTGCTGCTTGCCGCATGTCGTGCCCAGTACCTGAACCCGTTGTAGTGCACCATAAACGACGGTCACTGCGAGAATATCGTCGGCTTTTCTGCGGTCACGTCTAAGACAAGCCTAGCATCGATCTTTACAAGCATTTCTTTTCAGTTCTGGTGTTTCCTTTCGCGAATTCGCTTAGAGCTCAAATTTCCCAGGTGTAGGTTAGAATGGGCGAAGCACAGCGGTACAAAATTATCCAAGTGTGCTACTCCGACACGAAAATATGATGGCAATTTGTAGTAGGTAACAGAAGGAGCCATTGATGAAATTCTCACGGATCATCACCTGACTTGTGGCGCCGTCTTGTTGCAGCGTTTCCACGAATTTCCCACTCGTCATCTTCAGGCGAAGCGTAGGAAACTCGTAGTAGCGTTGCGACAACACGACTCGCGTGATAAACCGAGAAAATTTCATCAGTGACATTCAGCGAAAAGCCTGCATTTCCATACAGAAAGATTTATGTTGCTACTGCATTTTTTAAATAATCTTTAAAGTCCCGACACTTTCATAAACGGCGTCCACTTTAAGATAACCGTTTACTAATCGATTTACAGTTTCGCATCAAGAAAATGCTAATTCTCACATCTCGATTAGTGGGATAAATCTGCCAAATACTTTATGGACACTCTACTTTTAATGCATTATGCGCTATCCACTCAAATTAATGAGAGCAACTGTCAAACGCCTGAATAACCACCTTCTGCAGCACAATCCGTTGCGAATCGTGCAGGTAGGAGTCAAGTAGTTTCGGTAGGTACTGGACAAGAGGATGTGGAGCCATACCGACTCTGGTGCAGTGGCCAGCTGCGGTAGGTTTCTCGGCTGAGCATCCGTGGTGCGAGAAACCCGATCGATGTGGTCCCACAGATTCTCGACTGGGTTTTAATCCTGGTGATCTTCGAACCACGCACGTTCACTGCGAGCTGTAGGACACGTTGCGTTGTCCTGGTGGTAAATGCCATCGCGCCGAGGAAGAAACAACCTCTATGTATCGGTGGACATGGCCCCAAAGCTAGATGCATATTTGTCTCGATCCAGTGTGCCTTCCAAAATGATGAGATCATCCAGGGAATGACATAAAAACATTCCCCAGAGCATCACGCTCGCTCCTTCGTCCCTCATCCGACAATCGTTCCAATGTGTTTGCTTTCAGACGTTTCACGCCGTACACGCTACCGGCCACCTATCATCTGAAAAGGCCATCTCAATGGACGTCCAACTGCAGTACTGGAGTGCAAATTCCACCTTTCGTCGCCGATGAACTGCAATCTGCTGTTGGTAGTCCCTCGGTTCATGCGGGCGGGCCGGCCGTTGTGGCCGAGCGGTTCTAGGCGCTACAGTTTGGAACTGCGCGACCGCTACGGTCGCAGGTTCGAATCCTGCCTCGGGGATGGATGTGAGTGATGTCCTTAGGTTAGTTAGGTTTAAGTTGTTCTAAGTTCTAGGGGACTGATGACCTCAGAAGTTAGGTCCCATAGTGCTCAGAGCCATTTGAACCATGCGGGCGGTCAGCTACTGAACAATTGTACGTTTATTCGCATGTGCGTATCCCCGCAGACGTCATTCACCCCTGCCATTTTTGGTCCGAAGAGCACAAAAATGGCCTCAGCGCTGGTTTTGTATCGCAATTTTGCCACGAACGGTACGTTTTAACCACGGCGGCACGCTGACAGTTTACGAACTTAGCCAGTTCATTAATGCTTTCGCCCTTGGCCCGAAAGACAATGATCATGACCTTTTGGACGTCAAATAACTCACTCCCTTTTGCGCATTACCACAAAGACTACACTTTTTTCTGCGTCCCGCTGACACGCTTTATATGCCCTCCACTGCTAGTGCTGCACCTGCCGTTCGTGAATGGTTATTGCACACTGAAGACGATCACAGGCGCTGGGCACGTTAACGTTACTGACCGTGTAGGAACCGTACGTTAACGTGACTGGACAGTCTAGAAACGGTATACTGTTTAAGTCGTCTTAAACACTTTCATCAACTATAACTTTTATCATCGAATTGAAATGATACTACGTAATATGTAGACGAAACGAAGAAAGGAAGATTAGGGTTTAACGTCCTTTCGACGACGATCATTAGATACGGAGCACAAGCTCTGATCTGGGACGGATAGGAAAATAAATCGGCCATGTATTTTTGGGGGAACCATCCAGGAACTTGTTGCAGCGGTTAGGAAAACCAAGGAAACTCTACATATGCGTAAACAAACTGGGATTTGAACGGTCGGCCTCAGAATGCGAATACAATGCCGTAACTATGGCGCCACCTCGGTCGGTATTGTAATTACAACGAATTCGGTCACTGAATTGTGAGAACGGTGGGAACAGTCAGTGTTTAATTTTGGGCTGGCATCTTGCTTTATGCTGGTTTCTCCTACGGTTATTGAGAAACGGGGATTCGTGTTGCAAGAGAACCGGCTACACCGGAGCTGCTTGGAAACCCGCTATCCACAAAACTCTACGATACTGGGGCTAGTAGGTTCTAAGGTCCGCTGATCATCCGAGAACCATCTCGCAATAACCCTTCTAATTAAACCTGAAGATTATTGTACTCGTCACAACACACGAGAGATATGCTGACAATGGAGGGGGGGGGTGGGGGGGGGGGAATTGAGGTTAAGAACAACTGTCCGGTCTTCCTCAGTGAGTCACTACCACGAACAATTCCTTGCCACTCACCAGTCTATATCATCTCTGGTGCCCTCGACAGCTTGGCGACGCAAATAGACGACTTGTGAATGAACCGGCCTACGAATGAGGTGCATTCATTATTGAAAATGATGTTTATTCGGCAACGTATCCTGCGCGAGTCTCTGTAGAATTCCACCCACAACATGTAATTCTCGTCATCATTATCATAACCGTATAGATCCAGCTTCCCGAGTCCTGTTAATGAGCTGCTTCCATTTCCTTCTGTCCATATGTAACCTGTCACGGACATCATCATCCATTGTCCTTCCACATACAGCGAGATTTTCCTTTATCATGTACATCCAACAGGTTTTGTGTCTTCCTACAGGACGTTTTCTTTTCATTTCTCTTTAAAAAATATTCGGGCTATTCTTATAGCTTCGAACTTCATTAAATGCTCGTGCCACCTAGTCTGGACGTGCTGGTTCATTCTAAAACGGATGTCTTCATTCCGGTTTTCATCCTCACCTCCTCATTTCTTAACTTACCAATTATGATCTTCTGGATGGGAGATCTAAGGAATTTCATTTCTGTTGCCTGAAGTCTCGATGTCTTTCTTTGTTCGGACACATGCTTCGATACCGCGACAAGCATGAAATAGCTGCTGAACATGACAGAGTTTGCTTCTTCTGGCATCATGTCATCCCGTAAAAGGGTTCTCACTTGTATGTGAATTGTGAACCTTCTTACCCTGTGATGGTAATCTACTGCCTAATCAAGTTACCCACGGATAATGTACTTGCAAAGTACGGAAAGATGACAACAGACTCTAGGTGGCGGTTTCCTTTTTAATTAATTAGTTAGGTAGTCTCATGTTCCATGGATCATTTTGCACAATAAAAGGTAATGACGTGAAACGAGTCATTCTACGTTAATATCGCAAATTAGTTTCTAAATTTGGTTACATTTATAATAATAATAATAATAATAATAAAACACCAACAGTAGTCCCATAGTGCTCAGCCAGAACACCAACAATACAGATGAGAATTAGTAATTCGCGGCCATCAACTTTTACACATTACAATAATACAAAAAGTTGTCTAGGAGAAAGTTTTTCAGTTTCTTTTTTTCTTTTTTTTTCAAATTTTACTTTGCTGTCTGTCCGGAATTTTATATCCCCGGGTACGTGATCAAAAATTTTAGCTGCGGTATTGTACACTCCTTCTTGCGCTAAAGACAACCTTAATGTGGAGTAATGGATGAAATTTTTTTTTGCGAAATAAGGTCTCTGTTGGCTGCCATCACCACTATCTTGGTCTCGTTGATGTGGAGGTTGTATTTCTGGAAGTGGGACTTCCACACGTTGAGTCCTGTCTGAACTTCCTCTTCTGTTTCAAACCGTATCATGGCATTACCAGCAGAGGCAAATTATAATTAAGTAAAATTAAAAACGACCTGTGCAGTAAGGGATGGTGCCGCAATGAATAACGCTACCACATAAATATCAGCACGGCTTGCGTCTTAGCAACGACTGACTGTTCTGTCCTGTTGTCCGGACTTCATACTTTGACAATAATTCGTACACTCTTAGGGACCATTGTTTCATGTTAGGCACGTCTGTCGTTTTCGTTTACAATGATACGTTAACGTTTGCTTGTTATTGGGAGCGGGCCTGTGTGGCCGAGCGGTTCTAGGCGCTTCAGTCTGGAACCGCGCGACCGCTACGGTCGCAGGTTCGAATCCTGCCTCGGACATGGATGTGTGTGATGTCCGTAGGTTAGTTAGGTTTAAGTAGTTCTAAGTTCTAGGGGACTGATGACCTCAGATGTTAAGTCCCAGAGTGCTCAGAGCCATTTGAACCATTTGTTATTGGGAAATGGCAAATTAGCAGATTAAATCTCCCAAGAGATAAGTATTTTTATTAGTTATTGGGTTTTGTTAATAACTGACAATAAGTTTTGGCGATTTGGTGCCTACATATCTAATTCTCACGCCTTCAGCCATGACCCATAGCAGCGTCAGCTTGCTTCCTGTCGCTTAACTTAGCCGTATGCTCTTCTGTTCTGTCTGGACGAACAGTCGTCCCAATCTTGTGTGTCCGAGGCGAGTCCTTATAGGGTAAAACTGCGTTAGTCGTACCATCGCCTAAGTCGCACTCTCCTAATATCCGGCCACCCGTTTATAAAATGCTACATCATGTGGTGTAAAACAGAACTCAATAGCAGAGCGAGTACGTAGAAACAGCTGACAACTGGCATATTGCAACATAAAATAATTAACAAATAAGTTTCTTCATTACATTCTCTCGTTCATTTGTAAGAGGTTACAGAGAAGGATATGCTAATAAAGTAATCGCTTTGTATCATGTCTATTTTTATGGTACTCTGCCATTCATTTTAGTGTAATCAAACGGTAGAAAACCTTGAGGTTATGCTCGAAGTTCTGGTTTGAAACGGTAAAGGTCTCTGTCAGAGTCGTACCTTTGGAGGAATCGTTAACCGTATCGATACGACATAGGTGCTGATGTAAATTACATACCAACTAAAAATTGTTTGTTTCAGCCGATCATATGGCGAAGAGAGCTTACAATAAGCGGAAGCGTGAGAATACAGACGAAGATTTACTGAAACATCATAATGGTGCAACTGGATTTAATGAAGCATATAGAAGGTATGATACACCAAAGCCGACACCGCGCCGACATTTGAAAGTTCGAATAAAACATCAAAATTTGGAAGACCTCATGATTGACATCAGAGGTGAATTAGCACAACATACGACGGAGGTAAAATAGTCCCCCATTCGGATCTCCGGGCGGGGACTACTCAAGAGGATGTCGTTATCAGGAGAAAGAAAACTGGCGTTCTACGGATCGGAGCGTGGAATGTCAGATCCCTTAATCGGGCAGGTAGGTTAGAAAATTTAAAAAGGGAAATGGATAGGTTGAAGTTAGATATAGTGGGAATTAGTGAAGTTCGGTGGCAGGAGGAACAAGACTTCTGGTCAGGTGACTACAGGGTTATAAACACAAAATCAAATAGGGGTAATGCAGGAGTAGGTTTAATAATGAATAGGAAAATAGGAATGCGGGTAAGCTACTACAAACAGCATAGTGAACGCATTATTGTGGCCAAGATAGATACGAAGCCCACACCTACTACAGAAGTACAAGTTTGTATGCCAACTAGTTCTGCAGATGACGAAGAAATTGAAGAAATGTATGATGAAATAAAAGAAATTATTCAGATTGTGAAGGGAGACGAAAATTTAATAGTCATGGGTGACTGGAATTCGAGTGTAGGAAAAGGGAGAGAAGGAAACATAGTAGGTGAATATGGATTGGGGGACAGAAATGAAAGAGGAAGCCGCCTGGTAGAATTTTGCACAGAGCACAACATAATCATAACTAACACTTGGTTTAAGAATCATGAAAGAAGGTTGTATACATGAAAGAACCCTGGAGATACTAAAAGGTATCAGATAGATTATATAATGGTAAGACAGAGATTTAGGAACCAGGTTTTAAATTGTAAGACATTTCCAGGGGCAGATGTGGACTCTGACCACAATCTATTGGTTATGACCTGTAGATTAAAACTGAAGAAACTGCAAAAAGGTGGGAATTTAAGGAGATGGGACCTGGATAAACTGAAAGAACCAGAGGTTGTACAGAGATTCAGGGAGAGCATAAGGGAGCAATTGACAGGAATGGGGGAAATAAATACAGTAGAAGAAGAATGGGTAGCTTTGAGGGATGAAGTAGTGAAGGCAGCAGAGGATCAAGTAGGTAAAAAGACGAGGGCTAGTAGAAATCCTTGGGTAACAGAAGAAATATTGAATTTAATTGATGAAAGGAGAAAATATAAAAATGCAGTAAGTGAAACAGGCAAAAAGGAATACAAACGTCTCAAAAATGAGATCGACAGGAAGTGCAAAATGGCTAAGCAGGGATGGCTAGAGGACAAATGTAAGGATGTAGAGGCCTGTCTCACTAGGGGTAAGATAGATACCGCCTACAGGAAAATTAAAGAGACCTTTGGAGATAAGAGAACGACTTGTATGAATATCAAGAGCTCAGATGGAAACCCAGTTCTAAGCAAAGAAGGGAAAGCAGAAAGGTGGAAGGAGTATATAGAGGGTCTATACAAGGGCGATGTACTTGAGGACAATATTATGGAAATGGAAGAGGATGTAGATGAAGATGAAATGGGAGATACGATACTGCGTGAAGAGTTTGACAGAGCACTGAAAGACCTGAGTCGAAACAAGGCCCCCGGAGTAGACAATATTCCATTGGAACTACTGACGGCCGTGGGAGAGTCAGTCCTGACAAAACTCTACCATCTGGTGAGCAAGATGTATGAAACAGGCGAAATACCCTCAGACTTCAAGAAGAATATAATAATTCCAATCCCAAAGAAAGCAGGTGTTGACAGATGTGAAAATTACCGAACTATCAGCTTAATAAGTCACAGCTGCAAAATACTAACACGAATTCTTTACAGACGAATGGAAAAACTAGTAGAAGCCAACCTCGGGGAAGATCAGTTTGGATTCCGTAGAAACACTGGAACACGTGAGGCAATACTGACCTTACGACTTATCTTAGAAGAAAGATTAAGGAAAGGCAAACCTACGTTTCTAGAATTTGTAGACTTAGAGAAAGCTTTTGACAATGTTGACTGGAATACTCTCTTTCAAATTCTGAAGGTGGCAGGGGTAAAATACAGGGAGCGAAAGGCTATTTACAATTTGTACAGAAACCAGATGGCAGTTATAAGAGTCGAGGGACATGAAAGGGAAGCAGTGGTTGAGAAGGGAGTAAGACAGGGTTGTAGCCTCTCCCCGATGTTGTTCAATCTGTATATTGAGCAAGCAGTAAAGGAAACAAAAGAAAAATTCGGGGTAGGTATTAAAATTCATGGAGAAGAAATAAAAACTTTGAGGTTCGCCGATGACATTGTAATTCTGTCAGAGACAGCAAAGGACTTGGAAGAGCAGTTGAATGGAATGGATAGTGTCTTGAAAGGAGGATATAAGATTAACATCAACAAAAGCAAAACAAGGATAATGGAATGTAGTTTAATTAAGTCGGGTGATGCTGAGGGAATTAGATTAGGAAATGAGGCACTTAAAGTAGTAAAGGAGTTTTGCTATTTGGGGAGCAAAATAACTGATGATGGTCGAAGTAGAGAGGATATAAAATGTAGGCTGGCAATGGCAAGGAAAGCGTTTCTGAAGAAGAGAAATTTGTTAACATCCAGTATTGATTTAAGTGTAAGGAAGTCATTTCTGAAAGTATTCGTATGGAGTGTAGCCATGTATGGAAGTGAAACATGGACGATAAATAGTTTAGACAAGAAGAGAATAGAAGCTTTCGAAATGTGGTGCTACAGAAGAATGCTGAAGATTAGATGGGTAGATCACATAACTAATGAGGAAGTATTGAATAGGATTGGGGAGAAGAGACGTTTGTGGCACAACTTGACCGGAAGAAGGGATCGGTTGGTAGGACATGTTCTGAGGCATCAAGGGATCACCAATTTAGTATTGGAGGGCAGCGTGGAGGGTAAAAATCGTAGAGGGAGACCAAGGGATGAATACACTAAGCAGATTCAGAAGGATGTAGGTTGCAGTAGGCACTGGGAGATGAAAAAGCTTGCACAGGATAGAGTGGCATGGAGAGCTGCATCAAACCAGTCTCAGGACTGAAGACCACAACAACAACAACGATTAATTTGGAGCCCAGTTTCTTCGGAGTAATTATTAATGAATTAAGGAAACTTGCCGACCAACTTGGTGAGAAATACCGTCTACCCCATCGCTTCATCGCTTCAATAAAGAAAAAAAGCTAGCTGGTAAAAGTGGTGTTATAAACTTATGAAAGATCATCCCCCCATATCCTTGCGAGTTTCCGAAGCAATATCCATGGCACGAAGGAAGAGGGTTAATAAAGAGTGTGATAATGAGTTTTTTGATAAATATGAGGAAACACTACATGAACATAAGTTTACTGCTGACCAAATATATTATCGTGGTTGAAGCCGCATTATACACCGTCTAAAGTAATTTCCCGAAAAGGAAAACACCATGTCTGCGCCATCACAAGCGGAGAAAGGGGTCTTACAACGACATGCGTATGTGCAATAAATGCAGCAGAAGAATTCAGACCTCCGATGTTGATGAATGGATGAATATACGATGTCTTAAAAAGGGGAGCTCCATCAAACACAGCATTTGGATGCTCGACAACTGATTGGATAACATCAGAACTGTTTATCCGATGGTTAGAACATTTGATAAAACGTACAAAAGTAGAAGAAAGGGACCAGAAACGGATTTGATTTTCCTGGATGGACACCACACACAGACCAAAAATTTAACAAGTAATTCAGCTGGCTCGTAATTACGGTATTATCGTGCTATCATTTCCTGCTCACGCGCCTACAGCCACTGGACAGATCGTTCTTTAAAACACTAAAAAACAGACACAATGAAGCGGCATCTTCGTGACTACGTTCAGTTCTTGGCAGAGTCATAAAACAAGCTAACGTTGCAGAACTCCTGGTTAATGCACATCGCAGATGAGTGTGTATGGACATAGCACTTAACGGTTTTAAGGCAACAGGCGTGTGGTTATTTGATAGTAATGTCGTCAATGAAGAGCATTTTGTAGCTACTACTATACATATTGTTGATTAATCATATCAAGAATCGGCCGATGGAACTGAAGCAACAACGGGAAAATGTGGAAGACCGCCTAACGTTGCAACACCACTCGGTGGTTAAGTCTGAACCTTCTACAATATCTCTACAATGTCGACCCGAAAACAATGTTGCAACAGTTGCCAAAATTAACAGTCACCAAATAAAGTCTTACTTGAACTGTTTATAACACCAGTTATCAAGAAAAATACGAAAAAACCTACAGAAAAGGGAAATAAAAAGAAGAAACTTGTGCACAAGCCTATAAAAAGTACCATTAGATGAAAACTTTAACAGTAATACAGGAATAAAGAGCAGAGTGAGTTAGTTATGGTAGTTATGTTAGAAAGATCGACAAGCAGACAGGATTCAGTGTATGAAACGTAAAGATTGGGCACATGACTATGCGCTGGCCTGCAAAGTAAAATTAAGAAATATTTCTGTGATATCTGTGTTCACACCAACTCATTTTCAATGTGCCAATATAAATAGTTTACTTTGTTAAGAATTTCTATTTTCTTTTTTTATGTGTAACTACGGAAGTAACGTTACATTTGCAGTTTGAGGATTTGTTAGTGTGACGTTTTCTTACATCATTCCACGGATTTATTCTGTCGTCGCTGACTTCGCATCCTAAGTACGACTTAGGCTGTAGGGGGGAGAACTTGGAAATCGGGTGCCTTAACGTACAGAGGGTAAAGATTAGAAAAAAGGTTGAAAATTCATTTTGAGAAAAGATTTTTGCATTATTGTAGAAGCTGACTGACAGCCTCAAAATAAAGATTCAGTGTACACAAAACAAATTGTGTTATGTAAATTACGGTACAAAATATAGTAATTCTCCCCTACAGGGTACGGCATGAGCAGTTTCTGACAAAGTACGAAGACTGCAATAAAGTGAAGGCAAGATGTTAGCTCTATAATGGAGATGTCGCATTCACTCCACTGCGCACATCGATAAGGCATGTATACTAGTTTTCGATGGATAAACACTGAGGTTCAAAATGGTTCAAATGGCTCTGAGCACTATGGGACTTAACATCTGAGGTCATCAGTCCCCTAGAACTTACAACTACTTAAACCTAACTAACCTACGGATATCACACACATCCATGCCCGAGGCAGGATTCGAACCTGCGACCGTAGCAGTCCCACGGTTCCGGACTGCATCGCCTAGAACCGCACGACCACCGCGGCCGGCTAAGCACTGAAGCCTAACTACTGGTGGTCCGCGGAGAGAGCGACAGCAGATCAGGGGACAGGCGACAACCGAGGCGCGACTGCCGGGACACCTGCAGACAAAAAGCAGGAGCGTCTGGCGCGTCCTGGGACCACTAAATACATAAACATGAGCGGTCCACCCTCTCTCCGCCCACGCTTCTCTGCAGTCGGGACACGGCCGGCGTTCCCCACGTCCCCTCCTTGAGGACTACGAGTAACACCGCCAGTCGGAAGGATTCTCTGTGTTGCCGATGTGCTTGCTGTCTCAGGTATTGGACACACCTCCGATGAGGGAAACAAAGCGAGGTGGCGCAGTGGTTAGGAGACTCGACTCGCATTAGGGAAGGCCGTTCAAATCCCTGACCGACCCCACAGATTTAGTTTTTCCCTCGTTTCCCTAAACCATTTAAAGGCGCGTACATACCAGGCAAACAAACGATAGACACGGGTGTCTGCCGAATGCTGGCTGCCAACACATTGGCGTTCCGCTTCTCATTCTCACGAGAAGAAGGGCTTGGGGCTTAGGCATTTGGGCATCGCAGTTGGCTCTGATAACTTGCCGACGTTGCTCCCGTTTCTTTATTGATATAAAGTAGGGTTTTAATTAACATTTCACCGGCCGATATTATGAGAGAAGAAGAGGATTTAGCAGTCGTCGCATGTGCAGCATTTATTTCACTGCAAAACTCTGATAATCACAATCATCCAGAAGAAGAAGAAGACGAAGAAGAAAGATGACGCTGGTGAACGACAAAGCTGAATTAGAATATGGGCTAATTCGTATTTTTTTCCTAATGAAAGCTACAGATTCCGAAATTTTCTTGAATTGTGTAGAAATGGTTCAAATGGCTCTGAAAAGGGAACCTCCCCATCGCACCCCCCCCCCCCCCCCCCCCTCAGATTTAGTTATAAGTTGGCACAGTGGATAGGCCTTGAAAAACTGAAGACAGATCAATCCAGAAAACAGGAAGAAGTTGTGTGGAACTATTAAAAAAATAAGCAAAATATACAAACTGAGTAGTCCATGTGGAGGATAAGCAACATCAAGGAGAATGTGAGCTCAGGAGCGCCGTGGTCCCGTGGTTAGCGTGAGCAGCTACGGAACGAGAGGTCCTTGGTTCAAGTCTTCCCCCGCCAGTGATGATTTTAATTTTTTATTTTCAGACAATTGTCAAAGTTCAGGCACTCACACATAATCAACTTCGCTCTCCAAAATTCCTGGACATGTTCAGATTTGCTTGGACATATGCAGGAGTTGACGGTCTCACACGGAAAAATTTGAAAACGTTAAAAAAATATGTTTTGACAGAGCACAGGGAAAACTGTGCGACTATGAAACTGTTGCATTCATTTGTTGCAGTTTATGTCACAAACTCTTATGTTTTCATCACTTTTTTGGTAGTGATTATCACATCCACAAGAAAACCTAAATCGGGCAATGTAGAAGAATCTTTTTACCCATTCGCCAAGTGTACAAGTTAGGTGGGTCGACAACATATTCCTGTCATATGACGCACATGCCGTCACCAGTGTCGTATAGAATATATCAGACGAGTTTTCCTGTGGAGGAATCGATTGACCTGTGACCTTGAGATCAAATATCTTCGGTTCCCATTGGAGAGAGACGTCCTTTCGTCTACTAATCGCACGGTTTTGTGGTGCGGTTGCAAAACACAGACACTAAACTTATTACAGTGAACAGAGACGTCAATGAACGAACGGACAGATCATAACTTTGCGAAAATAAAGCAAACTTTTCTCTCGAGGGAAGACTTGAACCAAACACCTCTTGTTCCGCAGCTGCTCACGCTAACCACGGGACCGCGGCGCTCCTGAGCTCATACTATCCTTGATGTTGCCTATCTTGCGCATGGACTACTCAGTTTGTATATTTTGCTTATTTTTTTCATAGTTCCACGCAACTTCTTCATGTTTTCTCGATTGATCTGTGTTCAGTTTTTCAAGGCCTATCCACTGTGCCAACTTATAACTAAATCTGAGGGGGGTGCGATGGGGAGGTTCCCTTGTGAGCACTATGGGACTTAACTTCTGAGGTCATCAGTCCCCTAGAACTAAGAACTAATTAAACCTAACTAACCTAAGGACATCACACACATCCATGCCCGAGGCAGGATTTGGACCTGCGACCGTAGTGGGCGCGCGGTTCCAGACTATAGCGCCTAGAACCGCTTGGCCACCCCGGCCGGCAATTGTGTAGACCCAAAAATTTCGAAAGATGATATGTCTTTTATGACGGTTGTATCTGAAGCAGAAAATTAAATGGTCACTATCAGTTCTGTTTGTGCCTCTTTGCTCATAGTGAAAAGATTTCAATAAGGACTCAATTTTCTTTTTCTCATTGTGCACATTCTTTCTAACAGTTGTTCTAACGACCGCTAAATTCAGCGACAGGAAGCAAGCTGACGCTGCTGTGAGTCATGCCTGAAGGCGTGAGAGTTAGATAGGCACCAAATCGCCAATACTTATTGTCAGTTATTAACAAAACACAATAACTAATAAAAATATGTATCTTTGGGAGATTTAATCTGCTAATTTGCCACTTTCCAATAACAAGCAAACGTTAATGTGCCATTGTCAACAAAAACGACAGACGTGCGTAACACGAAACGATGGTCCCAAAGAGTGCAAGAAGAGTTACGAATTATTCGGAGTATTTGCAGACCCATGTTGACTGAGAAGTCTTTGTTTCCATTACCGTATGCTTTCACTTGTACCAGTTTT
Organism: Schistocerca piceifrons; assembly: GCF_021461385.2. NCBI lineage: Eukaryota > Metazoa > Arthropoda > Insecta > Orthoptera > Acrididae > Schistocerca > Schistocerca piceifrons. The sequence goes on from NC_060140.1 coordinate 880,029,153, forward strand.
CGGTAATGACTGTGATACGTCCCGTACGTAAATTTTGCACTTGGACGTCCTCGATGTCCTACAAGCGGCCGCGTGTATCGCTTAGGCCTCAAAAGTGGCCCTGGGAGGCTCGACATAAAGCACGTCTAACATGTGAGTAAACACAGACAAAAGACTCAGTACTGTTCACACACGATCGGGACTCAAAATCAGACACTGTGCGTCCTGGGCATTTAACGGTGGAAATACTACGTAAAACTAGTTCCACGAACAGCAGATGCCAGACTGAGACTACTGGAAGAATCCTAAGGCGTTACAATTTACGCACGAGAAAGGTTGGTTAGCTTACAAATCCCTCGTGCAATCTATTCCTGCTTCATTATACCTAATTTCTGACCCTCACCAGATGATTACAATAGAAGAAAGAGAGAACCTACAAAGAAGAGTATCGTTTTTGCTACGTGTCCTTTGATCGCCGCGAGACCATCCCTACCATGACAGATTAACTTCAGTGTGTAACACCATAGCTCTAATGCTCTACTGCTCTATTTTGCTTTTGTTTCATTTAATGTTACATCATTGAGCTTCTGTAAGTGTGTTTGATAGAATAGAGAACAAAAAATTGTATACTCCTTTCTTTGTTAAAACTTTGATGTCATGATTTGATTGTATGCTGTGTAGCACAACTTTCATTTAAACTCTTTGTCCCATTTGGAGGGAACAAAACTTATTGTATATAATTGTAATTTTGTGTGAATAATTTTTTGTAGAGATGTCAATATGTGTAAATGTTTTGTTTTATTTAATGCATTTGGTTGCTGTTATGTAAACTGCTGATCCTCACTTAGGATTCTTAGTTATTCTGTATGTAAAAGTTGTTGTGGTTCCCCTCGGGAACGGAACTGTGTAGCGCGCGCAAATTGTGGCTGGCCTATGTAGAAAAGGTGGAACTGATAGTCAGTCGGGGACGAGCTACGAGTCGGGGACGAACTACCAAACTGTGAACTGCCATGCAAAAGTTGCATAGTGCTGGTTCAGAGAAAGGCTTTTTCTGCTACTTTCCAATGCCTCGTATGAATGGATAAATAGCTGGAACTATTCTGGAATTTGTATCTATCATCGCCACCAAGAAATGACAGAGTCCAGCAATTCTGCCTGCAAGTCCACCTACCAACAGGCAGTTGCCACCACATTGCGCAATCATTGCAAAAAAAAATGGCTCTGAGCACTATGCGACTTAACTTCTGAGGTCATCAGTCGCCTAGAACTTAGAACTAATTAAACCTAACTAACCTAAGGACATCACACACATCCATGCCCGAGGCAGGATTCGAACCTGCGACCGGAGCGGTCGCTCGGCAATCATTGCATCGGAATGCTATAATGATGTACAGTGAAGGATCAGCTTAATGGATGTGCTAATGTGCTCAAATATAAGATAATTTATCTCTGAATTTATGTACCTACCTTGATTTTTCTCCTCATCATAACACCTCTCAGGTTCCTCTCCGTTTGAACTAAAGTGATTACCGAGTGTCCTTACTGAAAGTACATTAAAACCCAGTTTTCTAATTAATGCCTCTTGAACATAGTAAAGAGAAAGTTAAAGTTAATGTGGCAAGAGAGTGGGTTAAAGTTAATGATGCTTGCAGAAAATAATTTTCCTAGTAAAACTGCTTATTAATGTGTTGTTGCCTACTTCAAAATTAAAAGTTCTTAAGATTGAGGCTTATAAAGTTAGTGAATGATCACATTACTGCCTGTTGTAAATCGCAGAAGGTGAGTCAGTATCTTACGTATATGTTAATTTTGTGTTTCACTGTAGTAAAAATGGAAAACTGCAGTTGTGAAACGTTATATACTTATGTTTGCTAAGTGTATGTTTCTCTTGTGTATAGGAAGTGCATATTAATAACATAACAGGATCCACAGTTTGTCTATTGTATTAATGCTGGGTAATTAGTAACGGAAAGACCACTAATTATAAAAAAAACCATAATTTCTTTAAAGCCTGAAAGTAATAGGGTGTTTCGGTATCTCTTATTATTTTGCAAATAGTTTCTGCTGCTCTAACTGTTAGTTTCAATCTTACCGTAAACATATGTATGTGTCAGAGTTCATTGCACTCGCGCGTGACAAAGTATAGGTTGTGTTTATTCGTTAAAATTACTAATAACTATTTTCTTAAACGAGAATGTTAATCATTCTCTTGCCTAGTTAGGCTGTCGACCGTTTTCTTTATTAGTTGAACAGTACAGATAGGCAAAATTTTGTTTGTTACTATTCAAACATTTACGTAATTCTGACTTTCACTTCCGATAAGCCACCTCCGTTAGGTACAATACGGTCAACATAATAAAATTCCTCCCAGAGGGTAACACTGCTCTCATGCGTTATACCATAATTACTATAACAAAATAATTCTGTTTTGCAAACTGCCTCCAGATTCGAGGTTATGGTATAGCAGAAGCAGACAGGAGTGTTAAAAGTGCCAGACAATATCAGAGAGGTTCCGTGCATCAACAGAGGCTTACTGTTAAAATTCCGAAAAGGAACATTCCGTTACAAGTTAAGTAACAAATTACTTCTGCCACGGTCTCACGAAATGACAATGACTATAAAACCACATAAAATGGAGCTTTAATAGAAACTTACAGAGAACCGTTATTCCGGTTATTAGGTTATGATTCGTTGAGTTACGAGCCGGCAAAATGCTAGTGGCTTACAATGTACCCCCTGTCACTCATCCTAACGTGACTTGCGCTGTAAAAATGTAGACGGACGACGGGGAGAGATAAATGATGGTGCAGCCCAAGCGCTAATTTCTCTGGACAGAGCTTAGGCCGGTCCTAACTGCGTTTATTGGTCCGCAATTGCATGTTTGGGGCCACGGCCAATTCGAAATGGCGTGACCCTTGAGACGGCTGATGGATCCGCCAGCAATTGGACAAACGAGTCGGCCGGCAGCTGCAACAGATGGTCTTCTCGCCTGCTCCGAGTCTTCAGATAGGAGCGTCCCCTCGAGCCACACAGTCGTACTCGTGCAAGTTATTGGGTAGAGGTATCATCCGCCTGGGACCAAAGAACACAAGAAAAATACAAATGTCGGTGAAGAAAGCTGAAAAAGCGAAATAAATGCTGACGTAGAACGCTCTTCGGTACTTGAAGCCGATGTGACACTTGCTTAAAATGTCATACTTCTTTTGTTGTTTGGAACACATATGATAGTTTAGTTATAAACCTATAATAAACCTGGATTACACTAGTTCTTTTTATTATTTTGCGAAATACAAATTATCTCCATATCACTGAACCGACAACATGTTCACAAGACTTATCTGGTGACACAACGATAAAAAGGGTACAGTATTTAACTGAATTCAGTAGGATGTATTTATGAAATTCTACGTCCTCTTTGGAATTAGTGGTTATGCATGTTTCTGCAGCTTTGCATTTGTCCTCTAGCTACTCTTGCTTAGCGATTCTGCTGTTTCTCTCAATCTCATTTTTAGACGCCTCTATTCTCTTTCGCCTGCTTCATTTGCTGCATTTTATATCTTCTGGTTTCATTCATTAATTTAAGTATCTTCTGAATTATCCAAGCATTTCTTCTGATCTGTATTTTTTGTGATCTTCTGCTGTCTTTACTGTTTTATCTCGCAAAGCTACGTATTCGTTTTTTATTTTGTACCTTTTCCCATTTTTCAGACCAACGCTGCCTAATTCTCCGTCTGAAGCTTCCTTCTGTTTATACAGACTCCATCTCCTTAATTTCCTATCTTTTTTGCAAATTAGTCTGGAGTTCATAGGTCTTAAATTATGACCAGAGACTACATCTGCCACTGCAACTGTCTTACAATTTATAATCAGGTTCTCTAAAATATACTCTGTGCAAGTTAATGCCAGGCGGATTCTTCTTGCACTCCTTTATCCCAGATCATGTCCTCCTGCTGTTTCTCCTTCTCTTCCTTTTCCGCCGGCCGCGGTGGTCTCGCGGTTCTAGGCGCTCAGTCCGGAGCCGCGCGACTGCTACGGTCGCAGGTTCGAATCCTGCCTCGGGCATGGATGTGTGTGATGTCCTTAGGTTGGTTAGGTTTAAGTAGTTCTAAGTTCTAGGGGACTGATGACCACAGATGTTAAGTCCCATAGTGCTCAGAGCCATTTGAACCATTTGAACCATCTCCCTTTTCCTACCATGAATTCTAGTCATCCATCACAATTAAACTTCCATCGCCTTTAAGTATCTGAATGATTTCCTTTAACTCACCATACATTCATTCAATACCATCTTCATCTGCGGAACAACTTGGCGTAAACACTTTACACTACTGTGGCGACTGTTGTCTTCGTACCTGCTTTAATGCGTTCACTATGCTATTAATACTAGCTTACTCGACTTCCCTATTTTTTGTTCATTACAGGGCCTTCTCTGCATTATCTTCACCTCATTTTTGTGTTGATAACCCTATACAGACCCGAGCAAAAGTCATGTTCTTCCTGCCACTGCTCTTTACTACTTTCTACTTCATCCCATTTCCCTATTTAAATTTCCTAACCTTACAAAACCGATTAATTCGAAGCTCTGTCCCGTAGAGTGCCAATATTGCTTTTCCTGATGACAACATGCTCCTTCGTAGTCCCCGCCTGAAGATCCGAGTAAGAGACTAATTTTACCTCTGGAATACTTGACCCAAGAGGATTCTATCACCATTTATACATACACTACAGCAGCATGCTCTCGGGAAAAATATCATGGCTGTAGTTTCTGCTTGCTTCCCTCCGTTCGCACTACCTGCCCAGAGAAGTCATGTTGGCTAATGTTACAAGGGCAGACCACACAATCATAGAGACCGGTGGCTCGGCAATTACTGAAAAGGCTGCATTCCATTTTCTGGAACCACGGGTTACTCTGTCTTCTCCACAGAAACCCCTCCATTGTTGTTGTACCTCTCGTAAGGCTGCCTGTATTGTTGAGGCACGCAAGCCACTTCACCTGGCCAAAGGTTCGGGAGGGTTTTTGAGGGTAGAAGCTATGACTGTCCTACAATCCCCTAGGTATCAGTCCCATAAGGATCCTGTACGCAAAATTGGGTAAATAACAGCTCACAACAGAACTGTCATTCTTCCCATAAAACTGTAATATATGTTACAATTAAAGTACTGTCTGCCAAGTGTTTCACAGCGATTCACGGTCGGCAGAGGTATATGATTACGTCACGTGGAGAAAGGGCAGGGAGCGATGCGAGACGATTACGTTGTGACCTTATCATAGGATTTAATCAAACTGCCTCATGGAAACCACGGGAAATTAGAGCCGACACGGCTGGCCGTGAAATGAAGCGCTGGAATTCTGTCCCTTCTCCACCGGGCCACGACGTATGACCTTGCTATCCTACGTTGAGCGATATTACCACAGAGAGCCGGAGAGGGTTTCAAATATCTGTCCGACAGCCCAGACTCCCGTTTTCTGTGGCTCGCTAAAAGAAAATTCTCGAATGTTTCGGTTCCTTTAAAAAGGACACGGCCAATATTCCTTACCCATCCTTGTGCTCTTTCATCCTCTGTTTCTGATAGGCGCACGTCTATGGGACATCAAACTCTAATTTTTGTTGCTTTTTTACTGTTTGTCTCGCTTTTAAATGACACAAAATAATGATAAAAAGCTAACCCATAGCACGGACAAACCCGCACGCTGCGCAGAATGCGTGGACAGCGTACAAAATATGGGAACCCATCAGCAGGTATCGTTCTCATACAAGTTAAGAGAAATAAATCATCGTGGACTCTCTAAGAGACAGTAGCATGCACGTGTGACAGAGGTGGAGAGCTGATGTAATGTCCTATGGTCTGTCGCCAGATGATAGTGCCACATCTAAGTACTATTTAATTTTCATCTTATGGAAGATTTTGTCCAAACAGATGATTATAAAGCACACCCGCCAGGTTAGCCGAGAGCGCTAATGCGCTGCTTCCTGGACTCGGGTAAGCGCGCCGGCCCCGGATCGAACCCGCCCGGCGGCTTAACGACGGAGGCCGGTGTGCCGGCCAGCCTGGATGTGGTTTTTAGGCGGTTTTCCACATCCCTCTAGGTGAATACCAGGCTGGTCCCCACGTCCCGCCTCAGTTACACGACTCGCAGACATCTGAACACTTTCGCACTAATCCATGGATTACACTCGACACAGACAGTTGTGGTACTCTGATTCCGTCCCAGGGGATACGGGGTGGCGGCAGGAAGGGCATCCGCCCACCCCTTCACATTAACATGCCAAATCCGGTTTAACCACGCCAACCCCGCGCAAAATGCACGACAATGGCGCAGGAGCGTTACGGAGGTGATCAACATACTCCAGGGGCAGAAGAGAAGAACTGCACATCACGGGGAGATTTACTGGTGAAAATCCGAGAGAGTATGTTCCTCGAAGAGCCGGGCAATGTATTGCTTCCTTACGACGAGAAAAACAGAGCTCACACTGAAAGTCAGTGGCAGTCTCTCTTCGCGAATGGAACACGGGAGGGGGAAGTACCCTTCACCACGCATCGTGAGGTGGCTCGCGCAGCACGGACAGCGTGGGACTGTCAGCAACCACGAGAATATTTTGGAGAGGAATAAAACTTAACCTTCCTCAGACATGACAAATGGTTCAAATGGCTCTGAGCACTATGGGACTTAACTTCTGAGGTAAGCAGTCCCCTAGAACTTAGAACTACTTAAACCTAACTAACCTAAGGACATCACACACATCCATGCCCGAGGCAGGACTCGAACCTGCGACCGTAGCAGTCGCGCGGTTCCGGACTGAAGCGCCTAGAGCCGCTCAGCCACAACGGCCGGCCCGTTTAACAAGTTATCGCATTTACCAGAAGTCTGAAGCAACTGGATTATCAACAATTATCACGGAAAGGCGGGGCGTCCTAGAACTGGCAGAAGTGAGTAACATTGCTATTGCTATAGTGCAGGAGGCCATTATACAGAGTCCATCAAAATGTATGAGATGATCCAGTCTGGAAACAGGGATTCCACAGACGACAGATAACCGAAGTCTATCCAAGGACCTGCGCTTGCGACCTTATCACCACCACATCGTTCAATATTTGACTGCTCGGCAGAAACAGGTACGAGTAGAACGCTGTGAGGTTCTGGGAGAAACGTCACCGATGCAACCCAGCACTGTTAGGCAAATGGTTTTCAGTGACGAAGCTACCTTTCATACCAATGGACATGTTGATCGTCAGAACACAATTTTCTGGGTACTGAAAATCTACGTATCGTTGGTGAGCATGAACGTGCATCCCCGAAGAGAAATGTGTGGTGTGCAGTGACAGCTACAGGTGTACTTCATCGATTTTTGTCTACGACCCGAACGGTGAAGGCAAATGCTGAAAAGAGTTTGCCATTGATAGCGTGTCCCTACAACATAGACGAGAAGGGTACTTGCAACATGATGGTGCACCGCCCCATTTTGCTCGTTCCGTTCGTGCGTATCTTGATGGTCTCCTCCAGATCTCACACCCTGTTATTTTTGCTTATGGTATATGATAAAGGAGCGCGTGTATAGTACAAAAGGTGAGAGACCTCGAAGAACTAAAGGACAGAATACAAGGTGTGTAATCCAACATTTCACCAGAAACGTGTGCTCTGGCAGTAAACTGAAATGTTGAATGTTGGTCTGAGACTCTGTATAACGAAAACTCTGAATACATGCTTTCTCTCAGATAGCGTTCACATAATTTTGACTCACTCCGTATGAGGCGCAAGTTGCGGGTTCTCTGAGGCGGAGGTAGCGACTAAAAGTACAGGCTTTTTCAAAAAGAATGTACCTATTTCGAATGCATATATTTATTAAACTTTAAGATAAACGAATACATACGAAACTTTACACACATATTTACGAACCTCTCAAGTTCAGATTGCTGATGTTCAATATGTCCTCCATCAGCGACACGAATAATATTACATCGATACGAAAATTCCTCCCATACTAGGGCAAGCATGTCCTTCGCCACTGATGTTATGGTAGTACGGATCCGGTTCTTCAACTCTTTCAGGTTCTGTGGGAGGGCGGTACATAAACGTTGTCAGAGGGTGTCAAATCTGGTGACCGTTGAGCTAAGTCGCCAGCTCCTGAACGACCAATCCAACGGTTCTGTAGAGTCTCGTTCAGATATGCATGCACTTGCAGACTCCAGTGACGGGGTGCCCCGTCTTGTTGAAAAATGAAGTTGTCTTCGTGCAGCCTCGGAAACAACCAGTTTTGTAACATAGCGAGATACTGCTGACCGTTAACCGTGTTTCCATCAATGAAGAATGAGCCGTAAACAGACGATCGGGATATCGCACAAAACACATTGACTTCGGGCGAATCTCGTACATGTTCAACGGCTGCATCTGTGTTCTGTAGGTCCCAAATTCGAACATTGTGTTTGTTTACCTGACCACAAACATGGGAAGTCGCTTCATCACTGAACACGATGTGGTGTGCGAAGGTGTTATCATTGTCTATTGCATAAAGAATCTCGTTACAAAATGCCACATGTTTGCGTTTGTCATCAGGACACAGAGCTTGTAACGTCTGTAACTTGTACGGCTTCATAACCAACCGACGTCTCAAAACACGTCAAATTGTTGCTGTAAGCAGTTGTAGCTACCGACTGGCACGACGAGTTGATTTTGAAGGATTACGTTGGAAAGCAGTTTGCATTCGTGCAATGTTTTCTTCAGCAACACGAGATCGGCGAGGACTCTTTCCTTTACATACACGTCCTGTATCTAGAAACTGTCGATACAATCTGCAAATGTTCCACCCATTCGGAGGATCAATTTGGTACCTCAACCTGAAACGTCTTTGCACTGTAATCACGGAATTGCACTTCCCAAACTCGAAGACACAAAATGATTTCTGCTGCGGAGTAGCCATTTTAAACATACGACGGAAATCCCAAAAGTAATGTCTCCATTTTTTTTATAAGTACAGAACTCTGTTTGTGTGGCAGTTGGTCACACTGTTATGAAGAGTGCTTCACGCGGGGAGTGTAAACATGCGTACGCCACGCTGAGGCGCTCAGTCTTGGCTTGGCAGCCGTTGAGAATGGAGTTCCAGTTGGATGTTACCGCCAAGTGTTAATTGCGCGCAGTTATTCGGTTTTTGAACGCAAAGGGCATTGCACCGATTGAAACCCATCGCCAATTGACGGAAGTGTGTGACGAGTCGTGCATGGATCTCAAAAATGTTCGTAAGTGGTGTAGAGAGTTTGCAGCTGGTCGGACCGAAATTCGCGACGAACGAAGGACCGGGAGACCGCATGGCGACGAGCTGGTATGACATGGGCATACAAAAACTGTCACAGCGTCTACAAAAACGTATCGACAGAAATGGTGATTATATCGAAAAAATAGGTAAATGTCCAAGCTGTAAACTGATGTAAACCATTGTAGAAATAAACAGGTCTAGATGCTTACAAAAATTGGAGACCTTACTTTTTTTATGACGGTTACCAAGCAAAACAGAAGCCGGCCGCGGTGGTCTAGCGGTTCTAGGCGCTCAGTCCGGAACCGCACGACTGCTACGGTCGCAGGTTCGAATCCTGCCTCGGGCATGGATGTGTGTAATGTCCTTAGGTTAGTTAGGTTTAAGTAGTTCTACGTTCTAGGGGACTGATGACCACAGATGTTAAGTCCCATAGTGCTCAGAGCCATTTGAACCAAAACAGAAGACAACTGACATCTAGCGGCTATTAATACAAACTAGACAATGTATTCGTTTCTCCAATAGCCGAGCCGAGGCACAGCGATCGATAGGTTGGACAAAATAATACTATGTAACACGTAATTTCTTTTTGAAACATCCTGTATTTGACGTACGGATTTAATGATCCTCAAAGATAGCTAAAGTTATTCAAGCATCAGCAAAGGTTAAAAGAATTCGCAAGTGCGTACTCATGCAAGCTTGAAATTCTGATTGACTTCCGATTTTATGGGCGAGTCTTGCAGCTTAATGCGTGCAGGTGTGATTGGTCGAAACATTTCGTGTCAAACAGGAGAGCTGTTAGCTAGCTGGAGGTGATATTTAATAACAGATTTGGAAAAGCTTAAAGAAAGCTAATAAACGTCGTTCGTCTTCGTGCAAACATGAATTGTTATTTGGCATGACTTTAGTCCCAATTTGCTTTGAAATGTTACCCTGTTTTAATTTCATGAAGATCTTTGCGGAAGCTGCAAATGATCAGTTCAATAAGATTCCCGAGGGCGAGTCGAAGGAATAATCTTCCAGCTTGCTGGGATAAATTAGGAATATCAGCTTACACACGACTCTTGCGAAGAATAACGAACTGCCTACTCTCTTTATTATCGTATCCACATTAGAGAACTGTGTTAATATTTTGTATTAATCGCCGTCGATTTCGGAGCGCTCATCGCTTAACCATCAAGCGTGTGCGGGACCATGGACATACTGTGCAACCGCTAAGTACGTTATTTCGCAACAGTCATGCGTGGTTCCAGTTAAAAATGGAGGAACGTTTCAGAACCTAGTGACCCTCCCGTTGCAGAAAGAGTTTAACCGAAGTCTTCCCGTTGCACTATCACTACATGTAGGACAATCGATTGTCTGAACGATCATATCCCAGAATTAGTTTACTTGCAACACGCTGCCTGCAGTATGGGGGAAGGACCGTCCGAGAGTTTTCCTACGGGACCTTAGAAGATATTCGCCTTGCGATGCAGTATACGATAACACGAGCCAATCAGCAACGCTTCTAATTCCTAAATGAACGTGGGTACTGTATAACGAAGACTTTTAAGGTGCATAATCTGGAACGGCAAAGTGCTAGGACTATCTCTGACAATGGGTCACAGTTTCCACGTCCCACGGAGCGGACAATGAACTAGGCGAGCTTATCGGGGATCTGACCGCATCCACTGCAACAGGAACAGGGGCCAAGAGGACAATGGAACGCTTTGCGGCTATTAAAGGGGCAAACAACCTTTATTTAAACGTATTTGGTTACCAGCTGTTGTGTGACAGGGCGCTAACAGGTCACGCCTCACTGCTTCTCGTCCAAGTTCCGATCGACGGTGGAGTCTTCAGTACAAACTGATACTTTATCGGCGTTCTGGCAGAGTGTTGGAAACACTTTGCTTTAAGCCAGATCTGCCGGCCGAAGTGGCCGCGCGGTTCTGGCGCTGCAGTCTGGAGCCGCGAGACCGCTACGGTCGCAGGTTCGCATCCTGCCTCGGGCATGGATGTGTGTGATGTCCTAAGGTTAGTTAGGTTTAACTAGTTCTAAGTTCTAGGGGACTAATGTCCTCAGCAGTTGAGTCCCATAGTGCTCAGAGCCATTTTTTTAAGCCAGATCTCACTTTTTCATCCTAACATTTCAAGAGACTTTTGGAAAAATGACAACTAGGTTAGCTTAGCCACATCAGCCATGTTACAAACGTCTGAAATCTGAGATACTGAACGCATTAGCCGGCCGGGGTGGCCGAGCGGTTCTAGGCGCTACAGTCTGGAACCACGCGATCGCTACGGTCGCAGGTTCGAATCCTGCCTCGGGCATGGATGTGTGTGATGTCCTTAGGTTAGTTAGGTTTAAGTAGTTCTAAGTTCTAGCGGACTGATGACCTCAGAAGTTAAGACCCATAGTGCTCAGAGCCATTTGTACTGGCGCCATAATCTGACTAGCAACAACAGCCACATTTTTGTACAAACACGTGAACATAACGATGTGCAGACGTTCTTAATCTATTTTTGTATTCAGGGTGCCTCACGTTGTAAAGCGCCTCATCAGCTTCATACATCTCTATTAATTTTGTAGTAATCGGTACACACCTACTGTATTTACCGGCAATGTTTATAAAAACACTACAGATGACAGAATGTTGCAGCGATGCTAGCGCTCCACATGGTAACATGTCGCATTGCAGTGAACAGAAGACAAGCGACTTCTTTGATCATCTACAGCGAAGCCCTAGAGTTGATCAAATATTTGACGATATTTGACAAAGTTCCCTATTACATCATCAAATTTCTTTGACAAAGATATTGGACAAAGAAATCTGTTTGTGTAATACCGGTCTAAGCATGAAGGCGTTGCGCCATCCTGACTGCTAGGCGCACTTTGGAGCCCACGAGTCATCCCTTCCGCAGATATCGTGCGAGCTTTTACAGCCATCCTCCACAACGATCGACGGTCCCTTTCCGTCAGCATATGAGATCTGCATGGTGGGATTTGTTACTCAAATGACATCTATGACTAGTCTACGTTCGAGGTCACTGACAGAGCCACTCTGTTGTTACTGTTTCTCTACTGACAACACTCCCCGTCTGCTTTTATATCGGCGGATCCGCCTCTCGTGACGTCTAGTGACAGTTCCGCATTACATGGGGGGTGTCCGGGAACTTTTGACCAGATAGTGTATGTAGAGGCATAAATTCGAAGGTCGCAGGTAGATTGTGATGGGGTGATAATTTTGAAGCTCGATCACTATCCCTCGTGCGTACTGTACATTACTTGCCATTAAAATTGCTACGCCAAGAAGAAATGCAGATGATAAACGGGTATTCATTGGACAAATATATTATACTAGAACTGACATGTGATTACATTTTCACGCAATTTGGGTGCATAGATTCTGAGAAATCGGTACCCAGAACAATCACCTCTGGCTGTAATAACGGCCTTGATACGTCTGGGCATTGAGTCAAACAGAGCTTGGATGGCGTGTACAGGTACAGCTGCCCATGCAGCTTCAACACGATACCACAGTTCATCAAGAGTAGTGACTGCCGTATTGTGACGAGCCAGTTGCTCGGCCACAATTGACCAGACGTTTTCAATTGGTGATAGATCTGATGAATGTGCTGGACAGGGCAGCAGTCGAACATTTTCTGTGTCCATAAAGGCACGTACAGGCCTTGCAACATGCGGTAGTTCATTATCCTGCTGAAATGTAGGGTTTCGCAGGGATCGAATGAAGGGTAGAGCCACGGGTCTAACACATCTGAAATGTAACGTCCACTGTTCAAAGTGCCGTCAATTCGAACAAGAGGTGACCGAGACGTGTAACCAGTGGCACCCCATAACATCACGCCGGGTGATACACCAGTATGGCGATGACGAATACACGCTTACAATGTGCATTCACCGCGATGTCACCAAACACGGATGCGACCATCATGATGCGGTAAACAGAACCTGGATTCATCCGAAAAAATGACCTTTTGCATTCGTGCAGCCAGGTTCGTCGTTGAGTAAACCATCGCAGGCGCTCCTGTCTTTGATGCAGCGTCAAGGGTAACCACAGCCGTGGTCTCCGAGCTGATAGTCCATGCTGCTGCAAACGTTGTCGAACTGTTCGTGCAGATGGCTGTTGTCTCACGAACGTTCCCATCTGCTGACTCGGGGATCGAGACGTGGCTGCACGATCCGTTACAGCCATGTGGATAAGATGCCTGTCATCTCGAGTGCTAATGATACGAGGCCGTTGGGATCCAGCACGGCGTTCCGTATTACCCTCCTGATCCCACCGATTCCATATTCCGCTAATAGTCATTGGATCTCGACCAACGCGAGCAGCAAATATCGCGATACGACAAACGGCATTCGCGATAGGCTACAATCCGACCTTTATCGAAGTCGGAAACGTGATGGTACGCATTTCTCCTCCTTACACGAGGCATCAGAACAACGTTTCACCAGGCAACGCCGGTCAACTGCTGTTCGTGTATGAGAAATCGGTAGGAAACTTTCCTCATGTCAGCACGTTGTAGGTGTCGCCACCGGCGCCAACCTTGTGTGAATGCTCTGAAAAGCTAATCATTTGCATGTCTCAGCATCTTCTTCCTGTCGGTTAAATTTCGCGTCTGTAGCACGTCATCTTCGTGATGTAGCAATTTTAATGGCCAGTAGTGTAAGTCGAGGGAGAACAGCAAGTGACAGAGACGAGATGGAATGACGGGACGTCCGCGCAACTGGGGAGTGGCGGCAAGACCGGGGGTTTGGAACCGACAGCAGCCGTGTGGGAGGTGAGGCGAGGCGAGGTGGGACAAAGCGCTAGGAGCGGCGTGGGCGTGTGGGGCCGTTACGGCCGCCCTGGAAGGCCACGACCGGTCCTGCGGTGTGCCGCGCCGGCCTTACGTAACGGAGACGTGAAATACGAGCGCGCCCCGCTCCGCTCCCAATCGGTGCATTTTTTCCGCCAGGGATGTCCGCTCTGGTGCGCGCCGCGCCGCGCCGCCCAATTCGTATCGAGGCGTGACGGTCTCGGGTTTCGCGCGGCCACACGTCGCCACGCTACACGCGACTGCACGCCGCGGCAGCCACTCGCTGACGCGTGTCCAGTCGCACGCGCCAGCGGGGCGGAGAAAACAAATGGCTCACACGCCGCAGGACCTGGGACGACTGACAGATTCAGTGAAAAACGTGGGTAATAACGAATTTGAAGATAGTAACTGTTCCGAAAGAACAGATACCAATGATTACCATGCAGCTACTCTAGAAAGAAATGATAATTAATCGAAACCCTCAGCTGCCAACAGGTGTTGTTGATATACCTCAATGAGGACAGATGAAAATGTGTGCCCTGAGCGGGACTCGAACCCAGGGTCTCCTGCGTACACGGCAGACGCTCAATGCGTCTGAGCCACCGAGGGACTTATCCCTGCGACTGCAGGGACTTATCCCTTGCACGCTTCCCGTGAGACCCACATTCCCAACTGTCCACAACCTACATTCGTAATGTTCCTAAAGGATATTTGCCCATTCACTAATTACTCGCGCCAACTAAGGTGACGATTCCGGTAAGAATTCGGGTAAAGTGTCTTCATATGGTTAAAGGCTACTCGGTCATTGAGCTTCTTCTGTGCGAATGCGCACAGGTTGCCCGAACTCTTACAGGAATCGTCACCTTAGTTGGCGCGAGTAATTAGTGAATGGGCAAACATCCTTTAGGAACATTACGAATGTAGGTTGTGGACAGCTGGGAATGTGGGTCTCATGGGAAGCGTGCATGGGATAAGTGCCTGCAGTCGCGCTATCCTCTGTGCCCTCGGTAGCTCAGATGCAGCCGGCACGGTAGCTCAGCGTGATCGGTCAGAGGGTTAGCTACCCTCTGTAATAAAAAAACGGGTGTCTTGCGACGTCCGCCCCGATTAGCTGCAACGAACTAAAAAATAATAAAAAATAAAAAAATGCCAGCACGGTAGCTCAGCGTGTTTGGTCACAGGGTTAGCTGCCCTCTGTAATAAAAAACTGAGTGAACAGGTCAACTATGAACTTGAACACTCATGGGACGTCCGCCTCGAACAAACGCAACGAACAATGACGAACAAATAAAAAGCCGGCACGGTAGCTCAGCGTGTTCGGTCAGAGGGTTACCTGCCTACAGTAATAAAAAAAATAATAATAAAAAAACCTGAGTTAATCGATCAACAACGAACTTAAACGGATGTCTTACGACGTCCGCCCAGAGCAGATGCAACGAACGAAAGCGAACAAAATCAGATTAAAAAAGAAAAAAAAGATGGATAGAGCGTCTGCCTTGTAAGCAGCAGATCCCGGGTTCGAGTCCCGGTCGGGGCATACATTTTCAGCTGTACTCATTGAGATATATCAACAACACCTGTTGGCAGCTGAGGGTTTCGATTAATTATTTGTGGGTAATAACATTTTTGATCTAGATAAATATAGGCAGACGGGGCAAAAATTACACAGTCCCACGAGATATCGCGCTAATACGGTGTAACATCGCCTTTATCCCGGATAATGACATCAATCCGGCAGAGTAAGAAATGTCACAAGTTTCTTCGGGTATACCCTATCCAACGGAAACCATTCGTCTGCGATTACATCCCGCAGAGCTACCAAACTGCAGGTATGTTGGTTGCTACATTTCACCAGTTGTTCCAAATAGTCCCAGACATTTACTGTGGGACTGCGACTGGGTAATCCAGGAACGTAAGCGTGCAGGCGTGTGTACGCAGCTCTTGTCATCTCGGAAGACAGGAGTGTCCGCATCATACTTGTCGTGAAGATGCGGAAGAAAGGGCAACACATGGTAACCGAGATTGTTGAAATAAACATTCTGGTTCATGTTCACTAAAACCTGAGTGAGTGACCCCAAATTTTGGCACAAAAAACACTTTCTTAACGTAATAGACCCATCTCCGGCGCGAACTACACACTCCCCACACTCCACGTTTTCACACCTCATTGGACCATCGGAGCACTTGGACCATTTGCACCATTTGAAAAGAGGCAAATTCGTGAATTGCTTGACCGTACCGCACGCCAACAGTCAGCTCACCGTGAGCAATGGCCTTTTGGCGAGGTACCCAACTACAAATGTGCTTTCCATGAAGTTCCCTTCACAACGATCGCTTGGTAACTCGTTGAGATGGAGATGTGTTCGCTGACAGCAGTTCCTGTCAGCTTGAAAAGTACTGTCACTGACAAGGCCTGCCAGATAGGATCTGTTTACGGCCAGTTCTCACGCCGTGTTACAAGTCTGCGAAAGCTATGCCGTTCCTTGTACATACGCTCTACAGTCCATATTAGACCGACAAATTGGGCAACTTCGTTCACAGTGTAGTCGTGGGCACATACACACACAGTAGCTCCTCCCCGTCAATTTGTCGACTACCACCTAAAGAGAAGGCTGCAGCGCGCTCGTGTGACATCACGCCGATTGAGCCAGGGTTGGCGAGGCACTGAGCTGATGTTATTTGTAGCTTCACACATCAACTTCATTGTGAAGTGCCCATCATCTCTTTAATGGTCATAGTTATTGTGGTATTCGCATTTAAGTAAGACACTATGCAAAATTTGGAAAGTCTGCAATGACAAATAGGGGTCGCTATGATTTTGCGTTTGGCATATATTATACAGTATGTTGCTTCGTATGATTTAGCTGACATATTGAATTTTTCTTTAGACTTGAGAGGAGGACTCTATCTACAATTTTGAGAAAAAATATTTTACATAATGCGTTCACTTCTGATCACACAAGCACGAGAAATATTCGTAACATCGCTCATATCTCGTAAACCCCTCGAGGTATCGAAACAAGGTTTTGGCAAAGGTTAGCATACAGAGAGGAGAGTATTTTACCATATGGTTAACGTATAGAACTTTCTATGTTGGGCCATATGGCGGACTTTTTTTAAAAAAAAAACTAGCACTGTAATTTTTTAAAAGTCATCGACAGCTAGTGAAAAGAGACTTCAATAGTATTGAAAACGTAGGCTATCTTCCCATAAGTTGTCGTAAACTGAGACAATGTGATTTTCTGTAAGTTATTGAACTCTCTGTTCACCAACTGCTTCTTTAGCAAGACTTTCTACTTCAGGGTTCTATCGCAATAGCTACTGTAGGGCGAGTTTCGCAAATTATACTGTGTTTTTGTAAAAGAAGCAAAATTAAACCTGTCAACAAGAGAATGTACTCATAATTGATCATGCTTCTTCACTTGAGAAAAGGTTAACATTTCAGACAAAAGTAAATCTCCAATTCTGTTGCAATTTTGGCAAAATCCAGTAACCCATCATATTTTCAACAGTGAACAGCTGGGACTGAAACTTACCAAAAGATTTTCTTTCTACAGTTCAGTTACCTTTGACATACAAAAAATTACAGCAGACAGGGTACCAGCTTCCTGTTCAAAATGCTGTACAGAGAGAGGGAGTGAATCGTGGTATGATTACTATCTCTTAATTCATCAGTGATATTAACTTCGAAACATAGTTGATACTATTCTGATAATAGAACAGGTTTGAAAAAATAAATGAAAACTATAGGTTCTGTTACATCGCCCTAGATTACAAAGTTTCGTATGTTGACCATGTGGCAAAATACTCTTCTCTTTGTGCTATCATTTGCCAAAATCTCTTTGTGATATCAGTATCGGTTTATGAGATATAGGGGATGTTATGAATATTTCATTCTTGCGTGGGTGCGATCAGAAGTGAACATGCTATATAAAATCAATTTTCTTGAGACTGGAGACAGGTAGAGATCTCCTCTTAAGTCTAATGAAAAGTTCAATATGATAGTTAGATTTCGTATGGAGCAAAAAAAAAACGTATGTTTTAATATCCACCAAATGCAAAATCGTACCGACCCTATTTTTCATTGCGAACTTCCCGAATATCGTGTAGTGTCTTAGTTATATGCCAATACAATAAGTATGATCATTAGTGGGACGACTGTCAGCTCACCATGAGGCTGACATATAAAGTTACAAGTAACATAGAAATCAATGTTTTTTACCAAATAAATTCTGTAAAACTGCTTGAAAAACACTACAGAGTGTAGGCCTCGATTCTGTCAGCGCAGCACCACGAAAACCCAGGCCCGCTCTGTGTGACGTCATAACGCAATGTCAACCCATCTTACTGCTCTAATTCCATATCACCAACTGGTAGACACAAAATACTTCGCTGCCATGACTTATGTTAGCAGTGTGTGGGTCATAAAACAGGCTCGTACCAGTGCCATGCCATCTACAGTGCTCCAATGTGATCCCTATTGCTGTTTTAATGGTGTGAATAACATTGTCACCAATGAGCGTATTTCCCAGTATCAGCTCTAATTCTATTGATTCGTGGGAATCCCTCATTTTGTTAATGCTTCAGAAGATAAATTTGTTTGAATCTCTGCATGGAACTCGTTTACAGCTGAGAGAAACCCTTCCTTCCTTTATGGTATCTTTTGTTGCTGGCAAACAATATAAATTTTCTGTATACAGTTCGGGGAGTGGTGTGCTGGGTGAATTATTTCGAAGCCTACATCGAGGAGGTAGCGCAGTGGTGAGTCGCTGGACTCATATTCGCGAGTACAGTGGTTCAATCTCTGTCCGGCCGTTCACATTCAAGTTTTCCACAGTTCGCCTAAACTGCTTAGGGCGAATGCCGGAACAGTTCCTTTGAGTGGGCACCGGCGATTTTCTTCCCATCCTTCCCCAACCCAAGCTTCCACCTCATCTCTGATCAGGTCATTGTCGATAGAATGTTATACCCTAATCTTCCTTCCTTCTTCCTTCAAAGCTCAGCTCGAGCAGTTTTGCCACCGCAGCTTTTGTTTTGCGAGTAGACAAGTTGTCCTGTGATAAGAGCTCCTTTGTGAGCACTAGTCTTCGCTCTTCACCTTCAAGTCGCTATGCATACGTTTGAGTAGCTTTTTGGAATAAGCAGCAGATATTGTCTCAGCTTTCTCCAAATAGTCTGACACGAAGGTGCCCTGAGAGTCCTTAAAACTATCTTTCTTTCCCTGATGTCGTTTACTTTCTTTTTTCTTTTATTTCCAACCCTACAGACCGCTGTTTTGACAGTAGTTTTCTTTCATGTGATGGCAGATTCGATTTTATCCCGTCACATAACGGTGTAAAGGCCGGGATGCGTTCCAACATTTCCAAAAGCCATTTTGAAATCTGATTCCTCGAACGTGTGTGATCCGGATCAACGAACGTGGCACCGATTCAACTCTCATGGTCTTAATATCTAGCTCGTTATTCAGGACGTCATATGTCATTTCATATTACACACCTACCATCAAAGTCATGAACCTTTAAACAATAATTTCACTTCGCGATATTACAAACTACTACTTCATCTCTGATCAGGTCATTGTCGATCATTCCTCTGAGGCAAATTCTGACAGGTGTTTCGAACATTTTAAATCTGACGTTCTCTTACAACCCAAGTGTGATTTCACTTATAGACAAATTGTCTTGGCCGGCCTGTGTGGCCGAGCGGTTCTAGGCGCTTCAGTCCGGAACCACGCGGCTGCTACGGAAGCAGGTTCGAATCCTGCCTCGGGCATGGATGTGTGTGATGTCCTTAGGTTAGTTAGGTTTAAGTAGTTCTAAGTTTGGGGGACTGATGACCTCAGCTGTTAAGTCCCATAGTACTTAGAGCCATTTGAACCAAATTGTCTTGGTGGTAGTTTTAATTCAATTCAATTTACTGCCATGAATTTGTCGTCTGAAAAATGTAAATAGATCGTACCTATCGAATAGTCATGGTGATGGACTGTTTTATTTTACATAAATGATTAATTTTAATATTAATGTAGAAATAAAACATAATATTGCAAGTATAATCAATTAAAGTAAAATAAAACAAAGGAATATATTTCAAGTTCTGAGTGAATAACTTCCAGCTTATATCACTAGATCCGTTACTGACCACGTTGGAAGAAATCGGAATTTGAATGGTGGCGCAGAGACCCAACGAACGTCCTTTGAGTCAATATGGCCGCGCTGCACTGTTTTTCGCTGCACGATAATCCACCTCCGTGGCCGAGATCGCTAACGCCACCAGTCTTTGCATCTATGTCCTGGATTACATTTGATACCTCTTCGCAGTGTCACAGGAAGTAAGGACATGTGTAGGTGATCCGTCCCTCGGATGGGGACGTTAAGTTCGGCAGCCCATTTGGTGCTATTCGCTAGGAATAGGTTATGTGCCGGGACAGAGTTTCGCCCTCTCCCTTCTTCCATCGTCAACGCACAACACAAACATAATAACATTGTACTATACACACATCCATTACACTCACCTACACTCCATGTATACGCATACGATACGACTCTCAGATATTCGCAAGGAAAAAGACCGGTGTAAGCGGAGGAAACACCGGTTCCGACACCACGGGTCAGCCATATCACTGGATTTCCTAACCAACAAAGCCATACATTTGCATTTTGCTGCACGACACAATATTTCTGCCAAATATATGACACAAATCACTACATATATCTGCTAACAAATAACTGCCATATGCTTACGGTCGACAACTACGAGATACACATTTCTCAACAGTGTCATCGTTTAAGTATCTAAGGGGCAATAATTTTATCTTCGAACTCTTCCATTTGGTCCGTGTTTGCATATAAAAACAACAATATCAGAAACTGAGTCCACCTTGATGCAAGACACCTTGTTATTCGTTTATTTCTTTACTTTCCCAAACTAGTTTCGGCGACAAATATCACCATCATCAGTGTTTTTTTTTAATCTAAAACATGCAGAAAATAGCATGGTTATACAAACACAGTGGCACATTATTACATTTCTACTATTCGTTTTTTGAAATATAGTTTTCTATGGCTACTTTCATACTACCTTATTTATTGTACGTTACAGTGTGTTTCTGAGAATTATTGTCGCTGTTTGCGACATATTTTCTGTGCGCCTTTTTTCTGTTGCCGTTTTTACTCAGCGAACATCTTGTCATCCGCAGATGAAAACTATATTTCAAAAAACGAATAGTAAAAACGTAATAATGTGCCACTGTGTTTGTATAACCATGCTATTTTCTGCATGTTTTAGATTAAAAAAACCACTGATGATGGTGATATTCGTCGCCGAAACTATTTTGGGAGAATAAATAAATAAACGATTAATAAGGTGTTTTGCATCAAGGCGGACTCAATTTCTGATATTGTTGTTATCAAGGGGACTGCATAGCTTAATGTCCGTATTCGGAGAACGCCCCACCATATAAAGTGTCACATGCCCGCCCTCTCTCGTGAGTCACTGCGAACGCGTTTGACATTTCGCTCAAGATAATGCGCATAAAAAGACGATGAAACCGGCAGTGTCAAGTCGCCGTATCCGAGGTGCGCTTTGGAGTCTGTCACGTCGCTTAAACATCTGCGGATAACACTATGAAGCAGTATGAAATGGGAAGGCGGTTGAAAGGAAGGGCAATCGAAAAATCTGATTCGTTAAAAATATTCTGAGAAGGGACAATGTCTCGGTAATGGAAACTGGAAACCACGCAACAGAAAATTGCGACGAATTTTACGGCACTGCCCCAGTGATCACTGAAACGAAGCGAGTGTCAGTGCATGTTACTCTCGTGTTGCACGTGACCTTTTGGTACTGACAAAACCGGTAATCTATAAACATAAACGTTATTGTGTCTGAAAATACGAGGGGAGTTCAATAAGTAAGACAGCACCTTTTTTTCAGAGAGCAGGCTGGTTTTATTCAAGATTACATCATACTATTCCGAACTCTTATGGCTACAAAACCCTATTTTTCAACATAATCTCTGTTCAAGGCGACGCCCTTGTTCCACCTTACTGGAAGGGCTTGTAATACTCCTTCCCGCAGAGTGCACCCTTTTTTGGAACAAGCAGATGGAAGTCGGAATGTGTCGGATCCGGGCTGTAGGGTGCATGAGGTAGAACAGTCCAATTAAGTTTTGTGAGCTCGCCTCGTGTGCGCATACTTGCGCAAGGTCTTGCGTTGTCGTGGAGAAGCAGACGTTTGTTTGTATTTTTTATAACGACGAACACGAGGAAGTCGTTTCTTCGGTTTCCTTAAGATAACACGGTACACTTCACAATTGATAGTTGCACCATGAGCGACGACATCAAATAGAACAACCTCTTCAGATTCCCAGAAGACCGTCGCCAGCTGAGAGGGCGGCTTTGAACTTTTCCTGCGGAAGAGAGGTGGTGTAGCGCCACACCATGGATTGCCGTTTTGTTTCGGCTACGAAGCAGTGAACCCATGTTTCATCGCCTATGACGATGTTAGACATAAAAATTGTCACGATCAGGCTCGTAGCTCGCAAGCAATTACGCGCAGATGGTCCTTCGTTGCTCTTTAGGGTCTTCTGTTAGGCTGCTAGGAACCCAGCGATCACGCATCTTTATGTACCTTAACTGGTGCAGGAACAGACACACACTGTTGTGCAGCGACGTGAGGTGTTCGTGATACACCTCGAATGAGGGTGTCCGCACGTCCCAACATTGTAGTAGTCGCAGCCGGCGGACACGCGGGAGGTCGGACTGGTTTGCGCGAACTTGCGATGATGACAGATGCCTCGCCCAATGATTCACCGTGCTTTTGTTCACTGCCATGTCTCAGAAGACATTCCGCAAGCGCCTACGAATATCTGTGATGATTTGATTTCCCGCCAAAAGCAACTCAATGACAGCTCTCTACTACGAAACACACCTCAGTTACAGTCGATGGAGTCTACGTATAGCGCCGCCATCTATCGGAACTTCATGAAACTGCAGGGACTGAAGCGCGCTATTCCACGATGTCCCACAACAAATTTCGCGTTTTTTCAACCGAAATTGGCCGTGAAAAAAAAAGTTGCATTACTTGTTGAAAGTCCCTCATAAAAATTTATCAATAAATATAGAAATTAAGGTCATCTTTGAACGACAGAAAACTTGCAATTTATAAAGAGGAACATGATTAATGACTTATACGCTAAAGTTAAAGCCTTCTGGGTTGTTAGGCCGTGTCATATTTCCTTGTAAAACAATCGACGTTTCGACCCCTCTGCTGGGATCTTCTTCAGGTGGGACAAACGGATGACAGTCGGTATGTGTCAGATCCGGGCTGTACAACAGTGGACACCGAAACATTGCTAGAACAGTGTCCTAGCAATAGTGGACACCGGAACATCTTGAAGATAATCCCAGCAGAGGGGTCGAAACGTCGATTATTTTATGAAGGAATATGACGCGGCCTAACAACCCAGAAGATTTTAACTTAAGTGACAACAGCCATGAAAGCCTGCAGACTTCAGCGCCCCGTGTGCAGAGAGTGCAGTACACCGCCGACAAAGAGTTCCACTCCTGCTTGGCAAACATGAACCTGGCTGTGACGCATTTGAAAACCACCCTTATCGTGACGGAAAACTGGACAAGGAGGCAGAACATTCCTCTAAATACGTGGAAAATATGATCAACAGACTCCTGGCACTACTTAGCCACCACATTCAACAATGATATACCGAGGAACTTCACAATAAACCAGAAGACGATTGAAGCTCCTGAACCTCGTCCTCAATGCCGACAGCGCGTTACCTGCCAGTGCTGGTACTGGGCTCTATCCAGTTCTGGTAAAGCCGCTACTAGAATACGAGGTCTGTCTAAAAAGTATCCGACCTTTGATTGACGGTAGCGCGGCGTCACTGTACACAGTAAAGGAAGAGACCTTTATGCACATGCGTGAATTCAGTCCCCGCCTTCCAGCGCATCAGTCGCTGCCTGTCGGTCGCTGAGTGAGGTGCTACACAACATGTTCGTCGGATTACCGAGTCTCTCAAGATGACTGAACGTGTTGAGCGAAGATACTGCATCAACTTTTGTCAAAAACTTGGTGATTCTCAAAGCGAAACAATTCGTAAGATTCGGCAGGTGTTTGGAGAAGATGCGAGGAGTGGTTCAACCGATCCAAAAATGGCCGCACACCAGCGTAGGCTCCAAACTACTCGGAGAGCAGCTGTTCTTGAGAGGGTGCCAAATTTGGTAATGGCAGATCGTCGATTGACCGTGTGGGAGATTACCCAAGAGGTTGGAGTGAGTAAAAATTATGCTCATGCAATTTAGCGTGATGATTTGACATGCACCCAGTGGCTGCGAAACTCATGCTCAAGTTGTTGTCGCCGGAACAAGAAGACCTCAGTTTTGACGTTGCACAGGATATTCTGGACACCACCAACACTGATCTTGGGTTTCTAAATACTGTGATAACTGGAGATGAGTCATGGGTGTAAGGGTACGACCCAGAAACAACGAGACATTCGTCGCAAAGGAAGCATCCCGAGTCACCAAGGACGAAGAAAGTGCGGTAGGTGTGAATCAAAATCAAGATAATGCCTACTGTCTTCTTTGATGTCCGTGGAATAGTGCATCACGAATACGCACCGAAAGGACAAACAGTGACAAAAGAGTAGTATTAAGATGTTCTCCTGCGACTCCGTGACGCAATTCGGAGCAAAAGACCAGACACGTGGAAGGCGAAAAACAGGCAACTGCATCACGACAACGACCCCGCACATTCATCCCACGTGATCCAAAATTTCTTGGCCAAACATGGAATTACAGCTGTTCGCCACCCTCTTTGCGACTTCTGGTTCTTTACAAAACTGAAGACGCCATTGAAAGGATCCCGTTTTGAGAGTAGAGAAGAGATAATGCGGAACACGACAACGGAGCTGAGCACCATTCTAAAAGAAGACTTCCAGAGGTGTTTCCGGCAGAGGAAGGATCGGTGGGCTAAGTGTGTGCAAGCACAAGGGCCTTACCTTGAAGGGGATTAGGGTCCCAAACACGTTAGGAACACGGAATATTTTTTCTGGGCAACGGTCGGGCACTTTTAAGACAGGTCTCGTAGACTTGCCCCATACCAGGTTACATAGCGAGATCGACGATCGAAGAGCCCCAAAAGGTAGAAAACAGAGCACTTACACGACTATTGCACGTCCTGATGCTATTACTAATCCATTTCATGACAGGAAACACTGAAGCTGATGGTTGTGCAAAGACAGTAGTAGATGCAAAGGGTAAACATTAATAAAACCGAAAAACTACAGGAACGGATTCGCGACTGGAAACGATGTGCGTGCGACGATAACAGATCGTCCAAAAAGTAGCGGTTATTATGCAGGATATACACTATTGGCCATTAAAATTCCTACACCACGATGATGACGTGCTTCAGTCGCGAAATTTAACCGACAGGAAGAAGATGTTATAATATACAAATGATTAACTTTTCAGACCATTCACACAAGGTTGGCGCCTGTGGTGACACCTACAACGTGTTGACATGAAGAAAGTTTCCAACCGATTTCTCATACACAAAAAGCAGTTGACCGGCGTTGCCTGGTGAAACGTTGTTGTGATGCCTCGCGTAAGGAGGAGAAATACGTACCATCACGTTTCCGACTTTGATAAAGGTCGGATTGTAGCCTATCGCGATTGCGGTTTATCGTATCGCGACATTGCTGCTCGCCTTGGTCGAGATCCAATAACTGTTAGCAAAATATGTAATCGGTGGGTTCACGAGGATAATACGGGTTCACGAGGGTAATACGGGACGCCGTGCTGGATCCCAACGGCCTCGTATCACTAGCAGTCGAGATGACAGGTATCTTATCCGCATGGCTATAACGGATCGTGCAGCCACGTCTCGATCCCTGAGTCAACAGGTGGGGACGTTTGCAAGACAACAACCATCTGCACGAACAGTTCTACGACGTGTGCAGCAGCACAGACTATCAGTTCGGAGACCATGGCTGCCGTTACCCTTCACGCTGCATCACAGACAGGAGCGCCTGCGATGGTGTACTCGACGACGAACCTGGGTGCACGAATGGCAAAACGTCATTTTTTTCGGATGAATCCAGGTTCTGTTTACAGCATCATGATAGTCGCATCCGTGTTTGGCGACATCGCGGTGAACGCACATTGGGAGCGTGTATTCGTTATCGCCATGCTGGCTTATCACTCGGCGTGATAGTATGGGGTACCATTGGTTACACGTCTCGGTCACCTCTTGTTCGAATTGACGGCACTATGAACAGTGGACGTAACATTTCAGATGTGTTACGACCCGTGGTTCTACACTTCATTCGATCCCTGCGAAACCCTACATTTCAGCAGGATAATGCACGACCGCATGTTGCAGGTCCTGACGGGCCTTTATGGATACAGAAAATGTTCGACTGCTGCCCTGTCCAGCACATTCTCCACATCTCTCACCAATTGAAAACGTCTGGTCAATGGTGGCCGAGCAGCTGGCTCGTCACAATACGGCAGTCACTACTCTTGATGAACTGTGGTATCGTGTTGAAGCTGCATGGGCAGCTGTACCTGTACACGCCATCCAAGCTCTGTTTGACTCAATGCCCAGGCGTATCAAGGCTGTTATTACGGCCAGAGGTGGTTGTTCTGGGTACTGATTTCTCAGGATCTATGCACCCAAATTGCGTGAAAATGTAATCACATGTCAGTTCTAGTATAATATATTTGTCCAACGAATACCCGTTTATCATCTGCATTTCTTCTTGGTGTAGCAATTTTAATGGCCATTAGTGTACATAATCACACTTTGGCGTAGACCATGTTGGCGGGCCACCTGCCTGAGACTTACTCCGTCGTCATCTTCAGGATATTTCAACAAGCCGTTAGTTACTTTGTTGGCTGGATTATGTCAAGGAGATGTCACGAAGTAATGGATTTCCATATGCTATCAAAGATCACGTCTATGTCTATTACTAAAAACCCTGGCAGCGAAGGTGATTTCTATGGATGGTGGATAACAGTTGATTTGTATTTCAGCATAAAGCGTCTGTTTTCACGCACTATGGATGTAGTCGTTTCCCGCTTTTGCTACGTTTGATCGCCGTGTTCACCTTTAAAGTCTTGACCGTGTTCCCATTAAGCTTATCGGATCTTCGTAATTTTCCGAAGTACACAGGTGGGCTTCATTTCTTGTAATTATCGTACTATTTGAAATAACAACTCACACGACCTTTCTGTTAATAAAACAATACTATATTTTTCTAAACGGTGCACATATGGAATACATGCACTCCGTCTTCAGGCCACAAGTGGCCCATCGGGACCATCCGACCGCTGTGTCATCCTCAGCTGAGGATGCGGATAGGAGGGGCGTGTGGTCAGCACACCGCTCTCCCGGTCGTTATGATGGTTTTCTATATGGAATACATACTCCTCACTTATTCATAGCGACCCCAAAATGACGGTCTGCAATTACTCGCTTAAAATGGCGTGCTTCTCACTCGTTCACTAGCTGAGCGCGAATCCTCCCTTCCTCATACTGGTACAAGAAAATCTCTGTTTTTTAACAACTGAAAATCAAAAATACCTGACGTTAGGCATAGGCTCCATGGTGGGCTACCGCTTCATCTTTTCTCTTTCCCTTTAAAGAAGACGAAAACATAAAAGAAATGCAAAAGGTTTATCACAATACATCGGATGATATCTCCGTTTCGACATACACAATCGTATGTTTGTTCATACGGTGGTGTTTGGCAACAACAGATTTGTCGAAATCGGATTATTTAATGTGGGACGTTGGTGCTCTGTGCATGTTCTGAAATCGTTCGTAATAATTGATCAGTGTAGCTGTTACCGGTATTTTATGAATGAAACTACATGTACTGCCAACATAATACTGCTTCCCAACACAACAGCTCGGTGTTCCAGGAATTTATAAAAAACCTTCAGCTGCGTCGGTCAGTCAATACAAAGGATTTCAAAACGCTGCACAAAACATCGATTCCACATTAAATATCGTGACTCGGGGAAATCTAGTGTTGCCGAACGGTCCCTTGTGCCGTGAAATTGCAATTCGCGGCAAGTTTTTCTGCGAACCCTGCCGAGCCGCCCCCGTCAGTGCTGCTATCGTTCTGGTGCTGGGCTAGGGGGCGCAGAATGCGGGGTTTGTGGCGCAGCTGGTGCCATTTGGAGAGTCGATGGGGAGGCGCGAGAGGGAGTAGGAGAATGTCGCCTACTGCGCTATCAGTGTGGACACATCTCCCGGGAGCGACTGCCGTGACCACGAGGCAGTGGTCAGCAAGAGTCGTGGCCGAGATTGCTGGGAAGGGCTAGAGAGCCTGTATAGGGAGAGAGCGGCCAACCGGACGATACGACGGCCATTTTTTGCCAAACTGCGGGCGGGACTTTTGAATGGTCAGTAGTGGAGTAGTGGAGTACACACTCACTGAATCAAAAGCACAAGACAATATGGCGAAATCATTCGTTAAATGCCTTTGTTTATAAGAATAATGTGTTATAATAATTTTCACACAGCTAATTTACGGGTCTGTTTTCAAATTTAACTATGTATATTGCAAGTTGTTTTATATGTAGTAAAAAGCAAAAACGACTTACTTCGCATAGATAAGAGTACTTGGTTGGTTTCCACAAGGCTCCTGTTTGATTTATGTCAGCCCTGTTGACTACGACTGCCCACTGCTTTCTTCTTTCTTCATTGAATTGAAATGCTAACATGCGAAATCCACCTTCAAATGGCTCTGAGCACTATGGGACTCAACTGCTGTGGTCATAAGTCCCCTAGAACTTAGAACTACTTAAACCTAACTAACCTAAGGACATCACACACATCCATGCCCGAGGCAGGATTCGAACCTGCGACCGTAGCGGTCGTGCGGTTCCAGACTGTAGCGCCTTTAACCGCTCGGCCACTCCGGCCGGCAATCCACCTTCACCCCTATTGAAACAACCAAATGCAGCACAACCTGGCATCGTTTACGAACGTCTGCAGAACGAATTACAGATGTCAATAACAATACTGTACAATTACTAACGTGTTTACTTCAAACATGTAGGCCTACCGACTTCATCACAAAACGCTTCATTATTTCAACTCGTATTTAAGATCGCAAACGCTAATTACGTACTAAAAACGATATACAACTAAATCGAACATGCATGCACAACGCATAACACGTCTCTCAATAATTCAAATATCTTTTACTCGTTTCCAAAAGTCCTCTGAACTTCAATTCAACTCTAAAGCACGGCGAACATAGGAAGCGCTAGAGACGTTTGGCGCCATTTTTCTGCCAAAGCTAATCAGCCAATCACGGGCGACTTCACCTATGGCCACTCTCTCTGTATACAGGCTGTATAGGACGGGGTACCCTTGGAGCTGCGAACAACGGAGCGCGAGATCCGGCGACTAGCACACGTGCACCGCAGACGGCCGTGCTACCTGCGGCCGACGAATCGAGTCAAGATGGTATACTCAGTGACAAAACAAAGCACTAGGCAATACGATCTTTTAAATACGACAGTACGCCATCTTAGGCACTGTATAACATTAAAACACTCGATAATGGCAACTTAAAGCCGAAATCGTGATGGTGTAAATGTAACACTGCAAATAGAAAAAACAGTCTAATGGCGGTAATGACTTTAAAGAAAGATATTATGACGGTGGCTCCCCATTATGAAAAAATTAGAAAAAAGATACGCGACATTAGTTTCTGACTGACCTTGTAAAAACTATACAGGGTGTTACAAAAAGGTACGGCCAAACTTTCAGGAAACATTCCTCACACATAAAGAAAGAAAATATGTTATGTGGACATGTGTCCGGAAACGCTTACTTTCCATGTTAGAGCTTATTTTATTACTTCTCTTCAAATCATATTAATCATGGAATGGAAACACACAGCAACAGAACGTACCAGCGTGACTTCAAACACTTTGTTACAGGAAATGTTCAAAATGTCCTCCGTTAGCGAGGATACATGCATCCACCCTCAGTCGCATGGAATCCCTGATGCGCTGATGCAGCCCTGGAGAATGGCGTATTGTATCACAGCCGTCCACAATACGAGCACGAAGAGTCTCTACATTTGGTACCGGGGCTGCGTAGACAAGAGCTTTCAAATGCCCCCATAAATGAAAGTCAAACGGGGTGAGGTCAGGAGAGCGTGGACGCTATGGAATTGGTCCGCCTCTACCAATCCATCGGTCACCGAATCTGTTGTTCAGAAGCGTTCGAACACTTCGACTGAAATCTGCAGGAGCTCCATCGTGCATGAACCACATGTTGTGTCGTACTTGTAAAGGCACATGTTCTAGCAGCACAGGTAGAGTATCCTGTATGAAATCATGACAGCGTGCTCCGTTGAGCGAAGGTGGAAGAACATACTGACGACACAAAAATGAGCTCTAACATGGAAATTAAGCGTTCCCGGACACATGTCCACATAACATCTTTTCTTTATTTGTGTGTGAGGAATGTTTTCTGAAAGTTTGGCCGTACCTTTTTGTAACACCCTGTATATATACTAAGATGGTATCTGTTCTTTCGGGCCGGCCGCGGTGGCCGTGCGGTTCTAGGCGCTCCAGTCCGGAGCCGTGCTGCTGCTACGGTCGCAGGTTCGAATCCTGCCTCGGGCATGGGTGCGTGTGATGTCCTTATGTTAGGTAGGTTTAAGTAGTTCTAAGTTAGGGGACTGATGACCACAGCAGTTGAGTCCCATAATGCTCAGAGCCATTTGAACCATTTTTTGTTCTTTCGGACATGTCCGAAAGAACAGATACCATCTTAATGTATATATAGTTAAGGCTCACCGCCCACTTGACCATCTTCTTCATCAGTGCGAATGCACAAACAGAGCCCGAACTCTTACGGGAATCGGCAACGCGCCGCGAGTAATGAGTATAACGGGCGGGGGCACTGCGAATGTAGTGCGGGACAATAGTTGAGAATGTGGGTTTCGCGGGAGGCGTACCAGAGATAAATCCCTGCAGTCGCGCTATCCTCTGTGTCCTCGGTGGCTCAGATGGATAGAGCGTCTGCCATGTAAGCAGGAGATCCCGGGTTCGAGTCCCGGTCGAGGCACACATTTTCATCTGTCCTTGTACAAACTGTTGATAGTAGTGAATGACATATAGCACAAAGAAGATGAAGCAATAATTCTTCCCTCGCCGCATCCGTGAACGAAACGGGAAGAAACGTTAATACATAGTTAATAACAGTTACGATCTGGGGAGGACTTAACGCTCTGGTGTAGATGCAGATCACAGCATTGGCGGCGAAGAATCTGAAAATGCTACTGCTATTATTTGAAAAATCGCTAATGTATAGCGATAGCACTAGTGTTGCTTCCTTTGAATCTTCGCCGTTCATGACATAGTACCTAGTACCTACCAGCAAAAAATTGATCCAGCCCATTCCACTTTTGAGAAAATATTTCATGTAATCGTGTGTTCGTTGTGAGCTGATTCGGAAACCTGGTTAAACCGAATCTACCTGTTGCCTGCGTTTCGATGTACCGTGTGCGTAATGCCAATGCGAAACGTACAGTTATTTCTTTTCTGAGAGATGCTGACGTGAAGGAACGAGGAAGCTGCCTCGCGCTGTACCTCCCCGCTCCCCGGACCGTGTCGACACGATTGCGAGATACCTCCCCCCTCACGCCGCGCAGCGCACCACAGACCCGCACAAAGCCAGCCACACGGCCGGCGCCTCCCCGGCCGCGTTTCACGTAATTGCTGTCCTTCATAATTAAAACTCCTGCCGACTCCTGGCGCCCCGCGCTCTGAAGCTCTCCCAAACACGCCCCCCCTCGCCGGGCGGAGTGGCCGTGCGGTTCTAGGCACTGCAGTCTGGAACCGAGCGACCGCTACGGTCGCATGTTCGAATCCTGCCTCGAGCATGGATGTGTGTTATGTCCTTAGGTTAGTTAGGTTTAATTAGTTCTGAGTTCTAGGCGACTGATGACCTCAGACGTTAAGTCGCATAGTGCTCAGAGCCATTTGAACCATTTTTTGAAACACCCCCCCCCCCCCCCCGCCCACTCACACACACAGCTCCTGTTGCAGTCAAGGAGGTTAGAATACAGGGGGCGCCCTTACGCCGAAAGAGTGAAGCATGTTCCCGCCATACTGGTTAGTCTGAGTGTAGTGTTCGTATTGAAGTGCTGCTCTTCGATATCACTTACAACAGGAATAAAACGTTCGGCTGTTTTGCCGCGATGTACACTATGCTGCACGAGGGAGAACCGGTGTTAAAATTTTTTAACGTTTTCAAGTGTCTGATGATGAGTACTCATCCACGCATCAACGCATTACATCTACATCTACATGATTACTCTGCAATTCACATTTAAGTGCTTGGGAGACGGTTCATCGAACCACAATCATGCTATCTCTCTACCATTCCACTCCCGAACAGCGCGCGGGAAAAACCAACACCTAAACCTTTTTTGTTTGAGCTCTGATTTCTCTTATTTTATTTTGATGATCATTCCTACCTATGTAGGTTGGGCTCAACAAAATATTTTCGCATTCGGAAGAGAGAGTTGGTGACTGAATTTCGTAAATAGATCTCGCCGCGACGAAAAACGTCTTTGCTTTAATGACTTCCATCCCAACTCGCGTATCGCATCTGCCACACTCTCTCCCCTGTTACGTGATAATACAAAACGAGCTGCCCTTTTTTGCACCCTTTCGATGTCCTCCGTCAATCCCACCTGGTAAGGATCCCACACCCCGCAGCAACATTCTAAAAGAGGACGAACGAGTGTAGTGTAAGCTGTCTCTTTAGTGGACTTGTTGCATCTTCTAACAAGGGAACCTCCCCATCGTACCCCCCTCAGATTTAGTTATAAGTTGGCACAGTGGATAGGCCTTGAAAAACTGAACACAGATCAATTGAGAAAACAGGAAGAAGTTGTGTGGAACTGTGAAAAAATAAGCAAAATATACAAACTGAGTAGTTCATGGGAAGATAGGCAACATCAAGGACACTGCAAACGCAGGAGCGTCTTGTGGTAACGTGAGCAGCTGCGGAACGATAGGTCCTTGGTTCAAATCTTCCATCGAGTGAAAATTTTAATTTTTTATTTTCAGTTTATGTGACAAACTCTTATGTTTTCATCACTTTTTGGGAGTGATTATCACATTCACAAGAAAACCTAAATCGGGCAAGGTAGAAGAATCTTTTTACCCATTCGCCAAGTGTACAAGTTAGGTGGGTCGACAACATATTCCTGTCATGTGACGCACATGCCGTCACCAGTGTCGTATAGAATATATCAGATGTGTTTTCCTGTGGAGGAATCGGTTGACCTATGACCTTGCGACAAATGTTTTCGGTTCCCATTGGAGAGGCACGTCCTTTCGTCTACTAATCGCACGGTTTTGCGATGCGGTCACAAAACACAGACACTAAACTTATTACAGTGAACAGAGACGTCAATGAACGAACGGACAGATAATAACTATGCAAAAATAAAGAAAGTAAAAGTTTCACTCGAGGGAAGACTTGAACCATGGACCTCTCCTTCAGCAGCTGCTCACGCTACCACGGGACCACGGCGCTCGTGAGCTGACCGGCTCCATGATATTGCCTATGTCGCCCATGGACTACTCAGTTTGTATATTTTGCTTATTTTTTCACAGTTCCACACAACTTCTTCCTGTTTTCTCAATTGATCTGTGTTCAGTTTATCAAGGCCTATCGACTGTGCCAACTTATAACTAAATCTGAGGGGGGTGCGATGGGTAGGTTCCCTTGTAAGTGTCCTGCCAATGAAACGCAACCTTTGTCTCGCCTTCCCCACAATATTATCTATGTAGTCTTTCCAACTGAAGTTGTTCGTAATTTTAACACCCAGGTACTTAGTTTAATTGACAGCCTTGAGAACTGTACTATTTATCGAGTAATCGAATTCCAACGGATTTCTTTTCGAACTCATGTGGATCACCTCACACTTTTCGTTATTTAGCGTCAACTGCCACCTGCCACACCATACAGCAATCTTTTCTAAATCGCTTTGCAACTGATGCTGGTCTTCGGATGACCTTACTAGACGGTAAATTACAGCATCATCTGCGAACAACCTAAGAGAACTGCTCAGATTGTCACCCAGGTCATTTATATAGATCAGGAACAGCAGAGGTCTCAGGACGCTTCCCTAGGGAACACCTGATATCACTTCAGTTTTACTCGATGATTTGCCGTCTATTACAACGAACTGCGACCTTCCTGACAGGAAATCACGAATCCAGTCGCACAACTGGGGCGATACCCCATAGGCCCGCAGCTTGATTAGAAGTCGCTTGTGAGGAACAGTGTCAAAAGCATTAGTGTTAAGACATATGTTTAACGGAGATACAGACTCGTACTGGCTAAGATGGCGGACGGGCTTCAAATGTCGTCTGTGCTCGGCATACATAACGTCATCTCCCCTTTATTCTAAGCTCCTTGCTTGCAGTCTGCATCCACGTAACACGTACGTTCTGTATATCTATCTTTTTTAGCCTTTCCTATTCTACTCGTAGACGGTATGCAACAAGAACACAGAATACACCTCTTTCCGCCGTTGTACGGGCGCGAATGTCTCAAATTTTAGCGTCCTGATCATCGTGCAAGATGTACTGCGTCGCCTGATTCAGTCTTCCGACGTACAAACTCAGAATCCTCCGAGCCGGCCTTTCCGTTATGCACGACTCGACATCCCCTCCCACCGGAGCCTGTTGAGCGTTACTCTGAGGCTCGCGCATTAATTATACAAATTCGAAACGAATTCCGCATCTGTGTATTAATTAATATTACTTTGATACGTTAATCCAATTTGGCTGGGTTGCCAGATTCACTTATAATGCACAAGCATCCTTCCAATGAATCTCTGTTTAAAAAATTCAAACGCCTTTTTCTTGCTGTTGTATAATTTTTATTTACGTTACACATGCATCTCGCCTTTGATCTGCAATGGACTTAATTTGGAAATATACAGTTTTCGTTTAACATGTGATACTTACAGATTCGAAACAGTTCACACCATAATTTTTGCGTCGAGTAAATGTCACATATTTGCCCCTGGAACGTAAATAAATACGACTTTGCAGCAAGTAAAAGACATCTTAACTTGTAAAATGAATACGTTCTACGGAAAAAAACGCACCACAAAAGAGCGCAAATTGGTCACAAATTCTCTGTGTGTCCATCTTTTCGGAGATGGTTGTGGGACTCGGCAGTTCAGTACAGAATGTCAAATCAAAGACCTTTCAACAGTCTCATTTCCAAACTGTTATTTAATTTGGCTACCAGTTCGAACAGTCGGGATATGATGCTTGAAGCAATCGCTGTATCAACCAAAAAACTACGGATACCAGTCTGACCCCTATTTTGGAGCCAGCCGTTGTGGCCGAGTGGTTCTAGGCGCTTCAGTCTGGAACCGCGATGCTGTTACGGTCGCAGGTTCGAATCCTGCCTCGGGCATGGCTGTGTCTGATGTCCTTAGGTGTCAGTAGTTCTAAGTATAGGGGACTGATGACGCCAGACGTTAAGTCCCAGTGTGCTCAGAGCCATTTGAACCCTATTTTGGAATCTTTCTACACGTCAGTCAGGGGCCTGAAGATGGCGTAGAAAATCGCCGAAACTGGTAGCCAAATAAAACAACAGTTTGGAAATTAGATGGCTGAAAGGTGTTTTATTTGACATTCTGGTCACAAATTGGTATTCATATAGGTATCGACAGAAAACGCAAAACTGTAAACTCTGGCGGCCAATAGATAAATGTGTGACGCTGAAATGCAATTTCACCACGCAGCTGGTAAGTATAGAAAACACGGGACATGACGATGCAACGACATAAAATCTGTGCGAATTTCATACCGTGTACTCAGCAACTATACCTCGCAGTCAAGCACGTGTACAGCATCCGCAGAGGTCAGCACTTTAGAGAGGATATGTAGTCGGGCACAAAGTAGACGGTTGGAGTAATCGGCGAATCGCTCGACATTTAAATAGGCGGCAGTGGGTGAACCATGGCCGAACACAGCGTCAGGAAGGAAGCGGTCAACCTAAAGAGATGAGGAACGAGAGGGCCGAGCAATCGTCAGATAGGCACTCGGAGCCCCGGAGTTTTCATTATCATCGATTCGACGTGCAACTGGTGCTGCAGGGACTACGAGGACCAACTACCATTGACCTCTGTATACCAACTAGCCTGTTTGCAGTGGCGTCGGGCACATTCGGCCTCGAATCTCACTCACTGGAGTAGAATTGTCTTTAGTAATGAGTCCCACTTCGAGCTGAACCCCGATGACCAGGGAAGACGTGTCTCGAGGTGGAGGGTGTCACCTGACTGTCACCCGCCACAAGGCCAAACAACCGGGAGTGGTGTTCTGGCGAGCCATTTCATTTCATAGCAGGGCCTCGTTGGTTCTCATTCGTGGCACCCTAACAACACAGCTTACACTGAAGGAAAATAACGCCCGGCTGCACACGGCCTGTCTTCGTGTTTGCCAAACCCTACCTTCGTCAGCAAGATCGCCGGATCTTTCTCCAATTAAGAAAGTTTGGAGCATTAGGGTTGGTTGGTTGTTTTGGGGAAGCAGACCAGACAGCGAGGTCATCGGTCTCATCGGATTAGGGAAGGATGGGGAAGGAAGTCGGCCGTGCCCTTTCAGAGGAACCATCCCAGTATTTACCTGGAGTGATTTAGGGAAATCACGGAAAACCTAAATCAGGATGGCCGGACGCAGGATTGAACCGTCGTCCTCCCGAATGCGAGTCCAGTGTCTAACCACTGCGCCACCTCGCTCGGTGAGCATTAGGGGCAGGGCCCTTCAGCCAGCGGTATTTTGACGATTTAACGCACCAGTTGGACAGAATTTGGGACGATATCTCTCAGGAGGACATCCAACAACTCAACCACTCAATCCCAAGCCGAATAACTGCTTGCATAAGGGCCAAATAAATCACCCATTTATTAAAAAATTGTCCGTACATTTACGTCAACCATAACCATAATCCCACAAACATGGAACAAGAAATGAAAATAATGAGAATAAGCAACCGTGGCAAAAATCTTATACAAACGCAAGAAAACTTCCACATCCAGAAAGCCATAGTAGAAAACAAACATGTGATAAATGAACAAACACACATCAGCACAGGCTCCCTACTACACTTAATAAAGGAAATGATAACATAAAACAAAAAGACTCTTCCCCTTTCACCATGTGGACACACACACACACACACACACACACACACACACACACACAAACAAATGCATACACGAACAGATCACAGATACTTCAATAATTACACTCGAAAGTTTGGCAATAACATTCGATCTTTGGCAAAAACATTTGACAGTCGGCAACAGAAACCAAAACATTGCATTGAAACAAGCGTTCAGTTCATAGTGCTGTGGAATGGTGAGGCAATACTGACCTTACGACTTATCCTAGAAGAAAGATTAAGGAAAGGCAAACCTACGTTTCTAGCATTTGTAGACTTAGAGAAAGCTTTTGACAATGTTGACTGGAATACTCTCTTTCAAATTCTAAAGGTGGCAAGGGTAAAATACAGGGAGCGAAAGGCTATTTACAATTTGTACAGAAACCAGATGGCAGTTATAAGAGTTGAGGGACATGAAAGGGAAGCAGTGGTCGGGAAGGGAGTAAGACAAGGTTGTAGCCTCTCCCCGATGTTGTTCAATCTGTATATTGAGCAAGCAGTAAAGGAAACAAAAGAAAAATTAGGAGTAGGTATTAAAATCCATGGAGAAGAAATAAAAACTTTGAGGTTCGCCGATGACATTGTAATTCTGTCAGAGACAGCAAAGGACTTGGAAGAGCAGTTGAATGGAATGGACAGTGTCTTGAAAGGAGGATATAAGATGAACATCAACAAAAGCAAAACAAGGATAATGGAATGTAGTCTAATTAAGTCGGGTGATGCTGAGGGAATTAGCTTAGGAAATGAGGCACTTAAAGTAGTAAAGGAGTTTTGCTATTTGGGGAGCAAAATAACTGATGATGGTCGAAGTAGAGAGGATATAAAATGTAGGCTGGCAATGGCAAGGAAAGCGTTTCTGAAGAAGAGAAATTTGTTAACATACAGTATTGATTTAAGTGTCAGGAAGTCATTTCTGAAAGTATTCGTATGGAGTGTAGCCATGTATGGAAGTGAAACATGGACGATAAATAGTTTGGACAAGAAGAGAATAGAAGCTTTCGAAATGTGGTGCTACAGAAGAATGCTGAAGATTAGATGGGTAGATCACATAACTAATGAGGAAGTATTGAATAGGATTGGGGAGAAGAGAAGTTTGTGGCACAACTTGACCAGAAGAAGGGATCGGTTGGTAGGACATGTTCTGAGGCATCAAGGGATCACCAAGTTAGTATTGGAGGGCAGCGTGGAGGGTAAAAATCGCAGAGGGAGACCAAGAGATGAATACACTAAGCAGATTCAGAAGGATGTAGGTTGCAGTAGGTACTGGGAGATGAAAAAGCTTGCACAGGATAGAGTAGCATGGAGAGCTGCATCAAACCAGTCTCAGGACTGAAGACCACAACAACAACAACAACAAGAAGAACAACACTAAAAATGCAACAGGAGGGTAACATGTAAGAAATTGTCCACGCAACCTGTAAGTACAGTTCAAAACATTACTACTTAATAGGAAATACCAACCACCAGAACTCTTTATAACGTATAGGCACAATGACAAACATGTAAATTAAATACCAAACATATGTACATATTCCAGGCCACTGATGATGCCTTGCAGAAAATAAAGGCGAAACGCGTATGGCACTAAAATTGTGTTTTATTCAGTTGCTGTCAGACGGTCCATAAGTAAAAATTATCAATATACCGTCATAATTTACGTCAAAT
The DNA here is from genome assembly GCF_021461385.2 of Schistocerca piceifrons. NCBI lineage: Eukaryota > Metazoa > Arthropoda > Insecta > Orthoptera > Acrididae > Schistocerca > Schistocerca piceifrons. The sequence continues at coordinate 880,068,095 of NC_060140.1, forward strand.
TTAACGATTTCTGTACCAATACAGTAATTCCTCAACGGTGTTTTTTGTTTTACAATGTTTGTACAGAAGGTGTTTGAGCAATAGAACTAGAAAAGAAACAGAGTAGAAGACAAAGAACAAAGCAAACAATCCTACAAACATAGGTCCGGAAACCAGTGGTCTTCTCGATGCGATGTATGTTCTAGCTCTGAGTACTATGGAACTCAACTGCTGAGGTCATCAGTCCCCTAGAACTTAGAATTACTTAAACCTAACTAATCTAAGGACATCACACACATCCATGCCCGAGGCACGACCGTAGCGGTCACGCGGTTCCAGACTGTAGCGCCTAGAACCGCTCGGCCACTTCGGCCGGCATACGATGTGTGCCAGTGTTACAACACTATTAACATCTAAGTCTATGTTATTTTGAAACATCACTGGTGAGGCGTAAATTGCAAAGTGTTAACTGCTCTCGTTTGATTTATCGTCATTCCGGATACCTAAGTACTGGTGAATAGCGCTTCGGCAACAGATTTATCGGTCGTGACACGCCAATACCATGGTCTCCTCACTTGACCCGTTTAATTTTTTTTTATCGGTCGTGACACGCCAATACCATGGTCTCCTCACTTGACCCGTTTAATTTTTTTATATGGGAACATTTAGAAGCTTTCGTGTACTTCATCCCCATTCATATCGCCGATTAAGTTCTGGGACGGGTTGTAGATGGCTGCCAGTGCATTCGGAATACACCAGGGATTTTTGCACGTGTACAGGCATCGACGATATGTTTATCCTTAAGTGCATATCTGCAGTCTGAATCCTTGAGGACTCTGTTATACGGTATTCATGTATTCAGTCGTACGCGTCTTATTGGGGTTTTGTTTCACTGTCCACTACCTGCCCGTTTCGTTTGTTCCTGTAATAGTCACTTGCTGCGAGAAACGGCCGTACCAACAAATCAGTTCTAATGGATCCGCTTGGCCTTTGGCTTACCTACAACATTTCTACAATAGTTCCGTCTTAAATTCCTGTGAATCGATAGTTGTAGACGGTCCTGACAGATTCCAGTGGCTGATCTACGATGATGTTGTCAAACAGTGTCGGTTCTTCTCGTTAGTCCAGTGTATCTCTTCTCGTTGAGGGACTGCTACTAGTCTACTACAGAGGCTGCAGGTACAGTACCCTGGTACAGCATGGTATAAGCGAAAATGAGACATTTTAAACTTACTGTTGGTCTACAACTACATGGACACTCCGAAAATCATACTTAAGTGCCTGGCAGAGGGTTCATCGAACCACCTTTACAATAATTATTTACTATTCCAATCTCTAACAGTGCGCGGAAAAGACGAACACCTATTTCTTTTCGTGCCTTCTCTGATTTCCCTTATTTAGGATAATGATCGTTTCTCCCTATGTAGGTCGGCGTCAACTAAATATTTTCGCATTCAGAGGAAAAACCAGGTGTTGAAATTTCGTGAGAGGATTCTGTTCCAAAGAAAAAAGCCTTTGTTTTAATTATGTCCACCCCAAATCCTGTATCATGTCAGTGACATTCTCTCCCCTACTTCGCCGTAATACAAAACAAGCTGCCCTCCCCTGGACTTTCGCTATGTACTCCATTGATCCTGTCTGGTAAGGATCCCAGATCGTGCAGTAGTACTCCAAAAGACGACGAAGAAGTGCAGTGTAGGCAGTAAAAAAAGGCGTTTCACGGTCGATATTTAAAGCTTCTGGGCTGAGAGGTTGTGGGTGACGTATAAAACTATTCGTTGACGTTTCATCGCCATATTCGGGAGGCGTCATCAGAGATAAACCGGTCGAAACGTTATTGAATAATACTACACATCGACCACGGCCTCTCAGCACGGTAGCTTAAACTGTAGCCACCGTTGTTCTGCTGACTATAGTAATAACACAAGTGTGTTCAATTTTGCAGCAATTTGATTGACCTACACGACACGTATGTGTTAGGCTATGTGAAGAAGTGTCGGACTACAAATGCAAAAAGTTTGACCTTCAGTTCCCAGTACTGCTCCAGATTGTTTCTGCAACTCCTTTCACCTCCGGGAATCGTCTCCGCACCTGAAACATGATAAGCTGCACCTTGGTTCTGAGTCCACGTTCAACTGTTGGTCCCACTACATTCATTGGATCAACGGAGACGGCAAATTACTTGGAAAATCAGCTGAACGGAATGTATAGTCTTGAAACAAGTTATAAGATGACAATCAATAAAAGCGAAACAAGGTTAATGGAATGTAGTCGAATAAAATCAAGCTATGCTGAGGTAATCATATCATGAAAAAGAGACACTAAAGTGGTAGATGAATTTTGTTACTTGAAGAGAAAAATGAATTATGGAGGCCGATGTAGAGAGGATATAAAATGAATACTAGGAACGCAAGAAAAGCGTTACTGAACAAGTTTGCAAACATCGAATGTACACAGTGGTTGTAATTAAACTTTCGCTACTTGAGTCAGTGTAGACGGTAAAGTATTTTCCATTTGGGTACCTACGTTTATAGGAATGATTTTCAGACTGTGTACTGCAAGATTAATAGTGTTCGTGTCATGACTTGCCGTTACGCACTGGTATGGCTCCGTAGGTGGAATTCGGATCCCAGGACCAAGGACATGCAGCATGAACGGCAACAACTGATCTAGCTGCTCTCCGGGAGAGAGGTGCTTTGGTCCCAATTGTTTTGATGCACGATGGAGCTCCACCTCATCCTGCTCGTAAGGTCACTTGGTTACTGCGGAAAACGTTTGACGAAAATCGAATCATTGGCCGATCGTTTCAAACTGCCTGGCCACCAAGATCAATAGATCTTAACCCCGTGTGACTTCTGGCTGTGGAATTACCTGAAGGACGGGATTTAACAACGCGAGACTAACACACGTCGGAGGTTGAAGATGAAGCGAGGGAGATTCCTAACATCCCACCTGAGGTGTTTCAGGAAGCAGTAGAGCAATTTCTAGCGCGGTTCCAGGCTGTCGAGGGTGCAAATGGTAGCCACATTGAGCAACGTTTGTAATCTGGAACGTACACATTGTACGCAATTAAAAAATATTACCCTCCCATTTAAGTGCAGGAAGTCGTTTCTGAATGTATTCGTATGGAGTGTAGCCATGTATGGAAGTGAAACGTGGACGATAAATAGTTTGGACAAAAAGAGAATAGAAGCTTTCGAAATGTGGTGTTACAGAGGAATGCTGAATATTAATTAGATGGGTAGGTCACATAACTAATGAGGAGGTATTGAACAGAATTGGGGAGAAGAGAAATTTGTGGCACAACTTGACTAGAAGAAGGGATCGTTTGGTAGGACATGTTCTGAGGTATCAAGGGATCACCAATTTAGTATTGGAGGGCAGCGTGGAGGGTCAAAATCGTAGAGGGAGACCAAGAGATGAATACACTAAGCAGATTCAGAAGGATGTAGGTTGCAGTAGGTACTGGGAGATGAAGAAGCTTGCATAGGATGGAGTAGCATGGAGAGCTGCATCAAACCAGTCTCTGGACTGAAGACCATAACAACAACCCTCCAATGTAGAAATTAATATGTGTTTCTTTCAATGGTTTACTCGTTATCCCTCTTCCGCATGTCCTCACAAATGTTTCCACAAAGTTTCATTGTCCTAGGGTCACTTGTTTTTCGCGGTAGCCGTATCAAGTAGAGAAATTGTAATTAATGCGCTGGGAAGTCTTTTCTGAAGATATTTGTCTTAAGAGCAGCCTTATAAGGAAGAGAAATATGGACGACAAACAGTTCAGACTGCAACAGAATACAAGCTACTGAAACGTGGTGCTACGGAAAAATGCTGAATATTATACAGTTAGATCGAATAATTAAAAAAGAGGTTCTAAACCGAATTGGAGAGAAAAGACGTTTACGGCTTAAGTAAACTAAAAGAAAGAATTGTCTGTTGGGTAATGGAGGGAGAGTGTGAGGTAAGACTTGTGGAGGGAAAGGAACTATTAACTGCGATAAGCACATTCAAATGGCTCTAGAGGTAGGCTGCAGTTGTTATGCTGAGATGAAGAGGATTGGACAGGATACTGTAAAGTGGAGAGTTCCACCAAGTCAGTCTTGGGATGTCTAGAACAGCTCCGTGCTGTTCAAACCGACCTTCGGGTCGAGGACGCGTTTACTTTTACGTTTGTCCCGCGGTGCCAGAAACTAACAGCTACAGCTTGTGGCTGTAATTTGTTCACCTCGTACCACCTACTCTGCAGTGGCAATCTGGCACATTTCGCAGCTTTTTGCCGCAGCTCCATCGCCGGAGCTGCCATATACGGAGCGCTGGCCAATCAGCTCGCAAAGTTATCCCCGGCCTTGTCCGCCCGTTCCTTGCAGGGCGGAACCTCGTTTGCAGCCAAGTAGTCACAAGCTCCTGAAACCCTGACGTAAGAGTTCTGTGCAAATAGACGCCACCTGAAAAAGATGGCGATTTTTGTTAGCTCTGAGCTCTGTTTCCTGTCCCACGAGTGGTCTCGGTAGAGCGCGCGCGCACACACACACACACACACACACACACACACATGAGTTTATGTACTCACTGGTGCTGCACAATCATTTACTTGTCGTATCAGGGACTACCCTGTGTAGAGCTTACATGAGTTGGTTTGTCACTTCAATAACGATCAACTATTCGCCCTGTTGCTGAGTGTTGTGTAGAGCAGGGCTTCCCAACGTAAGGGGTCCGCCGGCTCTTTCTAGGGGGTCCGCGGCCACCTCTCACCAAATCGTGTAAAATAATGAGTAAAATTATTGAATAAAAATGTGAAAATCAAATTCATCACTATTTTTTTTTCGTGTGAAAAACATGTGTACTTTTACTTCAGGTCGTATACCCAAGCAGCCTTTGCGGTTCCTAAGTGAGAACGTATACACAGTTTAGTGCCGGAGAATGCGGCTTCTCTGATCGACTGCAACAATACGGGGTTCGTTTGTGCGCTGGCTCACGGCGCTAGATGCGCTGAAACCTTTTACGCATGCGCGGAGCGAGCTTTGTCGACCAATCACAGCGCTCGCTGGCACGTATGCGGCCCCAGGCATCATTAAATGTTAAACTTGCCTTGTCAGTGCACTACCTATTTCATAAGTCGATTTTTGACCAGTGTATTACTTCTAACATGGATCGGTGGCTGAAGTCAGGATCATTGAAGAAGGCTGCAGTTTCTCCATCGCCTTCACAACAAGGGAAGTTTCCAGTTGAAATGAATGAGGAGGGAGGACGATCAAAGGAAAACTTTACACACATTTGAACATTTTTCTTCGGATTTCACGAAAAACCACACGCAGACACACACACACACACACACACACACACACACACACACACACGACTGTTACGAAATATGCATGCTCCTTACATAACAGTAGCCAAATAGTGGAAGCGAACAGACCATAAGCGACAGCTTGTCAACAGCGAACAGTTCGGACGTGACGTTGATTGCTCTTGGAGGAAGACAGGTCCATCGTGTGAAATTTCAATTACCAAGTAATTTTAATCAGGCTATAGTGTGTTGAACAAAGGGACAAAGGGAGTAAATCCTCTAGTACGTGTCTGGATACAGTGAGAATTCCAATTGGATCGTTAATTTCAAGTTTCGGGGAGGGGGGGGGGGGGGGTCATTGGGAACACGGTACCTGCATTAAGAAGCTTTCAGTTCCCATGGGTTTCGCTCTGAAATTTGAAGTTACTGTGCTCTTGACTGACTAGGGGTCCACCATGGATTTTCGACTGGAGAAGGGGTCCGCCAGCTGAAAAGGTTGGGAAGCGCTGGTGTGGAGCATTCTTTCTTTCTTTGTGTGAGCCGTGTCCTGCAGTCACGCAGGGTCGGTCATGGTTAATCGGGTGTGGCATGTTAAGGTTAAGGGGTGGCCGGATGCCCTTCCTGCCGCCACCCAGTACCCCCTGGGAAGTAATTAGTGTACCCCAGCTGCCTGTGTCGAATGTAAGCCATGGAATTGTGCAAATGTGTTGCAAATGTCTGCGAGTCGTGTTAACTGAGGCGGAACGTGGGGACCAGCCCGGTATTCATAAAGGGGGATGTGGAAAACCGCCTAAAAACCACATCCAGGCTGGCCAGCGCGCCTACCCGAGTCCAGGAAGCAGCGCGTTAGCGCTCTCGGCTACCTTGGCGGGCTGTTGTGTAGAGCATTCACGACATGTTAAACAAAAGGAACTTGAGAAGTCATTCGTGGCTATAGATTAGCTAGGAAACTGGCGTAAAATGCAATTTTAAAGGCGGGGGTTTAGGCTCAAATAGCAACATACTGGAAACCTATTATAACAGAAGCGAATGAAATTAGAATAAACAGCCATAGTTTTAACAGAGACTAGGGTTACACAGTAGGGTATGGAGGCGTGCCTTGGACATGGAGCGAAAGCGAAGACGGAGGCTTGACTCTTGTGGGGGCGTGGGAGCGGCAGTTTCAAAATGGCTCTGTGCACTATGCGACTTAACTTCTGAGGTCATCAGTCACCTAGAACTTAGAACTACTTAAACCTAACTAACCTAAGGACATCACACACATCCATACCCGAGGCAGGATTCGAACCTGCGACCGTAGCGGTCACGCGGTTCCAGACTGGAGCGCCTAGAACCGCACGGCCACACCGGCCGGCGCGGCAGTTTCAAACATGGCACCAGTCCCTCAGACATCTGACGTCACTCGATCCCGTAGCGGGAGGGAGCTGCTAGGACCTGCCTAACTTACCTTCCGCGAATGCATTACTCTGCCCCTGCCTGGAAGGTTCCAGGCACTGCCGTAATATCTGTGTATGCACCACACCATGCCAGTCCTGACAGTAAGTAATTTTAACTCCTGAGGGCGATGGCGGAGACACCTATCGAAAGCTCCAGTGTTCTATTCGAAGTGAAGAGGCTTCTAAACCGAAAAGATTTCACTGAAGCATGTATCGCGAAAGACTCAGAGGACACAATTAAAAACTCTGTGGAAATCTAACCATTTTCATATACATTCCGATATCGTTTACTGGACTGCAAAAGCTCCACCGCTAATAGTTCAATACACTGCCTCCAACTGGTTACTAGCAACTCCAGGTAGTACTCTCCACCAGAACGAAGCAGGAATGCAAAGTCCATGGCGAAATCCTTTAAACACACGACTCTCAAATTTCCACGGAACGGAATATAATTTATTGGATCCAAATAAACCTCACCTACCCCATGTCATTCAGTAAACTACTGTAGACTATCCATCTACTCGCTCCACGATCTGATGTAAGGACTACGTCTACGTGGCATGTGTATCAGATAGGATTGACGGAGGACATCGAAAATTTCTGAGGTCAGCTCGCTTTGTACTATTGCGAAAGAGGGGAGAGACTGTAATGGATACAATACGCGAGTTGGGGTGGTAATAATTAAAACAAAGGCGATTTTCGTTGCAGCGGGATCTTCTCATGAAATTTCAGTCACCACTTTTCTCCTCCGAGAGCGAAAATATTATTTTGACCCAACATAGGGAGACTGATCATCGTTATAAAATAAGAGAAGTCCGAGCTCATACGGGAAGAGTTAAGTACTCCTCTCCTGTGCCAGGCGCGTAATTGTGAATTTTACAGAGTAATCATGAAGATGTACATGCAGATGTACACTCACCTAGGATACCGGAAACTTCCAACTCGAAATCCACGTCAGCGACGGGAACGTACTTTGGAACCTTTCAGTTTTCCGTAATACAAGAAATCGCTCGGCTAGTCACGAAGGATCACCGTCTCCCAACGTTTGAAATACAGTACCGAAACACCAGCTCCACCTAGAGGGCACACGACTTCTTCATCCCAGGAGGGATGAGGAGCTCCACACCCGCCATGAGCTTATTTAACATCCAAGCCTTTCAGTCAACCCTAAACAGGAGCAGAATACAGGCATTTTCATTGTCCATTTCCTGCTCTCGCATACAGCCCTTCTTTAAACCGTTGCTTCCTGATACGACGTTTAGAACTGTTTCCGCAACTGATGCCGGAAAACACACGTCTGGGGAAGTTATTCGCCCTTAAAATCAGCCAAGTCGGCGCCGACTGCCACCTATTTAGAAGGATTATGGTTCAAATGGCTCTAAGCACTATGGGACTTAACAGCTGAGGTCATCAGTCCCCTAAACTTAGAACTACTTAAATCTAAATAACCTAGGACATAAAACACATCCATGCACGAGGCAGGATTCGAACCTGCGACCGTAGCAGCCGCGTGGTTCCGGGCTGCAGCGCTTAGAACCGCTCGACCACCGCAGCTGACAAGGATTAGGGAAACCCAGACTCTTCATCTTCAGACCACACAAATCCCCATTCCTCCACAGTCGGATACTGGCTGAGACAGCTGCTATAGCAAATAGGGCTAGCACACATGGGAGGGGGACAGGAAATGATATGTTACAATATTCAACAAAACACTACAACGACTTATTTATAGAAGAGCGGAAAGACTGATGCAAGTTGACCTGGTGAAAGGTCAGTTTGTTTCCGCTGAAATGTGGGAACACGCGAGGCAATACTGGCCATGCGACGTATCTTAGCAGATAGACTGCAGAACGGCAAACCCACATTAACAGCAGGTGACACTGCGATTCCGTCGCAGACGGCGAAGGGCTTGGAACACCAACTGAACCGAATACATGTCTTGAAAAGAGATTGTAAGACGAATATTAACAGAAGGGGGAACTAGGGTAATAGAATGTAGCCGTCTTAAATCAGCCACTGTTTAGAGAATAATATTAGAAATTTGGGATGTAGTCATTTAAATCGGCCAATGTTTAGGGAATAATAGGAAAATGAGACACTTATAATAGTATATGGAATTTGCTGTTTGAGTAACACAATAACTGACGACGGTCGAAGTAAAGACCATATAAAATGCAGACCTGTAAGAGCAAAAAATGCGTTTCTGAAAAAAAATAGTCTATATACATATTATAAGTTCAAGTCACGCGCCCTCTCTATCTGCCTGTTTGTTACTGCTAACCTCGGGAGCTACTGTAATGATTTTGATACAGTTTTCACTAACAGATATACTGATTCACGGGGAAGGTTGGCGTATATCACTACATATTACACACTAGTTGTCCGGCCGTAGATAGTTACTGTTACCCGTATGAAGCTGGGATAGCTCGATGGTCGAATATAAATTTAAGTCTTCAGAAGTATTTTCTGTAGTTATCCATTTGGAGCTTGGCTTTGTAGGGTAGTGAAACGTGGACCATAAACACTTCATACAAGGAAAAGATGCTGAAAAGCTGTAATACACAAGATTGCTGACGGTTAGATGAGTAGAGCTAATAACTAATGAAAAGGTACATAATCAAACTGAGATGTAAAGAAATTAGCGGTACACGTGGATTGAAGGAAATTATTGGTTGACATGACACATTCTGAGGCATTAACGAAAGGTCTGCTCGTAATTCAGAGATATGGGTGGGGGGTGGATAAAAACTGTAAAGAAAGATCAAGACTTGGCTAAAGTAATCAAGTTCAAATGAATGTAGATTGCAGTAGTTTTGCAGAGATGAAGCTCCTTGCACAGGATACACCAGCATAGATATAGCTGCTTCGGACTTAGAACATAAAACGAATATTTTTTGTCAAACTGGATATCCACTTGTAATAGTCACATTTATTCAATATGCTGTGAATTTGGCAAAGTATTGTAACCATTTATTTGACAGCATGACTGAGAATAGCGCTGTGTAAGAGAAAAAAGTTTTGTGTACGCTCGGTTCAGAATCCTGCGATTACCACTGTCAGTTAATCGAAAGTCGTCCGAAGAGCAAACGTCTTTCCCAACGCCATACTAATTTAACGGAATAACGATTGTACACTAGCGCTCAATTCACCACGCATGGCTACATCTCGTTGCACACGTCCGGCATGAAGAAAACTTCCTGTACCCACACCGTGACGACAAGATGAGCCAACTCTCGCAAACCGGTCGGTGTTATGTAAGGCCATAATGGTGTTGCCACGTGTGGTTTCTTCACGCTAGTAGTTCAGATGGCAACAGTGACAGAGTTTTAAAATAAACCGCTCAAAAAAAAGTTTTGCGTTACTCTCATGACTCGCATAGGCTGTGTTTTTATGATCGGAAACGTCTTTCTCAATACTCGACGCCAGGAAGTCACTACGCAATACAGGCAAAACTGAACGTGCATTCTCAGTGCAGTTGAGTAGAGCGACCTCTGTCTACAGTCGGTCAGCGGGGCAGAACGGCTTGTGTGCATTGTTCAGTCTGTCAAATTGTCTCGAAGGTCCACTTTGAGTTTACAATAGGACCACACGATAGTCAGATTTTTGTAATTTTTATATTTATGCTAGCGAAGTTCAGAACTCAAATATCAATTCGTCAAAATAGTTTATGCGAGTCTCAAAAGTTCTACGGAAAATCGACTTAGAAGTCGAGCAACTTCGATTCCTTAAAGGGAGAGCAATTTTCGATGGGATGCTCTGTCGCTGAAGATCTGGTTAGAGTCTCGTTTCGGTCATTAAGTTTTTCTCGTTATTCTTTTTTTTTCGTTCAGTTTGCTTGTAGCTTACAATGGAATATGTCTTCTGCTAGTATCATTGCTTCTTCAGCATTTACCGCCGATGGTGTTGGATCGACGAGGTTATTTTCTATGAGTATTTACTAGTAATATAGAAAGGAATGTGTCACAAGTAATCTTGGAACTTCACTATGGCAGTAGTCTTCAACAACATAATCGGGTGCAGCTGACTTACCAGGCACATTTCTCCCCGTCCACGTACAACATTAAATCTTTTTCTGTCACAGTATCAGGGGCGATAAAAAAAAGTTACCGTTCCAAGGCCGTACAGTCCAGAAACGCCTTGAGCATTGAGGCAATCATCCCATCGGTCATCAAGTTGAAGAAACCCATCTGGTAAAGCGCCATCTTCTGCTGCGTGAAGGATTTCGTAACTGCCTGCTGTATATCCACATCCAACTGGAATCGTCAATCTTTCAAGGCACTTGTTTAAGGGACTGAAGCCGTGGTAATCACACGGGGAGAGATCACGACTATAGGATGGATGCTCGCGTGCGTCCCACTTGTGCTGGCGTAATGGATGAGTGTGGCCTCCCAAATAGACCGACGTCTTATATCGAATCGCGACCAGCACAGAACTTGAAGCATCTTTCCAGAAGGATTATTGCCGACAGACATGCTGCCCCATACACATTCTTCATTCTCTGGAGGACGTCTACCGATGTTTGTGCTTCGTCAGCCAAGAAAATATTATGAACGATGGTCCTATGTGGAGGCATTAGGTAATAACGTCGTCGAAGTTAACGTTTAAGCATTAATCGCAAGCACTTCGGAAATACACGTATGTCACAGTCATCCCTTGCCTACATGCCCATGCTTGTATACCGGCACTGGAGTCCCGCCACGTTGCATACACGCTGCAGGAACGCCGTCAAAACGGAAACTTTATGATTGCCCCTTGCAGAAGATTTTTATGTACAACATCATTAAACACCGTCTACTCTTTCGGCAACCTACTCAGAAGTGTTACTGTCGCTTCCAAAGATGTCATAACGCTTCCAACAGTTGTGGCGTTCGCTGAAGTCTTTTGTTCGCAACCGGCTGTGGACAACTCCACAGGTAATTCTACTAATGCAAGCGCCAGGCCAGAGGCATGAGATCTCGGTTTCGGCCACCTTCCTAAAGCAGTAGTAACGCACGCTTGTAAACCACGTAAACAGCAAGTACTGTTCAGTCTTACCGTATAGAGGCGCTCTCTGGTATCGCGTTTCCCCCTAACTCGCAAGCTATTTTCATAAAAAATGATAATTACATAAGTGTTAATTATGGTGACTTTTACACTTCGCCGGCCGAAGTGGCCGTGCGGTTAAAGGCGCTGCAGTCTGGAACCGCAAGACCGCTACGGTCGCAGGTTCGAATCCTGCCTCGGGCATGGATATTTGTGATGTCCTTAGGTTAGTTAGGTTTAACTAGTTCTAAGTTCTAGGGGACTAATGACCTCAGCAGTTGAGTCCCATAGTGCTCAGAGCCATTTGAACCATAGCCATTTTACACTTCAATTACATAGGCCTATTTTCGAACCGAACAAAAGAAGAAAAAACAAAAAAAGAATACTAACTTAACGACGAAGACAAGATTCGAACTAGCGATTACGTCTCGAATGGTACCAAGAAAGCCACAAAGACCATAGAAAACTGTCCTACATTTAGTAAATTAATACCGGTCGGAGAATTTCAAAGCAGATTTTCTTGAAAATTATTGAGAGTCGAATTGAACTGCTTTAGGAGGCTAATATATGACTTATGAAATGTTCAAATGTGTGTGAAATCTTATGGGACTTAACTGCTAAGGTCATCAGTGCCTAAGTTTACACACTACTTAACCTAAATTATCTTAAGGACAAACACACACACACCCATGCCCGAGGGAGGACTCGAACCTCCGCCGGGACCGGCCGCACAGTCTATGACTGCAGCGCCCTAGACCGCTCGGCTAATCCCACGCGGCATATGATTTATGAACCTCATATAACATAGATATAAAAATTTACGAAAATCAGATTGTTAGGTAGTGCGAGGTCTCTCACTTTACGCAGGAAAGCTTTTGTTAGCACAAGTCGCTGAAGATCTGCCCAGTAGTGGTCGCATACGTCCCAACGCCATCGCGTACGCAAGATATAGAAGGGAAATGCTATGGCGGTGCTGTTATTTGTATTTAGGTAATTCATGTGAAAAGGTTTCCAACGTGATTATGGACGCACGACGGGAACTGAACAGACTTGGAACGCGGAATGGTAGTTGGAGCTAGACGCATGCGACATACCATTTCCGAAATGTTTAGGGAATTCAATATTCCGAGATCCACAGTGTCAAGAGAGTGCCGAGAATATCAAATTTCAGGCATTATCTCTCACCACGAACAAAGCAGTGGCCGATGGCTTTCACTTAACGACCTAGAGCAGCAACGTCTGCGTAGAAGTGTCGTTGCTAACAGACTATCAACACAGCGTGAAACAATCGCAAAAATCAAGGTGGGACGTCGGACGAACGAATCCGTTAGGACAGCGTGGCGGAATTTGGCGTTAATCGGCTATCGTAGCAGACGACCGACGCCGAGTGTCTTTGGTAACAGTACAACATCGCCTACAGCGGCTTCCTTACGTTCGTGACCATATCGGTTGAACCCTCGAGGACTGGAAAACCTTAGCTTGGTCACAAGAGTCCCGATTTCAGTTGGTAACAGCTGATGGTAAGATTCCAATGTGGCGCAGACCCCACGAAGGCGTGGATCCAAGCGGTCAACAAGGCACTGTGCGAGCTGGTGGTCGCTCCACAACTGTGTGCTCTGTCTTTACATGAAAAGGACTGGGTCCTCTGGTTCAACTGAGCAGCTAATTGACTGGGGTTATGCTGGGCTACTCGGAGACCATTTGCATTCATGGACTTCACGTTCCCAATCAACGATGTCACCGGGCCACATCTGTTCGCGAATGTAGACAATTCGAGCGAATGATCTGGCCACCCAGATTGGCGGACATGAATCACATCGAACATTTGTGGGAAATAATCTAGCGGACAGTTTGTAACAGGATTCCGCACAGGCAACACTTCCCTAATATTGGACGGCTATTGAGGCAGCACTGCTCAATATTTCTGCAGGGCACTCCCAACGACTTGCTTTGTAGGTGCATGCCACGCCGAGCTGCTTCACTACGCCGGACAAACGGAGGTCTGATACGATATTAGGAGGTACCGCATGACTTTTGTCACGTCAATGTGTACTGCACATTATATCTCGTAGATACCACTAGAAGATTTCTACAGAACTGCGTGTTGCTTTTTTGGAAGCAAACCCGAGGACTGTGTACATTCAGACAGTACACAATCATCTCCACACGATATATTTTACCTCTATGCGTCCATTACGAACAACATACAAGCCGACCTTCACAGCGGTGTGGGAAGAAGGTGGTCTAGATAACACGTGGATGCTCTTCACCGATGACGGCAGGATTACTCTGACGACTGATGCTTGTCGTAGAAGAGAGTGGAGACTGCCAGGTGCATGCATGCAATACAGTGGCGTCAGCCGGAAGGTACATACAGATGTGGGAAGCCTCTGATTGCTATCGAGGGAGTTGTCTGATAATAGATGTTTTTTACTTTATTTGAGGCCAGTGTAAAATCGTTGTTATGTGAGCTTGTTGCATTTTATAACAGCTATCGTGAGCCTCTTAATCACTTATCGTTGAGTCAATAGTTAAATGTAAATGCACGTCACGTGTTCCGTCGGATGCTATACGGTATACCAGACGATGACCAAATGATCGAAAATTTAGTTACTAAATATTTCTCTGATCAGCAGTGTCTGTTCTGAAATACTCCTTCCTTACTTATTCTGTCATTTCTACTCCCCTTAAATACTTGTTCACACAATGCAAAACTTTCTTGGGGATGTGACGAGGTAAGGTTAAGTAAATAAAATGAGCAGAGACTATTTTTTTCTAATGTATTGGCTTTCGGGCCGTGCCCATTCAGCAGCCTCAATAGTAATGACAATTATGCATGGCGGAGGGTACTTTCTCAGTTTATTGGTTTTCAGGTCGTGCCCATTCATCCACTTCAGTAATGGAAAGACGATATGATAACATATAGCAGACGACTTTCTTGTCACGATACGAACGTAAGAACAACAAAAGAGCCACTCTCCGAGCGCAGAAAATCTTCAAGCCGGCCGGGACTCGAACCCGAACCATTCGATTAGCAATCTGCCGCGCTGACCGCGCAGCCATCGAGGCGGACGAGCAGAGACGAATGAGGAATCATTCTAGCGACGATACGGGCCGCACATGGGGAGAACCAACACGACTCTGACAGAGAGCAGATTGTTATGGCCCGGCGCCTGGAAACGAACGTAGCCGAAAACGGCGATTCTCGTCGGCCGATCGCTTGTTCTTGCTGTGCCCATCTGGGGAAAGTGGCTGAAGTACGTTGGAACCACGTGTAGATAGCAAGGCCTGGACGTCCACGCCTCGTGACACATCAGCGAATATACGCGTGTGTGGAAGTAATTCCTGCCCCCACAGTTGTCTGACTGTCGGGGAAGTAATGAAAGGTCGCTTACACGGAGAGGTCACTGCATCAAAACACGTTCCCGTTCTGTAAGACAAGTTACTGTGATATACTTGAAGAGAAAGCACAAGACGGTCTCAGAGGAAGCAACAGCTAACCTGTTCCCCTAAGGCGAGAGGACTCCGCAGGATGGCTTTGACTCGTTTGTAGTTTGTCCTTCTGCCGGAAGGTGCGCAAGCCGGCTGATCCTATCCCGAGCTGTGCCGTGCGTCCCCCGGGGAGGTGCTTTTGATGTGGCAGATCGCATCTGGAGATCCTGCCCTGCTGTTTGGAGAGCAGGGAGGGCGAGCAACCTGTGTGTGTGTGTGTGTGTGTGTGTGTGTGTGTGTGTGTGTGTGTGCAGGGGAGGACTCTCCCCGTCTCTGCTCGCTGTGGACAGGAAGCACGACTAAACACTGCACCTAACATCCGACACCCAGCACAGTTTGGGTTGCTGTCGAAATATTGCACTAAACTCCACAGGAGCGCATTGTTGATTGTCACGTGGCATAGCGGTAGGTGGGTGTACCACATCGAAGAAGATGAAACAGCCGTTCCTGCTTCGGTCCATCACATGTTCCCACATGCTGTGATAGAAGTCAGCCCCACGTGACGTATGGTGGTGCCTTCTATGCGCTCTATATAAACGGGACCTCCACGGCCTGGCAGTCGGTCGTTGGCCCACGTCGGAAGATGTTGCCCCCAGTTGGCAACGAAACGCCAGGAAGAAGAAGTTTTACAGATCGACCACGGCCTCACAGCTCGGACATCATCTAACATTGGTTAATGACGTTTTTATATGGATACTCTCGTCTGTATGGACAACGGGAAATAAGCAGCCCAGATAAGTCATGAACAAGGTTCTCAGGCAAGGCCGCCTCCTATCGTCGAACCTTTTCAATACGAATACTGCAGAAAAACTGGCACAGTACAAGGGTAATCCCAAAAGTAAGATCTCCTATTTTTTTTTTTTTTATAAGGACATAGACCTGGTTATTCTACAATGGCTTACATCAGTTTCCAGCTTGAACATTTAGCTATTTTTCGACATAATCACCATTCCTGTCGATGCATTTTTGTAGACGCTGTGGCAGTTTTTGTATGCCCATGTGTGGTGTGCGTACTGTAAGACCTTCGGTACACACACCATCAGATTATTTGACTTGTCGCTCTAACGAAGTCGGCGAGTGTCAGCAATATGTCTCGTGGTCTTATCGTGGCGTGTTTATCTTCTGCCATTAGGTCAGTCGATAGAAATGCCACTTGCACACTTACAAGGGAACCTCCCCATCGCACCCCCCTCAGATTTAGTTATAAGTTAGCACGGTGGATAGGCCTTGATAAACTGAACACAGATCAATTGAGAAAACAGGAAGAAGTTGTGTGGAACTGTGGAAAAATAAGCAAAATATGCAAACTGAGTAGTCCGGCAACATCATGGACAATATGAATTCCGGAGCGCCGTGGTCCCGTGGTAGCGTGAGCAGCTGCCGAACGAGAGGTTCTTGGTTCACGTCTTCCCTCGAGTGAATACTTTACTTTCTTTATTTTTGCATAGTTATTATCTGTCCGTTCGTTCATTGACGTCTCTGTTCACTGTAACAAGTTTAGTGTCTGTGTTTTGTGACCGCATCGCAAAACCATGTGATTAGTAGACGAAAGGACGTGCCTCTCCAATGGAAACCGAAAACATTTGATCGCAAGGTCATAGGTCAACCGATTCCTCCACAGGAAAGCACATCTGATATATTCTATATGACACTGGTGACGGCATGTGCGTCACATGACAGGAATATGTTGTCGACCCACCTAACTTGTACACTTGGCGAATGGGTAAAAAGACTCTTCTACCTTGCCCGATTTAGGTTTTCTTGTGGATGTGATAATCACTCCCAAAAAAGTGATGAAAACATAAGAGTTTGTCACATAAACTGAAAATAAAAAATTAAAATTTTCAGTCGATAGAAGATTTGAACCAAGGACCTATCGTTCCGCAGCTGCTCACGTTACCACAAGACCACGGCGCTCCTGCTGTCTGAGCGTCCTTGATATTGCATATCTTCCCTTGAAGTACTCAGTTTGCATATTTTGCTAATTTTTTCACAGTTCCACACAACTTCTTCCTGTTTTCTCCATTGATCTGTGTTCAGTTTTTCAAGGCCTATCCACTGTGCCAACTTATAACTAAATCTGAGGGGGGTGCGATGGGGAGGTTCCCTTGTTAGAGTAGCAGATTGACGGTGACCAACTTTTAACAGAACTTGATTAATTTTCACACACATTTATTAAAATAACAAAAATCATAGACATTACGTAACTTGATTCTGCATGCTGTTTGCAATTGACAATCTGAAGTTCCTTTGGTTTTGGTACGTTAATCTTATTCTCACATATCTCTGATACTTGACAAAGTGTCTATACATTTCTCTTCATGGCGATGTACAGGAATATGTTAATCTAATTAGGCGCAGACTGAAACTTGACTATAGACTGGTACAGACAGGTGCAGACAAATGCAGACTAACTAATCGGAGGTCTGTACACTCGTTATAATACCTCGCGCGTTCATGTATCACTGCGCGAATGTGATCCGCGAGGAGAAAAGGTTCTACGTTAGCAGCAATCTCATTGGCTGCGTTACATATTAATACGCGGATCGGCGGGGGCAGAATTTGGTCCGTCTCTAAGACAGCGCCATCTCAGTGTCTCACAGTACCTTTCTGCATTACATGTGACCCCAGCGATTCAGCTCCGACGCCGAGGTGGAAGAAGAGGTTCGTAACTTTCTGAACAGTATGGCGGCGAGCTGGTATGACATGAGCGTACAAAATCTGCCACAGCGTCTACAAAAATGCATCGACAGAAATGGTGATTATGTCGAAAAATAGCTAAATGTTCAAGCTGTAAACTGATGTAAACCATTGTAGAAATAAACAGGTCTACGTACTTATAAAAAATAGGAGACCTTACTTTTGGGATTACCCTCGTAATATAAAACATTTCAGAACTGGCAATATAGTAGTAAATACAGTTTTATTTGCTAATGAGCAGGTCCTACACGCATGCACTGAGATTGACCTACAACTGGCTACGCAGCACATCTTCATCCCACTTTGAAAGTAGTCTGCAGACACGCTGCAAAAACCTATGGTAATGGCATCTAAAGACAGTTTTGTTAGTGGTCGATAACTGCGGACCGGAGCGATCAAACGTCAGCAACGTCTGTCACATAACCCGTCATAGCAGGGCCTAAAAAATATTCTAGGACCAAGATTTAACTACTGCTACCGAAATGACGAACGACTGTTAAATATAACGTTGGACGGTTATTAAATCATAGACCAAGACAGTTTTCAGTTAATATCACTAATGAATATATCCGCCCTACGACCCGCCAGAATAGCCGCGCGTTAGCACGTCACTTCCGGGATTCGAGGAGGCGCGCCGGCCCTGCATCTAATCCACCCGGCAGATTAGCGACGGGGGCCTCGACGTGGGGCTTTTAGGCGGCTTGTCACATCGGACTAATTTTACTCCCTGTTGCTGTGTTACGAAAACATTTTATTAAAAGGTGAATCAGCGATCTAATAACTGAGGACAGACAAGTTATACGAATCGCAAATTAATGAATATAAACAAACAGGGAAACATTTGTAATAACATAGGTAACAGCGCAGATTTAACTTTTAAGAACTCATGGTTTATTCAGTAAGGTCCAAACTCCTACCAAACGTTGGTCCTACAAGCAGTTTTAACCGGAAATAAGGTTATTTATTGAAATATATCATAGTCCTTGAATTACCTAGTGTGACACGAAAGATGACAGACTCTCCGCTCAGATCAAGCCACGACGTGTACTCAGTATATAAATTTCTTCATCTGCATTCTTAGATTACCGTAACATCGTTCCAATAAGTGATTCAAAGTGTATCTACAAACCGTAAATTAAATCACACCAATCTACCATACTCTCCGAGGCAGAAAACTAGAGCCTCTCCTTATCTTCGTCCATCCTGCTTCCAAAAGCACATCTCCCACCACCAATGTCACAACTGTTCAGCCATTGGAAGCTCGAGCAGCTCCGCACCAAGTTACACAAAAAAATGTATTCTTACAATTTTTTGATTGCCTAACTACACTACTGGCCAAGCTACAACAAGAGGATGACGTGCTAGAGACGCGAAATTTAACCGACAGCAAGAAGATGCTGTGATATGAAAATGATTAGCTTTTCAGAGCATTCACACAAGGTTGGTGCCGGTGGCGACCCCTACAACGTGCTGACATGAGGAAAGTTTCCTACCGATTTCTCATACACAAAAAGCAGTTGACCGGCGTTGCCTGGTGAAACGTTGTTGTGATGCCTCGTCTAAGTAGGAGAAATGCGTACCATCACGTTTCCGACTTTGATAAAGGTCGGATTGTAGCCTATCGCGATTGCGGTTTATCGTATCTCGATATTGCTGCTCGCGTTGTCGAGATCCAATGACTGTTAGCAGAATATGGAATCGGTGGGTTCAGGAGGGTAATACGGAACGCCGTGCTCGATCCCAACGGCCTCGTATCACTAGCAGTCGAGGTGACGGGCATCTTATCCGCACGGGTGTAACGGATCGTGCAGCCACGTCTCGATCCCTGAGTCAACAGATGGGGATGTTTGCAATACAACAACCATCTGCACGAACAGCTCGACGACGTATGCAGCAGCACGGACTATCAGCTCGGAGACCATGGCTGCGGTTACCCTAGACGCTGCATCACAGACAGGAGCGCCTGAGATGGTGTACTCAACGACAAACCTGGGTGCATGAATGGGAAAACGTCATTTTTTCGGATGAATCCAGGTTCTGTTTAGAGCATCATGATGGTCGCATCCGTGTTTGGCGACATCGCGTTGAACGCACATTGGAAGCGTGTATTTGTCATCGCCATACTGACGTATCACCCGGCGTGATGTTATGGGGTGCCATTGGTTACACGTCTCGGTCACCTCTTGTTCACATTGACGGCACTTTTACAGTGGACGTTACATTTCAGATGTGTTACGACCCGTGGCTCTACCCTTCATTCGATCCCTGCCAAACCCTACATTTCAGTAGGATAATGCACGACCGCATGTTGCAGGTCCTGTAAGGGCCTTTCTGGATACAGAAAATTTTCGCCTGCTGCCCTGGCCAGCACATTCTCCAGATCTCTCACCAATTGAAAACGTCTGGTCAATGGTGGCCGAGCAACTGGCTCGTGACAATACGCCAGTCACTACTCTTGATGAACTGTGGTACCGTACTGAAGCTGCATGGGCAGCTGTACCTGTACACGCCATGCAAGCTCTGTATAACTCAATGCCCAGGCGTATGAAGGCCGTCATTACGGCCAGAGGTGGTTGTTCTGGATACTGATTTCTCAGGATCTATGCGTGAAAATGTAATCACATGTCAGTTCTAGTATAATATATTTGTCCAATGAATACCCATTTTATCATCTGAATTTCTTCTTGGTGTAGCAATTTAATGACCAATATGAGCCCCTGACTGCCAATCTATTCCGAAAACCGCATATGATCAGCAGTTTCCACAATACTTTCGGTGCATATTTTTGGACATTCATCTTCTACGCAGCCTATCTTCACACTTGAGAGGACTTCCACTTAAATAACATTACACCCTAAGTGGGCTGTGGACCCGTGCGCGTCGTTGAGAGGTCCCACTGATCACTGACGCTCGCCAATCCCTGGGCGCCTCGCGTGTGCCGAGAAAGCGGTGGCAGGACTGGAAACCGAAAGTCCGTAATGACACGGCTCGGCGTGGCGCGCCGCGGCGCGGCTTGGCGAGGTCACCGAGCGGCCAGCCACATTCCAGCGTCGCAGCAGCCGCCGGCTCGAGCGCTCTGCTCTCTGCTGCCGCTGCGGCTGCCACTGTCCCCTCTGTCGCGGGGCCAGTCACAGCCAGCCAATTCCTCACGTGATGGCTCTCTATTTCGTACTGCCTAATTTCGTCTTACTAGTTCTCGATTCACGGGGAACAAACAGAAGACATTACGGGAACCGTTCAGAACGTAGCTTGCACCGTACACATATGCTAAGCACATATTCTGAAGCGCCATAGAAACTGGTATGGGCTTGTACATTCAAATACAGAGATATGTTAACAGCCGGAATACGGCGCTGCGGTCGGCAATGACTATGTACGACAACAAGTGTCTGGCGCAGTTGTTAGATCGGTTACCGCTGCTGCCATGGTAGGTTATCAATATTTAAGTGAGTTTGAACGTGGTGTTGTCCAATGCACGAGCGATGGGGCACGGCATCTCCGAGCTAGGGATGGACTGGCAATTTTCCAGTACGACCATTTTACGAGTGCAACGTGAATCTCAAGAAACCGGTGAAACATCAAATCTCCGACATCACTGCGCCCGGAAAAAAATCTTGCAAGAATGGGACCTACGACGACTGAAGAGAATCGTTCAACGTGACACAGGTGCAAACCTTCCGCAAATTGATGCAGATTTCAATGCTGGGCTATCAACAAGTGTCAGAGTGCGGAACACTCAACGAAACGTCATCGATATGGGCTTTCGGAGCCGTAGGCCCACTCGTGTACTCATGATGACAGCACGACACGAAGCTATGCGCCTAGCCTTGGCCCGTCAACGCCGACATTGGACTGTTGATGACTAGAAACATGTTGCCTGTTCGGAAAAGTCTCGTTTCAAATTGTATCGAGCGGATGGACGTGTACGGGTATGCAGACAACCTCATAAAGACATGGACTGCGCATGCCAGCAGGTAACTGGTCAAGCTGGTGAAGGCTCTGTAATGGTGTGGGGCGTCCAGCTGGAGCGATATGGGACCCCTGATACGTCTAGATACGACTCCGACACGTGACACGTATATAAGCATCCTGTCTGATACATTCATGTCCATTGTGCATTCCGATGGACTTGGGCAATTCCAGAAGGACAATGCGACACCCCACACGCCTAGAATTGCTACAGTGTGGCTCCAGGAACAATCGGTGGCCACCCGTCTCCCCAGATATTATTGAGCGTATGTGGGATGTCTTGCAACGTGCTATTCAGAAGAGATCTCCACCCCCCTCGTACCCTTGCGGATTTATGGACAGCCTTGCAGGATTCATGGGATGCATTCCCCCCAGCCCTATTTCAGACATTAGTCGAGTCCATGCCACGTCGTGTTGTGGCACTTCTGCGTGCTCGCGAGGGTCCTACACGATATTAGGCAGGCGTACCAGTTTCTTTGGCCCTTCAACGTATTATTTGCTAAGCAGAGAGCGTTTCAGGAGTCGAAGAACAATTATTATTACGTATTAGATTACGTACCATTTTTTGGAGATGTCATCACATAAGCACTCAATAATTTTCATTACAGTCGACTGTCGCATGTGTGAACTGGTTTCGTTCACATTCTAAACGTCTTCTGATGTGTTAAAACAAATATAACACACATGACCTTTCATCTTCTATAACTGATCTGTAACACACATGCAAGGTGGGCAAAATATTAGCCCAGAAAATACGAGGGGCCTTCAATAAGAAATGTAATTTTTTTTCTGAAAGCAACTTGGTTTTATTCATGGTTCCAATACCCTATATTATTCCCCATTCTTATGGCTACAAAATCCATTTTTCAACTTAAAAAAATGGTTCAAATGGCTCTGAGCACCATGGGACTTAACATCTGAGGTCATCAGTCCCCTATAACTTAGAACTACTTACACCCAACTTACCTCAGGACATCACACACATCCATGTCCGAGGCAGGATTCGAACCTGCGACCACAGCGGTCGCGCGGTTCCAGACTGTAGCGCCTAGAACCGATCGGCCACTCTGGACGGCTTTTCAACTTAATCTCCGTTCAATGTGACAGCCTCAAGCCGCCCACTTTTAGAGCCTGTATGCCCGCATGGTACCACTCTACGGGTCTGACGTCGGAGCCAATGTCTTGCTGCACCAATAACCTCCCCACCATCCATTTAAGCTACTGATTTCCGCGGAATACATGCTTTACTGGGCCCAACAGATAGGAGTCGGAAGGTGCTAGATCTCGGACGTAGTGTGGATGTGGAAGAACGGTCCCATGAAGCTTTGGGGGCCCCTCGCGGGTGCGCAAACTGTGTGATGCCTAGGGGTTTTCATACAGAAGGATAAGTTCGTTTCCATTTTTGTGGCGAAGAACAAGCTAAAGTCGTTTCTTCAATTTCCTGAGGGTAGCACAATACACTTCTGAGTTGATCATTGCCCTATGCGGGACGACGTCACACAGAACAACCCCTTCATAGACCCGAAAGACAGTCGCTTTTTCTTCGGAGTCGACAGTCGACTTTTTATTCGGAGGAGAAGTGGTGTGGCGCCAGTCCATGGCTTGCCGTTTTGTTTCCGGTTCGAAGTGATGAAACCGTGTTTCATCGCCTGCAACGATGTTCGACAACAACTTGTCAAGATCAGCCTCGTAACGCGCAAGGATCTCCGCACAG
The DNA here is from genome assembly GCF_021461385.2 of Schistocerca piceifrons. Classification (NCBI taxonomy): domain Eukaryota; kingdom Metazoa; phylum Arthropoda; class Insecta; order Orthoptera; family Acrididae; genus Schistocerca; species Schistocerca piceifrons. Next base: position 880,091,697 of record NC_060140.1, read on the forward strand.
ATGGTCTTTCGTTGCTCTTCGTGGACTTCTGTTAGACGGCGAGGAAACCAGCGGGCACAACATTTGAGTAGCCCAACTGATGGACGAGTGTCAGGACTGCCAACAGAGACGTCCAGTAGAGCAGCGAGGCGTTTGATTGTGACCCACCGATCACGTCGAATGAGAGGGTCCGCACGTCCCATCATTGAAGGAGTCATAGCTGGGTGTCGTTGGCCAGCACGCGTGAGATCGGACAGATTTGCGTGACCTTGTTGCGACGATGACAGACGCCTCTTCCAACGACTCGCCGTCGTTTTGTTCACTGTCAGGTCCCCGTGCACATTCTGCAAGCGCCGATGAATATCCGAGAAGCTCTGGTTTACCGCTAAAAGCAACTCAATGACGGTTCTCTGCTTGGAACGCAACTCCGCTGCAGACGCAATTTTCAAGGCAACGCATAGCGCCGCCACCTATCGGAACTTCGTGAAACTATTGGGGCTGAAGCGAATATTCCACCACGTCCAACAAATTCCGCACTTTTTCAACCGAAATTGGCTGAGAAAAAACTGTTTTGTTACCTGTTGAACGCCGCACGTATTTATAAGACTGATACGGAACTGATCCTTAATAATGAATAGCGGAACTTCTCAGGTTCCATGATTATATCTTGAATGATTCAGTTCAGTAGACGCAGATATCCCAGGATTCATCTAAAGATTGGCACAGGAAGAAATATTTCACTAAATATTATGCTCAGTGCTGATGATCTGCCCAATACACAAGACAATATCCACTTTTTAATTTAATCAACACAGCCACGGAATATGACTTGACAATTTGCGTCGACAAAATAAAGAAAGGAAAGGAAAAGTAAGAATAAAAGCAGTTATTTAACTATTTGCCTTTTTGAGAATTGTAGCTGTGAGTCCCGTCTGATTTAAGTAGTCATCCTCGTCTTTTTGCTGGCAAGGGGAGTATACGAACTTCCCCTCACCGGTTTGATTGATATTGACGACCTGTGTAGGAGGGACTTCATATATGTAAATAGCAAAACGCAACTCCCAGCCATTGTTGAGAAAATCGAGTTTCAACATTCTATGCGCGCTTTCGTACTTCGTATGATCTGTAGAAACCAAGGATTCCGCAATCAAGCGAGTAAGCGCTTAGTTCCATACGCCCGAGGTTCGTGGATCGAATCTAGCTACCGGTACTCTTAATTCTAACAACAGATATACATGGCACGTTGCGAAACGGTTGTGATGACCGAGAACCGCTTACGAATATAATCCCAGTTTGGTTTAGAACAGACACATTTAAACAAGCACGTTCGGTGTTCATTATTAAATGCAGTAAGTAGCAATAAGGATTTTTTCCAATGGTTTCATGATCAGTATAGTACTGATTCGTGCAGTGCTCCTTAGTTTACACGTTATATGTGCCACAAATGCAGATAAAGCATATGAACAAGATGACTACACTGATCTGATTGAAAGTTCTAATACACTGAAGCGCCGTAGAAATTGGTATAGGCATGCATATTCAAATGCAGAGATATCTGAACAGCCAGAATACGGCGCTGCGGTCGACAACGACTATGTAAGAGAACAAGTGTCTGGCGCAGCTGTTAGATCGGTTACTGCTGCTACAATGACAGGTTATCAAGGCTTAAAGAGTTTGAAAGTGGTGTTATAGTCGGCGCGCGACACATGGAACACAGCATCTCGGATGTAACGATGGAGCGGGGATTTTCCCGTACGACCATTTCACGAGTGCAACGTGAATCTCAGGAATCCGGTAAAACATCAAATCTCCAACATCGCTGCGGCCGGAAAAAGATCCTGCAAGAACGGGACCAACGACGACTGAAGAGAATCGTTCAATGTGACCGAAGTGCAACCCTTCCACAAATTGCTGCAGATTTCAAAGCTCGGCCATCAACGAGTGTCAGCGTGCGAACCATTCGACGAAACATCATCGATGTCGGCTTTTGGAGCTGAAGGCCCACTTGTGTACGCTTGATGACAGCACGGCACAAAGCTTTACGCCTCGCCTGCACCCGTCAACACCATCATTGGACTGTTGATGAGCCAGCCGGTGTGGCCGAGCGGTTCTAGGCGCTACAGTCTGGAACCGCGCGACCGCTACGGTCGCAGGTTCGAATCCTGCATCGGGCATGGATATGTGTGATGTCCGTAGGTTAGCTAGGTTTAAGTAGTTCTAAGTTCTAGCGGACTGATGACCTCAGCAGTTAAGTCCCATAGTGCTCGGAGCCATTTGAACTATTTTTTTGAACTGTTCGTGACTGGAAACATGTTGCGTGTTCGGACGAGTCTCGTTTCAAATTGTATCGAGCGGACGCACATGTACGCATATGGAGACAACCTCATGAATCCGTGGATCCTGCATGTCATCAGGGGACTGTTCAAGCTGCTGGAGGCTCTCTAATGGTGTGGGCCACTTGCAGCTGGAGTGACATGGGACCCCTCATACGTCATAAACGCTTCCGCTGGCCACCAAACTCCTGAGACATTAACATTATTGAGCATATCTGGGATGCCTTGCAACGTGCTGTTCAGAAGAGATCTCCACCCCATCGTAGTCTTACGGATTTATAGACAGCCCTGCAAGGTACATGGTGTCGGTTCCCTCCATCACTACTTCAGACATTAATCGAGTCCCTGCCACGTCGTGTTGCTGCACTTCTGCGTGCTCGGGGGTAGGGGGGCTCTACAGAATATCAGGCAGGTGCACCAGTTTATTTGGATGTTCAATGTATATCTATAATTTTCCATCTCATTACGAAAATTTTTTCTCCTTCTGTCAGGAAAAAAATTCTGAAAAGAATAAATGCAGCATTCCGCAACGCCAGTCCGCGCAGTCATAATAAACACGCAGGAAAAAAATATGTGCAGGCAGGGATAATCGAGCCACGGATCTTGCGCTCCTGAAAACACTCGTCTGCGGACTTCTCGAGTACTAGCGACCATACAAAATATTTCAGTACGCAACAAATTTTCAAAGTCGATTTTCTCAGAAACGGTAGAAATTTGTGTCTTGATGTTTGATTATGTTGAAGTCGCGGTGGAGCCCTACACATTCTGTCAATATTAAACAAATCGGTGAGGGTAAGTTTGTACGGTCTCGTTGGAGGATTCACAAGCTCTCTGTCAGCGAAATTCTCGTTGATTCTTAAAGGAACTTTTCGTGGGGTAAACATTTTGCATAATTTGATGTCAGTGATATAGGCCTACTGGTCACATTCGCGTGTCATTGACGTTCGGAAACGTTCACTGCGACACCGAGCGAGGTGTCGAAGTGGTTAGACACTGGACTCGCATTCGGGAGGACGACGGTTCAATCCCGCGTCCGGCCATCCTGATTTAGGTTTTCCGTGATTTCCCTAAATCTCTCCAGGCAAATGCCGGGATGGTTCCTTTCAAAGGGCACGGCCGATTTCCTTCCCTAATCCGATGAGACCGATGACCTCGCTGTCTGGTCTCCTTCCCCAAAACAACCCCAACAAGCCAACGTTCACTGCGCTGTGGTCTTCTTCTGTGGGGAAATGTGGGAAGTGCGGCCGACGCCGTGCTGTGTGTAGAGCGGAGCGTAGCGCCGCGGACGTGTGGGGGAGGTGGCCACTTTCTCCAGCCCGGTCCGGCGCGCTTTCGCCAGCCAGGCTGCCCTGCAACAATGCGGATGTGGCCGGCCGCGGCTGACGGGACGGGACGGCACGCTCCCCATGTGGAGACGGCCACAGTCTGCGACAGCGCTGGCGCCTCCTGCTGGCGCTTACAGACAGCGCCCCTTCTGCTGTGGCGCGCGCTATGAAACGACGTGGCCGTGCCGGAATCCCGCGCCTGCCAGCTCGTCGCTTCGATAGGCATCCCAGTAAGCACACTTGACGTTCTACAGTCGACAGACCTCTGCAATGCCTCAAGTAGGCCGGACGAGCAGTAAAATGGAACAATGGTATTTCCGTTTTATACATTGCGTTTCTCCATTACCTCGCCGATGTAACTTCCATCCGCCTCTTTCATAGAACAATTTGTCCGCCCCCGGTAGCTGAGTGGCGCCGGCACGGTAGCTCAGCGTGTTCGGTCAGAGGGTTAAGTGCCTTCTGTAATAAAAAAAACTGAGTTAATCGATCAACAGCGAACTTTAACGGTTGTCTTACGACGGCCGCTCCGAACAGATGCAACGAACAAAATGAGATTAGAAGGGGGGGGAAAAAAAGGTGGTCAGCGCGACAGAATGTGAATCCTAAGGGCCCGGGTTCGATTCCCGGCGGGGTCGGAGATTTTCTCCGCTCAGGGACTGGGTGTTGTGTTGCCCCTAATCATCATCAATTCATCCCCATCGACGCGCAAGTCGCCGAAGTGGCGTCAAATCGAAAGGCTTGCACCTGGGGAACGGTCTACCCGACGGGAGGCCCTAGTCACACGGCATTTTTTTTTATAGAACAATTTCATATGCACAAATGATCAGCATTAGCTCCTGTCCTAGCCCCTTATCGAAATCCTTCACAGCGAATAATGTGTGTACCACGTGACTAGAATATCTCGTAGGTAAGTTCTGTTTACTAAAAGGGCAAAAGAACAGATGTCAATAACCACCAAGTACGTCTCTGGTAAGATCCTAGAGTATATATTTTAGGCTCGATCATAGCGAAATTATGTCAAAGATTCAAGAAAAAAATAACAGTCGTATAGATACAAGTGAACAGGCATATTCCTTTTCCCCAGCTTTCCGAGAAGTATTCTACACTGTACCACACAGTTGGCTAATAACCAAGATATAATCGTACGAAATAAATGAGACTGCTTCGATGAATGTCTGACTTACAGAACCCTTTACACGATACCAAACAGCATATGATCAACATAATTCAAAAAATGATTCAAATGGCTCTGAGCACTATGGGGCTTAACATCTGTGGTCATCAGTCCCCTAGAACTTAGAACTACTTAAACCTAACTAACCTAAGGACATCACACACATCCATGCCCGAGGCAGGATTCGAACCTGCGACCGTAGCGGTCACGCGGTTCGACACTGAAGCGCCTAGAACCGCACGGCCACACCGGCCGGCGATCAACATAATTACTGTACGTGTTTACATAATGGATGACAACAGTCTCGGCTAAGAGAACTTCAACAATCTTAGGGGAAATAACAGACACCTGGATTCGAGAGGTTAGTAAAGCTCTCGACAGGAATAACGTAAGTAGTAGTATTCGGAAGAGAGATTTTTAGGAAAAAGGTTGTGAAACTGGAAGCATTCCAAGGCAGGAGGGAAAAGAAAACAGCCACGAACTGGTCTTAAGACAAGAAAAAGAAACATAAACAGGGAAGGAATACTGCACGAAAAGGAAAGAACAACGAAGGTTTCAGACTTGAAAATGGAACGTAGTCCTTTGATGGCCTTAATGCAAGAAGAAAAGAGGGAGAAGAAGAAGGTGGGGACGGATGAGGAGGAGGAAAGAATAATCAGATGGGTGAGTACTACTATCAGATTGTCCGCTGACTACGCTGCCATCTACAGAGTAGTATTGTTGTTGGTAGACTACAAGGGAAAGTGCAAAGCCAAGGACAAAATTTCCACCTGCATACAAGCTCACAATTCGACACTTTCGTTTTGTTCAATGCGCAAATGGAAAAGGGCCTAAAATCGTTAATAATGGTAGGAAATATCCTCTACCAAGCGCTGCGCAGTGACTTGCAGATCTAGATGTAGTGCCGCGCGGTCTGAGGCGTCTTGTCACGGTTCGCGCGGCTCCCCCGTCGAAGGTTCGAGTCCTCTATCGAGCATGGGTGTGTGTGTTATCCTTAGCGTAAGTTAGTTTAAGTTAGATTATGTAGTGCGTAAGCTTAGAGACCGATGACCTCAGCAGTTTGGTCCCATTAGACCTTACCACAAATTTCCACTTCCTACCTAAGTCTGACATACTGGGCCAATATAACAGCCTCACTGACGAGATTTAAATTAGAGATAAACTCACTGACAACCTCGAATGTAGCTCCCTTTCTTTCAAACCAGGGTAGACAAAGACATCAGGAACACGACAACAAGCATGTACAGCAAAAACGAGTCTCGTGTCTTGATTTTTAACCTTAGATTACTAAAACCTCGTAAAACTTACGACTGCAGTAGGGTATAAAATACAAATTTCTGTACGTAATTTGGTTATGTGACACACGATTGGATGATCGAATAATCGTAACTAAGTAATGCATAAGTTATACATTGTGTCTTTCTTTGAATAAAATTTATGGTGGTTTAGTAGTAAACTAACATTTTCACCCATTTAGTGTCCTAGGGCTAAAATTCCTTTACCTCGTATTATCGAGAGAGACTCTGCAGTACTCACAAATTGCAACCAATCGCAGTTGCCGTAATTATGTCAGAGGACTAAATAACACGTCGTAAACTTGCCAGAAGGCGCGTTGAAACCATCGCTTTGGCTGCGCGGCAAACCCCGAGGCAAGGACTAACGCAGCTAGTACAGCACTGAGTGAACTAACAGCGTACTGTCTGGTACTACGCACAACATGCTCTCTTCTTCGGGCGCTGTGTGCTCTGCTGTTACGCACACTCGCTGTCTGTACTCCAAGCACACTACTGAGCACTGCTGGGGTCGCGCCGCTGTTTACATCCGACGCCCGCCACGCCCTTTTTTAAGCTCCTTTGTTTTCCAGAGTCCGCACCGTTGGCCGCTGGTGTGTTGCCTCTTTTCCTGCCAACTTTTTTCGGAGTGAAACGCTTTAATATATGGTTATTTTAATTGACGTCTTTATCATAAGCAACAGCATAAAAAAATTCCACCGTTTCGTTTTCCAACGCGGGGAGAGATGGGCGTTTTGACGTGCGACCTGTATGTCTCAGTGATAATGAAATGAATGATCATACTGCATATTTCATTTACGATACGTATTTTCAGAAAACCACTTGGATCTTATTCATGGTTACAAATACTTGACAGGTGAACAAAAACAACACTCGAGATCGCAATAAGACTTGTTTACTTCATACCATCGAGGTATCACGTGCAGAAGCGAGGAGCCACCAGCAACAGCCACAGGGGTCCGAAAACATATGAGAATGGCTTTAACACAAGCAGAAATCAATAATAATAAACAAAAGTTATTGCCGTGATCTCGACTGTTATTTTTAATCGAAGTTAGCACCACATCGCTGCGCTCCACAGACAATGTTGTCTAAATTTATGATACTTGACATTTCGCTAGATTATTTCAAACGATATCCTTACACGCAGTTTCGAGTGTCTCATGTGACTGTCTCATTGATCCTCCTAATTCAATTTTTGTCAGAAAACTATTTGACACATGGCACATAAGGTCTTTGTTTTAGTTTCCCCTTTTCTTTCTTAGCACAGCCTGCGCACCTTCACCTTGTGTCACCTTCAGTAGGTAGATGGTCTGCAAGAGTCACCATACATCTGCATGCAGCACTTGGGCGTCCTACACTTTCTTTCATTCTTTCGACAATCGCGCCTTTCTTTCCGCATGCAATCGTCTGCTTTGCAAGTGGTATAAGACGATCAATCAGTGGTATTTTATGGTATTTTTTATGGTGTTAGTCTCGAAATACAATTCAAGCATTCAACACTGACGCCATCGGGTGCAATCTGTAATCGTAAGAACTCTGGAAATCATTAGCAGGGTTCCCTTTACAAGAGACCGAGAGAGGTGGCGCAGTGGTTAGCACACTGGACTCGCATTCGAGAGGACGACGACGGTTCAATCCCGCGTCCGGCCATCCTGATTTAGGTTTTCCGTGATTTCACTAAATCGCTCCAGGCAAATGCTGGGATGGTCCTTTCAAAAGGCACGCCCAACTTCCTTCCCCGTCCTCCCCTAATCCGATGAGACCGATGAAGTCGCTGGGTGGTCTGTTCCCCGAAAGAAACCAACCCAACTTTACAAGTGCGACGTTCATAGGTAGCAATAATGCGCAGTAAATTCGAACTAGTTCTCTGATAACCTACCGAGGGACACATAGATCGCAATGGTAATGAAAGGATTAATACGATGTTTGATTTTGGCGAACATAGGTAATATTTGAAACTTCCTGCCGTACAGGCGAGTGCTCCGCCGATCCTACCACACAGCTTTTCTTCCGCTGGTACCTTTTCTCCTACCTTGAAAACTTCACAGAGGCTCTCCTGCGAAACCTGCAGAACTAGCAATCGTGGAAGAAATATATCTTTTCTTCCAGAAGTGTTTTTTCTGCAAGTTCCGCAAGAGAGCCTCTGTGAATTTTGGGAGACAGGAGATGAGGTACTGGTGGAAGTAAAGCCGCGAGGATGGGCCGTGAGTTGTGCTTGCATAGCTAAGTCGGTAGAACCTTTGTCCGCGAAATGCTAAGGTTCCGAGTTCGAGTCCCGGTCTGGCACACTGTTTTCATATTCCAGGGAAGTTACGTACCAACGCACAATCCGCAGCAAAGTGGAAATATCATTCTAGGTATGTCTGCGCATCTCGAATTACTGGATGCGAGGTTAATGTAGTGTTGTTGTTGTTGTTGTTGTGGTCTTCAGTCCTGAGACTGGTTTGATGCAGCTCTCCATGCTACTCTATCCTGTACAAGCTTCTTCATCTCCCAGTACCTACTGCAACCTACATCCTTCTGAATCTGCCTAGTGTATTCATCTCTTGGTCTCCCTCTACGATTTTTACCCTCCACGCTGCCCTCCAATGCTAAATTTGTAATCCCTTGATGCCTCAAAACATGTCCTACCAACCGATCCCTTCTTCTAGTCAAGTTGTGCTACGAACTTCTCTTCTCCCCAATCCTATTCAATACCTCCTCATTAGTTACGTGATCTACCCACCTTATCTTCAGCATTCTTCTGTAGCACCACATTTCGAAAGCTTCTATTCTCTTCTTGTCCAAACTAGTTATCGTCCATGTTTCACTTCCATACAAGGCTACACTCCATACAAATACTTTCAGAAACGACTTCCTGACATTTAAATCTGTACTCGATGTTAACAAATTTCTCTTCTTCAGAAACGCTTTCCTTGCCATTGCCAGTCTACATTTTATATTCTCTCTACTTCGACCATCATCAGTAATTTTGCTCCCCAAATAGCAAAACTCTTTTACTACTTTAAGTGTCTCATTTCCTAATCTAATTCCCTCAGCATCACCCGATTTAATTTGACTACATTCCATTATCCTCGTTAATGTAGTGATAAGTCTTTTTCTTCTGGCGCAGCTTATACAACTTGCAAATATTGTACAACATCTCATCCCCCGTAGAGCGAAATGAGGTAAACTCCCAGGGTTTCTGGGCGTGGTTGATTAATCGTGTGCTTTCCGGCGTTAATTTCATTTTTGTTCACAAGTCGTCGAAGTTCCGAGATGAACAATTTGCACCTACGCTTCCGAAAATCAAACAACACATTAAGACAACACCGGCCAAAAAGTGCGGGCACTGAATAACAAATGAGCACTTAAGGGCGTAGAGAACTTTGGAAGTCCAGCCCTATAAAACAGCCGTCCGCCTGGAGTCCAGACGACGAGTATAGCACAGCTCGCAACGCACGAAGACAGCTGGGTCGGTCGCCGAAATATCGAGCACGAAAATGGAAACAACTGAGCTGAACACCCGAAAGTATACTATTAGCCAAACACGCCGAGAAAACCTGAGAGACCAAAAGACACTTGAGTGCTCTTACGGTGTCACCCTATCCCGAGCAAGCCTGACGACGCCACACGATTACAAGGAACGACGCGCCGGCGCTGGTCGTCAGGTAAATCTGTAGAGATTGCGCGAGCGGCGCGGATTTTCGCTTTCGCTTCTCTCGCCGAACAATTGCGTTAGGATGGGGAACGCTTTGAACTGGCGTAAAGATATTCGAACACTTCACGGCAGAACTGGACCAACAATTTTGAAAGGAAATTTAAATAATTTTTGCTTTACAATAGGTCATAAAGGAATTGTTAACATATTCGCATTTTTAATTAATCAATTTAAAATAAAAATTAACAACAATCTCGATTAAAATTACTAAAAGTTCCCACTGTGCGGAAATCTAGTTTTGTTTAGGTAAACCAAGTGGCACATTACGTACCACTGCGGGATAATGCTAACATAATCGATACAGCAATGGCTGATGCCTCAAATGCAATCGGACTCTCTGTTCATCTTACAGCACGATGGGGGCTCCACCCCATATTCATCGCGAAATTCGTGGGTACCTGAACACGGAACTCCCGCGTCGCAGGATTGGCCGTGCCACAGAAGTGGACAGCTGTTTCATGAAATGGCCTCCCCGATCACCAGATCTCACTCCGTGTGACTTTTTTCTATTAGGACACATTAAAGATCTGGTGTATGTACCGCCTCTACCACGTGATGTAGCAGAGCTCCGGGAGAGAACACGGGAAGGGACTGCCACAGTCGGCGATGCCATGCTGGGACGGGTTTAGCAAGAATTAGATTACCGTATTGACGTCTGCCGGGTCACTCATGGTTCACGTATTGAGTATTTGTAAAAAAAAAAAATAAAAATAAAAAATAAAAAAAAAACACTTTCAGGGTTTTCTTCAAAATGCAATTGTACGACATCTGTACAATATTTAGTTCTCGTGCAATAAATTATTCAAAGTGTTCCCGCCCTTTATACACACCATTATATAACTACCACTAGCAGCCGCGCGGTCTTACGGCGTCTTGTCGCGGTCCGTACGGCTCCCCACGTCAGAGGTTCGCGTCCTCCCACGGGCATGGGTGTATGTGTTGTCCATAGCGTAAGATAGCTTAAGTTAGATTAAGAAGTGTGTAGGCTTAGGGACCGATGACCTCTGCAGTTTGGTCCCATGAGACCTTACCACGAATTTCCAATTCCACCACTGGCAATTACCAAAATGGCAATTACCAGTGGTGGAATCGAGGTGTTGCGTCTTACCCAACCGTATATTACGCAGAAAGATGTTAAGAAAATCAATATTCTAAGTACAACATACAGGAAGGAGTGGAATAAATTTAAAGAAATAAACAGAAGTTGATATAATCATGATTTTCTGATTATTCAGATTCTTCATTTAGCAGAGTTTCTCGGTATATTTATCTCTCAATTTCAGCCGCTCCCTACAGTCAAAATACTTCGCATAGCATACAATACGTACGCATAGCGTGACAGGTGCCTAAAAATTTGAAAAACTTTGTTGGTATGCCTGCGTGCTTGTTTGGCAAACACGTGGATAAAACAGCGAAAAAATGGTTCAAATGGCTCTGAGCACTACGGGACCCAACATCTGAGGTCATCAGTACCCTAGAACTAAGAACTACTTAAACCTAACTAACCTAAGGACACCACACACATCCATGCCCGAGGCAGGATTCAAACCTGGGACCGTAGCGGTCGCGCGGTTCCAGACTGAAGAGGTGGAGGGTTTTGGCTACCATCTGTAATAAAAAAACTGAGTGAACGGATCAACGAACAACCTGAACAAATTCAACAAACAATATAGAACAAAATGTGATAAAAAAAGCGGTTGTAGGCGCTTCAGTCTGGAACCGCGCGACCGCTACGGTCGCAGGTTCGAATCCTGCCTCGTGCGTGGATGTGTGTGATGTCCTTAGGTTAGTGGGATTTAAGTAGTTCTAAGTTCTAGGGGACTGATGACTCGGCCAACCCGGCCGGCTAAAACAGCGAGTTCGACAAACAAGTTTGCCCGTTATCAGAGGCATTTAACTACGGTGCACGTAGTAAGACCTCGTGCATCGCCTGCCACGCCCCGCGTGCTGCGACCACGGCAGGGCAGAGCAGAGCAGGCAGCCACAGCACGGCAGGGCTCTGCGTGGAGCGGCGCTGGCTGCGTATTGATTGCGCCGCTGCCGGCAATGGCCGCTGCCAAAACATCCCGCCTCCGTCTCGCTGCCCCGGCCTCTCCCCCTGTCCGCCCCGTGCTCACATTCTTACTCACCCACAGCCACGCACTGCCCAATAGCTGCACTAGCTATACAGCGCCCGGCTGCCCAGTCGGGGCCGAGACCAAATAAGAGGCTTACTTCTCGGCGCTGTTCCAGTGTTTGCGATTTGGACTGGAGGCGAATATCAGCGGGACGGTGCTATATTAGCTGCAACGGTAACATTCTGCTGCTTCAGCCGACGCGAGTGCCTTCACCAAACTGACAACAGATTCGTTACAATGAAGAACGCAGCAATAGCTACAGGTGACAACTGCCGTACCACGCAACGGTTCAAAAATGGTTCAAATGGCTCTGAGCACTATGGGACTTAACATCTGTGGTCATCAGTCCCGTAGAACTTAGAACTACTTAAACCTAACTAACCTAAGGACATCACACACATCCATGCCCGAGGCAGGATTCGAACCTGCGACCGTAGCAGTCGCGCGGTTCCGGACTGCGCGTCTAGAACCGCTAGACCACCGCGGCCGGCCCACGCAACGGTTCTGCCGGGCCTGTAAGCGTTACTTACGAGGGGCGTTTGAACAGTCCGTGCAAAAATAAAAACTACTTACGTGTTTGGGATAAACCTTTTTTATTTTTCGACATAGTGTCTTTGTAGACTTATACACTTCGTCCAACGCTGTTCTAATTTCTTGATCCCTTCCGAATAATAGAAATTGTCCAAGTCTGCAAAACAGCTGCGTTCACCTCCTCGTTTGAATCAAATCTTGTCCCACCAGCCATTTCTTCAAATTGGGGAACAAATAGTAGTCCGAGGGAGCCACGTCTGGTGGATAGGGGGGATGTGAAACTAGTTGTAATCCTATTTCCATTAATTTTGCGACCACAACTGCTGAGGTGTGTGCTGGTGCATTGTCGTGATGGAAAAGGACTTTTTTGCGATCCAATAGCCGGCGTTTTCCTGGCAGCTCGGTTTTCAAACGGTCCATTAACGATAAATAATATTCACCTGTAATAGTTTTATCCTTTTCCTGATAGTGGATGAGGATTATCCCTTGCGAATCCCAAAAGACAGTCGCCATAACGTTTCCGGCCGAAGGAATGGTCTTCGCCTTTTTTGGTGCAGATTCGCCCTTGGTAACCCATTGTTTAGATTGTTGTTTGCCCTCAGGAGTATAGTAATGTATCCGTGTTTCATCCACAGTGACGAAACGACGCTTAAGACCCTGCGGATTGTTTCTGAAGAACCGCAAACCATCCCTGCAGCACTTCACACAAATCCGTTTTTGGTCAAGCGTGAGTAAGCACGGAATCCATCTTGCGGATAGCTTTCTCATGTCCAAATGTATATGCAAAATACACAGCTCTAGCAATCTCACGCACCTTAACTTTTCCGTCATCCATCACCATATCATGGATTTTATCAATGATTTCTGGAGTCGTAACCTCCACAGGGCGTTCAGAATGTTCAGCATCACTTGTGCCCATATGGCCACTCCGAAAATTTTGAAACCACTTATAAACTGTTCTAATCGAAGGTGCAGAGTCACCGTAATCTTTATCAAGGTTTTCTTTAGTCTCCTGAGACGTTTTGCCTTTCATAAAGTAATCTTTAATCACCACACGAAATTATTTTTCGTACATTTTTTGACAATCACTCGACTTCCTTGATTCAAAAGAATGCCAAACACAAAGAAATAGACCAATATGGCTGAAACGTGGTGTGCGTTCTTTCCAAAGATGCAACTAACTAAACATGACCTCGATCCGCGCCGGTGGTGCCATCTCTCGGACTATGCACGGACTTTTCAAACGCCCCTCGTAAAGGAAGTCAGGGTATGTCCGCCCCAGTTAGTTCTCGCTGTGCTATATGCATTTGCGAAGAGGACAGTAGACATACCGCCTAATAATCGTACTAAATGCCGCTATCCAGTCCATTGCGGTTCTGCGAAGCACGTCTGTATGTGTTAACTACATTCGTCATTATTTTGGCGTGTAGTCCGTAGTTGGCACAGAATTGCTTAAGGCATTTTAGATTTATCTAGCAACTACACAACTACTGAAAATTGGTATTTTACCAAACCTAAACAAACATTTATGCGCGGTAATGGTTCAATATTTAGTTGCTTGTTTCCAGCAGGAAGCTATGAGTGAGGTTAGCGAAAAAGAAAATAGCCCACAGAACAATGTTAAGGCCAGAAATACCTGAAAAATGTGTGTGAAATCTTATGGGACTTAACTGCTAAGGTCATCAGTCCCTAAGCTTACACACTACTTAACCTAAATTATCGTAAGGACAAACACACACTGTACCCATGCCCAAGGGAGGGCTCGAACCTCTGCCGGGACCAGCCGTACAGTGAAATACCTGACGAATTTGCATGCAGACGATACTTCCTGCGTAAACACGAAAATACAACCACATCGGCCTATAAAATGAAGAGCGTTTTCAGCAGTTGCGTAGATGGATGCAAAACTTCTACAGTAGTGAAATGTCAACTACATTCTACTTCACTCTCTACCTCTTCACAGCTACTTCGCTTTTCAAACTTATGGTCCATAGACTGATAGGCCAGAACATTATGACCAACTAACTAACATCTGGTATGTCCACCTCTGGCACGGACAACAGAGTCCACGCACCGTGACATGGAAGCAACGAGGCCTCGCTAGGTCTGCACCACAAGGAATCTAATTCCCGTAAATTCCGGCGAGGGGGCATGAGCTCTGACGGGATGTTCAATCACATCCCAGATGTTTTCGATCGGCTTCCGAACTGGCGAGTTGGAAGGCCAGCACAGCAAATGGAACTTGCCACTGTGTTCCTCGAACCACTCCATCACACTCTTGGCCTCGTGAAATGGAGCATTACCTTGTTGAAAACTGTCACTGTCGTCGGGGAAACACGATCGTCATGAAGGGGTCTACGTGGTAAGCAACCAATTTTCCATACTCCTTGGCCGTGATTGTGCCTTGCACGAGCGCCGCTGCACCCACGGATGCCCATGTGAATTTTCTCCAGACACAATGGAGCCGCCACCAGCCTATCTCCGTGCAGCAGTGCAGGTGTCAAGGAGCTGTTCCCCTGGAAGACGTCGGATTCGTGCCCTTCCATCGGCAAGTTTAAAAAGGTGTCGGGATTCATCAGACTGTGCGACGCTCTGCCACTGCGCCAACGTTTAGTGCCGACTATTACTCGCCCTTTCAGTCGTAGTTGCCGATGTCGTCGTGTTAACATTGGCACACGCGTGATTCGTCGGCTGCGGAAGCCCATCGTTAGGAGTGTTCGGTTCACTGTGTGTTCAGACACACTTGCACACTGCTCAGCATTAAAGTCTGATGTTAGCTTCGCCACAGTTTGCCGCCTGTTATGTTTTATCAGTCTGCCCAGCCTACGACGTCCGGTATCTGTTATGAGGTTCAAATGGCTCTGAGCAATATCGGACTTAACATCTGAGGTCATCAGTCCCCTAGAACTTAGAACCACTTAAACCTAACCAACCTAAGGACGTCACACACATCCATGCCCGAGGCAGGATTCGAAGCTGCGACCGTAGCAGTCGCGCGGTTCCGGACTGAAGCGCCTAGAACACGTTTTGAAGACATTTACCTCTGCACTCCTCGCTGGCCGGAGTGGCCGAGCGGTTCTAGGCGCTACAGTCTGGAACGGCGCGACCGCTGCGGTCGCAGGTTCGAATCCTGCCTCGGGCATGGATGTGTGTGATGTCCTTAGGTTAGTTAGGTTTAAGTAGTTCTAAGTTCTAGGGGA
The DNA here is from genome assembly GCF_021461385.2 of Schistocerca piceifrons. NCBI lineage: Eukaryota > Metazoa > Arthropoda > Insecta > Orthoptera > Acrididae > Schistocerca > Schistocerca piceifrons. The sequence continues at coordinate 880,107,351 of NC_060140.1, forward strand.
CTGATGACCTCAGCAGTTAAGTCCCATAGTGCTCAGAGCCATTTGAATCGTCACTCCTCGAACACCCGACAAGATCAGTATATATAGTGTTTTATGAACAACAGTCCAGAAACTGCCATCTTTATATATTTATCTGTAAGTGTTTTAGAGTGAACGCTCTATCTTCAGGATTTAAAAGTTGCAATCGACGCTATTCCCCATGACCTGTTGTAGCATTCACAACTCAGTGTTGTGAAAATTTTACTGCCTCACCAGGATATTGTCGAAACCCCGTGTAAGCATGTATCGAGTAGTGCTGATATCGATTATCATGACAGCGCTATGGTCGCCTTTTTTGTTTTTTCTTCGCGCCAGAACGAGCGAGGGAGTCATGGCTAAAATGGCTCTGAGCACTATGGGACTTAACTTCTGAGGTCATCAGTCCCCTAGAACTTAGAACTACTTAAACCTAACTAACCTACGGACATCACACACATCCATGCCCGAGGCAGGATTCGAACCTGCGACCGTAGCGGTCGCGCGGTTCCAGACTGTAGCGCCTAGAACCGCTCGGCCACACCGGCCGGCGAGAGAGTCATGTCGAGGTGTTTAATCGTGTGCTTGGTGTGAAGATGTTAAGGAATCAGGCTAAGAGAACAAGTAAATTTTGTGACTATAAATGTGTTTGATGCTGTGTAATTATTCGTGCACGTCACGAGACGTAATCCGCGATTCGCGACGTCAAAAACCACGAGAACATGTTTAGATGCCCGCGAGCATCTCATCCGCGTCGGCAAATGACACTTGGACTACCTATATTGCCACCAACGCCGCATCCGGATAGCATTGTGGGGTGATGTATTGTGGTGTAGTGTTATTGTATGTATCAGTGCATCAACATATTCGTTTCCAGAATGAAATTTTCACTCTGCAGCGGAGTGAGCGCTAATATGAAACTTCCTGGCAGATTTAAACTGTGTGCCGGGCCGAGACTCGAAATCGGGACCTTTGCCTTTCGCGGGCAAGTGCTCTACCTGCTGTGAGGACGGGGCGTGAGTCGTGCTTGGGTAGCTCAGTTGGTAGAGCACTTGCCCGCGAAAGGCAAAGGTTCCGAGTTCGAGTCTCGGCTAGGCACACAGCTTTAATCTGTCAGGAAGTTTCATATATGTTACTTTGTGAAGCGTGAAACAGTGCAGCCCTATGTAGTGCAATGGATTATACTAAGCTGAAACTTAAATTTCGGTAATTGGCACTTCTTTATTCCCCTTGTTAGTTATCATTTATTACGGCAATACTCAAGTTGCTGTTCCTAGACTGCAAGGGAAGAAGCGAATGACGATTGGATTTACGAGGTGAGAGGGTAGGAATAGCAAATACAGACGAAACTATACTGCACCCTCCCCCATTCGCTTACGCCCTCCTGCAACTCTTAAATACTGCAGATGGTGCTTTCGCTCTGAAGTACGTATCGGTAAATAAAAAAGAAATTGATAACATTTTTTTACATTCCACTGTATCTCTGTTCTAAGTAAAACCATTATGGATTCTTTAAATCATACGCAGCATGTATCGTTCAAGACATGGTTCTGATTTTCACGAAGAATGTAGTATAACCAGAATTGACTAACCTAGATTACCATACACTCAATGAAAAAGCCATCTGTAACACTTCCACGACATGCTACTAATTACAAAACATGACAAATGACTCTTCCAGCAAAGAGAATAGTACTTGGGGTTTATATTTATCTTGAGCTTGAGGTTATGTGAGCGACACGTCAGTCCTCGAGCGCCCACGCGTTCCTTCGTGTCACTCGCACAAGCGTTGCTTGTTGTCACTCCCAAAGACTACGTCGAGCCACAGCGTCGCACAGAAGGTACCGTTACAGTCAATAACAGGGATGCCAACAGGTCTGCGCTGCAAACCTGGGGAGACAGTTTGCTGCGGTCACCCCCGCCCTATCCTCCTTCAGGCTAAGGCTACAAGGGCGTTTTTTTAACGCAACGATTTTACGTAAGTTAATGCAACGTGTTCTTAGCGCAGAGACCTGGCTAAACCATATGTTAAACAAGGCAACGCGTTAAATGACGCATGTCTGGGAAGCACGATGCATTGCTAACGTGTGGATTGTCCGCAAGAATTCCCCCGTTCCTTGCAAAGACGTATGGTGTTTCCCCATCGGAGAGTCCTTGACCTCACCCTCACTCACACACACACACACACACACACACACCACGTCACTTTCTGGAGCTGCACTGTGCCACGAGCAAGCTTTTAAACTGAGCAGCTGCTCTCACAACTTGCGGCTGTGATCGGCAAGTTTTTGTCTGCATTTTTAGTAATTATCTCACCGATCGTCATCTCATTCGAATTCGTGCAATATTTGTTAGCTAAATTGCGAAATGGTTCACGCAAAGGATCATCTGATTCAACGAACGGATCTGCATGCAATGTCCCTCAGCAGTGAGGTCTGAAAGACGAGCGTTCGCGACGACGGCAGTTCAAATTCCCTATAGCTACTCATATTCTAAGAGGTTTTCCTAAAGCGCTTAAAAGCAAAACAAAACGGTAAGGTTATTTTCTTGATCATTACTCAGTCCGAGCACACTCTCTCTGTTTAGTGGCCTCCACGTCAAGGGCAGTCGAACCATAACCTACCGTCTTCCGTTTGAAAGAGGTTATTGCGTGTGAAGAGAAGCATAAGCAGTGAATGCACGCCATTTGCAACGGTTGCGCCGTAAGTGGGCTGTTAACGCTTTCCCAGTGACTCACATCTCCGTATGTAGTAAAAGTTACAGCGCTGATCTCGAATGTGGAGCTTGCTTCGAAAACCACACTGCTATGCTAGACGTGGCTGTTGGACGTGGTAGCTCCTTGCTTTCCTCCGGCTTCAGAGTTTAGTTTTTATTGTTCGCCGTCACCCGTGACCGAGCGGTTCTAGGCGCTTCAGTCCAGAACCGCGCGGCTGCTACGGGCGAAGGTTCGAATCCTGCCTTGGGCATGGATGTGTGTGATGTCCTTAGGTTAGTTAGGTTTCCTCTACATCTACATCCATACTCCGCAAGCCACCTGACGGTGTGTGGCGAAGGTACCTTGAGTACCTCTATCGGTTCTCCCTTCTATTCCAGTCTCGTATTGTTCGTGGAAATAAGGATTGTTGGTATGCTTCTGTGTGGGCTCTAATCTCTCTGATTTTATCCTCATGGTCTCTTCGCGAGATATACGTAGGAGCGAGCAATATACTGCTTGACTCTTTGGTGAAGGTATGTTCTCGAAACTTCAACAAAAGCCCGTACCGAGCTACTGAGCGTCTCTCCTGCAGAGTCTTCCACTGGAGTTTATCTATCATCTCCGTAGCGCTTTCGCAATTACTAAATGATCCTGTAACGAAGCGCGCTGCTCTCCGTTGGATCTTCTCTATCTCTTCTATCAACCCTATCTGGTACAGATCCCACACTGCTGAGCAGTATTCAAGCAGTGGGCGAACAAGCGTACTGTAACCTACTTCCTTTGTTTTCGGATTGCATTTCCTTAGGATTCTTCCAATGAATCTCAGTCCGACATCTGCTTTACCAACCATCAACTTCATATGATCATTCCATTTTAAATCACTCCTAATGCGTACTCCCAGATAATTTATGAAATTAACTGCTTCCAGTTGCTGACTTGCTATATTGTAGCTAAATGACAAGGGATATATCTTTCTATGTATTCGCAGCACATTACACTTGTCTACATCGAGATTCAATTGCCGTTCCCTGCACCATGCGTCAATTCGCTTCAGATCCTCCTGCATTTCAGTACAATTTTCCAATGTTACAACCTCTCGATATACCACAGCATCATCCGCAAAAAGCCTCAGTGAACTTCCGATGTCATCCACAAGGTCATTTATGTATATTATGTATTATGTATTATGACACTCCCCTGCGGCACACCTGAAATCACTCTTACTTTGGAAGCCTTCTCTCCATTGAGAATGACATGCTGTGTTCTGTTATTTAGGAACTCTTCAATCCAATCACACAATTGGTCTGATAGTCCATATGCTATTACTTTGTTCATTAAACGACTGTGGGGAACTGTATCGAACGCCTTGCGATAGTCAAGAAATACGGCATCTACCTGGGAACCAGCGTCTATGGCCCTCTGAGTCTCGTGGACGAATAGCGCGAGCTGGGTTTCACACGACCGTCTTTTTCGAAACCCATGCTGATTCCTACAGAGTAGATTTCTAGCCTCCAGAAAAGTCATTATACTCGAACATAATACGTGTTTCAAAATCCTACAACTGATCGACGTTAGAGATATAGGTCTATAGTTCTGCACATCTGTTCGACGTCCCTTCTTGAAAACGGGGATGACCTGTGCCCTTTTCCAATCCTTTGGAATGCTACGCCCTTCTAGAGACCTACGGTACACCGCTGCAAGAAGGGGGCAAGTTCCTTCGTGTACTCTGTGTAAAATCGAACTGGGATCCCATCAGGTCCAGCGGCCTTTCCCCTTTTGAGCGATTTTAATTGTTTCTCTATCCCTCTGTCGTCTATTTCGATATCTACCATTTTGTCATCTGTGCGACAATCTAGTTTAAGTAGTTCTAAGTTCTAGGGGACTGATGACCTCAGATGTTAAGTCCTATAGTGCTTAGAGCCATTTGAACCATTTTTTTATTGTTCCGAAGAATGGTTTGACGCAGCTCTTCACGTTAGTCTAACATCAACAAGCCACTCCATCTTCTCTTAGCTACTGCACCCAGCATTAATTTTAGTTTGTTTGCTATAACCCATAAACTTTTCGGGATTACGAGACTGACGATTCCTTGATGGCTCGGGATGTGTCTTACTGACAGTTACTTACTATTAGTTAAGTTTGTCCATAAATTTATTTTCTTCCCAATTCGGTCCGGAACCTCTTACAGTAGCACTCGATCTACCTATCTAATCTTCAGCATTCTGTATCGTTACATTTCAACAGTTCCTGTCCAAGCTGTTTATCGCCGAAATTTCACTTCCGCACCACGCTACGCTCCTGATAAATTGACTTATCCTACCAGCTATATGGGGCCCTACGGCTCTATCAAAATAACGAAGTGATTGACAGTCGCGGCAGGGGAGGGTTCGATAATGTCGGTTCACGATTGTCTGCGTACACAGTACGGTTGCGGCATCGACATCCAGGGGTTTCTGTTCTGGAAACATTAACGTGCTGTTCGTTGAAGTCCATATTGGGTTTGCTTTGGCTATCATGTGAGATATGAGAGCGACATGACAGCGGTGGACAGAAAGGGGTGAGCAAGCTCTAATTGGTTGTTGCTATGGCAGCAACCCAGTTGACAAGTAGCTGACAACTACTCCGCCATTCTGATACAGATATAAAGTTCGAGTGGATACCGCAGCACGGTGCAAATTGACATTTTTCACATCACGTCATCACTGTAAGGTGAGACAAAAATCTAGGGATCGAACCTGACTAGACCTTTGGTTTTCCAGTTTCACATTTATCAGCTTACGCAGAGAGCTCCAATGCCTTTATTACAGAAATTATATCGGCCATTTACTCTAGCGCAGAGGTCCCGAAGTTTTCCTCTGACGGAACACTTCGAGAATTCTAGTAATTCCACATCTTGTTTATTTTGAAGGTTAATAATGTTCTGGCGTAACCACAAGCGCCGGAACGAAGACGAAGAACTCAAGACCAGAGAAGGCAGTGAGGCGACGTCAGTCAACAGTGCGATGATTAGACCGGACCACGACAGGAGCGGCCTCTACAAAAGCGCTGCTCCTGCCAAACTCTTTAGAAACAAACACATAAGACAGGAAACCAAAAGGACCCTCTACAAAACTACTGTCCTCCCACCATGAATTATGGCTGCACACATGGGGAACAGCTAGCAAAACCAAAAGGTATGTATGCAGACAATACAGAACAAAGTCCTTCGATGGATCCTATGGACCAAAACTACAACCCTCCATGAAGCCCTGGAGATGGAAACTGTCGAAACAACAATAAGAAAGCTAACCACAACTGTCTATAAAAAGCTGGGTATATACAGAGACAACAGCAGACACCTGCGAAACATCGGAACAATCCAACCAAGAACATGGCACTAACAAAGAGTTCCACGAAGCCAGCAATCTGAATTCGTGCTCACCAGCAGAAGAAACCTCACTCCCTTAGAAAATCACCACCTAGGATAGGCTAATTACTACCCCATACTAGACCAATAGAATGTAAAACAAGCTCATGACAAACCAATTAGAATAGGCTTACTAAAAATATTAGATCAGAAAGACGTAGGATAAATTCATGGCACGGCGAAAAAACAATCAGAATATTGTTGTTGTTATTGTTGTGGTCTTCAGTCCTGAGACTGGTTTGATGCAGCTCTCCATGCAACTCTATCCTCTGCAAGCTTCTTCATCTCCCAGTACCTACTGCAACCTACATCCTTCTGAATCTGCTTAGTGTATTCATCTCTTGGTCTCCCTCTTCGATTTTTACCCTCCACGCTACCCTCCAATACTAAATTGGTGATCCCTCGATGTCTCAGAACATGTCCTACCAACCGATCCCTTCTTCTAGTCAAGTTGTGCCACAAGCTCCTCTTCTCCCCAATTCTATTCAATACCTCCTCATTAGTTATGTGATCTACCCATCTAATCTTCAGCATTCTTCTGTAGCACCACATTTCGGAAGCTTCTATTCTCTTCTTGTCCAAACTATTTATCGTCCATGTTTCACTTCCATACAAGGCTACACTCCATACAAATACTTTCAGAAACGACTTCCTGACATTTAAATCCATACTCGATGTTACACAAATTTCTCTTCTTCTGAAACGTTTTCCCTGCCATTGCCAGTCTACATTTTATATCCTCTCTACTTCGACCATCATCAGTTATTTTGCTCCCCAAATAGCAAAACTCCTTTACTGCTTTAAGTGTCCCATTTCCTAATCTAATTCCCTCAGCATCACCCGACTTAATTCGACTACATTCCATTATCCTCGTTTTGCTTTTGTTGATGTTCAGAATAGGCTAACCAAAAACATATTAGGCCAGTAAGATGTAGGATAAATTCATGGTGTCCAATCAAGTAAAATAGACTATAAACAAAGGAAAACCAAAAGTCTAGGACCTCTAAATAAGTAATCATATATTAAGTCAAACCAAGACAACATAGGAATACTGACCTAGTGACAACAAAGCTAGAAAACCAAAGCCTCAACCCAATGAGGCACAGAGCCCCACCTATGGCGGCGGATTGGCGAACTTCTAAGTTCAATAATTCACGATCCTGTCCCCAAAAGTTTAAATAAACGGTGCCACCACAGCACTAAAGTCAAACAAAACACCACACCATAACACGTCAAACCGGCGAAGCCGGTGAAACTGATCTTCAACAATGTTACACAAAAAAAAAGCCTCGGCCAATCAGTATCGGGACAGTATTCGCACAGTTGTAGCCCGGCACTCACAGAAGCGTTATTAGTGATCCATATCCATTTGCGTGTTTAGACACTGTCTATAGCGAAGAACATTACGGTTTGCACGTGGCCCATCGCTTGCGACACTTGTTGTAAATACAAGTTAAGTATTTAGAATAAAATTTTCACTCTACAGCGGAGTGTGCGCTGATATGAAACTTCCCGGCACATTAAAACTGTGTGCCGGACCGAGACTCGTACTCGGGACCTTTGCCTTTCGCGGGCAAGTGCGAGTTCGAGTCTCGGTCCGGCACACAGTTTTAATCTGCCAGGAAGTTTCAAGTTAAGTATTGTCAATCTTCTTTATTTTAATGAAAACTATTAAAGTGATTTGCTTGAATTGTTGAATAGCATTCCGAGAAAGCAGCATCCCTTAGGCACCCTATACGAGACGAGTGGTTCCTTGTTTTATTCGGTGATCACTTCAATATTAAATCATAAATAATAACACAGGACTCACAACAAAATTAAAAAATAATTAGTACCGTCAAAAAATCGAAAGAAAAGAACCGCCACGTTATCAACAGTTATTCGCGGAACACTGATTAATTTTTCGCATAACATAGTTCGGGAAACCCTGATCTAGCGTGTAAACTCAGTCTTCAGAACACGTACTACGTCGCGAAACGGGCAGTCTTTCGCTACACGTCCGTCAGGCGGCAGATTTGGCTGCCCTGCATCGTATTTGCCGAGATCAATTTAAATGCGAGAAAGCGGGCTGTCTTGTAGATAGGTGTGACAGAGGTGGAAATGGTGCTTGGCTGCAGTGTGAATGTCCTCCGTACCTGAGCAAACAAACGCGTTCTTTATGTAGGTGCGTGAAATGATAACGGAACGACGCGCGTGCGCCTGTGTTGCTATTTGTGTATGTCGCGGTCACGTATCTTTCCAGTCGGTGTCTTCTCGTCTTGCACAGCAGTCCTACTGAGATTGCGAACGCCACGCTCCTTTAACCCCAGAACTCTAACCGGAGGGCCGGCTAGGGTGGCCGAGCGGTTCTAGGCGCTACAGTCTGGAACCGCGCGACCGTTACGGTCGCAGGTTTGAATCCTGCCTCGGGCATGGATGTGTCTGATGTCCTTAGGTTAGTTATGTTTAAGTAGTTCTAAGTTCTAGGGGACTGATGACCTCAGAAGTTAAGTCCCATAGTGCACAGAGCCATTCGAACCATTCTAACCGGAGGAAAATGCTGTACCACTACTAAACCACCGTATAGCTATAGCTTTCTAATTTACATTTTATTAAAAAATGGTTCAAATGGCTCTAAGCACTATGGGACGTAACATCTGCGGTCATCAGTCCCCTAGACTTAGAACTACTTAAACCTAACTAACCTAAGGACATCACACACATCCATGCCCGAGGCAGGATTCGAACCTGCAACCGCAGCAGCGGCGCGGTTCCGGACTGAAGCGCCTAGAACCGCTCTGCCACAGCGGCCGGCTACATTTTATTGAAAGGAAGTCATAATTTATAGGTTATGCATTTGTTAATTACAATTACTAGAACTCCAGTGGTTTGCTACATACCACATTAAATACAGAATGTCCTATTTTATACCCTAATGCAGTCGTAAATTTTACGAGAGTTTAGTAATCTAGCGTTAAAGGTAGCTGCAACCAGCGTGCCTAGGAAAAATTTCCGAAAAGATTAGGACTGCACAAGCTTGACGCTTGATGGTGATGATGGAACTTCGATTATGCGTGTTTGTGCAACTGTTCAACCGTGTGCGTGCTTCAGTGAAGCTTGTGCACACATTCGTTAGTAATTAATTTTTATTTGGTCCTGCTAAATTACGTTCCGTAGAAATGTTGTACTGTAATGTAGGTTTCTCCAAAGAATACTATATTGCATGGAGAAAAGAAGAAGAAAAACAACAATGCTATCAAACAGTTTCCCTAGTGGTTTTATTGCTAAAGATAAATATGGGAATAATATTTTCGTTGCTTTAACCACTATTTACTCCACATGTCACGTTTTCTCTTTTGTTTTTTTTTTTCGTAAACAAAGCGGCTGCCAAAGCCGCGCATCGTGGTCTTCGACATTTTCTGGTAAACAGGCCGATTGACTGTACAAAACATGCTTCAGCCGTGGGGAGGCGCTAGGAACATGAGCATGTTTGCTAAACACGCTTGCGCATGCGTGATTGTCACGCATGTAGTCACGTGGGCAGCCGCCTTAAGATGAGCTTCGAAATTGTTGTACGAGGATTCTCCTGCTTTTAGACTGGACGTGTTTCTTCGCCACGAAAACCCCTTCCCCACATTGCATGGGCGACTAGCCTCCCGCGCAACAGCCGACCCCACAGCGGAAAGTTCCGACGCCCTCGCGCAATGCCGTCTCTCGTCCCTCACCTCTCTCCCCTCACAAATAAAAACTCCTCTGAGATTAGCGAAACACTCTTGTCAGCAGGGCTCGATCTAGAAAACAGAAACGTTTCTAGAGAACGGCCGAATACTACTACGGAGCGTGTTGGCCACTCGACAGTGTCTGACCGTATTCCCAAAGTCGCGCCACACTTTTAACACGCAGGCATATACACTCCTGGAAATGGAAAAAAGAACACATTGACACCGGTGTGTCAGACCCACCATACTTGCTCCGGACACTGCGAGAGGGCTGTACAAGCAATGATCACACGCACGGCACAGCGGACACACCAGGAACCGCGGTGTTGGCCGTCGAATGGCGCTAGCTGCGCAGCATTTGTGCACCGCCGCCGTCAGTGTCAGCCAGTTTGCCGTGGCATACGGAGCTCCATCGCAGTCTTTAACACTGGTAGCACGCCGCGACTGCGTGGACGTGAACCGTATGTGCAGTTGACGGACTTCGAGCGAGGGCGTATAGTGGGCATGCGGGAGGCCGGGTGGACGTACCGCCGAATTGCTCAACACGTGGGGCGTGAGGTCTCCACAGTACATCGATGTTGTCGCCAGTGGTCGGCGGAAGGTGCATGTGCCCGTCGACCTGGGACCGGACCGCAGCGACGCACGGATGCACGCCAAGACCGTAGGATCCTACGCAGTGCCGTAGGGGACCGCACCGCCACTTCCCAGCAAATTAGGGACACTGTTGCTCCTGGGGTATCGGCGAGGACCATTCGCAACCGTCTCCATGAAGCTGGGCTACAGTCCCGCACACCGTTAGGCCGTCTTCCGCTCACGCCCCAACATCGTGCAGCCCGCATCCAGTGGTGTCGTGACAGGCGTGAATGGAGGGACGAATGGAGACGTGTCGTCTTCAGTGATGAGAGTCGCTTCTGCCTTGGTGCCAATGATGGTCGTATGCGTGTTTGGCGCCGTGCAGGTGAGCGCCACAATCAGGACTGCATACGACCGAGGCACACAGGGCCAACACCCGGCATCATGGTGTGGGGAGCGATCTCCTACACTGGCCGTACACCACTGGTGATCGTCGAGGGGACACTGAATAGTGCACGGTACATCCAAACCGTCATCGAACCCATCGTTCTACCATTCCTAGACCGGCAAGGGAACTTGCTGTTCCAACAGGACAATGCACGTCCGCATGTATCCCGTGCCACCCAACGTGCTCTAGAAGGTGTAAGTCAACTACCCTGGCCAGCAAGATCTCCGGATCTGTCCCCCATTGAGCATGCTTGGGACTGGATGAAGCGTCGTCTCACGCGGTCTGCAGGTCCAGCACGAACGCTGGTCCAACTGAGGCACCAGGTGGAAATGGCATGGCAAGCCGTTCCACAGGACTACATCCAGCATCTCTACGATCGTCTCCATGGGAGAATAGCAGCCTGCATTGCTGCGAAAGGTGGATATACACTGTACTAGTGCCGACATTGTGCATGCTCTGTTGCCTGTGGTTCTGTCAGTGTGATCATGTGATGTATCTGACCCCAGGAATGTGTCAATAAAGTTTCCCCTTCCTGGGACAATGAATTCACGGTGTTCTTATTTCAATTTCCAGGAGTGTATATCAGTAGATCAGTTTAGCCGTTCTCTGCTTCGAATTGTACTGACACAGGACTCATTCGTTAGAAGGTCGGAAGAAAAGCACCGGCATACCATCGCCAATGGGATCATGCCTAGTAAAGTACTGTAGTTGAAACCATCCTTCAAGTTAAGGTAAGATTTACATATTAACTGTGTCAGCGTATCGTCTAATGATGAAAACAGAACAGTGTGTCGTTCTGTTGTTTTTACAAAAGTAGGGATGTTGAATACACATTGGTTCCGTAGGAAAGTACGTTGCATAGAAATCGTAAGTTCAGATTACGTTGGTGATACTGTTTACCCTAGCACGCTAAAATAATAACGGTACATGTTTACTTCGATACAGCCGCGCGCGAAAACACTTTTCCAGAGCAACTTGACGCTCCGTCACTGCTGCTGGGTTCCATTGGCTTTCACTTCTAACATCTCTGCGGAGAGTTCACTACGACGTAGTAAGTCGGTGGATACGGTTGTGTAAGTGCTGCATGTTTCAATAGGATGTCAGAGCTACAAAAGTTACGTTTCCGTGTAAGAAGCACTGACGTACAATTTAACAAGAAGCACCCATTTTGTTAAACACAGGTGAGCGTTATCGAAATCAGAATAATGGAACGCCCATAGTGGCACATCGTCTTAGTGTTCTACATCTACACTCCGCGAGCCAGCTTACAATGTGTGGTCGAGGCTACTTCAGCGCCACAATACGCCTCCCCTTCCCTTTTCTGTTCGCGACTGGTGCATAGGAAGAATGGCTCTCCACAAACGTCTGTATCAGCTCAGATTTCACCGACTTTCTCGTTATGGTCACTTCGAGAAACGTATGCTTGAGGAGGTAAAATATGTTACCAGCCTTTTCTTGGAACGTACGCTCTCTGAATTTTTAGTTGCTCCGCAACGCATAACGCCTCTCCGTAACGCTTTCACGCTTGCTGAACGTAGAATTCTTCCAACGAATTTCAACCTCTGTTTCGTTACTTCTAGAACATGTATAGCTATACTCTGCAAACGATAGTAAAATGCATGGCAGAGGGTACGTCCTATTGCACCAGTTATTAGGGTTTCTTCCCACTCCATTGGCGCGCGAGAAGCATGATTGTTTGAATGCCTCAGTGCGTGTTGTTAATTATTCTAATCCTCACGATACCTAAGTGAGCGATACGTAGCGGGGTTGTAGTACATTCCTAAACTCATAATTTAAATCCGGTTCTTGAAAGTTTGTTAGCAGACGTTCTCGGGTTAGTTTATGACTATCTTCAAAAGTCTGACGGTTTAGTTTTTCAGCATCTCGGTAACGTTCTCCTACGGGTCAAGTCTGTGACCATTCGTGTTGCCCTTCTTTGTACAGTTCTGTTTGTAACAGCTTGGATGCGATCATACTGCTTTAGATCTCTACAGACAGTAACTTTTATATCTCGCTTAGTAACACCCCCTTATCCTACCAAATACCTACACCAGGTTCAGAGGGTGTCACGGCAAGATAGCTTCTGCCACTTAAATTTTGGGGGTTCATCAGTTAATTAAAATAGAAGCACTGTGATTCAACTAGATGTAATATTTTTATTTATACTGTTTCGTCACACAGTTCAATATCATGTGACACTAAACAAATGCTTCAGAGCAAGCGGCTTTGCTACGAATATTTACGACGTGTACAGAGAGTTATTCTAACGTTCAACCGAGAGCCTGCCAGGCAACCACAACAAACAGCGCAGCGCTATTTTCCAGCCCCATTGTTGACACCGCCAGTTGCTTCCTTCATTGTTGATAAAAATGAATTTACTTTCCAGTGCTATATTAAGCCTGTGGAAATTAAGCTACGTATCTTAAAGGCTTTTACTGTTTCCCTCCGTCATTTATGCTCATACGTAACATTTATTAATGACAAGGGTACGCACAACAATCGTCGACGTTGTGTAGGTCTTCCTTCATTACAATACAGTCTTCTGACTTATCACGTTACTATCGAACTCTTACAAACTTTCAAGCAGGATTGAGATGGAAAATGTATCAATTTGAGGTAAGGGTCCCTGCAACGGACACGCCCGAGTCGAAAGCTATACGCGAAAACCGTTCTGACAGTGGAATACAAGTACCAATACTGTTGTTGCTAAAATTGTAGGGTAGGCATTGTACGGACCAAAACAAGAAAAAGGTCTAGTTAACAAGAGCTCCAAAATGCATACCTTAAAGGCTCCGCAATAGAGGAGACGTGTTTCACACTAGCGATGATGAACAAATGTCCATAGCTCCTAAGGTATGCATTCTAGAGCTCATTATTTTTTCTTGTTTTGTTCTAGACTAGCATCTCTGGAAGTTGCATACCCTAAGTTCTTAGGAACACCACTGCCGGTGCACGTATTGCACTGTCAGAATGATTTTCGCTTGTGACTTTCGACTCGTTCGTTTCCGAACCTCGGACCCTACCTGAAATTGAACATTTATCCGTCTCCATCAGCCTCGAAAGTCTGTAACATCATCACGGAATCACCCTGCATATACTTACATCGCCTGTAACTTTGACGTTCTGTATCATCGCTGGATGACGTTTCCGGACGTGGGTTCCTGCATAAAACTTGATCTACTCATTCCCCTCTACAACCTCTAGAAGCAGATAACATCAGTTGTCAAACATCCCGTATACATCGCAAAAAATAGCGACCGTGTAACTCTGTCCCTTGCGGTTCTCCCAAAATTACTTTTCTATCTATCGATTTCGTTTCGTCAAGAACGACGTGTTGATTTCCTTGAATCCAGTGACAGTTTTGGTCCGATACTCGGTAAGCTCTTGTCTTGTTTACCAAACGGCAATTCGGTAGTGTATCGACTGCCTCCCGGAAGACGTTTCCGAATGTGTTTGGCGGGGACGCGACGTTCGAGACGACGGCATCGATCGATGGGCGTTCCTCGGCTGCACTCCAAGACGGCAATCGACCCCGACGTGTTCCGGAGAGTCGGGCTGGCCAGCCCGGCGGCGGGACTGCGGCACGGCTGGCTTACCTGCAGTGCGGCTGTGGTTGTGTCCGGAGCCCGCGCGGCTGCGCGCCTCCGCCTCCGGCCCGGCTCGCTCACCGCCGCCTCCACACTGTCCACTGCACTGGCCGCCCCGGCACGGCGGAAATGAACTCACCAGCACGGTTCGGAACGGATCGGAACAGAGCGTCGCGGTACGGAACACGAGCGCGCAGCGACCACCGCAGCCGACCTCCGCAGCAGACTGCGGCCGACGCGCCACTCGCAGCGCTGCGCCGCTCCGCCATGCGCGGTTCGGGGCCGCCGCCAGGCCCCCGGCTCCCGGTCGCGCATGTGTCGCGTCGCGGCTCGCGGTGCGTCGCGACGCGCTGTGCGAATCTTGACGCCGCAGACGCGGATCCGACGGGCATTGCTGAATCTTCACATTATTATTTATTCGAGGCGTTTATATTTTTACGAAACCGAGTTCCTAAATCTCAGCCAAGATTCGGAGAATGTAGTGCTGTTGTTGTTGTTGTGGTCTTCAGTCCTGAGACTGGTTTGATGCAGCTCTCCATGCTACTCTATCCTGTGCAAGCTTCTTCATCTCCCAGTACCTACTGCAACCTACATCCTTCTGAATCTGCTTAGTGTATTCATCTCTTGGTCTCCCTCTACGATTTTTACCCTCCACGCTGCCCTCCAATGCTAAATTGGTGATCCCTTGATGCCTCAAAACATGTCCTACCAACCGATCCCTTCTTCTAGTCAAGTTGTGCCACAAACTTCTCTTCTCCCCAATCCTATTCAATACCTCCTCATTAGCTACGTGATCTACCCACCTTATCTTCAGCATTCTTCTGTAGCACCACATTTCGAAAGCTTCTATTCTCTTCTTGTCCAAACTGGTTATCGTCCATGTTTCACTTCCATACATGGCTACACTCCATACAAATACTTTCAGAAACGACTTCCTGACACTTAAATCAATACTGGATGTTAACAAATTTCTCTTCTTCAGAAACACTTTCCTTGCCATTGCCAGTCTACATTTTATATCCTCTCTACTTCGACCATCATCAGTTATTTTACTCCCCAAATAGCAAAACTCCTTTACTGCTTTAAGTGTCTCATTTCCTAATCTAATCCCCTCCGCATCACCCGATTTAATTTGACTACATTCCATTATCCTCGTTTTGCTTTTGTTGATGTTCATCTTATATCCTCCTTTCAAGACACTGTCCATTCCGTTCAACTGCTCTTCCAAGTCCTTTGCTGTCTCTGACAGAATTACAATGTCATCGGCGAACCTCAAAGTTTTTACTTCTTCTCCATGAATTTTAATACCTACTCCGAATTTTTCTTTTGTTTCCTTTACTGCTTGCTCAATATACAGATTGAATAACATCGGGGAGAGGCTACAACCCTGTCTTACTCCTTTCCCAACCACTGCTTCCCTTTCATGCCCCTCGATTCTGATAACTGCCATCTGGTTTCTGTACAAATTGTAAATAGCCTTTCGCTCCCTGTATTTTACCCCTGCCACCTTCAGAATTTGAAAGAGAGTATTCCGGTTAACGTTGTCAAAAGCTTTCTCTAAGTCTACAAATGCTAGAAACGTAGTGCTATGGAAACTGAATAGCTGCACACACGAGCGACGGATCGCGATTCATCGCCATGTCGTGCGATATGTTTGCATATCGCAGCGATCGATCGCTGATCGCTTCGAATTTTCGTGCATTCTGATGAATCGCATACGATGTGTGACGATATGGCTGCTTGGATGCGACCCGTTTGTCTAATTATTAACCTTAGCGGTACCAAAGCATTTTCCGTAAAGCGTACTTACTACCAAGGGAGAGGGGTAGTTTGGGCCCACCACAATTTTTTTTAAATAACTCGTTAGTTGTTAACATCCAACAAGATCTTTTTTAAATAGCTACTGGTGTGTAAGTAGAGCCCTGAAGTGAAAATTCCTTTCAGCATAGTCTTAACAATACCAAGTCATTTTCCGTAATGTGTATACGGGAAGAAGGGCGCTTTATGACCACCGTAAAAAATTTAAAGAAGTACGATTTTCGTTAATTTCATTCACAACATACACTCTTCAGACACGTACATGTGCAAGAAGGGTCCTGAAGTTGTAAATATGAATTTGAAATTTGTTTTGTTGCGAAAAGTTACATTCACTAATAAATTCAAAACAATTACTGAATCAGATATATGAAATGATTAAAAACGACAAATATTTTTTCAAAGTTTTTTTAAAAAAAATACATTACTAGATTACAATATTTTCAAAAGGTGAGCATAAAGTACCACCCACTCCCTCCTCTTGGTATTGCGACGGTTAATCGTTTTTGTGTAGTTTTGTTTCGTTTCACTTTGTCCGTGTTAAGCAGGAGCTTCACATTAGAGTTTATAGTTTATCTGAGAAATCAAGTTTAGGCCAGGTGTTGCCGTTAATATTAGCACTCCGTCATCAGGCCACAAGTGGCCCATCGGGACCATCCGACCGCCGTGTCATCTTCGTGAGGATGCGGATAGGAGGGTCGTGTAGTCAGCACACCGCTCAATGGTTTTCTTTGACTGGAGCCGCTACTATTCGCTCGAGTAGCTGCTCAATTGGCATCACGAGGCTGAATGCACCCCGAAAAATGGCAACGGCGCATTGGCGGCCGGGATGGGTACCCATCCAAGTGCCGGCCACGCCCGACAGCGCTTAACTTGGGTGATCTGACGGCAAGGCCGTTGCCTCGTTAATATTAGGAAGTGATGCAAATACGAAAACATCGACACACTCCACTTTTGGAGTGATTAGCATTTTGAACTGTATGCTGTAGAAGTAGTACTGACAGGAAGTTCGTAGTAATAGTCATGATTTACTATCTCCACCTGCTGATTTTTAACTATTTGTGAAACAACTACACAACTGCAGTTGATATACCAGACTAACGAACGAAAAAGGAAACGAAGACTGATAAACGAAGAACGAATTGTATTAGTACACTGAAAAGATGTGCACCACCCACATGGCACAAGTAAAAAAATGTGGTATATTCTCTAAAGTAACCTACTGTTCCCAAAAATATTTCAAAACAAGTTTAATAAATTACAATTCTTTTTTTAATTAACTCTTTGTGGGTATTCGTGAAGGTACGAAAATCAACTGCCGCTGCTGCTAAACATGGCAGTTCATCTTCCACAGCAGAACTTCTCCACGGAGTGACGTTCTCTTACTGGCTGAAATTGCCCGGCACATCGCTCGTATTTACGGCGGGGTCGAGGTGACTGCAGCGATGTCGCATGCGATTGATTACCACGATCCGTCTGTGGGGAAAGTTGAAGGATATTTGCTATCGTGATCCACCGACAACGCCTGACAACATGCGTCAGCGCATTGTGAATGCATGTGCGAACATTACGGAAGGCGAACTACTCGCTGTTGAGAGGAATGTCGTTACACGTATTGCCAAATGCATTGAGGTTGAGGGACATCATTTTGAGCATTTATTGCATTGATTGGTATTTACAGGTAATCACGCTGTAACAGCATGCGTTCTCAGAAATGGTAAGTTCACAAAGGTACATGTAGCACATTGGAAGAACCGAAATAAAATGTCCAAACGTACCTACGTTCTGTATTTTAATTTAAAATCATACCTGTCACCAACTGTTCGTCTAAAATTGTGGGCCATATGTTTGTGACTATTACAGCGCCTCCATCACAATGCGAAAAAAGTGGTCCAACTAAAACATTCGTATTTATTTACGTACTACACGAATATGTAATAAAAATGGGGGTTCCTATTTAAAAAAACGCAGCTGATATCCATTTGACCTATGGCAGCGCCATCTAGCGGGCCAACCATAGCGCCATCTGGTTTCCCCCTTCAGGCTAGACTAGTTTCGCTCTTTGTTGTTTTTTCGTTTGATGCTTATTTCGTGAGATATTTGGCCCGGTCACTACCAATGGAAAACCCTATATATCGGTCACGACCTCGCCTCGGCAACGGGTTTCGTTTAATTCGCTGCGTATGTGGAGGCCATAAAGCCCGTTTTGCACCAGCGACTTTCCGGTCAAAATCGACTACTCTAAGTGCGCACGCCTTTCGTGCACTCGTGTAAATCAACAACCAACCGCGACGGGATTGTGTGTATGACGTCGATGATATATAGATTGTACCGACAGCGTTCTAAATTTCTGGGGGCGCTGGATGCTGCGCACGCAATGAGACAAAGGACTGTGGCGACGTCTGCTAACATCGGAAGTTATAACCTATTCTGGTCAACCTCACACCTATTACAGAAACGGATTATGTGCTTTCGTGCCTTCTTAATCTTTGTTATGTTGTTTGCTTTGTTTTCATGGCACATTAAAAAGTTACACAAGGTCCTGATATTTTTTACTGCTTACTAGTGTTCTCCTTGAAGACAGACGAAATATCTGGAAGCGAGAAGCGTGTACCTTTTACAGAGAAGACACTATGCATGAATACGTAAATAGATAAATCGTGTTTTGGTTCAAATGGCTCTGAGCACTAAGGGAGTTAACATATAAGGTCATGAGTCCCATAGAACTTAGAACTACTTAAACCTAACTAACCTAAGGACATCTCACACATCCATGCCCGAGGCAGGATTCGAACCAGCGACCGTAGCGGTCGTGCGGTTCCAGATTGAAGCGCCTAGAACCGCTCTGCCACATCGGCCGGCTAAACGTTTTTTAATGAAAATTATTTGAACCATGAAGAAGTCAGAGTTATTGAACGAGAAAAATAATGTTCGTTGTTATTTGGTATTTCGCAAGAAAACAAGATTCAAAGGATAAAGCAAAAAGGCGCTTTACGGTGTTCTACATATTGACTGATGTGTTTGGAAGAAAATATTTTCTCGATCAAATATACGTATGTTCTGAAATGTATGGATGAAACTTTTCCTATTCTTTCACTTCTCAGGAGTGTAGAGAATTTCCCACACCACTTTTTCCAGCAACCTCCATTATGAATTCTGCTTTGGTCATTAATAAATTCCATTGGCATTGTTTGTTCTTACATTTTATTACTATACCTAGATTTTTCTGTAAAAAGAATAGTCCCCCATAACCTCACTTTCTCCATTTAGATGTTAAACTTCACAACAGACAGCTAGCACAACACCGGCAATTCTGGCGCTGACGTGTAAACGAAAATGACCAGTCAATACAGCCGAAAGTCAGTACGGGAACAAAACGCCAGGGGCGCTGCAGTAGACACACTTGTCTGGCGTTGTCAATCGAGACAAGAAAGTCTATCGTGTAAAAGGGGCTTAAGGCAGTGGTCGTCAAATTGCGGCCGACCAAGGATCGAATCCACAAATGGCAACTAACGTTATGAGCTTCTTAACTGCGTAGTTTTGCTATTTAGTTACGAAAGTACTTAACAGGACAGCGATATTTTAAGATGTGCTTAGCTGTAACTGACGTTTATGAAATCGGCCTTGAGCGAAGTAAAGTTGGCCATTTATCTCAGGGACAGAGCGGAAAGTACTGCGGCCACCGCTGGTAAAGAGGATGGACGAGCGCAGTTCGTATCGAGGAGCTGCTGTCGTGTAAATTTCAAACATAAGTAATATGGATTCATGAATGCGGATTATAGAGAAAGTCGTCTTCAAATGCGAATATTAATTAAATTACATTAAGGCTGCTGTAATATAACTAAATGAGTGGGAGGAAATAGCATTCAAAACATTTAGTAAATCTTAAGAACTTATCTCATATTGCATAACACGTTTAGGAATAAGGCTCTGAGCACTATGGGACTCAACTGCTGTGGTCATCAGTCCCCTAGAACTTAGAACTACTTAAACCTACCTAACCTAAGGACATCACACACATCCATGCCCGAGGCAGGATTCGAACCTGCGATCGCAGCAGTCGCACGGTTCCGGACTGCGCGCCTAGAACCACGAGACCACCGCGGCCGGCTAGGAATAAGGACAATTGCTGTTATCAGTCAATTAATCACCGACTCATCCAGGTAGCACAACACCTGATCAGGCAATGACGGTGAAAGGTCTCTGTTGGATTCCCTTCATGTTAATTTTTTAAAACTGTTGTCATTTATGGCATACATTCCACTTCTAAATTTACTGTGGTGTTTCTGACTATCTGGGAGGAGACTGGGCAGTGGAACGTGTTACTTTTACACATAATCAAGAACGATCTGTCACACTACTACACTTTAAAACACAGCTTATATGTACAGGGCTATTACAAATGATTGAAGCGATTTCATAAATTCACTGTAGCTCCATTCATTGACATATGGTCACGACACACTACAGATACGTAGAAAAACTCATAAAGTTTTATTCGGCTGAAGCCGCACTTCAGGTTTCTGCCGCCAGAGCGCTTGAGAGCGCAGTGAGACAAAATGGCGACCGGAGCCGAGAAAGCGTATGTCGTGCTTGAAATGCACTCGTATCAGTCAGTCATAACAGTGCAACGACACTTCAGGACGAAGTTCAGCAAAGATCCACCAACTGCTAACTCCATTCGGCGATGGTATGCGCAGTGTAAAGCTTCTCGATGCCTCTGTAAGGGGAAATCAACGGGTCGGCCTGCAGTGAGCGAAGAAACGGTTGAACGCGTGCGGGCAAGATTCACGCGTAGCCCGCGGAAGCCGACGAATAAAGCAAGCAGGGAACTAAACGTACCACAGCCGACGGTTTGAAAATCTTACGGAAAAGGCTAAAGCAGAAGCCTTACCGTTTACAATTGCTACAAGCCCTGACACCCGATGACAAAGTCAAACGCTTTGAATTTTCGGCGCGGTTGCAACAGCTCATGGAAGAGTATGCGTTCAGTGCGAAACTTGTTTTCAGTGATGAAGCAACATTTTTTCTTAATGGTGAAGTGAACGGTCACAATGTGCGAATCTGGGCGGTAGAGAATCCTCACGCATTCGTGCAGCAAATTCGCAATTCACCAAAAGTTAACGTGTTTTGTGCAATCTCACGGTTTAAAGTTTACGGCCCCTATTTCTTCTGCGAAAAAAACGTTACAGGACACGTGTATCTGGACATGCTCGTGCCACAACTGAAGACCGACAGCGCCGACTTCATCTTTCAACAGGATCGTGCTCCACCGCACTTCCATCATGATGTTCGGCATTTCTTAAACAGGAGATTGGAAAACCGATGAATCGGTCGTGGTGGAGATCATGATCAGCAATTCATGTCATGGCCTCCACGCTCTCCCGGCTTAACCCCATGCGATTTCTTTCTGTGGGGTTATGTGAAAGATTCAGTGTTTAAACCTCCTCTACCAAGAAACGTGCCAGAACTGCGAGCTCGCATCAACGATGCTTTCGAACTCATTGTTGGGGACATGCTGCGCCGAGTGTGGGAGGAACTTGATTATCGGCTTGATGTCTGCCGAATCACTAAAGGGGCACATATCGAACATTTGTGAATGCCTAAAAAAACTTTTTGAGTTTTTGTATGCGTGTGCAAAGCATTGTGAAAATATCTCAAATAATAAAGTTATTGTAGAGCTGTGAAATCGCTTCAATCATTTGTAATAACCCTGTAATTCATGTCACACAGTCTCATATGGAACCTACATGCGCTTTCTTTTATATACTGTATATGATAAGATACTGTCATCCCTCTTCCCTTCTGTGTGAAAGGATTAATCAGCAAATGTATTTCTAGTTGCATGCTCGATGGTAGCAGACAAGCCTGTCTGCTAGAGAACAGTAGGACCAACGTCGGAACAGGTAGCTACGCTTTCTAAAAGCAAAGAGGTTTCTATTCTTAGTATGGTCCTGTCCGTCCCTTGTCATGTTGGTTTAGGAAGCTGCCTCTCTGGTCACTTCCGTTTTGTATCTGGAAGCTCCCTTGGTAGGGGTCCACAGCAGTCTGTTCGCGGCGAGCGTCTGAAGTGGTAAGATCTCTGGCTAAGCGCGGCTCTGCTGAGTCTGTAGGACAATGGATTTCTTAAGTTCAGCCTAACTGAAAATTTAATCATCTTTATTTCAGGTTTAGCTCTAAAATATCTAATGTTATCTTAAATTGCAACGCAGTGTATTTCGAGTGTGAAGTTCAGAATATCTTCCAGTAGGTGCTTTGCCACTACTTTGTGAGTGAAGTGGAACCACGTGTTGATCAGTAACTCTAACTAAGAGCATCAATCTTAAATGCGAATGTGCATGAGATTATAACGTCTCGTCTTGACAATATTTTTCAATATAGCAACTTTTCTTTATGTTCAACCCACGTGGGGTGTACTTTGTGAGACCAGTACCATGTGCTTATACAATTGTTTGACCCATCAGGCTAATAGTAAGACGATAGTAACCAGTTCGAGGTTTTTCTTTTGTAAATTGCGTTTCGATGTAATTTATTTTAATTATCAAAATTATTGTGGAGCTACACTGTTTGTGTAAACCAAGTTGACCACGTGAAGCATGTGGTGTAATCATCAAAGTAGCCCTCAGCTATTCTTTTTGGGAAGATTTCACAGAGAGTTAGTATGAATTTAGCATACCAGTGTGTGGTAATTACATGACGGACAGGATTGCGCTACGAACGTAGCTTCTTTGGGTGAAAATTGAATCGGTTGGTTGTGGTTAATTTCCTCTTGCATATGTTTCAACGTTCTTCGTGTGTTATTTTATGAATGCAGTGCTGTATGCAGTCTCCCAATCTTGGCTCCATATTTGATGTGTTCCGTAAGATTACAAACTCACAATTTCACAATCCTAAATAAGGCACCAGTTTAGTTATGAATCAAGTTTAATTTGCTGAAATTTCAATGATCAATGTTAAAATAAATGTCCAGATATAAACTGATTTATTTCTTTTTATTTAAATTCTCTTTATATATATATATATATCTATATATCACCGGTTGTCATATGACTATTAAAAGATTATAATTAATGTTAGTCTGCTTGGGAATTTGGTAAGCTAGACTGGATACCTGCTGAAACAGATGCTCAGTAATTCAAGGTTAACTTCCCCAGATAGCTCACAGCTTTTAACCCGTTTTTATGGTTGAATATCAGCACCACTTTCAGAACAAATTAATGCATCAACATTACAACGGTGTAACACCTTTGGTGTCATTGAGGGTGGCAGCGATTAACAGAACAATCGACACTAAGTAATCCGAATGGTACCGACCTCAGCAGCAAATTTATCGCGCCCTTATTATTGATCTTCTATTGGGGGGGGGGGGGGGTCATAACACATTAATTTATGTAGTTTACCAATTTATTATAAAACCGGTACATATGCGGCCTGAGGTGTCGCTCCACAAACTCAGTATTGGCTCTTGAAAAAACAAGTTTGACAACCACGGTCCTAAGGGATTACGTAAAGGAAAAACGCTACACTAACAGAGTAATAACAAAAATCGACTTCCTCTGATGTAGGTGGAAACTTACTGCATTCCCATCATTCAAACGCTCGCTTAGCCGTCGAACATGTGTCTTGTAAGTTAGGACGTAGTCGTAGTTGTGATAGTTGGTTGGTATTTTAGTTCTTAAATCAATTGCATGACTCATGTATCTTTCAATTATTCGGACGAATGCTTTCAAACTAGCCGGCCGCTGTTGTCGATCGGTTCTGGGAGCTTCAGTCTGGAACCGTGCGACTGCTACGGTCACAGGTTTGAATCCTGCCTCCGGCACGGATGTGTATGATGTCCTTAGATTAGTTACGTTTAAGTAGTTCTAAGTTCTAGGGGACAGATGACCTCCGATGTTAAGTCCCATAGTGCTCAGAGGCATGTGAACCATCTTTGAGCTTTCAAACTATGCACTCGTATTTCTCCGAATTGCTGTTTCTGAGAAGTTATGATAAAGTGTAAGTAGGCTGTTTAGGTTTTTATGTTGGTAACGCCACTTTGCGCTCTATATGAAAATCACTGACTGTGCTGTGTGCAGTCTGTGGCTTGTTTGCATTGTTGGAATTTGCTTTTGTAGTGTTGGAAAGTTGGCTGTTACCAGCGCACAGTGTTGCCAATTTAGCGACTTTGTCGCTAGAAATGGCGACTATTGCCTTCGTCTTAGCGACAAAAAAAACTTTTTAGCGACAAAAATTATTTAGCGACTTATCTGGCGACTTTTGGAGTACTGACGACTTTTGAAGTACAAATCAAAACTATTTTGGTCCAGTATTTTCAGTAACAAAACTAAAATTTTAACTATAGAATGGGTACTACACTGACTTTGTTCTAGATTTACTAAGTTAAATTAAGTTCTTAGCAGATCATGTAGCATTGTTCAGCATTTAGTGAACCTGAATGTCGGAACTGCCTACAGAGTAAGAAAACCTTGACTATAGAACAATTCATTATTCAATACCCACTAGCCTGTTATCGTCGATACCGTATCGATCTATAAATCTTCAACTTTTGAACTCCCTGTATTTTTCGAATTGACAAAAAACATACGTAATATTAAGTATAATAAAATACATTTCTGTCCAGAAATCTCTAATTTTTCGAAATGTTAACTCGCAGTCAAATTATTAACACATGCACAGTGGTAATGCAAGAACAATTCGGTGAGGGTATCTCAGACATTATTACGTTTTAAACAATGAACAGTAGGACTGATATCGAGTTACCGAGTGAGTAGATTGTTTCATGACCTCTAGTTTGCCTGAGTTTTAATGTCTTTTCAGTGAGTATAAATTGGTGAAACTTATGTTGTGGTGGCTTACATAATGGATTTATCGCAGAAGAAGAAGCAGTACGCTCAAAAATATCGGGATGCGTGGGAAGCGGAACCTGAATTCAATGGGTGGCTGAAACCAGTCGTTGGAG
Organism: Schistocerca piceifrons; assembly: GCF_021461385.2. NCBI lineage: Eukaryota > Metazoa > Arthropoda > Insecta > Orthoptera > Acrididae > Schistocerca > Schistocerca piceifrons. The sequence goes on from NC_060140.1 coordinate 880,132,550, forward strand.
ACTTATCCAAGGCAAGATGTCAAGTATGTCCAACAGAGTTTTATGCTAAATTGTGTGATATTAGAAAGCATTCGAAAACTATTAAACATAAACAAAAAATTGATTTAAAAAAAAACACAAACCACCTTACCTGTGAAAATTGTTCCGAAAACTACAGTTAGAATAGCAAGCAGAGAGGAAGCCGCCCTTTCTTTATTTATTGCTGAATATTGTTCTATTTTAGCTGTAGATCATTTAGCAATACTGTGCTGAAACACGTATGTAACGTAGCAGCGATGGCGAGGCATTGCAGCGTCTCTGACCAGAGAGTCTGCGCTTGACCGCGCGAGTGTTGCGAGCTGTACCAACGCCACCTAGGAACAAGGCCTCACATCGTGAGTCTAAGGAACCTGTGACGTCACGGGTAGGGGTCTGAGAAGCTAGGAACCGACTACCGACACACGTGATTCGTAGCGTTTCCATGTTGTACTTTGTGCTGTTCGTGAGTGGTTATTTGATCTATTCTCAGTTACGATGCCCCGAAGGTGTTGTATGCCGAATTGCAGGGGCAATTACGATAATGGACCTAAAGTCAGTGTATTTTATTTTCCATCTGACGAGAATTTAAGACGAAAATGGTTATCGGCTGTTCACAGACAAGACTGGACACCGAGTAAGCACTCTGTTGTAAGTATCAGTGTATTTGTTTGGTTAGTGTGTCGTAGTTACTTGAAATGTAGTACAGCTGAACAAAATACAGTAAACAGAAGAACATATTTATAATCTCATACCTCGTTAATTTTCGTTATATGTTTTAAAGAGAACCGTATGCTTGTTTTTAGATATGTGAACTGCATTTCAACAAGGACGACATTTTAAGCAGTACCAGTATGTATGACCCGAAAACTGGTATACTCTTGACAGCACCGTTGGATCGTCGACGCTTGAGAAAAGGTGAGTTACGAAACATGCTCTTAGTAAAGTACAGTGGCATAAGAACTATCTTTATTTCACTTATATGCTGTGAGATCGGTTTCATACTTCGTTATTAATTTTTTCAGATGCTATCCCATCGAAGTTGCCTGGATGCCCATCTTACTTGTCGAGTCATCAAACTGCAGTACGAGAGGACCCAGAAATTCGTAGGGGGCGTTTAGAAAATCGTGCTCTTCAAATTGCTATCCAAGAAAGTGTGGACACACATGCGAAAATGATTGATGCGATATCGTTCGATAGTTTAGAACAAATGAAAACAAAGTTGAGTGAATGTGAAAAGCACAGTGACTGGGTAGTGATAAACAAATCTGACAGTGTGAGACTAGTGTTACTAAAGCATAATCCTTACCCAAGAATTTTTTGCCACGTAGTTATAAGCAGTGGTTTATTACTCAGTGTCTTCAATAATGATATTGAAGTGAAATGTATTGGAAACATGAAATTTCCCATGAAAGTAAACAACATACAGGTGGTAAGTGATGTTCTTAAGAACATTTATCTTCTGTATAATAGTTCTGAGGCTCCTGTAGATAACATTTTGTCTTTAATTGACCAGTTATTGCAAAATTTATTAGAAAAGTTGCCAGGAAACGAAACTAAAATTACATTTTTGAAGGAACATATTTCATTTTTGAAGTGCAGAAGTTCAACTCAATTTAGGTATGATACTAACTCTATGATAATGTGGTCATTAGTACATTCTATAAGCCCACATGCTTACAAATTTTTGAGGAACACTGACAGTTTTTCTATGCCTAGTCCTAACACCCTTTCAAGGCTTTGTAGTAAACTCTCAACAAATCCTGTCATTGAGCAACAGGGTCATCAGTTTATGAGCTACATCACAAATAAAGTAGGTACTTTATCCTCAGATGACAAAACTGTGCTCCTGTTGATGGATGAAATTCATCTGAAGTCTCAGCTTGATTACAAAGCTGGAAATGTTGTAGGATGTGCCTTTAACACTGAAAAATTTTTGTGTGCAACCAGCGCCTATGTTTTTATGGTTCAGAGCATGGAATCACCTTACAAGGATGTGGTATCTATTCTGCCAGTTCATACTATTCAAGGTGATGTTCTGTTCTCTTACATTAAAGCAGTCATTGTTAAATTAGAAGCAGTTGGATTTGAGGTGGTTGGTATAGTAGCAGACAATAATGCAATTAATAAGAAAGCAATGTCTAAGTTTTCTACTCCTCCAGATGTGAAAATAAAGTATGATCACCCTGTACAGTCTTCTCCAAATCGCCCATTGTATTATTTTGTGGACACTGTCCATATTTTGAAGTGTATCCGCAATAACTGGTTTAACCAAAAGGAGCAGATCTTGTGTTTTCCTGACTTCAGTGACAGTTTGAAGGGAGGTTTGTCTTCTGTTGGAGCACTGAAAGAATTGCACTTGATAGAAAAAGATGAACTATTGCAATATGGCAGTTTCTTAACTTTGAAGTCTCTATTTCCTAACTCAATTGAGCACCAAAATGTCAAGTTAGTGTTGCGTATTTTCAGTGATACGACAGTTGTTGCTTTGGACACATTTGGTTCAAAGAAAGCAATTAGCAACTGGGAAAGTACTGCAACATTCATAAAAATAATAAATCGTTGGTGGGATATTGTAAATGTAAAAACATTACTCAAGGGACAGAGGTTAAGAAATATTTTCCAAGAACCTGTGACTAGTAAATCCCATCACATACAAGAATTCTTACAGTGCTTCATCTCATGGTTATGTTCTTGGGAAGAGTGTAGTGATGAAAGAAAACTTACTCGAGAGACAATAGCGCTTTGAAACACACAACTGCTGCTTTGATAGACTTCAATGACTACTGGCTTTCTGAGAAAAACAGATCATATTTGCTGTTAGGAAAAGTACAGACAGACAGTTTAGAAGACAGGTTCGGCAAATACCGCCAGCTATGTGGGGGAAATTATCATGTTTCTCTAAGACAAGTTTTTGAAACTGAACAAAAACTAAGGGCACAGTCTATGTTTTCCCTTGTGCTTCGGTCGAAAGTAGTTGGGGATGTTGTTATTAAGACCACTGATATTTTTTCTACTCATACTCAAATTCAGGGATTAAAAGAAACATCAATACCAGAATTTTTAAATGTAGCAGTAGATGAAAATGATGTTGATGGAATAGATGAGAATACTTGGCCACTGTTGCATTACATAGCAGGTTACTGCTCACACCAAGCTATTAAAAAAAACCATTGTGAATATTGTAAGGTATTCCTTACTACAGATGAAATGAAGCAGGGTGGTGATGATTTGATTATGGTAAAAGACAGAGGAGGGTTGACATATCCTGCAGATGATGTAGTAGTGTGTGTGACATATGTCTATTTAACTCTACAGAAAATTCTGAAAGACCAGGAAATTTTATTTTTAGAACAGGCAAATCAGAGAAATGTACTTGTGAAGGTAGCATCCCACAACATTCCCAGCAATCTTTTTTATGGGTTTCACTGTAAAAATAAACACTCAATTGATTCAGTCATGAATTGCATACTGTTTTGCTGTGCAAATATTTTGCTAAACAATTACACCAAGAGGAGAAATGATGTAACTACTGTTAAAAATGTAACTGTGTACAAAAGATTGAAAAAATGTTAAATTATACTGTTTGGGGCTTGGGAAGATGATGTGAAATAAATGTTTATTTCTATTTTCTGTTTTTATTTCATGCACAGTATCCCATACATCTTGTTGGTAAATGTTATGTATTGGACCCCTTCTGCTCTCTTCGAAATGGTGCAGCCGTAAACATGAGGCTTTGCTACAGATTAATTTGTTACCACAAATTCTCTGTGAAACCCCAATCTCATAGAATTAGGGGAATAGTCTTTTCTGTTCATCAGTAAATATATAATTAATGCTGCTCCTGCTCTGTGGTTGACAAGTTTTTGTATATATTTTTGTCCAATCAGTAAATTAATTATTCTCACAAGGAGAACAATTCATTGCTAGTATTAGCATGCTAGTCTGCCATCATAAGTAAATATTAATCTGCAGAACAGGTCCAGTCTGTCAATACAACCAATATTTCGGGGAGGGGGGAGGACAATACATAACTTAAGCCATTCTTCATTTGAGAGAAATTGATAATGTTTTTGGAGTTTGGAATAGCAGTGCTTTTTTTCCTCTGGGACAACATTAAATAGTGAATAGTAAAAGAATTTAATTGTCATTTAGCTATTGCAGCAATAGACAGTCAAATTACAAATGTTTAAAAAGTATACAGCATGTATACAAAAATTACTTTACACAAATTAAAAAACAATGTTACAACAGATTTTCCATAAAGTAAAATATTCAAGCTAAAACGATTTGTGTAGTACATCTTAAATTGAAATCATTAGGGAAATTATGGTACACTCACCGAGCAGTTATCACTGTGATATTTACACTCATACATTCAAGTGAGTAGGGAGGATTTACTGATAACCAACTGTACTACTTGTGCTTGAATAAATCAAATAAAGCTTCTACCCATTCTAGAGGCAGTTTGTTGAACAGTTTCATACTCACTACATTGCTGTTCTATGATTTAGATAATCTGCAGTAAGGTATATGAAGATGCACACTATTTCTAGTTCTGGCATTACTGAAGATTGGGATACCACTCATCTGCTTTCACAAATGGCACTATAGATGACATTTTAAATTTTTACAATGCTGTAATACCCATTGCCAATGATCAGTGTATCAAATCACAAGTATTTTAATTAAAAGATGGGGATCAGTATGTGGATGGGTGAATATAAATGGATCAGTTTGTACAGTAAAAAGTAATAATAGGTTCTTAAGATATGTCGTTACATGAAGCCGATGGGTGGTGTCCCATTCTTCAGATAAACCTCAGTTCCATGAGAGTGTAAATCCTGCCTCAGCTGGTATTCTGTTAAGTTAGTCTTTGTATACAGTAGAACAGTGAAAATGTGCAAATTTATAACAATTAATATTTTCAAGCTGATAAACAATGGCTTACAGTGGGCAAGTTTGTCAGAGTTTGTAATGCTTCTAATGTGTGATTCCCATGTCAATTTATAATACCTAATAACTTAACACTACCTAGTCTTCTACTGGCAAATCTCTTAAACTAAGTAGTATGTAGAAGGTTCAGTGAAGTTTACACAAGTTTCTGTACGCTAATGTTTTCTTAAGTATAAAACTGTAGATGACTGCCAAATGAGGTATCTGTCATACGAAACTAGAATTTGACATAGATAAAAGTCCCAGAGTACCTGCTTCGATACATTGTCAGTCTTTCCAATTGCGGTACCTCATTTTAAATTAAATTATGCAAGGTGACATACACGGTGAAAATAGTGCTGTCAGAGTTATGGAATTAGAAATTCGCATTTTCAAAACGCGAGTGACGGAAATTAAAAAGTATTTTCACCTTTGGAGCTATAGTTTACGAAATTTGAACAATGTAATTCTCCTGTGAGAATGATTAGCGTTTGTTTACAGATTTGTGTATAAAGCAGTGAGTAGTCTACCAGGAAACTGTTTAATGTTTTCATATACGTGGCGTAGAGCCTAACAAGCCGCTCGGTATTTCGGACCCCTAGTCGTGACGTCACGAGTCGCGCTGTGAGGCCTTGTTCCTAGGTGGCGTTGGCTGTACGCGAGTTGCAGTAGTCGAGTACTCTGTCAGTAGTCGTTGCGAGCTGTAGCTCTGTTCAGTTGCGTGCTGTACGCTAGTAGTCGTCATGAAGGGCGGTCGGTCAGTGGTAGCAGCCCAGTGCGGTTGTGTCATGTAGGCGGTCGGCATTCTGGTCAAGAGGCTGAATGAGGTATATTATTAATTAAGGTAATCATCAGATAATGTAAAGTTTATTTACTGTAATTAATTTTCTAACAAGTGCCCCAATAATAATTTTTATTCCAAAGCAGTTTTTACAAAACAAAATTTATTTAATTGCACTTCCCATTTCATTCCACTTCCGTTAAAGAAAAATTTCAGTAAAATCACAGAAAAAAGGAATATTATTATTTGCAATGCAGTTCCTCCAAGCCGTGCGCAAGAATAAGAGCAGAAATTTGACTAGCAGTTACAATGAGGTAAGACTTTAATTCTGATTGTTTTACACAGGGCCAAAGACCGATATTTCGGTTTAATTGAATTTTCTTATCACTGAATGGACTTTAATTTTTTGTGAAGAACTTATATTTGAGTCAGATTGCTAATTTTTGTTTAATTGTCATTGTCAGTAAATTTCAGTGGAGAGGTTACACTTAGCGCAATGTCCATTAGCATTTCTATATAATTCTGTCTTTAAAATCTTTGTGGGGAGGTTACACTTGGCGACACCCAGTCCAGGATCGAATTTCGTTGAGAATCTTTTGAACAACAGTCAGATATCTGCTCTTATTTGCTTAGATATGATTAGGATTTGGCGCAACGCTTTTATTAACTTGTGACTTTCTTTCTACAGGTCAACGGCAATTCGTTGCTCTGTTGTATTTGTTTGTTGCCTTTTTTCAATTGTGCTTATTTGTTTTGTGAAAAATTGTGACTATTGTAAAAATGCCGCGAAAGACTGTGAATAGTGTATCGCGAGGTATTTTGAATGAAATTACCGACTTAAACAGCATGACCGATAGTAATTGTGACACGCAGAGTAATGATGACAATCCTGCGTTCACTGACAATCAGTGCATTACAACCACTAATGATGAGTTTTATCTTAATGAGGAACAAACGAACTCAATTGTCTCGTCTGTTAATTTGACGACAATTGATGACGCGGAGCGGTCTATAGTAATGAGCGCTGCCGAGCTTAACACACCCGATTTAGAAAATCTAAGTAATGTACAGACAAATTTTTCGAATGAAAATGGTCAGTGTACTGAAAGTACGACGGATTTATTTAATTCCGAAACAGTGTCTGACAGTGTACATTTGACTGGCAAACCTTTTTCTAAAATGCAGAATGACCAAATAGTCGCACAAAACATGACAATTGCACATATACCACCACATAGTACTGAGAATGCAACAACTACTTTTGGGTGGGATCAAGTTATGGCATTTTTACGACAAATGAATGAAAAACAGAGTGAAGATTTCAAACAACTTAGGGAAGATAACAAACAAGATAACGAAAATCTCAAACAACAACTTAATGAACAGGTCAAACAACTTAGGGAAGAGTATAAACAACTTAATGAAAAACTTGATGAGCAGAACAAACGACTGGAAGAAGAGAGCAAACAATTTAGAGAACGGAACAAACAATTTTCTGAAAGTATTAAACAGCCGAGAGAAAAACACGATAATGTTAATGAACAGAACAAACAAGTTCGGGAAGAGATTACAGCTGTTACCGTTCAATGTCAGGACAGTAAAGAACAATTACGTGTGAATACTAAGACTTGTGCTAATAACAGTAATGAAAAGGTTGGCACTGTTGCACAAGAATTAAGTAGCACACGTGTAGGCACAACAGAATCACATAAAGACAAGATTAATGCAGTCACTGAACAATGTTCAGCGAACGAAACACAGATACACGAAATTAATGCAGTCACTGTACAATGCCTTAAAAACGCAGTACAGATTCGCGACGAGATTAATTTAGAGTCAGTGGAAGTTTCACACACTCCGAATACGGAAGCTGACGAGAAATTTGCACGACAGATCAACCAAATTGACGAAAGTGTTACAGTAACAGAGTTAAAAACTATTTCAGTCACCAATACGTCACAGAACCCGCCACGTTGTGAACATTTGTCAGACTTACGCAGCGTGTATAATGTGAGCAATTTACACAGACTGCGAGACGTAAAATCCGAAAAGCTACGCGACTTAAAATCTGAAAAGCTACGCAACTTGAAATCCGAAATGACGCAGACAAACAGATTCACACACAAACCTGAACGTGTTATTAAACTGAGTGACGAGAATGTAGATTTCGAGCAATTTGTATTTGTAAGAAAATGTAAAGAATTTAATAATGACAGAACACAGATACACGCTTTGAGCTGTATACGACAATTTGTTTTTGTACTTTCACCGCTATTGTCTGTAATGCAGAAGCTAGCTTTGAACCAGATGCGACAATTTATTTTTGTATTTACAACAGCATTGCCTATAATGAAGAAACTAGAATTAACTTGGATGCAACTATTTGCTTTTGAATTTATACCGCAATTGCCTGTAACGCAAAAGCTAAAATTTATTTGCAGTGCGTAAAAGACCTCAGGGGATTCATTACGCTTTAATGAATATGTGCCGTAGCGAGCATAGGGCCCCGAGCTGTAGTAGTGCTGTTTCATCTTTAGTTTTCTGCACTGCTGCCTTCTCTTCTACTATCCTTTATATCTATCAAAAATAGCTCTTTAACTATTGCTCTATCTAGAATTAAGAAACATTGTAATGAAAACCCGGTATGACAAATCTTTTACCGAATGTGACAATTTTCATTAGGCACTCCAGGATCACGAGAACTTAAATAACGGATAAAATCGTAATCATCAGTATGTGTAAAATTAACAGCAAACGCATTTTTTGGTAACAATAGACCTTTTCACCACAATAGCATGAAAGTCAGCCGCTTAGCATACGTAACCAACAATGCAGTCTACAAGGTCAACCAAACTTTAATGTTTCGCCGCGTGCACGTATAGTCCCAGCCCCAACAAATAGTAACGCATGGCAGCAAAGAAATAACCACGTACAGACAACACACTATTTCAACTCGTATCGCAATGCGCCGTATAGAAATTACTATCAGGACAGACGTAAAAAAAAAAAATGATGAGCACAATTTTCAGCGTACATTTAATAACAGTCGATCTTATGAGCAGCAACAACATCAGCAACAACGAATAATCATGAATGAAACAGACAATAGGTGTCATCCATAGCGTAACACGTCAGTAAGAAATAACAGAACAGTTCATATAGTGGATATGCCACAACATTCTCCCGTAAATAATAACACGTACGATAGATTTTAACCAGATACAGCACAGATTGCATATTACAGTAACGCAAACATTACTTTTGACACGCAGAATTTTGTTCACGAGAATGTTATTTGAAACATGCTTTGTTGAATGCTCCACTTTTATCGCACCCAGATCTTAGTAGAAATTTTTCCATTACCACTGACAGTTCCAACACCGTTTTAGGCGTACACATTTTCCAGGAAATTGAAGAAGATGGTTCTACAGTAATTAAAAACATCGCATTTGCAAGTCGCATTTTTGTCACCTGCTGAACGAAATTATTCTGTTACAGAACTTGAAACATTATGTGTTGTATGGGCTTTCACGAGGTTTAGACACTTTCTTTATCGCAGACATACCACAGTTTACACAGACCACAGAGCGATACAATTTTTACTTTCGGCTAAATTCACTCACGACAGATTAAGCAGATGGAAACTATATTTACAGGAATTTAATTTTACAATAGTTCACATTCCCGGCACACAAAATGTTATAGCAGACGCACTATCGCGTTCTCTCGGCAACAATCAGCAAGACGTAGCAACCAACTTCTGCAAAGCAAATTTCAGTGTCATGTACATTCAGCAAGTTGCATTTGAAAACTTTATTTCATCGTCATTACAGGACATAGCGCAAGAGCAAAATAAAGACAATGTGTGGAACGAAATTAAACACCTTTGGCAGGATAAGAATAATGTTACGATTAGAAACCATTTCACTGTACGCAATGACATTCTGTTTCGCCGCTCTCATCCTGACAGCAACAATTGGTTTTTATGCATTCCTGACGAACTGGTTAACATATTAATTTGGTACACTCATTTAAGTTACGCACATTACGGAGCACGAAAATGTTTTCTTATACTGAGACAGAACTGTTATTTTGCCAACATGGAGAAACGTATACGACGAGTTTTAGCGTCTTGTAAAATTTGCCAGAAAGCTAAATCAGACACCACTTCACATTTTCCTCCATTATATCCCACTGTACCTGTTAAACTAAGACACATGGCCGCAGTAGATATTTTTGGTCCGATTCCGAGAACTAACAGAGGTTTTTGCTACATCTTTGTCGCTGTTGAGCTCACTTCAAAATTTGTTACTTTCACTCCATTACGCAAAGCTACTGCCAAAACTGTTTCGAAAGCATTTATAAAACATTTTCTATCTCATGTAGGGCATGTGATGAGAGTAATTTCTGATAATGGATCACAATTTCGATGTAGCGTATGGACACGCATGTTACGAGCCAGAAACATTTCTCCGATCTATATATCCAAGTACCACGCTTCTTCGAACCCCTGTGAACGGTTAATGAAAGAAATTGGTAAGCTGTGCCGAATATACTGCCACAAAAGACATATTGATTGGGATACACACATACTCTCATTCCAAGATGTAATTAATTCTATTCCAAATGAATCCACTATGCTATCTCCATCTGTTATACTGAAAAACGTTGAGCCACCAAACAAAATTAAAGAATTAGTAAACTTCCCTAAATGTCGTCGACTAAGACACCACGAAATAATTGACATTGCGCTGAACAACATCAAACGTGCCGCAGAGCGCCGGAGAAGACAGCAAAAACAGGTTTGTAGACGCCGAGACTTTCACGTTGGACAGAAAATATTAGTACGTACACACTATTTATCCAGCAAAATAAAAGGTAAGTGCAGTAAATTTGAACTTCTATACGCAGGTCCATATCGGATTCGCAGCATCCCTCACCCCAATGTTGTACACGTCGAAACTTTGAGAACCAGAAAATCGAAAGGCAACCACCATAGCTCAAACATTAAACCGTTTATTGAATGAAGACACTTTATGATTCAACACACTATGATGTCATTTACTAATGCAATTATTTCACCTGACTAATTACTGATGATTATCGTATTTTTTCTTGGCAAGTGCCCGGCAAGGTAAGGTTAGCAGGTCGCTTTTCTTGTCGTTACACATCAGACCATGCACATTTTCCATTTTTTTTTTGTGTATATGATTGTATTCCAGTTTTGTTTATATGCACTGTGAAATAGTTAAGATATAACACACACCAGTTGACTTTGACATTTTTTGCCTTATGACATCTCAACATCGTGACTCTCTTACATTTTTTGCTGCTGCATTGTGATATTCTCTGCACATTTTGGCTTTGAACACTGTCAATGTCTTTGACATATTACGTTTTCTGTCATGTTATGCTGTAGGGTTAATTATGTCACCATAAACTAGTCATTATTTAATGGGTATATGATTTAAATGTAAGACATTAATCTCTGTCATCAATTTCAGAAAGAAATGATGCGTGTAAGAAATAAATTCAACAGAAATGAGAATTTCACCTACGGAATAAACGATAGAAGATGCAATAACTTTATGAGGAAGAGTAAATGGATCAGGATTAACAAGCATTAACAAGAATATACTATACTCATCGTAGAATAGCAGTCTTAACTAATTTTTTCTTTCAGAATACAAGGTGATTGATGCAGGCTGTCAGACAAAACTACACATCTTAGTTTTAGTGATGAAATATGCTAGAGATAAGGAATAGTTGTATAATGAGTAATGAAGTGATATTTTTGCAGATGATAATGAATACTGATGAATGATGAAGAATATGCTATTATGAAGAATGAAGTTTTTCTTTACAGGTGATGATAATAATGAAGTTATGATAACGTAGATAATGAAGTGATGGATAATGAAGTTATTTTCTTTACAGATGAGGATAATGTTGAAGTTATGTTTAGACTATGTAGTTATTTAAGTATTTGTTGCAGTTTATTTTGACAGCAGGTGTTATATTGCATAGTAGGATGACGGAAAGTTTTGGAAAGGACAGCTATGGAACACATTTTTATACACATTTCACTACCTGTTAATTCGAAGTTCACTACTTTTCAGCATAGTGTGCGTTTCTTCTTTCAGGTCAATAATCCATTTTGTATTTTTTCCAGGAGAAGCTTTTCATGATACTTACTAAACCTGTTACTTATTATACCTGTTCTAGTACTTGCATTTTTATTTTTTACCCATTTGTGTATCGTTTATAAATGTGATCACATATACTGCCTTGTTACATAACCTTGCTACAGTTGACTCATGACGAATGACGTTACTTATCCTCATTTGCAGCAATAGGTCAAAAGCAAATAGTGTTATGCCTCAGCAATTAATTATCGATCCCAACGCAATGCATTGCTAACAAAAAAAAAAAAAAATGTATTACCAGTCCCAAATAGTGATACCAGTTTGAGAAAGTTCTGAGTAATGCTGATCAGCTCTGAATAGTATGTCACTTGAGTAATGACCTCTTAATGAGACAAAAGGAATATATAAAAATAATGCTTTGTAACTGGCTAATAACTGCCACTGTTTATTGTAATGAGACTACTTATAATGCGCATGATTATTAATGCTATGACTGTAATTAACTGATTTTTAATAATGACTTCGTAATGATCTGAATAATACTGAATGATGAACTATGTTTTAATCTATTCAATACTTGCTGGCCACTGAGTGCCAATAATTAATGTCATTCAATGAATTGTTATTAATTATGCCATTAATTAGCTCTTGTTTTTAATGTTGTTACTTTGTAACTGGAAAGGAATGTGACTGTTTAATAATGCTTTGTAATTAGGAAAAGGCTAATGATTATTACTACTGGAATGACAAATGATTAATTAATTATGCTATGCTTTATAATTGGGAAAGAATGCGATTGTTTCATAATGCTATGTAATTAGGAGAAGGATAATGATTCTTACTATATTGAAATGACAAATGATGCTATGCTTTGTAATTAGAAGAAGGCTAATGATTCTTACTAGATTGGAATGATACATAATTAATTAACTATGCTATTGTTTCATAATGCTTTGTGATTAGGAAAAAGCTAATGATTATTACTATTGGAAGACAAATGATTAATTAATTATGCTATACTTTGTAACTGAAAAAGAATGCGATTGTTTCATAATGCTTTGTAATTAGAAGAAGGCTAATGATTCTTACTATATTGAAATGACAAATGATTAATTAACTATGCTATACTTTGTAACTGGAAAAGAATGCGACTGTTTAATAATGCTTTGTAATTAGGAGAAGGTTAATGATTCTTAATTATAGTTTGTAACTGGAAAAGAATGCGACTGTTTAATAATGCTTTGTAATTAGGAGAAGGCTAATGATTATTACTATTGGAATGACAAATGATTAATTAACTGACAAATAATTAATTAACTATGCCATACTTTGCAACTGGAAAAGAATGACTGTTTAATAATGCTTTGTAATTAGGAGAAGCCTAATGATTCTTACTATGTTGGAATGACAAATGATTAATTAACTATGCTATGCTTTGTAACTGGAAAAGAATGCGATTATTTCATAATGCTTTGTAACTAGGAAAAGAAGGCTACTGATTCTATGTAAAACAATTAATGAACATTTTTCTGTAATACTACATACTTGGTACAGAAATGTTCAATAACTGGGCTATGAATGCCGCAAACTACTAATGAAGATTGTAATTGTCAATATTATGTGACTTAATGTCCTTCACCTCATGAGCTAACTACCCTGAATTACTGCAATGTCCATTTGTCCTGTTTATCCCAGTGATCATGGAGCACTATATTTCGTTTTGCACTAATTCTACGCTGGTGTGCCTTGTAAGAGAGTGGTGTTGACACGACATGCTGTCCACCACCGTGAGCAATGAAGACGTTATTATGGTCCCACTGTTTGGTGTACCTAGTGTACTGCCAAAATGAAAACATGGAATATTACTACGACAGTTCAGTGTCTTGGCTACGCTGATAAATTCTGAGGGGAAAAGAACTTCAAGTTGTGTCACTTGGTGTTGTACTTCTGTGGAAAGATATGGACTTTCAGAACAGCTGTGTACAATCTAAAGTGCTACAACCATGATGCAATCCTTCCCTTTCCTATCCTAATTCTTGTCACATAGTGAAAATCATTTTTTGTTAACATCATTTATGTTCATGGGTTATACATTTTTTTTTCGATTCGCTGAACTCCAGTGCGAGTACACTTATGTCACTTGTCGAGATGATTTTTTTTGCCATTATGTTTATTTGTGTGAAAATGCTAAAGACATTTTTTCGATTTGTTCTGAAGTACAGTATATGTACACTCTTGTCTTTTATATTGTATATACATTTTTATTTTTAATGATATGTTCTGAACTACAGTGCATGTGCACTTATGTTAGGTGTTAATATGTTTTCTACTGAACTTCAGTGCCTGTGCACTTTTCTCATTTTTCAATATGATTTGTACTATTCCGTATATTCAATACTTCAATGCGTATGCACTTATGTCATTTGTTACTAATTGTATATACATTTCATCATTTACTGATATGTTCTCAACTGCAGTGCATGTGCACTCATGTCACTTGTCAACATAATATTTTTTGCCAGTCTGTTTATTTGTTCTGAATATGGTAAAGAATTTTTTCAGTGCCTGTGCACTTTGTTATCTGTCAAATAATTTGTATATACATTTTTCTGATTTGTTACTATGTTTTGTACTCACATTTTGTCTTTGTCTGATATATTTTGTACTTAGTGCGTGTGCACAACATTTAATTCATGTACTACATCTAAACATTCTGTAAATTGTACAAGTTGACTAATTAATGAAAAATTTTGCCGCGCTTGGCAAGTCCAAATGACTCACCATCGCTGCCAAATTTTTGCCCCCCCAGTGGAGGGTTATGAAACACGTATGTAACGTAGCAGCGATGGCGAGGCATTGCAGCGTCTCTGACCAGAGAGTCTGCGCTTGACCGCGCGAGTGTTGCGAGCTGTACGCGAGTTGCAGTAGTCGAGTACTCTGTCAGTAGTCGTTGCGAGCTGTAGCTCTGTTCAGTTGCGTGCTGTACGCTAGTAGTCGTCATGTAGTGCAGTACGCTAGTAGTCGTCATGAAGGGCGGTCGGTCAGTGGTAGCAGCCCAGTGCGGTTGTGTCATGTAGGCGGTCGGCATTCTGGTCAAGAGGCTGAATGAGGTATATTATTAATTAAGGTAATCATTAGATAATGTAAAGTTTATTTACTGTAATTAATTTTCTAACAAGTGCCCCAATAATAATTTTTATTCTAAAGCAGTTTTTACAAAACAAAATTTATTTAATTGCACTTCCCATTTCATTCCACTTCCGTTAAAGAAAAATTTCAGTAAAATCACAGAAAAAAGGAATATTATTATTTGCAATGCAGTTCCTCCAAGCCGTGCGCAAGAATAAGAGCAGAAATTTGACTAGCAGTTACAATGAGGTAAGACTTTAATTCTGATTGTTTTACACAAGGCCAAAGACCGATATTTCGGTTTAATTGAATTTCCTTATCACTGAATGGACTTTAATTTTTTGTGAAGAACTTATATTTGAGTCAGATTGCTAATTTTTGTTTAATTGTCATTGTCAGTAAATTTCAGTGGAGAGGTTACACTTAGCGCAATGTCCATTAGCATTCATAATATAATATTTCTGTCTTTTTAAATTTCGGTGGGGAGGTTACAGTGCAAGAAGGTGTTTTCCGGTAATAAAACATGCAATTACATTGTACAAAGTGCACTAACATTATAACTGAAGTTTTGGCTCCATATTTTACACAATAATTGGTTGAAGATATAAGTGACCAAAAATACAGTGTACTAATAGATGAATCCACAGATGTATCAATATCTAAAATGCTAGGTATCGTTGTACGGTACTATAGTGTAAACAACTAAACTATTAGATCAGCATTTATCAAACTCGCTGTAGTAGAAACTGCAGATGCAAGAAATCTGGCTGCTGTTCTTGTGAATTCTTTGAAATGTCGCAAACTTCCAATCGCTAATATGGTAGGAATTGGCACAGATAATGCTTGTGCAATAGTTGGAATAAACAATGGGCTTTACGAACAACTCAAGAGAGAATATGGTTTGAAGCATTTGGTAGTGATCCGTTGCATTGTCACTCTCTTCAGCTTGCAGTTTCGCACGCCTCAGTGAATACCAACTACAGTTCTGTCAGAGCATGAAACAGAAGAGTTATTCGATCTTCTGAGTGACGACAATGAATAGCTCACATACCGGTATGTATATATTTTGTAACCTAATTTGAATTCTTGCTTTCTTTTGTTACAAATATAGTTGTATATTTCTAGTATATTTGACTACTGTTATTGAAACAACAATTTATGTATTGTGTCAATTATGATAACATGTTTAATTAGATGTTAGTGTATTTTATATGTATGTTGTTGCAAGCGATGCGTCATTTAATTAAGACAATATAGCAATTAGGTATGAGACAATTTTTATTAATATTTCATTAACACCCGCCCCCCCACCCTCACTGTCTTATTGCACCATTCACAGCACGAAATTTTCAGTACACCCCTAGTAAAATCAGTTTAAGCGACTTTCTAGCGACTTTTGATATTGAATCTAGCGACTCGGGTTTTTTAGAGTTGGCAACACTGCCAGCGCATAGCGTTGCGCAGTTGGAGGTGAGCCGCCAGCAGTGGTGGATGTGTGGAGTGAGATGGCGGAGTTTTGAGAGTGGATGATCTGGACGTGTGCCCATCAGAGACAGTAAATTTGTAAGACTGGAGGCCGGCTGGAGTGGCCGAGCGGTTCTAGGCGCTACAGTCTCGAACCGCGCGACCGCTACGGTTGCAGGTTCGAATCCTGCCTCGGGCATGGATGTGTGTGATGTCCTTAGGTTAGTTAGGTTTACGTAGTTCTAAGTTTTGGGGACTGATGACCTCAGAAGTTAAGTCCCATAGTGCTCAGATCCATTTTTTTGCAAAATTGGATGTCATGAAGTGATATATATATTATGACTTTTGAACACTATTAAGGTAAATACATTGTTTGTTCTCTACCAAAATCTGTCATTAGCTAAGTATGCCTATCAGTAGTTAGTGCCTTCAGTAGTTTCAATCTTTTATTTAGCTGGTACTATCGGCGCTCGTTGTATTGCAGTAGTTCGAGTAACGAAGATTTTTGTGAGGTAAGTGATTCGTGAAAGGTATAGGTTATTGTTAGTCAGAGCGATTCTTTTGTAGAGATTATTGAAAGTCAGATTGCGTTGCGCTAAAAATATTGTGTGTCCGTTTAGTGTTGATCAGAATAGGTAAGGAGCAAAATGTCTGAGTACGTTCAGTTCTGCTCAGCTATTTGAAAATTAAATAATGTAAGGGGTTTATCAGCACAGTAATTCACTGATTTTTCTAAGGGGACGTTTCAAAAGCAATGATCTAAACGAATAATAATATTATTATTGTGTCAAACGAAAACTGACAACGACCGGGAGAGAGGTGTGCTGACCACATGCCCCTCCGCATCCGCATCCAGTGACGCCTAAGGTCTGAGGATGACACGGCGGCCGGTCGGTACCGTTGGGTCTTCAGGGCCTGTTGGGACGGCGTTTGTTTGTTTTATTATTGTATCAAAACATTTTATACATGTTATTGTTCTTAAAATCATAGTCCTCTGTGGCACATTAAAAATGGGGTGACAGGAAATTAGTTTGCATCTGCCTTAAATGTCTGAAGACCCTATGTCCTTCAGAAATCACGTAAAATATATGAAACTGATATACTGAACAGATCTCTATCGAGTCTGCGAAGGTAACTCCGCGATCAGGACCAAGTCTGTTACACAGTGTCATTCGGGTGTGCTGTGGAGGGGCCTGGGATCAGAACACTGAAAATTCACTGACAGTATCGGGAACTGTACTCAGGTCCTCGCAAGGCAGTTGCCATATTGACGACTCAGCAATGGAGGTGAATGTAGTGCTTTGGAAGCACGTCAAAAATCTACTATGAAAGTCTGGTCTACACGTAACGCTTTGTCGTCAGTCTTGCATCATCACGCCAGACTTGTGAAATAAAACGTTACGTCTGGACGGAAGTCTGACAGTCTTGCATGAACTGAATGAAGTTTGACAAAGTCGAAAAAGACTGACGGACTAGAGTTTTGTACACATGCAAGATTGTCCACAAATCTGTGCATGTAGAGACACGTTACAATTAATAAAATGTTCCGGGCTGTAATACCGTTGTTGAATGAATTTGACATTTCAACCCAAAGTTTCGTCCCCATCTACGGAAGACATTTTCAAGGGGAATCGTAGCTCCTTTGAGTGTCCGATTCACACCCTGGCTCGCTACTGTCGGTGAATCGGACGCTCAAATAAGCTACGATCCCCTTTGAAAATGTCCTTCACAGAAGGGGACGAAACGTTGGTTTTAAATGTCAAATTTATTCGATAGCCCGGAACATTTTATTAACTGTGACATTTCTGGCCACGAAAGCTTATATTTCATAATTTAGAAACACGTCGGTGTTGTCGTTCAAACTTCACTCTGCTGCCAATCTGCTCTCGGTGACACTTGAGGTTTCAACTGTTATTTTAGTACTTACGACACTGGCCTCACGAACGTTAAACGGAGTCATAGAGTTGTACCAAAGTTTTCCTTGTCTTTGGCAAGTAAAATCTAAGGATTACAGTAACCGAGACAAGAAAAATCAGGCATGCGTTACTTTGGTTAATATGTACAAGGAAGTGTATACTGAAGAAACGAAAAAGTTGGTGAGCAGGAAGATCTACTTATTTCGAACAGTTTATCACTAAGAAAGTGCGAAAATAAAAGCGTTCATGCGATCTGCAGCTGGAACGGAAGAAACTCATAACATTCTTTGTGGCACATTGATTTACGTCATTTCATGGAAGTCGAAGATACGACTCGCAAGAAGATAACGGTCAAACACAGAAGATTCTGAAAAGGAGGTACGTGATAAAAGTCAATTTTAATTTTCGTGGCCAAAAAGCATTTTATTTATTGCGTCCCTCATACAAAAGTAGGCACTTTCAATTTTCATAAGTACGATTAGAAATATTATGTGTACTATATCTTTTGTACGTTATGTTTACCGCCAATGATTCGTCCCACGTACCATTCGTGAATGGAATAGAGAAGAGGGATAAGACATTTTTACTTATTTATTTACTTACTTATTTATTTGGTGCTGTAACAGTAAACTCCTCCGTCTAGAGACAAGAAGGAGTGTCATTCTCTATGCTTTCTTCATGTCTGTCAACATGACACTGAATGAATGACGTTAAACATCTACAATTAAATACTACAATCTTATTAAAAGAAAAATGTAGCTATGGAAACACACACACACACACACACACACACAGGACCTCTGTCCCTGATCTGTTACGACTGTAATAAGCAATCTAGGAATCGAAGAAACTCTGGCATTGCAGTTATCTACAACTATGTTTTTTCTGCTAAACTACTACCAAATGATCCTGTGTCGCTCGGCAGTTCCAGCCTTCGCAAAAGAACAAACTTCCAAAAGGATCAGACTTTTTTCTTCTTCAGTTTAAGAGCATGTAGTGCAATCTTCACTAACAGTTATTCCTCCTTGACGATTTCGGAACGACTGAGCAAAAGACTGAGAGCAAGTGTGAATACTGTAGCTGCGTGATTTGCGTCGGCAAGACTGACAACAAAACGTTACCCGTAGACCAGGCGTGACCTTCAACTGAAGTTGTGGGGTACTTTTTGATAGCAGTGAAACTGTACACCCGCGCCATTTCCTCTGTAGGCCATTCTATTGTTGGGGGTTCCACATACCTTGTCGGCAGTTGACAACCTATCTGCAGACAAACTAGATGCATTTGCGATTCGTCCGTGGTGCCATTATTGAACCCACCGCAAGTTTTCTGTTTTCAAAATATACTTAACTAAATATCATTTTATTTTTGGCTTAATTAGTGTTTCCATTTATTTTCATTGTTACTATAGCCTCGAGTTCTCATTCACATATGTCACTTTTTGTTCTAAATTTTGCGGATATTGTGAGCAAAACGTTAGAAGAAGATGAAGGTGGCGATACAAATGATAGTCCAGTTAACGAAAGAAAAATAGAAAAAAAATTGTATGGTCGCTAAGTAGCGGTAGGAGGGAATGCCTCGAACACATACTAAAAATTCTGACCGATGGGGTGTGAGTTTGAGTTGTGTTTGTGTTTGTGTGTGTGTGGGGGGGGGGGAGGAGGCTTAAAGGTCACTTTTTATGTTGTTTTTGGTAGCTCGAAAACCACGGTGAGCGAAGATGTTTCCGAATATAGAACTAAAATACATTAAATTTCTTATCAGAAACGTCCTATTCATTTTTCTTCTAGGAAGATAGTTTCCGCGTTACAGGGGGTGAAAACTTTGTAGATTATTAGAAATATTGTTTTAGTGGCATATAATTAATGTTTGTCTTTAAATGAACTAGCTAAAAAACAATTATTACGTATGTATACCACGTCTAGGTAGAGGGGAGGGGGAGGGGCGTATGTATACGGTAGAACTGCGCAGGAAGGCAGGTTGACGGATTTACAAAAAGCAACTACAGGGTGCTTTACAAATTTATACCGATCGTCCATAGCGCGTATTAGGCTAGGCGCAAATTAAGACGCATATAGCGCGCGTGGCGCGGCACAGCGCAGTGCGCGTTTTTGGAACTACAAATTCAAATGGGACCGCGCAAATTGCGACGCGACGCGACTGGGACGCGACACGCGCCTGCGCCAGGTCGCGCGCCTTTGTGGTTGAGGCACAGTTTCTCGCTCCGCGCCTCACGGGAGCGGGAAGGCAGTCCTGCTATATGCTCACTTCGGCAGAGCCCATATGGGCAGCGGAAATGCTGCTGCCCATCCGAAAAATCAGCCTTACGGTATAATTTTTATTGCCACTGATTAGTGTTTCGTTTTTCGCCGTCTAAGCACTCCATATCTTTTAGTTAGTTCGTAATAGTGTTCAGTTACATATATCTGTATACTCTTTTGTTTTGTTTATTCTTTGACAAAAACAACGCACAGTTCAATAACCGGTGAGCCATTAGCCCCTAGAAGTATATCTTCTGCCTCCAAAAAATTTTCAGATCGTAAGAAGGAACAGACAATTCATTGTGACGGTAGTGAATAAGGAAGTAAGGGTTATTATATAATAATGTGATATAGAAGCAAGGCAGGAAAGTAAAACAAGTATATATACTTGCTGCCTGTAATTCTGACGCATCTCTACGATCTGTTACAAAAAGTCCGAAAGGCGTAATTTCCACAGGTATGACCCCTTTGTGCTCCTGGTAAAAAGCGTCTGAGATATGAAGTACATAAATTTCACTATCATTATGTGGATATGGGTCCAATAAAAGACACACTACGTACATGTGGACATCAAATTTCCACTGCAAGCTAGAAACAGTCGAGAAGCCCTCACGAATAACGATGTTTTAATCGGCTCGTCGTGACGAGAAAAAGTACTTCAGTGGTTGCATAGACGCTACCAACATTAATAAACTAATTACACAACAGGCTACACAAAGGAAGCAGTGGCCGGTATCATTCCAAAAGTATGAGTATCCTGAAAGAGTGTGGTGATTTGATATATTTATTTTGTTGAAATGTATTGCTGACAAAGGCAGATCTACTTTCATGACAATGTTTTTTGAAAAGACGTGATCTCATCCTCTCACAAAGCACACTTAGCTCGCTTCCGCATTCCTGTCGCGCGTATTATTCACAGCTGCTGACGATACACTGTCCATTGTCTTGTGCCACGTGTCAGTTGTTTACTTTTATCAATAACAACTATTTTATTCGTGAATCACGCATTGTCAGTTTGGCAAGGCGTAGGTGAGTAACCAGCATCAGGCATGTGCCTGTCACTCTGCCTGAATGGTCATTACTCTGATACTGCTCAGATGAAGAATAGGAATAAAATCCTTTGGGAAATTTCCATTCCAGTCGGTCAGTGTTAAAACTACGATGGTTTTTGGGATTCAACCAATATTCCAACAGAATTGGCGATTTATTTTTGTGTGAATTATTAACCTTTTCTCATTTGAAGAAGCATCACCATTTACGAGTAACGCCCACGTTTCCTTTGTTGAGACGTTTGATAGTGCTTCTTTCGTGAAAACGCAATATAATTTGCACAAACTCATGTTTGCAGCAGCTATTGTGACTGAATTCTGAAACAGTGTGTCTCATTAAACAAATAATTGGCGACCAAAGAGCTCAATACCTTACGAAAAGCCTCATTGTGACGGTTTTTGGTGACATAAGAGAAGAAATTTCATGTTTACTTTCATACTAGGAAACTCTTGTCTCACTAGCTGTCGATAAAATTACAGTCACCGGAATGAAAAAAAAAGGAAGTGCAACTACTGCTATATCATCAAAGATAAGAAAGTTCAGTGTGTTTACAAACTGGCAAAGTACTCTCCTCCTTGTGTGCCATCATTCGCCAAAATCTCGTTACGATGTCTCGAGCGGTTTAGGAGATACGATGAATGTAAGAATATTTCATTCCCGTGGACGTGAGATCGGGAGTAAATGCGGTACCTAGGGTCCATTTTCTCGAGATTGGAGACAGATGGATACCTCCTCCCAACTCTAAACAACTCTAAACAAAAATTCAGTATGCTAGCCGAATTTCATATGCAGCAACATATGGTGTAATGCGCACCAAATGCAAAATCATAGCGACCTCTATTTTTCATTGCAAACTTTTTTACTTTCGCGTAGTGTCTTACTAAAATGTGTAGGTTACAATAAGCATGACCATTAGCGAGATGATAGGCACTTCGCTTACGAACACTTGCGACGCATTGCAGACATGCCGGGACGGGGTCGATTTTCCACTGACGAGGGACACCTGTGACCTCAAACGTTCAGAATCGCACGAAGCCATGCTTACAAGGACACTCGATCATAAAAGAAATAGTGGGCTGTGTAGTTTCCATGTAAAACTTTACATTCTGCCACAAGTGACATTTTCTTAGAGAGAAATAAAGTAACAAAATATCAGTATCATAGGGCAAAATTGCATGTAATTCAATGACTCAGTGTATCATAACGTTTTCAATCAACAGTGCCAAAAACGCTCTGTTTAAAGTAATTACAACTGAGCAGAACAAACATATCCTACACAGCTGATGTGCTTATTTTAGTCCTCATAGTGCAAATGTGGGATTTCGATAAAGCAGTTAAAATATAATACAATGTGTACACCTCACTGAAGCCACGTTTTTACATTCAAAATCACTTTAGCATTCCAGCAGTCAATTATCAAAAGCCACACTGCATTTTCAAATGATGGTATGGGTATTCTGACCGTCACCACCCTCTTGTAGCCCAAAGTTGATTTATTAATTTTTAAATAAGTTAATAATTTGTGCGGCTGGTCGCATTTCACAGCGATTGGCACGCTGAGATAGTGACACACTGCAGGGCGAGGCAGCAACGATAGAATTTCAATAAAAAGCTTTCAAAATACTCATCTTTTATTCTTCTTCTTTGTTGTAAGTTGTAGACTTAGTCTATTCTGAAATGTAACTTTTTATACTGGTTTAGAGCATGCTCAGCTTCATTCTGTTAAAAAATATGAACACTGGTGGACTTTTTGGTGTTGAACTCATATTTTCAGTCATTTCACTTCACAAAACAAATCAACATCAACCAAGATGCTAACACAACACACATAACTTTTGCTCCATGCCCGTGCTTCAAACTCGTAC
The DNA here is from genome assembly GCF_021461385.2 of Schistocerca piceifrons. Classification (NCBI taxonomy): domain Eukaryota; kingdom Metazoa; phylum Arthropoda; class Insecta; order Orthoptera; family Acrididae; genus Schistocerca; species Schistocerca piceifrons. The sequence continues at coordinate 880,156,109 of NC_060140.1, forward strand.
TACTAACTACCCAAACACAAAGACCGATGGGGTCTCTAATAACATGTAGCAAAGTAAATAGTATTATATGTCGATCTATTTGTGCAAAATCATCTTTGAAACATACATTTCAAATATAAAGTACAAATAATTGTTTATCATTGTTATCTTTTTAAGGAGTCCTTAATCATCATTGTTATTACATTAAGTGTCTATATAAGGTGACGTTTACACATTTTCGTATCGCTGTATAGTAGTGGATTTCTGGGTTTCGAGTCTTCCACTTGGGAATCAGTCATTTCATATGATCCAAGATCGGTTAATCCATTTATCTCACCATAACCAGTTTTATTACAGTACGCAAATTCATAACCTGCCTTTCACCAAGCTTAATGCAGCATAGGCGTATACTTTGGTGCAGAAAATTTACTGCCGGCCGTAGTGACCGAGCGGTTCTAGGATTTCAGTCCGGAACCGCGCGCCTGCTACGGTCGCAGGTTCGAATCCTGCCTCGGGCATGGATGCGTGTGATGTCCTTGGTTTAGTTAAGTTTAAGTAGTTTCTAAGTCTAGGAGACTGATGACCTCAGATGTTAAGTCCCGTAGTTCTTAGAGCCAGAAAATTGACTGTAAGTCACAGAGTGAAGTTCGACGACTAACAAACGGTCATGTATCGTCACTTGTTGTTTGCCACATTGTAGTCTTACAAAATCTACAGTCGTTCTGATATAGAGCTTATACAGCCGAAAGAAGTAAACATGAAGTGGTTGGCAATATTTTGTTTTTGGTGGCAATATCTTCAGCAAAACATCTTTGTTTTGAAAACTTGCATCTAGTAGGGCACGATCTGTATGAGGAATCACACAGAAATTGATTCTTTTCACTTATTACATTTTCGCCAAGGACTGAAGTAAGGAAACGTTTCATGTGTTCTTTAGTCTTTTTCCACTTTTGCTTGCCTCCACATGAATGTTTCATGGACAGATTTTTTCAAGCTTCTTTGAAATATTTGGGCCGAAAGTGCCTCTTGAAAACAAATGTACGAGGGCAAGTCAAAAGTTATTTACACTTAATTGTGTAAGTAGGCTGTTTAGGTTTTTTTATTGGTAACGCCACCTCTGTATAAAAATCACTGGCTGTGCTGTGTGTAGTCTGTGTCTAGTTTGCATTGTTGTCTGCCATTGTAGTGTTGGGCATTTCACTGCACACGTTTCTGTTGGTCATAGTATATGGACAATATGTGAGAAGTAGGAACTGATAGTGTTTGCACGTGTGTTAATAATTCAGCAAGGGACTGGATAACAGTATTGCTGGTTCTAAGGACAATTCCAAAAACTTTGTGAGTGCACAAGTGGTGGTTATGGACTTGCTATATTCTCCGCAAGAATCTTCGATGGTGATTGTGCACCTGCACAGTCGCAACGGATGGCTGCTAGCCATCTATACAAGGACTATAGTGGGTCTGCATCTTTGATGGCCCACCAATACCATTATTTCTACAAGGACTACAGTGGGTCTGCACCTCTGGTGGCCCACCAATACCGTAATCTCTACCAGGACTACAGTGGGTCTACTCTGTGATGACCTACCTACCAATATTCTTCAAAACTGCGACAGACTCTGCTGTGAGTTTGCTCTGTTGTGGCCCATTACCTGTCAGCATGTCAAGAGTGAGCACTGTCTTTCCGTTGGAAGGACAACACTACTTCTTCAAGACTGCATGGAAATCCACTACTTCCGTGTGCATTGTCTTTTACTGCTCAGAATTTGAGAAAAGAGACAGCAGTTTCACTGTGATGAATGATCAGGACTGTCTTTATGGACTGTGAGAAAATTTTAGCTTTTGACCAACATTGTATCAATAAGTGTGTGCATTTGATATCTTTGTTATTGTAATTATGAAAAATTTTATCAAATCATTATTGGCCACTGCCCACAACAATTTGTAAAATTTTTTGTGGGGAGCATGGGGGCTATGTAAGTAGGCTGTTTAGGTTTTTTTATTGGTAACGCCACCTCTGTATAAAAATCACTGGCTGTGCTGTGTGCAGTCTGTGTCTAGTTTGCATTGTTGTCTGCCATTGTAGTGTTGGGCAGCGGCAACTGGATGTGAACAGTGCGTAGCGTTGCGCAGTTGGAGGTGAGCCGCCAGCAGTGGTGGATGTGGGGAGAGAGATGGCGGAGTTTTGTAATTTGTCATGAACTGCTATATATATTATGACTATCAAGGTAAATACATTGTTTGTTCTCTATTAATATCTTTCATTTGCTAACTATCCCTATCAGTAGTTAGTGCCTTCCGTAGTTTGAATCTTTTATTTAGCTGGCAGTAGTGGCGCTCGCTGTACTGCAGTAGTTCGAGTAATGAAGATTTTTGTGAGGTAAGTGATTTCTGAAAGGTATAGTTTAATGTTACTCAGGGCCATTCTTTTGCAGGGATTTTTGAAAGTCAGATTGCGTTGCGCTAAAAATATTGTATGTCAGTTTAAGCACAGTCCTGTATAAATTGTTCTAAGGGGACGTTTCAATTGCCACAACGTTTGGTACATTGCGCACGTTTCTTCTGTCCTTGTCATGTCATTGTTATACTGCCGTGGTAATCTTGTGACAGTTTGATCTTATTTCCGCTATTGTTCTTCCTTGTGTTGCATATATAGCATGGCAGGTCCACTAGCAGTGTGCAACAAAGAGGAGCAAAGGCCGGTGATCCGATTCCTATGATCGGAGGGTGTCAAAGGGGCAGACATTCACCGCAGACTATCATCACAATATGGGAGAAGTGCACTATCACGTAAAATTCTGTTTTTGTGGATCGAGAAGTTTAAAAGTGCTCGAACAAGTGTAACGCGTGAAGAGGGAGCAGGACGGCCATCAACCTCCACTACAGGTGACAACATCCGGCAAGCTCGAGAGATGGTTCTGGCGAACTGGAGAATCACTATCGATGAGGTAGCATCCGCTTTGAACATCAGCCATGGCACCGCCCATCACATCATCCACGACGACCTCGGTTTCAATAAGGTATGTGCGCAGTGGATATCAAGAAAGCTTACAGATGACCATAAGCACATCCGCGTTGGGGTCTGTCAATGCTTACTCACTCGCTTCAACAACGAAGATGATGCATTTATGAGCAGAACTGTCACCGGAGATGAAACATGGCTGCGTCACTACGAGCCCGAGACAAAGCGCCAGAGTACGCAGTGGAAACACCCTGGATCGCCGACGAGGAAAAAGTTTAAGACGGGGCTATCCACAGGAAACGTTATGTTAACCGTGTTTTGGGACTCACAGGGGCACATACTGGCAGAGGTCGTGAAACAGGGAACGACTAGCAACAGTGTGGGGTACAGTGAACTTTTGGAATAGAAGCTGAAGCACCAAACGTCGAGGTTTGCTGTCGAAGAAGGTGTTGTTGTTGCACGACAATGCACGGCCACACACGACCCGTCGCACTACTGAAACCATCAACAAGATGAAATTTGAGGTATTGGGACACCCTCCCTACAGCCCAGACCCTGCTCAAAGTGATTTTCACTTGTTTGGGCCACTCAAGGATGCTTTGCGTGGTCGCCGATTTGCCTCAGATGTGGAAGTGCGAAATGCGGTGCAAAATTGGCTTCACGACCAACCGAAAACCATTTATTTGGAAGGAATACGTAAGCTCGTTGACCGTTGGGCCACGTGCATTGAGAAGGAGGGAGTTTGCGTAGAAAAATGGTGTGCACTGTATACTCCTAGCTTCATATTAATAAACGGTAGAATGAAAAGCGTAGATAATTTTTGACTTGCCCCCGTACAACTTGTTTACTAGTGTGCCTGCCATTGATAAAGCCAAATCAGTTGTGTAGTTGTGTAAGTAGGCTGTTTAGGTTTTTATGTTGGTGACGCCATGTAGCGCTCTGTATTAAAATCGTTGGCTGCGCTGTGTGCAGTCTGTGGCTGGTTGGACTCATTGTTGGAATATTCGCTAGTGTAGAGTTGGGCAGTTGGATGAGAACAGCGCGTAGCGTTGAGCTGTTGAAGGTGAGCCGCCAGCAGTGGTGGATGTGGGGAGAGAGATGCCAGAATTTTGAGAGGTTTCTATGAGAAGACGTATATATATATATATATATATACAGGGTGAGTCACCTAACATTACCGCTGGATATATTTCGTAAACCACATCAAATACTGACGAATCGATTCCACAGACCGAACGTGAGGAGAGGGGCTAGTGTAATTGGTTAATACAAACCATAAAAAAATGCACGTAAGTATGTTTTTTAACACATACCTACGTTTTTTCAAATGGAACCCCGTTAGTTTTGTTAGCACATCTGAACATATAAACAAATACGTAATCATTGCCGTTTGTTTCATTGTAAAATGTTAATTACATCCGGAGATATTGTAACCTAAAGTTGACGCTTGAGTACCACTCCTCCGCTGTCCGATCTTGTGTATCGGAGAGCACCGAATTACGTAGGGATCCAAAGGGAACGGTGATGGACTTTAGGTACAGAAGAGACTGGAACAGCACATTACGTCCACATGCTAACACCTTTTTATTGGTCTTTGTCACTGACGCACATGTACATTACCATGAGGGGTGAGGTACACGTACACACGTGGTTTCCGTTTTCAATTACGGAGTGGAATAGAGTGTGTCCCACTGGAAACGCGTCGACGTATGTGGTATCAGCATGATGGTGCACCAATAACCAATTACACTAGCCCTTCTCCTCACGTTCGGTCTGTGGGATCGATTCATCAGTATTTGATGTGGTTTACGAAATATATACAGCGGTAACGTTAGGTGACTCACCATATATATATATATATATATATATATATATATATATATATATAAAATGACTTTTCAACACTATTAAGGTAAATATATTGTTTGTTCTCTATTAAAATCTTTCATTTGCTAACTATGTCTATCAGTAGTTAGTTCCTTCCGCAGTTAGAATCTTGTATTTAGCTGGCAGTATTGGCGCTCGGTGTATTGCAGTAGTTCGAGTAACGAAGATTTTTGTGAGGTAAGTGAATAAGAAAAGGTATACGTTATTGTTATCAGGGCCATTCTTTTGTAGGGGTTATTGAAAGACATTGCGTTGCGCTAAAAATACTGTGTGTCTTTCTAATGATGATCAGAATAAGTAAAGAGAGAACTGTCTGAGTACGTTCAGTTTTGCTCAGCTGTTTGAAAATCAAATAACGTAAGAGTTTTTCCAGCACTGTCATTCTTTACATACAAAGGGTAAGTTTCAGTTGTGGGTAGAGCTATGAACAAACTGCAACACGCTAGCTGTAGTTTTCTCTCCTCTGAGAGTCAATGTTGGTTGGTTGGTTGTTTCGGGGAAGGAGACCAGACAGCGAGGTCATCGGTCTCATCGGATTAGGGAAGGACGGGGAAGGAAGTCGGCCGTGCCCTTTGAAAGGAACCATCCCGGCATTTGCCTGGAGCGATTTAGGGAAAGCACGGAAAACCTAAATCAGGATGGCCGGACGTGGGATTGAACCGTCGTCCTCCCGAATGCGAGAGTCAATGTTGACGATGAAGACATTTCATAGTCGAATTAAGTCTGGTCACTGTTCCAAGTATTTCCTTTCTCCACAGGAATTGGATTGATGAATGTGTCACCTTGCAGCTGTCTATCGTTAATAGTGTACTGTATAGCCATTAACTGTGTTGTGGTCACTTAGTGGTGAATTAATACACGACCAGAAAGTTACTGCACTTTTCCCACCATCAATTGTTAATGTCGCATTGCATAAATCTTGTCCAGCCAGGAATTGCTGACATTTCTAGATTGGGCTGCACTGAAAGGAGTCACCTACCACACATCCATACTACCGGGTGATCAAATAGTCAGTACAAATTTGAAAACTTAATAAACCACGGAATAATGTAGGTAGAGAGGTAAAAATTGGCACACATGCTTGGAATGACATGGGGTTTTATTAGAACAAAAAAAAAAACAAAGTTCACAAAATGTCCGACAGATGCGCGTCGTTTGGTGATGATCATGTGCTAAGCCGCCACTTTCGTCATGCTTGGCCTCCCAGGTCCCCAGACCTCACTCCGTACTATGATTGGCTTTGGGGTTACCTGAAGTCGCAAGTGTATCGTGATCGACCGACATCTCTAGGGATGCTGAAAGACAACACCCGACGCCAATGCCTCACCATAACTCCAGACATGCTTTACAGTGCTGTTCACAACATTATTCCTCGACTACAGCTATTGTTGAGGAATGATGGTGGACATATTGAGCATTTCCTGTAAAGAACATCATATTTGCTTTGTCTTACTTTGTTATGTTAATTATTACTATTCTGATCAGATGAAGCGCCATCTGTCGGACATTTTTTGAACTTTTGTATTATTTTGGTTCTAATAAAACCCCATGTCATTCCAAGCATGTGTGTCAATTTGTACCTCTCTATCTACATTATTCCGTGATTTATTCAGTTTTCAAATTTATACTGACTTTTTGATCACCCCGTATATCTTCAAAGATTGGTGGCAGTATGTGTGAAGGACTCTACATCCTTACATTTGTCCTCTAGCCATCCCCGCTTAGTCATTTTGCACTTCCTGTCGATCTCATTTTTGAGACGTTTGTATTCCTTTTTGCCCGTTTCATTTACTGCATTTTTATATTTTCTCCTTTCATCAATTAAATTCAATATCTCTTCTGTTACCCAAGGATTTCTACTAGCCCTCGTCTTTTTACCTCCTTGATCCTCTGCTGCCTTCACTATTTCATTCCTCAAAGCTACTCATTCTTCCTCTACTGTATTTCTTTCCCCCATTCCTGTCAATTGTTCCCTTATGCTATCCCTGAAACTCTGTACAATCTCTGGTTCTTTCAGTTTATCCATGTCCCATCTCCTTAAATTCCCACCTTTTTGCAGTTTCTTCAATTTTAATCTACAGTTCATAACCAATAGATTGTGGTCAGAGTCCACATCTGCCCCTGGAAATGTCTTACAATTTAAAACCTGGTTCCTAAATCTCTGTCTTACCATTATATAATCTAGCTGAAACCTTTTAGTATCTCCAGGGTTCTTCCATGTACACAACCTTCTTTCATGATTCTTGAACCAAGTGTTAGCTATGATTAAGTTATGGTCTGTGCAAAATTCTACCAGGCGGCTTCCTCTTTCATTTCTTAGCCCCAATCCATACTCACCTACTACGTTTCCTTCTCTTCCTTTTCCTACTGTCGAATTCCAGTCACCCATGACTATTAAATTTTCGTCTCCCTTGAATACCTGAATAATTTCTTTTATCTCATCATACATTTCATCAATTTCTTCATCATCTGTAGAGCTAGTTGGCATATAAACTTGTACTACTGTAGTAGGCGTGGGCTTCGTGTCTACCTTGGCCACAATAATGCGTTCACTATGCTGTTTGTAGTAGCTTACCCGCATTCCTATTTTCCTATTCATTATTAAACCTACTCCTGCATTACCCCTATTTGATTTTGTATTTATAACCCTGTATTCACCTGACCAAAAGTCTTGTTCCTCCTGCCACCGAACTTCACTAATTCCCACTATATCTAACTTGAACCTATCCATTTCCCTTTTTAAATTTTCTAACCTATCTGCCCGATTAAGGGATCTGACATTCCACGCTCCGATCCGTAGAACGCCAGTTTTCTTTCTCTTGATAACGACGTCCTGTTGAGTAGTCCCCGCCCGGAGATCCGAATGGGGGACTATTTTACCTCCGGAATATTTTACCCAAGAGGACGCCATCATCATTTAATCATACAGTAAAGCTGCATGCCCTCGGGAAAAATTACGGCTGTAGTTTCCCCTTGCTTTCAGCCGTTCGCAGTACCACAACAGCAAGGCCGTTTTGGTTGGTGTAACGGGGCCAGATCAGTCAATCATCCAGACTCTTGCCCCTGCAACTACTGAAAAGACTGCTGCCCCTCTTCAGAAACCACACGTTTGTCTGGCCTCTCAACAGATACCCCTCCGTTGTGGTTGCACCTACGGTACGGCTATCTGTATCGTTGAGGCACGCAAGCCTCCCCACCAACGGCATGGTCCATGGTTCATGGGGGGGGGGGGGGGGGGGGGTTACACAGACGGTTTCACTGAGAGAAAATCGAAAGCCGGTTTCGATGCTTCATGAGTGGATGCGATCAAGACAGCTTTGAAGACGTTGTACAAGAAGGCTGGCCCGTCGAGAGCTGTAGTAGATTGCAAAATCGTCGACAAAGAGTGAGCCAGAGACATCGGGAAGGAGACAATTCATAATTGGATTTATGGCGATGGCAAACAGTACAACACTTAGCACGGAGCCCTGGGGCACCCCGTTTTTTTGGGAGAAAGTGCGGGATAGGGTAGTGTTCACCCGCACCTTAAATGTGTGCTCTGTCATAAATTCTCGGATGAAAAGGGGCAGCCGACATCGAAAGTCCCAAGAGAGGAGGAGGCTACCTGTCCTCCAGCAGGTATTGTATGCTATCTCCAGATCAAAAAATATAGCTACCGTGTAACGTTCTTTTAAAATGTTTTAAAATAATTACTTTACGATTACGTTGAATGAGTGTCTGAACTGTGGAATGGATACAGACTTCGAATTGTCGTGTTGCGTGTTGTAACTGAAAGTGGTGTGCTTGCACTGTGTTATTGTCAGCAAAACTTTACACGAATTGATTGGGCAATGCAACTCCCAATACCAATAAAGAAATACAGTCACTGCAAAATACATTCAGCCCCGCAGGCACTGAATCATCCGGCTCTGTTTAAAACTGATAACTTTGGTCCCTGTGCACATAACAAGTAAGTTAGATTATCTTACCTCTAGAGCAGCAACACGGGGTAACGCGATATATTCTGGTCTATCAAAAGAAAAAAAAGAAAATATATGAATGCTAGCTACAGGCCCAGCAGTGTGCAACGCTGGCCATAATACTTGAAATGCACATGAAATTCATTTGTCTGATAAACGAGAACATTCGAGAAAGTTCAAGTTCTTTAAAAAATGTATGACCTGGACAGGGAAGTGGTACTGATTATGGTGAATTACCAACACTGGGTTTTCTTTGCAAATTTATATTGTAAGTTAAGTTTGTCTTTTCAAAACCATCTGACAACTGAAGTTGCATTACTCACAATTGATTCACAAACAATGAGATTTAAACAGCAAGTATTATCTAACTTAATTAATCCAACATAAATGCAAATCATCAAATTACACATAGCACTGTTACAAATCTTAAAAGCATTACAGAAACGTAATATCTAACTAGTCCCTTTCTCAAAACAGTTTACGTACATTCTGGGGTTACTCGTCAATTACGAATTATCAGCCAACTCATCTATACTAACACACTGGCAAAAACAGAAATAATAATTATTTAATATTTTTACCTTATTTCCATTAAGACTTCGGCTTCCATGTTCAACAACATTTGCGTACCTATATTAATCTAACTCTTGGTGGCTTCACACAACACACCACAGAAACTACCTACTCCATCATTTTTCCCTCACAGACAGCTACCTACGACTGTGCACCAAGTGCTCTCTTACTCCAACACTAGCAGTACAGTATCTTTGGCTCTATGTTCGCGCAGTCAGCGATCCACATTATCGAGCCTATCAGAGACATTCATAGTTTATAGTACACTAATTTGATTTTAATTTATTAACACTCTTATCTTATTCTGTATCTTGTATGAATATCAAGATAAGTCGTAAGGTCAGTATTGCCGCACGTGTTCCAGTGTTTCTACGGAATCCAAACTGATCTTCCCCGAGGTTGGCTTCTACTAGTTTATATAGAATATCAAGATGGAAACCCAGTTCTAAGCAAATAAGGGAAAGCAGAAAGGTGGAAGGAGTATATAGAGGGTCTATACAAGGGTGATGTACTTGAGGACAATATTATGGAAATGGAAGAGGATGTAGATGAAGATGAAATGGGAGATATGATACTGCGTGAAGAGGTTGACAGAGCACTGAAAGACCTGAGTCGAAACAAGGCCCCCGGAGTAGACAACATTCCATTGGAACTACCGACGGCCTTGGGAGAGCCAGTCCTGACAAAACTCTACCATCTGGTGAGCAAGATGTATGAAACAGGCGAAATACCCTCAGACTTCAAGAAGAATATAATAATTCCAATCCCAAAGAAAGCAGGTGTTGACAGATGTGAAAATTACCGAACTATCAGTTTAATAAGTCACAGCTGCAAAATACTAACACGAATTCTTTACAGACGAATGGAAAAACTAGTAGAAGCCAACCTCGGGGAAGATCAGTTTTGATTCCGTAGAAACACTGGAACACGTGAGGCAATACTGACCTTACGACTTATCTTAGAAGAAAGATTAAGGAAAGGCAAACCTACGTTTCTAGCATTTGTAGACTTAGAGAAAGCTTTTGACAATGTTGACTGGAATACTCTCTTTCAAATTCTAAAGGTGGCAGGGGTAAAATACAGGGAGCGAAAGGCTATTTACAATTTGTACAGAAACCAGATGGCAGTTACAAGAGTCGAGGGACATGAAAGGGAAGCAGTGGTTGGGAAGGGAGTAAGACAGGGTTGTAGCCTCTCCCCGATGTTGTTCAATCTGTATATTGAGCAAGCAGTAAAGGAAATAAAAGAAAAATTCGGAGTAGGTATTAAAATTCATAGAGAAGAAATAAACACTTTGAGGTTCGCCGATGACATTGTAATTCTGTCCGAGACAGCAAAGGACTTGGAAGAGCAGTTGAATGGAATGGACAGTGTCTTGAAAGGAGGATATAAGATGAACATCAACAAAAGCAAAACAAGGATAATGGAATGTAGTCTAATTAAGTCGGGTGATGCTGAGGGAATTAGATTAGGAAATGAGACACTTAAAGTAGTAAAGGAGTTTTGCTATTTGGGGAGCAAAATAACTGATGATGGTCGAAGTAGAGAGGATATAAAATGTAGACTGGCAATGGCAAGGAAAGCGTTTCTGAAGAAGAGAAATTTGTTAACATCGAGTATAGATTTAAGTGTTAGGAAGTCATTTCTGAAAGTATTTGTATGGAGTGTAGCCATGTATGGAAGTGAAAGATGGACGATAAATAGTTTGGACAAGAAGAGAATAGAAGCTTTCGAAATGTGGTGGTACAGAAGAATGCTGAAGATTAGATGGGTAGATCACATAACTCATGAGGAAGTATTGAATAGGACTGGGGAGAAGAGAAATTTGTGGCACAACTTGACCAGAAGAAGGGATCGGTTGGTAGGACATGTTCTGAGGCATCAAGGGATCACCAATTTAGTATTGGAGGGCAGCGTGGAGGGTAAAAATCGTAGAGGGAGACCAAGAGATGAATACACTAAGCAGATTCAGAAGGATGTAGGTTGCAGTAGGTACTGGGAGATGAAAAAGCTTGCACAGGATAGAGTAGCATGGAGAGCTGCATCAAACCAGTCTCAGGACTGAAGACCACAACAACAACAACATCTTATTCTGGTGCCACATGCAAGTGTGCTCCAGTAGACACCTTGCAACCGTTTGGCTTTCCTGAGAAAATTGTTCGTGATATAAGTGGAGAGAGCAAAAAGATGGTCAACTGCGGAACGATGCTTTCGGAAACCGAATTGAGTAGATGTTAAAAGGATTTGGGACTCTAGCCACCAGCCTACATGACAATATACCATACGCTCCAAAACCTTACAAACACTACACGCGGGAGGGATTGGGCGATAGCTGGAAGGGAGGTGTTTCTCCTTTCCAGGTTTAGGAACAGGAATGACGATAGCTTTTTTCCATGTTCTGGTAAAGGTACTGTCGACTCGACCCATAGTCGATTATAAAGGCGAAGGAGGTAACGCAGACTATGGTATGATAGATGCAGCAACATTTGGAAGTAGATACCATCTAGTTCCGGAGCAGAAGAGCGAGAAAAGGAGAGTGCATGTCTGAGTTCCTGCATTAAAAAAACAGCATTATATCTTTCGCGATCTTGGGAGGAAAAAGCAGGATGTCGCTCTTCCGCTACCCGTTTTTTTCGGGAGAGAGGCTGGTGAGTAATTAGAAGAGCTCGAAATCTCAGCAAAGTGTCGACCCAATGAGTTAGAGATTGCGACTGTCTCTACTAAGGCATCCTGCGTGACAGTTAGCCCAGAGGTCGGCGAAAAACTGGACGTGAGGGATATTTATCCGATTCAACTCTAGACAACTGATGAGAGAGTGAAGGTATTAAAGGAGCTGGTAAAGAAATCCCAGCTTGCCTTCTTCCTATCGCGTATGATGCGACGGCATCGCGCACGTAACTGCTTATAGCGGATACAGTTAGCCAACGTAGGATGATGGCGGAAAACGCGAAGAGCACGTCTCCGCTCGCGTATTGCGTCGCGGCACGTCTCGTTCCATCAAGGAACGGGGGCCGCAGGGACAAAGGGGAGGTACGAGGTATTGAACGTTCCGCGGCTGTAAGGATAACTTCCGCAACAAGAGTGACCTGATCGACGATGCCAGGAAATTGACGGTCATCAAATGTTGCTAGAGAGGAGAAACATGTCCAATCGGCTTGGGAAAACTTCCAGCGTCTTGGGCGCATAGATGGCAGTTGTGGCTGTAATCGAAGGACAGATGGAAAATGGTCACTCGAGTGTGTATCATCAAGAGCGAACCATTCAAAGCGCCGAGCTAGCTGAACAGTACCGACCGAAAGGTCCAAATGAGAGTAGGTTGACGTGGAGGCAGAGGATAACAAGATCCGCTTCGTGGAAGGTGTCAATCAATAGGGAGCCTCTCGGACAAGGACGCGGAGATCCCCAAAGCAGGTGGTGGGCGTTGAAGTCTCCAACCAGCAAATAGGGGGGTGGGAGCCGAGCAAGGAGATGAAGGAGATTGGCTCTTGCCATTGGTGTGGACGATGGAATGTATATGGTACAAAGACAGAAGGTGAATCCAGAAACGGAAAGACATACAGCGACTGCTTTGAAGGAACTGTGTAAGTGGATTGGATGATAATGGGTAGTATCATAAGTCCCCCATGTGCCGGAATGCCAGGAATAGAGGGGAGATCAAACTGGACAGACTGGAAATGAGGGAAGACAAAGCGATCATGGGGATGTAGCTTTGTTTCTTGAAGACAGAAGATGGCCGGGGAGTACGATCATAAGAGGGTCGATAGATCATCCCGATTGGAGCGAATTCCGCGGATATTCCAGTGGATAATTGACATAGTGTGGACGAAAAAAGGAGAAATCTCATCACGGTTGCCGTCAAATCAGCGACCGCTGAAAGCCAGTGGCTAACGGCGTGGAATGGCATCCAGCCAGAGGCAAGAAGATCCTGATCCATAGGTTGTTCGGGGGCAGCTCCTGCCACCAGTTATCGGCTGCTTGATAGGCCGCCGGCAGTGCGGCGATACGGAAGACGGCCGAGGGCGGCTACCGCTGAGTGGCGCTGTAGAAGAGACACGCGGAGAAGGAGAGGAATGTTTTTCTTATAAGCCTTCTTGGAAGCAGGATGTTGAGATGAAGGAGGAGTTAATGGTTGTGAGGTCTGGGTACATAAAAGATCTTCACGAAGAGGCTTTTTTTGGAAGTGGAGCGTCCGATTTTGGGGCTTGTGATTTAACGGGCACCGATGAAGGTTGAGCTTTAAACTGAACGGGTGATAGTGGCGAGGTTGAACGGGCGAACCTTGGGCTGGCCGATCTGACGACCGAGACGCTAAAGGTGAGATTGCAAGTCTGTATGACTACGTCCTTAGCAGGTCGAGGAGAGGCGAGGACAGTGCCATATTTACCCGCTGGGAGCACAGTGGGCTTTCTATTGGCGAATAACTTACGAGCAGCAAAGATAGATACCCTTTTCTTCACTTGGATTTCCTGAATAATTCATTCATCTTTAAAAATAGGGCAATTTCTAGAGGAAGCAGCGTGGTCGCCCATACAGTTGACGAAACGAGGGGATGGGAGTGGACAATCACCATCATGGGCATCCCTTCCATAGGTAACGCATTTAGCCGTATTGGGAAACGACTGGCTGGTATTTTTAAACCTCTGACACTGATAGCAACGCGTAGGGTTGGGGTGTAAAGGCGAACTGAAATTATCTCATATCCCACTTCAATGTTCGATGGAAGTTGAACTCTGTCAAACGTCAAGAAGAGAGTGCGGGTTGGTGCCAGTTGCTTGTCAACCCTTTTCATTACTCCACGTACGGCTATTACTCCCTGATCAGACAGGTAATTTCGAATGTCCTCATTCGATAATCCGTCGAGTGACCTTGTATAAACCACTCTGCGCGATGACTTTGAAGTACGGCGCGCTTCCACCCGAACAGGGAAGGTGTGTAGCAGTGTGTTCGAAGCAATTTTTGTGCCTGGAGGGCACTGTCTGTTTCTAACAACAAGGTGCCATTTCGTACCCGGGAACAAGACTTTACAGGACCTGCAATTGCGTCGACACTTTTCTGAATAATGAAAGGGGTTACTGTAGAGAAGTCCTGACCTTCGTCAGACCGAGAAACAGCTAGGAACTTTGGCACTGATCGAAGAATTTTCTGTGATTGACACTCATCTAGATTTCTCATGTGGGCAGAAGTGGTAGAAGTAGAAGAAGCCATTGCGGAAGTATCCCCCATGATTACCGGTGTCTCCGATGGCGCGCTCCTTCCTAGTGATTGTCCACGTCTCAGGTCACACATCCCGAGAAATGAACGGAGGGACCAACCGGCATGTTCGGAAGATACCAGCTCGGGTAATCACCCTTCCTGGGCCTGGCCTTTATCAGGGGGTACGTACGTGCCTCCCAAAAATTTTGAGATTCATATTCACGGAAATGAGGTGAAGGTGGTTTCTTCTCGTTAAATCATTTATATGTGAACACCATCGTCTTTATACGTATCGGAAATTCGTGGTTTTACGCTGATCGTTTAAACTTGAAATTATTATTTTACAGAATGACAAAGGCTCCTAGTCACACAAAAGAATGCTGTCGATATAATTTACCTTTTCTTGTACATTTTCTTTCACTGACATTCCGATAATTTTATTTTAAAACAATAGATGCACAGTACACTACACATCAAATATGAAATTCTTTTCCCACTTCACGCCCTGCTTTTTGTGTCAAATCTTTCCTGTAGCGGCCTGGGAGCTTGTACATGTATAAAATGAAATAGTTTTCGGTTTCCTGTACAAAGCTTATGTTCACAGCCGGCAGCGCGTTCCAAGCGACTGACTGGTGAGTCGTTCTGCTCGATCTTCACACTGCAGACCTATGAAGAGGAAAGTGCGTGGACCTTATCGAGCACCACTTCAACCTCAGATATACCCCCTCCCCTCTCGTCACCCTGTTCGCCTCCCCGTAACACAATTTATCCCGTAATACGGCTCTACTGCACTTACATGTTAGACGTGGTAAGCACATTTAATATTCGTTCTTTGATTTTATACCATTAAGACACTATTTTTAATAACTACGATTTTTCCATCCCCTGTAACGCGGAAACTGCTGCCCCTAGAGAAAATACGAACAGGACATTTTTGTAGGAAACTGAGTGTAGTTCAGTTGTGTGTTTCGAAAAATTTTCGCTAGAAGCCGTGGTTTTCGAATTATTCAAGAAAAACATAGAAAAGTGACCTTAAAACAGTCCCCCAACCCAACGCTCACACCCCATCGATCAAGATTTTTAGTATGTTGTTAATGGCGCTCCCTTCTACCACTGTGCAAAAATTTACGACTACGCGCATTTTTTGCTTTATAAACCTTTTTTGGTCTTCGTTGACTGCGCTGAGATCTCGAAGACGCAAATGACGCTTCTTAAAACAGTGAACATGAAAATGCTTTGTGTCCCGGTGCCAAGGTGGAGCAGACCAACCAGTATTGAGATCTGATGCAGTCTTCCATTTCGCCATACCTGTCCTTCAGCAATGTACAAAGAATGTGGAGAGGAGAAGCTGGGTGAATATCGAACATTCGTAAAAAAAAAGTATCTATTGTGACCATCATATCGTCAATGGTCATAGTTATAGTGATATTTTCATGAAAGTAAGACACTGCGAGAAAATCTGAAAAGTTTGCAATGAAAAATAGGGGTCGCAATCATTTTACATTTGGTGCATATTACATAATATGTTGCTGTGTACGAAAGTTAGCTAACATATCGAATTTACACTTGGGTGGAGGTCTCAGTCTGTCACCGATCTCGAGAAAATTGATCTGATAAGGTACACTCATTTGCGATCGCTCCACGCCAGCGATAAAACTAGAGTGAAATATCTACAACATTCCATAATGATGTGGGATACCGAAGAGAGATTTTGGCAAATGATAGCACGCAAAGAGTAAAGTATTTTGCCATACGTTTCTATGCAAAACTTCATTATCTATCATGTTATTCCACTAACTGTAGACTTTTTTAATGAAAGAATTTAATTTTTAAGGGCCATTGATAGTTGTTGAAACGAGGAATACAATGGGTTGAGGGACAACATAACTGAAGACATTACACATTTATTTTGTACTGAGTATGTGATTTTTCATAAGCCACTGATCTTACTTTTCCTCGCCTTCTCGTTTAACAAACTTAATAAACCACCGTTTCAGAATTCTCTCGCAATTGTATCTGCAGATTATGTCAATGAGTTGATATTTTGTAAACTCAGCTGTGTTTTGGCAAAAAAGCAAATTTTAAAATGGCAACAAGAGAACTGTGTAGGTTTTACTCAAAAACTTCCCATTCATGATGCTTCTCTGAAAGTTACAAATGCTTATCAACCCAAGTGAAAACAAATCGCTGCTTTTTCAGTGGAATTCTTTTTAGATATTAACCAAAGCAGAGGTGACAGACCTTTTTGAATGGTCACCATGCAAGTGTGGGTGTGGAGGGTTTCGGCTTAAAATGTTAAAAAAATGTGAGCTTCAGTTTAGAATTACACTTCCCCTCCAGCATTCGGCATTTCCCCTACGGCACCTGCCCATAACCCCCCACCACTAATGCTCACGCCACATGTGTCCTGCCGACTACATATGTACTGTTCATGGTATTTTGTGCGGATTCCGCCATTCCATTAGATACAATGCTATCTCTGACTATGCAGACCGATGTCACGACAACAAATATGCTTGTAAACTGCCTCTCTAGTAGCATCTAACACTATGAGTTTGTTAAGCATCTCCTTAACAACCTCATCACGTAATGTGCTGGTCTTTGTTGATCCTCTCTAACTTTTTTATTAATCCAACCTGATAAATGTTTCAGACTGATGGGCAATACTCAAAAATAATCGGTATTACAACTGTTTTGTGTGCCACTTCTTTTGTCGATGAATTACGTTTCCTGAAGATTCTTCCAATGAACGTCAGCATGGCAAATGATTTTAACACAAGTTGTATTATATGAGCGTACTACTTTAGGTCAGTCCAGACAGTTCCTTCTAGATATTTTACGGTTGCTACTGTTTCCAAGGGCTTATTGCCACTATCGTAATCGAACAGTAATGTACCCACTCGCTTTCTTACCTGCAACAGTTACATTATTTACACTCGGGGTCCACTGCCAGGCATCTCGTGGTCGTGCGGTAGCGTCCCCGCTTCCCACGCCCGGGTTCCCGGGTTCGATTCCCGGCGGGGTCAGGGATTTTCTCTGCCTCGTGATGGCTGGGTGTTGTGTGATGTCCTTAGGTTTAAGTAGTTCTAAGTTCTAGGGGACTGATGACCATAGAAGTTAAGTCCCATAGTGCTCAGAGCCATTTGAACCTAACCTCCCTCCACTGCCAGACCCTACGCCAATCGCCAATCATGTGCAGTTCCTCGTGTATTTTACTGCAGCACACTACTGTTGCAACCTTCTATGGACAACAGCATTGTCTGCAAACAGTCTGCATCTACATCCAAAAACATACTCCACAAACAGCTGTACATTGCATGGTGGAGAGTACATTGTAACAGTGTTTCTTTCCTTGTACGCTCATGTGCTGTCTGTACATGCTCTAATATTCCTTACCTTATTCTTATGTTTGCTACACCAGATATACGATGGAGTGGCGTAATATTCTCACAGTTTTCGTTAAATACAGTTTCTCTAAATCTATCCAATAGCACTACACGAGAAATAAATTGTCTTCATTGGACCGATTCCATTTAAGGTTCCCGAGTTTTTCTGTTACATTTTTCAGTGGGATGTACCAACCTGATATGAGCGATGCTAGCAATCTCATGAAGCTTCTGACAGTAGCAGTTAGCCACAGGATCATTTATACTGGTGTGGCCACTTGGCGGGTCAACCACAATCAGTGCCATAACTCAATGTTATCAGTAATGCCAGTACGCGATCCTCATGTATTTATTTACAATTCTTTACAAAAAAGTTACAACGGACATGTCACGTGTTTTTTATTAGAAATACATACATCAAAAAAAGTTTTGCATCACTTCGGTTGCGAGTATTCCGGAAGCTGCACAGAAAATTAGAATAGAGATCAGCATAAACTTCCGCCCTTTTCACTGCTCATGAGAACCACACATTGCATGTTGTACCACCATACAGCGAGACCTTCAGAGGTGATGGTCCAGATTGCTGTACACACTGGTGCCTCTAATACCCAGTAGCACGTCCTCTTGCATTGATCCATGCCTGTATTCGTCGTGGCATACTATGCCCAAGTTCATCAAGGCATTGTTGGTCCAGATTGTCCCACTCCTCAACGGCTATTCGGCAAAGATCCCTCAGAGTGGTTGGTGGGTCACGTCATCCATAAACAGCCCTTTTCAATCTATCCCAGACATGTTCTATAGGGTTCATGTCTGGAGAACATGCTGGCCACTCTAGTAGAGCGATGTCGTTATCCTGAAGAAGTTATTCACAAGATGTGCACGATGGGGGTGCGAATTATCGTCCTTGAAGACGAATGCCTCGCCAATATGCTGCCGATATGATTGTACTATGGGTCGGAGGATGGCATTCACGTATCGTACAGCCGTTACCGTGCCTTCCATGACTACCAGCGGCGTACGTCGGCCCCACGTAATGCCACCCGAAAACAGAAGGGAACCTTCCCCTAACTGCACTCGCTGGACAGTGTGTCTAAGGCTTTCAGCCTGACCAGGTTGCCTCCAAACACGTCTCCGACTATTGTCTGGTTGAAGGCATATACGACACTCATCGGTGAAGAGAACGTGATGCCAATCCTGAGCGGTCCATTCGGCATGTTGTTGGGCCTGTCTGTACCGCGCTGCATGGTGTCGTGGTTGCAAAGATGGAGTGAAGTTGCGCATCATGCAGTCTATTGTGCACAATTTTAGTCGTAACACGACGTCCTGTGGCTGCACGAAAAGCATTATTCAACATGGTGGCGTTGCTGTCTGGGTTCTTCCGAACCATAATCCGTAGGTAGCAGTCATCCACTGCAGTAGCAGCCCTTGGGCGGTCTGAGCGGGGCATTTCATCGACAGTTACTGTCTCTCTGTATCTCCTCCATGTCCGAACAACATCGCTTTGGTTCTCTCCGAGACGCCTGGACATTTCCCTTGTTGAGAGCCCTTGCTAGCACAAAGTAACAATGTGGACGTGATCGAACCGCGGTATTGACCGTCTAGGCATGGTTGAACTGCAGACAACACGAGCCGTGTGCCACCTTCCTGGCGGAATGACTGGAACTGATCGGCTGTTGGACCCCTCCGCCTAATAGGCGCTGCTCATGCGTGGTTGTTTACATCTTTGGGCGGTTTTAGTCACATCTCTGAACAGTCAAAGGGACTGTGTCTGTGATACAATATCTACAGTCAACGCCTATCTTTAGTTCTGGGAACCGGGATGATGCAAAACATTTACTGATGTGTGTGTTATGTAGTTGATAAATAATAACAGAAACAATTTTTTACAAGGTCGAATTCTTTTCATTTGCGATAAAATATCTGTTATTATACAGGGTGAAGCGAAATTCGCTCACTCGGGCTTCGCAGCGCGACTCCTCACGTGCCAGTGATAAAAAAATGTCTGTCACAAAATTTCGTCCGGCGAGTAAATCTGCCACAAAAAGGACGTTAAAGAATTGCAATCTGGCAGCACTGTAACCACAATGGTAACTACCTCTGTCAGCACGTAATGTTTGTGGTGTACAGTTGGTACAGTGGATAGAGTTTTGGGTTAGCACGCAGGAGGTCGAGGGTTCGGTTCCCTCATACTGCCCCACCCACAAGGGCAAACAAGGGAAGAGATCAAACCAAAATGCACAATGTGCCTGTGGTATCACAAGTGCATGACATACAGAAACATGAACTCAAAATCAATGTGTCGATGCTACATGTAAATTATTATACCTGTCCTGCAATGTTTTACCCAAAAACGGATGACAAATGGCCATGTAAAAAGGGTTCAAGGAATAACAATAAGAGCAAAACAAAAAAGAAAAGAATATAAAAATGAAAAGCTATAAAATGACAGTAATATTAACCAAAACTATGAATATAATAGGTTAATAGAATAAAATGTTTTTCATGTATCGTTGTTAATATATTTAAATAAATATATATGGTTACAAAAAAAAGAGATCCTGAGTCATGGGGCATTTTTTTTTATTTGCTGATTTCATTCTGACATTTCATGCTATAATATATACCGTTTCTTAGGTGAAATGGCTCTGAGCACTATGGGACTTAACTTCTGATGTCATCAGTCCCCTAGAACTTAGAACTACTTAAACCTAACTAACCTAAGGACATCACACACATCCATGCCCGAGGCAAGATTCGAACCTGCGACCGTAGCATTCGCGCGGTTCCGGACTGAAGCGCCTAGAACCGCTCGGCCACCGCGGCCGGCGGATCGTAAACCAGCCCTGCTCAGTGTCTTTTTAACATGAGATATCACTACCAAGCGAACAGCACACCCGACCCAGGCCGCTGTATAAAATGACTACAGTAATAAAAAAATAAATAAACGGTAATGCCAACCGTTATCGTCGAAAGTTACACTAGGATGGAGCGTCGCTATACTGCATGGATGGCTTTGGTATCGATTGTAGCAGAAATAGGCGAGTTGTTTGATCAGATAATATGAATAATTGCTTTGGTAAATACATCAAGTGTTTTTTTTCGTTCACAATCAAGGATCAATAATCATACTCGCTTATTATGATAAGCAACCTGCATGTGTTTTGTATGCATACTGTAATACTGTTATATTCAACCCTCCTCCCCCCCCCCCCCCCCTCCTCCCCACCATCACCGACACCAAAAAACAGGATACCACTCAAGGGCAAAATTAAGATTCTATATTCCTCACCGGTGATGAGGATGAAATGATGAGGACAACACAACACCCAGTCCCCGGGCGAAGAAAATCTCCAACCCGGCCGGAGTCGAACCTGGGCCTGCTTGCATGGGAAGCGAGCATGTTACCACCAAGCTAAGCATGCGCAGTAAAGTATCCTCTAAAAATAATGAAATGTTTTTAAAAATTATTTCTCTTCCATACATTCTGCCTGCATGTATGATAATGACTTTTTAACTAAATGGAAGCTGGAGACAGCGCACAACAGCCGTCTAAATTTATCATGCGTCAAACAAATTGCACTGACAGTACCAGTATATTTAAAAGGCTTTATCTTGGATCTTTAGTATATAGAGAAGATTAGTAGACACAGGTTATCATTATCCTGTGGTAGAGGAAAGTATCAACACAGCTGTCTTCAAAACGCTAAACATCCCTCAGCTGTTAGGGAGGAAGACGAGACCAACCTAAGCACGCTTTGACATGTGGTTATTATTGGAGAACCTAGACAATCTTGTTACGGACATTGAAAGGAGTCTACGGGAGTACACTTATATGTGGCACCGGAGTATTGTAATGATACTAATGTGAACTAAAATAAATCTATTATATTGTAAACGCTCTGTGTCTCTGATGGGCTCTATAAAGAGGATCGCCAACTTTACACGACCGCAGAGCCAAAGTTACTGCTTCTAGTCTGAGATTGGAGTGTTGAGTTAAGAGACTGCTTGGCGCACAACAGTGAGTGTGTATGTCTGCGAGCGAAATAGGAAGCAGTAGGCAATTTTCGTGGTGTACTCTGTAAAACAACCAAGTGTTAGATTATAATGTAGCAATTTCCTCATACCAATATTTTGATACTTGGCTGTACAAATCTCATTGTTTGTGACCAAGTCAGTAAAGAAGGGATTTCATTTAGTAAAAAAAAAAAAAATGTAATTTTTCTGAGTGATTTAATTCCAGTTGTCATATGTTTTGAAAAGCCAAACTTACTTCGAATACAACTTCACTACTGAAAAAGTCAGTGTTAGTAATTCACTCACATTACTACCGCCTCCCCGTCCAGGTCATATGTTTTTTTTTTAAGACATTAAATTTTTCTTAAATGTTTTCATTTATCAGCCAAAAGAATTTTATGTATATTTCAAAGTAGTACGGCCAGCATTGCACACCTCTGAGTCAGTAGCTAGTATATTTTATGCTACTTCATGAGGGAGAGCAGAATGTACCGCGATCCACCTTTCCAGCTTTAGAGTAAGATAATTTTATTTATTTGTTATGTGCATCGGTACCAAAGTTGCCAGTTTTGAACAGGGCCAGAGATTTCAGTGCCTAATGGATTGAATACATTTCGCAGTGACTGTATTTCTTTTTTGGTACTGGGAGTTGCATTGCCTAATCAGTTCGTGTAAGTTTTGCTAACAATAATACAGAGTAAGCACACCACTTGCAGTTACCACACGCTTCACGATAACTCCAGTTTAGTGTGCATTCCAAGTTCAGGCATACATCGAAGTATTTCAATATTTGCAAAGAACGTTACACTTCGTTTAAACATTTCAGTTAAATATAATGAACGTTACACTCGGCGACAGCTCTGCCAGTCGTTCACTTCGAGAATTTTCTTTCATATTAAAATAGTCAGTTGTATATATGTTCTCTCAATCACTCTGTAGCGATAAAAGTAGTTGGATTTTTTTGGCGCAAAGCAATTTAATAACTTTTACAAATTTTTTTCCACCGTTCATCGGCATTCACGCTCCTCCTCGTCTTTCATTGATTTGATTGTTGATATTCGTCTTTGGCTTGTACTCTGTACGTGTGACTTACGATACCGCGCAAAAGTGTTAAAAGTTCCGGCGCGTGATCTGACAATTAAAGATACGGAAGTAGACTTTTCTCCGATTATTGGTGAGAGTGTTGAGAATGATAGTAACCACTCTGCGGTGCAACAGTTGCAAATCATCACAGAAAACGTGAGTTCCGTTTCCCAAAATAATGTATAATTTCACAGGATAATAATTTCACCTAGTTTCCCATCTGCTCAAACAGTCGATTCAAGCATAGCGGACGATGCTGAGGTAGATATTGCTAACACCAGGTGTCACTCAGAATGCCAATAGTGTGTCAGAGGACATGTAGTGCAAAGCACTCAGTCCGTTTTTAAAAATCCGTCAGATTCCATCAGCGGTAATTATGCAGATAATGCAACAAGCGAGACGTCCATTATTGCAGATTATGTCTCCGCATCACAAAGCACAAAACAGATGACACCCGACTCATCAGTTCAAAAGAATATGGAAGCGATGCTTCAAAAAAATCTCATGCAAGTGATGGTTAAACAGAATAACAAAACTGATGAACAGTTCGCCAGCATACCAGGAAAACGAGATGTCACCATTGCTCAGTTCTATGTTCGGTTTACTCGGTTCCTTGAGCGATTTAATAAAAATGATGAATTTTCTAGCATACGAAAAAAAAACAAGACGAAGTCACTACTCAGTTCAATGAACGGTTTACGCAGTTTAATGAACGATTTAATAAAAAATGATGAACAATTTCCCAGCATACGAGAAAAACAAGATGACACTACCACTGAGTTCAGTGAACACGAGGATACGTAACGAGTTTAAATCGTACACAGAAACGACTGATAATCGTTTCAAACGGGTAGATACAGATATTAAGGCCAGTGAAAAAGGTCTTTGCGCTAAAATCGAAGCCATAGCTAGGCAATGAGCATACAGCACCAAACCTTTGAGAGATAACATTAATGCTTTAAGACATCAATGTCGTGAAACGTATAAAAAGCTTACATATGAAATCAAATCAGTTAATGAAACAATAGATCAACAAAACACTCGGTTAGAGGCAAGTGTTTAAAGTTCACATTGAGACCTCAGAAAAGCCATACAAGTCTTTGTCCGTAAACACGCAGAGGAGAACAAACAGTTTTTATAGTCAATTGCAGTACAAAGACTGGAAGTAGAACAGCAGTTGCTCACTGATCTTACAACGCTAGTATAAATTCCGTTACAGGCGAGATTAACACAGTAAAACAATCACAGATCCAATTAAAGACAGATATAACTGATTTCAAAACCACTGTTGACACACGAAACCAGAAAGTTAGAGAAAAGTGCACAAATGACATTGAGTCGTTAAGGTCCCGTCTTGAACAAACAGAGCTGGTGCAGGACCCTGACACAATTAAAGTAGATTTGAAAAAGATGAACAAAACTACACGCAAACTACCGAAGCAAGTCGACGCTTTATATTCAAATAATTCCACACACATTCTTACGCCCACGGAAAGATGTGATGAGTTATCAGCAAGGTTAGAAACACTTGAAAACCAAACTGAAAATAAATTAGACGACACAGCTCCCATTCCATTTACTGAATCTCAGGAATATCAGTCCATGCAGCAAACATTAAACCAGCTTGGTGAACATAACACTTCGCTACATAGGAAGGTTAATAGTTTACAACAGGAAGTAGCCAGTATCAGAAATTTTCTCCATGTAAGCAGTTTCGAACTAACATGTATAACATGCAACAGCAACGATCACCTACTTTTCAGCCGCGCAATAATATGAGCAGATTAGAAAGAGCGCGTGACATTGATTCAAACAGTCGTCACACAATCAGGTTTTTCACGCCCCCGAGCCTTCTCAAAATCGCCAACACGAAGGATTCGACTATAAAAATTTCCTATCTGTCAGGAAATTCAAAGTGTTTAGGACAAACCGCACAGACCTGCATCCCGTTGATCAGGTGCAGCAATTTTCATTTTGCTGCCACCAAACCGGCCAGTGACGCATAACCTCGAATTTATCTGCGGCTTTTTAGAGGGAGAACCTACGATGCGTATGAGACCCATAGCAAGGCAGCGTTACTCCGTCAAGGAGTTCCAAAATGCATGAGTATCTGCGTATTGGTCGGAAACGACTCAGCGAGGCATTAAAGACCAACTAATCAGTTTACCCAATTTTGAACACACCAGTTTTCCCACTGTCACCCAGTTTTTTGAGTATATGGTACAACAAAACTAGTACCTGACCGAACCGTATAGCCAATCTGCACTGATACAGTTTTATGCATCTCAAAACTTCCGCACTCATTACGAGTTTCCCTTTTCACTGGGCAGCAAAAGGAGAGTATTTCAGCATTCAGGGACTTATTGCAATTGTTAGAAATCCAGCAATCGGACTACTCATTTCTCAGTAAGAACTTTAATAACAGCAATCACGGTAACAGCTCATTCGGTTACAACGAGCAATCCCGCCGATTCCATAACAAGAGAAGTAAAAGATTTGGTTACGATAGCGATTTTCATGGACATTTTAATAAGAGAATACATTTTGATAACCAGTATATTCAGCAGCAGCAACAATATCAGAATTTCGACGCCAACAGTCACAGTTTCAATCCGCAATTCTTGCCGCAGCCGCAGTAGTCCTGAAACGTTCAAAAACAATAGGGTCTGCAAGCTCAACCGAACTCAATGTGCTGCCACCCAGCTTTGCCAGTACAGCGCAGTCCAATAATTTTACGCAACCGCGAGGGAATAATTTCTTCCACAAAAGCAACGGTCACAGTCACATCGAAACGATCAACAGCAAAGTAATTTTCACCACAAACATAAAGGTAATAATCAACAGTATAAGCGTAATTTCAGCAATTTTCATCAGAATCACCCCCAGGAATCTCAGTTCATTGTTAATGAACGTGATGTTCGTTTCCATCCACCGCAGCATTCTGCAGACCAAAACAACCGTACAGTACAAAACATTGTACTACCACAGCAATCTTCTGCCACCAGTCAACCCCCTAGAAACTACTGACGTTCAATCGGACAACCTACGATGCCATTCTACTCCTCACCATACATATCAGGAGAACGTCATAACTTCCGACTACATAAGGGACTCACTATTACAAGAGAGACATTAAACACAAAAGAATATTTCTCATCCGATAGTTGAAATTAAAAGTGGCTTGTATTTATTTTCTGCAGTGATCGACTCTGGTTCACCTCTAACGGTGATAAATGAACAGCATTTCAGAAATGTAACGCCGACAATACCTGTCCTACTTTTCCACTTGGTAAAACGAAAGTTCTAGGCGTAGTCTCCAACAAGGGAGTAGAAGTGAAACTGCAAACCCACCTATCTTTTATACTTGCTGATCACACATTTCTTGCTAATTTCTGGGTCGTTCCCCCTCTTAACAACCGACGTCATCCTTGGCATGGATTTCCTTGTGAACATGACGCTGTTATCAACTTTAAGAAGTTATTTCTTACATTGAAATCTGATACACAACAATTTGCTGTTACTTTTCAGGATACTTTGTCAGCTGAGGAGCAAGACATTAACAGAGAAGATTACGTCACCATGAAATTACAGACATCGCTCTTGACAATGTAAAGCGTGCCGCACAGTGCCACAAACGTGAACAAAAATGGGTGAGTGACCTTCAGGAATTTCGCATAGGACAAGAAAGTTTTGGTACGCACTCACTACCGGTTCAACAGAGGGAAACGTCGTTGCAGTAAATTTCGGTGGACCTTTTAAGACCGGCACCAAACAAATACCGGAAAATATCGATTATTCGGAACTAAAATACCGATATTGGTTTCAATTGGTCGGTTTTTCTCATCCCTAACCCCAGTTCGCAACACTCGCTGTGAAAAATAGATAAGTACTCAAGCAGAATTCGAGGTCCGCTCACGGGAATGCACTTTCGAATGTTTTGCGCGATTTCCGTTCCAGTAAAATAATCTCGTCGATCACGAAGGATTACAAACTATTCAACTTGGATATGATAACTGCATTAAAACACAAACACTCCGCCCTAGAGGGCTCAAGACTCGCCCAGTTCAATCCCACGAGGACTGACTCCCGACTTCTCGCTTTCGCAATCTCCCGACAGCTACACGAAATTATTTTACTTTCAGGACTTTCGGCCAGTCAGACACAGTAGCCGAATGCAGGCAATAGCCTACGTTTTATTACAGGAAATAATGAGAATAAAAAACCGAATATCGTTTATTTCAGAAACGGTGATTTCGAGCGGTGTTAACCGGGAAAAGGTCAGTACAACATAAAACCGTTTGTTTTAGCGATAACACTATCCCTAACTGGTGAGGGGAGCCTTGTTTGGTAAAGAGATACATCGGAGTTGAGCGGGGAGCCATTAGCAAGCCTGAAGTAGGGGAGCCATTAGCTAGCCGAAGTAGTGTTGGATATCAGTGACGGACGTGGCTGCGGTTAATCGATACCAGTAAATATCGTTTAATTAATACCAACAGATTTCACCTGATTCCGTGCAAATCTGAGCTTGGTGTTTTTGTGTGACCTTTCTCCGCTTTGAACTGTGTTCGTGTTTTATTCTTACATTAATTATGACCGACAAACGCTAATAACCACTTTCAGGTGGTGTACTGAACTGTTGGCGGTGAAATTATTCCAGTCCATTGGTCGGACCTCGCAACCTTTTCTGGAAGTTCAAATGAGTCTGAGCGCGATGGGACTTAACATCTGTGGTCATCAGTCCCCTAGAACTTGGAACTACTTAAACCTAACTAACCTAAGGACATCACACACATCCGTGCCCGAGGCAGGATTCGAACTTGCGACCGAAGCAGTCGCGCGGTTCCGGACTGAAGCGCCAATAACCGCTCGGACACACCGGCCGACTTTTCTGGAAGTAGTTAGATAGCTACAGGGATTTAATTATTTACTTTTGAGTTGGGAAGTTTAAATGTGTGTCGCAGTTCAAAGCGAGGCTGGTGACCATTACTTGTGTTGAGTGAGAAATTCAGGAAATTAATCCAGGTTCGCCATCAAACGTTTCCAATTAAATCCGCGGACCAGTGCGACGTGTAATTTGTGTGGCGCGCCGCACAACGCCGAGAGTGCTACGTGGTGCGGCTTTATGGAGCCTCCGAGGCGCGTACGAAAGTAGAGAAAACGACACGCATTTGCAAACTTAACTTATTCCCGAAATACGTTGCTTGTTACCTTCCATTATAAAAACAAACGACATGCGGTATTCAGTACGGACCAGAAATCAATTTCATATCCTTGCTTTAAACTCGCAAGCGAGTCCTGCGAAGTTGAGTCCCTACCGCTACCCACACGTCACCAGCATCAGGCTCAAACTGTTTTTCGTAATAATTTTTGGAAAGCCTGGATCGCATTTGTCGATACAGATCAGTGTTCGCAAGTATAACCGTGGACTCGCGGCATTCCCGCTACATACACAACCGTTTTGAAAGAAATTTCCGTCATTAAACTGTAAATTACTATTCGTTTATTACACACACTCACGATCGCTTTATAGCCATTCTGAAATGTAAACAGAAAAAACACAAAATTTTCGATCTGCCTTAACGAAAGAAGCAAGTTACATACAACGACTGTTCGGTTAGCGGTGAATATTGTTCGGGTTATATATACATTTTTACAGTAAAATATTTTCGTAGACTAATATAAATTTATTTCAATATTTTATATGTATTCAGAGAACGTCCAACAATTACGTTTACACGTAACACATTTTCAAAAAGTTACCGAGTGCGTAACAACAGTCCCAGAAAACATGACATGAGAATGAAGTGCAGTTTTTAAAATAAATCACAGAAATGAATGATAAGCTACACAATTCGTAGTTATCCCGGAAAAGGAAGTTGCCATGACGAAATGAGTACAGAAATAGCGTATTTTTTTGTTGCTAGGATATAACAGTGTCGCTGCTCTGTGCCCTGTTTTCGTTTGACGTAGCACATATGTTTTCCCCTGGTTGAGATAGAATAAACAAGAATGCAACCATTTTGTTTGCACTCGACGAAATTTGTATGTTTTTCGTCTGAAGAGTGGGTTATAGCGCGAAATTTATTCCAGATATTACTCCTCCACTAATGGAAAAGATTTACAATTTTGTACATTGCATAAATTAATTTTCGTCTCACATCCTTCATAGCTTTGTTGAAGACCATCTGATCCCGACAATCGGTCATTCCGCTTTGTCAGTGCCACTTTACAGCAGCAAGATCGTTTATTCATCATCCGTACTAACAATAAATCACAATTATCATTACACTCCTACATAGAGAAAACGAGTCGACGAGTATGAAGCGACCGCAGCGCCACTGTTCTCAAACTCGCCATATTCGGAACTACAGCGAGAACTTACGGCAGACCGTTAGCACCGTCGCAGCGCCGCCTTGATTTGTGAAGTATGCAACCCGTACATCAGACTCGTACTCGCTCCGTTTCTGATCCCTTGTGTTCAGACCGTAGACAACTTGCTGAAAATGTTCTAGGCCTATTTCATGTCCCGTTGAGAGAAACACGTTATCACATTCGTAGTATGTATCTGTGTGACATTAAATGGAAACGTAAATACTGGCAGGGAATTCATCACTTTATCCATCAAGTGTGTAAAAATGTATTTCGCTTTTTTTGAGGCGTAGATGCCTAGAGCACATTTCACTGACGGTTTATACTGGGGGAATTGCTCAGCATAAGGAATTTTTACTATGCAGTGGAGTGCTTGCTGATTTGAAACTTCTGCCAGATTAAAACCAGTCTTAAGATAACAGCCACGACACCCCGTCTTGATTTTATAGCAGCGCCCCAAGCGATCAGCAAGCGACACTTCTGAATACGATATTGTCTTAGTGCGAATACTAACGTTTATACTGATTTGTAACATAGTTTTTTACAATAGGGAGTGTGTGTAGCACCATAAGATTGACAATAACTAAAAAATGGCACCACATTTTTAATTCTTTTGGTTGCTAAGAAACAGTGGTGTAACGAAGGGGGGAGGGGGGGGGGGAAGGGAGACTATCATGCTCCGGGGGCGCGCCACTTGCCGATGGGCGCCAAATGGTCTACAACACGAACAAAATTTTCCGGGAAATACATTATTACTAGAGTAAATTCTATATACTATAACACTATGTGTGTTTCGGGGGGGGGGGGGGGGGGGGAGGCAGATGGGCCGCCAACAAAGTGCCAAGCATATTCGCTACGTCTCTGCTCTGGGAGGTACGAAACGGTATATTATAGTACAGTTTATTCACGATTCTATTGTAACGTAGAGGTAAGATCTGACCTTTTGCAGAAAGATGTCGTGTATCCACCCAACAAAGCGGAATTTTGTTCGCTACACTTTCAGCAAAATCAGTGAATATGAAACGAGGGAAACATATGCGGAATGTAATACCTACATGATTTAACGTACCAAATAGGCCACCGTACTTGTAGCTTAAGGGAAAACCGCTCGAACACGATAATAAATCGTCATAAGCAATAAAATGGTTTCCGAACACAGAAGAAATTAATTCCTCAATTGTTGCTAAATCTGAGCCACATACAGCAAGAATCTTTAACACACCTGCTTTTGAAACAAAAGTAATTACATTTACAAAAATATGCGTATATTACAAAGTCGAGTGAAGTATAAGAATGGGTGAATCGTTACGTCTCAAGGAAAGTGCCTATGATAATATGTTTCTCTCTTCTTGCTTTCAGATGCTGCAAATATACACATATTCCAAAGTATTTTTTCATGAATAGATTGTAGCTTATGCCACTGAATAAGTCGTTCGGCTGTTTTTACGTGTATTTCACGATTCGCGATAATTCTTGTCCCTTGTTAATTTACTGAAGTATAGACCGCAAATGTAACAAATATCTCGTTAACTGAGTAGAAAATAATTAAAAGCAAGCATTACCCTCACGATGCTTGTGATTGCTTTCTCAGCGCTAGGGGCTATAGTGTGACTCCAGCTATCAAACGGTAACAACTTTCCCACTAGAGTGCGTCGTGACTCTTTGTATTAGACTGTGTTAAAACTGTGTGCTAGACTAGGACTCAAACATCGATGCTTTGCCTTTTGCTGGCAAGTTCTCAACAAACATTTTGTCTTTGTTTTCTTTTTTCTTATTTTTGATTTTTATTGGTTTATCTTTTGCGCTCCCCATCTCCCCTTATAGTCCATTCATTTGCTTTCCTTGTGGCCTTCAGCTAGACTCGACAGCTTTCTCAGTTAATTCGCAATTTTCATTATCAATAGTGGAATGTATGGCCAAACAATGTTATCTTTGTTTAAGAGGCACCTGAACTGTCAACGACGCTTGATATTACACGCTCTATAAGAATTGGATAATGTAATACAGGCTTTGTTGATTTCTGCTGCATCTCACGGCGTTGTTATGCACTACAGAGAATTTATAACAAACAAGTGAAATAAAAGCAAACTCTGATGATGAGACTGTAAATGTCTGGATCACCTTAGAGTTTTGAAATGATAGAGCAGAACTTACCTCTTTTCCCACTAGTTTTTAAATCGTTTTCATTTTGTTCTTCTTCGGAAAACCAGAACATTCGATGCAATAGAGTTATCGGACGCAGAATCGGAAAGTGTTTTCTTTTGCATTGATATTCTGTTTTGGTACGGAGCACTGCTATTCTCAGATTCAAATTTATCTCTGAAACAAACGAATTGCAGTTCTCGATTGTTCGTGTGTTGCTACGAGACAGCACAGAACGAAAAAGTTGCAATAGTAACGTCTTGTTGTGTAAAACAAGAAAATGTAGGATTATGGTGGACTGAACTTCTGAAACTCAGGCTAATATCCGAGGCAAGCAGGATTTAATATTTCCATTTGGATCATTATTGTTGTGCTGGACATGGAGCGAATGTAAGAACTGTGTCTGTGGAAGACTTGTTAACAAGTTGTACCCCTGCACTGAACATGTGCAAGAAAGGTGAGTCTGTCTTTGATTACCGCAAATAATTAAACTTTTATGCTTCTTTATTTTAATAAATTAACAGAATCAATGTGCTACAGCACAAACCTGCAGCTATTCTAGGGCAGGTAATGTAGTGTGTATTGTACATCCTGCGTAACAAACTGACTAAAGTGGTCAGTATTCAATTAATATCCCGCCCTGTCGTGAGCTTTGTTCTTCCGGAGGGGCAACTTGTCTCGTTCATATAGGCTATGTGCTGTAGCTCGCAGAAAAATATTTTTAATGCACCACATACAATCTCTTGTCACCATGTACTGTTGATACAAAGGAAAAATTTTTGTCTTTCCGAAAGTTGAAGAAAGATGAATTATGAACACAGCAAAGTTATTCATCCATATTACATATGGTTTTAGAGATGTCAATAAATAAAAGAAGCAATGTCAGGAACCGGATTATGTGTGTGCCTGTTTGTGTATGCACTCATAGCCCTCCTCACAGATTTGATTAACCAATTACTTATAATTTCGGCATTTATTAAAGGACACACAGTTCGCTCCCACTGACACATGCGTGAATGCAAGCACACACACACACACACACACACACTAAATTTTAATTTTTGTCTGGTACAGTTGACAACATTGACCCAGAGATAAATAACATTAGTAGACCTGTTGCACATTCTAAGTGTTCTGCCAATAAATCGCAGTCTTTGGTTGCTCTACGCACAACATTATCTACGTGTCATTCCAATTTAGGTTATTTGTAATTGTAATCCCTAATTATTTAGTTGAATTTACAGCCTTCAGATTTGTGTGACTTATCGCCTAATCGAAATTTAGCGGATTTCTTTTAGTAGTCGTGTGAATAACTTCACACTTTTCTTGATTCAGGATCAACTGCCAATTCTAACGAATTGCAAAATATTGAAATCCAACGAATTGTAAAATGTTGCAGTTCGTTTTGGTCATCTGATGACTTTACAAGACGGTAAATGACAGCATCATCTGCAAATAATCTAAGATGGTTACTCATATTGCCTCCTATGTTGTGAATATAGTTCAGGAACAGTAGAGGGCCTATAACACTTCCTTGGGGAACGCCGGATATTATTTCTGTTTTACTCAATGACTTTGCGTCTATTGCTACGAACTTTGATCTTTCTGACAGGAATCAAGAATCCAGTCGCACAACTGAGATGATATTCAATAAGGCACGCAGTTTGGTTAGAAGACATTTG
Source organism: Schistocerca piceifrons (assembly GCF_021461385.2). NCBI lineage: Eukaryota > Metazoa > Arthropoda > Insecta > Orthoptera > Acrididae > Schistocerca > Schistocerca piceifrons. Next base: position 880,189,338 of record NC_060140.1, read on the forward strand.
TGAGGAATGGTGCCGAAAGCCTTCTGGAAATCTAAAAATAAGGAATCAGTTTGACATCCCATGGCGATAGCACTCATTACTTCATGAGTATAAAGAGATAGTTGTGTTTCGCAACAACGATATTTTCTTTAATCAGTGCTGACTATGTGTCAATAAATCGTTTTCTTCGAGGTACCGGTACTTCATTTTTGTTAAGAGTGGTATTTCATTTAAAGTCAGGAATGATATTATCCTACTAAGTGTAGACAAGCATTTTGAAGTGTCAGCAGTAGAGATACCAGCTGTAGATATGCCCAAAAAACTAATTGTACTATGTGTATACCGTTCTCCCAGTGGTGATTTAGAAACATTCTTTTCAAAACTTATGCAAAGCCTAGAACAAGTGTCATCCCTGAAAAGTAATATACTCTTGTGTGGTGACTTAAACATTAACACAGCTAAGGCAGATGAAACCAGTAACACTTTTCTGAATAGTTTTGGCATGTCCTCTTTAGTTAATTGTGCAACAAGAATAACCAAACACTCAACATCTACCATTGACCATGTAGCTACAGATATAGGTGGGGAAAACTGTGTCATAACTGTCAAAAATCTTGGACTGTCAGATCATTTATGCCAAATCATAAAAGTAAAAGCTTCTGTAGAAAAACCAGTAAACCTCCACATGTTTAAAAGAGTCTACTCAGACGCAGCAATACAAAAATTTTGCTTACAATTAAGACATGAAAGATGGGAAGAAGTATATTCAGAAAATAATGTGAATCAGAAATTCTCCAAATTCATGTCGGAGTTTAAGATAATATTCGAAGAAGCCTTCCCCAAAGCACTAAGTTCTACTGGAACATCCACCAAAAATAAGTGGATTACCACAGGAATTAGAAAATCTGCCCAAACTTTTAAATACCTAAACTCTATAAAAAACAACAACAGTGATCCAGATTTTCTTCATTACTACAGAAACTACAAAAAAATCTATAGGAAGGTGCTCAATGTTGCAAAAAAAAAGGCCAATGATAGACTAATAAATCTAGCTAAAAATAAAAGTAAAGCTACATGGACTATAGTGAAACAAGAGACAGGAACAGCAACACAAAGGCAAATAAACACCCAAATCAGGAACAAAGAAAACCTAACAAGTACCCCAAAAGAACTAGCAAACTTTGTTAATTCTTACTTTAGTAGTATAGCTACAAAGTTACAGGAAAATTTTTCAAAATCTCATAATCCACGAACACGGGAATATACATCAAATTCAATGGTATTGCTACCCACTACTGAGGAAGAAGTATGTAATGTGGTAAGGAAATTAAAGAGCAAAAATTCAGCAGGTTTAGATGAAATTCCAATATCTGTGCTGAAAAAATGCATAAATAGTATCAAAGCCCCCCTAACCAATATCATAAATGAATCTTTCAAAGCCGGTTGTTTCCCTGATTATCTGAAACATGCAAAAATTTTACCTCTACACAAAAAAGATGATGTAGAAAACATTGAGAACTACAGGCCAATTGCCCTACTGTCATCATTTTCCAAAATAATAGAGTCCATAATGAAGAACAGACTTATGAGCTATCTAAACAAATACAACCTTCTTTCAAATGACCAATTTGGTTTCAGACCAGGCAGAGATACAGAAATGGCAATAGCACATTTCACTAAAGTGGTTCTAGAAGCACTGGATGAAGGCAACTATGTATCTGGCATATTCCTTGACCTGTCAAAGGCCTTTGATACAGTTGACCACCAGAATCTATTACTTAAGTTAGAAGCACTAGGAGTAAGAGGGGTAATCAACAAATGGTTCCATTCATACCTTAAAAATAGAGTACAGTGGGTAGAGATCTCGCATGTCTCCAGTAGATCAAAGTTCATAGAAAAACACCTGTCAGATCCACAGCATATTAATATTGGGGTCCCTCAGGGAAGTGTGCTGGGTCCGGTGTTGTTCTTGATTTATATAAATGACTTTCCACAATATATCCGACATGGAGAGAAGATATTGTTTGCCGATGACAGCAATATTATAATCACCAGTGAGACATCAGCACAAATGTTGGAAAATTGTAATGAATCACTGAAAGATGTCTACAAATGGTCTACAGAGAATAAAGTGACCTTAAATATTAAGAAAACAAATAGCATACGCTTTAGAATAAACAGAAAAAACAGTCCCCTAAAGTTAAAGCTACATAACACCTCTGTAGACGAAGTGCCCACCACAAAATTCCTAGGGTTGCATATTGACAGCCAGCTTAGGTGGAGTGAACATGTTAAAAAACTCACAAAAAAGATATCTACAACGTGTTACGCACTTAGAGTTCTCTCCTCAGTATGCAGCGATGAATGTCTAAGAACTGTATATTTTAGCTATGTACATTCAGTCATAAGCTATGGGATAATTTTCTGGGGAAATAATGTACTCAACTTACAAACAGTTTTTAAAGTGCAGAAGAGAGCAGTGAGAATTATAACTAAAAGCAGTAAGTGGGCTCACTGCAGAGAACTATTCAAAATACTTGGTATTCTAACTGTTCCCTGTTTATTTATGTTCCACACTATAGTATATATAAAGAAAAATATAGTGAATTATAGTACAAACAGCATTTTACACAGCTATAGCACAAGAACAAGCCACTGCCTTCATCTAGATAGGAGAAACAAGCATAAGACCCAAAAAAGTTTCTTGTATCAGGGTGTAAAATTGTATAACAAGCTGCCACAGGAAATCAAAGAAATTAACAGCATGTACTGTTTCAGAAAAACTCTTAAACTGTATTTTCAGGAACACTGTTTTTACACAGTAAGTGAATATTTAAATGTTTGAATGTAATTTAAGTGACATAATGACATTGTATTGTATATTCTGTAAATGTATAACAAGCTGCACAGGACATCAAAGAAATTAACAACATGTACTGTTACAGAAAACCCTTAAACTATATTTTCAGGAACACTGTTTCTAAACAATAAGTGAATATTTAATTGTTTGAATGTAATTTAAGTGATAAATGTCATTGTATTTGTATACTCTGTAAATGCATATAAAAGTGTCAATGTATCTGCAAAAATCACTGTATCCAAACTGACAACATCCATACATTGCAAAATGTCTACGGATGGCTAATCAAATAAATAAATATGTTCCAAAACCTTACTGCAGATCGACGTTAGTGATATGGGCCTGTAATTCAGAGGATTGCTCCTACTTCCTTTTTGGGTATTGGTGTGACTTGAGGAATTTTCCAATGTGTAGGTACGGATCTTTCTGTGAGCGAGCGGTTGTATATAATTGCTAAATATGAAGCTATTGCATCAGCATAGTCTTGAGAGGTACATGGCTGGTATACAATCTGGACCAGAGGCCTTGCCTTTATTAAGTGATTTAAGCTGCTTTGCTACACCGAGGATATCTACTTCTTTGTTTATCATCTTGGCAGTTGTTCTTGATTGGAATTCAGGAATATTTAGTTCGACTTCTTTGGTGAAAGAATTTCGGAAAACCATGTTTAATAACTCTGCTTTAGTGTCACTGTCATTAGTGTTATCGCGCAGTGACGGTATTGATTGCGTCTTGCCATCGGTGTGCTTTATGTATGACCAGAATCTCTGTGGGTTTTCTGCGAGATACCGAGACAGAGTTCCATTGTGGAAATTATTAAAAGCATCTCGCATTGAAGTACGCACTATGTTTCGAACATCTGCAAAACTTTTCCAATCTTGGGGATTTTGCGATCTTTTAAATTTGGCATGCTTTTTACGTTGCTTCTGCAACAGCGATCTGACCCGTTTTGTGTACCATGGGGGATCAGTACCATCACTTATTAATTTATGTGGTATATATATCTCAATTGCTCGATACTATCTCATTGAAATCATTCCACATCTTTTCTACGCTTACGTGATCAGATCGGAAGGAGTGGAGACTGTCTCTTAAAAAGGCATTAAGAGCATTTTTACGAGCTTTTTTTAAATAGGTGTACTTTGCGTTTCTTTTTGATGGTTGTGGGTGTTATGGTATTCTGCCTAGCAGCAACTGCCTTGTGGTCGGTAATCTCTGTCTTCGTCATGATACTCCCTATTTGTCCAGGATTGTTTGTTGTTAAGAGGCAAGTATGCTGTCGCAACCATTTACGCTTCGAGTGGGCTCATGAACTAATTGTTCAAAATAATTTTCTGAGAAAGCATTCAGTACAATTTTGGATGACGTTTTATGCCTGCTGCCGGCATAAACGCATAATTTTTCCAGCATATCGAGGGTAGATTGAAGTCGCCGCCGACTCTAATTGTATGGGGTACCTATTTGAAATGAGACAGCAACGGTACCTTCTGAGTCAGGGGGTCGGTAAAACGATCCATACTGTTTCGCAGGAACTATCTAATTCAATTTCACTACAAGGTAATCTACTTCTGACAGCAATAAATACGTCACCACCAACTGTATTTAATCTATCCTTTCTGAACATTGTTAGGTTGTTTGAAAAAATTTCGGCCGAACTTATTTCCAGCTTTAGCCAGCTTTCCTATAACTATTTGAGCTTCAGTGCTTTCTATTAGGGCTTGGAGCTCTGGTTCTTTCCCAACACAACTACGACAATTTCCACATGCAATACCGGTCGTTTCTGCAACTATCTTACTGTGCTTTACCGGCCCCCTTTTGGACGGACGCCCTGTCTGTAGTTTCCTGAGACCCTCTAACCTAAAAAAATGGATGTCCTTGAATGAGGTCCCCAAGCATACACACTGAGTGCACCCTGTGTTCTTTTCCTGTCCTTTGCTGCCGTTTCCCTGACAGACACCATTATTCACCATACGTTTGAACTGCCGTCGATTAAGGTTGGTTGATAGATTCGGAAGAGGGGACCGAACAGAAAGATCATAGGTCCCATCAGATTAGAGAATGATGGGGAAGGAAGTCGGCCTTGCCCTTTCAGAGGAACCATCCCGGTATTTGCCTGAAACCATTTAGGGAAATCATGGAAAACCTAAATAAGGATGGCAGGATGCAGGTTTGAACCGTTGTCCAGTTTGCTAACCACTGCGCCATCTCACTCTCCGTCGATTAATAGACACCTGTCCTTTGGTGTTTGCCTCATCTTAACACAGGACAAAACATGTTTCCCCCAAAACAGGTGAAGTGAGTCTCACTTTTTCATTTAAAGACAACACCTGGAACTTGTTGGTTAGGGGGATCACCACAACATCCTGAGTTCTCCCTGCTCCCCGTCTACCGTGTGTAGAACGCCTAGATCTAGTCTAACAATAGCATGCCACTCACAGTCAAATCGGAAGTGTAATGACAGATCTCATTCTTACTGCAGAGGAGACACTATCCATAGGAGATCATAGTACATGAAGTACCTCTTTCGGAAGCCCTTTCGACACAGCAGTTCGCATCTGTTGCCTATCGTCTGACAATACTCAAGGCGATTTTCAGCTGCTTATGAACATCAACCAACTCATCCAGAGTTCATGAACAGCACTGACAGTGGGGCAGCATTGTGACTGGGGTTATGTACTACAGGACAGTGAACAAATAACTTTAAACTAAGTCTGTTGTCTATCTTTTAATCTGTTGAGCTGAAGTATTACCAATTCTCTATAAGAATTGACACAAATAAACAAAACGAGATTTCTATTAAGGAAACAGAAAGTCTGTGGTAACAATTGCTAGTCTTATAAGACTTTTGAGGTCAATTGTAATCACTAAAAACTCAAAAATAGAGTTAATTTACAATAAGTGTAGATAATATATATGCCTGCTCATCATGAAGGGAAAATTAGATGTAACACAATATATTAGTTACGCCATTCATTGCAGTAAGTAAATCACAAACGCCAATTTACTATGAATTAGATTGTGCACAGGACAATGGTAAATCTATTCTTTGGCAGTATTTGTCAGTCACAAATGTTTGTTTGCTTCAAAATAATTACAATGAATGAATACCCCTAGCTGCATACAGGCATTGACATAAGTCAACGACGACAGTTGAAAATGTATGCCCCGACCAGGACTCGAACCCAGGCTCTCCTGCTTTCATGGCAGACGCTCTATCCATTTTTTTTTTCAACCATTGTGTTTGGTTGTTGCGGACGTCACATGACATCCATTCAAGTTCAGTTGTTGATCCTTCCATTCAGTTTTTTTACTACAGAGGCCAACCAGCTCTCTGACCGAACACGCTGAGCTACCCTGCCGGCTGTCCATCTGAGCTACCGAGGACACGGAGGATAGTGCGACTGCAGGGACTTACCTCTGGCAAGCCTCCCGTGAGATCCACATTCTCAACTTATTGTCCCGCACTATATTCATATATACATAGTGCCCCTACCCATTATATTCATTACTTGCGGCTTTTTGCCGATTCCCGTAAGAGTTTGGGCACTGTTTGTGCATCCGCACAGAAGAAGATGGTCAAATGGCCAGTGAGCCTGAATGTGGGTCTCATGGGAGGCGTCACAGAGATAAGTCCCTGCAGTCGCACTTTCCTCTGTCTCCTCGGTGGCTCAGATGGATAGAGCATCTGCCATGTAAGCAGGAGATCCCAGGTTCGAGTTCCGGTTGGGTCACACATTTTCAACTCTCCCCGTTGACTTATATCAATGCCTTTATGCAGCTAGGGGTATTAATTTCATTGTAATTTCATTCTAACGAGCTGCATGGTCACCGATGTTATCTTTCTTTCAGACATGTCCGAAAGAACAGATACCATCTTCATATATATGCTTCAAAATAAGTTACATATTCGAAACACTCGTACCAGCAGGCAATTTTTGTAAAATATACTAATAGCAGTACAGGCAAGAAGACAATGGAAGCTTTTGAAATGCAGGTCAACAGATGAGTTCTGAAGAGCAGTTGTGTAGATTGAGTAACTAATGGAGATGTACTGAAGAGAAATGGGGAGAAAAAAGATTATAGCACAATTTGGCCAAAAGAAGGACACATCTTTAGGCACCAGGGGATGGTTAATTGTGGCAAGTGTAGGGGGTAAAAATTGTAGAGAGAGACCAATGTTTGAATACAATAAACTTTTCAAATTGGTATAGGAAGCAGTTGTTATGCAGATACCAAAAGACTCATATGCAGAGCTACATGAAACCAGTCTTCAGACTCGTGAGTGTAACAGCAAAAACTAACAATCAGTTGTTGTTAATAATAATGTATTCATGTTGATAACTGTGAGGAGGAAACTGTTCGAAAACAGATGTTTAAAAATTATATTAACTCCAATTAGTGTATTACTCAATTAGTGTATTACTCATGATAACACACCTACATCACAGGCATTGTGGGAAAATGAGCAGATACATCACCAGTGGAATATCATAGTACTCCCAACATTTTAGAGGCTCAGAATAGTTGGAAATCTTCTGAATTAGTTAAGATACATTCCTCTTACTCTGTACACAATTAATAAATATGTTGTCACTAGCTGCTATCTGTGTATAAGAATCTTTTTGCCACTAAAATAGCAGGTGTAATAGTTTAAAATTTGCCAACTGTGCAGAATATAGAGCTGTTTTGTAATGCAACAAATGTATCTGTATCCCTTTTGATCTCTCTTCAATTAAATAAAGAAAATGAATAACTTCCTTACTAGTTCAATGCTTTCAATGCTGCTACCAGCCCTTCATTCCACAAAAAATCACTTTGTCTACATAACGAACACTATAAGAAAAAATCAGCAGCCTGGAAACCCAACCACTACTAAATGTCACATAACATTTATACAGAACATACATTACTTGCAAAAGCCGAAAGTCAGCAGCCAAATCTGCATTTCCAGAATCAGTAGTGGAACATTTTCATTACAAACCAGATGTGGTATTGAGAAATCAGTTTATACAAAACCGACTTTGAGAGCCTATGTGAATCTAATATCACAGACATGTAACCACATGTGTGTATTAAGTCCTAAATTAGTCTAATGTGATATTATGTACTTTACAGGAAATGACAAATGATCTAGTATTTACTACTGATGTGCTCTAAAAATGGTTAACATGGCTGCTGTCAGCATTTCTGTGCTGGGGATTGGAAATTTTCTTTCATGTATCCATTACATAGTTAATTTCATGTTCCATGGATCACTTGTAAGTACAATTTATTATAATGATGTGGAACAAGTCATTTTACATTCACATTACACATTGCACTGGGTAGCAAGGAAAAAATATGTGAGTATGAACATATTATATCTACTATATCATGGAGCATCGCTGCATCCTGGGTTTTGCTGTTAATGTTTGGTTGTTAGGCAGAAAGAGTTTCCTAGTGCTATATACACTCCTGGAAATTGAAATAAGAACACCGTGAATTCATTGTCCCAGGAAGGGGAAACTTTATTGACACATTCCTGGGGTCAGATACACCACATGATCACACTGACAGAACCACAGGCAACAGAGCATGTACAATGTCGGCACTAGTACAGTGTATATCCACCTTTCGCAGCAATGCAGGCTGCTATTCTCCCATGGAGACGATCGTAGAGATGCTGGATGTAGTCCTGTGGAACGGCTTGCCATGCCATTTCCACCTGGGGCCTCAGTTGGACCAGCGTTCGTGCTGGACGTGCAGACCGCGTGAGACGACGCTTCATCCAGTCCCAAACATGCTCAATGGGGGACAGATCCGGAGATCTTGCTGGCCAGGGTAGTTGACTTACACCTTCTAGAGCACGTTGGGTGGCACGGGATACATGCGGACGTGCATTGTCCTGTTGGAACAGCAAGTTCCCTTGCCGGTCTAGGAATGGTAGAACGATGGGTTCGATGACGGTTTGGATGTACCGTGCACTATTCAGTGTCCCCTCGACGATCACCAGTGGTGTACGGCCAGTGTAGGAGATCGCTCCCCACACCATGATGCCGGGTGTTGGCCCTGTGTGCCTCGGTCGTATGCAGTCCTGATTGTGGCGCTCACCTGCACGGCGCCAAACACGCATACGACCATCATTGGCACCAAGGCAGAAGCGACTCTCATCGCTGAAGACGACACGTCTCCATTCGTCCCTCCATTCACGCCTGTCGCGACACCACTGGAGGCGGGCTGCACGATGTTGGGGCGTGAGCGGAAGACGGCCTAACGGTGTGCGGGACCGTAGCCCAGCTTCATGGAGACAGTTGCGAATGGTCCTCGCCGATACCCCAGGAGCAACAGTGTCCCTAATTTGCTGGGAAGTGGCGGTGCGGTCCCCTACGGCACTGCGTAGGATCCTACGGTCTTGGCGTGCATCCGTGCGTCGCTGCGGTCCGGTCCCAGGTCGACGGGCACGTGCACCTTCCGCCGACCACTGGCGACAACATCGATGTACTGTGGAGACCTCACGCCCCACGTGTTGAGCAATTCGGCGGTACGTCCACCCGGCCTCCCGCATGCCCACTATACGCCCTCGCTCAAAGTCCGTCAACTGCACATACGGTTCACGTCCGCGCTGTCGCGGCATGCTACCAGTGTTAAAGACTGCGATGGAGCTCCGTATGCCACGGCAAACTGGCTGACACTGACGGCGGCGGTGCACAAATGCTGCGCAGCTAGCGCCATTCGACGGCCAACACCGCGGTTCCTGGTGTGTCCGCTGTGCCGTGTGTGTGATCATTGCTTGTACAGCCCTCTCGCAGTGTCCGGAGCAAGTATGGTGGGTCTGACACACCGGTGTCAATGTGTTCTTTTTTCCATTTCCAGGAGTGTAATTGTCTAGCAGTAGTATGGGGTAACGTGGGTAGTTTTGCTATGCTTGTATGTGCTAATATTTCCAGTAGTTGTTTCACTGTCATTGTTTAGTCTTAAGGCTCCACTTACATTCAGCAGATTAAGTGAGGAAGGCTTATACAGCATCATGTCTTTGAGTAGGCTTGTTTTAGCCAGAGAATGTGACAGCAGAAACACTGGGGGCCTCTTTCACAAAGAGAGGCATCTGGCAAGTTTCATCTCCACATCTGTGTGTTCTGTAACTGTGTGCAGACAAACAACAGAGTCCTTTCCAGCGAGTGAAACAATCAAGGATGACAGTTGAGTCATAGCATGTTATAAGCTTGCTAGTGTGTTGATTTTGCATAACTACTTTAAAGTTGCAAAACTCTTATGATAAACCAGGAGAGAAATGGTGGATGCTGCATGGGGGTAGGCTTATTAGCAAGGGATATTTCAAAGATCATTCAGTGGGTTGTGTACACAGATTTTAGCAGTGGAAATACTGAAATGAATCATACAGCATTATGATAGCAACATATTAGCAAGGAATATTTCAAAGATCATTCAGTGGGTTGTGTACACAGATTTTAGCAGTGGAAAAACTGAAATGAATCATACAGCATTATGATAGCAACATGCAGTTCATGGCTGCAGAGCAATGCGGCCCTTATCTAAGGGCTGCTATGTGCAGCTCAGCAGTATCTCACAAAGTGTCCATGCCAGGTGGTTTGCACTGCTGGCCAGCAACACCTTTCATGCTTTGGGGGTATCAGAAATTATGCCAGCTCATGGTAAAACATGAAAGTTGTTTATCAAATTCACAAGCATGACTGTGCATAACAGTGTCAAATCAGTATTTAGTATACTCAAGAGGGCAGTAATTAATGGTGATTGTGGCATCACAATAGGGTGTAGAGAGATTTCTTTTGGATGTTCAGCATTTACTAAGCTGATAACTGAATTGGATCAGTTACATTTATATTGTTCTCCTATCAGAAATATGTCAATCACAGCCATGTGTGTTTCTGGTGAAAATGATGAACAACAGATGCATCTGTCTGTGGCATGGCAGATTTCTTATTTAAATTGCTCAATTGTAAATACCAGTACTGTAGGGTATCAGGGTTAGAACAAAGTGTAAATACAGACAGAATATGAATGCAACCACAAATTTCATCAAGAATTCACTCTCCCCCACATGTAACAGATAGAGAGAGAAATGCACCTTGCCAACATACGAACCTCTGCTAATTACTTCTGCTGCGGATGACAGAAAAGCACTCTTGAGCCTGGAGAACTGGCGACAGCTTAGGGTGATAACAGGGTTTAAAAAGTTGTTAATGTTGCTATGAGATGTAGGGAGCAATATTCTGCAGAGCCCGAGGCTCAACTGAAATCCAATTGTTTCCATGGACAAAGTGAGGGGATAAATTCACATTTTGCAAAGACATTCACTACTCAAGACATTTGTGTTCTTAGATGTGTTCCTCATAATGGTTCATAACCAAATTGAAAAGGGTGAAATCAAGGGAGTTAAGAAAATTCAGTCGTATCATTAAGCAATTATGCATCAAAGAATTGATAAATTCACTCACTTTAAAGTAAGTAGTGACTGCCGCCACTAAATAGATTTCTAGAAACAGTATGAAATCAGGGCCACAGTCAGCACTGAATAATCGAGAAATGATGGGTAAAGGGGTTTATGTAGTGGGCAGGTCACTGCAGTGAATATTACATTAACATTGGCGAGTATCTAGAAAGACACAAGTGTTGCTTTTAAAAATTATTGTTCTCATAATATGTCTCACACTCTGGTGGTTTTCATTGTAAATAACAGTGGAGTTTAAATGCTTTCCCTATTGGGTCAGTACTAACAATATGGAACAGCAGTTGAATTAATAGCATTACACAAAAACTTCTTCACCCAGTAAGCTACATGTGATGGACACGAGGTGAGCCTGTGAACAACGCACATTATCTGGTGTGTTGTGGTTGGTTGAATCCCAATTGGCAGCCATGCCCTAGAGCAATGGTAGTGTTCAGCTGAGCGAGACTTGCATGGTACAAGCTATCACTCTGTCTGACACTACAGCGCATTGTCATTATCATAGCATATTAGAATTTTCAGTTCGTGTTCTGCTCTTGGCTCGTGATGGGTGACACCACTGTGTCTTACCAATCCCATTTCCATTAAATGCTGTACTTCTCATCACCACTGAAGACAGAACTTACCTTAGTTGATTTCTTAATCCACAAGAACAGATATCTTATATCTGTAGAACTGCTGCTTATTGTCCGTGTAAGAACCTGACCAACACTAAATTGTTGCCATATGCACAGTTCATTGCTTATAAAATGGTCGGAGGTTGTGTTGATTTTTTCAAATAAAAAAAAAAATCTCTGTCTGCTACTAAACCAGTTCAGATGAGTGCAGTTGTTTTACATGGTTTAGTCTCAGTGGTCAAACTTTAAACAAATTTTCCATTGCTTTATAGCTGTTACAACTGTGTGTGTTCATCTGTTTTTTAGCTAAATGGAACAAGTAGTCCCAATTTCAAATTCTCAGCAATCCATCACTTCTTAGTGGTGTTTTCCCTTAATTGAATAATGAACTTCCTGAGAGAAAGCAATAAACTGTTTTGTAAGATGACTTCATGTAGTCTTTGGTCTCTTTAAAACAATTTCATGTTCAACAAGCACTTTACTGGCTTATCACACAAATTAAAACAATAAGTTCCTTGCTTGCTCCCAAAGGTTATAAGGGAGGTCTACAAACTTTGGTAAAGTCTTTGACGGGAATCAGCTCATAGTTTTTTTGTATAGGTAGATACATAAGTGAAACTTTAACAAACTATATGTGCCCTTATGTAAAGTTGTTTTTCTACAAGAACTTGAGAGGCACTTTATTGTGTGTTAAGATGGCTATCTTTCTTGGGTTTATACAATAAACTGGTACTGCAAAGTATTCATTTACTTCAGAGTTACTCTCTGGATCGCACAACAATGATCATCAGTTCAACTTGGTCCATAGTAGTTCAAGTGGATTTTTTAAAACCTAACTTCCATTGTGTGCAAAATTTTTGAGAGCACAACTTAAAAAAAATGTTCAGTATCTAGCATAGTACATCAATGTGCCCCATTTTGCAACTCCATTGTACTTTTACTGGTTCCCTTCAACTCATGTTACTGTAATTCTGGTAGTTCCTTCACATCATTTCCTCAACTGAACAATATCAGTATAAGGCAACTATAATAACTTTTACTGCTTGGTTATTCATTGCTTAAACAATTTATTGTACTCCACATTAAAAACATTTACATTACCATTTACCACTGCTTTGGTAACTAACACTTATCACTATAATATATTATAGAGCAGCACAAGCAGCTTCCTATCAAGCAAGTGGTGCTAGAATTAGGTACCTAGAAGAGTGGTCACTAATAGATAATACGTACTTATTAATCTGTGTACATTGTGGAAAGGGACCAGTGATACCCAAAGCAGCATTTTGGAACAGCCTAGTGCAGGCAGCTATCCTATCATTTGTGTCACATCAACCATTATGGAATGCCTGCAAAGTGTCATGACATTGAACCATGATGCACTGTTACAACTTTTTAGGTATTACTACACTGGTATTACTACACTGTTACACAGTGGGATTTTATGATAAAAATACCATCTTCTGCAATGAAATCTGAGAGTCTACTGGTGACATTCCATGTCTCTTTCTTAGTTCTATCGAAACATTATCTGTCTGTATAATACTGACTTTACAACTTAGTGTATCAGCATTTTGGTGTAAACGGCCTGGCTTGTGACATACATCACAGTCATATTTCAACAGTTTCAATGCCCATCAAGGTAAACAACTTCTGGGATTCTTTAAGCTTAACATCCACATAAGGGTGCTGTAGTCGGTGACTACAGTGAATTTTTTCTCATACAAATAGCATCTGAAATAGTTTACTCCAAAAACGAGGGCTAACAACTCCTTTTCAGTAGTACTGTAATTTATTTCTGCTGAGTTCATTTGCCTAGAAGCATAACCTATGGGTGTTTCCTCATCATAATCCAAAGCACCTGTGGAAAGTACAAGGAGCTTCTCAAAATCTGGATAAATCAGCAAAGGCGAACTTGTCAAAACATGTTCAAACAAATTTCGGGCTTGCAGCCTGTCGTCGTTCAATACTTCGCACGATATTTCAACTGGGCACCTGCCAGTCATCTTCAGGTGAGCCATCACAGACTGGCGAAAACGTCATCCATTCCACAATATATAGCGTACTGTAACTATTCTGCGCATGCGTCGAAAACTCGATAGTTGAACCACACTGCCCGCCGGCAGCGCCCTCGCTGGTGGAATAGCGGAACTCAGTCGCCCTCTGCGTAGCTGTTTGCCACGGCGGTCGACGCAATCTGTCGTCTTCGATTTGAGCAAATCGTGGAGATGATGGGATTCCATGCACTGTCCAGCTGGTAGCCGCTGTCACGGTTTAACAGATTTTCCGCCAGTCGTATTTCTACGGATTCCAACAGTTTATCCACCATGGCGTTATCCTTCATGAGTTGACATTAATAGTTAGCAAGACCATGAAAAGTTTGAAACTCTTTAACTTTAGCAGTGACTGGAAAATTCCCAATTGCTTCTGTTGGTCTTGTATCTGGGTTAATTCCATCTGCACTGATGATACATCCCAGGGGACATGTGATTTTGCAAAAGAACACTTCTCTATTTTCTAGCTTAAATGTGCACTTTGCAACCTTGACAACACACTTCTTAACCTCTCCAAATTTTCCTCAATTGTTCTTGCAAAAATTATGATGTCACCTACGTACGATGGTGGTTTGAAAAGTTCTCAGAATCTCCCATGAGAGGTCAGCACTAGCGCAATGAGTTGTTCACGTGATATTGACTGGACTATTGCCTGTACACATGTGCCGCATCAGTGCTCTTGGATGTGGCAGTAACGTGGCTCTGTTATTGTTCCCGCGTAGTGATTTGCGAAGATGGAAAAAATCGAGATTCGGGCAGTGATTAAGTACTTTGTAAAGAAAGGTATGAAAGCAAAAGGGATTTATGCTGATTTCCAGAATATGCTGGGGAACTCTGCCCCTTCATATTCAACTGTTGCCAAGTGGACAAATGAATTTAAATTTGGTCAGGAGAGCTTAGAGATGATGGTCTACGTACTGGTCGGCCAAGATGTGTCACTACTCCAGAAATCATCACAAAAGTTCATAAAATAGTCACGGAGGATTGCCGATTGAAAGTATGTGAAATTGCTCATGCTTGCCAGATGTCACTTGAAAGGGTATATCAAATTTTAACTTTGAATTAGAAACAAAAAAAATTATCTGCAAGATGGTTGCCGCGACTCTTGACGCTGGATCAAAAACGCATGAGAATGGACATATCGGAACAATGTTTGGCCTATTTTAGGAGAAACGAACAAGTTTTTTTGCACTGGTTTTGTAACTTGGGTGCACTGCTATACCCCAGAGCCAAAACGACAGTCAAAGCAGTGGAAACAAGGTGATTCTCCACCACCAAAGAAAGCAAAGTCAATTCCTTCAGCAGGAAAGGATGTGGCATCAGTGTTCTGGGATGTGAATGGGATTCTGTTTGTAGATTATCTCCCCACTGGGCAAACAATTACTGGAGAATACTGTGCTAACCTCCTGGACAAATTGCAACAAAATATACAAAAAAAGGCTAGGTTTAGCAAGGAAGAAAGTCATATTCCATCAAGACAATGTGTGCCAACACACATGTGCCATCACTATGGCAAAATTATATGAACTAAGTTATGAATTGTTGGCACAACCACCATATTCACATGATATGGCTCCTTCAGACTTCCATCTCTTCCCAAAACAAAATTTTTCTTGGTGGACGAAGATTCACTTCAGATTAAGAATTTATAGCTGGAGTTGACAAATATTTTGCAGTCCTGGAGAAAACTCATTTTTGAGATGGGGTCAAGGCACTGGAACATCGTTGGACCAAGCGCATTTATCTACAAGGAGATGACATTGAAAAATAAAAAAAGTTTAAGTGGTGTAAGTGCTTTTTTTCTATTCCATTTCGAGAACTTTTCAAACCACCCTTGTACATGAGACACATAGAAGCTTCAAGCCTCTCAAGTCAGTGGATCTTAGGAAAGTGGTAGGCAGATTCCATAGGCCAAAAGGCATGTGAAGAAACACATACAGTCCAGAAGGAACTTCGAGTGATCTTGCATTGCAATCAGAATTTGGTGGTAACCAAAGCACATGTCATGGGTTGTAAAATACCTACAATTCCCCAAGCTGCTTTGTGTTTCATTGATATGGTGTGTATGGTAAATATCAGGAGTCATGCCCTCATTTACTGCTCGTATATACATGCAAAGACAATAGGTTTTTTTTCCCCATTGATTGACTGCTTAGGTACCGTAATGATTGATAATGAACATGAGCTTGCAGAGGGTTGAAATATCTGTGCAGCCAGCCGTTGCTGAGTAGTATCCTCAGCAATGGATTGTAGGTGAAATGATTGCATGGTTTCTGGGTAATTGGTCTAGCATCTCCTGTGGGAATTTCATGCTGTATGAGGTCAGTTGCTGACAAATACTGCCATTCCTCGAATAGCCACACATGTTCATCCATAACTGCGTACAAAATATATTGTTCTGACTCAGGCAAATGTGCTAACTTCTCTTGTAACTTCTCTCTTAGTAAAGGCTTAATCATGCAAACCTTTCTCACTGGCAACTGTTTTCTTCTGTTATGTTTAAACTGCTTTTTTTCATTGAACTTCTGCTTCCATTACTTCCTCACCACTAGCCAATATAGTTCCACATAGGATCTCTATATCCCTCTGATCAAAATTATCAATATGTAATGGTACTTGAATCTTCTTTCCTACTGCTTCCGATTTACTTATACTTCTTTTGATATGGATTTGCAACTAGTCAAGAACATCATCCTGGCAGAGTGGATCAACAAGGAAATCTAATCTCAGCGGTGACCAGATTTTTTCATCAATCCAGAGAACTTTTTCCGAACACTTTTTCTAACAGGGGCGCCAACTTTTAATGCGCATGTACAAGGTTCCATCAGAGCCTGTGGAAGAGGCCTCACAACACAGGTTCCTCATGACTGAGGTGCGTGCTTACTGTCAAAACAGTGAGTAACCTCACTGAGCTGTACAGTTCGTGTCTTATAACCAATCACCACACAAAAATTATTAAGGAAGTCATTCCATAAAATGATGCTAAAATCCTTTCCTCACTACTTCCACTTTAAACCCATACTTCTTCCCATCAATTTGTAAATAAAAAAAAAGAAAAAAAAAAACAGGTTCCTGTAGGTACTATTACCTCTTAACCTAAACTAATTTTGTTATATAAAGGCAGCTTTGAGTGCAGTCTTATTATTTCACCAGACAAATAAAACAATAATCTGAGCTCCTGATCTATTAACATTCTGACCGTCTTTCCCCTCAGCATGCTTTCTGAAACTGTTTGCCACCTCATTAATTACACCTTTTCTCATTGGATTCATTATTCTTGTAAGGAACTAGGATTGATGGTAGGGCCTGCCCCACACTCGGTTCCCCCACTGTGCATTTCCACATTGTGACCTTTATTTCACTAATTACTTTCCAATGTATTCCACTGTGGATAACTGTACCTCTGATTCTGTGGACACCATCATTCATATGCACTATCATATGACATTTTGTACAAGGGGAGTGATAGAACTCAGCCATGTGGTTCAATTTTCCACACCACTGACAATCTGCATTGTTTACAAAGACACAATATGACTCTTTGCTGCAAACAGGGATTCAAAGAAGTCAACTTAGTTCCTCATGTAACAGTGCCAATCTTACGGCTTCATGTAATGAAGCAAGGCAGCCATTTTAACTCCACTCCCAATCTGCAGATTAAGTCTGTCAATGAATACATCAATAGCTTCTTCAATTAGAACCTTACTGGGTTGTGGCATTTTTTTCTCAGCACATATGTGTGACAAGACACAGTTTGTATCCGATCTGCGAAAGCCTCAAGGTCTTCAATATTTTTTTGTTGCAAGGAGGACAAACGATCCCAGTAATAACTGATGCCTCTTTAATGGGAGAAGCACTCTGCTAACCCCTTTGCCAGGGCATCAAATGATGTCGCATCATGCAAGGTGTCCAATGATTCTACAAAGGTACTTGCATCACCTGGAAGCTTCAATTTAGTTACATTTGACAGAAAACTATCCAGCCAGGACTGCGTGCGTCCTAGGTCTTGGACATTCTGCAGAAAGATGGTAACATTCTCGCCAGGTTTACCTGAAAAGGTGGGACAAAAGAGACTGCAGGGAGGGTGTTAGCAACATTTGGTACATAAGTAACTGTTTCCACTGCAGAAGCTCTAAAGGTACTTGGAGCAGTTTGGCTCACTGCATGCCTAGTTTCACAATTCAGTTGGTGTATTAGTTCCTGTAACTGCATGTTTATAGCAATAATGCTTTAGCCTGCTCTCACATTAGAGCGGCATTATTAACTTCAGTGTTTCCAGCAGCAGATGATTCTTGCCATTCTGGAAACTCAGGAGAGTATGTGCCAGAGACAGCGTAAGTAGATCGCTGACAGCACTGTTGCCAGTTCCCAACCGCAACAAGCTGTTGCCTACAGGCAGAAACATTAGCTGCCTAGAGAACTGTGCCGACGCTACAGGGTTGCTGTAGAGACATTTGAAAAATCACGTTATGCCTAAAGGCAAAAACATTAGCTTTCTAGAGAGCTGTGCCAACACTGCAGGGTTGCCGTAGAGACTTTTACAAAATCGCGTTACATTATCAGTTGAGGTAGTACTGTGACGCTGCCACATTTGGCCCACTGCAACTTTCAGGGATCAACTTACTCTGGCTCAAATATAGGACAAAAAGGGCTTCAACAAGCAACTAACCATTATAATCTAAACACAATAATTTCCATTAGTGGCAGCTCACAGAGAGACAGCAGCAAGGAGTAGTATATTCTTAGAACCATTGTTTAAATCTGGTCCTTGAAACATTGTAATTAGGCTTCCTCATGATAGTTTGTGTATATCTTCAAGTGTTTGCCAGTTCAGTTTCTTCAGCATAGCTGTAACACTCTCCCATGGGTCAAAGAAACCTGTGACCA
Source organism: Schistocerca piceifrons (assembly GCF_021461385.2). NCBI lineage: Eukaryota > Metazoa > Arthropoda > Insecta > Orthoptera > Acrididae > Schistocerca > Schistocerca piceifrons. The sequence goes on from NC_060140.1 coordinate 880,208,202, forward strand.
CTTTTTCTGCTCTTCTTTGTACACATTCAATATCCCCTATTTGGTATGGGTCCACACACTTGAGCAATATTCTAGAATGGGTTGCACGAGTGAGTTGTAGGCAATCTCTTTTGTTGACTGATTGCATTGCGCTAGTATTCTATCAACAAAGTGAAGTTTACCACCTGCTCTGCCTACGACTGAGTCTATGTGATCATTCTATTTCATATCCCTACTAATTATTAACTCCAGTTATTTGTATGAATTGACAAGCACCAACTGTCACTTGTTGTTATGGCAGTTTTTTCATTTTATGAAATGCTCCATTTTATATTTTTGAACATTTAAAGCAAGTTGTCAATCTTTGCACCACTTTGATATCTTATCAAGTTCTGACAATATTTGTGCAGCTTTTTTAGGCATTATTTCATTATAGATAACAGTATCATCTGTTGAAAGTCTGAGGTTACTATTAATATTGTCTACAGGGTCATTAATATAGAATTAATATAGAACATGCACAGCAAGGGTCACAGCGCACTTCCCTGGGACCAAAGTTTTTGCTTCACCTGTCAGTGGTTCTCCATCCAAGATAACTTGCTGCATCCTTCCTAAAAAAATGTCCCCAATCCAGTCACGAACTTTGCTTGGTACCTCGTACAGTCATATTTCTTATAATAAATTGGATGTGGTACTGAGTCAAATGCACTACAAAAATTGACAACATCTACTTGACTGCCTTGATCCACGGCTTTCAGGATATCCTGTGAGAAAAGTGAGAGTTGGGTCTCACATGATGTTTTCAGAATCCATGTTGGCTGGCATGGAGATCATTCTGTTTGAGATACCTCATTACATCTGAACTCAGAATACATTCTAAGATTCTGCAACAAATGGAAGTCAAGCATATTGGACAGAAGTTTTGTGGGCTTCATCCAACATGCTGAAGAAACTATTCTGGCAGCACTTCAGGAAACAGGGTGCAGTCAAATGCAGATTGTGGTGGAACAAACGATTCCTGACATCTGAGCTCTGAACTCATACTTGGATCATTCCAAGGACTGGTACAGAAGATTGAAAAGGACAGCCTTGCACATGGAGTTTTGCTGAGGCTTAAAATTTGAAGCATTGTACGCAGAACAGGTTATGGACCCCCTGGTTCTGAGTAGAGTCGAGGGACTGAACTAGAGACTTTGAGGGTTCTATAACAAGCTAGGCGGTGACCTCCTGAAATTAAGTCTTAGAGTTGAGAACTGTTGGGTCCCGCAAAATGGGCCAGGTACGCAGTATGCACCAGAGGCTAGTACCCAGGTAGTTGATTGTGTGAGGGGTGCACGTAAAGGTTTTTTAGATTAGGTGACTCCCCATCCAGTCCAGATAATGACAACTGCAGGAGACCCAGAAGTATAACTGAAAGATCAAAAGAATGCCCCCACAGGTGAGAGTATTAATATCATAGTAGTTACCTACCAAAGCTTTTGCAACAAAGTTTCAAAATTTGAAGTGCTCCTGAAAAGCAGGAAAACCTACATAATGATGGGTACAGAAGGCTTGTTAAAACCCGAAATTGATAGCAGTGACATTTTGTGGGGAAAACCTAAGAGATTATCAAACGGATAGGCTAATGGGAAATGGAAGTTGTGTATTTATTGTAGTAGTCATGAAACCCAGATCCACCGAGATATAAATTGAGGTTACATGCATGATCGCTGGGCAAGTTGCAGTTCCAGGGTTAGGAATAAAAAGGTAATTGGATCCTTCTATCACCCACCAGACTCACCTCTGATGTTAATGAAAACTTTAGAGAAAACCTCAGTTCGCTTGCATATAAGTTCCCCAATCATACTGTAATCATTGCTGGAGACTTTCATCATCCCACAATCAACTGATAAAATTAGTTTTATTGTTGGTGGGCATGATTAGACACCCTGTGAAACATTACTAAATGCTTTCTCTAAAAACTACCTAAAACAGATTTTTCGGAACCCCACTCATGATGGGAATGTATCTGATCTAATGGCAACAAACAGACTTGACCTATTTGAGAACGTCCACTTTGAGACTAATATCAGTGAACATGACACAGTTGTGGCACAATGGTTACCAAAATACAAAGGACAACTACACAAGTAGAAAGATATGTATATTCAGTAAACTACATAAAAAACGAGTACAGTCATATCTCAATGAGGAACTCAAAACTTTCAGCACAGGGTAGGAGCATGCAGAGGAATTATGGGTCAGAGTAGTTGACCATGCACTGGATAGTATGGACCCAGTAGAATAGTTTGTAACGGGAGATACCTCTCCATTGCATACAGTCACTGTAAAGAAACATCTAAAGAAAGAGAGACAGCAGTATAATAGGTATAAAGCAAAGCATAGGGCCACAGACCAAGAGATCCTAAATGAAATGCTTTTGGCTGTCAAGAGAGTAATGTGTGAAGCCTTCAAAGACTGCCACAGCAGAAAATCATTAAATGATCTTTCACAAAATCCAAAGAAATTCTGGTCATATGTAAAGGCTGTTAGTGGCCCCAAAGTTAGTGTGCAATCACTTGTGAATGAAACAGGAACTGAACTTGAGGGTAACAAAGCAATATCTGACATGCTTAACTCCATTTTATAATGTTCCTTGAAAAAGAAAAACCCAGGTGAATTGCTCCAAGTTCATCATCATGCCACTGGAAAAATGAGTGAAATAAGATTTAATGTCAGTAGTGCTGAGAAACAGCTGAAACTGTTAAAATTAAACAGAGCTCCAGGGCCTGATGGAATCCCTATCAGATTCTATACTGAACTTGCAGCTGTGTTAGCCCATCTTTTAAATGTAATGTAGCATAGATCCCTCAAACAAAATAAAAAATGCCTAGTTGTTGGAAGCTAGCATAAGTCACACCCATATACAAGAAGGGTAGTAGAAATGAGCCCCAAAACTAACACTGAATATTCTTGCCATCAATTTGTTGTAGAATGTTAGAACATATCCTGATTTCAAAGATGTGATTTCTCCAATGAAATGCCTTCTCCATGCCAACCAGTGTGGATACCCCTCCCCCCCCCCCACCCCCCACCCCAAAAAAAAAATCATGCAAAAGCCAACTCACACCTTTCTCATGTGATATACTGAAAGCTGTGGTTTAAGGCAGTCTGGTAGAGGTAGTATTTCTTGGTTTCTGAAAATCATTTGACCAACACCCAACACTTTCTGTGAAAAGTATAGTCATATGGGATATCAAGCAAAAGCTGTGTCTGGATTGAGGATTATTTTGGTGGAGAGGAAGTGACATGTTATCTTGGATGGTCATCATCAGATTTAGAAGTAACTTTAGGTATGCCCCAGGGAAGTGCCTTGATGTTCATATTGTATGCTAATGACTTTGTGGACAATATTAATGTTAACCTCATAGTTTTTGCAGATGATACTGTTATTTAAATGAAGTACTGTCTGAAAGGAGCTGCATAAATATTCAGTCAGATCTTGATAAGATTTCAAAGTGGTACAAAGGCTGGCAAATTGCTTTAAATGTTCAGAAACATAAAATTGTGTCCTTCATAAAATGAAAAAAACATAGTATCCTGTGACTATAATGTCAATTGGTCATGCTGGTATTGGATAACTCATACAAATACCTGGGTGTAACACCTTGTAGCGATATGAAATGTAATGATCACATAGGTTCAGTCATGGGAAATGCAGTTTATTGGTAGAATACTGGGGAAATGCAAATGGTCTACAAAGGAGATTGCTTACAAATCATTCCCTTATCCTATTCTAGGATATTGCTCAAGTGTGTGGAACCTGTACTACATAGGACTAACAGGGGATGCTGAATGTACACGGAGAAGGGCACCAAATGTGGTCACAGGTTTGTCTGGCCCATGGGCGAGTGTCACAGACATGCTGAAGAAACTGAACTGGCAGACACTTGAGGATAAGACATAAAATGTCCCAAGAGAGCTTGCTTACAAAATTTCATGAACCAACTTTAAATGATGACTCTAGGAGTACACAACTCCCTAGGGGTCATGAGGACAAGATTATATTAATTACAGCATGCACAGAGGTGTTTAAACCACCATTCTTCCTTCACTTTACATTTGAATGCAATGGGGAGAAACGCTAATAACTGGTACAGTGGAAGTACCTCTGTGGTGCACTTCACAGTGGTTTGCCAAGTATAGATGTAGATGAAGACTACTTCTGCTACACTTATTGGAGGTGGGTGTCATCACCTGTGACCTCCACAGCTTTTTAGGAGCGCTTCAAACTCTTGTACTGTGGTGCAAATGTTTTGTCAGCTAATCACTAGGATTTTAATAATCTTGCCTGCAAGGGACATTTATTTGGCTCTTGGGCTGACACTTCTGGGTCCCTACAAGTGTCATTATCTGAACTGGATGGGGAGTTAGCTGACCTATAAAACCTTGAGTGCACTCCACACACATTCAGCTATCTGGGTACCAGCCTGTGGTCTGTAGCACACACTTGACCTATTTAGGGGGACCGTACAGTTATCAACTGTGTGGCACAAGCTCAGGAAGTCACAGCCTAGCTTGTCTCAGAATATTCAAAGTATATGATTCAGACCTTCCACTTAACTCAGAAACAGGGTGCCACAATCAGCTCTGGGGAATGGCACAGACTGTGAGCTTTGTTGAAACTCCTAGTCTTCTCTACCTTCTTTGTCAGTCATTGTAACGATTGGAGTATGACATCAAAGCCATGGCAACAGGCATAATTTGTTCCATTGTGTGCCACACTCTGCAGCTGGTTGCAGCCTGTCCCCTCAACGGCTGCCAGAATAGCCTCTTCAACATTTTGAATAAGGCCCCCCGGCACAATGAGTGCACCTGGTATTCCTTCCTACCCCTTGCTGCCACTTCGCTAAGGGAAGTTATTTACCATATATTTAAACTGCTGTGTGCACAATCAGTACTTTATAAACTGCATGTTTCAAGATCAAAGATTTCCTGTCTTGAAATCCACAATTATTGTCCTTCTTTATAAGAAGAGAGATGAAAATGCCCTAAATGAGAACATTGCATGAAAGATCAACTATTTTGCTAGTTTGAGAATAATAAGCCAATCTCCTCTTTGCTATATGGCCTTAGGCCTGGTCTATACACCACTGAATCTGTGGCATCATTGGTTACAGATGTTCTCAAATGTTTTGAAAACAATTCTTTTGCCTGAGCTATGCTTGTTGATCTTATCAAAGCATTTGACACAGCGTCACATTATATTTTAATATCTACCTTTGAATAATGTTGAATAAAAGAAAATAAACTATCATGTCTGTTAGGTAGGAAACAAGCAGTCACTGTAAATAACTGCTGATCAAATGCCTTACGTTCTGTCCTGGGTTCTTTTTTTTCTGCTATATATGAATGATTCTATTAACTTCATGGTCCAACAAAATGATAATGTATGCTGATGATACAATCCTTGTAATGATGGATTCCAGTATAGGCAAAACGAAAAGGAAAACACTGACAATAGTTGATAAGTCTGCAACAGTGGCTGCACAAAAGCAAACTACGATTTTTTCCCCAGAAAATTAGTGGAAAAAGTGAATGAATGTGAATTGTCAGGCTCCTAGGAATTCATTAGAACCCACTTTCAAGATCATCTTCATCATTGATTTCTTCATCTACTATAAGAGTTCTATACTCTTCAGCTTCAGTGCTTTTATCAAGTAGCTGTTCCCAAATCTGCTTGAAAACTATGCCAGCTACCATAGTTGGTCTTTCCTTGTAAGTCTGTTTCCAGTCTCCAGTATTGAATGGCTTCACTCATTAAGATAATTATTCAAATTTGGCCTTATTATTCACCAGAAAAATTTTAACAAATCCTACATTATTCAGAATCTTTTGAACTAATGTTTCACAAGGAAATAAATGCCTTTGTTTCTTTCATTCACTTAGCTCTGAGTATGGGTGCTTCCATACAAGGCATTCTAGTTTCTTCTGAGTGCACACTATATAGCCACAGCAGAAAGCATTTTGAATATTCCTGTTGCCCAGCTCAAAATGTTGACAAGTGATACCAACCTAAAAATTGAACTTTGAAACAACTCCACCTTATATAAAAGAAATACAGTTGGGAAGCCTCTGCAATGCTGTTCGAGTTTAGGAGGAATACCGAGTGGGCTGAGATGTTAATGAGAATCTGCATTGAGGAGAGAGGCATGCTAGGGTAGTCCATGCAGTTATGGAAAGCCACTGTGCTAGGGCAGCCTAGTGGTTAGTGCATCTGCCTAGTGAACAGGAGAGCCAGGTTAAAATTGCAGCTTTGGTTCAAATTTTCATTCGTCACTTCAGTCTGTGTTTATACATCATAGATGCTTGAGATCTGAAAAGCTCTCTGGAAGCATATAGTTCCATTTGACATTAATTTTTTAAGTAAACAGACCTTGACTTTGCCAGCATGTAGATAGCTGATAGTTACCTGTGTAAATCCTTTGCTTTATAAAAACAGCAGTGGAATGATGTGGGGAGAAGAGCAATATACACGTCGACAGACAACAGCAGCAACACTTGTCTGATAAACTGTAAATTATTTTAGTCTTTGTTTTTTGTTCACATGCTTCTGCAAAGAGGTGAACTGTATGTGTGTGTTTTACTGTGTAGACAAGTGGTTAGAAAATTAATTGTAGTTTTTGTTGTTGCATAAGTCTTGTGAATATCCTTGTGTAGGGCAGCTTCCTAGTGTAAATTTTCCCATCACCAGAAACTCCGTCACGCCACTAACTTTTAATTTTCTGCTAGTAGGCAGCACACGGTTTAGATCAGTGCATTCTAGTTTGAATATTTATCTCGTGCAGTAACTTTTTGGCAAACAGGGTTTCTAATAACAGATATCTGTAACAACTTCAGGAGAGAAATTTATTTCTGTTTAACAGCTTGCAGTCTCAGAGTACAGTGAGAAATCTGCTCAGCAACTTTAAGTGTTACTATATTCTCCTTTGATATATTTTCAAACTCAGTAGTGCCATCTGAGACCTTATATCTATTTTATACACAGTACAATATGGCTAGGGACTGTGCCTGTGAGCGGACACAAGGAGAGTTGGCTGCTGTCTGTAAACAGCTGGAAGCTGTGTTGGCTACTGTCAACAAGCTTCTAGCTAATTCTCGAAGTTGCGGTGACATTGAGGTACCAGTGATAAGACCTGTAGCACATTTGGCGCCATTGGAATCCCCTGGTGACCCAGATGTCACTGCAACATCCGATACGCAACATCTGACCAGTCTGTCCTCACTCCAGAGTGGGTGGCAGACAGTGGTGAGTTCATGTGTCACTGGGTGGAAGGCGAAAGAGGGAGCAGGCCGTGCGGCTGGCTCTCTATGTCTTAGCAACAGGTACGAGGTGCTATCCAGTGTTGGTGATAACTTTGAGCCAGTGCAGGATGCCTCTTCTGTTGGGTCAGCTGACAATTTTCTCGCCCAGTCTGGACAAGTACAGAGGGTGGGTATGCTAGTCATTGGGAGCTCCAATGTTAGGCAGATGATGGAGCCCTCTCAGGGACACAGCAGGCAAGGTGGGAAAAAAATCCAGTGTGCATTCGGTATGTTTGCCGGGAGGTCTCATCCGTGATGTGGAGGAGGTCCTGCCGGCAGCTATCGAGGGTACTAGGTGCATATAGTGGCACATGTTGGCACGAATGATGCCTGCCACTTGGGTTCTGAGGCCATCCTCAACTCCTATCGGTGCCTGCCTGATTTGGTGAAGGCATCTAACGATGCACATGGGGTGCAAACTAAGCTGTCTATTTGTAGCATCATACCCATGGTTGATCATGGTCCTCTGTTTTGGATTAGAGTGGAAGGTCTAAACGAGAGGCTCAGATAGCTTTGCAACGGCATTGGATGTGAATTTCTGGACCTCCACTATCGGGTGCAGAATTGTAGCATTCCCCTTAATAGATCAGGCGTGCACTACAAGCAGGAAGCGGCTAGTAGGGTAGCGAGGTACGTATGGCATGCACATTGGCCTTTTTTATGTTAGAGAACCCCTCCCTTGGGAGCAAAGTCAATTTGCCTTATCGAATCAGCTAATGGAGAGGAAGGTATCAGTGATCATAAGACTGTGGCAGCATCTATGACGATGGGTCCTACAAGGGATGTTAAGAAAGGTAGGAAGATATATTTGCTCAGCAAGGGTGACAGTACACAAATTTCAGAAGTCTCAGAAGTCAGCATCAAATATTCGATGATGAGGATGAAGATGTGGAGAACAAAGGAAAAAATTTCAAAGGCATTGTTCAATAAGCCCTAGGCAAGTATGTTCTGAGTAAGATTTTAAGGGATGGGAAAAATACACCGTGGTTTAATAGCCATGTTAGAAAAGTGCTACATAAACAAAGAGCACTTCATCTCAGATTCAAGAGAAGTAAAAACCTAGCTGACAAACAAAAGCTGAATGAAGTGAAAATGAATGTAAGCAGAGCAATGAGACAAGTGTTCAATGATTTTGAAAGTAAGATGTTGTCAACCGACCTGAGTAAAAACCCTAAGAGATTTTAGTCATATGTAAAATCAGTAAGTGGATCAGAAACATCTACTCATTCTCTCAGCGACCACACCGGCACTGAAACGAAAGATAACAGAGGGAAGTCCGAAATACTGAATTCGGTCTTCTGAAACTGTTTCACCGCGGAAGATCGTAACACTGTCCTCCTTTCAATTGCCGTGCGAATGTTGAAATGGCAGATATTGAGATAACTGATCGCGGAATTGAAAAGCACCAGCAATCGCTTAGTAGTCGAAAGGCTTCAGGACCAGATGAGATACCTATAAGATTCTATAAAGATTATGCAAAAGAACTTTCTCCCCTCCTAGCTGTAATTTATCATAGATCGCTTGAGCAACGAAAGGTACCTAACGACTGGAAAAAAGCACAGGCTATTCCCGTTTTTAAGAAAGGCCTTAAGACAGATCCACACAATTATAGACCTATATCATTGATATCAATCTGTTGTAGAATTATGGAATATGTTTTATACTCAAGAATTATGATGTTCTTGGAAAATGAACATCTCCTCTGTAAGAATCAACATAGATCCTGCAAACAGAGATCCTGTGAAACTTAGCTCGCTCTGTTCCTCCATAAGATCCACAGTGCAGTGGACAACGGCACTCAGGATGATGCCGTGTTCCTCGATTTCAGTAAGGCGTTTGACTTCCAATCCTGCATTGCCGTTTAATGAAAAGAATATGAGCTTATGGAGTGTCGGAGCAGACCTGCCATTGGATTCAAGATCTTCTTGCAGATAGAACTCAGCACGTTGCTCTTTTAACAGAACTAAATCAACAGATGTAAAAAGTAATATCCAGAGCAAAGTAGCAATGCCAGAAGATAGTAAAAATTTGCAGAACGACCTGCAGAGAATTGAGGAATGGTGCAGATTCTGGCAGTTGACCCTGAACATAAATAAATGTAACATATTGCACATACAAAGGAAAAGAAATCCACTATTGTACAGCCAAATTGTTGGTGACAAGCACTTGAAGTCAGTGTCTGCCATAAAATATCTAGGCGTAACTATCCAGAGCAACCTTAAGTGGACTGACCATATAAAACAGATAGTGGGAAAAGCAGGCATCAGACTCAGATTCATCAGAAGAATCTTAAGGAAATGTAACTCATCCATGAAAGAAGTGGCTTATGAGGTGCTTGTTCACCTGATTCTTGAGTATTGTTCACCTGTCTGGGATTCCTGTCAGGTAGGAATGATAGAGGAGATTGAGAAGATCCAACGAAGAGCAGTGCGTTTCATCATGGGATCATTTAGCTGCTGAGAGAGCGTTACGGAGATGCTAAACAAACTCCACTGGCAGATGTTACAAGAGAGGCATTGTGCATCACAGAGAGATTTAGTATTGAAATTTAGGGACACCATTTTTCAGGAGGAGTCTGACAACATATTACTTCCCCCCACATACAGCTTGCATATTGACTACGAGAAGATATTTTCAGAAATTAGAGCCAATACAGATGCTTACCAACAATCATTCTTTCCATGCACTATTTACAAGTGGAACAGGGTTGGAGGGATCAGATGGTGGTACCAAAAGTGCCCTCTGTCACACACCATTAGGTGGCTTGTGGAGTATGATGTAGATGTGTAAAGTAATAATTCCCATAATTAGTACTTAGTACATAAGCATTAAAAATTTGGAGTGGGAATTAAAGTCCAGGGAGGAAAATTAAAAACTTTGACACTTGCCAATGAAAGTTAATTCTGTCAGAGATGGCGAGGGACTTGGAAGAGTAGTTGAATAGAATAGACAGTGCCTTGAAAGGAGAATATAAGATGAACATCAACAAAAGCAAAATGAGAATAATGGAATGTAGTCAAATTAAATCAGGTGATGGTGAAGGAATTAGATTAGGAAATGAGACATTTAAAATATCAGATGAGTTTTGTTACTTGGGAAGTAAAATTACTGATGATGTTGAGGTAGGGAGGATTAAAATGTAGACTGGCAATGGCAAGGAAAGCATTTCTGAAGAAGGGAATTTTGTTGGCAGCAAGTATAGATTTAAGGGTCAGGAAGTTCTTTCCAAAAGTATTTGTATGGAGTGTAGCCATCTATGGAAGTGAAACATAGATGATAAACAGTTTAGACAAGAAGAGAATAGAAACTTTTGAGATGTGTGCTACAGAAAAATGCTGAAGATTAGATGGGTAGAGCACGTAACTAATGAGGATGTACTGAATAGAGTTGGAGAGAAGAGAAATTTGTGTACATCCTGACTAGAATAAGGGATCAGTTGGTAGGACACATTATGAGGCATCAAAGAATCACCAGTTTAGGAAAGCATGGGGAGTAAACATCATAGACGGAGACCAAGACATGAATACAGTAAGCATATTCAGAAGGATGTAGGTCTGAGTAGTTACTTGGAGATGATGAGGCCTGCACAGAATAGAGCAGTATGGAGAGCTGCATCAGACCAGTCCTTGGACTGAAAACAACAACAACAACAACAACAACAACAACAGATAAGCAGCAGTATGATTTGTTTTTAGTATACTTCACAGGAATACATAGATTCCAGAAGCTAGTTATTCCTGTTAACTTACATCTCTGAAGGTTCTCCTTCATAAGGGGGTAAAAGATAATAATCTTTATTTATCCATAATAATTTTACTATCTTGGACACTGTCATTTTTTGTACATGTACATGCCACACAGATAATGAATATATACAAGTAGCATAATAAATATTACTATATAAACATTTATCACCACTAACATACTGCAATATAGAAAAGTATTTGTTATATCATGCAGAGTGAGAGAATTGTATCCATTAACACACTCGGAATGTGCATGGAGTATGACTGTACGTGGCACCTCGATAAACACTGAGTGTCTGTCTAACTGGCAAGCAGAGAGTCTGAAAGCATGGGCAAGGACAGACTTGGAACTAAGAAATCACAACAGCATGGAGAATTAACAACACAAATGCAAACAAGCGTAGACTGACTAAACAAGAATTGGACTGGCACTAGTATTTGATTTACTCTGGACTCTGTGTAGCTAAATCAGGAAAGTTATGATTCCAGAGCTTTTGCCCAGTGCATATGACACTTGCATTGCTTATGGTGAATTTACAGATCACTCTGACTTTCAGTAATGAATAACTCTTCTCTGACATGCCTGAGTCCTCCCTTTAAGAGGGCACGTAGGGCCAAAAAAGCCCAGGCCTGTGCCAGAGTCACCACATTAAAGGATGAGTGGTGACAGGAATCTCCACCTGGATGCTCAGCACTGGGATGTCATGGGTGACACTGGGTTTGTAACGAGTTGATGTTCCAAGGCTGAAGGCTGAGTGCTGATGAGGACAGAAGGGTGAAAGGGAAGGGGGGGGGAGGGGGGGCAGGCAAACCAGTGTCAGCTACTGCAATGGTGGAGGGAGGTGCTCCACTTCCAACAGATTCTCACCTCACCCCCCCCTCCCCCCATCTCCCCTCTTTTCAAACAATACTCTTGATGGTGGATTTCACCAAACGAGGGTGCAATTTATATTGCGAGCTGTGTACCTGTGGTGGGTACGTCGGCAGGTGTTGCTCGGTGCATGGAGTGAGAATTGGTTGGGCCCTTCCATCAGCATGAATGATGATGGCATATCTCGTTTGTGGCTCACTTCAGTTTGAGGCAGGCATTGCTGGTTAGTGTGGCACATCAGGAGCCACTGTCCCACTGCAACAATATAAAGTTGTCACTCCTTATTTCCCAACACAAAGCCTTAGATCCATCCCAGTTTTTGCCCAAAAATTTGTATCTTGCAGAAACCGTGGTACATCACTGGACCAGATGTGCACAGCACTGGGTGCAATATGTCAAGAAACCATGAGGTTGATAACCTTGCAGCACCTCAGCCACACTGCATTCACTGATTGGATTTGATTGATAAGATGCCAAACAACTGGACAAAGCATCCTCTCTAGAGAACTTCAAATTTTTTTCTTTCACTTGCTATTTGAGTGCTTTGACAAACCACCTGACCTCTGCATTTGATGCCAGATGGAATTGTGTGGTGGTCTGGTCTAAATACCATTCCAATGGCAGAACACTTCAAATTTGTCTGACACAAATTGGTGACTATTGTCTAAAATCAAGCTGCACAGTGCACCCTTCATAGTGAAAATGGCAGCTAACACCCAAATTGTAGCATTCTCTAGCGCAAACCATGGAGAAAATTATTGTGGTGGAGTTGCCTGATTGAGGGCACACACTGAACAGACACACACTGGGTCCTTGATGGGAGAATTAATTGCTAGCCAGTAGACCTGTCACCAGGCCAGCACTTTCATTTGTGACATCTCCCAATGAGAGTCAAGATGCAATGTCGCATTGATGGCAGAATAATAATGCAGCAGTTCTGATCTTCTGTAGCTGGCAGTAGGACCCCAACAAAAGTACTGAGTCTACCACGAAGTCTGAAATACATTCACAGCACTGGGTCTGACGCTGTGGGAAAAGCTCTGACCATCCCTGATGGACAAATGTAATGACTCTGAATGAGAGAAGATCACTGGCCACAGCTGGAGTGACTTCCCAAGCTGTCTACATCTACACCTACATCTGCATCTCTACTCTGCAAACCACCATGAGGTGCACGGGAGAGGGCCCATCCCATTGTACCAGTTATTAGAGTTTCTTCCTGTTCCATGCATGTATAGAGTGAAGGATGAATGATTGTTTGAGTGCCTCTGTGCATCCAATAATTATTCTAACCTTATCCTCACAATCCTTCTATGAGCGATATGTAGGTGGTTGTAGCTTATTCCTATAGTCATCATTTAAAGCCAGTTCTTGAAGCTTATTTAGTAGATCTTCTCAGGATAGTTTACATCTATCTTCAACAGTCTGACACTTCAGTTTCTTCAGTATCTCTGTGACACTTTCCCACAGATTAAGAAACCTGTGACCATTTGTGCTGCTTTGTCTGTATACATTCAATATCCCTTGTTAGTCCTATCTGGTGTGGATCCCACACACGTGAGCGGTATTCTAGAACCAGTCACTCATGTGATTTGTAAGCAATCTCTTTTGTAGACTGTTTGCACTTCCCCAGTATTCCACCAATAAACCAAAGTCTACCGCCTGCTTTACCCATGACTGAGGATATATGATCATTACATTTCATATTCCTAGAAAATGTTACACCCAGATATTTGTATGAGTTGGCTGATTCAAACAGTGACTCACTGATATTATAATTCTCGGATACAACATTTCTTCATTTTGTGAAGTGCAAAATTTTACATTCCTGAATGTTTAGAACAAGTTACCAATCTCTGCACCACACTGAAATCTTACCATCTGACTTAATATTTATACAGCTTCTCTCAGATAGTACTTCATTATAAATAACTGCATCATCTGCAAAAAGCCTGATTTTACTGTTAATGGTGTCTGCGAGGTCATTAATATACAACATGAAAAGCAAGGGTCCCAACACACGTCCCTGGGGCAGATCAGAAGTTACTTCTACATCTGATGATGACTCACCATCCAAGATAACATGCTGTGTCCTCCCTATCACAAAGTCCTCAACCCAGTCACAAATTTCACCTGGTACCATATGATTGTGCTTATGTCAATGAGCATAGGTGTGGTACTGAGCCAAATGTTTTTCGGAAATCAAGAAACACTACATCTACCTGTCAATGGAAATTTATTTAGGGTATCCTGAAGGTTCTGACCCATCACAAAATATATTGCTCCTGGTTGTTGAAGTAGATATCAGAACTCATTGGTAACCATGGCAAAGTGTCCACATTCATGTGCTGGAAGGTGGGGCATTAGTGGATGTCATAAGAATGACTACTCATATACAAGACCCAATGTTGTAAATGCTGTGCTGTTCTGTTCAGGAGCTTGGACCAGGAACCAAACAGGAATGTCATATGACATGTGAATAGATTCTGTATGTGAAAATAAACCAAAAAGTACTATGAACATGTGTCCAATTTTTGATTGTTACAGAATTGGCATGGGTTGAAGACTACACACATCCACAAATGATTATGAAGACAAGTGTGAATATTACTTACCGAAATGGTGTGTAGGCACTGTGGTGGATAGAAGAACAGTGGGACAGATGACTTACCCATCCTACAAGAGGGGTTCAAAAAGCCTCCCATTCATCTCAATGCACTTGTTAACTCGTTGGAGGGTGTGATGCATTGCCCATCAAACATCATATTTAATGTGGACAACAACATCAGTGATGTGGCTGACAAGTTCTTCACATGTACCCACCTTAGTAGTGTATACATCCCACTTTAACCAGCCCCATAAACAGGTTAGGTGTGGTGATCTGGCAGGCCAGTTAACTGATCTGCCAAAGCCAATCCACCATTGAGGAAATGTGTTATTCGGATACTGGAATACCTCTGTGGTACAGTGAATCAGTGATCCATCATGTTGCAGGTACATTTGCTGTTGTTGCTGTAATGCCATGTCTGCCAAAAGCGGAGGTAGGCCTACTATCAGGAAATGACGTATGCTACAGCTGTATGCGATTTGGCAGGAATACAGACCCTGTCACCAGGACATCATCCACACCATACCAGGCGTTTGCTGAGAACCCAACTTGGAATCTTGTTTCCTTAGTGTCATGTGAGTTTTACATCACCCATGCATGAGAATTGCAACTGTTCCTGTTATCACTGCATGTAGACATAGCATCATCCGTAGGTAAAGTGTATTGCATGACAACTCTGTGTACAGTGAACCACTCACAAAGTTGTTGTCTGCTTACTGAGTCGCTTGGATGCAGATGCTGCAAGGGCTGTGCATGCGTTGGGTACAAGCCCTCAGAATGTAACATACACCACACTCACATTTGTGGAATATCAAGCTGATGGTGTACTGGTGGTTGGACATCATTGTACCCTTGCAATAATGTCTTCCCTTTCCTCAACTGAATGGATGGCCTCATGTTCTGATGTTACATGTACACTGGGTAGTGTTCTAGATTCATGTAATGTTTGAAAAACCATAGGAAATACCCTGGCGCAAAGGGTTTGTCAATCAGGAAAATGTCTCTAGTATTCTATCACAGCTGCACAGGCACTACCATTACAGTTCTCATACACAAACAACATATCTGTGTATTCTGCATGGGTGAATGTATGTGGCATGTTGGTATCCACGGACTCAATGGACTTGTTCAATTAAACAACACCCTAGCAAGACATGCACACAGCCTCACGCTAACTGACCTAACCCTCGATTGCAAACTGGGTATGCTTGCAGCTATTGCAAACTTGGTACAATTGCAGCTATTGCGTCAATGTGACATCACAGTCCTGTTGTCTGCTGGAGAACCCCCACGCCACTTCTGGGATGGATCAGTCATCTGTCTCATGATTATTCCATCCTCCACAGTACCTATACAGCAATTTTGTGAGCAATATTCACACTTGTCTTCAAATTCATTCACGAATGTGTGTAGTGTTCACCTCCCCCCCCCCCCCCCCCCCCAGTTCCATAATGATAAAAAATCGGACACATGTTCACAGGACTTTTTCAGTTTATTTTAACATATAGAATCACCTCACAAATCATGCGACATTCCTCCTGAATCACCCAGTACAATCATGAGGGCCTTTTTCTCAATCTGGAAAAAATTTCTCTTTGCTGCCAACAAAGTCTCTGAGACAAACACAATAGTCTGCTCTGAGCCATTGGGATTTATGTGAGAGAAACAACACCAGTGCCATGTTGGGATGCATCGGCAACCAGAGATGATAGCTTACAAGTGGTGCATGTGGCTGGACATAGAGTAGAATGGGAGGGATGCTTCAAATTCCATAATGACATCTGACATGCCTTAACCACTCCAACTTCACTCCTTTCTTACTAAAGCTGACCGAATGGATTACATATGTGAGCAGCCCATGGAACAATTTTTGGATGTACTTTACCTACCCCACAAATGACAGCAACTCACTAATATACTTAGGATGTGGCTATTTGTCAATTGCTTCAAGATGCTCTGCCTTTGGCACCATACCATCCTTACTTAACACCAGCCCAAAGTGTTGCACACAAGAAGCAAAAAACTCAATTTTTCAACTTGTAATACAGCTCATTGTCTAACGATCGCTAAAAAACTGCCTGCAAATTTTGCAGATGCTGTTCTCTTGTAGAGTCAGTATTCCATGTGTCGTCCAGATAATTGAAAAATCACGGAATGTCTTTGATAAGCTGCTCAAGAAAGTGCTGGAATATTCCTGGAGCTGAAGCTACCCCAAATGAGAACTGATTAAAGTGGTACATCTTGAAAGTAATATTTAATACTAAAATCTGCTGAGGCTCAGTGTCCAAAGCCAACTACAAGTGCACATCTCTGAGGTTAATTTAGGAAAAATACTGACTGCCGGCCAACTTAGCCAAAAAATCCTTGGGATGTATTACGCTTAAAGTCAGTGCAGAATGTAACACTGCCATTGGGTTTCTGTATTACAAGTGTGGAGTGGCCCATTGGACTGAGGAAACTGGTGACATCACCTCGAGAGCCTGCTATCTGCAGGTTCTGCCGTCATTTTATATCTCATAGCAAAACGGCATAGGGTGGGCTTGACTGAACAAATGACCCACTGACAATTTCAATGTAAGTAATGTGGGCCTCAAAATTGGTGGCTCTACCCAGACCATTAAAAAAAAGTTAATCAAACAACAGCAACAATGCCTCCGAAATTCAATGGCACTGCCTGAGAGACCAGGTTAACTTTATCAACTACTTCAAACCAAAAAACAGTGAAAGTATCAAGTCAAAAATATTTACTGTCAGTTGTGAATTTACAACCCAAATAAATGAGATGGCATTCCACATTTTTGTACTTGGCAGTGATTAGAAATTTTCCCCACAAGGGAATATGCTGCCCACTATAAGATGCTACTTGTCACGGAGAGCACTGTTAAGGGGGCATCATAGTCGGTGATAAGTATTCAATTTCATTATGTAGGCTGAGGCCCCTGTGTCTAAATGAAACTTCATGCCAACGCAGTTATTTCCAAGTATACCACAATATGGCGTGACTATAGGCCTGCTAACATGCTTATGGACATTGTCCTTTGGCATAGCTCATTGATGTTTTCTGCACACAACTGCTAATTGTCCTGGCATCCTGGCATATGGCAGGCCACACAAATTGCTAAGAAATAGGGGTAGTATCTCCTTTTGTGTGATAACCAGCAATTCAGGCAAGACTCCCATGCCCACAGCAGTTAGACTGGCACTGTTTAAGTATGGTGCTCTGTGTCTGCTGTGAATCAGTAGAAGACCCATTCTGCAGAGAGCAAGAGTAGCCCAGTGTGGCCTCCACCATTGCTGCAGACCTTTGTTGAGATGTTGAGTTCCCACTCTGGCACTACACCCATCCGGCTACCTCAGAATATGGCTGGTAAAACCTGAGTAGCCTCTGATAGGGACCTGTCTCGCTGATGTGTCTTGTCAAATTTTGCTACCTACGAATCGTCCAAACACACTTTTGCGCTGCAGCAATCAACTCTGTTGCCTCTGAAATTTCTGCTACCTTATCTAATGCCAGATCTGAGTTTATACCCAAAAGTATGTCTACATCTACATACATACACCACAAACTACCGTATGGTTCATGGTGGAGGGTAACTTGTATCACTACTAGTCATTTCCTTTCCTATTCCAATCACAAATAAAGCAAGGGAAAAACAACTGTTTAAAAGCCTCCATATGAGCCCTAATTTCTCACATCTTACCTTCATGATCCTCACATGAAATGTACGCTGGTAGCAGTAGAATCATTCTGCAGTCAGCTTCAAACACCAGTTCTTAAATTTGTGCAATAGTGTCTCGTGGAAAGAGCACCACCTTCCCTCCAGGCTTCCCATTTGAGTTCACAAAGCATCTCCATAACCCTTGCATGTTGATTGAACATACTGGTGACATGCAACATGCCTCTGGATTCCTTCAATGTCTTCCTTTAGTCTGACCTGGTGGGGATCCCAAACAGACAAACAGTTCTTAAGGATGGGTCACACTAGCATTTTATATGCTGCCTCCTTTATGGATGACCTACACTTCCCCAAAATTCTCCCAATAAAATGAAGGCAAAGATTCACTTTCCCTACTACCAGTTTCACATGCTCATTCCATTTCTTGCATTTTGCAATGATATTTAATCAAAGTGACGGTATCAAGTTGCACCCTCCTAATGCTGTATTCGAACATTACAGGATGTTTTTCCTACTCATCTGCTTTAACTTATATTTTTCTACATTTAGAGCAAGCTGCCAGTCATCACACCAAGTACAAATTTTTTAAAGCTATCTTGTATCCTCCTACAGACACTCAGCTATCACACCTTTCTGTACACCACAGCATCATCAGCGAACAGCCACAGATTCCCACTCACCCTATCTGTTAGGTCATTTATGTAGATAGAGAATGACAGCAGTCTCATCACACTTCCTTGGGACACTATTGATGATACCCTCGTCTCTGATGATCGCTCACCGTTGAAGACCACGTGCAGAGTTCAGCTATTTAAGAAGTCTTCGAGCCAGTCACATATCTGGGAAGCTAAACCATGTGCTTGGACCTGATCAACAGTCTGTAGTGGGGCACTGTGTTAAATGCTTTTCTAGGTGTATGTATGGGATCTGCCTGTTGCCCTCCATCCATAGTTTGTAGGATATCATGTTAGGAAAGGGCAAGCTGAGTTTTGCATGAGTGAGGCTTTCTAAATCCATACTGATTTGTGGACAGAAGATTTTCTGTCCCATGGAAATTAGTGTATTCAAACTCAGTAGGTATTCAAGAATTTGGCAGCAAATTGATGTTAAAGGTATCGGTTTGTAACTGTGGGTCAATTCTCTAACCTTTCTTATATACAGGAATCATCTGCATTTTTTTTCCAGTCACATAGAACTTTGCACTGGGTCAGAGATATGCTATAAATGCAGGTTAATTAATGAGCCAATCCTGCAGAGTAATCTCTGTAAAACCAAACTGGGATTCAATCTGGATCTGGTGATGTATTTGTTTTCAACTCTTTCAGTTGCTTCTCTATGCATGGATGTCAGTTTCTATGTCCTCCATGTGAGAGTGTGTATGACAGTCAAATGATGGTATGTTTGTCTGATCCTCCGGCATGAATGATTTCTTAAATGTGAAATTCAGTACTTTGGCTTTCCTTTTGCTGCCTTCTATTGCCACTCCAGACTGCTCGATGAGCGAGTGCCTGGAGAGAAACTTTCAACCTGTTTGGTTGTTTTACGTATTACAAACATTTTTTCTGCCTCCCAGTAAGGTCTTTCGTTCTTTCACTAAGGCATAACAATGGAGGTATGCTTTGTGCATTGATCTTCTTATGGACTCATGAATTTCTATTAACTTTTAACTTTTGCCTTCAGTATTAGCGCACTCTTTTTTTGAACTGAGAGTGCATCAATCTCCATTTTCTCATCATTTTCAGAATTTGGTTATTAAGCCTCAGCGAGTCTTTTCCACCCTTAATGCACTTTCTTGGCATAATGTCTCCAGAACCTGATTTACAATCAGTTTAAACTTTGCCCATAATCCCTCTACATCCATCATCTTTGTGCTAACCAGCTGTCAGTTTTTCATGCTACATAAGACTGCCTGGGATGCTTATGATATTGACTAAATCACTATCGGATAGCTACACTCTAACTTTTCAGCAACTGTAAGGTGCCCTAATTTCCTTACTTCCTCATACAAAATACTTCTACTTGACAACAACAAAACACACTGATCTAAGACTTATTGATGTGCGTTACCTAACAGCACAACTTAAAACAGCATAAATAATTTTCTCTTCTCTCCATGGCCTCATCAAAACTTGCAAATGGGCTGTTAATGAGCTATGTGATATAGGAGTCTTGCAGGTTGATGTTTTCTTTGTAAAAGTAACAAGAAAAATAAAACATCTTTTTATATGATATGCTTCAAGTTTTGAGATTATTTTGATTAACTCACATTCTGTTACACTCTTTAGGATAAATGAAATACTCATTTTAACTGAGTTTCTCTGTAATGTTGTTTCATCAGTTTCTTCTCTGTATGCTGTACTAAAATGTTCTATGAAGCTACTTGTCTTCGGCTAACTCACCAACATTCCATTTGATCCCAGTGCTATATTACTGCACCCTAGTTACTATGTATTTTAACATTCTTTGGTTACTATATTCTTGGATGTTCACTAACAAATCCCTGTACTCACTTATCTATTCAGCATAGTAGTGTTCTTTTAGAATCATCAGAGTGGTAATGGTATTCCATTTCCAATAGAACTATGCCTACTAAAACAATCTAGTGTTAAAACTCACCTTCAGGTTGACAATAGCTTTTGTGTGCTTTGTTTGATGATAGAGGTAATAATGTAATACTTTTCCAATATGTAACCTAGAAAAACTTATGTAAAAATTCTTTGTAGAATAGAAAAATTTTCCCAGAAGGAATCTTAATCCAAGTTACTTTTGAATCGGGGCACTGAGAAGCGTAATGGCCCAAAGCACAGAAACAAAGTTAAATTATGAAAAACAGATGTTCGTGAAAATCAAATTTATAGACAAACCACCAGTCTCATAGGCCTGAATTGTTTTTATATAAGTCCTGACACTCTTTATTTCCTAAGAAAAAAAATTATATACCCACTTCATGTTATGAAATATTAATTAATGTTTAAGATTATAGTTATTATTAATATTAATTCACAAAATTTCCGTATATTGGCTAGTACCAATAGTGGCTTTTAACCGTTGCAAAGTTCATAATTAATGTGAAACTAGAATTAGAATATAAAGAACAGATACCAAATGCACCACACACAATTACAACCTCTTCGAACACTTCGTGATCCTTGTTATCGGAATTTTCATTAAGCGCATTCCGGGATTTGAGGTTCAGATAAAACAGCTTATGTAGTATTGCTGCTACACTGTATGATCAAAAGTATCTGGACACCCCCAAAAACATATGTTTTTCATATTAAGTGCATTGTGCTGCCACCTACTGCCAGGTACTCCATATCAGCAACCTCAGTAGTCATTAGACATTGTGAGAGAGCAGAATGGGGTGTTCCTTGGAACTCTTGGACTTCGAACGTGATCAGGGGATTGGGTGTGCGAGATTTCCACGCTCCTAAACAGCCCTAGGTCCACTGTTTCCAATCTGATAGTGAAGTAGAAACGTGAAGGGACACGTACAGCACAAAAGCGTACAGGCCCACCTCATCTGTTGACTGGCAGAGACCGCCTACAGTTGAAGAAGGTCATAATGTGTAATAAGCAGACATCTATTCAGACCATCACATAAGAATTCCAAACTGCATCAGGATCCACTGCAAGTACTATGACAGTTAGGCTCGAGGTGTGAAAATTTGGATTTCATGGTCAAGCGGCTGCTCATAAGCCACACGTCATGCCAGAAAATGCCAAACAAACCACCTCATTTGGCGTAAGGAGTGTAAACATGGTTTTGTGGCGGTGTTCGTAGCGACAAACACTTGGCTGTAGAAATGGCTTACGAAGTCACCGCCACACTTTTAATAGCGGGCCGACCGGTCCGCTGGAACAGTGAACAGAAAGATGAAAGCCCAAACACTCATATTAAATAAAAGTCGGTACTTATCTTTTATTAATGAAGATACAGTAACACAGTAGTGAACTCGGTGTCTACAGAAATCTGTCTAGTTCGAGTCGGAGCGGCTAGATCAGCGACGGCTGACGACAAACAACAACTCTGCTGCGATGAACACACAACTGACTAGCAAGTACACAATTCGGTGGCGAGTATACAACTGAGCGGCGAATACAGAACTGTCCTAGCGCTCACGACTCCAGCGCTTAAGAAGCCAGAAGCCAGCGGTGGCGCGCGCAGACTTGCGGCGATTTGCTGTCTCGCTGGCGCTGCTTATGCGGACGGCGTCCGGACTTTGATGCTGCCAACCTTTTGGCAGCGGGCTCGGGTGGCATTACTGGCTAGGATATAACACATAGTATGGCTGAACTGTGGAGAAATGTTGTGTGGAGTGACGAATCACAGTACACAATGTGGCAATCTGATGGCAGAGTGTGGGTATGGTGAATGCCCAGTGAACGTCATCTGCCTGCGTGTGTAGTGCCAACAGTAAAATTCGAACATGGTGGTGTCATGGTGTGGTCGTGTTTCTCATGGAGGGGGCTTGCACCCCTCATTGTTTTGCATGGCACTATCACAGCACAGGCCTACATTGATATTTTAAGCACCTACTTGCTTCCCACTGTTGAAGAGTAATTTGGGAATGGCGATTGCATCTTTCAACAAGATTGAGCACCTGTTCATAAAGCATGGCCTGTGGCGGAGTGGTTACACGATAACAACATCCCTGTAATGGATTGGGTTGCACAGAGTCCTGACCTGAATCCTATAGAACACCTTTGGGATGTTTTAGGACATCGACTTCGTGCCAGGCCTCACTGACCACCATCGATACCTCTCCTCAGTGCAGCACTCTGTGAAGAATGGGTTGGCATTCCCCAAGAAACCATCCAGCTCCTGACTGAACATATGCGGGCAAGAGAGGAAGCTGTCATCAAGGCTAAGGGTGGGCCAACACCATATTGAATTCCAGCATTACCCATGGAGGGCGCCACTAACTTATAAGCCATTTTCAGTGACGTGTCTGGATACTTTTGATCACATAGTGTATGTACATCACATAGACACTAAATTGAGTTGTCTACCCTAGATAACAGTTGAACTTGAGCAGCACATGGAGATGAATATCTGAGAAGTCAGTGATATAGTTGTCTCCACACCTGTACACATCCATACGCTTGATGTAATTTAATAAGAGACTTGTTTAACCAGCAACATGTTTCCAGTCATCAACAGTAGAATGTCAGTGTTGACAGGCCCAGGTGAGGCATAAAGCTTTGTGTCATGCAGTCGTCATGGGTACTCGAGTGGGCCTTCGGTTCCAAAAGCCCATATTGATGATGTTTCATTGAATGGTTCACATGCTGACACTTGTTGATGGCCCAGCATTGAAATCTGCAGCAATTTGGGGAAGGGTTGCACTTCTGTCATGTTGAACAACTCTCTTCAGTTGTTGTTGGTCCTGTTCTTGCAGGATATTTTTCTGGTTTCAGCGATGTCAGAGAGTTGATGTTTTACTGGATTTCTGATATTCACGGTATGCTCGTGAAATGGTCATATGGGAAAATCTCCACTTAATCGCTACTTTTGATTTGTTGTGTCCCATCTCTCATGTGCCGCCTATAACACCACATTCTAACTCACTTAAATCTTGATAATATGCCATTGTAGCAGCAGTAACTGATCTAACAACTGCGCCAGATACGTATTGTATTATATAGGCATTGCTGACCGCAGCATGGTTTTATGCCTATTTACATATCTCTGTATTTGAATATGCATATCTACACCAGATTCTTTGGTGCTTCAGTGTAAACAGAGTTGGTTCATCATATGTTCAACTGATGTCTGGAGAATGCATACATGATACAGTCTCAAAATTGATGACAATGTGCTTTAGGGCTTATGCTTCTCAGCAAATCAATTTAATATTTGTTATCTGTCAGGCATTTTTATCATTATGTCTGTAAGTAAAGTTGAATAGTGTAAATGGCTGGGAGACCCTGAATGGTAGGTTCAGCTGTCTGAATTGGAAAGGTGTCCTTCACATCTGTAGGCACCTTTCCTGTGTGAAATGAAATGCATGCATTGTGTGTTAGTTAAGTGCAACTGTTAAGTCTAGGTGACAGTAATGGTTGTGTGTGTGTAGTGTATTATTATGTAATGTGTTGGATGATGATAAGAGAAGGGAGAGGGTGAAACCTGGTACCGGCACATAGCAATGGGGAACCCCGCCGAGTTCAATGTCCTCATCGACGGGTGGATCAACATCAACAGTGTGACATGCCCTCACTTCTTGAGACACTACAGAGAGGGGTTCGGAATTTAATATAGGACATTGGTACCAAGACTGGTTTTCAGGGACAAGATGCCAGGACTCATCCTGTCCTCCCCCCCCCCCTCCCCCCGTCATAAATGAAAAGGGAGAACTGCCAACAGCGCATGACATAACTGGGCAGTCACCCATCCAAGTACTGGCCATATACAATTGTGCTTAACTTTGGTA
Source organism: Schistocerca piceifrons (assembly GCF_021461385.2). NCBI lineage: Eukaryota > Metazoa > Arthropoda > Insecta > Orthoptera > Acrididae > Schistocerca > Schistocerca piceifrons. The sequence continues at coordinate 880,232,861 of NC_060140.1, forward strand.
TGGGAACCAGTGCATTCACTGTGGTATGGCTCTTGACATTCAATAAGTCATCAAATACTATTATAGCAGCAGTGTTCACCCCTTTCTGAAATAATGACAGTTTTAATGAAGAATAATACAGGTCATTTCTAGTATTGAAATTATGTATATTATTATTCCTTCTCAAACCTATAGCATTATTCATAATAAATTTCATGAGAGAAAATAAAATATGTACTACAATGCTACAGATAAAATATCTGGAATATGTGTACACACTACAGATTATTCTCAGGGCCTGTTGTACTGAATTTAAAATTTCCTTAAAGATGAATTACTCCTATCGATGATGAAGTGTATAAACATACTAATTTGTTTAATTGAAAATAATCAATTTTTGAAAATATAGGTAACTGGACAGATAAAAAAATCTACTCACCAAGCGGCGGCAGGAGAACACACATATGATACGTATTACAGTTTGTTGGCTTTTGGAACCAGTGGCTCCTCCTTCAGCAGAAGGCTTGAAGGTGAAAGAAGAGGGATGAAGGAAAAGGAGTGGGTGACTTTTGAAGAGGAGTAGGGTTCAGAAAGCTGCCCAGAACACCAGGTCAGGGTAGGCTTACCAAATGGGAAGAGAAGGAAAGACTGATTGTTGGGGACAGCACTGGACAAGATTTGAAAATCTCATTTAGAACTCAAAATTTTTAACATGCTACATTACTTATAAACTACCAGGAGAACATAATATATCAGATGGCAGTGGTTCACCTACTTCGTTTCTTCATTGATTGTCCTTGGTGTCGATGTTCTGCATTGCTACACTGGCTGAAATATGGGTTGTAGTTTCCGACACTGACTACTGTGTAGCTGACAGGTGCACAGTTATGTTTCACAGTACTTTAATTACACCATTCACAGCCCCCTAATAACACACAATTATATGGCCAGTGCACTTTCAATAAGCCTCATTAATAGGGTGCAGGCAAACCTCCACATACTGCTACGGTAGTTTACTATTATACATCTACGAGCAGTAAAAAACGTAACCACACAGTCCACAGTTCTTTCGGAACAATCAAGTACGTATGGAGCAGACACTGTCACTGTTTTAACACACAGCCTAATTGTGTAACACTTATTACACTGTTAAGTCGATGCATTGCTGTCATTCTAACCAACGCAGACAGGTTCCTCGTCTGAAACTCAGCTGTAGACTGACTGTCTCGTGACCAAAAATCGGGCCCTTATATATAATCACAATAATAGGTACCGGAACTACACATTATTTGATGTTTAATTTACAGAAATAACAATTAAAACTAAACTCATTAAATTAACTGAATACATCGAAAAATTCAATCCTTTTAACAGTTTCTTCCACTGCAAGAGTTAAGCTGAATTATTTGTTTAAATGATGAAATTAACATACATAGTTACGCAGACAATACTTTTGGCAAAACTGGAAATTACTTTTGAATTAATTAAGGGCTGTCTTTGCTAACATGTTTTTGAATAGAGCCAAATAAATACTTCAATATTACTAGTATTTCGTCTTCCAAATGTTTATAATTAGTACAAAGTTTATATTTGTTTATACATCAACAATAGAATTTAAGTTGCAAAACAATTACTGGTTTCACCCTATAACAAAAGATACTAACTAGGAAAAGTCAAAATAAATTAGAAAATCAATTACATACATAAAACTAAGCACGAAATTAGGTCTGGTGTTATATTCTTTCAAACTGAGGGCCTACCTTTCTCTTTTATGGAAATGCAGATAATATTCATGTATGTTGATGGTAAATAGTTAAAAGCAACAATACAAATTTAAGGAAGCAGATGGCAAAACAAGAGGGGAATTAAAATTATCCCAGCTTGCTTCGTCACAAGATACCAAAATTGTCAGTGCTGCTATGTGAGGAGAAGCTGGGAAACTGGTTATGTACGGTGAAACCAGTCAAATAATAAATTATAGCAGTCAGGTAGCACAGAATATTAGCATGGATAGCCAAAGGGATAGTGCAATAGAATATATGCTCTACCAAGTAAATTAAAAAGTTAATTAAGTCATAAGAACCCTAATGGAGTTTCCAGACTATCAGTAACTTTACGAGAAAGTTGGTAAGAAAGATATAAATAATAAATGATAACAGGCAGGCAGCACAGAATATCAGCATGGATAGTCAAAGGGATAGTGCAACAGAATATAGGGGAGAGCGGGGAAGTACCATGTACATAAGCCATTTTTCAAATATTTTGTATTTTTCGAACTCAATTAAAATGCTGAACACTTTTTTTCTGGGCAAGAAATCAATGCCCCACATGGCTTCATGTTTGCTATATTAAATCAATTTACGTTCCTACGGCTGTTTTAGAAAAGTGTTACGTTGCATGGTATTATCCCGAGGGGTGGGGTAATACCATGCAATATATCTTATGATACAGCATAGCACATAAAATGACAAAAATTCTGTAAAAATAAATCAAATTAAGAAATTCGAAATTCAGAATTTATTTAGAATTGAAAAACATAAATTTTACACCTTATTAAAGTTTCTAAAGACAGAAAATCCTTTTACTGGGAAAACACAATTATTGGAATATGGTGTCAACTTGTCTCTGAACACATTTATCCCCTGTTTTAAAGGCAGTAGTCGCAAATATAGTTTTCAGCTGTGTCACATGCACTACACTCTGAATGAACCCATCCACTGCAAATCACACATCGAAACCACAGCTCCTTGTTTTTCTCAAACTCTCCGCAAAGCATGCAAACAGACTCGTTGTCCCTAAGAGTTCCATTCTTGCTCGTAGGCCTAACACTAGTTCCTCGGAAAGGGTCAACATCATCCATCTCATCGTCACTACAAAGTTCGTGCAATAGTAGGTCCAAATCATCACCCGATGAAGAATCAAAAGAAAGATTCCGTCGACATTCAAATTTTTGAAGTCTTATCTTTGAAGCAAACTTTCTGAACTTGCTTTTTCCCTTACGCAAAGCACTGATATTCTTTCTCTATTTATTAATTTTGCTTTTTTTGCTCTCTGCTGCTTTTTGTAAACTAGCTTTGTTAGGAGTCAAAGTAAAAATTGAGGAATGATGTTGTCTGGCAGTTTTCTTCAGTTTAAGAGGTCCTGGTAAGGGAGAAATATCTTTGAATTGTAGCCCAACTTTGGACTGAACGTGTAGGCCTAAGGCTTTGTCTCTATCATCAAGGACACCAGTCGCTGTCTCTGAAGAACAGACTACACCTGCGTCACTACTTTCATCATTATTAGTGCTGCAATCCCCAACAACTGGTAAAGCTAGGCCTATTTCTTCGTCTGGGTGCACATGCGTGAAATCTTCGTCATTAAATGTAGTAGGATTTAGAGGGAAAATTCCTGCTTTGCTAAAGCCAGAGATACCCTTCTCAATATTCGCAATCCTCATGAAGGCTTTGCTAAAGATAGGACAAATGTCATAAGGAGTTATTTTCTGGTGAGGATTAGACCTCATAAAATTGTCACATTCTTGATTAAATGCAGTGTTCAGGCTACTGGAAAAGGCAGTGAGCAGTGAGGCGGCAGTGTTACCACTACTATTCCATTGTCTTTACAAAAGTTGTAGGCTTCTAGAGAGACATGGCTAGTGTGATTGTCTAAAATCAAGAGAATGATGTGGTCCTTAGAGGCTTTGGTAAAGTTAGCAAAATGTTTCAGCCACTTTGGGAAGAGCTCCTCAGTCATCCAACCATTCTTGCTACATTCGTATATTGAATTTGGTGGTCCTCCTCTCTGTAGGACAGGCATCATCCTAAGCCTCGGAAAAATAAACATTGGAGGCACATATACCCCACTGGCACTCACTGAACAACACACTGTAATATTTTTCCCACGCTCCCAGCTTGTTGCTGAGCCAACTTGTTTAGCTCCTTTGGGTGCTAAAATTTTTCCTGGCTTCTGAACTGTTGATATTCCTGTCTCATCAAAATTGTAAATTCTGGAGGCATCAAACTTATGGACATCCATCACAGTGGTGAGATTCAAGAAAAAAGCTTAACTTCACTTGAATTAAAAGCTGAGATCCGGTTGAGACTGGTAGCCTCAGGTTTGCGAATGCTGACTGATGGATTTCTTCTAAGAAACCCAGAGAGCCAATCCTGTCCAGCTCTTTTTGATATTTTATTAAAATTATGCTGAATATTATTTGCTTCGGCTATTCATAAACTAATCTCCTCAACTCCACCGACGATATTCCATAAAATGTCTTTGCTAGCAAAAGAACATGCTTAGCTATGTCATCTTCCTGTTCTTTTGAAAATATGGGTTTTCTTCCCAAATTTACTTTGGAGCAATCTCCTGTTTTTAGCCTATCTCTTAAAGTAGAAAGAGTATTCCATACATTCTTGCAGCTTCTCTCTGTGGCTTTGCATTTTCTATAACATCGTGGAGTGCGCAATTCATTTCATGTTCCGTCCACCCTTTGCCCCTTTCTGTGGTTCTGGCTCTGTTTCTCACCATCTGTGATTAAAAAAAAGAAAGAAAACTTGTAAGATGACACACATATACACACACTTATAGTTCACGAAAATACCAAAAGAAATTACCATATGGGGCAATACCGTTCCCCACAGGGAAATACCGTGCATCGGGCACGGTATTGCCCCGAGACAACATGACTCACCATTGTAAATTCTAACCCAACAATCACGAAATTTAACGTCTAACATTTGATGTTTAAAAGAAGATCAAGAAATGCGTAATTAAATAGAGCTACTTTAAATATTGTTGCTATTAACATATTTTGCTCACCTCTAGACTTATTATCTTCAGATTTTATAAGAAATCAGTGGAAACCGATTGTCGAAGACGTCTGCGCTGTTGAACGATATAGACCCCTCTGTATCTGATTATAGTTACTTCTGCTATGTGGCAGCACCATGCAGCGCTCTCTGGGAAACTGGATAAAGCGGTGCACGGTATTACCCCACTGTACTGGATTGCCCCGCTCTCCCCTATGCTCTACCAAGTAAATTAAAAAAGGTAATTAAGTGACAAAAACCCTGATGGAGTTTTCAGACTGTCAATCACTTTACGAGAAAGTTAGTAAGAAATATATTAATAATTACTACTAATTCTCACTTGTTACCACCTCCTCAAATTTAGTGGAAAAAATTATGTGTGTAAGAACCATGTCTCTCAAAATAATATACTTAGTTAGTCTCCATTCAGATTTAAAAAGAGTCTCTCCAGAAATATGCTGTTTTTTAATTCATATATCACATTATACAAACTATAAATGCAAAGTATTGCAAACTGGCATTTGATTATGTGGTTCACAGTATTTTCCTAGAGAAGCTCAAATGTTATGGTGTCAAAGATTGTGTTAGCAACTTGTCTTATCTAACGAAAAGGATGCAGAGTGTTACCTTAACAAACTGAGGAAGTGCACAAAATGAAAGAGCATCTTTAGACTGGGGAGCAATCATTAAATGTACTAGAGGCATTGATATTGGCTCTGCTCTTGCTCTTGTTTTAAGTACCTGATACTCCATCAAATAATGTAAAGGATAGGTTACACCTCACCACACACTAGAGGCATTGTCACAGACCAGAGCAACGAAAAGACTGCTATAAATATTTCAGTTTTCAGACAAAGTCCTTCAGAAGTAGAAGACTCACACACATTCATGTGTCTCCAGGCACTAAGTTGGGTCTTGGTGCCTGGAGACAACAGTGGCCGTGTGTGTGTGTGTGTGTGTGTGTGTGTGATATTCCATCATGTATCTTAGAAGCAGAAATAGTTATGTTTGATGACGCAAGTATTATAATCAAGGTTAACACAGTAACTGCAGAACTTGAAAACATAAATAATATTTTTTGAAAATTAGTAACTCCAAATGAATTGTTATTGGAGTTAGCTAAAACGTCACATGAAATTTAATATGGCTCTAGGCCTGATGACACTATTAGAAATAACGCATGAGGGTAAATCAATGAATGAAACACAATTTTCTAAATTCTTAGGTGTTTGTATTGATAAGAACCTGAAAACCACTTGTTACAGGTTTTATTAACTGTATAAGCTCTGCAACTTTTGCATTACAGATAAATCAGCATAAGATCAAAAGAAATGCCTTCCACAGGTGTGAGTAGTAAAATCCTAATTGTTATCTGCCAAAGCATTCGTGCCTAAGCGGCAGATTATCAAGTGCTCCTAAAAAGCAGTGAAGCTCACATAATACTAGGTACAGAAAGCTAATATAAAGCTGAAATTGATATCAGTGAGATTTTTGGAGAAAACTTAAGTGTATATTGAGTGGATAGGCTAATGGGAAATGGAAGTGGTAGTGGTGTATCTGTCACAGTAGACAAAAAACTCAAATCCACCAAGACAGAAATTGAAACTCCATGAGGTATTGTTTGTGCAAGATTCAGTATCAGGGATGGGCATAAAATGATAATTGGATCCTTCTATCGTCCACCAGACTCATCTCCTGGTGAAACCAAAACTTTAGAGAAAACTCCAGCTCACTTGTACATAAGTTCCCCAGACATACTGTAATCAACAGTGGAGACTTTAATCATCCAACAATCAACTGGGAAAATTACAGTTTTCTTAGTGGAGGGCATGACGAAGACATCCTGTGAAACATTACCAAATGCCTTCTCTGAAAACTACCTAGAACAGATAGTTTGGAACCCCAATGATGATGGAAATATATTGGATCTAATAGCAACAAGTAGACCTGACCTCTTTGAGGATGTTCACATCAAAACTGGTATCAAAGACGATATTGTGAAAGTGACAACAATGAGTACCAAAGAACAAGAACAATTACCAAAGTACAAAGGGCAACTAAAACAAGCAAAATATTCAATAAGCTAGGTAAAAAAAACAGTAGTGTCATATCTCAGTGAGGAATTTCAGACTTTCAGCACAGGGCAGGAGCATGCAGAGGAACTATGGCTCTAGTTTAAAAGAATAATTGACCATGCACTGGACATATATCTACCCAGTAGAACAGTTCATAATTGGAGGGACCATCTGTGGTATACAGTCTTTGTTAAGAAACTTCTAAAGAAACAGAGACTACTGCATAATAGATATGAAACAAAGCACAGGGCTACAAATAGAGGGATGCCAAATGAAACACTTTTGGCTTTTTGGCTGTCAAAAGAGCAATGCATGAAGCCTTCGAAGACTGCCATGGCATAAAATTGTCAATTGACCTTTCACAAAAGCCAAAGAAATTCTAGTCATTTGTAAAGGTTTTAGTGGCACCAAAGTTAGTGTACAGTCACTTGCAGATGAGACAGGAACTGAAATTGAGGCTAACAAAGCAAAAGCTGAAGTACTTAACTCTCTATCATAAGGTTCCTGTGCAAAGGAAAACCCAGGTGAGTTGCTCGAAGTTAATCATAGTGATACTGGAAAGATAAGTGATAGAAGTATTAGTGTTGGTAGTGTTGAGAAAAAGCCAAAACCATTAAAATTAAACAAAGCTCCAGGGCCTGATGGAATCCCAATCAGATTCTATACTGAATTTTTAGCCAAGTTAGCCCATCTTTTAAATATACTCTCTCATAGATCCATCAAACAAAAAAACATGTCCAGTAAGTTGGAAGAAAGCACAGGTATCTACAAGAAGGGTAGCAGAAGTGATCCACAAAACTACTGTCCAGTATCCTTGACATCAATTTGTCGTAGAATATTGGAACATATCTTGATTTCAACATCATGAGGTATCTTGAACAGAATGACCAGCTTAAAGCCAACCAGCATGGATTCCAAAAACATTGATCATGTGAAACCCAACTCACACTTTTCTCTCATGACATACTGAAAGCTTTGGATCAAGGCATTGAGGTAGATGCAGTATTTCTTGATTTCAGTAAAGCATTTGACTCAGTACCACACCTATGCTTCAGGTGCTGATGACCACACAGTTGAGCGGCCCACAAACCAAACATCATCAATCCCATGCTTCTGGTCGAAAGCCCGACCACATGTGATATCATGAGAAATTATGACTGGATTGAGGACTTTTTGGTAAGGAAGATGCAGCATGTTATCTTGGATGCAGTGTCATTGTCAGCTGTAGAAGTAACTTCGGGTGTGCCCCAGGGAAATGTGTTGGGGCCCTTACTGTTCATCTTGTATATTAATGACCTTTCAGAAACTATTAATAACCTCAGACTTTTTGCTGTTGTCTATAATGAAGTACTGTCTGAAGGAAGCTGCATAAATATTCAATCAGATTTTGTTAAGATTTCAAACTGGTGCAACAATTGGTAACTTGCTTTAAATGTTACAAAAACGTAAAACTGTGCACTTCTCAAAATAAAAAACCATAGTATCCTATGACTATAATGTCACTGAGTCACTGTTGGAATCAGCCAACTCATACAAATACCTAGGTGTAGCACTTAATAGGGATCTGAAATGGAATGATTACATAGCCTCAGTTGTGGCTAAAATAGGTGGTAGACTTTGGTTTATAGGTAGACTACTGGGGAACTGCAGTTTACAACCCCCTACATATGGCCCACATAGGGATCTTGAGGATAAGATTAGAATGATTACAGCACACACAGAGGCATTCAAAAAATCATTCTTTCCACGCTCCATATGTGAATGGAATAGAAGAATTTCTGATAACTGATACAATGGCACATACCTTTTCCCAAGCACTTCATGGTGGTTTGCAGAGTACAGATATAGATGTGGATGTAGATATCAAATTTTAGAGATCAAAATTTCAAACATTCACTTACTTTTCATATTTTCATTCACTAATATCTTTACAGTATCATATTCTGGGATAACTTGTTAATTACAAGAAAACAGTTTGTTGCACAGAAGCATGTAATAAGGATAATATATGGTGTCCACTCTAGTACCTCTTATACACACCTCTTCAAACGTCAGGCATACTGGCAACCACCTCACAGCGGTTATTCGGTTATGACATGTGTTGTCATCAATCAATTAATATTTGAAAATAAAATAACATAGCTAAATATAATACTAGAATTAAAAATTAATTTACACTATCCATCACTCAGCCATAGCGTGGCACAGGAAGGAGTGAGGTATTTAGCCATAATAATCTTTGCCCACCTACCCACTTATGTAAAGAATGTAATGGATAATAAAATTAATTCAAACACAAACTAAATTCATAAATCTGCTCAACCCCTTATCATGTAAATGGTTAGCATTTTGCCATATTTTCCACTAAGAAGATGTTCTGTATGTAAATCTGTAGGCTTTCGTGATCATTGTTGCAGAAGGTTAAATCTTCTAGGATGTTAGGGCACGTCCTGTTCAATTTCTTCCACACAATTGAAACTTCAATATTATCTCTGCTGGGATCATTTTCAGGATTCTCTAGTGTTCATGGCTAGCTGAACATTACTCAGCTAACTGTGAATAGCAGAGAATCCTAAAGACGATCCCTGCAGAGGGGTTTAAACATTGTTTGTATGTAAGAAATCGAACTCGTTGAGGCCTCCTTGCTTGACCATCACAGATTTTGACAAAATTTTATGTGAACATTTATTTGCACATGTTCCTGATGAACACTGGTAAATTTTAACATTCGCTGAAGCAATACTGGCCAAAATATAGCCACTTGTTTGGCTCCAAGCACAACCTTCTGCAGAGAGAGTGTGAATTTTTGCTGACCTTTAACTATTATATCTCTGGCAATATTGTGATGAAAGAAAAGAAATTTGGCCATGTTGTACAACTGTATGTGTTCTCTTAAGAATAGTAATGAAAATAATTTTATGAGCCATATTCAGTCACAAAATTTTAGACAAAATTGCCCAAAAAAAAGTGATCTCAGGGACTAAAGGTATGACAAACGTGAAACTTGGCTTGTAGTAACCTAACAACACAAGGTTCTCAAATATACAACCCGAGATGCTGGAGTTGGTGGTCATGTGTGTGTGGGCTCAGCACTTTATGTAAGTGTCTGTTAATTGTGCCTGTCTGCATTTGTTTGACTTGTCTTCTTTATGGTGAGTAGCAATCTGTCCTTTCCTACAGTGTTACTGAACATATAAACTGAAGCGTCAAAGAAACTGGTATATGCATATTCAAATACAGAGATACGTAAACAGGCAGAATACAGGGTTGTGGTCGACAGTGCCTATATAAAACAACAAGTGTCTGGCGCATTTGTTAGATCTGTCACTGCTGCTACAATGGTAGGTTATAAAGTGAGTTTGAATGTGGTGTTATAGTTGGTGCATGAGTGATGGGACACAGCATTCCAAGGTAGTGATGAAGTGGGGATTTTCACATATGACCATTTCATGAATGTACCGTGAATATCAGATCCGGTAAAACATAAAATCTCCAACATTGCTTTCGAAGGCAAAGGCCCACTCATGTGCTCTTGAAGACAGCATGACACAAAGCTTTAGGCCTCACCTTGGCCTGTAAACACTGACATTGGACTGTTGATGACTGGAATCATGTTCCTTGGTCACATGAGCCTCATTTCAAATTGTATTATGAATTCATGGACCCTGCATGTCAGCAGGGGACTGTTCAAGCTGGTGGAGACTCTGTAATGTGGGGCATGTGCACTTGGAGTGATGTGGGGCCCCTGATACATCTAGATATGACTCTAACAGATGACACATACATAAGCATTCTGTCTGATCACCTGCATCCATTCATGCCCATTATGCATTCCGATGGACTTGGGCAATTCCAGCAAGACAGTGCAACATCCCACATGACCAGATTTGCTACAGAGTGGCTTCAGAAAAACTCTTCTGAGTTTAAGCACTTCTGCTGGCCACCAGACTCCCCAGACATGAACATTATGGAGCATATCTGGGATGCCTTGTGGCGTGCTGTTCAGAAGAGATCTTCACATTGTCTTACTGTTACAGATTTATGGACAGCCCTGCAGGATTCATGGTGTCAGTTTGCTCCAACACTGTTTGAGATATTAGTTGAGTTCATGCCACATCGTGTTGTGGCACTTCTGCGTACTCGCAGTGGCCCTACACGATATTAGGCATGTGTACCAGTTTCTTTGGCTCTTCAGTGTATATCTTTCTGCTTGATTTAGTTGCCCTTTGTACTTCAGTAATCATTGTTGCCCCAACTGCATCATGATCACAGATACCAGTTTTGATGTGGACATCCTTAAAGAGGTCAGATCTCTCTGTTGCCATTAAATCAAAAATATTTCTTTAACGGGTAAGGTTCTGAACTATTTGGTCTAGGTAGTTTTCGAAGAAGGCATTTAGTAATGTTCCTCAGGATGTCTATCATGCCCAGCACTAACAAAACTGTAACTATGGATCCATACTGATAGGCAGTATTTGAGTATTGGTCAAACCTCTTTTGTGGATGTGCTACATTTCCTGAGCATTGTATCAATGTATCTCAGTCTGGCATCTGCCTTACTGGTGATTAGTTTTATCTCATTGTTCCTCTTTAAGCTACTCCATACTCATATTCCTAGATATTTTATGGATGTGATTGCTTCCAGTGATTGTTCTGCAACTGTGTAATCATACAGTAATGGTCTTTCTGCCTAATTACATGCAACACATTGCACTGTTTATTTTGATGGTCAATTGCCAATCCCTGCTCCAAGTGTCCATCCTCTGCATGTCTTCCTGCATTTCGCTACAATTTACTAGCACTGGAACTTCTATGTACACAACAACATTATCTGCAAAAAGCCACAAGGAACTTCCAACATTATCTACTACATCATTTGTATATTCTGTGTAAAGTGATGGTCCTATAACATCCCACTGGGCTATGTACTGTGTTCAGTATGCTGCATACTCTTTAATACGATTGGGTTGATAGATAAAATAGAGAAGTCCAAAGACAAACAGCATGTTTCATTCCAGTTTCATTTAGCAAGCATAAAAGCATCACAGAGATGCTCAGCCAACTCCAGTGCAAGATGTTTCAAGAGAGCCATTTGTTATCACAGTGTGCCTTAGTGTTACAGTCTCAAGAGCTTACGTTCCTAGAATAGTCAGCCAGTGTTTTGCCTCCTGCTATGTACATCTTGCAAAAAGACTTCAAGGTAAAATTAGAGAGAGAGATTTGAACCACATCAGATGTTATCAATCCTTTCACACATTTGGTTTGATATTCCATATACTTGTAATATGTTCATGAGGTGGTAATGTTAACCTGTATGGAACACCTTCCAGAAATTGCATCAACATGATTGATGGTATCTACTGTACTCTGGGTCTCATGGATGAACAGAGTGTCGCACGATCATTGTTACTGGAAGCTGTGTTGATTCCTATGGAGGAGATATCCAGTCTCCAGAAGTGTCATAACACATGAGCATAAAACATGTTCCAAAACTCTACAACAGAGCAACGTTAGCGATATAGGTCAGTAGTTTTGTGTGTTTGTTTGATGACCCTCCTTGAAAATGGAAATCATCTGCACTTTTTTCCATGCATTATGAACAATTCACTCCTCCAGTAACTGTTGTTGCCTCACTAGATCCAGCAACCTTTCATCTGTTGAGTGATTTAATTTGCTTTCCTATGTTATGGTCACTTACTATGACAAGCCTCATTTTGATGTTCGTATGATGATTTAAGGAAGGAATTACAGTGAAAACTTCCTCAGTGAAGCAGGTTTGAAAAAGGCATGTAGTATTTTGGCTTGTATGTTCCGTCTATGCAACTAATTGAAGGCAGTTTGTTTATTGCCATAAGCATTTTGCTTCCTTTATTGTGAAGCGTCTTCAGTGACCTGTAATACATGTTTCTTTTCATACATATAATAAACATATTAATGTGGTAGTTACAATATGTTGCCATGTTACATTTTGTCACGTTTTGCTCTTGTTTTTATAGTTTAGAATCAACTTTTTTGGCACAAATTTCGTGATGTGGAGTAATCGTTTGGGGTTACTTACGATTTCCAGCGCTGTTAATGCATAAGTGTGGTCCTGGAGATGTATTTGTTAGTTTCAATGCTCCAGCTGACCAATTTCTGGCATTCTTTCACCAATATTTGATTCAATACATCACATATATCACTTGTACTTTCCATTTTGTAATCAACATTTGCGTGTTTCCTTGCAAGTGGCAAGCAAGGAAGATGAAATGGTTTGGAGAATATGTAAGTGCCATGCACTCCTCTTTACAAAGAAAACACTATTTTTAATCTAAAACAAACTAAAATGTGCAAATATATGTATCCATTTCCAGAATAACCACAGAAGATGCTTCACAAATAACAGCAAAATGCATCTGGTGTAAAATTTTCTTTAATTCAATTGCAGTGAGCTCAAGATGGAAAATCAGTAATAACATTAAGGGAAGGAAAGTTGCTGCTCACCATAAAGCAGAGATGCTGAGTCACAGATAGGTACAACAAAAAGACTCTCACAGTTCAAGCTTTTGGCCATTAAGGCATTTGAAGGCCTTAATGGTTGAAAGCTTTAATTGTGAGGGTATTTTTGTTGTGCCTATCTGTGACTCAGCATCCCCACTATATGGTGAGCAGCAGCTTTCCGTCTCATAATATTGTTACATTCCATCCTGGATTTTCCATTGTTAGAAAATCAATAATAACCAATTTTAACAACTGCTGCAAAAGATGGCCTTGCAAACAGACATGTTAAAGAGGAAGTTAGGGTGAAAGAGAAAAAACAAGTTACACGTATTTTATAAAATTCATGAAGGAGTGTTACTGAGGACATAAAAATTCAGCTGACTGGAGAGTATTCTGACCCAAAGAACATGTAGACAAAAAATGGACTATACACACCCTAGTTTTGGTCATATAGATCCAAAGAAATGCTTTGAAAAATGAAAAGAATAAATTAATGTACAGTTAAAGATTAGCTTAATTACATTAAGAAAGATTTTTGTTGAACATGGAAAGCCAGAAATTATTCATTCAGACAAAGGCTCAAGTTCATTTCATAAACATGGAACCAAAGTATGGAAACATATGGGTTAATGTTGTTTATACAAGACACCTAGCGTCCTATCAGACTGGTGCATGTAGGAAATTGATGTGTTATGTGGGACCTGGAAAAAAGTGCAGGTGACGCCTGTATATAAGAAGGGTAGAAGGACGGGTCCTCAAAATTACAGACCAATACCCTTAACATCGGTTTGTTGCAGGAGTCTTGAACATATTCTCAGTTCGAATATAATGAAATTCCTTGAGACAGAGAAGTTGCTGTCCATGCGTCAGTACGGCTTTAGAAAGCATCGCTCCTGCGAAACGCAACTAGCCCTTTTTTCACATGATATCTTGCAAACCATGGATGAAGGGTATCAGACGGATGCTATATTCCTTGACTTCCGGAAAGCGTTGTGACTCGATGCCCCACTCCAGACTCCTAACTAAGGTAAGAGCATATGGGATTGGTTCCCAAATATGTGAGTGGCTCGAAGACTTCTTAATTAATAGAACCCAGTATGTTGTCCTCAATGGTGAGTGTTCATTGGAGGTGAGGGTGCCCCAGGGAAGTGTAGTAGGTCCGCTGTTGTTTTCTATCTACATAAATGATCTTTTGGATAGCGTGGATAGCAAAGTGCAACTGTTTGCTGATGATGCTGTGGTGTACGGGAAGGTGTCGTAGTTGAGTGACTGTAGGAGGATACAAGATGACTTGGACAGGATTTCTGATTGGTGTATGGAATGGCAGCTAACTCTAAATATAGATAAATGTAAATTAATGCAGATGAATAGGAAAAAGAATCCCGTGATGTTTGAATACTCCATTAGTAGTGTAGCGCTTGACACAGTCACGTCGATTAAATATTTGGGCGTAACATTGCAGAGTGATATGAAATGGGACAAGCATGTAATGGCAGTTGTGTGGAAGGCAGATAGTTATTTTCGGTTCATTGGTAGAATAATGGGAAGATGTGGTTCATCTGTAAAGGAGACCGCTTATAAAACACTAATACGACCTATTCTTGAGTACTGCTCGATTGTTTGGGATCCCTATCAGGTCAGATTGAGGGAGGACATAGAAGCAATTCAGAGGCGGGCTGCTAGATTTGTTACTGGTAGGTTTGATCATCATGCGAGTGTTGTGGAAATGCTTCAGGAACTTGGGTGGGAGTCTCTGGAGGAAAGAAGGTGTTCTTTTCATGAATTGCTACTGAGGAAATTTAGAGAACCAGCATTTGAGGCTGACTGCAGTAAAATTTTACTGCCACCAACTTATATTTCGTGGAAAGACCACAAAGATAAGATAAGAGAGATTAGGGGCAGAGGCATATAGGCAGTCATTTTTCCCTCATTCTGTTTGGGAGTGGAACAGGGAGAGAAGGTGCTAGTTGTGGTATGAGGTACCCTCTGCCACACACCGTATGGTGGATTGCGGAGTATGTATGTATATGTAGATGTAGATGTAGATATAGACCTACTGCAAAATAAAAAATAAATAAATAAAAACCATAGTAACTGGACAAACTTTGTAAAAGATATGGAAGATACGTTGCATAGTGTGACACAGGATAGTAGTAACATTATGCCTTTGAGAGCATGATGGGTAGAAAAACACACACACTTATTGAAAAAAACATTTTGTTTCCTCTTGGAATAGATTTAGATGTAAATGAAAAACTTAAAATAGTAAAAGACAACTGGGCTAAGAAAGTTTCAGAAAGAAAATCAAATGCAGTCAGCAATTTAAAGAAACTAAAATTAAGTTGAATGCATAATTTCGCGTAGACCCAGAATCCAAGAAGACTCTGAAACATCGTAGACCTAAAACTTTACAAACACAGAATTGACTAAAGAAGTAATGTTTTGTTTGAACTGGACAGTGATGAAAACTGTTTACGGGACACACAGAAGTGGAGGAGGAGGAGGAGATTAGTGTTTAACGTCCCATCGACAACGAGGTCATTAGGGACGGAGCATAAGCTCGGGTTAGGGAAGGATGAGGAAGGAAATCGGCCATGCCCTTTCAAAGGAACCATCCCGGCATTTGCCTGAGGTGATATAGGGAAATCACGGAAAACCTAAATCAGGATGGCCGGACGCGGGATTGAACCGTCGTCCTTCCGAATGCGAGTCCAGTGTGCTAACCACTGCGCCACCTCGCTCGGTGAGAAGTAGAAAATTCCATAGTAGTAATGTACCTAATGAAAAGAGGCCAATAACCTGGATAATGGTAATTATAATATTAAAAATAGTGACTACTTAAATTTTTATGGAATGTAAATGACAAATTTGTTTAAGAAACTGAAATAAGAATAGTTGTGTATTTTGATATGGGGCAGTTTATCTAAAGTGGATGGTCAAATTTTGTTGTAATATCCATGAGAGGTTAACTACTGTATATTTTCAGTAAATTTTGAATTGATGAGAAATTATATACCTGCAAACAGTCAACATCTCTTATTGTTAGAATATAAGATTATACGAAACTTGCCCTTCAATACTGACAACATTGTATTTGGTATGGTGTATTTAATTTTGAATGAATAATGCTAATTAATTCTTTTTGTGAGATGATTATTTACATACATCTTAACATTTAAGAAAAATGAAATCTTCGACTTGAACTAAAATTTGAAAATTTAATACATATGAATAATTTATCTTTTGATAGCAGTAAGATGGTCAGTTTTATCAGTTAACCAATTTTAGTGTCTTCGGCTTAAATTTTTACTGATATTTGTATCAATAGCATAACTATTTGAAATTATATTATTTTTGGAAAATTGTTGTAATACAAGAATGGAGGTGGAGTGGTCAAAATGTATACTGTATGTGACATTTGTGATACCAGCAATGTGGTTTTATCAATTTGTTGTTTTATCCAATGAAGAGAGACTCTTTAGTAAATTGGGGGTGCATATACAAAAGTATCAACGCATCAGGTTTGCATCTGGAAGTAGGAGTATGAGTGCAAAACATTCCTATAGAGGCCAGTGTCACCTGTGGCCAAAACAGTGTACTTGGAATGTGCCTGCTATTGAGTACATGCTAATTTGAGATGCACAAATGACAGAATGTGCGCAAACACTATCGCTGTGTAGGGAGTGCAGCCATTGATTATGATTATTTGTGGCCACCGGTTGGTGGTGGTACATGTCATTATGGACCAAGATCCAAAATATAACATCCAGAGAGGCTTACTGCATGTTAAATTGCTTTTCGTGTTTATCTGTAATTTAACTGACTTATTCTTAATAAACTATTACGTTTATCATGAGTGAAAAGTGCTTGACTTGCCGTAGAATTGTTAGGTCGGGGCTTTGGTGTGATGGGTGCTGTAGTTTTTTTCCATGTGGGTGACTGTAGTGACGTGGGAATAGGGGAAGTAAATGAGACTCATCAGTGGTTTTGTAGGATTTGTAGTAGAGATAGGAAGATACTAGAACAGGAGGGTAAAATTGCTACCCTTCAGGCTGAGTTAGACAAGGCCAGGGGAGATCTTGACAGGTTAAGGAGGGAGAAGGGTAAAGAGAGGTGGGAAGTGGCAACAGGCAACAGGAGGAACAGGCCTAGAACTTTGTCTGACAGCTTCATAGTGAATGTGGAAAATAGATTTGACCTGTTGCTTCAGTTAGAAGCTGGTGAGCTTCAAGCAGTTGCAGGTGTAGACAGGGCACAACAAACTTTCAGCAGCAAATTGAAAAGTAAGAATGTAGGGGAATCAGTGAAGAGAAAGAAAGTGTTGTTGTTAGGTAGTTCCCATGGAAGAGGTGTTGGCCAACTTTTGCAAGATGAACTAGGATCAGAATACTAAGTCACCAATTTTTTTAAACCTAGTGCTGGTATGGAGCAGGTGACAGAGGATTTAGGATCACTTTGCAAAGATTTCACTAAGGAAGACACCGTGGTTATAATGGGTGGGTCAGGTAACAGTATTGACAGAGATCCTGGGTACAGTATAGGACCGACCTCATTTGAACTCTTCTGTCAAGAGAGTTAATTTGGAGCTGGAACGGCTGCTCATGTCGGGTGCAGGGTCACACATTGGTGTGGTTCCTGTTGATTCTCTCAGTAGGTGGGATTATACTAGGTGTGGCCTTCACCTCAACAGGAAGGGGAAGGGTAAATTGGCTGGGGAAATAGCAGGAAAGTTAAAGGGGGGAGGCACTGTCATAAGTGGTAAAATACCAGTGGTTATAGGATTCAGAAAAGACCCTTTTTTAGGGTAGGGAGGACAGAAAGAAAGCAAATTCTAAGAGAGGTTAGAACTGAGACAAACCTTCAGTTTGAGAAAGAAATCAAAAAACATAATTCCAGCTTATTACATCAGCATAAACAGCCA
Organism: Schistocerca piceifrons; assembly: GCF_021461385.2. Taxonomy (NCBI): domain Eukaryota; kingdom Metazoa; phylum Arthropoda; class Insecta; order Orthoptera; family Acrididae; genus Schistocerca; species Schistocerca piceifrons. The sequence continues at coordinate 880,251,106 of NC_060140.1, forward strand.
TTGGTTAAGAATTTTCAACTGTCAGCAGATATTTTAACTCCACCCAATTTTAACTCAGTCAATGTGAAATGTCAGCTATCTTTATTGCATCAAAATATTCGAGGACTGAGAAATAAAATTAATGAATTAACTATCTGCATAGATGAATTAGAGTCTTCAAACCCAGCTGACATAATCTGCCTCTCTGAACATCATGTGACCACTGGTATAGAACTTTTAAGTGTTACAGGGTTTAGGTTAGCATCTCACTTTTGTAGATCAGAAATGGAGAAAGGAGGAGTTGCCACATTCATCAGGAACTGTCATAAATTTAAGAACATAGACATTCATAAATTTTGCCTAGAACAGCATATGGAAGCATGTGCAACAGAATTAGAATTTCACAAAAAATCCTTCATAATATTAAGTGTGTATCGAGCACCTGCAGGTAACTTTAATCTATTTGTAAACCACCTTGAAGCTGTACTGGCCCATTTAACAACCAAAAACGAAGAAATAATGGTTGCTGGTGATTTCAATGTAGATTTCCTTAAAGACTCTCCCAATAAGAACTTATTTGAGTTAGTAACACTATCATTCAACTTAATTCCCACTGTAAAGTTACCCACTAGGATAGCCATTTGCTCACAAACAGCCATTGATAATATCTTTATAGAAAAGTCCAATGAACAAAATTATATTACAAAACCAATAGTCAATGGCCTCTCAGACCATAACATGCAGTTCCTTCTGTTAAATGTTAATACTGAACAGGATATAAAATCTGTTAAATCTGAGCTCAAGAGGGTAATCAGTAAGCCAAAAATTGATTATTTTAGGACACTCCTCAGAGACATTCACTGGACTGATGTTTACAGTGCTCATGGCATGAATGAAAAATATAACATTTTTGCTAATAAAGTGCTTACCTCATTCGAACACTGCTTTCCCCCAAAACTTACCAAGGTTAGAGCAAAGTCTACAAAGAAGCCATGGATTACTCGAGGAGTAGGGGTATCTTGTAAAACAAAAAGAAAACTGTATCTGTCAATCCGAAACATTTCCAATGTTGATGCTATAGCACATTATAAGAAATACTGCAAAATATTGAAGACTGTAATATGGATGTCCAAGCAAATATATTACAAGGAAAAGATAGTCATATCAGATAACAAAATAAAGACAATATGGGATATAGTGAAGGAGGAGACCGGTAGAACCAGACATGAATAGGAACAAATAGCATTAAGAGTAAATGATACATTGGTGACAGATGTGTATAGTGTTGCAGAACTTTTTAACAAACATTTTATAACTGTTACTGAAAATATGGGGTTGTCAGGTTCGGTAGATGCTGCTATGGATTACCTTAGACCACACATTTCAAGTAACTTCCATAATATGAATTTACCCCCACTACCCCAACAGAAATAATGTCCATCATAAAATCTTTAAAATCAAAAACATCCAGTGGGTATGATGAAATATCAACAAAGTTAATTAAAGAATGTGATTCTGAGCTAAGTAACATATTAAGCTATCTGTGTAACCAGTCGTTTATCAGTGGAATATTTCCTGAATGGCTGAAATATGCTGAAGTTAAGCCACTGTTTAAGAAGGGAGATAAAGAAATAGCATCAAATTTCCATCCAATTTCATTGTTGCCTGCATTCTCAAAAATTTTTGAAAAAGTAATGTACAGTCATCTTTATAACCATCTTATCTCAAATAACATACTGTCAAAGTGAAAATGTGCTTAATTCATTAGACAAAAAATTGCAGGCAACTGGTATATTTTGTGATCTGTCAAAGGCATTTGACTGTGTAAATCACAATATCCTTTTAAGTAAACTAGAATATTATAGTGTAACAGGAAATGCTGCAAAATGGTTCAAATTTTATATCTCTGGCAGGAAACAAAGTGTGTTATTAGGAAAGAGACATGTATCAAGCTATCAGGCATCATCCAACTGGGAACTAATTACATGTGGAGTCCCACAAGGTTCCATTTTGGGGCCCTTACTTTTTCTTGTGGTATATCAATGACCTTTCATCAGTAACATTACCAGATGCCAAGTTTGTTTTGTTTGCCGATGATACAAACATTGCAATAAATAGCAAATCAAGTGTAGTCTTAGAAAGATCAGCCAATAAAATATTTGTGGACATTAATCACTGGTTCCTAGCCAATTCTTTGTCACTAAACTTTGAAAAAAAAAAAACACACTACATGCAGTTCAGAACTTGTAAGGGGTGTCCCAAGAGTATATGTCTAACATACGATGACAAGAAGATAGAAGAAGTGGACAGTGTTAAATTCTTGGAATTACAGCTTGATAATAAATTCGACTGGGAGGAGCACACCACAGAACTGCTGAAGCGTCTTAACAAATCTCTGTTTGCAATGCGAATTTTGTCAGACATAGGGGATATAAAAATGTAAAAGCTGGCATACTATGCTTACTTTCATTCCATAATGTCATATGGGATTATTTTTTGGGGTAATTCATTAAGTCAAGCTAAAGTTTTCCGGGCACAAAAACGTGCAGTAAGAGTTTATGTGGTGTGAACTCAAGAACGTACTGCAGAAGCCTGTGTAGGGAACTAGGGATACTAACTACTGCTTCCCAATATATTTATTCCTTAATGAAATTTGTCATTAAAAATATATCACTTTTTCAAACCAACAGCTCAGTTCATGGAATCAATACTAGAAATAAGAATAATCTTCACAAGGATTTGAAGTCAGTTAGTCTTGTACAAAAAGGTGTGCATTATTCAGGAACACACATTTTCAATAACTTGCCAGCAGCCATAAAAAGCTTAACAACTAATGAAATTCAGTTTAAGAGAAGCCTAAAGGATTTATTGGTGGCCAACTCCTTCTACTCCATTGATGAATTTCTTAGTAAAACCAACTGATTTGTATATAAGTACAATATAACTTCAGCACAATTTCAGTGCAGTAATGTGTCTGTGTGTGTGTGTGTGTGTGTGTGTGTGTGTGTAAGTATAATCTAACTTCTGCACCATTTCAGTGCAGTAATGTGTTCATTGTAAATAAGTATTACAGTAGTTGTATTACATGTTAATTACCTTATAAATAAATAAAAAACTTTTTTATTTTAAATTCAGTGCATTAGTATTTGTAAAATGACTCTTTCATATGGTACATTAGCTTATTTGTTTTAGTTGTAAATATTTGTCATGTATTGTTGTTTTTCTGACATGTTCCACATCCTGGAGGATCAATTGGAATGAAAGTAAATCTAATCTAATCTAATCTTAGATTTTGCTGATGAATTCTTCTCAGGTTATCAGCCGAGTGGTGGCGTCGTGTTGTTGCAACATTTCAATGAGTTTCGTACCCATCATCTTCTGGCAAAATGTCGGAATGCTGCTTAGATTTTGTGTGATATATTGCATAAATTTGTAATGAAAATGTGGTTGTGCAAATTTTGTTATTTATAAGAGAATGTAGATGATTTCACTGTTAAATGATAGACACAATTTTTTAAATTTTTGGTTAGTATAAAATCAATAAAACAACTATGGGAAGAGTTGGCAAGACATTTTGCAGAACTAACCGTTAAGAACTTTGAAGTAAGAACTGCTGGGAATGGAAACAATATTGCCTTCAAGTGGCACATTAACTGTCTATCTTGAGTGATGTGAGCTCTGAATGTTTATTTTGGTCAGATAAAACTATAGAAAAATTCTGGAAGAAAACTTTAGACCACACATGAAGATACAATTTAAAAGAGTTAAAGATATTAAGTGAAAGCCATGAATGGAAAAGGATATAAATTTGACATGTGCTCCACATCACGATAGATGAAACACTCACCAGTTGTGCAACTGTTGAAAAGTGTTAATTATGTGTAAAACCATCCAAAGTGACTAAAATTATTAGTTCTGCTGTCTCAAAAACTATTTCTGAACAGTATTATCTATATGAAGCAGACTTCAGCTTTTCATTCACAGTATATTGATACAGACCAGTTCCAACTTTGTTACAAGTAAAATGGGTGTAGTTATCATAATTTAAATAGAAGGACAATGTATTTGGACTGAAAGAAGAGAGTTGTGTTTACTTACTAAACCATAACCAGTTTTGAAAGTTCTAAAGATTACTCACTTGTTTATATTGCACATAATTAAAGTGATACTATGGTAATGAGTTCTTGAATGTAGATCTAGTTTATTCCTAAAGGAATTATCAGTCAAAACAGGTGTGTTGCCACTATATAAAATACGCATGCATATATATTTATATATGGACTCACTATCTGTCTGTCTCTCTCTCTCTCTCACGTGAAATAGTTGAAAACAAGTTGATGGATTCGGTGCAATCCCAATCCAGTTTTAGCAAGGAGGACTCCTTTGCAATTGCTTTAGCTTACATTTTTAGTGGATCACATACAGAAAGTCCCAGTTGACTGCAAAAGTACAGCTGACTCGCTTCTTGAAAAAAGTAATGTTAATCACTTCACCGATGGAGCTGCTACAGGTGCTCAGAGAATTGTAATTACTATTATCTCCATATCATAGTATATGAGAAAAGATTTCATTGTCTTCTCTTGTCTTCTTCTTTTTCTTTGTTTTCCATGCCTGGTTGGTTCTGATGTCACCTTTAGGTTATGGTCTGTACAGAATTATGTCTACTGTATGTAGTGTATTTAGAATTTCTGCTAAATACGCTACTGGCCATTAAAATTGCTACACCAAGAAGAAATGCAGATGATAAACGGGTATTCATTGGACACATATATTATACTAGAATTGACATGCGATTACATTTTCACGCGATTTGGGTGCATAGATCCTGAGAAATCAGTACTCATAAAAACCACCTCTGGCCGTAATAATGGCCTTGATAGGCCTGGGAATTGAGTCAATCGGAGCTTGGATGGTGTGTACAGGTACAGCTGCCCATGCAGCTTCAACACAATACCACAGTTCATCTGGAGTAGTGACTGGCATATTGTGATGAGCCAGTTGCTCAGCCACCATTGATCAGATGTTTTCAATTGGTGAGAGATCTGGAGAATGTGCTGGCCATGGCAGCAGTGGAACATTTTGTGTATCCAGAAAGGCCCGTACAGGACCTGCAACATGCGATCGTGCATTATCCTGCTTAAATGTAGGGTTTTGCAGGGACCGAATGAAGGATAGAGCTACGGGTTGTAACACATCTGAAATGTAATGTCCACTGTTCAAAGTGCCGTCAATGCGAACAAGAAGTGACCGAGACGTGTAACCAATGGTACCCGATACCATCACGCCGGGTGACACACCAGTATAGTGATGACGAATACACGCTTCCAATGTGCATTCACCGCGATGTCGCCAAACATAGATGCGACCATTGTGATGCTGTAAACAGAACCTGGATTCATCTGAAAAAATGACGTTTTGCCATTCATGCCCCCAGGTTCGTCGTTGAGTACACAATCGCAGGCATTCCTGTCTATCATGCAGCATCAAGGGTAAGCACGGCCATGGTCTCCGAGCTGATAACCCATGCTAGTGCAGACGTCGTCGAACTGTTCGTGCAGATGGTTGTTGTCCTGCAAACGTCCCCATCTGTTGACTCATGGATCGAGACGTGGCTGCACGATCCGTTACAGCCATGCGGATAAAATGCCTGTCATCTCGACTGCTAGTGATACGAGGCTGTTGAGATCCAGCACGGCGTTCCGTATTACCCTCCTGAACCCACCGATTCCATATTCTGCTAACAGTCATTGGAGCTTGACCAACGCGAGCAGCAATGTCCTGATACAATAAACCGCAATCACGATAGGCAACAATCTGGCGTTTATCAAAGTCAGAAACGTGATGGCACGCATTTCTCCTCCATACACGAGGCATCGTTTCACCAGCCAATGCCGGTCAACTGCTGTTTGTGTATGAGAAATCGGTTGGAAACTTTCCTCATGTCAGCACATTGTAGGTGTCGCCACTGGCGCCAACCTTGTGTGAGTGCTCTGAAAAGCTACCCATTTGCATATCACAGCATCTTCTTCCTGTCGGTTAAATTTCGCGTCTGTAGCACGTCATCTTCATGGTGTAGCAATTTTAATGACCAGTAGTGTATATATGTCAGTATTTAATGCAATATGTGTTTTTGTTAGTAGCAAGAAAGTACCTTCCCTATCCCCCTTATTTAATTAATTACATAACAATAAAATGTTGCCCTGGTCATTTGTAATTGTATTGTTGAAGCGACACCATTGCTGTTATAATTGATAAAAAAATTCTTCATAGCTATTTAATTCTGAAAGTATTGAAAGGATTTAATCCCAGTAATTGTAAACCCTCCCCCGCCCCCCTCCCCCACCCCCCCATGAACCATGGACCTTGCCGTTGGTGGGGAGGCTTGTGTGCCTCAGCGATACAGATAGCCATACTGTAGGTGCAACCACAACGGAGGGGTATCTGTTGAGAGTCCAGACAAACGTGCGGTTCCTGAAGAGGGACAGCAGCCCTTTCAGTAGTTGCAGGGGCAACAGTCTGGATGATTGACTGATCTGGCCTTGCAGCACTGACCAAAACGGCCTTGCTGTGCTGGTACTGCGAACGGCTGAAAGCAAGGGGAAACTACAGCCGTAATTTTTCCCGAGGGCATGCAGCTTTACTGTATGATTAAATGATGATGGTGTCCTCTTCGGTAAAATATTCCGGAGGTAAAATAGTCCCCCATTCGGATCTCTGGCCGGGGACTACTCAAGAGGACGTTATTATCAGGAGAAAGAAAACTGTCATTCCATGGATCGGAGTGTGGAATTTCAGATCCCTTAATCGGGCAGGTAGGTTAGAAAATTTAAAAAGGAAAATGGATAGGTTCAAGTTTGTTATAGTGGGAATTAGTGAAGTTCGGTGAAGGGAGGAACAAGACTTTTGGTCAGGTGAATACAGGGTGGTTGTTGTTGTTGTTGTTGTGGTCTTCAGTCCTGAGACTGGTTTGATGCAGCTCTCCATGCTACTCTATCCTGTGCAAGCTTCTTCATCTCGCAGTACCTACTGCAGCCTTCATCCTTCTGAATCTGCTTAGTGTATTCATCTCTTGATCTCCCTCTACGATTTTTACCCTCCACGCTGCCCTCCAGTACTAAATTGGTGATCCCTTGATGACTCAGAACGTGTCCTACCAAACAATCCCTTCTTCTAGTCAAGTTGTGCCACAAACTCCTCTTCTCCCCAATTCTATTGAATACCTCCTCATTAGTTACGTGATCTACCCATCTAATCTTCAGCATTCTTCTGTAGCACCATATTTTGAAAGCTTGTATTCTCTTCTTGTCAAAACTATTTATCGTCCATGTTTCACTTCCATATATGGCTACACTCCATATAAATACTTTCAGAAATGACTTCCTGACATTTAAATCTATACTCAATGTTGCCATTGCCAGTCTACATTTTATATCCTCTACTTCGACCATCATCAGTTATTTTGCTCCCCAAATAGCAAAACTCCTTTACTGCTTTAAGTGTCTCATTTCCTAATGTGATTCCCTCAGCATCACCCGACTTAATACAAAATCAAATAGGGGTAATACAAGAGTAGGTTTAATAATGAATAAAAAAATAGGAGTGCGGGTAAGCTACTACAAACAGCATAGTGAGCGCATTATTGTGACCAAGATAGACACGAAGCCCACGGCTACTACAGTAGTACAAGTTTATATGCCAACCAGCTCTGCAGATGATGAAGAAATTGATGAAATGTATGACGAAATAAAAGAAATTATTCAGATAGTGAAGGGAGATGAAAACTTAATAGTCATGGGTGACTGGAATTCAATAGTTGGAAAAGGAAGAGAAAGAAACGTAATATGTGGTGGTAAGAAATGAAAGAGGAAGCTGCCTGGTAGAATTTTGCACAGAGCTTAACTTAATCATAGCTAACACTTGGTTCAAGAATCATGAAAGAAGGATGTATACGTGGAAGAATCCTGGAGATACTAGAAGGTATCAGATAGATTATATAATGGTAAGACAGAGATTTAGGAACCAGGTTTGAAATTGTAAGACATTTGCAGGGGCAGATGTGGACTCTGACCACAATCTATTAGTTATGAACTGTAGATTAAAACTGAAGAAACTGGAAAAAAGTGGGAATTCAAGGAGGTGGAACCTTGATAAACTGACAGAATCAGAGGTTGTAGAGAGTTTCGGGGAGAGCATTAAGTAACGATTGATAGGAATGGGGGAAAGAAACACAGTAGAAGAAGAATGGGTAGCTTTGAGGGGTGAAGTAGTGAAGGCACCAGAGGATCAAGTAAGTAAAAAGATGAAGGCTAGTAGAAATCCTTGGGTAACAGAAGAAATATTGAATTTAATTGATGAAAGGAGAAAATATAAAAATGCAGTAAATGAAGCAGGCAAAAAGGAATACAAACACCTCAAAAATGAGATCGACAGGAAGTGCAAAATGGCTAAGCAGGGATGGCTAGAGGACAAATGTAAGGATGTAGAGGCTTATCTCACTAGAGATAAGATAGATACTGCCTACAGGAAAATTAAGGAGACCTTTGGAGAAAAGAGAACCACTTGTATGAATATCAAGAGCTCAAATGGAAACCCATTTCTAAGCAAAGAAGGGAAAGCAGAAAGGTGGAAGGAGTATATAAAGGGTCTATACAAGGACGATGTACTTGTGGACAATATTATGGAAATAGAAGAGGATGTAGATGAAGATGAAATGGGAGATATGATACTGTGTGAAGAATTTGACAGGGCACTGAAAGACCTGAGTCGAAACAAGGCCTCGGGAGTAGACAACATTCCATTAGAACTACTGACAGCCTTGGGAGAGCCGGTCCTGACAAAACTCTACCATCTGGTGAGCAAGATGTATGAGACAGGCGAAATACCCTCAGACTTCAAGAAGAATATAATAATTCCATTCCCAAAGAAAGCAGGTGTTGACAGATGTGAAAATTACCGAACTATCAGTTTAATAAGTCACAGCTGCAAAATACTAAGACGAATTCTTTACAGACAAATGGAAAAACTGGTAGAAGCCGACCTCGGGGAAGATCAGTTTGGATTCCATAGAAATATTGGAACACGTGAGGCAATACTGACCCTACGACTTATCTTAGAAGAAAGATTAAGGAAAGGCAAAGCTACATTTCTAGCATTTGTAGATTTAGAGAAAGCTTTTGACAATGTTGGCGGGAATACTCTCTTTCAAATTCTGAAGGTGGCAGGGGTAAAATACAGGGAGCAAAAGGCTGTTTACAATTTGTACAGAAACCAGATGGCAGTTAAGAGTCGAGGGACATGAAAAGGAATCAGTGGTTGGGAAGGGAGTGAGACAGGATTGTAACCTCTCCCTGATGTTATTTAATCTGTATATTGAGCAAGCAGTAAAGGAAACAAAAGAAAAATTCGGAGCAGGTATTAAAATCCATGGAGAAGGAATAAAAACTTTGAGGTTCACCGATGATATTGTAATTCTGTCAGAGACAGCAAAGTACTTGGAAGAGCAGTTGAATGGAATGGACAGTGTCTTGAAAGGAGGATATACGATAAACATCAACAAAAGCAAAATGAGGATAATGGAATGTAGTCGAATTAAGTCGGGTGATGCTGAGGGAATTAGATTAGGAAATGAGACACTTAAAGTAGTAAAGGAGTTTTGCTATTTGAGGAGCAAAATAACTGATGATGGTTGAAGTAGAGAGGATAAAAAATGTAGACAGGCAATGGCAAGGAAAGTGTTTCTGAAGAAGAGAAATTTGTTAACATTGAGTATAGATTTAAATGTCAGGAAGTCGTTTCTGAAAGTATTTGTATGGAATGTAGCCATGTGTGGAAGTGAAATGTGGATGATAAATAGTTTTGACAAGAAGAGAATAGAAGCTTTCAAAATGTGGTGCTACAGAAGAATGCTGAAGATTAGATGGGTAGATCACATAACTAATGAGGAGGTATTGAATAGAATTTGGGAGAAGAGGAGTTTGTGGTACAACTTGACTAGAAGATGAGAATGGGTGGTAGGACGTGTTCTGAGGCATCAAGGGATCACCAATTTAGAATTGGAGGGCAGTGTGGAGGGTAAAAATCATAGAGGGAGTCCAAGAGATGAATACACTAAGCAGATTCAGAAGGATGTAGGTTGCAGTAGATACTGGGAGATGAAGAAGCTTGCACAGGATAGAGTAGCATGGAGAGCCGCATCGAACCAGACTCAGGACTGAAGACCACAACAACAACAACAAATGTAAAATGGTGTCTCATAATAATTTCCGTTTTATTTTTGGCCAGAGGTACAGTTTTATTGAAAGGAATTATTTTAATTGTGTATGCTGCCATTGAATGTTATATTAAATTTGCTTATTGCATAACATTAAAGAAAGATAATTTTTTTATCCATCGTGAGTAAGACGGATGTGTTCACGTTGGAATACACATGATATTTCTGGCCATAGCACCCTGAAATAATTTAGCTGCGAGTTTTAATGAACGTAGAAGAGATTTTCTTTAATCAAACAAATCATTCCAAGTTAATGGAACATTTTGTTCTCACTTTTCAAAAAAGTAAGTTACGCGATAACTGGTGCCCAATGTTGGGCTCGATGTTCTAGAAATTTATGTATATATAAACAAAATATTTTAAGATAAGAAAATTAATGCTTGTGTATGTAATCTGCTTCATGTGTACGAAGATTATTAATTTCGATGAAAAGAGAAAACTGAAGACCTGGAAACCACCACATGAATAAAAAGAATAAAGTCGACAATGAGAACGAAGGTAAGGGCTTCTGAAAATATCTCTTGCTTTCATGTGTCATGTTGTGTGCCAGTATTCATGGTTCATATCGAGTGGTAGTGTTTGGCAAACAGTGAGTCCAGTAGGCAAGGAAATTTATGTTCAAGGTAGATTTTGAATTAGAAATTGTAGATTGTATTATTATTATTATTATTATTATTATTATTGTTGTTGTTGTTGTTGCTTTGTGATTACCATGTGAAGATAGTTGTGCTAAAATAATGTATCATTCAGAATCCATGAGATTATGTAGCAAGACTAGGAGAGAGGTCGATGTGGAAACAGATTCACGAGAGTACAGTGATAACAAATTAGAGGAAATTCCCATGGGATCTACCTTGCATAGAAATATGGAAGACAGTATTGCGAATGATGATACAGAAACTGCACATCAGCACGCTGAGATAGAGTGTAGCACTGACAACAGTGGTTGCCAACTGTTGCACTTGAAACTGCTGCAGCTGCAACTAAGCCAACAGTTACGACACCATAACTGCTATTTTGATGAAATTAGATCAGCTCCAAAAGCAACAGGAGGAAAGAGATAAAGAGAGGGAAAGAATACAGTTAGAAAGAGAGAGACAACAGGAGGAAAGAGAAAGGGAGAGAGTACAGTTGTAAATGTGGAGACTGCTGGAGGAGAGAGAAAGAGAGAGAGAGGAAAGGAAACTGGAAAGGGAAAATAGAATATGTGAACAACCGAAAAGTTTCAATGTCATGAAGGCAGATATCGCTAGCTTAAAACAAGCATGCCAAGAATTACCAAATTTGGTAGCCAGTCTAACGACAGATGTACAAAATCTACAGATAGACTAAAATAATATGAAGGAAGATATCCAAAACATAACAGAGAGAGTAGAAAACATAGAAATAGGGAATGAAGAAAAAATGCAGAATTGCTTAGCGGAACACACTAAAAAGGTCATAGACAAAGTAGAAAAATGGATCATGACAAAGAGAAACAAATAGACGAGAAAATAAAGACAGAAGTGAAACATGCTATTTGCACAGTTCACTCAACTGGTCTGATTAATCAGACACAACAGGAAAGGGTAAACCACATGAGAAGGGAGGACAATGATATACCTGTTTCTCATGTTTCACATGATAATCTACCGTTAGCTGCCACCTATAACACAGTTTGTGAGGTACCGGCGGAAACGTGTAGCCCTAGCAGTGAATTATTGAATGGTGTGGGGGCTGTGCCTATTGTATCTTCAATAACAATGGAGGAGAGTTTAATCAAACAACGCCAGTGTCAAACCTTCTCCACCAATAAGAAAAACATTCACCCTGTAGTATTCATAAAAAGTTTTCGAAATATACTGCCCAGAGCATGGGCCGAGAAACAAAAGATACAGTTTATTGTTTCGCACATAGTAGGAGATGCTGCTCTGTGGGCAACAGATGCAGCTGAAACCAGCTACACCTGTGAACAGTTCGAGAAGGCATTTCTAAATAAATACTGGTCACCCTGTATTCAACAAAGACTTAGAAAGGAAGTATACAGTCCAGAGGCATGTAGTCCCAAACAAGGAAGCTCAAGGAAATATTTCGAAAAATACATTAACAAAACGTGATATTGAGATGAACCGATCTCAAATCATGATGTGATTAGATTATTAAAATCCAGACTTCTACCCAATATTAGAGAAAAACTAATCCATATACCACACAATGATTTGGATAATTTTTTGTCTGCCTTGGATTTGACAGACCTAACCCAGGAAGACTTAAAGTTGCAAAATAACAATGGAAATGGTTACGAATATAAAGAGAAGAACAATAATAATAGTTGGCAAAATAATTGGAATAATTGTGGTAATTGTTCTAATGGGCGAAACCACAATGGTAAGCCTATGAATGGAAATCAGTCTTCCAAATGATGACAAAGCTAATAACAATAGGCAGGCTTGGGGAAAAAGTTAACCTCAATATAGACGAAAATGAAGATATGAGGAGAGGTTTGGCCCAGGAGGTGGCAATCAACAGCCAATGCAAGACACAGGGCTCCTGGGAAAGAATAGCTTTGCAATGCCATGGTATCTGAGACAGGATAATCAGAATAACCCCAAAAGATATGCAAACAATAATAATAATAGGAACAAATACGGTCAAGCAGGTACTTCAAACAACCCGGCTTGGCAGAACCAGAATCAAAGTGTGAGAATCATTTATATGATGAATGATAATCATCCTACATAACTGATTTGACAAATTAAGGACGGCTGCAATTAGCTCTCCGATGTTGGCCGTGGGATGGAGGGAGAGCTCACAACAGAGAGTCAGTAAGTTAAGATATAATGATGGTGTTGGAATGAAGGAGGTACTTTTAGTGAGTTGATACAGGCTAAAGTTGTTAGTATACCTGTTAATATCATAATTGATACAGGAGGCACTGTAAATGTTGAGAGTTGTGATTTCTATGGGAAGTTGTGCCAATGGCATAAAGTGCCAGTGTTGCCAGTTCAGAATTGCAAGTGTCAGGCGCTATTAGTGCCCAAGCATATGTAGTTAAGAGCCAGGTACAGGTGGATGTATTTATGGGAAATCGAGCATTTAGTTGCACTTTCCTAGTTGTAAAGGGATTGAGAGTCACGTGTATTTTGGGTTGGGAGTTTTTGAGAGAAAGGAATGCCTATGTGGACCTCTCTCAAGGGATTTGCAAGTTAGAGAATGGAGAAGTAAGAGTGCAACTGGAATTCCTGCGCGCTAAAGCTATACATGGCAAATATTGTCACAATGTTAATTTTTTGAGGGGGGGGGGTCAAGATTATAACCATCACAGTGGAAAGAATCTTGGTACCACAGAGCCTTGCCAAGCAGTAAAAGATAAAGTAGAGGAATCCACATATCTGACACCAGAGCAACAGTTGCAACTATCTAAGCTATTGATCGAACACATAGAAGTATTCTCTGAGAGACCATGGGTCATTAGAGATTATACATGTAATATTGATGTTGTACTGCACAAAACCTTTGTAATGCTACTTACTCCATTCCATGATCGAAAAAGAAGGCAGTAAAATTAGAAATACGTAAGATGCTAGAATGGGGAATAATGGAGCCATCAATGTCACTTTACAGCAGCCTGTTACTAGCAGTTGCAAAAGATAGTGGGAAAATATGTCCTGTGTTAGATGCTCATGGTATTAATAAAATTATTGTGCCAGTAAGGACTAGGCCAGAGAATTTGGAGGAACAGTCACAAAAGTTCTTTGGAGTAAAATATCTTTCCTCCATTGATTTTCAATTTTCATTTTGGCAAATCCCCTTGACAGAACAGTCGAGAAAGTATACAGCCTTTATTTTTGCTGATCGGAGCTACCAGTTCAATGTACTCCCATTCTCTTGATTTGGTGTTAGGCCCCAAGTTGCTTGATAGAGTAACCATATATGTAGATGACATCTGAATTGCGACTACGATATGGGAAGGACACATGGAAATAGTACACAGAATACTGAACGAATTCGAGCAGGCTGGAGTCACTGCCAACCTAGGAAAATCAAAGTTTTGGAGAGACAAAATTAAATTCCTGGGACATGTCATCTCACCTCTAGGCATTATCCCAGATGACAAAAAGATACAAGCCATAAAGAGCTTTCCATCGCCCCGTACAAAGAGGCAATTGAAGGTGTTTTTGGGCTTAGTGTCTTTCTTTTGGCATTTTGTAGCTGACCAATCACTGAATAGTGACGTGTTGTTAAATTTGCTTAAGAAGAATATAGTTTGGCAGTGAAATTCCACCTGCGAGAGGGAATTCAACAGAATCAAACAAGCGTTAATCAATGCAGGTATCCTATATCACCTCGACATGGAGAAAGATTTTTGCATTGCTGCTGATGCCTCTTTTAGAGGACTAGGAGCTTGTCTGTGCCAAGTGGATGAAACAGACAGCAAACAACAAATTAAAGTAATTTGCTTTGTGAGTTGTGTCTTAACAGAATGTGACCGATCATACGCAGTAACAGAACTTGAAGCCTTGGCTGTAGTTTGGACTTCCAAGAAATTTCATTTTTACGTTTACGGTAAAAAAGTAAAAGTGTTCTGTGACCACCAGTCCATTAAGTTTCTTGTTAACATGTAAACTGTTACTGTAAACTGTTACACATGCTTAGCAAGATGGGCTTTAGCATTGCAAGAGTATCACTTTCGGATTGTATACATTAACATAAAGGATAATATTATTGCTGATGCCTTATCTAGGTTGCCACAGGGCATGTCCGAAAATGCAGAACTTACCGAACAGGCATCAGAGTACAAAGTACTGTTGGTTGAAGATCAGACGTGCAGATGTAATTTTCTTGACATGTGTAAACGTATGTCGGAATTACAAATGATTGACAGTAAGTGGAAAGGCATTATGCAGTTGGAGGAGGGTGCAAATGTGTCTTCGTAGTTTACGATTAATTTCTAAGTACCTAAAGATGTATCCTCTCAAATGTTCCACAGCAACAGCCATAGTTAACAGGATAGAAAAAGATTCCATACCCACAGTTGGTAAACTGGAAGCTGTCATTTCAGATAGTGGTATTTTATGGGTTACAGTTGGAAAAATTTTCTAGGAAACCATAGGATAAGACAGATTACGATAGCCCAGTTCCATCCCGAAGCCAGTCCAATGGAACGCATATTCAAATAGTTCAATAGATTCATGCAGACATATGCTCCAAATAAGCATACAAAATGGATTGACTATGTGAACCTCTTTGAAAACATATTTAACCATTTACCACATTCTGCCACCCAATACATGCCATCAGAATTGCTGTTATCTGGAGATGAAAGCAACGAGTGGATAACGTCACTGCCAAGGCAATGCCAAATTCCTTACTGGTATCAGGACCTTCCCAGGTCATCGTGGCTATTAATAAATCATCAACATATGACGTGATCTTTTTTCTGAGATTGTGTCCCAACACCGTATCTAAAGCTGTTACAAAGACTCCACCGCTAACATTTAGTCCAAAGGGCATAACCCTGAATTGATAACTTCTTCCTGCAAATATGAAAGCCATATACTTTCTAGATTCTTCTGATACTTTTGTTTGCCAATATGAATATTTTAAATCCAATGTGGTTAGGTAACGTACCCCATGAAAACTTTGGACCAATTCTTCTAAATTCCCGGATTTTGTACGAACAGGCTTTATGATTTTATTTATATCATGCACGTCCAAAACTAGGCATAAACTACCATCTGCCTTTCCCACTGCTTCCAAGGGACTACTTTATGGTGAAGTAGACAGTTCAATTATGCCCCAATCCAACATCTTTTTAATCTCTTTGGCCACCTTTTTTATGCAACCAAGGTATTGAGTATGAGGATTTACAATAGGTTTGATGAGGCTAGACATCCATAACATATTCATAATCTTTAATATATGCATTAAGTACAGCTGCTAGGCAAATGTTTCCATGTTCAAAGTGACCCCGACCCATGGGGTGAAATTGAACAGTGAAAATTTTTTAAAAATAAACTATACATGGGGGATAAAAATGTATAATCTGCTTTATCATATTCAGCAACATTTCTTTCAACTTCTCAAAAAGTTTCATGTCAATATCTTCAGAAGTTTCTGTTTAATTTACAAAAATGAGTTTAAAATGTTCAAAGTCACCCCACTTTAGGGTAACTGTTCTTTTAATTTTCTATTTTTAAATAGTGTTGTGTGACGAGAAGATGAAAATGAATGAAGAGAAGTGTGTAGGCTGTGAATCTGTAGGAAATGCTTCGGACCTAGGATAGAGTAACAGTGAACTATCGTCCAGCAGTAACCCAAGTGTAGATCAAAGTTTTGGTGGAGAGGGTTCCAGTGAAAGTGTCGCCACGAGTACTCCAATTACACAGGGAAGAGTATGCAGAGATAATTTGTTAATGTTATTAATGCAGCATATGAAAGAAGTGAAGGGACAGATTAGGCAGGATATTGGTCAACAAAGTCAAGAGTTGAGTCACCAAAATCAACGGTTAAGGCAGCAATTCAGTGAACAAATGGCGGAATTAAAGAATACTGTTACTGAAAATACTAATCAGATAAGGGAAATCCAGGAGGGTCTGGTAGCACTAAGAATTACTGTTGAGACAGGGCAGGGTGAACTCAGAACTCGTGTGGGAGTGGTAGAAGAATGGGTAGATGAATTAGAAGCTAATTTCATGCAATAGTTGTCAAAAAACGAGGAGAGATTCGAAAAACTATATAAACATATAGAAGCAGAAAATTCTAAACTTAAAGTAGAGGTTGTTCAGACTAGGAGAATTTTAGAAGAAAAGTAGAAGCTTACAAAAGGAACTCTTGAGTTAAAACTTACAGGCATTACCAGTCAAATAAGTAATGTAGAACTGAAGTGTGATGAAAAAGTAGATTTGTGTAAAAATAATGTTATAGATTTAAGTAAGAGAGTTGTAGAATTACAAGAGGGTGTAGGCTCAAAGAAACCAAACAGCAGGCTTACAGTGAGATCAGTTCCAGGAAAAGTAGACAGTGTGTAAAAGAGGGACATGACATCAAGCAATCATCTGATGTAGCTTTAAGTAAAATACAGACAAGTTAGAGAAATTGTGCAGGAAAAAATGGTATAAATGACTTGGACTTTAGAGAGCCTGAAGATGATTTGTTGCATGAAGATGAGGAAAACAGGAAGGAAAAAGTTTTAGGTTGCGCATATATACATATAAAAGTTGCAAATTATGAGGGAGTTTGCCTCTTGGACATGGGTAGCCCTGTTTGTGCCATTTTGGAAAAATTTAGAGACCAGGTAAGACAGTGCTGACTTCAAAGAATCTCCTTTTACTGGAATCAAAATTAAGGGAGTAACTGGTAGGCACAGCAAAGTTGTAAACAGGCAAGCCTTAATATCTTTCACCATTAATGAGGTAACCAAGTATGTTTTGTAGCCCCTGACCTCAATGAAAATATTTTGTTCGGAATGAGTTGGATACAAGGAGTAAATGCAGATTTTGTCTGAAATAACAAAAAGTTTAAACTTACCAATCTAAAGACAGATGTAACACATGTGACTGAACTAATCATCCAAAATTGCCTAGAGAACAATTTTCAAATTAGAAGAGTGATTTGTGTAAATGAAAAGATTGACTATAACGAGGAAGACAATAGAGGAGAATGCAGTGAAAACAAGTATGCTGAATTAGTGGCCACCAAACTAAAGGAGGCTGGGAGTCTATGTAAAGAACAGACAGATCAATTAGGTAGTTAGTTGTGTATGTACAAAGATGTCTTTAGTGAGAAACCTGGGGAAGTGAAAAACTATGAATGTAGACTTAATCTAAAACCTCACGGACCATTTTTTATCAAACCATATGGAGTACCCATATCAAAAAGAAAAGCTGTGGAGAAAGAACTACAAAATATGGAAGAGTTGGGAGTAATTGAAAGGTGCAATAGTGCATACAATAACCCACTGGTGGTAGTTTCCAAACGTGATGGTGGAGTAAGACTTGTGCTCGATTTGAGACCTTTAAACAAATACCTTGAGAGAGAAACTGATCACCCTGAGAACATAGACGAGTTATTACATAAATTGGAACATACAAAGTACATGTCTAGTTTAGACTTAACAGCAGATTTCCATCAGGTACCATTGGAGATTCAGTCTAGGAAATATAGCGCATTTTTGTATGGAGGAAGATGCTATTGCTATTGTGTTGTGCCATTTGGTCTTAATATATCAGTTGCAGAATTTATCTGAGCCTTAGATTTTGTTTTAGGAAAAGAATTGTTAAGCAAACTGGTCCTTTATGTTGATGACATATTTGTAACAGGAAAGAGTTGGGAGAACATATACGTTTCTTGGGTGAGGTGTGATATAGATTGAGACAGGGAGGTATGTCATTAAAACTAGAGAAGTGCTAATTCGGGTTTAAACAACTCAAATTTTTAGTCCATACTGTCTCAGAAGAAGGAATCTTGCCTGATGAAGAAAAACTTGAAGCCATTGCAAAATTTCCTGCGCCCAAGACTAAGAAACAACTTAAATCATTCTATGGAACTTGTGGCTACTACTGGAAGTTTGTCAGCAGTCAAACCTTAAATGCACCATGTCTGAACAACTTGCTGAGGAAGAACATCATTTGGGTATGGGACAAGGATTGTAAGGAGGCATTCAACATCAAGAAACAGATGTGCAATAGTGAAACGTTATACAGACCTGATCTTACAGAGGCATTTTGCATCATGACCGACAGCAGTGACTACAGACTGGGAGCTCATTTGTCCCAAGAAAAGATTGTAGATGGTGTAATAGAGCATAAATCAATAGATTTTGCCAGTAGAACTTTACAAAAACATGAGAAGTCATATATTGTCACCGAAAAAGAATTGTTAGCAGTCTATTGGGCTTTCACCAAATTCAAGAATTACTTATTAGGACATCAAGTAGTTGTATACACAGACCATAAGGCTTTAATCTATATACAAGAGTGTACTTTGCGTCACAGCAGGATAACAAGGTGGGCACTATTCCTCCAGCAGCTCAACTATACGGTAAAGTATATAAAATGTGAAGAAAATCTAATTGCTGATGCTCTATCAAGACTGCCAATGGGAGGAGAAGGTGAAAATAACAGTGATGAGTGTGAAAGCGAATTTTGGATTTTGTATCTAAAAACGGTGGAAGATGAGAATGAAATCAGGAAAATTTGTAATGACATCTGTGGATATCAGAACCATGATTCCAACTGGAAGTTAGTTAAAAGTTATCTGGGTAAGAGAGGATGCGATAAAGTAGAGCAGTAGCTACTGTGCACGAGGGTATACTTTTAAGACGATACAATGCAGACAGTGATGCTTGGAGATTGTGTTGGCCAGAGCAGTCTACTGAAGTATTGATAAAGTACGTACATGAGAGTTTCAGACATTGTGGGACACAGAAATGTATCCAAAAGATCCAAGAAAATGTATACTTTTACAATATTGCCAGGAGGGTGAGGAAGCAATTATCTACATGTGACAGGTGCCAGAGGGTAAAAGTTAGTAATCCAACATGCAAAGGATCTGTGCAAAACATCTTGCCAAAAGAACAATGACAACTTGTAGCAGTCGACTTTTATGGATAATTGCCTAAGGCTAAAGGAGGATTTTGTTACATGTTTGTTGTGGTGGATCTTATTTCAAAATTCGTTAAACTATATCCGTTAAAGGAAGCAACAAGTAAGAACATCATTTTGAAAATTAGAAGAGACTATTTCACAAAGGTAGGAAAACTGAAGAGCATACTTTCTGACAGTGGAGCACAATTTACTTCTAAATTTTATAAATCATTTGTTGAGGATGAAAACATAAACCATATTCTGGTATCTGCTTATCACCCATCAAGCAATCTGGCTGTATGTTACATGAGGGAAATAGGGGATTATTTAGAACTTATTGCAACAAAAATCATGTAAGTTGGATAGAGTATGTAGACAGCTTTGAAGATATAATGAACAGCTTACAGTATTCATCTACTGGGTTTTGCCCCTACGAAATAATGTATCACAAGAAACCACCGAATCTGACCAATGAATTAATTGAATTCTCTGCATGTAAGGCTATGAGTTCACAGGAAAGAGAAGAAGGGGTCAAGAAAGTAATGGAACAATAAGGAAAATTAAGGAAAAACAGACATGATAAGAAGTTGAAACCTACAAATTTTGAAATCGATGATCTGGTCCTGGTGAAGACACATGAAAAATCCAAGTCTATAAACAATGAATTGAAGAAATTCTTTGAGATCTATATTAGTCCATTCAAAATTTAGACTATGCCACACCCAAATGCATACAGGTTAGTGTATCCAAAATACCGGCCAGAAGCCACCCGCCGCATGAAATCCGGCGCTGCCCAGGTGAACGCTGTGCGACGCTGTCAGTGTATGTATCAACTGTCATTTTCGAATGTCAAGTTCTAGTTATCATCTTACAGTTAAGAACTGGATTTTGCATACCTGAAAATCATGAACTATGGTTAAGCATTGTAAATTTGAGTCACAAGTGGAAAAAGGTGTAACAACTGCAACACAATATTTACTGTTGGCATAACAGAGGGGTGGATGCAGAGGAAGCAGCTAGAAAGATTTGAACTGTGTGTGGAGCGAGTGTTTTGGGAAAAAGACGCCAGAAGAAGATATTCTTGTTTCAACAAAGATCGTTGTGACATGAATGATTTTCCACATTAAGTAAGTCTCGACCACTGATATATGTGATGGATTATCATTTAAACATCATGCGACATTTTCATTCAACAGGCAAAGTTCAGAGGTCCGGTGGAGGATTACTGCATGCTCTAATTCGAAGCAAACTAAAATCAACGGAGTGAGTATTATTGAACGTCATCAGGTCGCTCATTGAGAATTCCTATGCAGTACTGCTGCTGGTGACGAGCTATGACTCCTTTCTCGTTAACTTCCTAAGAAGAAATGAAAGGGGGAGCTCCACCAAAAGACGTAAACTCGAACAAAGGGTAGTGTGAACATAATATTTTACATCTGAGAGCTCCAAAAAATGTGTTTTGGGCTACTTATTCTGCTACAAGGGGTGTATGCATCACAGCTGGAATTTGTTGCCAACAACTGAGACACCTTTCGGTCGCAGTGTAAGAAAATCGACCGACAAAACTACATCACCTGTACTACTACATGATAACGCACTCTATTGATTTGAGAAACAAAACTGTCCAAGAGATTGATAGGAAAGTTGTCTCTCAGGCACTTGTATTGTTAGGGAAGTCCTCTATCAAGCACTTGTCCCTCTCGGCATATACTCGTAAAATTTTACGTTTCCCGCTCTTGATTGATCAACCGTCAAGGCAGTTCATTTCTAGACGAAAATACTCTCAAACTACACTGGTTTAATGACAACGTTAGAACCAGTAGGTTTCTACGGGCATATAATTTGTAAACTACTTTAGCATCGTCAGATTATTTTAGATATCGTGAAAGAAAATTCTGCTGCTGATTAATTTCTCTTTGATGATTAGAGTTGCTTTCAGTAAACGAATGGAAAACGCAATTAAAATATTCACTGTACTAACACAAATTAAATTCTGCTTACTACAGAAACATCACGACGGCAGTCTATCTTAATAAAGCATTAAGTATCTGTAAGACGACTGAGCCTATTGTAACACGAATTAATAGGATATTACCGACTTTTGACTTCGAAAAGGTCCGTATTTACTTCTTTTCCTGTACCATTCGCAAGTACTACGAAAATGTGGCAGTTCATAGATAAAATTATGTATTCACAACAACAACAAATATGTCAGCAGAAAACAAAAATGGCAAAATGAATTTGGCAGTACCGTAAGGTTTTGTATCTCACACTAAGGGTTACTAGAAGTAGCAAGACGAATTTTGCTCGAGCATTGTACTACGATTCCCTAGGTATTGAGTTTGTATCTGCCTGCTTGTAGCTCTGGCACAAAAGAATTAAAAATCTGGCTTTCAGCGAGTCTCGAAAGGCGAACGAAGGCAGCTTGCACCTGGAAGCCAAGCATGTTACCTGAGAACTGGTTTCTTCCTAAAGGGGGTAGACTTCATTTCGAGGTTGAATTGTTGGCAAATGACAGTCAGACGTGTGCCGTTGGTGTGTGTGTTTCGATGTGTTGAATTTGTACCAATGACTTTTCTATAGGTTTTTTTCTGTCCCAAATAGAGAGTTGAAGTCTCCCATTAGTATTTTCACGTCATCTTGTTGAATTCTGCTCATAATATTTTCGTGAGTGTTCCAGAAGTTTTCGACATTTTCGGTGTTTTACTTATTTTCGATGCTGGTGGGGGCATGTGCAATGATGAGTGTATATTTTTTATGGGGTCTCTGAATGAGAATAGTTATAAGTCGATTGTTTATGGGTGTGATTTCTTTGACAGAGTTGATGATAGATCTGTGTTCGAGAAATGCCATGCCGAAGGTTAGTGCGCATTTCGCTACCTTTCGTTGTGTTTTGCTTTTGAAGATGCGATGGTTTCCGTAATGCAAGGTTTCGTTATCAGCTAGTCGTGGTTCTTGAAGAACAAGGGTGAGAATGTTTTGTCAGTCGGTTTCTTACGTGAGATTATTTAGTTTTTGTGTCTGGATCAGTGCATCGATGTTTAGTTTTCAACTGCATGTTTTCTGCTTGTAGGGAAATTTACCAGAGATCTCCGATATTCTCTGCCATGCTAGCCTGGACTCCCCAGAATCCGAAAATCCAGCTGCCGCCTGTCGACGGGTGGGTTGTGTACCATCTGGGTAAGGTTGACTTTGCTTGCACAGTTCATGTTTGCTTGTGTTTCATTGCTTTGGCCTGGGTGATACCAGGACCAGACAGGACCAGAGGGTATGAAGCCGTTTGAAGCAAATATTTTCAGCTGGGCTCATTGGGCTAACAGACGGTGACCAGAGTATCGGTGATTTTCACTCAGACGTGCCTGAATTTTGGGTTCAACGGATTGAGTAGCCGTTCAGGATTGTGTTAGTATTTGGTTCATCCCAAGTATTTGATTTCCTCGGTACCATCCATACGTGGGAGGCTTTCCCCTCTCCGCCACACGGGTTTATTATTATTATTATTATTATTATGTCATCAGCAAATCCGATATGGTATATCTTCCCACCACTGAAATAGATGTGCATTGTTTGATTCAACATTTCCATCACATAAATATGGGTTATAATTACGTTACATTGGTGCTAGTAGACATATTTCTCACTTTTTCTTAGGCAGTTGCTAAATGTTGCTCCATCAAAGGAATTATGTGCGCAGCATTGTTGCAATACTGACTTTCAAAATATCCGATTTCTGTAATTCCGCTTTCGAAACCAGATCGTTCTAATCGGATTCAGCCAGTCAGTCTTAATGTGTATATCCGACTACGGTTCTCATCATATGATAGACTGGGTAAACGACATTCTTAATCGGACTGTTGAATATAGATTACTTATCTACGACAGGGCCTGAACTCTTAAACACTATGGAAAATACTAATAGAATGTGCTTATTACAAATACGTTATTTAAATATAAGTATATGAAATAACGAGATAACAGTTTATTTACAGGAGCAGAGCCCCATCCATCATAGCAGAGCAGTGCAAGATTGGTTTCAGGGCGAATAGAGGATATAGCTGTTGCTGTTTGTTCCACGATCACCGAAGATCAACCAGATATTGAATACGTGGGCAGAAGTAACAAGGTCATTACCATGTGGACCTACAAACGCAAGCGACCTTTGGACGAATATAGAAAACGTATGGTGGGAAGTAAACCACCAAGCTACACTATCGACAACTTGATGGAATCAATGCCCCTACTCCGTCGAGTAATCTTACGTAATGGCGGTGGGTTGGTTGGTTACTAAAAATATACTCGTCCACAAAACTCAAGTGGACAATTATGTGACAAGCGGTCAAGTTTGGCTTTGTCGCAGCTCTTTAGCATACAAGTCCATTTACTTTCAGTCTCCTCTTTACAATTGTTTTGAAGCAAGGTAATTGAACAAATCTCATTCACTCGACGCCAACTGAGAAATTGATTGGTGCATGTGTTGTTCAACACACAGTAGTCGTCACCCTCACTGGAATCAATGACTGCTTGTGTGTGTGTGTGTGTGTGTGTGTGTGTGTTTTCGTGTTCACGCACAATCTGAATCATTATTAACATTAGAGAGACAACCAACAATAAATATTGCATCAAATATGACTGTAAAGTATTGTAATGCGATGGGAAGTTACAAACTGAATTTTTACCCAATCCACGTCCTGCATATTACGTTAAGTAAGTAAGATGTATTAACTCCATAATATCGTTAGGAGAGACAATGCGCTCTTTTTGTCGTGGCGCGCGACAAGTGCAGCGATTAGCAGTGCCCAATGCCGCCGCGATTTGTTTATGTTGGCTGAGAGTGGACACTGCAGCAACGCTTCGCCATAAACAGAAAGAAATCACCTTGGCTTTGACTGCAGTGAGCGGACATCACTGCCTGCATGTTCTTATAGTAACAAACGTGAGACCCAACTCACAGGTGCCATGGAGGAATTGCAACGGGTATCATGTCATTGGTCATTAGAATATTTACCAGTGATGAAATGTCCACTCTACTTGAATCCCAAAAAAATGGGAACTTTCCACAATGTAATGTGAGATGATACTAAAATTCATCTAAGACGCAAAAATTTACTGCAGAGCTTTTATGCACGCAGTAGTAGCACGCAAGGGAATATTATGTCTTGGAAGCGTATGTTTCATTTCCTCTTCTCATATCAACGCCCTTGTTTTAGTATGAAGTGAGAAAATAAACACGAAAAACTCAAGTTCCTGAGAAGCATTTCCTCTTCTCATATCATAGGTTTTGTTTTAGTATGAAGTAAAAAAATAAACAGTTTAGGGTTCTGAAGCACAAGATTCTTATCGTAGGCGCTATTGGAAAAGCAAAAAGCAGGGAGCTGTCCATTCTTTTGTCCAACAGTCTGTTTCCTTTCATGCATTACTACCGCTCGGAGATTACTATTTAAGGACTTGTGGGCATCAAGTACATCAGCAGAATAAGCCTTATGTTATTGTGCTAATTACGGCATGGGAAAAATGCAACAAAGACGAGTTCCCCCTAGCGCAGTAATCATATTTGCACATGTCTGTATTGAGCAATGGCTGCCAGCTACCACAACACTTTACAGAATCCACGCGGCAAGCTACACAACTGTACGTTCACTTCATTCTTCGTTCAGGAAGACGTCAGGAGATGGACGGAAACATCAAATTAACTTCACTTTCCGAGTCGTATTCAATTCAGAATGACGTGTTATAAAGGTATTTGAGCGTTCTAGCAATTACACTTTGATAATTCCCATATGAGTATTCCGATAGCCAAAAGAACCCGTTAGTGTGAAACCATCGGGAACTGCATTAATATCAGACTGCAAGAACTTGAGACAATACGTAGACTCTTGTTTTCGCTGGGTGACCTATTATTGTTATTTAGGATTCTCTCCGACCTAGGCGTAATCCAAATGGAACTTCACATTCATGAGGCGCTTTCCGCTATTCTTGACAAACATCAGCAACTTGTAATCACTGCGAGTTACAACTGTGTGCTGATAATGGTACAGGTTGTCAGTAGTTGTGGTGGTATTGATGTCAAACTGCTTACAGTAACGTTAATGGTGGCGCACATAATTTAGCGGTGCCTACTTACTTAAGTAACGATAGTGTGGTGGTGTCGTCGCTTCTCTTTATTTGGTATCAGCTTGAGTAATCCGCTTTAACGAACATAGTGCTTATTGCGTCAAGGCAATTCTTTTCTAGACGAAAATACTCTTCGAACTACGCTGGTTTAATGACAACGTTAGAACCAATAGGTTTCTACGGGCGTAGAATTTGTAAACTACTTTGGCATTGTCAGATTGTATTAGATATCGTGAAAGAAAATTCTGCTGCTGTTCAATTTTTCTTTGATGACCACTGTTGCGCTCAGTAAACGAATGGAAAACGCAATTCAAATATACACTGTACTAACACAAATTAAATTCAGCTTACTACAGAAACATCACGACGGCAGTCTATCTTAATAAAGTATTAAGTATCTGTAAGACGATTGAGCCTATTTTAACACGAATTAGTAGGGTATTACCGACTTTTGTCTTTGGAAAGGTCTATATTTACTTCATTTCCTGTACAATTCGCAAGTATTATGAAAATGTGGCAGTTCGTAGATAAAATTATGTATTCACAACAACAACTAATATGTCGGCAGAAAACAAAACTGGCAATATGAATTAGGCAGTAGCGTAAGGTTTTCGCTCTGACACTAATGGTTACTAATAGTAGCAAGACGAGTTTTGCTTATGCTTTGTCTTACGATTTCCTTATTGAGTTTGTATGTGCCTGCTTGTAGCTTTGCTACAAAAGAATTAAAAATTTGGCTTTTAGCGAGTGTCGAAGGGTGAACAAAAGCAGTTTGCACCTGAGCGGCAAGCACGTTACCTATTTCTTTATTTTTTAAATCTCATTTTGTTCGCTTTGGTTCGATGTATCTACTCGGGGCGGACGTCGCAAGACACCCGTTTCAGTTCGTCGTTGATCCGTTAACTCAGTTTTTTTTATTACAGAGGGCAATTAACCCTCTGACTGAACATGCTGAGCTACCGGTACCGTGCCGGCATTTACCTAGGAGCTAGCGAACGGATGGGGTGTCTTTGACTTATTGGCCCAGTAGCCGCTATGGCAGATAAATCGGAACGTTAAGAGACGAGAGTAGTTGTATTTCCCGTATGGAACGACTTTCGTTGACTCAAAAGCATTAACTGACATCCTTATGTCACATTTCAAGAGAAAATCACATTATTCAATTGAAATGACAAGATAATATCAAGTGAACTCAGCTCGATATTTTTGTGCCATCAAGGAAGTAACTCATCGGTCACAGAGTTGCCAAACATATTCTGTGTTGTTGCCAAGATTCAGTTATACTACCATGAAGGATACCAGCTGATGTGTTCTGTGAGTGACCTCTAAAGTGACTATAGCTTCGTCTCAAAGTTGCGGGTAGGAAGGGCATCAATATCCTCATTATATGTCAATGAGTCTTACTCGCATTTCTGTAACTAGGTTTAGGGGTTAGAGTGTAATTACTTGTAATACATCGATGCTCTGAGTGCAAACTAATTGTAATAAATTAATAACTGCGACAATTATTTGTGTACTGTCTTAATCGGACCGAAACCTAGAAACTGTATTCACCAGACACTATTCACAATTTTGGAGCTTCTCCAGTGGTTCAGTTGGCAACGTATCTTTGCTGTACAATATTGTTATTGAGATCACTGTCATTGAAAAATCCGCCAGAAGACAGGCATGGCCTGGCTTTTTGTTGTCAGCTTTTCTGGCGGATATTCTACCTTTGCTCGAAACGTGAAGACTTAAGGTGAATTCGAATATTCCATATGGCGAAAATTTGATGTTTCTATTCTTCCAGCTCTAACATTCAAAAACAGTTACAATAAGCGGCAAAAAAGCGCCTGTGTACCAACAATTAATAATGCAGTCATATTTAGTGGAATCTGACAAATTCCATCAGTCATCTGATAATAATGAAAAACTACTTTTTCATCTGCACAGCACTGCAGTATGAATTCAAGGGTTTCATAGGATTCCTATACTTAATTTCGTTGTGATCGTTTTCAATGACAGCAAGGAAAGAGCAAAACCATCTGACTTGGAAACATACTTTTCTAGTGGGATTTGAATATTTGGCTACAGTTGCAGTAGCACATCCAGTGATGTATCAAGAATGTGAGCAAACACTCATTGCTGTAGTATAGGCTAGGGCAGAAAGAAGCAGGTTTCCGACACAGTAAATGATGAGAAACACTGTCGCTGTCATCTATTAAAGAGGAATTGTTCAGATAATTACAACTGTATCTAATGAAATGAGTAGGTTGATGCAGCTCCAGTCCGGCACTATCAATGAGTTGCAAAACATTTTCCGAACAGCACGTAAGATAAATATATATATATATATATGTGTGTGTGTGTGTGTGTGTGTGTGTGTGTGTGTGTTTCGTATGTTGGTCCAGACACTACGAATCGAAATAGAGAGCTTTGTTAATCAATTAAATATCGAAGAACAGATGTCCTGGCTGTCATGGGCGTTAAAATAGAACAACGGCGTCAGATGAAAATTTGTGCCTGATCAGGTTCGAACCAGGATGAGTAGTGTCTTTTCTTTCGGACATGTCTGAAAGAACAGACATCACACATATATCCATAATCAGGGTGTTGCAGGAGGAATAGTAGATATGTTTGCAGGTGGTAGTACAGACGAACTGCATAAAAAAATTCCAAATAAATGCGTCCACTTTTTATTGAGTACAGAGGTACAGCTGTTTGTACGTAACCCCAACAAACGCAAAGGAAAGGCAAATGAGGACGTTCAAAGTTGATTTTCAAAAATTCCCCCACCAACTTCGATGCACATTTGTCTTCTCTTGATAACACCACGTGTAGCTCTTCTGAGGTCGTCTTTGCGTTCTTTTATGAGGGCTGCACTATTCATAATCCGAACGATCAAATCTGCTCTTGGATTTATTTTTTCTTTGTAGACTTCGTCTTTAACCATCCCTGCTGGCAAAAATCTAAAGAGATAAGGTCCGGGGACCTTGGTGGCCAAGAAAAGTGCCCATATCTACTGACCCATCTTCCGGGAAATGTTAGGCGCGGATAATGTGTCACCTGACGACTAGAATGTGCAGGAGCCCCATCATGCTGGAGGAACATACGCATTCTTGTAGCCGAAGGAGCCTCTTCCAATATCGCTAGAAGCTCATTTTCAAGGAAGTGTAGACAACTGATTCCTGTAAGGACCAACATACGAAACGAAAATGCATTGAACCAAGCTATATGTACTCCTAAAAATTGGACACATGTTATATGGCACTTTTTCTGCAATTTGTCTGTACTACCACCTCCTACAATATTTACTATTCCTCCTGAAATGGTTCAAATGGCTCTGAGCACTATGGGACTTAACTTCTGAGGTCATCAGTCCCCTAGAACTTAGAAGTACTTAAACCTAACTAACCTAAGGACATTACACACATCCATGCCCGAGGCATGTAGGTGTCGTGTGATTCCAGACTGAAGCGCCTAGAACTGCTCGGCCACTCCGGCCGGCTCCTCCTGAAACACCCTGTACAATTATTCAGGTCTCGACGGGTCATCGAAAGCTTTCAGTGCTAGATGCACATCATCGTCCCTCGCGGGACTACAGTGTGGACGCGAGCTAGTGGAATAGGGTCGGGGGGGGGGGGGGGGGGGGGGGGAGGTACCGCGCATGTGGTATGCGCGTCTGACGAGGAGCGTTTGTAGATAGGTGCTACAGAGACGTTGGCTTCTGTGTCCCGATAGTGCCCACCGTCGGAGGTTCGAGTTCTCCCTCCAGCATGGGTGTGTGTGTTTTCCATAACGTAACTTATTTTAAGTTAGATTAAGTAGTGAGTAAGCTTAGGGACCGATGACCTAAGCAGCTTGGTCCCGTAAAATCTTACCACAAATTTACAAAATTTTAAATCCAAAATAGTGCATCTCGGTTCTTACAATAGTGCAATAGGTGCGCACTGGTTAGCTGTAACTGAACAGAGACTCCAACTCGGATTGTGGTTAAGGGCGAATTCCAAGCGCATGGCTACGAACAGTTGGGAACGGAAACTTAATGTCATCGGAGCCTTGTTGAAGGACCATGACATGCAATCGTTAGACCGACTGTAGAAAGTTCAGTTTATAAATAGATACATACTTAGCAAAATATATCATGTCGCAGCAGTCTTACTGATATCGCAGGTCACCGCACATAAAGTACAAGCTGCAGCGTGTTGGTATGTGTGGAAACAAAATATCTTCAAAGTATCCTTCCTCACGGCGACTTTGAAGAGGCAAAACGGAGGACTTGGAATTTAAGACGTTAAATCTAGATGTGACGCACTGTTTCTAACTCGTGCTTTTAAACTAATACATGCCACTAAGATAGGCATCACGAAACTTCTGTTTCTCTCGTTATATCCTGGGGATAGGAACGCTCTTGTTAATGTAGCACATATAGATGCCAGCCTAGATTACGTCCGAAAATACTATGTCGATTGCGGCTGTATAAGACTTCCACCAGCACAAACCAACACTACAACCGTTTATGATTATATTACCAGACATCGTCTTCACAACCCAATTCGGGTAAATTAACCTACTAAAAACTGGATGAATGTCTGGAAAAATATCAACAATAAAATTCTACCAACTAGAGTCAGTGCCGTATGGTACGACGTTGTTAACGAAACCATATCCACAGCGGAACGATTATGGAAAATCAAATTTTGACCATCTCCATACTGCGACAAATGTCGGATTGTAGAAACTGTAGCGCACATGTTTTTATGTGAAAATAGAATCAGGATTTGGAACTGGAATAGGAAGAAATAAGTAGGCCTACTATCAACAGAACCGCAGAAAGTCGTATACCGATAACTGAAGCTTTACAACCCAACTGGAAATGTTACCCATCTGCAAAGAATAACAGTTTTTCGTGGCTTCTGGGACAGTTTGTGTTTTACGTGTTAACAAACAAAACTTCGAACTTAGAAGAGTACATGTTTTATATTGCATAAGAACATTTTAAGCTGAGAAAGAATAACAAATATAAGGAATGGTTTCAAATTTTTTTGGTTATTGCTTTATGTGAGCTACAAAGAAGTGGACAGTTTTATTGATTAGAAGCAGAATACTATTCTTTCACTTTTTTTATTCCTGGAATCTACTTTTACGTCGGTTCTAAAGTCAGAACTGTTCTAATTTGGCAAACCCCTCCGGCTCCGAAATTTCTTTCATTTGTTGAAAAATATATGGCTTCCTTTCAGACCTCATATGCATCCAGTGCATGATAAATTGTGAATATGTTTTTAGAATGAATGTTTGTTAAGTATTTTTCCGTCACCCTTTTGACTGTTATAAGTTATGTTCTACAAGGAACGGACGCCATTGGAGGCAGCAATCTGTAATTTATTTTACCTTAATTACAACTTCAATTTTTTCTACAATTTAAGGCATATGTGAGAACAAACATGGAATACATGGGAATAATGGAGCTACTCAGTGACAGGTATGGGGGAGGTATTGTGGCCAGACTTCGGATCTTCGACCCCTGCCCTCTTTGATTCCGCCTACCTGGTGCAGAAAGTATTCTTAATAAAAAAAAAATAAAAAAAAGCGCAGTGGTGAACACTAATGTCTAGTAAGCAGGAGGTCCAGGTTCGAAGCCCGGTCGGTCACAAATTTTCATCTGCCGTCGTTGCTGTATTTCAACGCAATGTGACAGTGTGGACGTTGGTCTTTCGATATTTAAGATGCAATTGTTTTTAGAGATAATAAAGGTGATTTGCGAACATTTGTCTCGCTATCAATGTAACGGGACTTCAACGGCATCCAACCACTAGTCATTGCTTTGTGACGGCGCTAACCCATGTAATATACATGCGAATCACACTATAGCTCGTACTTAGTCAAATAACGAATGGTCAGTATACAAGCATTTACGAACTGTAGAAACAGTATTGCAGCGAACTGATCACTTAACCAAGTGCAACGTAGAGCACCAGTGTAATGAGTCATTCCAGCTGCATAGCTAAAGGTAATATTTGTTAAGCAATTCACTGCAGAATTAATGTAATACCCGCACGATGATCTCTGTAGTCATACTGTATCATTAGCAGCTCGCGAATAGAGTACTACGTTCGTTAAATCGGATTACTCAAGCTGATACCAAATAAAGAGAAGTGACGACAGCAACCACACTATCTTTACTTAAGTAGGTAGTCAGCGCAAAATTATGTGCGCCACCATATAAAAAATGGCTCTGAGCACTATGGGACTTAACAAATATGGTCATCAGTCCCCTAGAACGTAGAACTAGTTAAACCTAACTAAGAACCGCGCGACTACTACGGTCGCAGATTCGAATCCTGCCTCGGGCATGGATGTGTGTGATGTCCTTAGGTTAGTTACGTTTAAGTAGTTCTAAGTTCTAGGAGACTGATGACAACAGATGTTAAGTCCCATAGTGCTCACAGCCACCTAACTAACCTAAGAACATCACACAACACCCAGCCATCACGGGGCAGAAAAAGCCACCATTAACGTTACTGTAAGCAGTTTGACATCAATACCACCACAACTACTGACAACCTGTACCATTATCAGCACACAGTTGTAACTCGCAGTGATTACAAGTTGCTGATGTTTGTCAAGAATAGCGGAAAGCGCCTCATGAATGTGAAGTTCCATTTGGATTACGCCTAGGTCGGAGAGAATCCTAAATAACAATAATAGGTCACCCAGCGAAAACAAGAGTCTACGTATTGTCTCAAGTTCTTGCAGTCTGATATTAATGCAGTTCCCGATGGTTTCACACTAACGGGTTCTTTTGGCTATCGGAATACTCATATGGGAATTATCAAAGTGTAATTGCTAGAACGCTCAAATACCTTTATAACACGTCATTCTGGATTGAATACGACTCGGAAAGTGAAGTTAATTTGATGTTTCCGTCCATCTCCTGACGTCTTACTGAACGAAGAATGAAGTGAACGTACAGTTGTGTAGCTTGCCGCGTGGATTCTGTAAAGTGTTGTGGTAGCTGGCAGCCATTGCTCAATACAGACATGTGCAAATATGATTACTGCGCTAGGGGGAACTCGTCTTTGTTGCATTTTTCCCATGCCGTAATTAGCACAATAACATAAGGCTTATTCTGCTGAAGTACTTGATGCCCACAAGTCCTTAAATAGTAATCTCCGAGCGGTAGTAATGCATGAAAGGAAACAGACTGTTGGACAAAAGAATGGACAGCTCCCTGCTTTTTGCTTTTCCGATAGCGCCTACGATAAGGATCTGGTGCTTCAGAACCCTAAACTGTTGTCGGCGGAAGTGGCCGTGCGGTTCTAGGCACTGCAGTCTGGAACCGCGAGACCGCTACGATCGCAGGTTCGAATCCTGCCTCGGGCATGGATGTGTGTGATGTACTTAGGTTAGTTAGGTTTAACTAGTTCTAAGTTCTAGGGGACTAATGACCTCGGAAGTTGAGTCCCATAGTGCTCAGAGCCCTAAACTGTTTACTTTTTTACTTCATACTAAAACAAAACCTATCATATGAGAAGAGGAAATGCTTCTCAGGAACTTTAGTTTTTCGTGTTTATTTTCTCACTTCATACTAAAACAAGGGCGTTGATATGAGAAGAGGAAATGAAACATACGCTTCCAAGACATAATATTCCCTTGTGTGCTACTACTGCGTGCATAAAAGCTCTGCAGTAAGTTCTTGCGTCTTAGATGAATTTTAGTATCATCTTACGTTACATTGTGGGAAAGTTCCCATTTTTTTCGGATTCAAGTAGAGTGGACATTTCATCACTGGTAAATATTCTGATGACCAATGACATGATACCCGTTGCAATTCCTCCATGGCACCTGTGAGTTGAGTCTCACGTTTGTTACTATAAGAACATGCCGGCAGTGATGTCCGCTCACTGCAGTCAGAGCCAAGGTGATTTCTTTCTGTTTATGGCGAAGCGTTGCTGCAGTGTCCACTCTCAGCCAACATAAACAAATCGCGGCGGCATTGGGCACTGCTAATCCCTGCACTAGTCGCGCGCCGCGACAAGAGCGCACTGTCTCTCCTAACGATATTATGGAGCTAATACATCTTACTTACTTAACGTAATATGCAGGACGTGGGTTGGGTAAAAATTCAGTTTGTAACTTCCCATCGCATTACAATACTTAACAGTCATATTTGATGCAATATTTATTGTTGGTTGTCTCTCTAATGTTAATAATGATTCAGATTGTGCGTGACACGAAAAGGTCGCTTGTATTTGTACGTCCACATGGTAATGACCTTGTTACCTCTGCCCACATATTCAATATCTCGTTGATCTTCGGTGATCGTGGAACAAACGGCAACAGCTATATCCTCTATTCGCCCTGAAACCAATCTTGCACCGCTCTGCTACGATGGATGGGGCTCTGCTCCTGTAAATAAACTGTTATCTAGTTATTTCATATGCTTATATTTAAATAACGTATTTGTAATAGGCACATTCTATTAGTATTTTCCATAGTGTTTAAGAATTCAGGCCCTGTCATAGATAAGGAATCTAGATTCAACAGTCCGATTAAGAATGTCTATCATATGATGAGAGCCGTAGTCAGATATCCTCATTAAGACGGACTGGCGGAATCCGATTAGAACGATCTGGTATCGAAACGGAATTACAGAAATCGCATAATTTGAACGTCAGTATTGCAACAATGCTGCGCACATAATTGCTTTGATGGAGTAACATTTAGCAACTGCCTAAGAAAACGTGAGAAATATGTCTACTAGCACCAATGTAACGTAATTATAACCCATATTTATGTGATGGAAATATTGAATGAAACAATACACATCCATTTCAGTGGTGGGAAGATATACCATATCGGATTTGCTGATGACATAATAATAGTAATAATAATAATAATAATAATAATAAACCCGTGTGGCGGATAGGGGAAAGCCTCCCACGTATGGGTGGTACCGAGGAAATCAAATACTTGGGGTGAACCAAATACTAACACAATCCTGAATGGGTAGTCAATCCGTTGAAACCAAAATCCAGACACGTCTGAGTGAAAATCACCGGTACTCTGGTCACCGTCTGTTAGCTCAATGAGCCCGACTGAAAATATTTGCTTCAAACGGCTTCATACCCTCTGGTCCTGTCTGGTCCTGGTATCACCCAGGCCAAAGCAATGAAACACAAGAAAAGATGAACTGTGCAAGCAAAGTCAACCTTACCCAGATGGTACACAACCCACCCGTCGACAGGCGGCAGCTGGATTTTCGGATTCTGGGGAGTCCAGGCTAGCACGGCAGACAATATCCCAGATCTCTGGTAAATTTCCCTACAAGCAGAAAACGTGCAGTTGAAAACTAAACATCGATCCATTGATCCAAACACGAAAACTAAATAATCTCACATAAGAAACCGTCCGACAAAACATTCTCGCCCTTGCTCTTCAAGAACCACGACTAGCTGACAATGAAACCTTGCATTACGGAAACCATCGCATCTTCAAGAGCAAAACACAACGAAAGGTAGCGAAATGCGCACTAGCCTTCGGCATGGCATTTCTTGTACACAGATCTATCATCAACTCTGTCAAAGAAGTCACACCCATCAACAATCGACTTATAACTATTCTCATAACTATTCTCATTCAGAGACCCCATAAAAAATATTCACTCATCATTGCACATGCCCCCACCAGCATCGAAAATAAGTAAAACACCGAAAATGTCGAAAAATTCTGTAACTCTCACGGAAATATTATGAGCAGAATTCACCAAGATGATGTGAAAATACTAATGGGAGACTTCAACTCTCTATTTGGGGCAGAAAAAACCTATAGAAAAGTCAGTCATTGGTACAAATTCAACACATCGAAACACACACACCAACGGCACACGTCTGACTCATTTGCCAACAATTCAACCTCGAAATGATGTCTACCCCGTTTAGGAAGAAACCAGTTCTCAGGTAACTGCTTGGCTTCTAGGTGCAAGTTGTTCGCCTTTCGAGACTCGCTGAAAGCCAGATTTTTAATTCTTTTGTGCCAGAGCTACAAGCAGGCAGATACAAACTCAATAAGGGAATCGTAGTACAACGCTCGAGCAAAATTAGTCTAGCTACTTCTAGTAACCCTTAGTGTGAGATCGAAAACCTTACGGTACTGCCAGATTCATTTTGCCATTTTTGTTTTCTGCCGACATTTATTGTTGTTGTTAATACATAATTTTATCTATGAACTGCCACATTTTCGTAATACTTGCGAATGGTACAGAAAAAGAAGTAAATACAGACTTTTTCGAAGTCAAAAGTCGGTAATATCCTACTAATTCGTGTTACAATAGGCTCAGACGTCTTACAGATACTTAATGCTTTGTTAAGATAGACTGTCGTCGTGATGTTTCTGTAGTAAGCTGAATTTAATTTGTGTTAGTACAGTGAATATTTTAATTGCGTTTTCCATTCGTTTACTGAAAGCAACACTAATCATCAAAGAGAAATTAATCAGCAGCAGAATTTTCTTTCACGATATCGAAAATAATCTGACGATGCTAAAGTAGTTTACAAATTATACGCCCGTAGAAACCTACTGGTTCTCACGTTGTCATTAAACCAATGTAGTTTGATAGTATTTTCTTCCAGAAATGAACTGCCTTGACGGTTGATCGATCAAGAGCGGGAAAGGTAAAATTTTACGAGTATATGCCGAGAGGGACAAGTGCTTGATAGAGGACTTCCCTAACAATACATGTGCCTGAGAGACGACTTTCCTATCAATCTCTTGGACAGTTTTGTTTCTCAAATCAATAGAGTGCGTTATCATGTAGTAATACAGGTGATGTAGTTTTGTCGGTCGATTTTCTTACACTGCGACCGAAAGGTGCCTCAGTTGTTGGCAACAAATTCCAGCTGTGATGCAGACACCCCTTGGAGCAGAATAAGTAGCTCACAACACATTTTTTGGAGCTCTCAGATGTAAAATACGTATTATGTTCACACTACCCTTTGTTCGAGTTTACGTCTTTTGGTGGGGCTTCCCCTTTCATTTTTTCTTAGGAAGTTAACGAGAAAGGCGTCATAGCTCGTCACCAGCAACAGTACTGTACAGAAATGCTCAATGAGCGACCTGATGACGTTCAATAATACTCACTCCGTTGATTTTTGTTGTTTCGAATTAGAGCATGCAGTACTCCTCCACCGGACCTCTGAACTTTGCCTGTTGAATGAAAATGTTGCATGATGGTTAAATGATAATTCATCACATATATCAGTAGTCGAGACTTACTTAATGTGGAAAATCATTCATGCCACAACGATCTTTGTTGAAACAAGAATATCATCTTCTGGCGTCTTTTTCCCAAAAGCACTCGCTCCACACACAGTTCAAATCTTTCTAGCTGCCTCCTCTGCATCCACCCCTCTGTTATACCAAAAGTAAATATTGTGTTGCAGTTGTTACACCTTTTTCCACTTGTGACTCAAATTTACAATGCTTAACCGTAGTTGCAAAATCCAGTTCTTAACTGTAAGATGATAACTAGAACTTGACATTCGAAAATGACAGTTGATACATACACTGACAGCGTCGCACAGCGTTCACCTGGGCGGCGCCGGCTTTCAGGCGGCGGGTGGCGTCTGGCCGGTAGCCGCTGCAGCGCGTGGAAACGCTCGAGCATAAACTGTTATGATCGCGACGCAACCACGAGCTGTCCTGCGGAATTGTTTCTGTAAGTACTTCTTATTGCTGGTGGGTAGAATGTGAAGCGAATTATCTTCGACTTTCAATCAAACTCATAACTTGAGACGAGCGCCGTAATGTAAAAAAAAAAAAAAAAAAAAAAAAAAAAAAAAAAAAAAAAAAAAAAAGAATTACGGGTGGAGTCGAACAGGCGACCGTAAGTTTAGGATGCACGGCGATTACCACTTTTTTTTCCGCATTGTGTTTTTGATCGTTTGAGTTCTCAGGGGCGGTCAGTTTTATTGGCCACCTTAATTGAAGGACTCGGACTTAGTCTCTTTGGCACCCAGCCGGCGGTCAGTTTTTATGTCTAAGACCGTACATAAAACTACACCCAAGCGAAATGATTGTTTTCATTCTTTTTCCCCATCATTAAACGGGAAATGGCTAAATTGAAAGAATCAGTGTTTGTTGGTATTTTCAAATGAAGCATTAGACAACGAGTGACTGGAATGAGGGAAAAACTACAACAGAAGATGAATGGATAACACAGAAATAAATAGTGAAGGTTGCAGAGAATCAAGTAAGTAAATGGACAAGGCCCCCTAGGAATAATTGTGTAACACACAACATAAAAATCAACTGACAAAATGAGAAGTTTTAAAAATACAGCAATTGAAGCATGCAAGAGGAAGTATTTTCTGTCAGTTTCATTTCTGAAAGTGCAAAATTGCTAAACAAAAAAATGTAAGGCTGCAAAAGCATGCATGACTACAGAAAATATGATACCCATAGGAAAATTAAAGAGCCCTTTGGAGAAAAAGAATATGTCAGTGCTACACAAACAAGGTATGGGATTCTGGATACGGATCATAATATATGTAATAAACAGTTCCAAAGTTTTCTATATACACATATATTTTACCATAAAAACTGATACACATAAACACTAAATGAAGTACAAAGGCAGACTGAATTAAACATGGCGGCTCGTCAGAGCAGTTAATGTTCCAAAGATTGTAATTTGTGTGGTCGATGTGACCTACCAACACCATGCAGTGCCCCCCACGCAGTACGGAGTATGGCCTATGAGCCCTGAGGAGGGGAGGGGGTCGTGTGGGTGTGAGCATCGGCATGAGTGGTGCGAGGCAGCAGGCGCACAACCGGAAGCTCCATCTCCGTCAGGTTGGCGTGCGAAGGTGCGGCAGGTGGCCACTGGTCCAAATCATAATCCGAATACCAGCGGGGGGGAATGATGTGTCGGCCAACTCAGAAGTAGCGGTATGCGAGAGGAGGTGGCGTGTGAGTGTGCCTTCCTCGAATGCATACTGAGCTGTCCGAAGAAATGAAAGCTCGAACACATGATGGATCACACTCTTGTGTGAGGGCCAAGCTGTGCCCTATCTTGAGGTTGAGTGCCTCGGTGTGGTTCGGGTCTGTGCTGTCGGTGAACAGTACAAGCACACGATTAGGTAACACCATAATCAACACGTCGTCAATGTGATAAGGTGGTACGTTGCAGCGCAAAACGAAGGATGGGATGTCCATGTCTCTAGTACCTAAAATGTCTTCAAAACCTGTGAATGGGGATGATGATGACATGCCTGAGGAACCCGCGAACTGCAGTGGTGACTCGTTGGACGGAGAAAACCCAACCATAGGTTGAACAGACTTGTTAATGGGTTCATCAGAAGAATATGTGCTTGGGCAGTGTGAGTGGGACGGCAGAGGGGTGTCGGGGTCTACGAAGGCAGGCTTGAGCCTGTGTAGAGAAACGGTTTGCGAGCGATCTTTTATCATAACGTTGAATGTCGTCTCGCCCCACCGGAGTACTTTGAAGGGGCTGAGGTAGGGGGGTTGTAAGAGTTATCTGACAGAGTCGTCCCTGAGCATGACGTGTGAGCAAGTGCTGAGTGCGGTCGGCACGTGTCAGGTGGGGAATGGCTGACAGGTGGGTGTAGCTGGGTGTTTCTAAAGTGTGCACACATCCATCCGATAAAGTCTGGGAAGGAGGGGGAATCCCCGGGATCTTGGGGGAGAATTAGTTCCCCAGGTAAAACCGGGTTTTCACCAGAAACGAATTCGGAAATCATCCCATGTAAATCTAGTTTAAATGTAGAACATAGGCCCAGCAACACCCAAGGAAGTGCCTCGGACCAGAGACAGTCGTGGCACCTGAGTGCAGTTTTAAGGGTGTGGTGCCATCATTCCACCAACCTGTTGCTTTGCGGGTAGTAGGCTGTCGTATGGGTCTTTTTAATATCGCAAAGATTACAGAGAACTGTAAAAAGTGCAGATTCGAAATTTTGACCCTGGTCGGTTGTGTTGGTGGACAGGCAGCTGAACCTAGTGGTCCAAGAAGAAACGAATCCTTTGGCCACAGTTTCTGCTGTGATTTTGGATAAGGGGATGGCTTCCACCCAACGAGACATTCGGTCTATTGTGGACAGAATATACCTGTGGCCCTCCAATGGAGGCAGGGGACTGATAAGTTGATATGTACATGACAGAAACATCTCTGTACATGTCAAACTTGCTGTGTGGTGGTGGAGAGGTGTGACGTCCTATTTTGTTTCGTTGACAGGAAATGCAGCTGCGTGCTCATGTTTGACAGTCTCGTTTCACATCTTTCCACACAGAATGGTCAGTGACGAGGCAAGCGGTGGCTCAGATGCTGGGGTGGGCGAGATTATGCGAGGCGTTGAAAACCTGTTGACGTAGCGTGGGTGGGAGCAAAGGCCGCAGAATTCCTCTAGAAGAGTCATACCACATGATCTGAAATTCCAGGGAACTTAGCCTTGGTAAACACGAGCGAAGCTTGCAGGTCCGTGAGCAGACGCTGACTGTTCTCGTCCTAAGCCTGTAGAGCGGCGAGGTCGGATAAATCGATGATACTTGAAATGTCATTGATCCATGAGAGGAAATCAGTGGGGATGTTCTCCTTGCCTTTGATGTAGTGTACGTCTGTAGCAAATTGAGTGACCAGATCAAAGTGGCAGAAGTGTCGGGGGGGAGGTTCCTCTGGTGGGTTGCAGACGGCGTCTGCCAGTGGTTTGTGATCAGTAAGAATGAAGAAAGGATGGTCCTCAATGTCAGTGAGGAAATGTTTGACGGCCTCGTACACTGCCAGAAGCTCTCTATCAAAAGCGGAATATTTC
The DNA here is from genome assembly GCF_021461385.2 of Schistocerca piceifrons. Lineage (NCBI taxonomy): Eukaryota > Metazoa > Arthropoda > Insecta > Orthoptera > Acrididae > Schistocerca > Schistocerca piceifrons. Next base: position 880,291,836 of record NC_060140.1, read on the forward strand.
TTCTGTTCTGTAGGCAGTTTTTTGGAGAAGAAATAAGTGGTGAAACTGCGTCACCTTTGCTCTGTTGTAATACTGCCCTGACCGCGATGTCACTGGCGTCCATAGTGATGAACAAATCGGCAGACGGATCAGGTTGAGTGAGTACGACTGTGTGATGAGCTAAAGCTATTTTAAGAGCCCTGAAAGCCTCTTAGCATGGGTTCAGTCCAGCGGACTGGTTTAACCCCTGAAGTTTGTTTGCTGGAGAGCGAGTCCGTCAGCGGGGCCTGCATGGCAGCGGCAGAAGGTAGATGATGATGGTAGTAATTTATAGTATCTACAAAATATCTTAGTTCTTTGTATGTAGCTGGGGGTGGCAATGATGTGATAGCTTGCATGCAGGATTTGGGAGGCTGTATTCCATCTGCGGAGACGGTGTAACCCAGAAATGTCACAGAGGATTGACGCAATTGGAATTTTTCTTTGTTGACCTCGACGCCATTGGATTCCAAAGTCTGGAGGACCTGGGATAAATGATATTCGTGGTCTTCAGTCGATTTGCTGAAAATGAATATGTCATCCAGGTATGCGAAGCAGAACTCGAATCGTTGTAAGATTGAGTCAATGAAACGATGCCACATTTGTGCCGCATTCTTTAAACCAAATGACATGAAGTTGTACTGGAATGATCGCAGTCTTTGGAATGTCTTCCAGCATTACGGGAATCTGCTGATAAGCACGTTTGCAGTCAATCACACTGAAGATTGTGGCACCTGATAACATAAGAGTGAAATCGTTTATGTTTGGCATGGGGTAATTGTCCATGCCAGAGGGAGCATTTAAACCACACATTCGAAAAGAACCGTCGTATTTGGTGACAAGGTGCATTGGTGAAGACCAATTGCTGTCTGATGGCTGTAGGATGCCTGCCTCCAGAAATTCGTTAATTTGCTGCCGGGCCGCATGCAACTTAATGGGGTTGAGGCATCTAACCTTGTGTCTAATAGGAGGGCAGGCAGTGGTAATTATCTTGTGTGTCGTTCCATCAGTGACGGAAGAAACTGAGAACTGCACACGAGGCTGAGTAATGTTCTGACGTGGAGTTTTGGGACGAGTGAGGCGCAATGAGGCGTACCCGTTAGTGCAACTGGGAAAAGGCAGCATGAAAGTCACATGCTTATTATGCAAGCTCAGCAAGCGCTTGTTTGTAGAGGTTAGCTGCACGTGCAGCATGAAGCGGAGTGGGGCACACAGCGACTGTCTGTTGTTAACTTTGCCTTCGGCAACCGGCGCGGGCGAGAGAGGCGCTGGAGTCGCACGAGGCACAGCGATGGCTGCCGAGTTGCTTGGCTGGCGTGCAGGAGGGGGGCAATATTTATCAACAAGCGGGGCGGCTGTCTGCATAGTGGGTGTGGTCGTGCTGTGCAAGTGACTTTTATTAGAGACACTGTCTGAAACACAAGGCACTGCACGTAGTGGGCGTTTGGGCGGTGTGGAGGTCACTGAAAGTGAATCGTCACATGCAATGAATGTTTTTGAACTAACCTGATGATTGTTTGAACTGATGCTTGGCAATGAAGTTCAATCCAGTGAAGGAACTGCAGATTGCAGTTTCAACAGCTAGGTGCAGGCCGCAGTGAGCTCATAAGTGTGAGTGAGCAATGCATTGTTTCAGCTCGTTGTTCTCCTGGCGGAAGTGCACTGCTAAGTCACATTCTGAAAGTAGGTTAGTGAAGCAGGTCACAATCTTGTCCACTAGGGTGGAATACTCGCAAACTAAATCCAATGTTGCAGCGGAAACGGAACGAGGAGAATGGGTGCTGGAGCATGGTATCTGAGTGTTAGACGGGTGGTGTAACACTGAACACTGGACTACATTCAGGGAGAGCTTGTAATGGGACAAAAAATCCATACCAAGAATTGGTTCATCGATATCGGCGATGTAGAAGGTCCACAGGAAACGCAGAGAAGGGGATAGGTGCACCATCACTTTCACAGAACCAACAGTTTCTAACGTTGATGTGTTGACAGCACATAGGAGAGACTTTGTCAGTGAAAACTCGGTAGGAGCCAACGATCGAGGTGTGATAGACACGTCAGCGCCAGTGTCAATAGGTAGACAAACTACGCTGAAATGTCTCTCACGTATAAATGACCGCTCGACCGATCAGATGAGTGGATGTAGTGCAATGTTAGGGGATGCCTGTGAAGTTCCCCGCAGGACTCTGTGTCACTTAGTTCCAGTGGTCGGCGTTTGGGTGTTGGCAAGGTAACCTGCACTTCTTGGCCTCAGCCCCGAAAATCTTGTGATACCAACAGTACGGATGAGACAGATGTGGTGGTGACGGTGACTGTGATAGCGGGGGGAGGCTTGTCCTCGTTGGTCTGTTCTGGGACATAAACCGGGATGTGTGGAACGTGGGCGATTTTTGAGTGCTCTGAAAGAGGAGAGAGCGAATGAGTACTGCCTGGTGACATAGAAGGCGTGGAAGCAGATTATGCCCTGCCCCTGCCTGCAGACAGCTGGTAAACAGGAGGTGTAGTGTCATACAATGATGGTGGATGAGCTAGGTGTTTCTGGCACAGGAGCGCATACAGCTGATCTGTGACGCGTAGGCAAGACCCAATAGACTCAAAAGAGTGCAGCAGTAGGTGTATCTGTAGGTTGGTAGGTAACTTGGCAGACCTTACTGCCCACAGGGTGACGTCTGACATCGTGTGTTCACTCACGGGTAACCTGAGGTGGCGCCAAAGTTGTGACAGAATGCGGTCCCCCAGGTGCTCCTCGTACAGAATCTTGATTATTAATCCCTGTGGTGAGTAGGCAAGTTGGCCCAATATTGTTTTCCTGGCGAACTCGTACTTCAGTGGCAGTGGATGCGAAAGTTGATCACAAATTAAATCCGAGTGGTCGTGAAGGTGTGTGACCAAACATAGGAACTTGGAGTTGTCATCAGTCACTTGATGCAGCCTGAAGAGGTGCTCCGCCAGTGCAAACCATGAAACTGGATTGTCCTCATATAGGGGAGGCAGCTTGGGTAGGCGGCCTGGAGGTGGAGACGAAGGTGGCCTCGGTGTGTCTTGGAGGGCATGCGGTCCTGCTGCACAAGAGTTCATCCTGGGATCTGGCATCACTGGAGCAGAAATGTTACTAGCACTCACGTTTGGAACAACGGTTGGTTGTAATGTCTCTGAAGACACCCGAACACACGACATGGCTAGCACGGTTGGTACTGTGGGAGCAAACGGTCGAGCAGCGCGTAATGAGGGCCCATAAACTGGACTGGAAATTGCAGGAATAGCACTGACATTGTCCTACTCGGAAATGATGTGGAAGGCCAGCACAGCAGACGCAGACAGTACTGCAGTATGGTTGGAATCAAGACCCTCCGTGGCTTCAGCCATGCACCCTTCGTGGTAGGACCATAAAACACTGGTGAAACCTGTTGGCAGTCACACTGTCATAGTACAACGTTGCTGGGTGAAGAGGCTATGATGGGTACACTCGTACCCGTGTGGTCGTGAAACTGGGCCACCAATCCGTGGTTTGTTCTGGCGAACTGGACGCATAAAAATGTCTGTTACTCATTTGTGAGGAAGGCGAGGCTGGCGTAGCTTGGTAATAGTTGACTGCACGTGCGTTTTGCACAAATGGTGCCGTTGCACATGGCACTACTGTAACTGACATCATGACACATAGAGGATCAAAGCAACTGTGCGAATTTCAGTCCCTTTGAACTTCGTACGAGTGATCAATCGTCTCACTATTTAGTAGATCGTCCATTTCACTTTTCACTTGTTGTTGTGCGTAATCCGGCAAAACAAAGCCTGATTCCATTATCTGAGGTAACTGCGTAACACTCAGTCATTGTGGAGTTGCTAAAGTAGAGGTTATCCTCGTCGAAGATCGTAGGTCATTGTCCGTTAGCTGCGAAATAGCTGATGGCGGGGTGTTGTGTTGGCCTGGTCGTAAGAGCTGGGCCTCCAAATCTTCATAAAGAATGTTTGGTGATGTAGCTATGGCGTCAGATGTGAAACCTGTTGATTCTATACGACCGGCGTGGAAGTCGCGGAAGATGTAAAATTTTTTGTCCAGGGTCACCAATATCTGATTCTGGATACAGATCATAATATACATAATAAACAGTTCCCAAGTTTTCTATACACACATATATTTTACTGTAAAGACTGATACACATGGACACTGCAGAAGTACAAAGGCAGACTGAACTAAACATGTCGGCTCGTCAGAGCAGTTAATGTTCCAAAGATTGTAATTTGTTTGGTCGATATGACCTATCGACGCCACAAAGGGAAAGCTGAAATGTGGAAGGATTATCTAGAAGAGCTACACAAGGGAAATGAACTTGCAGACAGTATTATAGAATGGGAAGAGGAAGGAGATAAAGATTTGATGGAAGATGTGATACAGGGATAAGAATATGGTAGAGCACTGAAAGATGCAGGTCGAAACAAGGCTCCTGGAGTAGATGTCATTCCCTCATCGTAATTACTGAGATCCTAGGGAGAGCCAGCCATGTCAAAACTATTCCACCTGATATGTAAGATAAATAAAAAAGGCAAACTTCAAGAAGAACATAATAATTTCTGATCCAAAGAAGGCAGTTGCTGACAGGTGTGAATAATACTGAACCACTGGTTAATAAATCATAACTGCAAAGTACTGTGATGTATTGTAGAAAGTCTAGTTCAGGAGGAGGTTGAGCAGATATTACAACATGCACACAAATTATTAGTAATTTATTAAAACTTGAATGTGGTGAATAGTTAACTTTGGTAACAAGATGAATTGAGCATCTAAAAACACTTGACAGCATGCCTACACCAATGTCTCACAGTGACTGTGTTTATTTGTGGTGTCACCTTGAGATACCAGCTTCTGCATAATACCTCATTCTGTGGATGACATCACAAATACTGAGACACACAATTTACAGAACAATGGAAAAAAATTGATGGTAGCAGACCTCAGAGAAGCAAGATAACACATATCCTATATATTATCTTGGAAGATAGTCTAAAGAATGGCAAGCCTACATTTATAGCATTTGTAGATTTAGGGAAAGCTTTTGACAAAGATGACTGGAATACACTCTGAAACCCTTGAAGTTAGGAGGGATAGAATATAGTTCAATGGAATGGACAGTATTCTGAAAATAGGTTATAAGATGAATACCAACAAATGTAAAATAAAGGTAACTGAATGTAGCTGAACTAAATATGGTGATGCTGAGGTAATTAGATTAGGAAATGAGACATTAAAGTAATAGATGAACTTCACTATTTGCACAGCAAAATAAGTGATAATTGGTAAAAGACAGAGATTATAAAATGTAGAGCAGAAATAGCAAGAAAATAATTTCTGAAAAAGAGAAATTTGTTACCATCAAATGTAAGTGTTAGGAAGTCAGTTCTGAAGATATTTTATCAGCATGTAGCATTGTACAGAAGTAAAATGCGCGCAGTAAATAGTTCAGATAAGAAAAGAACAAAAGCTTTCAAAATGATGTGTTCCACGCAGCTAATGAGAATGAAATGGGGAGAAAAGAAATTTTTGGCAAACTTGACTAAAAGAAAGGACCAATTGACAGCATACACCCTAAGACATATAGGGATCATCAGTTTGGCAAGGGAATGAAGTGTTGTGTGTGGATTGCAAAAACTGTAGAGGGAGACCAAGCTTTGACTACAGTAAGCAGGTTCAGATGGCTGTAGGTTCCAGTATTCATGTAGAAATGAAGAGGTTTGGATAGGACAGCTGAGCACAGAGAGCTGAATCAAATCAATCTTTGGATTGTACACGACAAAGTCAACATCCCCACTTTGAATTGTGTTAAGTCAGTATATTTATTGCTTCTCATTTCATTAGCTCCTGCTGTCTCCTCCAGCCACATTGGGTGTCTTGTATTATGAGTTCAACAACTTTTGTAACCTCTCTCATTTATTGTTACCTGTTCATTTGGAAGTTCTGCCAGCATTAATAGTTGACTGTCACTGCTCTTGTTTGTGTGTTCATTATTTAAGTGTTTATCTATAGCTACTCATTTTGGTATATATCTTCGCAAGTGTGCTTCATGTCTGAAACTGGTCTCATGAACTACAATCTTCAATTACACATGTTTTGAAAGTTTTTGTCCTATTACAATTAGATTTCCCTACAGTCTTGCTCTTCTTCAATCATTGTTCTTAATATCAGTTTTTACTTCATTCGCCGGCCGGAGTGGCCGTGCGGTTCTAGGCGCTACAGTCTGGAGCCGAGCGACCGCTACGGTCGTAGGTTCAAATCCTGCCTCGGGCATGGATGTGTGTGATGTCCTTAGGTTAGTTAGGTTTGATTAGTTCTAAGTTCTAGGCGACTGATGACCTCAGAAGTTAAGTCGCATAGTGCTCAGAGCCATTTGAACCATTTTTTTACTTCATTCCATTTCTTTGGTATTCTTTATTTGACTTTGCTCCCCAAATACTGTACTCTAATTAAAATTACTTTGTCACTGGCATTTCAGAATGTCGAGTGACATGGGCCAGCCGCCAACCAATTGCAGCTCCTTTTTGAGTGCCATATGCTCGCTGTGTTGCTTGTTTTATAAGTATGTCCAGCACCTTGTGAAGTACAGCCCTCCCCACTGCAGTGTGTCAATCACAAAGTAATTTTAACCAGAGTTGACTGTCACTCCTCTTGTTTCTTGTTTGTTCTGTTGTTCATAACAATAACACTTTTTTGGGTATTCTCTTCTTTACTTACAGATTTGTTTTCCTTTTGTCAGCAACTCTGAATGTTTCTTCTGAATTATTCTTTGATTTCTTTCATACTTATTTCAGAGGATTTCCATAGTGTTATTTTTGATATTTTCTTTATGGACTTGTGACAGTTTTGCCTTTTTTTATTTCTTCATTGATCATCCTCAGTGTTGACATACTGGCTGAAAAAATGGGTTGTGCGAGCACAACACTATCTACTGTAAATGATGTAGGCAACAGATGCATAGTTGTGTGGCCAACAGATGCATAGTTGTGTTTCACAGTCTTTTACTTTCACTTTCACTGTTCACCCCCCCCCCCCCCCCCCCCCCTGCGCCAATATTACACAGTTATATATGGCCAGTCCACTACTGATTAAACTTTCCATAAGACTCATTAGTAGTTTGCAGGCAAACATCCATGTACTGCTACAATAATTAACTATTGAGAATCTATGAGCAGTAAAATCCTAACCACGAAGTTCACTGTTCTTGAAGAAGAAAGGTATGTATGGAGCAGACACTGTCATTGTCTTAACACACAGCCTAATTGTGTAACACTTATTCCATAGTTAAGTTGAAACATTGTTGTTGTTCTAACCAACACAGCTTTCTCATCTGAAACTCGGCTGTGGACTGACTGTCTCGTGACCAAAAATCGAGCCCTTATATATCCTCACAATAATAGGTGCTAAAACTACATATTGTTCGAAGTTTAATTTACAGAAATTACAATTAAAACTTAACTCATTAAATCAACTGAATACATCGAAAGATTCCATTTTTTTAACATTTTCTTCTACTACAAGAGTTGGGCCGAATTATTTGTACCTCAAAATTAACAAATATAAGTATGCAAACAATACTTTGGACAAAACTATTTATTACTTTGGAATTAATTAAGAGCCGGCTTTGCTAATATGTTTTCGAATAGTGCCAAGTAGATCCTTAAAGATTACTATTAGTTGTTCCCCAGATATTTATAATTAGTACAAAATATATATTTGTAAAAACACAGATGATGTGACTTACCGAACGAAAGTGCTGGCAGGTTGATAGACACACAAACAAACACAAACATACACATGAAATTCAAGCTTTCGCAACAAACTGTTGCCTCATCAGGAAAGAGGGAAGGAGAGGGAAACACGAAAGGATGTGGGTTTTAAGGGAGAGGGTAAGGAGTCATTCCAATCCCGGGAGCGGAAAGACTTACCTTAGGGGGAAAGAAGGGGTATACACTCGCACACACACTCATATCCATCCACACATACACAGACATATCATTAATTTGGACCCAACAATTACGTTTGTTATTGTCACTGTTGCATTTCGAAATCTTTCCTGTCATCTTATTTTCTCTTTCTGATGTCTGCTTGTGTCTGTGTATGTGCGGATGGATATGAGTGTGTGTGGGAGTGTATACCCCTTCTTTCCCCCTAAGGTAAGTCTTTCCGCTCCCGGGATTGGAATGACTCCATACCCTCTCCCTTAAAACCCACATCCTTTCGTCTTTCCCTCTCCTTCCCTCTTTCCTGATGAGGCAACAGTTTGTTGCGAAAGCTTGAATTTCATGTGTATGTTTGTGTTTGTTTGTGTGTCTATCGACCTGCCAGCACTTTCGTTCGGTAAGTCACATCATCTGTGTTTTTAGATATATTTTTCCCACGTGGAATGTTTCCCTCTATTATATTCAAAATATATATTTGTTTATACAACAACAATAGAATTTAAGTTACAAAACAATTACTGATTTTGCCCTATAATGAAAGATGCTAAGTAGTAATAGTCAAACTAAATTAGAAAATCAATTGCATACATAAAACTAAGCGCAAAATTAGTTCTTATGTTATATTCTTTAAAACTGAGGGCCAACCTTTCTCTTTTATGAAAATGCAGATTATACTCTTGCATGTTAATGGTAATTACTTCAAAATGAAAAGGTGAATTTTAAGGAGGCAGATGGTAAAACAAGAGGGCAAGTAAAAATATCCCAGCTTGCTTCGTCACATCACCCCCCCCCCCCCATTGGATTGACCAGATATATATTGCAAAAAAAAATCCCCATAACATATATTTACATACAGTATATTGTACTTTTGCACAAAATATCCACAACTTTTAACAAAATTCTGCATCTTCATCATAAGTGATGTCCTTTTTGGGTAAGCGAAGATTACATTTAAAGATACACATCATTTTATAGAAATCCTGTCTTGCTTAACAAAAAATTAATCCTCATTGGTAACAAATAAGTTAAATAACACTGCACTCATGTTTAGACAAAAAATTTCACTTGCTCCTTGTTTAGTAATTTTCACAAGCACTTTCACTTTTTCAATGAGCTTTCACACACTTTCTCACAAAGTTGTCCACACCTTCAACAGGTCCAAGTGGCAGTTAGCAAGGAAATGCACTGCGATCAGTTCCCTTGGAGGTGGTTCTCCTCCATCACAATACATGAAAAAATTAGATAAAATATCCTACTTTAGTTCACTTTTACTTCTAACTTAGGTGTAAGAAAAAAATGTCAATGGCAAATGATAGTTGTTAAATCATAAATAAATACATTACATAGTTCTCATAACATTACAATAATGAGCACTAAAATTGACTATAGTATGAAAGGTTGTGACTAGAAAAAATTCTAAATCAAGTGCACATTACACTACAAAACATTAAGTCATAACTGTCTAAAACTGGTTAAACTGGAAAGATTTGGGTCTCTTCCCCATTTGCAAAATAGTAAAATCTCAGTATGTGCAGTAGCATAGATTCACTAATCATTGCATTATGAAAACAGAATGGTGTCACCATTACATGGCTTAATTACTATTCAAATCAAAATTAAGGGGATGGAAGTTGTACCAAATCATTGCCCCATTTCTCTAGCCAACTCTAAGCACTACTCTTATTCAACCAGAAAATTAGACCATCACAAAATGTAACCAAATGGTCGACTTCTCAGAATATTCAGATCAGTCCAGCACCACAGTTATCAATCATCAAAATTACTGTTCTTCATTCCAGTATTACCACTTTAAGCTCATAATTCCTCAGAACAGAAATAGAAGTTTTCAGATAACCTATAGATCTGATAATGCAGCATTCTGTGACTTGTATTTCACTAATATTGTTTTTTCTGTTACGCTCTCATTCCCAGCTGCAGTGTCATGAATTGCACAATATACACAGTACCCAATGTTGCCTGGTTTAAAAATAGATCATCAGGATAGTTACACCACATTTGTTTGTATACAGTTATCTTTTTCATTACTCAGTTGTGCCTGTCAGCTCCATTATTTTACTTACCTTTCTTACTTTGTTAGCTAGTGGAGTGCATTCTCAAAAAATATCCCTACTGCAGAGACAGGCTCCGAAACCATTAAGACCCTAACATTATTCATTATTTTCTTATTATTGTTTCATTATCTAATAAATAAACACCTGCTCTGCTTATTCAATGCAAAATTGACTCTACTGAAAAGCATCCCACAGTAACAGATCCTTATGCTAAGGCAAACTTTACTCTCATTACTGATCAGACAAAATTATCACTCGGAAAAACTATTACTTGCTTGACATTCTGCCCTGAAGGCGATGTACATACAAACCTTGCTTATTCTTTCCACACACATTACTCCAGGCAACTATGTTTTAAGCTGTAATTCCTTAATGTTAGAAAAGGCTGTGCCATGAAACACTTCTATAAGTATATACAGGGTGTTTCAAAAATGACCGGTATATTTGAAACGGCAATAAAAACTAAACGAGCAGCGATAGAAATACACCGTTTGTTGCAATATGCTTGGGACAACAGTACATTTTCAGGCAGACAAACTTTCGAAATTACAGTAGTTACAATTTTCAACAACAGATGGCGCTGCGGTCTGGGAAACTCTATGGTACGATATTTTCCACATATCCACCATGCGTAGCAATAATATGGCGTAGTCTCTGAATGAAATTACCCGAAACCTTTGACAACGTGTCTGGCGGAATGGCTTCACATGCAGATGAGATGTACTGCTTCAGCTGTTCAATTGTTTCTGGATTCTGGCGGTACACCTGGTCTTTCAAGTGTCCCCACAGAAAGAAGTCACAGGGGTTCATGTCTGGCGAATAGGGAGGCCAATCCACGCCGCCTCCTGTATGTTTCGGATAGCCCAAAGCAATCACACGATCATCAAAATATTCATTTAGGAAATTAAAGACGTCGGCTGTGCGATGTGGCCGGGCACCATCTTGCATAAACCACGAGGTGTTCGCAGTGTCGTCTAAGGCAGTTTGTACCACCACAAATTCATGAAGAATGTCCAGATAGCGTGATGCAGTAATCGTTTCGAATCTGAAAAATGGGCCAATGATTCCTTTGGAAGAAATGGCGGCCCAGACCAGTACTTTCTGAGGATGCAGGGACGATGGGACTGCAACATGGGGCTTTTCGGTTCCCCATATGCACCAGTTCTGTTTATTGACGAAGCCGTCCAGGTAAAAATAAGCTTCGTCAGTAAACCAAATGCTGCCCACATGCATATCGCCGTCATCAATCCTGTGCACTATATCGTTAGCCAATGTCTCTCGTGCAGCAATGGTAGCGGCGCTGAGGGGTTGCCGCGTTTGAATTTTGTATGGATAGAGGTGTAAACTCTGGCGCATGAGACGATACATGGACGTTGGCGTCATTTGGACCGCAGCTGCAACACGGCAAACGGAAACCCGAGGCCGCTGTTGGATCACCTGCTGCACTAGCTGTGCGTTGCCCTCTGTGGTTGCCGTACGCGGTCGCCCTACCTTTCCAGCACGTTCATCCGTCACGTTCCCAGTCCGATGAAATTTTTCAAACAGATCCTTTATTGTATCGCTTTACGGTCCTTTGGTTACATTAAACCTCCGTTGAAAACTTCGTCTTGTTGCAACAACACTGTGTTCTAGGCGGTGGAATTCCAACACCAGAAAAATCCTCTGTTCTAAGGAATAAACCATGTTGTCTACAGCACACTTGCACGTTGTGAACAGCACACGCTTACAGCAGAAAGACGACGTACAGAATGGCGCACCCACAGACTGCGTTGTCTTCTATATCTTTCACATCACTTGCAGCGCCATCTGTTGTTGAAAATTGTAACTACTGTAATTTCGAAAGTTTGTCCGCCTGAAAATGTACTGTTGTCCCAAGCATATTGCAACAAACGGTGTATTTCTATCGCTGCTCGTTTAGTTTTTATTGCCATTTCAAATATACCGGTCATTTTTTAAACACCCTGTAGTTACCTCAATATACTGACTGCACCGAACACGAACACTTCTATTATACCACAATTAATATTAAGATCTAGTATTTCAGATGGTTTATGCTGCACATTGTCTCTGCTGCTGCACCAAATTATACTAACTTCACACATGAGCTGATTACTTCAGATGTTAATTATCCTTGACATATGCTGACACCTTTCATTTTCAGTTTACCTTACCTTCTTGACAGAAATTCTTTAACCATGGAACCACTTCGCTTTCTTCCATCCTCTTATGATTCCCTTACTTATAACTAACAAAACATAATATATACACTAATAACACTGATACAACTTAGCCAAAATATTAAGTATGTTACTGCAAAAAATCAAATAACAGTCAAAGAAAGAATGTTTCTGATTTACTTATAAACTACAGATAGGATAGGAGGAGAGTTTGACTGCCTCAGGAAACAAGAAAAATGAGACAGAAAATGAGACAGACAGCTGGGGTAAGCAATATTGCCACATAATGAATCCAACATAGAGACTGATGACCCCCCTCCCCTTCCAACACAGAATGTTGAACTCCCTACTTGCTATTTTCACAAGTAATTTGTCCCAAATATTACATCAGTGCTGAGATTTTGAACTTGAAATTGCACTCCAACAGCTGTCCTGTCAATACTGCAGTTAATAGTACCTCTTGTTTCACACTCTTTGATAGCTTACCAGTAACACTAATATTTTTTATTCCAGAAACATGCATCACTGCTATACTCTCTGTGTTCTTAATAGATTCAACAAATGCCTGTGAAACGTCATTCAAATCACTACCACTGTCCAGTAAACTCTTAACACATTTACTTTGTACACTTGCTGTTTTTACTGGGTGACACACTTCCTTTTTGCTTACCATGTGCTTTTCTTCATACACCAAATCCTCATTAATTCTTTCCCTGGAAAAACTATCATCTTGCTTACCAAACTGATTATCAAGCATAGTCAAATGACAAATAGCATGGTCCTATTCTTTCTTTACTTGCCACATTGCCATCATTATCAATTATAAATTCAAACACCTCATCCTCATCACTATTGGATTCGTAATTGCTATCATCATTACAACTGCTGTCAGAATCAGACCTGCTGTCACTTTCACTGTGCTTTAGATTTTGTATCTCTTCCACCTTTTTCTCCATTTCTGTCAGTTTTGAATCTACATTTTCATTTACTTTTACTGGTTTTTCCTCTACCACTACTGCACTCTTGGTTTCTACATCCGTTTCAAAATCATTTTAATCTGGGCGATTTGGTTCTCAAGTTTAATCCTATTTTCAGCACTTTGTTTCTTGAAAACATCCACCTTCCTACTACTGACATCTTCTCTCTCTCTTCTACACATTCACTACTCAATGTTAATTTCTCATTAGTATTATATACTACTTTCTTTATACTATTTTCCCACCTCCTAATGTCTTCTTTCAAACTAATTTTCATACTATTCAAACGACTCATAATTTGCCTTAACATCGCTTCCACTTTTCCGTCTGCCATACACTTTTGTTCTTGCCGACTTAACCTTAACGACTTCATCCACTTCAGTACTGTTTTTGTCCATTTTGCTCTTTGCAATAGGACTTTCATCCCCGTCCTCCAAAGTTACATTCATGTTTGATTTATAATTGTCTACAGAACTAGTCCCCTGTTGTGCCTTGTCTCCTGTCTTGTTCATTAAGGCCACTCAGTATTTATCATTTAATACAAAACAGCTTTTGCTGTTAAATTATTTTATTCTCATTCTCCTGCTGCTCAGCTGCTGCGGTTGTCATCCAACTCATCATCTGTATGGCTGTGGCAAGTTGTAATTCTTTTGGTGAAGCGTCTTGTTTATCTCGGTCAGCTCTGTCCACCTGCATGCTGATTGGCTGCTCCTGTACTCAGTGGGTGCTTCCATGGAACCCACTCACTGATTGGCTTCTGCACCTTCTTTGTTATGAAACCCCAGCACTGATTGGCTGTAGCATCTCTGTACTGTAAACAATTCAAGTTCACACTTCGCTGTCAAATTTTGAGAGTTCTAGTTTATTGTGCCCACATACAATATTCCTCACGTCGGGACACCGCATGTGAAGGCTTTGCCTTCTTTTATTTCTTCGTTGTTCGTCATCGGTGTCGACGTACTGGCTGAAAAAATAAGTTGTTGAAGTACAACACTGTCTACTGTAAATGATGTAGCCAACAGATGCACAGTTGTGTTTCACAGTTTTTTACTCTCACTGTTCACAACCCCCCAATAATACACAGTTATATATGGCCAGTGCACTATTATTTAAACTTTCCATAAGCCTCATTAATAGTTTGCAGGCAAACCTCCTCATACCACCGCAATAGTTAACTATTGAACATCTACGAGCAGTAAAAACCTAATCACAAAATCACTGTTCTTGAAGAATAGAAAGGTACGTATTGAGCAGACACTGTCATTGTTTTAACACACGGCCTAATAGTGTAACACTTATTTCGCAGTTAAGTTGAAGCACTGTTGTTGTTCTAACCAACACAGGTTTCCTGCCCGAAACTCGGCCGTGGACTGACTGTCTCGTGACCAAAAATGGGCCCTTATATATCCGCACACTGCAATGTGTCAATCACAAAGTAATTTTAACCAGAGTATATATATGTTGCTCATAACTTTTTTGGGTATTCAATTCTTTACTTACAGATTTGTTTTCCTTTTGTCAACAATTCTGAATGTTGCTTCTCAATTAGTCTTTGATTTCTTTCATACTTGTTTCAGAGAATTTCCAATTTTTGATACTTACGTTACGGACTTCATGAGGTCTTTCCACTATCCTATCTATAACAAACAGCTTGTCATCACCAGGAAGGCTATTTCTGTAACACTAAGAAGTCTTCCCATTCCTTTGTCTAATCTCTTACTCCCTCTAACAGCTGTCCTTTCATCTTTGTTTTCTCTAGTCTCAAGTGAGTGACCTGCCACTCCTTTTTAGCTTTCCTCAATGTATCCTTCTTTCTTTCCTGAGGAAGGAGCTAACAGGTTTCAGTTTTGAATGCTTGTATTGGACGTCATGAAAGTGAATGCTGGCTAGCTTTTGTTTATAAAATATAATCAATGACTGTTCCACTTTCATCAACCCAATTACTGCTGTTGATTTTGTGAGGGCAAGTATTTCCTGCAGTACAACTTGCCAATCACACAGGTATCTAAAACCTGATCATCTGTTATGCGAACATTTATGAATGGCACCCGGAAAGTAAGTTCCAATCGATCATTAAAGGAAACCACGCTGAGAATATGATGAAGTTTTGCACAGATTTGTTGAGCAGTCTCTCTAGTATGCCTGTCGATTGTGTCATGTCGCTCTTTACAGTTCTGAGCAAACAGTGAGCACATAAAGATGACAATAAAATTGTGTACTCTGCCAGGTATGGCTGCCTGCCAAGAGATTTTTGCATGGTTCCAGGCAACCTCACATAACACAGCTGTCAGACACTTCCTTCTTCATGACACTTTTCAGTCCCACACTGCAGGATGCTTCTGCAGTGTTTTTGATTGGAAGTGTGTAATCTCCAACCATACAGCCCAGATGTGCCTTCCTCTGATTTTTGTCCCTGCTCACATGAGTTGCTGGCTACAAGGACAACAATTTGGGACAGACAATGAGCTGCAAAGCAATGTACAGAATTTGTGGAAAGCATAGGCAGCTGCTGCTACGATGAGGGTATTGGAAAGTGGATACAAATTATGATAGAAGTCCAAGTCAGAGTGGTGACTATGTAGAGAAGTAGCTTGAAAATATAGCTGACTGTCACAGATAACATTTCTGATTTTCGCCGTGGTTTCCATAGCGTGACTGATTGAAACTTACTTTCTAGATAACCCTCGTAAATCTCCTATAAATATTTTTTTCACAATACAATTGGTCCTCTAAGTCATTCAGAAAACTTTGCTTGTACCATACAGTACATATTTCCATTCCGGTTTACTGGTAGTTGCTTTCTTCCTAATAAATTGAACCTCATGGCAGATATCATACTCTTTCTGGAGTACGAACTGAACTCCAGTTTCGCTCCGCTTTATTTCACTAATTCTGGTGACAATTTAACTGAATTCTTCAGTTAAATTAGTCAGGTTTCAATATCAAGATACTACCCCATCTCAAGCTATTAGTTCTAGGAACAGAAAATCCAGGATGGAATAATGAAAATATTATGGAAAGGATAGATTGCTACTCACCATATAGCAGAGATGTTGAGCTGCACATGGGTACAATGAAAAAGACTGTGGAACAAGTAATCTTTCAGCCAGAGAGGCCTCCTTCCAAATTAGACAACATACGCCCACAACACTCATTTAAACGCAACTCACACACGCGTGATCGCTGCGGCTGCCGAGGTCAATCTGTGACTCCACATCCCCGCTATATGCTGGGTAGCAATCTATCCTTTCCGTAACATTAGTTCTCAGATTCACTTTTGCATGAAAAATTGTCAGCATCGCTCGTACACTAGCACCTAATCATCCGATACACCTTAAAAAAAGACCTTCACTGCTTCAAAGTTTGAGAGTACTAAACTGAAGCTTTATTGAATCAGTCACATATTATGTTTTTGTGCCCTACAGACAATTCTCCCACTGTATCAGCATCATGTCAGCAGCAGAAATAGTATCCTCCACAAAGCCGGGTGTTCAAATTGCGATGCTAAACTGAAGCGGTAAAATCAACAGCGCTGGCCATTTGTGTTTCTGCTGGGGAATATGCCTCTACTACAAATCCTCCCACTAAACAAACTGATTTTGCATGCAGCAAGAGGTGCTACTCACCTACTCCCACAGATAGGATACCACCTGGCTGAAATTATCTCTGTCACAAAGTGGGAATGAAGTCCTCCACATCTGAATAATACCAACTATAAGGTTTTCAACTGGCTACCCAATGGCTAAGTCAAGAAACAGCTTACTCACTGCAACCAACAGTTACTAACAACAAACTCAGCCCGTAGTGTAGATCCTCAACGTGCAGTGTGCTGGCGTAAGCTGGCACCAGCACACCAGGCAGCAAAGAGGTTGCGAGAAGATTGACGGAGTCCAAAAACAGACTTGCAGGCAATGCGCTGCCAACACTCTCTCGGCCACCAGTATTCAGATCGCCGCCACGGATGAGAGGGTCAGTCTGTCACACTGAGTGGGTTCGAGTCTGTCGCTCTGAGTGAGTTCCAAGTCTGTCGTCAGTCGCAGCCCAGTTGGAGCCGCAGTCACAGCGTGACCAGAATAGTGTACATAGCGGACTATGTACTTCACCAGCAGTGAGGCTAACTTGGACTATTATAGAGAACTAGAACCACAACTACTATCTTATGTAGATTTCTCATTCTTAGGAATAAAGAACCCAGTTAATATATGCGTGCAGTTTGTGTTAAAGGAAGAGGATACCAGCCACCAAACATCATCCTCTCCTTGCTGTCTTGGTACAAGCCTACAAAAACAATGAGATGACATAAAAGATGGCAACGAGTATAATTCAGAAGATTTTGCTTGCTTCTCTTATATTTGAGCTTGCATGGGTGCTCATTGATAATT
This sequence comes from Schistocerca piceifrons, assembly GCF_021461385.2. Taxonomy (NCBI): domain Eukaryota; kingdom Metazoa; phylum Arthropoda; class Insecta; order Orthoptera; family Acrididae; genus Schistocerca; species Schistocerca piceifrons. Next base: position 880,309,412 of record NC_060140.1, read on the forward strand.
TCTTGTTGTGTTCTCACACATATCCCAGGACGAGAGCCACATAACTAATCAACTTTTTCTTTTCAGAGGTTTTGCTTGCTTTTTTGCTTTAATGTATCTGTGTAAACCATGGCTACCCTGCCCCCTCCACCCTGTGCCCTGACACCTCAACCACAGATGGCCAATGTGATGGATCTAACACAAGCTTTTCAGTTTCAGAACCACAAAATTGCTGCCTTACTGACAACAGTACAGCAACCTCTGGCTGCAAAAGCTGCGTCGGCCACCCTACAGGCCGACTGACAAGCCCAACGAGTGCCACCGACCAGCATACCAATCTACAATAATACAATACCAATAGCTATTATTTAGGTTTTATTTTTAGACAACCAGTTTCGACTTTACATTAAGTCATCTTCAGGCCCACTTAAATTGAGTAACTTTTGTGTTACAAAACACAGCAACACAGTAACTGGTGTGAAGATTATTACGGGCATGCGTGGTCCTTGGACAGCTGTCAGCAACTTGAGGAGCAACTCCAAGGATTGCGCATGCCCGTAATAATCTTCACGAGACCAGTTACAGTGCTACTGTGTATTGTAACTCAAAAGTTACTCAATTTAAGCAGACCTGAAGATGACTTAATGTAAAGTCGAAACTGGTAGCCTAAAAATAAAACCTAAATAACGGCTATTGGTATTGTATTATTGGAAATTGACCAGCTGTAGTCCCACGCTCCAGACAGAGGATGGAGGTACATTCATTGAGCGTACCAATGTTCTGGCAATTTTAATGACACCAAAGTGTAATGGCTCAAACACCTGACACAGTTCCAAGCTCATTGTGTAGTTCATCGAGTTCAAGGTACTGTGAAGTTACAATATTTTCTTTTGATTGTGGGGTCCCCACTGTTCAGGTAAATACAAAAACTATTCCCAACTGTCTCTCACAACGAACTCGGTTATGACTAAGTAATCGCTGCATTAACTCAGTACTATGACCAGCAAGTCCAAATAGCTGCAGCTAGATATCACTTCTTTCAACTGCAGAAAAAGCCGGAACAGATGTACCATCGGTGGGTACACAGAATTAATGGGCATGACTAGGAAGTGTTACGCTGATCCATTATTTCCTCAAGTGCTGCAAATCATAGAGCAATATGATTCGGTTGCCATAACGGCCGATAAGTTTGACCAGGCCCCGATTTGTTAGGTCGAGTCTCCCCACGCTCAAGACGACCCCAAGCAGCCACAACAACGAGCACGTACACAGCTGCGTGGACAGTCATAGTCTAGGTAAACAGACCTGTGAACTTAGTGAAGTCTTGCCCTAGAAGTTTTGCTCACCATAAAACACAGGATTGCTCATCACGTAATTTTTTTTTTGCAATGGCACAAAAACGCAAATTTTGCCAGCTCCCAGAGAAAACATGCTCATGCACATGCAGTGAACATTGATGGTGATGAAGTCCCACACTCATTTACAGAGCGTAGGAGAACGACGCGGGAGACCCGCGCCGCCGTACTAGACAACGTCCTAGTGGAGGTGGTTTGCCATTGCCTTCCTCCGACCGTAATGGGGATGAATGATGATGATGAAGATGACACAACACCACCCAGTCATCTCAAGGCAGGTGAAAATCCCTGACCCCACCGGGAATCAACCCCGGGACCCCCGTGCTCGGGAAGCGAGAAATCTACCACGAGACCATGAGCTGCGGACCAGTGAACGTTATGTTTTCCAAACCTGCAATAGGTTCTGACTAAAGTAAGATTAAGTATGTGACTCATTCTCACACTAGTGCTGTGCAATGATGTTCTAATAAACTATTTGCCTTATTACGAATTTCTGGCCGTCATACGAACTTGCCTGAGACACTGGCGCCTCAGTAAGTTTGCTAAATCATGCCGCGTATGGACAGTTAGGCTCACCACGCCTTTCTAAATCTAGCAAGCACCTCACTGCTTTACAATGGACAGGAAATTCCAGTTCTTGAACAGTGTAGTTTGCCTGCCACATACAAATCTATCACCAGGACAGTGAATTTTTAACTGTGCTGAAATCAAGACACAGTGAGAACATTTTCGGTTTAGATGCCTTTGATTTGTTTGGCCTTAGCATCCAGAACATTGTACTTTCCATATTGACTTGTGATCCAAAAGACAATGTAACTAGCTCAAAGAAGTTCCTGAACTGTTTTCAGAAGGAATGGGAAAAACTAATAACTTAGTAGCACATGTTATGTTGAAAGATAATGCACAGCCTAAGTTTTTTCAGGCTCGCCCCATTCCAATTGCTTTAGGAGACAAAGTAGCCAGTGAATTGCAAGATAATTGTGCAATTGCTCTTATTCAAGCTAGTCAGTGGACAAGTCCACTGGTTGCATTTGCATTTGTGTTGACTTCAGATCTACAGTCTACCCACAGACAATAGTTGGCACTTATCCGTTAACTCATCCTGAAGAACTCATGGACAGGCTTGGTGCAGGACGTTACCTTTCTAAGACAGATTTGAATGATGCCTGTTTGCTAATTCCATTGGATGAAGAATCACAGAAAGTGTTCGTTGTAACTACACACTTGGGACTATTGAGGTATTTGTTTTTGCCCTTTGGCAGTGCTTCCGCACCTGCCATTTTTCCTTGTTACTTGGAACAGCTGACTGCAAAAGAGCCACCTTGATGATACTGTCGTCTCAGGTCATACACCAGAGGAACACATTGCCAATTTGCATACTCTTTTTTTTGAGTGTCAGAAGCAGGACTTAAGTGCCATCTCGAAAAATGCGACTTTTTCCAAACTGAAACACAATACTTAAGCCATGTGATTAACAGTCAGGGTGTGCACCTCCTTCAATCTCATTTTCTTGCAACCATGGACTGCCTGTTCCTTGCGATGTGTGTGAACTGCAGTCAGTACTATGCAAGATGACATACATTTGGTTCATACCAAATGCCACTTAGATCGCAGCTCCATTGCATCGCAAAAATGTACCCTTTGTGTGGACTAAAGATTGTCAACTCAAAATGTTTTTGCTTAGTAACAGATGCTTCTTCATATGGAATTGGCATTATGCTTTCATTCAGAATTGGTGCACAAGACAGACCTATTGCCTTTGCCTCAAAGCTGTGTATGGTGTGACGAAATTCCATCTCACTTTGTTCTATTTAGAGGGATCATCTTGGCCTCATTCATTGAACAGTATCCAAAACTGAGTTGTGCGCTGATGTGCTCATCCCGAAGTGTTGCAAAAGATGTGTGTCGATTGCTCCACCACGGACATTGGGGAATTGTTCGCACTAAAGAGTTAGTGTGACGGCATTAGTTGGCAGGGCACGGATGCCCATAATGAACAGATGATGTCATAGTGCCATACATGTGTGGAGAACAAATCCGCTCTACCACAGATGTTCTCAGCTTAGCCTAAAACTCAATTGCTGTGGCAACTAGTGCACATTGACTTCGCAAGATCGTTTTGGAGCACTTATTGGCTCATAGTGGTAGACTGTTTTAGAAAGTTTCCATTTTCAGAGCCTATGAACTCTCACACATCGTGTGGCACCACTCAAGTAATGTCAATATTTTGCATAGATGGTTTGCCAGAAGTACTTGTTTTGGACAACAGACCACAGATCACTTCTCGTGACTTTGAAGAGTTTTATGAACACAATGGCGTTCATCATCTCGTAAGTGCTTTGTTTCACCCACAGTCCACTGGAGCAGCAAAACGCTTCATACGCACTTTCAGGCAACAGATGGCCAAGCTTCATACCACCCACACACAGGAACACACCCTGCGACTCTTTTCTCGCCCCCTATCGCTCCCACCCACGAGACGGACCATCACCAGCGGAACTTCTGCATGGCCGCTGCCATCGGATGCTGCTACAATTGCTCCACCCACTGCAGCATCCGGCATCGCCAATGGTCTGCAAGTATCGCTTTGCTCCACGTGATCTTGTTCTGTACAGGGTTTATGGCAACCGTGGGTGCTGGGAAAGAGGAGTGATCCAGGAACGCATTGGCTTTTATATGCAGTTAATTGCAGGTCCCGATGGTTTGCAGAGTCACCACCAGAACCAAATTCACACACGTCCCTCGCCATGTGATTCTGCTGCTTTTCGTCCCTCAGATTTACGTCTTCACAGGATTACGCGGTCTTCACAGGTGCCCGCTGGTGCCACGAGGGCACCCCAGGAGGAGCGGACGGACAAAGTGCCCTCACCCCCACCGTCCCTGCTCGCTGACCCCACAGACTTGGACCCACCATTGCCATTACTGTCAACACCCCAGCACACACCCTCATGCCCAGACGTGTGCATCGGCAGCAGTTCCGGAGAATGTTCCTGTTACTTAACAAGCCAGATGGTGCAGTAGGGTAGGGAGTACACCGTCCTTCACAGTCTCAGCTCCCAGCTCGTCTCTACATCCAGGGTCCTGCCTCCCTCCCCGTTGTCGTTTGCAGTCTCACTACACGACTACGGTGTGGCACATGGGACGGAGGAATGTGCTGGTGTAAGCTGGCACCAGCACACCCGCAGCAAAGAGGTTGCAAGAAGATTGACAGAGGCCAAACAAAAGACTCGCAGGCAACGTGCCGCCAACACCCTCTCAGTCGCCAGTATTTAGATCACCGCTGCGGCCAGGAGGGCCAATCTGTCGCACTGACTGGGTTCGAGTCTGTTGCACCGAGTGAGTTCCAGTCCACCATCAGTCGCAGCCCAGCTAGAGTCGCAGTCACAGCCTCTAGCTCAGAGTCGGGCAGCCCATAGTGACCAGAAAGTGTACATAATGGGCTTTGTACATCACCAGCAGTGAGACTACATGGATTATTACAAAGAGCTTCAATGACAATGACTATCTTAAGTGAAGAAGATTTCTTATTCTTAGGAATAAAGAACCTAGTTAATATGTGTGTGCAGTTCATGTTATAGAAAGAGCATACTGGCCACCAAACAATATCCTCTCCTTGCTCCCTCAGTAGAAGCCTACAAAACGTGGAACCATTAGAAAAACTATCCCTGTAAACCCCATCATGTATCGTTGACAGGAAGATCCAAAGAAATTTCCTAAAATTGGGATACCCAGATCTGTGTAAGTTTTGCAATCATGGTGAGGTCCAAACAACCTAACACATTTATATTTGGATTGCCCCATCCAGTTCTGCCTCCAGGAACTCATGTCAGCAACTCATCGTGAAATGAGCTTAACTAGCCTAACTCATCTCCTTTGTTCTGTAAATACTTGGGCCTACTTTCGTTTTTTATCCATTGTTTCCTACAAGTGTTATATTTATTTATATGTTCTGTTCCCAAAATATGTACTCCTTTATGTCATTTAATTTGTAATCTGATGATTGTAACACATTTAAAAAAATATAGTCATGTAAGAAACAAATCAAAGCTACATACCTTCAGTCCACTTCAGTCTAAACTCACATGAGAAATGTTGTCACCTTTTGAATCAGCCACAACATCTCACTGGTACCGAAGTTCTGATATGTAATGAAACATAGATAAAATTTTGTCAGCCGATACTTCGTTTCTTAACTGATTACCATACTACGGTGCAGAAATGATGTCATAGAACCTCTAACTTAGAATATTACACTCTTATCTTGCAAGAATATAAATGCACATACACTCCTGGAAATGGAAAAAGGAACACATTGACACCGGTGTGTCAGACCCACCATACTTGCTCCGGACACTGCGAGAGGGCTGTACAAGCAATGATCACACGCACGGCACAGCGGACACACCAGGAACCGCGGTGTTGGCCGTCGAATGGCGCTAGCTGCGCAGCATTTGTGCACCGCCGCCGTCAGTGTCAGCCAGTTTGCCGTGGCATACGGAGCTCCATCGCAGTCTTTAACACTGGTAGCATGCCGCAACAGTGTGGACGTGAACCGTATGTGCAGTTGACGGACTTTGAGCGAGGACGTATAGTGGGCATGCGGGAGGCCGGGTGGACGTACCGCCGAATTGCTCAACACGTGGGGCGTGAGGTCTCCACAGTACATCGATGTTGTCGCCAGTGGTCGGCAGAAGGTGCACGTGCCCGTCGACCGGGGACCGGACCGCAGCGACGCACGGATGCACGCCAAGACCGTAGGATCCTACGCAGTGCCGTAGGGGACCGCACCGCCACTTCCCAGCAAATTAGGGACACTGTTGCTCCTGGGGTATCGGCGAGGACCATTCGCAACCGTCTCCATGAAGCTGGGCTACGGTCCCGCACACCGTTAGGCCATCTTCCGCTCACGCCCCAACATCGTGCAGCCCGCCTCCAGTGGTGTCGCGACAGGCGTGAATGGAGGGACGAATGGAGACGTGTCGTCTTCAGCGATGAGAGTCGCTTCTGCCTTGGTGCCAATGATGGTCGTATGCGTGTTTGGCGCCGTGCAGGTGAGCGCCACAATCAGGACTGCATACGACCGAGGCACACAGGGCCAACACCCGGCATCATGGTGTGGGGAGCGATCTCCTACACTGGCCGTACACCACTGGTGATCGTCGAGGGGACACTGAATAGCGCACGGTACATCCAAACCGTCATCGAACCCATCGTTCTACCATTCCTAGACCGGCAAGGGAACTTGCTGTTCCAACAGAACAATGCACGTCCGCATGTATCCCGTGCCACCCAACGTGCTCTAGAAGGTGTAAGTCAACTACCCTGGCCAGTAATATCTCCGGATCTGTCCCCCATTGAGCATGTTTGGGACTGGATGAAGCGTCGTCTCACGTGGTCTGCACGTCCAGCACGAACGCTGGTCCAACTGAGGCGCCAGGTGGAAATGGCATGGCAAGCCGTTCCACAGGACTACATCCAGCATCTCTACGATCGTCTCCATGGGAGAATAGCAGCCTGCATTGCTGCGAAAGGTGGATATACACTGTACTAGTGCCGACATTGTGCATGCTCTGTTGCCTGTGTCTATGTGCCTGTGGTTCTGTCAATGTGATCATGTGATGTATCTGACCCCAGGAATGTGTCAATAAAGTTTCCCCTTCCTAGGACAATGAATTCATGGTGTTCTTATTTCAATTTCTAGGAGTGTATATTATGTAAAATTAACAATTTTACTAAAATTCAATAAATGAAACATCATCTTCAACTGTTGTATGTTTAATATATCTAACTCATACAGTGTGTAGCAAAAGATCTACAAAACATGAAATGCCATATCTTTTTTGCACCTTGTTTAAAAAGTAAACAGGTTTCACCCCACAAGGCAACATAGGTATTACATTATTTTTTAAAACAGTCACTGACATGAAATCTGAAACATCACACAAATAAAAACCTTTATTCACAACTAAATCAATAATGATAATGATAACAATAGTACTAACTAAAATGAGCTCAATTTATGTATCCAGTTAGAGTATATGTTCTTTTTCAAACACCAGACCTTTAAATGGAATGTCTCACAAACAAAGCATTTGTTTTTGAAGATAATATGAAAACTGATATTTCTACAAGTCAAAATATTTTTGCTGAAGCAATTGTTTTGCTGTATGTTATAAAAGAAACTAAATTTATTTCATTTTCCTTAAATAAACAATTTTGTGTGACTGGCTCTTGCACTCTTGACGTAATGAAAAGTGGTAGTGTGCTCATCACTATTTTTTTACAACTGTAAGTGTTGAAACTGGTCTTCGTAAGCTTTATTCCAGCATTTATGACTAGCATTAAAAGTGATGAAGAATCTGTCTGCTGATAAAAGGGTCTGTTCACAATTGTGTCCCTAGGAAATATTTGCCACTAACCAACCCATTACAGCATTTTCCATGCTGTCCACTGGTAGCAAAAGTATATATTCCTTTTGCACATTCGTTTCATTTCTGACCTTACAGAAAGACACTTTTGCACTTATCTGCAAGATTATGATATTTCTCCACATCGATTCTTGTACTCAATAGGCTAGCCCTTAACTATCACGTGTATGGACTTTCAATGTTTTCACTGTTACCAATACTTCTGAATTTCGCAGTGGGAAGAGAGAGTAGCCTTACTAATTTTTTTTTAACATTTACTTGCACATTACTGTAAGAAACAAACATCCTAAACTTCATTCTGGTATGATTAAATAACACACACCGATTACAAATTGCTACAAATGGACAACATGATAGGAAGAATTTCATCATTCCAAAATTAAAGTCTTTCTGAACCTGTTTAAAGTTGGTTAGCCTGCACAAGTCTGACATTTCTTGACTTTCCATTTGATATATACATCGGTTTGACTGAAAAGTACACATCTTGAAACATCAGCAGAGAAATTCGACACAGATGTTCTGGCTGTATCACATATGAAAAGCTTCACAAATGCATTAGAGTTGTAAATTCAATGACAGCAAGAGCTGCCCAAAATTATGCCATGTTTAACTGGTAACAGCTGCAGTTATGATTGACTGTATTGCTGAGGGAAGCTTTCGGACATGCTTCTGAACACTTGTGAGTTGATGAGTTACACCAATCCCAATCTCTTTGCATGTGGTGAAACAATTCATTGACTCAACAAAGGGTAAACCGATAAAAGATGATCTCAAAAACTGTGACCACAGCAGTATTTCACATGATGGCTTTGCAAAATAGCATCAATGAACAATTATTATTTTGAAGGAGGAACTTTTTTTTACAGCCAAAATCTTGTTGTGTAAATTACATAATTTTTCTTCCGTATCACCAAGAGTGATTCTGTTCTTCTAAAGTTCATTACATGTTACAATTTTCCTTTTTTGAAGAAAGGAAAGATGATTAAAATTAAATGTTCCATGTATGATAAGGTCATTTAGAGAGAGCACAAGCATGGACTGGGAAGAGAAATTAGCCAAGCCCATTCAAAGGAAACATCCTGGCATCTGCCTTAAGCAATTCAGGGAAATCACACTTGGATGGCCAGAATGGGATTTTAACAGTCATGCTCTAGAATGAGAGTCCAGCCCCTGTTTGGTTCAATGTTATTTTTTCACATATTAAAATTTACTACTGTTTACTATATCGAGATTTTGAAACAGGTGACATTACCTAGAGCAACCTACTAGGGCCCTTTTTTTTGCCAAACTTATTTCCTTGTTTCTAACCTCCAGTCCTGTCACCCCCCCCCCACCCCCTCCTTTTCCCTGTTTCGTACATCATCAATGGCCAGCAGAAATGTGACCGACATGGAGGCAAATATGTTCCTGGTTAACACTATCCATTTGTTGACAACTGTAAACAGCATTGTCAGAGCAGCAAAGGGAAAGGAATAGTAAGAACTAATAATGACAAATGTCCTCCTGGGAAATAGCTGAAGGAGAGCATAATCACACCTGAATTCTATATTTGAAACTACGTAACTCGGGATGCAGCAAACTGAGCAGGAAGAGAAAAAAAAAATGTGTGCAGACAGTTCTTCCAAGGTAACACTGAATAAGAATTCCTTGTGATAGCTCCATTTATGTATTGACAAAAGGTTTCTTTATCAACAAAAGAAAAGGGGGGGGGGGGGAATCACTGTTGCCTGAGTATTCCTTGCACAAGAGATTCTGTGCATCTACTGTTACAAAAATATTTCATTCATATTGGACTAAGGTACTCTGTGGTTATACTGAAATAGATAATTTTATTGAATTATAACAACTGGACACGTTATATGTGACTGGATCTTTCAGTTCAAATGTACGGTTCTCATTACTACATTCTTACTCTTTTTGATAAGATACTGGAGGAGAGGTACCTTCACGATGAAACAAACTTTATGACAATTTTATTCATAGTTAAGTGCCAGACCTGCAGTAAAAAAAGGAAAAGAAATCTAAATCTCAGAATGGTAACTATTGTTACTACTGTGAAAAGCTGTAACCTGATGCTAATGCTAATGCAAGCTCTGTTTATGAAGCTACTGATTTCATACCTTTGCATTATCTCATTGCACCTGATTGGAACTATCTCTTATCAGTTGACTTTGACATTCATAATCATCAGTAAAGGATGAATCCACTTTTAGTTCAAAAGTGTGACAGGACAAACTAACATTTAAAGAATATTACGATTCTGTATGTGTAGTCCTGTCATGCCTAGAAAAGCTTCCTTCAGAAAACTGAAAATGCATTACTTATGAGTTTTAAATAGTACTCAATATTTATCACAAAACTACAATACAACAAAATGAATTCCTCCAACGTTCTATATACTCAGTTTTTTTATTACATGTTTGAGAAGTATAAATGACAAAACCAGAAGACTGAACACAACCGTAAATGTCTTCAAACAAAGTTTTATACAATGTTGTGTAATACAACCAGAAACATGTACATGAAAATGTTACATTTAAATACAGATGCAGTCATTTTGTAACATAAATAAATAAACATAAAATTACACAGATATGAGTTAAAGAGATCAAGTGTGCTTAAAGAAAATAAATTGAGCCTGTGTTTTCAGCGTTAAAAAATGCTGCTTACACACCACAAAAATAGAATATGTGAAATTAAATCAGAAATAAACAAGATTGTCAGGCCTAGTCATGAAATTGTATATTTATTAACAGCGGTCATTCCAACAGTCTCTCTTTTTTATTTTTTCATGCAGAGAAAGAAATTTACTTCCAACTTATCACAGATATCTTTATGTTGGGTTTTCATGGTGAATGTGATCATAAGAACACACTTTTTTTTTTTACGCTTGTGTACGCACACACACACACACACACACACACACACACACACACACACACACACACACACACACACACACACACACTCTTTTATATATATATATCTATATATGTAGACGCTTTAAAAAATTCTTTCTGCTTTAATAAATCAATCTACCAAAATATGGAAACAACTATAGAAAAATTATTGCAACATTTGGAACAACAGGCAGGCGTTTCATGTGTGTTTTGTCACCAAGCATATACAACCGTATTTCCAGTTGTGATTAAAAGCAAATATGGAGTTGGTAAATATTTTAACAACACAATATTTTGTTTTGAATACTTAGCTGACATATATGAATATCAAACAGGACACGCATCCTCTTTTTTTTTATGAAAAAAGAAACGAAGCACATTAATTTTAGAGAATTACAAACTGATACTAACAATAGATTTACAGAAGCATCAAGTTACTGAAAAATACAATTGTATGACAAACTTGAACAATTTTATTTTTATTGCTGAACATAAACACAAGTCAATTCAGGCCACATTTACAGTAATCAGACAAAACAAATGACAGATATGGCACAGAATACAAACACAGTGGAAAATTCTCGCTGTATTGTATGTGACAACACTTAAACAAACAGTGCTGTAAAGTATATCATACTGCACGGAGCACACAACACAAACTCCTCACCAATAGTGGCAGTGATCACACTTTGTGGAAGAAATTTACCTTTATTAAGACACTATCTTATTAAAAACAAAACACAGCTAAATAATGACAAATCATTAGCAGTGTCTGGCAGCTTTTTGGCAGTGATACGTTGATTGAAAGTATTTCTGTGTTACTTGTAACGTCCGAGGTCCTTCAGTTTCACAATTATAAGTTAACTGTTAAATGCACACGTACTTGCATTTGCACACATTATAAAATTGTTTGTTATTACAAAAACTACTCAGCCATCTATACAAAGTTTCATTTAAAATTTAAATAAAGAAACAGAATATTAATTCCCGAAAACTATACTACACAGAACAGTTGTTAGACAGGTGGAGTCCAAATATTCTGTTTCAGTCATAACTTCATATAAACACTTATGTACATTTTCCAGCTAATTTACTACAAAATTATCCAGCATTCACGGTCACTCGAAATTATTTTGGCGTCTCGTCAGTTTGAATGACCGGATTTCTGAACACACAATCTGAATAACCATACAGGAAATTAAAAGGTACGAGCAAAATAATACAACTAAAATTAATTACATAAAGATTCATTTATCTCTATATATACAATGCAATCACATTTGGCAGTGCTACTGTTCAGCTGGTTGATTCCTGCTTTCCTTCTTTTCCAAAGGGGAGGAGGTGTAGTGTGGAGAAATCTCCACTCTCAAAAAGATAACTAATTTATCAATGGTTTATTCACATTCAAAACAGAGATCCCTCTACTGTTTTTACTAACTACTACTTATTCTCAACCCATTTCCAACTATATACATGACATTAACCTATACGTCTGAAAATGCAGTCCATCTGTAATCATTAACACTACTAAACAGGAACAAATTGTCTGAAATGGTTCTGCATAAATAGCGTAACCTTTTTTTCTACTGTACAATGTCTTTTAAGGGACACCGGCGGAGGGGGGTGAGAGAACAGATAAATGCTGCAAACTGATGCCACAACTTAACCATCAATGTTATATCACTATGTAATACTGATGGAGTGCAGTACTGCTTTATACTGAATTCTAAAGGCAATTTCAATGAAAGATACTAGTACAGCAATATTTATTGTGTAGCAAACATAACGAGTTTGTGCTTCGGCATAAAAAAAAAAAGAGAGAAAGCTACTGTTCAGTAACAAAATCCTATTATTACTGATGGCCCCATTCACACAGTGCTTTCCTCGTCTTTTCATTACACACACTGACTTCCTTTTAGTTTCAAATATTAGTTTACTTTGGATTTGTAGGGCATTTGAGATTTTCCTCCACCCCCTTCTTTTTTACAATATATACGATTCGGTGCAAGAGATCATAAGACTACCATTCGACGCTAGCCGAAGCAGCTCCTTTTTATGCCTGTTGATTTCCTCCTAATCTTCACACAACCTGAATGAAGACATTATTCTCTTTCAAAAATTTCACTAAATTTGTTGTTTGTCAAATTAATAAACAAATAAACCATTTGAGAACTATTTTTTCTAAAAAGAGATACCCGTAACATAAGCAACAGGCAACCGTTAGAGAGACAAAGTAAGCATAACATGTACGTAATAAGAAAGATGACGAGGAAAAAATAGCAGTATGAGGTAGAAGGAAATCAGCAAGCAAGTGTCTCCATAGTTAATCAGTTTCTTAATTACACTAACAGTCCAACAGTTCACTTCTGCTTCCATGACAGGCACAGCAAATTACAATCGGTCTAACAATGTGACAAGCGGTCATCACGTCGTCCTCGTCTGTTTGCGACGGTTCTTCCGTGAAGAATTAGGTTTAGAGAAGAGGACCGTATGCAGCGACTCCAGTGAAGTACTCGGCAACCCAGGAAGCGGAACAGTTCTCGAAGGCCGCGCATCTGCTTCTGGCACCCACTCATCCGGAATGCTGAAAATGTACACACCAACATATTACAAAACAATCAGACATGACCAAAATAGAAAGAGGCCCCTACAAGTACAATAACTGGTGACTTGAAAATCAGTGGTTTATGTATGGGACATCTGCTGTGCAGCAGGGGTGCCACAATACAACAGACAGGAAATTTCCAATACAACAAAGATGAAAAAATGGGAAATCACCTTATTTCCAGTTAACTTACTCACCAAGTCCAGGATGTCCTATTATAAAGCAGATACCTACAGCAGGAAAATAAAAATTACATAATGTGCTCTAACATCTGCTTATGTACTGATGTTTATCATCCTCAGTTTTAAACAGGAAAGTATACACTATCTTCTCCCAGTGCTGTGTCCCTTGGCTCTGGGTCCATACTCCCTCCATTAAAGTGTGATGCTATGCAGCACTTAATCTGTGACAGCAGCTCATACTAATGAATATGATATTCAGCCTGGACTTAACAAATCTGTCACTGAAATCTTGAATTCTACATTTTTCTATAATTTGCTAGCATTACTGAACTTCAATGACCACAGATCGAAAAGTATTGAAGAAATGGTTAGAGGGTTTATGAGGAATTGTGCACCCCTTCTCCTCTGCAGCTCAAAAAGTATGAAGCTGCTGAGAAATTTCCGTTATTTCCCAGTTTCTGAAATGTTATCACTGGGAATTTAAATCAGTCACTACATTTGGTCCTATCATAATCTAAATACAGCTTTTTGTGGTTTGCATTTTTTTATAATTAACTTATTTTAGCTCTGTTGCAATTATAGTTTCACACAAAGAAAAACGCAAACACACAGTTAATTACAGAGATTTGTAACATCTGAAGTTTTCTACAGAAAGCACAATGTTTGTTAAGTGTTGTGTTACTTTAAATAATGTGTCAAACTAATAAAAAATGTACAAGAAACTATCTGCACAAAAATGCAGATCTCAAGTGCAGCAGCAGGTGAGAGATATGGAGAGGATAGAAGCCATTAAAACCAAAATACAGTGCTGCTTACACACTCACATGATCTCTCTAAATGTACCATCAGAATTCTTAGACACTCAAATGCTACTGCATCACCACTTACAATGTACTACGCAAACAATAAAATTTTCCTGACTTCTATAGACACACAAGTAGACCAAGTCTACAGTCAAAATAAAAAATAATGGAACAGATCTGAGCTACATGTAAAACCATGTTTATGAATTCAGGTATACTATATAACTATTCTTAGTATAATTAAACTCAACAAACAATGAAGTGACAAAAGTCACGGGATACCTTCTAATATTGTGTTGGATCTCCTTTTGCCCGGCACAGTGCAGCAACTCCATGTGGCATCAACTCAACAAGTTATTGGAAATCCACTGCAGAAATATAGAGCATGCTGCCTCTACAGCCAGCCGTAACTGAGAAACTGTTGCCTGTGCAGGATGTTGTCCACAAACTGACCTCTGGATTATGTTCCATAAATGTTTGATGGGATTCACATTCGGCAATCTGGGTGGCCAAATAAAAACTATTCAGAATGTTTTCAAACCAATTGCCAACAACCGTGGCTCTGTGACACGACATTATTTTTTGGGTACATGAAGTCCATGAATGGCTGCAAATGGTCTCCGAGTAGCTGAACGTAACTGTTTCCAGGCAATGATCATTTTAGTTGAACCAGAGGACCCAGTCCATTCCTTGTAACCACAGTCCACACCATTATGGAACCGCCACCAACTTACACAGTGCCTTGTTGACAGCTTGGGTGCATGGCTTCATGGGGTCTGTGCCACACTTTAGCCCTACCAGGAGGTCTCACCAAATGAAATTGGGACTCATCTGGCCAGGCCATGGTTCTCCAGTAATCTAGGGTCCAACTGAAATGATCACAAGCCCAGGAGAGGCACTGCAAGCAATGTCATGCCATTAGCAAAGGAACTCGCATTGGTTAGGTTGTCTGCCGTCACAGCCCATTAACACCATATTTTTATGCACTCGTACATTCCACCCTTTTTTCTGCAGTTATTTCACACAATGTTGCTTGTCTGCTAGCACTGACAATGCTACACAAACGATGCTGCTCTTGCTCATTAAGTGAAAGCTGTCGGTAGTAAAGGTAATGCCTGAAAGTTAGTCCTGAATTCTCTAATGATTCCTGAAATGGAATGTCCCATGAATCTAGCTCCAACTACCATTCCATGTTCAAAGTTTCAATTCCCATGGTGTGGCCATAATCATTTCAGAAACCTTCTTGCATGAATCATCAAAGTACAAAAATGACAGCTTTGCCAATGCACTGCCCTCTTATACTTTGTGTATGCACTACTATCACTATCTTTATAAGTGCTTATCACTATTCCATGACTTTTGTCACCTCAGTGTATTATAATTTATGATAAAAAAGTATCAGCTACATTCAACGAATTCCTTAACTTGAGAGGAGAATACCAAAGTCTCCAAAGTAATTCTACACCACAGAAAACAGCATACGGATGGCAAGCACAAGCATTTCCCCATTCACACAAGCAACCCTGCAGCACAGGAAAGGAAGGAAGGAAGGAAATAGGAATTTGTGCCAAAACGAACCAGGTTTCACAAGGATCAGTAACTGATAAATTTGTCTATAGTGATATAAATATGTAGCAACGCTGAAAAGGATCTTAAACTGAAAACATTACTTCCCGCATGCTATTCTTCCTCCTTTCATGTCCCATACATGTTTACTCCTGAGACTTACAGTGCACAATGAAACCTCTGTCAGTTTCTGCACCACAAACATCTCATCTTAGTGTACATGCTAGAACATTGAAGTACTTTCACAAAGAATTGTGATGAGGAAGCTCAGTATAATAGCTTTCAACTTAAAGCCAGTAACAGTGAATTTCCACAAGACAGATTGTCAAATCCTTCCAAGGAAGATTTAAGAGAGCAAAATGTAGGCTCACACCTTAAATAATTATGGTATTTTATGTTTTCAGTTGCTAATGGAAATTTATGAATTTTCTAGACCTATCTACAATTGTTGGTTGAAGGCTTAGTTTTGGACAAAAGTCAACTAATATTTATTGATTACTTCAGTACTGCCACAACTCTATGTATTTCATCAGTTCGACATCTGAGCTGATACATGAAAAATGTACTAAAAGTAACCACAGAGGTTTCATTGTAGTCACAAAGGAAAAGACAAATATTAAAATAAGCAAAAATGATGCCAAACTCGGGTACGTGTTTTCGCATATATAAAGATAAGACCTTACCAGATCAGATGACAGACAATAAAAACTCTCAAAGTGTGTATAGGAATAAGGAATCGGACAGGAGGCTGCTTTTGAAACACAACCCGGACAGCCGTATCCCACGACACCGGTGCCTGCCTCAAGTTGAAAGACAAAACAAATAAGTGATCAGTAAGTTGACAAAGTATGCAAATGACAGAGATGCGCAAGTGTATCACCCGCCACTGCTGTTACCACTCACATGTGCTCTGGGAACCACCTGAGCAGCACCTTCGTCTTGCCGTCGAGCTCCACCCGCCGCGCCAGCACCTATCAACAAGTTGGCACAAGTAAGTCAAAGGTGCCATTTTATCTTCAAACTGATCACATCTGCAAGCTTATTGCAATTGCAAAATAAATAAATAAATAAAATAGAATAGAATAATAAATATACTAGCATTTATTAAATAAAGAGCACTTTGATGTATAATTGCCCAAAACCTGACACATTGAAATTTTTATACTATATTAAATTGCTGCCACTTGTGCAGGATTTTGGTCAGTGACATCACGTCACAAAGCCTTGACAAATTATTGAAGTTAACTGGGTGGCAAGTGCTATACACTGTCCAAAATGCTAAGTGCCAAATATATAGTGAGAATTACCAAGTAAGACTATTGTACAACTCCTCCCCCTTCATCATGTTTCATGGTTCAATATACAATTGAACTGGAAGAAATAAACAACACCGAAGATACTCATTGTACGAACAAAATGATACAGATGGAAGATAAATGTTTTCAAAGGAGATTTCTGTTTGTGTTACAACTTTTTATTTTCAAATGAGAACCACCATTTTTATTGCAGACTAGTTGTTACCCCGTATCAGTAGTTTTGTTGTGATTACTGATAGCAAGTAAACAAGCACAAGTTTGTCCAAAAATGTGTCCGCCTGTTTCAGTAAGCACAGCTCGTGATGTGGGTGTGTCTGTAATTGGACGAGGGCCCAATGAAAAACCCCATTAGATTCTATAAATAACTCTCATAAAATTCAAAATTCTTGATGCTTGGAGATATGGTAGGGACGGTATTTTTGACTCATCAGAACTGACCAGCCATTTGTGAGAGCAACTCCTGACTGTGGATTGTAAGCCACTGCAGCTAGTACTGCAATTTCATTATTACTGCTATAGTCATATAATATTATAGCTTACCAGCAAAACATTCAGCATAAACAGCAACAGTGGCGTCCAATTTTTTTGCAGCCTTGCTACAAATCAAAATTATTTCAATTTTCTCTTCTACAGATAAAACATCTACTACCTCAAATGTGCCAAAAAGAGCTCCAAAGTGGAGTGGTGCTGAGTCATTCCATGCCTGTGCTTATCAATGCGCTGGCATTGCCGTGGGGCACGCAGTAGGCCAGTGTGCGAGATTTCACTCGGTATGTGTGTATCTGTGGCATTTTCTATACAACGATTGTAGATTGTATTGCACTGGCAGCTGCTAGCAACTATAGGAAGAGGCACAGTATTTGGATAGAAGAATGTTACCAAATCAGTCACTGGACATTCCAGTTGGACTCACTGAAATCAAGCACCAATGATGATGATGGGTTTCACCAAAATCAAACATAAATTGAACAGAAAATTATATTACTTTAAAAGCAAGACATTGTTTTGACAACGAAAGCAAACTGTCATGTTCTCCGAGCCACAGCACGGGGAAGAAAGCTGCTCAGAAGAAATATGCTGCCATGAAGGGGCTCAGTCATGCTCTGCTCTCTGCAGCCGTGATGGCTAAAAGAGACACTGCCACTTCCTCTAGGACAGCACAAAGGTTGTTGCCTCTTCTTGGGGCTTGGTGCTGTACCCTGACCACCTGCCTTTGGGCAATCATCCCCACCGTTGGCGGGAGGAGCTGCCTTCATGCTGTCCCTCTGCTGCCTCGGGCTGGTCTTAGCCCATCGTTGTCTTCTCCTCCAACGTTCCAGTGCAACCGCGGCCACTGTGCCACCTTCAGGCCGGCTTCAGCTTGAAAAAGCCGGGCAGCCACGCCAGCTGTTGATTAGGCCAAGAAGAATCAGAAGAGGAGTTACAGCCTGTTCCCCTTTGTACGTAAAGTGCAGAGGTGCGGGGCAGCACTGTTCAACTTTATGATGAGCTGCAGAAAGCACAAGGTGGTCTACAAGTCTGTGAATTCAGACACTACGATCTGCGTGCAGGCAGTGAACGTGGCTGACCACATGATGATCATGATCACTGTGACTGCCCACATTGCCGACGCGCAGCCGGCACAAGAAAAGATAACTGCTGCATCAAGTGTGAAGAAGAAGAAGAAGAAGAAGAAGAAGAAGGCACTCCTGAGGGGGCTGCCTTAGAGTTGTAATGAGACAAAAGTCTGAGAAGGGCTGTTGCGCACAGGTTTCAGGAATGTGGCTGTACAGCTGCATAACTGAACCAACAACTGAAGACTGTCACTGTTTGGCATCACAGTGATAAATGACCTACAGCACTAGAGATGACTTCTCACTGTGGAAATTGCTGGGCAGACCTGTGATAGAAGCAGCTCTCCTGTCCGGCACAGACCCTCAGCCCCAGTGCTTCAAGTGCCAGGGTGAAAGCCATGTAGTGAAGTACTGCCACAATGCATAACAGTGCGTTAAATGCTCAGGTGAGCACGGCAGCCGCAGTTGTGACTGCGGCAGAGTTCTGCCAATCTGTGCTCCGTGTGGTGGACCACACTTCACCAGCTGGCGTGGCTGCCCGACTTTTTCAAGCTGAAGTCGGCTCGAAGGTGGCACAGTGGCCGCGGTTGCACCAGCACAGTGGAGGAGAAGACGACGATGGGCTTAGACCAGCCTGAGACAGCAGAGGGACCGCACAGAGGCAGCTCCTTCTGCCAACAGTTAGGACGATTGCCCAAAGGCAGGTGGGCAGGACGCAGCTTCAATCCCCAAGAAGAGGCGGCAACCTTTGTGCTGCAGTGGCTCTTTTAGCCATCATGGCAGCAGAGAGCAGCTACCCTGGCTGTGGAGAAGGAGGCAGCTTTGAGGCAACTGCAAGTAGTCTTCGCTCAGGCGCAACGATCAGCAGCACGGGTACAAACCCCAGCGAACACTCCTGCACCCACTTAGAAGTGTGTTGCAAATATTCAGAAAACTTTTAGGATGCCCGCCCCAGCTGCACTGTAGGAGAGGGGGCACCACGAAGACATCCATCGCCCCAATGGCAACAGCGGTAATGCCGAAAGCCGTGGGGGTGACCAACACCAAAGCAGAAGAAAATAAGGCAGCATTCACTGCCAAAGAGTGAGAGAACAGCCTGCAGCTCTCCAACAAATCAGTGGCGCAGTTTGTCGAGCAGGCAGCCCCCCCCTCGAGGAACATCTTCAGCAGAACTTTGCCTTCCAGTAAATGGGAAGTGCCACACAACAGCGAGCTGCCGGCGTTCGACCTCAGCCTGATGCTGCATAAAGTCACCACTGACATGGTGCAGCAGAAAGCTCACACTGAATTGCTCTCACTATACTGAACTTTGGCTCTGACGTGGATGTGCGATACCCACTACTAACATAACCTACCCTTGCAAGATCTGTTGCATGCAGCAACCTGTCCCGACTGTCACAGACGTTTTTTAGTGGGTAATCTCCAGATGTATCGACAACATCACAGCTCCCCAGCCTGTGAAGTCCTAGGTTAGTAACTAACAAACATGGAAGTCACAGTAGAACTCTCGAGATGGTCACCACGTTGATTTGGATGTGGAAAAGCTCCATCCTAAAAAGGTTTAAATGTCTAACCATAAAAGTTTCACAGAACAATCAGAGTTGCAAAACTAAATAAACTTTTTTTTAAAGAAACTATAACTGTTTAGAAGAGAAATTTTTTCATTTATATCACAAATGTAATGTTCAGTCAAATCCGTCTGTTTTTAATGGCAAAAACTGGAAAAACTTCATTTTGTCGATTACAGTGCCATCTACCACAAAGGTGGGGGGGGGGGGGGGGGGGGGCAAGTTTTGGCACAAAAGCAGAATCTGCAATAAAAATATGAGGTTCCCATATGAAAATAAAAAAAGTTGACCCCCTATGGTAGAGGGGTTGGGGGTTGGCCAGTTTTTGCACAGACATGTCCCCTTTGCAAATAACTTTTCATCAGGAGCATTTTTCTTCATACAATGTGTATTTTTGATGATGTTTAGTTGCTGCAAGGTTAAAAAAACATCCTGTATATGTAAGTATAAGGATACTTATATCAAAATTTACAAGTTTTCTAGGGCTTGACATGGTCAAGAATGTGGAAAAGTGATCTTAATTTTTAATATAAGCTTTTGTCTAGACTGCAAGGATATAAAATGGTATGACATGATTGGATTCGATTCTGCTAGCATTGATCTTCAGATATAAAATAATTAAAAAAAAAATTGTTCACCGAAAGTTTTCCCTGTTTACAGTATAAAAATAAAAGAAAGTGAGATAGCTCATATTATAAAATATCATCAAAGAGTGGAACACATCGTATGTTGTACAACCAGTACTCTGTCACTTTAACTACTGTGGGTTTCGTGATGCCACTAAGAAGAACGAATGTGCCTCTGCTAGAGGGAATCACTGTAGGCACAATTACATAATATAATTCATAGTAATTAAATGAAGTTAAAAGAATATGCACTGGAAAAAAAAAATGTTGGCTGGTTGACTGATGGTAGTAAAAGGGTTCAACAACTGAAAATAATAAAATATGGGGGAGAGTATATGAGAAGATAAACCATCATTCTAATGAAGTTTTTCCTAACTGATAACAGAAGGTGCTCCATGAAGTAATTTTAAAAATAAAATACATCAGAAACGCGTTCACTGCAGCCACTAGAAGTTGCTTCCTTTCAGCATGTTGTTGCTCCCAAAAACATTTTTGCTGAGCAATCTGATACTTTGATGTGTGTTAAACTGTGATCTAATGATATATAGAAACAAGAGTAATTCTGATGCTTACTACCTTTTTGGGAAGACAATGAGACTGCTCCAACACGACCTCTTCTGCACTCTTCCACAGTACATTGGTGATTGGGATCAAAAACATGCTGGAAAGAAGAGTGTTCTTGTGGCTGCAACGAACTCAGTAGTAGCCTAACATTTCCTCTCTGTCCTTCCGTATTCTGCAT
The DNA here is from genome assembly GCF_021461385.2 of Schistocerca piceifrons. Taxonomy (NCBI): domain Eukaryota; kingdom Metazoa; phylum Arthropoda; class Insecta; order Orthoptera; family Acrididae; genus Schistocerca; species Schistocerca piceifrons. Next base: position 880,331,035 of record NC_060140.1, read on the forward strand.
TTTATTCTTAAATTATTTTGTAATTCACTGACGTGGATTGAATCTTCCAGCAGTACAACATTCCTGTTTTGTACCTTTTATTCTATTTGTTAAATTACTACATAATTTACTAAGAAGCACCTTCCATTATCCATTTAGAGACCTGCTTATTAAATTATTGTATTATCTTTGCATACACACTCTATACATTTTATTATTCTCAGTTGTAGAACTTGCCAACATTCTTTTTCTATATTTAACTTTATTTTAATATGATGGTTTTTACTGTGTAATAGCACGTACAATGGTGCTCTCCAGCAGATGCACATTTGTTTTTATCTTAAACCGCATCATCACAAAACACATGGTAGTTTTAATAACACAGTACTAGATTGTACTGTAGTGATACATCCCACTCCTTGAATATCATGTCCTTAGTATGTCAGAAAAGAGACTTTCACAACTGGGTAGTCGATACGTGGTGAGCAACCCACTGTTGGGAGGCGATTTAAATTGCAGGTGCTGACACCAGAGCTAACGATCCAGTAACTGCACCGCAGTCAGCAGCAGACAGACAGCCCTACCTGCTTAGGTAGAAATAGCAGTTCCATGGAGCGGGTGGTGTGGAGAAGAGAGTTCCAAGAAGTCTATGAATGCAAAATGTCAAAGACAATGAATGTATTGCAACTGTTAATTATCAAATTGAATATAAGATCTGTTATGTACAGAGTACAGAGCGGAAGTATACGAGTCGGTAACTGTCCTCATTTTATCATGTATTGAGTCGTAATTTGAAGATAATATAATGAGGTGAATTGAATCTCACTTCTTAATTATGTGGTGGAGTGTATGAGAAGGAGAAGATAATTTTCAGCAGCTTTATCTCCTTTCTGTGAACATTAAACAAGAGCCAGCAATCTACTTTTGGTGCAGAATCTGTAACTGTAGATCCCCTTCCTCCACTAGGAGGCTGATGATCGTGGGGCTAGTCCAAAAGCTGCCAGTTGCTGAACGTGCCTCACAATGGTGTATCGGGTCCAGCACCTTTAATGTCAAAAGTGATGCCGAGTCATATGCGAGACTCCCGTAATCTGGACACGGCTGGACCAATGCTTTGTAGAGCTGTAGCAGAGTAGAGCAGTCCATGCTGCAGCTGGTGTTGCCAAGACATCAAAGAGCTTTGAACCCTGACCAACATGTCAACCAGGCAACAATGACCAGTCCCAAAAAACAAAGAGTGTCAACCACTCAGACTGGCCATTACGGTACAGAGCTAGATGAGGATGGGCCGTACGACACCAACAGTAATGCATAATATAGGTCTTGGCAGCCGAAAAATGGAAGCCACAAGTGAGAGCCCAAGATGGTGCTCAGCATATAGCTTGCTGCAGTCTGTGCTCAGCAATGCCCATAGCAGAAGAACAAAAAGTGCAAAAATCATCTGGCATACTATGAAGGCAACAGCATAAGCCCCACAGCCACCACCAGACCATTGATAGCCACTAAAAAGAAAGCGACATTCAGAACAAAACCTTGTGAAACTCAATTCTCCTGCAGCTGCAGAAAGCTCTTCAGATAGCGGACTCCAGGTGGACAAAATTATCTCCAGTATAGCAGTCTCAGCAAAAACCACCCCAGGTCGAAGCTGAAACGTCCCGGGATTAAATGATCCTTTACAGTCTTCGACTCGCCATACATTCAAGTAATTTGCAAAGGACACTGGTTAAAGTGATCAGATAATAGCTGTCCATCTTAACAGATGGTTTATATAAACATTGGGGTAACAATGTGTTCTTGGCACTGGGGTGGTTAAAAAGGGCAAGTAAATGAAGCTGGCTAACCACTGAGAGTGTTTAAGCATTTGGGTGGTCACCCGGTCCGGGAGACGAGCCATGGCAGGGTGGAGACCAAGGGTGCTGGCTAATTCCCTCTCACTAATGCAGGATTTTATAAGGCCCCAAGTGAAGAAGAACGAAAGATGAAGGGAGTAATTCCAGACAGTGTTTGAGAAGGCAGAATGCGAGCAGAGCAAAATTCTCCGTGACACAGTCTGGGCTGCTGAGGATAACACCATTCAAGGAGATTTCCAGGACACCTGTATGTGGACGGCAGCCAGAAATGCCTGATCTTTGCCAGTGCCTGCGAAGAGGGAGTAAGATAGAGGACTGATACACTGTACATTAGGATTTGTTTACTTTAATTAGGCTCAGATTTATTGGAAACTTTTAATTCCAAGACTAAGTATCAAGACTCTACAGTAGCTTAAAGCATAATGAGACATCTGGGATTTTCCTGTTTTGTTTAAATGATGTATGTTATTTTCGTTTCAGATCAGTAAACAATCAATGTTGTAAATATACTACAGATATCTGTTAGTCTCAGAAGAAAGTTGTGGACTATTTTATACCTGCTTTGGTTTGCATAGAACTATGCAGAAAGAATTTATAGTCTCAAATTGAACATGTTCAAATAAGATTTTGAAAAGTTCTCAGTAGAATACAAATTATGGATGGAGTAAAGATAAAAGTGCCCTCTAGAGTTGTGTTGAGCAATCAACAGGCACATGAACACAGAAATACTTGCTAAGCTTTCTGGAAGTGCCCTTGTTCAAAAGCCTATCAATGATTTATGTTTTTATTGTTGTTGCTGTGGTCTTCAGTCCAGAGACTTGTTTGATGCAGCTCTCCATGCTATCCTGTGCAAGCTTCTTCATCTCCCAGTACTTACTGCAACCTACATTCTTCTGTATCTGTTTAGTTTATTCATCCCTTTGTCTCCCTCTACGATTTTTACCCTCCAAGCTGCCCTCCAATACTAAACTGGTGATCCCTTGATGCCCCAGAATATGTCGTACCAAGCAATCCCTTCTTCTAGTCAAGTTGTGCCACAAATTTCTCTTCTCCCCATTTCGATTCAGTACCTCCTCATTTTACTGATATGGAGCCAAGATAAAGCGTCATTGAAATAATAATTTTGAATGTTGTTCCATGTGTATCTATGATTTGTATGTGGTTTATATGTTGTTGACTGGTCAACACTTCACTTATGTAGTGAATTGTTACTGCAGATGGGACTTAATGAAGGGCCCATAAACATACTGGTAAGACAGACATTCATAAAAAAGAGTGAAAAATTTCCATCAGAACATGGTACAACAATGAATTCAAAAAACACAGACCTTGCTCTGAAGGAAAACAGCATTTGCTGGAGCCGTTTCAACATTTCCATGAGTTATCTTCTCAGTTACATTCAGAAGCCGATGCTGTAGACCCTCCATGATTCCAGAGTCAAAATAGTCAAACATGCGAGCTGAAACGCAAAAAGGAAAGGCAATTAGTTTTGTCTTCAATGGTGGTATTGCCTAACAGGATTGCAGTTGAATTGAATAGACTTGAAAATTGTGTTCTGCAAGATATTTAAAATATAACTAGAAGGTTACAATATCTCAATATCAATTATCAAAACGTAATTAATTTTCATATTCACATCAATGTTACTGATATGGAGCCAAGATAAAGTGTCATTGAAATAATAATTTTGAATGTTGTTCCACGTGTATCTATGAACGAGAAATGAATATTTATGTAAATGCAATGTTCACAATTTTCTTGTCTGAAATGTCTGACAAAAAATTCGAGACTCCTGACTCATTGTTACTTTAAAAAATTTTCTGTAGGTCAATACATACGAGTGATGCACACGGATACGAAGAAGGGCAGTACAGTACTTAGAGGTCCCCATCCAGATGTCCCGAAAAGAACAGCACACGTGTCACCGACGGTTCACATTGTCCGGTAGAATATATATTTGTCTTTCCACTGAGAACGTTTGATTTGTCGAGAGTCACACGCAGTTATCAATTTTAGGACATGTTCTTAAATGAAAACAGCATCTGCATGTTTCATGTATATATTAACAGACATTGTGCAGTAGAGATTATTGAAATTTGGCTATGGTACCATTACAAAATTTTGCTTTTATCAAAATTTCTTTCTGCAGTGAAACTACCTCTCCAGTTCCTACAAAGATGTAATGAGAGGTGTTATTACTTGCATTACTTTATGGAGAACAGACTCCAAATTTATCAGAAAATTATAGGATCATACCAAAACCCATGGCAATTAAAGGGTACACTACAGTTGTGGGTTTGATTATCAATGGGTGCCAAAACCCTTTGAAAATTTTATAGCACTGGCACCTTTTGAGTAGCTCCACTGCAGCAGTCTTACAAACTCTTTAGCATTTTAAGCTCTCTCTTAATTCTGTTCAGCTTTTTGTTTCACAACATGAAATGTTTGTTACAATGACAAAATGCCCTCAGCTTACATAATGTCAAGGAAAATGTATTACTGAATTCTGCTTCGTTACAGGCTTGGTACAAAACTGCCCAAAAGGCATATACTTGCCTGCTACACATTTTCAACCATAACATACCATACACTCCAAACCAGCTTCCATAGACGTAAATCTCGAGACAACTGATATCTTAAAATAATAATAATAATAAAATCAGATCATTGGCTATGAGTGTACGTATATATCTTCATGATCCCTTATTAATACCGAAAGTCAGGCTTATATCCAGTCCAACTATGCCATTTTCAATGAGGTTGGTTCACTTAAAAAGGAAGCCTTATAAAGTTTCTTATTTGGTGCATTCAACACCATTCACTATGACAAACTTACATTCCTGTAATTTTGCTACTAATTAAAGATACAGAGTAAAGCTGAAACACCAAATTAAGTCAGAAATAATGAACTATTCAAATTACAATTGCAATTATTTTGATCACGATGCATGTGCATGTGATACTGATGAAAACACATTTCTAAATTCATGATCCATGCTGGAAAAAAAGAAAAATAAAAGAAACCACTTACACAATATTAATCTGGTGCTGAAAATGTCTTCACACACAAGACCAATCATAGGCTAGTATCTCTCTCTCTCTCTCTCTCTCTCTCTCTCTCTCTCTCTCTCTCTCTCTCTCTCTCTCTCCCCCCCCCCCTCCCCCCTCTCCCTCCTGCCCCCTCACCCATCTTGCATTTCTCTCTCTCTCTCTCTCTCTCTCTCTCTCTCTCTCTCTATCTCTCTCTCTCTGAGATTTCAAACAAGACATAACATGATCTTTTCTCTGCTCACTACTCTTGAACTTCCTCTTTCTTGTCCTTTCCAGATAAAGAGTTATTGCTGAAATTAATATTTTGTGTGTTAAGAGTCTTTCACAGCAACATGACTAAATAAAATCATCTCAGTTCTGAATGCACATTAACTGAATTAGAATCCACAGTTTCAACAGCTGTCAGTGCTGTCATCTTCAGGAGTTAAAACTGTTCACTACTGGAGCATCAATGTATCCTCCTCCTACACCAGTTACATCAATAAATAATTTCCATTCCTGAAAATGATAGCAGTGACAGTTGTAAGTGTTTAGAAATGCCTCAGTTTATTCAAACAAATATTATGTTACCAGTAAAAGATAAATCAGCAGAAACGAAAGAACTGCACGGACACTATGTTGCACACTGACTCCCAAAAGGCCACATCACCAAGTGCTCGAATTGGCTTACAATGATGATGAATAGATAAATGACAATGATTTCACGTAACTGATGAATAGGAAAGAAGATAGATTAGTGTTTAACATTCCATCGACAATGGGATCATTACATACAGTCTAATTGAAGAAGCAGTAGCTCTTTTTTTTATTAGTAACTATCATGGATAATTTAATAGCTCACATTAAGATATATATAAGCACAGATGGTTGGCTAGTTAGTTGGTTGGTTGCGTGTTCCATTGATCAATCGCACGGTACGGTAGCCGTTATGATGTGGAACGTGTCAAATGCACAAGAAATGCACACACACACACACACACACACACACACACACACACACACACACACTTCCATCACACATATACAGACACAGGCAGACATGTGTAAATTCAAAAAGGTTGGGCAGAGATGTCAGTCGAGGCGGAAGTACAGAGGCAAAGATGTTGATGAATGGCAGGTGAGGTACGAGGGGTGGCAACTTGAAATTATCCCATTACCCACCAGCAGGCCTCAACCTCCGCTGATTTTTTTCTGTTTTTTTTTCTATTATTTACTCCATTTTCTTAAATGGCACAAAATACATATACTATATTTATAGATTTATTTATTCCTATTCAAGAATTCATCTATGGCATAGAAGGAGTTGTCAAGGCGATACGACTTCAATTTATTTTTGAAGCTGTCTGTCTGTCTGTCTGTCTGTCTGTCTATCTATCTGTCTGACATCTTATTTCACCTGGTAATTTGACAAAAAATTTTAATGCAGCATATTTTACCCCTGTCTGTGTCAAAGATAGGTTGAGTAAAGGACAGTGTAAGCCTTTCTTTTTTCTGGTATTATAATCATGAATGTCACTGTGGTTTTTAAACTGGTCCATGTTGTTGAGAACAAATTTCTCAAGTGAGTAGACATATTGTGAGGCTGTTGTAAGAATTCCAAGTCTTTTAAAAAGATGCCTACAAGATGTGCGGCTATGAACCCCACTCTACTCTACTTTCTTTTGAGCACTGAATACTTTTTGTCTAAATGTTGAGTTACTCCAAAATATTATTCTGTATGACATCAGAGAGTGAAAGTATCCGAAGTACGTTAGCTTACTAATCTCTATATCATTAAAATTGGGAATTATTCTGATTGCAAAACTTGCTGAACTTAGTCACTTTAGAAGATCCAAAATATGAATTTTCCAATTCAGATTCTCATCTATGTGTACACCCAAAAACTTAGTATGGTCTACCCTGTCTAAAGACTTCTGATGATGTGTTATATTTATTGAAGGAACTGTCCTTTTTGCAGTAGAAAATTGGATGTACTGTGTTTTTTCAAAGTTTAGAGCAAGCCCAGTTGCAGAAAACCAATTAATGACTTTTCCAAAGACCTTATTTGTATCATTTTCAATTTGAATTTCTTTTTTGGGTTAATAATGATGCTTGTATCATCAGCAAACAGTGTCAGTTCAGCTTCCTGTCTCAGATAGGAAGGGAGATCATTCACATATACGAAGAACAGAAGGGGACCCATGATTGAACCCTGTGGACACCTAATGTAATTTCATCCCAGTTAGATGAAGTGGCCAACTTGCGAGTCACTTGACCCATATAAGGAAACTTTTTGCTTCCTGTTCTGTAGATATGACTTAAACCACTCACATGCTATTCCACTTATACCATATAATTGTAATTTCTGTAACATATGTCGTGGTTCACACAATCAAATGCTTTGGACAAGTCACAGAAAATTCCTATTGGTGACATTTTGCTATTTAAGGGCACTCTTATGTGGACAGTGAAATTGTATATTGTGTCTCAGTGGAACAGCATTTTTGAAATTCGAACTGTGATTTACTAAGTACCCCATTACTGCTGAGATGGCTAACCAATTGAGTACATTACTTTCTCCAAGATTTTTGAAAATGCTGTAAGCAAGGATACTGTCCAATAATTATTGGTATCTGTGGTGTCACCCTTTTTATAGAGAGGCCTAACAATGGCATATTTCAACCCATCTGGGAAAATACCTTGAGTCAGTGATGCATTACACATGTGTCTCAGAACATCAGCTGTAATTGCTCCAGATTGTTTTAATATCTTATTAGATATGTCATCTACTCCTACAGAATATTTATTTTTCAAATATTTAATAATTTTAATTATTTCACAAGAGGTAGTTAGGTGAAACTTCATCTAATTTTTTTCAAAACAGACTCTTCCATGTACTGCCTAGCTTTTTCTTTTGAACTGTTCTCACCAATTTTTCTCCTGGAAATGGTTGTTAAATACATTAGCTACTTGTGTACTGTTGGTTAGGATGGTCTCTTTCTCTGTAACAGTAATACAACCTACCCCCAGTGGTTACTCTTCCTGTCTCCCTTCTAACAGCATTCCATATTGATTTGATTTTATTGCCAGAGTTGTTAATTTCTTCTCTAACATACATATTTCTTTATTTCCTTACAACTTTTCTCAGTATGTTACAATAATTTTTATAGTGTAAAACTACTACTGGATCTTTACTAGTTCTTGCTGTCTCACACAGTTTTATTTTTCTTTCTGAAGACACTTTAATACCTGTAGCAATCCAAGTTTTCTTTGAAAAGTGTATGGTGATACAGTTAGTAATTTTCTTTGGGAAACAATGTTCAAAGAGGGATATATCATTAGCATTTGGTTCATTATACACATCTTCGCAATTAACATATCTTAAGCTTTCTCTTAAGTGCTGTATAGATACCGGGTTGAGGAACCTCACACTTTTACATAATGGTTTCTGAACTGTCCACCCTGCTAGGTTTTGTAAGTCCATCAGTTGTGCATCGTGGTCTACCAGTCCATTTACCACAGGGAAAGCACGTGTTTGTTTTACATCCTCTTCCTGTGCAAACATGGTATCTATTAGCATGCTACTGTCCTGAGCTATACGTGTACAGAAATTGATCACTGATTCTAAGTTATATGTTGTTAATAACACTTCTAGTTCACTTTTCCTCTTGGAATTACTTAGAATGTTTACATTGAAGTCACCACAGATTAATAACTTCTTCTTTTTGTCTGACCGACAGCATAATAAGGAGTCATATTTTTTTTATGAACAGCTCCCAGTCTCCTAATGGGGACCTGTACACTGTTGCTAATATCAGTACTACATTATCTAGCTGCAGTTCACATGCACAAACCTCAAAGTGCTGATCAACACAAAACTTGCTTACTTCTGCAGTTTTGCATTTATACCCTTTATCCATCCTAGATCTAAAAGTGTAAGATGCTAAATTATACCCACTTATACTGACACTATCCATGTCCACAGTTACATGGTGTTCAGACAGACGAAGTATATCAATCTCATTCTTATTTTTGACATCATCTAAATACACTAATAGCTCATCTACTTTATTTTTTATTCCCCTGATATTTTGATTAAGTATGTTGATACTGCCCTTAGCTTTACCCCTATCAACTCTATGTGAAGTTTCTTTTAATCTATTTACCTTAATTGTCATCTGTCTGGACTTTTGCTTTAACCTAAAAAAAACCTGTCTGCCTGGACCCATTAACCACAGTATTAAGCAGTAGAGCAATATTTTATTGTGTATGCACTGTACAAATTGAGTTTCTAATATTTGCTTCTCTTCTGCTATTTATCATTGCACTTTTCACATCTCTGAAAGTTCTTCTTCTCAACAGGATCTGTGGAACGTGATTAATGGGAATTCAAATTCAGTTAACATGCTTTCAAAACAAACGTGATTTCATTCACTGTTGTTGTTGTTGTCGTCATCCACTGCACTTCCATTTTTTACCATAAGGGTAGTTTCTTTCATAATTTAGGCTTAAAAATGTGTATTATATTTTCAATATAATTATAGCCAGTACTATTTCAACTGATGAGTAATGATGTTATTGTGATTATTAGTTAATGTGTTCAGAAATTTCTTTTCTTGGCTAAGCAAATTGCATCTTCCACCTAACAGCTTTATGTTGAACTCTACAAATTGTCACCAAAAGGCATTCAGTATGTACCTGAAAGACAAGAGAGAAAAATTCAAGGGACAGCCACAGCTTATTGTCACTTCTATTTAAATGCACTGCTCAATGCTGGCAAGCATCAGAAGATCGTTGATGCAGTCAATGGTAGAGAACACTGTCGGACATAAGCACATACACTGATGAATCTCAAGCACACTTGACAGTAACAATCAATAATTCATAACAAATTTAAGAGCCCAGGCATACTTGACAAAACACAAGTTCTTACACACATGAAGGAAACACACTGCTAGTCACTGTAAGGAGATTTTACAAAAATAAAACAAAAATCTGATAAATATTATGCAACACACTGTACTGATAGGTTTAGGTACACACATTAAACAGGAAATTGCCTAAACGCCCAACACCTTCTTACCTTGCGTTACATAAACAGCAATTCAGAGGTGCAAAAAGCAATTCTTTAAGAGCAGAGTAATTATTTATTTCAATGTATGACTGGCACTACTGCCCACAATTCTGGAAGCATCAAAACTCTTGCTATGTTATGCAGTGTGCCAAAACTCTGAGAAAATTTTTCACATGGCACTTAATGCTGTGCTTTAAATAGGGGATATTACTGACACGTCAATCGTAAGAACAAAATCACTCTCAGAAATATCACACCAGATAAAATAAAATTAACAAAGACCACAGATTCCCTCCTACAGAGTTGAGACAGTTAAGGATGACAATTCAAGAAATAGCAAGGTAAGACATGAACTACAAACTCTTGCACACACAAGGGAAGTCCCTAGATGGATCGACTTTTGAAACCATCTGCACAGTGGTGCAGTATGGGGTCCCAGGTATTCCACCTTGGAGCCATCCACTCTAGTGGGCCGTCATTTGTGAATTATCAATGAAAATTAATTCTGCGTGATGCACTAGAGCCTTAAAAATAACAACATTTGAGAGCAGCTGACGTGTTGAAGGTCGTTGGTCTGTACTGCATCAAATGCTATTAAATTTTTATTTTTAAGTCTTTATTAAAATGACTGACCTTTATTTTTATGCAATAAATTAGTTCAAATGTAATTTCTTTTTATTTGTAACCTTATCATGGAGTAGTGAGAGCAGTAACACATTATATAACAAAGTATTTGTAAATAGGCTGGAAAAGCTATGAGCACTGTGGAAGTTAGTCCACTAAAATGTACTCCTCTGTGTCAGCTGTGTGAGGTTTATTTTAGTTATCAGTTGAAAAATAAAATTAAAAAAATCTTTAGGAGTGCATCCAAATTACTTCAAGATAAAAGCAAAATTGCTAAAGATGAAGATCTGCTGTGTGGACACTATATTGTGGCAGTTTTAGGTGGTGGGGTATTTTGAACTGTGGGTGTATAAGATACCAGTAGATGTCAGGCCTGAACAACCACTGCCAAATGCAGCAAACAGTTGCGCTGCAGCCACTTCAAACTGCTTTGTGTACTGTAGTTTGAGACTAACCCTGATGCATAAAGGGATTCGAATGAGACTCTCACGGCAAGAAAAGAAATCAGCAATTCCTGTGACTTATGTCAGTTGTTCTTTTGTGGAAGCACAGAACACAGAGAGGGAGGCACAGCTTACTCCACTGCACCACTCCTCTGCCCTCGGCCAGTCTAAGTTCTCGTTTGTTTACAGTCATGGCCGACTGCCACGATATACTGTCTGCATAATATCCAAAATCCATTCATTTGTTCACTGGATTCTGTGTGTAAGAGCATTTAGTAATATGACACGGTATGTTTGACTGTTTGTTTAATGATTACCACCCAATAAAAGTGCATCTCATAATGCAAAAAATTTTATGATTACTGCACAGCAATTTAAATATTGGCACATTATTTAATTTTTTGTTTTTCAGTTGATGGATTGGTGTTTTAATAATTAAAGATTACAATACAGATAAATAAAAATAGTTAAAAATCACACAAATAAGGAACCCAAATTTTAAAAAAATACGAGGAAATATGTGATTGAATAAAAAACTTAATACAAGTAATAAAAAACTTAATACAATTATTAATATGACAAAGCAAACAACAAGAAATAAATATGCATTTGAACCAATTAATTGAATAAAAATAACAATAAAAGTAATTTCAATAAATATTTAAAAATAAAAATTTAAAAGCATCAAATGGGTATTGATCTTAACAATGTGAAACAACAATAAAAAAACCTTTGCCTCATATGGAATGTTGCCACTTTCAGCATGTCAACATTAAGTCTCAACCATTATGCTATAAAACCTCTCTCAAAAGGGCTATAGTGCATCACGTAAAATTCTTTTTGATGAATTATAAACAAAGGCCCACTAGGGTGGGCTGCTGCAGGGTGTGATGCCTGGGACCCTAACCTACTCCATTGTGTAGGTAGTTTTAAAAGTTGACACAACACCCCTCGCGACCTCCCATTGTCAGATTCATACTTTTCACAACTGACAGGAAGCACATAGCAACAATGAATTTCATGTGAACTAGTGGTAAAAGTAAGTGTGTGAAAACCGAGAGGCTGCGTAATCTAATTTCGGTCGGACCACAGATTTTTCAGTCTTTACTTTAACCTAGCTTTCGCCTCTCAATGATGTGAGGAGTATCCAGTTAAAACACATGGTTCAGATCCTAAATTAAACTGTAGGTCCCCTTTCCCCGGTTGGGTAAGTGGGGTAGATCAGGGAGAGACAAGTCGACAAAGTAGCATCCGATATAAAGACTTGCACCAGGGCACTGATGCATATGAAATAATAATAATATGGTTATAATAGAGGGAAAGATTCAACGTAGGAAATATATATCTAAAAACAAAGATGATGTGACTTACCAAATGAAAGTGCTGGCAGGTCGACAGACACACAAACAAACACAAACATACACACAAAATTCAAGCTTTCGCAACAAACTGTTGCCTCATCAGGAAAGAGGGAAGGAGAGGGAAGGAGAGGGAAAGACGAAAGGATGTGGATTTTAAGGGAGAGGGTAAGGAGTCATTCCAATCCCGGGAGCGGAAAGACTTACCTTAGGAGGAAAAGAGGACGGGTATACACTCGCGCGCGCACACACACACACACACACACACACACACACACACACACACACACACACACACACACACATATCCATCCACACATATACAGACACAAGCAGACATATATCAAATATGTCTGCTTGTGTCTGTATATGTGTGGATGGATGTGTGTGTGTGTGTGTGTGTGTGTGTGTGTGTGTGTGTGTGTGTGTGTGTGTGTGTGTGCGTGCGTGCGCGCGCGCGAGTGTATACCCGTCCTCCTTTCCCCCTAAGGTAAGTCTTTCCGCTCCCGGGATTGGAATGACTCCTTACCCTCTCCCTTAAAATCCACATCCTTTCGTCTTTCCCTCTCCTTCCCTCTTTCCTGATGAGGCAACAGTTTGTTGCGAAAGCTTGAATTTTGTGTGTATGTTTGTGTGTCTGTCGACCTGCCAGCACTTTCATTTGGTAAGTCACATCATCTTTGTTTTTAGATATATAATAATAATAATAATAATAATAATAATAATAATAATGTAAATCTTTCTGTTGCTGAATGTATTTGATGTATTCTATATTTGTGGTATTGTGATCGTGTAAGTGTATTGAGTGCTTCTACGTATGTGTTACTACATTTCACTACTCCAAATGAGTAGGTCAATATTGGTATAGCATAAGTATTTATAGCTTTTGGCTTGTTTCTTGCTGTCATTTCTGTTTTCAATATTTTTGTTAGTCTTTGTCTATATTTTTCTTTTAGTTCTTCTTTAATATTCGTATTATCTATTCCTATTTTTTGTCTGCATCCTAGATATTTATTGGCATCTGTTTTTTCCATCGCTTCTATGCAGTCGCTGTGGTTATCCAATATGTAATCTTGTTTAGTATGTTTTCCCTTGGCTATGCTATTTTTCTTACATTTGTCTGTTCCAAAAGCCATATTTATATCATTGCTGAATACTTCCGTTATCTTTAGTAATTGGTTGAGTAGTTGATTTATTGCTGCCAGTAGTTCTAGATCATAAATGTATAGCAAATGTGTGATTTTGTGTTGGTATGTTCCAGTAATATTATATCCATAATTTGTATTATTTAGCATGTTGGATAGTGGGTTCAGAGCAAGGCAGAACCAGAAAGGACTTAATGAATCTCTTTGGTATATCTCACGCTTAATCTGTATTGGCTGTGATGTGATATTATTTGAATTTGTTTGGCTGTTAAGTGTGGTTTTCCATTTGTCATTACTATGTTTAGGAACTGTATCAATTTAGGATCTACTTTGTATATTTCCAATATTTGTAGTAACCATGAGTGGGGTACACTGTCAAAAGCTTTTTGGTAGTCAATGTATGCGTAGTGTAGTGACCTTTGTTTAGTTTTAGCTTGATATGTCACCTCCGCATCTGTTATCAGTTGCTCTTTACATCCCCGTGCTCCTTTGCAACAGCCTTTTTGTTCTTCATTTATAATTTTGTTCTGTGTTGTATGTGTCATTAATTTCTGTGTAATGACTGAAGTTAATATTTTGTATATTGTTGGTAGGGGGCGATATTTTGCTGGGTTTGCTGTGTCTGCTTGATCTTTAGGTTTCAGATAAGTTATTCCATGTGTAAGTGTATCAGGGAATGTGTATGGGTCTGCAATGTAACTGTTAAATAATTTAGTTAGATGTGAATGTGTTGAGGTGAACTTCTTTAGCCAGAAATTTGCTATTTTATCTTTTCCAGGGGCTTTCCAATTGTGAGTAGAATTAATTACTTGGGTGATTTCATGTTGCAAAATTATCACTTCAGGCATTTGTGGTATCATCTTGTATGTATCTGTTTCCGCTTGTATCCACCGTGCATGTCTGTTATGCTGTACTGGGATTGACCATATGTTGCTCCAGAGGTGTTCCATGTCTTATGTTTGGTGGATTGTCTATTTTAACGTGTGTGTTATCTATTGTCTGGTAAAATTTCTTTTGGTTTGTGTTCAATGTTTGGTTTTGTTTCCTTCTATTTATCATCATCATCATCATCATCATCATCACCACCACCACATATGGATCAGTGCCCTATCAACTACAGGAGTCATACCACACAATATCCACCAGTACATCAACGCAATACAGCTACATCCAAACGTATATATACAACTACAGAAATTTGTAATTATTGATACATGTTCAGTTACCCTAAAGTCCCTAAATGCAATGTAACATACCGTACAGTTAAAAGGAAGTCGCGCTTTATCAAGGTCCGCGTCACTTTCCATTTTTAACCAGACATAACGTCTGAGAAAGGAAATAAATAAATAAATAATAATAATAATAATAATAATAATAATAATAATAATTAGTGATATTCATTAGAGAGGCTTTTTTTAAGGATGTAAGATCATGCTGGATTCTATATGACAAACTATGCAAATTAAATGAAAATGGCCAAACTCTCAGCTCTGTATAACTTCATAGTTGCTTACAATGAACTTGTAATGCTGTAACTATAGAGCCTTCCTCGCAGTACATTTGAAACTGGACCATGCATATAAATAACTTTTTCTGATAATTTTGAAAACTGAATGCCAGAGAAACTAACTATTACCCCAAATGCAGAACCAACAGAACGCTATTTCAAAGGAAAAAAGAAAAAGAAGAAAAATTGAATTTCTAGCAGATGGAAGAAAGAGACCGTAACACAAAATTATATTGTGTGACAATTTTTTTTACAGACCACTATGCTGGCCGATAGATATTGACACTCTAGATAATGATTATGTTATCTTCACAGTACCTAACCACATCCCTCCATATTCTATTATTGTTGGCACCTGATTCTGCAGACCAGGTTGTCCTACATTATTAACAGTTACATCTGATTGTGTCAGCTAAGTTATCATATCATATTTTATCAAAAACTATGGTTCCTGTATTTATTACATAAAAGTAAAGCAGTCTTCAGTCTAAATACTGTATTGAAATCCACAGTGCCTTATTAGTCGTGGTGCTATTTAAGGTTGTATGCCGTTGCCTTCCTCCGACCTCTGAACTGACTTACCCAGCCAGCTGTAAGGGGATCTACAGATTAACGTGGATTCCGACCACAGCACAACTGACTCAAACTTTGCCAGAAGTGAAAGAAGTGATGAATAACATAACAATTTTAGGACTGACTAGGGATGAGCCCGAGACCTCAGGATCTGTAGTCCGGGAATGTATTACTGTGCCATCGATCCACACTTATCTAATATACGATCAATATAGAATTTTTGATACTTTTATTACTAACAATGTGATACATTAACAATAAAATGATTTAGCTTAGTACTCTCACAAGTGCAGGTTGCAGCAGCTGACAACCACATCACGCAATTGCCTTCCTGAAAAATGCATCACACCATGGAAGGATCAGAGGCCTTACCTGACCAAGGTTGTCGTCGATAGCGTAACTTCTTCCCATTGCGCCGGAAGAGTTTATTGCTCACATTTTCCGGAGTACGTCGCGCACTACCGCCACTGCCACTCGATTCCGTCTGGTTGAAGTGGCTATTGACGTGCCGCTCTAGTGTCGTCTGCAATGCATCACATTTTTAAATTACTGTCTCGTATTGTTTTACTCCATTTTGATGAAGTTCAAGTGCAATGAATTTGCCCATCTCCACCCCTCCCCCCCCCTTCCCACCTTTCACACACCCAGTCCATCAATGCTGAAAAACTTGATTGATGTGGAATGAGTATGGTATACATTAGTAAAAGGTTATTTAATTGTATAATTTAAAAAGAAAGATGCTGCTCTGGAAAAAGCTGTCACTTCGTCAGTTATAGAATTTTAATGTCCTGATGAATTTTGTAATTACGTAAGGCATTATACAGGATGTCACACTCAAACCTTCCCGATTTCAAGGACCCAGCAGACAAAACCACAGTAGATACGACAATGAAAAATGCACCACATTGTAGAGCATCTCAAAGAATTTATATTCCCACGTCAGAAGTGCCAAGTATCGTCGCGAGAGAACAGCATGGTCGCATGAAGTGAAAATGATGACTACACAGCAGCGCGCACAAGCAGTGGTGCAGTTTGCAGAGACAAAATCGCCAATTACTGTGCAAAGAAATTATCGTCATGTGTATGAATGTGATACACCTGACGTGAAAACAATTAAGGAATGGTATTGGAAGTTTCTGGCAACAGGAAGTGTTCTGAAACATTCTGGCGGTGCACGTTACGGAATTTCAGAAGAGACAGTGGAGGACATCAGAGAAATGTTCCTCAAAAGCCCACGTAAGTCAATTCATCGAGCATCTAGGCAACCTGATGTACCTCAAACAACATTGCATCATGTAGTTCACCAGAGTCTTTGTATGTGTGTTTACGAAGTGCATATTCTGCAACATCTGATGTGGAATGACAAACCATGCCAACAACGATTTGCTGCAGATATGCTGCAGTGTATTGATATGGATGCCAGCTTCTCAGGAAGATGTTTGTTATCAGAGGAGGCAACCTTTCATCTACCAGGAAGGGTTAATAGGCATAATATTTGAATTTGAGGTTCGCAAAACCCACACGTTGTCATTGAACATGTTCATGATAGCCCTAAACTGTCTGATGCGGGCTAATGCATGACAGGATTGTTCGACCATTGTTCTTTGTGGAACAGACAGTGAATGGGTCAGTGTATCTGGACATGTTGGAGCAGTTTGTGTACCCTCAGACTTCCAACCCAACAACATTTTTCAACAAGATGGAGCTCCGCAACATTGGTCAACGCCTGTTCGCAAGTTCCTGGATAGGAAATTCCCCAATCGTTGGATCGGACCCATTGTCTGGCGACCATGCTCACCTGACATTAAGCCACTTGATTTCTTCATGTGGGGATTCATGAAGAACCACGTGTAGGTGACCAAAGTGGATGATATTCCTCCAATGCAACATCGTATCACTAATGCGACTGCAACAATAACAGAGGAAATGTTACGAAGAACTTGGGAAGAAATTGTACATACACTCAGTATTCTTTGTGCTACAAATGGTTCTCATGTAGAGGTGTATTGAAGACAAATTAATTCTTTGACATGCTGTACAATGTGGTGCAATTTTCATTGCTGTATCTACTGTGTTTTTTTTTTTTTCTCCTAGGTCTTTGAAATCCAGGTGGTTTGAGTGGGACACCCTGCATTTTCAAAACTTAAGTCTATTGGTAGTTCCTGCTGTGTCGGCACAAATAAAATTAATGTAACTGTATTTCATGGCCATTAGTGAGTGCAACATTTCCTCCCACTGTGAGAAACTAATAATTTAATTTGGTGAGCAATGAATTGAAAACGTCACCATTTACGCCAGAGCTATTTTGTTAGTTTCTTAAATAATAATAATAATAATAATAATAATAATAATAATAATAATAATAATAATAATAATAATAATAATAATAATAATGTTTTTGATAATATTCCGATTTTTTTAAATTTTTTGCCTCACTCCGAGCATTCATTTTGTGCACGAGATTCACTTTGGAATAACAGACAGGAGAATGTAACGGTACTGGTGGCATTTGAGTGTCAAGTATTGACTACAGCATGGTCTCTGGATTAGGTAGAGCAATTCTAGTGAAAGGTGCTTTAATCCCAAAGTTATCTGTCTTATTAATGTCTCTCAATTTTTCCTGTAATTTCTTTCTAAAATCTGTGATTGGGTCATTTTTAATCATTCTGTGACACTAAAAAGTAAAATGACTAGCACCTGAGACAGCTCCTACTTCCTTCCAACAGAGTTTTGCTTTTATATTTATTTTATTTTACCTGTAGAATGCTGTCTTCAATTAATGATAAAAATATTTTAGTGAATGTACTTCAACCAACTGTTAGTGATATGGACAGATGCACAAAAGAAAAACACTATATTCAACCAACTATGTGAGAAGGTGAGGAGGAGAAGATATTTCATAATACTTGCAAAGTAAAATAACAAAATCTGAAATTTAATACAGTATTTAGAATATTGCACATAAAGGAATAAACTGAATGTAATTTGTACTGCACTAATTTCAATTTTTACAACTACCACTGTACTTCTTTACACTATTTTTAACATATTTATGAAATTTATAATCTGCTACATTTCCTCAAAAAACGTTTTGCTGCTTTACTTCTTTTCTGATAGCACTTGTGCTCTACCACCGGTCAAATGTTCACTCATGTCTCAAACTACACTCATGCTCATAAATTAAGGATAATGCTGATACATGGTGAAACAACACTCCGGTGGGCGGTTTGCGGGTTAAAATCACCTCGGGGTATGGCCATGCGGTGCATTTGACCTGCGGTCTTCACACGGTGGCGCTGGCAGCAGTCCACATATGCAGAGGCGTTTTGGTGCATGTCAAGAGTACGTTGCAGCAAGTAAGTGTGCAGACGTTTCCATACGTGCTAATGGTGACTGTGTTGAAAATGGCTCAAAGAACACATATTGATGACGTTATGAGGGGTAGAATACTAGGGCGACTGGAGGCTGGTCAAACACAGCAGGTCGTAGCACAGGCCCTCCGTGTGCCATAAAGTGTGATCTCAAGCTTATGACAACGATTCCAGCAGACAGAAAACATGTCCGGGCACTACAGTACGGTACATCCACAGTGTACAATACCACAAGAAGACCAGTATCTCATCATCAGTGCCTACAGATGGTCACGGAGTACAGCAGGTAGCCTTGCTCGGCACCTTACCGCAGCCATTGGAACAGTTATCTTCAGACACACAGTCTACAAACGACTGAACAGGCATGGTTTATTCGCCCGGAGACCAGCAAGGTGCATTCCACTGACCCCGTAAATCCTGGTGTCAAGAACACAGTGCATGGTCATTGGAACAGTGGTCCCAGGTTATGTTCACGGATGAGTCCAGGTATACTCTGAACAGTGATTCTAGTCAGGTTTTCATCTGGCGTGAACCAGGAACCAGATACCATTGAGCACATCTGGGATGCTCTCGGTTGACGTATTGCTGCATGTCTTCAAACCCCTACAATACTTCAGGAGCTCCAACAGGCACTGGTGCAAGAATGGGAGGCTATATCCCAGCAGCTGCTCGACCACCTCATCCAGAGTATGCCAACCCATTGTGCGGCCTGGGTATGTGTGCATGATGATCATATCCTATATTGATGTCAGAGTACATGCATAGGAAACAATGGCGTTTTGTAGTACATGTGTTTCAGGACAGTTTTCTCAACTTATCACCAATACAGTGGACTTACAGATCTGCGTCATGTGTGTTCCCTATGTGCCTGTGCTATTAGAACCAGTTTTGTGTAGTGCCACATTGTGCAGCACCACATTCTGCAATTATCCTTTATTTATGAGCATGAGTGTGTATGGCAGTATGCAGCTTAGTAGCAGCAGCATTCAGAGTGCAGAATCTCCTGTAAGGCATAGTTTTTGTGGTTCCCTCAGTTACAATTTACAAGAAACATAAAAGAAAGCTGTTGGAAAGCCAAATGCACATCAAAAAGAAGTGCAGAAATAGGTCAAAACAGTAGTTTGTGCGGGGTAAGTTCTAAGAAGCAAAAATATTATTTTATCATACAGTGAACCAATTCAAACACACAGTATCTCCTTTCCAAGTGAATACTAGGAAACATTTTTCCTGGTAAGAACACCTTACAGAAATTGTATCTTTTATCTCTCTGAAAAGAAACTGGTGTCACAGTTACAACAAGTAATAGCTGATAATCCAGTCTTTTTTTTATGCTGGGTGAGTACTGATTGGCAGAATAAATGTGTTTTCAATATTTTATTAGGATTCTTGAATAGAATACAAACGAAACTCTAACATTTCTTAACTAATGATCTGAAGAAAACAGATTATCCTTGCAGAATGAAGTATGACCGTAACTAGTACCTAAAAGACAGCTCATTACATGTTTCTGGCATTTTACAATGTGTGGTCTATTTGCAGTAATTTTAAACATCTGATTTGATTGCACACACTTTACCAGTGTGTCCATGAAGCATTAAAAATGAATCCTCGTATATTAATAAAATTCAGCTCCTGCCAGAATGTAAATCTGTGGAAATCACAGAACTCTCCATTGCCGACTTCTCCTGCCAACACTACACGGGGTACTTTGTTAAAAATAGCTAGTTTTTAGCTTGTACGCAATTTTTTTAATGCTTTGCCAAACAACTTAGTGGAGAGTTAAACTGGGATCATAAGTATACTTGCATGACAAAATTTGGGAGGGATGCTTCAAAAGACCATAAAGTTGAATGTTTCAATATGCCCAAAACAAGAGAGAGTGGGGTTTAACATCTTATTGACAAGGTCACTAGAGATTGTGGCCCTCTCTCTCATACAGAAAGGAAATTGCCAATGTCTTTTCAAAGAAGACATCTCAGCATTCACCTTAAGCAGTTTAGGGAAATCACAGGAAATCTATATCTGGCTGTCTAGGCAGGGATTTGAACCAACCCCCCCCCCCCCCCCACCAAAATATGAGATATGAGACCAGTGTCTGATCATTGAACCACCTCACTCAGTTACATCCAAAGGAAGCATCACAAGGAACCAGAAGCAATAATTTTAGCACAGATGGTCAGAAAGACTGTTGGAAGTAGATATTGCCACAAAAAAAGCTCAAGACTACTATGTTTCTAATAACATTGTATTTCTTTTCTTATATTATGTGTTTTGTTTTTACACTGAAATTTCTTTTGAGTAAAATTGCTCGTTTTTGAACGTCTTCAGTGATGTTTGAAACCTAAATTGTTTTGGTCAAATTCTAACTGTGTATACTGATACACTGCAGGAATAATAGGTCACATCCAGCAATGTGCTGGACACATGGCGATGTGGCGCCTGTGACTGCACAGGCCAAATGGAACAGAGTTAGGCTGAAGTCTGATGATGTACCAATGTTGAAATATCGAAAGAGGGGTTGCTCATGTAAATTTCAGTGCTAAGGAAGGAATTCTGTCTGTGGTAAAGCCTGTGTTAGCTTGGATGCACCTCACAATATACTGCCAGAAGGTGGTATACAGTCACCTAAACAGTGGTGTTATCTGCTGTAACTTATTTCTTACATTACAGCACATGAATTTTATGAATAGTATTTTTGTCCAAAAGATCTGTACAGTATGCCTGAAAATATATCCAACTGCACAAACTATTTTTATCATGTGCTGGACAAAACCTGAAGGATGTAGTAAATTAGTCCAATCAATTTGTGTTTAAAACTGTCAATTCTGTAAAAGAATTGTAGAAATCTTTCTCAGCAGTTCTATCTCTTTTTTGGAGTGCTGAATCAGAATTTCATGTGTCCTGCCATGTAAGTGGTCAGCTTCACAATGAAAGTGCAAGAATTTTTCTGCACGAAACTGTTACCACACTGTAAAGGTTCGTACTCCAACATAAGGGACAATTTTAATACGGGCGATGAAAATAACATGGACAAGACCCTAGCAGTACTGCTGTCTTGCCCAAGACCCTACATGTGGACTTTCTACTGCCTAAGGAACATTGTCTTGGCCACCAAAAGTCGAACTGAGACAAGTGCGTGTGCGAGAGAGCGAGAAGGCCCAGAAGGCAGTTTTAGTAATTTGTCACTTTGCTCCTTGCCCTCTGAGAAAACTGAATTTATTTATTGTGTGTGTTTTCGCATAAGGGTCAAAAACATTGCTTTTGAACTTGTTCTATCACATTAATGCTCCTCAAAAAATCACACCTGATTAGTGCATTTTGAAGGAAATTTTACCTATTTTACTTTTGTGTAAATCATTTTCAAAAAAACACACAGCTTTTGAGATATATGGGAAAAACTGAAAAGTAAAAATATTTTGAGGTTTTTTGAATTTTTCGTTGAGAAGCCAACCTCCTACAAGGCAACAAACATGAAATTCGATTTCAGCAACCTGAAGAACATACATCCCCACTGATAATAAAGAAATAAAATTAAATAAATAAAAAAGCTATTTTCTTACAAGAAAATCACTGACTGGGAAACAAGTATATCCAACAAATCTGGCATAAAATATGTTTTTTCCCTTTTTTTTCTGCTTCATTGTTATAATTCCGATACACGGTGGTCCAAGGTAAACCGAATTCAAATGATTAACATTCCATTAATTACCTTATTTTAATTTGTTTCTCCCTTCGTTGCAGCGAACTGTGTTGCTGCATCTAGTGTCTTCTATTATAAAGGGTTCCATTTATATTGGCACATTTAGCATGTCACCTCTCTGAACATTATTTCAGCTTATTTCTGAACATTACAAGTGTTTTTTTATCTCTCTTCCCCCCTCCTCAACTTGTTTTCAGAAGCTCTTGCAAATGTCATACATTGTTATATAAATTAAAACTGGATTAAAAATAAGTGATTCTTTAAAAGGAAAAAAAAAGTAAAACATATTATATAATATATAGCACTTTCGCTACACACCTGTGAGCTAAATCGCTGTCCACAGCCATCGACAATGCAGCGGAATGGCTTGTTACCGCCGTGACTAAGCACATGCCTTTCCAGCCACGAACGAGAGCAAGATGTGCGGCCATAAACTTTACAGCTTGTCCACAAACACACATAGTTCTCGCCTTCACAACTGATTTGTGACTGTGTTTGAGGGTTGACATGGCTGACCTGATAACAAGCAACACACATTTACAATGTACATCAAAATGCTGACAACACAAACGTGGGAGGGGGCAGAGAGAGAGAGAGAGAGAGAGAGAGAGAGAGAGAGAGAGAGAGAGAGAGAGAGAGAGATTAATGGTTTAAACCAAAAGAACATTTAAGAAAATGGCAATTTCAGAGTACATTCCAAGTGCTGGCAAGCTGAGGTATGCACAAAAACTGTAGTTAATTTTTAATTTTTCCATATTACATATTTTTCACCCTTAGAGTGTTCCTGGTTGATTTGAGTGTGTTTGAGAAAGAAAATACTTTAAGAGATTACACTGAACAGCAAAAACTGTGGTGAGATTGACCAGAATATTACAAGACAGCATGGAGCTCAACGTTTCAAAATCGTCTTATTTGAGGGAGTGATAATGTATCATAAGAATACCGGAAAAGCAAGGGTCAGTAATACCAAATCCCACTTTTCCATGACATTTTATGCATCAGTGCAATGCATGTTCTCAAATCACATAGTAGATGCTCTGGGCTAGAAGTACTGTGCAGGATAAAGGCAGCTAATTTAGGAAGGGACATGTCAACCAACGTGATGCTCATAAATTTAGAAATGTTACATCTGATTTTTTTGGGGAGAGTGGAGTTATTTGAGAGCTACATCTAGACTGTAAGGTACATGTAGGTTTCAAATCGACAGCTCTTCGGTTTCAATTTACAAGATGACATACAGCAGTTTGCCTAGCTACACCATGTGAATCTTTCGGAAATCTCTGTACCTCTGACTTATCAATTGGCCACTACTTTCTTACTTGTTTTAAGTTCAATTGTGAAGAAGTATTCATATGTAGTAGAGAGGAAGAGCAGCATTACAATTATCTTAATCCTCATGTCTGTCAAGCTAGAGGAAGACCCAGATGTCCTCAAATTAACCTCTCAGACAAATTTGCAGAGCCTCAATCTCTGCTCTGGAGCAGACAGAATACACTCCTAGATGAATAGGAACTCTCTTCCAATCATTCCAAACACAAAGCAAGTTTTCCTTGTTCAAATATGTAGTCTGGATGATCAAGGCTAACTATCACTTCTTGGAATTACTGATGTGCCAATCTGTTTGTTACCACAAGAATCCCAAAATGCCAGATTCAATTGCTTGATGGAATGATTCACTATTTCTTCCTCTTGTTCTTTTTCACCAACTTTTCCCACTGCTTCGCAGCAGTGGTAGTTAACCTGATCCCTCCCACTCACTAGTGGGCGTGCCAGCCTGCATGGTGGGTGCCTGAGGTTTTAAAGACATTTTCTTTAGGTTTTCATAAAATTTTGACGAAGTATATGGTAAGTGATTATTATTATTATTATATGCTTTAATTTGCTGCAGTTCTGCTTTATGAATTTTATCAAGTTACTTTCTTACCTTATAAATCACCTGAACTGTGGAGCCGGTAGTCGGTCATAAAATTTTACTTCTGACAGAGCTTCAAAATTGGGCAGCATGATTGACTACCTCTGCTCCACTAGGTTGATTTTTTTTTATTGGTTTAGCAATATTAGTGACAGCTGACAGCCCATGTCCGTAAGAACAGACACAATAAGGTGATGACAGCCAATGATCCCTACAGGGCAGATGCACATCGAACTCTAACTCTTACGAGAATCGGTGAAATGTTCTGAGTAATGAGGCTAATCAGCAGGGGCTCTATGTCATTGGTGTGTGGTGTAAGTTGAGGATCCGGGTCTGGCGGGAGGCGTGCAGTTGTGGTGAGCACTGTGCCCGGATGGCGTAGTGGTCAGCGAAACTGCTTAGTAAGGAGGAGACTCGTGTTCGAATCCCGGTCAGCACAAATTTTCAACTAGCCTCACTGATATAAATTAGCACCAACAGGCAGCTAATGTCCAATTCCTTTTTGCCTTGATTCATTGTGGGTGCAGGATCAAAATGGTGTCTGTTCTTTAGGTCATGTCCAAAAGGACAGACATCACTTATACTGTCAGTTTCAGTTCAACTAAACAAGTCATCTATAGATCAATATCCAGCATTATAAGCTTATCCTCACTGAAAGTATTCACATAAAAACGCAAGTCTAATTGAGTGAGAAACGACTTAGCATTTTAACACATCAAAAAAGAGGTTGTGAAACCAGCTAAGCTTATGAAACTGATATTTTACTGCACTGACAACTGGAAGGAGTGTATTTATCAACTTTCCCATAGTTTTTCCTTCATTTAAGTTGATTCTACTTTATTGTAAGACTGCATCTTCCTCAGGAAGTATCCCTTGTACTCTCACAGTCTATAAAAATACCCCTCCATATACTGACACATTTAACCAAACTTTCATTCATTCTGTGTCTTTGATTCCATTTGGCTGTAAGTACCAGCAGCTGATTTCACTGCTGTTATTTCCAGAGCACTTTGTCAGTATCTGCAGCTTATCAGTGACTGTACCTCACTCATTACAATTTATTCTACAGTTTATGGAGAGTTATGTGGGAAGAACTTTACTGGACATGCCAGCTGCCAGAAACTTAATTCATGGGTTGCAACTGCACAATGAACAAGAGCTGCCTCACACTGTTTTTAGTTTTATGAAGTAAAAGTTGCATCTGAGACAAATAGCATATTGCATCCAAGTAGGTTGTGGCTGTTAAAAATGACTCTGAATACACTTCTCCCTCTAACAGCAGTACAGAGCAAGACATTTGTAGCAATCCATTTTCAGAATCACATAAAACACAGCAATAGCAGAATGTAACCATCAGAATGGAGATGAATGACAGTCTCAGGTTACTAAACATCAACAGATAAAAATAAGAATATACCAGTTACAGGACACAGAGACTGCCAATTTGACATTGTTAGTTCGAACAGCCTGAATCCTCAGGAATAGCTAAAAAGAGACAGACACGTGAGGTAATAATGTAGAGGTACTCACAGACAATCGGACTCTGATAAACACAACAAAAGATCAACAGCTACACACCAGTTTATTTACCTGCAAGTGTTCAAGCAGAGCAGTGCTCGTTTCAAACTGAACATCACAGTCCGACCACTGGCAAACTACGGCATCCTGTGCATCCAGTTGAGTGGGTGCCTTGCTGCACTGTGCTGCTGGGAAACGTATAGTCCTGGGCACAGAGAGGATAGGTGAAGATAGTGACGGTTTGGAGCAGGACGTGGGACCAGACGGTGAGACGACTAGGTGAAGACTGTTGCCATCTGCAACAGACGGGGCTTCCGTCTCTAGAGGTGGCGAGGTCTCTGTGGACCCACTACAATCCACCGTCGGGGGACGCGCCGGGGATTCCGCAGGAGGGGCTGGTGGCGGTCCCAGTAGAGAGTTCAACTTCTGTGCGGAGGAAGACACGCGCCGGCACGCTGCCCCCACGGGACCCGACGCCTCTTCTAGGACACCCTTGCGTCCCTCACGAGCGTCGGTCACTCTCCGGGACATTGTCACGGCACCCGCTTTTGCGGCCAGTGCCACCAGTTCCTTCTTGGCACCATTTACAGGTTTGGCCTGCGTCTTGAAGTACTCCGTGATCTTGCCCTGCTGACGAGCGGCTACAGCTGCCGCTTTGCAGCAGCGTTTGCCGTGCAGGAGAGGAGTGTGATGGAGCTCCACCTTCAGGCGTTTGTGCGAGGGTGAGGGCGACCGGGAGGCAGCCACGGACGTGGCGGAACGCCGGTGTACGACGGTGGTGGCTGGTGCGGGGGCGGCCAACAGCGGTGGCGGGGGTGGTGGCGGGCCACGTTCTTCCTCCTCGGCGTTGCCCCCGGTCCAAGACCAGGGACCCGAGTCTCGCTCCCGCTCACCCTCTGAAGGCACATTGGGAGCCATCTGCGAGGCTGTAGACCAGGTGCGTTGGTTCTGCGGATGCTGTTGCTGCCTCCTCTGCTGCTGGAGCTGGTCGTCACCACTCTCCGAGTTAGAGGACGAGTGTGTGGAGGAGGCGGGGCTGTACGGCGAGCAAGGCTCTGTTATATCACTGGTGCCGCTGCTGGATGACGAAGCCGAGCAGTCCGTGCAGCTCAGCGTCGCCACGCCACTGAAACAAAAGGTATCGAGTTGACAGATTATTGGTAAACCTGTTGGATCTGAACAGATATGTGAGTAAGCTTAATTTCTTACAACAACATGATTTTGTAGGCTCAGCATAAAGAAGTGCTGGTGTTTTCAGCAGCACTGTAATGAAGGAACTGCATCCTAATTGACAAAGATGACTTACAGTGTGGAAGACGAAGTAATAGTTATCCTGTAAGCAACTGATCATATCGACAATACTTGGCTTTGTAAAAAACTGTCTGTCTGGGGACTGGCATCTTTTGCAAGTCTGAAACTAAGATACAGATATGATGTGCTTATACCAGGTTTTCATGTAATTCTGTCCAATTCATTTGGCACACACCGGCGAATTGGCTAATGCTGTGCTGTGTTATCAGAGCTAACAGAACAGGTAAGAAGAAAACACTGATGGAGTACATCATTTTAGTTACCGTACCACCCCACCCAAAGACAAGCTCTCGCTGTGCACATACATGGATGGAACTCTGGTACGTTTAAATAACCACGCAGCAGTCCCTTGAAGGACATTAATGAACCAGTGGAAATGTTAATTGGGGGAGGGGGTCCTTCCAAATGTGGGTATGACTAAGCTCCCCAAAAATACTGCTCTACTGTGTTACTCTCGACTACTGAGTTCAATCATGGGAGTGTGAATTAGTGGCTTAGTGCACGGATCGATGTGTCATTGATACTAATATTATCTTGCTGTTCCAAAAACAGAATTTTTATCTCCAACTGCACGCAGTAAACATCATTATTCGTGATTGGTGCATTTTACATTAAAAATATGGATGAATCAGTCAAAGTGTAACAGCAGCTCTTCAATAGACTGCCAACGTCCAAGTAGAGAGCCTTTCTGGTCATCCCTACCACTGTTCCAAATCCGGAATCAATTTCTGTAGTTATTCTTTGTAATATAAAGGCAATAACAATAATAATTATAGTAGTAGTAGAAATAGTAGACATGATTTCACACCTTATTGGAGTGGTGACAGATTCTCAGAAAATGTAATTTTTGTTTATATACTTAGCGAAAAATCTGGCAATCTTTTGCTTTCCCTAACAAACAGGGCAGCAAGATACGAGCCTTGACTGAGGACAAAGTTGTCCCTATTCGCTTATAGCAAAACTTCCATTGCTCAGGTTGTCTACTTGTGGCGCACACCATTGACATATTGTTGCTTATGTGCATCTTTTAGGCATCAGCTATCATTTGGCCCATTTTGTTGAGCATATGACCCAGATCCTGTTCACCGACTCTTCACTTTTAGTGGTTTCTCCTACATCTTCAGCAGACTTTTGTGTCCTTAACAAACGCCTCTCACAACGTGATAATCCTATGTTTCCGTCACTGCCTCCACTATATTGTATGAATTAAATAAATAAATAAATAACAATTGTGACAATGAGCAACCCTGTAATGTATCTTTTTCTGATTTTTGTGTCTTATCATCCTGTCAGCATTGACTACTCCAGTTTGCTTCGTAACGATACCACAACAGTTCAAATCGCCAACTTCATATTCAGCACAAGAGACGTGTTGACGACCTTTGACCACAGTAGCATGTGTATGGTGGCGAACACCACAACAAGGATTGGAGGACTACGAAACTCGAGCGGGTGTGAAGTTACCACGCCTCGCGTTTAAGCAATCAGTACGAGTGGAACCAAGGTCACGGCCCCGTCCCCAGAACATGGTATCTGTAACAGCGGGGCGGTAGTGGGAGCCAGAGATGGTAGCGGCAGCTATGCGGAGGTCAATAAACTCTACTAAAGGTCACATGCATTGTTAAGGTCCTTGAACTATCTTTCGCGGGGAGCGGAGGCACGGCAACGACGGCGGTGGCAAGGCTTTGGAAGGGAGGGGAGCTGAAGCCGAGTGGTGGGGGCGGCGCCAGCTGATGGTGGGGGACCCGGCCGGTGGCGCCGCGCGCGGCGGCAAACTGAACCGGCAGAGGTTACCGAATCGTTATGTAGCGGCCGGGCCGAGGCCTTGAACGCTATTTGCATCCGTGCGGAGGGGCGAGAGGGGAGGGGGCTCTGTGTTTGGGCTGGTGTGGCGGCTAGTCGGGAAGTGGGCCGAACACGAGGCGCTCGCGCCCGCTCCCACGGCGACGACACCTGCCGGCGCCATATTACAGTAGCCGCGGGCGACAGCCGGACGTCATCTCGCACTCCGCCACATTGTGATGACAGCAAATGCGTTTGCCTGACGTATGCGAAAAAGGTTAACAGTAGAAAGTTACGTATTACCTGTACGAGAGGAGATGGACAACAATTAACAAAGCGGATGTATTTGTCAGTGTAGCGTAAAGCGGAACAGCAATAGCCCTCAAACACAAGGGCTAAATCATTGACCTGGAAACAGCTCGCTTTTACTATTATTGTGATTCGGATAAGAAACACACAAACAGCGACGCTCAAGAGAAGAATAAAGCAAAATCGGATGAAGCTACGCCCTCACCGTGAGGTGACAAAAGTCATGGGATACCTCTGACCCGTAACTCGCGAGGTGACTTTTCTGTATCGTATAACACAACATGGAGTCTCTGGAACCCGTTTGTTTAAACGGAGGCTGAAGGCAAAAATCATATGAAATTTTTAATTTATGCTATAAAACATTTATTTTCACGATTATTTAAGTATTGTTTAAATGCTTCTAGTTTATTTTATTGCACTAAACAAACCTGCAGCATTTTTATAATGATCACACAAAAGCACATAATTTTGTGTGGTTATTTTAAATAGTACACACAAATAGACTGTGAGGGGTACTGAATTTTACATTCTGAAAAATTATACAATCTCTGTAGCAAATAAATTTCCATACAGAACTCAATTCCAGGGTTTAAATTTGCGCATAAAGATTCCATCCGATAGCTAGAAAAAGAAACACTGTCAAATTCACATGGGTTGCTGGGAACTACATTCTTCTTATTACCACTCAGAACACATTCGATTGAAACAGACACTAAGTATTTCATTGAAGAAACAGACAGTTCCCCATCACAACTTTCCTGAATTTCTTCCTCTCAATGATACTCTTGTTCGATAGCAGAACTGGAATCACTGGCTAATGTAAAATCTTCATTTTATCGTATATTTCTCGATCTATATCACTGACACCTTCCTCCACGGACCGACTAACAATTTCATCAAACTCGTGAAAGTTAAAACTGACTAATTCGTGTGAACACATTTTGAGCTA
Organism: Schistocerca piceifrons; assembly: GCF_021461385.2. Lineage (NCBI taxonomy): Eukaryota > Metazoa > Arthropoda > Insecta > Orthoptera > Acrididae > Schistocerca > Schistocerca piceifrons. Next base: position 880,361,470 of record NC_060140.1, read on the forward strand.
TACGGTACCGTACTGAAGAAAATAGGTACGTAGTTCACGAGTCTAGGAGACTCCAACACCTATCAGTAACACGTGTCAACAATAAACAGATGGCGATAGCGAAAGCGACAGCAAAACATCGTAGACTTGGCAATTTAAGATGGGTGGGGGTAGTATAGAAGCATTCCATCGCAACTGGCCTTGGAGAGCACGCTGTCTGAGAGAACACACCTCGTAAGGGCTACTACCGTGTCGGAAGTCCTTCTGCGCGGCACAGTACGGCTACTCGACGTGGAATGGACTTCACAAGTCGTTAGAAGTCCCTTACAAAAATATTCAGCCATGCTCTCCCTCTACAGCCCTCCATAATAGGGAAAGTGTTGCCGCAGCAGGATGTTGTGCACGAACTAATCTCCCGATTATATCCAATAAATGGTCGATCGGATTCATGTCGGGTTGGCCAGATCATACGCTCGAGTTGTCCTGATTGTTCTTCGAACCAATCGCGAACAATTTTAGCCCTGTGACTGGCGCATTGTCATCCATAAAAATTCCATCATTGTTTGGGAACTTCCGTAGTTGTATGGGAACGAAGTCCATGAATGGCTGCAAAGGGTCTCAAAGTAGCCGAACATAATCTGAGGATCCAGTCTATTCCATGTAAACACAGCCCACACCACCCGCCTGCACAGTGCCTTGTTGACAACCCAGGTCCATGGCTTCTTACAAGGGAACCTCCCCATCGCATCCCCTCCCTCAGATTTAGTTGTATGTTGGCACAGTGGATAGGCCTTGAAAAACTGAACACAGATCAATCGAGAAAACAGGAAGAAGTTGTGTGGAACTATGAAAAAAATAAGCAAAATATACAAACTGAGTAGTCCATGTGCAAGATATGCAGCATCAAGGATAGTTTAAGCTCAGGAGCGCCGTGGTCCCGCGGTTAGCGTGAGCAGCTGTGGAAGGGGAGGTTCTTGGTTCAGGTTTTCCCTCGAGTAAACGTTTAATTTTTTATTTTCAGACAATTATTATCTGTCCGTCCGTTGTTGCAGTTTATGTGACAAACTCTTATGTTTTCATCACTTTTTTGGGAGTGATTATCACATCCACAAGAAAACCTAAATCGTGCAAGGTAGAAGAATCTTTTTACCCATTCGCCAAGTGTACAAGTTAGGTGGGTCGACAACATATTCCTGTCATGTGACGCACCTGCCGTCACCAGCGTCATATAGAATATATCAGACGTGTTTTCCTGTGGAGCAATCGGTTGACCTATGATCTTGCGATCAAATGTTTTCGGTTCCCATTGGAGAGGCACGTCCTTTCGTCTACTAATCGCACGGTTCTAAACGTATTACAGGGAACAGAGACGTCAATGAACGGACAGATCATAACTCTGCGAAAATAAAGATAGTAAAATTTTCACCTAAGGGAAGACTTGAACCAAGGACCTTAGATTCCGCAGCTGCTCACGCTAACCACGGGACCACGGCACTCCTCAGTTTACGCTCTCCGCTTATCTTGCTCATGGACCACTCAGTTCCTACATTTTGCTTATTCTTTCATAGTTCCACACAACTTCCCGCTGTTTTCTCGATTGATCTGTGTTCAGTTTTTCAAGACCTATCCACTGTGCCAACGTATAACTAAATCTGAGGAGGGTGCGATGGGAAGGTTCCCTTGTTAGGATCTGCGCGACACTTACACTCTCATCAGTTCTTACCAAATGAAATCGTTACTCATGTGACCAGGCCACGGTTTTCCGGTCGTCTGGGTCGAACCGATATGATCACGAGCCCAAGTGAGGCGCTCCAGGCTATGCCGTGCTGTTAACAAAGGCAAAAGCCTACTAACGCCAAATACTGCCGCACTGTCCTAACGGATACCTTCACTAACACCTCCAAGGAAAAATGTTTGCGGTTGCCGCAAATCGACAGCAACGAATGTTTTTTCAGGGGTCCAAAAATATGGAAATCACATGGGGAGATATCTGAACTGAATGGGGATGTGGAAAGCCTTTCCAACAAATCTTCTGCGGCTACTCAAAAATATCTTGACAACTTGACCGTGGCCGTAGATGTGCTTCGGACGACGAGGCGCTAGCCTGGGTACAATCGTGGGCAACCACAAACAGTTTTTTCCATGAAGGTATTGGCCGTCTTGTCTCACAGTGGAATAAATTAATGGCTCTGTATGATTACATGATGATGGCGTCCTCTTGGGTAAAATATTCCGGAGGTAAAATAGTCCCCCATTCGGATCTCCGGGCGGGGACTACCCAAGAGGATGTCGTTATCAGGAGAAAGAAAACTGGCGTTCTACGGATCGGAGCGTGGAATGTCAAATCCCTTAATCGGGCAGGTAGGTTAGAAAATTTAAAAAGGGAAATGGATAGGTTGAAGTTAGATATAGTGGGAATTAGTGAAGTTCGGTGGCAGGAGGAACAAGACTTCTGGTCAGGTGACTACAGGGTTATAAACACAAAATCAAATAGGGGTAATGCAGGAGTAGGTTTAATAATGAATAGGAAAATAGGAATGCGGTTAAGCTACTACAAACAGCATAGTGAACGCATTATTGTGGCCATGATAGATACGAAGCCCACGCCTACTACAGTAGTACAAGTTTATATGCCAACTAGCTCTGCAGATGACGAAGAAATTGAAGAAATGTATGATGAAATAAAAGAAATTATTCAGATTGTGAAGGGAGACGAAAATTTAATAGTCATGGGTGACTGGAATTCGAGTGTAGGAAGAGGGAGAGAAGGAAACATAGTAGATGAATATGGATTGGGGGACAGAAATGAAAGAGGAAGCCGCCTGGTAGAATTTTGCACAGAGCACAACATAATCATAACTAACACTTGGTTTAAGAATCATGAAAGAAGGTTGTATACATGGAAGAACCCTGGAGATACTAAAAGGTATCAGATTATATAATGGTAAGACAGAGATTTAGGAACCAGGTTTTAAATTGTAAGACATTTCCAGGGGCAGATGTGGACTCTGACCACAATCTATTGGTTATGACCTGTAGATTAAAACTGAAGAAACTGCAAAAAGGTGGCAATTTAAGGAGATGGGACCTGGATAAACTAAAAGAACCAGAGGTTGTACAGAGATTCAGGGAGAGCATAAGGGAGCAATTGACAGGAATGGGGGAAATAAATACAGTAGAAGAAGAATGGGTAGCTTTGAGGGATGAAGTAGCGAAGGCAGCAGAGGATCAAGTAGGTAAAAAGACGAGGGCTAGTAGAAATCCTTGGGTAACAGAAGAAATATTGAATTTAATTGATGAAAGGAGAAAATATAAAAATGCAGTAAGTGAAACAGGCAAAAAGGAATACAAACGTCTCAAAAATGAGATCGACAGGAAGTGCAAAATGGCTAAGCAGGGATGGCTAGAGGACAAATGTAAGGATGTAGAGGCCTATCTCACTAGGGGTAAGATAGATACCGCCTACACGAAAATTAAAGAGACCTTTGGAGATAAGAGAACGACTTGTATGAATATCAAGAGCTCAGATGGAAACCCAGTTCTAAGCAAAGAAGGGAAAGCAGAAAGGTGGAAGGAGTATATAGAGGGTCTATACAAGGGCAATGTACTTGAGGACAATATTATAGAAATGGAAGAGGATGTAGATGAAGATGAAATGGGAGATTTGATACTGCGTGAAGAGTTTGACAGAGCACTGAAAGACCTGAGTCGAAACAAGGCCCCCGGAGTAGACAATATTCCATTGGAACTACTGACGGCCGTGGGAGAGCCAGTCCTGACAAAACTCTACCATCTGGTGAGCAAGATGTATGAAACAGGCGAAATACCCTCAGACTTCAAGAAGAATATAATAATTCCAATCCCAAAGAACGCAGGTGTTGACAGATGTGAAAATTACCGAACTATCAGCTTAATAAGTCACAGCTGCAAAATACTAACACGAATTCTTTACAAAATGGCTCTGAGCACTATGGGACTCAACTGCTGAGATCATTAGTCCCCTAGAACTTAGAACTAGTTAAACCTAACTAACCTAAGGACATCACAAACATCCATGCCCGAGGCAGGATTCGAACCTGCGACCGTAGCGGTCTTGCGGCTCCAGACTGCAGCGCCTTTAACCGCACGGCCACTTCGGCCGGCTGAATTCTTTACAGACGAATGGAAAAACTAGTAGAAGCCAACCTCGGGGAAGATCAGTTTGGATTCCGTAGAAATATGGGGACACGTGAGGCAATACTGACCTTACGACTTATCTTAGAAGAAAGATTAAGGAAAGGCAAACCTACGTTTCTAGCATTTGTAGACTTAGAGAAAGCTTTTGACAATGTTGACTGGAATACTCTCTTTCAAATTCTAAAGGTGGCAGGGGTAAAATACAGGGAGCGAAAGGCTATTTACAATTTGTACAGAAACCAGATGGCAGTTATAAGAGTCGAGGGACATGAAAGGGAAGCAGTGGTTGGGAAGGGAGTAAGACAGGGTTGTAGCCTCTCCCCGATGTTGTTCAATCTGTATATTGAGCAAGCAGTAAAGGAAACAAAAGAAAAATTCGGAGTAGGTATTAAAATTCATGGAGAAGAAATAAAAACTTTGAGGTTCCCCGATGACATTGTAATTCTGTCAGAGACAGCAAAGGACTTGGAAGAGCAGTTGAATGGAATGGACAGTGTCTTGAAAGGAGGATATAAGATGAACATCAACAAAAGCAAAACAAGGATAATGGAATGTAGTCTAATTAAGTCAGGTGATGCTGAGGGAATTAGATTAGGAAATGAGGCACTTAAAGTAGTAAAGGAGTTTTGCTATTTGGGGAGCAAAATAACTGATGATGGTCGAAGTAGAGAGGATATAAAATGTAGGCTGGCAATGGCAAGGAAAGCGTTTCTGAAGAAGAGAAATTTGTTAACATCCAGTATTGATTTAAGTGTCAGGAAGTCATTTCTGAAAGTATTCGTATGGAGTGTAGCCATGTATGGAAGTGAAACATGGACGATAAATAGTTTGGACAAGAAGAGAATAGAAGCTTTCGAAATGTGGTGCTACAGAAGAATGCTGAAGATTAGATGGGTAGGATCACATAACTGATGAGGAAGTATTGAATAGGATTGGGGAGAAGAGAAGTTTGTGGCACAACTTGACCAGAAGAAGGGATCGGTTGGTAGGACATGTTCTGAGGCATCAAGGGATCACCAATTTAGTATTGGAGGGCAGCGTGGAGGGTAAAAATCGCAGAGGGAGACCAAGAGATGAATACACTAAGCAGATTCAGAAGGATGTAGGTTGCAGTAGGTACTGGGAGATGAAAAAGCTTGCACAGGATAGAGTAGCATGGAGAACTGCATCAAACCAGTCTCAGGACTGAAGACCACAAAAAAAAAAAAAAAAAAAAATGCTCTCAGCACTATGGGACTTAACATCTATGGTCATCAGTCCCCTAGAACTTAGAACTACTTAAACCTAACTAACTTAAGGACAGCACACAACACCCAGTCATCACGAGGCAGAGAAAATCCCTGACCCCGCCGGGAATCAAAATTTATTAACAGTTATGGCAATTACTTTACAAATAACAAACAGTTTACTTAGGTTTTTTCCACCTGTATCGTTTCCATACAACTACCCCTTATATACACATATATTTTTTGTGGCATTTGAAAGGTTCTTCTAAGAGAACTTTATTAAATAGTATCAAGATAACAGCGCCTCAAACCACTGTCCATCCGCCAGGAGAAGAGTCCCACGGACGTCTGGCCGGTTATACCAAATGCAAGCAAACACGTAGCTCAGGCCGAGTTCGTGTATTTATGACAGCTGTCGTACCGAGTGCTCACAATGTTGACACAGCATTGCTACGCGCTATAAGGGGATACTGGAGAAACAACACTGCACGATGAATTTCATCTCGAGTTAAAGGCATTTCATGCCTTTAAAACTCTACAGTGTCAGCTAGAGAACACCTCTCTTTAATTTTCGCCACAGATTAAATACAAAAATGTGAAGTCTGGTGAGTGTGCAGACCATTTTGCTTTTCCCAAACGACCGTTCCAAAGCTCTCCAGCTGTCCAAATGTTCTGTTAAGAGGGTTTGTCATCACATTTGCTGAAAGGGGAGTGTCAACAGTCGTGTTGGTACCACACTGACGGCCGTATGTCCAGTAGGATGTCTTCCACTAACTGCGGCAGCAGCATTTTTGAAGTCACTGTCATGAAGGTGTAGGTGCAGTGAAATGTGAGGAGGATGAAATGCGACCGAATGTAACGCTCGCACAACACTCGTTTGGTTCGTCTCTCGCGCATTTCCGAGATGTCTCTTAGTGACATTTGCATAGCGTGTTACTGCTGCTACAATGTTAGTTTCGTTTCTTTCGTCAATGGCTCTACTTTTTCCTTGGCGTATTTCATTCTCCGCATTTCCAATTCCTGGATTTTCTTTTTATAGTGTTTGCAAAGACGGATCGATGTTCACTTTTTCGACTGTCTTGTACGTTAAGAATGTATAAATAGCTCCGCGAGCAAGTTGCGTTATTGTTAGAACCGCAGAACACTGATGGGCTTCTAGCACAAAGGTAAACACAAGAACCATACCCCAGTTTAGGGATTGCTTACATTTGGTGTAATAGAGCAAACTTCTTCTCATTACGGCGGGACAGTGGTTTGCGGGGTTGTTGTCCTTGATAATATTTGATCAACTCCTATACAAGTAACTTGTCTTAATTCGGCGACTATGGACGATTAAAATAACTTGCTAACGTTAAGAAAGTCTCCACACTGTTCGCTATAACTGTGCGAAAACTGTAACTCGATGTAGTTATTCATTCTGGACGTATTTCGGGTGATATGTCGTAGCTGCCTCACACTATATTTGGGCTGTTGATAAGATAGCGATTTATCGACGTTTCCCCAAAAATATCTATACACATGGGCAACATTTTCACCTAATACATGGATGTCGAAATGGCAATATCTAGTGCCGATATTTTCTTTTTCGCAATTTTTGGGAAATATTTGAAATTTTAGTAGGACACAATTTTAATTTCACTCTGTGAAAGCGTCTTACCGCTTTTTGAGCTTTCGTCAGGTCCAGTCCCTTTCTTTGACTGAACAAAGTATAGGCAGTACAAAGTAGTAGTCCGCATGCACTGGGGGGGGGGGGGGGGGGGGGGGGGGGGGGGAGGGGGGCGGTGTGAATGGAATGACAAAACTTTCGATGTGAAGAAATTTCACACCAGCTGTGCTATTTCTTCACATCGGCATTCTTCAAAATCAGTTGCTGAAAAAATATAAATGACAAGATTAGTCTTTGCGGTGGGCGGATACGTGTGAAGGGAAATAACGATGTAATAGGCGCTCGGCGCTAACAATGTAACATTTTAGGTTCACCGCGCAATTTTGACGCTACAACTGCGAGGTCGCTAGGGATTTGATGGTTCAAATGGCTCCAAGCACTATGGAACTTAGCATCTGAGGTCGTCAGTCCCCTAGACTTAGAACTACTTAAACCTAACTAACCCAAGGATATCACAGCCATCTATGCCCGAGGCAGGATTCGAACCCGCGTAGAACTTAAAAAAAAATTTACAGGGAAGTCGACATGAAGTGTTCTGGACAAATCAGACATGTGATGAAACCGAACAAAGGATCCATCGTACACCTTTTATTATGCCACTTACACGCAGTTACCATTGTTAGCAAAATGGTTATCGCCCACCTTTCAATTCTTGCTCAAAGAGGGATAAGCAGGCTGCTACCTTGTTGATATACAGAGTATCTAATAATAAATATCGATATGTCGGACTCCTGATATTATAAAAATATATCAGCAGTCCTACCCTGTATACTACAAAACTGTCACTAAACCAGTTGGCGATACCGACCGCACTACTTAAAGCTTAGGGGTGTGGCAATACACGCAATTTCTGACTGGTTGATTGTCTCCGATACTGTTTGCTTGGCACACGTTCGAGAGCGACATCGGATGTGCCCCCAAGAAAGCCAAACAGGGCAATATGATAAATGATAAACCATTTTCCACTTACTATGCTGTTGGGTACAAGATAGCATCGTCGTCGAATGACTGGAAATTCAATGAAAAGGCATGGTGCACAGCGAAGCGTGTTATTTCAAATATGATTACTGCTTATTTTTAAAAGGAGAATCTAAATCAACAGTCCCAATCAAAGTGTTGCAGCGACATTGCAAAAACAGGTCGCCACAGGAAATGAAAGCCAAAATAAAATGCACAGTTTATTGAAATCGCCGGGAATAACGTAAAGAAAACCGACAGCAAACCTGTCATTATGGGCTGTTTAGAGAAATCTAAAACCGATGGAGGACTACTAGTTTACTTTTTTTGTTGCAGATGAGTTTCATTCACATGTTTTGCACATGATACTGAACGAAATATACTTCGACAAGAAAAGCTCTGAAAGTTCACTTAAGATACTGTTAGGCAAGACTGACGCTATTATTGGCAACACGGAAATTTAATACGGCAACGAAAATCAAGAGCGGGGTACAAAGCCGCCCCCCCGGCCGACTGTGCTGAACATGTCATTTGCTATCCGTCGATATCTATGAAAGTTACTTTTAATCCTTTTTCAACAGCCAAACTACGCTACACAAAATATGGAATACTGTATACTTCGTGAGAATTGAAACTTTCCAGAACATAACGTCGCAAATAATCTCTACGCCAGTGGCAACTCAACCAATACAATCACCCCCCCCCCACCCCCCCCACTCACCCTTACCTCCGTATACCACATAGGAACCGGCGACCGTTGCTTCGTTTAGTTTTTGCGACACACTATGAAGATTACATTACAAATTTAATGTTTACCCTACGAGTGTTCTTCCACAGTCGCAGAATATCGGACCTTTAAAACTGATTTAGTTTTACAGAACGCGAACAAAGAAAAATATACTGTGCATAAAGAACAGAGTAACAGATTTTCTGCATTATTGGGTATTGAGCAAGATTAAAATAGTGATAAAGTTAGAAGGCTTGATATAATTACGCTCTGAACCGTTTACATGTATATATTTTATCTAGCAAATAAATGAGTTTTTAAAATGTTTACGCAACAGTTTTCTTATTCTTTCACTCCTTCTCAGTTAGGAAAATCCACCCTAGACCATTAGTCTAACGTCATCAATTTACAGACCCTTGCTTTATAGCACAGCACTAACAAGGTTCATCCTAGTTCCAGCGGTCTTCAGTCTCCGGTTGGGGGGCACGGGACTTAGCATTACAAATTTCTCCTATCTCAAATAAAATGAGCAGCCCGCAGTCCCTCCAAGAAAAATGTTTGCAGAACGACTAGGACTACACTGTCCCGATACCGACGGACAGTGGAACACCAGCGGACAGGAAGGACGTTCCTAGCCAACTCCCACCCCTCAGCGGCCCAAGAAGGCAAGGTTGCCAGCTGTGGCAGGCACTACGCGTCCTCCCCCCCCCCCCCCGCCGCAAAGAAATCTCCACAGGCTGCACTACCCTCTCGTTCCTGACCGTACACTCATCGCATACCTGCCAGAGACCCACATCCTGGACCGAAACAGAAGAAAGACGCCGTTCTCCAAAGCACGCTGCGGGAAATCCAATAAAGACAACGCGGGCTGACCATGTGTATTCAGCTAGTATTATCAGAGCGGGTCGGGCATCTGCAAAGGGTACGTTGGAACATTTACAAAGAGGTGAGCGAGCCGTTTCCCACTCAGCAGAAGTCGCTTAAATGAAGGAACTGGATCGATGTTGTTTCGTATAAATATATTTCCATTCGCGTTCATAACGGACACTAACTCTAGATCCTTGACTTTCTTCTAGCACCGGAAACGACATTAAGAAGTCACTCAGAAGCTAAATACACAACTTGGACACGAGGGCGCAAAATAAAGCAGGATATTACTAGAAAACTGCACGTGTTGGAATTTCCTAGGAATTGTTAACAGCACACAGAATGTAAGCGTGAGACAATTGAAAATGCGGGAAGCAACGGAAGTAGGCCCATCGTGCGGTGAGATCTAATACTCGGCAAACGAAAAGAAACCGCTAAAACTCCGAGGTGTATGAGTACTAATGGTTTCCTTGCCCTAGGCCAGAAACAAAATGCTTTAATTCAAATCCTTTGAGAGGGACAGGGGAAGCGGAGCACTGCTTGTGGAACGTAAACAGGAAATAAGCAGACGAGAAACGTACGGCGCAGACGAAATACATGGCAGACGCATACATCACTATTAAACAATAGATAATTTTCAGAGAAAATTGGGTAGGGATTACAGACTGGTTTTTACGTTGTGACAAGCAGCGCCAAACTGATTTGCCTGTAATGTGTTCCTAAAGTTCATTAACGTAGATCCTACTGACAACACTGAGGATTTGAAAATACACAAATGATTTCTACTGATTATATAAGCCTGCTTATCAAAATACGAACGGAGAAATACGCAAACAGGCAGGCAGGAAACCTCTGTTAATAACTGGATTTTATAAACTAACGCTGTGATCTGTTGACGCTAGGTCTCTGAACACACTGGTATCATAAATCTCGGAAACTTCGGATCGTGTTTTGAAAAATCTTTAATGCCTCATTATATCGAAACCGCACATATTCCTAAAATTCTAGTTTAAATACGAAAGCTGCGAAATACCCCATACGACAAATGCTCGGTTTTCTTCTATCAACACACTGTAGTAGAAGACACGTGACGTCACGCGAACGTCACTGTGTTGTCATCCTTTATCGACGGGAGAATTTAATTCATGCTACACAAACAGTATGTAGCTTGTCATGAAATCATGCTCGCTGGCTTTGCCAAGGCACAACCAATTACCCTCGGCCGTATTTTACACCTCGTCCTGCTGTGCAGATAATTCTGCCTTCATGCAAAAGAGGTATCACCAACGTTCTGTTTCACCGTCACGTCACAAATTCCCATGTCGTCCTGCGCCTTGTATGTTCACAGGATGATGCAAGCAACTTTCGCAGACGGTGTATTGGATCACATATTTGTCAATCCGTTATGTATTGCGTACTTTTTTATTTTAAGTTACGTATTAAAATAATGTCCTGTTCTGATGGAACGGCGTATTAGCGACTTCTCAGATAAGATATTTTTTGTAAGAAAAGTTGTCGGGGAACGTGATGCTGATACAAGAAAGTATTGCCCGATAAACTGTGTAAAAACTCCAGGACAAACTGATGTCATATTAATCCTTTAAGCTGCATCTCCCGTTCGGCCTTAACTGCGCGAGAATCGGGACAAAAAGAAAGTAACTATGCACCGTAGTACCAGTTTTGAGCGAAATTTGGAGCGAGGACTGATCAAAGTGCAGAGATGCTGAATAAACCGAACTAACAGGCTTAAAGAGAGCAGAACGAACAGAAAGAATGTGGACAAGCACGTGTACTGTACCTGGAGTAGGCCATTCCGCTGCCGCACATGCCGCCACTGAACTAGAACTGCAAAGCAGCCACCGGTCCCGTCCTGTCCAGGTAACGTCTCATTCCTGCCACGTTGCCGGCCTTGCTACCCCCACAAGTCCCGCTATTAGAGCGACGTCCACTCCGGCCCGCAGGGGTGTTAACACTTCCTCCCGGGTTCGCTCCGCTGTCTCTCCCCCCCACCCCTACACCAAGCGATCTGTGGTACCGAGCTGTCAACAGTTGTCCAGAAACCGTATTTGGCGACCACGATATTATTGCACCTGGGAATGAGCGTGCTTTGGTCGGCTTAATCCAAGTTTTTATTGCGATATTTCACGAGGACGCTGCATTTGTTCACGGCAACATCATCGTCTGTTTCTGGTAACGGCCACGGGAGGCCAAGTGCAATAACATCGTTGTCAGGTGGTACCTACCGACTTAATTCTCTACTGTACGGTCCATGTATAGGGCAAGAGTGACTTCCAGAAGCAATATTTTGGCAGTACACGACAATGTCTAATCACAGCTAAAGATCTCAGACGTCATGTCACGACCTGTCAAATAGTGGTGTGTTCAGCATCAGACGGAACGTCATATCATATCATCGACGGAACGCCAATTCCGGCGGAATCTAGTCTCAGCGTTACGGAACTGGTAGTGATGGTAGCCGACTGATGGCCAAAACAAAATTCATAATAGACATTCTTGACAAATGTCTTACGCCAAATTCTATACACTACTGACCACGCCAAGAATAGGAAGAGAATCTTATAAAAACTTAGAAACAACTTTTAGGTGCTTCATAATGTATGTACGAGGGTGGTTTGAGAAGTCTTGTGAATTTCCATCAAAAAGTGAAACATTTTTGTTCCGCCTTAATGATTGGTAAGCTTGATTGTTGAAATTCTTTATACGACCCTTTCAATAAAGTACAGCGCACAATTCATTGTTGAGAGCCGTCTGAACTGGGCAGTGTGTCTACTGTGATTGAAAATGGAGAAAACCGAATTTCGTGCAGTTATTAAACATTTTCGTTTGAAGGGTTGGACAGTCGCACAAATCAAAACGGAACTGAAACAAGTTCACACGAACTCTGCACCCTCATTGAAGACGATTTACTTTTGGGTCATGAATTTAAACCTGGTCGGACAAGCACTGAAGACTAAGCGCGCTCCGGCCGTCCAATTGCGGTCATCACGTAGGAAACCATCGTCAAAATCCATGCTAAGATACTACAAGACGGTAATAACGCGGAATTTTTATTCGACTGAGACTCTGGGCATTTGAACTTAGCGTGTATATAATGTCGTGCACGGAGAATTGATTATGAAGAAGATGTGAGCAAGTTGGGTGCCGCGATTACTCGCCGTCGACCGAAAGTGTACCTGGCACAATTTTTCAATAACTGGCAATGTTTAATCGCAAGCCGCAAGATTTTCCGCGCTGATTTGTGACTGTTGATGAAACCTGGTTCCTAATTACACACCACATTGAAAACACGTCAGAACAATGGACAAGTGCTAGCGAAAGTGCGCCAAAGAAAAAAAAAAGACCGCTTTGTCAGCTGGTAAGTTGATGGCCAGTTTTCTGGGATTCACAAGGAATACTCCTCATAGATTATTTGGAAAAAAGCAGAACCGTAACTGGACCCTGCTATAAGGTTTGCTGTTGGACTGTTTGAAGCTTGCACTGGCTGAAGAAAAAAAAATATTGGCACGGAAAAGTGCTCTTTAACCAAAATAATGCATCATCCCACACTTCAGCGATAAGAACGGCGAAAGTAAATGAATTGGGCTTTGAATTGGTTCTTCATTCATCCTATCCACCAGTCTCTGCCCAAGGTGATATCTCCCTGTTCCCTAACTTTAAACTCTCGCGTAGGATATATTATTATTATAATTATTATTATTATTATTTCTATCTTTTCTCAGACATTATGTCTGGTCAAAAATGGAAAGTGACGCGGACCTTGATCAAGCGTGACTTCCTTTTAACTGTACGGTTTATGTTATATTGCATTTAGGAACTATCTGGTAATTGAACATGTATCAATAATTACGGACATTTAAGTTTGGATGTAGCTGTATTGCATTGATGTACTGGTGGATATTGTGTGGTATGACTCCTGTAGTTGATAGTGTAATTAGTATAATATCAACTTTATACTAATGTCACATATCCTTGACTTCCTCAGCCAGTTGGATGTATTTTCCAATTTTTTCTCCTGTTTTCTTTTGTATATTTGTTGTATTGGGTATGGATATTTCGATTACTTGTGTTAATGTCTTATTTTTATTGATGAGTATGATGTCAGGTTTGTTATGTGGTGTTGTTTTATCTGTTATAATGGTTCTGTTCCAGTATAATTTGTTTTCATCATTCTCCAGTACATTTTGTGGTGCATACTTGTATGTGGGAACGTGTTGTTTTATAAGTTTATGTTGTAAGGCAAGCTGTTGATGTATTATTTTTGCTACATTGTCATGTCTTCTGGGGTATTCTGTATTTGCTAGTATTGTACATCCGCTTGTGATGTGATCTACTGTTTCTATTTGTTGTTTGCAAAGTCTGCATTTATCTGTTGTGGTATTGGGATCTTTAATAATATGCTTGCTGTAATATCTGGTGTTTATTGTTTGATCCTGTATTGCAATCATGAATCCTTCCGTCTCACTGTATATATTGCCTTTTCTTAGCCATGTGTTGGATGCGTCTTGATCGATGTGTGGCTGTGTTAGATGATACGGGTGCTTGCCATGTAGTGTTTTCTTTTTCCAATTTATTTTCTTCGTGTCTGTTATGTTATGTGATCTAAAGGGTTGTAGAAGTGGTTATGAAGTTGCAGTGGTGTAGCCGAAGTATTTATATGAGTGATTGCTTTGTGTATTTTGCTAGTTTCTGCTCGTTCTAGAAAGAATTTTCTTAAATTGTCTACCTGTCCATAATGTAGGTTTTTTATGTCGATAAATCCCCTTCCTCCTTCCTTTCTGCTTAATGTGAATCTTTCTGTTGCTGAATGTATGGGATGTATTCTATATTTGTGGCATTGTGATCGTGTAAGTGTATTGAGTGCTTCTACGTCTGTGTTACTACATTTCACTACTCCAAATGAGTAGGTCAATTTTGGTATAGCATAAGTATTTATAGCTTTTGTCTTGTTTCTTGCTGTCAATTCTGTTTTCAGTATTTCTGTTAGTCTTTGTCTATATTTTTCTTTTAGTTCTTCTTTAATATTTGTATTACCTATTCCTATTTTTGTCTGTATCCTAGATATTTATTGGCATCTGTTTTTTCCATCGCTTCTATCCAGTCGCTGTGGTTATCCAGTATGTAATCTTGTTTACTGTGTTTTCCCTTGACTATGCTATTTTTCTTACATTTGTCTGTTCCAAAAGCCATATTTATATCATTGCTGAATACTTCTGGTATCTTTAGTAATTGGCTGAGTTGATTTGTTGCTGCCAATAGTTTTAGATCATCCATGTATAGCAAATGTGTGATTTTGTGTTGGTATGTTCCAGTAATATTATATCCATAATTTGTATTATTTAGCATGTTGGATAGTGGGTTCAGAGCAAGGCAGAACCAGAAAGGACTTAATGAATCTCTTTGGTATATCTCACGCTTAGTCTGTATTGGCTGTGATGTGATATTATTTGAATTTGTTTGGCTGTTAAGTGTGGTTTTCCATTTGTCATTACTATGTTTAGGAACTGTATCAATTTAGGATCTACTTTGTATATTTCCAATATTTGTAGTAACCATGAGTGGGGTACACTGTCAAAAGCTTTTTGGTAGTCAATGTATGCGTAGTGTAGTGACCTTTGTTTAGTTTTAGCTTGATATGTCACCTCCGCATCTGTTATCAGTTGCTCTTTACATCCCCGTGCTCCTTTGCAACAGCCTTTTTGTTCTTCATTTATAATTTTGTTCTGTGTTGTATGTGTCATTAATTTCTGTGTAATGACTGAAGTTAATATTTTGTATATTGTTGGTAGGGGGCGATATTTTGCTGGGTTTGCTGTGTCTGCTTGATCTTTAGGTTTCAGATAAGTTATTCCATGTGTAAGTGTATCAGGGAATGTGTATGGGTCTGCAATGTAACTGTTAAATAATTTAGTTAGATGTGAATGTGTTGAGGTGAACTTCTTTAGCCAGAAATTTGCTATTTTATCTTTTCCAGGGGCTTTCCAATTGTGAGTAGAATTAATTACTTGGGTGATTTCATGTTGCAAAATTATCACTTCAGGCATTTGTGGTATCATCTTGTATGTATCTGTTTCCGCTTGTATCCACCGTGCATGTCTGTTATGCTGTACTGGGATTGACCATATGTTGCTCCAGAGGTGTTCCATGTCTTATGTTTGGTGGATTGTCTATTTTAACGTGTGTGTTATCTATTGTCTGGCAAAATTTCTTTTGGTTTGTGTTGAATGTTTGGTTTTTTTCCTTCTATTTTCACTTTTTTTGTATCCTCTATGTCGTTTGGCCAATGCTTGTAACTTCTGCTTCTTTTCATGTAATTGCTCTATCGCTTCTTGTGAGATTTTACCTAACCTTTTTCGTTTTTTTCTGACATTTCATTTCTTATAAATTGTGTTAGCTGTCCGATGTCTTTTCAAATGGTTCAAATGGCTCTGAGCACTATGGGACTTAACATCTATGGTCATCAGTCCCCTAGAACTCAGAACTACTTAAACCTAACTAACCTAACTAACCTAAGGACATCACACAACACCCAGCCATCACGAGGCAGAGTAAATCCCTGACCCCGCCGGGAATCGAACCCGGGCCGATGTCTTTTCTCAGTTTTTCTATTCTGATCTGTAGCCTGTGTTGCTATGCTGGTTTTGTGGGTTTCTTCTTTGTGTTGGTTGGCTCTGATCTCTGCCTAGTGTGTATATTTAGTGTAGTGAGTGCTCCTATATAAACCAGTAGTTGTAACTCTTCCATATTTGTGTTTTCATTTATTTTGTTGTGTATGATTGTGTTGATAGTTTTTGTTGTTGTTTCAACTTGTGGGTTATTTGGCGGTCTATGCAAGAATGGTCTAATGTCTGTATTTATGTCTTTGTATTCTATATATGTCAGCTGAAATTTTTCTTCTATATCTAACATGTGTGTTACATCGAGTTGTATTTGTGCTTGTTCTGGTGGCTGTCTTAAGATTTCGTTTTCCTCTGTTTAATTGATGCGTGTTGTTCTTTGTTTGTTTGCTCTGGGATGTTTGAGTCCATTACTGTATTTTCTTCTTCTTCTGATTGCACATTATTTTGTTCCAGTATTTGTTGGACTTGTTGTTTGATGTTTTCTAATTCTGACTGGGGTATCCTGTTATTTTTGATTATTACACGGATCTGATCAGCTAGTCGCTCTGTTAAAAATTTTAATTCTGGGTATCTGATAATAAATGTTGTGTATACTTGTGATCAGTATCCAGTTATGTTGGTTCCTAGGTTTGTTGGTAATAACAGAACATGAGGTGCCGATTAACTTCATCTGACCATCCCATCCTCTGTCTTTGTTTTCCTTCTAGGGTGGTTGCAGGAAGCATATCTTGCAAAACACCTCTATTTGGATTTAAATCATTTTCCAGTTGGCTAGCAGTGTCGTTACCATTGTGGGCGGGCATAGGGTTCGAACGTCGTCCTCGATCACGACGGCGCTTGTCCGAGGCCTCTTTAGTTCTGTCCTGAACCAACCAATCACACTAAAAGGAGGGTTAGCCCTATTAGTGGTTTGTTCTTTTCGTCGCCTTTTACGACTGGCAGAACATACCGGAGGCCTATTCTTTTCCCGGGCCTGCGCGGGGTTTATTATTATTATTATTATTATTATTATATTATTATTATTATTATTTTTGTAAGTACAGAACTCTGTGTGGGAGTTGGTCACACGGTTATTAAGAGTGCTTCACGCGCTGCGTGTAAACATGCGCACACCGCGCTGAGTCTTGGTTTGGCAGCCGTTGAGAATGGAGCTCCCGTTTGACGTTACCGTCAAGTGCGAATTGCGCACTTATTCGGTTTTTGAACGAAGGGCACTGTGCCGATTGAAATCCATCGCCAATTGACGGAATTTTATGGTAAGTCGCGCATGGATGTCAAAGATGTTCGTAATTGGTTTGCTGCTGGTCGGACCGAAATTCATGACGAACTAAGGAGCGGGAGACAGTTTCTGAGGAGACAGTGTTGAAGGCTGAACGAAGCATGCGTGAAGTCGGCGGATCACCCTGGATGATCTCTGCACGTTGGTTCCTGAGGTTCCCGAAGCACCGTTCACAGAATTTTAACAGAAACATTGAAATACCCGAAGGTGTGCGCAAGATGGGTGCCACGCATGCTAACTGGCGACCACATGCGGCAACGAGTTGATGCTTCCCGCGCATTTCTTCACCGCCTTGCAGCCGAACGAGACAACTTCCTGGACTCAATCGTCACGGGTGACAAAACGTGTGCATATCACTTTACACCTGAGACCGAACAACAATCACGCCAGTGGCGGCATCCTCCTTCGCCAAAACCGCGGAAATTGAAAGAAACAGTCTGCCGATAAAGGCATGACAACCCTTTTTTGGGATCGGAAAGGGGTATTGGTGGTCGACTTTATGCCCACTGGGGACACAATTAACGCTGACAGGTACTGTGGGACTCTGAAGAAACTAAAACGGGCAATTCAGAACCGGAGAAGAGCAATGTTGAGCAAGGGCGTACACATTCTCCATGACAACGCTTGCCCACAAATCGCTCGGCAAACGGTTGCTCTCCTGCAACAGTTTCAGTGGACCATAATTACCCACCCACCCTATAGTCCTGATTTGTATCCCAGTGACTATCACCTGTTCCCTAGGCTAAAATAACATTTGGCCGGAAAGCGATTCAGCTCTGACGACGAGGTGAAAGAAGAGATTCATAAGTTTCTGAACAGCATGGCGTCTAGCTGGTATGACATGGGCATACAGAAACTGCCACAGCCTCTACAAAAATGCATCGACAGAAATGGTGATTATGTCGAAAAATAGCTAAATGCTCAAGCTGTAAACTAATGTAAACCATTGTAGAAATAAACAGGTGTACGTACGTATAAAAAAAATACGAGACCTTACTTTTGGGATTACCCTCGTACTTAGTGGGGAGAGCTGAAGCACTCCACTCTTTAGAGTTTTCGTTTTAATTGCTAATAAGGCCTAGAAGCATGATTTTCCTTCCTGAACAGAATGCAGTTGCCTGTTCCGCTGTTGAAACAATTTTCATAAAAAAATATCGTCAGGGAGCCTGCTCTCAGTCATGCATAACGTAAGCGTTTTCTTTATCCGCGTTATTGGGAAACCTAATTAAATTTTAGCTTTGTGTTAATTGGGTCTCTTTCAAGGGACAAAACACGTGTGAAAAACATCAAAGTTTCGCACTGTACCACCAAAGCACTGTAAAAATCAATACGACACAAAATCAAGTACTACCGTATGAGGGAGAGCGGCGAGAAGGGTAACTTGATTTTCTTAGCAGATGACGACGTCATCCATCCAGCATCAAAGCTTTCTTCTCTTAGTTCAGTTCCGTCGACTATTTGTACGAATGCCGCCATTTGAAACACATTTGAATGTTTTGACGTGACCCGGTCTTTGAATGACACGAGGACCGCTGTTCGCCGGTGTCATTAGGATATTGTGGATTACTGGACGTTGCTAGCAGCCCCGCGATGCTCGGTGCCGGACGTTGCGACATGCCTGCGGACTCTCCCCAGCACTGCCCCGTTCCGCCACCATGCCAGATTATCGCTCACTAGAACCGGCTACCAGGCCGTATCACGCAGTTCCATGGGAAAATGAGGGGGAGAGGCACAGCCCCCGTCCATACAACCCAAATCTGCGCGCTGTCACAGGAACTAGATGACTGGCACTGATACCAAACTGTCTACTGTCTAGTCCATCACCTCACCCTGGAAGTTTCAAGTAACGCTTCCAGCTTCGCCGAAATTACTTTGCTATTCCACGCTCATATCAAATCAGCTGTCAGTCAAAAATGACTATTTTAAATTACGAACGAAGTAATATTGGGCTCTGTTGAACCACTTTTTTTAACAGCATCTACAAGAGTCTCTTACGAGTAGTGAAGGTGCATTGGAATGGTGTTACAATACACATGAATGAAACTGGAGGCAAAGTAATACCTAAGATATTTGTAACTTGTTTACAGACTGTCTGTAGGAAGCCAATTTCCCAAAACCGGACCAATGCTGCAATTATTACACTTCACAAGAAAGGAGACAGAAATGGACTATGGAACTTTCAGCCTTCAATGTATAAAACATTCATCAAAATTCTCAATTACCACATACAAAGAATATGCCGTTTTTGTCAGGCAAAGGCACGAACTGTCTTTATCGGTGATTGTAATACAGTGGACCATTCTCAAGTCGTGAAAAAAAAAAAATAACGGAACAGAATAATAAGTATGAGTTACCACTTCGTGTCTGATTCATGACCAACAGGGGAAACAAAGCGTAGGTGCATCGTTCGGATCAATATTTGGGGCGAAATGGGAAGGCATTTAATTTGGATTCGGGAGGATACCATCAAGATTCAGGTTTTCCAGTAACGACAAATACCGATATGGTTCATTTGAAAAGGACCTGCCGATATCCTTCCCTATCTTTCCAAAACCCGGGCTTCTTTTTTGTTTCTAATAACCTAACCGTCGAGTGAATGAAAACCCTCATCTTCAGAAAACACCAGTTGCGTCTAGGCAGCACAGTGCAAATCTTGAAACCGATTAAAACGCGGTATTTCCGTCAGAACATGTGGATGTATTTCAGATAAATAATGAATACTGTAGGTGTAGCTGTAAATTGGTTATTGTTAAGACCACCGACTGTATATTCTCGTTTTTATTTCCGTCGCTTGTATTTAAGCATGTGTGGTGTATTTCCTTCTCTGAGGTGTAAGTTACAAATAAATCTGTTTGTTTTTTTTTAACTCATATTTTCGATGAATCGGATGTCCCCACATGCCCGATGTTCGTAGAGCGCCTGACTAATATTTCGACAGACGTTGCCGAATGGCCACCAGAATGCCAGATTGCCACAATGAGTCAAGTTCCGCTTCCTAGCTCTGATAATGACGGATCGGCACGTCCGGAAAACGAGTGACTAACACCCTCCATCAGCACCTTTCGTTGGCCAGCTCAGTGCTCCGCGCGCGTCTGCTTTGTCAAACCGGATGAAAAGACCCTTCGAAACCCATGCGCGGTAACGCCCGGAATCCACACTTCTTGTGAAATGTGCAGTGACTTACACAAATTAGCAGTCTGATTCACAAGGAAACGTGTTAAAATACTCATTACTCTCATATCAATGACTGATGACCTGCAGCAATCAAAGTGCTTTCCGAAATATACAGAGTTTCGACTAGACTATGTACATCCGCCTCTCACTGCTTTCTTGTGACTTCCGTGGAAACCTCCAGAAAAAAAACAGAATAGACTAACAGTTCAAAACTGTATTATGCCATGTTCACGCATCCCTGCCGCATTTCCTGCCTACCGAAATCATCTTGGACATGTTTCTGAACAGTTTTGGCTGCTGCAGCAATTCGTACAGTTCCTGTTTCTTCTTTCCCGTGTAGCTATCTACACATCACACTGGGCCAAACTCTACCTTGGTATTTTTCGTTCGTCCACTAAGTGTTACATAGACTGCCTTTATGGTACCAAAGGTCTGCGTCCCACACAATAGCACATGAACTGTGAGGACTTCGTCCGCAAAAGGTTACTATGCAGGTAACGCACACGTATTTGTGACAGAGGGGGGGGGGGGGGGGGGGGGGTTGAAACGTGGAAGCCCAGTAACAATTTCAACTAACATGGGAATTACCTAAAAAAAATTATAGTGCGGACTAGTTCTGATGAGAGTACAGACGATACTGCAAGGTAATGTCCGGTGAAAGTAACCAAAAACCACCAATATTAGTGTCCGTTCCACAGTTTCCGGGATCAGTAGGTTAATTACCGACATTTCCAATGACATTTATATCCAAGTTAAAACGATTACAGCTTTATAGACCCTTCTGGGAGCAAAACACACTGCCATATATTTATCCTCTGAGGAAGCATACTTTTTCCTATACACGTAGGTGCCTACATACCCAGTAGATGAGATATATAATAATCGGATAGTGTTGTTAGGGGCTCCACGTGTTCCACAAGAATGTCTTCATTCTTGCTCCTAGCGTAGAAAACAACAAAATTTAAAATCAGTCTTTCTGTTTAATAACATAGTGAACGTCCAAGTTATTTTACTTTGTCATTTGTATGCCAAACTTTTTCTTTCAAAAGTATGTAAAGTAATTTTTATTTCACACTTTAAAGCACATCTGAGTCTTTTTCGTTTTCTCCGACATTTAAGCCGCCAGTTGGTTACTGGTGTACTGAGCGTAGTGGCTCCATCCCATGTGTCTACAATAACATCGTAACCAGCTGAAGGTGAGAAACCAAACGCACAGAGCAGTTAAAATCGGACGAGGCACGTCTTACATTAATGGGAAGAAGCAACGCGTAAGTAATCCTTACTTGATCAGAGTAGCTAATTCGACTGTGTGAGAGACTTCGGTGACCCTCCTTTTTGTACGAAAAAATTAAACTTGTCCGATAGGTATTGCTGCTCTTCCTCGCGTGCGCCGCAAACACTGGTGCTACCTTGCTGCAAGTCAGCAAAACCGGTTACGCCCGTTCCTCCGCTCTTCCTCTCGTTCAGTGCCCTTTCGCTGAGTTTGATCTCTAGTCGGGTCTACGGCTTACACTCGCAGTATGTTCGTAGTCGCGTCGACACTAGCCACATAGCAGACGTACGGTGGAGGCAACCCGTAAGCGTCCGCTACGTCGACTTTTCGGAACCCAGTGACAAGTCTTGGCTAAACGAACAGGACTGTATTAGCACCATGGGATAGGCTGAAACCCTGGGTAACCTAGGCTTACCTTCAGAGGGTCATAACCTGCAGTAGTTTTCTTCCAGGATAACGTTTGGGGAGATGTGTGCTGCTGGTACCGAGTACCCCTATATTTGTCTATAGTCACTTGCTCACCGCTGACTCACAAATGACTTTCTGACTAGAGGATGTATGGCTCGAAGGCTCGTCCATGTATCTGTAAAATAGGACCGAAACCCACCTGCAGTATGACACGGCAAGGAGAGAACCGCGACAGACAACAACGCTCTTTCTGTAATACCTGGAGAGAACAAATGGGAATTTAGCGCTGGTTTTCGTCTGTCGCGTAACATAGTATTACGATGACTGAGATGGTTGACGGGATCTGACAGTTTGAAACACAATGGTATGCAGAATTTACAGGTATCCGCAAGTATGTTGTCAACAAATAATTCGATTGGCGAAATGAAGAATCCGAATCGTTCAATCCGAGATGCACACCACAACCTCTGTATAAAGCAAAAATAAGAAGTTTCTCTTATAATTAGTCTACGTCCACTCACACGGATAACACGCTCCTGCTAAGCGGTAACTGGAGTTCACATTGGAAGTCATTTCGAAACAGTGCAAACTGTTTCGTCAATCAACAACAACAATGTGAAATTACAGCTCGGAAAAAACTCAATAATCATGTCTGCAAAGAAATGACTATATTCGCAACAGAATTCAGGAATGTGCCGCACTCATTGCGGTATTACACTATCAAATTTCTTTGTCCAATATCTTTGTCCAAAATCTTTGTCAAAGATATTTGATAGTGTAATAGGGACTTTGTCAAATGTCGTCCAATATTTGATCAAATCTAGGGCCTCGCTGTATATTTGATCAAAGAAACCGCTTGTCTTCTGTTCACTGCAATGTGACATGTTACCACACGGAGCGCTAGCATCACTGCAGCGTTCTGTCGTCTGTAGTGTTTTTATAGCCATTGCCGGTAAATACAACTGGTGTGTGCCGACAACTACAAAATTAAGAGAGATGTCTGAAGTTGATGAGGCGCTTTACAACGTGAGGCACCCTGAATACAAAGATAAAGAAGATTGAAGATTGGAGACCTAACCTGACCTAACCTAACCTAACATAACCCTCTCCTGTAGCAAGGAATCTGAGTGTTATAGTGAGCCTGTCTTCTGAAGATGTAGCAGTTCTTAAGTGAATATTGTGCTTTGTGATATGAGGATACACTTCATTGAGCACGTACAGAAATGTATGCTCATCCATTCTTAAGTAATTGATGTACGACTTGACGTCTTCCACTGTAAGCTCACGTAACAAATTTTGTTGAATGCTTTTATCGTGTCGTCGTAAAACCCACGGCTTCACCCAGATTAGATTAGTTTTTCGTTCCATAGATCCGTGCTGCGGAGATCCTCGTGGATGTGGAACATGTCGATTTTTTTAAGCTGAAATAACAATACTAATAGTATGAATAAATACATCATTTGTTTCTATTAAAAATTTCGCCAATGGAGTACGAGGAGTTGGCCAGTAGTAAGTCTTTCAGGCTCCTTTTAAACTGATCTTTATTTCTAACTAAATTTTTTATGTTTCCTGGCAAATTATTGAAGATGAGTGTTCCTGAGTAGTGGACCCCTTTTTGAACTAAAGTAAGTGCTTTTAAGTCCTTGTGCAGATCATTTTTGTTCCTGGTATTGTATGTATGAACTGAGTTGTTTGTTGGAAAAAGAGATAGTATATTTACTTCTTAATGAAATTTGTTGTAAATAATATAAGAGGCAGTAGTTAGTATACCCAATTCTTTGAAGAGGTTTCTGCAGGAGGTCCGTGAATTTACTCCACAAATAATACGTATTACACGCTTTTGGACCTTGAAAACTTTTGTTTGACTTGAAGAGTTACCCAAAATATTATCCCATATGACATTATGGAATGGAAGTATGCAAGCTTTTTCATTTTAATGTTGCCTATGTCTGCTAACACTCGAATTGCAAATACAGATTTGTTAAGGCCTTTCTGCAGTTCTGTGGTGTGCTCCTCCCAACTGAATTTATTATCAAGTTGTAATCCCAGGACTTTCAAGACTGTCAACCTCGTATGTATGGTTCCATTTTTTCCCCCCCTTCTTTTCCGCATGTGCACACAATGCAATTGGAGTACGTAGAACTGCTGCGGTTAATAACAAGTTGTTGTCAGCCATCTTGAACTTTGACGAAAAATTTGATGACAGTGTAATACCGCTTGTAGCGCTACGTCAAAGATCTTTGTCAAATATATTGGACGGAATATTGGATCACATCTTTGATCAAATCTTTGACAAAGAAATTTGATAGTGTAATACCGGCCTAAGCAGAGGCCTTGTAAACAATGCGATTCTGAGTAATGAATAGCGTGCGTCGTCGTTAACACAAGGCCGTTAGAACGGTTTTGGTAATTAGGGAGAGAGAATTTAGTACTTTTCGTTTTTCAACAATTCAGCATTCCTACCTAAAATGAGCTTGCTTTGATTTACAGCAATTGCTGGGTATCAAGCATCCTTAGGAATGATCAACTCCGACATTTCTAGCTGCATATACTTTATCGTGAGGAGTCCCCTGCTGTCATCTGCTCTACATATTTGAATTTGACTTGCCTGAATTACAAAGGCATATGGATATTTAGTCACTGTTTTACGTCCTTTCTTCTACCCTCCTTATTGAAACACTATTCCGAATCTGAGACTGATAATTCAACTGAAAAATTACTCTCCTCCTCTTCTAACACTAGAACAATTCGAGGAAAAGTTCTCGTCAAACAGTTTCTAACCATTTCTTTTTTATTCGTATTACTGAAGCACACCGTCAGCAACTACGAATGAACATAGTCACATCACAAGACATAGAAGCTGCATAAATATTTAACCCTAGAGAAGTAAAGGGCAGTGGGGGAATATTACATTGCTGCTAAATCATTAAGTTTACTACTCCATATTTTCTTGAAAGGAAGTCGTAATTTATAGGTTACGCATTAGTCAGTTACAACTATTATAACTCCAGCGGTATGTCAGGTACCACATTAGGTACAAAATGTCCGCTTTTACACCTGCAGTCTTAAATTTTAAGAGGGTTTAGTAATCTAGGACTAATTACGTTACAATATGGGCACATAATGTACACGTACAGCGAGAGGTGTTAGTTGCTCGGCTCTTGCCCAAGTTCATTTGCGAAAGGAGTCCCTACGGCGCCTTTTTCGTGGTTTTGTTTTTGTAATGGCGCCACCACGTTGTTTGTAGAAGTTGCACAACTGTGTCAAGGGGGCACCACCGTAGACATTCCACATCAGCGCTGACCACGCAACGTAACACCATCCGTGCATAGCAACGAGAACGCCGCAGTGACACGTTGCTGACAACATCGTGTACATTTATTTTTATTGGCTGATTGATCCAATGTTGTCTAGTAAATAATTTCTTCAGAACACATTGTACAGGAAAAAGTTTTCTCGTTCGTTTAGAACGTTGAACAAAATTGCCTTCCAACTTTCGTAAGTTTCTGCAGACTTCCATTCGACTAAGCTTTGACTTACATGTCAGCAATTACCCTACCGAACCTAAAAGCTATAAATTCGACGTGAATATTGGCCGTGTTCGATCAATTTAACATTCCACCTATAATTTCTAACCGCCGGTGACCCCACAATATTTTCCAATTACAATCTCCTATCCAGCTTGACAGCTCATGCATCAAAGTTTCTGACCACAGTAATGTACAACACCGTGGAAAAGGACGGCTATCAATTTTGGTCTTATGAACAGTAAAGGTACCATAGAGCCAGTTCTGTGCTGTCCTTATAGCGGGATCAAGACAAAAAAACTTCGAGAAGCTTTCATAATATTTTTAGGCCCGAAAAAGCGTTGTACGATAGACTGTGATGCAAAATATTTCAACATCTGGGAAAAGTGTGTGTGTGTGTGTGTGTGTGTGTGCGCGCGCGTGTACAACAACAGCCAAATAAGAATAACAAGACTGCATTACCAACAGGCATTTAGTGGCATTAAAAAATTGAATGAAGGCTGGGATGCCGTCTTTTTCCCCTATGTTCGGCTTTTATGTCTTGAGAAGCAATGAAGGAATTTAAGGAAAGGTTCGGCTGTCCGATTAAAATTCAAGGTGAAAGGGCAATGATGATGAGATTCACTGATAACATTTCTAACCTCTGCCAAAGGGTGAAGAATTAGAGTAGTAGTTGAATGGCATGAACACGTATAATGAGCACATAGAATATGGACTGAAATAAAGCCGAATAACAACGGAAGTATTAGAGAGCAGCGGAAATGGGATAAGCGACAATTCTATGAAAACTGCATACCGCGTAGCAGAATAAATGAAGGAATTCCGTTACCTTGGAAACGAAATAACCAAAGACCTACGAAACAAGGAAGGCATAACAATCCGACCACCACAGGTCAAGAGGGCATTCCTCGCGAAAGGATAATGATAGTATAATACATAGGCTGTACTTCGTGGACGAATTTCATATATACGTGTGGACCCCCGCACTGTGTGGACGTGAATCACGGAATGTGGGAAAATCGTAAAACATTCGTTCGATGTTTGTTGTTGCATAAGGAAGCTGAAAATTAAATGGAATGGCAAGAAATGTTATCCTCCGAAGAAGGGGGCGAAGAAAGGAATTATGTGGTAAACACAGTAGAGTCAGGGACGTGTTTTAAGACAGCAAGGAATAACTTCCATGATATCGAAGGGAGCCATAGATGGCTTTATTGTTGGGGAAGACAGAGATCGGAATATTTTTTATTAAAGACTCCTGCTGCCCCTGGCAAGCCATTTGAGTTGATTTCATACAGACGTTTCCTTGCACTGTCCTCTATATACCAGAAAGTAGTGTATCAATGGATAACCAAGGTAGGTTCGCAGAGTGAAAGTGTATCCCAATAATACGTCACTATAATATACAATGGCCGACCAAAAAAAAAGTGAAGCACCCAGAAAGGAAGGAGAAAACGAAATGACACTTCACCGGTTGAGGTAGGTATGAGATGCTGTCTCAGTGATTACAAAATAGTAAAGATTACAAAGAACTTGGCAGTACGAACTAAACAGTACGACTTTGCACACACTCTAACCTGGACGCATACACTGATTCGGTTGGGAAGGGTGTCGTAAAACCTTTGTCCCTCTGCTGACACTCTACTGGGCCACAACTGTTGCAACTGGCCCTTGACTTCCTGGATACTTGCACTAGGGTCGAATTGACATCCCAGCTGATCCCAAACACTTTCTATCTGGGACAGATCTGCGTATCTTGCTTACAATGGGGTACCTCAACAACGCGCGCACAGTTCATAAACACACGAGCTAAGTTTGAACGAGCATTGTCCTGTTGGAAATGGCGCCACGCTACTGTCGCTCGAGAGGTAACACATGACCAGGTTGTCCTTGACGTACCACTGACACGACACAGCTCCCTCGGTCGCTACCGGCTATAAACAGAAGCCACATCCGATGGCTCCTCACAGAACGCCGCCGTGCCTGCCCGAAACATTGCAAGAATGAGACCTCTCCCCAGTTCTCCACCATACTCCCCGACGATGGTCATACCCGAAAGTTTGCTGCAAGATACCACATTTTGGATCGTTATAAGTAACAGCCACAGCCCTCTGGATGTGCGATACTGGAATAGACAGACCATCTCACATTTTGAATATGGAGAATATTTCGATTCTAACCAAATTACTTAAAAGGTTTCTAGACCTTGAAAACACCGGATGTTCTTGTGAAAGACGCTATCCAAATTGACGAGTACAAATGCGAACACATTCCCTTCTACAGATTCCCGTCACGTAATTAATGCACATTCCTAATTATGTCCAGTTTCGCCGATAATTTTACAGTCTTCGTTGGAGTCAAAGTCGCATTGCGAATGTAGTGCCGAATACACCAGGTTCCTGCTGAACTGTTACTGAAACAGGTGAAATTGTCATACCCTCCCTGAATTATCACGACACAATTTGCAGCAAGTGATATTACACTGAAGCGCCAAACAAACTGGTATAAGCGTGCGTATTCAAATTGAGAGACACAGTGATGTAAACTGGCATATAGGCTTTGCCGATCGCAGCGCCGTATTCTAAGACAACAAGTGTCTGGCGCAGTTATATCGATTACTGCTGCTTCAATGGCAGGTTATCAAGATTTAAGTCAGTTTCAACGTGGTGTTATAGTCTGTGCATGGCCGATGAAACAAAGCATCTCCGATGCATCGATGAAGTGGAGATTTCCCCGTGCGACTATTTCACGAGTGTACCGTCAGTATCAGGAATCCGGTATAACATCAAATCGCCGACATCGCTCCGCCCAGAAAAAGATCCTGCAAGGGCGGCACCAACAACGACTGAAGGGAATCGTTCAACGTGACAGAGGTGCAACACTTCCGCAAATTGCTGCAGATTTCAATGCTGGGCCATCAACAAGTGTCAGCGTGCGAACCGTTCAACGAAACATCATCGATATGGGCTTTCGGGGCCGAAAGCCAACTCGTGTACCCTTGATGACAGCACGACACAAAGCCTTAAGCCTCGCCTGGGCCCATCAACACCGACATTGGACTGTTGATGAGTGCTAACACGTTGCCTGGTGGGACGAGTCTCGTTTCAAATTGTATCGTGCAGATAAACGTATACGGGTATGGAGACAACCTCGTGAACTCACGGACCCTGCATGTCAGGAGGGGATGGCTCAAGCTGGTGGAGGCTCTGTAATGGTGCGGGGCGCGTGCAGTTGGAGTGATATGGGACCCCTGATTCGTCTAGATACGATTCTGACACGTGACACGTACGAGTACGTAAGCATCCTCTCTGATCACTTGCATCCATTCATGTCCACAGTGCATTCCGACGACTTGAGACACCCCACACGTCCAGAATTGCTACCGATTGGATCCAGGAACACTGTTCCGAGTTTAAACACTTCCGCTGGCCACCAAACTCCCCAGACAAACATTATTGAACATATGTGGGATGCCTTGCAATGTGCTGTTCGGAAGAGATCTCCACCCCATCGTCCTCTTACGGATTTATGGACAGCCCTGCAAGATTCATGGTGTCATTTCCCTCCACCTCCACCTCAGACATTAGTCGAGTCCATGCCACGTCTTGTTGCGGCACTTCTGCCCTACACGGTATTTGGCAGGTGTACCAGTTTCTTTGGTTCTTCAGTGTGTATACAGTAATAGCTTAGCGCTCGCTGCTTCGCTCGTGGCGACTGTATGGCTTGCAGAGATTTTTTGTTTCATTTAATCGAATTTTTTGCTGTTCACAAATTGCACCACCTTCTACGCCTTTCACGCTAATTAAGGCCATGTAAGTATAGTCTGTTCCGAATGCACATCTGACCAAAATGCGATTCTGGTAGCTGGAGTCAAAAGTTTTTGTTAATCATTCTCTTTGCGTTTTTGAGAAGATATTTCCATTGCATCCTTCATCCTCTAACAAATTTTTCTTTATATCAAACCGAGGTGAAATATCAATTTTCAAAAATTTGGAGTTAAATTTTTTTATGTACTGAAATATTTTCTAAAAAAATTTAATCCTCTATCACACTGCCTTAGGTGTTGAATTTGAAGGCGCACTGAAACACTTTTTTTTTTTAAATTTCTAACCGAGACGTGAAATGCAATTGTCATAGATCCAACCTTAAAATCCTTTAGTACTTTAGTAGTTATTTTCGAAAAATTTTCACTATTTTACCGCCTTAGGACTGGAATTTCGAGAGTCCCTTCTTAAACGATGTCTACAGTCTTATCCACACCCTCTTAAAACTTCAGGTTGTTATCCTTGGTGGTTTGGACTGGGCGATGATGATCAGTCACGACATTGACTTTTATATAAAGAGAGAAAAATGGGCTCTAGTACACAAAGCTACAAATGTCACTGGGAGCTTCTCTCGTCACACACATTTTGCCCAGCACCACCTCCTATATAGCAATACGAGATTACTTACTGGTTCAGTTGCAATAATAATAATAATAATAATAATAATACATATTCGAACTACGAATTTTGTAGAGAAATTTTCGAATGGTTTACATCTTGACGTTGATTTTAGATCCACTGAATGAAATTGTATTATTATTACTATTCCGTTGCGACAGCGTTATCTCCAGTATATACAATCCCTTACGATAATGTGCAATTGTCTGACTCCAGACTGAGGCCAAAACTGTTTCTCAGTCATAGCAAAAGAAAATTGTCGGAACATATTTTCTGGGGATCCTTTAATCATCAGAGTCATGACTTACGTTTCATCTGACGCTGTCTACTTATTTTATATTTAGATCCTCTACATTGTGGATTACACGAACAACAAAACAGTGCATATGTTCCGTGCAAGCCCGTCGTTTAAGTTGGGAATGTTCAGGAGTCTATGACAGTTGTTTACAGTATAAAGAAGAGCGAAGAACGTCGCGCTAAAAGCCTTCATGTTTAACTAATGGACTTTAGTAAGAGGCTACTGCAACAATCACTTCAAACGAAATGTCACGAAATGGATTTAAGGCAACCGCTTTAATGTATGCAATCAGGCAACCTATGTGACATCACGCAATAGTAGCACAGAACCTAGTTATTAATAAAGTAAATGAGGTGAAAACTTGTGTGAAACAGATAGATTGGATTGTTATAACAGAAGGGAGAAGGCCGTGTAAGACACTGAAGGCGAAACGCTAGCTGCACAAAGGAGATAGCGAAACGGCTGCGCCCGCGTTACCTCGTGACGGCGCGCGCAGCTCGCTGTCGGCGGCTCCCGGCTGGTCGGCATGTTGGGAATGGTCAGTCACACGTTCTGCCGCGGCCACAGAGGTGACTACAGTCGCCGCGAGCGGCAGGGTACGGCGCGGCGGGGACGGGAGGGGCGGGGCGGGGCGCGACTCGCCCCCACCACGGCGCGCAGCTGCGTGCGGTGGGGAGCGCCAGGGCGAGACAAAAGAGGTTCTGTGCAGACGGTGGCCAGTGCTGGGCGCGACACTACACGGGGCGCGTGGCTCGGTGTGCTCAATGAGCGCGCTAGCCAACCTTGGGCGGGGTTGTTGACGCGAACGCCCCTGCCGGTCATCTGGCTGCCATTGGCGCGCTACCAGAGGGCGGTGCAACAGCACACTGCTTTAGCCGCACTGTAAACATAGCTCACCTCTTCCAATGCATTTTCCGCTTTCCTCCCGCTATCACTTGCTAAAGTTAGTTTTCATAATTGACGCGATATCTTAAGAACCCTTTTGTTAGAATACACAGACGACACACTGTCTGGATAACAGCTTTTTATTTACCGACTACCGGTTTCACTCTGCGTTGCGTATCTTGAGGTCTGGCGCCGCAAAAGTGTAGTGCGTCGACAGTCTTACACAAATGGTGACAAATTGCACTTTGCGGCGCCGGACCTGTAGACAACGCACATTGTCGGCAAATAAAAGTTGATCCAGACTGTGTTCATTTATCAGTTTTCTTTTATCTTATTTGATAAGAAATAATTCTGTCATTCCGTCTAAGTAAAAATTCGACATACGCTCATTCCATTCCTCTGACCGGCTCGATATCTCTCCATGCAGTTTGTGAGAGTTAAGACTGCTGCAGCAGCGTCCACGGGAACTACATGTCCCCTAATAATGTCACTTCCAACTGCTGCGGTGTTCAAACCAATCTTTGTGTTGATAACTACTTTATCAAAAATGGTTCACTGCTTAACTTCTGAGGTCATCAGTCCCTTAGAACTTAGAACTACTTAAACCTAGCTAACCTAAGGACATCACACACATCCATGCCCGAGGCAGGATTCGAACCTGCGACCGTAGCTGTTACGCGGTTCCAGACTGAAGCGCCTAGAACCGGTCGGCCAACTACTTCATCCCTTTTGAGAACGATAAAAGTACTATGAAACTAGAAATGCAGATTAAAAAGATGCTCCGGACAAAGACTCGAGCCCGGAGCCATACCTTTCTCTTATAGCCTCAGCCGTCCAGGTGTCACTCTGGAACTGCGTCAACGGCTTGGATTCTGAGAGTACCTCTGTCCCAATTTCCGAACTAAGTTCTTAGTGGCTAAGCTCTCCTGGCAAGAAGAATATTGTTGGGAAATAGCTCTGCCAGTCAACGGGGGATTTGCAGAATGCATCTCCTACTCCGCGTCAGCGCGTGAGCTGCTTTGAAACCTACTGACGGGGGACTAGTACTGACAACTGAAATCGTGAGACCGGGTCGTCGTTCTTGCCTTGTCAGCTCAGTCCGCGAAAGGGAAGACCCCTGTTTGATTCCCAGTTCAGCAAATACCTTTGATCTACCATTCGTTTTAAAACAGCACACACACTGGTGCATAGTAGAATATAGTCTGCGTAGTACTAATTACATGGATCGGTGCCTATGCGGCTTACTATCCCGTGACAATAGGTTCATAGCTACTTAACTGCAACGTATATACCCTTTTAAAATTGCTTCCGTCTTTAACTGAAAATCTATCTGAGAAGCAAAACTATAAAATTCTTGTTAAAAGTTATTCTGTCTGCTGTGCAATATGAATACACGTCAGCAAAGGTCTGTTTCATCAGACGGGTCACATTGACTTTGCAGAGTCTTGCACCGTAGCGCACATCATAGGACTCCGATTAGAGAACTACTTTATAGGCGTTGCTGGTGTGTTTCCGCTCACAACTACCAGAGTACGCCAGAAAGTAGCGTTTTGCAGTAATTAAAATATTTGCGATGTGTTCGAGTGGAGACGTGCTCGGATAGCTTAATGGTTAATGTGGCTGCTAAAAGAGGGGAATAGAGGTTCGAATCCCGAGCTGATACTTTTCATTTTCGCGAACACATTCCTTCATTTCTATCACATGAAATCGGACTGTAAAACGAACGAACTTCTATTGAAGTTTCTCTGTGGGATAGTGTCCCGAGCAAGCAATTTTCTCTCCTCGCTTACAATGATCCAACAGAGGTTTTGTTTTTTGTCCTTTCCTCCACCCTCTCGTTTCCTCTCCCTCCCTCCGCCCCCCCCCCCAAACCTCTTTCCTCGTCTTTTTTCCAAGTAACATGATCTATCGTAGGACTTCTCCAGAGAGAAAAAAAAAGTTTCTCCTTTAGTTGTAATAGTAAACTACGCTCTTTGTTACGGACTAACCTCTCCTGAATTCCCATGACTAACACGGGAAACAGCAGAACCATTCATCTGCCGTGAAGGTGAAAATTCTGCGAATGCTATTTCGTAGCCCTGGGTAAGAGATCCGTGTCGCGGAAAATACGTGCTAATAAGCACAGTGGAAAGAAATGCCTCAGCTCTGCGTTCAATATCAGTCTGCACACAACCCGACTTCATGATGACTGCGCTCCCGAAGTATTCACATCCGACTCCACTGAATCGATTTTACCCATTCATTCCTTCGTTTTTCGACAGGTTGACAAAATTACTTTGGTTCATAATTTCCTCGAACCCTATTGCACTTTTTCTTAGACTTATCAGCTCAGCAAGCAATAAATATGATGCCACGCAGATTCTTTCACAGAGTTCTTACGCTACTGCACAGTAGTGCTCCGGCCTCCGTTACTGTAGTATACGATACCATAGGTGCGAATTTAATAGTCAGTACAGACACCAGGTTCCGTAGATGTTCTATCAAATAACAGTACACAACTCCTCGTAGCTGGCTGTTGCGTAGCCCTGGGGACGAGAACCGTGTCGCGGAACGGGTTTATGGGCTGACGAAAGATGACAGGTTGAAGCTCACGGTTCACGGTAGTAGCCGTTAATGTTCTAAAACGCAGCAGAATCTGACCACCGTCCATAGGCGCATTTCGGAGTGGCATTTGCCCATATACTATTACAAGCCTGCCTCACTGATTTAAGTGATTTCGAAGCAGTTTTTAGAATAAGTGCTACGGCATAGCCGGCCGCTGTGACCGAGCGGTTCTAGGCGCTTCAGTCGGGAAGCGCGCGATCGACACGGTCGCAGGTTAGAATCCTGCCTCGGGCATGGATGTGTGTGATGTCCTTAGGTTAGTTAGGTTTAAGTAATTCCAAGTCTAAGGGGCTGATGACCTTAGATGTCAAGTCCCATAGTGCTCAGAGCCATTTGAACCATTTGAGCTATTGCATAGGTGCGCGCGTACGGAGATTCGGATTGGCGAGTAGATCATTGGATATGGTGCACAAACTCGCATAGGGAAAGGACGGAAAAGGAAAGCTGTTGTGCAACTCACGAAAAAACCCATCCGTCATTCGCCCTAATCAATACAGAGAAACCACGGAAAACGTTCATCTGAATTGATGGATGGGGATCGAAATAATTCTTGGGCTAAATTTAAGTCCAGTGGCCTAAGCACGGACATCTTGCTCTGTTTCACTGGCAAGGAATGATCGCCGCTTTTCGCTGAGATATTCCGGTATCCGTTACAATGTCATTTAGTCCACGTTGGAAGAGCTTATTTTGTATTAGTTGATGAACACCAACAGCGTTGTCGTACTAATTTTGCCTCTAGCCAGAGCGCGGGGACCTGGACTGGCGTTCGAGAAGCTTTCACAAGGTCGTCTTCTTTTGGTCTAGTGATTTCTGACCTTGGTCACGAAGCGTAAGACTCGTAAAAGCTGTCGAGTCGACACGGAGTACACAGCGCGAGTACTCCACATATCAACGCTTTTATCTTATTTCACAGTCTTTAGTTGGATTCTGTACGCAGCTCATAAAACGCTACTTCATGCACACCACGTTTCGATACAAAGTTTCGCTTCACGGTGAATACAGTGGTTGCGTAATGGAATCTTCCAAACAGCTGATTAGCTTTCGTTGCCATTGCGTGATCCCCGTCCATAATCATATCCTTTACAATTCCCTCAATACGTCAACTAGAGGTAATTGTTTTTAATTTTAAACATTGATTCTCTTCAGCAACGGTTCACTTAGCAACTTTGTAGAACTGGAACGTAACAAATAACCAGCTGCAGAATTAAAAACCTGTAATCTAAGTTGTGATGTGAAGTCTGGCAGCAGGCCTGCGATCATTACGTAAAAACTTTGCATATCTTATTTCACGGCTTTATTTGATCGCACATAAAATTTCACTTGTTACAATTTTATTTGTCTATCTGTTTCGAGCAAAGCCCATCATCAGATCATATAAAAGGATACGATGCATAGTATCGTGTACACATGATTTTAATCTCAACCATTTGCGCTCATCTAAGCGAATATGGAAGTTGGATTTTCATTGTGCAAACGCCATGAAATATTACGCCACAAATCCGATAAATGTCGTTTTTCGGATTGTTTTACACAAACGGCGCTGAATTTTTAAATGATATGCCTTATTGATCGTTCGATCTCTGTCACGAACTGAGAATTCAATACGCCATTGAAACCGGAAAACACAGTAAACTACGCATATGAACGTACTTGAGTTTTTTAGGTCCAGACGATCCAGAATGCTTCCACTGGCTCGACGTCATAGGCTCAAGACCATGCTTCATCACCAGTTACGACGTGCATCAGTAGTTGTTGAACTCATCTGGTGATCTTCGGCAATTCGAACTCGCTGCTGTTTTTATTCGAGATTCAACAATTTTAGATTGATATTCCAACATCAACAGAGACTTCTGTGATTCAGTGGTCTTTCATAATCATTTCTTTTAGTTTTTTTCCAAGATTTCATCGGTTTTGATGGTGTGCTGGGGCGTCCAGTGCGCTCGTCATCTTCAACGTCTTCAAGGCCTTCTTCGTAACTTTCACAATACTCGTTTTACTCAAAGCAGACTCACCAAAGATAGTATGTAACGCTTCTAAAACTCCGATGCACTTTACTCCATTCTTATAGCAAAATTCAATACCAACTTTATACTACGAGAGGACTTCAAAAGCTAAGTTGCAGGTTACTGCCGAAGGCCAAGTAACTTAAGGCCAAGTAACTTTTGTTCAGTGATACGCTACACGTGAAAGTGACACAGGCACGAGACACTATTCTTTGATACAGGAGCCAAGTCTTTAAACAACGGTCGGAACTTCAAGCAATCGTCCAGTTCCCCGACAATGAAAATCCGCTCGTTGGTCACGAAGCCATTCGAGAACCGGGTGTGTGGACGTCTTCATCGTTAGAAAAACTCTTCCCTCCAGATGGTCTTCCTAAATTGCTCAGACGTCGTCTTCTCTGGTCGCTGTCTATGACCTCCCTTCCCGCTCAGCATGAGCCACGTCTCCGTGGCCTACGCCAAATTATCGGGACGATTTCGTTAGACTTCACACGATACTGCATCTTGTCCACACACTAAAAGAATTTCACGGTGAATTTGTGTGCAATTTAGACGCCTTGCTCGCAAGAATCGTACTGTCCCGCGTACTTCAACTTTAGTACATTTCTAGTTGCCGCGCCATTTCTATCGCACATAGCAGTGCACCTGTTATCCGTGAAGAAGCAGATCCGTGTCTGCAAGATACCCATAACATCAATTACTTTCTCCTGAAAAGTGGTCTTAGCGTGGGACGACGTGTGTGACATGCTTTCCGAGGACGATCGCTGTGAAGGTGCAGAAGCAGCTAGGGAGGGGACGGCAACTGCAGCTGCCGCTTGTAGACAGTTCTTTGTTCTGTGAGGCGCGCCCAGGGTGGACACCGGCATGTGACGAGCTCCCATTTAACAGCACTCACTGCACAGCCTCCTCAAAACATACAGAGTCTGTACCTGGCTTCCGAAGAACTGTTCATTGCCGACAGTCTCCTTGTTTTCCCGTGCTCATATTGTTCCTGAAAAGAAAGCAGCGATTTCTAACGTTGTAAAGGCGTTATTAGACGAGGATGCGCCACGAATGGTAAGATCCAGCGCACCTACCATCTGGCGACAGAATGGTGGAACTAAGAATTAGCAGGCACATTATCCCTGTTCTGAAGTAGAAAGCAGTTCAGAAGTCCAGCGAATCCGCACATGCGCACTAGACGGCCATGCACGGAAGGAAGAATTCTGAATATGCCTTCTCCTTGTTACTATTAAATGGTTTACTACTGTTGTTTACACCTATGGCCAGTAGCTAATTATTTTCACATACTAGCTTTCTATTACACAAGCTGTTGGCGATAATCGTTTTTTGTACGGACTGATTCGTGTTCTAGAAATCGAACGACCGAACAAGCAATAAGCGTCCTTGTTCAGGGGTACAGTGAGGAAATGTGGGTGTATTATAATCGCGCCCGCTGTATTACAATGAAGTACACAGGTAAGCGTTTATTTCTGGGTAATTACGCATATAATTTTATACATGTACGATTTTCGATTTATGTATGTAAAGCCGCAATTAAAGAAAGGCTACGTTTGGACTGACTGCGTCTTTTGCTTTGTTTCAGCTTGCCAGGAAGGAGAAACTGGCAATAGTCGGCGAGGAAGTCCGTTCACAAAATGAGTGAACAAATGGTTTGATTCTTAATTCCGACTACATGAAATTGACTCCTACATTACTCTGTCACTTGAGCGAATTCCTTCCTTCATCATTGACAGCAGCTTGCCGAAATTAGCTAGTCCATTTCTAACCAAGTTCCGAAATTCCTGCGGATCTTTAAGGCTTCGATTCCATCATAAGTACGGAAAAAAAGCCACA
Organism: Schistocerca piceifrons; assembly: GCF_021461385.2. Lineage (NCBI taxonomy): Eukaryota > Metazoa > Arthropoda > Insecta > Orthoptera > Acrididae > Schistocerca > Schistocerca piceifrons. The sequence continues at coordinate 880,399,429 of NC_060140.1, forward strand.
GCCTTCGTCCCTTCTTCCCAGTCAGAGCTGAACCCAACATCGCCAGGCTTTCGTCATTGCTGTCGTGCCCTCATTGCAGTCTAGTACGCACGCATGGATTCGGGCCTGGACTATTCGCGTGCGTGGTGTAAATCTATCGTCGTGAACGAGTCTGCAGTTCCACAGACTACTGTTTAGCGTACAAATGCGCAAACGTTTCGAACAGGAGTGGGCGAAGCCCAGTTCCCCGTAAAATATAGGAGCGGTCCTCGGCACACCCAATGATAGAGCTCACAAGCTACGGGATCGCAAATCTCTTCAGAGAACTAATGGCTAATCGTTTTATACGGTTAGTGACAACCGTCTAGACATGTAATGAACGCTATACAGTTCAGCAATTGCTCAGACCATCTAGAAACATACAAAACTAATTATGTCCGAAAGAGCTTGTCTATACCATCATCACCCACTTTACGTCCACTGGTGCACGTGGCATCCTCTAGCTTACACTCACTCAGTAATTACGCTCTTCATTTACATGCAAACATGTCGTCCTCTACATTTTGTAACTATTTACCTATCAGCAACTGAGTAATCTTCTCGATGTTTTCTTGGAATCCGGCAAGTAACTCTTGATCCATCTGTAGGCTTTAGACTGGTTAAATATCCCGCCCAAGACGCTTTCTTTTTTTTTCATTATAGCTTAAATACGCTTTCCATTCCAGTTTGTCCCCTTTTGTCTCCTAACACAGTTTCATGTTCCAACACCTTTCCTGGCTCTCGCAGTGGCATGCATCTCGCGACTGCTGGCTGAGCAACTCCAGTTGTTACCGCGAAGTCTGAGCCGTCTTGCCACAGTTTTTGCGGTTCCCCCCCGTCGGAGGTTCGAGTCCTCCCTCGTGTGTGTGTGTGTGTGTGTGTGTGTGTGTGTGTGTGTGCGCGCGCGCGGTTCAAGTTAGATTAAGCAGTGTGTAAGCCTAGGGACCTATGACCTCAGCAGTTATGTTCCATAGGAACTTGCCACAAATTTCCAAATTTTCTAGTTTGTTAAATTGTTAGCGCATTAGAAGTAGACTTCCCAACGCCATAAAATTTTCAGTTATCACAACATATTCACTGTACTGAGGTATCATCATTTATGACCAGCTATCATTGATCACTTATCATCATCCATTCATTTCATATCGTACGACACACGGATTTTTTGCAGACTCATTAGAAGCGTAGTTTCAAGAATTATTTACTGTACCGGACGCACTGCAGGCCATTTCTGCTCCATTAGGTGTTAACTCAAGCCAGTAATTTTTTCAAACGTTTTTAAATACTATAACTCAATTGGTTCAATGGGATGTTACTTTTCTTCTTTTCGATGTGCTAAGCGCGAGTATTACAATAATTCATTTGGAGGTCTTATTGTGCTAAGTTATAGCATTAGTATACGTTTGTCTGCAACATAAACCAATTTTATAATGCCAATCAGAAAAACTAAGATTGTTACGATACGTTCCAGTAACCCGTATTCCTTCTTCCCTTTCCCAGATATCTGTATACTTTCGCTATTGTCGTCAAGATATTGGCGATACAGAATCTTCCGACCCTTTGTCGTCGCCAACCCCCACTCCAGTCTCCTCTTCCAAATCTTAGTTTTCAACTATCCGTAGAAGTCTACTGAAAGCTGCAGGCAGCCTCCACTGTACTTATATAGGCAGAATCCTCTTGGTTTTTAACGTTTGGCTGTTCAGTTTTTGTTGCATAACTTTCTTAATGTTTAACTAGTGACAATAAGTCACGTACTGTCCACTGAACACGGACCGAGGCGACGGCAGATCGGCGGTGACCTACACTCACGGCCGTCTGCGGCTCTGACGAACGCCAGGCGCCCTCGCAGAGTAAACCCGTCAGCACGCAGCACGTGCGCGCACACTGCCGCAGACGCGCACGGGCCGGGGCGCGCGCCCATTGGCTGGGGCGGGCGCGGCGTTGCCACGTCTCCCAGCACGCACGCACAGGTGTGGCCGCAGCCGGCTTCCCACGGCGCCCGGGCGGCGCGGCAACGCCGTCCTCCGCTCGCCGCTATCAATCCTTTTTGTCCGTCTGACGGCCCGTTCGCATGCCAGATGATGATACGGTTTCACTGGCCGGCGCAGCGGGCAGCCGGCTCTCGACTTCCACCGTCTACCTCGTTTAAACGGAGCTCGACTTTGCGGACACTGCTGCGCTGACGACGAATCAGCTGAGCAACCAATTACTGGCTGTTACCAGGCGACGCACCGACAGCTGATGCGTCTTTGTACTGCCGCGGCAGCCAGGTAACTAGACAGGACTCTGGGCGACTGCCAACGACCGACGCTCGACCGCGGGAATTTACACACGCGTTCGGATCTGTAGGACTTCGTTTGACCCCCAGCTTCTTCGCTGAGTAGGAGCTACAGAGATGGTGATACGTCTGCACTCCACAGTACACCTTACGGTGTGCGGCGATGATTTCACGTTGTAGCACCATCGATCATATTGCAATCACCTACAGTATGCGAGAAGATTATTTTTTTTAAAATTTCACCTCCGTGATTATTATGTAAGGTGTAAGTCTGAGAAAGTAATATATATACTTTTTGGCGCGTATTGTAACACGGGTTCTTGATATTATCTGAAACTAAGCCCTCCATGAAAGACGGTCTTTTTCTAACGTCTCGCACGGCAGTTCGTTGAACTTTTCTGTTAATTGGTTCATCCTTCCCGAACATCTTTGCAATGAACTGTTCCGATATCGGTCTTACCCACGGTAAGATGTGTCCATTTCACATTATTCTGCGCAGAAATTCCTTGCTAAATTTAGGCTGTGACTCATTCCAGTCACTGATGGCTGGCTGCGTAAAAGATGTCGGATGCTTTACGCGCATTACGTTAAATTAGTTTACGTTTAGGAGGTGACCATCAGCCTTTGTACCAGATAAGTGATGACATGTAAATGTGTCACCTCCCTAAACACAACGATGTCACTTATATACATATTTTAACCAGTAAGTCATTTACATAATTTTATCGTGATAAATAGACAATCACTGTTTACACAGTTAAAAAATAAAGTTGCGCATCTTGCTACTTATGGCAAACCACGCCACATCTGCAAATTAGCACGGGCAGTGCAAGTAATCTCCCTGCTACGTGTTCGACCCCGGTTCATAACCAGCAACAGAGGGTGAATATTTGACAATATGGCAGTCACTACTCCTATTGGCGAAACGTCAGAAAAATCATTCAACAAATCCTGGCCGAAGATTCCGACGCTAAAGCCGACAGGCATCAAGTGAACAAGCAGTCACGAAACTCGCAAAGTTTTGAAACCACCACAAAATAAAAAGATCGCATGGCCGTTCTAAGTCTTAATCTAAGCAAATCCTATCTCACTTACAAATCAATTGGTGCGACAAGTGGACACGATCCGAACACCAGTAGAGACTGTTGGAAATTTTAAACTAAAACGAGTGCTTTTTAGGGAGACTGCTACTTTACATGAACAAACAAGCACTTCTCATTCATAAATAGGAGAGCGAAATGAGAAGGGCGTTTTGCTTTCGGCGTTTACGTAAACAGAACTGGAGGGGGGGGGGGGAGATGAAGTAATGGAACTATACGCTATGAATCCTCCCGCCATATCCCCCACAGCTGCCTGGCGTCGCGAATTTGCATTATACCAATGCAACTTTAAGGTTAACTGTTTTTGAGCGCCAGTACCGACAGTTGCAGACTTCGCATGAAGCTACCGTTTCTGGCATGTGAGCCATGTCCTGAGTGTTTCGGGTACTTCCAGAACGATAGAAGTTTTGATTTTTTCGTTCCACGAAGAAATTTAATCCAGCACTGAGGTGATAATGTAGACGGACACGAAGAGAGAGTAATGGGAACGAAATGAAACTGTAAGATGCTTTTCTACTGTGGTGATTCAGGACACTGTTGTCCAATTGAATCGATCGTATAAGGAATAGAAGCCTTTTCCATCGAGAACAAAAGCATGATGAACAGACGAGAGAGACTGCTTGGACATAAGATTACCACATGAGTTGATGGAGGAAATTGTTGAAGAGATGGTGAGAAGGAAGAATCGCAAACGCAGGTCTAGGTATGAGTCTTACCTCTTCTGTCCAAAATGTTCAGAGACTAGATAAAAAGTACAGAAAAGTAGAGATAATCTCGCCCCACGTGTGAACAAAGTACACGAAGTTCATACAACGAAGTGAAACTGTGAGACATGTCGCTCTCCGAAAAGATCAGTTGTCGCGTCACATTTGTTCGTATGTCGGTTAAGTCCTCCAAGTGTTTACCATTCTCTAGAATTTATGCACTTCGTAGTTTATGTGGTAAGTTAGCAAATATAATACTAAGGCTCTTCAACAGTGACGATCTTTTACAGAAACGAATTGTCCGCGTGTTGCGTGTCAATCAAGTCGACGCATGCGTCCACGCGTCGCCGTTTTTGTTCGGGAGTGAAAGCGTGCGGGACGAACAGTACTCGCAATCCCTCTTCTTCAAAATAACACGGAGAATGTGTCAAACACTTGATTTGGAGATATTGCTCAGTAGCTATTTGTGACAACAGCGTTGACAAACACCGGCCACACACCCACTAGTATGTACTTGATCCATTTTTTACTTTTCTTAGTTCGAGCTGCCACAACAGATACTGCGCTTGCGTCGCTTAGGCGTTGGGAATAAAATGAGTGTCTGAACTTTTTGGATAGGCGGTGCAGGCAGCAGATCGTCAATCAAGTGTGATGCAGGAGTAATGCTGGAAGGATAACGCAAGCGAGAAGAATGGAGAACTGCATTATTCCAGCGTTGGGGCTCACGGCCGAAACAGCAACGCAAGTGATGAGGAATTGGCGGGAAAGGATATTTTCCATCTCTTCGAGTGGCCGTGGAGTGGGTCAGCTCGGGGCAGACGGAACAAAAGGCAGCGGCGGCGGCCGCGGCGACCGGAAGAGCAGGTTTGCGGCGGCGGCGGCCCGCCGGTCAATGGACCGGTGCGGGCGCCAAGGTCACGCCCAGCCGCCGTGCGCAGTCGGTCGCTCCTCTTCCTGTAGCGCCCGACGCCTAATTCAGCGGCTCCCTATGTCACCTGCGTCAATTCGCGAAATGCTCCTCAGTAACCGCGATCCCGGTTCTCCCGTAAACAACAATACCGGGTGGTTATAACTGAAGAGCGGCTGCTCACCAAGGTCCACTGTCGGATCGTTTGGCAGCGAAACACGGTAGCATACGCTACTGCGGTAATGTAAAATGGATTTAAACTGGAAAAAAATTGGTTCCTATTCTGACCATCAGGTGCAAACCTGGCACTGTGAATGCAAAAATGACACACACAATATTTCTATATGTAATTTATTAGCAACAAGACATGGGCAGAAATGGTCAAATAAGTTGTAAGGTGGCAGAATAAATGGCCAGATTCGCACCTTACATGAGACCTTTACAAATCGCAATGAGAAGGTGAAAATGACACCTAACGTAAGTCGACAGTTATGAGAACATTTGCCTATCAATATGTAATGCAAAAAGGGATGTCAAATGACGGTAATTAACACACCATTCCTATACAATGCATGTCTTTGAGCGGAAGGTAGAACAGGGAACGAGAGTCGAGTCGCTTTTAGTTTTGAAAAGCTAGCTCCACAACGGCGTAGCGAAACCGCGCTGCGGGAGTTACGCCGGCGACCACAGTTATCAATATGTAATGCAAAAAGGGATGTCAAATGACGGTAATTAACACACCATTCCTATACAATGCATGTCTTTGAGCGGAAGGTAGAACAGGGAACGAGAGTCGATTCGCTTTTAGTTTTGAAAAGCTAGCTCCACAACGGCGTAGCGAAACCGCGCTGCGGGAGTTACGCCGGCGACCACTTAAGGGGGTGGCAGGAAAGAGGACAGCGACCCCGGGCCAGGTGATTCAAGCTGGAGGGCCACCGGTAGGGAGGGCATCGGTACAAGGGCAGAGAAGCTGCTTTAGAAAACTGCGTTTCGAAATTCCGACGGAATGCGAACAACAGCAAGTGGCGCATTTTCGTCCACCGAGTGCGACAAACGGTAAGGTCAATGTACTTTAGGCGTTTAGAACGGGCACAAAACGTCCGATTGGCGGAAACTCACTAGGAAGGAGAAAACTACTGAACTTTCGACGCAGTTTGATAGAAGGGGCGTTGCGATTGGTAGAGGGTGTTTCTTCAAAATGAAAGAAACGCTCCTATTGGTCGAAAAAAGCCGCGACGTGAAAAAGGAACCCAAGTGGAGGGAGGCAGTTCTGTCACGAGTAGGACAAGAGAGAAATTTTTGTGTGGGGGACTCTTCTACATACTGGTGTGAAGTGCAGAACGGAGCGCTTAACGCTCCGTACGACGAAGAGAAGAAATTGGTGTGGACACTGCGTTCACAGCGGCTGCACTCCAGCTAAAATTAGCTGTAGCAACGTTTAGCTCCCACTGTGGAGAAACGAACCAGCCAGATTAGTTAATTGTTCTTTCGAGAATTGAGAGGGCACTATAATTATGCACGCTGCTCTAACCATGCGCGAGTATATCGCCACGTAGTAAGACTAGGCACGTCGCAGCTTACGATAAATACCGCGTGCAGAGGTGTAAACTTTGTTGGTTCACCAGCTTGCGTCCACTGTAAACTCGAGCGACTTTGGGTAATCTTGCGCTCAAATTTGTCACTAGACTAACCATCCACCGTAGACTTGATTGTCATCCTAAATAGTGCCTAACTTTGAACCGGAATCTGACGGTTTTCGTAGTACTGACCAACATCATAACCTATGTGTAGGAGCAATTTTGTAAAGAAACATCCAATTAAACTTCCATATTATTGTGCTTAGTATCAATGTTCTTTCAGAGAGTTAATATTTAACATTGTTGTGTATAAACTTATTTCACTTTTTGATGTTGGCAAAATGCGTTATCCATTGCACTGTTTTTATGTTGGCGAGTTGAAAACTGTGTGAAAAGCTGTAATTTGGTGAGAAATATTGCGACATTAAACTTGTCATTTCACCTCACACAGTTGTTCTCAATTCAGAAATAAGCAAGCAATAACAAACAAACCCCCGCAACCTTACAAAGTGAGCAAGGGATAATGTTGATTTTATTATTAACAGTCACGTAAGACAGTTTGTCCAATATCAGCATCGGAGTCGTCGACGAGGTGCTGCACTCCTAAAACGACGTGATCAACAGTTGCTTGTAGCAGTTCCGGGGGAATCTGAGCAGCTTCACATCAGGTAGTGACCGAACGTGTCCCTGATAAACGCGACGCGCTCTTTTAGGTATCCCCAGAGCCGAAAGTCACACAAATATCAGGTGATCTCGATGGTCACGCATCCGGAAAACCTCTGGAGGTAACGCGTTCGTGGAAGGTTGCACTAGATATATCTTTCACTGGACGAGTGACGTGAGATGTCCCATCTTGCACGAAAACATTGGTTTCTAAACAATTGCGCTCTCCGAAAGCGGGAATCACATGCTGTGTATAAGTGCAGACGTGGCGGTACACCTAAGAAGACCGGACCGAGGGGTAAAGGTGCTTGTGAAACCACACCACACAGTCACTTACGGTGAGTGCAATGGCTCTTCGTACATAACTCGGTTTAACAATACCCAAGTTCGGGAGTTTTGTGTATTCACTGCACCCTGTGGTGTAAAATGTGCCTCGTCGCAAGTCTAACTTTAATCCGTGCCAGGGACCGGAGAGCAAATTCAGAATGTTGCTGCGGGTTATGAGGTTTCAGTTGCAGCACCGTCTGGATCTTGTACACTAAAACAGACCGAACAACGTTGCCTTCCTCTTCTGTTTGCCACACCAAGCTCACCCGTGTTTTCAGATTTATCATTTAATGACATCGTCTTCCCTTCACACCTTTCGGTCGGCGACACACTCTTAACGCAGCACTATAACTGCTGCCGTTCACAGAAAACAGATTCAATAACGGGGCACAGTCTCTTCTCGATGGCCACACCGTTCGCCCACGTTCCGGCTTGTCAAATTACAGCGTTGATGTCATATAATCGTACAGTTTACACCGCCAGATTTGCACCTGGCGACCTAACCTGGAACTTTTATCCAGCGTCAAAAACCATTAGCATTATGTACCAAATTTCGCTGTCATACGATTATCACAGCCCGCCCTGGGCCTGTGTGTAGCTGCACTTTAGATACAGCCACCTGGTGCGACAGGAGTAATTGGCTTGGTGGAATTCAGAATGTACTGGTAGAAAGAACGCAAATATCAGTTTTGTACCTCATGAACGAGGGTTGGGAGGATCAGTTACCCGGTTCGGATTTTATTTGCTTTTCGGTAAGATTCTCAGGCCGCATCATGTGCCCGTGAATGAAGCAACGCAAGAGCTGGCTTGCGTCCAAAAGTGCTTCCGCGAGCCCCTCGCACTAGTGGTCCTATCTTGTTCGGCGAGACTGGACCCAGTGGGTTGATTTTCCCTTATCCACCTTAAACGTATGCTGTACGGCAGGGGACGAGGCACTCAACATGTAATGAAGGTAGCGGTCCGCGTTTGCTAGGCTCGATTATGGGTTAGAGACGTCAGGTATTTCCAGCATCTCGAGGTTGAGAACTAGCATTTGAGGCAAAACAGAACCACTGATTGCCTGAAAGACCTTCACGTTTAAAAACACTTTTACGAATAGCGTGCGGTTCACATTCTCCCTGCTGTAGCAGGCATGTCGTAGACACACTGGGCTGCATGTGCTGTTTGATACTGTTGTTTTCTGTGTGTGTTGGCTAAAACGATCCATAGTGATCAACCTATTTATTCTTACAGGACCTAGACTTAATACTAATTCATCTACGATTTCGCCTGCGCGGGCGTGGAAAACTTTTCAGACTTTCCCGTGTCTGGAGGCGGATGTTGCGGGTTATTGACAGTGTACGTGGTTCGTAAACAGATGTCTCGCATTACATGCTGCTTTCAGCTAGCTAGAGACAGTGTCTGATGGAAGAGAAAGACTTGGCGAGGTTTCATTAACTGCATTCGTTTCCCAAGAAACCTGAAATATTTTGACTTTGACGTGACTTTCGATCTACGTAGATTTGAAATATCTTCTTTTTTGCCTTGGTGGAGATTTCTGCGGAAATCAGCTCGAGTACTGACTACTAACAATGGGCGATCTATGGCTCTTCATAATGCACTTAGGAGTTTTATCCTTCAGTTCAGTATTGGACATTGTAACCCAGTCGCCCTGGTCAAAGTGAGCCTAGTGGCCCTTATTAAGATAGTTTTGTAAGTGCAGTTTTGCCGAGAACTGATCTGGCTTCGTCTTTAACGTTTCCTTGCTAATCTGTGACAATACACCGCATAATTTGCATCTTGCGCGCAGCACATCGCAATTAGTGGATGTATCCAGGCTGCGGCCGCTATTAAGACCTCGCGCGATTCCGTGTTCTCTCTGACAAAGATGCGATAAAACGTGTAAGACTGTCTTTCTGCAATATATATATATATAGGATTATTCAAAAAGAAGGAACAGATTTCAAACGCTTATTGTTTCCAAACTACGAAAGACAAACAATTTCAACGTTCCTGGAAAGAGGAAAGCTCAAAGTTTTATGAATTCAGCGTGGGCACCATGCGTTACACGACAATTATCAAAACTGTGGCTCACTTCCCGCCACACACGAAGTCGCTGGTCTCTCGTCATCGAATCCACAGCTTCAACAATACGGTGTCGCATACTTTCAAAAGGATCTGGCATATGGGGGATAAAAACGCTGTCTTTTACGTAAGCCCGCAGACAGAAGCCACTAGGTGTGAGCTCTGGAGACCTGGGAGGCCACAGGCGATGAAGTTCACATCCTGCTGCTCCTTTTCCAGTCCAAAGCCCTGGAACCGCGACATTCAGGTAACGCCTGACGTGTTTGTCGGCGGTCTCAGAGGCCTCCAGTCACGTAAAAGACTGCGTTTTTATCCCCCCTGTACCTGACACTCTTTGAAAGTCTGCGACATCGCACAGTTGATTCTGTGGATTCGATAACGAGAGATCAGCTGCGTTGTGTGTTGCAGAAAATGAGCCATCGTTTTGATGTGTGTTGCAGAAAATGAGCCATCGTTTTGATGTGTGTTGCAGAAAATGAGCCATCGTTTTGATGTGTGTTGCAGAAAATGAGCCATCGTTTTGATATTTGTGGTGCAACGCTTGGTTCCCACACTGAATGCATAAAAATTTCAACTTCTCTCTTTCCAGGAACGTAGTTTGGAAGCAATAAATGTTTGAAATCTGTTCCTTCTCTTTGAATAGCGGTGTGCATTATTCTTCGGACAGTGCAAGAAAATAGTTTCCGCACGATTTTTCTAGCCACGGTAGTACTCTGGCTCTACATCAGTTAGTTCCTCCGTGTACACTTCATTTCGGAACAATTAAGCATCAGGGCACGTCAAACTTACAGCCAACGACAGAACTAACTTCTGCCGTAATAGATTCCTCAACCTTTGGGCTGTGTGGACCCTCTCCTGTTCATAACCTGGCGATATTCGTCCTGCTTTAATTTTCTTTCCGTCGAAGCAAACTACTACCGGCTACGATAAAACGTTTGCCGCAAGTGAACTGCGGCGAAACTTGTTGGAAATGTGCTAGTTTGTAGCTTGCCGCACTGTTATGCAACAACCTGTCGTACGGGAAGATTCTGTTTGACGTGACATACAAAATGCCGGAGCCGCACACAGAGGCCCTTCGACGAATTCCAAATGTTCGAGGTACCTTCAATTCTGATCAGTTTGTTGAATGAATTATATTGCATAGTTTCATGATGGTAACAAATACTGCAGGAGAATGCTTCGATCCAAAACAACAGGGAGGGTACAGTATTAAAAAAGTTTCTTTCCTTAGATTGATGTAACGTGACCATTAATGAAGAGTGATATAGCGCTATACTCCTCGAATAATTATTTACTTAAAATACGTTCACGATAGCTCAAGCAAATAAATTGGTCGTAAAGTAGCTAGGCACTCCTTCACACTCACAGGTTCTTTCGGTAGCAAAGGACATTAGTGATTATCCGTTGCTAAAAATGGCAACGCGTTACGTGGGTTCACTGTGTAAACTGAGTTGTCACACTTGGCTGTTTTGTGTCCAACAGAGCACGAGTTTCCTACAGAGCACGAGTTTCCTACAGAGGATGCACGTCATCGATTTTTAAAAAAATATGGGCATGTGCTGTGTTAAAGAGGCAACCGCGCCCGCAAAGTCGACCAGCAGAAGGCATCGTGTACACAGGCCCTTTAAGTTGGCGAAGCGTCAGGAGTGAGACGTCGGTGTGGGGGCGGAGTCAGCAGATGCAGCGGCCGATGGGACCGCGGCACGAAGCCGCCCGACCAGTTTACCGGCGCGGCGCGACCCGACGACCACGCCCGGTCGCCCCCAGCAGCTGACCGGCCGAGGTCGATGACAAGCCTTCGCCAGCAGCGCGTGACGTTACTCAATTCACTCAGGACAGCCGCTTCTCCGTTGACGACAAGACACACTTGTCCGTAATGTTCACCCCGTCCGTTACATTCCGTCAGCTGCATGTGGTCCGGGATCCTAAATCGTGAGCAATGAACACACTACAATCAGTAGTGACGTATGAATAAGTGTTTGGAGAACCTGCCTGGAGGAAGGGTGATTATGTCGCTTAACCTCCTATCATACACTAAAGCAGAGGCGGGCAAGAATTCTGCACGTGTGCGGTGCACTTGCACGTGTGCAGTTAATAGGTGTTCTGCGTGCACACAGGGGCCACCCGCTTCTCTCCTCTTCCCACCATACCGTGTCTCCGCTCCTTCCTCTGTAATGTGTTTTGTTTCCTTGCTTGTTTTATTGAATGAAGGAGTAAGGTTATTAGTAGTGCTTGAAAGAATTCATGGTATGAAAGAGTACCTATTACCAACGATACGTCTTATTTTATTATCGTAAGTGGAGTTTACAATACGTTTAATGTCTGGAACAAAATTTCTACATACAGACAAACGCAAACAGTTACGTAACTTTTCATCACTGATGTTTGCTCTTAACCGAGACTTATTAATTTTCATAAGAGAAAAAAAACCTCCCACGAACGTACGTTGAGCCAAACACTGACATTATCTTCGAGGCTTCACGATGGAGACGCGGAAACTCTTGCTGTGGAAAGTCGTGATAAAAGTCTATTACACGTCTTGCCTAACGGAACTTGCCTCTCAGACGAGAATTACACTGCAGATCTATTATTTCCATTTGCAAATTGGGATAAATATCATCTACGGAAACAGCAAGTGGTCTCGAGAACCATTCAAAAGCTTGGAATAAATATGATATATCCCCAATCTCTTGAGAAATTCCTCTTTTATTGCATTAAGTACGGAAACATATTCTTTGCAATTCTGTTCTCGCACAGTAGCCACAGTAGGGAAATGCACTGCGTTTCCTGACTAGAGCTGTCGTTCCCAAACCTCAAGCTTGCTAGTGAAAGCTTCCACCTTTTCAGCCATTTCACAAATTAGCTGATTTTCTCCTCGCAAACTTGTTTTCAATGCATTCCTGTGTCCATTAATGTCCACTAAAATGCAAGGTCGACAACCCAGTCTGGATCTTCTAACTTGGGGTAGTACCTTCCTTTGTCCTTTAAAAACTGATTTATTGGTGTTCTCAGCTCAAATAATCTTTTGAGTACATTATCGCGGCTAAGCCAGTCGACTTCACTGTGGTATGGTATGACACCGTACTCTTCCCCAGTTTCAGCTAAATGTGTGTGGAACTGTCTAAATGTAACCCATGGGATCTCAAATAATTAACTGCCCGAATAACCACTTGCATGACGTCCCCCAGTTTTGCTGCTTTTGCACAGAGTAGTTCTTGGTGCAAAATGCAGTGGATGCTGTACAATGATTCATCTGTACGCTGTAGCTTTTTTCTTAGTAATCCAACCCTCATTTGTCCCCCTTTCATTGCAGGTGCTCCGTCTGTTGTCACTGACACCAAACGTTCCCAGTTTAAGCCAGCTGAATCGAGAGCTGCTTCAACGGCTTTTAGGATGTCCTCGCCGGTGATCGTGCTTTTTAAAGATATCATATCTAAAAAATCCTCTGTTATGTGCAGAGCAGTGTCCACGCCTCGGACATAAATCACTAATTTCGGGATGTCTGAAATGTCTGTGGACTCAAGTGCGATGGAAAATGCAATAAACTCTTGCACTGCACTCCTTAATTGACGGTAAACGTCACCTGCCATGGCACTTATACGACGACTTACAGTCCGCCGAGAACGAGTGATAGCTCGAAACTGATTTGCATTCAGTGGGCAAAGTAACCCAGCAGCATCATTGATCCACTCCTTTATAAACTCACCTTCAGCAAACAGTTTTCCAGCTCTCGCTATATTAAGCTCAGTCTTATAACTTGCACGTACCGCTGGGCTATCATTGTTGTCGTCCTGAAAAATTGAAAACAGTGCTCCATAAAATGTTAAATTAGGTAGATGAGAGACATGACGAAAGAAAGTCGCAGATCTCTCGTGACAACGGAAACTTACGTCAGATTCATCTGGTGTCATCGGATCGCTCTTCTTAAGCTCAGTCAATTTCCCCATCCACTCAGAATCCAACAATAAATTGTTCTCGTCCTTGTGAAATTTATTATAATGGCGTTCAATACTAAACTTCCGCTGACCAGCGAGAATACTGCCACATATTAAACCTTTCGAATTTTCACATTTTTGCACAAAGAAAAAATGATCCTGCCATTACTTTTTAAAAGATAGAAAATCTCCACGTCTCCGTTTCCTTGTTTCACTCTGCATTTTCCGGTTCTTGAAATACAACGTTCACTACGTAGTAGTCGCTTCGCATCAACGTCCGCAGCTTAGCCTGGCACTAAACTGCCGCAATCTGCAGGCTGTCCTCACTGCCCCGTTCGACGATCGCACGCGAGCAGCACACGTGCAGCGCTGTGCGCTCATGAGCCGCGTGCAACGTTTCCCGCCCCTGCACTAAGGCCGTAGTTCAGCGTTCACCATAACTACGAGACAATACGAATGCGTTTTAAATCACAACGATTCAACTCCATTGAGAGAGAAACATTTTAATACACGAAACTGTTTGTGGGGGTTTCGCAGCCAACTGTTTCAACGATGAGGAAAGCCTCAGGATAAACAGATCTTGGGTTGCCCCATTGCGGCGAACGACGGATGTGGGTAATAGCGAATGGCAAAGGGAAAGCTCCCAGACCGCGGACCGGCAAATACGCAACCTGCGACTGCGGGTTCGAGTACAGTGTGCCACCAGCAAATGAGACTGCACGTTTGACACCATATATATCGGTACCCTGCAAAATCACATGTAAGTGCCTGGCAGAGGGTTCATCGAACCACCTTCACAATTCTCTATTATTCCAATCTCGTACTAGCGCACGGAAAGAACGAACACCTGTATCTTTCCGTACAAGCTCTGATTTCCCTTATTTTATCGTGGTGATCGTTCCTCCCAATGTAGGTCGGTGTCAACAAAATATTTTCGCATTCGGAGGAAAAAGTTGGTGATTGGATTTCGAGAGAAGATTCAGTCGCAACGGAAAAACGCCTTTTTTTGAATGTTTTCCAGCACAAATCCTGTATCATTTCTGTGACTCTCTCCCATATTTCGCGATAATGCAAAACGTGCTGCCTCTCTTTGAACTTTTTCGATGTACTCCGTTAGTCCTATCTGGCAAGGATCCCACACAACGCAGCAGTATTCTAAAAGAGGACGGACAAGCGTAGTGTATGCAGTCTCCTTAGTAGGTCTGTTACATTTTCTAAGTGTCCTGCCAATAAAACGCAGTCTTTGGTTAGCCTTCCCCACAACATTTTCTGTGTGTTCCTTCCAATTTAAGTTTTTCGTAATTGTAATACCTTGGTATTTAGTTGAATTTACGTCTTTTAGATTAGACTGATTTATCGTGTAACCGAAGTTTAACGAGTTCCTTTTAGCATTCGTGTGGATGACCTCACACTTTCCGTTATTTAAGGTCAACTGCCACTTTTCGCACCTTGCAGATATCTTTTCCAAATCGTTTTGAAATTTGTTTTTATCTTCTGATGACTTTCTTAGTCGATAAACGACAGCGTCATCTGCAAACAACCTAAGACGGCTGCTCAGATTGTCTCCCAAATCGTTTATATAAAGGACCAGCAAAGGGCCTATAACACTACCTTGGGGAACGCCAGAAATCACTTGTTTTACTCTATTTTCCGTCTGTTACTACGAACTGTGATCTGTCTGACAGGAAATCACAAACCCAGTCACATAACAGACGATATACCATAAGCACGCAATTTCCCTACAAGCCGCTTGCGTGGTGCTGTGTCAAAAGCCTTCCGGAAATCCAGAAATACGGAATCGATCTGAAATCCCTTGTCAATAGCACTCAACACTTCATGTTAATAAAGAGCTAGTTGTGTTTCACAGGAACGATATTTTATAAACCCAGCAACTCGTATTTGCTAAACTTCACCAAAATCATTACTTTGACAGTCATTTCCTAACCGAATGCCCTTTTTTTTGTAACCATTTACTTTCTAATTTGTGTTTGCCGCCTGAGTTACCGGCCGTTTTAGCGAACGACGCGCAAGCTGTCGACCGTGTTTAACTTTTGATCTATCGGAACAATATTGCGAACGACATTTAATTTTTAGTTCAGGACCTCCATTGTCGCTATGCCGTATTTAATGGACATTCCTCAAAGAGAGTGTCTTTGTTTTTAGCTGTCCACCCCTCCGTCAATTGGGCCTCACGTGTAGCCGCTTTTAACTCTTTCGTCTTAGTGTTCTACGATTCTGACATGGACGCGTATGACTTCAGTTGTTTTTGCGCCCTAAAACAAAACAAAAATAACTACTGATCCTGATATGAGCGACAACGGGCAACATGTCATGGTAAAGTTTCTCTCTGTCAGGAGGAACGTTCTAAAAATGTAAATATTGTGAGGAATCACATTTTGTCTGGTATATTTGCCATCTGGCGTATCTTTGAATTTAAATACCAAGAGCAATCACAATTGTCCGGAATTTTTACCACTTTGCTCATCTTTCCATGTCGATCACGTAAGTGATACGTATTATTTGACTACCTGATAACGAGTAAAGCTAGGGAGAGGGAGATAAACTGATTTTTGTTTGAGATGTTCCGCGATGTGCAACAGTGGATACAAAATGGTTTGATATCATTGTACAGAGAAACGGCTCATTAAAACAGTAATTTGCACCGAGTTTATTTTGCTCCAGTAGTTCTGTAATTATTGTAGTATAAAGATTTCATTGTGATTAACAATATGTGCACGTTGATATCCAGAGAAAATGTTGATTATTAGTTTCCGAAATTAAGTTTCATTAGGAATCTAAGAAGAGTAAAGTTTTACATGATTTAAGAATGTATATATTGGAAGTATTCAGTAAGGTGTGTAAATAAGCTGAGAAAGAATGTTGAGAGAATGAAAGATCATGTTATTTCGACTTTTTTCTAGGTTATTAAATGATTTCAATCTAATTGCAAAATACTCTCCTACTTATTTACGAAACATTTCACTGAAGCTTATCCTCACTGTTTAAGTAACAAATTTGTTTAATGAAATGTTGTACTGTCACGCCATGCGCAAAAGCGTGAACAATGATCATCATTTTTGAAAAAAAGGGCAAAAAAGTTAATTTGCTAAAGCAACTTAGAATTAAAAATGCGAACTGCCGCGCAGTGATTTATTTCAGTTCATCTTTCTTGCACGGCAGACAGCAGAGCCGAATATCTTTTGCTAAGATGATAATTTTGAAGCCTAAACGAACCATTTGTGAGAATAATAAGCGACGTTTCCACTTACAAATTTTTAAATAAATTCAGTGGATGCGTTTTACAACAGGGCACAGTTTTTGTTATGCAACACTTTTTTTGTTACGCACAGCCCCAGCAGCTAGAGATGCGTGCGTTGGGGCCTAACCCGCGGAAGGTTCGGCTGTTGGGCTGATGAATAATAAATACGGTATGTAGTGTTCTCAGGCCTCTAGGCTTGTCTATGGCTTAGGGAGAGTCTCGTGATTATCTACTAATAATCAGGTACTCTCACAGCACTATTAGCAACACTGCGGAGAGTCGGCCGGCAGCAATTACTGTTGCAGGAGGCAAGTCATGGACACAGAAGTCGTGTTCATAAAAAAAATGTTCCGTACTTCAGGTCGAAGGTTGATCAGTGTTCTAATAACTTATTTTTGACTTACGTTCTAGAAAGCTGTTGTGTTCTTAAATTATGATGGAGACATTCTGGACCCATCTACACAACACACAGCGATGAAAATGGAGAAGGTAATAGTGATACTGACTTACTTATTGGGAAAGAGAGTCCCAACTTACGTGTGACATTAAAATTATCCTTTTTTTTGCACCGTCTCAGTTGCACAACTCCTATGGCGATTACTCATTTCGATGTAGCAAGACCATCTCCAGATAAATGCAGCTACCGATACAACTAGTCACATTCATAATACCGTAACAATGAACCTGACAATTTTAACAGTAAAACTTGTTGATACATTCACGACTTGCTAGTGATGTAAGCGATAAATTACTATCAAGTAGTAGGTAGCTGAAAAAGCTTTACTGTTTAAAACAGGAATGGACTTTGTAACTGAGGTTATTCTGTCAGCAATGTGGATTGACTGCGCAGACAACTGCATAAATCTGAAGAGGGTTGTTAAACGGAAAGTAACGATCACCACAAAAATTGTGCAACTGAGACGGCCTAAAATTAGGGCCGATTTTAAGATGATTTTTTGTTGTTTTCTTGCGCAGACTGGTGCCAACGTAATCGCCTGCAACGCTTTCAACAATTTCACCTTTTTAACATTATTGGTTTTGTGAGGCACTTCCTGCATAATAAATTCAATTTTTTTAGGATTAATCCATGAAATCTGTCTCCATCTAAGGAACTTGAAACTAAGTAATTGAAACTGACTTTTCCACCTTTAGTGTAATCTGATAGTTCACCTGAAACACACACATCAAAAAAAAAAAAAAAAGTTTTGCACCACCCTAGTTCTCAGAACTCCTGAAGACAGACGTTGACTGTGGGTATTGTATCACAGACATAGTCCCTTTGACTGTTCAGACATCTCACTAAACCCGCCCAAACATGTAGACAACCATGCATGTGCAGCGCCTGTTAGAAAGAGGCGGTCCGACAGCCTATCAGTTAGTCATTCCACCAGCAAGGAGATACAAGGCTCGTGTTGTCTGTGCTTCAACCATGCCTAGACGGTCAATACCGCGGTTCGATCGCGTCCGCATTGTTGCTTTGTGCCAGAAAGGGCTCGCAACAAGCGAACTTCCCAGGCGTCTCTGAGTGAACCAAAGCGATGTGGTTCGGACATGGAAGAGATACAGAGAGTCAGGAACTGTCGATGACATGCCTTGCTCAGCCCGCCCAAGGGCTACTACTGCAGTGGATGACCGCAACCTACGGATTATGGCTCGGAGGAACCCTGACAGCAACGCCACTGTGTTGAACCTTCAACCAGACAATAGTCGGGGACGTTTCTGAAGACTACCCAGTCAGGCTGAACGGCTTCGACACACTGTCCAGCGAGTGCAGCAAGGTGAATGTTCCCTGACGTTTTGGGAGTGGCATTATGTGGAGCCGGGCATTATGTGGAGCCGACGTACGCCGCTGGCGGTGGTGGTGGTCATGGAAAGCGCTGTAACGGCTGTACGATACGTGAATGCTATCCTCTGACCGACAGTATACCCATTTCGGCAGCATATTGGCGCGGCATTCGACTTCATGGACGACAATTCGCGCACGTCTTGTGAATCACTTCCTTCAGGATAACGACATCGCTAGATTAGAGTGGCCAGCATGTTCTCCAGACATGAACCCTTTCGAACGTGCCTGGGATAGATTGAAAAGGACTGTTTATTCACGACGTGACCCACCAGCCACTCTGAGGGATATACGCCGAATCGCCGTTGAGCATTGGGACAATCTCGACCAACAGTGCCTTGATGAACTTGTGGATAGTATGCCACGAGGAATACAGGCATGCATCAATGCAAGAGGATGTGCTATTGCATATTGAGGTACTGGTGTGTACAGCAATCTGGACCACCACCTCTGAAGGTCTCGCTGTATGGTGGTGCAACATGCAATGTGTGGTTTTCATGAGCAATAAAAAAGGGTGGAACGATGTTAATGTTGATCTCTATTCCAATTTTCTGTACAGGTTCCGGAACTCTCGGAACCGAGGTGATGCAAAGCTTTTTTTGGTGCGTGCAGCTCCAGCGCATATGGCTCTGTTTAACTTTTTTACTGTTTCCAGTGATTGATCGTCAATCGCGTAAGTCAAACGACATCGCATCATTCCGCGTATTCGCGTCTTTACGTTGGGAGTAAACGGGTTCTCCGCGCTGAGCATCCACTTTCCGCTGTTCTTCCTGCATTTCACTATAATTTTCTGGTTTGATAATTCCCCGCACACAGTCCTCCATGGGTCTTCCGACGTATCAGTCAGATCATTTCTATATACCATAAACAAGCTACATAGCATCTGACAATTTTTGTCCGTTAAGAACAGCATGCCGAGTTCCACTGGTCTGGAATTCTTCACACCACGCTGTGTTTGTCATACAGATGGTTACTGGGCGTCTGAAAAAACAGGCTCATCAACAGAGTAACTTTTCTGTTTGAAGGCACTTGCCACGGAATGAGAATCACATTCGGCATTGCTTCGGACTCAAATTTTAAACCATAAATGCGGAAATGTGTTGACAAAAAAAACCAACTCGATGTGGGTCGCCCTTCCAACCCATACATTCGACGCTAAACAGAAATTTTCAACTATCGCCCTGCGGACGCTACTGTGTGTCTTTCGCGAAATCAGGTAACGTGCAGAACCTATCAGTCTGAAGATTTTGTAGGCGACCCCTTTCCTTCAAGACGGAACTTTTTCTTGGTTATCGCAAGGTTACGTATGTCCGTATCTCTGACAAATGTTTTTCCGTGTAATAATTAAGTGGGCATGGCCACTGAGCAATTTGTCAAATGGTTCCCTGGAGTGTTGATGAGAGCTTGGCGTGCGTGAGGGGCGTGAAGCGCCCAGCAACAGCTGCTACCATATGGGCGGGAAGGCATCCCCTTCTCCACCATCGCCACAACGTCTGTTGTCGCAGAAATTTTCAGTCATGCAACGACTATCTGGTAATAAGGATACAATGACTCTACTAGGTAGGAAGACTAGTACATTGACAGTTGGTCCGAAAATGTCAGCTCGTTTCTTTGTGAGATTTAGTACCCATTTGCAGCTTTATAAATACAAAGCACATTAAATATGGACGAGATAGGGAGTTGCTACACCGAGTGAATGAAACCACACACCAGGAGCGCTGTTCTTTAATCGGTTCGGAAAGTAGGTAGGGAATAGTGCAGCAATTTGTAGGTAGTGCAGCAATTTGTAGGTAGTGCTATGGCAGCTCGGAAACGAGAACGCACGCCGCAATTGGAACGAGCGTCTTAGGATAGAAAGGTGCCTCGTGAACAAAAGAAATCTTACAATTCATGACTGTTCTCTGCGTCTGTATTCTACTGGAATCAACGATGCTAAGAAAATAAAATTCTGCGTCAGTTATCTACTACAAGATCATATCACATATCTGAAAAATAGATCAATTCCCGTGAAGGAATGCGCGACAGGAATTTTGACGTTTAAAGCAATTATTAGTACTTGGTTCAAATGGCTTTAAGCCCAATGGGACTTAACATTCGAGGTCATCAGTCCCCTAGACTTAGAACTACTTAAACCTAAACAACCTAAGGACATAACAGCGGCCGGCAATTATTAGTACTCTGTAATCAGAAGAACAGCTCTCCAAGTTCAACATACATGTTGTACTTGAGGTGATACTGTTTCTGCTGGACGTAGTTTCTTTATTCCGTGTACGCAGAGACATGTGGAAGATCTGCGTACGATTGCAGGGCCAAATTTCGATAAGGTACAGAAAACAGATGTACACACGCAAACTTTATGTGATGCAATATTAACTGTGTCGTCCGTTGGCAAAGAGTTGGTCGTCCGTTGAAAAACGATAATGATTAAACTGACAGAACTTATTAATGCGTTTTTTGCTCAAGGCTGCTGTTTACCTACATATTTTTGGCCTCTTATTATCTACTGAACTTTATTCCTTTCAATGAGTCTTACAGTTTTAAATCGTTTCATGTGTAATTTTAGCCCTAAGTTGTACTGGAGTTTGTTTTCAGAGTATACCGTCACCCAAAAGGCCTTCACTGTGGTGTTCAAATCAACAGTAGGGTTGAGGACAGCTTTACTCTCTTTTACAGAAATCAGTGAACTGTTCACGAAAAATCTTACCTTTTCTACGGACGAGGTGCCAGTAACTGATTTCACACTTGAGGGAAGAGTTTACACGAAACACTAAAGAGCGGCATTTTTGTTGTAAGATTTGTTACTGGACCTTAAAAAGCAATACGTAAATCTACAAACAGAGTGTGGTAACTTAAATTGGTTGACTGCCGCAGGGGGGAGTGGAGGAAGAAACGCCCTCACATAGACCACGGGGTTTGGTGCCGGGGTGTGGTGCCGGGGTGTGGGAGGGTATGGGGGAGGCTGTGGGGGGTGGGGATGGGGCAGACATGCCCTGCCTTCCTCCCACAGTGGAGCCACCTTAACCTGTCCGTTAAATGTTGTTCATGATCGTAACTGAAATAGTTTTATGTACTGACATAAAACATAATGAGCATAACTGCAGTCAGCCTCCGTGGTTGTGTGTCCAGTGCGGCTACATGTCATGCAAGGAGCTCGAGTTCGTATCCTGGGCGGGTCGGAGATTTTCTCCGCCTGGGGACTGGGTATTGTGTTATCATAATCACCATCACGCAAGTCGCCGAAGTGGCGATTTGCAAAAGGCGGCCGCGCTCCTCCAAAAGCGGCTCCTGCCAAATATTAGGCACGTTTCACATAACTGCAGCAATTATGTACACCTGTTCCAAGGAAAGGAAACAAAACGAAGTACAAAATCGTAACATAGCAAACAGTTGCTATCTAACAGTACTGTAAGCTAGGCAACGTTGGCTTGAAAAAACTGGTCGAAGCCTTCCGATGTCTACCGATTCATAACTATGGAGCCCAGCTGGCAGTTAACACGCTTAATACTCGGCGAGTCGCTGTACAGCGCACGACGGGAGGTTACTTCGCATCACTGCAACTCATTACCATTCTTGTCACAACAACGGTATGACCGCTCGTAGGGGTAGCATATTTTACTGTAACGTGCTACCCAACAACAAAAACTTTCCACTGTTTTAACATGGCCCTTTCGCAACGATAGAAAGTATGTTTTAGCATATTTTTGGTAGAACTTTAGATATGCATCTACTAGTGAAAGGTTTTTCCTACAGACATCGGGTTTCTCGCATACGATGAGTTCGGTGTCGAACTGCTAACGAATATCAACATAATCGTGTTAATTTATTACAGCTTCTCTCTAAATCCCGTTACACGTTTGTCCTTGGTTCTTTGAGTTTCGTTGTAATCGGCGACCTTACCGTTGTTGTATCATGATTTTTGACTTGCGGTAACGGTTATTTGAGTTAAGAGAATTAAAGGAGGATATAATTTTTTTTAAATATTTCAAGCGATGATAAGGTTACACTTTTTAGATACATAACTTTGGGTTCTATGACTGGCTGCGAGATGGTTCCCGAATTAATGTCTACAGTTGTAACCCTTTTTTAATCATTTTCGAGTCAAAATCAGACTGATTCTAACGCAAGAGTTTTAGCTAGTACAGTCAGCTCTTAGAAATCTTGGCTATCTGCAAGCCAGATAATCTCTTGTTTTCTTTCTACTAGATGCATACAAAAAAGAAAAGAAATACATACAGCACGAAGTGTAATGACAACGATTGAAGTAAGCAGATCATGTTACTTACAACATTTAATTGATTCGCCTGCAATGATCCACTCACGATTAAATGCAGCCGCGGCATACACGAGCCATCATGGAAAAAAATCAGATACCAGATGTCCCATATACAGACTGAGAAATATTGAACTATATGAACAAAAAACTTAAATTAGTTACAAACTACGGCGTGTGCACACTTTATTCAACATGTAAACGTCGTTACATATATTTGGATTTAGGTTACGGCATGTTCGATATGCCACCCATCATTGGCGATGACGTGGCGCAGAGGAATAGCGAACTTCCACATGATCCGCTAAAGCGTCGGAACTTCGACGCTGTCGATTACCTCCTGAATGGCTGGATTCACCTCAGCAATGGTTTTGGGGTTACTGCTGTACACCTTGTCTTTAATATAGACCCACAACAAGGAGTCTTAGTGTTCAAATCTGGAGAATATGGTGACCAATTGAGACCCATGCCAGTGGCCTCTGGTTAGCCTAGGCCCTAGAGCAATAATGCGGACCGTAAGTGCTCCTCCATGACATCAAACACACTCCTGCTTCGATGGGGGTTGAGCTCCGTCTCGCATGAACCACATCTTGACATCAGGGTTACTTTTGATAACGGGGATGAAACCATCTTCTAAAACCTTCACGTAACGTTCGGTAGCCACCGTGCCATTAAGGAATATCGCACCGATTATTCCGTGACTGGGCATTGCACACCACACAGTCACCCGTCGAGAGTGGAGATACTTCTCTATCGCGAAATACGGATTGTCAGTACTCCAAATGCGCCAGTTTTGCTTATTGACGAACTCATCCAAATGAAAGTGGGCTTCATTGCTAAACCAAACCATACTAATTCCCATCATGCCCCGCGGCCAGACGTGCAGCATAACAGTCCTAACGCAAAACGTGCAGAAGTTATGACGATTTTATTTCATATAGTTCAATAATTGTCACCCTGTATCATGCTTAGTGATTTGGAAGCAGTTACGCTATTAGGCTATGAGATTGCTAATGAAGGGTTTTTGCAATATGCATATGCAAGTTCGAATACTATTCATTTCTGCAACAAAGTATTACAAGCAGCGATTGATAAGTTCAGTTTTATGCCATATTTACAGCACAACAAGATTCACCACTTCCAACAGTATTAAAATTTAATTTATGTGTCACATCATGCGCATGTGGTACAGGCTTATACTACACATGCTCTCTAAGAAGACTCTCGATGAGGTGGCTTTGGCAATACTAGGAATGCTCCAGGTTTTGGTCTCACTGAGCGAGCCAGTCGCACTATCATTTTGACGGTTAACACTTTAAAATGTCCCAGTGAACTTCAATTGGCTGGTTTTGTTTGTACAGGGCAATAAAGATGCGTGTACACACCCAATATGGATTCTTTTACCAATATTTTTGCTTCAATTTACGAGCAGCTGCTGCAGCTGAGCCCACGACTGCATAATGTCCCTTAAAGCATCATGTTTCTGCCTGAGGCTTTATTTTATTCGGGACAAACATTATGTATTTGACGATTAGCTAATTTCACCCACCTGGGGTAGAATAAAGCAGTAATGAATAAAAATTGTGTTATATGCTTCCATTTATACGATGTGTTGTTACATCACAGCAGTGAGGAAAACAACGTAATGCAACGGCATCCCTTGTTGATCTGGAATAGCGCGATATCGTACAGTCAGTGAAGTGAGAGCTTATGTTTATGGGTTGCATCACAGAGTGAGTATATATCTCTTGAAGTGCGGATAGTCTGATGCGCATGTTCAACATTTTTGGACGATGCTGCTTGTCTGCAATTTGCAGTAATAGCGTAACTTGAATATTACACCTATTCGAATTATTGTATACACCGTTCTGAACGTTTGAGTTTTAGTAACAGCAATGGAGCAGTACAGCCGTTGCTATGGATATAAAGATAAATATATGAAAGGAGGATCAGTTACTTTTCGTATGCATAACAAATGTACAGTTGTGAACGTCATATTGATATGGGCACTTTATACGTAGAAAAACAGTGAGACGCTGTATTATAAAGTCTTGTATTGCACAGTAATTTCTGCGATTTTATGGTCATGCGTTTACGAGAAAAGCGCTAAATAAATTAGCTTGTGCGTTTGAGCAAACTGCCAGCCAGTGTATACATACTGGTGCTATGTTCATATGCAGATAAAATTTATACATGACAAATTACCTCCAATTTATGCACGTTCTCAAATAACTGTATCTAAGCATTTCCAAATGGAATCGCTTCCTATACAGTGTCATTGTAATGTAATTGGACAATATGAATCGGTGCAATAGAGAAACTGAACAAAAATATTATTGGCAGTCACTTCTTATCGCGTTATTACTGAAATGCAAATGAAGTAGAATCAGAGACACGCTACCGTAGCGAAAAAGTCCACCGCTACTACTCTTCTTTCTTCCAGCCAACTTCAGTTCCTGGTACCAAATTTTTAAGATATCCGTAAAATGCGTATACAAAGTTTTTCGGTAATTCAAGGTGATCTGTCAGTAGTAGTGAAATAATAAAAAGCAAAATACGCTGAGCGCTATACGGGCTAAAATGCACAATCCCAAAATCACGTGACTTAACGCCGCGCGAAATACAGCAGATAGATTCTCGTTCTGCGCATCCGCATGCTCACTCCAAAAATATTTATACTCTATGGATTGCACTCGTTAATTCTAGATACAGAACCTCGCAAAACCCCGTATCAGCTCATGTCTCTCTCAGAAAAACAAAATACAATACAGAACTGCCAAAGACAATACGCACAACGACGTATTACGTACGCGGAGATTATGTTATTAAAAATAAGCCAGCCGTGGTCATTTCTTCAAGAATAGAACTCAAACATACCCGGTTATTTCGTGGAGCTACAGATTTCGATAGCCTTGTCAATTTTCACATAAAGGAAAATGTGTGTTGATAGCTGCAGCCTCGATGTTGAGAAGTTCTGCTGTGCCTCATATAAAGCAAAGGTAAACGAGACTAAGGCTAACCTTGCACTTCCACCTCCACAACGGTATGTCACGTATCTGCTAACAGCTGCATTACCTAACTGATCTTTCACATTGCCCTTCAAGTCACTCTTATAAACTTCTTTTTGACGGCAACGCGATGCGAACATTGCAATAAATTTTGAGATAGTTTATCAAATCTGATGTTAGTCGTCTATCTCTGACGTGCAATAACGGTGGTTGGTTTGATGAAATGTTACCGTTTTAGGTCTCCTCACCTACTCACAGACAAACATTTTATTGTGACAGTAACATTTACATTAATTTAATTATCCGTCCTTGTACACGTCTCAACGTCGAGGCTGAGCAACTATTTGATTGTGGACAAAAACATCTTGTTCAAATTGGTGGAGTAACTTAGGGGACACTTTCTGACCACCAGGAAATGACAACGACACGAGATTTTTCATATTCTGCAAGATACCATTACTTGTATAAGGTGGAATTCCTCGACAGTTTTTCTTAGTAGATCATCCAAAAGATGATAATCATCTTAGCTCGTAAACTCGCCAAGGAGAAACCGTAGTATGAGCGTCAATAATATCCTTGTATCGCAAATAAAACAGAAAGAAAACACTTTGTTAATAATAATGACAACAATAATAATAATAATAATAATAATAATAATAATAATGAGACATTTCTGCAATACTTACAAAGCATAAAGAACAATCTATACATGGAGTAGTAGTCTGCGTTCGTAACGCAACGCATAAGCAAACTTCATATGCTTCGGCGTTTTATCCGAACAAGCATAGGCGGAGTTTATCAGTTGGCTGTATTAAATGTCATCCCTGAATGATACAGTAAAAAGCAAAGCGGAATTTCAATACAGCATATCCTACGAGGGCACGAACTAACGAAATACAAATAAGTTTTTACTTTTTGTCATTAAAGACCTGTCGCTGGACCGATGTCACGCTGTTATGGTTACAGATTTTCGAGTACGACGTCATGTTTATTTCGCTTAACGTTACTGGTTAGTATTCCTAAAGATTTGAGCTCTGTCTCTTGCTCCGTTCACCGAGTCTCACAAACACCCGTATAAAAAATGCTGTCTAACTCTCTTCGATATCTTTCGTCGCAACTGAACTACTGGTGAGCATCTCTGAACACTGAGGCGTTACTAAACATTACGACGAAACACGATCGAGAGACCATCAGTAGCCTTACTTATGACACTATTGTTCCTGGAAAGCCAGAGGGGGGAAAAGATCTTAAAAAATAGTAGTCCTATACATAAGCATGTTAATGTAATCTGATACCCCACAGACAGCCCACTCACTCTCTTACGGCAAGACTGGCGGACACAGGAGTCCTATTTTCCTGACAGTCTTCGATTCCTAAATAGGCTAGTTTTGCGTATGGTATATGAACTAAATGAACTAAATCTTTATTTCAAAGAACACTATATGCTTGTTTAAAAGCGGTAGACTACACAAGCGCCTAAGCAGTGTCGTTAGGATGCACGACGTAGAACAGCTACACATCCCAAAAAGCATGCAGCGCACAGAAACAACTTGCAGAATGCAGGCGCCAAATAAATTTTTCATTGGAGTCAAATCAAAGTCACTGGGTGATACTACGAACGATTCATTCATCAAAATACATGTCTAAAGTCTTTTTAACCTGTTTTCTGTTGAACAAATTCTGCTACAATGATAGTACTTTTAGTCTCCACGTGGGCTTTATGTCGTCCCGCGAAGTTAGCGCCGGGGAAATTTTCGAAATGAACAAATAGTCTCTAAAGGAATGGTCGTCTCTCTCTCTCTCTCTCTCTCTCTCTCTCTCTCTCTTTCTCTCTCAGTATATTTGTTCGTCGTTGAGAGGGAAAACTACACTCTTAAGAAGATCTTAACTGTAGTTGACGTTTCTGGATTAGGCTTTAAGTTGGTAGATGCATACTACTACAAAATACGGCTGAGATTCGCGATCTGCACGAATACTTGATTCGGGCCCCAGTTTGACGCAACTGCACTAAAGGAAATGAAGTACTCCAGACAGCGTCGGGTGTGGGGGGGGGGGGACACGTGTTTCTGAATATACGTATCCTACAGGTATCTTACACACGCAACACACTCCACGTTTATCCACGTTAACTTACACCGGTACTTGTTTCGTACAGCTGTAGAGTGCAGCCGTTCGGACTGACGGGATGTACCGGCTCTATGGGAGCAAAAGCTGGGAGGGAAGCGGAAAGGGCGTTTAATGAGAATTACTTTGTTGAGGCTGCGCTGACGTCACGCGCAGCCAGCCAATAGCAGCGACGGCCGCCAATTTCCGGCCTCCCCGTGGCTCCCAGCGTCTCTTCCGGTGCCGGCCGCCAGCCAAACAAGCACAGCCACGTGGCTCAATACTTTGTGCCGTCCACCACCATGCATTGTTTCTTCTGATTAACTAGCGCCACCACCGTAGTGCCACCACCGCGACGGCGTTAAACGCTTGGCACTATCAAATTTCCAAAATTAGTGTCGAAGCTTGACTTATGTTTCTTTTGCGTGAGTTAGTAGAAGAGCATATGAGATACTTGATGTGGAGAAAGTTAAAATAGGAATGTTCAAAAAACAGTTTCACCAAATACTAGTTTCCGTTTTTGCAAGTAAATGGCTAGCCATTTTGACACACACACACACACACACACACACACACACACAGTTACATACTGTGGGCCACAAAAACAAACAGTACAACGGGAGTAGCTAAGAGTTCGCATTAAGGTGGCTCCAATAGGATACTTAACCGCACAATTAACTTTTCCAGGCATAAGATCTTATACCTGTAGCACGTCGTCTTTTTAAAAAAAGCGTGCCAACCAGTTCATCGCCAATAGCAGTGGTGGAAATACCAGACGGATTTTCCATAGACTACTGGAATTATCCGACTGACATCGACGCCAGCACAAAGCAAGACTCGTTCATAATACAACTACTTATGGCTGAAGAAAATTAAGGGGGCTAGGATACCAGGATGCAAAAAAAATTACAATTATACTCTTAAATGAAGCCACGAACGTCTCTTCAGTGATATGAGATTGGGTTACCAGAAACTGCAGATGAAGGTAATGCCTATGTCTCTCAATTTGTTTAAAAATTACTGCACTTTCCTGAACAAGTATGGAGGCGCTTTTGTCAAGAGAATAATAAATACAAATCAACTACAGAAGAAGCGCGTTCAGTGCCTGATGGCTTTCTTAATATTGATTTTCCTTGGTTTCTATAATCAATTCACCTAAGATACTAGAATGGTTGCTTCATCGAAAGTACGCCAAAACCCACCCTCTGTCACTGGCAAAGGTACACTACCGCTCTGTCTCTATCAAACCACATCGAACGATACGCTAAGCAGCCTCTACCGGTGGAATTTGTTTGAATGTAATGCAGAGAGCCTTCTAGATGGTAAGTTTCTAGCGCAAAAATTGTTAGCTGACCCTAAACGTACGTAAATACATATATTATGAAATATTTAAATGTACAAGAAGATAGGATATCGTGTAAATACGCGATCAGTTATTGGAGTCAATAGCCGTTAAGTTGGTGGGAGTTTCTATAGGAAGGGTTTATAGGTGGAACAATCACACAAAAATCTAGCCAGCGAGGCAGCAGATTTACTGCAATACTCTGAAGAAAGTGTCACGTAAATTGTTGGCAGATTCCTGGACATTTTACATCAGCCTGGGAACCTTACAAACATGGGTTAAAAAAAGTGACAGAAGAGACTCAAAGATGAGTAGCGCGCTTTCTCACTGGTTCGATCAATCAGCACGAGAACATCGCAGAAATGCTCTGAGCTCCAGTGGGAAAAGCTGTAAGAAAGGCATTGTGTATTACATAGAGCCGATCACGGGAAAATTGTGCCTCGTCACGTTTCAAAATTAGGCACGAAACCTACTGATTCCTTCAACATACATCTCGTTTAAGGACCATGACGCTACAATTATCTGCCCGTAAGTAGGGGCACCGACAGTATTTCTTCACGTGTACCGGCCGCGTCTTGGACGGGAAGAGCGGAAAATCAAAAAGGTACCCTTCGCCATACACTGTATGGTGGCTATGTGCTTACACGTTTAGAAACAGGAAAATTAGTTATTTACGCATCTCGGCTGGAGCTTGCGCCGCTGGACATATTACGGGGATAGACGCGCCGACCGCTGTGAGCCTAGTTTTTACCATTAGGGGACCTACCTGTGGCCGTGGCGCGGACATGCTTGGGGATGGGATCCCCGCGCGCGGCGGAAGCAGGACTGGAACAGGGCTGTGTGTTTGAGGCGGAGGCGGCGGCGGCGGTGCGTGCACGCGTTGCGTAACTGCAGACAGTCCCAGTCCCATCCGCGTGGGTAGCTGCGGGCCGCAGGGTCAATGGCCTCTAGTGCGGCGGCGTTTCCTGTCTCTGGAAGACGCGACCCATGCCGCCGATCGATACCCTGGGAGTCGCCGCTTTACACAAACTCAGGTCCATACAAGACACTGGCACTCTCCTGCAAAGGTGCCCGTTCACTGAGGAGTCTCGAGTTAAGTGCCACGAACTCCGAGGAATGACACATGAACACGACCGTACGTAACAGCATATTTCTGTTAGTTGGCGGGGTAGGCGTATGTCCACGTTCTCTAAACTCACAGAAATATACTGGTTACGACTGTTTCGCTACGCAATTACCCTCCAAAGAAGAGTAAGTCCTCGCAGGAGAATCGGAAAGTGCCAATAGATTTATCGTTACAACTACTACGCAGTGGTACACTGCGCGGCCGGTTGAATAGAAAAAAATAAAATTTCAGGCTTCTGAAAGCCTATTTGTCTTCCACCGTCTGCTGTATACATGGGTCCACATATGCTGCTAATTTCTTGAGGGATGTCATGCTCCTTTTTATTTTTTAAATAAACGGTTTATTTCACGCTTCTGCTATTAAAATCGCACCCCTTGGGCATTTTCAGGCTACCTTTGTTACGTGTGTCACAGTGAATAACTGTGGTCACATATTTTTTGTTCCACACACAGCTTTATCTAATGCTGCCATTAACATAGGCTTTTTTATGATGTGGTGGTAACGGACACATCTATAACTGTTACGAATTCCGCATGCAAAATGAGAAAAATGCGACTCTTACGCAGGTTTTTGTCACTGTACCGACGTACACTACATTAAAATACGTTAATTTCGTGTAATTTTTCGTAATGTTTCCTTCGACACAAAGCTAAGGAAATTTATTTTTTAATTTGTCAGAATTTTATTAACATTTCTCTACGTAGATAATATTTTTCCTCGAAGCTATTTACCACACTTTATATTTATTCCCTCTTCCGAGCCATTGAAAATAAAACGTCTGTTTTCGCCGTTCACGTTCTCCCAAGCCAAGGGGCTCCATGAGACTTCGATGTTCGACGTAACCACAACGTTATAGTGAACCATTGTCAATTCCTACGCAACGATATTTGTAAAACAATTCTTAAAAAGTATCGCCAGTCACGTAAACAACCAGTGGGCAAGAAAACATATCAATTGCTATTAGTCGGCTACTGGTATCCCACGAAGCTAGAACATCGAGCTTTAGGAATGACAATATCTGGATAGTTTTAAGTTAGTATGAGAATAAATTCTCTTGTAGTTACCCACTTTGATTTCCACTGAAACATCTTTATCAGTTCTACCCAACCTAGCTTCATTTGAAACTTTCTGGCAGAAGTCCCGAGTTAAGAGTCTCGGTCCGGCACACGGTTTTAATCTGCCAGGAAGTTTAAAATCAGCGCACACTCCGCTGCAGAGCGAAAATCTCATTCTAGCGAGATTTGTTCTCTTGGATTACAGATTACTCTACCGCCCTCGTGCCCTTACTCTGGAAACAAGTCACTTCAGATGCCCCTTCCGCATTAGCCGTTTGTAAAATAATTTCAACCGCCACTTCGTAAGCAATCTGGTCCCTCTACATCTGCAACATAACGTTCAGAAGCCATATCTTAACTGAAACCTGCCGTCCTGCACCCCTCCAAAAGACCTCCACTATACGGAAACCTGCTCTAGACGTTCCAGAATTCTGCCCAGATGGAAACTAGTTTAACATTTCTGCAATTCAGACAGGTAGCGGGCTTTTGCCTCATGCAACGTTTCTGTCGGTTCTGTGTCCTCGTCCACGGGTTACAACCTTCCACAGAGTGCTGCCTTTCAGCGGAATCTCCGGTTCACACTAGCTCCACAACTTGCCCAAAAGCGCACTTATCCCCGGTACACAAATATCGTAATTAGTAGCAGATGCGTGATTTTCCGTTGGACATTCTCGGAACACGTCAGCAAGCCATGTTGCATGAGTGTAGTAATGTTAAGCTAATGAATATTATTACTTTTTATGTCAAAATTTAGAATTTCTCTAAGTTTTATCTTATATACTATAACTGACGGATGACAAACAATGCTTAAATGACAGTAATTATATATTAACGCGTTAACCAGTAAACCAATAACCGCGTCATTTCTTGATTTCAAGAAATCATTTGATTGTATAGACAGAGAAACAATAGATATCGTCATTAGAGAATTTGGTGTTAAATCAAAATTAGCTAATATAATTCTTGAAACACTAACAGGTACAATATCTAAAGTCAAATTTATGGGAGAAGTGTCTTAGCCATTTGAAATAAAAACTGGTGTTAGACAAGGTGACGGTTTATCACCTTTACTGTCTGTTCTAGAAAAAAATTTATAGATCTGGAATTTGGAGCTAAAAAAAAATCACAAAATTGAACCAATAACTCTGGGAAGGAAATTAAATGGAATTAAGGTAAACTGCTTGGCTTTTGCGGATGATTTTGCAATACTTTCAGAAAATCTGACAGAAGCAGTTATTCAGATAAACCTTCTGGAAAAAATAGCAAACAGAACTGGTCTCAAACATTCAGCTGAAAAAACAAAATTCATGACAAATATAAAAAATGCGCCAAAATTCATAAAAACACAAATAGGTAAAAATAGAGCGTGTAAACAAATTTAAATATTTTTGAGAAACTATACAACAGAATGGACAAGAAAAATCTACAATCGATGTAAGAATTAACGAAATGGAAAGAGCATATGGTTTGACCAAAAATATTTACAACAAGAAATGAGTACCTAGAAAAACAAAGCCAAAACACTACACGACAGTGGTACGACCAGAATGTTTATATGGATCTGAATGTCTAACGATGAACTATAAAATGAACAAACTAGAGGTACTGGTAAGAAGGGTTATTAGAAAAATAATGGATGCAATAAAAAACTGCAGACGGTTGGAAAATAAGAAGTAATGAGGAAATCTACAAAAAATAGAGAAAATATCTGTAGTAATGGCCAAAGGAACATTAACCTTTTTCGGACACCTCTACCAAATGGATGGAAAAAAACAAACAAAACGAATATTCCGATATTTCTGGAAGAATAAATCTACAATAGCATGGATTACAGAAGTAAGGAAATAACTAGAAAGAAACAACATCAAAGAATCAGAAACAGCATAAAGAAACCGTTTTAAAAATAAAATACTAAATTTGGAAGGCTTTCAAAGCAGAAGAAATAAAAAATCGAGAACAACATGGGCAGAAGAAAGGAATAGACTCCATGGGCAGAAAATGAGGGAATACTGGAAAAAACAGGAAACAACAACAACAATGGAAGAAGAGGAACTGAAGTTGTCAACATGATCCTTGTTGGTCGATACGACAAAAAAAAAAAAGAAAGAAAGAAAGAAAGAAAAAAGAAGCGTTTGAATTGCAAGTATATTTATTCTGAAGAAAATTTTACGCTAATGATACATATAAACTTTGTACGAAACACTTGGCAAAGTGCAATCTGTACAAGTTGTTCTGGAGGAATGCTATTATTTTTTCTTATCATGTTTTGATATGGAAGCATAGGCAACATTACTGAGTGACTGTAAGAGCTTTTCTACACTTACTACGTTCCTCAGACAATTTTTGGGCGAGTCGATTCAAAAGACTACTTGAAACGAGAATTTAAATTCTCGCGCGCATTTGTCGTTCTCGAAACTGTATAAGGTTATTTTGATTTTGCCCAAATACCAAGAGAGAAAAATGCATTTTCCTTATAGCGAACTATGCAATTAGTGGATCTTCAAGACTAATTCATTAGACCACAAAACGCATCTAAGCTTCATTTATCAAGTACATTAGGGAGAACAGTAACTAAGCCATTTCCGTTTTTCACACGGTTTCTTTCCTTCTGCATTTGTTGCCGATTTCCTGTTTATCTATTTTACTGAAGTATCCCACGCGGCTAGACAAAAAGTTGCTATTGTAAAAATTTCAGCATTAGAGTTATTGTTGTTCGGGCATCTCTAACAGTGTAGACTATCAGATATTTTCATACAATGTGTTCATGTAAATCTGTAATAAAATACGAGTCTGGTCCCTTTCACAATATATTACTTTTACACTATCTTGAGCTTCACAACCCCTTATATTCAAGCACCACCTGTCCGCAATTTACTTTCTCGGTACTAGATTCAGCACTACTAAGCTCTTTTCTCACATCAGCGAGAAGCCAACTGATTAGCCAAAAACACACTTTTATAATTCAAGGGTAATTTGCGAACTCTGAGTAGTTATTAGCGTACTCTTCCTCGACGTTCCGTGAGAGTTCGCGTCTGTACGGAACCCCGGAAACTATTATTTATCATCCCGATGTCCATAAACGTTCCCCAGACTCCATAGAAATCCAACCTCTTATCTGCCGCAAAGTAACCTATGCGAACCCAACTACAGCCAACTTAGGGAAAGCCATTATCGCCGACCAAATACCACCGATAATGGCAGCATCCCAGCTAGACGTGGTCCGGTCGCTTCTTCCTGAAATCCGACTGGTATCCTCTCCCGTCATAAACAAGCTCAAGTCCCAACGAAACTGAAGCTGCCTTTACCATAGCTCTCACGACGACCATCTTTCTGCGAGCTGCACTGGCTGTATACTAGCGTTAAGCAACGAGAGCGGCGCTGGCTGGTGCAGGGGATGAGCGGCCGGGTGTCCTGGGCGCCGCTTCCTTCCCTTTCCCTTTCCCTTCCGCGGGCCTGGCACGCGCCCATCGAGCGCGTTTAAAGAGGAAGCCTCCGGGCGGCGGACGCCGAAGCTCAATACTTCTACCACGCCAAGGCAGATACGGATACCCCTTAAACAGGGCTAGGACAAAAGTAGAATGCCGTTAAGACACTTTATATAAGGGTAGCGGAACCTCTCATAAGCTAGCAGGAAAGCCTAGAAGTAGCGTACCTCCAGATGACTACACGCGATGCACAATATGTGGTTACGTAACGTGCGCTGTGTCCTGTGTAGTTACTCAGGATAGGGAGAAGCGAACTTCGTGTGCCTGGAGATATTTCACAGTACCATTACACTAGTGTGAGAGACGACATCACGACAGCTTGGCAAAACACACTATTTTGCCAGAATAAATATTTCACTGAGTTATTGCTGCGTTAGATTTGGCAGTGTCCTGCTTTCGACGTCTTCCTCCGTAGTCATCGTCATCTATTAGGTTTCAAGAATGAATCTCCTGACGATGGAGACGGAAGAAATTGTCGAAAGCTCGAGACTGACAAATCTAACGCAACAAGAATTCCATTAAGCATTTACTCAATACGGTCTTCGTAAAAAAACTATGGTCTCCGATAACTGATGTCATCGTGAAAAAAAAATTTCAATTGGATGCGGAGCTATGGTATATAAGCACATTTTAGCGCATTATTTATCATTGTTTCTTTTTTGGGAGCAAATATTTTATTTATTTCTACAAAAGCAACGGAACTTTTGTCTGTGAC
Organism: Schistocerca piceifrons; assembly: GCF_021461385.2. Classification (NCBI taxonomy): domain Eukaryota; kingdom Metazoa; phylum Arthropoda; class Insecta; order Orthoptera; family Acrididae; genus Schistocerca; species Schistocerca piceifrons. Next base: position 880,435,208 of record NC_060140.1, read on the forward strand.
TGTCGTACCTAAAGGTCTAACTGAATGCTGTAGTCAGAATGAGATTTTCACCCTGCAGCGGAGTGTGCGCTGATATGAAACTTCCTGGCAGATTAAAACTGTGTGCCCGACCGAGACTCGAACTCGGGACCTTTGCCTTTCGCGGGCAAGTTCTCTCGTCCGGTACTCACAGCTTTACTTCTGCCAATATCTCGTCTCCTACCTTCCAAACTTTACAGAAGCTCTCCTGCGAACCTTGCAGAACTAGCACTCCTGAAAGGCAAGATACTGCGGAGACATGGCTTAGCCACAGCCTGGGGGGATGTTAGAGCACTTGCCTGCGAAAGGCAAAGGTCCCGAGTTCGAGTCTCGGTCGGGCACACAGTTTTAATCTGCCAGAAAGTTTGAATGCTGTAGTAGTTGCTAATTGCAAAGAAATAATTTTTCTATAATTAGTTTATTTTACAAAAGGAATTAATTCGTCTGTTTCCTATCTTCGCACTTGGCTGCACTGTATGTCTGCTGGCAGTTTCTGTACAACAACGAATTGTGGTTTAACTGCCAGAGTAGATTTGATACGAACATACTAATGACCTTTTTAACATTCGGCATACGGGGATTTTATAAATTAGTTATTCCAAAGAGGCCATTAATTTTTCGCAATGTTTAAGACTTGAAAAGGCCTCTGGCACCGTATAGTTTGCTTTGATTAAAGCACCTACTCCCGGGTTTCAGGCGGGAAGCCTCGTTTCATTCGAAGCTGGGGTACTGTTCCAACACAGTTGGAGATCCCTGCAATGATGTTCGAGTTCAGAGGAAATACCAAGTGGACTGAGGCGTGAATGGGAATTTGGACTGAAGGAAGGCGTGCCAGGGTACCCGTGCAGTTGTGCAAAGCCACTGTGACAGGGTGGCGGCGTAGTGGTTTGTCTATCTACCGAGTAAGCATGAGGCCCATGTTCGAATCCTGGCCTCGGTACAAATTTTCATTCGTCGCTTCAGCCTGCATATATACATCTAAAACAACAGTTTGTGTTCCAAAGTAAAGTAAAAACATTTTTTTCTTATTAACATGCAGTAACCCATGAAGAATGCCACGAGCGCACTGGCGGATTCAACAAACACTACCTCCTCGGAACACCCCGCATACAGAACACTGGAAAACAAAGCTGAAGAAACTGAAAAGCTAAACGATTACATCTATTTATTATTGGGCAAATCCCTTACATATTTCGCCTGATCATAGTAGATTACGTATGCCAAGAGATCAGTTGGGAAAGCGAACCTCGTGCTTGCTACTGAAACTGCGGAGACGAAGAAGAAGAAGAAGAAGAAGAAGAAGGAAGGAAGAGGAAGAGGAGGAGGAGGGAGAGGGAGAGTGGGAAGTCCGCAAATGCACTAAATTTCGCTATTGACTCACGGAATAAAGCTGAAAGACGGCACCCCACTACTTCCGAAGAGAGATACAGAGAGAAGGGAGTGGTACGCTGGAAGTTTTGGAAATTTGTGGTTTACGCTTTTGCATTACCACTAATTGGAACTAAGAGCATAATTTGTGTGTTTAAGATTTCTTTTTGGTTCATTAATTTTTGATTAGATGTTTTCATTTTCGACACTAGACAGTGTCTCTACACTGTAATTAACAAAAGAAAATACTTCCTCTCTTGCGTTCATGGCCCTGACGACTTGTTTGCAGCACCTCTCGCAGCAGCTGCAACAACTATATATACCGCCACATGGCCCCCGAATCACAAGGCGGTTCTTTGCTGCTCATCTGTCTCCTCCTGCACTCGCCCTTGGCGTCGGCACTGTTAAGTTTAGCAGTAGGCCACGCAGAAATGTCCGAGCAGTGTCGAAACGAGGTCAGGACCGTCCGCTGAGTGTTTGTGCAAGGAAATGAAATCCATTCCATTTCCTGAGCAAATATCCACACCGCTGCGCAGAAAAACGTTATCTCTGCGTTAACAGCAGTGCAGTCCACCATATGAATTACGTTTCGTAACTGCCGAAGAATGAGTCGAGTCTTATCTGTCACTGTTCAAACAATCGCAGCTCAGTATTTCATCGAATAGTTTGTTTACCGTAAGCGATTGTTGAAAAGTTGAATTTCACGTGAATTTTCACAACGAAAGATTTCTTTTTTACGTTTTTCGTAAAAGTCGAACTTAAACAAATATGCCTCGAATAACTTCGTTAAACTTCTGATGATATCTTGCCTTCGGAAAAGATTTAATTGCCATACAGAAATTAGTCGTCATTGAGTTATTTCCGCCAGTGAAGAAAATCTATCATTCCAAACATCGAAGAGCATCGACATGTGACGCACCGTGAGATAAGGCATCCTTAGCCGTATTACGGCTGCTGTACTCACGGTTTTACACACACGTTTAGCTGTGAGAAACAACGTCCGCAAAATTTGACCGAAGCTTTTTTTTTTTTAAAAAAAAAGGAAAGTTCCTGTCACTTGGAGTAAGTAAATGCTCAAAAACTTTGACCGAGGATACAGAAAAAATCGAGTTTAAACTCTGATATATTCGTATGAGATTGAAACTGATCGTCCATTATTTGTCTGGGAATCTAAACCAACAACAGAGATTAGTTCGTGAAGCATTCCCAAGAAAATGTCGGCTGTTTTGAATGATACTGCTCGAGTCGCGAACATTGCTTTAGATGATCCAAAAGTGGTTAATGGCGAATGGTATATAATCAATCAGTCATGAAGTATTTTAAAGAGTGACGGAATCTTAAGTTGATTAAACATTTTCGGATAATCTGATTAGTTATGAAACTAGTCATCGCCATCTTCGCAGCTTACAACGAAACGTCTGCCGAGATGGGGTTAGCGATCTTATTCAATCAGTATAATTGCCCCAATCACAAGTGAGAGAGGGGAAACACAAATTAGGTATCTTTGGTGAATACATTTTCAAAACCGAATATCTGCACATTAAACAACCCACTGACGGAATTTCAATATATTCAGGAGAGTGTCAATCATTCCGAAAACAATAATGAACGAAATACACTATTTTGTAGAACAAGTTACAATGTTAGTCAATTCATTTAGCTTACTGTATTAGTATATGCCTCGAGATGGCAATACTTCTCAATACTATTCTTCGCGCAATAATGTTCTTCACTTATAATTTAGGCGTAGACCGTTCGATAGATTTTAATAAATTTATGAGAAGCAAAGCATTTGTAACATGTAGGAAAATTTGCTCCAATTGCATCAACACTCAGCGACGTTTCATGACTTTAAGCCCAATCCACTGTACCTAACTAAGCATCGTAATTTTAAAGTTGTATCTGTTTATGTATTGTTGGGGGAGTTCTGGTTTGTTTCGACAAAACGGTAGCGAGTAGTAGATGATCATTCGAGTATTGAAGAATTACGATGCCACAGTTAAAGTCAGCGACAGTCTGTCATACGTACATTCACTCATGAGGAGAAACATCATGATCACATGTTTAATAGCTTTTTGGTCCGTCTTTGTAACGAAATACATCTCTGATTCTGCGTATTAGGGATCCGACAGTTTGGTGGTACGTATGTAGGAATATATGTCTACGTAAAGGTCATGTAATGCGCGTTAATAACGGGCCGTTGATTTGCGTACGCGGTTAGGGTGCCCGATGTGTTTCATAGGATTTACATCGGGCGAATCTGGTCGCCTAGACATCAAAGTGATTCAACTATATTGTTCCCCAAATCACTATAGTGCGGTTCTGCTTCCGAGAGATGGGCACTACTGTAGACAGATGATATCGCTGTCGGGAAAGACATCAAGTATGGAAGGGTGCAGGTCGTTCGCAGCTGTTAGCGAGTCTTCGATTACTACCACCCATAGCATGATACTGCCTGTGTCCGGGACGCGCTGTACGTTTCGAGACGCGGTTCACCTCTGTGACGGCGCTCGTGGAGACGACCATAGACCTGAAGAGTCGACATGTTTCCAATGATCAAAGGTCGAATCCTGATGGTCCCGTACACACTGCATTCGTAACTGACGATGTCACTGGGTCAGCATGTGAACACGTAGGAGTGGTCTGCTGCGGAGCTCCATGTACAGTAATGTACGATGAACGATGTGCTCCGAAAAACTTGTGCGCGCACCAGTATTGTGCTCTTTCGACAAGGATGCCACAGATCAGTATCTAGCCTACTATACAGAGCAGATAATCCTCCGAACCCCACCTTATGTGAAGGGTCGTGGACGTCCAACCATTTAGCGCCTAGTGGTAGTTCCCGTAGATGTTTACGACAATAGCATGTGAAATTTCGACCAGCTTCGCCGTTTTCGAGATACTCGTTCACAGGCTCGGCGTAATAATAATGCGCCCTTTGTCAAAGTCCCTTATCTCAGTGGAGTTGCTGATTTGCAGCCCCTATCTTCGCTTGGGTGATACCCAGTCCGTGCTTACTCCGATTATATACATTTGTTACCCGGTCACGAGCCCGCAACGCCACCAGGAGGCATCCTACGTCGCGGTGGGCAGTAGTCGTAATGTTTCGGCTGATCAGTGGACGTGCGTTACACGCACACAAAGGTATTACATAAGCAAATTGACCGTTTGGGTCTTCTTTAAAATCCCATTTGTTAGGGGATACCAACAATCTAGTGGTACGATACGCAAGAATGGTTTGCACAAGCGTTCTTCCTATAAAAAATAAATTAAAAAAGGCCATTTGCCTAACGTACACCATATCGCAACAATCACGCTATGTTCAGCGAGAAGGCAGAAATGCGAATCATTATGGCAATGAAAGTAGATAGACAGAAGTAAAAGGGCGTGTGGCACCGTACAACAAGATGTACGGCACACGCCAGAGGCAACCCGCAACAAAGAAGAGCCCAGAGCGGCGATCGATAGTCGCCAGCCAGCGGCCGGCCGGCCACTCCCTCCCCCACCAACACAGCTCGACACACATCCGGCCGACAATTGCTCAGAGTTAGGACGAGCCATGTTGGACGTCACCAATCGGAGGAGAACGCCAAAACATCGCGTAGCGCATTTCAGGCGGAGACATTAATACGCACCGCCAATCGGATCCACACGTAATTGGACTAATACGTCATATTGAATGTATATGAAGAACTGTAGCTGGAATAGTCACAGCGTTGTTTTAAGCACGAAAGAGCGCCGTCATACGTAAATGGCTAGTATCCTGACCTGACATACGCTTGAAGAGAGGCGCGAACTATCCCGCAAAAGCCTATTTAGAAGCTTCGAGAACCAGTATTATCTGAAGAATCTTGCAATATACTACAGCCGCCTACGTATCGCTCCCGCAGCGTTTCCAGATTAAATTGTCTAAATTCTCCATGGCAAACAAAAAAATTCCTCAAAATGATACCATTTCGCCAAATTTCCCTCAAGTACCTTAAACCTACCTAGTCCTTTAAACTATTAATTGTTATCAGTATTGGCAGTTTGAAGAGGTGGAATCGTGTTTTCAGGGCTCCAAATTATCGTACATATCAGAAAATTATAGTATATGAACTAAAATTTTTAATTTGTAAATAAAACCAGTTGGCCGACCAGAAAAAAAATCGCTTTAGGGCATCATATTTGTTTCCTTGATATATTTTGCATTGTTCTATTGATTTACCATTAGCGCACCACCTATACTTCATTTCGCAACTCGGCATCTCTATCCACTACACTAGTGTGACCGCAAAAAAAAAAAAAAAAAAAAAAACAAAAAAAACCGTCTGTTTTTTATTTACACCTCCTACAGTCTCTTAACCGCCCATCTGTCATTACCTTACATTTAATTTTAACAAATTATACAAAAACGGATACGTTTTCGGAAGATCAATCTTTGCAACAGTATATTTTCTCAAGGCATTCGTTACAATATAAAACCACTCAAATACAAGATTCAAATACACGACGAAATCCAGTATGGCGTCTTCCCAGAACTCGATACGACCACGAAAGACGACAGACATCCCGAACGGTTGAAACTGGGCATTTACACATCATAGTGGCGTCAGAGAGAGGTATCACTGCAGTGAGCCCAACATCTCCCACAAAAGCAGAAGAAAGAGTGAAAGCTAGTGAATATCTAGAAAACAAAGTGTGTGTTATTTCAACCAAAATGTCAGAGATGGCATTAGTAGTAAGGCTAGGCAGATAAAACGCTTTTCAATTTTACCCGGTACCGAAACTTTCTTCATCAAAAATTTCCCTAGGTTTCCGTTTCCCTAATAGCTTCCGAAAAAAAAAGGGACATTTCCCCAAAATTTCGAAAAAATCTGAAATCGCTGGCCTCCCGTACAGACCACAAACAGAAGATCAGACTTAAGAGCGCACAGTGGCATTTAAGCAGTCTATGTACGAATGAAACGGAAAGAAAACCCAAATAGGTGGAAAAATGACAGAACCGCCTACCATGCTCTTTATAGTTATTAGTAAGATGTAGGACAGTTGAATGTCACCATCAAGGATTCTCGAGAGGAAAGTTGTCAACGGTGGCGCCGACTATTACAAAGGGAATCAACCCGATACCGCTACCCTCACTAGTGTTGCACTGCTGGGTCGAGCCACGTAAGGGCTATAGCTGTGAATAACTTCTATAATTAGTTTACACTGATGCTTCAGAGATTTGAAGAGCAAGGATGGAAGACTATTGGGGAATAAAATTTTAGGTACGCGACCGCCATTATAAAAACATTACATTATTCACACTTCCTGATTTTTGGCGCTCCCTGTAGCAGTGGAGTTCGTACTCTTATTTCTTTATATCTCTATTTTATTTCTTCTTTGTTTTCGCAAACCATTGCGCGGGACGCATGACGACTTTGTATTCTAGCTTCTAGTGTTTTCTCAAAGTAAATCCAAATATCTGAAATATTAATTCGGTTTTCAGATTTTACAATACCTCGACACTGAAAACGTATACACAACGCCTAAATAAAAAGTAATTCAAAACTTCAGTTTAATGGAAAGGATTTCAAAACTTTCAGCTCCATTTACAAAGCTTTTTTCGTTGTTCAGCAATAAAAAAATGTAAGACGCAAAGAATATTGTAAATAGACGATATGTGTTCCCCGCTAAATATTGGCTGTCGTGTTCATGTACTTATATATTCCCGAGATAATAACTGATTCTGATGTGTATGTGCGATATTTTTCCTGTTCCTTATGTACCCAGCAGTGTGTAGAATTTACCATACATCCGTTACCAGGAGCATCCATTATGAATTTTGCTTTCAGCATTAACGGATTCTATTATAATTCCTTAATGTTAGTACTATATACGGAATTTCTAAATGACATGGCCTTAGACTCACTTCCGTTGTTCAAAGCTGGGCTGAACGACATAACGACATGAATACCGCGTCCGGTGAAATTTGTGTCCAGTTTGCTGGAAACCACCTACCACTACAGTCACAGTCCACCTGCACAGTCCAACGAAAACGCTCCATACGCCCGCTTAAGGTGCAGTGCAGCCATGCAAATGAGAAGTAGCGTAAACATCCTGCTGCTGGAAGAAGAGCGCAATCAAGCATGAACATAACGTTCTACGATGTGCTATTTACATGAGCATGTTGCACTTGTTATAATTGTTTTAACACTGAAATCCTGTTTTTCCTTTTACTATGATGCATACTCTGTACCACCCTGAAATATCATATTATGCATTGCCAGCCGAGTGGTGGCCGAGCGGTTCTAGGCGCTACAGTCTGGAACTATGCGACCGCTACGATCGTAGGTTCGAATCCTGTCTCGGGCATGGATGTGTGTGATATCCTTAGGTTAGTTAGATTTAAGTAGTTCAAAGTTCTAGGGGGCTGATGACCTCAGAAGTTAAGTCCCATAATGCTCAGAGCCATTTGAACCATTTGTTATGCATTGTCAGCCTAAAATTTTTCCTTTGTTATAATGTGAGTTATTTACGATGCAGATTGTCCTTTTAAATAATAGCTCATTTGATGTACAGTGCAACATACACGACTTGGCAATAGAGACAATGATGTGGAAATTATAATTCAAGAAAATTGTTTTCACGTTTTTAAGCCACGTGTAGAGAACGCGCATGTACCGCCATGAGTGGGAGGAGAATCTATGTACAGCTTATGTTACCTATATATTAATCCTCGCCTTTTGGTTAGTATGACAACGCAACTAGTGCACATGTACAATTTACTTTTCGAAAGGTATGGGTAATAGTTTATGTTCTTTCTCATCGTTAAAGGCCAACTGAGGATCACGTAAAGCTAACTATTTACTTCTCTTTTCTTCCTCTTCCGCCAAATCTTTCATTTTTTCAGAGAGCCGTTTTGCTCTGATCTGACCATCTAACACACTGGTTTCTGTGTCTTAAATTGCTGAAAACCTTTGGATTTTCTTACTTCTAGTCTGAATGTGTGTCTTTTGATTAAGATCTCCTGTTCAATCTGCATTCTGAAGAATGTATGGATCTTCTTTGTTATTCTATCTTCATTCTCTCTAGATATCCATAGAGTAACACATTATTTCCTGATGACAAAATAAGGAAAATACGTGCTACACTAAGGAAGTCTAGAGATAATTTATAATTTTTATTTTATATTTACTTTTAAAATATGGTTTGTCCATCTGAACAGAAACGATTTTTAAATCTCATGTCTATAATTAGGTTTTGATTACTTTGCATTTCAGTTTCTGAAGATTTTGTTCTAAGTAAAAACTTAAGTGTTTGTGTCCGTCTGAAAACAAAATGAAGTCCGGTACTTCCGACTGCAGAATTTTTGGCTTTGTAGTTCTTGTTCGAGGTTTTCCACTACTATTCATCTGTACAGCAAATAAAGGCCTTGACTCTTCCGCTTGTTGTGCAAGTTGCGCAGTTCGGTCAGATGGATCGGTGGACCTTTTCTGTACTTTACCTCGACGCAAATTTCACTGTGCGATATTCATAGCAAACAGTTTTATGTTGACGTTCGGTCTTGTGTGATCATACTGCCATTTGACCGACCGTTCCGTTGCCGTCGAGTATCAATCGAACTTTAACCAGCAGCTGTACGGAAATACTTTATGGAGAGACGAGAGGGTCAACATATTTTAACACACGGCTGAGAGGTCGCTACTGACTACGTCACCACGTCTTATTCCTCCACAGGAGGGCACATCGGGAATGCGCCTCCAATTTGATCTCTCGTAGACACGTCGTGCAGCTCTCCAGTCGGATCGCTTTTGAGGAAGTAATTCCAGAGCGCCACACACAATTAATATGCCATTTCCAAGCTCTTCGAGTAGTCTTACTACAGTTAGCTCTATCCATATCTTTGACTCGTGACCTTTTGTAAAATTTATGAACCATGTCACTCTGCAATTAGTTGTCTTCTGACACTCCATGGTATTGTTCACTGTTGTTATACAAATACTACTGTTAATGCACTAGACAAACTCTTTGAGGCAAGCTCCAATTCCGGAAATGCGTGAGACCTTACTGTGTTGTGTAGAAATATAAAAATGTGGGAACTACTAAATGGGATGCAAGGTTCTGCAATCGATGGATCAATATGATTTTTGGGAGCTTCTTCCATATAGCTGTATCCCTAAAGAAGTGCGTTGTGTCGCTATCGGCGATGTCTCTCGGCAGAGACGCCATGACGAGAATGTTCTGCATGTTCGGAGGCTTAGTGAAGAGGATCAGTCTGCAAATTAACAGTGTCCTTATGTGTCCTCTGCCAGCCACTGTAAGTGTGAACTGCAGAGTAGCCCTTTTTATGTAGATGATAATAGTGAGGGAATATCTTCGAAAGCTAACGAAAGCACCCCTGGGCGTTGCTAATAAAGTTTCTGGAAGCAGCAATCCCCGTCTACGTTCATTCCAACCAACCTCAGAGCTGTACTTCAATAGGAATTAAGTGCCTCCAGAGACGACGTTTTTATTAATGTCTCATTCAAAAGCTGTGGGTAAGCTTCATGGGCTGTTGCTCTCACTAGTTTTAATAAGACCCCACTTGTCCCAACGCTCGTAAGAGACTCTCGACACAAACGCCTTTTCTTAAGTCTCGTTCAATTTGAACCTCACTAACCACCAAATGTTCGGACGCCCTTCACAAATTGCACAGTCGAAGTCAAAGAACGTAGTCTTTGGTATTACAGATAGGAAACACTTAGCAAAGACAACAAGGGCCAAATCAAACAACATTCCACCTCGATGTGATCTCCATTGTGCAAGGGAAAAAATCTTTCACAATGCAGCAACAATACTTCGATTACACTAACTTTGTGGTGCGCAGATTACATTGTGTGTTTAGGGAAGTGGGGAGCGGGAGGCAGTATTGCCGCTGTGCAGTTAAGCACCCAAGGTTCTGCATGGTTCAATAAAGCACGCAACAGTGAGCATATGAGGCCTAAGTACGAACAACTATGCATTGGCGACTGGTCTCTACCATTCGACACGTTGAAATGTCAATTACAAAGTTATTTTAAAGGGAGTTTATACTTTACTAACCGATTTCACAGCACTACAACGCCATTTTCTATGACAGAACATTGTTTCATCGGCAATCAAACAGAGCACATCTGTCCTTGAAAAATGGCACACGTTGATTCAAATACATACGAGAATGAAGACAAAAACGAAGCACTGATGGTCTGCAGGAAACCATTTTGAAGATATAGCACATACAGTATAAGCGACAGATGACGCCAAAGTATCTTGTTGACCAGAAGAAACTACAGTAGCTCTGTAAAACAAATGATGTGCATGAACTTAGTTACGGTAGTATACTGAAGTTCGTGATACAGCACATCTGTTTTGAATGTGACGTAGTTATGGGCACTAAATGAAGGCAGTGGTGACAGATTAATCTGTAGCGTATTACGATGTGGACGTTGAGCAGGAAAACAACACCACGGTTACGAATTGGAGACGCTAACGAATTTGTCATGACACTATTTTTTTCATATACATTTTGTATTCTCTAATTACCCCCTTTGGGAAGCCTTATTTTTCCTCTGCAATGAATTTCTAAGGTTTTTAATATGTTTGATTACACTTGTAAGAAGGTCTCTAAGATAGGATGTCTCACCTAACTCTGCTACCTCAAATGTCTCTGGAACAACACTAGATATCCAAAAACGGCTTTCACCTGCATTGACGTACGGCAGGGGTTTAGGAAACCAAATACCACGCGAAATTTTAAAACGTAAACAAATGCTATTTTCAACACAAACTGGTGTATTTTTAAACGGACACACCTTATAATTTCATATGCAATCAATAGCATGAACAATGAGAAAAATAATGGCGTTGGTTGCATCGCAATACGTCAAGTACATCCCGAGAAATAGCGAAGCTAAGTTGACACTTGAAATAAATGAAGCGCACACCTAGCGCGCGTCCAGAGTCTCGAGCGTGCACCTCATGCTGCCTTTGTCAGGGGCTCACATTGTGAAGGTATGCACAATCCACAAAAACAAACAAGTAACACGTCCAACGCCAAGTTACGTTTTTCAAATCGTAAATGTATATTTATTTTAGCGAAATGACAACCAGAGTTACAATTAGAGGTAACACACTTAAATTCACTTTGCTAAACACATTTACTAGTGCCCTGTCAGCCACAGAAACTGTGCTGTCGTGCATTACATCCAGCATAGAAAATACACCCTCACCTTGACCAATGAAACTGTGTTACGTCAACATACGTTCGAAGTGCTTTCCGTTTGCATCAATAGGCGTTTGCAGACGGGTAACGAGAGAGTGTTGCACAGATGGTAGAGTTTCTACAGATATTGCTGCACAGTCCGCAGTAATACGATGTTTCATATCCTCTGCTGTCGTTGGGGTTCTTGATACACTGTCTCTCACTGCGGCCCGGAGAAAGAAGTCTATTGGCGTCAAGCTGGGGGACCGTGCTGGCCATCGCACGGCACTTCCCCACCCCATCCACCTATTTGGAGATGTCGCATCTAGAACGTCTCTGGTAACTTTTGCACTGTGTGCTGGACATCCATTAAGTTGGAACCGCATTGGTAAACAAGATTTCAATCCTAGATCCTCCACGAGGAGCGCTAGTGTGTTGAAGAAATGATGCATATCGCTGTCCATTCAATGTTCCACGGCAAAAATAAGGACCTACAATACAGTTAGCAATGATATCGCACCAAACATTGACACTCCACTGTCGTTGATGAGCAACTTGGGCGAATCCTGTGGGGATTTTGCACGGAACAGTAGTGCATGTTCTGCAGATTCACATTACCATAACTTGTAAATGAAGCCTCGTCCGTAAACAACGTATTGCTTAGGAATACTGGATTACCTTGCAACTGCTGAAGTTGCATACAGTAGTTGGTGCAGTGAGATATGGAACGGATGAAACCGATACCGATGCAAGATTCTGCGCACACTACTGTGGCTTCTTCCTACACCTAGTGCAATTTCTCGTACACCCACCTGATGATTTTGCGCTACATCAGCCAGAACAGCAATTTCGGTTCCATTGCCAGTTGCTGGCGTTGTACGTCGACGTTTTGTGGCCTCCGTGAGTATCTTGCAGATGTTGCCAATGGTTCGGCGTGACGGACACCGCCGATATGGGTAGCGTTCAGCATATAGTGTCACAGCTGCGGTTACATTTCTGCGACATTCGCCATAAATTAAATATCTGGTTTTTCTTCATTACTGAAGGTCGGCATATCGACTAGATGACGGCAAATGTAACAAGCCACAAGGAAACAGGTTTTAATGTGGCAACGTATATGAATTACGTTACAGTTCGAGAGCAGTTCAGCAGATCAGATTAGGAGACACTTGTACAATGAAGGAAGAGCGTGCCGTGGTGTTATTTGTATGTTTACGGCAGGATACAGGCACCAGTGCAGGCAACCACTGCTCTGAGCACAGTACTATCCTTTACAAGCCACATGTTTAAGAACTTATGAGGTTCAGAAACGTGAAACCTAGTGTTTTACCACCAATTATACCTCTAGTTGTCATTTCGCAACAATAAAACATTATGCGCAGGACATCTATCATTCTGATACCGCATTATTTGACACATAAGAGTGCACCGGTTCAAGTAGTGTACAGCTCAAGAAGGGGCTAAGCTATCCCCCTTTAGGAGTGCCATCAATGAAATGTGGGCCAATGATGTGTTGTCATGCAATACCACACCATACATTAACACTCCACTGACGTAGTACGACAATCACATGAGGATTACCGGCAGCCTGAGGTGCACGCTTGAGTCTCAGGACGTGCGCCAGCTGTGCTCTTCATTATTTGAAGCGTCAACTTCGCAATAGTATTTGTTTACGTTTTGAAATTTCGCATAGTATTTGGTTTCCCAAGCCCCTGCCGTACGTTAATGCTGGTGAAAACCGTTTTTGAATATCTATTGTTGTTCCAGAGATATATATATCCGCTGAAGACCCGGACTTTAATAGCAAAATACCAGTGATTATGTGACGTCACTGAAGCGTCGCGCCCCGTGAGAGTTTTGCTCCAGCGTTTGGAGTCCTTGTGAAGTACGCATAATAGCAGAAATCGAATGCATTCAGAGGTTCACCGCTAGGCCCGCAACAGGTCGGTGTGAAGCATGTTATACGAAGCTTTCCAAGAATGTCGCGAGCGCTAATTCTAATTCCAGCGTTGCGGGCAACCAATGCCGGGGAGGCGGGCTTCGGTGGCCGGCAACAGCGGGGCCCGTTCTCCGGACTCTTTGAAGAGGATTATGGGTTTTAGCCGAACTGACGAGATGCAAGTTACCTTACAAAGAACTCAGAGAGACATGTCTGTTTTCGTGGCCGTAATCCGCAGCAAGAACAGAAAATTTGTTCTGCAAATAAAAACCGCCTTCTCCTTGCTGGAATGTGTTTTGTTTGTTCCAGAAGGGTTTCGAATTTTACATTAAGGTAACTTCAGTGGAATCTAGAAAGCTACAGTTTTGATATGTGATATTTGTACATCGTAAAATAGTTCACGTATCGTGTTTGTTATACATGCTGACCGGGTGCGAGGAAACGCAAATGTCAGCGCAAAACTTGAATAAGGGAAAGTAAGCATTTATTAATGTGAAAAACTAGGCGACTGCTTTATAATCTGCAAATATCGCATATCAAAACAAAACTGTACCAGTTCAGATTCCACTGAAGATGCCTTAAAGGTAAAGGCGTCATGTGTCTCGAACAAATAAAATACATTGCTTGAAGAAAAGGCGGCTCTAATTTATAAAGCGAATAACTGAGAGAAACGTTGCATTATTTAGCTCTCCAAATTAGTGCGTCAATAGCATCCGATGAGAAACGTTGCATTATTTAGCTCTCCAAACTAGTGCGTCAATAGCATCCGATGAAAGCTGTGCACGAACGCAAACAAAACGTTAGAAAATAACGCTAGTACATCACCTGACCACTTTATGCTCGACGTTGGTATTGGGTGGTAGTGGCTGTGTGGTGAGAAGGTTGATCCTCAAAGTCTTTTTTTTATTTACGAAGCATAGCTGCTTTTGTGGGGGGATGTGGAGCTCGGCTGTAACAGAAATGCCACCTGCCAGAAGTCGAGGGAACGGGCCACAGTTTTAACGTGGAATCGCTGCTTGCCTCCACTGATTCATTTCCCGCGCAACGTTGGACGCAGCGATTGCGTCACACGTGAACCACTACGTACAGCCCAAGTGCTCATGGAACTTAAGCGGGCTTTGGGATTAGGGCCACGTTGTTCTCACGAAAAACAGTTCTGTATATTTGAAAAGCTCGTAATCCAGGTACACTATGCAACTGTCTTCTGTCACTGTCTTACATCTCGTGATGATATCATGAGAATTAGAGTTTAGGAAGCGTACAGTTTCTTCACAAACAGTAAGCTGCGACATCTAGCTATTCATGATATAGGTTCTTCCATCCATCCCCCAAGAAATTTTTTATATGCATACTAATATGTGTTTCCTCTCCAAAATACATTGGTCAAGCTGGCACAAGCTTCGATATAACATTAATGGAGCACCTCAATGGGATTCGGCTAAACAGCTTAAGGAAATCCACCTTTGTTACATTGCTAATGTACATTCTGTACAAATCACTGAAAACAACCAACACATCTTTCACTACGCAGACAAGGGAAGCTTTGTGAACATCCTTGAAGAAATAGAAAAATTTCGAAACAAATGATGACCGCACATCATCCTCAATGAACAAACGGAAGTAGTTAAATCATGTTTTCCGGAAATCTTTCAAAAGCCATTCTCTCGTAGGATACGAAAACAAATTCCGCTAGTTGCTAACACAAATTATACCTCTCGCTTTTCTAATAAATTATCTGTGTAACATGTTAAGCATAGGATATTTAGTTAAAAACTATTAATTTATATGACTTTTTAAAGGAAACCCGTGTTTAATTATATCCTACTGCGCGTCGACTATCAACTACTGGCAAAAATGTAATGTAAGTCATATCCTTCACCTCGCTTATGACACAAATGTAAACGATGTATACCTTTACTTCATAGCATTTCTACAAGCCATTTGCATTTGTTAAACACGGAGTTTACGCGAACTAAAAAATGTTCGTTGACGAAGTGCTAATAGCGCCCATTTTTCTACTCCGATTTCGTGAAAGTTGATCTTCACTTCCTTTATGAATGTTTATCTGTCAGTATATTTTCACCACAGGGCACGACGACGAACAAAACAACCAACGTCTGATAAGTTCATCTTGTAACGCAGCCATCTGACGATGAACGAAAGTTCGAAACCGGGAAAGGCATGAAAAAATAAAACGTGTAACAGTAAAGTCTTTAGACTAGTGGCTGCAGCTGCTTTTATAACACAGTAAGTAGTCTTATTTCTTGCGTAACACGGGAATGGAATTCGGCAATACCGGTACGAAACGCCTCCCACCACACATTGTGCAGCATTTCGCCTAGTGTATTTGTAGATGTAACCCGGGGGAGGGGCAAAGAAATCGGCAGACAGTTTTTCCATAACGTTTGCCCCGTGTTATTTTATTGGCGATTACAAGAATTCCTGATGACGAAAAGGGCGAGAGCACGTAGAATGCTACTTACTGGTGCGACCGCTAGACCGTCTTCATTGTTCCGCGCTGGCAACGACAGCAGAAATCTTTGTCATCGGCCGGAGGTAGACTGGTTCATCGACGGGAAGGCATCCTCGGACGCCTGCGCTTAGCACATACGAATCATCGGCGTCCAGGCAGGCAGCTTACACACGACACACACACACGCGGTACCGATTACGATCACGTTCAGCCCATGGTCGCTTGACGGCGCGACGCGTACGGCGGCTGAGCGGGCACTGGCGCCGCTCGGCATTCCCACGCGGGCCGGGCCCGGCCAGGGCCGGACCTGAAAAACCACTCCACCACCACCACCACCACCACCACCCGGACCGGATGCACTGGCCCGCAGCTGCTTCGCGCCTCTACACCCCTGTCTGTGTTCGCACACCCCTTGGGAACTTTCCGGTTGCTGCGCGGTGTATAGAAGGCGCCCCTGCTCCGTTACTTTGCGCTACGCTGTCGCGAGTTTACAATAAACCAAAACGTGCGTCTCACAGCATCAGCGGTCCCAACCTAGGGATATTACCCACAGAAACAAAAAGGATTCTTACTTATGGATTCTTCAGTCACTTCTTCGTAAAACAATTTCGATTTTGTCAGTTTAACAGTTTTTCCTTCAACCTTACACACCAACAGGTTAAATTATTGCTTCGTTTCTACTCTCGTTGTAAATAATCTCTACTATCATTTTTCGTCAGCCATTAGTATTTATTAGGTCTTCAAGATCACCACCACATTCACCACACGAATATGATTCAACCAACTGACATCTATGGGTGGGTAAATGCCTCCCTCAGACTTTTTCGACGTTCCCTAATCCATTTGCGTGTTTTGTCCACTGATCGCTAAAGAATCCTCAGTTTAAAATTGTTTCCACTGAAGTAGAAATCTCATTGTCATAATACAAATCTGGTAATACAAACATTCAAAGACACTGGAAGATGTGTTTTGAAAACTTATTTAACGGTAGCTTTATAGACTATTTTTACACATCTGTTTATTTCTTTTAGAATCCATACTGTCGTAAAGGTTACGAGCTGTCATCGGTAATAAATCGTAGTACGAACTACACGAGACAAGCAAAGGTCTCCGTTCTAAGACTATTTTCAGTACCAGCAAATGGAGGAATATATTCAGATAGAAAAACTCAAGCTTATGTACACTGTTGGACTCGATGAAGATAATACGTTTAAACAATTTTTTTTAAAGCACAAAGTACGTTATTTTGTCGAAATGTCAGTAATTTGTATCCTGTATTAAAATGTCTCAGTTCTATCGATTCGATCTGTATCAACTCATAAGTCGCAATGAATTCATAAGCGAGAAAACAAATGAACTTTCTTTAGCATCACTTACGATGTGCATTGGCAGACATCGAACACTGTATAAAAACGATTGTTGGAAATTAGGAGTACCAACAGTCTCAACGACCCGTTTATTGGTTCTACGAAACCATAAAGACTTACGTTCCATCTAATGGAATGTTAATTTATATTTCGTCATTTTATAAGAAGGAATCTTAATTTTGTTTTCAAACCTAAAGGTTTCGTCAAGTAGCAAACTTGGTTGAAGGTTTCAGCTAATATGTGATATCTACCACGGAGAGACGGTGGGGAAACGCTTGTCTGTGTAATATACTGAGTACGTAGCAAGGTATCTCTCTGATCGAATGGCAGCACTTAAAAGTACACTATGCACAATCTGGGTAATTCTATTAAGATATTACTAAAATGAAAGATTTTACAGACATTTGGCGGTTGTTACTCGAGAGTGACAGCTGGAAAAAAACCTACGAACACAGACTGTAGATCCCGCTACTGACCACAGTTCTTTGTTTTTCTCCTTTAATTACTTAACCACGTTGGAAGGAAAATACAGCAATACAAAAACATTTACCTTAAAAATATTTTGCTTCGGTTTTTTCAGTGCCGGCGGAAAAAAATAATACGTTTAAGAGAGTGTTTACTTTGTTTGCCACCCTGCTACTGAAAATACGTAAAAATCACACATTCTCTTAAAAAGAATTGGTCGTCGTCTTGTAGGTGTACTCCTATTCCAGTCACTGCAGCTCTCTGCGTATTACGGTGTGTACTGATAGTACACACGCGAAGTAAACTAACACGATTTTTATTGCAAAAGACAGCAAGACTTTGCACTGAAAGTTTGGTTCGATTTCACTATCAATGTGGCGATGTTGACGCTATCTTAAATTTTGTTAAGTAAAGCAACTATTATACTAGTAGTCTAATTATGTGACAACATTGGTTCCGAAGACAGTTTCACGCGCCAAAAGTAATAACTTGAGCATAATCACCTGCTGCACAATGTCTGGAGATCCAAGTCTTAAATAAGCTTTTGAGCCAACATCACGGATAGGTCTCACAAAAAATGTAACTCATAATTCTAACATTTTTACGGCCTGCAGTGTGTATTTCCAAGATACAGGAAATTCCAAAAAATAGAAGCCCTCTGTGAGGAAGCAGTGACGCAGGTATATGTACCAAAAAGTTTCAGTATATCTGAATAGCTTTACCAAACAACGTTCCAGAAACGTAACAGTTCCAACTTTGACAATTCTTTCAACTTTTGCTACTTTTTCTAGTTATTAAAATATATACCGCAAACACGTTTCGGCCACCAAATACGCACAGTGGCTGTCATTAATATTTAGCCAGGCAATGTTTGCAATAATTTTAGATTTCACTCATCATAATCTATGTTTTTCGAAAGCCTGCAACCGTTTCGTTAGTGATTTAAATAATAAAACAAAGCGTTAATTAAATGTTTCCATGCATAGCAAGACGTGTTTTAAGAATTCATCCCCATTCCCTAATGCAGCAACCAATGTCGACAGTTGCACTTCAAAATTGGAATAAATTCCTGAATCGTATCGTGGTCCAGTGTTTTTATTATTCATTAAATTTCGATGTCAATTGAGTGCTTACGTATGAAAGTTACACAAAAATGCTACGGATCAGACGAAAGTGAGCTTTTAAGCATCGTTGGATCCTTGTAAAATGTAAATAAACGTATCTTTGAAAACAGTAATTTGGAAGGATCGTAAAGTAATGAATTAATATTTGAGCACGTAAGAGCAATACGTTCGTCACCTCGTATAAATAAGTGTTTCGAGAGTTATGATATGGCTCGTTTCTCCGTATCCGCTCACTTGTTTTTGTTCCGTCCTGCCGCAAGGTGAGTGCGAGGTCCTAGAGGGGCGCATGGAAACTGACGTCTTCAGTGACAGCTTATCTTTCACAGTTGGAAGGGTCGCAGTCACGAAGATATCGCTAGTTTTGTCAGTATAGCCGTAAGTACGAATAGGAATTTTATAAGACACACTTCGGAAAGGCCAGCCAGGGAAACTAATTGAAAGAGAAAGGCGATTAATCGTATGATAGATTGAGCGTAATCCTTGGTTAAGAGCACTTGAATTTGTAATCCACCATGCTGTAATAACATGGTAAGCAATTAAATCAACTGCCAGGAGGTTCATTAAAGAAGTAGTGTGCAACCAAATGTGGTAAGAAAGAAGTGTACGTGAACAAGCTGAATCGAGGTAAAGGCTCCAATTCACAAGGAACCATATTAGCGAAGGGTTATGAGTGGTGGAATGATCCTATATTTGTTGCTAAGAGGACCTTCAACGTCTTGCCAACAGACGGAAGAACTAAGGTGTGGCGGAAGCCGACTGACTACCGAATTTGACAGGCTAGACATTTGCAGCCTGCTGTAAAACACGGCTGGGAGTGTGTGCCGATATCTACATCTACATCTATACTCCGCGAGCCACCTTACGGTGTGTGGCGGAGGGTACTTATTGTACCACTATCTGATCCCCCCTTCCCTGTTCCATTCACGAATTGTGCGTGGGAAGAACGACTGCTTGTAAGTCTCCGTATTTGCTCTAATTTCTCGGATCTTTTCGTTGTGATCATTACGCGAGATATATGTGGGCGGTAGTAATATGTTGCCCATCTCTTCCCGGAATGTGCTCTCTCGTAATTTCGATAATAAACCTCTCCGTATTGCGTAACGCCTTTCTTGAAGTGTCCGCCACTGGAGCTTGTTCAGCATCTCCGTAACGCTCTCGCGCTGACTAAATGTCCCCATGACGAATCGCGCTGCTTTTCGCTGGATCATGTCTATCTCTTCTATTAATCCAACCTGGTAAGGGTCCCATACTGATGAGCAATACTCAAGAATCGGACGAACAAGCGTTTTGTAAGCTACTTCTTTCGTCGATGAGTCACATTTTCTTAGAATTCTTCCTATGAATCTCAACCTGGCGCCTGCTTTTCCCACTATTTGTTTTATGTGATCATTCCACTTCAGATCGCTCCGGATAGTAACTCCTAAGTATTTTACGGTCGTTACCGCATCCAATGATTTACCACCTATGGCATAATCGTACTGGAATGGATTTCTGCCCCTATGTATGCGCATTATATTACATTTATCTACGTTTAGGGAAAGCTGCCAGCTGTCGCACCATGCATTAATCCTCTGCAGGTCCTCCTGGAGTACGTACGAGTCTTCTGATGTTGCTACTTTCTTGTAGACAACCGTGTCATCTGCAAATAGCCTCACGGAGCTACCGATGTTGTCAACTAAGTCATTTATGTATATTGTAAACAATAAAGGTCCTATCACGCTTCCCTGCGGTACTCCCGAAATTACCTCTACATCTGCAGATTTTGAACCGTTAAGAATAACATGTTGTGTTCTTTCTTCTAGGAAATCCTGAATCCAATCACAAACCTGGTCCGATATTCCGTAAGCTCGTATTTTTTTCACTAAACGTAAGTGCGGAACCGTATCAAATGCCTTCCTGAAGTCCAGGAATACGGCATCAATCTGCTCGCCAGTGTCTACGGCACTGTGAATTTCTTGGGCAAATAGGGCGAGCTGAGTTTCACATGATCTCTGTTTGCGGAATCCATGTTGGTTATGATGAAGGAGATTTGTATTATCTAAGAACGTCATAATACGAGAACACAAAACATGTTCCATTATTCTACAACAGATTGACGTAAGCGAAATAGGCCTATAATTATTCGCATCTGATTTATGACCCTTCTTGAAAATGGGAACGACCTGCGCTTTCTTCCAGTCGCTAGGTACTTTACGTTCTTCCAGCGATCTACGATAAATTGCTGATAGAAATGGGGCAAGTTCTTTAGCATAATCACTGTAGAATCTTAAGGGTATCTCGTCTGGTCCGGATGCTTTTCCGCTACTAAGTGATAGCAGTTGTTTTTCAATTCCGATATCGTTTATTTCAATATTTTCCACTTTGGCGTCCGTGCGACGGCTGAAGTCAGGGACCGTGTTACGATTTTCCGCAGTGAAACAGTTTCGGAACACTGAATTCAGTATTTCTGCCTTTCTTCGGTCGTCCTCTGTTTCGGTGCCATCGTGGTCAACGAGTGACTGAATAGGGGATTTAGATCCGCTTACCGATTTTACATATGACCAAAACTTTTTAGGGTTCTTGTTTAGATTGTTTGCCAATGTTTTATGTTCGAATTCGTTGAATGCTTCTCTCATTGCTCTCTTTACGCTCTTTTTCGCTTCGTTCAGCTTTTCCTTATCAGCTATGATTCGACTACTCTTAAACCTATGATGAAGCTTTCTTTGTTTCCGTAGTACCTTTCGTACATGATTGTTATACCACGGTGGATCTTTCCCCTCGCTTTGGACCTTAGTCGGTACGAACTTATCTAAGGCGTACTGGACGATGTTTCTGAATTTTTTCCATTTTTGTTCCACATCCTCTTCCTCAGAAATGAACGTTTGATGGTGGTCACTCAGATATTCTGCGATTTGTGCCCTATCACTCTTGTTAAGCAAATATATTTTCCTTCCTTTCTTGGCATTTCTTATTACACTTGTAGTCATTGATGCAACCACTGACTTATGATCACTGATACCCTCTTCTACATTCACGGAGTCGAAAAGTTCCGGTCTATTTGTTGCTATGAGGTCTAAAACGTTAGCTTCACGAGTTGGTTCTCTAACTATCTGCTCGAAGTAATTCTCGGACAAGGCAGTCAGGATAATGTCACAAGAGTCTCTGTCCCTGGCTCCAGTTCTGATTGTGTGACTATCCCATTCTATACCTGGTAGATTGAAGTCTCCCCCTATTACAATAGTATGATCACGAAACTTCTTCACGACGTTCTGCAGGTTCTCTCTGAGGCGCTCAACTACTACGGTTGCTGATGCAGGTGGTCTATAGAAGCATCCGACTATCATATCTGACCCACCTTTGATACTTAACTTAACCCAGATTATTTCACATTCGCATTCGCTAATAACTTCACTGGATATTATTGAATTCTTTACTGCTATAAATACTCCTCCACCATTGGCGTTTATCCTATCCTTGCGGTATATATTCCATTCTGTGTCTAGAATTTCGTTACTGTTCACTTCCGGTTTTAACCAACTTTCCGTTCCTAATACTATATGCGCACTATTTCCTTCAATAAGAGATACTAATTCAGGAACCTTGCCCTGGATACTCCTGCAGTTTACCAATATTACGTTAACTTTTCCTGTTTTTGGTCTCTGAGGACGGACGTTCTTTATCAACGATGATAATGTCCTCTCTGGTAAGCCGTCAGGTATTTTATCGTTTCGCCCAAGGGGGGGTCCCTCTAACCTAAAAAACCCCCGTGTGCACGCCACACGTACTCTGCTACCCTAGTAGCTGCTTCCGGTGTGTAGTGCACGCCTGACCTGTCTAGGGGGGCCCTACAGTTCTCCACCCAATAACGGAGGTCGATGAATTTGCAACCATTATAGTCGCAGAGTCGTCTGAGCCTCTGGTTTAGACCCTCCACACGGCTCCAAACCAGAGGACCGCGATCGACTCTGGGCACTATGCTGCAGATATTAAGCTCAGCTTGCACTCCGCGTGCGATGCTGGTTGTCTTCACCAAATCAGCCAGCCGCCGGAAGGAACCAAGGATGGCCTCAGAACCCAAGCGGCAGGCGTCATTCGTTCCGACATGTGCTACTATCTGCAGCCGGTCACACCCAATGCGTTCAATAGCTGCCGGAAGGGCCTCCTCCACATTACGGACGAGACCCCCCGGCAAGCACACCGAGTGCACACTGGCATTCTTCCCCGACCTACCCGCTATTTTCCTGAGGGGCTCCATAACCCGCCTAACGTTGGAGCTCCCTATAACTAATAGGCCCGCCCTCTGTGACTGTCGGGACCTTGCCGGAGAATCGGCCACTGGCCCAACAGGCGAGGCATCCTGTGGTGGCTCGGAAACGATGTCATCACCACTAGGAAGCACCCCGTACCTGTTGGAAAGGGGTAAGGCAGCTGCCACGCGGCCAGATCCCACCTTTGCCTTTCGGCCAGGCACGCGCGAGCCCACCACTGTCCGCCATTCACCCTGGAGTGATGGCTGACCGGTAAGATGCTCACTGCCGGAAGACGCAGCGACATCAGGGGTTCCATGTGATTCCAAGGCCACCGAAGTAGGCATAGGTCTCACCACAGTTGCCCCAACGCCACTACGAGCCGACGCCTGCGCCTCGAGCTCGATGAGCCTAACAGACAAAGCCTCCACCTGCCCCCGAAGAGTGGCCAATTCTCCTTGCGTCCGCTCACAACAACCACAGTCCCTACACATGACTATGTTTACCCTACTCTATACGGTGACAAATTCCCAAGATAATCTTCTGATGAGCTACTCTGATAATCAAGAAACACTCACTGAAATACGAGACGCGAAAACTACGCTAGGTTTTCCCAGAAAAACTATTTAAAAGCTAAGCGCAGCAAATAAGTACAAAAACGCTTTATACAAACAGTACTCGCTGCTGCTGGTGCTCTCGCTCTGGCTGTCACAAGACAACTGCTGATTCAAGTGACTAGTGGCTAACGGCCGCGAAACAAACAAAAGACGGTTTTAGGGCGCTTTCTGTTCTAAACGATCAAGAAAACACTAAGAAATCTAACACGAAAACTACGTAAAGTTTTATCAAGAACTGTTAGTTACTATGCAGAGCAGATAAACACAAATAGAATCCCTTCCTTAGTGGAAGGTCGTAAACAAAATGCAAAATAAACGCTTTATACAAACAGTACTCGCTGCTGCTGGTGCTCTCGCTCTGGCTGTCACAAGACAACTGCTGCATTTAGTCATCTAATGTGTGAGAGATTACTTTCGTTGACAGCACCTTAAACAAGGAATGATATGTCGAACATTTTGAAGGAAAATTTATTCATCTTAACTACACTGTAGCGCTGAATTGCTAAAGATTATAAAAGGAAATATTGTCTTATAGTGTTGCTCAGAAATTTACAAGCCATTGTTTAGGTTTAGCTAGGGACTGTATTTGTCGTTTATCGGAATTTCATTTGTTACATGTATATTTGGAAACAAAACAAATACACTTTAAATAGTGAAGTTACCTAATATTAATGACAGCTACTTGGTTTTATTATTCGTTTAATATTACTATTGGTAAACTGGAGACAGGTAGTTTTCCTTGCTCCTGCTGGCTGTGCGCCGTCCGTCCCATTTGGCATGAGGGCGGCCAGGGAGCCGCGAACGGTGCCAATGTCGGCCGCAAGGCCGCACTCCACTCAACAGCTGACCGCCAAAACGGTTCCCGCCGCTTTCACACCGCTGCCCGGCATTCGTCATTCGTTCACTGCACCACAGCCACTTCTGTTCCTCTCACGGGTGGCCGTGGGTGTAGACATGCAACCTACATTAATTAGAATTCTGAAACGTATAACTACGGCGAAACTAATTTTGTTAATATACTTTAGATGAGAATAACTGTTGGTCGACTTTTGTCATAGAATTTTTATGTTTTTTATTTAACAAAACATGTTTCACCTACTTTATTTATGCGCCTTCAGGGGTCTAAGAGTTTGTTGTGAGATACATACTGTTTCGTTACATCACTTTTGAGCTAACTCGAAATTCATATTTTAGAACTCATGTCTCCTACCACATATATGTAACACAGGAGACGCGGCTCAAAACTAAAATATTTATCGTTAAGAAAACTCTTACTTTTATCTGCTTTGTAGATCACTAGCACCTCGGCAAGAAAAGTGAGAAGTCAATAAACGGCATATTTACTTAACGCCACTGAAAAATAGGTGTGAAGTGCCCCAATGTGCACGAAAAGCCTCAGACACCTTTGTCTCGCAATTTGTCCACTCCAGACAGTTATGCCAGCTCTGTTGTAGGCTACTTCATGATCCCCCCACGACAAAAACGGTGTCGCTTCAGCGTTGCTGCTGGCAGGTGTGCATGGGTTATTCAAGAGGAGCGGCACATTCCGATTTGATTATTACAGTGTCTGTGTTTACAGTGTCTACATCTTACATTACCGTGTCCTTCAGACATGCATGCATGCATGCATGATATGGAAAAACACTGTTATAACTACTACAGCTGTCGTAAACATTTCGAAATTTCGTGCGTTACAGCTTACAAACAAACAAAACCACACACACACACACACACACACACACACACACACACACACACACTGCTTCTACATTTTTGTAAACTGCGTTCCAAATTTCTCCTAACTGATTGATCTCCCTTATTAATTATATTAATTCCCATAAATTATAATTATACGTTGGTACTTAAGTAAAAACAATGTCAACACGTTTTTAATTTTTTATTTTAACTTCAGTAGTAATGTTGCCTGATAGACTTTATATATACAATTTGGGGTGGAAAAGTGACAAAGGTATTACTGTGGGTCATAACAAAAAGATTTAGAAAAGCAAAAAGTCACAATTCGAAGAAATAATAATTAGCTGATAACACCTCACATTCTACCAGAGCGTAACACATGTTCCTATTACTGCTGTATGCAGTACCAACTGAACTTACTGTCAAAAATACTTAGTTGACATTTAAAGGAAGCTTCTTTTTCTCAAGTATTACCTTTTTGAGTTGTCTCTCTTCTTGTCAGCGTGCGCACTGAAGGTATGCAAACAACCAGGTGAAACAATTTTGATTAAATAAAAAAACTAAAATACAGTTGCTAACGACGAGTAACACCTATTTTTGCTTCAAAGACAAACAGCACTCAAGTAACAATTTGGGTGAATAGCTGTTAATATTAACAATAAACTTCTTTGTCTTAGTAAGCGCGGACGAAAGAAATATTCACGGGGTCGAAGTCGTGTAATTCTTAAACACTTGCTATGTCTTGGCGAAACTTCACGGAAGCATCGGTATGTAAGGTTCCAAGCGCTGCTGGTAATAGTCTGCGGAAAGTTAGTAAAAGAACAGGGAATATATAGACTGTTCCGACAGAGGGCAAGTTAGCAAGACGTCTGACATTCTTTACCACATATAGGCATTTTAGCGGTGCGTTGCCATCCAAGTTCATTAAAATCAGAGTACAGTCAGGATGCGATTCGAAAATAATAAATCGCCAACTTCTGCGGTGTCGCTGGCTAGCTTTCCCGTAATTATTCATGTATCGACCGGCTACTGCCGTTGGCAAAGTTATATACATTCCTTATACCATAAAAATACAGCCGGGCTGAACTAAGTTTCCTTCCAATGAGGTCACAGGCGATTGTGCTGCTAAAACGCGCGAAATTTGTATCATCTGACGTAATAATAACTTTATCTTGGAACTCTTCCATTTGGTTCCTGTTACCATAGAAAAACAACAATATGGGAGTTGTGAGTCCGCCTCGATCCAGAACACTTTCTTGTTGTTTACTTATACCCTCAAACTAGTTTCAGCGACAAATGTCTCCATCATCAGCGAGTTCTTTAAATCTTATTTATTGTACGTTACAGCATGTTTTAAGCATTGTTGTGTGTTTGTGCCATACTTACTGCGCTTTTTCTGTTGCCGTTTTTCTCAGCATACATCATATCACGTTCTTTGGCCAGCTTGCAGCTAATTTTATACACAGAAAAGCAAAATTTTCGCGCTATGTTTATGATCCAAAACATTACGCCGCCTGACGTATTTTTATAATTTATCTTTTGAGATACGTTAAAAATCTAACACTAACTTGGAGCGCTATATTCTTGCTGTAGTCTGGGAAATTGCCATGACTACTGCGATGGATAAAGCAATTTTGTACTGGACGTGTTGCTGTTATGGATCTTTTAGGGTCAAAGAACTCGGGAAAGACAATTCGTACCATACCTGAACTGGGCGAATTCCATCTACTTTTAGTACCCACTGCTCTTCAAGAAACCAACTTACTTCGCGTATAAATTTTTGTAAATAGCATGACTAGATTTACCTTTTACTGACAGACTGTGAGCGGTGGTCAGCATTTTCCTGTCCTCCCATTATTTGTGTGCGCTACAGACAGAATCCACGATGTACTATTACGTATCAGCTAAACTAGACTCCCCGCCCGCCGCCCCCCCCCCCCCCCCTAGCAAGAACGTTATGGATGTCACGGTTTCTTTCAAACTAACGGTTTCGCAGTACATTTCTTGCAGCGCGGAGTGGTCGCGCGGTTTGAGGCGCCTGGTCACGGATTGAGCGGCCCCTGTGTGTGTGTGTGTGTGTGTGTGTGTGTGTGTGTGTGTGTGTTCTTAGCATAAGTTAAAGTAGTGTGTAAGTGTAGGGACAGATGACCTCAGCGGTTTGGTCCCTCAGGAACTCTCACACATTTTCAGTGCATTCCGTTTGTGAATAAACGTAATGGGAGGTTGCGTCTGTGTATTCACAACTGACCAGACGATTACTACAAAATATTCCGCTTATAATCTTTATATCTGACACTCATTACTTGCTTATGTGCAACGGGTTAAACAAAAATAATATCCTGCAGTTGAACAATGAATAAAAATACGCAAAAAAGTCACTAGGTGATTATATCTAAAAAGTTGACGATTCTTAGTGCCCATGTAGTATTTATTTATACTTGCGAGCAACAATGCTGTACTAACCGGAGAAGAAAGAATCACAACCACACATCTAACGGTCAAATCTTTATAGTTAACCATTTGAACCCCAAAAATTTCTTCGCTGAACTATTTTCCTGCATGAAGCCTTACAAAGAAAATAATGAAAATTTAAATGCCTACGTGCGTACTGTAATTGGTATAATACTTAAGTTGCTGTCCATACGCAAACGATAAGTAAGCGGGTAGGAGGAGGACGACGTCCTTTATTGTTAGATTTGTCGTGGAATACTGGTTCTTTTAAGTTTATACGAAGGCTTCCGCAGTATGTTTACATCCTTCAAGACGTCTGCTAATTCAGCTTTCTCTGTATTTCCGAGACGCTCTACCGAGAGTCCAATGAGGTAGTGATCATTCGTGCTGTTTCGAATACATGTACATCTACGTGATTACTCTGCTATTCACAATAAAGTGCCTGGCAGGGGGTTCAATGAACCACCTTCATGCTGTCTCTCTGCCGTCCCACTCTCTAACGGCACGCGGGAAAAACGAGCACTTAAATTTTTCCGTGCGAGCCCTCATTTCTCTTATTTGATCGTGATGATCATTTCTCCGTATGTAGGTGGGTACCAACAGAATGTTTTCACAATCAGAGGAGAAAACTGGCGATTGAAATTTCATGAGAAGATCCCGTCGCAACGAAAAACGCCTTTGTTTTTGCGACTCCAATTCACGGATCATGTCTGCGACACTGTCTCCCCTATTTCGCGATAATTCAAAACAAGCTTTTTCGATGTCATCCGTCAGTCCCAGCTGATGCGGATCCCACACCGCACAGCAGTACTCCAGAATAGGGCGGACAAGCGTGGTGTAAGCAGTCTCTTTGGTAGACCTGTTGCACCTTCTAAGTGTTCTGCCAATGAATCGCAGTCTTTGGTTTGCTCTACCCACAATATTATCTACGTGATCATTCAAATTTAGGTTATTTGTAATTGTAATCCCTAAGTATTTAGTTGAATTTATAGCCTTCAGGTTTGTGCAACTTACCGCATAATCGAAATTTATGCTGATTTGTTTTAGTACTCATGTGATCCCACACACACCAATAGTATTCCAGTATGGATCACAGGTATGTTTTGGAAGCAATTGTATACTGACTGAAAAGCATTCAAAAACTAAGGGTTGAAGTAAGGTATTTTAATTACCAGGGCAGATAGTAAACCAAACAAATGTATCATGGAAGAAACTGTTACGAAACCGCAGAAGCATCCTGACTGCATACAGCAGAAGAGCGTAATGCAAGGAGCGGTCAAGAAGCGGCCATTCTCCAGGAGTTGACGTTGAAGGCGCGCTGTTTATTACGATACGTAGTAAGCTAGCTTTGATACATTAAACACATTTCATTTTTTGAAGTCTCTGAGCCCAGCAGCTTCCAGACATGCGCACAGTTAAGGGCTGGGTGCTAGGTAATTTTTTTTTTACAAGACAGTACTGGAGTCTCACTGACAAAGTAGGTCATTGGAAGCCGGGTGGTGGTGGCGGCAGCCCCAGCAGCTAGCTGGCTGTCCCCATTGCCCCCGGTGGCGGGTGGCGGCCACGTTGCCTCGCCTTCCCCGGCCTGCCGCCGGCAACGCCGCGGGCACACGTGCGCTACGCGTGCACCGTCACCGCCAGCCCTTCTGCTCCTTGTCCACCGCGTCGTTGTTCAAACTGTGAGCCTAGCAATCAACATCTTCCACACCACTTACGTGGTCTGCACTGTGTAAACGAGCGCAGCAGCCCACAGATCAAACTTTCGATTCGAAAGCGATAGTGGTTTTATTTTTACTTAACAGAGTTGTTAGCAGTGGCTAGCAAGAATTTATCTATATTGCAACTCTTCGCTACTGACGTTAAGCACTGAATGTTGGCACTCTTACCGCCACGAGTGTTTCCATGACTTTATTCACGTAAGTGCGTGCCTGTTACCAGTCGATCAGTCACAACTAGTTCCACGAGAGCATTACACAGAGAAAATTAAGACAAACAACAGCTCACAAAGACGCGCACCAGAAGGCATTCTTCCCATGCTCCATTTTCATTTGGAGCTCAGGTGTAACTCTTTCACTTCTCCTCAGCCATTAGGCACCAAGTCCTGGCTTTCTTACAAGAAGAGACGACGGTCCCGCTTGAAAGTAAAACACTCCCGCCTCCTCGAAACAGGCATCGCATTGCGTCAACAAAATCTACTTCGACCGACAACTGGTTCACAATCAACGTAAGCCGAAGACGCTGTCGAGCCGAGACTCACTTGGTCAAGAAGGTGCACTTGTTCCGCGCATATTCCAAACGCCTCGTCCGCGAACAACTTCTTTTCGCTCATTTTCGCCTTCCGTTCCACAGCGTCTGCAACGCCAACGGACCTGTGTCCTATCATTTAGTCATTGAAGTGACTTTCACATTGCTTCTCATAGCATCACGGATTTCTTCCCCTCGCTCTTTTATTATTCGAAGTTTTCCTTCAAATTCGACTGTTATTGCTTCATGTCACGCAGAAGAATCAAATGGATGCCATACGCAATCTATTCGGGGCAAGATTATTTCATCAGTGGTCACTAAACCCTGAGGTAACCACGATACCGAAGGTGAAAGCGGGGACCGCACCCGGACGACGCCAAAGTTAACGCTGTCTGTCAGACAACGATTCTCTATCTAGATATTCACTGTATCAGAAAGTTCTGAAACACAGTTACTTTGACGGACATTACTATTATCAAAAGCGCAATTCGCAGTTTTCCTCTTACTCTGAAGTAGTAAGCCGAAAGCACAGCCGTACTGTTGTAAGTAAAGGCGAAGAAAGGCGAAATACAAAACTGTTAGTACTCGAACAACTGATGCTTAAACGACAACGTTTGCATGAAAATTTATACTTCGATATAATGTCCGGGGTTACATACAGACTGTCCCAGAAATGTTTCGACAAATTTTGAGTGGTTGGTTGTAAAGGGTGCCTTGTTGAATAAATCGAGGGTGGAAACCAGTCTCCGGAAACGATATTCAACGAAGCAACATAGCTCGAAGTTACAGGCGCCGGCGTCTGCCGCTAGGACTGGACACCAAAAGTGAGTTTGTATGCTGACGGACCGTAGGCGAAACCTCTTGCATTACTTGTTACACAGTGATCGCGGCTGATTGCTACGACTGCCAGTGGAGAAGATGGAGCTAACTGCTCTATAGACAGGCTTTGCCTCCTAAGAATGCGATGCTCTGTTTCCTCAGTGTATGACTGTTTCGAACACGGCTTTCCATCCGCAGTTTTTTCTTCTCCTATATACCTAAAAACATTGGGGATTTTAGAGTGTTCCATCAGAAAAACAGCGGATGGGAACTCGTGTCCGAAACTGTCACCCATCGAGGCAACAGAGCATCGCATTCTCAGAACATAATGCCTTTCTCCACAGCAGCTAGCTCCATCTTCTCCATTGCCGATCAAAGCAATCAATCAAGATCACTGAATAACAAGCAACGTTACGAGACGTTCAGCGAACAAATGCACTTTTGCTATCGAAGAGGTGGTCTACTGGAAGGGGTAGACGCTTCTTCTACGCTCTGGAGCATCGTCCGGATACATGTTTCTATGTCCAATTTGTTCCTCGTGACACCCTCTACAACCACTTGAAGTTTATCGCAACATTTGTGGGACGCCCTATATGTGTAGTAAAACTATCAGAGCCTCAACGTTAAATAATAGAGGTTGCCGACCGAAAAAAAAATAAGATATCATTTGGAAGGCAACAGAGGATGTCCTAATCCTTAGGATGAAAATATACACTGTAGAGGATCTCAAACCGCGTATTTTCAGTATCTACGTGACAGAATTAACTAGTCTCTTACGAGACCCCCAAAATCATCCACCCCTTGTCTAAACCTACACATTTACTTCTTGCGAAGACGTTAACAATTTTAGATCTGAGAATCCCAATGGCACAACATTTATAGGACGGTGACTACCAAAGTTGCAGGGTTTCCCCCCCGCCTTCCCCTGCTCCAGACGGGACAGCCCCTGGCCATTTCGGAACGATGAGCTCGCAATCTGGCCAGCGTCCCTGGGGAGCTGCGACAAGTGACGGCGCTGCGCCACCAACAGGCACTCCCTTTAATTAAGGGCCGCGCTATCGATCCCCGCCTCTCCTCTCCTCTCCTCCCGTGACTCACTGGCCACAACACTAACTAGTTCACGCGCTTCGTGCGTCTCCAAACGAAACCGCTGTCCCCACATCTCTCCTCGCCGTTGCAACCCTTATACCGAATACCAATCACAGAATATTATTGCCCACGCACGCCTCTGAACAGAACCTCTCAACTCGTTTTCTGACCGACAGTGTTATCCAGACAATGGATTTATTTGGGAGGACCAGGAAACAAATCCTCTTTGATTTGCCATTTATGTCGTTTCTCTAAACCACTTACGACGAATGTCGAGGTGACTTCTTTGAAGAAGACACGGCTGACTTCTTTTCCCAATCCGAACTTATGTTCAGTCTCTAATGATCTCCTCGGCGGCCGTACCTTTACCCTGGTCACCAGCTTTTCTTTCTTTGATTTTACTGTGAATTGTGTAGCTCTTATACAGGGTGTTACAAAAAGGTACAGCCAAACTTTCAGGAAACATTCCTCACACACAAAGGAAATATGTTATGTGGACATGTGTCCGGAAACGCTTACTTTCCATGTTAGTGCTCATTTTATTACTTCTCTTCAAATCACATTAATCATGGAATGGAAACACACAGCAACTGAACGTACCAGCGTGACTTCAAATACTTTGTTACAGGAAATGTTCAAAATGTCCTCCGTTAGCGAGGATACATGCATCCACCCTCCGTCGCGTGGAATCCCTGATGCGCTGATGCAGCCCTAGAGAATGAGGTATTGTATCACAGCCGTCCACAATACGAGCACGAAGAGTCTCTACATTTGGTACCGGGGTTGCGTAGACAAGAACTTTCAAATGACCCCATAAACGAAAGTCAAGAGGGCTTCAATTGGGCCTACTGGCGGTGAATCGAGGAAGTACAGTACATACTGACGAAACTAAAATGAGCTCTAACATGGAAATTAAGCGTTTCCGGACACATGTCCCCATAACATCTTTTCTTTATGTGTGAGGAATGTTTCCTGAAAGTTTGGCCGTACCTTTTTGTAACACCCTGTATATAAACACGGTATGGCAAAAGTTCTGGTGGTTTTTAATTAACAACAACTAACGTATTACACAACTTGTTCATTGTTGCAAGCATGCCTCGCGATATCAAATCGTGGAAACTCTCCTGCATTGTAACCCAGTGCAAAGTTCGACCCATTTCAAAGTGATTAAATAGGAAGTGCTCCTTCAGGCAACACAATTTCATTCTGGACAGAAACCTTTAGAGAGGGTACTTCAGCTCTAAAACTGAAATTCAACAGCTCGTTCATAATCAGTCCCTATATAAGAAAACATTGATTAACTCACAGTCTGGAACCTAACCCACACCGGACACCTTTCGATAGCAGCGACAGGCGAATACTTCATATTATTTACACTTTCAGCCTTACAAATACACCGTGTTTCAGCAATAAAGCCGGCCGGAGTGGCCGAGCGGTTCTAGGCGCTACAGTTTGGAGTCGCGCGACCGCTACGGTCGCAGGTTCGAATCCTGCCTCGGGCATGGATGTGTGTGATGTCCTTAGGTTAGTTAGGTTTAAGTAGTTCTACGTTCTAGGGGACTAATGACCTCAGAAGTCCCATAGTGCTCAGAGCCATTTGAACCATCAGCAATAAAGGACTCAATATTACGCTTAAAATCTGCAGAACAAAGGCCAGAAGTCATGACTGATGGCTTGGTTCTCCTGATTAGCGACGAAGCTCATTTCCATTTTCCTAGTTATGTTAACAATCATAGCTTTCGTTGACACGTAAAAACTCGTAGCATATGATAGACTGTCCCTTTCATAGTGACGGAATAACAATGGACATAAGGTTACAATACTGCAGAGCGTTACCGACAAGTTTCACCAATTGCGACATAATCGCGTCTACAAACAGTGATCCATTACTGTAAAATGCTTTTTTATTCCAGTCTATGATCACAAATGACCGATGACCGGTTTCAGTCTGTAATGACCATCCTCAGATCTCTTTTACACCATGTCTTAAAGTGATACGGCCATAATTGCATCGTCAAAACATAAATATAATGAGCATAGCATCGTCACATAGATTTAAGATATGGTGTAGAATAGGCCACATCGTCCACATAGTGAGTATTGCCAACTAGCTACTGAGGTACAGTAGCATCCAGAAACCTGTTTGCCTACACCCTCCCTGTAGGGGAGGCTCACACGGTTACCACTGTGATAAATTCTTTCAAAATTAAGTTAGTTGTTTACCTTAATTTTTCGTAGTGTATACATTTCTTAGCCCGTAGGTACCACAGATCTTAGCAAGGTGATATTTTTTGTGGGAATACTTTATACCGAAGGTGTACGTAATCAAATCCCGTGGCAAGGGACGAACTCCAAGCGATGACTCGCTAGGGAAATCTCTTCCATACCAAACGAAGTACTAAGCCGTGGTTCCTTGGCAGCATCGGCAGAGTGTACTGAGAAAAGTGGATACCACTTGGTTGTGGTTTTCAAACCATAAGAGTTTGTTTCATAAACTTCGTTTTTACAAACCTAAAAGGCAAGTGTACCAAATACATTTTACATCGATAAACGTGCTGAAATGTTGTGTAATAAGAGAGGTACTGTTAGTAATTACGATGTCAGATCGTTTCGCCAGACCCGTAGAGACAGGATAAAAATGATGAAGGTAGGAACAAGAAGCCTAAAGTAACTAGTAGTTGTGTGTGGTCTTTAAAGGGCCAAATTAAATAGCAACACATGTAGGGTGGACCACGCAACTGGAGCATCCTGAATTTTTTAAATTGTTTAAGGCCTCGAATTAGTTTCCGGCAAATAATAGTAGGCAAAAGGGCAAGTTTAAAGCAACCTTTGTAATATGTACCTTCTTTAACCAAAACCGAAAGACAAAAGAGATTTTGATTCGAAACGAAGTGAGATACTTTAACACTATTGATGTCGGTGAATATTACAATATGTTGATCACGTGGAATGAGGAGGTAAGTGATTCAATATTCGTAAAGGTTTGCAATGAAATTTTCACAAAAAGTAGTAATTTTCTAAATGGAAGTGCCAAACAAGGCGGTAAGACGCTGTCTTTCCTTTCTTTAATGTTAAGACATCGCTCAGCAGGGGTGGACCAGATGCTGTAAACAACATGTTGCCTCCGAGCTTGCGAAGAGGGTACACACTCTTCTTCCCGCCTGCCTAGCCCTGGCCCCTGAGAAGATAAAACGAGCGCTGGGCAGGTACTACCTACAAAAGAGTTCTTCGTATCTGCGTTATTCTTTTTGGGGCGTGTACTGGGCTATGAAACAATGTGCACAGGCTACCGCACGTGCTGACTATGAAGTCAAACAATGCTCCCGCGAGCACTGTGTTTAACCCTTGATTACTTATGACTTCGAGGGGGAATTTGATTGCCTCGACAATGGGAAAACGCCTAGTAGTCAACTTGATATCGAAGATGACAACGGAATTTGGCATAGCACTACAGAGCGCTCTTTTCTCCGCTTTCCTTTGTTCCGCGGTACAACAGCGCACTCAGTAATACGGAAAGGACAATGACTGTGAGAAGATGGAAGCTCGAGCTTCTTAAGAGAGAGACTCGGGCTATCCACTCACATATTAAAAAAAAGAGGCGTGAAATGGCTCTGTTGTGTGATGTCAGGCCCTTTATAGCAAAGTACTTATCACTTTGCGTACTATCACTTGCCAGCACTGACATTTCGTTTTGATATCTGGTATCGTTTCCGAAATAGTAAGCTGTCCAAGCAGCTCGTATTATCCTTATTGTTGAATGTCGCATAAGAGGGGCAAAACTATTCTCTATCGCTATGTCAACACCCTGCAAGAGCTTGTATTAATGGGTATTATAACAAATGTAAATATAACAAATGTAAAATGTTACGTAAATCAAGAGTTCATGTCTTAGAATTATCTCTGTGCTGACCAGTCTGCTCTTCAGCTGTCTGTCACTAACTCACTTGGTTCTTAGTAAACGCGGGGTGTGTTTACAGCAGAGCAAATTAACAGCTCATCCAAACAGTTTGTAAACCGAAAAAATTACAAATAACGTGGGATCAAAAATTTACTATTTTTACATGAACGCGAACATACACACAAATCAAGTGTAAGGGAACGAACCCCGGACCTTTGTATTTGAAGTGTGATACCTGCTGTTTTCTCCGGACAGGAAGACAGATTCTGCTCCTTCACCGGACAACATCTGCTTCCCGGTCGCGAGATTACTTGACTTGTACGTTCTCCAATTTATTTAGCTCTGCTGAGGACATTACGCAAACAGGAAGCCCAAGCAGAGTACATCTCTCGCGTGGACAGGCCTTGGCACGAGTCCCAATGGCGACAGTTCATCTTGTTTATACTCCTCGCACGTCACAAGAGACGCAAATACAGTGAGGGGACTAGCCATTTATCTAAAATTTTTCATCCTAGTTGCGAACGCAATAAATTTAACTCAAGTGAAAATAACAGCGAACCTTATAGAAGATATCTGGCCAGAATATTACTCGTAGAGAAAAAGAAGAGGCAGTGGATGCTAATTGGACGTTACATTCCCATCTGAGTCTAGATTTTTCCATAAAGTTTTAATGCACTTCGGTGCTATAATTTTTTTGTCATTATCAACTGCGTTTTTATGTCAAATGAAGAAGGTAGTGTCTCGGGAAATTCTGTAGCAACATCCGGAATAATGTGAAGGTATTACGTGAAAGTATATGTGCTTAAGACAACGCAAAGCGATGTTTTTTCTGGTGCTGTACGCTCCAGATGATTGTGACTGTTTAGGACAGTGGAAATCCCTTTTCAGTTTGGCGTCTGAGAACGTTTTACTATTTTAGCTCTGTTTATATATCACTTGGAGGTTTCCCTACTTAGTGCATTACCTTCACTTGCTTTGCCTATCCTGTCAACCTAGTGGAATTTCATATCCCGGCATTAGCCGTACATCAGAGGGAAAACACCAGCGAATATCTCAGCCGTGATAGTTTTTAGTGGGTGATGGGCTTACACTCGTCTGTCGTTCTGTTATTGTGAACTACCTCATGGATTACATTTTTAAGTAGACTATTACACTATCACACCCATGTGTTAATCCACTACAGGAGATTTTCAATTGGGAGAAGTTGACTAGACCAAACGATGTCACCGTCTAGGCATTTCGTTTCACTAAATGAATCCTGCCGTTATGCTGCAATAATGGGCAGAGGGATGGAGGTGTAGAACTAACACAACACTGTTCTGCGTGGAGTTTTATGATTAGTCTTATCACCTCTTTGTTCGGGGGGGGGGGGGGGGGGTAGTTCTCTTATAGCTATGGCAATGAAGTCTGGCGGACAAAGGTATAGTAGGGAATCAAATGAACACGAGTCCGAGGGGAAAAAAATAAGTGAACTGTTTATTATTACAAAAGTAATCGCTATAACTGTATTAATATATTACTCCTACTGTCAGACAAAACGGTCAGTGCCATCATGGAACTACGGAACCATGATCGTACCCAGTCCGAAGCAAATCAACGGCCACGAATGTATGCTTTCAGGGCTCCCAGTCTACGGAAATCACTTGGGGAGATCCGGGCCGTTTGGAGGATGTGGGTGGAGTAGTGCGCGTGATGCTGTTGTAGGCCGATTTTGGCGCTCTCAGTGTCTATTCCGGGGCACATATTTGCAGGTACAAGTACAGTAAGTGTTGGTGCACTTCTGCGTCTTCTTTCTCGGTTCATTTTATGTAATTTATCGTCGATGAAAGATTCGTCATGCGGTGATTACCGCATTAGTTTTCACATCAATTGCTGTAGATAATTTTGATTGCTAAGAGATTAAAAGAATGAAACTAATATGGCTTATGTAATTATTAGGACGCAAAGAGCACTTCCAGGTTGTTACTTTATTGACTCTAAAAATTATAATGAAGGTGTCTTCATATCGCTAGTCTTTCCGGTAACTAAAGAAAGATGCAAAGAATGAGCAGTTAAACTGATAGATGGGCGTCGTAAAGGCAGTTTGTGGAAGTACGTGTGCTGTGACATGCTCTTAATAATGTCTAACAAATAACATTTCGTTGTATCTACTTCTGTTCCAAACCTTCTCAGAAATGACCTTGCTAGCATAAGCAGGAACAGAAAAACCACATTTTTTACTAACAAACGGTTGTCAAACGAAGATCTTAGTCGTTGGCCCACAAACACTGAATTTATTCATTTAGTGCATAACGCACTGTTTCGCGTATTTACTGTGATCTCTTACGTTAATATGACTCTTCGTGGCCTGTGGTATATTGCCTGACTACAAAGACTTCAAATCTCGCTCAGTTCAACTTATTTTCCATTATCGTTTCTTTACCTCTGGCAGTGATTTGTTAATGTGATAAAACTGATTTGCGTCTTATGAGATACGTCTGTAGAAATACATCCAATTTACAGGCTACACTTTTTTAAATTACGGACTCACTTTTTAAGTGCTGATTATTGACATACATAGGGCAAATTATTGGATAGGGAAAAAGAAGGTCAAAGAACATAAATCCGACAGTGGGTATTTAGCCAGTGTGTTTAACGTGGATAATTTATCTGTATTACAGCTACTGTGACAGCGTAGTAAGCACAATTGTTTCGTTTACAAAAATCATATCCCTATTTTGGAACTATTTTTCCGCTCTTTTATGTTTTATTTTTCCTAGACGCCTGAGTAGAAATAAGTTTTCTAGATTTCCCCAGTAAACAAGAAAATTATGAGGTCCACAATCACTCAGTAGAAATACTATATGCAGGGAGTAATGAAAGATATTCAAAAACTTATAGGCTAATCACTTCAATGACGAATACCCCAGCACGGAAAAACTGAGATGGCTTCAGAACGCCTGCAATAAAACATGAAACTTTATTTAGTCATTCTCGTTATTTATAGAACGTCAAGAAAACTAATGTACTGACTAATATGTCACTGTTCTCGGTGTCGTTTGATGTATACACTGCTTCACGCCAAAGTATTTCCTATACTCCACATTACCTGTAAAAACCATGCAGGAATGGATTTGATTTAGCCACGTATCAAATAACATGCTGAAACTGTTTTGTTTTGATGTGACTTGTCAGATCGATATATGCATGATGCAGAATGCATCATGCAACCTATGTATGCAAACGTTACTAAAGCATCTTTGCTATACATGCCATTACTTGTAGAAATACCACGGAAACTACTAACGGGCAAATTGGTAGAACTTCGCGTATTCCCAAATCGAGTGACATAACCGTCACAACGCAACGCCCAACACCTGCGTAAACACTGCAAGTCACTGTACACTGAGCAGCGAAGGGTACTTCGAACGAATATTAGCGAATTGCTATCCCATTCGCATACTGAGCGAAGGAAATATTACTACGTGTACACGTGCGCTCCCTAATCTCCAAGACTGTCATGATCCTACGCGAGATGTACGCCGTGGCTGAAGAAGTGTCGCACAGATTTTGTCCAATACCATATCTCTACATTTATCCAACAGAGCGCCGCGAGAACAACGTAGCCTTTCTTCACAGGACCCAACAAGACACCTATTAAACTTTCGTATTGGGTAGTGGTGGAAAGGGACGGGGGGAGTGGAGGGCGCGCGCAGAGAGAGAGAGAGAGAGAGAGAGAGAGAGAGAGAGAGAGAGATGTTAGGCAACTTGCTACACCACGTGGGGGTGTAAAATTTTCCACCTGGTAGGAGACCTTCACTTTGTCTCGGCCAGGTCCCCTCGACCACCCAGACGGCGGATCGGCGAAGCAAACAGTTAACAATGGCGCCGCATGTGAGCTCGCAGAGGGTGTCTGCCTGGCACATACTTCTCTGTGTTGCTGAGCCGGGACCGTGACTAAGTGCAGCCGTGCAGTTGTTTGTGTTACAACATCCATCTTCTAGCAGTTAAAAAAGTGCGCTTTCTACTAGGTCTTCGGGTCCAACGACCGACAGATCGTAAAGAAAGTGCAATCCATCATTCTTTACAAGTTCTCTAGAAATATTCCGATTTCGCCGTGTCAGAGTTAACCGTGATCGTCTGGGTTAACTTAGGATAACCGACAAAGATGCTCTGGAAACAGTTTGGGCATCACTGTTGACCGTCCGGACGAGCTATTTACGTGCCATCGCGCTTCTGCTAAAAACTATTAACACCGTAAGAAATCTGAGGGAATCCTCAAGACACAAACTTCCTATAGCGGACTATGTGTCGAACACGGGATCCTGCCTTTAGCGGCCAGTTCTCTTAACCGACTGCACTATTGTGGCACGAGTAACAATTCGTCCTCACAATTACTTTCGGCAGTACCTTCGAAACTTGACAAGTCCTCTTGAATACTTTTTCGCACTAGCATTTCCTGAAGAAGCTTTCCAGTCCGGCACACAGTTTTCGTCTGCCAGAAAGAATCAAAACAAAGCACACTCCGCTTCATAGTGAAAGATTCATTTCGGCAAGATCGTTGATGCTCGTACGGGTTGTTTCAGTCAAGCCTTGCTTGCCTAGACAGAGACGTAACGGTGGTCACGAGCAATTAAGGGCACAATCGTTTCACCTTTTCTGGAAGTAGAAGTATGGCAAAATGATTTCACATAATTATCCGTTTTATTTCAAGTTCTGGATTTAGCTAAACAGGTAAAGAAATGTGACAATGCTCACTGCTGGGTCGAAATATGAATCCTGATCTAACAATCGACATACTGATGGCCCACCTCGTTGTGTCACGCAGCGATACATAATAGCCATTATTCTGCTCGGCATGCGACATATTGTCGAAAATCATATAAAATCTTTCTTTGGCATCTTTCTGGTGGAACGTTGTCGGAAAATTGAGAAAGCTTTCTGAAGTGAAGCAAAATATATGGTCTACTACCGCCAGCGTGAGACAGCAGACCCCAACCAAATGCAATATAGCAGCGTGATAACGTCACTGAAATGCTCAACACGCTCAAAATTTTCTGTGTCCGCATTTTTGTACGAGTCAGGAAGCACATTACCTCTTCGAGCACACATCTCTCTGAATGATTACGAGGATAAATTAAAAAAAGGTGGCCTGCGGAGGGTCAGAACGGGTACAGAGAAACCGCGAGTGTTCATGTAGAGGAACCAGGTTACCCGGCGGACAGAGGAACGAAGGCTGCCATTCGGGCGAACGCAAGGGACAGGCGTTACCGGGAAGTTCATAGCGCTCCGGCACGCGCCTTTGGCGTCTGCTTCGGGCACACGGAAAGGCGCTGCTATCCGAGTGTAAATAACTGCGCAGCTGAGCTGGTCCTGGCACGCTGCCACCAGTGCAGGTCACGCCCTCGTACACCTACATCAATAAAACTATCAGCAAAGCTCAGCGTCGACAAGGAGACGGAGGAAAGATTTCGTGCAATGTTGTCAATGCATCTGTCCCGTTAAACTCAGAGCTTTCAGCGATATCCACCACTGTACTGACGAGGAAGGAGACTAGCTGGCAAGGCACTGCACAGTTGTACAGCTGACATACTGGAGTCCCAAGCGACCAGAAGTTACATTAGTATCAATGAAATAGGATCAGCAGGATCGTATTTCATTATCTTTTCGTTTAATAACTGATTTGATGAGACCAGTCAAGATATCATCTCAGAATACCACAAACACCCAATATGACGAATAACGTCGTAAATTGTCCTGTTAGTATCTGCTATCAAGTTCCCGTTTGTACGCATTGTTCAGTGCGTAGCACGTACGAGTATATATTGAAGATGTGGTCATATATCTATTTTTCATACCTCCTACGATGATTGAGCCCCAGTAATGTGAAACGTCTGTTAGAGTCGGTGTCTGCTCAAACCGTTTCACAGCGGTGCGCCGAACACAAACAGCACATCAAGTACGGAAATCTGTCACGTCAGCCTGCACGTAGATACATCTTACCAAGAAGACTAAAATAAATTTACAACAACACATATTTTCTGCAAGCCAACGTACGGTATTGGGCAGAGAGTGCTTTGTGCACTTCTATCATTTCCCGTGTCTTATCCAGTTCGCGGGTGACGTACGGGTAGATTGTCAGTACCCTTCTCTATAGGCCGGAATTTCTCCAACTGTAGCGTCGTGACCATTACGCGAAATTTGTTGGAGGAAGCAGAAAGTTTCTCGACTCAGTTTGGAACGCGGGCACAGCGAAATATCACATCAAATCCCTCTGCGATACACATCTTTCTAACGTACGTCAGTTTGTTGAGCATTTCTGCCACACTTTCACACTGACCAAACAAATCCTTGACGAATCTTTCAGCTTTTTATGGAATTTTCCCCATAACATCCGTTAACGGTAGTTAGTTATAATACCGGACGATTAAGATCTTCACGAATGGGGAACCGAAGATTTCGTATACGATGATTTTCTTTGCATGACTGACTCTTCCTCAAAATTGTCCGGTATCTGCCTTCTCCACTGCTAGATTTATATGGTCATTCCAACTTAATTCGCTTTCGATCTAAACTGCGAGAGACATGAAGGTTATGAGAAACTGCAGTGCCCGATGCAGTTGGCGGGATCGAACGGTATCTATTATTTCCGTGAAGTCACCCGTTAATTTATTTACATTTACAATCAGCCGGCAATCTTTGCATCCAGCGCTGATCATTTTATTTCTTGCCGAGTGTAATGATTTCACCTCCCTGTACACATCTGAGTCATCTCCGACCAGCATCATACGGCTACAGACGTCATCCGCCAAAACGTTTACTTGTATGGTGTACAGCAGCCGCTCTAAGTTTAGGAACGTGGACCTTACCTACGCTTTAACGATTCCTCTCCATTACTTGGGGCGTGTGGCGAGCGATACTTTGCGCAGCACTGCACTTCCAATCTTTGTTCCAGCAGACAAGAACTGTGCGCGAGAATAAAGATAGTTGGTAGGTCTCTATGTGAGCTCGAATCTCCCTTCTAGCTTTTCGCTAATTGTAACTGGGAGGAAGCACTACTTTGGCTTACATCTTCTGTAAAAGTACGCTCTAGCAATTTTAGAAGTAAACTACTCTGTAATGCAACGCCTCTCTTTCAGTAGGTGCTACTTGTTTTGCATGAGCATCTCGGGGACACTATAGCGCTTACTAAACGAACCTGTGACGAAACGTGCTACCCTTCTTTGGACCTCATCTATTCCCTCTATCAACCCCATTTAGTGATGGTCCCACACTGAGGAGCAACAGCCAAGTTTTGTCTAAACGTGGGTTTTGTAAGCTTCCCCTTCGTAGACGGTTACATTTCCTGAGGTTTGTGGCATGCCTTACCTGTGATTAGTTTCATGTGGTCTTTCCACTTTAAAACTTTCCGTACACATACTACTATACGTTTAACACTGCTGTCCTGTTCGTATATTTATGACCTGAAATTGTTATAAGTTTGTTGTTGTTATTGTTTTCAGTCCTGAGACTGGTTTCATACAGCTCTCCATGCTACTCTATCCTGTGCAAGCTTCTTCATATCCTAGTACCTACTGCAGCCTACATCCTTCTGAATCTGCTTAGTGTATTCATCTCTTGGTCTCCCTCTACGATTTTTACCCTCCACGCTGCCCTCCAATACTAAACTGGTGATCCCTTGATGCCTCAGAACATGTCCTACCAACCGATCCCTTCTTCTAGTCAAGCTGTGCCACAAATTTTTCTTCTCCCCAATCCTATTCAATACCTCCTCATTAGTTACGTGATCTACCCATCTAATCTTCAGCATTCTTCTGTAGCACCACATTTCGAAAGCTTCTATTCTCTTCGTGTCCAAACTATTTATCGTCCATGTTTCACTTCCTTACGTGGCTGCACTCCATACAAATACTTTCAGAAACGACTTCCTGACACTTAAATCTATAGTCGATATTAACAAATTTGTCTTCTTCAGAAACGCTTTCCTTGCCATTGCCAGTCTATATTTTATATCCTCCCTACTTTGACCATCAGTTATTTTGCTCCCCAAATAGCAAAACTCATTTACTATTTTAAGTGTCATTTCCTAATCTAATTCCCTCAGCATCACCTGATTTAATTCGACTACATTCCATTATTCTCGTTTTGATTTTGTTGATGTTCATCTTATATCCCCCTTGCAAGACACTGTCCATTCCGTTCAGTTGCTCTTCCAAGTCCTTTGCTGTCTCTGACAGAATTACAATGTCATCGGCGAACCTCAAAGTTTTTATTTCTTCCCCATGGATTTTAATACCTACTCCGAATTTTTCTTTTGTTTCCTTTACTGCTTGCTCAATATACAGATTGAATAACATCGGGGAGAGGCTACAACCCTGTCTCACTCCCTCCTCAACCACTGCTTCCCTTTCATGCCCCTCCACTCTTCTAACTGCCATCTGGTTTCTGTACAAATTGTAAATAGCCTTTCGCTCCCTGTGTTTTAACCTTGTCACCTTTAGAATTTGAAACAGTATTCCAGTCAACATTGTCAAAAACTTTCTCTAAGTCTACAAATGCTAGAAACGTAGGTTTGCCTTTCCTTAATCTTTCTTCTAAGATAAGTCGTAGGGTCAGTATTGCCTCATTATTATTTAAATATCAATATAACTTTGTGAAATTTGGTGACCATCTGAAGATGCAAAGGCAGTACATGTTT
The DNA here is from genome assembly GCF_021461385.2 of Schistocerca piceifrons. Lineage (NCBI taxonomy): Eukaryota > Metazoa > Arthropoda > Insecta > Orthoptera > Acrididae > Schistocerca > Schistocerca piceifrons. Next base: position 880,479,861 of record NC_060140.1, read on the forward strand.
AAAGACGTTTTAAAACATTTAAACTCATTTGGTTGAAAAAATGGTTCAAATGGCTCTGAGCACTATGCGGCTTAACTTCTGAGGTCATCAGTCGCCTAGAACTTAGAACTAATTAAACCTAACTAACCTAAGGACATCACACACATCCATGCCCGAGGTAGGATTCGAACCTGCGACCGTAGCGGTCGCTCGGCTCTAGACTAACGCCTAGAACCGCACGGCCACTCCGGTCGGCAAACTCATTTGGTAATAAAACTGAATAGTTACATATTATACAATGTTCGGGTCACAGTGACCCGATTTTAATATGATTAGTCTAACGTAAATTAATTTATGGTTATCTAATATATTTTGTAGTAGTAATGACTTTCATTGTTCATACTTACATTCAATATTCAACAAATCAACAATGGCGTTGCTTTTATAAAAATGGACTTGTCATTACCACTTCTCAACTGTTCGAATTATCCATTGTTCCTGTTCAGTCTGAGTTTTGACATTGAATTATCTATCTTTTGTGATCAGGCTGAATTACGATATGGTGGCGAGTACATCATTGACTTACGCTGAGTTAGAAAAATTAGTAAATACTTCAACAGATGAAGGATCACTTTCAGAGTTCGAAGGTCCAGTCAGTAATGCATTTGAGAGCGAGTGTCTTGATGACGGTGACGACAGTGCACAGCCTGTTCAACATAGTGTGCAGAGTTCTATTTCTAAAAACGCGAACACAGAATGGTAGTTGCAATCAGTAGCACAATAGGGCCGCTTTCCTGCTTCGAACGTCTTCAAGCGTTCCCCAGGAGTTAGCTGGTACGCATGCACCAGAAAAATATATGTAAAAAGTTCATTTGAAGTAGTGACTTGTACATCGCTTCAGAATAAAAAAAAGATGTCAAATGTGTAACGAGTTTATGGTCAACAATGGACGAACACTGATGATCTGTTTTTCACGCATACTACGGACTAATTCCTTGCGGGTGTATACTGATCACATGTGGAATCTAAAGTTTGTGGTATAAGGATACTGAATGGTACATATTTCGAGCAATCATGTCCCTCTAAACATTCTGTGAAATATAGCTTGTCTTGCGATTTGATAAGAAATCCACAATAGAGTATAGACGACGTACCGGCAAATTTGCCGCAATTCGTGTTATCTGGGAGAAGTGGTTAGAAGACCTCGCTAACCGTATGATCTAGGAAAAACGGGCAGTTAGGAGCACAGAGGCCGCTTACAATGCAATACGTATATCCCAAGCAAATCGGCAAATTATGGGATAAAAATATGGACTCTGTCTAACAGCATATAGACTTAAAGCCCAAATTTATACAGGAAAGGAAAGCTGACAGGCACCATAAAAATCAGAGAACGAGGTTAGTAGCTAATCTCACCTCTGATTTGCGAGATAATAATGTAACATGTGACAGCTGTTTTACGTCATACAATTTGGAACAGCTGCTCCTGAAAAGAAAACTAATAATGTGAGGAACCGTATGCAAAAGAAGCCGGAGCTTGCACAAAATATAACGGACAATGAGGATCATTGGTCTTTATTTTTCTACACAGATGACACTATGGTGATCACTTATATTTCCAAGAGAAATTAGTATTTTGTACTTATGACACTCCCCACCATGATGGGGAAATCAGTGACAGGGCTGATAAGAAGCTGAAAATGATTTTAGAGTGTAATTCAAGCAAAGGCCGTGGACACGCTCAATCAGCTAGAAGATACATGTACAAGCAAACGATAAACCAACAGTTTTCTACAATATTCTTGATGTTGCTGCTTATAATGCGTATGCCTTGTGGACTTCGATTGTCCCCAATTGGAATGCAAGATAATTTTTGGAGGAATGTGGAAAATCACTGGTAGCAGAGCACATTGTATCAAGGAACCATTAAAAAGTTTCTCTGAGAATAGTAAGGAGCATCGAAGATCCTGAAGGAGTGGGGTGTGCGCCCATGTCAGCAGAAATGCGAAACCCTGCTAAACGCAAACGCCGTAAATTCTGTCCTCCTTGCAGTGACAATAAAACGAAGAAGTTGGGCGGAAAGTGCAAAACATGGATGCAAAACCCATGTCACCTGTGTGTCCAAACTGCAATGAGTAAGAACGAAAAAAGTGATATCGAAGGACGAACGGACGGATTGACGGTTGAGACTGCTTCCTGTGCTTCTGCTGCAATCGTGCAATCATAGTGGACCTTTCTGGCAATTTATGCGCAATACTTTACTTTTGTTTATGATGAGGATCAACATCAAGTGCCGCATTCTGCATATTATCATGTATTTCGCTACAATGTTCTAGCGTTACCACTACTCTACGCACAACACAATCTTCCAGCCTCAAGCAGTTCGAAGTTATCTACACTTGGTCATATTCATATACTGGGAATAGCAGTAGTACTACAATACTCCCTTAGAGTACACTCTAGGCTCCTTTTACATATGAAGACTTGTCTCCCTGAAGAATGAGAAACTATGGTCTATTTCCTATGAACTCTCCATTCTCTTCACAAAGCTAGTCTGATATCCCGTACGCTCGTATTTTGTTCAATAGGTGACAGTGCAAAAATTATCGAATGCCTTATGAATGGGAAGGAACATGCCATAAAACTGTGCGCCTGTGTCTACTGCCTCCTGTTGGATATCGTAGACGACCAGGACGAGTAGGGTATCACACGAGCGTTGTTTGCGGAACCCAACACAGGAGGTAATCAGTCTCCAGAAAGACCACAATGGGCGAGCTGAAAACGTGTTTTAGAATCCTACAACTCACTGACGTGAACGATATTGGCCTATAGTTGGGGCGTCTGCTCCATTGTCCTTCTCGGGAACGGGAATAACCTGCACATTTTTCCATTCACTGGGAACGATTCGCTCCTCGACAGTTCTGTCTATCCCAGTGAAACAATTCCAGAAAACGGAATTTAGTATTTCGGCCTCTCTCCACCCTCCTCCGTTTTATGCCATTATGCCTGCGCAAGCAGCACACATGTAGGTGTACAAGTAGAAGAGCATGCGAATGACAGACGACTGTCAATGTGGTTATGAATAAACGATGAATACAATAAATCACCCACCTAAGGAGAAGAGCAGGGAACTACATCATAATCCGCAAACCACCTAAAGGTGTAAGGTGGAGGGTAATTTTGTACCATTAACTGAGCCCTCCAACTCTCTTCCACTCGCGAATAGCGCCTGGGAAAAGAGATTGTAGGTAAGCCTCTGTACCGACTAATTTCTCGAATTTTCTTCTCGTGGTCATTACGTGAGAGAGGTGTGTGTGTGTGTGTGTGTGTGTGTGTGTGTGTGTGGGGGGGGGGGGGGGGGGGTTAATATGTTGTCCGACACTTCGCGGAAAGTGCTCTCTCAAAATTTCCATATTAAATCTCTCCGTGATGCACAACGCTTCTCTTGTAACGTCCGCCACTGGACTTTGTTTAGCATCTCCGTAACGCTCTTGCGCCAGCTAAACGCCCCCGTGACGAAGGGCGCCACTCTTCGTTGGATTTTCTCTGTCTCTTTCATCGGCCCTACCTGCTAGGGATCCCAGATAGATGAACAGCACTCAAGAATCGGTCGAACAAGCACCTTATAAACCAGTTCCTTCATGGATGAGTTACATTCCCTTAAGATTCTACCTATGAATCTGAGTCTGGAATCTGCTTTTCACACTATTTGTTGTGTGTGGTCACTCCACTTAAGGTTGCCCTGGATAGTTACTCCTACATATTCTACAGTACATACTGTTTCCAGCAGTTTGTCATCAGTAGTGTAGCTGTACAGTAGTGGATTTCTTTTCCTATGTATGCGCAATATGTTACATTTATTTACGTTCAGGGTCAACTTTCTGCACCATTCATCAATTCTCTGGGGGTTATTCTCCAAATCGTTACTATCTTCTGGTGTTGCTAATTTGTTGTAGACAACCGTTCATCTGCGAACAGCCTTAGCGAGCATACGACGCTTCAGTTAAGGACCTATCACACTTTCTTGTGGTACGCCGGAAATTGTCTTTACATCTGTCGATTTTGTTCCGTGAAGAGCGACGTGTTTAATTCTATCTGCAAGGATATCTTGAATCCAGTCGTAAATCTGCTCCGATACTCAATAAGCTGGTATTCTTTTCACTAAACGGCAGTGCGGGACGGTGTCAAATGCCTTCCTGAGGTCAAGGGACACGGCATCAACCTGGGCGCCATTGTTTACGGCACAGTGGATCTCATCGAGGAATAGGACAAGCCGAGTTTTGCAGGATCTCTGTTTGCGCAATCCACGCTCATCTTTATAAAGGAGATTTTCATCCTCTAAAGACATAATTCTTGAGCAGAAAATATGTTTCGTAATTCTACACCAGATTGACATCAACGATACAGGCCTATAATTGTGTGCATCTGTACTATGGCCCTTCTTAAAAACGGGAATGACGTACTCTTTCTTCCGGTCGCTTCCTGATGCCTTTCCACTACTAAGCGATTGCAGTTGTTTTTCCTATTCCGCAGTCGGTTATCTCAACATCTGCCATTACGACGTTCGTACGACGATTCAATGGAAGGATCTTGTTATGATCTTTCGCGGTGAAACAATTTCGGAAGACCGAATTCAGTATTTCGGCCTTCTCTCGGTTATCTTCCGTTTCGGTTATGCTCACGGAGTGAATGAAGAGATGATTTTAACCGCTTACTGATTTTACAAACGACCAAAATCTCTTACGGTTTTTACTCAGATCGGTTGACAAAGTTTTACTTTCAATTTCACTGAACGCTTCTCTCAATGCTCTCCTTACGCCCATTTTTGATTCGTTGAGCTTTTGTTTGTCAGGTAGGTTTTTACTTTTGCGTCTGTGATGCAGTTCTCTTTGTTTATGTAGCAGTTTTCAGACACGGCTATTAAACCATAATGGGTCTTTCCCTTCCCTTAAGACCTTAGTCGGAAGATACTTATGAAGGGCATATTGTGTGATTCCTCTGAATTTCTTTTTTCATTCGTTTTCCACATCTTCGTCCTCATCAACGAATATTTGATGTCGACTGCTCAGATACTCTGAAATTTGTATCCTGTCATTCCTGCAAAGCAAAAACATATTCTTAACTTTCTTAACATTCTGTATCAGACCCGTTGTCATAGATGTTATCACAGTCTTATGATCACTGATACCTTTCTCTATGTTAACTGGTTAGATAATTTCAGGTCTGTTTGTCAGCGCCGGCCGGAGTGGCCGAGCGGGTCTAGGCGCTACAGTCTGGAACCGCGCGACCGCTACGGTCGCAGATTCGAATCCTGCCTCGGGCATGGATGTGAGTGATGTCCTTGGGTTAGTTAGGTTTAAGTAGTTCTAAGTTCTAGGGGACTGATGACCTCAGAAGTTAAGTCCCATAGGGCTCAGAGCCTTTTTTTTTTTGTTTGTTGCCAGGAGGTCCAAGAAGTTACCCTGACTAGTTGCCTCTGTAACTACCTGCTTGAAGTTGTCACACCAATCCCTGTCTCTGACACCAGTTTTGATCGCATGTCACTTCCAATTTATTCCCTATTACAACGGCACGATCAGGAAAATTATTAACGATATTCTGCAAGTTCTGTCTGAAGCGCTCTACCACTAGAGCTCCTGACCCAGGCGGTCTGTAATAGCATCAGATTACTTTTTTTGACCCATCTCTGATCACATCACCCAGATTAGTCCGAATCCGTGATAACCTTGCGAGGACTAGAAACGTGTCGCCCGGTACCTGCAAGATCGTCATGACCAGGAAGACACGCCACCTCTCCGCACTGGTGTGTGTCGGCTGGATGCGCATTGCTCGTCTCTCCCGTCAGAGTGCGTGTCCCCTTGGTTATTCTACCTTGGAGCTTCATTGGTTATGTCGTCTACGGTTCGCCTGCCATTGTCTGTCCAGACATGGCTCTATGTATGTACGAGGTGCCACTTGATCGGTGCATTAAAAAGGACTGCTGCGACCTTGTGGAGGAAAAGCTCCACGCAGTGTTGGAGTTTGTGTTAGGTGATCTCCGTACGGCAGACGCGGGCAGGAATGCGCGCCGCAGCGGCCAGCCGCCAGCCGGGTGAACGGCCACCCAAGGCCGCCCGCAACAGCCGCCGGCAGCAGCGGCAGCCGCGGGGACGCTCCGCACCAGACGGCTGCCGAGCCGCGGGCCGCGCACGTACAGGGAACACGTCGCACGCACTGCTGACCGAGGCGCCGGGCCGGCGGCGACGACCCACATCCCCTCCTGCACTTTGTGCCACCCGTCACACTTTCGCCAACTCCGGCAGCTTCCTAGCGCTAAATGATGGCCGAGCAGAGACGACACTGATCTGCGAGACTTGTGTACGGGATGATTTTGCTGAACGGTGGGAAACATTGCGGAGCAAAAGGTCACACGGGCAGATGGCCAGAAATGCGTTCCAAGCGAGGTACACCCTCCTGACGTTGGAGATAAATGATATCTGACAGCGCTGGTTTCAGTGGCTGCAAGCACAGGTGAGAACACACCGGGCAAATTGCAACGTTCTGCCTGTACCAGTGTGTGAGCTGGAGCACCATCACGTAACAGTCACATTACTCTTCGCACCATTGAAGCAGCAGGGGAGGCAGGATCAACTGCAGGGAGTACTGGTACAGTACGGTTCACTGCCAGCAAACCGTGAGGATTAACCGTAGCCCACAGGTGGGCGTTGTGAAGGTTGCTGACGCCGACCCTCGCGAAGGTAGTCTTAACTGTGAATAGGACGGAAATTACAGTACCATCGTGACCTACGCGACGAGCCACCAACGAAACCGTCGCAGCAGAAGTGACTTCATAGGTAATAAGGCCTGCACGCGTTGTACACTTCTGGCCATTAAAATTGTTACACCAAGAATAAATGCAGATGATAAACGGGTATTCATTGGACAAATATATTATACTAGAACTGACATTTCATTACATTTTCACGCAATTTGGGTGCATAGATCCTGAGAAATTAGTACCCAGAACAACCACCTCTGGCCGTAATAACGGCTCTGATACGCCTGGGCATTGAGTCAAACAGAGCTTGGATGGCGTGTACAAGTACAGCTGCCCATGCAGCTTCAACACGATACCACAGTTCATCAAGAGTAGTGACTGGCGTATTGTGACGAGCCAGTTGCTCGGCCACCATTGACCAGACGTTTTCAATTAGTGAGAGATCTGTAGAATGTGCTGGGCAGGGCAACAGTCTAACTTTTTCTGTATCCAGATAGGCCCGTAGAAGACCTCCAACATGCGGTCGTGCATTATCCTGCTGAAATGTAGCGTTTTGCAGGGATCGAATGAAGGGTAGAGCCACGAGTCATAACACATCTGAAATGTAACGTCCACTGTTCAAAGTGACGTCAATGCGAACAAGAGGTGACCGAGACGTGTAACCAATGGCACCCCATACCATCACGCCGGGTGATACGCCAGTATGGCGATGACGAATACACGCTTCCCATGTGCGTTCACCGCGATGTCGCCAAACAAGGATGCGACCGTCATGATGCTGTAAACAGAACCTGGATTCACCCGAAGAAATGACGTTTTGCCATTCGTGCACCCAGGTTCGTCGTTGAGTACACCATCGCGGGCGCTCCTGTCTGTGATGCAGCGTCAACGGTAACCGCAGCCATGGTCTCCGGGCTGATAGTCCATGCTGCTGCAAAAGTGGTCGAACTGTTCGCGCAGATGGTTGTTGTCTTGCAAACGTCCCCATCTGCTGACTCAGGGATCGAAACGTGGCTGCACGATCCGTTATAGCCATGCGGATAAGATGCCTGTCATCTCGACTGGCAGTGATAGGAGGCCGTTGTGATCTAGCACGGCGTTCCGTATTACCCTCCTGAACCGACCGATTCCATATTCTGCTAACAGTCATCGGATCTCGACCAACGCGAGCAGAAATTTCGCGATACGATAAACCGCAATCCCGACAGGCTACTATCCGACCTTTATCAAAGTCGGAAACGTGATGGTAGGCATTTCTGCTCCTTGCACGCGCCATCAGAACAACGTTTCACCAGCCAACGCCGGTCAACTGCTGTTTCTGTATGAGAAATCGGTTGAAAACTTTCCTCATGTCAACACGTTGTAGGTGTCGCCACCGGCACCAACCTTGTGTCAATGCTCTGAATAAACTAATCATTTGCATATCACAGCATCTTCTTCCTGTCGGTTAAATTACTCGTCTATAGCATGTCATCTTCGTGGTGTAGCAATTTTAATGGCCAGTAGTGTAAGTGATACGGATAGTGGCAGTTGTTGAAAATGTTTCACATGGTGGTCAGGCGTATCTCATGCTGGCGGAACACCTGCCTGGTGTTGATACTGTGGTCACTGTCAGTTGAGTCAATTTCTGGAAATACGTACATATGACCTTTTCGCACCTTATCCTCTCAAACATTGTTTCTTGCAGTTTTTCCCCGTTTAGCAAAACCACCCTGAATAAAAAAAGTCGCAATGCTTGGAAATTATAGCGAGGACTCTACACTTTGTGGAGGAATGGCAGCACGAATAAATGTTCCGCATTATGCAGCAACAAGCGGAAAGACCAGTTAATGTATAATTACACGACTGCAGAACAGTCGACAGAAGCAGTGACATCCACTAAATGTCCAAGGGTACGCAAACGAAATGGTTTAAGGTGAAACGACCCCACGAAACTCATCACTTTAATGTCAAATGCCAGACAGATTTACCTCGACAAGCGTAGTCCCCTCTCACTCTAGTTCCACCGATACTTTAGGATTGCTTCTCAATCTGGGACCCTAATCAGGAAGGACTGTTAGATGAAATAGAGCAGATAAAAAAGAGCAATGCGTTTCGTCATAGATTCGTTTATTTAGCACGGAAGTGTAACGGAGCTGCTCAGCCAACTGAAGTCACAGACTTCAGAAGATGTGGGTCACTATTAAAATTCCGAGAGCGTACATTTCTAGGAGAGTCAACTTACATTTCACGGAAAGACCATGGAGGTAAAAATCAGAGACATTCGAGCTCACAGGTAGGCGTACTAACTGCTGTTTTTCCCGTAGCCCATTCACCACTGGAACATGAGTGGACGTAAGTGGCAAGGGCACACAACAGGATGGTGCGCTGCCATTCAGACGGCGTTTGGGAAGACTGCGTCACCCAAACCGTATGCCTTCTTACGGCGCTCATTACGAAAAACAGTACAGATCCCTAAGCAAGTTTTATGCGTGAAGAGGGTAACACCTGGAAGAGAACTTAGATTAATGGAGTCTGGTTCCATTCACCGAGTACTACGGAATTTGTTTGACGTCCGATGATTGTTGAATGAGAGTGTGGAAACGACCAGGTACGAACAACCTATCGGACATGTAGTCCCTCGGGTTCAGCACGGAAATCGATTAGTCATGTTTTGGGCAGGTACCAAGGATGAATGTCGATCGCTTCTTACCCTATCGAGGTTAATTTTGAGGGGTGCAATATCGGACAGGGCCCTCGCCTGCCGATGAGGATCCAAGGATGTTACAACGCACGGGATGGGGCAAAACGGTGTTGAATGTTACCCAGTAGCAAATTTTGATTTCACAGAATGTGCAAAGAGAAGCACTAACGAACGGAAGCCATTTGTTGTTTTGGTTGTTTTGTATTTATTTCACTGTGAAAGATTGTTTAGTTTCGTAAGGGTTATTCTTTCATTCCATGTCTATCTTGAATCCAAGCCCAATCACGGTTGTGGATACCAGGCAGGGCAAAATTTTTTTGAGCTTTGGCTAAGTGGTTGAGTGCTAGACTAGAAATCCGAAGTTCCGGTTTTCAATGCCCTGTCGGATTTTCCATTTATCGCTTCTTTCAACTCTAGGAACGCTTAGATAGTGAGATATGTCAAGGGAACCCGTTGTTCGAGTCCACATTAAACTACAACAGTATGAGTAAGTTAGTTCCAAAGTAGGTGAAGGCGAGGGCATACCACGCTTGGCAATGCGCTGGGTTGTTCACATCTTTCAAGCAAGATGAAGACAGGATTACTTGTTAAAAATGGCCAATGGTCTGAAGTGGCACTCGTAAGCAACGGCGAAGTGATGGTAATGACGGCAAGAACACTCAAGACACACCAGCCGAACTAGTGTGCCGCCTCGCGGCTGGTGTGAGCTTATAGACCGGGTTCCGCCCCCCAGGCAGCTGCGGCCGAGCCACGGCAAAAACACGCCGCGCGGGGGGGGCAGCATCTTTGCGCACGCCAGCACTGCGCATTCTGCCTTCACGCTCTTACCATCACATTTGCACAGCGCACACCTATTCGATTGTTACAGAACGACTCAGCCACTGTTTCCCGGACCGGCAAATTTTCTCGTTCTGTATGGACTCTGTTGTTGTGAAGTAATAGTGTTGGATACGGGACAGGAGTCACCACAGTATCTCAGCCAGCTACGACACACACACACACACACACACACACACACACACACACACACACACACACATTCATTTTAATTGAGGGGGGATTTATTTGGTTTTTGAATCTCATCCGATAGGCGGCCGAACAAAATCCCCCGTCGGACAAAGTTTCCGCCACCCTCATTAAGCTAGGAGTTCGCTTTATCTCATTCCTGAACCTAAAGGGGTGAATATCGGTATTGTCCTGAAATGAGGCGTACGGGAGATATACGATATGGTTCGTCGCCGTTAGGCTCCCTTAAGAGCCCTTTCCCAAGACATCAGATATTTTCCAGGGCGATTTAATTTAGAAATTAATTTCAAAAATCTTGGCAGGAGGCAGCATTTTCCAGGATCGGTATTGGCGGGAAAACTGTATGATCAATTAGGATTTCCGTATTCTATTTCTGAAGCTGATGGATCTGAATGTTTAAACATTTTCTCGATTTGTTGGTAACTGGCGGGATCTCTGAGCGGTAGGCAGCTCTCTTGAATGACGACGACGAATCGTAAGCTCTTTGAAATGGCGGTGCTCCTTGTGTAATGTTACTGGTTTCTGATGGGGACTTCATGATAAATCGTGACCCATGAAGTATTTTTTCCAGTGCGGAAAACGTAAGATGAAGTGCAAATCCCGTGCGCGGAATAACGGAGCAGTTATACCGGTTTTTGTAGACAAGTTTGCGACTCTTATGAGGGCCAACGTGATTGGTAGGAGGTGACCTGTTCAGTCATTAGTTACCTGGAGGTGGTTATTTTAATGGAAGATAAGGGCGTTGCGGCGATCAACTAAAGCTAATAAACTGCTTTGGTTTTCATGCAAACATTTTCGTGATATCCAACCCATGTAGATCTGAACCAGTCTTGTTCAATCTTACTTCGTAGAATACTCGGCAATCCACCCGACATTGTGGGGTCTGAATACTTCTGGTACTTCCACTCCAGTATTTGTAGCTTTTAATCGAGGCGAATGCAATAAGCTCGCTGGAAGGCGTTTATCCGTGGTATTGCAACATCGACAATTTTAAACCACGTACAACGAGTCTGTGCGAGATTGGCGCCCGTTCTGTAGACTATCTTCAAAGTGTAGCAGCGACTACAATTGATTCATGTTTGCCACTAAGGGTTCTCTTGCTAATCAGTAGTGTTACACGTCGCATTATTTGTCTTGCGTGCCGATGATCGCTAGCGTAGCGAAGATTTCCGGCCGTGGGCGCGTTTGAAACTCCGTGCAACCCTATGTCTTCTTCGAGGGCAGGATGCGTGCAACGACAGGGTCAGAGGCGAGTATCGCTTTTAAACGTTCCTTTCCCTGACTTTCGTGATGTAGCCGTGTCACGCAAACTCTCCGCGGTAGGAATCCTCTGGCCCCTAGCGATGCGAGGCACGCGTTCCACGTAAGACGACCTATTATATCTCCAATGATCAATTTTGCATCGTATCTGGAACACTTCTCAGCACTGCTACATTTATGAATCTGTCTTTCGAAGGATCGCCGCTCAATCTTTAGTAATCTACGCGCACTCAAAAATATTCCAAATATCCGACTGCTGGACTGACTAAAGTCCACACAGTGTCTCCAACTGCTCACATGCTCCTTCCTCAGAAATATCCACCAGGACAAAACAGAGTAACAAGTTAGGAGCTACGTTAACCAAAACACCCACAAAAGTCTTCAACAAAACCAATGCACTCCCAGATTTGGTGGGAACAAATACACTTTACTCATTTTAATTACTCTAACCAGGCCTGCATTTTCTGTCACCGCCATCTCCACCTATGTGTACATCATTGGTTGTACAATGTATACATGAATTCCACCGACCAATTACGAACTCACGCCCTTACCCGCAAAAGTAGCCTATGAACGTTGAACAGACTGAACGGAACAGAACTGAACTGAACGCCCGTGCGTCGGAGCGCACTTGCGACATTTTACAAGCTTCCGTAATGGAAAAAACATGTTCGCTCTTCATCGAAGTTTAACACGTTCGAACATAGCCTTCGCAATATTGGCAGTATGGCACATACAAAAATTTTATCCGCCAGAGAAACATTTACATATACTACACGCTGTTTAAAATTTTTGAGAGGTGCTTAGGAACAAAATCATACTAGCTTGTCCTGGACTTCGTATTACGTGCCTGTGACTTAAACTGCACGTCGTTCAAGATGTATATAATATGTTAAAACTAATTTCCCATTTCTACTTTAAAGTAACCCCACAGTCCAATTACAATCGTGGTGATTGCAAATAAAGTTAACAAGTTGAAAATGATGTCTGAAAGTATAACTCCGTCTACCAAGCTAGCTAACTACAAATCGTTCTGTCCTGTAATCATTTACGTGCGCTCAATAACATACTTCACATTTTTTTTTAAATTCATTAAGCTGTTTATTGGCGCGCTCGAATGCTGGCCTGTATATCTAATTGGTCCTCTTCATTGGGTAGCGCATCGCAATTTCGACCGATGAATTGCCGAAAACAGCTCTCACATCCTAGAGATACTCCTCCCGTAAAGGCATCGTATAAAGAACGAAGGCGTAAGTGGCAGTCGGCGAATAGCACACTTTGGTTCGCTTTCTGCATTTATCTATATGATAGTTCAATTTACTTTATACGTAATTGTAATCCGGAAGTGCTTAGTTCAGTTTACAGCGTTAAATGTGTGTGATTTATCGTGAAACGGACATATAGGGGTTTCTTTTAATACTCACGTGGATGACTTTACACTTTTCATCGTTTAGAGTCAGTTGCCACTTTTCGCACCGTACAAATGCCTCGTCTAAATCATTTTGTAATCGGTTTGCATCATCTGATGACTTTACCATACTTTAAATGACAGCATCATCTGCAAACAATATAAGAGGGCTGCTCGGGTCGTCTCCAAAATCGTTTACGTAGAACAGGAATAACAGAGGACGTATAACACTGTCTTGGGGAACGCTAGATATTACCCTTGTTTTACTCGATGACTTTCAGTCAATAGGAACTGTGACCCTTCTGACGGGAAATCACGAATCCAACTCAAAACTGAGACGCTGCTTCGAAGATAGGCAATCTGATTTGCAGTCGCTTGTGGGGAACGTATCAAAAGGCTTCTGGAAATCTAAAAATATTGAATTAATTTCACATCCCCGTCGGTAACACTCATTAAACCGTGGGAATAAAGAAGTAAATCGGTACTTTATGAATCCGTTTTGGCTGTTTATCAATACATCGTTTTGTTCGAGGTAACTCGAAATGACTGAATACGATGTATACACTGAAATCCTCTTGCAAATCGACGTTGAGTACTGGTGTGACCTGTACAACTTTCCTATCTCTTGGCACGGATCCTTTGCCGAGTGAGAGGTTGTATGTGAGTGCCGAAGTATGAGGCCGTGGTTTCAGCGTACTCTGAAAGGAATCTGGCGTACAGTCTGAACCGGATCCCTTGCCTTTATTAAGTCATTTAAGCTGCTTTCTTACATCGAGGATATTTGTTTTTAGGTTACACCTGTTAGCTGTTGTCCTTGATTCGAATTCTTACTTCGTCTTCCTTGATGAAGACATTTCGGAAAACCGCGTTTAGTATCTCTGCTTTAGAGACACCGTCATCAATAACATCACCATTGTTATCGCACACTGAGGATATTGATTGTGTCTAGCCGCTGGTGTATTTAACATACGACCAGAATCTCTTCGGATTTTCTGTCAGATTCAGGGACAATTTTCGTTGTGTAAACAATTAAAAGCACCTGGCATTGAAGATCGCCTTAAATATCAAGCTGCTGTAAAATTTGGCCAATCTTGGCGATCTTTTAAATTTGGCATGCTTTTTTCGTTGCTACTGACCTATTTTGTGTACGATGGGCGATCAGTATCATCTTTTATTAATTTCTTTGGTATATATCTCTGAATTGCCGCAGACACACTATTGCTTTGAATGTAAACCGCATCTGGCCAAAGGTTACAATATCAACTTTGAAGGATTTGATCCTAAATATGACTGAACAAGTACGCCGAAGTTTTAGTTACATACAGACAGAAGAGATAGCTTTTCAAAATCGGATGGTTCATTGTAAAATAAAAACTTGGTACTCATACGGGAATGTCAGAGTGCACCCTCAATTTTTATCTTCATTTATGAGGAAGATAGTCATGTGAAATCGAATGAATCTTTTGAAACGATCTGTATTATAAAAAGAGAATTAAGAAACGCACTAGTGTCTACATTTTTATATGCACGTTCATGCTTACTTTCTCAGACTTTAATGAACCTGTATTAGCCCCCCGTGACATAAAATACTAAATAAAACGAGAGTTATGTGAATAGAAGTGCTATAACTTATCACAGGTATTTGTGGCTGGCTTACCATTAGCACAACACAAGGAGACAATTTAAAACACGAAGAAGATGTAATGAAAATGATACCTACTGCTTCCTTTCGTCTCGTAGGTTGCTGACATTTGTCCTCTCGGTGCAGGCCATTATTTCCAATTTATTTAACTTGGCGTTTCTCCGTCGGTTTGGCTACTGCGTCAAAGCCTCTAGCGTCTCTGGACATTCGCTTCGCATACTCGCACGTCGCACGGCGAGTTCTCGGGAAGGCGGGCTTTCCTTTGTTCCGGCACCACCTGCAGGCAACAGCGCCGACTGCCAAGAGTCGGCATTAACGCAGTTTTGCTCGCTCCATATTTTCCGTGGAAGGCCTTTACGACTATTGGCCCCGACGGGGGATTTGAATAATTTCCGGGAGCCCGAATGTGCGAATTGGCAGCTGCCGCGCGGGAGATGTGTTACAGTTTATTAAAGCAGAAGCACCGCGGGGCCAGTGGCGAGTTACGGCAGCGTGAAATATACTGCGGGCGCGCCGCACGTCGGCAGCGGCCATCAAGCCGCATCACTCGTGTGGAAGCCTCGCCGTCAGCGACGAAACTCTCAACCGGTGGCTCGAAATACACTGCTGCGTGTGACGTGGCCACTATGTCAAACAGAAGAATCCACGGTGGGGCTAAGGGGGAAGGGGGGTGGGGGGCCGCGAGTGAGGTTAATATACTGGTAATATGTTGCTGCATTTTGAATCTTTTGTATTTTTTGTGTCTGTGAAATAAAGATTTTACACTCAGTTTTGCACAAAGCACCATAGGTTTTTCATTTTCCTTTTTTGCCAGACGTCTTCCTGTGCGCTACATTACCTAATCTGTCGGTCTTTTGTACTTGTGAGCAAAACAATGTTACAGGTCTGACTCGTTTTCGACGCTATTATTTTAAATTCAAAAACTAATTTGGGCGTCTACTTCTGACGTGATTATTCACGTCCACGTGAATAAATTAGGACTTCGGTTCAACACGGTGTCATCAAGGATATTTTTTATGGCCTAATTGACTCGTCTGCAAAGTTAAGAGAAGCAGGATTTTTCGGTCACAACAATTATTGTTGAGACTATTTTTTCTATAGTAACTGTAGTGCATATGCCGAAACTAATTTTTTTCCATTCTGTTATTCCTTGCCATACATTATTCCTTAACATGCATCATAAAATTTTATGTCACTGCCACCACATCCATCATAATTTATCTGTATTTGCAACGAAGAAGCCACTGGGGAAAAAACTGTAGGTTGTGCATTAAAAGACATACTGCGTTTTTCGTAATTTAAATGTTTTTGCAATAAAGTAACTCAATTTATATAAACGGAGGAGGAAGAGAAACAGCAATCTTGAGGATGAATCCTGTATGTTACAAAATGTTCCTTCTTGTATTTAATTACTGTAGCTGCGGGGGTTCGGTGGTTAAAAGGGTATGTGATACAAACCCAAGTATCCTTATCAATCCTCAGTTGTTGCAAAAATATTATCTGTCAGTTATCGCTTCTTTCTCCTCTGGCTATATGCATGCCTGAGAAAGAGCCTAATTGCACCATCTCCGTTCAAAGGTGGGTACTACAACTGGATAAAAAAAACTCGTTTGATCGTGATGAAAGAATCATCGCCCACTTCCCCTCTCCCCCACCGCTGTTACCACTAACCGTTCATTCTCACGAGCGAGTTAATACGCGTCGCTTCTGCTGCTATCTCTTATCGGGTTTCTGTGCTAACCCTGACTGTACGAGATAACAGGTCGCTTTATGTCTATACCTAGGACTGCGTGACATTAATGGTGCTTACAGACCACTTCTTAAGTTTTCCACTCGCAGATAGTGCGTCGGTAGTATTTACTTGCTAACATGAGATGCAGAATGTGTCGGACGCTAAATTCAGTAACATCTAAGTGGCGGTTCACTGCGCTATGCGTATCACTTACACATAGAACACTTGCGTTTTGAAGCTATCTAGAAACTCACTAGTAGTGCCAACGTCTGTACGGAATCTCTTTTATAGAGAGAGAGAGAGAGAGAGAGAGAGAGAGAGAGAGAGACGAAATAAAAGCCACGCACGTTCTACATCTAGTTTAGAACTCTGCAAACGGAGGGTACGTATTGTACCAGACGCATTTGCTTCACCTCCTTCCCACTCCATTCGCAGATGAACGGTTGTCAATATCCTTTAGCATAAACTTCACGTTCCGCGCTTTTACCGCCGTGGCCGGTACACAAATAAGAAACCATGAACTTGACAAGGTTACATGTGTTTCATAACAATATCCAGTCTCTCCTGATGCTAACAGCAAATTACCTACACTATCTTGTTATGCTCGATTCTGGCAGTCGCTGACATCGTGTGCTACAGCATGGCGTGGAGCTCCGCAGTCACTATCTGGATTGGACTGCCTGTGAAGTGCAGTTTTGCACCGGCCATGGCCCGTTCGGATTCGATTCAGGCCGGACTGGGCCGATCGTGATAAGTGAGATCCACCTGGGAGATCAGCATCTGAGATGATGTTACGCAGGCGCACATCTGTCAATTTCCACCGATCTTTCCATTCTTCAAGAGGTTTAAAACCCACGGCAGCCATGTCAGGAGCATCATGTTGAGTAGGATGTCGTGATTGTAGCCTTTTACCATTTGAAAGTGACAGGTCTTTAGGCGTGAGTAGATTGGGATTCGTGAAGATCTTGTTTAATTTCCTGTAACTGCAGAAATCAGGTGGCGTAACACCTGTTAATAGCGGAGGCAAGTGAACTGTCGTATATCTGATGGCGCCAGATATTATTCGCTTGAGACTATGCGGTTGTGACTCGAGAAGCCGCCAGACCATCCACTGAATCTCTTCACAATCGCACACAATGGCATTTCTGCGACAATTCCACATTACGCCGCTCCGGACAGCAAGAACTTAACGGCCGAACGATTAGTCAAGCGAAAAAGTGGTTCAATTGGCTCTGTGCACTTTGGGACTTAACTTCTGAGGTCATCAGTCCCCTACAACTTAGAACTACTTAAACCTAAGTAACCTAAGGACGTCACACAGATCCAAGCCCGAGGCAGGATTCGAACCTGCGACCGCAGAAGTCGCGCGGTTCCGGACTGAAGCGCCTAGAACCGCTCGGCCACCCCGGCCGGCTAGTCAAGCGAAATCAGCTATTTTCGTGTGTTGAAGCGCGTTACATCTTTTTTATTGATGTTTAGTTTCAGTTGTCAGTCTTTGCTATAATTGCTGATTGTGGCATTTACATTTTCTGCTGCGTGCATAGCACGGATCCCACAAAATGTCTGAACACGAGTTAGCGTACACAGGAAATCAGTAACAGAAGAAAACAAATGGGGAGAAAAAAGGAATAAAA
This sequence comes from Schistocerca piceifrons, assembly GCF_021461385.2. NCBI lineage: Eukaryota > Metazoa > Arthropoda > Insecta > Orthoptera > Acrididae > Schistocerca > Schistocerca piceifrons. Next base: position 880,497,982 of record NC_060140.1, read on the forward strand.
ACGAAGACAACTGTACGGATGTAACGTAAGAAAACAGAAGTAACAGGTACAAACAACCAGCTGCGTATGCCGAACTGTGTAGCGGCCGCATCACACTCCTTGTGTTTGCCAGGGGCCACTTTCGCTACTGACGGCGTCCTCCCCATTACCAACGTGGTACAATGCAATTGCGTAGCTGTTCGGATATTCCTCCACAGCTCGGAATGCACGAGGCGCGGCTGCTGTGTTTCCGCTGACACGAGGGCGTGCTGCTAATAGCACAGTACCCGCCTGCAGCAGAGGCTATTTATTACGTTCGGCAGGTAATAACGGCAGGGGCGCGCTCCGTCCGTGTCCCGCCCTCGAGGCTGCTACATCAGTTAGCAGGGTCCGGTCACACGCCTTTAAATACGTGACTACTATCGCTTTTCATTGCGCCTCTATTAAAGAGAGTTCACTGGGTAATGTGTACTGCAAAGCCTTCCAACCAACCCCATATCTGTTACGGTATTCATTAAGCAAGTATGATCTTTACTTATCTAATTCTGCAAGATCACTGATTTTTACGAGGTTCCTGCCTTCAGAAGCTATGAGGTTTCTGCCTTCAGAAGGTATGAGGTTTCACCCCTTTTCTCCCTTACGGCTATCAATGGAGAAGATGATGTAACAAAGACGTTCTTTAACGGATGGCATTAAGATGTGGAGCAGTCTGCTGTGTTCATCTTAAGATCGACCGCAGTGCAAACAAGCGCGGCCAACGACTGGTCGCCGGCCACCGCGCACACCACCCGATACTCACTGCCGATGTAGTTCTTGTTTAAAGTCTAATTAGGCACTAGCTGTTTTTAATGTCTTGCCCGCCGTGAAAATGTAGTCTTATCGTTCTTATTCTTTGTAAAAATGTGTGAAGCTGTTTCGTGTTCCGTAGTGGAATTTCGTCGCAAAAAATTGTTAAAATGCGTTGAGAAAACTCGTTGCTAGCGATACGGCAGATTGTACAGATATCGGATCTTAACGGAAATTGTGTGTTGGCTGTATTAGATACGCGGAAAGAAAATCAGATATCGGATTAACTTAACTGTCGACTACTAATAAAATATTGACGTCAACAGCTCGACTATTTGGGTATCCTGCGAAATCTCGACAATACGTTCTTGTGTCATACATCTCATATGCATATGTTTCGACATGTTTCTTTAGTACTCGTTTTCACGTCTAATGTTTATTTTTGTTGTGAAGCGTGTAACAAATGTAACCAAATTACATTTGAAGTACTGTTTGCCAAATATCCGTCGGTTTCACAAATCACACGGACATGAATTCTGACATCGTGTTATTCAGTTGTTTTATCCAGGTCGTAGCTCGGCGCGGATCCCATGGAAGGAAGGAGGGAAGGAAGCTTAGGGTTTAACGCCCAGTTGATATCGACATCAATAGAGGGGGAGCACATGCACCGATGGGAAGGCAAATTGACCACGACCTTTCAAAGGAACCATCCTGCCATTTGCGTGGATCGATTTAGAGAAATCGCGGAAAATCTGAATCACGATGGTCGGACGAGGATTTGAACCGTTGTCCTGCCGAATGCGAGTCAACTGTGTTGGCCACTGAGCCACCTCACTCGGTGCGCAGCCCACGGAGTAAAACACCTGTGGAGTGACCATCCAGATGCGCGGAAAGAGTGTGTGCTACCACCGTGTAAAAGCCACCCGAGTACAACGCGACGTACTGTTTCTCCGTAAGCTCTCCACATATTTTTGATGTCAAAACATCTGTAATACAGATAAATCCCATTCAAAAGTACCATGTAATTTGTTAACGCATCTGAGTGACTGACATTCGATAACTGAAATTGACTTGGCTTCAAACACTGAACAGAGAAATGTAAGGGCGTTTCGCTCATTGACGAGAAGTGTCACACCTCTTATCTCAATTTTCCTTAAGAAAAGAAGGAACAGCCAGGGCTAATGTTTTGCTTTTCTACTTGATTTTGTCGTATTGCAGTGTCTCGGTTTTATAAATTAGGCTACGGCGACATTTCGAAACAGCTCCCTATTACGCCAAAGTGAAAGTGTCCCGAAAAAAAAATATATAATAAAATAAAAAATAAAATTGCAACTATGCCATGTAGTAAATTAACGATTTATTACACTACAAAACATTTTCAGGCGTCGTAATTCTCCCTTTTTTACTTCCTGTTGCCATATGTTTAGTCTTCTTGCACCATACGGAAATTTATGTAGTAATCGCATAGACTCATTCCCCACGTCATAGGTATTAGTACTACAGTTTCCTAATGTGATTCGTTTAAAATAAGCCTAATGGTTTGGAGACGTACATAATCTGGCGCTAATGATGCAGACTGGCATATATAAACTTTATCTGTAAGAGTAAATTACTGGAAATATCTGTACATTCAAAGACTGACTGACAGTACACTCACGCACTACCAAACGTATCTAGCACTTTTAAATATGTGATTTTACGGCCACATAAATTGGGTCTAAAATACTACAACTTTCTTACGCCGTGTTTCGATATTAATCACCTCCTAAAGCGCCTCTTACTATATCTATAATTAGACCTTTGTGGTACTGACACGTGAATAGTAACTTTTCCTTCTTTGACCGTTGCTGTTACTAACAAATGTGTGGAAACAGTAGGACAGGTACGTGCAATATCAAAGTTTCGGTTTTAGCGCATATTATAAACAGTAGTGTGATACCACCGTCATGTGACTTTCGATTTCATGCTGGCGACATGCCCAGTTCGCTGTACTCACTCCATGGATATTCCTGCAATATGGCGGACGGCTGGTAGGCAGCGAAGCTACGCTGATACGCCAACGTGCCGCGAGGCTCGCCCTCGACCAGCCGTAGTGTACGTTCAGGGGAAACGAGACACATCGGACTTTACGAGGAGCGCAGGAGTACGTGTGTCTTGAGCTACGCTGCCAGCTGCCGTTCGCACTGCCGCATGCTATCTGTTTCCTGGGTCACGGACCCGCCCCATGCTGTCGGGGTCATCGTCTGACGCCTCAAGGGCAGCACACTTTATACGCGGCAGATATATACAACTCGTGACTGCTCTCTCCCCTAAAATCCATCAGGCGCATTTTCTCTTTGTTTCTGAACATATGCGCAATTTCGTTTAGGCATTACGTAGACGGTGTCATTGTGTGTTTCACGAGACGCCCATTGTCAACGGAAAAGCCTGTTTACCTTTATTATTTTAATGAACACAGAGACGAGCCACTTTGTTGCGTGTTTTTATTTAAGCTAAGGAGCGCTCCGGGCCTCCACCTATCTTCAATCACTGTCGTGACATGCCTGAAATTTTAGTCAGTACCTAGTTACGACAGACAGATTGGAGGCTGCACCTGAATTTCTACTCTGTCTTTCCGACAACATGGCGTATAGTGGGCTGTTTTTGTGCAAAATAGAAGTAAAAAAGTGTTTGTGCCACATCCATAAAGGCGAAAATCTGAACAACAAGCAGAGTACAAAATCAGTGCAGCATCCAATCTGTTGTCTGTGTTGCAAATATGTACTGGTTGAAGGCTCAAATACGTATTAACGTAACTGAAGATAGGTGAAAGCCTGAAACGCGTCTTAGTTTAAATAAATATGGTCGCTGTATTCATTAAAATAATATAATCCACAGCTACGGAGCTCAATCGCCAGTTAAACGCATCAATTATTGCTTTTTATCTTCTTTGAAGCCCCGGTTTGTGTGTTCAGTCTACAGCGGAGTCCTAAATTAGCGTACTGCGGTACTCTAACGATATGTTTCGATATTGGCAGAAAGGCATAACAGTGTAGAGCGGTACTTATGTATGGCGGTAGCACACTTGCACGTGACACCTCAGCGGAGCCCGGCACACGAGACGCGGCAAACTCTGGCAAGAAAGGTATCACTTACCAATGTACACAGATGTGATAAGCACTAAACCGAATATCGCACCAGATTAGTAGGCGACTGCTCTATGGAATGACCCCACAAAATTCCACCTAACAACAATTTTTTTTCTGTAACTTAAAACAAAGATCATCCGTTGATTCCGGGCTCGCATGATACTTTGTAAGGAGTACTTTTTTAGGCAGACTCCACGTATTCAATACATCAATACATAAACGAAATTGCACGCACACACACACACACACACACACACACACACACACACACACACACACACACACACACACACACATAAAAACTGAGAGAACGTGTTTGACGCGTCTTGGCCGAGCGACCCGGCATGTACCAACCGGTCTCAAGATGTTTCCTACAGAAGAATACCATATATCGCTGTAGCTAAGTGGGTGGGTGCTATACTACAAACTCGTAGGTCTGGGCTATAGCAATGTGTGTGACGTTTCGCTTCTTTCATTTCCAGCAATGATTTCTTATTGTAACAAAGTTAAAGTTGAACCGTGATACGTAGTCCATATTAAAATGTAGCCTCCACTGTAACGGGCTATACGAGTCACTTCAAACGTCTGATGAACCAAGGGAATAGTGTATGCAGCAGAACCATGCCTTGCGAAAGCACTGCCGTGTTCAAAGCAACCTTTGGGTTAAGGGCAGCTTACACAGGGCGAACCCTAACTCCACCAACAAAGTTTCCAAGACTGTTCAACCATATTCTCTTAGTGTTTTGGTGTAAGGCCCGGGGTCCCCAGTGGGTCGTTACAGAGTAATAATATAATTTATGGTTTCTTAAGTTTGTTACCATTCCTACATCTGAATCTCTAAAAATACTTTCACAACAGGAAAAAGCCTCTAATACGCGATCAGCAGATCGTAAATACATAATGATGTAACAGACGCCAGAGTTGCCAAAGTACTGTACTGTGGTGGTTGCCGCCGCAGAAATAGATCAGGATAGCGTCGTCGTGTCACGTTTCCATTGCATACAGTGAGCTCTTGCACGAGGTGCATATCGGCCAACTCTTCATCGGTAAACTTATTTGTTCTGTTGTGTACCACTGTTAACTTACGATTAACGTCGACAACAACTAACAACCCGATAGACAACCCCGAGCAGGTTCAGAGCTAAGAGTACAGTGGGAATTACCGTTGCCAGCAGTAAGTTCTGTGTGTGACAAACGAGTTTGTTTCTGAACAAGACACGGCGCATACCGAAGGCACTGACAGTGCAGTGTAAATGTTTTCGGTGCAGTACAGATGCGAAGATAAATGTGGGTAAGAAATCAAATGAAATGCAAATACTGTGTAACAAGCCACCAGAGATGGCAGGTCCCTTACGTAAACATTTTCAGACAGAAACCAAGAACAATACCAGCAGTTTTATGAATGGAGTTGGGATTCCCCTGTACATGATAGGGAGAGCACGGGACGCAGGTAGCGCGGCCAGCCAGCTCCACTGCGCGTGGCCCGCCACACACTGCGCCCGCGCTGCAGACCACCCACGCGGCCGCCGGCGGACACAGGTTCTCCTCACCTGTTTGCTCTCTGCGCCTCGCTGCACCACTACGCCCACACCACAGCTGCTGAACGGCCTTTCTGTTCTGCAAGCTCTAGCACACACACACACACACACACACACACACACACACACACACACACACACACACCGCAGCAGTAACCAACTAAGTGCAGGTTAACTCCTCGTCGAGAATGGAATCACTAGGGATTGAACACTACCTCGTATAGAAGAAAGGGGAGGAAGCTGTACCTCGTCCGTTTCAAATTTGCCTGAATCTGTTTAGGAAAACCTAATTCCGAGAAGTCAGACGGGTAACCCACGTCCTCCATAACGCGGGTCCTGTGTCTTACCGCAGCATCACCTCGTCCTTAAAGTTCTGAAAAGTGTTCTGTACTTCCATTCACCGACTCGTCGTCTGCCATTTATTTATCAGTATATTTTTGCTTATTTGCCACAACAGTTTCGTCTTTCGAGCATATCTGGTGCTCCTCGATTCTTACGTCCCAGCAGCCTGGAACAAACTAAAATTACTAGTTGCCTAGAAAGTCAGGCGACAACTGTCTAAGGAGACTCCCCAGGGAACGAGATACTTTCATTCTTTCGACCACCAAGCTTTAGTCAGTAAGTGGGTCGTTGTGCTGCAACATGCGTGTTAAAAAGTAGTACGCCGATCACAGGCAGTCGAACAAATTTACTATAAAATTCAGAGTCGACAAACATTTCCTCCAAAATATACCGAATGGCGTGAACGTTATGCTAAAATTGAAGGTTTCTGGTTAATGCAAAGGGCTGTCGACGGTTTTCTTTCGTCATACTACGCACGAACTGGTAAGTATGTAGAAGGGTGGGGGGATAGAGTTGAAAACTCGCGAACGCTCCACCGAAGCACGTGATATGCAATCTACATAATGAAACTACGAGACAAGATAAGGCGGTGAACTAAGCTCAGCAGTTACTTGGTCGGCCAAGAACACTGGGGAGCGATCTCTATGACCAGCTCAAAGCCTGTCCTTTTCAGCTCGAGGAGTGGTCAGATGCACCTTTCCTATTTAACAGCGCCAAAGGAATCGAACCTTGCGAGTGTCCAACTATGGTTATTGATAAAATATCGATATGTAGATTATTCTCCCTCCCTCCCCCCCCCCCCCCCCAGAAAATATCGACATACATCGGCTATATTATCTTCACAAATGTATCTATATCAAAACGGCAACGGCGCTATTTTATAATATATTTTTTCCTCAATTTTCCGAAAATACTTTAAATTGTTCTTTCGAAGTTATTGTAGACCATAAACTTACTTTCACTTTGTGAAGGAGTCCTCCTCTCACTGGGCTGGGAGAACAATTATATATAGCGCAAAAAAAGTTGTCCCACTGCACTGGGGGGGAGGGGGGGGGAGCAGAGGGGTTGGCGTGAATGGAATAATAATATTACCGATGTGAAGAAATAGCGCACCAGTTGCCTTTGGAAAAAAAAAACACCGCAGCTAGGGTGATATTTTTTCACATCGACATTCTTCAGAAACAGTAGCTGAACCAAAACCTAAATGAGATTAGTCTCCGCAGCCGCGTGAAGGGAAATGCTGACGTAATCGACGCTCGGCGCTAACAGAACCTGCAACATGTACCTTCACCGCGCAATTTTCCTACATTAGCGTCAAAGGTTTATTTTGACATATAGCCAACGACAAATTAAGAAAATAAGGTATGAGAGGTTAACCTGAATGAAATATAACGATGCACCAAAGAGGCCTACACAGTTTTTCAGTAACAACACAACAGTTGACCAAGGAAGTATTGTAATGCAAGCTTTTCATCCGCACTAAGTCCCATTATTAACTTACAAATTTTTAAATTGTTTTTCTTTCAGTTCTTCCTTTAAGGGAGATAGGTAGACTGCTAGCTTGTTGATGCGTAGAATATCTAATAAGAAATCAATAATTAAATATCAGGGTGTATACGTGGACAAGGAAAAAAAAATTCCCGGATATCCCGGTTAAAAATACACTTTCTCCCGGGCGAAAGTACACTTTTTCTATGTTAAGTGACAGTATACTCTTCCTCGGCACTGTAAAACTCATCAATCCTTTGAATGTTTATTGTTTTATATACCGACGTAGAATTTCCCAGCACTTTAGAAAATGAATCTCGGGGTGAAAAAAAACACCTTTGATGTGCAGCAACATGTACGCTGCATATTTTCGTATTACAAAGGTATAAATCTGAATTACACCAAACACCGCATGGCACTTTCCGAAGCACTGAAATCGATACGCTTTTGTAAGCGTGATCTCGCCAGCTGATGACAGCATAGGACACGTGATGAAGTCAGCCAATAGCAATATCACTCTTAAGTATCGCGAACACACAAATGACCAAAGTTAATGGTTTAAGTAAACATACATAGCACTCACATATAATATTGGTCTCTAAGCTTAATAAGCTGGAAGAGAAGCTAAGTTTCCACATATAATGTTGATCTTTTTTGCGCGTGTTACACTTTAAGATACATCACACAAATGAGCCAGTAATATTTTTAATAACGACGTAAATGTCTGATCTTCTGGACTCGAAATTCTTCCTAAATGGTTGTCCTGAAAGAGTTGATTTTCAAATGAGAGTGAAACGCTTTGTGATTTAAGAAATTCATCGTACATTCTCGCATATAGTTCATCTTGCGTATAAGTAAATCTGCTTTGAATGTAGCGCTTTTCAAAACACCATTCGCAATATTTTCCCGTGACCTGTTAGACATAGGTTCGGTTCAGCAGTTGCAACAGAGCACCAGATAATAGGCGTCACCGTGCTTGCGCAGCTACGATGACGCCGGAAGCCCTGATGTTCGTACTTGTATAACATTAAAAGATCTTACATTGTGTCATAAAAGATACAAGACAAAAGAGGATACTTCAAAAGCGTCGGAATTTTATGAACCATACTAAAATGCATAATTCGGCTTACTATATTATCTCATGTTTGGTTCAATATGGAATAATGCCATACGTGCACTTGAAATGCAGCGAAAAGTTGAAACTAGCCAATAGTGTGAAATCAAACATTTCGTTTCAAATAAATTGACTGTCTCAGCAGAAAGGATGAATAAAAAACGGCAAAAATAACTTCATTGTTCCGTAAGGCGATTAATGCTTGACTGTCAGAAAGGTGGAAATAAAATCTGAAACTAAAAACATATTTTAGCCTTCCGTAATTATGTGAACTATTTTAATTAATTTGATAGCTCACGGCCACAAAAATTCGTTTTGTTATCGTTTAACGTGAGAGCAATAAACGAAGAGGAAACAACAAAATCACTGAACGTAAACACAGGTCACATTGAGACGACCCACCTCCCAACCACAACTCAGACTGCTCTGTGCATCAGCCCCAGATTTACTACATTTCCGAATCGGGGCAATATCAAGTAGTGGCGCCCTGCCACACTTCCGTAACCAGAAGCGGGGGAAGGTACTACTCATACGCGACTCCACCGCGAATGCGCAAGATCCCGCCCGCAACTGCTCAAACGAATCTAATTTAAACAGTTATCACGTCACGCTTATCGGAGGCAATTTGTTGTTATAAAGCATTGCATAGCCTTCCTAAAGCGTTTGACAGACTTTGCTGTTGGTAGACGCTCGTATGAGCACTATTTTGTTGTTGTATACGGCGCATTTCCTTTGCAACTTTTTTATTTTCTTTTTTTTCTCTCGTTCATGTTTTGTTTCTGCACCATTATTCTGCAGTAGCGGGATACAGTAATGTCCTTTGTTAGAATATTGGTTCTTACCAGCCAAAATCACAAAAATTAAACAGAAAACTAAAACAAAGAACAATTCCCGGAATTCTAAACAATTCCCGGGTTTTTCCCGGTTTTCTCCCGGATGAAAAAATTCCCGGATCTCCTGGTTGTCCCGGGTCGTATACACCCTGAATATACGGCTCCAAAACCGGCAGTATATTTACAAATGCAGCTGGTATTTTTATAGGCCGATATGTAGATTTTTTCCTTCAATGTATCGTACTTCTTGGTGATATATCGAGGGCCGGTAAAGATATTTTTTAAATATCAACAGTGCTATTCCCAACCTCCATGCCTATTAAACCAGACATAATTCCTGTCACACGCTTGTCTCTTTCGAAATTACTGTCTCTTCCAAAAGACGATTCCATATCTTACATATGTTTCCATATCTTACATATGTTTAAGTAAGGTCCTCCTTTAGTTCTAGGTGTAGGTTTCTCAGCTGAGGCTGTGATCTGTAGTACCAAAAACTGAATACTTTCTACTTCTTGCATTTCAATGGTTGTGAAGACTATTTTTATATCTTGTGGGTTTCTGTTAGAAGCAAGTCTTCTCAAAACGTAATGGCAATTCGTTGCCTTTTAACAATCTGTTGACGTTTTGAATATTTCGTTGGTTGCCTATTCTGCAGAATGACTCACTACAATTTCTTCCTATACATTTATTATCTTTCAAAAAAGCTGATAAGACAATCGAAAGATCGTTTGTGTGTATCAGAAGCAACAGAGCATCCAAATCCTCCGGTACACTATGTCTAATTGCTTCAAGGTTCTCAATGCTTATCGACAGGTGATCGACTTGCACACATCACGTCGATGGTGAAGCGAACTCCTAGGCTGCACACGCAAAGGCAAAAATCCACGTCTGATATGTTTGCAATCCCCTTCAACCCTGGCCCAGCTCCCTGGGGCTACACAGTGTCCATAGGCAAGCTAATTTACTTTATTTTTAACCACAGCGAATCCTACCTTCACAATTCCTTATCTCTCTTCGGCCTGCTCACTGCAATTTCCTGTGCATGCTGTCAGAGTTCATATATACTGTCCTTGGGAGCCAGAGATTTGAAATGGTCCTTTACATTATGGCCACTAGAAACTTGAAGTATTAATTAACAATATCTGCATATCCGTCTGAAATGTTCTAATGGTTTACATATCGGCGCCCGGGCCTGTACACCTTCAGTACCACCGCCCCACACCTTACACCAGGTGTCTTGCCGAGTGTAGGCCCTGTACATGTCAGCTACTGCTCAATCTTTTATGTTAAGCCGAGTTTAAACTGACGCTTAACACGACAAGTACATTGAGAAGATACTGCCGCAGCTGTCGTTTCACAACAGGGATAAACACGATGCATAACCAACTCTTCTTCAGCAAGCTGTTGCTCAGGCGCAGTAAGCTGTGCGCCGTAACCTGTTCTCTCCACAGCCCTACACTGCTGTTCCCACGCTCGTGCTCTCTCTCTCTCTCTCTCTCTCTCTCTCTCTCTCTCTCTCTCTCTCTCACACACACACACACACACACACACACACACACACACACACACACAGTGTCTCCTAGCCTATGCAATAAGTGCTTCGTATTCAGTGCTGTGTACTAATTTACTAGTGTTTTTCTATCCTTCGGGTAGAGATCATCCTAATATCATTAGCTACGAAAATATTTTCGCGAAGGCAAAAGTGGGTGGTGCTGTATTCGAGTTTCGTGTGAGCAAAATCTACACTCCGCAAGCTAACTTACTGTGTTTGACGGATGATACGTCTGGTACTATTATGCGGCTCCATTCACGAAAGTTGCGTGGTAAGAAAGACTGGCGGTAAATCATCGTACGAGCTAAATTTTCAAGTTTCGCACGGTGGTCATTTCGCCGGATGTATGTGGAAGGAAGTAATATGTTCCTCGACTTCTAAGAACATACAGTCACGGAATTTTATGACTAAACCTACGGATGCCGCACAGCGCGTCTTACAGCATCTGCTACTGAAGTTCGACGAGCAGCTCCGTAATGCTCTATTGTTTACTGATCGAACCCTTAATTTTCTATTTCCTCTGCTAATTCTACCTGGTAAGGTCCACCTAACTTGCAGAGTCTACAGAAACTTATTCATGATTATTTATGCAAGAAAAGTTTGACTGTGGATGTTTAATTTTACGAGGAAGAAGAAAAGATTTTATTTACAATGAAAATTATTCAAGGGTTAGAGCTGAAATAGAATCTCTCTGCCAGCCTCACACTTTGTCTGAGGAGGGGACTAACGGCAGAATTAATACTGTGTTTTTTCCTGCACTGCTGCCCTCCTTGTAAGTTCTCTTACCAAGTTATCGACTTGTCGTGCTGTAAAGGCGAATCTACACGAAGGTATCTTTGACATCCATGCGGAGAAAAAGTCCGAAACTAGAAGTAATTACTACAATAAGTTTAAAATTGTCTACCGCTCGGCTGAAGGCGACACGCGAACACGGCAGATCAGTTCAGAAGAGCTGAAGTGCTGTTCCTTTAACGCTGAGCAATACTGGAAGCTACTACCATCAGGTATGGCGCGAACGCGAGATTTTCTGTCCACAGGAGAGTTTAAATGACCACTGACTGAACTATGGCAAATAACGCGTATTGTAGCCCTTATTTACACTCTTGTCCTAGTCTAACCACAAGCTCTTTATGTGCAATGAATCCGAGAGAAAGGCGGTCAGGAACCTGCAGCAGTACTACTAGTCACGCTCGCTTTGCTTACGGCGATTAAAGCTGACCTCTACGAGCAAACTCAAGACAGGAAAAGTTCAGTTTCAGCGCTAAAAGCGAACTGTACTATACGAACGTAAAAGGAATGATAGGAAGAAAAATAATAGCAAATAAAGGTAATACGATGATGAAAATCATAACGAAAGTTTAAAAATAAAAGAAATTGCACTGAAACTAATTGAAAATAACCCATTTTAATAAATTTAAAAAATAAAGTATTATCACCCGACATTATTTCCTGTGTCTCAATCTATCACGTTATCACTACGTTGCGGCAGACATTGAGACTGTACGGTTAATGTTTTTTATCTATAGAACGAGCTGCAAGGTTCATTTGCTGCCTTCAAGAACTTCGGTTTCACGCCGTGTCGTATGAAGTTTACCCACTGCAGTCTGATCTCTGTAATAACAGCTGAATACGTGAAGCCGAACTACGTTTTGTCAGAAAGAATCCAGAAGTCTTTAGCTAACGGTGTGCACGAAATGTGCGTTATTTCGTTGTCATCGTTTGTTGTGTGTTATGATGGGTCACGAAATGTGAAATAGAAAGAGCCGGACCCTGGTTTCGGATACAAACATTTCCATTTCCTTGTCTGGCGAACACTTCAGGCGTAGTTCTGACTGGAGGAAGACACCACCAACACGTGAAGTATCAACTATCAAGTAATTTTAATCAACTTGTATACCGAGGCAAGGTGCTAGAAGATCGCAGTTTAACGTCACATCGTTGTCCACGTCACTGAGACGGAACTAAGTCAAAAAGGGCAAGGATGAGGAAGTAAGTTGACCGTAACTCCTTTGCAAGGAGCCATTAACCCATTCAGCTTATCTTTCAAATTCAAATGGCTCTGAGCACTATGGGACTTAACATCGGAGGTCAACAGACCCCTAGAACTTAGAACTACTTAAACCTAACTAACCTAAGGACATCACACACATCCATGCCCGAGGCAGGATACGAACCTGCGACCGTAGAAGTCGCGCGGTTCCAGACTGTAGCGCCTAGAACCGCTCGGCCACCGCGGGCGGCTCAGCTTGTCTTTGTTTGGAAACCACGAATAACCCAAATCTGTATGGTCCGGCGAAGATCTAAAGCCCGTTCCTCTATAACGTGAGCCTTTTACCTTAGGTTGCTCGTGCCGTAGTTTTCAGAGGACTGCTTAGGTCCGTCATGACGGGCGCCGCTGGTCTAGGCTCGAGCTGCACTACTCTCCGAGGAGCCGGATTTCCTGCGGCAGCCGTGCGCACTTCCCACACTGTGCCTGTCTAATAATTCATATCCGCGCTCTTACTTTTCCCAACAACGCCCCAACGTGCTACAGCAGTTTATACAGCATCTGATAGTTCAAGATCTTTTCCAAGCATCCATTCCTGGCGTCGTTCTAGAGCAATACATTGGAGTCTGCTTATTTGTAGTATAGCAGACGTCATAACTTTGGGGCGAATCTGTACGAGTGCATTGTATCCCACTTCTCGTAATGCTTTACACTAATCCAAAAGTAGTCATCCGACCTGTTACCACTTACGCAGTTCAGTCAACGATGGTAGGTTCCACCGTCCAAATGTACTTCTTAATAGCCCTGGCTGTTTGACGAGAGTTGCGAGTTAAAGTTGGCCACGGCATTCATCCGTTTCGAATAACGGGAACAAAGAGGAAATTATCAGCCCATTGCAACGTCGTGGTCTTATTATGTGTACTGAAGGTGGAGAGGGGAGGGGGCTGTGAGAGAAAGAGAAGAGAAAGAACTGTTTATGTTAGCTGCATCGGGACTTCATGTGGAATCGGCGGCGACGAGCGAAAATGAGTGCCGGACTGAGATTCGAACCTGGGGTTTCCTGCTTACTGAGCAGTTGCGTTATCAACCTCGCCACCCGGACACAATGTTTATCGCACTTGCGCGGACTACCTCGGCACACCTCTCATCCGAGCAGCACTCCCACCGAACGCCGTGTAGCGGCAGTCCTCGTCCATGTCTTCCATGTTCGCTACTTTTAAGAGTCTCTCAAGAGGTCTAACGTAGATCTGCACCCGCACTGTTGATGGTGGATTCATTGCCCGTCGAGGCGAATCAGTCATGTGAATGCGTGGTGTCTGTTCTTTCCGACATGTTCGAAAGAACAGACACCACGCTTTCATTCAATAGTCTTGCTTGCCTGACGAACATAGGTTCGGTCACCTGGTCTGCCACGCTATCACATGATTGTCTGGCACCTATCTGAACGATGCGGTTAAAGGCGCAACAGTCTGGAACCGCACGACCGCAGGTTCGAATCCTGCCTCGGCAAAATGGCGCTGAGCACTATGGGACTCAACTGCTGTGGTCATCAGTCCCCTAGAACTTAGAACTAGTTAAACCTAACTAACCTAAGGACAGCACACACATCCATGCCCGAGGCAGGATTCGAACCTGCGACCGCAGCAGTCGCACGGTTCCGGACTGCGCGCCTAGAACCGCGAGACCACCGCGGCCGGCGAATCCTGCCTCGGGCATGGATGTGTGTGATGTCCTTAGGTTGGTTAGGTTTAAGTAGTTCTAAGTTCTAGGGGACTTATGACCACAGCAGTTGAGTCCCATAGTGCTCAGAGCCATTTGAACCTTTTTTTTTTTTTTTTTTTGAACGATGCGATGTGTGTTAATCACACCAGCGTCTTCTCGTAACTATGCTGTTGATCCTTTACGGCCAACAAAATTCTTTTGGCGACAAAAGCTTGGCCTTGGCGTATCCTCGACTGCAATAACGGGACAGAACAACAACTTTACTCATACAATTAATAGTTCTTACTGTTTCCGAAATACACTTAATGTTTACGCCAGTCAACAGGAATATAGGGGCAAAATAACGATGCAGAATCTGTTTCTTTGTTTACTCGCTTTTCACTATCGTTTAAATGTGATTGCGTGACCTTCAACGCAGTAAAAGAACTGTTTGTAACTAAGCGTCATACCACGTGCTCTGACTTAAGTTCAACGTCGGTGCACAACAGATTTATTATTTATCGTATTTCATTTTCAAAGTCCTAACAGTTTAGTTTCTGAGTACTCGACATGTCGCAGAATTTGTCTCCTGATACTTTTTTCATTGTGATTAGTAACTGGTCCTCTATTTTACCTTGCTGAACACGCCACAATGCGCTGAATTCCCACTTCGTAGAGTTTGTTCTCCCTTGCATTTTTCCTTACCTCTCTTTGCCCGCTCTCTACCGCAAGCAGCTTGTTTCGGCCTTCTATAAATAGGATGGCAATTTTATTTCCATACTACAATCATATAATTTATTTTTCACCTGGTCTGTGGATTTTCAGCTGTAGACTTTATAGAGCTATCTTGATCTACAGGCCACCACCGAACACTGACAGAAAAATTTTTCGATGTGTCTTATAGTATATCTCAATAGTTACGGTGAATAACTCAGTTGGTACAGAAAAGCTACTTGTTCTTTGTACTCAATAGGAAGTATAATACATGGGCTGTTAGTGAAGGAGCTAGAGACTTGCTACCCCGCTCTTAATTTCCTGTTTGAACGGATTTCAGAGTCTTCACAATAGATGCTACATTCTAAATCCGTCTATTTCTCCCGCCTCCATTGTCTTCATCGGCAAAATCTGTCTCTTTAATAAAAGATGGGTGTGATTACTATCTAACAGACGATTCACAATTTGTAGTTCATCTGTGAGTCCGACACGAATGTCTTGTCGGCCCTGCAGATGTCTAGAGAGACATGATGGTGTGTTAGGGTGTCTCAAATATTTTGACTTCATTTTTCAAAAAGTGATGGGGGTCAAAGTTATGTTTTTGTCAGCAGTTTCCAAATATATTTACAAGAAATGGCAATTAAATCGTTTTGTTTGGTAAATAGCTACTTCAGTTTCACGATATTTGGAAGTTTCATGTAAAATTCGCAGGAAACTATCTGCTTTCGGGAGTCCCTTCTTATTTCTGTCTGTATTTCTGCTCTAAGGATAAGAATATACTACAAAATCTGTAAACTTTTTTATGCCACTCGCGAAAGCTTTTAAACTAACAATACTCGTTTGCACCAGTGTGTCTTGTTATTAATTCATACACATAGTGACATTTTCTTTTCTTTATTTTTCCAGAGACTAATAGTTTCTTCCACTTGTAAAATCTGAAAATTCGGAACCACCGTTAGTAAAAGGAAGACAAGACTGGCAACTACCACTCACATGGTGAACTTGATTAGAACTGGTCGACAAACGCTGCCTTCTGAGCTCACAACTCTCCGTGATGTTCTAAGATGAGGGCTTCTGCTAAGAGAACAGAGTGAAGAGAATCCCAGAAAATACTCAGTAGCCAGTCTTGCAAAGGATATTTATGCAAAAGTTCTTGAACAGTGGAGTCTAGCAAACAGCTGTTTTGAGGTGCCAATTTTCAGTTCGAGAGCCACTGTCCTGAAGAAGACAAAACAACTGGAAGAAGGCCAAAAACTTTGGCAAAGCAAAACTGGAAGTGAACGAGGCTTTCATAGCAACGTCAGACAAGCTCTTTTAAATGCTCAATCGCAAGCGTGACAATAAGCTATGTTCAGAATTTGAGGGTCCATGTCTAGGCGGTGCTGACTGTAAACATGAAGTGTACATCTCCTGCTTTTGTTCTAATGATACGACGATCCCTGTCAAAGAACTGATGTTTAATAAAGGTCAGGGTAGATCCGTTGGACAGAATCAGATTGGGTTACCAGATTTACCTGAGCAAAGAATACAATTTAAAAACCAGAGAAGTCAAGAAGATGAGTTAAGAAGTATTTCTGAATATAAGCAGAAAAGAAAGGAAAAGCTAAGAGAAGTCCAGACATAGTGGTCTTACCGGCAGACAAGGGTAACGCTACGGTAATGTTGTCCCACCAGGATTACACCATGAAGATGCGCGATCTGCTAGATGACACCGCATACCACAAGATTGCCACCGATCCTACCAAGAGGGTCGAAAGGAAAACTGTGGCGCTTCTCAAATATTCCGGCTTCCCTGAAGAGATCACTAAGATGTTACGACCCAGGGTCCCTGTTCCTCCGAGGCTGTACGGCTTACCGAAAGTCGACAAGGAACACATCCTGTCAGTCCTATTGTCAGCAATATTGTGGCCCGACGTATCCTCTCGCCAAGTACCTCAAGGAGCTGCTCAGCCCTCACGTGGGGACATGCCCACACCATATCCGCAACTCGTCCGATTTCTTGGGACGCATCAACGACCTCACGATTAAGGAATCTGACAAACTTGTGAGCTTCGACGTGGTTTCCCTGTTTACTAGGATTCAGTTACCTGTATCTCTGGAGCTCATCGGCCGGAAATTTGATGAGAAAACCACTGATCTGTTCAGACATGTTCTAAGTAAACATATTTTCTATTTGACGGTGACTACTGCGAGCAGACCGAAGGTGTTGCTATGGGGAGTCCCTCTCTCATGTCGTCGCTAACATGTACATGAAACATTTCGAGGAAGAAGCCTTGGAGTCAGCGCATGTGAAACCTATCTGTTTCTTCAGGTACGTGGACGACACGTTTGTTATTTGGCCACATGGAAGAGACAAGCTGACTGAATTTCTCAACATCTCAGCTCAAGACACGAGAATATCACGTTCACCACGGAGGTAGAATCAGATGGGATGCTCCGCTTAGGGCAAGGGGAGGAACCTCCGAAACGCCTCCGGAAAACCTCCCTGGGCGCGGACCTAACGGGGGAACACCCAGACGCTGGCCACAAGCCGGGCGTCGAATCCCGGTGCGGACGGCCGAGAGAGCGCCCGCGGCGCGGACGGCAGAGGGAGCGCCTGAGGGTAGGGGAGGGAGGAATCTGATATACATTTCACGCCTACCGTCCCTTGTGTCTGTTCCAGGTGCAGATGTCCCCTTCCGTTTCTGTATTATTTTCTTCGCCTCTGTAGCGGTTGTTGCGGGGCGGCCCAAGCAATCTTCTACGAACTGTGTGAAGGCGGTT
Organism: Schistocerca piceifrons; assembly: GCF_021461385.2. NCBI lineage: Eukaryota > Metazoa > Arthropoda > Insecta > Orthoptera > Acrididae > Schistocerca > Schistocerca piceifrons. The sequence continues at coordinate 880,515,907 of NC_060140.1, forward strand.
TCTTGTTGTCTCTCTGCTTCGTTGAGTTCGTATTGTGGCAGGGTGTTTTGTTTTTCATATGCTTCAGCGAAGGCTTCTGCGAGTCGCACATGCGACGGGCCTCCATAATAATAATAATAATAATAATAATAATAAAAACGCCCCTTGGCAGTACATCAGCGCACCTGATGATGGCAACAAGGTCGATTGCCGAAATATTGTGTCCTTTGTACACTCACACCAGGCTGTTCACCTGAGATTTATTTCGTCATGAAATACGCCTGGAGAAATTGAAGAATCACAAAGAAAGGAAAAGTTAACATTACAACCCAATGAAATTTTTTCTCCGAAGAAGATGAAGAGAGACCTGATGTTGAATGTTAAGATCCTTTGCAGATACCGCGTGATGATTCTGATGTACCTTCTCCTAGAAGTACAAGTTAGTATAACACATTATAATGGCGCATTGTTTCACTGCGAAGTATTATGTCTACGAGCTACAGCTGCCATTACAACAGCTGCACGTTTGAAAGCTGGATTCGTTAATGAAGGAGACAGGAGACTTGTGGTTGCTCATATTATGTAAAAAGGTCCCAAGAAAGAGTCATGGAATCACTTGACGAATAACCTCAAGTTAGAAGTAGGATAGGCAAGACTGAATGTATCTTCTTTGATGGACGCCGAGATTCCATTACAGTTCTGTTACAAGCAGGTAACTCAAGTCATCAGTTTCTAAGTATTGGAGGAAAGAAGAGTATTACATTGCAATGAACCAGGTGGAAGGTATCTGACATTCTACTCCACAGAAAATATTAACGAAAAGGAAGCCGCCTGAAGTTCTTGCTAACCATCTTCTGGATTTTTAAAATAAAACCAGCATTGATAAATGTATGCTGGCTATTGTTGGAGACTCAACGAATATTAATACTCGTTGGGAAGGAGGAGTCCTGCATTGGTTTGATACAAAGCTGAATCGTAAACTCGTCTCTGGTTGGTTTGTGCCCTTCATATCAATGAACTACTTCTTTGACACATGATCAAACAGTTGGCTGGGAAATTTTTGGCTGAAAACAAGTGGAGTGGTAAGATTGGCAACATGCCTGACAATGCAATAAAACTTGATATCAAACCCTTATTTGTCAAAATATCCTTTCCAGATCCATTGGTTCCACTGAGTGACACTGTTGTCAAAGATCTCCCTACAAGTCAGGCTTACAGTTACAGGATAACTCAAGCTACAAGGGCAAGTCAACTTACAACTGATTTGGCATTATTGGTTCTGTAATCCATTCTCGGAAGTAAACAATTGCAAATTAGGTTTGTCCCATGTCGGTTTCAAAACATAGCCTTAAAAGGCAACAACTTTAAGACATTATAGCTGTTTGCGGAATACGTTGTTGGCGTTTACTATTCCTGGTGGTTTACAATCAAATCGAAATTCCCTAAACTGGAAGAACCTCACCACAAACTTTATCAACTTAAGCTCTTAAAACCCAGAAGATATATATATATATATATATATATATATATATATATATTTGCCAACAATCTTAAGTTAATCGCGAATCACATTTAGTGAAGCAGTACTTCAGTCACTTTTACGCTTGAAAGACTAAAAAGAAAGAAAAGCAGGGGTGCAGAACTTAACTGAAATGAGGAATAAAGATGATAATACACCAGGAGACCTATCTGTTCGGCCTAGGAAAACGCCTGCAGTAAATCCAAATGCAACTTCACTTTTGAAACTAATAGACTGCTCAGAAAAAGTGTACGAACTTCCACTTACTTGTGAACTCAAACTATCAGAAATAAGAAAGTTTATTCACGAGCCAATGCAAGTTCCAAAGTGGCCATGTCATCGACAGTCCATAGAGAGGTGTTTGAAAAAAAACTAAGAAAGACTTCTGGTGCAGTGTATACTCATGAGAAACGAGAAGGATGCATTAGGAGCCAGGAAGCGAGAAGAAGAATGATTTCTAGGAATGAATCGAAGCAAGATTTGATCAATATTGTTGGTTGAAGCTTTTTACAATTTGTCAATGCGTTTTCGGTGTTTGGTAATAGAAACAGAAGTCAAAATTTTTGAGTTGATTAAACCACTTTTTGAACAAATTTTGGTGAACTTTATATTAATTTATGCCCTTTGGTCGGAAGTTTCAGTATGTGTTGTAATCGAGTGGAAATTTACAAAGCTAAATATTTATCCATAAAAAATAATTTTACGTTAGGATATTACACATCAAAAGACATACTTTTGCGCTCACTCATTCACAAAAACCATGTAATTTTATTTTCGCCCTCTAAAATGACTCGCCCTTATAGTACATGTAAATAGCATCGATTATCGCCCTGTTTGTCTTCTGGGATTTGAAAGATCGCGATCACTGCCGATACACACACGCGTGGCTATATTTCGAAGTGACAGTGAAAGATACCCTTCCACTTCCTTGTCACCGCTACGCACCTCTAGCTTTACGCGGTTGCTGACTAGGTGGCAGCGCGCGAAGTGTCAACAGTGCGCAGGGATAAACGCGGCCGCTCTTTAGCACGAGTAATTAGCAATCTCTCCGGGGAAATTGGATCTCGAAAAGCGGGCCGCGAGGGAGGTTCCACTGCCGAATTTAGTTATATAGATTACGTTTTCGCAGTCCTCACGCTCCCTTCTTGAACGTCAAGTAAAGATGCTTCGAGTTTTCGTTTAAAGAGGACACAAAGCTCGTCCTTAACGTTATTTCCTAAGCCACAGCATACCTATTACATGTGGCCATCGCGCTTCTCGCCGTATTTTGGGTTGACGCTACGCTGGCTGTACGGGTAATTAGCACTGTTAATGTGGTGTTCTCTTCAGTCGGAAGACTGGTTTGTTGTAGCCCTCCACGCTAGTCTATCCTATGCAAGACTCTTCACATCTAATCAACATTTTTCTGTAATAAATTTTAAAATCTTATATTGTCTTGTCTAACGTTTAACAGCCCACATTTCACTTCCATATAAAGCTACACTCCAAACAAATCCTTTCAGAAAAGACTTATTAAAATATGACTTTACATTCTATGTTTGCACATTTACCTTTTTCGCGCATGCTTTTCTTGCTATTGCCAGTCTATTTTACTACATATTCACTTCTTCCGCGGTCGGTTATTTTGAATTCAAAATATCAAAACTCTTCCATTACTTTCAGCATCGTATTCCCTAATCTAATTTCCACAGCATCGCCTGATTTAGTTAGACTACTCACCATTAACCTTTTTCATTTATGGTGGTGTTAGTCTTAACTTCTATTCGAGTCATCCATTCCTTGAACTGACTTTCCAAGTCTTTCGCCGTATGTGACAGAATTCCATTGTCAATATCATACGTCACAGTTTTTATTTCTTCTCCGTCAATCTTATTTCTCTTTCCAGACTGAATAACGTGGGCTATAGGCTACATCCTTGCCTCTCGTGCCCTTCAACATTTAAAACGGAAGTCTGGTTTCTGGCTGGAAAGAAGAAAATGGGGACGAGGGCGTGGAACAACGTAGCAGTAACCCGAAAGCACACTAGGTAATTTGAAAACCATTCAAACAGGAAATGGAAAGCTGAGAAGCGCAGTCTCTTGCTCTCTCACAGAACGAGGTTTATATAACTTCTTGATCACACTAAGAAAGAGTAGCTTTTTATGCCTACTATATCATACAATATCTACGTATAATATGATTATAAATGGTTCAAATGGCGCTGAGCACTATGGGACTTAACGTCTGAGGTCATCAGTCCCCTAGACTTTAGAATTACTTGAACCTAACTAACCGAAGGACATCACACACATCCATGCCAGAGGCAGAATTCGAACCTGCGACCGTAGCGGTCGCGCGATTCCAGACTGTAGTGCCTAGAGCCGTGCGGCCACTCCGGCCGGCAATATGATTATATTTTATGTCAATACGAAAGAAAAGAAAAACAGCCTTCGAACTTTACATCCTCCCTCCTATCAATTTACCGTTGAATTTTCGCTCCAAAGTTACGAAAATGGAGACTGAGTATAGGTCAGGAGCCTTGAACCATGTGAAAATTAAATTGTATCATACTGCAACAAAAACTTGGCATGTCGGACCTAAAGAAAGCAAGATTTCGTGAGGTAGCGGTACAGCTACTTATTGATAAATCGTTTGTGTAATCGACGCTGGTGATATGCCAGAATAAAACATCGATATTTGCGATACGGCCAATGTTCGATATACGGAAGGAGTGGTTCTTATTTAAAACACGTTAAATTTAAGAACAGCAAACCCATTCAACTGCCGGCCGGAGTGGCCGAGCGGTTCTAGGCGCTTCAGTCTGGAACCGCGCGACCGCAGGTTAGAATCCTGCCTCGGGCATGGATGAGTGTGATGTCCTTAGTTAGGTCTAAGTAGTTCCAAGTTCTAGGGGACTGATGACCTCAGATGTTAAGTCCCATAGTGCTCAGAGCCATTTGAACCCATTGTATGAGGAAGCTGACAGGGTTCAACTACACACAAGTTGAGTCCAAAATCATGTTCAATTTTCATAAAAACGTTTCATCATTTTCACTGCCTTTGAATTAATAAAATATTTATAGGTATGTTTAATTATACTTAACGTCTATTAGTACTGAATTGTTTTCCCTACGGACTGCCTATTTTCCATTATTCTAACGCAGATATTTTGTATTTTGTGCACACACACACACACACACACACACACACACACACACACACACACACACACAGAGAGAGAGAGAGAGAGAGAGAGAGAGAGAGAGAGAGAGAGCGCATACTTTCATGTCCGTCCCAGATGTGTCAGTCTTCTCTTCTCGTATACTGTATCATATGCAGCTCTGCACGTCACATACTGTGTAGAAGGGGGTCTCCATTTCTGCTAGAAACGTGTTAGAAGATGGGCGAAGTCCAGCAGCCGTTTACGTCAGTCCTGAAGTGGGTTTCGCAATCCGCTGCAAACTTGAGTACTCGCTGATACGGCATGGTTCGCATGTTGTCACCATGAGACCAGAGACCACCATAAGCGTAACAGTGACGGAGGGTTCGAGCATCTCGTCATCTTGGCGTGGTGACAAGGGTTGTTCTTTGAAACACCCGCATCAAGAGTCGAGTCTTACTGCTTTTTCAGGTTTGCTCCCGATCTTAGCTTAACAACACAGACCTACTTACACAAAAATTAAGGCGGTGCAGTCAGGGCACAAGGCGAATTTTGACGATCTGCCACCATGTCCATCGTGTGACCTTCACTAGCTTGACAGACTTCGTTGGCATAACAACGACGCACTATTGTGATGGGACAGCCCTTCCAGCGTTACCGTCCGCAACAAGGCATCAATTTCCCAGTACTACGACGTATTCACTACGACTGTTCCCGCTTTCTTCCCTTTGGCACAATAATAAGCGCTGTCTAAGATTCAAATTACGTGGGCCACGGAACCAGTAACCACATCAAAAGCTCTGCAATCCACAATCAACTTCAAATTGTTTTGTGTACAAAGGCACGATAAGTCGGCTTTAATATACCTAAGTCGGTTTGTATTTGTTTTATATACAAATAATGTGCTTCTAAATCTGATTTTAGAGTTTTCATGTAACTGTTGCGCAGAATATACCTTTGAACACTGTGGAATGCAAATATATTTGATCATAATCTTATTTCTTTTATATTAGGACCAGATTCAATTTACACGACCATCAGGTATGTCTGTCATTCTAAGCAATTACGTGAAATGTAAAGATTCTTTAGTCAAGAGAGAGATCGTCAGAAGACGTAAAAGCATGACAATGCTGACTGTGACGCTACACCATGGGCCAGTTGCGTTTGTTTAGTATAGTTTCATAATGTTTTTACGTCTTTTGACGATGCCTATGTTGGCTGTAATTTGTTATGTTTTATGTAGTGGTTCATATGACAAACTTATTTGACTAATTGTATGGAACGAAACGGTTCAAAAAATGAACTTAATTTCCGACCATGGACAGTTTTACATTCCAAAAGTTTTATACAATGGGTCGCAGTGTCTTTCACTGTGATAGTGTCACATTCCTACGCACACCTGAATCTGCATCCTTATTACTAAAATCTTTCGCTGAAAGCAAGGGAAAACTACAGCCGTAATTTTTCCCAAGGACATGCAGCTTTACTGTATGATTAAATGATGATGGCGTCCTCTTGGGTAAAATATTCCGGAGGTAAAATAGTCCCCCATTCGGATCTCCAGGCGGGGACTACTCAAGAGGATGTCATTATCAGGAGAAAGAAAACTGGCGTTCTACGGATCGGAGCGTGGAATGTCAGATCCCTTAATCGGGCAGGTAGGTTAGAAAATTTAAAAAGGGAAATGGATAGGTTAAAGTTAGATATAGTGGGAATTAGTGAAGTTCGGTGGCAGGAGGAACAAGACTTTTGGTCAGGTGATTACAGCGTTATAAATACAAAATCAAATAGGGGTAATGCAGGAGTAGGTTTAATAATGAATAAAAAAATAGGAGTGCGGGTTAGCTACTACAAACAGCATAGTGAACGCATTATTGTGGCCAAGATAGACACAAAGCCCATGCCTACTACAGTAGTACAAGTTCATATGCCAACTAGCTCTGCAGATGATGATGAAATAGATGAAATGTATGACGAGATAAAAGAAATTATTCAGGTAGTGAAGGGAGACGAAAATTTAATAGTCATGGGTGACTGGAATTCGTCAGTAGGAAAAGGGAGAGAAGGAAACATAGTAGGTGAATATGGATTGGGGGGAAGAAATGAAAGAGGAAGCCGCCTTGTAAAATTTTGCACAGAGCATAACTTAATCATAGCTAACACTTGGTTCAAGAATCATAAAAGAAGGTTGTATACCTGGAAGAATCCTGGAGATACTGACAGGTTTCAGATAGATTATATAATGGTAAGACAGAGATTTAGGAACCAGGTTTTAAATTGTAAGACATTTCCAGGGGCAGATGTGGATTCAGACCACAATCTATTGGTTATGAACTGCAGATTGAAACTGAAGAAACTGCAAAAAGGTGGGAATCTAAGGAGATGGGACCTGGATAAACTGAAAGAACCAGAGGTTGTACAGAGTTTCAGGGAGAGCATAAGGGAACAATTGACAGGAATGGTGGAAAGAAATACAGTAGAACAAGAATGGGTAGCTCTGAGAGATGAAGTAGTGAAGGCAGCAGACGATCAAGTAGGTAAAAAGGCGAGGGCTAATAGAAATCCTTGGGTAACAGAAGAAATATTGAATTTAATTGATGAAAGGAGAAAATATAAAAATGCAGTAAATGAAGCAGGCAAAAAGGAATACAAACGTCTCAAAAATGAGAGCGACAGGAAGTGCAAAATGGCTAAGCAGGGATGGCTAGAGGACAAATGTAAGGATGTAGAGGCTTGTCTCACTAGGGGTAAGATAGATACTGCCTACAGGAAAATTAAAGAGACCTTTGGAGATAAGAGAACCACTTGTATGAATATCAAGAGCTCAGATGGCAACCCAGTTCTAAGCAAAGAAGGGAAGGCAGAAAGGTGGAAGGAGTATATAGAGGGTTTATACAAGGGCGATGTACTTGAGGACAATATTATGGAAATGGAAGAGGATGTAGATGAAGACGAAATGGGAGATAAGATACTGTGTGAAGAGTTTGACAGAGCACTGAAAGATCTGAGTCAAAACAAGGCCCCGGGTGTAGACAACATTCCATTAGAACTACTGACGGCCTTGGGAGAGCCAGTCATGACAAAACTCTACCATCTGGTGAGCAAGATGTATGAGACAGGTGAAATACCCTCAGACTTCAAGAAGAATATAATAATTCCAATCCCAAAGAAAGCAGGTGTTGACAGATGTGAAAATTACCGAACTATCAGTTTAATAAGTCACAGCTGCAAAATACTAACGCGAATTCTTTGCAGACGAATGGAAAAACTGGTAGAAGCTGACCTCGGGGAAGATCAGTTTGGATTCCGTAGAAATGTTGGAACACGTGAGGCAATACTAACCTTACGACTTATCTTAGAAGAAAGATTAAGAAAAGGCAAACCTACGTTTCTAGCATTTGTAGACTTAGAGAAAGCTTTTGACAATGTTAACTGGAATACTCTCTTTCAAATTCTGAAGGTGGCAGGTATAAAATACAGGGAGCGAAACGCTATTTACAATTTGTACAGAAATCAGATGGCAGTTATAAGAGTCGAGGGGCATGAAAGGGAAGCAGTGGTTGGGAAAGGAGTGAGACAGGGTTGTAGCCTCTCCCCGATGTTATTCAATCTGTATATTGAGCAAGCAGTAAAGGAAACAAAAGAAAAATTTGGAGTAGGTATTAAAATCCATGGAGAAGAAATAAAAACTTTGAGGTTCGCCGATGACATTGTAATTCTGTCAGAGACAGCAAAGGACCTGGAAGAGCAGCTGAACGGAATGGACAGTGTCTTGAAAGGAGGATATAAGATGAACATCAACAAAAGCAAAACGAGGATAATGGAATGTAGTCAAATTAAATCGGGTGATGCTGAGGGAATTAGGTTAGGAAATGAGACACTTAAAGTAGTAAAGGAGTTTTGCTATTTAGGGAGTAAAATAACTGATGATGGTCGAAGTAGAGAGGATATAAAATGTAGACTGGCAATGGCAAGGAAATCGTTTCTGAAGAAGAGAAATTTGTTAACATCGAATATAGATTTAAGTGTCAGGAAGTCGTTTCTGAAAGTATTTGCATGGAGTGTAGCCATGTATGGAAGTGAAACATGGACGATAACTAGTTTGGACAAGATGAGAATAGAAGCTTTCGAAATGTGGTGCTACAGAAGAATGCTGAAGATAAGGTGGGTAGATCACGTAACTAATGAGGAGGTATTGAATAGGATTGGGGAGAAGAGAAGTTTGTGGCACAGTTTGACTAGAAGAAGGGATCGGTTGGTAGGACATGTTTTGAGGCATCAAGGGCTCGCAAATTTAGCATTGGAGGGCAGCATGGAGGGTAAAAATCGTAGAGGGAGACCAAGAGATGAATACACTAAGCAGATTCAGAAGGATGTACGTTGCAGTAGGTACTGGGAGATGAAGAAGCTTGCACAGGATAGAGTAGCATGGAGAGCTGCATCAAACCAGTCTCAGGACTGAAGACCACAACAACAACTAAAATCATACGACGAGGCGCATAGATGATGTGATAAAGCCATAAATTCATAGAGCCCACAAATTCGTGAACCTCACAAACTTCAGCAATATTTGTGTTGTTAAAGCAGTAAGCGGCCAAATAAAATATCAGAGATATCCTGGATAGTCGTGTTAAGGCCATACTGTATGCAGGTTGGCCAACCAACCGAATGCAGGCATTTTTGTGAGGTTTGTAACAATCTTCTTATATAAACGAATCACCTTTTCAATTCTATTGTTCTAGGTCGAAGTACGAACGACACGGCCAAAAGTACGGTAAACGGAATTCACGACCCCTCAGTACTCCGACTTCAGTATTAGTCCAGGCAACGAAGGAATATTAGGGGGGAAAATCGTGTAGTCGCAAATTTTTGTACAGTGTTAGGTGGGAGGCCCACGAACAACATACTAAAAATCCTGACCGGTGGGGTAAGAGCATTGGGATGTTTAAAGGACATTTCTTCGCTTTTTTCTTGGGTAACTCTAAAATCGCGGTTTCTAGCGAGTATGTTTTCCAGCAGAAAACTGAACTACATTAAATCTCTCAAAAAAAAGAAAAAAAAAGTTCGAGTCATTTTTCACTAGGACTAATAATTTACGCCTTGCTGGGGATGGAAAAATCGCATACTATTAGAAATGGTTTTGTAATGGCATAAAATTGATGTTTGATTTTAAATGAATTGGTGAAGAACAAATATTAAATGTGTGCACCACATCGAATTGCAGGAGAGCCGTATTAAGGTATAAATTGTGTTATAGGGATATAATAAGATATTGGAGGTGGCTAAAGCTTGGTCGCGTGATGGAAGGTAGATCGCCGGATTGTGGTCATGCGCTTGCCTCCGCCTAAGTCCGCAAGCTTAAGAGTGAGCGAGCGATCCCCACGTTTGTCTACCCTAAGTCACAAGTGGCAACTGTAGTGTATTATATCGACCCGACTCCAGGGCGCCTTATGAGTCAGATCCTACGTAACACTCTGCACACGGTTCTACGCTCCTAGTGCGGAAACAGATTTTTAGTCATGCTGTACGGCAATAGTTGTTTTCTTCCGGGTAGGTGACTTCCCACCACAAGAGCAGCTCGCCTTTTAATTCACAGAGAAATAGTACCTCTCTAGTATTTCCTGTCCAGCTCTCTTATGTGAGTAGACGAAACTTCACTGAGCTCGTGTTTATATAATGGAGTTATTTTGAGTCCACTGACGGAGTACTCATCTGCAGTTGTTAAGTGAGTATTTTCCTGTGAACAATGAAAAGTGTTATGTTTCCAGAATGTGGTTTTCACTCTCCAGCGGAGTGTGCGCTGACATGAAACTTCCTGGCATATTAAAACTGTGTGCCGGACCGAGACTCGAACTTGGGACCTTTCCCTTTCGCGGGCAAGTGCTCTACCATCTGAGCTACGCAAGCGCGACTCACTACCCATCCTCAAAGCCCTACTTCTGCCAGTATCTCGTCTCCTACCTTCCAAACTTTACAGAAGCTCTCCTGCTAACCTTGCAGAACTAGCACTCCTGGAAGAAAGGATATAGCGGAGACATGGGTTTGCCCCAGCCTGGGGGATGTTTCCAGAATGAGATTTTCACTCTGCAGCGGTGTGCGCTGATATGAAACTTCCTGGCAGATTAAAACTGTGTGCCAGACCGAGACTCGAACTTGGGAACATTGCCTTTCGCGGGCAAGTGCTCTATCACGGGGAGTGAGTCGTGCTTGGGTAGCTCAGATGGTAGAGCACTTTCCCGCGAAAGGCAAAGGTCCCGAGTTAGAGTCTCGGTCCGGCACACAGTTTTAATCTGCGAGAAAGTTATGTTGTCTGTGACCTACCAGTGCTTGTGGGAAAGATATCTAATTCGACTCGGCTCGGATGGCTGGACTGGACTGGCTTGATAAACGTGATATCTTGCCGCTGTCTATCGTTGACGGAAGACCGGCCTGCTTCCAGTCATAACAATGACTTATAACGGTATAGCTCCAGGAAGCTTATTTATGTAGTTTGTTCCTTTATTATTTCATTTATTGTATTTGTACTGAATGTTAAGTAATACGCGTACCTGAATGCAACTGTTTCATTGTTTTTGTGCGGACGGAGTACAACAGAAACGTATGTGCAAACTTTCAGAGAACATTCCTCATGCGTAGAAGAAAATGTTACATGGACATGGGTCCGGAAAAGCTTCATTGCCATGCTAGATCTCAGATTCTCTAACTCAACACAATCGTGGGAAACATATAGGAAATGAACGTAGCAGCACGTATGAAACACTTGAGGGGTGACACACTGTTGGTCGAGGCATTCACAAGAGTGAACCCGTGCAGGAAAATCAGCTGCTGATAGTGCCTGCACACGCTGTACGTGGTACGGATACAACAGGTTCTCACGTAGAACTCTCCAGATAATAATGTGCTCAACATTACTTGTCGCTGCTAATTACCTTACTCTGACACAAGAGTTATCGTAAACTACACGCAACGAATTCCTCCTGCAGTTGAGGTGTCCTCGCCCTTCAGGCCTCCCCAGTACCGAGTAGTAAGCTTAAGAAGAGTCTCATGCTTACCAAGACGACAATCAGTGTCTTTAATAGAGGACGTTTGATCTTTCCCGATACAAACGTTGAGCGCCACGGCCACTGCCATCTGTTACAAACTATTTTTTAAGAAACATGCACAAGCACCTACCAATCCGTACAGCAAAGGGGCGTCTGCCAACTACACGTTTCAGTGCACTTCCAGCGCACTGTACCGGAAACCATGTCCATAATGAACATTAAAACAGTTTGCACTCCTTGCTTGACGGTAGAAGAGTTACGAATTTACTCGCCTTTCAACACAAGCAGTGAAGCGAGGCACTTTTCAACATTACCTCCCATCAGAACAAACACTGGCGGTAAAACCCAGAATTACAACTTACTGTAAATTCTGACCAAACGTCACCAAGTGGGTATTTCGAACCTTTCGTGTAAGAAGACGTCTCATGTAACGTTGGTACGATCTCTTTCTGCGTGTTTCCCATGATTAATGTTGTTATCAAGAGAAGTAGAGCACTGACATGGAAATACAGCGTTTTCAGACCCGTGTCCACATAACAGATACTATTGCTCTGTATGTGAGAATGTGAGAAATGTTTCTTAAAAATTTGTCCATACCTTTCGACTATCGAAACCGATCAATCGAGTGGAAGGGCGACCACGAGGAGATCGCAAATTACTGAGTGACATGGGACGGGGTGGCTGGTGTGGTGGTTTCCGTGTGTGAGGACACGGAGTAATGACTTAAATTAGTATATGCGCCTTATAGACGTGTACTGCAGAAAGACAGTGATTAATGTTGAGTACACTGTAAACTGTGAGTTCCGCTTCTGTACGTGGGCGGACTACGGCATTTTTTTGCAAATGTAATGGACGCATATTAGTTTTTGACTGGTTAAACAATACGTGTGCACGAAGTCAAGTTTGAACACTTCGAGAACAGTGCTTTTATGTGAAGAAGCCTGTCTTGGAATAGGACACCGTACAGACGAATTACAGGGTGTTTCAAAATGAATATACAGGTTTTAAGGCTTTGTAGAACATATTACATTCACCTTACAATTATAAATGATACACCAAATTAAAGAGAAACATAAACAGTTTTGCATACAATTATTCAGTGTGAAAACCGATCACACATCGAGTCGACAGGAGAGTTGTTCCGAAACCTTGATCAATGTGTCAGGAGTAACTGTCGCAATAACACTGTTTCTAAAGTCGGATAGATCAGCTGGTATCGGCACATACACATGATCGCATCAGATCGTGTGTGAACGTGGAGGTTGTGCATAAAATGCTGCGCCAACCGGCCCCTTGTGCCCAATTCACCGGTCGTTTAACCAGTAGCGTATTGAGCTATGCCAGTGAGGCGGCGCACCATCTTGCTCCTAATAAAGGTGTGTTGTGTCAGCTTCTTCCCATTGAGGCACGGGCCATAGCTGTAGCACATCAAGATAAGCAAACTCAGTCAGTCACAGTTGATTCACCGAAAAAGAAAGGCCCATAAACTTTCCGCGGGGATATTTCTTGGGGCTAAGCGTGAAAGACTCTCACTCGTTCAACACGATTTTCAGTCACACTGTCATTCCATACTCTTCCCATAGCGCACAGGTATACAAACAAAACTGAGTTGCTTCTTCATTTGGCGTATTATTTACAATTGGAAGTTGAACGTAATAAATGCGACAACGCCTTAAAACCGGCGTATTCATTTTGAAACACCCTGTACTTTATAAACATGTCAGCGGCGTGTACTTCAAGTTGTGCACGCTCTGAAACTTCAGTCCAACGACATCGAACTCACGACGACAGTTCCGACAGCACAATAGCCGTATCATCACCTGTAATAGAGGTATAATGGATCGAGGTATTTTCCATGCAGAATCGCTGAATACCAGCGCGTCATCGTCGCCACACTACCTGGGAATCATGCAGCGAGGTGAGGCGCAGCCAAAGCTTAATTTTTTTAAAAAAAACCCTGCAAAATCACATCGGGTTCTCTTCCAAATAAAATGTTTTCTATTAGTAATAGTGTAATTTGTAGCTCTACAACAACATCGTCGCTGCAACAGTACCAACATACAAATGTAAAGTTGCTCCGTATTCCTCTCTACAATTTGTGTACTATTTAGTAAACTAACAGTCACACATGCTCCCATTCATTCGGTGTATTCGCCGTGTTTCCTATCTTCTGATTTCTCATTTAATTAATAAGTTAACTGGATTAATGAATCAGATTCACATTCGTGCGCGTGAACCAATTATAAATGTGTTTACTTCCGAGCGGTCGAGAACCGCAGCCCTCGCTGTATTCGAATTTGAGAGCTGCTGTACACGTGTTCAGGACTGACCTTTTTTAACATCACGGGATATGAATAAGTTGTGCGCGTCAGTGTGTTTCGAGTAACTGAATGTATTTCTGGATCCACGCATATTTAATACTCAACAACGCTGATACAATATACTCATTGGAACTGTATTTGTCACAGAACGTTTCTCTAATGTCCCTGTTACTGCTTTTTGCGTGCTAGTAAAGGTATAGAACGATTACATGCGTGGTGTTTGTTTATTTCGATGTGGACAGCAAAATTTAATTTCATTCTTTTGGCTTAGAATCCCTCACGTGAAGTTAATCACTTATCTAACACAGTGAAGTTCATTCAGTCTAACAAAACGCGAACAGACCACCACTTGGGTTACTCAGTCATTCCCGTTGTGTTTAGACAGTGCTGGACACGCCGACCTCGCAAAGCGCTTAGAACTGTTTGCCAACGAATCTTGCTGAAGCAGCTTTACTGCAGCCTATTATTTCTTTTACAAGCTCTTATCTGAGGACGACAGGCACGTTTATCGGCAAACTTCAGGATCCAAACTAACAGCTTTGGAAGACACTGCAGAAAGTGCAGGATTATAACAGCGCAGAAGTGACCTTGGTAACGGAGTTCACAATCAGAGTCTAATTACGTGAAAAGCTAACAAGCAATATCCTGTGGCACTTCCTCTTACGTTACACCATGCAGTTGCCACAAAATCGAAAGAAAAGTAAACTGGCAGGGCGTCATTAAACTGAGATTCCTTGTCACAACTGACGTCTTGATGTGGTCGCAATTATAAAAGAAATAAGAGTACACGAGGCCTCGAACGAGCAACGATACCCAGCAGGAACGGGACGCAAATAAGTCCCTGGCGCAACAATTTCATTCAGCAAACACGAGTCCATTATCTTGGGGGAGTTGTGGGTTAACATCTGAGAAGCCGACAGAGATATTTACAGCAGGAAGTGCAGCTGCACAAGCTTTTAAACATGACGCAAAATCATAACAGCAACGTGCAAATTAATCAACATAAGCTTCATACCCCTACATCACAACGACTACAGACAGAGTGACCAAGAAGGACCTGTTGCAGACTTACTTTCAAAGAATCCTCACTGTCTTCCAGCGGCTTAACGCTCGGAAAAGTGATCTGCATCTCCCGTGAAGAAGATAGCGAAATTACTGACCGCCAGCTCTGCTCCACGTTGAAAGTCCTCAAGCGTTTGCGAAAGACTTCGGCGAAATATCCTCTAAAATAACAAGTCATGAAAGTTATTTGCACGTCTTATTTTCTCTAAGGCATTAACAACCATAACCCGACTTGGAAAAAGACAAGGAAGTTGCTCGTAGTCTTGAGTATCCAACATTCCAGTTCCTAAGAAAGGAATTACAGATCACTAACGCCAACGTCATTCTGTTGTTAGTACTACAAATTGACCTCAAACATCATGAAGTTTCTAGAGGAAAAGAAGTTTCTCCGAAAGGAGGAGTACAAACCACTACTGTGAAACACAGCTTCCTCCATTCACACACACGGTATCTTGTAAGAATCAGATGCAGGCGAGCAAGTACATCATGTTTTCCTGGATTACAGACACTGTGGCACCCTGTCAACTCTTGATAAAGTTACGATCACATGGTTATCTACACACGTATACTTTGGTCATTAAAAGCCGTATTTTATACTAAACAACGAATGGTTCACAGAAATGAAAATCAGTGTTCTAAATCTATAGGATAGGGTGAACATTGATTTATTACTGTAACGAACGTCGAATGAGTTTGTATTTGCACTTTGTTTATTGAATGGCAGCTCTTTCTAAATGTCGATAATACTGCACAATGTTGACAAAGAAGAGGAATAACACGACAATATCTATTTACAAGATCAGCAGTACATTTCTAGGGCATTTCACCGTTTAAAAATCTTCAGGAAAATACTAAAAAGTCATACGAAATGGGACTAACACTTGATTTCAATAGTAGCGGAGGCAAATGATTCATTCGTTGGATGTGTTCGGCGAAAGTGCGTTGCATCTGTTACGAAAAACAGAAACAACGCTACAGCAGTGACCATCTGTGTACTATTGCCCAATGGTTTGCAGTCCTTATCAAATATTCATGGCAGTGGGAATCGAACTTTTAGACGCGGTGCTTGATTCGTAAAGAGTCAGTATAGAAGCGAACATTAAAGAGAAATGCTTGAGGAACTGAAACTGAAGTCTTTGGAAGAACGGCGACACTGCTCTCGCGAAACCTTATTAGATAAATTTTCAGAACCTGTGTTTGCGGAACAATATGCGATAGTTCAGCTGTATCTATCGTACCGCAGGAACCACGCGAATAAGAGAGTTGAGTACTATACAGGCACTCTGTCAGCTTTCCAGCTGTTTAAAAGAAAACGGAAAATGACAAGAAATCGCTCATATTGCTATCAAGTAACCTGCACTTTACACTGCACAGTATCTGTAGATGTAGATCAGCAAAGAAATGTTTGGTTATTCACTGACGGAGGACTGCCCTTCCTGTGGATAACAAGGTCCAAGGAGTATAATGGCATATAACAAAATTAAGAAAAAAAAGTAGTTTGGTTCGTTTTACTCAACCTGGGGATTCCTACATGGATTTACTTGAAAAATATAGAATTTTGTCTTCCCGTACCCGAAATATTACTTTATTTCCATGCGAATCAATGTAATCTTACCCGTGTTTTACCGACGTGAACTGACGTAGGCTACGTGAAAGTTCAATTACTGGCGATGTCATCCGGCAGCTCACAGTTGTCGTGAAACCCGACGTGTGTGTATATATCACGTAACTGACCTACTTTCACAGACTGCGGTCAAGTTCCTTATACGAAAAACGAGAAAAACACGTCTGGTAAACATGGGATCTAAAATGTATACATCAAGAGCAATGAACACTTGTTCAGCAGGAGAGATGTTTCACAGCAGCGAAGATGAACAAGTACTGCACTCATAGTTTGTAAAGGTATGGATCTTTGACACCATGTTTACTACAAACTTTACTTTCCTCAAAATCTGTAAACGGAATTTAAATTGGCAGTTTGTGGTAAGGTCTTATGATAGCAAACTTCTGAGGTCATCGGTCCCTAAGCCTACACCACACACGCACGCGCCCGAGGGAGGACTCTAACCTCCGGCGGGGGGAGTTGTACGGACCATGACAAGGCGCCTAAGACCGCGCGGCTACCCTGAGCGGAAAACGGAATTTAGTCTCACCCTGTACATGCCTTCTGGCGACATAATATCGTGCTAGATGGCGCTTTCACCTGTGCATAGTCAATAGATCACAGAGCAACACTGCCAGTTTAAAAACAATGTAACTCTTAGGACTCTAACAATGGTTCTTAGAAATCTGTGTTCGAAAGTGCAAGTTAAGGGGTTAATACCAATCAAATGGAAAGCTATGTTATAAAGAACGAGGTTCTTCGTTAAGATAATTTCCTCAAACTATGTGGCAGTGGCGGAGATAGGCTCTGTCCACCAGCTCGGTGGAGTTAGCTACCACAGAGCGGTGAAACTAATTTTCTGAAGAGGTCAAACAAAAAGGAGTTAATTGTGGCTTATTAATGATTCGGTTATTTTAAACAATATCTATCATGTTATATTTGTCAGACTAATGTTTATTACATCGTCTGCATAGCCGTCACCATCTGACATCCGTTGCGGGATTGATGTTACTTCTAGAGTTTTCCACGCATGTTCAGCAATAAGAATGCATATTGCTCCTGCATATCTTCTAACGCAATTTACGCACTTTCCTTATGTCGTACACTCAATCTCTTCTAATTTTTTTGACATATAGCGAAGAACTTCCCTTGCTACATGTCACTTTCACATCAATATCAGTTTCATTACAATCATAATTATGTCTTCCAATGTTTGTTTGTTTTCATCTTTTCTTAGCAAATTCTATCATGCATACCCACTTTCTTAACTAGCCAGCCCTCACCGTAAGGTGAAACTGTCAATACACACACTGATCGTACAATTTCCGTTCCACACACATTGGAAGCTGTGTTTTACTATTTGGGGAGCAAAATAACTGATGATGGTCGAAGTAGAGAGGATATAAAATTTAGACTGGCAATGGCAAGGAAAGCATTACTGAAGAAGAGAAATTTGTTAACATCGAGTATAGATTTAAGTGTCAGGAAGTCGTTTCTGAAAGTATTTGCATGGAGTGTAGCCATGTATGGAAGTGAAACGTGGACGATAACTAATGTGGACAAGAAGAGAATAGAAGCTTTCGAAATGTGGTGCTACAGAAGAATGCTGAAGATAAGGTGGGTAGGTCACGTAACTAATGAGGAGGTATTGAATACGATTGGGGAGAAGAGGAGTTTGTGGCACAACTTGACCAGAAGAAGGGATCGGTTGGTAGGACATGTTCTGAGGCATCAAGGGATCACCAATTTAGTATTAGAGGGCAGCGTGGAGGGTAAAAATCGTAGAGGGAGACCAAGAGATGAATACACCAAGCAGATTCAGAAGGATGTAGGTTGCAGTAGGTACTGGGAGATGATGAAGCTTGCACAGGATAGGGTACAATGGAGAGCTGCATAAAACCAGTCTCAGGACTGAAGACAACAACAACAACAACAACAACAACAACAACAACACATTAGCAACATTCTTACCGATTTGGAGAAGTAGACAAGCAAATGTTTGTGTTCTCAGGCCTTTTCTCAGTGAATGAAAATATTTTTTCAAATGTCAAATTTGAGCTTAGTGCAATGAGATTACCAATTTCATTCATCTCAGCTTGTGAAAGCAGATTTTCGGCTATAAAATCACAATTAGTGGGGGCGAATGAACTTTGACCATGACCGACTGGGTGACATCAAAGATAAGAAAGAAGCAGCACCAACCGTGTTATTGACATATTAACCGTCGGTTTGGCAGAAAACGAGTTTTATTTGTTTGAAACGTGACTAACTTTAGAGCGTTATTTGCTGATATCTGGGCTGTTTCTGGGGTGATGGTGGTTGGAAACCACAGCATTAGCTGCTCTGTATACAACGGGTGCCACTGTGCGGGCACGAAGTTGGCAGTTTAATAAAGAGTACGCGGTACTGACATTGTAGTGGCGCCCGCACGAGTCGGGCTTCGCTACTCACGTGGAGGCGCGGCGGCAGCGGCGTCGGCTCATGCGTTCCCCACACCCACGCACGCGCACACGCACACGCAGCACTGGCGGACCAGACGGGACTCTGCTCCGCCTGCAACCTCCCGCGGCTGCGGCCACGCGGGGGACGCCGCAGGCTCCCGCCTCGAGCGCAGACTCGCCCGCGTCGCAGGGTTTGCACACTGAGTCCGCCTGACATTCGGCTTTCCGTATCTCAAAAGATTTTTCTTAATTACATACGTTCGTTGACCTCGTGCGGTTACAGCAGTACACATGAAGTACAACAAACTACTCCCTCAGCCACAAAGTAAGGCTGTTCTTGAGTAACACGAAGCGGTGATGAATTCTCAAAATCGCGAATCAGGGAAAATGAAGAAACACGATTGAAGCGAGAAAGCATGTGAAACTTGTCAGACAACGTGGGAGGAACGTGTCTTCACCTACTCTAAGTGTTTAATGTCGACAACTATACTTCACGATATGACATCGCTTTGTTCCAAACACACATTTATCTATGTATCACGGTTTTGAGCAAGAGGAGTGACGTAAGCCTCCGAAAACTGACAATTAGATCCACGGCGGATGAAATGGATCGTATAGCAATAACAAAATAATTTTTCCTACAATTTCGAATTATGGATGAAACTTGGTGCTAACAGCCATTATCAATTTCTTTGCCTCCAACTGGCTCTTCTATTGGGTCACTGGAAATAATATTGCAGCTCTGTCAAATCGTACGAATTTTACGGAATACAGCTTCCGTTAAGTCCTGCCTGTGACGGTATTACTAATTTCTTTAACGCACTGAATTGTCACAGATATTTCGTAATCTTATAAAAATCCTAAAAGCGAATCCTACTGACGAGGTTTTGGTCCTAGAGAGAGAGAGAGAGAGAGAGAGAGAGAGAGAGAGAGAGAGAGAGAGAGAGACTGACTTTTTGCTCTGGAGGCAAAAACAGTTCCAGTCCCCCTCCTTGAGCAGGGTTTTCTTTCCTGTTTTGTTGGTTATCGGAACTGGTAAGCACTTCAAAAATATCCCGTATTGGGAAACCCCTTTGCCACAATCTCTGCTTGCTCTGACTTGGCTGGAAAGAACAGTTATACAATAGCCCGCTCTTCTTTCATGAGTAGATCATCAATAATATCAGTTAAAAATGTTCCAGTCACATTACCGCACATGCTACGAAATGTGAAACTCACTTGCTGTACTGCGGACCGAACTTAACTGGTGACATAATGGAACACAGGTTTCTGAAATTGAAGTTCCATATTATTGTAATTTTTGTATCACAGGTTTCGTGTTATGAAGAAAATAAGTGTTCCACGGAACTGTCGCGTTGAATACATAATGTGTAGTGAGTGAAACTGTACTTTGGAAGCGTTACTTTAAATGTAAGGTTTTCGCTACGAAGACAACCAATCTAGTGGTTACAGGCGTCAACCGCGGTAGCTTATGGTGCTATTTCTCACAATAATATCTGCATGTCAAAAAAACCGTGGTGTTTACTTGTTCAGTAACCGCTAGATATATGTCTCGTGCGATCGTTTTGTTCTTCTCTTGTAGAATCATTTCCTTTTGAAAACTGCTCTGTAGCTGAAATTGACAAACAGCGGCTCAAATGAACACTATTCTCAGCAAGTTCTACACAGCTTGCCGGAAATAATGTCTTACTTCGAGAAACGTTTAGTTTCAGACTAACGGCAGTAGCCTAAAAATCTCAGACTACAAATTTTCAAGACTTCTACCTCGCCTCGAATAGGACTAAACAGCGTCTGACAGAAGCTACTGGAGATCTAGCCTCTATCCCTACGAATGCGTGAAACGTTAGAATATTTCTCGCCAGCAAGCCATTTCCCTTTGGAAATGGCGAAAGTAGTTAGTTGAAGGTCGAGTAACGACAGTACTTACGGGTCGCCAGTAAGAACAATGGAGGAAAGCGTGCCGCTGACGGCACAAACAAGCTGTGAACCACCACTCACCTGCAACAGAAAAAAAAGCAGTACGTCTTAACAGCAGCCAACCAGCAAACACCCACCTACAACACAGTTTTATTTTCAGTCACAATCGAAAACTAACTTTCCAGCGACTACCAGTTTCGAGGTTTGCTATCGCCAGATAGCCACACGTGTATTTGGCTCTTGAGCCGTCTGACGACCTCCTCTTCTGTTGTCTTCCGCAGCTGCATTAGCTGTGTAGGATATGGCCGGTTCCAATAAATACTGTGCTTCCCTCAAGAGCGATGCTTAATGCTTCCTGGTGAATCACTGTGCCTCTAGATATGACTAAGAACTCGTCACTCTTACTACTGCTTCCTGCCACGTAAGCTATGTACTGGAGTAAACAGCGTTGCGATCGCCGTGAAACAGCATGACGTTCATTTACTTGGTTCTAGTACCATTATTTCGTAACGATGTGATGTTGAGCACACTGATAGGAAATGAGTCTTACGACGGTTTTAGACATTAACAGTTACGATAACTTTTTACTGTTGACATGTTACACTTCGTAACGATGATGTGACTAATACTGTACTCAAGTCCTATAACAACGCTATTGTCGCAAACATTGTACAAAGGTACTGATTCTTTAGTAAGCATGATCTGAACATGGTTGTTAAACAGCCGAAATCCATACTCAGCAAATGCTAATCTTATTTTTATTGCTATCAGGAGCACTAAAATTTTTCAATACTAATAAGAAAACTTAGGTTTGCACACACACCACAAACCACCATGGCCGAGCTGGTGAAAGGTTCACCACGAATAATGAAGGGCACACATTCTGCCAACGTCAGAGTTGCTTTATGAGCGCACACGCAGCCCGAAGCGTGTCACTTCTCCATCAGTAGGTGGTCATCGTATTACCTAGCTGTTCGATACTGCTGCTACGCAGAGCGACCAACGACAGCCCACGTCCACACAACACCGACCTCTGCGAACGTAAACCACTTTAAGCATTTCAACGATGATATCAGACTAACAATACCAGCTAGATTCTGAGTAAATAGTAGGGTTACAGAGAAGTTCTGCTTTATGATACAACCTCTTCATCAAAATTAATCACGGGAGCTGTAAGCCAAACGATGTAGTAACATTTAAATTACGTGGAGATCGTTCCGCTAGGTAAAACAGTAGCCTAGGTTTTCAGAGGCTGGGACAGATTTGTCAGTTTGTAGTAGGCCTATTATATGAGCAAGTAGGACCAGCTACAACGCGCCAAAATAACGCAATTTTTGGTTTGTAGTCTGAAGCGATGAAGGTAACGGGTGTACACTGGCAGCAGAAACTGATGGTGAAGGGAACTGTGTAAGAATCTACAGCTGGCGAATAAGTGGCCGGGACAGACTCTCGCCAACACGGCCACTTTAGTATTTGTACAAGACGTTGTAAGTAGGCTGTTTAGGTTTTTATGTTGGTAGCGCCACGTAGTGCTCTGTATGAAAATCGCTGACTGCGCTGTGTGCAGTCTGTGGCTGGCTGGACTCTTTGTTGGAATATTCGCTTGTGTAGTGTTGGGCAGTTGGATGGGAAGAGCGCGTAGCGCTGCGCAGTTGGAGGTGAGCTGCCAGTAGTGGTGGATGTGGGGAGAGAGATGCCAGAGTTTGGAGAGGTTACTGTAAGCGGACGATCTGGACGTGTGTCCGTCAGAAAAAGGAAATTTGTAAGACTGGATGTCATGAGCAGTATATATAGACTTTTGAACACTATTAAGGTGAATACATTGTTTGTTCTCTATCAAAATCTTTCATTTGCTAACTGAGCCTATCAGTAGTTAGTACCTTCAGTAGTTAGAATCTTTCAATCTTTTATTTAGCTGGCAGTATCGGCGCTCGCTGTATTGCAGTAGTTCGAGTCACGAAGATTTTTGTGAGGTAAGTGATTCATGAAAGGTATCGGTTATTATTAGTCAGGGCCATTTTTTGTAGGGATTATTGGAACTCAGACTGCGTTGCGCTAAAATAGTGTGTGTCAGTTAAGACACGATCAGAATGAGTAAAGATAAACAGTCTCAGTACGCTTAGTTTTGGTCAGCTGTTTAGAAATCAAATAACGTAAGAGTTTTTCCAGCACTGGCATTCTTAATTTTCAAAGGGGACATTGCAACGTCACATCGGAACTGGCTGAGAGCCTTGGTTCGACAGAGGGCAGACGCGGACAACATCCATAGTAAGGATGCTTCGACGGTGTGGCACTCGCCGGTTATTTTGCCGGTGGGTTTCTGATGCCTTCAGTGGGATAATTTTTCCAGGCCAGTATTTGGTAAGGGAAAGACCGGGAAATTTTTTCAAATAGGTTCGAAAGACTGAGCATGGCGAAAGCATGCAATCTCTAATTGTAACACAACTAGAAAAACTCACATATCATGTGGTGGTTGACAACTATACTTCTTGTCTGCGACTGGATGAGAGGCTGGGCATGGCGACTGGGAGTCGTGATCTTTATTTATAGGCGTGCTTGACTCCGCTGGAGTAGTACCGTCTGCAAACGAAATCTTAACAGCCCGAGTCATGTACAGACAGCACAGCGAACTTTGCTTTCTAGGTACGTATGTATGCTAAGAAGTAGGAGTTCCATAACATCTTTGAGACACCCTCTCTGTTGACCTTTCAAACATCTGAGATAACATCTGAGAACGTCTCTCCAACATCGTCTCGATCCGTCAATTTTCGGATCGAAAACAGTGGCCCAGAAATACTGATATCTAGAGTGTGCGGATGGAAGACGGGTGCCATGCCTCGAGAAATGTACACACCACTGAAGGGCAGGGCAGCGTTTATTGTTAGGAAAGAGCGCATGTGATACAATGATGTGGAAATGCGCCGCTATTCTGTACAGATAAATGTTCTACCTGCATCATTCACGGCGAAACAAACTGCCGGATTAATTACGGAAGAAAGGACAGAAAAGAAAAACGAAGGAAATTGGAGGGCTGAAGACAGCTAGTGAGAAATAATTGACAAAAGGAACAGCGCTGCCACGGCCGGCACGACGTAATTCTATCCTAGGCTGTATGCATTACGCAGCCGTCGCGCTAGCGACGTCCTGGAGTATAATTAGCGAGACCAGCGTCTTCTAATAATATGCGGTAAGGGACTTCCCCAGAATTTCTCACGGCTACTGGGCAGCTCAGCAGCTCACCGTTACTTGCATCACGCGCGTCACTGCCGTCCGCTGACGTGCTCCTACTGTCCGCCTTGCACAGCGGCGTCATTTGTTGTCCGCCTTTCCTCGAAACTTACTGATGCCCCCGACTAAGGGAACCGACCAGTGGAATGCTGAACGATGACGACTGGCGCGTTAAGCACAGGTACACTGAACTTAGCTCGCATCGAATTTCTGTAACTTTGCACGTTTAAAGTTACTTCTATGTGCTCGCTGCTTAGTTGTGCAGCATTCAAAAAGCGTTACTGGCGCTAAGAGTTTCGAAAGATCGTTCGACACTTTCGTACTAATGCAGTGATACAAGAAAGAATCTTCGGAGCAGAAATGACACATGAATCTTGTGTAGACGTCTATTATTCTATTTAGCATTTAGTTATGTGAGAGTAGGGATTTGCGGGGATACTGTCATATACAAGAGGAGTCTTCGTATTAGGATGCTGTGGAACCTTAGAGAGATCCTTGTGTCTAACTTTATTACACGATAAGGCACCTGCCGATACTCTTTAATCACACTGCGCTCAGCATCGACTTTTTTGGAACAACAACCGATATCGGTCGAACTTCACGAAATTCATCGCTGACCGAAGCAAAACGACACGACATTCTGCAAAGTAATTGCAGACAATCTTGTTTGGTGGTTATTGATTACCAAAAGATGAACGAAATTCGAGGTATTGTGGTTCACTTAAGCATTTAGGAACATTCTAAAAAAATCATCTAACGTAAATTTTCCTCTTATCTTTTTTTACCAACTCCTTTCTTTAATGATCTGTAAACGTACCACTCGACCAATTATGAGCTGTCATTGTTCAAAAATATCGGCGAATGACAGATTAAAATTTGGTAATGACATCTCAACAGCGACTTCTAGTGGCAGTTCTTACAAACTTAAAAAGCGACCACCGCACAACCAGGCGCTCTCACGTATTAGGTGCAGGCACAGTTTTACTACATCAATTGCGAACTTCGAGGAACTAGCTACTTACTGACAGCAGAGGTGGAGAAAATCAGTTCGTAACTACCTAAATTCTTTCATCGTGATTATTTCAACTATCGTGCTTTCAGTACTTTCGCGCAGAATGGCCATTAAAATTAGACTTTAGTCCGAAATATGTTCCATAAAATACAAGTTGATATAGTAGCTACAGGTGTTACAACATGATGTCCATGATGTCGTTTGAACAGTCACGCTATCAGTTAAGAGGTCAATGGGGGGGGGGGGGGGGCGACATCTGCAATGAGACGCACGCGATGTCAGCATTTCTATTAAACTAGGTGTTATATACGAGCCTGCTTCTTAGCAAGTACTTACGACGACGTGGATTCTATGGCGTTTGCTAATTTGCCTTGGTGATTGAGTCTGAAATCGATCGCGGTTGAATGTATGGTCAGAAAGTACACAACTGTTAATCGGAATTTTTTTTTTAGTAAGTGAAGGTGTAACACTCCTGTTGATAAGGTGACTGTTACACAGCTGAGAACCCAAAAGGAGATACATTCATTCATATTCTCTTCGCAGACAGGGCCCTTTTGCTGCACACTGCTAGTTCATACTGCTTGGGAGAAACCCATAAAATAAATCTGTTTAACAGGAGGGGTGGCAGCGCGGAGACGAGGGCTAGTGAGTGAGACACCGTATGTACTAAGTTCAGCCCCATTCACAACCTCTAGTCCACTCGCCTGCTAAGTGGATCGCCGTAAGCAATGTTACCGCGACACAGAAGTTTTCAAAATCACATTCGTACTCACACACCGCGCAGCCCCTAAACGGAGACGCAATACGAGGAACAAAGGACGAGGCAAGTTTCGAAACGCGACTGGCCTACTTGGGGAGTTCTGAAAGGTTAATCGAGTAATGGCCGCAAACAACGCAACGAGAGCTTTAAAAAAAAAAAAAAAACCGTCCCATGTACACACACACACACACACACACACACACACACACACAGACAGACAGACAGAGAGAGAGAGAGAGAGAGAGAGACGCGAAGGAGCGCGCGCGTCAGGCTGGAGCGCATGGGTTAAGTTCCCCCTGGCGTTCAAACGGAAAGGGAAGTAACAAAGATGAAAGTACAGCTGAACGCCTCACGCGGAACACGACACGGGTTTCATACCGCTCGAAAACATGAGCTAAAGCACTTGACGATATCAAGAGGCGGCCGGCTGCAAAATTAAAAAATGGACCCACGGTTCGGAAGCTGCGGCGTTCGTTCGTTGTACACGCGACGCCATCCACTGGGCATCTGTTTTCCACAGTATAATATGTAAGACCATGTTACAGTCAGCATTCCTCTTCTTCCTCCATTTTCCTTCTATGGTCTCGCTTTACTTTCTGAACAGGTGTAGGTGAGTAGCACGCGCTCACTTACGAAAGATAACCGAGGTTCGTTTCGCTGCAGCACCAATACATTAGTGAAAGGCTCTGCTTCGGAATCTTACTAACAAATGCAAACTAACGCTGTCGGTAGTGAGACACATACCACGACCATTAATTATAGTTGTCGCATACGCAAGCGCTAATTATAACACTAGGAGAAGTAAAATCTAGTAACCATTCCCATACACTTCGTTAATACTGGGACCGCCAGCGACCTTTGTCAGCTAATTATTCACTGTTGATGGAGTCAAATCACTGTCAAGTCAGTAACTGTCTGGAAATTTACCATTGGAGAGGAATGTAACGGGCATTTATTTACATCGGATCATCAAATGAAATCAGTTACAAATTTTAGCTGCATTCAGCAGAGTGGGAACTTGTCTGGGCGCATAGAGTAAAAGCCGATGCGAGACTGGTTCAAAATGGTTCAAATACACTATGGAAGTTAACATCTGAAGTCATCAGTCCCCAAGAACTTGGAACTACTTAAACCTATCTAACCTAAGGACATCACACACATCCATGTCCGAAGCAGACTGAAGCGCCTAGAACCGCTCGGCCACAACGGCCGGGACTGTTGGGCATTTCCGCTGTGAACAAGACAATCCTGCTATATTTTCTTGTCACTACTCAGACTCAGAATCGCTCTTTCCTGAACATGTCGGAGCGGTCCCAGAACAAATGTGTATTCGATCATATTAACTTTGTTATGTTAGAAAATGAAAGAAGCACGTATCAGTTTTTAGCGATACAGACCAGAAGCTTTGGTGTCCGGATACTATGTCAGGTGAACCTTAGCCAAACAACGACAACAGCAGATACGTGTGTTGGGTGCCTAGGAACCAGGAACAGCTGAGACACTACAGAGATTCGTACACGGCGCGCAGCCAGGGACTAGCTGCGTAAAGGAAATATCGACAAACGGCGCAAGCAAGGTTGATTGAACACAGAGAGACGAGACTCGACAACTTTATAAGATACTTGCTGACAAACCAGGGACCATCCGTGTATTCATTTTACCAATTTTATATAAGAAACAAAACAAAAGTTAACTGTTTGTAGTGCAATACTGAGAAAAAATCATTTCATGTATTTGTGAAAAGAGCTTTGGTATTATGAAACAGTCGCACAAAGAAATATGCATAATGTACAAATCCATAACTCCAGATTAAGAGGCATAGTATGCAGAATACAAATTCTCTGTAAACTTTAACTCAGAGATTATTAAAAACAATATTTCTAATTAATACCCAGGAGCCACGACGAATAAATTCTTGGTGAGCCCGCCCTTTAGCAAGTGACATTTTCCATGAGAAAAATAGAGAGATGACAAATCCTCTCCGCAGTATGTAACAGACTGCCCTGTGACTTGTTAATTGTAATGGCAAATGCAAGCCTACAATGTAATTCTGTAAACGTCTAATGTTTTCACCTACAGCCGTTGCGCTTTGCAATTTAAAGCTGCTAAAAGCGCTGTCAGGTGACAGGCATTTCCTTAAGTTGACTCGGCAGTGGTAGTGTCTTAGTGGTAAAGAATAAATAAATTAGAACTTTATGCATGACGCGACATTTTTTCACGCATCACAGTGTTTATAATGTCCTATCTATCGTACTGTGTGTCGACAACATCCCGCGGCATATATGGATAACTGACTGTGAAATATGTTGCGACAAGAATTAGCAGCACAGGACTGAAATTTAAACGACATGTATGATGTGGCAGTTTCTCACGTATCTCAATGTTTATGACGTTGTCTTCTGAAGTATAATAGGCAGGTGGTTCTTACCCGAAGGCGAGTGTTGTCTGAATCTAAGGTGTGTGCGTAGGAAGCCCGTCGTTCCAGTGGTTTTAAGAGGAGATGCTGCGCGCGCGCTCACACACACACACACACACACACACACACACACACACACACACACACACGTGTGGCAGCCAAGGCGCATGCGCAGCCCCGGCGCCCCTCTTCCGTTTGTACATGGCAGACTGATGGGAAGGGAGGGCTATTATCTCGAATTACCTGCCACGCGCGGTACTCGGGGAGCGCCAGCTGCCAAAATAAGAAACGCACTCCCTGCGGAGCAGTTGCTCTGGTGGGGCTGTCGCGCCTCGTCTGACGACTGCGGCCGTCACCTGTTCGCTAATCGCACCGCCGGCCTCTGATCCAATCTCGACACACCCAGAGCTAGCCGAGCCTAAGACCAGCTTTGTACCGTGGTTTACGACCATGATGAAACTCATTCTTGACGGGATGACATCGTCCCTTGTAACAGTAACTTCTGGATACACCAAGGAAGTGTTACAGGGACGTTACAGTTCACAATACGTGAGACGATCTAATGGATAGAGTGGGAAGGCTCCGCCAGACTTTGCATATGGCACACGGGCTGGCAGTTGACCATGAACGTGAATTAATTGCTCATAAACGGGTGAAAAACTCTGCTGTCCTATTACAGTACGAACAATAAATCAATGGAATCAGTAACATATCGGAAAAATATCTAGGAGCAACCATCTACAGTAACGAAGTGAAACAGTATAAAAGTAATGGTAGTACAAGAAGTTCCAAGCACTAGTTTCACTGGAAGGATGACAAGGAAAAATACTTTATCCACGAATGACGTGGCTTAAAAATACCACTCGTTCGACCGTTTCTTCAGTATTTCATAACAATCAATGGCATTTACCAGGTAGGATTAATAGAGGAGACAGAGAAGGTCTGAAGAAGAACGGTGCATTTCGTCGTGGGTTATCCGTCTAGTAGGAGCAAGAGCGTTACAGAAGTGCTTATCAATCTCCATTGAAAGACGCCGAAAAGAGGTACTGTCCATTACAGAGAGATTTACTATTAATATTCTGAGAGTACATATTTCAATAAAATTATGAAAATCATTGCTTTATCCCTTATACATATTGCGAAATAGGCACGATGTGAAAATCAGACTAAATCGAGCTCACTCGGACTTTTACCAACAATCATTTCTCCCACGAGCCATACTGTATGTGGAGCAGGAACGGGGAGAAATAATAGTGGCAGTATGCTCTTAATGTACACATGTAGAGCCTCCACATCTTTGCAAACCTTGCTGTTATCGGCGCTACTACCCAAGAAGTTCAAGTTTTCTTCTGTATGTGGCAGTTTTACCTGTAATGAATGCGTATCGTGTAATGGGGAAGAAAATGCTCGTGTGAAACCCCGTAAAAATGCGATCCATTGGACTTATTGGAATATATGTATATTTCAGACCTACTGCAACGAGTTCACCCTAATCAAGCAAAGCACATGAAGTTATGCACTGAAAAGCACGGAGATCATGTTGAAAATATTGTTTATTAACAGTAAAGTGACTAAAATGTGCTTTTATCATTATTTATTGGAATTCCCTATGTAACCAGACTTTATGGGCTACCTGCACAGATGGCGGTAGTATCGTATGCACAAGATAAAAAAGGGAGTTGCACTGGTGGCGCTGTCCTTTGCACTAATGTGAATCACATGAAAAGTTTTTCGATGTATAATGGCTGCAAGATGAGAATTAACAGACTTTGAACTTGGAATGGTAGTGGAGCTAGACGCATGGACCATCCCATATCGGAAATCGTTAGGGAATTGACAGTTTCAAGGCCCACAGTTTCAAGGCCCACAGTTTCAAGGCCCACAGTTTCAAGGTCCGATGATAACGAATTTCGGGCATTACCTCTCACCACGGACAATGCAGTGGCCGACGCCAGTTTAAACATTACAGGAATTAGGTACCCATGCGCCTGTTCCGTTTTCTTGGCCTACGTTCGTGTCTACATCCATATTCTACCACCGCTGTGTGGTACATAACAGAGGGGACTTGCCATTATACTAGTTATAACGACTGTTGTTTAGAATTTTACTGGAAATTTGCCTACTCTCACCTCCCATTCTGTCCACGAGTTGTTTCCATCCATCCATCCATCCATCCATCCATCCATCCATCCATGTTAACAGCATCTATACTCAGCTCATTACGTACGTCTTCATTTCTAATTAGGTATTTATGTGCAGTCCTTCACATTTCTCAAGACTATGTTTTTATGTTCTTGGTGTAGTTAGCTGTGAATATAGCTTAATTATTCGTCGGGGCATTTGAATTTCGAGCGGCGTTGCAGGAGGAGCGCGGGTAACGAAAAGAGGGACGAAGCAACAGCAGAGAGGAGGACCAGCAGTGGCCACTGCTACAGGGCCTTTGCGCCAAGTCAACACACGCCTACAGGGGTTCGTTTAGGTGGGCCGCCATGTTTGGACGGCAGACACACCGCAGCTCTTTAAATAATACAAGCCAGCCGTCGTGTCCTGCAGTGCGCTCTGGACTCCCACCTGGTCTACCTCTCGGTGGACACACGACAAGGGCGGGTAATCGTCCATGGGCTATCAGCGGTTACTGGAGACGCGTCGTCTTTGTTCGGGGATTATTAGTTGTTTTTCTAAGCTTTTGAACACAACAGGCGAGGCAGATACTAGACTGAGCCTAGGGACTGAAAACGGCCAAAAGTATGTGCCTTTCTTATCACAGCCAGGAGCAGAATCCAGTCGCCTTACTTTATCGGTAACAGACAGGCACTTCACGCTTTGTATTAAATTATCCATACCGAAACAGTTGACTATAGCTTAAGGTGTTTTGCAGAAATTAAAATGAAGTACCTTTATGTCGATGCACAAGGACATGAAACCTACAGCAGGTCACTAAAACTGCGCGTGCGTGTGTAGGAAGAGAGCAATCTGTCCCGAACAAAGGTTGGCGGAAATCATAGCGATTCCTCCCCCCCCCCCCCCCCCCCTCAGTGCGTCCAGGGGCCGCCTTTGTCGTCCAAAACTTCGTTTATTTTCCTTAGGATTGACGCATCTAAGTGCTCAAGAGGCTGCTCCGAAATAGACTAAAGGATCCGATATGTGATCACTGGTGTCAATCACAATCAGCAACTGTCGTGAAGTATTTTTTGGCATCAGTTTATCCCTATAACGATCCCATAACCCTAGCTGAATGAAAAGCGGATGCCATATTAGATTTGCTGGAAGAACCCCACGGAGTTCGTTCACAAAACCATCGTTTGGGCAATTCCTGAGTATTATTAGACTGTGTGGGACCTACGCAAAGATGCATTAAAGGAGAGGGAAAGACAAAAGTGGGTATCTACGCGCTTCGTCACGTGTCCGGTTTGTCTGAGTGACGGTGTTTTGTAAGAGACCACATGGGAATCGGATTTTTGTAATATTTATGCTACACGGAGGTTAGAAATAGAGTATCACTCTCCAAAAGTAGTTCGATGCAAATCTTAGAAAATGTGAGCAAATCTACTTTGAAGTTTTCAGAGTGTCGTTAATACCCCCAAAGAAAGGTAGAGTGGTAATGTAGCATTCTGATAGAAAGTCTGTCTACCACGTAGAGGTCTTCGATTCCCAGCTGATGCAAATTTTTAAACTAGTGCATGTTCTATGAGCATTTCTGTGAAGCATAAAATAGAAAAAGATGAAAAATCATTAGCTCTCGTGAATGGTAATCGTTTGATTGCTAGACTGTCTCGTTTCGATCTTTTTTTTTGTTTTTCTATTCTTACCGAATACTTTCGCAATTTATATATAAAAGTCATCAAATACAGGGTGGCGCAGATAAAAGTACCCCGTTTAAGTACAGAGGAAACGCAGCGAAATTACAGAAACGAATAGTTGAAATGGACTTGTCATTTATTTACAGTGAAAAATACATTTATATAAGATGTTGGAAGTGACCCCCAAGCAACATCCATACACAGCTGTGCACGTCTAAGCGTATTCAGATACACCCGACCCTAAGTTCGGATATCGATGGCGGCAAATTCTCAACTGATTTTTTCTTTCAGTTCCTGTATTATGTACGGATTTGTTTCATAGACCTTGCTCTTCAAGTGTCCCGACAGTAAAAAATGATACGTTACATTCGGCGAGCGTGGTGGCCATAAATGTTTGCTGACAGTTCGTCCCTTAGTGAAGTCATGGACTCGTTCCAGGGATACCATAGACGTGCTGCACATTGCACCACCTTGCTGGAAGAAGCAGTATTCTCTTACATATTCAGTGAGTTGCGCACAAAATTTATCAAAAATCTCCATATACGCAACCGTGTTTAGGATAGTGACAAAAATATGAATACAATGATGTACGTTCCTGTTACACCGCACCAAACGCCTATTTTTTCACAATGGAGGGATTGCTGACACAGAATGTTAGGGTTTTCCGTTGTCCAGTACCTCGTTTCTGTGAATTCGCCTGACCGGAAAGATGAAACCATGCTTCATTTCTTATGATGTAATGGAAACGGTGCAACAAACCATGACTGATGTTATTCAAAACCCACGAGCTGTAATCTACACGTTTCTGTCATCCTCCTCAATTGCTCCACAACCGTCACACGATATGGCTTCAAATTAAGATTTTTCAACATCCGCTGGCAACCCCTCCTACGTACACACGCCAGTCCGGCTAAATTGCGTGTAAACTGCATTGGGCTCTGAAAAATTCTTCGGCGAATGTCTGCAATTAACTTCTGGTGTGCGAACTGAAATAATTCTTCGTCATTTTACATTTCGCACAGATACGCAGGTGCGCCAATTTTCATACAGTCTCTGCATTGTCTGCTGGTAGCCCTCCAACCGGAAACTTTACCACGAAAATTTCGCGGGTTTCCTTAATCGAATCCGTTTCCACATATGCTTCTACAGGTTCAACTCCTTCTTCTGTCTTTCCAGACTGCAAAGAGAAACGTCTAACCTGCAATGCTGACAGAAGAATGCTAACGACCTATTATAGCATAAAACTGTTCACTGTTATAGCTGTTCATTCCAGAAGTCGAAATATTACATTAGCAGTGAAAGGAGAGGCGGGCTACTTTAACTGCGCCACCCTGCATGTACGAGGTGCATTCAAGTTCTAAGGCCTCCGATTTTTTTTCTAGTTAACTACTCACCCGAAATCGATGAAACTGGCGTTACTTCTCGACGTAATCGCCCTGCAGACGTACACATTTTTCACAACGCTGACGCCACGATTCCATGGCAGCGGCGAAGGCTTCTTTAGGAGTCTCTTTTGACCACTGGAAAATCGCTGAGGCAATAGCAGCACGGCTGGTGAATGTGCGGCCACAGAGAGTGTCTTTCATTGTTGGAAAAAGCCAAAAGTCACTAGGAGCCAGGTCAGGTGAGTAGGGAGCATGAGGAATCACTTCAAAGTTGTTATCACGAAGAAACTGTTGCGTAACGTTAGCTCGATGTGCGGGTGCGTTGTCTTGGTGAAACAGCACACGCGCAGCCCTTCCCGGACGTTTTTGTTGCAGTGCAGGAAGGAATTTGTTCTTCAAAACATTTTCGTAGGATGCACCTGTTACCGTAGTGCCCTTTGGAACGCAATGGGTAAGGATTACGCTCTCGCTGTCCCAGAACATGGACACAATTTTTTCAGCACTGGCGGTTACCCGAAATTTTTTTGGTGGCGGTGAATCTGTGTGCTTCCATTGAGCTGACTGGCGCTTTGTTTCTGGATTGAAAAATGGCATCCACGTCTCATCCATTGCCACAACCGACGAAAAGAAAGTCCCATTCATGCTGTCGTTGCGCGTCAACATTGGTTGGCAACATGCCACACGGGCAGCCATGTGGTCGTCCGTCAGCATTCGTGGCACCCACCTGGATGACACTTTTCGCATTTTCAGGTCGTCATGCAGGATTGTTTGCACAGAACCCACAGAAATACCAACTCTGGAGGCGATCTGTTCAACAGTCATTCGGCGATCCCCCAAAACAATTCTCTCCACTTTCTCGATCTTGTCGTCAGACCGGCTTGTGGGAGCCCGAGGTTGTTTCAATTTGTTGTCACACGATGTTCTGCCTTCATTAAACTGTCGCACCCACGAACGCACTTTCGACACATCCATAACTCCATCACCACATGTCTCCTTCAACTGTCGATGAATTTCAATTGGTTTCACACCACGCAAATTCAGAAAACGAATGATTGCACGCTGTTCAAGTAAGGAAAACGTCGCCATTTTAAGTATTTAAAACAGTTGTCATTCTCGCCGCTGGCGGTAAAATTCCATCTGCCGTACGGTGCTGCCATTTCTGGGACGTATTGACAATGAAAGCAGCCTCATTTTAAAACAGTGTGCATGTTTCTATCTCTTTCCAGTCTGGAGAAAAAAATCGGAGGCCTTAGAACTTGAATGCACCTCGTACTAAATAACTCCTATCTAGTGGCGATTTTTACGAAAAATGCACCTATTCTTATTTTTAATTGCATGTGGCACACAGAAATCCAGTTCTCACAGCAAATTACCAATATTATATAAAAATTGTCAATAGGGATTGTTTAAATTTAAAAAAATTAAAATTTTTCATTCTTCACGGAAATCCTCGTGGAACGTTCAGTTTTGTTTAAAAATATTCAGTGGTCCAGAATCCAACCTGAGTCCCCAAGGTGGCAACAGACCATTTTCCCATAGACAGACAGCCTGTCAAAGTTATACCGGCGATTTAGGGTATTAAAGAAGCTCAGCATACTTTCTAAGTCGATTTTCTTGAGAATTTCTGAGAGTCGCATAGAACATCTTTGGACGATTTATATTTGATATATACCAAAAAAAAGGGAGGGTAGAACGGAAGGGTAGAACGGAAGGGTAGAACGGAAGGGTAGAACGGAAGGTGGGGTCTCCTCCTCTGATATGCTCAACGATCTGCAGGACAAGTGCTGTTCATCGGCGAGAACATTCCCGACAAAATTAGAGACCACACAGCTCGAATTACTGAAACAAGCAACGCTGCTTCCTTCAATATACATCTCGCGTGATAGCATGACAACAAACTTAGAAGTTCATTCTTTGCTGCATTCGTTCTTAAGCTAATGGGAAACTGCTGTAAGCACAATATTCTTCCACATTACGGCATAGTAAATGTGACAGTTATCTCCTCACAAGTCTGGAAAGCGGCAAGCCCGTCGGCTGGCCTCTTTTCATTTATTACTTTAATTACGCAACTATGGGGGGGTTGAATCAGTTTAATAAGGATCATGACATCACGTGATTGTTGTGTGTTTATCTTACTTTCTGGTCTTAACCTTTTATAATCTAAGGTGATTCTGTGTACGTTAATTTGTTTTATGGGCTTCCTTCGAAAGTGACGAGTGCTGAGAATATGAGACAGGCGACATGTAGCGAGGCCCGGCAAAACGAGCTATAAGAGGCCATGGGCACGCCAGCCTTCGCAGAAACAGAGGAGAAGAAACTGCAGATAAGGCGTCCTCGCCGTGTCGAGGGATGAAAGTCGCTTTGTCGCACAGAATGCAAGCAGAAAAGCCATTGTCCGCTTATAGGACAGTCTACGGGTCGCTCGAGACAAAAAAAGCCTTCGCTCCAGAAGACGGAACTCTTCCAGCGTGTCAAGCGTTAATAGCTTGTTAAGAGAGACACTTGGGCAGATAAGCATCTCTTGGCTTTCATAAAAATTTGACAAACAGCTCTGACCTGCTTAATGTTCGGACGTGGGAGCAAAGTTGGGAACTAGTGTCACAGAAAGTATTCTTAACATTTTCATGGGACCCGTAATGCGAGGCTAGTTGACGGCTGAATCAGCACCGATTGGCTTGTTAGACGATGACGTGAGGAGGATGTAACACTTGGCGGGAAGCTTTTAAGGAAAGAGGGGACAAATTTCAGTTCATTGGCTTTTCGACATTTCGCCGTTTCGTAGCGCGATATATTGTAAAAGAAATAGTTATGCCGTTGCCGGGCGGTAATAATTTCTTTAGAGAATTCGTGGACGCCTTTTGTTGGCGGGAGACGGGAGCAAAGCGGTTGTGACAGTCTTCAGAAATATCAGAATGGCAGTAACTGAGGAGATGATGAAAGGAGAAGTTACAGACAGAAGCAGATGAAGTCGCCGAGTCGCTTACAGCTGCGGCGTGTTGGGACAAGCCAGAGTATTTTAGCTCAGTTTCAAGATAGCTTTCATTGCCTCACACTCGTCAGTGCTTCCTCATCTTTAAGATTCCTCGGTTATGGTTCCTGACATATTATGATGGCCACAGTCAGGTTATGGTACCTTTCACACGAAGATATGCGAGATTTTAAGAAAATCCACCTTATTCGTTAACTCTGCCAACTCTTAGATCTTTAGATAGCAGTTCTCATCCACAAAGTACATCTCTGTAAAGCGCATGCCAATGTAATTGTTTTTTATTGCATTATAATCGATGTGTGTTTTATAGTATACCATAGTGTACTACTTAATTTTGAGTTTATTATTACATCCATATGATGTCAATTACCCACCTTTTAGACTCACTGCTAGCACTTACAAAAAATTAAAGCGTTAATAATTACGTTGTGCATACTAAATAAAGCACTGAATCTCATGTGTATGATTAATTCAGATTCAGTTAGATTTCATTTACACTCACCAGCGTTTAGCACAAGGTCTGACACACATTGACCCAACGTATGGTCGACTTTTTTTTGTGGTTTTAGGGCGCAAAACTTCTATGGTCATTAGCGCCCAGCCCGTGACGTAGAAAACAGGAAAAAAACGAAATTTAAAATCAGCAGCAATGGGAACAAAGTCATAAAATTCGAGAAACTAAAGGCAGAAGGAATGCTTAAAAATCCACTATAGAAAGGGGTTGGTTGTCCCCAAAAAAAGCTTCAAATGACTGACGTCATTTCACTGCCACTAATAAACTGTAGAACGCGGTCAGCTGAGCGCGTGTCATCTGCTAAAATCGACGATAGATCAGGCGATAGCTGTAGACGGGAGCGTAACGGATTAAAATAGGGGCATTCAATTAAAAGGTGTCTGACCGTCCACAGCTGAGAGCAGTGGGGACAGAGTGGGGGAGGATCACCGCTTAAAAGATGTCGATGGCTAAAAAGACAGTGCCCTATCCGGAGTCTAGCTAAAATTACCTCCTCCCGACGACGCGTTCAGGAGGAAGAGGTCCAAGCGCAAGGAAGGGCTTTCACTTCCCGCAATTTATTATGGGGAAGTGTTGACCAATGCGCATGCCATAAATGAGCAACTTGGCGACATAAACCGCTCCGTAGATCGGTAAACGGAAGAGACTGAATAGCTGGCCGAGGAAGAGAGACTGCAGCCTTGGCCGCTATATCGGCCGCCTCATTCCCACAGATACCAGCGTGTCCCGGGAGCCAGAGGAACGCCACTGAGACGCCCCCCAGGTGGAGCAAGCGCAGACAGTCCTGAATCCGGTGGACCAGAGGGTGCACAGGGTAAAGAGCTTGGAGACTTAGGAGAGAGCTGAGAGAATCTGAGCAGATTACGTACTGTATCCGCTGATGGCGGCGGATGTAGTGGACAGCCTGGAGAACAGCGTAAAGCTCCGCAGTATAAACCGAACACTGGTCGGGAAGCCGGAAGTGATTTGGGGTGTCGCCAACAATATAGGCACTCCCTACACCTAACGATGTTTTCGAGCCGTCGGTGTAAATAAATGTGGCTTCCGTCATTTGTGCACATAGAGCAGCAAATGCCCGACGGTAAACAAGTGTAGGGGTACCATCCTTGGGAAATTGACATAGGTCTCTGAGCAAGTCGATCCGGGGACGGAGCCAAGGCGGTGCTGTACCCCAAGTTGTCAAGAAGGTTTTAGGAAAGCGGAAGGAAAGAGAATGGAGCAGTTGACGGAAGCGGACTCCCGGGGGTAGGAGGGAGGAGGAGCGGCCTGCATACCCGACATCAAAGGAGGCGTCGAAAAAAAGGTCATGGGCTGGATTAGCAGGCATGGAAGACAGATGGCTAGCATAACGACTCAGAAGGACTGCCCGCCGATTGGACAGCGGAGGTTCAGCAGTCTCAGCATAAAGGCTTTCCACAGGGCTGGTGTAAAAAGCTCCAGACACTAAACGTAATCCACGGTGGTGGACAGAGTCGAGACGCCGAAGAATAGAGGGCCGAGCAGAGGAGTAGACTATGCTTCCATAATCCAATTTCGAGCGCACTAAGGCGCGATAGAGGCGGAGAAGGACCACTCGGTCCGCTCCCCAGGAGGTACCATTCAGGACACGGAGGGTGTTAAGGGAACGTAGACAGCGAGCCGAAAGATAGGAAACGTGGGAGGACCAGCACAGTTTTCTGTCAAACATAAGACCCAAGAATTTAGCGACGTCGGAAAACGGAAGGTTGACAGGACCTAGATGTAAGGAGGGCGGAAGAAACTCCTTACGTCGCCAAAAATTAACACAACCGGTCTTACTGGGTGAGAAACGGAAGCCGGTTTCGATGCTCCACGAGTGGAGGCGATCGAGACATCCTTGAAGACGTCTTTCAAGAAGGCTGGTCCGTTGAGAGCTGTAGTAGATCGCAAAATCGTCCACAAAGAGGGAGCCCGAGACATCAGGAAGGAGACAATCCATAATTGGATTAATGGCGATTGCAAACAGTACAACACTCAGCACGGAGCCCTGGGGTACCCCGTTTTCTTGGGAGAAAGTACGGGAGAGAGTAGTGTTCACCCGCACCCTAAATGTGCGCTCTGCCATAAATTCGCGAAGAAAAAGGGGCAGCCGGCCTCGAAAGCCCCAAGAGAACAGTGTGCGGAGGATGCCTGTCCTCCAACAGGTATCGTATGCTCTCTCCAGATCAAAAAATATTGCTACCGTTTGGCGTTTCCGGAGAAAATTGTTCATGATGTAAGTGGAGAGAGCAACAAGATGGTCAACGGCAGAACGATGCTTTCGGAATCCGCATTGGGCTGGTGTTAAAAGACTGCGGGATTCCAGCCACCAAGCTAAACGGTAATTCACCATACGCTCCAAAACCTTACAGACACTACTCGTGAGAGAAATGGGGCGATAGCTAGAGGGGAGATGTTTGTCCTTTCCAGGTTTTGGAACGGGAACGACAATAGCTTCCCGCCATCGCCTGGGAAAGGTACTGTCGGTCCAAATTCGATTATAAAGGCGAAGGAGGTAACGCAGGCTATGGGTTGATAAATGCAGCAACATTTGGACATGGATACCATCCGGTCCTGGGGCGGAGGAGCGAGAAGAAGAGAGGGCATGTCGGAGTTCCCGCATGGAGAAAACAGTATTGTAGCTTTCGTGATTTTGAGAGGAGAAAGCAAGATGTCACACTTCCGCTGCACGTTTCTTCGGGAGAAGCGCTGGCGGGTAATTTGAAGAGCTCGAAATCTCAGCAAAGTGCTGACCCAATGAGTTAGAAATTGCGACGGGGTCCACTAAGGTATCATGCGCGACAGTGAGCCCAGAGACCGGGGAGAAACTAGGCGCGCCTGAGAACCGTCGAAGCCGACTCCAAACTTCCGAGGAGGGAGTGAAGGTGTTAAATGAGCTAATAAAGAATTTCCAGCTTGCCTTCTTGCTATCGCGGATGACACGACGGCATCGCGCACGGAGCTGCTTATATCGGATACAGTTGGCCAAAGTTGGATGGTGACGGAAAATGCGAAGAGCACGTCGCCGCTCACGTATTGCGTCACGGCATGCCTCGTTCCACCAAGGAACTGGGGGGCGCCGGGGCAATTCGGAGGTGCGTGGTATTGAACGTTCCGCAGCTGTGAGAATAACGTCGGTAACATGTGTGACCTCATCGTCGACGCTGGGAAAGCGACGGTCATCAAATGTCGCTAGAGACGAAAAAAGTGTCCAATCGGCTTGGGCAAACTTCCAGCGTCGCGAGCGCATATATGGCAGTTGAGGCTGCAGTCTAAGAACACATGGAAAGTGGTCACTGGAGTGTGTATCATCAAGGGCGAACCATTCGAAGCGCCGAGCTAGCGGAACAGTACCGACCGCAAGGTCCAAATCAGATAAATTTGCCGTGGAGGCAGACAAAAATGTGGGGACCCCAGTGTTGAGGCAGACTAGATCCGCTTGGTGGAAGACGTCTAGCAATAGTGAGCCACGTGGACAAGGATGTGGAGATCCCCAAAGCGGGTGGTGGGCATTGAAGTCCCCAACCAGCAAATAGGGGGGTGGAAGCTGATCAAGAAGATGAAGGAGATCAGCTCGTGCCATTGGTGTAGACGATGGAATGTATACCGTACAAAGAGAGAACGTGTATCCAGAAAGGGAAAGACGGACGGCGACAGCTTGGAAGGAACTGTTTAAGGGGATTGGGTGATAATGGAGAGTATCATGGAGCAGAATTATGAGTCCTCCATGGGCTGGAGTGCCTTCAACAGAGGGGAGGTCATACCGGACGGACTGAAAATGAGGGAGAACAAAGCGGTCATGGGGACGCAGCTTTGTTTCCTGAAGACAGAAGATGACCGGCGAGTAGGATCGTAAGAGGATCGACAATTCATCCCGATTGGCGCGAATGCCGCGGATATTCCAGTGGATAATGGACATAGGGTGAACAGAAAATGGAGGAACGTGACCAAGGGTGCTGTCAACTCAACGACTGCTCAGAGCTTGCGACCGGCAGCATGGAGTGGCATTCAGTCGAAGGCAGAAGATCCTGATCCATAGGTTGGTCAGGAGCAGCTCCTGCCACCAACGATCGGCCAGTTGACCGGCCACCAGCAGTGCGCCTCGGCGACACAGAAGATGGCCGAGGGCGATTTCCGCCAGGTGGTGCTGTAGATGGGACACGCCTTGGCGGAGAAGGAGAGGAACTGTGTTTCTTCGTAGCCTTCTTGGAAGTATGATGTTTAGATGAAGGAGGAACCGATGGTTGTGAAGTTGCAGTACGTAAAAACTCTTCACGAGAATGCTCTTTTTTCGAAGACTTGGCGTCTGACTTTTGGGCTCGAGATTTAGCAGAACCCGACGAAGGGTGAGCCATAGGGTGGGCAGGCGAAAGTGGTGAGGTTGAACGGGCGATCTTTGCGCTGGCCGATCTGACGACCGTGGTACTAAATGTGAGGTCGCAAGTCTGCGTGGCCGCCTCCTTTGTTGGCCGAGGAGAAGCAAGGACAGTGCTGTAGTTTCCTTTCTGAGGCACGGCGGGCTGTCGACTGGCGAGTAACTTTCGAGCAGCAAAGGTCGACACCTTTTCCTTTACTCTGATTTCCTGGATGAGCTTTTCGTCCTTAAAAATGGGGCAATCTCGAGAGGAAGCAGCGTGGTCACCCATACAGTTGATGCAGCGAGGGGATGGAGGTGGACAAGCACCCTCATGGGCATCCTTGCCACACGTAACACATTTGGCCGGATTGGAACAGGACTGGCTGGTGTGATTGAACCGCTGACATCGATAGCAACGCGTAGGGTTTGGGACATAAGGGCGAACGGAAATTATCTCATAGCCTGCTTTGATTTTTGATGGGAGTTGAACTTTGTCAAATGTCAAGAAGACAGTGCGGGTTGGAATGATGTTCAAGTCAACCCTTTTCATAACCCGATGAACAGCCGTGACGCCCTGGTCAGACAGGTAGTGCTGAATTTCTTCGTCAGACAATCCATCGAGGGAGCGTGTATAAACGACTCCACGCGAGGAATTTCAGGTACGGTGCGGTTCCACCCGGACAGGGAAGGTATGGAGCAGAGAAGTACGCAGCAATTTTTTAGCCTGGAGGGCACTGTGTGTTTCTAACAACAGGGTGCCATTCCGTAATCTGGAACAATACTTTACAGGACCCGCAATTGCGTCGACACTTTTCTGAATAATGAAAGGGTTGACCGTGGAAAAGTCGTGACCTTCGTCAGACCGAGAAACAACAAGGAACTGTGGCAACGATGGAAGAACCGTCTGTGGCTGAGACTCAGTGAACTTACGTTTGTGAGCAGACATAGTGGAAGGTGAGGAAACCATTGCGGAAGAATCTCCCATGATTACCGGCGTCTCCGATGGCGCGCTCCTCCCTTGTGGGGGCCCTCACCGAGGGCACACCCGCCTTAGGTGATTGTTCACACCTCAGGTCACACCTCCCGACAAACGGACGGAGGGACCAATCGGCACTTTCGGAAGGTATCAGCTCGGGTAATCACCCCTCCCTGGGCCTGGCCGTTACCAGGGGGTACGTACGTGTCCTACCTGTCTACCCGGGGCGGGGAATTACGCGTTACCCCGTCACCGGCTACGCATGGAAGTGCGTGGGTCGGCCTTCAGACACGCACAGGGAGGAAAAAAGAGAAAGGGAAAGGAAAGAAGAGGGGGTCTCAAACGCCGCAGCGGAGAAAAGGGCAAGGAGAAGAGGGAAGGAAAAGAGAAGGACAGAGGAAGGACAGAGGAAGGACGAGGACTTGCAAGTCTAGAAAGCAAGGAATTTGGAACAGTTTCGAGCGTCCGTCTCCGGACGTAGGCACAAACCATACTCCCAGAGGGGGAGAAAGGGAAGGAAAGAGCCAGAGGTGAGGGGGGGGCGAAGATGGGGGACGGGGAGGGATGCGGAAAGGGAAGGGAAGGGAAGGTAAGGTAAGGTATGCAGCCCGGAAAGGAAGGAGGGCCACATTAGCTCGGGGTCCCGTGCTCGCTACGCACGTGTCCACAAGAGAGTTGTGGACCCCCTGGGGGGGTATGGTCGACTTGTATTTTGGCGTATGGAACAGGAACACTGGGAGGATGATAGAGCAAGTGACTATTTTTGAACACTGTGGCCGCCACCACACGAGGTACGGCAGCTTGCTGAGTACAGGTGTACATGAAACTATTCCATTTACTTCGAAATGGAAGGATAATTACGAACTGTGCTTCCTTTTTGTTTCCCTTCAAGACACATCACAATGACTACTTAAAGCTCGGTCAGAGAAAACGTGGTATTTCACGCCCATGCACATCAGACCAATCTTGCATACTTACACCTGTGAACTTAGAGGTTAGAGTCCTTTGCTCAAAACGATTACTACATTAGTGAACGAGCTTTGAACTAAGATCCTGTCATAAACATTACCACTTACCTTTCCTTTCAATGCCCATCTGACAAAGTATAATGCGAATGAACGCCCGGACTATTAAAGAAGCCCCATCATACGTCACAGTTGAACGGAAACAATCACATGTTATCCATATTTACACACAACCTTCACGAAACTGTAAAAGACACGCCTGGTCACATTATGTTTTCATCGGTCAGAAATCCATCGTTTTTGTTCCTTTCATGTCTGAATACTGTGTCTGAATTTGCCGCAGTGTTGGTTTCGTCTACAATGTTCTGTAGGCGATCCCCCTGCGACCCACAAGATTTATGTTTTCGTAGCCTTCCCTAAATCGCGGAAGACAGATGTAGGGACGACTCCCCCGATAGAGGTCACTGCCAATTTTCTTTCATTGTCACGCGAAATCCGCAACATAAACGTGCGCAACCCCAGCATCACAACGAACAGACAGACATACTACCGGCTCCTAACACTAGCAGATCAGTGACAAGACGAACGATACCATTGAATTACAAGAGACTGAGCTACTGAAAATTTTATCTTTACACAGCAGGTCGTACGTGTTATGCTGGTAAGCAAGGCGTTCAAATGACTTCAGGAAGCGGCGTATGCACCCGAAAAATTTAGTTAATGAAGTCAATAACATTTCAATGCGTACACTTAATAGTGCTACAAAAATTAGTAAAGACTATTTGATTCACTACCTGCACTTTCTGCTTTAACTGATACTTTTCTCTAACTAATCTCTCCACGGTAATGTAAGCACAACACACTGCACACAGTTTTCACGTTGGACACACAAACATCAGACTTTGCAACGCGTTGCGCTTTCCGTGGTCACATTTGTAAGGTGA
Source organism: Schistocerca piceifrons (assembly GCF_021461385.2). Classification (NCBI taxonomy): domain Eukaryota; kingdom Metazoa; phylum Arthropoda; class Insecta; order Orthoptera; family Acrididae; genus Schistocerca; species Schistocerca piceifrons. Next base: position 880,560,274 of record NC_060140.1, read on the forward strand.
CATGAGAACTGAGCGGAAACAACAAGACTACTAGTTTTATACAGTGATACCGAATTTGAATCTTCCGTAGATGGATGTGGCAAAGTTACAAACCGATAAAGAATAATTAAATACATATAGAACTTAAATAGTGATTGGTCAACGCAAATCCTCAGTAACGCACGTTTAGTTAGGGTGTACCTTAATCAAATGCTGAGAAAATAGTTATCTACAGTAGTTTCCGGTGTTACTCTGCACGGAATTTACTAAATACAATGTATGTCTAGTTAAGCGCGACATCGCATTTAAACTTAGGTCACGTAAGCCCACGCTACTTACTTTTCTCATTACCTACCTTGCGTTAGTTAAGTGCAACTACGCTTAAATTTGACATTTCTGACAGAAAGAGTCGCCCACGCGGCAGCTATGCGCACGCTGTACGAGATTCCGCGGCATCTCTACAGAAATGTCATGTGGGTGCAATTTCGAGCCCTTCTCACAGAGAAGCTTGCTAAAACTACAAAAATGTTCTGCCAGTGATTTCTGACTGAACAAAAATGAAAATCAATGCTCCAGATTGGTAAGTACAGCTAATCCCGTTTCTGGAATACCCTGAACGAATTTTAATTCGTTTGTAAGTACAGTGGCTACAACAGACGGTCGATTACTCGTCAGGCTGAAACCCAGTATTCCGATGGGTCACGCAGCGTTTACACCGTGCCCTGCTTAGAACAATCGTCCTGAACTATTCAGCAGCTCAAAGGGGCGGCTGGTCTTTCATCTGGGATTCCGTTTATCTCCGGCCCTGCCACCGAAGCGCCACAACCCGGAAGTGGTTACTGCGTCTGTTCTGGGTTTCGATTGGAGGGCGTTTCCCAGTCACTCGCTTTGGCGTCTTGTTCGAACTGTTGCAACGGAGACACACTGTAAGAGCTCCCAATACCTGACGTGGCAGAATGGTCTTAAAAAATGTATCGCCGTCGTAAATACCGGCAAGTACGCAGGTAGCTCTAGACGCATTAATAACACTGCTGACTAGTAACACTGCTCTTGTCTTCCCGAATCCCAGAGCTCTAACTCGGCAACTAGTATCTTACAAGGTAACAGTGACGAAGTTGAGCGGGTGTGATGTGTGGCATGTGTGTAAATGCAACGTAGCACGGAGCACTGAACAAAATCATCTTCACTGCTTTCCATACACAGTGATAACGTTGTCTATACTGCAGATATTTAGACCTGGGTGTACTTGGGTTTTCTCTGTATGTGGGCTAAGCACTGTTCAAGTCTTACGTTCTTATCTGTGATGGCAACAAGAATACATTCCTGCCAGCAAGTGAACAGCAAGATGCCTGTAATCACATTTTCTTCGGCGATCATGTTTTATAAACACCTATCACTGACAGACTCCACATTGGTGCGCCCGCGATAGTTCAGCAGTTTGTGAAGTCACGCAATTAATCTTGCACATTATGTCCGTAGCTTCGTTGTTCGTGTGCAGCAGGGCATTTCAGAGATCTGTAAACAGGAAACGCCCAATTATCAAATCTATGAGCAATGCCTTATCACAGAAGTTATTTTTGTCTTCAATGGTACTTAAACATTCTCACGCAAAGAGTTTCTGAGGAAGATTTAGTTATTTTCGTACTTTCAACAACACGCAACCTGATTTACGGTAATGTAGTACGTAGGTATTCAGACACGTAGTATGTGTGCGACAATAACTGCTCATATACTATAGTCCGAGAATATCGAAAAATTTTGAATACATCTTGCGAGGATACCGTCAAATTGGCAAAGTAATTTACAAGTGCAGATTCAGATGTTCAGGTGGTTTATGGTCATCCATGCACTTCATTGCGACGCTTAGATATATGGGCGCATCAGTAACAATGAGGTTAGAAAACTGACCAAGAACCAACACTTCAGTTTCCACAGCAATAGTACAGATTATTCACCACTTTAATAACACTTTCCTTTCATTTTCTTCGACAACCACCTACACGAGGTATCTACAGACTTCCGCATATAATTCGAAGCTCCTGCTTCACCTTGACTTTTCGTTCGCTCTACTGTTACTGCAACTGCCGATCAACTATCGCTGTAGCAAGGATCACGTGCTCCTATGCTGAAGTCAGGGCGTCCGCCTAAAACTTGGAACTACTGGAAACACTCCCCAATCTTGGTATAAATGCTCTGACGTCCTTCCCTCTTCGGAGGTCCACAGGTTATTCAATTCCGCAACTTCAGAGCGACTATCAAAACTTTATTGAACATCAGAGGTCTTTAAAGCAGTCCGAGGCGTGGTTGCCAAATAATTGGTTTTCTAATCCACTGGTATTCTCATTGACTTAGACCCCTCTATCCTTTAAAACCATTGTCGTTTGTGCTTTCAACACTGGTATAATCACCGTTATCTTCATGCTTGGAGTATTAGCAACCGTTCCATATAATTATATATCAAACTGCTCCAACAAATAAAGTAGTAAAAGATCGCGTATAATACAAGCCCTCTTACACTATTATGACATTCATTGTCTAACGAGACCTATAACAGACCAGTACCTCTCTAACGCATGTCCTGTTCGCGTGTTGAACTTAGTATGTTCACGAAGCTTTAAACAATTTGAACGAAAAGCAACAATACACGAGTATCTGACAGCCCTGATGGAAATAAATATAGCTTGACTAAAATAAACACGTGTGTGACAATACAAATAAGAAAATTTATAATTCGCAACATTGCTAATATATATATTATATATATATATATATATATATATATTAACATATATTAATATATATCCAAGACAAAGTGAATCCCAAAAATCCTAGCAAATTCACGTTCAGGAAGCTTTCTGGAGTGTCGCACTTCGATCGGATTTGGAAAAAAAATCGTCATCCCTTCTAAGGATACTTATGAACAAGGTACAGAGGGCTGGTAGGAAAAAATCCAAAACCACCACTGATGCTCTACACTGTCTCAGTGACTAACACGTTCTGTCGTACCGCAGTTTTGCACCATTAACAGTCATATGATATCCACTGTTGGATGAACGTCTGGGTTTGGATTATTCGACACGTCACGATCTTCAGCTACACATCCGCATCTTTCCTGTCACATTTCCTTCAGCCTAGCAATACATCGTAGTGTAGGTACTTTTTGACTTTCCCTTTCCCCCTCCCCCCCCCCCTCCCTCTCTCTCTCTCTCTCTCTCTCTCTCTCTCTCTCTCTCTCTCTCTCTCTCTCTCTCTCTCTCTCTCTCTCTCGTTAACTTCTAACATCCTTGGCGCAACAGCTAAACACTCTCCACTTTAAAATCCAGATCGAATAATTACTCGTCTGAAAAATCTATATTTATGGTTTCGGAAAGGACGCCTTACAAGGCATACTATAAACAATGCACTAGAGCAGGTTTTTTGGGCTATGCAATTCAGAGCTCCGTAAAATGAAAATTTCACGGCCGGAGATTTTACTCCTCTTAAAATATTTCGCGCTATTATGCCGTGGTCGAATTAATTTGCTGTTGAAATCGCAAGGTGCCGTTCCCCGTCTGTGGACATATTCAAGGGTGGTTGTATCTTTTTCGACAGTTTGCTACTTAGTGAGCCATTATTTATCATACTCATCACCATAATCGTCATCCCCACCATCACAATCGTCATCCCCACCATCACAATCAGAATCACCACCATAATCATTTCCAGTACAATACAGTACAGTTATTTGCAAATTCAAAATCATTATCTACAATGTGTACATTAGACATTGTACATGTCAAATTTATATTGAGGTCCAAAATTCGGCGAGCTTTGATTGCTGGGATATTTACTGAAACTAGGTTGTCTAGGATGCCGGTTTCAGGCAGTTATCTTCAAAGTCCACATATTCGCAAGTTGCATCCCCATTAATATACCCCCACTGCTTCAAGTTTTGTTTGCACGATGTCACTCCACTTCATAGTGTGTTCAAAGTCTTCCACGTCTGGTAGCGTAGTTGGAAACCAGCAGCGGGTTCTTTCTTTAGGTTTTGGTTGTTTCTTCCAGTTGCCTTATTCCGCAGCAGTTCTTTTCGGCGGGCGGAAGCTGACGATATAATGGCTTCAGTTGTTCTTTCTCGACTTCAGTTTGGGACACGATGTTTCGCTTACGGACATGGGATGCCTGGAACCGTTTTCCTCTTTCTTCTTAACCTCTGCCGCTGTTCTAACCATTTACAATGCGGTGTCAACGTTCCTGAACGGAGGACAGAAGAGAGACTGGTCGAAAATTCTTTGGGTGTCACATTTTTTTCAAGGTTTCAATGTTGCTACCATTTTAACTATACGACAGATTTTGGGTATCTGCAGCTTCGAGACACAGCTGTTACTCAGGACTGAACCAGTACAAAGCTAAGATGTGAATTAGACCTTCGACAAAGGGACAGCCTCCCTTCGAAGATGTCCTCCGCAGACGGGGGCTGAACGTCGAGTTTCAACAGGAAATTCATCTGACCGTAGCAGAATAGCCCGGAATATTAAGTGCAATTCAATGCGTCTGCGGCAGCAGCATCATTACTGATGTAGTCTCTTTTGTATTGGCAGGGGTCTCCGGAAGGTCGGGTAGTGACCTCGTGTACGGTGTCCCAACTTGCGGCCCCCCGGTCTCGCGAAGCTAACTGCGGATAACGTATAGCGAGCAGCTGGTGTGAGAAGCTCGCGGACAGCCGGGCGGCGGCAGTAAAAATAGCAGCGCGCGGCGTGGCGCGGCGCGGCGCCGGCGCAAGTGGGTCAAGTCTGCGGCGCTGGGAGCGTGGGCCCGCCGGGCCTTGACCCGCGCCACGAGCCGCGGCAGCCGGCAGCCGCCCGCCGGCCGCCGTATTGATCGCCGCCGCCCTCCCCCGCAGTGGACCCGCCCGTGGGAAACCGGGGCACTCCGGCGCAGCGGTCGCCGCCACAGCACATCGCTCCTGGTGCTTCTTCCTCCTCTTGTCATTGCAGTTTTCAGTCCGGAAACTGGTCAGACGGAGACAGTCCATGCTTGTCCATTATTGTCTGTGCTAACCACAAAAAATCTACAAACATTTGAACCTAGACAACGTTGATATCCAGGATCAGTTTTCTATCTGCAGCGGAATGGATGCTTATCTGAAGCCTTCTAGGAGATTAAAACTGCGTGCCGGACAGGGACCCGAACACGGGATCTTTGCCTTTCGCGGGCAAGTGCCCTAAGGCCCGAGCTGCCTGACCACGACTCCCGACCCGCCCTCACAGCCTGGAAGGTAGGATATCAGTTACAGACAGAAGTGGAATTGCGACGCCATCTCGTGAGTCGTGCTCGTATAACTCTGTCTACATCTACATCTACATCCATACTCCGCAAGCCACCTGACGGTGTGTGGCGGAGGGTACCCTGAGTACCTCTATCGGTTCTCCCTTCTATTCCAGTCTCGTATTGTTAGTGGAAAGAAGGATTGTCGGTATGCTTCTGTGTGGGCTCTAATCTCTCTGATTTTATCCTCATGGTCTCTTCGCGAGATATACGTAGGAGGGAGCAATATACTGCTTGACTCTTCGGTGAAGGTATGTTCTCGAAACTTTAACAAAAGACCGTACAGAGCTACTGAGCGTCTCTCCTGCAGACTCTTCCACTGGAGTTTATCTATCATCTCCGTAACGCTTTCGCGATTACTAAATGATCCTGTAACGAAGTGCGCTGCTCTCCGTTGGATCTTCTCTATCTCTTCTATCAACCGTATCTGGTACGGATCCCACACTGCTGAGCAGTATTCAAGCAGTGGGCGAACAAGCGTACTGTACCCTACTTCCTTTGTTTTCGGATTGCATTTCCTTAGGATTCTTCCAATGAATCTCAGTCTGGCATCTGCTTTTCCGACGATCAACTTTATATGATCATTCCATTTTAAATCACTCCTAATGCGTACTCCTAGATAATTTATGGAATTAACTGCTTCCAGTTGCTGACCTGCTATATTGTAGCTAAATGATAAGGGCTCTTTCTATGTATTCGCAGCACATTACACTTGTCTACATTGAGATTCAGTTTCCATTCCCTGCACCATGCGTCAATTCGCTGCACATCCTCCTGCATTTCAGTACCATTTTCTATTGTTACAACCTCTCGACATACCACAGCATCATCCGCAAAAAGCCTCAGTGAACTTCCGATGTAATTCACAATGTCATTTATGTATATTGTCGATGGAGTATTTGCCTACGAAAGGCAAACGACCGAGGTTCTAGCCACGGTCCGGCACACAGTTATGATCTGCCAGGAAATTTCAACTTTCGTATTGCTCTACAATTTTTACTCATAACCCCCCCCCCCCTCTCACACACACACACACACACACACACACACACACACACACACACACACACACACACACACACACCATTACCAAATTAATCGTTTGTGAGGATGCGAGATTTTCCACGATTTTGTAAGTAATAACTCTGATGGATGTAGTGGACTGTTGCGAAAATCTGATACTGTTGTAGCATGTAAATGAACAAGTTTCTTGTTAATGGGAAGAGGGGCTCGAGAATTAAAGTTAACCCTACTTTGCAGCGTAGTGGTTACGTTTTCGTTTGTTATTGTTGTGGTTTGTCAGTTATTTCTTCTGGGCTTCGTGCCGCGCCGTGCTTTGTCCAGCTGCGCCTGATGTCACCCACAAATGCTGCTCCAGAAAATATCGATGACACGAACGTCAGATGGACAGGAATATCAACGGCATTAACACTTCTTCCTGTGTTCATGTTAAGAACTTGTCTGTAAAACGCAATGAGAGTGTGTAGTCGTATAAAGAGGGAGATTAAATAGTGTTCGATCCACAAGTTGTTGAGATGCTCCATAGGTAAAGTAAGTAATAACGAGTGGCAGAGGAGAGTATGTCGGGAGTCAGTCAACTTTTACAGCATCAGAACAGTTTGGCAGACAGACTCTCGCAACTTCCTTTATACCTTCGAATGCGTCCAATCCCTTATTTTAGTCAAGTTGTAAGTTATTTTCTTCCTGGCTCGATTCTCTTAATTATCGGAGGTATCCCAACGATCTTAAGCATACTTCTGTAGCACTAAATACCACGTAGCTTCAAACTTCAGTCCGTCTGTACAGTTTATCGACCAAGTTTCGATTTGTTACACATCAGACAAATACCATCTCTAAAGACCTCCGAAACCGAGTAAATACAATGATGAGGCAGAAGTCATGGGATACCCCCTAATATCGAGTCTGACCTTTTGCCCGGCATTTACAGCAACTCGACCTGGCATGAACTGAAAAAATCATTGGAAGCCCCGGAACAAACACAAAGCCGTGCTGCCTCTATAGCCGACCATAATTGCGGAAGTGTTGCCGGTGCAGGATTTTCAGCACGACCAGAGCTCTCGATTACGCCCCATAAATGATCGATCGATGGGATCCACTTCGGGCGATCTGGATGCAGAATGTTCGCAGCGCTGTCCTAACGGCTTCGTCGTACGTCCCACATTGATTTCTGCTGTCATTTTACGCAGTGTTGACTTTCTGTTAGCACTGACACCTGTACGCAGAAGCAGCTACTTTCGATCGATATGTGCAGGCCGTCGGCCACTGCATCGTCCGTGGCGAGAAGTGACGTCTGAAATCTGATATTCTCGTCACAGTTTTGACACCGCGGACCTCGCTGTACTGAATACTACAGCGATTTATGAAATGGAATGTTCCACGTGTCCAGCTCCAACTACCATTCCGCGTTCAGAGTTTGTTAATTCCCGTCCTGCGGCAACAATCACGTCGGAAACCTTTTCACACGAATCACCTGAATACAAGTGACAGCTCCGCCAATATACTGGCCTTTTATGTCTTGTGTACGCTATACTTCCACCATCCGCATACGTGCATACACACTGAAACGCCAAAGAAACTGTTATAGGCACGCGAATTCGAATACAGCGATATGTAAACAGGCAGAACACGGCGCTGCGGTCGGCAACGCCTTTATAAGACAAGTGTCTGGCGCAGTTGTTAGATCGGTTACTGTTGCTACGATGGCAGGTTAACAAGATTTGAGTTTGAACGTCGTGTTATAGACGGCGCACGACCGATAGGACACATTTCCGAGGTAGCGAAAACGTGGGGATTTTCCCGTACCACCATTTCACGGACCATTTCGCGACTGTGCCGTGAGTATCAGGAATCCAGTAAAACATCAAATCTCCGACATCGCTGCGGCCGGGAAAATAGCCTGCAAGAACGAGACCAACGACGACTGAAGAGAATCCTTCATCGTGACAGAAGTGCAACCCTTCCGCAAATTGCTGCAGATTTCAATGCTGGGCCATCAACAGGTGTCAGAGTGCGAACCATTCAACGAATCATCATCGATATGGGCTTCCGAAGCCGAAGGCCCACTCGTGTACCCTTGATGACTGGACGACACAAAGCCTCATGCTGATGACTGGAAACATGTTACCTGGTCGGATAAGTCTCGTTTCAAATTGTATCGAGCGGGTGGACGTGTACCGGTTTGAGAACAACCTCATGAATCCATGGACCCTGCATGTCAACAGGCACTGTTCAAGCAGTTGGAGACTCTGTAATGGTTTGGGGGCGTGTGCAGTTGGAGTGATCTGGAACCCCTGAGACGTCTAGGTACGACTCGAACAGATGCCACGTGCGTAAGTATCCTGTCTGATCACCTGCATCCATTCATGTCCACTGTGCATTCCGACGGGCTTTGGCAATTCCAGCAGGACAATGCCACATCCCACATGCCCAGAATTGCTACAGGGTAGCTCCAGGAACACCGTCCTGAGTTTAAACACTTCCGCTGGCCGCCAACCTCCCCAGATCTGAACATTATTGAGGCTATCTGGGGTGCCTTGCAACGTGCTGTTCAGAAGATATTTCCGCCCCGTCATACTCTTACAGATTTGTGGGCGGCCCTGCAAGATTCATGGTGTTAATTCCTCCAGCATTACTTCAAAGATTAGTGGCGTTCATGCCGCGTCGTGTTGCGGCACTTCTGAGTGATCGCGGGGGCCCTACACGATATTAGGCAGATGCAGCAGTTTCTTTTCTCCAGAGTGGCTTTCCTATGTCATGTCACCTCAGTGTTTATCGCCGTAGCCGAGACTAACGTCTGATATCCCTGTACCTCCATCATACAACTCACGATGCCTACCTGTCTAATTAAAAAGCTGTTCCGCGTAATCCCTTGCGTACAGTCTGACTATGCGAAGATAAGTGTCATTGAATCCGCTAAGAGCACGGCGAAAATAAAACGAAATATAATAAAACCAAGGAGAAGAACGTATGATGAAATATTCCAGCAAGAAACGAACACAGCGCAGTCCACGCTGCCTTTCCAAAGGCACACGCTTTTCCCACATCTGTCTCGTTTGCTCAAACTTTAAACATAACCTTGTACATTAAGTGCCTAAGCAGGGCAAGTCAAGGAATTGCTACGATAAGCAGCATCCGTCAAAATTTCACCTTTACACGAATTCCTATTTCCATTGACATCTCTCATAGCTGATTTCCAAAGTTATATTAAATACACTATTGTCCATTAAAATTGCTACACCACGAAGATGACGTGTTACAGACGCGAAATTTAACCGACAGGAAGAAGATGCTGTGATATGCAAATGATTAGCTTTTCAGAGCATTCATTCACACAAGGTTGGCGACGGTGGCGACACCTACAACGTGCTGACATGAGGAAAGTTTCCAACCGATTTCTCATACACAAACAGCAGTTAGCCGGCGTTGCCTGGTGGAACTTTGTTGTGATGCCTCCTGTAAGGACGAGAAATGCGTTCCATCACGTTTCTGACTTTGATAAAGATCAGATTGTAGCCTATCGCGATTTCGGTTTATCGTATCGCGACATTGCTGCTCGCGTTGGTCGAGATCCAATGAATGTTAGCAGAATATGGAATCGGAGGGGTTCAGGAGGGTAATACGGAACGCCGTGCTGGATCCCAACGGCCTCGTATCACTAGCAGTCGAGATGACAGGCATCTTATCCGCATGGCTGTAACGGATCGTGCAGCCACGTCTCGATCCCTGAGTCAACAGATGGGGACGTTTGCAAGACGACAACCATCTGCACGAACAGTTCGACAACGTTTGCAGCAACATGGACTATCTGCTCTGAGATCATGGCTGCGGTTACCCTTGACGCTGCATCACAGACAGGAGCGACCACGATGGTGTACTCAACGACGAAACTGGGTGCACGAATGGCAAAATGTCATTTTTTTGGATGAATCAAGGTTCTTTTTACAGCATCATGATGGTCGCGTCCGTGTTTGGCGACATCGCGCTGAACGCACATTGGAAGCGTGTATTCGTCATCGCCTTACTGGCGTATCACCCGGCGTGATGGTATAGGGTGCCACTGGTTACACGTCTCGGTCGCCTCTTATTCGCATTGGCGGCACTTTGAACAGTGGACGTTACATTTCAGATGTGTGACGACCCGTGGGTCTACCCTTCATTCGATCCCTGCGAAACCCTACATTTCAGCAGGATAATGCACGACCGCATGTTGCAGGTCCTGTACGGGCCTTTCTCGATACAGAAAATTTTCGACTGTTGCCCTGGCCAGCACATTCCCCAGATCTCTCACCAACTGAAAGCGTCCGGTCAACGTAGGCCGAGCAACTGGCTCGTAACAATACGCCAGTCACTACTCTTGATGAACTGTGGTATCGTGTTGAAGCTGCATGGGCAGCTGTACCTGTACACGCCATCCGAGCTCTGTTTGACAATGTCCAGGTGTATCGAGGCCGTTATTACGGCCAGAGGTGGTTGTTCTGGGTACTGATTTCTCAGGATCTATGCACCCAACTTGCGTGAAAATGTAATCACATGTCAGTTCTAGTATAATATATTTGTCCAATGAATACCCGTTTATCATCTGCATTTCTTCTTGGTGTAGCAATTTTAATGGCCGGTAGTGTACGTCATATGGCAACGATACCGTCCCCAGAAATGGGACTCTTCATATTTTAGAGCAGTGACAAGTGACGTTCAATATCAGGTACTTCAAATAAGCAGGAACTCTTGTTTTTAACAACCAATACGAAGGAAACACACGAGAATGCATAATGTTTACGACTGCAGCAGCACTTCTTGTCAAACCACACGGCGCTCATGGCGTACTGTTACCTGCACCTCGGGTAGGCGGCATTTCATAAAATGAAGTAAAGCTGTCAGCAATCCGAACGTCGATAGTGCTGTAATGGACCTGGTCGTGCTGGAGGTGCCTTCCCCTAACCTTCGAAAACCAGATAGTTTACTGGCAGACCTAAAGTTTCACGTGAGCTCCGAACCACCGTGTAGCTTGTCAGTTTTCAGCCTAGACGTGGAAGTTAAGGAATCCTGCTGCCTAAGCAGCAAAATAATACATTAAGGACGGAGCAAGAAGACATTAAAAGCAGACTATCATTTGCAAAAATGGCATTCCAGGCCAAGAGAAGTCTAACAACAGGATAGGAGCATTTGAGATGTGGTGCTACAGAAGAATGCTGAAAATTAGGTGCACTTGTAAGTCATGGGTAGGTTCTAAAGAGAAACGGCGTGGAAAGGAATATATGGAGAACACTGGCAAGGAGGGACAGGATGACAGGACACGTGTTCAGACAGAGAATAAACTTCCATGGTACTAGAGGTAGCTACAGAGGGTAAAAACTGTAGAGGAAAACAGATATTGGAATATGTCCCACAAATAATTGAGGACATATGCTGCAACTGCTGCTCTGAGATAAAAAGGTTGGCTCAGGAGAGGAATTAGCGAGGGGCTGCATCAAACATGTCAGAAGACGAGGAATTGAAAAAAAAAAAAAAAAAAAAAAAAAGAATGTCATTGTTAGAGATCAAAGGAGTGGGAAAATAGAGCAAAATGGAACCACTCTCTTCTACTGATTAAGGATTTAAGATAGTGGTTCGCCCATAAAACTCCCGTCATATATTAAGATTTTAACTACAAGAAATGAGTCGATAAGAATGTGTTCTGTTTATTTCCAACCGTCTTTTTCATTTAGTTTCCGGTCAGCCAATATCCACCGAAATTCATGCCAAAATTCATTTAGTTCCTCGTTTTTTCCCCTCATTGTTATCATGATCTACAGACAGGTTTTTCAGCTTTAAGTTGTGCCGAATGGAATCTTTATTCTGAAGGTTTCTTCCAATGAAAACAGATACCAGCGACCGACCTTGAGCGAAAGAAACGGCAGTTCTGCTTTATTAAACTGTTTTACAGCGTCGTCTTCGTGGAGTACAGGAAATTTTACTTCTGGTCTAGTATCACTACGCGGAAATATTACCCCATTAGCTAAAAATTGTCTTAAAAGCCAGGAATTTATGTGATGTTACAGCCATGGAAAGGCTAGATTCAAAACTAATCGCTACAAATCTCACATCAAAATATGAATAAATAATTTTATATTTGTTACAGGCCACTGAAGACGAGTAGGCAAAACATGTCTGGCACTCAGTGTTGTATACGAATTCATACACAACGTTAACGTGAGGTGGGCTATGCACGGAAGCTGGACAGTAGCAGAAATGATTAGCGAACAAGATAAAACAACGATCAGAAGAGGTATTTAACTTTTATTTCCCCAAGCGAAGGACGACATTACAAATAATGCAGCAAGAAAGAGTCCAGCTATCACAATGTCAACAACAATGAGGCTAGCTGTACTGAGCACCAACGACCGTGTCGTAGCGAAGATGCTCAAAGTGCGCGGGGGTTGAGCGGCTGCCGCCGGCCGTCCTACATCGCAGCGCTGGAGGCGTGACGGAGGTGGCGTCGGTACGCGATACCATTTTCTTATCTTTGTGACAAAACATAACTGAAGCGAGAGAGAAAAATGGCTGCAAATATTAACAATAGCGAAGAATCAATCGGGGCAATTCCAGTTTTTTACTTGGGGAGCCTGACAAGATTTCCTGTGCAGTATTAGTAAATGCTTTCTTTGGGAACCACATGAAACAGAGTTCCGAAGCACACTCGTGATGGATATACGTTGGACGGAATAGAAACCAATAGATCTGATCTGAGGATAACTTCACACTGAAACCGGTATCAGATACCACGAGGGATTTATAGCAACGATGAACTCCAAAGAACAAATGGGAACAAAAACATAATTTCTATCGTCAGCAAACTAGCTAAAGAGGAATGTAGAAGAAACGTGCTTCAGGTTTTTGAAGAATAGTTGAAAAGACAATTCATATACATATAACTAGCAGAATACTTTGTGAAAGGAGGGATCCAGAAATAAATAAATAAATAAAAAGAGTGCTCAAATATATTCAGGCGGACCTTGATAAGATTTTGAAAGTTGCGCAAAGACTGTCAACTTCCTTTAAATGTTCATAAACGTAAAACTGTGCAGTTCACAAAAGATAGGTTCTTATGACAACAATATCAACGAGTCGTAGATGGAATCTGTCAACTCATGCAAATACCTGTGTGCAGCAATTTGTAGGAATATGAAATGGAGCATAAGCTCAGTTGTAGGTAAAACTGATGGCAGACTTCGGTTTATTTGCAGAATACTAGGGAAATGCAATCCAGTCTACAAAGGAGACTGCTTTCCGATAACTGATGCTACACATATCAGAATATTGCTGAAGCAATTGGGACCCGTACCAGACAGGACTAATAGAATGTCAGCACGGATGGTCACAGGTTTGTTTGACCCGTGGGACAGGGTCACTGAGACGACAACCCGAACTGGCAGATGTTTCAAGACAGACTCAAACTATATACCGAAAAAGCCTCCTTACAAAATATCAAGAACTGGCTTTGAATAGTGTTCCTAGGAATATATTACAACCCGCTACGTACCGCTCCGGTAGGATCGCGAGGGCAATATTGTAAGGGGTGTTCAAAAGAAAAGGTACGAAATAACAATGAGGGTATAAGCGAAGGCTTCATTCAAAAGTAATCACCAGAGGCCCGAGCACTAATACCCCACTGTTTCACGAGCCGAAGGGTTACCGGAACTGCTGTGGCTGTGACCGGAACCAGCCCTTCCGTTCGTCGTTCTTCCGCCTGAGGTGTGGCATGCGGCCTACCCCAGTCGTACGGCGGATGCTCAAGCTCCTCGCTCTTCAAGCTGGCCTTGCACTTTGTGTCACCTTCTGGACGTATGGGAGCGCTTTATCGTGGAGCGGAATTGCTCCCTCCGTGAGCAGCCCAGGCCGTTTGCTCTTAATGGACTTGCTAAAGCTAAAGAGCGTGGAACAGCACACGTTAATGGTTTTTCCGCGTTCGAGAAATTCAACTTGGTTCGGATCTCGGGCGTCGAAAAAGCTGGCGAGCATCACCTTCCCTCCCAGGGGCATCAGCTTGCAAATTTTTATGGGGAGGTGACGACACTACGTTCCCGTCTGTAGAAGTCTCACTACGTCATCCCAGAGTGAAATATGCGAATTTCAACCGATCTGATTGTTACAACGTTCCGTAGCTTTAAATTTGAACATCCCTTACAGATTAATTACGGCGCACACACAGGTGTTTGAGCTGTCATTCTTCTCGTGCTGTCCGCAGCTCGTGGTCGTGCGGTAGCGTTCTCGCTTCCCACGCCCGGGTTCCCGGGTTCGATTCCCGGCGGGGTCAGGGATTTTCTCTGCCTCGTGATGACTGGGTGTTGTGTGATGTCCTTAGGTTAGTTAGGTTTAAGTAGTTCTAAGTTCTAGGGGACTGATGACCATAGATGTTAAGTCCCATAGTGCTCAGAGCCTTAAGCCTTCTCGTGTTCCTTACGAGAATGGAATGGGAAGTGCCCTCTGCCATGCAGTTCGCAGTGTTTTGCAGAGTATGTATGTTGATATAGTGAAGAAAACGAAACGTTTCTCGTATTTATGAATTAAGATTACACAGAATGGCTGAAGAATGGAAGATATGAAAAGTAGTTTAGCACAAGCGAAGAAATCTTTCATCGAGAGAAGAGCTCTGGTCGTATCAGATTCTTGTCTGGTACTGAGGAGGGGGGTCTTGAAAGAAGGCGTCGGGAGCACACCACTGGGTAGAAGTGAAGTAAGCTGGCGCGCAGGAAAAGAAACTAGAAACCTGTGTAATATGATGCTATCGATAACGTTACGAATAAAGTGCACCGATAAAGTGAGAAAAGAAGTATCATGAAGAATAAATGAAGACCGGCACCACAAGAAGGGCGAGGTTAGTGGGACACGTGCTACGGCATCCAGGGATAATTAACATAGCACCGGAAAGAGCAGTGTATGGGAGAAGTAGTAAGACCAGACAAACACTAGAATATGGAAAACAGATCCGGAGGGTATTGGGTGCAATTGTTGCTACAACACTCTGGGTTTCACAAGAGCTATGCTGACCTGATCCTTGCTGTTGTTACAAAGTCATAATACTCTATCCTGAAACGTGTTCCGTAATTCCACGGAGGGTTTTTGTCAGTAATGTAATGCTATAATTAGACACGAACGTCCAACAACCAAACATCTACCGGATGAAGATCGTAGTGCCGGGAATTAGTGTTTCACACAGCAAAAAACGCAGTCAGGAGTTCTGGTGAAGACACCATTTTCTTCCGCAGGGCAGCGCCGTGAAGAAGCGTGCAGTGGCGCCCTGGCAGGCGGCCTAGGCGCAGCGTGCGGCCGACGCCCGCACGTCTCCGTATTGATCACCGCCGACGCTCAACACGTGCGCGGGCTGCCATGAGAGAGAGAGAGAGAGAGAGAGAGAGAGAGAGGCGCCTAGGGACGGTACTGGGCTTCCATTGTTCGCGCCCCGCACTTGCCAATTCTCAGCCGCGTGCCCGGCGTGAAGCTGCTACGGGGCCGAGTCCTCGGTTCCACAGTGCCCCTGCCACCAGCGCGTGACGAGATGCAGCAGTTGGAACCTGAAGGCGGCACCTGCCCACTGCAGCGCTGGCAGTGAAGCATTGCAGCTGGATGTGGAACTCTCCTCTACATGTGGAACAAGGAGCGGCGCTGAATAACCACAACCAGCGTTCTTGCGACTTATATTCTGGGAAATAATGATGAAACCAGAATATCGAACTATTGGGCATTTCAGGTTTTGGGGGATTTCCTTTGGTTGAGAGGTACATGCTGGAAGTGTTAATCCCATCCCACATATTCCAACGGGGATTTTTCCATTCACGTCTCACAGGGATTCCAACTGAAAAGACCCGTCACTCCTCAATGTCTTGCCCACTGGAGTAGGAAATTAGACAACAACAACACTGGTCGGTGCTTTAGTACTGCTAATTTAATGACCAAAACTAGTGGCAACGTCAATATCGAATCCCTTCATCAGCTTCCGTAAATAATATAAATTTGATATATTGTAGTGCACGTCTCTGTTACTCAGCAAAGTATCACCTAATTTTTTTCAAAGGGTAAAAAAAAACGACAGTGTTAAGCTGTAATTACTAATATTTACATGTAAATAAGTACATATAGCGTAGCTCAAGTAAGAACTTCAACGGTTATTACATGAATAGGGAATGCAGCTTGATTTTATTAGTCAGTTCGTGTCTCGTACTTTCGAATCGGTTGCTATAAACAAATGTTTTCTTTTCATTCAACGGTGGCACAAAAAAACTTTCAGATCTCCATACGAGTTCAATACCAACACGAAGACTAAAATCTAGTACCGCCCCTCGTACAAGATATTGCAAATGTAAATAAGCTTCATGAAGAAAAACAGACCCAACTAACGCAAGCCCTACGGAATACATTGTGCTATTGAAGCACTTTCCTTCGAAAGAAGAGATCCTGCTCTTCTTCACATCGCCTATTTTCTAAACCATTGGTCGACAGAGAACAGTTCAAAATCGCCGAAGGGTAAGTATTCACCAAAGCTATAACCCGTTTCCATAGCTGAAGTTGATAAATCAGCTTGTGTGGTGGCATTCGGCTCTGTGGTGAACTGGTTCGAATTCGGATGACGGAAGATAGTTTGATAAACAGTCTTCGATCCGCAAGGGGGACAGGGGTGGTAATGCACACTTCGATCACCAGATTTTGCTGCAGTGTTCACTGGCTTGAGACTGTTTATGATCTATCCTAACGTTAGGCCAGGCGTTCAACTGGGTACTATTTCAGAGGAGCAGGTTATGGACATGAGCCGGCTTTAATCCTCTTCCATCATCGTAGAACACAAACAAGACACTATACTACACTGAACTATTTGTATATCCATTACAGTCACATTCGACAAGTACACTAAAGACGCAACTCTCGGACTTCGCGAAAGGATACATAATTATTCACCAAAGCTATCACCCGCCTCCGTAGCCTTCGCAGAGGAAGGGTGTCAGGTGTCACTGTGTGCGAAGAAAGAAAATACTTTTCGAATTAGGCGACTGAATTCCTTTAGACCTCCCAGCCAACTATGTCAGACACTTTTATTTTTATCAAAGCTATTTCACGTTCCACATACAGTTTCTCAGAATGTGGCCAAACGTTTCATACCTTTGGTAAAATTAGACCTTCTCGTCCACCGACAGGGACAGTCCGGCAGGCATACATCAGTCGTAGTCAACGAAAAACCATCCTCCTATTCGTTTCAAGTGTTTGGTGGAAAATAGGGAGAACAAGTCAGTACGACCCAACGGAGGATTTGAATCTCAGTTCTCTCGAAAAGAACAACTGAATAGTTCCTATCTTCCTTGCACAAGTAAAAGAAATTTCAGCAACATCTGGCCAAGTGCTCCAGATGATGCGAGAGTTCGTTATGCGGCGGACACAAGGGTTGGAGCAGACAAATCAAAGGTATTGAATCAACTTCGAATCCAAGTACACTTTTAAAATTTTAGTGAGATGGAATCGGCGGGCCTTGTTCAGACGCGTGAGACAAGGGTAGGCTGTTGTGACCCCCACTCCAATAATACGAGCCCTGTACAGCTCTTCACTGCTACCCAAAAGTCTCCCGCAGACTAAACGTTGGTTGCATATCCAGCAGGCCGCGATCTGGTGATCCACGATACTTTCTCTAATCTCAAGTAAATAGTAGTTAAAAGGTATCGGTGATCTGACGGATAGAGTGAGCAGCATTGATCTGTGACTTTGGAGGTGACGCTGCAGTGCACGGCAAAGTGTCGTCGTCAGAGAAGGAAGATACTAGTTGACTGAGACAATTTCTGTTTGGTATATTGAATGGCAGCGTGCTGCAAGTGTAGAAAAATGTACCCTAATGTAGATGAGTAGGAAAAATAATGTTCGAATACAGGATTAGTAGTGTGCTGCTTGACAGTCGCGTTAGTCAAATATCTCGGCTTAACGTTGCAGAGCTATACGGCGTGGCACGAACGCTGAGGTCGGTTGTACGGAGGTTCTAGGGAAGTTTAGCTCATCCATACAGGCTGTGTACAAATCTCTAGTACTGCTCGAGTGTCTGGGATCCCCAACAGGTTGGATTAACGGCAGACAGCCTAACCAATTCAGAGGCTTGCTGCCCAGACTAGTTGCCGGTAGGTTCGATCAACACTTGAGTATTACAGAAATGCTCCCTGAACTCAAATGGGAATGCCTGGAGGGAAGATGAAATTTTCGCGTAACACTATACATAAAGTTTAGAGAACCGGCATCGCAACAGACTGCAGAACAGTCCTGCTGCCACTAACTTTCATCTCGTACGGAGGCATATAGACAGTCCCTTTACCTTCGCTCCATTTGTGAGTGGCAAACGAAAGAGAGTGACTAGCAGTGGTACATGGTACCCTCCACCACGCATCGTATGGTGGCTTGCCAAGTACGTATGTCGATGTGGATTACTGAGAGATTACATAAAAGCAACTACAACCAACTGTGCGTCACAGAAGCTTCTAAGATAAATTTGCCCGAAAAATGTAGCGATCTGGACAGATTGGGGTCCGGTCACTACATCCGGAAATGCAGCTGATGCCCCGCTCCCTGCAGTAACACAAAAACTCCACCCAAACTGTAACAGTCTTCGTGTCGATTACAATACCGACACCTGTCCGCCTCCGTAACGCAACGGTAGCCTACTACGCAAGGGGACCGGGTGTTGTCTGTCCATTTTCATCATCACTGACACGCAAGTCGCCGAAATGGCGTCAACTAAAAACACTTGCAATACGGCAGCCGAACCCCGAAGTGGACATCCCGACCAATAAATGC
The DNA here is from genome assembly GCF_021461385.2 of Schistocerca piceifrons. Taxonomy (NCBI): domain Eukaryota; kingdom Metazoa; phylum Arthropoda; class Insecta; order Orthoptera; family Acrididae; genus Schistocerca; species Schistocerca piceifrons. Next base: position 880,579,378 of record NC_060140.1, read on the forward strand.
CATACGACTATTTTTCACCGACACCTATATGCGCACTGTCTTAGCCCCTGCAATGAATACTACAGCAGGTATAAGTGCTGGAGAGATGGCTGACTACTCAGAGATTGAACTCGATATTGACAAAATAACAAGGAATGAAAGTCCCGAAGTACCTGGGGAAAGACGAGTGAAAACCCAGCGAAGGCTGTAGTAGAGACAAAGAAAGGAAAGTCTCCACAACCAACAACAAGTGACAGGCGAGAGAAAAACAAAGAGCACAGGTAGGAGATGTCACAGTCAACTTCACACAACGACGAACATCTCTAAACAGATTTAAGACATCTGGGCCCCAAGTTATGTACGTTGAAAGTCTCGGCTGAAATGATGTTAAACACCATCTAGTGGCTTTGGGTAACCTAATTTATTCCATAGTGCTGATTAGGAAAACAAATATTGTTAATGTGTGTTACCGGCAAGAATCGTGCGACAATAAAACTCATTAAAAGTGAGACAGGAAATAAGTTGGTGTAGGAATTACGTTTTCGAAGTAAGTAATTGAGGTGTATATTTTCCCCACACACATGGTGAACGAACAACTGTACTCACGAATGTTCAGATTTCATTCATGAAGACGAGATTACGTATAATTTGTAGTGAATGTAAAGTTACAGAAGCTCGGAGATTTTCAAAACTCGTCACGCGAAAACGAGTTCAAATGTACTGGAAACAAACTTATTTGTTAAGATTTGATGCCCTAACTTTGTCGCTATTTTATATATTCATGAAATGAGGTTTTGTAGAACCGTATGTAACTGCTGTGAGATCATGTTTCAGATGTCTACGCTACGTCCACATTAGCAAGCAATGCAATGGCCTGATAAGATGCTGCGAACAACATACACCACAGAGAATGCCGCCTCCGTCCATTGTAAGTATTTACTACCAAGAAGACCATTTAGGCATAGACAGAAGATGCCGTATATATACCAGAAGAAACAAGTTCGAGAAATAGCTACCTCCAACAATCTATCTTATGAAGAAGCGAGCAATATGTTAAATTCATACATCTTCGCCATTGCGGCGTACCACTCATTAGCACTGAATCTTTCTAACAATACGGCTGTGGTGCCGAATAAATAAAATGGAAGAATTTCCTGCACTGAAGGCAACCAACGACCCCACAGGGAAATGAAAGTAAGCCGAACAAGCGCGATCGAGAGCGACCCATTTCACTCCACGGCGTAACAGGAAAACAAACACCGTCACTCCGCAACTTGATAACATCAGTAGCTGGAGCTCAAATCGCTCAAGTCACGTATCTCCTCAGCGACATATACGGCCAATAACTTCAAACCCTTACACATGTTCACCTCACAGGGTGAACTTCGGTAAGACCCAAACTATACAGATCGTATCTTCAGTTTATTATTGGCTATAACGGAGCATCGAATAGCTTATAAAACAGAATATGTAAAATTTCACAGTGGAATGCACGATCAGCATGGCCATTAAAGTTGCTACAGGAATTACACTGAAATGAAGTAAATTTCTCAGCAATGACGGGAAAGTTCAAGCCTGTTTCATGTACAGTGTTTTCTGCGTACGATGTCTTAAGGAAAGACAGGCTGGTTACCAGGGGAGGAGTAGCCATTCTTATCCAGAAAAATACTTTCTACACAACTATGACCTGGCGAAGAGCCTGAAGTTGTAACCGCTAGAATTTATTCAGACATGTATAGCTTCTGTCTAATCTTTCGTTATTACCCGCCTAGAACCAGAATCCATGACAGAGCATAGAAAAATATTTTTACACAGCCGCAACGGTCGTATCTGATGTGTTGTGACGTTTCTGCTCTCATGTTTTGTGGGGTGTGGAGTTACAGGCGGCTACGAGATACAATTGGACGAGACAAGTGAACAGCATGGGTTAGTGCTACTTACTGACGGAAAAACAATCATAGTATCTAGACAGTGAGATATCTACCGAAATGTTCTCCGCAATTAGCTACTTAGGCTCAACGAACAGTTCGTAGTGACACACAGGGATTAAATCACCTCCCAACTGAAATAGAACTCGTGATAACGGCGACGTCAGACAGTGAAACAGAGACGTGGGAAATGGTAAATAAAACAAGCGTAATAGGAAATATACTAGAACTCAGTACCCAATATCTGACCTTAGAATATGCCACAATGCAGAGGACAGTTATAAAGCACTCGGCGAACTAATAAAGCAGCTCACGAAACAACCTTCATGAAGAAAATATCGAAGGAACCAAGTGAACCCATTTGGAGGTATGAAAATTTTTAAAGAGCAATAGCGGCAAGAAGAAGCGCGTTGAGAGAATATCGTGGAAACCAGTCTCTCGATAAATTCATACAGTACAAGAAAACATTCCCAAGAGAAGCGTGTTTTGGGGAAAAAGAAGAATGAGAGCTGCAAAGAATCTCTCAGATATTTGGAAATGTACTAAGGCTCTTCGTCATAGGAACCAATGACTATCCACTTCAGAACGATAGATAATTACTCGCAGATATATTTCCTAGACGAAATAGTGCGTTCGTAAGTATCACACCATTTCACACGCCCTCCGTTTACGAAGGAAGGACTATCGAGTGCATTAACCCGCACAACAAATACAACAGCACTTTGAGTGGACAATATCGTTTATGCAATGTTGCGGAATTTATCTGAACCCGCAAAAGGATGACTGCTGGAAATTTACAATCGAATGTGGCTATGCGACCATTTCCTAAAGCCTGGACTACGCAGATAGTTTTATCAATTTTGAAACCTACAGATCGATAAGCAGTCTCGTCATACATTACGGAAACCTCGGAGCAATTAATTAAAAATCATCGTGAGAGGTGATTCTGAACTGTGACACTGTCAAAATTGTTTTTACAAATATCTTTCTACATTAGACAAGTAAGAAAGATCGTTCCCTTGTTATGGTAAATAATGTTGGAGATTGAACAGCCCCAAAACTTGAGTTACGATGTAAGAGGGCTGTCCTCTTACGCCTAACAAGTAAAACTATAAGCTCAAGGTATGCCACTGTTGACCTTCCACGGGGATCGGTATTTAAGACTAATCAGTTTAATGTTTACACAGTGGACTTTGAAACAAACCTCCCAAGAGCTATTCAGGTACTTCAGTATGGTGATTACACACACTTATGTACTTCTGCTACAGTCTCGAAAAAACTAGAAGAGTAACGAGTTCAGCAACGCCCCAGGCAAAAACGTGGTTGGCATCTGAAAGCTTACAGCTTACAGTTCTCAAGACATCTATTGCTAACTGACAGGCGAAGTATTCCACAGAGACTAACACACACGAGATTAAAAGATTAGCTTTTTCAGGTGAACAGTCGAACTAAATTTCTAGGAGTGATAATGGAGTCACGCATCTTACGGACAGATCGTATCTCTCAAAATCCAGCCTTGTCTCAACGTATTCGGTCGATTACGAGAGTACGGTGGTGAGTAGACCATAATATTCTGCTGTTAATATGCGGAAGTCTAATAGGATCTAAAACTATGGTAGCATGTTCTACACAGGCGACAGACTGTCGCGAATAGTAGAAGATAGAATTAAAATCATGTAGGCTGTAGGCTGGAAAATTATTGCTACAGATCAAGCGAGGCGGACGTGATCAGACTATCTCATGTGTAATGTGTACTCGAGTAACAAGAGCGGAGTATGCAGTATCACGAGGCTTAAGCACAGTTAGTGGCAACCCTTGGACACAGCAAACAGTGGAGAATGGCTAGTTCATCACGTAGGCATCACATGCTGCCGCGTGACTAGCCTACTCAGGGCTCAAAGTTCGGGGGCGCTAGAACCTTCTAGAAGAAGTGGTGCCGGGTGCACTACCCCCTATAAAAGCGGATAGCCGCTAGATCGAAGGACAGTGATGGAGTGAGGTACTTAGGACGCCGGTCCACGTTAGTCTGCGTCGGGATGCTGCAAGAGTTGCAGGAGAGTATTGAGTTCAGCAACAAGTAGGGACTTAGGCTGAATCGACACAGCTGACAGTCTGGTGCGCTCGCCTCTGCTGTAGTAGGACTTCGGTTTGGGAAGTTAGGGATGGCAACTGCATAGCCAGATAGACAATCATTGGAGACTGTATATAGAATCTTATTTAAATCAAAAGTGACAGGGGTACTTCCAGTATAATCGTTCTATGCATCGAGTGTTCATACATGAAAGCTTCCCTAAGATCCTATCCGAGTTCCGTACTCTAGCTCACCTTGCAGCCTTCTCTACAACAGAGCAGTGAGGAGTTGGCGGCCCACACCACCGAGACCTCATGCCAAGTAAGTTCTCTGACGCGCACCAACGCAGTCCTTCCACTCCCTCTCAGGACACGTCAGTGGGACACGACAAGACAGAACTTGTGTAACAGCTGTGCGATTCACGCCAATAAAGCACTTGTTAGCAGAAACTGCAGACATAACCAAGAAATAACTAACTCTTTACGGTGGAAATTAATGACAGACATTTTCCCTCTTGGAAAGACTTCCTGCAGTTCGCCACTGACTGGTACAGGAACCCGACAAGTTGTCTCAACGACAAATGAATGGACAGAGAATAAACGAATTCAGGACAACATAGTCTAATACTGATTACCCGTATAAATGAGTAATTTCAGCAGCCGATGTTTTCTGTTTTCCAACGAAAACATTCACCCGTGCAAAACGCTTACTAAAATACTGGACTGCTGAACTTCCCGACGTATTTTGAAAAATATATACTGACGGCTCCAAAAACGCAGGTAGTTACAGAGAGGTTGTGCGTTCCTGTGTCCAAGCGCAGATTACAGGGTACTGATTTCGCTTCCCGGTGAGACTTAAGAATTTCTGCAGAAGTCACAGCTGTATTTGTAGCTTCACACAACTGAAAGAACCTCATTTAAAAAGAAAAAGAGATTGTAATGGACGGAAGAAGCTTGGTTCAAAATATACAGACATTCAAGAAAACTAGTCCACTAGTTATGCCATTATGGACGCTACCAAAGAAAACGAAAATTTCGGGGAGAGGGTGAAATTTATCAAAGAAGAAACTAACATTAAGTACGTATAATGAAATGGTCGATGGCTTTGCGAGGACAGCCGCTCAAAAAGACACTTTTGGAAACATCTTATTGCCGTCTTCAGATATGAAGACTACATTTCAAAGAAAAACAAGACGCCAATGGGAAGACCAATATCAGTCATCGATACTCAGAACAGTAAAATATTACGGACAATTATAAACATTTCTTCGAAAGCCTGGTTCCATACAATTACGGAGAATGAATATTTATAAGGTCCGCAATTAGATGACATTTAAACATGAGTCGTTCCCCAGTCGTGTTCACCGACTACACGTTCGAGATAATCATTGTGAATGTGATGTACTACTAGGACAACATATTAATCACTTTTTTCGAATGTAAAATGTGTCAATACCAGCAAATTGGTTTCATATAACAATCACGTGTCAATCATTACCAAGCAATATAGCAGCTATCCGTCATCAGAAATAGAATACTACAATAGAAGCTCGCTAATCCGACATCGGATGGTCGGACTCTCTGCTTAATCCTACTTTCCCATTTCCGTTGCTCATTTACGTAGAAGGTCGCTGCTACAGTCAGGTCTAGACTTGTCAATAGCTCATCGTCTGCCATACGGATCAGCAGGCTGTTGACTGTCGCTAGGTGCGGGAATTCGATCAGTTTTAGTATGAAATAACTTGTTTGTAATTAGATCGGAACATTGTAGTATTATCAAGGTCGTTTACTGCTAAGCAGACTAACATTACAGACGTTTTTCGTCCTGCTGAAGACGTGTAATTTCTCACGGTTTAAACAGTTAACTGCAAATCAGTTACGTGCCAATAAAGAAATGTAATAAGGTAGGTACGTGTGTTAAACTTTCACTCGTAGAAACATTATCTTACCGTAAGATACACATGTCTTTCACAGTAGAGGCACTACTGTACATTACACTTCTGCGAATGTTTTTTTGGGTGTCAACATCTCAACGCGGAACAATATTTCGGGCAGTTTTTCCAGCTGTGCTGTCTTGAGGTGTTATGCGTCAATGGAAGTGTCCCTTTGATAATCCGACATCATCTACATTCCGACCATGGTCATGGTCCCGTAGAGGACGAATTAGAGAGGTCCTACTGTAATTTTGAAACTAATTGGGAAATATTTTAATAAATGTAACCTTACCCTGAAAATGGTTGAAAATTCCTATATCACAGATTGCCTTATGGATTTCAGGCCGAAAGCCGAAAATATATAAAAATAATAATACCGGGCGAGATTCGTAGAAGATATGCTTGACCGTGTTTTAATCGCTCTGCCAGATCCATTCGCTAAGTACGGCCGGCATTCGAAGCAAATAATAGAGGAGGAGTGGAGGAGGGGAGGGAGGGGGGGGGGGGCGTTCGCGCTGGTTTCCATTTCGAAAGCCGCACTACAGACAGGTGGTTAGTGTAGGTACATGCTATTCTGAAGACCGATCTCTGAAACGATGGAAGACGGTAAGTAATACTTTTAACACTCTAGCAAGGGGTTAGCAAACGTTTCCTCTAACGGAACACTTTGAGAATCCTGGTACTTTACTGGAATACTGTTTATTTTTTTAGGTTAATAAAACAATTAAAATTTAAAAACCTAACACCTTGTATAGTCAGCGATTACTTCAGTTTTAAATCATATCTAATACCCAGGAATAATATTTTTTAAAACAATAACGTCGAAAAAAAAGCCGTGTTATTGACAGTTTTTCGCGAAGCACTTACTTCCCGTGAAACAGTTCGGGAAACACTGGTCTAGCGTGAAGGCACATGTCGACCAGCGACTAACAACATTGTATTGTATGTTAACCGGGGGCCTAGAAACGACGGAGAGGCTCCGTCCCCGCCGCAGCCGCAGTGGTCCACGACCCCACGACGACTACCGCAGTCTACTTCACCCCTCCGCCGCCCCACACCGAACCCAGTGTTATTGTGCAGTTCGGCCCCCGGTGGACCCCCCAGGGAACGTCTCACACCAGACGAGTGTAACCCCTATGTTTGCGTGGTATAACCCCTATGTTTGCGTGGTAAAGTAATGGTGGTGTACGCGTACGTGGAGAACTTGTTTGCGCAGCAATCGCCGACATAGCGTACCTGAGGCGGAATAAGGGGAACCACCCCCCTTTCGCCGAGGCAGATGGAAGACCGCCTAAAAACCATCCACAGACTGGACGGTTCACCGGACCTCGACATATATCCGCCGGGCGGATTCGTGCCGGCGACCAGGCGTTCCTTCCCGCCCGGAAAGCCGTGCGTTACACCGCACGGCCAACCTGGCGGCCAACTAACAACATGGTCGGGCAACGTCCAAAATTTCTGCCATGCACCGGGGCCGGGATATGACATAAGCGCGGACAGCCGAGCGGTGAATGAGGCCGGGCGGGCTAGGGGCGGCGAAAGGCGAGGCGACCCACATTCCAGCGTGGCGCGGCGAGGCGAGGCCGCGAAAAACGAAAGCAAGGTGAGCGCCGGAAAGCGAATCTGCACAACAGCGAGAGTGCGCCCGCTGCCAACGAACCCGGCAGCGGCAGCCAGCGCCAGCGCGCTCTTGACCGTGAAGCGGACCGCTGCCTCCGCTGCGCAAACTTGGCCCCCTCCTTCCGTCCATTTTATTTTCTTCTCCCGGACACAGTTTCCAACGCCTCTGGCCGTAGCTTTGTTTTGCCCTTGCGTCTTTCACAAACTGTAAGAGAGTCAACTGCGTTCTGCAATATTCCTAATAAAGTTACAACAGGGATACACAGTGCTGGATCAAAACCACCGGTTAAAATTCCACCCCAACGAGTCGACACTAGTCGTGGGCCATGTGAGAAATTCTCTTTTCCGATGGGTTCCCGAGGGTGCATAAATATTCGGACGTCACAACTGACAATTAGACCTTAGTTTTCCGTTATGGATCAAGCTCGTGGTGGCAACACTAGTGACTAGAATGACCATTTTTGTTGGTTGTAATCCTTTGCATTTGGCTCCTGGTGGCGCTTAAAACTTATTCAAACCAATTCTGGATCGAGCAATGCTTTCCTCCACTTAGCTTATGTGAATTCGATACACGTCCGCACCACCTCCTCCCTCTGTCCATCTGCTCTGCCTCCCTCTATCCATCTCCTCCTGCCCCTCCCCCTGGCTTTGAGCCTTGTTTATTATTATTACTACCAAAGAAATATTGATTGGCAGTTAGAGTCGCTTAAAAATCTTAGTTAACCCCAGTGGCCGCCCATTGTATGCTAATGTGCTACAGCACACAGTAACTATCGTACTAAAATCACGCCATTTCTCTTTGAATAATTGCTGATACGCAAACAGAACGCACGAAAACGTATTTTCCTGCACACACTCTGCGGTAACTAGAAAACAGAGTTGAGGGGTGAAAAAATTGTCAGCCGCACTACGATCAACTCAGAAAAGCCACACAGCTGCCTGTTTTAGACCACATGCTCTGATGTGACCTCAGCAACAGGTCATTATTTTTCGTTGAATGTGTGTGTAAAGTACGTGCAAGCGGAGAATATGAGGGATTTTTGAGGAGGTGACATAACGGCGCCATGGCCGAGTAGTTAAGCTCATTGACTGGCAGTTCGTTTGTCTGGGTTCAATTCTTGCTGCTACCACGAATTTTTCGATGTTATTTTATTGCTAGCGATGTTAATTATAAAATTTAAATATATTTAAACTATCCAGCTGAAACGCGTAAACTAATATATTCAATCTATTAATGATCACAACCCTTTTAAGTCAAACGGCTAGAGGCCACCATATTTTCACACGCTGGTAAAATTTTGCACGAGCCGCCACTGGTTGAACCTAGCTTTGAGGAAGGTACACAAATCGCACATTTTCACGGCATTTTCTTTCTCACAATTGCTTGTAACAGTAAACCTGTGTATTGTTTAACAAAATGTAAAGTTTATGTCCGCGTGAAAGTTTATTAGAGTATCGTGTAAAAATGTTAAGTAAGTTGGTCAAGAACTTTTCGAGATATTTGCCAAAAACTTTTCCCCTTTACGTGTGTGTGTGTGTGTGTGTGTGTGTGTGTGTGTGTGTGTGTGTGTGTGAACATATTATATCGAAAGTCACAGTTAAATTAACGTTTAAAAGTCAATTACGAAAATTAAGAACATATAAAATATTTTGAAATCAAGTCCAGATGAAAATACGTAATTTCAGGCATTATTTGAGTTAGAACCTCGGTAAAGTTCTTAACATGTTTCCAGTAAATTAAAATACACCACTAATGAAACATCGACAAAACTGAATTCCAACACTATATTAACTAAAATGGGGCCATCCTGAAATTACGCCGCTAGTTTAATAGTATGTAGTGCGTAGGATTATCCCACTACAAGATCAGTACTGGCAGTAATCATCTGGAAGTTGCGACACTGTTTCAATATTTGTGGCTGACGCTAAGAAGTGATGTGCATTGCATAAAGCTGGAAAAAAAAGGGAGAGAGAGAGAGAAAGAGAAGCAAATGAAAAAACATTTATTGGCTAGTTCTTCAAGAAAAGTGCTATGTACCTGTGATGTAAATCTTATGGAAGACGCTGGAGTCCATCAGTTGAAAGGGGGACGGAAAAAATAGTCGACGACGTAACTATAATCCCTTAAACACAAGCTTGCGTTGCAAACGGATGGAGAAGAAAACTATTAATGTATTTTCAAAGGAATCATCCCAGTATTTACTTGAATATGACGGTAAGGGTAGTTCCGTAAAGTGTCAATCAATCGAAATAGTAACTGTGCTGGTACCGCCCGCCGTACCTATCCGTAGGCGACCCCCTCTTCGGGACCTTTTTTATGCCAAAATACTCGTTATTTCAGGGGCAGGTTTTAAATATTGAATAAACGATACAGACATAGGGGAAAAAAGGAAAAGAATCTCCCTTCTTACTGTAAAGACATCGAACTCTCCCATGTTCGCTAAGTGTAGAAATATTTTATCATATATAAGCCTCCTTTGTTCGATTTGATTTCGTTTCGTTTCATCCTCTTAGCGGAGCTTAAGTAGGGATAAAAAGGAACAGCTCCTTAGCGTGGCAGTTGGGAATGGCATGTGGTGTGGCAGAGAGAGATACGAAGCATTGTCCTGAGCCATGGCTATTTGACTTTTCTCTTCTTCCCCTACAAATTTGTACGTATTTGTTGCAGATTATTATTAAGCCTTCTACGACAGATATAGTAAAGGAAACAAAAGAAAAATTTGCAGTAGGTATTAAAATCCATGGAGAAGAAATAAAAACTTTGAGGTTCGCCGATGACATTGTAATTCTGTCAGAGACAGTAAAGGACTTGGAAGAGCAGTTGAATGGAATGGACAGTGTCTTGAAAGGAGGGTATAAGATGAACATCAACAAAAACAAAACGAGGATGATGGAATGTAGTCTAATCAAGTCGGGTGATGCTGGGGGAATTAGATTAGGAAATGAGACGCTTAAAGTAGTAGATGAGTTTTGCTGTTTGGGGAGCAAAATAACTGATGATGGTCGAAGTAGAGAGGATATAAAATGTAGACTGGCAATGGCAAGGAAAGCATTTCTGAAGAAGAGAAATTTGTTTACATCGAGTATAGATTTACGTGTCAGGAAGTCGTTTCTGAAAGTATTTGTATGGAGCGTAGCCCTGTATGGAAGTGAAACATGGACGATAACTAGTTTGGACAGGAAAAAAATAGAAGCTTTCGAAATGTGGTGCTACAGAAGAATGCTGAAGATTAGATGGGTAGATCACATAACGAATGAGGAGGTACTGAATAGGATTGGGGAGAAGAGAAGTTTGTGGCACAACTTGACCAGAAGAAGGGATCGGTTGGTAGGACATGTTCTGAGGCATCAAGGGATCACCAATTTAGTATTGGAGGGCAGCGTGGAGGGAAAAAATCGTAGAGGGAGACCAAGAGATGAATACACTAAGCAGATTCAGAAGGATGTAGGTTGCAGTAGGTACTGGGAGATGATGAAGCTTGCACAGGATAGAGTAGCATGGAGAGCTGCATCAAACCAGTCTCAGGACTGAAGACCACAACAAGAACAACAACACGACAGATATACGTGTCCATACATTGTCTTCCTGTATGCCTTTACTTTTACTTTAATAAAATAGGTACAGTAAAGTGATGATCAGTAGTGTTAGCAGGTCAACTGATACCGCTACTGATGCTGTTACTACTTCCATGATCCCTTTTCAAGCTGTTATTAGCAAACTGCCCTTATGTTGTGCGTATGATGTATCTCCGTTTATTCTCATTTTTCTTTCTTTTTCGTGTCCACAAATCTCCATTTCAATTTTTTTGCGTAATACTGAGCCGTAACAATGTAACACTTACTCTCCTCCACACAGCTTCGAGTTTGAATGCTCCACAATATGTTGCATATCTACAGATGCTCCACAAGCCACCTTGCAGTGCGTGGTAGATGGTACCTGCATCTCCTTTCCTGTTCCACCCGCAAACAGAGAGAGGGGAAAAAATGACTATCTATATGCCTCCGTATGGGGCGTGTTTTTCGTATCTTACGTTGATGGCAGTAGAATCATTCAACAGTCAGCGTCAATTGCCTGTTCTCTAAATTATCTCAATACCATTCTTCGAAACGATCGTCGCCTTCCCTTCAGGGATTCCCACTTGAGTTCCCGAAACATCTCCGTAATACTTACGTGTCGTTCGAAAGGACGTACCGGCAACGAATCTAGCAGCCAGCCGTTGAACTACTTCGATGTCCTCCTTCAACCCGACCTCGTACGGATCCCATACATTCCAGCAGTGTTCAAGAACAGGACGCACCAGCGCCCTCTAGACGGTCTCCTTTACAGGTGAACCACTCTTTCCTAAAATTTTCCCAATAAACCGAAATCGACCATTCGCCTTCCCTACAACAGTCCTTACATGCTCGTTCAATTTCATATCGGTTTGCAACGTAACGCCCAAATCTTAACGACGTGAATGTGTCGAGCAATACACTACTAATGCTGTATCCGAAAATAACACGTTTGCTCTTCCTACTCATCCGCATTAACTAACATCTTCCCACATTTAGAGCTAGCTGCCATTCTTCATACCAACTAGAAATTTTGTCGAAGTCGTCTGGAATGTGCCTGCAGTCACTCGACTTCGAAGCCTTACCGCCCACCAAATCGTTTATGTATACACAGAGCAACAGCGGTCCTATCACACTTCCCTAGGACACTCCTAACGATACCCTTGTCTCTAATGAACACTCGCCTTCGACGACAACATACTGGATTCTATTACTTACGAAGTCTTCAAGCCACTCACGTATCTGTGACCTTATTCCATATGCATGTGCCTATGTTAACAGCCTGCAATGAGGCATCGTGTCAAATGCATTCCCGAAATCTAGCACTATGGAATCTGCCTGTTACCCTTCATCCATAGTTCGCAGTATCTCAATGTGAATATGGGCAAAGTAAGTTTCGCATGAGCGATGCTTTCTAAAACCATGCTGATTCGTGGACACAAACTTCTCAGTCTCAAGAAAATTGATTACATTCGAACGGAGAATATATTCAAGCATACTGCAGCAAACCGAATTAGCGATATTGGTCTGCAATTTTGCGGGTCCGTCTTGGACTTGACACGAACCACAACGACGATGTCTTTTTTCAGGCCTTGCTTCGTAGACTGATGTCCACTGGGGCTGCACCTGCTCGTAGCCGACTGCCCTTTCTCCAAGCCCTTCATGGAAATTTGATGCCAGCAGGCTTATTTATCCTCTTGAAATGGGTATCAGCTTTGGAGTTAAATGCTTAAGTGTGAGAGTATTTCTTAATTTTACTAATTGTGCTACACCGAATATGTCTTATGTTCGATACATAATATTTTCTTTATGGAAACGTTGCTTAAATTTTCCAGGTAGAGAGAGAGAGAGAGAGAGAGAGAGAGAGAGAGAGAGAAGAAATCAGCACCACTGTTTGAGCCTCTATATACTTTCACAGTGGCACACACTACAAAAATGTTCCCACGGCCTTGCATGCTTCACGGTACCCCACAGATAGGTTAGCCGGCCAGGGTGGCCGAGCCGTTCTACGCGCTACAGTCTGGAACCGCGCGACCGCTACGGTCGCAGGTTCGAATCCTACCTCGGGCATGGATGTGTGTGATGTCCTTAGTGCTAAGTTCTAGGGGACTGATGACCTTATAAGTTAAGTCCCATAGTGCTCAGAGCCATTTTTTGAACAGTTAGGTTACTGCTATACTCCAAACGGACAAGACAGAGCCACCGTCCTTTCCATGCTGACCTCTATAATTAGGAATTCCAGAGAGAAGTTTTGCCTTGTGCTCGAACACTGTCAGAAGTAGAAATTTTATCACCGTCATCGTGTTTCTCTTACCTCTTGGAATGCAGCCAAGTACCTTCTTGATCGAGTGAAAGTCCATTCGCCTAGTGACAGTTCACTTTATTTTCATTACAATGATATTTACATTATATCTAGTTACTTGCCCAATACATTGGTTCACTTTGCTGTCCCTTAATAATTCCTATTTCCTCTACTCTCTCAGTAACCGTCCGTTTTGAAATGTTTTCATATTCATGTCCGTGTCTTATTGCCGTGACATCCGGCAAAACAATATTTGCATACTGCAATTCTCACGGACGTCAAGTATCTAAAACTCGTCCCAGATTGGGAGGTAGGCTAATAGTAGTCCTTGCCCCGCAAGTAAGAAGAGATTTCATCAGCACTCTCTCCGCAGTCTTGCAGGTTATAGCGCTAGTAATGCTGACGACCCCCCCCCCCCCCTACAAATACACACGCACGCACGCACGCACGCACAAGGCTCACATGGACATCCGTTCCCACGGTCGTTAATTACACTAATTACATTGCAGCGCTGCCACATAACCTGGAGCGGCCATTTCCACTAATGTCGACTTCCCAGCAGAGGACACGCACACCTCCAGTTTTCCAGAAGTGATTTCCGTAATATGGCATAGAAATTTATCCTATGTTGTCCATTGGATGTCATGGGTTACGTGAACCCACGTTGTGTGCCGGGATGAGAATCCGATCATTTCACCAGCCTAGTTTGACACATTAAGTTGAATGCGTTTGTGTTTTAACACTGAGTATAGTTTCGTGTTCCAGACTGCACAAGACGAGTTACAAACGACGGACGTAAGTCACAGATAATTTTGACGCCATTCAATAACGATGTTGCGAAATAGGATAGAAACGCAGTTGTGAGTGGTGTTTTGAGGGCTCACGTCAGTATGAGCAATGCTGGCAAATAGTGAAGTGCCGGTTTCGACTACCGGTCCAGATGTTAGTGATATAACCGCACAAACTGCTCATTGTAGCAACATCGCACTGCTTCAAAAACATCTGATTTTCTTTCATTATCTGGCACGAGGTAGGAGAGCAACGTTCCCAGACGCCAAACTAAATTGTGAGTATACGGCTGTGGACGGCGAAGATATATACGAAGTATGGAAAACCACGCGAGGAACCCATCGGACTGATTCTGTAAACGATACTGTAGATCAGAATGAGATTTTCACTCTGCAGCGGAGTGTGCGCTGATATGAAACTTCCTGGCAGATTAAAACTGTGTGCCCGGCCGAGACTCGAACTCGGGACCTTTGCCTTTCGCGGGCAAGTGCTCTACCGACTGAGCTACCCAAGCACGACTCACGCCCGGTACTCACAGCTTTACTTCTGCCAGTACCTCGTCTCCTACCTTCCAAACTTCACAGAAGCTCTCCTGCGAAAGGTTCGTAGGAGAGCTTCTGTAAAGTTTGGAAAGTAGGAGACGAGTTACTGGCAGAAGTAAAGCTGTGAGTACCGGGCGTGGCTCAGTTGGTGGAGCACTTGCCCGCGAAAGGCGAGGGTCCCGAGTTCGAGTCTCGGTCAGGCACACAGTTTGAATCTGCCAGGAAGTTTCGATATTGTAGATGTCTTACGATACATCTAACGTCTTTTACTTCTCATACTTTGATTCCCATTATATGCAGAAGAATGGAACGATTGGCAAGAGGAATTTATAAACAATGAACATAGTTTCAAGTAAACTGAGAAGTACAGAATAAAAATATTCCAGAAGTTCAAAAGTTGCAACAAAACAAAGCAGAACAAACTTCATGTCACGAACACATCCGCTGTTACAATTAATGAACTGGAGGACCCCTCTAAAAGAAAATTTCAAAACGTTTCCCCAAGAGCCGAAGGCTGTTAGTGACATCACAGACCCTAACTGCATTCAGACGAACAACTGATTTGTGATAATGTCTTGTCAATCTGAGGCTCTTTCCCATTCATTAACATGGAGCAGACAACATCCAAAGACGAGCCATCTTTCATCACGAGCTAGTTCAGGAAGCTCAAGAACATCACATATTCTCATCCAAAGGCAGAGGGAAACTACCCAAGAGATACGTACTGCCTCATGCAGATGTTACTTCTGCAATTCTTACAATTCACGTTTCTAAGATAGTCAAGCAACGTACTAAATTCCTCCTGTATGTATACCTTGCGGAATAACCTTGACCGTAAAGTCAGAGACCTTAATGGACTTTACAGATGCTTACTGTCAGCGTACTTCAAACGGCCAATCGTCAAGGAAAAAAAAAAGGCGGAGTGATATCGATACCTTCCGCCCTCACAGATGTACTAACCATGAAAATATAGTCACGTTCGCTCCATTGTGCTACAATAGCAGGAAAGTAGAACTGTAAGGAACTACTGCTGTAAAGAAAACTCAGGAAAGAACAAAAATTGAAAGTGTCTGAAAACGTACGCAATCCAGGTAGGAATGGTTCGAAAATGCTATTCAGGAGGGTCTGGTCTAAGCTATTCTGCATCTGAAAATCCACAACATGCTTGGAAAACTTACATGTTGCTATCCCATACTTCGCTTTATTACATATTTAAGGTTTTCATTTGACGTTCCTTCTTACAGCCGTCGTAACCGACGCTTGCTCAAACAACCTCAAAACGGGAGAGCGTTTTGCTCGACTTGTCTACTCAGATCTTTGTTATGGTTTGCAGGTAACTTTACAGGAGAGGTCTGCGGTGGAAGCACCTTCTGACGCAAAGTGCTCAGCAGCAGGAGGGGGCACGGACCGTGCCTTGACCTTGGGTGACCTTGGCAGCTGCGCGGCACGTGGGCGAGGCCACCGCCTCCAACAAAACCTACACTAGGCAGGAGACTACTACTCTCTTCCTGTGTGAGGACACTGCAAGCTATCTGTCGGTGTCAATGTGACAGAGCCTAGAGAATAGACCCTCTGCTGTCTTCATTCTTCCTGGAACAAAGCACAAATTCGTATCGTACCAAGAACGTGTGTCCACGACTGCGTATGAACGCTACAGCAAATTCCAAGGGAAAAGTATTACACTTACGGTGTACTCATTCAAGAAGTATAACAAATGCAACTATGCATTGGGCATTTTCTTAGTCTGATGGAAGAATCTAATCGAGCAACTGTTCGTCTTACAGACGCTACGTACCTATATTCTCTTCCGTGATTTATTCAGGTAACATATTATTAGCCTGTTTTCCGGATTTCAATTGCAGCATGTTTCCTGCCTTTACGAAAACCACATTTGTCGTGTTATTTAGTTTCCTTTGCCGCTTCACCTTTCCTCACCCTCCCAGTACTCGTTACATGAGATAAATCGCTGCATTTCATTTCACACATGTAGCAGCAGCGTTTTACCACGCTTCTTTAAATATCCCGAACTTTTTCATCCCATAGAGGCATCTAATTATTTATGCAATCAACTGAATTGTGGTGTAAATGCAAAGAAAGATTCTTATTTATTCACTGTAGCGCAAGTGAAGAATCTAAGAATCAAGTTCAGAGTTTAACTTCCTGTCGACGAAGAGATACAGAGGACAAACTCGGACCAAACAAGGTTACTGAAAAAAGGCGCACACGTCCTTACCGGCGTAACCATTTTGGCATTTTGAAATTCTGCTAATCAAACGCAAAGATCAAGTACGAGTCGTGTTCAATAAATAATGCCTAATAGTTTTTTTCTCAGAACAAATATTATTAAGTTTTAGAATTTGGTGACAATATCAATTAGCATTTTTCACATGTTCTCTTTTCCACCTAGTTACCCTAACGTTCTACGGCCGTACGCCAGCGTTGTGAAAGAGCATATATTTCCATCTTGGTAAAAGTTATTGTTCTGTCCTCGTAGTCATGTTTTCTCTGTATGAATTACATTGTCATAATCTTTGAAATGTGGCCCCACTTGGAAAGGCCTTTTGTCCCCCAAGCAGATGGAAGTTCGAGGACGAGGCAATTATGTCCGACGCACCTAAGAGATGTGTTGCTGGTTTCTGAAATGTGTGTGTGGTCGTGCTTTATCTTGATAGATCAGGATTGCTTTTGGATACTTGTCAGACCAATTCTCCAGAGTCTTCACATGTGCCTCTGAATTGATGGTTAACCCTTTGTGGCGACACATCTACGAGAACAACACCATCACTACCTCAAAAGGCAGAGGACACTGCCTTGAATTCCATTTTTTATGTGATTCTGCATAGCGCAACTCCAGTGACTGCAATTTTGTTTCCGGTTCAAAGTGATGCACCCACGCTACGTCGCCTGTCACGATCCGTGACACGAAGGCCTCTCTCTCCGCTGGACAAACAGTTCAGGTTAAACGGCTTTTCTTCGAATTTGTGGTCTGTTGCGAGCATTCGTGCACCCGATCTTGAGCACACCTTTGAATATCCAAGAATCTCAGACACTCTACACACAGTTCACCGTTCAGCTATAGTTTCAGAGCCACTTGTAGAGCCAGTTTTACAGCTGCGATGAGCCAGCCTGCACGAATAATGGCATCCGCGCGATTCAACATGTTGGCAACAGTGGCTGTAACAAGACGTTCCGAACGAGGCCGATCATGGAACACAGTTGCTGCACTTCTTAAGGCTTTAACACTATTAACGTTTTAACTCTCTTTGACAACATCCCAATAGTCCTATCAAACTGCATCATTACCATACACTGCACACAAACGTTTATGGCTATTCCCCAGGGTTACTTTTTCCGCAAACAGTCATTCAATTACAGCATGTTGCCTATAACGAGTGTCTTGCGTAGACGCCACTTTGATGCTCCACTACGGCTCTGCCATCCGTTGGACATTTTCGAAACTTCGCACACATGAAGCACCTCAAAGGACGTTTCCCTGTATATATTAAAGGCTGCAAAAAAAAAAAAAAAAAAAAAAAAAAGGGGGGGACATTATTTACCGAACGACCCTCACACATAAGAGTGAGCGTCCTGGGCTAAGGAAGTTGGGACTGTCGCACGGCGCTGCTGGCTGCTGAAAACAAACTGCAGACTTCTACTAAAGGGAAGTAACACTTCTCATTTATGATTATTAATGGAACGCTTATTAGAATCGCAGCAAAAAGAAACATCGAAAGATTATGGTGTTTCGTCCCATCGATGACGAGCTAATTCCGGACTGAGCAGCAGTTCGGATGGGAGAAGGTAATGAAAGGAAACCAGCTATGTCCTGTCTCAACATATGCCTGAAGTCATTCAAGGAAAATACCAAAAACCGAAATCGGAACGGGCGGACAGGAAATTAAATCCGGTCCTCCCGTTTGTAAATTTAATATCTCACCAACCGGTCACCTGCCTTGGTCGAGCACAGTACATTCATCTGGAGTTCTTTCCACATAGGATGGATTAGAGAAAATGAAGATCCAAAGGGAAATTGTAATATACCTAAATTAAATTCAGCGAACTGAAATAAATAAATTGATGGGAATGAAATCATCTCAGACACAATGACGTGAAATTATATAAGCGAAGGCCATTCATAAATGCTCATTAAGTTGTGACAATTGAAAATTGTGCCAGAGTGAGATTTCCTCCTTATCGCAGCCAGTACGACATACCACTAGGCTACCTAAGCATGCTTCCAACCCTGACTGAAATATTCTTTGTTACTGGTGTTGGCACATTTGATTTTCGAACATTACCGCTGTATGTTCTCCCATGGGGTATGTGGAAACAGCATCAAAGGGGGCGATTCATAATATGCAATAGCCAATGATAAATGGCGAAAGCTTGCAACAAGCATAAGATTCGGTTTCAAGTCGACACCTTGCACATACATTTTGTCACTGTCGGTACAGCGCTTCTAAATAATGACTGGGGGTGGGGAGAGGGGAGGGGGGCGGCGAGGGGGCGATGAGCTCAGACGCCATGTTCAATCGCATCCCAGACGTGTTCGATCGGGTTCAGATCTGGCGAGCTGGGGGCGGGGGCGTGGGGGTCATAATGTTCTGGCTGAGCGAATCACGCGATCACTACAGTCCTAGAAGTAGATAAGCCAACTTCTGCCGGTCTCTGACGTGAGTTCAAATCGAGATTTACTGGGACGTCATTACGCAGAGCAGTGTTTTTATTGGAGGTTTCGAAATGAGGCACCTTGGAAACCGTTGAAAAACCCAATATTAATGATGTGGCGGCTATACTGACGTCAGATATCTGCTGCGGCAGGGTGTTTGGTGTTGGTGGTGGTAGAACAGGAGAGAAAAAGTGATTCACAGCTGCCCTCTCCACGTCTAGTACAGTAGCGTCGTCCTCGAGCTTCCCAGAACTGGCCTACAGCCCTCAGCTGTGTCTGCTAGCTGTTGTGTAAGGCCTCACTTCCGCCTGAGCACGTGTGTGTGTGTGTGTGTGTGTGTGTGTGTGTGTGTGTGTGTGTGTGTGTGTGACAAAGGCAATTTTCAACAATCGAATTATCTCAATGCTACCCCTTTTCCCATTTGCTTATTGAATTGACAGAAGATGCCTTTACGAAATAAGTTAACGACTGTTTATGTGACAGGTGTACGTAAGTTCATATCTGTAGCTATGTATTTTCGCTTATATCAAGGCGGTTGTCGTTTCTACTTTACATTGCGCGACTTAACTACACATGACTGCGAGATGTGGTCACAGAAGGGTAACTAGATCCGTTGTTGTTGTTGTTGTTGTTGTTGTTGTTGTCTTCAGTCCTGAGACTGGTTTGATGCAGCTCTCCACACTACTCTAACCTGTGCAAGCTTCTTCATCTCCCAGTATCTACTCCAACCTACATGCTTCTGAATCTGCTTAGTGTATTCATCTCTTGGTCTCCCTCTACGATTTTTACCCTCCAAGCTGCCCTCCAATACTAAATTGGTGATCCCTTGATGCCTCAGAACATGTCCTACCAACCGATCCCTTGTCTTCTCCCCAATCCTATTCAATACCTCCTCATTAGTTATATGATCTACCCATCTAATCTTCAGCATTCTTCTGTAGCAACACATTTCGAAAGCTTCTATTATCTTCCTGTCCAAACTGGTTATCGTCCATGTTTCACTTCCATACATGGCTACACTCCATACAAATACTTTCAGAAACGACTTCCTGACACTTAAATCTATACTCGATGTTAACAAATTTCTCTTCTTCAGAAACGATTTCCTTGCCATTGCCAGTCTACATTTTATATCCTCTCTACTTCGACCATCATCAGTTATTTTGCTCCCCAAATAGCAAAACTCCTTTACTACTTTAAGTGTCTCATTTCCTAATCTAATTCCCTCAGCATCACCCGACTTAATTCGACTACATTCCATTATCCTCGTTTTGCTTTTGTTGACGTTCATCTTATACCCACCTTTCAAGACACTGTCCATTCCGTTCAACTGCTCTTCCAAATTCTTTGCTGTCTCTGACAGAATTACAATGTCATCGGCGAACCTCAAAGTTTTTATTTCTTCTCCATGGATTTTAATACCTACTCCGAATTTTTCTTTTGTTTCCTTTACTGCTTGCTCAATATACAGATTGAATAACATCGGGCAGAGGCTACAACCCTGTCTCACTCCCTTCCCAACCACTGCTTCCCTTTCATGTCCATCGACTCTTATAACTGCCATCTGGTTTCTGTACAAATTGTAAATAGCCTTTCGCTCCCTGTATTTTACTCCGGCCATCTTCAGAATTTGAAAGAGTATTCCAGTCAACATTGTCAAAAGCTTTCTCCAAGTCTACAAATGCTAGAAACGTAGGTTTGCATTTTCTTAATCTAGCTTCTAAAATAAGTCGTAAGGACAGTATTGCCTCACGTGTCCCCATATTTCTACGGAATCCAAACTCATATTCCCCAAGGTCGGTTTCTACCAGTTTTTCCATTCGTCTGCAAAGAATTTGCGTTAGTATTTTGCAGCCGTGACTTATTAAACTGATAGTTCGATAATTTTCACATCTGTCAACGCCTGCTTTCTTTGGGATAGGAATTATTATATTCTTCTTGAAGTCTGAGGGTATTTCGCCTGTTTCATACATCTTGCTCACCAGATGGTAGAGTTTTGTCAGGACTGGCTCTCCCAAGGCCGTCAGTAGTTCTAATGGAATGTTGTCTACTCCCGGGGCCTTGTTTCGACTCAGGTCTTTCAGTGCTCTGTCAAACTCTTCACGCAGTATCGTATCTCCCATTTCATCTTCAGCTACATCCTCTTCCATTTCCATAATATTGTCCTCAAGCACATCGCCATTGTATAGACCCTCTATATACTCTTTCCACCTTTCTGCTTTCCCTTCTTTGCTTAGAAGTGGGTTTCCATTTGAGCTCTTGATATTCATACAAGTGGCTCTCTTTTCTCCAAAGGTCTCTCTAATTTTCCTGTAGGCAGTATCTATCTTATCTCTAGTGAGATAAGCCTCTATATCCTTACATTTGTTCTCTAGCCATCCCTGCTTAGCCATTTTGCACTTCCTGTCGATCTTATTTTTGAGACGTTTGTATTCCTTTTTACCTGCTTCATTTACTGCCTTTTTATATTTTCCCCTTTCGTCAATTAAATTCAATATTTCTTCTGTCACCCAAGGATTTCTATTAGGCCTCGTCTTTTTACCTACTTGATCCTCTGCTGCCTTCACTACATCATCCCTCAAAGCTACCCATTCTTCTTCTACTGTATTTCTTTCCCCCGTTCCTGTCAATTGTTCCCTTACGCTCTCCCTGAAACTCTGTACAACCTCTGGTTCTTTCAGTTTATCCAGGTCCCATCTCCTTAAATTCCCACCTTTTTGCAGTTTCTTTAGTTTTAATCTACAGTTCATAACCAATAGATTGTGGTCAGAGTCCACATCTGCCCCTGGAAATGTCTTCCAATTTAAAACCTGGTTCCTGAATCTCTGTCTTACCATTATATAATGTCTGATTATATGTATATAACCTTCTTTGATGATTCTTGAACCAAGTGTTAGCTATGATTAAGTTATGCTCTGCGCAAAATTCTACCAGGCGGCTTCCTCTCATTTCTTACCACCAGTCCATATTCACCTACTACGTTTCCTTCTCTCCCTTTTCCTACTACCGAATTCCAGTCACCCATGACTATTAAATTTTCGTCTCCCTTCACTATCTGAATTATTTCTTTTATTTCATCATACATTTCTTCAATTTCTTCGTCATCTGCAGAGCTAGTTGGCATATAGACTTGTACTACTGTCGTAGGCGTGGGCTTCGTGTCTATCTTGGCCACAACAATGCGTTCGCTGTGCTGTTTGTAGTAGCTTACCCGCATTCCTATTGTTTTATTGATTATTAAACCTACTCCTGCATTACCGCTATTTGATTTTGTATTTATAACCCTGTATTCACCTGACCAAAAGTCTTGTTCCTCCTGCCACCGAACTTCACTAATTCCCACTATATCTAACTCAACCTATCCATTTCCAGTTTTAAATTTTCTAACCTATCTGCCCGATTAAGGGATCTGACACTCCGTAGAACGCCAGTTTTCTTTCTCCTGATAACGACGTCCTCCTGAGTAGTCCCCGCCCGGAGATCCGAATGGGGGACAATTTTACCTCCGGAATATTTTACCCAAGAGGACGACATCATCATTTATTCATACAGTAAAGCTGCATGCCCTCGGGAAAAATTACGGCCGTAGTTTCCCCTTGCTTTCAGCCGTTCGCAGTACCAGCACAGAAAGGCTGTTTTGGTTAGTGTTACAAGGCCTGATCAATCATCCAGACTGTTGCCCCTGCAACTACTGAAAAGGCTGCTGCCCCTCTTCAGGAACCACACGTTTGTCTGGCCTCTCAGCAGATACCCCTCCGTTGTGGTTGCACCTACGGTACGGCTATCTGTATCGCTGAGGTCCGCAAGCCTCCCCACCAACGGCAAGGTCGGCAAGGTCTATGGTTCATGGGGGGGGGGGGGGGGGAACTAGATCCTTACCGTTATTTTATCATGTGTGTTTCCAGCATTGAGCATTTTAACGGAACTACTTTTATCGTGTTTATTCCGATATGGTTTCGTTAAGGAAGACTGTTTAAAAGTGATCTTGGTCCGAAATATGTTCGCTCCATAGTGCAATTCGGCGTTGTTTTAAGTGCTCGCCACTGACTGATCCACGATGTAATATTGATTGAGAGAGTACTACACAACTTAGTAGGAGAAATAGCAGATATTTCCGCTTCTCGCACAACACATACGGTTCACTTATTCCCATGTTATAAATACGTTGCAATGATGGTCGTGCTGAGCCATTTTCTTTCTGCTGCTTAGTATGATTTCTGCTCTTAAGATCTCGTATAGTAATTAAGATACACTTTGAAGGCTCTATATTTTGCGAATGAAGTGCTTTCTGCGGTATAAAAGGAATTTATGAAGTAGGCTTGTGTGGGCGGTACACACTAGCGGCAGTGGAAATGGGTACATGGTAGGCCTTGCGGAAGTCCCACGAATTTCTTAGAAAATTCGATTCTGTAAACATCAAAAGTAGAGACAAAAACGTCTATGGAGAGCGGAAACAAATACTGCTAAAGACGGAAATCTCTAATTGGCGGCATCAAGTATAGTTTAAATAATGTTTGATAACTACGCCCTGTGAAATTTGTGCACGTAGGAAAATCCTTGGCATTTTCATGTAGTATTCCTAGAAACTGCGTACCTGATCAAGTCATGGTCTACGTGCACCCTGAGAGTCCTCGTTCATCGGAAAAGCTCCGAACGTCCGCACCAAGGTGGTGTACCGCCATGCAAATGAGCAGCAGCGTGAACATCCTGATGCCGGAAGAAGAGCTCCACCGAATGGTTCAAATGGCTCTGAGCACTATGGGACTTGACATCGGAGGTCATCAGTCCCCTAGACTTAGAACTACTTAAACCTAACTAACCTAAGGACATCACACACATCCAAGCCCGAGGCAGGATTCGAACCTGAGACCGTAGCAGTAGCGCGGTTCCGGAGTGAAGCGCCTAGAACCGCTCGGTCACAGCGACCGGCAGCGCCACAGAGCTTCAACACAACGCTGTATAATACGCCCTCTTATATGAACCTATTCCACTTTTTCTTGATCGATTTAACTTTTGCCTTTCCTTCTTTTACGATTTATACTCCTTACTACTTTGTAATATTTGAAGCAGTCACCTTAAAATTTTCTGTTTGTTATTACGTAAGATATTTTACGAAGCATTCTCTGTTCCGTATGTCTTAATATACAACGCTCATCAACCACTCGGTAATAATGAAAATAATATGCACAATCGTAATAAGGGAAATTGTTTTCACGTTTTGACGTGACAGAGGATGTGCCCATTTAGCGCTAGAAGTGGGAGGAGAAGCTATGTGCAGCTTACGTCAACTATACACAAGGTGAGTCAAAATTATGTGAACAATCTGAAGTTTGTTTCATTTGCTATTCTAGGTTGTTAGTTTGTCACTGATAACGTGCCGCTACAAGTTAGACGAGAAGAGTGTTTCCCACGTGGTGCACCGCCCCATTTTGCTACTTCTATTTGTTCCCAAACCGTCTGATTGTTCACGACGGACCGTTGTTATGGCCTTGTCAATCTTCGGATCTCATACTCCGCGACTTCTAGTTATGGGGTATGCTAAAGGAGCGCGCGTATAGTCCAGAAGTGAGACTTCGAAGAATTATACTGCTGAACGTTAGTTTGAGTGCATTAACCGTGCTGGTGATCAAGTTGAGAAGCTGGGTAACAAAAACTCCTTGTAAACGCTTTCTCTCAAATAGTGTTGACATAATTTTGACTCGCCCTGCACTTTAATAATCCTGATCTTTTAGTTAGTATGACAACGTATCTTATCCAGATTAAATATACCATACGCTCATCTACGGGTATAGATCATATTTCATTTTACTTTAAAGTAGGCTTTGTCAAGTAGAATATAAATGGTTTTTTCCCTTTTTTAAATTTCGTGTTTGTAAATTGTATTTCGTGTTTTCTGTTTTAGTATATGAACAACTGGTCATAAGAAAAATTTTTTGATGCGTCCGACAGAAAATAAAAAAAATATGATCACTTTAGATTGAAAAAACTTTTGTTATTACAACTGATGTACAGTCATCTCTAGCCCGCTCACAAATTTTGCGGACCGCAGTTTAGAGGACACCAGTTGGAATGCCACATGGGCGCGTTTGGGTGTCGTAGTCGCGTCCACGGGTTGTGAGGAAACTGCGTGAAACCCTACCCTCCAGCCCCTGCGCCGCTACCCGCTGGCTGGCAGTACACGCGTTTGCACTCAGCCGATACCATCGGCTAATGGCACCTCGCCTCGCCGGCGCCCGCGCCGTATCGACGCCATCGGCTCTGCACTGCTTCTGGTATTCACCGGCATGCATCACCTGGCGTCCGTCACGCCAACGCTGCATTTCCTGGTCTCCGTTACCGAGAACGTGACGTCAAGCTTCTACCCACAGCACAAACAGCTGGAAGCCCACGTGCTGCTATTTGCGGAAAGTAGGACGAGGTGTCTGGCAGCAGCTAAATACTTGACTAGTAAAGGGGAGTTCCCATTCGGACCAGTGTTACGACGTCATTCCAGCCGTGATTAATATCCCAGACTGTGGTTTTCGAAGAGGGGCGGATGGAGTGGAAATAGGCGATTCAAGAACTTTTTAGATTTCACGGCGTGTGTGGGCGTACTTTGAAAAAAAAATTAAAAAATACTGTAAGCCATACAGTCCTGAAGAGTTTTCCACTAAACGTTTACTACAAGAACCTGCTCCAGTACATAAGAACCCGTCGCGCAAAGCTCTAATAGAGGCACGTATTCACCGCAAGCGGCAAAGGAAAGTCCCGCTGAGTAGCTAACGTCATTGTGGAGAACACGATGCGACAAACTGCTCTCTGGGAAACTTCACATGTTTTTACTATCACTATTAGCTGCAGGGATCAAGCTAGTAGGCTATTAACCATTCAGTCCAATAAAAACTTAACTTCTGAAATTGGATCTGGCTTATCTCCGTCGATGTTCTTTCAAGGCTGCAAAAAATGACAGTTTAGATTCTTAAGCTGACGCTACCTTCAGTTTCGAGAACTATGTGTAGCTCTGGAGATGTGGCAAACAATAAAGCAACAGTTTAACTGGCTGGAACAAGCCATTTGATTTAAAAAAAGTTCTGGCACCGAGTTGCGTCATGCTGGTTATACTAAGGGCCTGTATAACGATCACTTTAAGGCAACGGAGAAAGAACTTCAAGGAATGAGGTTGAGTTGTTTGGAGGATGAGACCAAACAGCGAGGTCATAGGTCTCATCGCATTAGTCCACTAAAGAGACAGCTTACACTACACTCGTTCGTCCTCTGTTAGAATACTGCTGCGCGGTGTGGGATCCTTACCAGGTGGGATTGACGGAGGACATCGAAAGGGTGCAAAAAAGGTCAGCTCGTTTTGTATTATCACGTAATAGGGGGGAGAGAGTGTGGCAGATATGATACGCGAGTTGGGATGGAAGTCATTACAGCAAAGACGTTCTTCGTCGCGGCGAGATCTATTTACGAAATTTCAGTCACCAACTTTCTCTTCCGAATGCGAAAATATTTTGTTGAGCCCATCCTACATAGGTAGGAATGATCATCAAAATAAAATAAGAGAAATCAGAGCTCGAACAGAAAGGTTTAGGTGTTCGTTTTTCCCGCGCGCTGTTAGGGAGTGGAATGGTAGAGAGATAGTATGATTGTGGTTCGATGAACCCTCTCCCAAGCACTTAAATGTGAATTGCAGAGTAGTCATGTAGATGTAGATGTTAGGGAAGGGTCGTGCCCTTTCAGAGGAACCATCCCGGCATTTGCCTGGAGCGATTTGGGAAAAATCACGGAAAACCTATATCAGTACGGCCGGACGCGGGATTGAACCGTCGTCCTCCCGAACGCGAGTCCAGGGTGCTAACCACTGCGCCACCTCGATCGGTTAACTTCAAGGGAAATTCCTACATTACGAAAGTGTTTAAAATTCAAAGGCGAGGATTTGACAAGTTGAAGCCGTCTACGGAATAAGGGGACAGGACTGACAGCTTCTCACTAGACTGGACTGTAATTCGTGCGTTCGGCCCAGCGTTCCACTTTACCTTACAATACATTTCCACCGGTATCATCTCGCAGAAAAAACACGGCACTCATTGGCTTCGCAGCCGCGTATGTTCACTATCAGTTTAAATAATCCTGTACGTTAGTAGACGAATTACTTCTTTGACTTCTTTCGTCGATATGCGCATTTTGCCAAAAACCTAATTGCAAATTACCGGATGTAAGTATTGTTTGCGAGGTTGGAGTTTTCACGCCAGAAGAACTATAGGGAAAATTTCCAGGTGCAATATAATGAAAAGCTTCAGTGAGAATGACTCAGGAATAATGAAATTAAAATCAGCTGACCACAAATAGGGGAAAGTCTATCACCTTCATTTTTCAACATATATTTAAAATATATGATTTGAGCACTGATTAATATTAGGCAGGACAGAGAAGAACGATGAAAAACGACAGAGATCGTGGAATGAAAACCGTAAAGAAAATAATAATAAAAATAGGAAAAGAGGAAAGAGGAAAATAATGCTCAATGGAGAGAAAGCAGAGTATGTAGACGATTATCAGTACATAGGAAGCAGAACAGAAAGCAAATGGAAGGAAAGGCAGAGAAGAACAGCGAGACAAAATTGGTTTTCTAGGTGAAGATGATTTTCCGCAGCGGAATAGAAATAGGATTAACAAAAAACGATAGATGAAATGTAGAAACTGTAACCATGAAGAGGGTAAACTGTAAGCAGTTCGAGGGTTTTGAAATGTAGGCATGACGGGGAATGGAGGAAAAAAATAAATAAAATGGATTGACAGCGTAACGAACGAAGATACCGTGAGTCAAACTGAATTATTGGATGTAATTGATGATAGAAAAAGAAAATGGAACGGGCATCGGCATTTTAAAAACCATGTAAGGATATGTGGTGGGAAAGAGAAGGCAAGGTCGGAAGAGGACACAAATCCTGGGCACTATGTTTTAATTGACGCGGAAACAGCAAAATGAAGAAGGAAGCCACTGACCACAAACTGTGGAAACAGCATATTTCTGTTCACAGAACAAAGAAGAAGAATATGATGGCCAACAAAGCCAGTGTAAAACTCTCAGTACTATACCCAGAGCCTACATCACAAACATGCACCAGGAACTTACCTAGTAATTATTTACGCGCGTTTTGTTAATGTCTCGTTTAATAAGTGCGTCACCGTTAAAGTGATGCCTTCATCAAATTCTACAGGAGTACACATTCAAAGACAAATGAGGCAACATATTAGTTGATCCATCATGCGTCTCGCAAAATAACCATGGAGGTATAATCAAACGAATCTGAGCTCTTACTGACATTTTCAGAAATTAATTCTTCCTTCGCACCATTAGCAAATGCAATAGGAAAGAGGGAAATGATAGTAGTAACGGATGTACTCTCCGCCACACACTATCAGGCGACTTTTGCGTGATACAGAAAATACGAAAATACTGTCAATAAATGGATACTTTTGATATACTTAATTGTGTGAGTAACTCGCTCACTACATGATTTGTTAAGTGCGAAGATGATTCAAATATCAAAGAAAAGTAAATGTAATCGAAGACGTAGGAGAGCTGCTCGATATATTTTGTCCGTTGCATGGAAACAGAACTGCACCATTCGAACGTACTTATCACGGTCACGAAAGTCAGGTCATCACAGCACATAGGTTGGAGGCACCCCCCACCCCACCTCTCTCTCTCTCTCTCTCTCTCTCTCTCTCTCTCTCTCTCTCTCTCTCTCAGGCACACGCGATTTAGAAATTAGAGTTCGTGTGGAAGATTTAACGACACTGTTCATACTGCGCGCCAATCTCAATTGAAAACACTGTGACTTGAGTATAGACGTAGATGTCCCACATCGCGACAAAGTACTCACCAAAAAGCGAGCCGCGTGAAGTGAGCAGTCGTTTTTAGCTGCGCGCCGGCGAGCGCCGTGGTCATCGCGGACTGACGCTACTCCAGCGCTGCACAGGACATGCGAACGCTACACGTGGCCGCCGTGTCCTTGGCACAATCGGCTGACATAACGAGTGCAAATAAGCCCTATACGAATGGCACAGCCTATCGAGCCGTGTCTCTGAAATCGTTACCTACGATTACGGCCAGCTGCTTCGTGCAGTAAGAGCTCAACGTCACTTTCCTGAACCAGTAACGCGTTTATTTCTGTCCGTACTTTCCCCATTTCGTTAACAGAGAGCTCGAGTACGCACGAGTTGTGCCACAGGTTCTTCTTGCAAGAATTTAATAAAATTTTTGACAGTGTACTGGTGTGCTTTCATCTTATCTTAGAGAGAGCTTGACCCTAACTTTTATAAAAGATTTGTGACAACTTTCATGGAGTTATACGGGCCTTATTCTTGGCCCATCACCTGGTCGGTGCCAGGTTTTCTAGAACGCACTGTGTCCACACTACTCTCCGACCTACCAGCAAACAATCTATTCCATTCGGAGGAAGAAAATCTGCGACATTTGGCAATGTTGTTGCCAGCTTTCAATCGGGAAGTGCAGAAGGCCGCCGACATTTTCTTGATAAAACATTCACGCACGCTAGCAGTATTCCCCTACTTACACGCGTATACGAAACAAGCTTTCTAATACTCAAGAGCAATGACTAACTCTGTGTGTGTGTGTGTGTGTGTGTGTGTGTGTGTGTGTGTGTGTGTAGTAACCGAGTATTATCTTACTTTCAGTTTTCATGCGGAAACACAAGCACCAACATCTCCGTAACGACACTGCTATTCTTTCGCCACGACCACACTGGCGCCGAGTCAGGGACGCCGTTTCACTGGCGTTATTCTTGTGACAGCCTCATCGACCCGTCTCCGTCTCGCAGCGTAAAACGTATTTCGCTCCACGACATCCGCTTTAAGCTGAGAGGAGAAAAGTTCTATGAGATCGATGTGGGAGTGGTAACACTGTGGGCGTGGTCCTGTGGTAACATATCACTAGTTGCTGACTTCGTGACTAAAGTTCCGTTTTTCACGTATTCTCTTCAAAGTATGTATTATTTTTCTTCTATCAGACCAGGCAGTTAACATTTTTTGTTGACGCAACTGGCACCTTTAACCGTACGGATAGTACTAGCATTATCGGTAGCAAAAATACTATCCGAACTGTTTTGTTACTCTATCGCTGCCAAATGTATCAGCATTAACTACAGATAATTTTTTAATAGAAAAAAAGCATCGCACCCTCCTTTGTGAAAATAAAACGGCATCCAACAATTCCTGTTGTCACACACATCGTTCCGTTGAAGTCTTCATTTGTTCACGCGACAGATTGTGCATCATACTCTTCTATAAAATCCGAACAGATGCACACAAACCTTTCCAACAAAACGTGCCACAGCATTGACTGGAAACTATATCCGCCAATACCCGGATTCAGAGAAACAAAAGGCCGGCCGCGGTGGTCTCGCGGTTAAGGCGCTCAGTCCGGAACCGCGCGACTGCTACGGTCGCAGGTTCGAATCCTGCCTCGGGCATGGATGTGTGTGATGTCCTTAGGTTAGTTAGGTTTAAGTAGTTCTTAGTTCTAGGGGACTGATGACCGCAGAAGTTAAGTCCCACAGTGCTCAGAGCAGAGAAACAAAGTGACAGAACTAGCTGTTTACAGATCAGATATTGTAGCAACAACCAGAACAAAAGTATGGTCATATCGTGTGTCCTGTGCACAGTAGTAGTATTACTCCGCTACCGGACATTCCAGCTGCAGGAAACTGCTGTCTGGAAAATAACTAACGATTTTCTCGTATATAGTTTGTTTTTCAGTGCGGTATGTTTTCTTCAGCGGAAGGTGTGAAACTAACTGTTAAATTGTGTAGGAAAGTGATTTAGACTGTTATACCCTACGAAACTATTTCAAATACTGAAGGATAACGAGCTATCCAGCGACACTGTTGCTGCTATCGTAACTACACTACACTTGCACGTAATAGTGAACTTACATCACAACCTCTTTCCATGATCAACTGTCAATTTGTTATTCTGGTACAGATACGGAACTGAGGCAACAATGCGGCGTTGCCACAGAAATGCAAACAAAATCGCGTTATCCGATTTGTCGTAGCGGACGCTCAAAGCAACTGCGCGGAACCCGCTTCAGCTGTCACGATCTTTTCTGGCCGAATGGAATGCAGGTACGTTAACTGTTGGGTCCGTATTTACATTATATTGCGAGGTGGAGGTCGCTTTCCATGTTATACTTTTACCAACACTAACTTGCGAAGCTTATCTCGCTCTGATGTTTATCAGCTGATATTCAATTTTAGAGTCGATTCTATGTCCTATTCAAATTCTCAGCTTTGAGCCACAACGTCAAGTGTGACGTTATGAAATTACGATGGGAAGGATGCAAGCTGCCTGAAGCGACCTGTTATTAAATGTTTTCTGTAGTTATCTCAGTAACTGACGTAAACTATGTTGTTTATTCCGATTACGTCGCGATTTCCTGGAGTGCGGTTAGGCAGCAACCTAAGAGTACACCTTAAATTGCTGCGAGTGAAACGATTAGCAATCCTATTTATAATCGTGCTTCTACGAAAATATTTGGGTGCTTTTTCCGAATGTGGCATGATTTCCGAGAGAGAGATTAGGCAGGCCATAAGACGACAGCTAACATTTTTACAGTCTTGATTCTCACAAATACTGGTCTCTTTTTCCTAATGTGGTATAGCTTCGGAGGTGAGGCAAGGTACGAATCTAAGAGGTTAGAGTGACACCAAAAATGAAAATCCTAAAAAAATACACGGGACACCTACTACAAATACGCGAGAAATAATCCTTGTAATCGGTACCTAAAGTTGATCTGTATAGCAAAATTTTAGTTGCCGAGTTCACATTTCGTTATTTTTTGTGAATCGTCGTTACGTGTGATGTGCGATTTCAAAAAATGGCTCTGAGCACTATGGGACTTAACATCTAAGGTCATCAGTCCCCTAGAACTTAGAACTACTTAAACCTAACTAACCTAAGGACATCACACAACACCCATCCATCACGAGGCAGAGAAAATCCCTGACCCCGCCGGGAATCGATCCCGGGAACCCGGGCGTGGGAAGCGAGAACGCTACCGCACGACCACGAGATGCGGGCTGATGTGCGATTTGTTTTATGATTTCTGTGTTGATTTTCCACTGTTTTCTGTTACTGTCTTCGGTGTACTTTTTACATGTTACTATTTATTTGCTTTTGCGGTTAGATTTTAGTTAGTCCCCGCCCAAAAGATCCACCCTGCCGCGGCAGTCCCGTGTTATTCAAAATTTATCATGAAGAATTACCGCGATTGTAGTAAACGTTGAAAGGTTCTGTGTGGTTGTTTCAGTCACTCGCGTAAATTGACATACGTATATTTTCTTTTCTTTCTGTAGTAATTTTAATTTTTTTATTGTTGTTCCTGTGGTATATTCTATACCTACATCGATGTTCTGCAAATCAAACCTAAGTGCCTGACAGAGGGTTCATCCAACCACCTCCACAATAGTTCTTTATTATTCCAATCTCGAACAGTGCGCGGAAAAAAAACCCTTTCTTTCGGTGCAAGCTGCGATTTCTCTTATTTTATTTTGATGCTCGTTTCTCCCTGTGTAAGTCCTTGTCAACGAAATACTTTCACATTCGGAGGAGAAAGCTGATCATTGAAATCGTGTGAGAAGATTCCGCCGCAAAGAAAAACGCCTTTCTTTTAATGATGTCCACTCCAACTCCTGTATCAGGTCAGTGACATTCTCTCACCTATTTCTCGATAATATGAAAACGTGCTGCCATTCTTTGTACTTTCTCGATGTAATCCGTCAGTCCTATCTGGTAAGGATCCCACACTGGGCAGTACTAATCCAAAAGACGGCGGACAAGCGTAGTGCAGGCGATCTCTTTAGCTGATCTGTTACATCTTCTAAGTGTTCTGCTAATAAAACGCAGTCTTTGGTTCGCCACCCCCAACATCTGGGTGTTCTTTTCAATTTAATTTGTTCGTCATCTTAATTCCTAGGTATATAGTGGAACTTATGGCCTTTAGATTTTACTAATTTATCTTGTAACCCAAGTTTTAACGGATTCCTTTTAGCACTCGTGTGGATAACCTCAGTGTTCATTATTAAGAGTCCACTGCCAATTTTCGCACCATACAGGTATCTTTTCTAAAGCGTTTTGCAATTTGTTTTGATGTTCTGTTGAGTTTACTTGACAGCATCATCTGGAAACAACCTGAGACAGCTCCTCAGATTATCTCCTAAATGATTTATATTGACACACACAGCAGAGGGCCTGTAATATTACCTTGGGGAACGCCAAAAATCACTTTTGTTTTACTCCATGATTTTCCGTAAATTACTACGACCTGTGGCCCCTCTGGCAGAAAACCACGAATCCAGTCACACAACAGACGGCATTCCAGAAGCACGCAATTTCACTGCACGCTGCTTGTGTTGTTTTTCACAAGAACGATGTTTTCTAAATTTGTGTTTACTGTGTGTCAATAGACCGTTCTCTTCGAGGTAACTCAATGTTGGAAAACAACATATGTACCAAAATCCTGCTGCATATCAACGTAATTGATATGGGCCTGTAATTTAGTGGATTACTCCTACTGCCTTTCTTGAATATTAGTGTGACCTGCACAACTTTCCAGTCTTTGGGTACGGATCTTTGGTAACGAGCGGTTGCATGTGATTTAAGTG
Organism: Schistocerca piceifrons; assembly: GCF_021461385.2. Taxonomy (NCBI): domain Eukaryota; kingdom Metazoa; phylum Arthropoda; class Insecta; order Orthoptera; family Acrididae; genus Schistocerca; species Schistocerca piceifrons. The sequence continues at coordinate 880,613,435 of NC_060140.1, forward strand.
TGGAGCTATTGCATCAGCATACTCCGAAAGGAACCTAAATGGTACACAGTCTGGACCGGAAGACTTGCTTTTATTAAGTGATTTAAGTTGCCTCGCTACTCTGGCGATGTCTGCTTCTAAGCTATTCATGTTGATAGCTGTGTTCTAGAATACTTACTTCGTCTTCTCTGGTAAGTGAATTTTGGAAGGCTGTGTTTAGTAACTCTGCTTTAGCAACATGTCATCGATAGTATCCTTCGCTATCGCGCAGAGAAGGCATTGATTGTGTCTTGCCACTGGCATACTGTATATACGACCATAATCTGTTTGCATTTTCTGCCAGGTTTCGAGACAAAGTTTCTTTGTGGGAACTATTTTAACCAGCTCGCATTGAAGCCTGCGCTAAATTTCGAGCTTCTGTAAAAGATCGCCAATCTTTGAGAATTTGTTTTAGTTTGAATTTGGCATGCTTTTTTATGTTGTTTCTGACCAGTTTCGTGTACCAAGGGCTGTCAACTCCGTCGTTGGTTAATCTATTTGGTATACATCTCTCAACTGCCGTCGATATTATCGTTCTGAAATCTTTTCTAATTGGGTCCGGTATGATTTCACTGTTCAAAGTCGACGAGCTACAATTTATCTCAGTTTTACAAGCACATGCGACGAGCCCTTTGTTCAGTTTTTTACCAGAACATAACTGTGATATGTTGCATATTAGGAAAGGTCTAACTTTCTTGGACCAAACTTAAAAATGCGAAACTGTCTCTCATACGTCCTTTACCGCTTCCTCCTTGGCGACACATTAACACAGCTCTGTTCAAAACGTTCTTTGTGTTATTAGAAAGAATTACAGGACCGCTAATGTTCTGAATATAAATATTTACCAAGTAGTGTCAGAGCACCCTAAAAATCATTCGTGATACGTTACGTGTATTCTGAAAAAAATACAGCGCATGTGTACAGCAAACAGCAAACCGGAGAACGACTCCGACGTTTGATATCGAACGTACTCAGAGAAGCGCTGCTAGGATCCTAACATGGTTGGTGTAGCTTACAGGAGAGGATGTGTAACACAGATGGTCGATAAACGTAAATGGGAATCTTTTGAAGAAAGTCGCCTTTCACGAGAAACGGTATTGAACCCATTTGAGAACGTGTAATTCGGAGAGACTAGTAACTGTACTGGCTCCATTTTGTATCGCGCATCGGTATCATGATGATTATGTACGCAGTGAGGGCTTCGCGGCAATTGCAAGAAATCCACTACACTAATTAGCACCAAAACTCAAACAGTAAGAGAGCGCTATAATTAAAATTAAAATCTCATGATCAAGTGCTGCAATAACTTCTCATGGTCCTAACTTATGGCTATTACCGACGTACGCTGCCTGATCTCTCTCCCATTCTATAGAATGGCACCGTTTTCAGTTTCCACGTGTGGCGGCAGTCTATAATAGTACATTTGTAAGAAGGAAAGAAAAGTTACCAAATTTCGTCATATTGCAATAGTCTCACGCCAAATTTGTTAGCCACTTAAGAACACATGTTATATGGGACGTTCATAGAGAAAAACTGAGGAAAAAAAATCTAATATTCCACTTGAGCACCAGCTACGCAGAAATTTTTTCTTCACATCTTAAAACTTTCAGGTGCAGTTCAGCACGTTTACCTTAATCGGAATATCGACTTAAAGACAATAGAAGGCATAACGAAATCCAGATTGTATGGTTCCATTAATTATCTTATGCAAGCTTGATGTCTTATTTTCACGTCCATGTTCTGTAGTTAAACGCGTAATGAGAGTCAAACAATTGAAAGCACGATCGAAACTGTACCGCAATTATGTAAGTGGTGGACAGTATCATCGCTAATGTGTATGAGGTTTCATGGTAGTACATGCGAATTAATTAGTAGGTACATAGGCATTTTTGCCACAGTCGCTGCTTAAATCACGAAATTTCACAAATGAGGGAAAATATCTTACTAAATATACTTACACGTCTTATTCTCTGAGTACGTTCGATATCAAACGTCGGAGTCGTTCTCCGGTTTGCTGTTTGCTGTACACATACGCCGACGGTACCGCCATTTTCGACCGACTTACAAATGTTAACGTTAATCGAAGCAGACAGCTGCCGCTCGCTCCACCGATATCAGCGATGGTTGTTAACACAGGCTGTGACCCAAGTCACGCTACGTTCGAATCCGTTTCATTTAAGACGGCAGTGCGACAGCTTAGCAACAGCCATTTCAATATATGATAAAAAGTATACGACAAAATGAGAAATACGAACTTATTTTACAGCGTTTAAATTAGCTGATTTATTGAAGAAAATAATGTGCGGTCAACTGAAATTTTCGTATCATGTTATCGATTAACATCTGGAGCCATCATCATATATTGCTTCCGCACGTCTAAAGCCGCGTCATTTCTTACTTCGTGCTCCGAGTCTTGGCTGATGTCCACAAAAATATTAACATCTTTCATCAGCCACTCAAAACACAGTTTATAAATACGTCAGATTATTTCAACTATCAGATCGTATTTCAGAAGTTGCGAGAATACGTAAATTTCCCTTGTGTTTTTAGTTATAATAAAGGTAAAAATGCGAGATTGAGAGTTAATGGAACTTACGTTGAGAATCTGAATACAATATTTCATGACCCGGTCATTTATGATTGATGTGCCCATACGACTGCTTAATTAATGAATCTATTTACTGAATATGTTATAACACGAAATGTCATGCAATATCCGTGCCACAGACTTTCGACGAGAATGTTTCAGGAAGTTATTTGCTAGGGAACATTTAGCGTAAATGATAAGAATCAGCAAGGAAATTTACTATGTCCTTCGCGCCGCAGCAGCTATAACAGACGCAGTACGATATTCCACGCATGTTTAAGCACACTCAACCTAGTGAATAAATATTTTGTTTGTGGTCCTTCAGTGATAATGTTAACGGACACAAGGTACTTTTCGTTTCCATATGTGACAATACCTATTTCTTTCACGTACTACGACTTTTGGCGTATGTTTTACAGTTTACTTTCTTAACAACTTGCAGCTATTTTGTACAATCTAGAGCATATTGTGTTTTCATAAACACAATACTTAGAAAAGCGATGCACATGTTTTTCTGAAATGCTTTTTCAAATTCAGGTACCATTTAATCTCATAGTACACATGTAGAGGGTACCAAATATGTATGATATGTTGGCTTATATACTAGACTTATTTAGCACCGCACAGTAAGTATATTAGCGAGATCAAATTTATTGTATCTGATTTTAATTTTTAGAATATTTTCCTGATGAGAAATTTTATTTCCCTATAATTTAGATGAACATCCAATAACGTTTAGGTACAGGCAATTAAAACTTACAGAAAAAAATAGTGCAATACTTTATAAACTCAGAGAGCTATGCGTGCTCAATTTCTGAGAAGTACAATTTGTAGCAAAATGTGAATTAAGATTTGAGTCACTTTAAAAAAATACCTCAGAACATTGGTGATGCACAGTTTTCATCTTGCTGCATTCCTTCATCTTCAAGCTTCCTCTTGGCACATCTTTTAAGCATTCACTCCTCCTCTGGTGAATGTATATTATTTATATTTATGTCCACATACTTCAGCAAAAAGTAACTATTACATTTCTTTTTGATGCCTGTGGTTACAAAAGGGTACTTAGATTTTGCATCAATGAATATATAATTTCTTATCAGAAATTATATCTGCCTATCAACAGAACTGTGCTTTTAATTCATAATTATGTGTAAATTTTCGGGGGGGCGGGGATATTGTGATATAATTACAAAACTAGTTATGGATTACTGAAGCATCCTCTTCGACAAAGGAAGTGGCAAGATGTAAACAATGTTATGATGTAGATTGCCTAAAAACTACTGAACAGACTAGTAGAGGAGATTTAGCATCTGCTATAAAGAGCAGCACTTTCACAAAAAAAGTTCGAATCATTAGGCGGCAAGTCGTGTGAGTTTCTTCTCTGAAGAACTGATACATTGGTTCCTTTAAATGCGAACATTTTTAGGTTAGGCTTTACCGTGACTGTTACTGACATTAAATGAAACAACAAGTTCACTGTTACCAGCCACCGTTTTATTTATTTCCACGACGCGTTTCGAAGGTTTAAACCTTGTGGCAGTATACATGTGATGTGTTACGACAGCAAAAGGAACCTGTGATCACTGAAGGCAGTGCCACAAGTTCCTCCAAAAATCGTAACACAACACACACACAAATGTAATACTAATGTAAATCCACCCGATGATGGAGGTTTAAACCTTCGAAACGCATCGTGGAAATAAATAAAACGGTGACTGGTAACAGTGAACTACTTGTTTCATTTAATTAACATTGGTTCCTCTCAGTAGTATGGACCGCTTTGTTTGTAAATTAGTTGATCTTGAATTTTCTTTTGCCGAATTTCTTGTTATGTGGCATTGTTGGTATTTATTGGAAACTAATGAATAGCTCTACACACTATAGCATTTAGGCAAAAAACTTACAGTAGAATGTAAACCAAAGTCTTCACGAAAGCGACACGGTCGTTTCTACCGTTTGACAAAAATAGGCGGCCGCCAACGGCACCAAAATTTTAGGGGCAGGAAAGGGTGGAATAAATTGATTTCAAATGACACTGCGAAAAAACTGAAAAAAGCGAGGTGAAAAAACTGAAAGAGGACAAATTAAAACACAAAATCGTTTTCAGTACGCATCAGAAATCGCTAATACAAGTTTTAGAATCAATGTGTGTGAATTCCTAGGGGACCAAACTGCTGAGGTCATCGGTCCCTGAACTTGCAGACTACTTAAACTAACTTATGCTAAGAACACCACACACACACACACACACACACACACACACACACACACACACACACACACACACACGCCCGAGGGAGTCCGTTTCCCTGTAATTGAATAAATAATTGATGCACTGGTATATTCAGTTGAGTTCCAGTTTAAAATGCTTAGCACATTCTTCTTATTTCAATTATTTTACGATATTTCAAAAAATGAGGAGAAACGTAAGAAATTGAAGACATTCGTATTCCTCAATCAGTTTTAAGGGAATTGAGAACAAAGCATGAAAATTGAGGACTGTTCCCAGAAAATCAGGATATCTGGTCAACTTAGTTTAACGATGAACTGTAAAATATATTTTCACTTTCGTGCCGTTGGATGCTGGAGGTGGAGGAAGGGTGTCGGGTCCCCCGATGATTGTAAAAAAGAGGTGGTTGCATTTTTCTGTTCTCGCATAGTGCGGCAAAACATCTAGCAACGGCGTTGCAAAGCGAAAATAAATAGAAGCAAGTATGATCATTTACAGACCCTGGGAACCAGCAGTGTTATCAACGTATACAATAAACCCCGAACAGAATGCATGGAAGCAAATATTTTCCAATTGTTTTGCGAAATACTATTAGTTTTCTATCATTTAAATAAGGGGTTGGCGGTAGCGCACACGACCATGACTACGATTTGATATACGCCGGTCCTCCTCCATTCTAAACCCAATAATGTGTATCAATATAATCAGGAAAGACTACACGATTTAAAAAAGTTATCAAAATTCGGTTTCCTCATCATTGAAAAGTACTCTGTAGCGTTAAGCGTTTTATTTACATAAAATCTATCTTCTTCGTCACGAACAAATAAATAATAATGTTGACACAGTGATGTGTGTGAGGCTACTTTTCTTTCCAAGTAATATGTTACGTATGTAAGGCTGTATCTCGGTGATAAAAACCATAATAATTTCGACGAGTCGTTTTGTGCGCACTTGCGCCTGTGTGTTTTGTCGTTCACAGGTGGCAGCACTGCTGCACGAGGGAGGAAAGTAGCTGCAGCAGTCCTTTTAAACGTTATACGAGAAACAGCTGTTAACGATCTCGTGTTTGTTCGGCGTGGCGCGGCCTCTAGACGCTGGCTGCAGACAGGAAACAAAAAGACGCGGCCAAGGTGAAGGTCCCACACGTAGGCAGCGCCGATCCGACAGCCGCACACAAACTAGTGCCTGCCAACTCCGAAATTATCACCACAGCGCGTGCAGCAACGATTTCGGCGCCAAGTAGGCTGTATAATACGATATCGCGAGCGTATCTGTTGGGAGTTTCTAACAAGAAAATTACTGTCAACCAACTTCTAGCGCCTATGGCTAGTGGCTGCAAACTATTCTGCAACCTGTGCTGTCCTCATTCCCTACTGGCATTTTGCTGATACCAACATATGTTTTTTTTCCTTCGCTATTTCTTGCTTTTATTTCCCAAAATTCCCTTCCCGGTATATTCGTTAGAATGTATTGTCCAAATAAGTATAAAAACTTTTCCTTTTGAGTAGATGCTACGAGATTTCTTCGTTGATTTACTTCTTTCAAAACACCGTTGGACTTTCTTTCTGCCCAGCTGGTGCTAGTGAGTCTGATCCAACGACACTTCTATCACCTCTCTGTGTGTGAGATTCACAGTGTCGACCTTTTATAGCCATACAGATGTACTCACTTTTTCCCCTCTGTGTTAAACGATTTGTTCAATATAGTTTTTGCCTTTCATCGGTAGCGCGTACTGTTGTAATTCTCATTCAGACTTTCATGCAGCGTCGATTGGCTTCAGTAATTAAAGTGCTTAAATAGAGAAATTTATCAAATTTTTCTATTTTATTTTTTTCAGTTTTCAAGTCAGACGTTCATCTTTTATTTGCTTATTATCCTTTTTTAAAATTAAACTATCTTTTATGGCACTGTCGAAATTGCAAATGAGAACAATATTATCTGCAGAACTTATGCAATGACTGAAACAACATTCATCTTAACTACAGATGTTTTTGTTTTTAATGTCTTCATAACTTTTCAGTCTTACTACTTCTCTGATTTTAGTTTCATGTTGCAGTCCACAATTTTCTACCCTCACGGTTTCGATTTTATGTATGTTTAATACTGCTCTTCTGTCTTCACAACTTAAGAGAGAATTTTCAAGATCATGTGCAGAATATTCACATAACTACAAACATGGGTACCAACTAAAGTTCAAAAACAATAGGGCAGTTCTCCTGGCAATGGGAAAAAGCTTTTTGAAAACATTCACCACTCGTTTTAGTTTTTTGTCACAGGAACCAAAATCCAAATACTTTTTAATAAATCACTTTGTCAAAGTAAGTACAGCTTAGTAGAATACCACGCGAACTGTATGAATAGCGCACTGCTAGACTATTATTAACACTGCAAATAATGTATCACCAGACTCCTTTGACTAGTTTAAACTACTCTACAATCGTTAATTCAGACGCTTCAACAGTCTTAATACTTTCAAAAAGATTACGAAATTCGGCTTTCTCCAAATTGTGAGCTCCACAGTTCTCCAAATCATTGTTTCCAGCAACAATGCTTTCAGCTAATCAAACTCTGGAGTGGAATGTGCGAGCTTCCATCGCCCATTTCATGCTCCCCCTAACGGCAGTCACCCGCAAACCTCTGCTTCCTGCTACGTTTTTCAGGAGTTTATTAGCAGTGAGTGCTGAAAAATACCTGCCACAAAGGGAAACTAAGCATTAAGCCAGCACAGCAGGTGCCTGCAACCACCCGTTTAGAAGAATTATTGCACCCTACAACAGGCAACAGTTCAATACTGAGTTCATCTGGTGACATTCCAGCATAAGATGGACAGTGCGTAATTTAGTTGTAAAGGGACACGTTTCTCAGCCTCGTCGTCGTTAGACAACGACTGAAGACATGGTAGCATGGATAAAGAGGCGAACGAAAGACGTTATCCCACAAACCATCCACACAGCGTCTTTCGAACGTAGACGATGTACAGTCATTTACGGCGAAATTCACGGACTGTTTCCACTTATTTTTGCGTAAGTGAGTAGCCTTTTCGAAACAAATTGTAAGAAAGCTGTCTCAGGAACAACGAATTTGTTGTAAGAGTCGAATCTAGGCCTGATAGAAAGTTCTTGGAATGTGCTTTGTGACAAGCAGCGTTTCCTGGTGTTCCGTCGAAGCGTAAAGAAAGCGAGCGTTGATACGAGACAATGTTGCGTACCACCGTTTTCAATACATGCCAGACTAGTTCTAAAGGCAGGGCTTGGCAGTCCGTCTGACAGTGGTTAAGTAACGACGCAAAAGATGAGAGCTGACCTACAGGACAAGTCACACCACACAATACATGCCTAGTTATACTGTGAGCAGGGGAGAACGGCCCAGGGAAGCACACGAGTACTCAGTCGTGGACAACGAAGCAGCGCAGCCACTGAACAACGCCCGAAGCAACACAGGCAACGTTCTGTGGGTTGCATAACGCGACGCAGCATTCATTACTTTCTCTACCGTCGGCGTTTGTAGCGCCTTCGTGACTGAGTTAATGCTATGTTTTATTGCAAAGGCTTGTTTCTTCTTTTTCAATAAACACTTCATGGACCAATCATTTACTTGCTCTTCCGCGTTATGTCACAGCTGTATGTAATCTCCGCATTGCTTCAATATTACACGTTAATTAACCATCCTTCATTTCCGTCTATCGATGTTTTACCAGCTCTGCAATCATTCGTCGCCATGCTACATCATCGTTAGAACTGTGACTAGGTTCCGCGCACAATGCTATTCTAGAAGGCTGTAATGCCACTTACTCGGACGAAAAAGAATAAAAGAAAAATAGCAACCAATACCCCAAAAATTTCCCCAAAACAAGTTCCAAATTCCATGAAAAGTGAACAAGTAACCAAAGTTCCATGTAACACTATTATTTGGAAAATAACCAGTAACAAACAAGAACCTTATACTTAGTAATTTATCAACTTACAAAAGAAAGATAGATTCTCAGTAAACTCAAAATCATAGTAAATCGAAAAATCATTAATTAAAATTAGCAAAGTAGAACCGACGATCTCAAAGAATACTTCGTGTGAGTACTCTTTGAGAATCGTGAGTAATTGCTAAGGAAATTTTGATCCATTGTCACGACGTTACGAGAGTTAGCCGAAGCTGGTCAGACTTGTTTGAATATTCGTATATGCAGGCGCGGTTAGATTGTTTTTCAAGGATTGAAAATTGCGATCTACTATGACGCAGTGAAACGAAGCATTGACTTCAACTATAACATCGTTTAGAATTCAGATAGAGGACTACTTTATATTAGACTGAACTGAACTTTTTAATTAGATAACTCGAACTCAACTCTAGTTAGGCACTGAACAGTGATAGACGATTAACTTCATTCGTAATTGCAAATGGACTCTGGAACTTGGCAATAGTTTTAAATCAGATAATTTATAAATTCCTCCTCCTCCTCACCACCACCACCACCACCACCACCACCACCACCACTTCCTCACGGCCTTGTTAGGAAGTGATTGTTATTGTGAAATAACCACCCTTTCGTGCTAATTTACGCATTTGTGATTCAAAATTACAAAATTGTTTAGAGACAACTGTCATCTTTTGCGTGCTGCGACAATATTGACTGAAGCGCTCGGCGCATATATAGAAACACTTTGACGTTAGGGAGCAATCAATGTTACGACTTATTAGAGATTTGAAATTACAACCTAACTATGGGGAGGTTGGTGTCGGTGGGACTAAACTGAACTTGTCATTAATATTTTTATAGCAACTGTTCAACCATAGAGTATAAACGAGTTAATTACGACGAGTAGCGTAATATTGGTCACAATTGGTGAAGTAAATATCACGCACACGTCGAGAGTTCGGTTCAGCACTGTGCTTTGTAACGTCGTCTTTACCTAATAACAGTATCATCGCTATACCGACTATCGCCGAGTTTTAGCCAGGACCGATCAATACTGATCTATCAACTACCAACTAGAAAAACCGGTGACGTTACAAGGCGCGACTGCAGGTTCACAGCATCGTGTAAAAGCAAGCAGCGCCAGGAACTTTCTACTGACAATGCTCGCACTTTGACAAAAGGAAGATTAAACAGCACTTTGTCGCTTGCAATGGACGTCATCAACGTTGTGCAAGTAAGAGCAGCCGAAGACAATACACTGATAAGCCAGAACATTATGACCACTATCCACCGCGACGTCGGAAGCCGCCCCGTGACGTTGCGGGCACGTGGCACGGTAACGAAAGTAAGCGGAGCAGACACGGCATGGTTTAAGGATAATTCATTGAGATACGTGCCTTTGACACAGGACAGATCATTTTTACGCAGAGCCTGTGAAGGAGTATCTCGAAAACGGAGAAGCTGGTCCAGTGTTCACGAGCTACTGTCTTGAGACTCCACGGAAAGAGGTAGGGCAGTAAAACCACCACTAGAAGGTAAATGGTTGGACGTTCACGATTCTTCACAGACCGTGAGGTTCGGAGGCTTGTCTGATCTGTGAAGTGGGATAGATTGTGATCTGTGGCGCCTCTGCCGACAGAGCACAGTGCTGGTGCATGCCCAAGAGTTTCGCAACACACCGTTCATCGCAATTTGTTGAACATGGAACTCCGCAGCAGACCACTACTGCGTGTTCACAACGACACCGTCAATTAGGACTGAAGTTGGCACGGGACCATCGGGATTCGACCGTCGATCAATAGAAAGGTGTCGGCTCTTCGTGTGAACCACATTTTTGCTACCCTAGCTCGAGGGTCGTCTCCACAAACGCGTGCAAAGAGGGCCACGGTCGCAGGCTGGTGGCGGCAGTATTATGCTATGGGTGACATTCTCCTGTGCTTGCAAGAGACCTGTGGTAGTAATCGAAGACACGCTGACAGCTGCGGACCACCTGCACATCCCTTCATGCTTTGTCTTCCCCGACAGCGATGTCGAATGTTTCAGCAATATAACTGTCCACGTCTGAGCCTGAACCGCGCTACAGTGGCTTGAGGAGCATTATAGTGAACTCACGCCGATGTCTCGGCGGCCAAATTCGCCTGATGAAAATCCTGTGGAGCCCATCTGGGCTTCTATCGGGCCCTAACACCGCATACGTTATTTACGCTAATTACACGACCTTTACATAGAAATCTAATGCCACATACCTCCACAAACCTACCAACACAGTGTCGGATCCGTGATACGCATAATCAGTGATGTATTTCGTTCCAAAGACGGACAAACAAGTTACTAAACAGGTGGTCATAATTTTCTGGCTCATCATTTGTGTAACGACGGACAGTTTAAAGTTTTGTACCCTACAGTACGTCGGACCTGGTGGTCTACCAATAAAGCGGGTGCTTGGAAACCGAACAGTCTTGGGGTCGAATCCTGGAAATCTTTCAGTCTGCCTTTAATCTACACTTGACCTCTCAATGACGTTAAAAGTCGCCAGAAACGACACGTGGTCCGGATTCCACGTTAAATTGTAGGATTGCCGGGGTGGGTTAGTGGCACCCAAATGAAAGAAGCCGCATGAGGCTGTTGGAGCCACACGAAATTATTGTTGTAACTCTATGGAGGAATGTAAATCAGCTGATACCCGGCGTTCCAGATCCCAAGCTTCAGTGTTGCGACAAATTCCACCTGCAGGCACCTATCATAGCGTTACTTTCTCCGCGGCAATCAAAAATTACTAAATCCTCCGCTCCCAACAAAAATCACGTCTAAATTTTCGAGTCCCGTAAAGTTTCCTACTTGAAACTGACAGGCACTTTACTTTTGTGCAGCGATAGTGTCAAAAAAAGGGAGGATAAAATGTCAGCGTAGCTCCCACTGGTGTATTGCCGGAGGGAGCAGTTCAAACCGCTCACTGTCAATTACCAACTACTTTTATCAGCATTAGAAATTTTGGAACATGTTTATGCTTGTGTATCATGAAATTTCTGGAGACCGAAAATCTCTTCTGCAGAATCAACATGGGTTCCGACAACAACGATCGTTTGAAACCTAGCTCGCTCTCTTGGTCCACGACGCCCAGAAGGCAATAGACATAGGCGCCCAGGTAGATGCCGTGTTCCTTGGCTTCGTGAAGGCGTTCGATAAGGTGTCACACTGCCGATTAATGAACGAAGTACGAGGGTACGGAATATCAGACCAGCTGTGTGTTTGGCCTGAAGAGTTTCTACCACACAGAACACAGAACGTCTTTCTCAACTGGGAGAAATCTTCAGGAGTCAAAGTAACTTCGGCCGTACCCAAAGGGACTGTTGTGGGACCATTATTTTTCACAATATATTTGAATGACGTAGTGGATAACAGTTTCGCGGATGATGCTGTTCGATACAGAGAAGTGGGAAATCTGGAACACTGTAGCGAAATGCTGGAAGACCTGCGGAAGATCGACGCTTGGCGCAGGGCTTCGTAGTTGACCCTCAACAAACAGATGTGACGATCTCTGCATAAATAGGCAGAAGGACCCATTATTACATGGTTACACGAGTGCCGAACTATCATCAGAAACAGCCACATCTACAAAACATCTATGAGTATACGTACGGAGCGATTTAAAGTGGAACGACCACATAAAACTATTCGTAGGTATGGCAGATTCCACATCTCGATTCATTCGAAAACTAATCAGGTTATTTCACCCACAAAGGAAGGAGCTTACAAAATCCTTGTTTGACCAGTGCTTGAATACTGCTGGTCAGTCTGGATTCAAAAACGACACGAGTGACAAGACATAATTATATCGTATTATCTCACAAGCTAAAATAGACCATAAAACCACTTTTTCTTAAATAATAATGAATGTATATATTTTTTAATTCTCATTTGTCTATAATATTACTACCACTACCACTACAACTACAACTACAATAAAACCTTTAGCCAGTTACCCTACTGCTAATACTACTGTTACCATAGACTGATAGAAGAAATAGAGAATATCCAAAGAAGAGCAGTATGTTTCATTACAGAGATATTTCGTAAGCCTGAATGTGTCACAGAGATGCTCAGCCAATTCCAGTGGCAGATACTGCAAGAAAAGCATTTCACATCACGTGTTTGATCTTTACCAGTTTCGAGAGCTTACGTTTCTAGAAGAGACAACCAATATATTGTTTCATCCTACGTAAATCTCGCGAAAAGAGAATTAATATGAAATTAGAGAGTTTGACCTGACATTGTGCGTTACCAACAATCGTTCTCCCCGCAAACCATTTACGACTGGAATAAGTGAAGTGCAAGGTGACGGTGGTACAGAAAGTGCCCTCCACCATACACCCTAAAATCTCTTGCGAAGCATAGATGTGAGTGTAAATTTAGCAAATTTTCTCCCTGTTCTCCCACCCCCTTCTCCTCGCCCTCTCCGTTATCCGAACATACAAGTTTTGAGGAAATGAAAAACAGAATGAACATTATATTACCACATTAAAAAAACCCATGGCATGTCATCGCGCGTGACGAATATACGAGAAACAGAAAGCGCAATCTGGGAGAAAAAGTTTTCAGATTAAGCCGTTCCGCCGCCCAGTGTCCTTGGCGGCACACACAATGAACAATTAATGGCAACGTAAGCCCACTGACACCTCGGCCAGACGCAATGCATTAAACATGTCCACCACCGGTTGCGTAACAACTGAAGCGCGAAACATTCATTAGCAGCTCAACACCACCGCTACCTTAAGTGCTTTTACAAAATGACGTCTGCGTCTCTGACTTTATCTATGCTTTCCACGCTACCTCCCCTTCTTTAGACCGTAAAGTTTAGGTACATCGCCTACACATACAAGCTGGAAACAACCCTACAGTGCGTGCCAGAGGGTGAAGGTGGCAGCTTCACTGCACTGGCCACGGTATCCGTTCATCGACATATATACCCTGGAGTAGGGCTCCCACCGGGGTGACGGTAGGCGCAAACTGAGACGCGTATAGCACGTGTGAAGTGACATTACAACGCGACGCGCACGTCACGCACATGCCGCGTAGGTCCTGCGCATACCGAGGCGAGGACACATTCTTTGCCCGCGCCGGTTGGCGAAGCGCTACGCTAAGCGTCAGCCCTGTAATTTTTCACAAGCTACCTGTTAAAAGTAAAAAAAATACTTCAGTTGTAACTTTATATGTCAGCTTCACGGTGAAGTGCCCACAATATTGCAAAATACAACTGCGCGAAATTCGAAACCTTTGCAATGAAAAATTAGGGGCTCTACGATTTTGCGTGTGGCACATATTACACCACATGTTCCTGCGAATGAAGTTTAGCTATACTGTTGAATATTGCTTTGGACTTGGGAGGTGGTCTGCCCTCAATCCCGAGAAAATGAATTTTACGTAGCGTGTCCATTTCCGAACGCCCGTGCGCTATATACAATGATGATGTCTGTTCAAACGAGAAAAACTTAAAAATGCACACTACAACTTAAAAATGCACACTACAACTTAAAAATGCACACTACAACTTAAAAATGCACACAAAAATTTAAAAATGCACACAAAAATTTAAAAATGCACACAAAAATTTAAAAATGCACACAAAAATAAATCGCCAGTTCTGTTGAAATTCTGGCGGAATTTCCGTGTCCCATCTTATTTTTAATAAAGAACGACTAGAATGGACTCTTACCAAAGAATTTTCTTCCTGTTCATCTGAGAAATATGAAAATGACGACGAATGTGCCCTTCAATTGGAGTGACACGCACATGCCAAACGCTGGTTACTCTCTTAACGGCTTGTCAAACTGAATGTGTACCTCGCGAACACAAGAGTGAATACTGAGGAAAGCAAACAATTGATCCATTGCACAATATTATTGTCAGTATACTGTCAGCACCTGAGAACAACGCGCGCGACTGGAATGCGCAAGCTAGCTGTGCGTGTCTTGAGAGGGGAAGAGTTCACGTCGTTCGAAGAACATAGTCATCAATGTGGGCCTGCTTTGCCAGCAATACATTTTAACAAATTAAACACATCGAATTACCGCACTCCTTCAGGATATTAATTCTTTCGGAATAATTCATTTGTGTACCTCGTTGTATACCTCGTTAATTTCTACATCTACGTGATTACTCTGCTATTCACAATAAAGTGCCTGGCAGAGGGTTCAATGAACCACCTTCGAGCTGTCTCTCTACCCTTCCACTCTCCAACGGCACGCGAGAAAAACGAGCACTTAAATTTTTCTGTGCGAGTCCTGATTTATTTTATCGTAGTGATCATTTCTCCCTATATAGGTGGGTGCCAACAATGTTTTCGCAATCGGAGGAGAAAACGGGTGATTGAAATTTCATGAAACGATTCCGTCGCAACGAAAAACGCCTTTGTTTTAATGATTGCCACTCCAATTCACGTATCATGTCGGTGGCACTATCTCCCCTACTTCGCGATAATAAAAAACGAGCTGCCCTTCTTTGAACTTTTTCGATGTCATCCGTCAGTCCCACCTGATGCGGATCCCACAACGAACAGCAATACTCCAGAATAGGGCGGACAAGCGTGGTGTAAGCAGTCTCTTTAGTAGGTCTGTTGCACCTTCTAAGTGTTCTGCCAGTGAATCGCAGTCTTTGGTTTGCTCTACCCACAATATTATCTACGTGATCATTCAAATTTAGGTTATTTGTAATTGTAATCCCTAAGTATTTAGTTGAATTTATAGCCTTCAGGTTTGTGTGACTTGTCGCGTAATCGAAATTTAGCGGATTTCTTTTAGTACTCATGTGAATAACTTCACATTTTTCTTTATTCAGGGTCAGTTGCCACTTTTCGCACCACAACAGATATCTTATCTAAAACATTTTGCTATTCATTTTGGTCATCTGACGAGTTTACAAGACGGCAAATAACAGCAGCATCTGCACATAATCTAAGACGGCTACTTAGATTGTCTCCTATAATGTTAATATCTATCAGGAACAATAGAGGGCCTATAACACTTGCTTGGGGAACGTCGGATGTTTCTTCTTGTTTTCCTCTATGACTTTCCGTCTATTACTACGAACTTTATGACAGGAAATCACGAATCCAGTCCCACAACTGAGGCGATATTCCATAGGCACGAAGTTTAGTTAGAAGACGCTGGTGAGGAACTGTGTCGAAAGCCTTCTGAAAATCTAAAAATATGGAATCAATTTGACAACCCCTGTAGATAGCACTTATTACTTCATGAGTGTAAAGAGCTAGTTGTGTTCCGCAAGATCGATATTTTCTGAATCCGTGCTGACTATGTCAGTAAATAGTTTTCTTCGAGGTATTTCATAATGTTCGTACAATATATGTTCCAAAACCGCACTACAAATCGACGTTAGTGATATGGGCCTGTAATTCCGCGGATTACTCCTATTTCCCTTTTTGGGTATTGGTGTGACTTTAGTAGCTTTCTAGTCTTTAGGTAGGGAGCTTTCTGTGAGCGAGCGGTTGTATATAATTGTTAAATATGGAGCTATTGCATCTGCATACTCTCAAAGGAACCTGAGTGGTATACCATCTGGACTGGAGGCCTTGCCTTTATTAAGTGATTTAAGCTGCTTTGCTACACCAAGGATATCTACTTCTATGTTTGTTATCTTCGCTGTTGTTCTTGATTGGAATTCAGGAATATTTAGTTCCTCTTTTTTGGTGAGGGAGTTTCGGAAAATCGTGTTTAATAACTCTGCTTTGGTGGCAGTCATCAGTGACTTCACCGTTGTTATCGCGCAGTGGAGGTACTGATTGCGTCCTGCCCCTGGTGTGCTTTTTGTTATGACCTGAAGCTCCTTGGGTTTTCTGCCAGATTCCGGGACAGCTTCGTTGTGGAAATTATTAAAAGCATCTCGCATTGAAGCATGCGCTATATTTCGAACTTCTGTGAAACTTTGCTAACCTTCGGGATTTTGCGTTATTTTAAATTTGGCATGCTTTTTTCGTTGCTTCTGCAACAGTGATCTGACCCGTTTTGTGTACCATAGGGGATCAGAAATGCTGATTTCGTGTTCGCAACCACTGAAATGCTTTATCTCGTTGCCATGCGCCAATCAAAATCGCTCGTGGAGGTCCTCGACTAACTTACAGTGAAGATGCGACGTCCACACGCATGTAGTATCCTAGTAATGTCAGTAAATCTTAGGTACTTTATATCTTGGACGCTTTTTAATACAAGCACAAAGGGAATACATCCGTGGAAATTTCGCTGGAATGGAATTTTTGTTTCATCGTACTAATACGCCAGCATGATACGCAACACGTAGACAACATTGTTTCACTGTATAATATTTAAAATTTCTGCCTCGCTTCTTGATCTCACAATTTTATAGTATTCTTTACTATTTCACTACCCTCACGATGAATCGTCTGCCCCTTCTTATGATATGAAGACTTCGTGGAGGCAGAAGGCGTAATCCCAGTGGCCAATGGATCACCAGTCATCGTTCTGGACAGAATAAGAACAATAACGAAACGAAACCGCCAACTATACAGGTATAAGTAACTGAAAAATATTCCGTACTAATGAAAAAAGATCGACGGCTTAAATGGCGAAAAAGAAACACTACACAATGACAGAATTCAGCAGTAAGGCAATAATTTTCGGAACAGCCAATACGACCACTGGCCATATACGCGGTATCGAAGGGAGTATATTTGAGAATTACTTTCCCGTTCCAGGCCTCACCCCTCCAGCAGTGGCGCGCGGCGCGAGAAACCGTGCCGCAACCACAACATCACGTGACCTGGAGCATCGCGTCGCGTCGCGTCCCACTCAGAGCGGTCCCTAAACCTGTGAAGTTACAAAAATGCGCACTGCACTGCGCCGCGCCACACGCGCTTGCGCGTCTCAATTTGCGCCTAGTTGGACGTGGCGAGAGCAGTGGCGGGTGGCGTGGCCCGACGCACCCATCTCCAGATGCTACACAAAATCTAATGGGACAGCGCCAACCTTACACACTGCCGCGACATAGCTGGGTCGCTAGGCGCGCAAGGTAACTGCCGCATCGGTGAGGCGTACTGCACTCCAGCCGCATCATCTGTGCTAGCTGACAGTTTATGGAAGTCCCCGATTTCGCTGTACGATTGTCTCTGAACACAGGAAAATGACTGACGCTTGTGAGTTCAATACTCATTTTGTTGGTCTTGTGGAGAAACATCCATGTGTTTACGATCCAAGCTGTGCCGAATGCGACAGTAGCGCACAGAGAAAAGCCCGGGAAACAATTTCAAATTTAATATCTGATACAGGTACAGTAACTGAAATTAATTTATTTGTGAAACAGGAAGTAGCTAGAACAAAATATAAATACGTAAGGCGGTTTTCTATTAAATATGTCGGCAGTTCTTTTTACTGATTTGTTAGGTGTAATGTGATATCACATCCTTTCTGTTTGTAAATACAAACATACTCGGTTCTGCCAAAACAATGCCCCACATGGGCTACAAAAGGAACCACAGAGGCTCTGTTTCGTTGTCAACGGAATGGTCTACATTGGTGCTGACATGACAGAATATATACCACCACGAAACCCTATAAAGTTATGTCACAAAGGAATAGCTTCAGGTGTCACATCGATTTTATCCATGTCACAATTAATGAAGCACCCAACGCCTGGATTTTTGGCAGAAACACAACAAAAGAAACTTCTACAGTACTTATTTCCATACATAACCCCCAATTAAACATGCGCATTTCATTAGTTAATTGTCTACGAGGATTCGGTCTCATTAAACGTTGTGTGGGAGCAAAACTTTCACCGGTAGAAAAATAACAGGAAATTTGCAGTCTTCTTCCGAAAAAGTGTAGCTCCCGAAGAGGGAACTAGCCCCAAAACAGTGCTTCAGTGAAAGTACCTTTCAGCCATATTCCCCAATAACAGTGAAAGGTGGCTACACTGTGCCACTGCGCCAGAGAGTGCGCCAAAGAGTACTATTAAGCCGCCTCCACAGTGCGTGTTAAGAGTTCGTAGCAGTCAGTGATTGGCGAGAGCTCGTAGAGGACAGTGGTTGTCGAGAGTTCATAGCAGTCAGTGCTAGCAGAGAGCTCGTAGAGGACAGTGTGTGTTAAGAACTCATAGAGGCAGTGTGTGCGTGGGAGAGCTCGTGGTTGTTGTGAAGTTGGAGCAAGATGTTGTAGTAAAGAGTATAGTTCCATGTCTTATGCAGTTATTTGATGGGAGAGATAGCAGATGTTATTGTAATGAGTGCATTTCGTCAATATATATGAAGGTAAAATTTATAATGTTCCTTTATTAGTTGTGTATCTGAAATAATGTGTCACTACAGGTTCAGTCAACAAAGCATCTGGCTCGTGTTCTTGTATTAGAGTGAATTTTGGTTTTCTTGCGTAATTATAGTTTTTCTAAATTTCTTTTGTCACGTCGGTATAATTGGTATTTAAGAATTCTTGTCTTGTTTGAGAAGAACCGTGCCAGATGTGGACGTTGAGTCACACTCCCACATACAGAACAGTTACTTTTGTGCTTATTGGTTTTGTTGGTTTTTTTAGTTGCTGGGGACTTAATTAATTAACTGTGTTTACTGAAATTTTCTTACATTGTTCTCTGCAGTCAGATAGCGTAACAATTCTAGTCAGGGCCAACCGATTACGAGACTTACGTAATCGGACAGACAGCTACAAAAATCATTTTCAATTATATATATTAAAATAAGCCCCCATGCACGTGGCGACCCTGCCAGGATCGTCCCTTGGAATTTTTCTGATTGTGAAAATTGTAGACTGTAGTATTGTTGTAGTAATTTTGAGTTTAGTGATTGTAGTCTGTATTGAGTGTGTAGATTTGGTAATTGGCATTCTTCTAATGGTATTTTTCAAAATTTAATTTTTATTGCCTTGTATACGCGTTTGACAATATTGTGCAATTATTTCAATTGTTCGTTAATCGTGTTTGAGGGAGACATCTAGTGTGAATAGTATTGTTGGAGATAAAGAGTCATTGTGTGTAATTTTCGTACAGTGACGAATCTTTCGTATATTTTGTAAATGATTACGCGATCTATGAAAAAGGCGAAAATGATGAATAGTGAGAATAACGAAATTGTTGACATGGCGAACTCGCCAACACAGGAAAACAGTATGGTGGATGATGGAGTTGAAAACAATGTAATAAGTCGGGAAAATAGTCCAGAACCATTTCAAAATTTTTCTCAATCAGAAAATTCACAGAATACGAGATTAGCGATAGAAGATCCTGAAATAGTATCGAACACAGATAGCTTTATGGCTATGCAGAAGGAAGTTAGTTTTGTGGGAAATGTTAGGGGCGAAAGGAATTTCGAAAAAGTTAGTACGGAGCAGTTGATGAGTGCAATATTAAATTTGGGATCACAGTTACGATCTGAATTAAAAACAGAGATAGGAACAATTAAAACACAGATGGGAACAATGGAAACACGGTTTGGATCTGAATTAAAAACAGAGATGGGAACTTTACGGGCTGAATTAAAAACTGATATGGGAACAATGGAAACTCGGTTAGGATCTGAATTTAAAACAGAGATGGGAACTTTGGAAACACGGATAGATTCACGAATAGGGACATGTTTCAAAAATATGAAAGATGAATTAAAGAAAGAAATCAGGGAAGAAGTACAACCGATTCTGAATTCTCACAATAATAGATTAATTGCAGTAGAAATCAGACAAAGGGAACAGGATAGAGAACAGGAAGAAAGAGATCGCGTGATAGTACAGAATTTTTCAGAGTTAAATTTACAACGTGCAAAGGATAAGGAAGAAATATTTGAAAGAATCGAGGAATCCGTACCAAATGACAGAATAAATAATCTAACACAACAATATGAACAGCTAGTTACCAAATGTGACAATACTGAAACCCGAGTCGCGACACTTACGGAAGACGTAAATAAACAGAAAGAACAATTTGGTGACTTATCGGAAAGAGTGGAGGAAATTTCAGATAAACTGACAAATCTTAGTTTACATGGGGACAGAGATTCGGATGATACAGCTCCATTACCATTTTCAGAAACCGAAGAATACCAGAACATAAATAAGCATGTTGAAAATCAGGGAAAATTTAATGAACGCGTGAAAAGGGAATTTGAGGCATTACGAAAGCAAGTCAAGCTGATCGAAGGGGAAATTGTAGGAAAAGATAGCAGAAGAAATTTAGAATCACAGGTAGCAGAGGGGTTTGAAGAAAATAATTTGTTTCATTTACGGGATGCAACAAGAGAGCGCCAGGCGCGCGAACTTTACAATAATCGACATTCGGACCGGGACAGACGCGGTAGGTCTTTGTCGCCACGAGGCGAAAACTTTGATTATAAACACTTTTTGACTGTCCGGAAATTTAAGATCTTCCGCAATTCTAAGAATGACATACATCCATGTGCATGGCTAGATCAATTTATGTACGCACTTCCACCAAATTGGCCACTAAGTCACAAACTAGAATTCATGTGTGGATATTTAGAAAACGAACCGGCGACGCGGATGCGCGCACTCATTAGAGATTGCAATAATTTAAATGATTTTTATCATGCATTTCTATCGGCATATTGGTCCGAAAACACACAAGACAGAGTCAAACATAGTCTGATTATGCAGCGTAATTTTAAACAGTCTGAGTTCCGCACGCCGGCAGAGTACTTTGAAGACATGATTCGAAAGAATCAGTTTCTGTCCAACCCTTATAGCCCGACTGAATTAATTCGCATTTGTTTAACTAAGTTGCCACAATCCATAAGACAAATTGCTTTGGCCGGAAGATGTAAAGATGACATTGAGACTTTTAAGACTTTGTTGCAAGAATTGGAGTATGACAACGACGACGGGACTTCTTGTAACTTTTTCAGTAACAGTATTTATAATAGACTTTCAGAGAAAAGAAATAGTGATCGGAACGGGCGTTATATGGGTAATTTTGAGAATGACAGACGTAACAGACACGACAATAGATACCAGCCCTATGACAATAACAGACGTTCTAACAGAAATTACACAGACAACTATAACAACGGTAATTCGTATCGGAATGATCAATCATACGGAAACAGTAATCGGTATTATCAAGACAGAAATTATTCAAACAGTAATAGAAATTCTTACTACAGAAATAGTCAGGGTAGTAGATACAACAATAATTTCAGAAGTGATAGTCGAAATTACACAAGGAGTAGTTATGCAGACAGACAGGAGAACAGAAATTTTAATAACAGACACAGCCAAGAATTTGCATCCAACAGAGAGGAGGGACCTAATTGGCATCCTCCACGTGACAGAACTTCAGAGAGACAAGTGCAAATCGTAGAAATTGATCCGCGAAATGACGCGAATACTCAAAGACGTGACGCAAACAATCGACAATGACTTGCAGCTTCGGCTTCTGGCAGCAATATAGACGGTTCAGAAAGTAATGACACTACGACTTTACACTACGTGCGTCTGGAAGACATGAGAGACATTTTGTTAGACGAAAAAGAAAATAATGTAGACGCATTTTTACATCCTGTTATTGAAGTATGTGTGGGTAAGAATAAGTTCACTGCAGTATTAGATTCTGGGAGCCCATTGAATGTCATTAGTGAATCAGTTTTTCGTATATGTGAAAGAACTATTGCCTGTCCTGTGTTACCTATTTCTAAAACTACAATTCGAGGTGCGATTTCTGGAAAAAGTGTGGAGGTCAAACAACAGACCAATAAATTTCATTTGTCAAGGATACGAATTTTCTGCTAATTTTATTATTGTTCCATTACTCAGTACACAAATTATATTAGGTATGGAGTTTCTTAACGCACATAAGGCAATTTTGAACTTTAAAGAAGGAAGTGTAAATTTGACTGTTGCTGGAATGCCGAAATGTTTAAAATTTTTCGAGTGTTTAACAAGATCTGAGTCAGATACAAAATGTTTAAGGTTTCTTACTTCTGATGTTTTCGTTGAGCATTATGACGACAATGTGTTTATTCATGATAATGACAATAGATACAGAGACGCGATGGATGATATAATTAATAGCGAAGAATTAATTAATGAAAAGGTTAAGAAAGCTGAAGTGCCAGATGACGTTGCAAGAGAAGAGCTGCACCACATTTTAACTTCACATGCTACAGTGTTTAGTCATCACACAGGAACTATACAAGGCTTACAATATTTATTTAAAGTGAAAGAACACACACCATTTCGCGGGAAAACGTACGCTATTCCTTTGGCTTACAGAGACAAGGTTAAGAATGAACTTCAGTACATGTTAGATCAGGGCATTATTGAGCCTGCAGTCAGTCCTTATACTAGCCCATTACACGTTGTTCTTAAAAAGGATGGATCAATTCGTCTGGTTCTGGATTCCAGACAAATAAATAACATCATCATTCCTGAAACTGACCGCCCACAAAATTTAGATGAACTTCTTCAACATTTTCATGGAATTAAAGTTTTATCCACGATTGATATGCGCGCAAGTTTTTGGCAAATAGAACTCCACCCTGATTGTAGAAAATATACTGCTTTTTTAGCTTTTGGTAACTGTTACCAATTTCGGAAATTACCGTTTGGGCTTACTGTATCTTCAGCAGCATTCATTCGTAGTTTAAACGAAATTTTACCTGTTTATCTTCGTGACAACATTACTTCATATGTTGACGACATTCTTATTGCTAAACGTTCTTGGAGTGAGCACAACAAAATTTTGGATTCATTATTACGTATTTTTGCACGAGTTGGCATGACAGTGAACTTGGAAAAATCTGAATTTGGTCGTTCTCAGGTGAAATTTCTCGGTCACATTATTTCTACAGAAGGTATTCTTCCTGATCCAGAGAAATTAGATGCTATTCGTAATTATGCTGTTCCTACTACAAAACGTGATGTTCGTAGTTTCCTTGGTGTCTGTAATTTTCTTCGACGCTTCGTTAAATTGGACGATTTGGCCACACCTCGTTTATGTGAACTATCTGGAAAGAAATCTAATTGGTGTTGGGATGAGGAAGCTCAGTCAGAATTTGAACAGCTTCGTGATGCTTTAGTTGCTGCTCCACTTCTTTCACATCCGGATTTATCTAAAGAATTTTGTTTGGCAACGGATTCATCATATAAAGGCCTAGGTGCACATTTATTTCAAGAGATAGAAGAAAACGGCGTTGTAGTACAGAAGACTATTGCATTTGGAAGTCGTGTTCTTTCTAAATCCGAAAAGAATTATTCGATTACGGAACTTGAAGCTTTGGCTGTTGTTTGGGCTTTTACAAAATTTCGGACATTTTTGTTTGGCAGACATACTAAGGTTTACACCGATCATCGAGCTCTGGAATTTCTTATGTCAACAAAATTAACTCACGGCAGATTGTCACGATGGGCGTTGTACCTACAGGAATTTGACTTTAGTATTGTTTACATACAGGGTTCTTCTAATATTGTTGCCGATGCTTTATCTCGTGCACCTATGGGTTTGAAACAAAGTGCTGAAGAGGACTGCAAGGAAAACAATTATTGTTTGATGTATATTCAAGGTGTTGCGTTTGAGAACTTTATTTCGTCTTCGCTCCAGGACATCGCTAAGGAGCAAAATAAGGATCCAATCTGGAAGGACATTAAGGAGAAGTGGAGGAGAAAGGAAAGCGTAGCGATTAGACAGCATTATTTAGTTCGCAATGACATTCTTTTTAAACGAAAATCGGTCGACAGCTCTGTTTGGCTAGTTTGTATTCCTGATGAGTGGGTCAATAAATTGATTTGGTATACGCATCTCAGTTATGCACACTTTGGTCCCCGAAAATGCTTTCACAAATTACGAGAAAATTGTTACTTCAATAATATGAAAAAACGTATTCGATCTGTTCTTGCCAAATGCAAATTATGTCAAATGGCTAAGCCTCCAACGATTTCTCACAGAGCACCGTTGTTTCCCATCATTCCAGCGAAATTAAAGGAGATGGCTGCAGTCGATTTGTTTGGTCCAGTGGTTCGTTCTACTAATGGTTTTGCGTACATTTTCGTAGCAGTGGAACTGACATCAAAATATGTGTGTTTTACACCTTTACGCAAAGCAACAGCTCGTTCAGTATCTAACGCTTTCATCAAACATTTTCTTAAAGAAGTTGGTCATGTTGATAAGGTAATATCAGATAATGGATCACAGTTTCGTTCTAAAATTTGGCTTCGTACTCTTCAGCGTCGTAAAATTAAACCAATTTTCATTTCACTTTTTCACCCTCAATCTAACGCTTCAGAGAGATGGATGAAGGAAATCAATAAATTGTGCCGTCTTTATTGTCATCAGAATCACAGAACTTGGGATCAGTATCTTCATATTTTTCAAAACATTCTGAATGAACTTCCTAATGACTCAACTTCTTTACCGCCTCTATTAATATTAAAAAATAAAGTACCAACAAATCGCATATCTGAAATCATTCCTTTTCCGCCTTCACGGAAACTGCGGCATTCTGAAGTTGTCAACCTGGCTCTACAAAATATTGCATCTGCGGCTGCTAGAAGAGAGAAATCAGCTAGACGTCCTGGTCGTTCAAAAATCTTGTCAGTTGGTCAAAAGGTATTAATTAAGTCCCACCGTTTGTCTCACAAAGGAAAAGGCTTGTGTCGCAAATTTTTTCTGCTTTATAACGGTCCATATAGAATTCGCAAAATTATTCATGATAACACTGTTGAAGTAGAAACTCTTAAATCACGACGCTCTAAGGGAATACATCATATATCTAACGTAAAGATTTTTGTGGAATGACATACTTGTGAAAAACGAACAGCTAGATGTAAACACGCAGAGAGTACAAGGATACCGCGCTGTGTTTTGGCGGCGGCACATACTCAAAGCAACAGTCAAGTCTGCGCGCCGCACAAGGCAGTCGTTGACCGCGAACAATAGCTTCCTACGTCACGCGTCTACAGCTGATCGAGCGCTCAGTGCGAATGCACTGACAGCCGTAAACAAACACACAGTCTAATTTCTCCGACTAAATTCAGTATAAAGCTATAGTGACTTGAAAACACACAGTCTAATTTCTCCGACTAAATTCAGTATAAAGCTATAGTGACTTGATGAATTCTGTTATTAACATTCAGTATTTTTCAGGATACGGTTCTATAAAGTATTTAAGAACTTCAGGTAAATTCTGTGCGTGTCCGACGTTAAGACGACCTGCTATCGAGAAATTTTGAGGAAGAATGTAATTTCGAAGAAGAAAGTAATAAACTAAAAAAAAAAAAGGTAACTATTAATTGAGTTTATTTTCAGGTAACAAATTTCCACTTAGGTACGTACTTAGACGTAATTTGCTGCTCGCGATTACGTGATTCATACTTTGTGCTAATTTCATGTTCTATGAATTTACTTGTGAAGCGACGTGCTTGTGTACATTTACTGATTTTGACAATTATTGATTAATGAACTGGGTTGTAACTTGTGTATATTATGCATCGCTTGGCTGCTATGCTTTTTCACTGACTGATTTTGACAATTATTGATTAATGAACTGGGTTGTGACTTGTATAGATTATGCATCGCTTGGGTGCTATGCTTTTTCACTGATGTCATATTTTTTTTATTATGTGCCTGCTGTGCTTATTTATTTGAATTATAATTGTAACCTGATTTATTGTGCTGATGAGTTTAGTTATGTAAGTTATACTTTGTGATTTATCTGCTTGTGCCTTCATGTTTGCTTATTAAGATGACATATGAATATTTATTTGCTTATGCTGATATGATGCTAATGACCTGTTTATTACGTAAGATATATGTTTACTGCTATGCGTATGGATTACATATTTACACATTTCTGTTTTGTTGCCATAACTGCTCTTTAATTTGGTGTATAGAAATGCTGATATACTGTGTATAAACATAGAGTTTAGGTCACACTATTGGATTAATTATAGATTGTTCGCTTGGCAGAGCCTCGTTGTAGGAATTGTGCTGCATCCACTTGTTGACATTTTGTTCTCTACTGGTATATTTACTCGCTATTGCAAGTTTTGCTTACGCTCAGTGCCTTATATTTTAAGATAAGAAAATTAACTGCTATAATTCGACGAACGACATTAGTACAAGAAAGTCATAGAAGTCACATGAGCTGAGGTTTTATGGAAGCTGTATAAATTTATGCTAATAGGAAGGAAGCTAACGACATGACATACCAATACTAGGTTTAGACCATTAACAGTTATTACACTGCATTTTTCGTGAGCAATTGAAATAGGAAGTGACACTTGACACAAGAAATACTCCACATGTTTGCTTCTGTCTGCTATGATTCTTGAAGTGGTGTACACACTGTGAAACATTATGATTATTCACACTCCGTTATCGTACTTAATTACTGAGAGTTATTCGAACTAAGTCTGTTAGAGGTCAGGTATGCATTTCTTTTATTTAATGATGGACAAGGAACCAAAATGTATCTTATAATTTATAATGAGTAGAAGATTGGGTCAGATGGATTACACAGAGGTTGTGTGTGGACACTGTGTCTTCGAATTGTATGGGATGCTGAATTGAGGTTTGCATTAGGATTTTATCTGTACTTGTTCGAGGAGACTGACTAGAGGAAAGAGTTGTTATGGAAGTGAAATGATATTGGTGCTGAGGTTTATATTTATCGACGTATTATTATAGGTATTGAGAGTATATGAAGTTGTTGTGGACAAGAGGTAAGGTAAATGATGTTGATGATAAGAGTTATATGTATCGACGTATTGAAGAAGTATTAGTGACGTATTGAGATTATGTGATGCTGATGATTATCGAAGTTTTGGTGTATAAGAGGTAAAGTAAGTGAGGAGCATATTTTTTTTTGGTTGGTATTATGGAACAAGGAGGATGAAGAGAGCAGACTAGAACACTAAAATAGAAGGAAGATGGTCTATACACACACTTTGTTAAATAACTAAGCAGTATATACTTTTTTTTTTTTTTTTTGAAGAGAGGAAGTAATTTGCATATCTTGGCTCACTGACAGTTGTTCAACAACAGTACATTTTGATCTGGCTTGGCAAACATTGGTCTTGACATGATGACTATGACGTTGACTAACTATTATTGACTGTTATACATTGCTGCCAGTACTACTTGATACACATGATGAACATCAGATTTTGACAGAATTACATTTACACAATTAACACTATTCAATTACACAGTAGTACTTAATGTGGATGAAGGATGAGTGAGTGTGTTCTGTGTGTTTTCCTTTACTAATCCTACCCACCTATCTCCTAAATATTATTTTATTTGTTGGTAGTGGCTTGCACTGACACCCATAAATATTATAGGTTTACTGGTATTTGTGTATTGTAATAGTTAATAGGACAATTATCTGATATCATTTGTGTGTTTGTTATGATTTGTATGTTACTGTAAAAGCACTGTATGTGTATTCAAACTATTGTTCATGCCTGAACTGTCTGATTAGTGAAGATAAATATTCTGAACTGTTACCTGCATTTTTCAACATGATGTGTGACATTTGGTCGTGTTTAATTTCTGCTGATGAACTGTGTGATCAGTGCTTGTGAATTTTGTGGAACTGCTTCGGCTGAGAGATATCACTTGTTGGTGTCTGCACCTCTGCAACTTTACTGGGTGCCACAGATGGAACTGCTTCTACTGAAATGAAGTCACTTGTTGCTGTCTGCACCTGCTCAACATTGCTGGGTGCAACTGATGGACTACTCCTACTGAAATGATATCACTTGTTGGTGTCTGCACCTGATCAACATTACTGAGTGCCACTGTTAGAACTGTTTCTACTGAAATGATGTTACTTTTTGCTGTCTGCACCTACTCAACATTGCTGGGTGCAACTGATGGACTGCTTCTACTGAAATGATGTCACTTGCCGGTGTCTGCACCTACTCAACATTGCTGGGTGCAACTGATGGTCTGCTTCTACTGAAATGATATCACTTGTTGGTGTCTGCACCTGCTCTCAACTTTGCTGGGTGCAACTGATGGACTGCTTCTAATGAACTAATGTGACTTGTTGCTGTGTGTACCTCTGCAACATTGCTGGGTGCAACTGATGAACTGCTTCTACTGAAATGATGTCACTTGTTGGTGTCTGCACCTGCTCTCAAGCGGGGTGCAACTGATGGACTGCTTCTACTGAAATGAAGTCACTGGTTGCTGTCTGCACCAACTCAACATTGCTGGGTGCCACTGATGAACTGCTTCTACTGAACTAATGTGACTTGTTGCTGTGTGTACCTCTTGAACTTTACTGGGTGCAACTGATGGACTGCTTCTACTGAAAAGATGTCACCTATTAGTATCTTTTTGTTGTATAAACTAATCATTAAAAGCATTTTATGTGAACATTTGTATAAACTGATTTTTTGTATATTGTGTAAACTATTATGTAAAGTCACGTGTATGAAAAGAATTTGTATTGCCTACTGTATTTCATATATTAGGTTAGTAAAAGGTCAGTGCAAAGCCAAAATTTTAACTAATTATGTGATGTTTAGGTATTAATATTATCTTTATTTTTGTCTGTATTATTGTGGACGAATTTGGTGGTATTTTCACCACCAATGCTGGCAAAAATACCATCAAATTCTGGCCTGTGGAGGAGGGGCATATGAAAGGTGGCTACACTGTGCCACTGCGCCAGAGAGTGCGCCAAAGAGTACTATTAAGCCGCCTCCACAGTGCGTGTTAAGAGTTCGTAGCAGTCAGTGATTGGCGAGAGCTCGTAGAGGACAGTGGTTGTCGAGAGTTCATAGCAGTCAGTGCTAGCAGAGAGCTCGTAGAGGACAGTGTGTGTTAAGAACTCATAGAGGCAGTGTGTGCGTGGGAGAGCTCGTGGTTGTTGTGAAGTTGGAGCAAGATGTTGTAGTAAAGAGTATAGTTCCATGTCTTATGCAGTTATTTGATGGGAGAGATAGCAGATGTTATTGTAATGAGTGCATTTCGTCAATATATATGAAGGTAAAATTTATAATGTTCCTTTATTAGTTGTGTATCTGAAATAATGTGTCACTACAGGTTCAGTCAACAAAGCATCTGGCTCGTGTTCTTGTATTAGAGTGAATTTTGGTTTTCTTGCGTAATTATAGTTTTTCTAAATTTCTTTTGTCACGTCGGTATAATTGGTATTTAAGAATTCTTGTCTTGTTTGAGAAGAACCGTGCCAGATGTGGACGTTGAGTCACACTCCCACATACAGAACAGTTACTTTTGTGCTTATTGGTTTTGTTGGTTTTTTTAGTTGCTGGGGACTTAATTAATTAACTGTGTTTACTGAAATTTTCTTACATTGTTCTCTGCAGTCAGATAGCGTAACAATTCTAGTCAGGGCCAACCGATTACGAGACTTACGTAATCGGACAGACAGCTACAAAAATCATTTTCAATTATATATATTAAAATAAGCCCCCATGCAACAGTTGTTAAAAAAATAACCGATCTGTATGTGAAACAGCTAACAAGACAGTCGATTGTAATTATAAAATGTTAATCCACACTTGGCAGTAGCTTTAATTCTGATATGCTGCAAATACAATAGGTAAAATCTATTGTTCCCAGCAACGATCAGCTGTCTTCTTCCAGAATTAATGACTTGGTGTCTGTGAATGCGAATGTCCCCATATTGCCTTTGAACTTTCAGTCACAATTCTTGGAATAGTAGTGTCTCTTCGGAAAAAAAATAAAAGAAAGCAGGATGTACATTCAACTCCTGGAACACCTTTAAAGGCAACACGTTCGTTCGCCAGTTAAGAGTATACCTACCAATGTCTTTTAGATTTTTTGTTGACTGACATTAATTTAGTTGACTGCAGCCACAACAGCATCATCGTCCGAAGTAGCCGTGTCACGTTACTAGCGACGCATGACTTCTACTGCCGTCAGGTTGAACTCATACCACGCCACTGTCGTGTATCTGATGCGCCACGTTACTTGCCACCCAAATATGGGCAATAACATTTGTTTGCCAGTCGAAAAGTTGAATGACTATGCCAGTATTACGAGTTTAGTTTACTTTCATTAAGAGCCATCGATATTACTGTTTTAAATCACCATTGTTACCTATTCCGGTCAGATTTCCACTACATTTCCTTCCAAGAGCAGTGTCCTGGAAAGGAGTTTCTGATATCTTCAAGTGCTGAAGACGACTACACCTTCGTTCCTGGGTTTCGATACAATTGCAAGTACATAATTTTCCGTCCTGAAAAGACCTGCCTTACGTCTGAGTCATTCATGTTCATTTAAGTCACTTATGCAGTTACCGAAAGCTGACAAAGCCACACGAAGGCTCTTATAGGAAAGTCCCGCCACTGGAATTTCGCTACATGGGGGAGGTTACTGTCCCTATTTGACGCATGTCAGAAATAACGTTCGAAATAAAATCACTGAATCTATAAACGCTATCTTAAATGTTCTACAAATATACAAAGCAAAACCAAGAACATTGAGAAGTAAAGTAAGTTAACGCGATTCATTAGTATGGTGAATGAACATACATTTCTGAAATTAAATATACGGACACAGGAACTTTCGTAAATCCATTTCATTAATTACGATAGGAAGTTAGTTCCGGAGCATGTATCAGTGATGTTCGTCTTTACTGTTATTAGCAGCCCTGTTAAGATATGTAAGAGACGTGAACAGCGTCGTGTGTTGAGCGCTCACTGTGGAGGAACCTGTGATGTCGCGTACCCGTGTGAAACGGCGTTATCAGCACCTGAGAGTGTTTGAAAGGTGCCTCAGTGAGCATCTCGATTTGGCCTGTTGGTTGTTGGGCATTCGCCAGGGCAGGCGTACTCGTCACAGGATTCCGCTCGACCAAGTCTTACCACTACAGAGGAGTCAAGCCCGCACCGTTTGGTCTGAGACTAGCAGCATTCGGACTAGGGAATTACCGTCCCATGCGTAAGCTGCATTTAACACCGCAACACAAACGGCTGCGCTTCGAGTGCTGTCATGCCCAGGAAGCACCAACTTCTGGTGGATGGCGTCGGATCATATTCAGCGAAGAATCGAGGTTCTGCACTACCCCGTATGACCGTCGTTGGCGAATATCGCGGCGACCTGAAGATGTTTTGGAGACAGACAGCGGTGCTACTGCTGGTGTCCTCGTGTGTTGAGCCATTGCGTATGACTCCAGGTCACGGCTAGCAGTGGATAAGGCAACTCGGGTGAGATGATAATACGTCACTGACATCCTGCACCCTCACGTGTTACACCTCTCATACGACAGTATCAAATGGTTCAAATGACTCTGAGCACTATGGGACTTAACATCTGAGGTCATCAGTCCCCTACAACTTAGAACTACTTAAATCTAACTAACCTAAGAACATCACACACCCCCATGCCAGAGGCACGATTCGAACCTGCGGCCGTAGCGGTCGCGCAATTCCAGACTGAAGCGCCTACAACCAATCGGTCACGACAGTATCGCAGTGCCATTTTTCAGCAGGATAATGCTCATGTCGCCATGAACTGTCTGCATGGTGCTGAGCTATTCCTGTGGCCACCAAGATCCCCAGCTCTGTACCCGATGGAATGGGTGTGAGGCCAGCTCAGACGTCAAAAACTCTGTCCAGAGCCAATATCCAGGATGCCAAGGATCAGTGACAGGTGCGGGCCAGCTCCTCTCAGGAAAGCATTAGACAGCTTTATAGGACTCTTCGCAACAGACTCAGTGTATGCATTTAACCCAGAGGGGGAGCATCATCATTCATACTTCCAAGTTCTTTGTAAATTTGACTAGATTTTTATTTTCAGTCACTGAATCAGCATCACATACCCCATCAACCCGTGGCGTTTCATTTCATTTCTTCCTCCGTTTATGGGTAATTCACTTTGTTCTTATCGGGCTACGTACAGGCTCCACTACTCGTGTCCGTCAGTCCTACCTCCTACTCGTCCCAGAAACCGGAGCAGTACTCAAGCCTATGTCGTGCAAATTATTTTATACTATGCCTTTTTTATACAAACTTCCGTTTCTTAGTAGCATCCCATGTTAGCTTTTCGTACAACTGAACCTGTATGGTCATCCGATATCTTATCTCGCTGCATGCTGTTCATCCCCAATATTTGTATGACATGACTGACTGCCTCATTAATCCAGAAATCGAGGGCTGCATCGATTTTACCTTTCGTGAAGTCACAATTTGCATTTATCCCGCTTAAGTGCCAATTACCAGTCTTTGCATCAAGATATTTTGTTGAGATCTAACTGGGTATTAGTGCAGTTTTCACCAGATAGAATTTCGTTAGATTTAACTACAGCACCTGCGAAATGCGCGTGACTACAGCTAATACTATCCGTGGATCCATTATCCAGGGCAATATGAGTTTAGATATTTGCATGCTGCGACTCTGGCACAGTGTCAGGCGGAAGGCCAGATAAATTACGTCACATCCGTTAGACGCAACCTTCGTGGCGGCGGAAGTACACCGATAACTTCAGT
This sequence comes from Schistocerca piceifrons, assembly GCF_021461385.2. Classification (NCBI taxonomy): domain Eukaryota; kingdom Metazoa; phylum Arthropoda; class Insecta; order Orthoptera; family Acrididae; genus Schistocerca; species Schistocerca piceifrons. The sequence continues at coordinate 880,646,647 of NC_060140.1, forward strand.
TCACACTGGACGACAACAGAAAGCTAATGGGGGTGTGTTCACTTTAGGCGGAACATCAGCAAAACGTGACGTCACTTAAGGCCAACACAACGGCAGCAGTCTCGCGAACTGTACAGGAATAAATATTTCTAAGACTGGTACAGAAGCTCAGTTTCCTAACCATGTTTTGTTCTTCCGCGTTCTTTAACTATTACACTTTCTGTAGTCTGAGTACTCACCCAAGATAAACTACGTAGGATGACGTTTGAAGATAACTCACCTGCAACAAAAGAAAGAAAAATTGGTTCATTGGACTGTCAGAACAGGAGTCGTGTACTTACGGTGTGTAAAATACAGTGGACGTAATAGCAAGCATGACAGGTAATCACGGCAAAATGTTACAGAAGTGCCGTGTTACTAAGCAGTAGGTAGCGTTTACTATATTTCATTAGAAAAGCGATGAGAAAATTCTGCACTGGTGTACAGAAGACTTATTGCCGTAAATAAACATAAATGCTGTTAAAATCTGCAGCAATTTCTTATCTATGGAAGTAAGAATACGAATGCTTGCATTAATTTTACCTTTAAAGGCTCCCCTTTTCAGGACATTTCAAGAGGCATCCTTACGGATTCTCTTTACGAACACTATAGCAAGGTAAGTAGTACATAAGTTTAACAACAACAACAGAAAATCGGTAATCATTCCGAAAGTAACAACACAGTAAAAAATAGTAGAAATAAATTGCACAGCCGTAACAATGGAGAAGAGTTATCTGGGATATCAGAATTACAAAAATTATTATCTTTGCTTTTGTAGAGAAAGGATGAGTGGTTTTTGTTTCATTGTCTTGTCGATTCTGCGGTCCTCACTGACGGACGTTAAATTTTCACGGTCTGTAACTGATAATTATATGTAGTAGGAACATAATTTCGTTGAATATATATGAGATTAATAATTGTTGTGCGTATTTCTGTAGATAGTACCTATCCTATATACGGTTCGGTGCGTAATAATTAAATGTTGCCCTGGCCATTTCTGTGTAGGCTTATTGGGGTCAACAGAAACCTTCGATCTTACTCGTCGGCTTTGACCCGTGACGTAAGCGTGTTGTGGTGTGTGACGTCATTACGGCGCGGAGTTTGTTTTGCGATTGTGGCGTGTTTGTAGATGTCTTGTTTTTGTTTGTGGTGCTCTCTGGTGGTGTGTTCATGGTTTTCGTTTGTTTTAATTTAATGCTCATTGCTGTACGTCGGGTGAGTTTGTTATTGAGTGTATTTGGTTGTGGTTTTTTGTTCAGGAATGGATATGAAAGACACCGTTAGAAGTTATCAAGTTCTTACAACTATTCCGTTTAATCGCCGAAGTTGTTGATCGGACGCTTCTGTATTTCCCGCGTGCGTGCGTGCGTGCGTGCGTGTGTGCATTTGTGTGTGATTGCGGTGGCCAATCTAGTTTGTGGGGCTGGAACTTTTTTGAGGTAAGTTCCTTTTTTTTTTGTTTTTGATGTATGTTTTGTGTCAACAGAAACATCCGATCTCACGCGTCGGCTTTGACCCGTGACGTTAGGGACCTACACATTGATCTGTAGCGTAGCCCTGAATACGAGGTTAGGTTGGGAGGTTTTTTTTGGGGGGGGGGGGGGGGGTCAGGGGGGGGCGCAGCCCCCCCCTGCCTGGCCTCGAGTACCACTTGTTTATTATTATCTTTGTTCGATCGTAATTTATGTGATTGGGAGCTGTTGTAGATGTATGTAGGTGTAAGGGAAGTGTTGGTTTTTTAGGTTGGTGTTGGGGGATGTGATCGGTAGGTTCTGTTGAGCTATATAGGTCAACGGAAGTGTTCGATCGTAATTTATGTGATTGGGAGCTGTTGTAGATGTATGTAGGTGTAAGGGGAAGTGTTCGTTTTTTTTTTTTCTTTGTATTGGAGGATGTGATCGGTAGGTTCTGTTGAGCTATATAGGTCAACGAAAGTGTTCGATCGTAATTTATGTGATTGGGAGCTGTTGTAGATGTATGTAGGTGTAAGGGAAGTGTTCGTTTTTTTTTTGTATTGGAGGATGTGATCGGTAGGTTCTGTTGAGCTATATAGGTCAAGGGAAGTGTCCGATTCTGGATGGGAATGTGTTTTTTGGTATTTGGTCAGTTTTGTGATGATTTATTTCGTTGTTTTGCGTGGTTTTGTATGGCGGTCGGTGGCTACATTTGTGTATATTTAGTTTGTCCCCACCCAAAAACCCCCAATTTCCCACGCTTGTCCCGTTAGAGTCATTAGGCTTTTTGTGAAACTTGTGTATTTCAGTGTTTATAATACGTATGCGATGTTTTTATATCCGCCATATTGGATAATACGTATGCGATGTTTTTATATCCGCCATATTGGAATTGTCGTTTATAGTCGTTTCCGCTACATTTGTGACGTCATGGGTCAAAGCCGACGGGTAAGATCGGACACTTCTGTATTTCCGCTTATTGTTGTAGCAAAGCCATTAATTACAAAAATTATGTAAGTTCTTCCAAAAGTCTTATAATATTAAAGTATAAAAATATTTTAATAATCTGAAAACGGCGTCCTGTAATATTTTTAATTCATATTGGGCCAGAGGTACAGTTTTTATTAATAACAATATCAATAAACGCTTATGCTGCCATTGCACACTGGAACATCCAACCCCCCCCCCCCCCCCAGAAAAAATAATTAAGAATTGTTTAAATGTATTATCGCGTAATACTTGAAAATGATTTGAATCCATCGTGAGTAGGGCGGATGTCTTCATGTTGGGTTATGTATGCTATTGTTGGTGATGGCGCCCTGAGAAAAATCAGCTGTGGCTTTTAACATACACAGAAAAGATTCATTATTTCTATTTTTCAAAACTATTTCATACAATGAGAATAACGGCATGGTTATCGTTGCACAAAAGCAGCAGATGAAACAAATTGACCTGAGCGTATGAAACACTTAGTTGGCACCGAAGTCTAAGATTGAGGAGAGATTTCAACTAACTCAACCTGGCCGACAATAATACAAGTCACCATCGTTCTTCAGATTTCCTACATAGAATTTCTTGACAATTACTGCCATGCTTCAGCAAATATCAGTTTCTCGTTCTGTAATTCACGTAGCGAGGAGTTATGACTACACCTCGGCCTTTTAGGTTCTAAAAATCTTAAATTAAGTACCTAAAATAGGTTCTGTCACTTGCAAAAATAGGTTATAAAAATCAGAAAATAGGTGACCAATATCTGACATTTTATTGTCTAGAAAAATAGATTTCTGTCAGTGTCCAAATTACAGTCACAGTAAATAAGTAACACTTTCTCCAGATTTTCCGTTGAGAAACTGCCCCTCTAATAGCATGTGATATGCCGAGAATGAGCGTTCCACGTCAATAGATGTCACCGGAGCGTATTTAAATGACGGTGTTAGGCGCAATGGGACTGGACACTAATGTTCTGGTGATTTACCTGATAAGATGTCAGCCACTGTGCAGCGGGTCGTCAGTCTTGGTTTTTTGCAGCACTGTCTTTAGTTTCTCACTAACTTTCATATCAATACAACCTTGGACCAAGTTGATTATTCCTGTAACCTCTTCTATCAACGGCAGTTGTGTGTAGACTCGTTTCCCAGAACATTCTAGAGCTTTAATAATAGGGACCAAAAATACAGAATGAGATGATATGTATGCAATGTCGTTGGAAATAAGTCCTTTAGAAGATCTTCAACTGAAGTAATGCTCACTGTCTGCTACCGTAATGTAAGAACAATGTTCTTAATGTCTTCCAGTTGTTCGCTGTTATATTTCACGGCCTCTAGCCACGTCCCCCGGCGAGTAAGTATGGGTTCTGGTGGAAGTGGTACGTTGCGAAGTTCCTCTCGAAGCAACTGGATTCTTGTTGACGCTTTGATAAAAACCTTTTTGATGGTTGAAACTAGCTTATTTATAAATGGAAATTCGAGACGTATCGCCTCAGCTGCGCGATTCATGGCATGGGCAAAATATGTGATACGGAGCAAGGCTGGGTAAAATACTTTCAACTACGTAGCAGCAGCAATCGTGTATGCGGCTACATCAGTGAAGATTAAAACTACTTTACTTTTTTTCAACTAGACTGTTCGGGAATAGTAATTTGAGGCCTTTATTAAGAAAATGAGCAAGTGTTTCCTGGTTAGTCTTTTTTAGCCCCTTGCTGCAGATCAGATAAGGTACAGAGCGAGTATCTGGATCTAACTTTCCAACAATCAAATCTGTCAGTCGTCTCACCGACAGAGATCCACACGTACGAATCGCTTATATCTTCCCCAATCCAGCTCAATGTATTTTCACATGAAGTATCTAAATAGTTCTCTCTCAGTGTGGATTCTGATGGAATGCTGCTGTGTCAGTATTTCTCTAGAAAACTTTTGAACTGGCTATTTTCGACTGCATTGAATGGTATGTTTGCTACAATAAAGTCTCGACGCAGGTCAAGATAAAATTCGTTTTCGTTTGTTGCATTTAATTACAAACGTTTGTTTCAAGTTTGATTTTTTTTTATTTGCCTGGTGTTTAAGCCATGCAACATTCTAATTTAAATGCGACCTCTGTTCAAAAAGAAATGGGAAATACTTGGTGGAAGAATTTACATACGAGCTCTCCTTAGCGAAGTTACCCTACATTAAGAGTTTAGAAATATGTTTGCATTCACAAGTGTCTGGTACAAGTGAACTCGGAAAAAACAGTGGCATCACTGGGCTTAGCAGATACAAGGTTAACATTTTACTTATGTCTTTGTTGCACACTTTGCACTAAAGAACTCTCCCGTCTGTAGAAAAATCAGGAAATTCTTGTAACCGCTGACGAATGGTTGACTTTCCACAAATACACTGTCGCTGTGAATTATTTCACCACATCGAAGCATCACACTGACCCACTGAACGAATACAGTGCAGGTGTTTTAAACAGGCTGTTACGAAAGGGCAGGAAGGCGCCCGAGGCAGACCACAAGGCTCCTCCACGGCCTGCCGGCCCATTTGACGGTTCGCAGCGAGCGACAGCGCTCTGCGGAGCAGGCCGAGTTGGAACAGCCTGGCTTATGCTGTCGTCGTCCGAGCCGAGACTGGCGTTCACGCATGCAGACAAACCAGTTCTCATTCAATTACTGTTTTCTAAGTAGCCGGGAAGACCAGAATAGTAGTTTTAGTCATACAAATTTTATTTGACTGGACTTTTAAAAATTACGTACAGTCAGGTTCTAACATGAATTTAGGTATGTACTACAGAATTACAATTTTCGATCAGATATTTGGGTAATTCTTAGCCGGTAAGACCACGAGAGAATGTGTCATAAAAATTTTTATTTAATTGGATTTTTAAAATTTAAATCAGGTACTAACCTGAAATCAGGTATTTTAGGTGCTATAAAAGTAGCGTTTTCGACCATAAATTGGTGTAATTCGTGTACGTACAACTTTTACTGCCTTTATTTAATGAAGAACAAAATAGGTTTTTACCTAAAATCCGAGGTCTAGTCACACTACGCGCAGAGCTTTGATGGGTGGGAACGGTTGAGAACGGCGTTCCCGGAACCTTGGCTGTATAAACTATACTGCAATCCACAATCATGTAATTCGTCCAGTGCAACGAAACGACTGTTCTCTGACGTCTTTGGTCTAGAGATACACTACAGCGCTCCTAGCGGCAAAAGTGTTAATCCAATTTTCGTTGGAGAGCATATAGGTGGCACAGATAGATGGTAGAGAATCTAGTGCAAGGAGATTAGATGGTTTCTAGAAAAAATTTAACTGACTGATTCGTGACTACTTTGTTGGTAATAGCAATGACAGGAAACGACATTAGTAGCTGCATTTGCCAAGTGGTCGATGTACTGATTAAAGAATAAATAACTTCTTATTTTGCTATGATGGGTGTGATTAACGATGGTGAAGGTGATTCAGACTGTGGTGGCTTGTGAAACTTAGATTTTCTCGATTGTTGGAATGAACAGTACAAATACAGCATTTCATTTAATATTGCACTTTACATCTACATCTACATTTATACTCCGCAAGCCACCCAACGGTGTGTGGCGGAGGGCACTTTACGTGCCACTGTCACTACCTCCCTTTCCTGTTCCAGTCGCGTATGGTTCGCGGGAAGAACGACTGTCTGAAAGCCTCCGTGCGCGCTGTACTCTCTCTAATTTTACATTCGTGATCTCCTCGGGAGGTATAAGTAGGCGGAAGCAATATATTCGATAACTCATCCAGAAACGCACCCTCTCGAAACCTGGCGAGCAAGCTACACCGCGATGCAGAGCGCCTCTCTTGCAGAGTCTGCCACTTGAGTTTATTAAACATCTCCGTAACACTATCACGGTTACCAAATAACCCTGTGACGACACGCGCCGCTCTTCTTTGGATCTTCTCTATCTCCTCCGTCAGACCGATCTGGTACGGATCCCACACTGATGAGCAATACTCAAGTATAGGTCGAACGAGTGTTTTGTAAGCCACCTCCTTTGTTGATGGACTACATTTTCTAAGCACTCTCCCAATGAATCTCAAGCTGGTACCCGCCTTACCAACAATTTTATATGATCATTCCACTTCAAATCGTTCCGCACGCATACTCCCAGATATTTTACAGAAGTAACTGCTACCAGTGTTTGTTCCGCTATCATATAATCATACAATAAAGGATCCTTCTTTCTATGTATTCGCAATACATTACATTTGTCTATGTTAAGGGTCAGTTGCCACTCCCTGCACCAAGTGCCTATCCGCTGCAGATCTTCCTGCATTTCGCTACAATTTTCTAATGCTGCAACCTCTCTGTATACTACAGCATCATCCGCGAAAAGCCGCATGGAACTTCCGACACTATCTACTAGGTCATTTATATATATTGTGAAAAGCAATGGTCCCATAACACTCCCCTGTGGCACGCCAGAGGTTACTTTAACGTCTGTAGACGTCTCTCCATTGATAACAACATGCTGTGTTCTGTTTGCTAAAAACTCTTCAATCCAACCACACAGCTGGTCTGATATTCCGTAGGCTCTTACTTTGTTTATCAGGCGACAGTGCGGAACTGTATCGAACGCCTTCCAGAAGTCAAGAAAAATAGCATCTACCTGGGAGCCTGTATCTAATATTTTCTGGGTCTCATGAACAAATAAAGCGAGTTGGGTCTCACACGATCGCTGTTTCCGGAATCCATGTTGATTCCTACATAGTAGATTCTGAGTTTCCAAAAACGACATGATACTCGAGCAAAAAACATGTTCTAAAATTCTACAACAGATCGACGTCAGAGATATAGGTCTATAGTTTTGCGCATCTGCTCGACGACCCTTCTTGAAGACTGGGACTATCTGTGCTCTTTTCCAATCATTTGGAACCCTCCGTTCCTCTAGAGACTTGCGGTACACGGCTGTTAGAAGGGGGGCAAGTTCTTTCGCGTACTCTGTTACTACGTTACAGGTGACTTCCCATAAATATTTTACTCCAACTAAAGCATTAGATCCGTGTGAACAAGTCACATCTACGAGGGTGTGCTGAAAAGTAATACCTCCGAATTTTTTTGTAAAAACTCTTCAAGCTTTTTAAATGACACAAACCTTATAACATGTTACAGCTTTATTCTTCATGAATTTCATCCATAGTGGATGCTGTCGAACTCCGTGACTGTTCCTTTATGGGGTTGTAGAAAAATCCCCATTTATTCTTCATGTTTAGAAAATTATTTCTCAATGTAGTCATCCTAGCAACTAACACATTTCTCCCAATGAGAGACTAGTTTGTTAATTCTGTCACCGTAGAATGTTCAACTTTGTTGACAGACCCACAATCTCACCTCTCCTTGGAACGCATCAAAGTGAAGTCCTCGGAGGTGTTCAAGTTCAGGAAACTTATTAAAATCGGATGGGGCCAATCGGAGGATGAATGACGGCAGTGAACACTGGACTCGTGTATGGTGTGGCAATGTCATGCAGAAAGACACGGTGCCCTACGTATCGAAGGACTCCCCGAATACGTGCCTTTCAGTTTCTTGACGGTCTCTCACGCACCGACACAGTTACGCTACACATTACAGTTTGGAGGCTTCTGCCAGCAGAGGGTTGCAACTTGCGTCAGCGGAACGACAAAGTCGACCGAGAAGTGAGAGTGACATGTAATGCCTCAGCCGATATTGAGAATCGAACAAAAACATCGGAGGTAATTGTTTACAGCACGCCCTCGTAATCGAAAAGAAAAAAGAAGCTATGGAGCAAGAGGTGTATTATAAGGACCATTATGACTACGACGGGTGTTACAACGTGACTGCTCCACAAAGCAAACGTCTTGTTGTCGGTGCTATATTGGATGAAACGGAAAAATAAAAAAAAAATTCTTATACGCGTTTCAAAACAAGTATTTGTTCGGGAAAACGCATATATGATACGCACAGACTGAATGTTTCACAATGCAACTGTCTTTGCATTGATTCGAAACACCCTGCCCGTGTTCCAGACCGGGACCTCCGGAACCTTGCCCTTTGCTGGCGATGTTCTTGCGGTAAAAATATATGCATTCACGACTCTCAAACGCATCCTCACAGATCCAACTCTACCAGTACCTAATTCGCGCTTTCCAAACGTTACGAATGGTCACCTGCATGTCTTGCAAGACTAACATCCCTGCAAGAAAGGTTATCGCAGAGAAATGGCTTAATCATAGAGTAGGGCGTTTTTTCAGAATTAATCTTTAAATTACCACTGGTGTGTTTTTTGTTTTGAGACTTCCTGGCAGAATACAACTTTGGATTCGTAGCCTGGCGCATATCCACTTAACCACCGACCCATATGTAACGTAAACCCAAATCTGTTCAGAAATTAATTACTAGGTTTTAACCGTTTACATAAATAAATAAAACTAGATGTCCCACTTTCTGATACTTTGACACTTCGTAAAATATTTGCGCGCGCGCGTTGTCCTTTACGTAAGTTAGTTTAAGTTGGATTAAGTAGTGTGTAAGTCTAGGGACCTGTCCTCAGCAGTTTGGTCCCATACGAACTTACCACCACCTAGTAATAAAATAACCATTAATGAGGAACAAAATCTATATTATAACATCAGTAACCACGGTGAGGTTAGTTAAACTCACTGTCAGTGAGCAAGTTGATCGCGCTAGTTCACCAACATGTGCATCTCAACCCTTTCTTCTAGAGAACCCTTGATACTCGTGACCACGTATTGAGGGATGTTGTGAGTGGCGGTGTATGATACACTTCGCGGAATGTTCCGTGGCGCTCACTGTCAATCCAATCTGACGCGTCACTGTTCATGTACCTTTTCTATTCAGTGGGAGTCGCATCTAACTGATACGCAGCAACAGTGTTGTTAGCCGCCCGAGCGGAATCTCACGTTTAGGGCAGAGCGTGACGTGCAGGATAGATGCACGGAGACTACGACCATCGGCGCCAAGAGGCAGGCACAGCTGCCGCGGCCCCGGCTGGGTCGCTGTTTGGTGCACGCCTTTGTCTCCTGTCAGACAAATAGCAACCGTCTAGGCGTCAGCCAGGCCAGGCCAGGTGCCGACACACAACAAACAGGTTCCACTTCCGCGCCACTTCCGTCCACACCCGTCCTCGCAAAGCGTCTTCACTAAACGAGCAACGTTTCTCGCTCCCTATGCAATGAAACTTCAGGAGGTTCGTGCGAACTGTTTGGCTATAGAGAATTATCAAAGACGCAACCGCGGCATCCCAGACATATGTACCGTACGCCTCAATACAAGCAACGGCGTGGGCATGCCTAATTGTACTGAGACAAGAGACAAGTTCGTTAGCCAGCGACAGTAGTAGTTACCATGGCACGTTGTAGGAGGCAACTGGTTAGACACGTGTCAGATTTATTTTGTACGATCAATTATCTCTTGCATGGTCCTGTCGACGATGCTGTACTTCACGCTCTGTTGTGACAATAAATAATGTCACGGCTGCAGTACGAATTCCAGCTTAGCGCCTGCACGGCCGTTATACGCTAAGCAACCAGGTGATGCAGCGACTGACTGTCTACAGTGCATGTCTGCTACAGGGTTACGCATCCAGTAATCTACAGCACGTTTTAAGTTTAATCGCACTTCAAGTTTCCACCTTTCGCACGAACAAGCCCCCTGCCGTCCTCTTTCTTTTTTAATTTTTTGTGTCCGGGACACGGAACTATTGCAACATATCATTAATGTTGTTACTTTGTCTGTAGAACGCATGAAGCTGTCACCGAAGCTGAAGGCGAGGGTGAAGTGAGGCCATAAGACGCTGCCAGGACGGTGGTTCGGCGTTTATTACGAGGAGGGTGGGGAGGAGGGGGAGAGACGCTAGTGCGTTCAGTTTTAGACTATTACATCATATGCTGGAACCCTTATCAAGACGGCAGAATAATATACTTCGAACAAATTCACAGACACAGAGCTACAATTTTTGACAAGTGACGGTGTAGCCCATGCGATGGTGTAACAGATTCACAGGCAATTTCAGTACGAATTCTGCTGTACCGAAACCACGTGGCATAAATGTAAAGAGCATCTACTAGAATGACGATTCTGCTGTCACCACTGTGTGCCTCGAGTAGTGATCAAGAGAGTTTAAGGCCCACACTGAGCAATATTTGCTCAACCCAGAACTAAAGTAGTACCAAAAACAATCGCTACTGTTAATACGAATTATTCCGGAGCATGCGTGTACATGACGATGTACAGAGACAAATGGAACTTAAATTTGGCCAATCGTTGCAATTTTTCTCGTGAGACAGACCGTTGGCGGAAAATTTGCGTGTTTGTGAAAATTTTGCTTCTCATCAACATACTTTGTACAATCCCATGTACGTAACTTCACTGATTTATTATTTATATTTATTGTTATACTCTGGTTTCCTTGTTCGTGGTAGTTTCTCCTCGATTATCATGTAATTATAAGGCTACCGTTTTATATCTATTTTCTGAACACGAAGTGTGTAGCGATGCCCCTTAATCTAACATTTGTTTTATTTCCGTGTAGTTACGAAACTACGATTAAGTGGTCGACGTATTCCGTGCCCCTTTTTCTTTAGTTCCGCACATCAGTCGGTAAAAAGGAACACTTATAGTATCAATTTACTGTCTGCTTGCCTGCTGCCTGCCCAAATGTTACAAACCATATTCTTCAAGTTGACAATGTCGCATATTAAGGCCTATGGTCCCTTGGCGGTGTAACAAATTTAAGCTTCTAAGTCAATGCTATCAAAAGATATGGTCATATATGATATATATTTTGACGCTCGGAAACTCACTCATCAAAACTATAGGGTGCTTCCCTTAGGCCTAGAATTAGGAAATTTGGCGAGAATCAAGATTTCACAGTACAAGTAAAGGGAAAAAAAGCGAAAGCCGTTAATTTGTAATTATGTAACACGAAAAATATTCTTTTCTCATTTGTTATCCGACTTCAAAAAACGGCTCTGAGCACTTGGGACTTCTGAGGTCATCACTCCCCTAGAACTTAGAACTGCTTAAACCTAACTAACCTAAGGACATCACGCACATCCATGCCCGAGGCAGAATTCGAACCTGCGACAGTAGCGGTCGCGCGGTTCCAGACTGTAGCGCGTAGAGCCGCTCGGGCACACCGGCCGGCTGTTACCCAACTTAGATCTTGGGAGTCTCGAATGTCTGGAAATACTCGAGACCGATATCTTGCCAGTATCGATGCCGATGGCAAAAATGGTCGAGATCCTCGATCCCCGGGATGGATGAATTTTCTATATCCATCAATATCCTTCTACGGAACCCTCAGAGCGCGAGCAGTAATCGCACGCGGCCAGTTTTTATTTCTCGCTCGGGTACTTTGCCTATTTTGCACGACGGAGTTCCCATCGGGGTGGCAGCGCGCTTGAGCACGGCTCGCGACCTTGCCCCGGCAGCCGTCTTGTGTAACGGCGGTGATGACGCCGGCTGCTGCCGCCTATCTGGCAGACACGTGCCCCCATCTGCTCACATAACCGCCGCACAAAAACTCCTGCGGCGGAAGCCGCGCTGTGCCGCGTCGCGCTCTTCCTGGCACCGCAGCGCTATCGGCGCGCCGAGGGCCGAGTAGACAGAGTCCAGAGAGCGGGCGGTGGCCGTCTGTAGATGCAGGACACGAGAACGTCCACGGCACGGCACGAAACGATGAACAGTAGTAACAAACGTGCAGGGATGTGGGCATACGCTGTAGAGAAGAAGATTCCAAGTAAAATATTCCCGTAATGTTTGCAAACTTTAATACGAGTAGGCGATATTATTTTGCTTTTGCCTATCTTTCAAGTTCGTTATTCCCTTTGTAACACACTTGCTGGCCGCACCTGGCTACTGTGCACGCTAAGGTCGCTTTCGGTATCCGGGAAATAAGTCCTTCTCCGGCGTGGAGGATAGGCGCTCTTTGCCTGATCCTACGAAACAGGATGAAGTCGAGGCCTGCGGGACGGACTAAAAGGCGAGTGATTTTCTCACTGTGGCAGTTGTTCCCCAACTCCTGTTAGATGTAATTCTTTTTAGAAGCACTGCCACGAAGGTACATATTCCTGTGGAATAGTATTAGTGCGATTGAGAAATAGCCAATGGAATTTATTGTCTGCACGCACTGAATATGAAGTTTGAAGCTCACTAAAACGAGGGTAGCCATAGACAGCCGTCCTGCGTGTTAGGAATTGTGGGCGCTTTGGAGCGGATGGGCTCATTCGAGACAGTTTCCGAGTTCGGAGATTCTGTTATTCACTACAGTCCTGTAAGCATTTCTTCAGACACGGAAAAGAAAGTTGACAAATATGTTTAACGGTACACTTGCTCATGAATCATAAGAGTGAGAGATTGGAGTGGATACAACGGTATACAAATCGTCATTTTTTCCTCGCCGTATATGTGAACTGAAGAGGAAGACGGACAGTAGACGCAGATTTCTGTGGTGAAGGAGAAATGCAACGAGCTACGCTAGTGTGATTGGTGGTCGTTATTTGCTCTGTCATATTTCCGAAAACAACATCTATGTTCAACCCACTATGGATAAAATGTGTTGACACAGAGCTGCGACACGTGACTTCGGTCTGAACATTCACTTTGCGGGACGTCAGTAGGAAGTCCAGGCGCCAGGACGCCATCTTGATCCCTGCCTCCCCCACCAGCTGCGATCGAAACCACGCTGCAGCAGCTGTCTGCGCTCACCCCCCCCCCCCCCCCTCTCTCTCTCTCTCTCTCTCTCTCTCTGAATTCTCTGATCGATGTTGGGCTGTGTTTCCTTACTTTTCCGTACTATAACGAGTTAATGTATACCCTCCACCAGTCTACATTTGTGCCTGTATCTGAAGGCCTATAATGATGTGAAAGTGTACTTAAAGTGTATTTCTCGAATATCTCACCTGTACCAGCTCCTCTGTTTCCACAGTACCTGAACAAGCTATCGTTAGAGTTACCTCTGAACCAATTGTGCATGACGTACGCGCTTGCTTTGTTCCCTTCAAGAACTATCTCAAGTAGCTACTTACAGAGACCTCGTAATAAATGGATTTCAATTAGCAAATAACTATGCACATCGAATCTAACGTGAATATTATGACGAAAAGAAGAAGCGGGTTGATGTTTCAGACTAACTTAGAGGCCTCTTTGTCACTCAACAACACTAGGGTAACTTTAATGTTTTGACAATATAGAGAGAGACCCAATGAGAAACCTAGCAGATGGCAAATAACGAATCGTTTTGTCAACAAGACTACGTTGTATATGAAAACGGTACTTGAAGCCATAACCTTCCCTTCTTCCTTGGTATAATAAATAACAGAATGGCTCTTAGCATAAAAAGGAATATTTTGATCGAGTAAAGGAAAGGGCATTGCGAGGGAATTGCGGCGTAGAGGTAAATTTACCGATACGCTTGTGAACTATGGAGCAGAGAAATACGCACAGGTTTCGCACTCAGACCATTTCCCACACGTGTAGCTCCAAATTTCGAGTCAGTTTCGAATAGTAAGATGCATCTATATCAACATACAGGATGACAATTATCGAACTGCATGTAATAAAACTGTCATAACTTCTGAATGGTTTGCGTTTGGACGTTCAAACTCGACTGTTGGCAGCGGGACATGATGGGAATTAGGATTGTTTGATTTAGCGATGAAGCCCACTTCCATTTAGACGGGTTCATCAATAAGCAAAATTGGCCTTTGGGGGACTGAGAATCCGCATTTCGCGACAGAGAAGTCTCCTCATCGTCAATGGGTGACTGTGGAGGAATGGGCCAGGAAAAAAGAATGGAAATACAGCATTCAGTCCCTTTTGTTGTGTAAAATTAAAATACATAAATAGTTTTAGTTGTCGGTAAATTTTCTTTCATTGTAAAGTTTTCACATGTTTTCTGCCACTGTAAATAATTCATCTTTATTGTACTGGGACAAAGATGAGTGAGCGTGCTGCACCGAGTAATGAATAAGAAAGATCTTCGAATGTATTTAAGTTTATCTGCTGTTCGCATGTTCGCCAATGAGTTGTGCTGTGCTGCGGCGTTCTCATTTGAGGCATGGTAGCGCGCGGTTGAGTTTTTAGAGAGGGTGATTTAATATTTGTGAATCTGAGAAAAATATTCTGGAACACTTCTTTACGGAGACGAAAACTTATCACCAAACATTTGTTATTGATTCTACTGACGGAGAAGATTTTTTGGATGAATTTTTCAATGCGACCAATGCATGAACGAAACGTTTGTCAGAACTATTAACTGAAGTACGACTTTGTCCCGCAGATAATTAATAACATTCGTGATTAAATTTAATTTTCACTTTGTTTTGATTATGTCACAAATAACGGCAATTGGCTGGAATGTCCGTAATTTTTGTGTTGATACGATTTTGTAATTAGTAGGGTCTCCTTATGTTGTTGCCTTTGACATCCAGAGTTCAGTTTTTCAGGAACGACTTTCTTTGAAGTAGAACTCTTCTACTCTTAGTAAAGTTTTGAACATTTTGTCGTGTGGATGTTGCACCTTACCCCACACGAAGCCACAGATTGTTTCTGACAAGCAAAAAAATTCTGCAGTGAGTAGTTTATTTTTTCCTTTAACTGTCGCATATGCTTTCTAGAACGTCGGTGCACCAAACATAAAACAACCTGCTCAGCATGAGGCAAGTTACTTTTATTCTAGGGCAGATCTCACTTTGCATTCGTATGAAGAAAGAGAACGCAGTCCGAATTATAAGGGATTTTACTAAGCAAGCAAATTAATGTACAGTAAACAATGTAGGTACTCTCAAACGGCTGTTTTTCTTCTGAGTAGAGCAGTATTTTTGTGCACATTTCAAGTCAGAAATTGCACTTGGTGTCACGCAACTTTTATAATATACTTCAGCATTGAATTACAGTTAAGTTTTTACTGCATACAGAATTAATTGCTTTTGGCATTTAATTAGATTATTTCTCATTATTTCAAATTCTGTACTTCAGTAAAGTTTGAAGTTTTGTTTCATGAAGCTGTCCAGATGCGCAACAGAGGACCAACCAAGAAACAGCATTGCTGAAAACGATATCTAAAGCTCATGCTACACGAAGAAACTTCTTTAAGAAAAAAAAAGAGAATACTCAGTATTTTCATTTATAGATAAATGTTTATGCAAAGCTTATAACGTCTGTCTAAAGAGTTCAAGCAATTAGCCAGTCCTACTGCGTGAAATTAGACTATTGACTTCAGTCTATCACTGTTAACGTAGAAACGACTTTATCAAACAAATGGATTTCGAGCACTTAATTATCATTGATTAGCGCAAATGTGCGGAAAGCCGGTGGCCTTTAACCTTCGAGAAAGAGGTGACAGACATAATTTGTAACTTTCACTCTAAACGTACTCTGATGTGACTTTTTCTTTCATTTCTGGCCACGGTTCGCATAGTGAAATCTGACGTTAATGGGCTGTGGCAGCAGACGATGGACGCCAGTGCCTTTGCTAGTAGCGCGACACCGTCTGCAGCGCATTTCCCGGGCTCGTGACCATAGCAGTTGGACCCTAGAAGACGGGGAAACCGTGACCTGGTCAGATCTGTGGTATCGATAGCTACGATGCCACAACGTACGTGCGCTCAGGTAAGTTGGTACGACTACGACACACCGACGACAACGCACTCTAGCCGGAGCGGGAGAGTTTTACGAACTCCGCTCCCGATTCTGCCCATTTGATCATGAGCTGATGGCCGGGACACTTCGCTTCAGCGAAAGACTATGTACTACTTACGACGGGTCTAAGGCTTCGCACCTCGGTGCAAAGTTATGTATTCAGTTAATATTGTGATATATTAAAACCATTTCTAAGAGCAGCACCGAGAGATTTTCACCTTTTCCTGCTCCTACTCACTCTCTACATTCGGCCTACCCTTCAGTTTACAGGAGCAGACCCACGATGCAAGAAGATCAGTCCAGATTTGAGTTGGTATGTGCTGATGATAGGGTTCGAGTGTGTCGCAGACACCACGAATCCATGGAGCCTAGTTGTCAACAAGGCACTGTGCAAGCTGGCAGTAGCTCCATAATGGTGTCAACTGTGTTTACTTTCTGCTCCATCCGAATCGATTGACCATCCACGGGCTTCATGATCCAAAACAACGATGGAATTTTTGTTACTGATAATGTGCCATGTCAATGGACCACAACTGTTCGCAACTGGTTTGAAGAACGCTCTGCCGGCCACTGTGGCCGAGCCGTTCTAGGCGCTTCAGTCCGGAACCACGCGGCTGCTACGGTCGGAGGTTCGAATCCTGCCTCGGGCATGGAGGTGTGTAATGTCCTTAGGTTAGTTAGGTTTAAGTAGTTCCAAGTCTAAGGGGCTGATGACCTCAGATGCTAGGTCCCATAGCGCTTGGAACCATTTGAACCCTTTTGAAGAACGCTCTGGACAATTCGAGCGAATATTTTGGTCACCCAGATTGGCCGACACGGTACCATCGAACAATTACGGGGCTTAATATTGTACCGGCAACACTTTCGCAATAGAGGTAGTACGGCTCAGTATTTCTGCAGGGGACTTCCAACGACTTGTTCAGTCCATGCCACCTGGAGTTTCTGCACTACTCCGGGCAAAATATCTAGGAAGTATCCCATGACTTTTGTCACCTCACTGTACAGGGTGATTCAAAAAGAATACCACAACTTTAGGAATTTAAAACTCTGCAACGACAAAAGGCAGAGCTAAGCACTATCTGTCGGCGAATTAAGGGAGCTATAAAGTTTCATTTAGTTGTACATTTGTTCGCTTGAGGCGCTGTTGACTAGGCGTCAGCGTCAGTTGATGCTAAAATGGCGACAGCTCAACAGAAAGCTTTTTGTGTTATTGAGTACGGCAGAAGTGAATCGACGACAGTTCTTCAGCGTGCATTTCGAACGAAGTATGGTGTTAAACCTTCTGATAGGTGGTGTATTAAACGTTGGTATAAACAGTTTACAGAGGATGGGTGTTTGTGCAAAGGGAAAAGTTCTGGACGGCCGAGAACGAGTGATGAAAATGTAGCACGCATCCAGCAAGCATTTGTTCGCAGCCCAGGAAAATCGACTCGCAGAGCTAGCAGAGAGCTGCAAATTCCACAATCAACTGTATGGAGAGTCCACATTGGCACTTATCTGTCCGTAACTACCTGAACGTAAACTACCCGAGGCGATGGATCGGCCGCCAGGCAGCCCGTGACAGAGCACTTCATCACTGGCCTCCAAGAAGCCCTGATCTTACCCCCTGCGGTTTTTTCTTATGGGGGTATGTTAAGGATATGGTGTTTCGGCCACCTCTCCCAGCCACCACTGATGATTTGAAACGAGAAATAACAGCAGCTATCCAAACTGTTACGCCTGATATGCTACAGAGAGTGTGGAACGAATTGGAGTATCGGGTTGATATTGCTCGAGTGTCTGGAGGGGGCCATATTGAACATCTCTGAACTTGTTTTTGAGTGAAAAAAACCTTTTTAAATACTCTTTGTAATGATGTATAACAGAAGGTTATATTATGTTTCTTTCATTAAATACACATTTTTAAAGTTGTGGTATTCTTTTTGAATCACCCTGTATATTCGAACTCATTGCCGTAGACATTGGGCAACGAGACGTCACACATGCTCGGCCAGGAACTGAGATGGTAAAAGCTCTGGTGTAAGTGTACGTTAGTGAAAACCGAATATTGATTTCAGGTCATTAGTTCGATATCTCAAAGTTGTCAGTTTAGAATGCATTGTCATCTGAATAACTGTGACTTTGGGTGTGGGACGCCCTGTGTAAAGGCATCCACACACCCATTGGTGTCTTACAACGGCAAGCAGCCACACCGATCGACAAGGCTGGGCTTTTGTGTGAAGGAGCGGAGGAGACGGCGGCGCGGCAGGAAGAGCGCTCGCCCGCCGCAGGCTGTGTTTAGCGCGCCCGGCATCTGCCGGCGCGGCTGCGGGCACGCAAACAGCAGAGGCAGGCGCGACAGCTGCGCGCCGCGGCGCTCCCACACGTTTCCCAGAACTCGGCTCCGACCACCTTTGTGCCACGCACAGCTTTGTCCTGAGGAAACACCCAGACACGAGGGGGCGCCACTAGGTAACGCACGAAACGCACCTGTTCGTCGAGAAGGTGGAACAGCTGGAGAAAGAGGACTACCAGAAACAACGATCGTCCTACAGTGCAGTCCCAACACGGATGGGAACCCTTCTACCCCCAGTAACAGCGAACACGAAGCCCGCAAGTCATCGGAAGTGCAAGTCGGCAATTTGATTTGAATCGGAGCTGTGGATTTGTCAATTTCTTACAGATAATTGCACATTACCGCCACGAATGCTCTGTCCAATGTGGCGTTATTTACACTTCTTCGCATTTTTTGTAATTTTTAAATGCCGTTTTCTTGCCGTTGGTGGGGAAGCTTGCGTGCCTCAGCGATACAGATGGCCGTAACGTAGGTGCAACCACAACGGAGGAGTATCTGTTGAGAAGCCAGACAAACGTGTGGTTCCTGAAGAGGGGCAGCAGTCTTTTCAAGTAGTTGCAAGGGCAACAGTCTGGATGATTGACTATCTGGCCTTTTAACACTAACCGAAACGGCCTTGCTGTGCTGGTACTGCGAACTGCTGAAAGCAAGGGGACACTACAGCTGTAATTTTTCCCGAGGGCATGCAGCTTTTAGTCATGTTCTGAGGCATCAAGGGATCACCAATTTAGTATTGGAGGGCAGCGTGGAGGGTAAAAATCGTAAAGGAAGATCAAGAGATGAATGCACTAAGCAGATTCAGAAGGATGTAGGCTGCAGTAGGTACTGGGAGATGCACAGGATAGAGTAGCATGGAGAGATGCATCAAACCAGTCTCTGGACTGAAGACAACAAATGCCGTTTATTCAAGCTGTACATTTTAAAATACAATTAGCTTCTATCTCCCTGGATCATCCTCAGATCTATGTAGTTGCGTCAGCAACCCACCGTGTTTGTATCGCAACTACACATCAGATTACAGTATTCTGATTGATCAGCTACCTGTCAGGTCTGTATCTACAACAGAGCAACTATAACGGTTGGACAAAAATATTCTAACACCAGAAACACAACGCATTGGCATCCAACGTACGGTGAAGGAAACCAGCTGGCTTTCGAAAGAGCTTCCAGTCGTCTCCCAATGGATAAATACACGCCTTTTACCGTTCTTAGGATATGTAATGCCATTCTTCGTGCCAAACTGTGACAAGTTCACGTAGCGACGATGGAGGGGAACAGCGATCACGCACTCTTCTCTTCAAATTAGACCACAAAGGCTCAATATTATTAAGATCTGGTGAGCGTCGAGGCCGTGGGAGATGCGAAAATTCATCCTTCTGCTCACAAAAACACTCTTGGGGACTGCGAGCCATATGAACAGAGGTGCTATCAGTTTGGTACACAGTCTCGCCATTGAGGAACAAACGTCGTACAACGTGACGGACCTGATAAGCCAAAATGGTCACATACTCGTTGGCAGTAATGCAACCTTGCAGAGAAACCACTTGGCCAATGGAATACCACAACGTGGCTGCCCAAACCACCACAGAACCCGCGGCATGTTTCACTCTTGGGATGTAAACTCCGTCACAAGTTGGAAACATTGTGTAACATGACCATCCGTCCAAATGACTTTCTTCCACTGCTCAACAGTCCAGGTTTTATGACTTTAGCACTAAGTTCTCCCGCTGCGGGCATTTACATCACTGATGAGTGGTTTCTGAATTCCAGCTGATCTTGCAGTTCCCTGCTTCGCGTGGTTCTGGTGGTGACAAGGTTCGCGATTGCACCAATGACTTCTGCAGTGGGTTTTGCAGCTGTCGTCGTCTTATTTTTCGTCAAACTCCCGTTTAATGGCCATTTGTCACAATTACTTAGCACACACTTCCGTCCGCGTTGCGACATTGCGTGTCATGTTTCTCAGCTCTCTATGCTTCATACATCTTCGCCCTTCGGTTACCTTGGTTACGAAAGCGCGCACACACCATACGAGCACCAACAATTTGCCAACGTTCGAATTCGCTTAGCTCCGACATAATGCACTTGCAACTACAGAGCACTGTTCTGAGCACGGTGGACATTGCACAGGTGCAGTTCGTCGTCAGATATAACAGAGCAATACGCAGGCTTTTCTAGCATCTGCATTTATGTTCAAACATGCATTTCTTGCGGTGTTTCCATATTTTTGTCCAATCCCTATTCGCAGATCTGAATATTATCTAAGGAGATCGAAACTAATCATACTGTAAAAATATGCAACTGCGACTGAAAAACACCAATACACGGGGTGAACATTAATAATACCGAAAAACTGCAGAGACGGATTCCTGGTTCGAAATGAAGGGAAAAAAAACGTCCAATCAACATGTGTCCGGAAATGCATCGTTGCCACGGTTCATGCCGCCGACGAATGAACGTTCCTCTGACTACATGCCGTGCGTTCCTTGTGCGTTGGAAGGGTGTGTGTGTGTGTGTGTGTGTGTGTGTGTGTGTGTGTGTGTGTGTGTGTGTGTGTCGCAGCGTGCTGTAGGTAGGAGAATGGGAGGACTTTTTTGTCGGGAACAAGCCTAGACGGTGTCTGTGTTCGGCTTAGCAGATGGAAACGGTCGAGAGGCAGCACAGCTATACGAAAACACGTAACTTCACAGACATCAACCACATCACACATTTCAAGACCTTTCCTTGACGTGTGTGAGATCATGGGTCCTTTCAGACAGACGAACGTGCAGGGAGATGGCAGACGGCGCGCACACAAGATTTGCAGGAACGGATTGTACAGGACATTGTGACGAACACTGGTACAAACCGCAGCAAGTGGCCCGCCAGCAGGGTGTACGCATGACAACCGCTACTGCCCCTGTCACCTGCAATCAAAAGGTGACCGCTTTCAACATTTGTTGCGACGTGGAAGCGATGCAGCTCTGTACTTTGTTGTCGTTGCACGCACACAGTCCATTTCCGGACACATGTTCAGAGGACTTTTTCCTCTGTTTCTATCCAGGAATCCGTCTTGCAGTTTGTCGGTTTTATTAATGTTCAACGTGTATAATTTTTGTTTAAAGCATAAATACAGTTGCTGAATTCTCTCGCGACAAATATGTCGGCTACAGCGACTCTTGTACTGTACACCGGTTTTACACAAACAGTGCTTATTAAGGAAAATGTGTACAGAATGGCGTCTTGGATGTTACTCAACCCATATGCCGACCAATGGTCGGCTTGGGGGTCTGGTTATCCGTCAGTTTCGAGATATTTGTTACCTGGTGGGTACTCAGGGGTCTGCCTACATCCTTACCCAATTACAAACGAGTCGGCACGAGGATACACGTTTGGTACAGGTTTCGGCGGTTGACCCTCAACGAATTTAAAGTATTGCGCTGCAATAGACAAAACTACGGACTATCGCTGAATTAGGAGGAGGAGGAGATTAGTGTTTAACGTCCCGTCGACAACGAGGTCATTAGCGACGGAGCGCAAGCTCGGGTGAGGGAAGGAAATCAGCCGTGCCCTTTCAAAGGAACCATCCCGGCATTTGCCTGAAGCGATTTAGGGAAATCACGGAAAACCTAAATCAGGATGGCCGGAGACGGGATTGAACCGTCGTCCTCCCGAATGCGAGTCCAGTGTGCTAACCACTGCGCCACCTCGCTCGGTATCGCTGAATTACACGATTATCCAATAGCCAATACAGTCACATGCATTAAAGACCTGGGCGCACGGTGTGATTTAAAGTAGAACGACCATATAAAACCAATCGTGGGAAACGCACAGAGTCGGCCCCTTTGACCGAGCGGTTCTACGCGCTTCAGTCCGGAACTGCGCTGCTGCTACAGTCGCAGATTCGAATCCTGCCTCGGGCATGGATGTTTGTGCTGTCCTTAGGTTAGTTAGGTTTTAGCTATTCTAAGTATAGGGGAGTGATGACCTCAGATGTCAAGTGCCGTAGTGCTTAGAGCCATTTGAAACGCACACGCCAGAGAGATTCACTGAAAGAATCCACAGGAAATCAATATACAACCACGAAGGAGATAGCTTCAAAAACTCTCGTTCGACAGAAGTACTGCTTGTCGATCTGGAATTCATAGCAGGTAGAATCGACAGAGGAAATAGTGGGTCTGCGGGCAGAAAAGCACATGCGTCTCGGGTTTGTTTAAAAGGCGGAATGTGTTACGCAGATGCGCATCCAGATCCTATGGCAGACGCGACGTGAGGCATTATTTTGACTAACATAGTTGGGAGTGTCAGCGATCGTGCATGATATAATAACTTACGAAGAAACAGTCACGATCACAAAACAGATTTTAGTGAAGAAAGGCGTTATACATGAAAGCGAAGTTAATTTACATGGTTTCGAGAGCATATACTGTGCCAGCAAAAATATTGCTTCCTCCTATACATGTTTCGTAACACCACCATGACGGTGAAGTTAGAGAGATTCTAGCTCACACTTAGGCTTCCCAAGCACCATTCGCAACTGGAACAAGAGTGGTAAGTGACAGTAGTACACCATCTACCCTCCGCCACACGCCGTAACGGGGCTTGCCGACTCTGCTTCAAATCTCTCCTAGCAGTCCGAGGCCCACGAAAAATGCGGCGCAACGAACTTGTGACATCACACTAGTTGCCTTGCCAGGCATAGAATTTCAACGCTCTGTGGGAAATAAGAATGTGGATGAAAGTATACCCACTGAAGGCCTAAACTTAATCATGTGTTATCAAGAGCCTGACTAAATAAACGCGTAGCTACTAAGGACTAAACTGGTATGAAATAGTAGTTCGCTCCCCGTCAGATACGGCCGCTGCAGCTCTGAAGACATGCAGTGACACGTGCTGTGACACAGGCAAAAGGGTCGTATAGTTCGTTGGCCCCCTAAGTAGACGGATGGTACAGGGGAAAAGCTTTCGCACTACTATCTCAACACCTACCCACGACAGTGAGACGCTGTAAAGGCGCCAGAGTCAGCTGACGAACATGTAAGGTTACCTCCATGGTCGCAGAGTGCAGTTGACACGACTTGTTCCAGATTTGCCTAAAATACGGAATGGCAGAAACTACCGCGCAGCGATGAACTGACTTAACTGCTTTGGGCGTAACTGTACAGGAAATATAGCGAGAATGTGGGTCGTGTACTGAACTAGATATGTTGCAACCGATTACCAACTGTCGTAACATTTAGCCTATTTTTTGGTTTCAGGATAGGAAGATCAGCTAGTGAAAGAATCGTAAGGATGGACGAGTACAGGAAATATAGCGAGAATGTGGGTCGTGTACTGAACTAGATATGTTGCAACCGATTACCAACTGTCGTAACATTTAGCCTATTTTTTGGTTTCAGGATAGGAAGATCAGCTAGTGAAAGAATCGTAAGGATGGACGTCGTGGAGATACCGTAAAAACGAAGAGAAGCCTCATTCGATTTCTTTACCCCACCCTACACACACACACACACACACACACACACACACACACACACACACACACACACACACACACGCCAGAGAGAGAGAGAGAGAGAGAGAGAGAGAGAGAAGAACGTCTGTTGCGATCACTTATGTTCCTCGTCCGTCTCCAAAAGCAATCAGCTCTGCTTGTGACAAACTATGAAAGGCCCTAGTGGACTCTGGATTAAACGCTTTACGATTTTTCTCGTCATCGCATTACGCAGGGCCGCAGAAACTTTTACATCTCTACTATGCGCCCGCATCATAAGCTCTCGGCAAAGTAACCGATGGGATTATGTGAATAGACAGAATTCGAATGAAGTCGACCGATACTGACTGGTTTCTGGTCACTGCCAACTTTAGGTATCTGACAGTACCACGTTTTATGCGCCTACGCACGCAAAAATTTACGTGAACTCCACGATCACTGGTACGCTACATGCGACAGTTTGAAATAATCTTACTTATTGACAGAATAGAGCTGTTGAACATGGATGTCTAGTGTGATTCTTGAGTTTCTCCCGGCGTATTTGATAGTCAAAATATCCACGGGTGTGCTGCCGGTCTATAGTGTCCAACGGGCACTATAGACCGGCAGCACACCCGTGGATATTTTGACTATGGATGTCTAGTGACTCAAGTTGGTTGTGAGAAGATTAAGTACCCATCAATGCCAACAGATTTCTACAGCCAGTGAGTTCGCGAAGAGTCATTTTAGACTGCGCATACAGTACAGCTACACATGTACTCCGCGAAACACCGCTTCGTGTGTGGCGGTGGGGACATTCAGAAACAGCGTACTATGACACCGGCCAGGGTGCCCCTCCGGCAAGTGAGTGCGGCACGCGGCCGCCAACGTCTGCGCATGCGCAGATCGCGTGGCTCGCAACTCGATAGCGGCGGAAGCGGAAGTGGCGCCCGCCGCCTGTGACGCGGCTTCCGGCGTATCCTGTGTCGTCATAGCCACCGCCGCAGCACTGCGTTCTGCGTCTGAACTCGCTACTCGGCCTCCCGCGCTCAATCAATCTCGGAACAAGAAGATATACCGTTACCATCAGATCACGATCCACGCGTTTTCCATTTTTTGCATCCATAGGCTCTTCCACTTTACTATTACCCTGATTATAGAAATACGTTTCACTTGCTTATAAGAGTTGGCTTCTGAGTTATTCAAATTGGCAGATGATTAGGACTCTAGATTTCAATTTTACTTCACTGAATGGGAATTAATTTGCTGATGTGGTTCAACATTTGCAGGGCGCCTTTGGCTGCTGGCGTTGTAAGTACCACATTTGCTTACCTTCTGGTCCCGAACTTCGAGGCCAGAGCTAGTTTACGCTACCAGGTGAAGGGTGATTTTCTCCACTCTCGAGACTGATGTACCGGTCTTTTTGGTGACCCTTGTAAATGCGTTTTAGTCAGAACCTACCACGCTGGCTTAAGGCTTCATGAATTCCGCGTAACGGTAACGCGTTTTTCAGTACCTATTGGACACTGATTCTGAATGTCCCGGCAGGAAGCAGAACCCTGCAGAGGATTGCTGTTCATTGGATAATGTAATGGCCAACTGAAATCCCTGCACTTAGCTCCTGAAGCTGTCTGGTAAAACGCTTGAATGCGAAAACAATTTCGTTGAGCGGCAAGGTGCACGCAGGAAGAGTCGGCCAATGGTCCTCGCAAGTGTAAGAGGGAAGTCTTTTCTCCTCTCGGGACAGAGATTGTGTACTTAAGCGTATTTGTGAAACTTTTAGTCAGTGATCCAATAAATTACACTTATCATAAACTGCAAGCCTTGAAGAATCCAGACTTGCGTTCCCTTGTGTGTACATGGATTTCTAATTGAGCCAATTTTTGTTCGCTAGTCGAGTGTTGGCGTTTAGCGAATATGCAGGAGCTCAACAGGCAGAGGCCATAAATTAGGCTGTGGAGCCAAGTAGCTAGCTGGATGGTGCTAGTTAGTGAGCTGGACGGTCTTGAGATCTGCCTGGTACCAGTAAATTCAGTTTCTTTAGGTGGTAAACCGAGAGTGGTTTTTTCCTGTAACTTTTTCCCCGACATTTTTAACTAGTTTTCTTTTGTGGGCATTATAAACGCTCTATTGTGAAGTTGCTGTACGAAATGTTAGCGGTGTGTATTTTCCAGACCACTGGCTGTCTCCCAGAATGTTTCTGAAAGTTATCAGTTGCAACGCATTTATTAGTGAGATAGGAATAATGACTTAACACATCCTATCCCACGAATCAAATTCGACGCTGACAAGCCTTATTTAAACTGATTTTAATAATGAACAGAATTAACCCCTGTCTGCCAATAAACATTTCCGAGTGTATCTACGGAGCAGTACGTCGTGTAATTTATTCTCGCGCACCGCACAGCGCCTGGACAGCGTAGATTCTGGTGCAGTCACAGTTCGTGAGGCGCCACCAAGGAGGCTCCGAGGACGGACGAAAGAAACTTTTCACCCGTTGTGACTCTTCATGGCGTACGGATCTCCCGTCAGATGACTCACTGGCGAAACAAAGACAGTTGCTGGACTAGCAGCTGCCAGCAACGACTTTGGGCAGTCTGGGTGGGGGCAGGCGGCGGACTTGCTGAGCCGCGGCAGGTGGCACGCCATCAGATACCGCAGATCCGCGTCTCTCTCTCCTCCTCCCCGCGTAATGATCTGTGACTGCATCTGCGATATGCGGGCGTGCTGTGCCAACACCTGCCGGACCGTTCAAAACATTACTTTCAACGGTCAGGAACACCTTGCGCTTCGCAGTTTTAACGAGTCATTTCGAAAACCGACCCAACCATATTAATTTCATCGCTGATCCCCGCACAAACATTGTGGAAATGGCCGGTGCTTAAGCGGACCGCGACGCCGCCTCTAGATCGTGCGGTATGCGTTTCGATTCCTGGCCAGGTCGGAGATTTTATTATTCGGGGACTGAGTGTGTTTTGTCCTAGTCATTTCATATCATCTTCGTCGACGCGCAAGTCGCCGAAGTGGCGTCAAACAGACTTCAACGTGGCGGCCGAACAACCCTCAGCCAACAATGCTATACTATCGTTCCATTTCCTTGTGGAAGTTGGTAAATCGTTAGAAGGAGAAAGGCAATGAGAACATTTTACGTTCCCCCTAATCTTCACTGTTACGAACATCAATTGAGGATACAAATCACTGAACTAGTTACATTTACTGCTCTTGCCACCACAAAATCCAGCCATTGTGGCCGTGCGGTTCTAGGCGCTTCAGTCTGGAACCGCGTGGCCGCTACGGTCGCAGGTTCGAATCCTGCCTCGGGCATGGATGTGTGTGATGTCCTTCGGTTAGTTAGGTTTAATTAGTTCTAAGTTCTAGGCGACTGATGACCTCAGAAGTTAAGTCGCATAGTGCTCAGAGCCGTTTGAACCATTTTGAACCACCACAAAATTACAACAAACAGTACTTTTTAAATACTTTGACCTAAAATCTTTGACATAAACTTAATTCTTTGTGGCACAGTGACAACCTTTTCCACCTCAAAATGCAGCGCACACACACACACACACACACACACACACTGCTGTATCTGCTCTGTAACATCTCTGCTCTATTCGCAACGTCTTCATGTCTATTGATGCTTGTGGGTAACTCACTGTCAGTTCAGAGCAGGCGCAATATAACATCATTCCCACCTCGCACGCGGCTTCAACTTGTCGACAATGTGGAGTGTGTGTACATTTTCGTTGGTCGTCATGTATCTAATGAACATGTAATAGTGTTTCTACGTTATATCTGTATGGTGCGATAAGTGGCAATTGACCCTGAATAAAGAAAAGTGTAAAGTTATTCACATGAGTACTAAAAGAAATCAGCTAAAGTTCGATTACGCGACAAGTCACACAAATCTGAAGGCTGTAAATTCAACTAAATACTTACAGATTACAATTACAAATAACCTAAATTGGAATGACACGTAGATAATGTTGTGGATAGAGCAAACCAAAGACTGTGATTCATTCGCAGAACACTTAGAAGGTGCAACAGGTCTACTAAAGAGACTGCTTACACCATGCTTGTCCGCCCTATTCTGGAGTATTGCTGTGTGGTGTGGGATCCACAGCAGGTGGGACTGACGGATGACATCGAAAAAGTACAAAGAAGGGCAGCTTGTTTTGTATTATCGCTAAACAGGGGGGGAGAGTGCCACAGACATGACACGTGAATTGGAGTGGCAATCATTAAAACAAAGGCGTTTTTCGTTGCGACGGGATCTTAGAACTACTTAAACCTAACTAACCTAAGGACATCACACACATCCATGCCCGAGGCAGGTTTCGAACCTGCGACCGTAGCGGTCACGCGGTTCCAAACTGAAGCGCCTAGAACCGCACGGCCACACCGGCCGGCCCGGTAGAAAAAATTCTAATTTGTAGAGGAAATATCAATAAAATTTTGACCAAATTTGAGATTGGTATCTATAACATCCCGAGAAAACAAGTCTCAAAGAACATGCTTTTTTCGGACTAAAGGTAGTAAACCTCCCCTTGCTTGCTACTAAAAACTGGCATGTGAGAGCCAACTGATCATAGTGTAGCCGTTCAGAAACGCTGTGCGCCTCTTTGACCAGGTACGCACACAGTAAAAGTGACGACCCGCGCCCCTTGGCCAGTGGCCTGGTCCGCTAGGAACGCCTCGGGCACATCCGGGGTCGCCGTGTTGTTCTTTGCGTGGGAAGCGCGCGCCCGTCCGCCGCTATTCCAGCCGCTGCCCGGTGGCGCATTGTGATCCGCCACAGGTGCAGCGCTCGCCGGGCGCATTATGCAGTCGCCTGATTTGAATACAAATGCCGGCCAATCAAAGCGCACCCCATTTCCGGAAAGCGGCGGCGGCCGGCGCTGATTTCCCGACCACACCGCCGCACTGCCCCCCCCCCCCCTCCTCCCCCAATCCACCTGTTTGACCCGGCCCGGCGCATCCACGCCACCGACACGCCAGCCACAGGAAATGCGACGCAAACTCACCGAGCATGTCCCGTACCCTAAACACGAGCTACAAGCAGGCCAGCGGCCATATTATACGAACGACATAAATTGGCCATTTTGAGCGAGCTGAGGAATCGGTAGGAGTCGGATGACCTTGGGCCGATACGTAAATTGCAGCGAAATGCAGGAAGATCTGCATCGGCACTTGGTGCAGGGAGTGGCAACTGACCCTTAACATAGACAAATGTAATGTATAGCTAATACATAGAAAGAAGGATCCTTTATTGCATGATTACGTGATAGCAGAACAAACACTGGTAGCAGTTACTTCTGTAAAATATCTGGGAGTATGCGTGCGGAACGATTTGAAGTGGAATGATCATATAAAATTAATTGTTGGTAAGGCGGGTACCAGGTTGAGATTCATTGGGTGAGTCCTTAGAAAATGTAGTCCATCAACAAAGGAGGTGGCTTACAAAACACTCGTTCGACCTATACTTGAGTATTGCTCATCAGTGTGGGATCCGTACCAGATCGGTCTGACGGAGGAGATAGAGAAGATCCAAAGAAGAGCGGCGCGTTTCGTCACAGGGTTATTTGGTAACCGTGATAGTGTTACGGAGATGTTTAATAAACTCAAGTGGCAGACTCTGCAAGAGAGGCGCTCTGCATCGCGGTGTAGCTTGCTGTCCAGGTTTCGAGAGGGTGCGTTTCTGGATGAGGAATCGAATATATTGCTTCCCCCTACTTATACCTCCCGAGGAGATCACGAACGTAAAATTAGAGAGATTCGAGCGCGCTCGGAGGCTTTCCGGCAGTCGTTCTTCCCGCGAACCATACGCGACTGGAACAGGAAAGGGAGGTAATGACAGTGGCACGTAAAGTGCCCTCCGCCACACAACGTTGGATGGCTTGCGGAGTATAAATGTAGATGTACTTTATGAAGCAAATAATTTCTACTTATGTATCAGGTATTTTCTTGTTGCTCTGAGACACTAGAGTCTGAAGTCTTGAGTGATTTTTCCAGATCGACGCGCTAAATGCTGCTGTTGTCTGGGATACAACTGCAAAGTTGATCGATCTTGTGAGACAGACGCGTCCATGTTCCGTCGCCAAACGAATAGTGACCACCTCATCCAGCGTTAAGTATGTTACCGCAGCTTAACCGTATATTAATTCCAGTTATTATTATACTGGACGGTATTTGACATTTTATTGATTTCCGCCGTTCATCGATTTCACGAAACACACGTACATGGAATTTGACGCTTCAGTTTCCGGCTGTTAGGATTCGTTCACGCTGCAGCTGTACACTAGTGGGCTTCCCATCACAGTTTACTATCTATCTGCACACCTAGAAATTTGAACCATTCAGTTTCACTGATCATATGCCCACTCTGTGAAATTAAAACGTCAGGTTTTGTTGAATTGTGTGTTAGGAACTGTAAAAACTGAATCTTACTGTGATTTAGCATTTGTTTATTTTCTACACGCCATGAACTTATATACCATGAGCTGCGCTATTTGAAACCGAGCCAGTGTTGCACACAACATCCTTTACTACCAAGCTAGTGCCATCAGCAAACAGAAATAATTTACAGTTACCCGTAACACTAGAGGGCATATCATTTATATCAATAAGGAACAGGAGTGGCCCCAGCACTGACCCCTGGGGCACTCACCATTTGACCGTACTCAACTCAGACCCCACATCACAGCCATTCTCAACACTGAATAATGACCTTTTGCTGTCTGTTGCTAAAGTAAGGGGTGACCCAGTTGCGAGCTACTCCCCGTATTCCATAATGGTCCAATTTATAGAGCAATATTTTGTGATCAACACAATCAAACGGCTTAGTTTAATCAAAAAATATGCCTACCATTCGAAGCCTTTCTTTAACCCATCCAGCTCACAGAGAAAAAAGAAATAGCATTTTCAGTTGTTAAACGACTTCTAAAGGCGAATTGTACATTTGATAGCAAATCGTGTGATATGAAATAATCAATTATCCTTACATACACAGCCATTTCAGTAACTTTTGCAAACACTGATGGCATATAAATAGGTCTAAAATTATCTACATTATCCCTTTCTCCCTTTTTATAAAGTGGCTTTACTACAGAGTACTTTAATTTCGAAAGAAACTGACCATTCCTAAAGGAAAAATTACAAATCTGCCTAATACAGGGCTAACATGTGCAGCACAGTACTTTAATATTCTGCTAGACACTCCTTCATAACCATGGGAGTCCTTAGTCTTCAGTGATTTAATTATTGACTCAATCTCCCCCTTGTCTGTATCAAAGAGGAGTCAATCTCGGAAAAGCATTGGCCAACAGAGTGGTATGATTCCTTGCAAAAACTACACTTCCTTGGCGACTGACCATATGGTTTTAATTTTATCCTGTGAATTAGCTATTCTATTTGCATACCACATACTCTTTGCCTTCTTAATAACGTTTTGAAGCACCTTATTGTACCGTTTGTAATGGGCTGCTGTAGCTTTATTGTGACTACTTCTAACATTTTGATATAATTCTCGCTTTGTTCTACAAGATACGCTTATCCCAATAGTCAGCCACCTGGGTGCCATGTACTACAGTTTGCCAATAAAACTAAACGCTTGCCGAGATTGAGTTTGCTACATACTGACAGCACTAAGGGATGTCACTCAACAGCGCAATAATAACAATCACGGATGACACTTTCACACGAAGGTCAGAAACTTCGAAGGCGTCTTCTTTCCTTTCATGGTATCAGTATACCGGTAAACAATGTACAGCTGCTTCAGGCAAAAAATATTGGAGGAGTGTCTTCGAAATCATACTATTTTGTGTGTCTTCCAAGTGTTATGAAAATTGTAATACGGAATTCCTATCGTTTCTCACAGTCAGCGTACAACAGGAAATACGAAAATAATTTTATTCAGCCGTCTATTTGCTGCAAATATTTGAATATGGTTTAATTTTTAAAGAAAAATTTTACTTATTTGCTGCTCTATTCAAACAGCGTTAATGGATCGTATGGCATTGTTGGCCGGGAGGATCCATGCGAGGGAGTTGGGCCACCGTATTGCAAGTCCTCTTTAGCTTACGCCACTTCGGTGACTTGCGGGCAAACGATGATGTACACACAACACCCAGTCCCCTGCCGGGAATCGAACCCGGGCACCTTGCGTGGTAGCGGAAACGGAAACGCTACCGCTACCGCTACGCTACGCAGGCGGAGGTTAGTCGGGCATTAACTTTTTCATGTATATAAACATACGCCTTACAGTCACGACCAACATTTATTGAAAAACAGATTCAAAAAGATTTGCCCATAATGATTTTTTTACGATTTTTATGACACTGGTGTGAATAAATGTAGTATCGTTAATATCTTTGTAGTAGACTTCAGCTGCACTGTGTTTGCTTAATTCGTCGGTTTCTAACAAGTGAGTTGTACAAAACAGCGCAAACAAGTAACTACAGAGTGCAACTGTCCAAAGTAACGGTACTGTAAGCTTTCTAGTCGGTTCTTGGCACCAGTCTTGTCTGAATAATGGAATAAATTAAACGTTCGGGATAACTTTCAGCTTAACGAACTCTCGGAGCACTTCATTAAACTTTTTTTTCCAATCTTTCGCTTCGCCACAGTACAGCAACTTTCGGAGTCTAGTTCGAATGTGACAGACTATGTTGTATAGTGACGAGAAAGTGAAAGCCAGACGTCATATTTTTTACTTACTTTTTCCTTCTTTATTCAGGTCACAATCAGTTTGAGGCATATGGACCAACTTGTGATGGTTTCCATTCACATATTTAACCCTGCATGTTTTTAGCACCATGCTGTCTGCGGTTGCAATGTGCGAGAAACAAATGAGGTCGCCTTCGTATATTTCTGTGAATACAAAAACGCTACTGGCAGACCGGCTGTAAAGCACATGATCGACGCATGCTTGCCTTAAAACTGAATGTATAATTGTGAGCGACTCTCAAGTGAAAAAGGCAAACGGTGTAAGAGAAAATATTCTTCGTATCGAATACCGGGTAATGCAACGACAGTTTCAGAGGGGGAAAAAAAAGGAATTCAAATAAGCAGGCGGTCAGCATTAGTCCCTCCAGCACCCTAGCTACAACTTTTTTCAAATGCATCACGCATAAGGTCTTTAACTAAATAAAGTAAATTGAACAAAGGCGGTGTTAACGACGAAACCATTGTTTTTGGTACAGCACAAGAGCAGATGATACAGGGGTAACAACGTGTGAATGGAACCAACTGACGGACTTCCATCTACATCTACATCGATACTCTGCAAATCACACTGAAGTGCCTGGCAGAGGGTTCATCGAACCACCTTCACAATTCTCTATTATCCCAATCTCGTATAGCGCGCGGAAAGAATGAACACCTATATCTTTCCGTACGAGCTCTGATTTCCCTTATTTTATCGTGGTGATCGTTCCTCCCTATGTAGGTCAATGTCCACAAAATATTTTCGCATTCGGAGGAGAAAGTTGGTGGTTGGAATTTCGTGAGAAGATTCCGTCGCAACGAAAAACGCCTTTCTTTTAATGATTTCCAGCCAAAATCCTGTATCATTTCTGTGACACACTCTCCCATATTTCGCGATAATACAAAGCGTGCTGCCCTTGTTTGAACTTTTTTTATGTACTCCGTCAGTCCTATCTGGTAAAGATCCCACACCGCGCAGCAGTATTCTAAAAGAGGACGGACAAGTGTAGTGTAGGCAGTCTCCTTCGTAGGTCTGTTACATTTTCTAAGTGTTTTGACAATAAAACGCAGCCTTTGGTTAGGCTTCTCCACAACATTTTGTGTGTGTTCCTTCCAATTTAAGTTGTTCGTAATTGGAATACCTAGGTATTTAGCTCAATTTACGGCTTTTAGATTAGACTGATTTATCGTGTAACCGAAGTTTAACGAGTTCCTTTTAGCACTGATGTGGATGACCTCACACTTTTCGTTATTTAAGGTCAACTGCCACTTTTCGCACCTTTCAGATATTTTTTCTAAATCGTTTTGCAGTTTGTTTTGTTCTTCTGATGACTTTATTAGTCGATAAACGACAGCGTCATCGGCAAACAACCATGTCTGAAACCGGCTTTGACTTTTAT
Organism: Schistocerca piceifrons; assembly: GCF_021461385.2. Lineage (NCBI taxonomy): Eukaryota > Metazoa > Arthropoda > Insecta > Orthoptera > Acrididae > Schistocerca > Schistocerca piceifrons. The sequence goes on from NC_060140.1 coordinate 880,680,643, forward strand.
AACGAAGTAAACTTTTATAAAATAGTGACTTGACTTGCTTCCAATTTATGATATAATGGGCGATCAAGAAGTTTCAGCTCGAAGGCCGTAGAGCGCAGAGTCGGCATTCCAATCAGACAAGACCGCCGTGAACACTGAGAACCATCCGACCGATGCAGCAGGTTGAAGATGCCGGTCTGGTGAAATACTGTGCTCTGCTGTGGGAAGAAGTCCTTAATTGCCCGCTGCATGTCCACATCAGACAGGAATCATCGATCCTCCAGGGCCTTTTTAAAGGGACCCAAGGCGTGATAATCACAAGGGGAGAGATGAGAAATACAGGGCGGATGCTGGAGGGTCTCGCACTTGAGTTGGCATAACTTCTCTGTTACGATGTTTCCGATGTGGGTACGTACGTTATGAAGCAGCAGCACCGTTCCACAAACGTGGTTTCCGACAGACGTAGTGCCCGACAAACATTCTTAATTCTTCGATGCAAGTCTACCGGTGCCTGTCCTTCGGCAATCAAGGAAAGAATAACAGCGCGTTGGTCCTGTTTGGACGCATTTGGTAAGAACGTAGGCATAGTTCAGGTTTCCGCATTCACAGCACGCACGTCGGAAGGACACGAATGTCACACTAGTCTCTTGCCTGCAAGTTATATACACACATCGGAGCCGCGCAGCGTTTCACATACGCAGCAGCAACACCTTTAAGGAAACTTTTTGATTGCCCTTTATAATCTTAACTTCCGTGCGCTTCACCCTAAGACGAGCCTAGAATGATTCTAAATTAGTCAGAAAAATGAAGGTTCTGGTTGAAGCCAAAACTGATTCGATTTCCAGTCACGGTATTGAGGGACGTCGTCAATCAAGAAAGCAGTGATTGGCCTGTTACAGAAGGATGGTGTGTATCGCTGGACTGCGCTATCCGCGCGCCGTACCTGCTGGACACAGGGAAGCAGAGAGGCCGAGGCAGCAGTTTAACAGGACTGTGGGGCGGGCAGCGAGCAGCCATCCGCACGAGCCCCGTGAGTCTGCCGCCAGCCAGGCAGCTGCCCTGCCTCCTCCTGCCTGGTCGGGCCAGCTGTGTTGTCCCGAGCTCTGCCCGGGGGCGCGGGGGGCTCACGAGGGGAGCGGCAGGGGACGGAAGGGAAGAAGAAAGGAGGAGATTGGGAGCCTGGCCCCGTCAATAACGTTTTTCGGAGCTTTTTAGAAAACCCACCGCCTGGGCTACAGGGTGGCCCGCAAGTGCCGTCGGTCTCCCGGCCTTTGTGTTGCTTCCCGTCCCACGCAGCCGCAGACCCAGCTGCTGCGCCAGCCCCCCCCCCCCCCCCCACTTACATCCCTTCCCCGCGCATCACACTGAGCTCTGTCCGCCAAGTCGAAGCATTCACCCACGTTATGTTGTGGATTACTTTCCATTTACACCACAACTGCGCCTGTGAGAAATCAATCTTCTACCGCCTGTCCATCTCAACTGGGCAGGAAGACTTCCACCTGTCTCTATGCCCTCCAGAAGTTTCGAGACACACCACATTCATTGGATGTGAAAGCGATACTTGCGCAGGCTCTCACAGTACCCAGCCTTCATTATTGCGATGTAACCCAAGACGAGAGGCGTAATGAAATCTCCTGAGTCTTGAACGTCAGAAGTAACTGAATACCCAAGTGTGCTGTTACTCGACAGAGCTAACCAAAGACATGGCCGTTGCGACAACTCTGTCACGTGCTTAGGCGTAGCGGCATCCCAGTTCAAAATGGTGCGCGTTGTCACCTCCCTGTCCAATCACGAAGATTGGTGCCGGGAAGTGACCTAGCGAGCAGGATGGGAAAGGCAAACGAATAACATTGCTGACGGACGTGTTGACGGAGTATCTTAAAGCGAAATGTGCACAAATAATCCGCTGATTTGGATAAGTGACTCAACTACTGCGAACATTACGAACGGCACAAACATATACCAACTACGCGGAAATTACACAGCCTTTGTTACGCAGAGCTAGGCTTCGAGCCCTGCGAGAAAAAAAAATTATTCTCGCTTATGAATTTTTTTTTCCTTTTTTTTAGATTAAACGAGTTGCCGTGTGTGCGAATGATCCGACAAAATATACGAATGCACTTTAAACCGCTGAAACCCGAGACAATTTTATCAGATCCTACAAAGTTTCAAAAGAGGTGCATCACCCCAGACATTCATGTAAAACTGGAGCATCAGACTGGAAGAGAGTACCCGCGCTCCACTCGTCAGAGTACTCGAGTGTACATCATTACTACCGCCCCTCCCCGTTTCTCAGGCTTAACCAGGATGCTTTTTTTAAACAGTAAATGTGCAGTAACATCGCAAAGGTATATTGTTCACGGTTTGTGTACATTGCTGTGGCCAGACAAACTTCGTCGCATCGATATGCTATGTCTGCTTCAATCAATTTAACACCTGAAGACCAAAGGCGCACATGAAAACAAGACCACATGACGAAAATAATGAATTAGGATTTTTCTTCAAACTCCAACCCAGGAAATATTTTTGGAAATTACTCAAAACTCTGAACAGTTTACTCGAAAATTGAACTTTATTTACTCATTTGTATTTTTCACTAGACACGACACTTCCGAAACGGTTTGTTTTAATTACATCAGAGTTCGCAACAAGAAAGTTCCCAATCAATTTTAACATCTCCCAAATGTTTAACGGTAGACACAGAAGTACACCCCCTTCTCCAGCGTAAATATTCCCACAGTTAAGAGACTTCCAGCTGGAGCAGATGTCGCAGGTGAAAACAAATTCAACCATTGTAGAGATATTCCAACCTAACACATCACTCTTTTGAAACACAAATTGCTTTCCACTTCTATTCAATGATACCCGATTGTAACATTTCGGTTTTCTTTTAACGCGTCCAGCGTAGAAAGTACATTTTCCTTACGATACACTAAGTAATTTGTCCTCCGCGATTATTAGCAGGGCAGCTATTGACGTGTTTGCTCTCTGGATTTTCATTTGCCTTTCTCTCTGCGGAGGGGCAGACGATATTAGAGATTAGTTCTGGCCCATTAGTCAAATAAGCTAGAAGCTTTTTCGGAAAGCTCCGATTTATGCCTTTAGGCGCCATCTTATCAAAGCAGATATTAATGAAATATTACTGCGGCATATGAAGTATTAAACACATCATATTACAATGTACTGAGTGCATGTATGAAGTTAACATCTACAATCCTCAAAAATAATTGAACAAGGTACGAAATTATGCCTTTCGTCGTTTAACAGTAACTAGTAATCCTTTAGAAATATATGTTCATAGAGTTAGTTGTCGAACAGTGACGGCAGATCAGAGACAAAATAATTGCTGTCTTATCTCATACGTGGTTTCTAAAAAGACAAAATACACTACCGTTTGTGGAAATTGCAACACCAATAAGGAAACGCATGAATTCAATTTATTTAATACCATATGTTAGATACATGACAAACAAATGGTTACCTTTTCAAATTTGTACACGTCCTTTGATCCCTACTATTCAGTATGTCGTGAGGCCACCAGGCGCTGCGATTAGAGGTGCTACGCGCCATGGCATTGAATCAAAGTTTCTGAATACGTTCCGGAGGAATTTTCCTCCACGAAGCTTGTATCTGAGCCCACAAAGCCAAGACATCAGTTAAGCCCGTCTCACACGGAGCAAGATTCGCTGTAAGTTTCCTTGCTGGCTCACGCGACGGCTACCTTGCTGGGTCCGTCGTCTGCTAGCGGGCTACCTTTCTGGGAACCTTGCAAGATTTCCAGGATAGGTCCGGTGCTATTTTTCTTGTAAGGTTCCCTGCGTGCTACCTGCGTTGGCCTATCATGAGACGTTTAGTTTGTGACGTCAGACGCGGAAAGCTTGGGCGGGAAGCCTTTGTTGATAGTCGCTTTTCTGCTGATGTGAGGTGCGGTAGGAAGTTCTTATAATTATTAAATAATGGTACCGCAGTGGTCCAAGGAAGCGATTGAAGTATTGATATGTACTTACAGAGAAGAACAGTGTCTGTACGTCGTGAAAAGCGCAAACTATTATAATAAACACTTGCGTGCAGAAGCACTCTAAAGAGTTGCAAATGATGTACGACCTATCCTATAAAATAAAGTCATATATAACAATCATTATTGGTATATTTATAAAGTCAAACAGTAATGAAATGATGATACTTTTCAAACAGAAGTAGGTGTTATGCGAACTAACCTCAACTCTTTATGAAGCACGGAGAGCACACCTTTTCCAGCGTTTCTCCTCTTAATCCAGTTTTTCGTCCATTCTTTTTTTTTCTTCTCTCATTAGCATGCATTTCTGCATCGCTTAGCACCAAAACAGCTAATAACGCCAGTTCGCCCTGAACATTTGTACCTGAAGCAGCCATCTTCGTTCGATACAACATGCAGCCGATCACAACACAACTAGCGGCCGATCTTGCACCGTGGGAGAGCTTCGGCATGGAAGACAGCCGGATCCTTTCCCTGCAAGCCGGCAGGCATGCACGCCATCTCGCAAACTTGCGACGAACCTTGCTCCGTGTGAGACGGGCTTTACTGAGAACCGTGACGTACCAGGTGCTGACCAACCATATCTCAGACATGTTCCATGGTTGACATGTCTGGCGAACGTGTAGGCGAGGGAAGCAATGGTATTCGTCGCTCTTCGAAGAAGGCCTGTACATTCCTCGCAATATGTGGCCACGCATCATCCTGTTGAAACGTGGGCTGTGGAGATGCCTGAAGCAGTGGGAGTACCTCAGGCTCCACAACATCCGTTAGGTACCGGTTGCTGTTCAAAGTGCCCGCAATACGCACGAGGTGAAATCGGTTGTTGTAACCAATGGCTCCTCAAACCATCAGACCTGGTGTTTATCCGCTATGCCGCTCCACAATGCAACCCTCCAGGATGCGCTCACCACGGTACCGTCGGACACGTATACGGCCATCACTGTAGGGCACGTTAAAGCGGGACTCATCCGAAAAGATTACGCCTTGTCACTCAGGTGTTTACGTGCCCATTGCAGTTGGAGGAGCTTGTGGTTTCTGGACAATGGATGCCGACGTAATGGCATACGTGCAACCAGTCCAACCTGCAACAGACGGCGACGAACCGTCGATGCAGACAAGTTCACACCTGTTGCAGTGCTCCAGCGACGAGCCAGCACTGTGGATGACGCTGTACGGTCCGTTAATAGACAAGCGGACAAGATGACGGTCATCCCGTGCTGTTATGTTCCGTGGTCCATTTCCCGTTCGTCGCTGCGTACAAGACCTTCCTCTATTCACTGCTTCCACACACGCGTCACTGTTGTAGCAGCACACCCTGTGCGAGCCGAAATATCACAGTATGACAACCCCGTTTCCCGGAGTCCGATCATTCTGCCCCGTTCGAACTCGCTCACACGCCGATGTGGCTCCCTTTGACGTGGACGAGGCATACTGGCAGTCACTGGATTGTTTCCACCTCGTGTGACAGCTCTGCACCGACTACACTAGGCGCAACACCGACCCTGTCGGACCGACACGAGGTGGCTCTGCTCGACGTACGTGCACTCCCATCTCGCTGCAAAACGTATCACGCATTGCTTGCACACCCGCCGCCACTTCCACCAAGTGTGGCGCTATTCGGGTAATTCCTTCCCGGTGTTACACTTTTCACAAACGGCAGTGTATTTATTACTGTCAGTTAACAATGACTGGGCAATATAACACCTTTTTATCGAAATATAAGATTTTATGGTTTTACTTCTTTAACCACTACCTAACCCTTTGTATTGAATTATCTTTTTGCTATCGTTTCTGCCTGCTATGGACCACTAAGATTTTTCTCTCTTCCCTGATTGTGTTTTCCTCTTTTGCCAGTAGATTTTCATTTTGGCTGACTGTGCTTCTTTTCTGTGTTTTGACCATTTGCGGGCAAGACGTGGAACTGGCTTAGTAAGCGAAATAAGGTTTTTAGTAATTTTGACTTTTTTCTGGAAACTTTTCGATCCTGAATGTCATCAAATGAAATTTCAGCTTCCTGTAAATCCTTTACTTGGCTTGCCCACTTTGAATACGATTTTGTTTTTGAAATTTATGAATGTATGCGATGAGTTCATTCTTTCCAGATGACCAAAAAATCATCATTCTCCGCTTCCTAATCCGTGTAACAATGTCTTCTGTATGTTCGTATAATTCACAGTTTTGTCTTCGGCGGAATTCTCCGTTTTCTTTGATGGGACCAAGGATTTTCCTCAAAATTTTCCGGTCTTTTATTTCAAGTTTTCGTAGTGGTCCTTTCATTGTCATGTTTAAACATTCTGATGCATACAAAGCTGACGGTCTAATTACGGTGTTATAATGACAAAGTTTTAGGTCTAAAGACAGGCTTTTGCTTTTGTATGAGTCTTTGCACAGACGAAAAGCACCTTCTAGTTTAGAACACCTACTTTCTACAGCTGCATTTTCTGAACCGCCATCAAGTGTAATTATTTCTCCAAGATATTTAAATTTCTTCGACTGCTTGATTTTCTCTTGTTGTATTTCAATATGAGGAGGAGCGTATTTGATGTTTGTGATGAATTCAGTTTTGTTAAATGCTATTTTTAGGCCAGTCTTAGCAGCAATTGATTGTAGGCTGGACACTTGAACCACAGCTTCGTCAATGTTATTTGCAGTGAATGCCATATCATCAGCAAAAGCCAAACAGTTTCCACTGAGGCCATTTCTTGTGTGTCCAATTTGAATCCCATAACCTGGCGGTACGGTTGTTTTCCACTCTCTGACTATCTTTTCCAGAACACAGTTAGGTCGCCTTGTCTCAGCCCTGTACAGATTTCAAATGGTTCTGGTAGTTCGCCTCTGAACTTGACCTTTGACGCTGTGTTATTTAAATTGGCGCTTATCAGATTGTTTTCCTATCTATACCAAATTCGGCAAGGGTGTTATTTATTGTTTCTCGATCAATTGAGTCATACGCTTTTTGAAAGTCGACGAAGGTCACAACAAACGTTTTTGGTCTTAATTTGGCGTATGATATAACAGACTTCAGGTTATGGATCTGCTCTGCAAAGGATCTTTATGTCCTGAAACCAGCTTGATATTCGCCCAGTTGTTGATCTAAGACTGATTCAGCTGTGTTTAACAACAGTCTGGAAAATATGTTGTATGTCGTTGGTAGCAAAGAGGATTCCTCAGTAATTATTCAGATCACTCTTATCGCCTTTTTTTATGAAGTGGATAAATAATTGCTACGCTCCAATCGCGAGGTAGAGTTTCAGTTTCCCAAATCTTTGCTATGATATCATGGAGATGTTTCATTGTATCATGATCTGCGTATTTCCATATTTCAGTCAAGATGCGGTCCTCACCTCCAGATATTTTTCAAGCCTTGTGTAGTTTACACGTTAAGTTTAGCAATACGATTATCAATATTTATGGACACACAATTTCATTAACAACTTGTAAACTCTCTTCTAAATCAGGCCAGGCAACTTCTTCGTAAATCGATATCAGTGCTTGCTCCGAGATCGGCTGAGAGAGAGGCACGGCCGTATGAATCTTTACCGGCGCAATGTCTAACATATAGATCTGAATGTTAAAAAATCTTCTCGAGTCATAAAATTCTCAAATCGTAACATAACCCAAAGCAGTACTAAAAAAGATTGTCTGGGCTAATCCCGGACGTATGGTAAGCCTACTGCTGGGTGACTTTGCTAAATTTGGTTTGCGAAACAATTCCGCCTTCGGCCACATTAGGAAACAACATGCAATAGCAGCTGCAGGTAACGTCTCATTTCTGAGCCATAAATCACTGCTGCAGTAAACCGGCCCGTCACTTCAGAGAGCGTCACGCCATTCGCCTCCCGCGGCGGTGTCGCCGTCGCCGCCTCCATCGCATGCCTCGCGGTGGAGCAGCTGCGCAGCTCAGCTGAGCCGACGCTCGGCCCGCGCCACAGTAGTTACTGAGCAGGTGCGGTGCGGCGTGGCGTGGCGTGGCTGCCGCCGAGAACGCAGGCTTCCAGCGCCCACTACAAGTTCCCGGCACGCGCGGGGGAGAGGTGGCTCCAATATCAACTCCTTACCTGCCCTGTGCTCAAACACTGGATCGATGTATGGGCAGTCAAATGGAAACCGAACGCACGCCACAACGGGACCACGGAATGGTTCCACTGCAAAGTAATCACCATAGGCTTTAAGAGATTTATCACCCTGCAGACGAGATGAGTTCCTGTTTCGCAGAACGCTGTCGCTGATGGCTCGACGACCGCACCCATTCTTGCACTACCACGTATGACCACGAAGGTCTTTCTTCAGGTCGCCAAAGATCTCAAAACCACGTGATGAAAGATCAGGGCTGTACCCACCATATTGCAGTGGTTCCCAACCAAATCGGTGAAGCGGAGCCTTCGTCCGGTTGGCAGAGAGAGAGAGAGAGAGAGAGAGAGAGAGAGAGAGAGACAGGCAGGCAGGCAGGCAGGCAGGCGCTGCCATGCAACAGGATGAGTCCGTCTGACGGAATTCCTGGTGCGTCGCAGTTTCTGCAAAGTGTCTTGACAGCGCTGCGCATTTATCATGATTCTACGCTCGCAGAACTCTACGAGCGGTGGGAAGGAGATGGTCTTCATGCCCTTACCAGAACTTGTGCGAACAGTTGTGGAATCCTTTGACGAGAGAGATTTGGGATGGTTACACTGCTGGCTTTGGCGTTTGCCCTCGGTATGTCTGAACGCTGTCGGGCGGAATCATCCTGCTGCACGATAAAGCCCGCCCTGACGCTGCCAATCGGACAAAATCGGAACACAACATCATCATCATCATCATCATCATCATCATCTGTACAGTCAGCATCTTTCACTGCGTGGTTTTCACACCATTGGCGACCTGAAGAAAGGCACGCGTGCACATTGGCTTCAGTCGGAAAAGGAAGTGCTGGAGTGGGTGCGATTGCGCATCCGTCACCAGCCAATCGCGTTTTGCGGAACAGCAATTTATCGTCTCGCGACGAGTGTTACAATGCGTATGGTGATTACTTTTGAATGTAACGACTCCAGTTTGGTCCCGTTGTGGCAGGTGTTCGGTTTTCATTTGACTGCCCCTTGTATCTTAGCAGAAAACTTAAATCGAGAACAAAATTTCGAATGTCCTGCAGCTCCCAGCCCGATGAGCGCCACTCCGGTGGCTTGCGTGCTGGATAATGTCGCAGCATATTGCTGAAGTGCGTGGGACCCAACAGCAAACAGGACAGGAACAGGGTATATTGGACGCACACAATGACGGGGAGCACGAATAATGATCTCGTCTGTTTGCCCCATGTAAGAATGTCTTTTGAAACACTATCAAAATTGCTTTCCACGTCTATTCGGTGACATCTGATTCTAACATCCGAGTTTCCTTTTAGCGCCTCTAGAGGCAAACCACCAAGCGAAAGCGTACTTATCGAATGTCAAGACAGCACTATAATTTCGTTTCTTGTGAGGAATCTACGAATCCACTTCAACCCCCTGCAGCAAAGATAAGATTAGACTAATTATAGCACCCACATAAGTGTTTCAGAAGTCATTCTTCCCGTGCTCCGAACCAAAACTTAACGGGAACAAGCACTAATTAATGATACACACTGCCATGCAATTCACGCAATTCACAGTGGTTTACAGAGTATCGACGTGTATGTTTGTTGCGCAAAATATGCAATTCCTGCATTTTCCTTTACAACGTCTCTCTATGCGTAAGAAAATTCAATTAACGGCGGTCTAGAGCAAAACTGTACAGCACGGTAATAAGTGAATACGAAATGTTAATTTCATTATTGGATTTTTTAAATTTTCAATTTATAATGTACCTTCTAAGCTTTAAATTCAGTTGTCTGAGCTTAACACACTTACCCAACTAACAGACACAGCCACGCGATTCCTCATTTGACCTCACGCGGATGAGGGAATCGAAACCAGGGCCTTCTTATCTTTGGGTTCAGCAACGCTGAACTTTTAGAGCACTGAAACCTTCTCACGATACAATGTACGAAAAATTCAAGTACTTAGCTTCTCATGCGGGTTGCTAATTTCCGTTTTTAAGAAGTGGCATAGTGTGGCCAAGCACTTCGGGCTGCGTCAGTGGTTGCGATGCAAAACAGTTGTTGCAACGTGTGAAACTGCTTGACATAATACTGCCAACACTAGAATTCGCCGACATGTACACAAATTAATAACCAGCCTATGCGCACTATATGCAAAAAAAGGCATGCAAACAATTCAAAAAAACGGCAGAAAAGGGACAAGACGCCATACGCTCGAAATTCACTGAACGGTATGGAATCATACACGTTTTCTAATTAAAGAGACATTCATTGGCAGTGTTCCTCCTGTGTGGGTGGAGAGGGAGCGTGGGGGGGGGGGGGGGGGAGGCACTTGCCGTACGACTCTTCCTACTTCTCGGTGGAAACACAGGAAGATTATGAGAAGTAATGAGAAAACGAAGGCTGGCATTTTTTTCGGGTATTTATATAGAGTGCAAAAGAACAGATTAACCAAGAAGATCTCGAAATATTTGAGGGAGAAAATGAAATTGGAACAACGAAGTGAAAAAAAGGATTCAGGAAACACAAAAGCTGAAGAAATAATCGAAACAAGTATTTGGCGAAAAGTATTAAATGTGGAAGGATTCGAGGGGGGAGTGAAGGATAGTGGTGTGAATCGGTCAGCACACACGAAGAAAAAACTTCGATTAAAGAGTAATAGAAGAAAACAATGAATGAAGATCAAACTGGCACGTGGTCCTTACGTGGTTCATCCGAGAGGAAAAAATAAGTAGTTTTCATTCTTCGTAATAAAGAAGAGTGTGTGTGTATACAAATCTCAGTCTTCTCTTAACCGGTCCAAAACTGTCTTGTTGACTTTCCTCGTAAACGTGCAAATAATAATAATAATAATTATTATTATTATTATTATCGATCATTCCCATTTAAAGAGAGCGATTGAACTTTAATTCCTTTATGATCATTTTTTATGTTTTTCTGAGCCCAAATTTTCTTCATGTGTTCACTGTTGTTTCTTTCGCTCCGCTGTCCATTTGCATCCTGGTCTCTTCTGTGTCAAATTTATGTTTTTTGATGATGTTCCTGAATTCAATTCTATTTTCTGCATTGTTTACTGTTATGTGTGCTTGTCTGAGGTCCTCTTCAACTTCTTTTATCCATTTTGTTTTTCCCCTGCCTGAGCTGATGACTAAGAATTCGCTTTGAAAATCTGTTTTCATTCATCCTGTGGATACGTCCGTAGAACTGCACTCTTCTTTTCCTTATTGTACCCGTAATCTTCTCTGTGTATTTATATAATTCTGATGATGGTCTCTTCTTCCAGATTCCTTGCTCCTTTATCGGACCAAAAATTTTCCTTTCTTGTTTCTCTATTTCTTTGATTTTAGTTTGCCCACCTATTTGTGTTGTTTCAGATGCATGCAGTGCCTCTGGAAGTACGATGTGTTACGTCCTTAGGTTAGTTAGGTTTAAGTAGTTCTAACTTCTAGGGGACTGATGACCATAGATGTTAAGTCCCATAGTGCTCAGAGCCATTTGAACCATTTGGAAGTACGACAGTGTTTTAGTGCCTCAATTTTGCGTTAATGGATATGGACTTTTTGTTATAATAGTTCCACGTGAGTTTATATGCTTTCTGTAGTTTTTTTTATTCTTTCCTCATTGGCCTTTAGGTTGATCCCTGATGGCTGGATTATTTCTCCCAGGTACTTAAAATGTGGTACTTGTACAATTTTCCCATGGGTTGTCACAATAGGCAATTTGTCTTGTGGCACTCTTCCTATGTACTGGGTTTTCTCATACGAAATTTGCAGGCCAGTTCTCTCTGCAATTTCGTGGAACATTGCTATGGCGTTAGTGGTTTCTTTTCAATTATTTGTGAGGATTGCAAGGTCATCTGCAAAAGCTCAACACTTCACATTGAATCTATTATCTTTTCTAGTGCCAATATGGATTCCTTTGACTTCTTTTTCCCATGTCCTGATAATTTATTCAAGAATGATATTAAATAGTAATGGTGAAAGTCCGTCACCCTATCGCACTGTAGTCTGGATTTCAAATGGTTCAGAGATATCCCCCATAAATTTAACCTTGGAGACTGTCAGTTAATGTTTGCCGCATTATTGCTCTTTCTGTCAATGCTGAATTCTTCCAGCGTGTTGCACAGCGCTACTCTGTCTATTGAGTCGTAGGCCTTTTTAAAATCTACAAAAGTCACCACTGTGTTTCGGTGTTTCTCATGTGGAGAATCATTTACAGATTCCAGATCTGTTCTATGCATGATCGTCCCTTGCGAAAACCAACCTGGTATTCTCGTATTTGCCGTGGCACGTCCTCGCGCATTACCTGGGGAGAAACGTGAGCCCGGCGGGCAGGGAAGGGACTGCCGCCGGTGGGGGAGTTGCACAAGCGGTGCACCCTCGTCATATTTACGGGCGGCGCCTTGCGCAAGGCCCGCGCCGGCATCTAGGCCGCGTGGCGCAACAACTGCGCTAGCCTAGGCTAGAGCCGCCCTTCACCTATTACTGGCTAGGCCGCCGTCACGAACGTCGTGGGGCTGGGGCTAGCACAGTCACGGAGCTGACACGCTACTCGCCCTCGCCACAGGCCCGCGCGCACACAAAGGACACGCCAGCCAGCAGCGTGTTCTCAGGGGCCACAGCCCATCTCCACGGTTTCACTGTCGCCTGCTCGTAACGTAACTGAATTATCAGAGTTCCCCCCGAGCTTTGAGAGGCAGGAACCAAAAATCCTACACTTCTCTTTCTGACAAAATTATCAATGTCGGATGGAATGAAATGATCGTATGGCATTGTTGGCTGGGAGGCCCTATGCGGGGGAGTTCGGCCGCCGTATTGCATGTCCTTTTTAGTTGACGCCACTTCGGCGACTTGCGAGTCAATGATGAAATGATGACGGACACACAACACCCAGTCATCTCGAGGCAGAGAAAATCCCTGACCCCGCCGGGAATCGAGCCCGGAACCTCGTGTCCGAGAAGCGAAAACGCCACCACACGACCACGAGCTGCGGACAATGTCGGATATATCACGTCAATGGAAACTGTAAATATACCAAGACTGTCTCTGTATTTTAGTAGATGGTGTCCTCACGTTCAAATGATTACTTGACTAGACAGTCATCCTCTATGTACCTAACAATACTCTCCCCGTGTTTCGTGGCATTACAACACATCTTGTGAGCAGATGTCTGTGCGGATGACAAATGGGATCCTTAAGTGCCTCGCCCACTTCGAGACCGCTAAGCCTTCTACTGTCTTCACAACCCACTTTAACCTTTTCGGTATGCCGGCACTCTGGCAGTAGGATTGCCCACGTCCTAAATTTTCGCCTCTTGAAGTTGGGTGGTGTAATTTACACTCCTCAGAGGCCGATTACAACCACACTTTAATCCGACATCAAATGATACTGCGGGGATTAGGTTGGGAAATTTGCAATTTGGGCAATAAAATAGTTGACGATGGCTGAATTAAAGAAGATAAAATGCTGACTGCCAATAGCAAGGAAATATGATTCTATAAAAGGATGCTGAAAAATCAGATAGATAAATCGCGTACCGAATGAGGAGGCACAGGACAGTATTGGGGAGAAAATAAATTTACTTCCGAAGTTGATTAAAAGAAGGCATCTTTGACAGAACACACTCTGGGGCATCAAGGAACTGTTAATTTGGTAATGGAGAGAAGTGTGGGCCTAAAATATTAAGGGAGACGAAGGGATGAATACAGTATGCACGTCCGAATGGGTGCAGCTTGCGCTACTTATTCGGAGATTAAGAGGTTCGCACAGGATCGTCTAGCGTGGAGACCTGCATCAAACTAGTATTCGGATTGAAGACTGCTGCTGCTACTACTACTACTACTACTACTACAACAACTTATCTTATTCCTCGAACATTACGCAAGTTACAACTTTCTGTCGTAAATAACGAAACATTGTGAGAAAATGTTGTGCAAAATGTATCCGCCACATGGGAAAGCCAAAGTCGTCTTACATGGTGTCACACACAGGTTACACAGTTTGACGTTTAGTTCCTTTATCAAATGTACGTTGGTTAATTTTAAATCTTGTTAACTTCCTACTCAATTTAATAAGCGTATCATTGTGTACTTTTAAGTATGTTTAAGAGAAACGTTAATAGAGTCACTAGTTGTTTATCGAACAGTGTGTGTTATGAATGTGACAAACAGGAGTGAAACCATTAAGCGAAGATTCTAATGGATGCAGTATGGTAGAAGAGCTTTGTGGCTGGCTCCTTTTGGCAGACGTCGCGCCACGGAAGGCAGTGGTCGTAATTCCATTAATCCTCAGTCGTCGTACGGCTTCCAGTGGCAGCAGCTGCTGTAGTTGTTGCTGCTGCAGCACGGCTGTATCACAATAGCAGGTACCATCCCTAATTTTTAGTTTTTTAATGCTGTCACCGAAACATCGTATCTGTACAATCGCCTAAGAAACACGACAATTTTTGAACTTTGTAATTTGTTCCTTACAGTACTTTTTGTCGTATATATTTATCGATCACAAAACAAATGTGGGACAAAAGAAAATGTGAATCCCATCTCCGTAACCCAATCGAAAACTGACAAACCTTTGATTCGATTTCGCCAAATTTTTACCGAGAGCTCTTGAGAAATGTAACTCTGAGTTAGCCTCTACGAATATGCGCTTCAGCAGGACAGTGGAAACTCAAAACAAAGACAAGCCATGCAATAAGATTCCGTACCACTTAAAAATTTCGCATCAGTTATAGAGAAGTTGTAAATCCTGTACCATCTTCATTTTACGGATGGCTTACGGCAGCGCAGATGAAGCGACTTAACAGAAGTGCGTAAATCAGTAATTTCCAAATGCGGTTAAAAATTCTATGAAGTATTATAATGTATATTTGGCACATTGAAAGAAGTAGTTCAAATAAACAACGAAGTGAGAAACACAGCTTTTGCATTTTGGAAGGAGACTGTGTACACGAGGAAATAAGCGTAAAAAGGGCCTGGAGCGCGATAAAAATGGGATAAAAAGAAGCAGACATGTACAGATTCACTTTCACAATGTAGTTTCAGAAATACAACGAGTTGCGCAGATTACTTATACTCTGAAGTGCACAGACATGTTTCGATAAATAGGAAAAGAAATATATTATGTTTTGCACACGGCTGAGTTTATAAACGCAAATAATTGCGCGAAGACGTATTTCACTTTTCCCACCGTTTAAGCTAGAGTATTTCATAAGACGGCGAAAAAAAAAAAAAAATCAACACTAAACTCGAGAATAAGAAAGGCAGGCTCACAAGTGTCTGCTGCGAAAACCTGTACAGCTTATTTCCTTACTGCGTCTCGACTGGGCGTAAAGGATGTCACGGTCTACTTTCACTATGTATTGGACTTCGACATATGGTTACTGTGGCTGACCACTCTGGCCCAGGCTTTGTGTGTGCATCCATTTTTTTTCACCTTTTCTGTATTGTCCTTCCTAACGTTCGTATTATTTGTGTTTTGTACACCTGCATGTCATACATAGATATGTAATTTCAATGTAATTCTAGACCTCACTTAGCCCAGTAGGAGAATCAATGTCAGTAATATCAGAAGAAGGATGATTTGAAAGAGAGGAGAGACTGGGGAAGATTCATCGTAGAAAACGACATACTATGAATATACTAAAGCCTCAAAACTTGTCCGTGACAGCCCTTCGTGAATTTGAATAATTCAGCTATGCTACAAATCAACCTGCAGAATGCAGAACCAGATATATAACGTTTTACTTTGAGAGGTACTAATAAACGGGCGAGCTGTATAATGAGTATGTTATTCTGCTGTCCAAGTTTAATTCTGAGTGGTGGTTTCTACGATCAGTGGCCCGTTGCGTCTCGTGCAATAAAAATTGGTTTCTTTTCTTGGTTTGTTTTGAATGTAAGACTTCGGGGCAGACGTCGCAGTATTATTAGGTTGTGGAATCGATGTATTTGCTCCAGACTAGCGGTCAACGAGACAGCGAAGCGTCAGCACCAAAGATATCGAAGCAGTCATTCCGGGTAGGGAGTAGCTAGAAAGACGTTTATGCAATCACACCGTAGTACAAACATTTAAAGCGTGTCACGTAGGTCAATGTCAGCTTTAGATATATATCCAACAATTATCTCGCAGTAACTCAGCAGATTATATTACGTATGTGCTATTAATGAACGGTTCAATGTAAGGACTTTACAACATTTTTCACCTGACGATGTGTGTTACCAGTGATTTGGATGGAAGACACTAGTTTTCCTACTTTATTACTCCGCAGAAATTACAAAACTGAAGCGTGAAGAACGGCTTTCTACAAAATTATATGAAGTAGGCTGTTTCCTAGCTTTATTAATATTTTGAAACACTGGCTACTAGCATCCCAGGGATATTTTTTTTATCCCATCAACCCTTCCTCTCAAATACTAGTATACAATTCACCTACTTGTATGATTGAGTTACACGTATTCATTTTGTGTGTGACATTTGTATTTTGTGTCCGCAGCCTGTGTCAAACGAGTAGAAGTGTAGAGAAATGACATGTTTACTTGTAGGCCCCTGTAGGAGGCATAGCCAGGCTACAGCAATATGAACTTTTCATATAACAGTATTAACAGAATAGTAACAGCGATACGAATCAGTTAAAGGAAGTTGGAAGCAGTTACGACCGTTTTAATCTCTCTCTAGAGTGGACACCACACTTTCCTAATTGATGAAAAATAGCATTCCTTGATATTATTAGTGTGAGTACAACCGCGGAACTGCACATTACAGGCTTCTTGCTCCCCTCACGTAAAACTGTGTACCGCTGAATAGTATGTCCTCCGAGTCAGTCTGAAGCAATGCCTATGCATCTCGTACGTCGTGCAAACAGCGTGCAGAAATGGAAACGCAAGAAGTGGCTCTTATTTCGCAAGAGTACAAATGCAACGGGCAATTTCACTTGTAACACGCCGGGTAAGCAATGAAGAAACCCCTGGAACAGATGGAAGCACCGTGAACGAGTGGGCCGTGAGCGTGCACGCAGCCGAGGGCACTCCTTGGCGTGAAGGCGAGCCGGAGGGAAATGTCGCCACTTCGCGACCCTCTGGCGGCGGCGGCAAGGGCGAGAGTCGCTTTTCATCGCGCGCCACTGGGAGTCAATCCTTGCAACGGTGCTACTAGCTGAGGGTTAGCGCGCGCGCACACACACGCGCACATATATGCGTCTCAAGTTCCACGGTCGACTGCTGTTTTCACGGTACGCCATCACGAATGATCGATACTCCTCATTTCGTCACCAGACAAGACCTACACAGCAGGCTGCCCGAGGACTGAGCAGCCAGAAGGCAAATGGGACTTTATCTCTGCCACCCCACCCGGCTCGCAATGTGAATCCACACAACTGTGGGGGCAATGATCTCCACAAAACACGCGGGTTCTAGCCTGAAGTCTCTTTCGATTCGAAATTTATCGAGTCCCGTCATTACTGGCCGTTACGAAGTTTATGTCCTAATGTCCATTTAGTTGGAGGTGCCACGTACGGGAACGGCAGTCTGATATAATGCTTTGCTCATCACGTCTAACGTTGGTTTGATGAAATTTTCCATACCGGTCGCTTGCGAACTACCTTCTTCATTGAAGCACAACTGCTACTTCCCACATTATCAATGGCCTGCGGTATGTACCACTTCCCTCAGCTATAGATTTCACTAATGGCATGTCTTAATACAAGGTAATTCGAAGACAAGGGAAACTGAAGACAAAATATTTCTATCAAATGTTTAAGTAAGTGTGTAATTTACTAGTAAAAAACATGCGATTTAAGAATACATAAAGCAAACTTATTTGTTGAAGATAACATCCTGCACATAATTTCGGTTCTGCGCAAATACCTCTGCTATCTCTTAGCTAAACTGTGCATTGTTCGAATTCACATCTCAACAGGAATTTCCACAATTGCTTTCAATTATTTTGTTGTACCAGGCCGACTACTAAACACTTTGCTTTTAATGTGAGCCACAACAAGGAACCACAAGTTGACAGATCAAGGGACCTGGGAAGCCATGGAATGCTACCCTTTCTCGAAATTATGCTGTTGATTAATAATTGGTATACAGCTGCTACCGTTAATTCGTGCAGTCTGTCTAGCTAAAACCACCTACTGTCAATTTGTGGAAATGTCTGTAGTTTTTGCACAATTAAGAATTCGAGCGCGGCGACCTACCGATCCGCCATTCTCGTCCTCCTCGAAAAAATAAATAAATAAAGGCCTAAGCCAATGTTCACACAGCACACCACATTGTGACTTTGTTGCTATGCAATGTACATTGTTGTAACTGAGCTGGATTTTCTTGTATCCAATAACGAAAACTGTTGGCTAACAAAGCCATGAAAAGATGAAAATGGGCTTCGTCCATCTTCCGCAAGTCTTTGAACTTATTGTCATCGTTTACCTTTTCGAGCATTCGTTCACAGAATTGCCGTAGAATTTGATAATCGTTCGGTTTAAGTTCTTGAAAGATCTGCAACTCCCATGGACGGTAATGTAAATGCTGTACATATATTTTTTGAACACTTGCAACTGTAAAGACTATGCATGATGACGGATTGAACAATGTGGGCTTCTTATGATAGCAGATGGATAGCTTTAATATTGTCCGGTATACGAACGGTTCGCACACGGCCTGGAGGTTTCTTTTTCACTGCTGAACCCATTTCCTCAAAATTACGTACCCTCGTATTAACTGCGTGTGCTGATGGAACGTGAGCAGGGCGACTTAATGTCACTGAGAAATCTTTACGTGTCGCCTCCACACTCATTGGTTTTATAAAAAGCTTCGCTGGCATAAGTACGTTACGCAACACTCCAAGTATCCATGTTCATTAAATGGATGACAAGAGTTTGTTTCAAATGTTATGCAGCGTTAACAATCGCCCAGGCCTACCAATAAAAATCTCAAAATCCCTGGTTCTTTTAATCAACCTGTATATGACCAAACATTCTGTGATGTTTTACAATCTTTTATACAATTTTTTATTCTTGTCTTCTTAGTACATTTCTTACTTGATCAGTTCATATTTTCAACGGCCTGCTGGAACACCACGTTTAATTGGCTTCTAATCGTTTAATTTCTGTCTTACCTAGTCTCTATGTTTCGCACTCATACAGAGCACTCTTTCAAATACAGCTTTTTATTAATCTTTTCCCCGTCTCAAAGTTTACATTTGTGTGTTGTGCCTTTGCTACTATGTTCCTACATCTCCCTTTATTTTTCTTCCGATATATCCAAATTCGTCCTCTTCAGTACTAATTAAAGTTGGAGATTTAGCCACCTAGCTCGCCTATACGTTGCGCACACCATTACGTTGTATTTCTATCTGTTCTTGTTCATATCGCAGGCATCAACTAAAAGAAGTACATTTTAGGTATTTAATCATTAACTGCGTTTTTACATTCTGCGACTGCTGTCTGTGCCTAACAAGTCAGTTCCATATAGTCTTCTACTTCCGTCAATGACCCTGTAATCAAATTTCATCATCATCCTGAGATTGGTTTTATCAGCACGCTATTCCGTCTGCCTTCCTCCTCGTTTCCGCGCACGTACCACGTCCTCCATCATTCACTACCTGCTGCATGTGTGACATCCTTGGTCGTCCCCAGCATTCTTTCTCTCAATAGCTCCTTCTGCTATTGTTCCAGTGATGTTCTTATGTCTTAAATGTGTCCTAAGAGTTTGTCTCTTGTTTTGGCCTGCCTCCAGAGATATCTGCTTTCCTGTATTCTCGGCACCTCTTGATCTCACTAGATCATCACCATCACCTCACAAACAGGTAAATTCCTCCCATCCTACCGCTCCCTTCTAATTATCATTGTTTGAGCATCATATTCTTCTTCAGTACTCCATTTAATCACTTTAGTCGTTATCTTGTTTATTTTCACACCATGCCGGTAACAGTATTATTTCTATTGTGCTAAGGATGTTCTATAAATCATCTTTCGTCTTCGTGACCACACCAATATCACTAATTTTTATTCTCACCTGAGCTGTTTGGTGAACCTTTCCACCAAATATCAGAGGTGCTTAAGTATCCCTTATTAAACCTTTCCTGTATCTGCGATGAACACTACACTATGCTTTGCATATAACGGCTTTTCCAAATCTGCAAATGCAATGTAAGTTCGCTTTCATCCTAAATCTATCTTATTAGCCGCAGTGGCATAAAAGCGTTTCGAGCGACTCTTCTCCGGTACACGCAGATTGTTACTCTCACAATATACTTTCGAACTTCTATTCTTTGAAGAAGTTCTGTAATATGTACATTTATATCGGAGTGGAAAGCCGCTTTGAGGGCTGGGTGGCCTCGTGGAGCGACCTGTTCGCTAACGTGTGTACAGCGGGGGCAGCAGGCAAGCCGGAAGCAGGTGCGACCCGAGGTGGAAGCAGCAGTGTCGTGCAGCTGATTGCTGCCGCGATGTTAGTGCGGCGGCCCGTCCAAATTACACCGCCAACACACATGCCGGCGGCAGCGGCGGCACACAACTGGGTGACACAATGGCACATTATCGCAAGTGGGAACCAGCGTTTGACGTCCCGCTACTACCTCGAGCCGCGAGATAAGTTATCTGCCGATGTCAACGGCCCGATAATCCTCCTTGAGAGGCCCTATACGCCGGCGGCTAGTGGTTACTCTTGGGCGGCGGAAGTTACTTTTGATCGAGTTACCAGCCGCTACACGTGCAAGCTGAGGGTGCGCCGTAACACAAAGCAACACCGAAATTAAACACAGCTGGTCCTGTGCCGTGCGGTGGATGTGACAAAATACGCCGAAAAGTTCACGACTGAAGAGCCCAACTTGTTTCGGGAGACAAGAACAGCACGATGGTCCACAAACACACACTTCTGCCAAGGTGAAGTCCAAAAAATTCGAGACACCACCACTTGCTGAAGATAGATCCATCAACAACTAGTAATGTCGGAAGCTCCGTCATGTTGCTCGCGGCGGATTACCTTTATATGTAAGTAGCAATGCCAGAAAAAATATAAATGCTGGTCTTCCTACAGGCACGTTTGCGCAAGGATAGACGGTTGGCGAATATACGTATATGTGACGTTTTGCGTGTAAACAGGAAAGACGCCTTTGCTATTCGGTTTCCTCGCGAGCCATCACTCGAAACAGTAACAATAAAATTCCTGGATTGTCACCGCCTTGAGAAATGTAAAGGGAATGTTTACATGAAACTAGTTACAGGAAAGGAAGAATCTTAACACAATGGGGACAGGGCTTCCGCTTGCAATCCGTTTCGGCCGAGTCTCGAGGTAACTTGTTTTCTACGCACTGTGATATATTGTAACTACTTGGTCTATTCATGTGTTTACACCATTAATCAAATGCATCAAACTTTGTGACCTTCGTGAACTTTATGCCTCTTCAGCATTTTGATCATATTTTTATATTTGAAATAATGTGTATTGCCGTCTCGAAGTTCCTCCTCTTTTACAGATGGCCCTATTCACGAAACGGAAAGAAATGAACGATGGTTATTCAGACGTTCGAACTGAGAATGAAGATCCAGGTGACAGTATGAATAAATGTTTTCATGGTCCGGAAGACTATTTCAGTGCTAGTGCCATCATCAGACCCACAAAGGCGCGTAATGAATGTTTTCAAATGATTCCGGCAGCAACGATGAAGGCTAGTGTTCTTGTGCAGGACTCCTTTTGTCATAATGTTAACCCTTTCGACGCGGCACCGAAGTCTCACTACCACCTGCTACGCCAGTTCACAAGTAAGCCACTGGCGTCGTGTGGAATGCGTATTGACGAAATTACTTCATCCACGATAGTAAAGGCTTACAAGACACTGGCTGAAACGATCTTGAGAGTACTAATCGTCGCTCCGAGAACGCTTACCACGTATCATTAAGAGACTGAAGATCCAAGTAGGAGCGCATTACGTCACGCGCCCTCTTGTAGAAAGCGCGAAAGTGTTATGGGTATCCTCATCAAATTCCCACGGCAGGCGCAACAAAATCACGTTGTGCATCACGAGAAAGTTAACTTAAAATTTCAAGAGCGCACATTCCAACATGAGTCGGGCAAAGTCACACTTCCTCCTACATATTCACGCACCATTGGCGAATGTAACAGGAAATGAACATGACAGCGGTACCTGAACGCCCTCCGCCACACACCGTAGCCTGGACTGCAGAGTGCAGGTGAACATGTAGGCAAGTACAGAGGAAGAAAGGCGCGCGCCCACGTACCTGTGCGCGAGGAACAGCGCCATCGTGCCCGGCGTGTCGAGCTCGCCGCCGGCCCGTGACGTGACGTGACGCGAGCTGAGCTGAGCTGAGCGCTCGCTGGCCTCGTTACCCAGTCGCCGAATTCAATGTCTAGGTCCCCCTGCCGCGCCTTACGTAACGCCCGCGTCACACGCCGCGCGCACGCGATAAACTGATTACACGCCAGCAGTTTGCCGGTACGGCACCCATCTCCATAATCAGCCACTAAATCTGACGACTGGCCAGTCCTGTCCAATAAAGTAGGCCTTCCACAATGAACTTCGAGAGGAAAGAAGGCATACAAATTAAAAGAGCAACGCCGGTGCTAAATCGGGTGCCTTCGTATTTATGTGCTCTTAAACTATCAGAGTCAACTCGTGCGCCGGATTAAAAAAAAACCTACTCGGATCGCGCTGTACTTGAGCTCCGCCTAAGATATACAAATCCTTTTATTTCGTGAAATATGTGTTACGCAACTGATGTTACGTAAAGGATATGTAATTTTGTTACATGGTTAATGGAACTGATATTTACGATCGATATACTTAATCAAATACGCTTTCCTTAATGGCATGTTAATCTTTCTATAGCGGCATTCGCAGTATTTTTAAAACCGAACTCTACCGACAAAAATCGTCGTAATCTTTGCGTCGAAACTTCACAGAAGTTAGAGAGAGGTATTAAAATTGAGAGCCAAGACGGTCGGAAACCGATTACGGGGAGTAAACGCAGCCAAGCAGAGATTACTTAACAAGCTCCGTCGTAATACAAAGCGTTTCGCAATTCTTGTTACAGACTTTCACACATTGTTGAGAGGATGTCGTAGCTTACGTTTTCTTACGGAAATGTACCATTTGGCTATAAAATAAGTTTCAACATTGGAATTTTTTCAGTCCTCCGCTTCATGTTAAGCGCACAAACTGAGAAAGGACGCCGTCTTCAGTTCCTGTTGTGATTCGTAACTTCACATACCATTTTCGTCCTACTCCTACAGCTGCGAGTTACTCGTACATTTGCAGCTAGGAACGTTGACCGGCATTTCATGGACGCATCGCACTCTCGCTTCTGAAGAGAACGCCCGTGACGTAGAAAAGACGACGACGTCGACGACGAGTAGTTTACATATTGCCCATGCCGTGGGCTGCTATGGAGTCAACAGGTCAGAATTACTGTGTCCACTGTGGGCATGTCGTGAACGGGAGATGTCTAGGTGGCTCGATCTTTATCTTCAGACGATACGTTTCTGGACATGGGTTCCTTGTCAGAAATGTCTACTACGTGCTCTACAATCCGCAGGAGCCTTTAATAGCAATTGCTAAACACCTTACATTAGTCATAAAGACCTACAAAAGATTTTGTAAGCCCTTTCTGGTATGTTAATCTTTAGCATAGTTCCACTTACAAAACATTCTGCGTGAATTAAAATATGACCAAGAGGAAATACGTTGCGTCGAGGCAGTGTCGGACGATTTTCTTTCTTCATATAACGACGGAGACTGCGAGACAGCCCCTTTTGGCGGAATGAACAGCACGAACTACTTTAAATGTCTGATACCGTGCGAACTATCATTCGAGAGGAATCATTATGTATATCTTGAACGGTTCAGGAAATAAAAGGGTGTGCAGCAGCGAACGCTTCTCGATACCTCGTCCATGACTTGCCTATTTGCATGCGCTCGTCTGTCACAATGCCTTCTCGACAACTAGATGGTTCCCACGCTTTAATTGAAGCGACTTGGGGCCTCCTGGAGGGTCTCAGACAGCCCAGTGTCAGGAGGCAGGGTAGTGGAGACACGAGCGTCTCATCTTTACAGAGTCCGCACGAGCAGCAGGTGCCCGCAGCCACCACGTGCTGCAGCTGCTCTGCACCACACGCCACACCGCATCGTCGTCCTCTTCTGACTTCTCAGCTGTCGGCACGCCACGCGGCTAGATTTACAGCATCAGCTTTCGCTGGAGAACACGCGAGTAGTTTTATATTATAACCGAGAGGACGGCCGCTTCACAAGGGAAACACCCATTGCATCCCCTCAGATTTAGTAGTACGATAGCCCTGTGGCTATTCAGTCAAAAACTGAACACAGATCAAGCACGAAAACAGGCAGAAGGTGTACTGAACTGAGAAAAAAAAGGCAAAACAGAAACAGCGAAGATTAAGAAGTGCATTATCGAGAGAAGCTCAACAGCCGCGGCGTTGTGGTCTAGTGGTCACGATGTTGGACCGTACGCCGGACGACTCCATCACGTCACTTATTTTCATTTTTTTTTCACATCATTATGAACTATCCGACCGGTCATTGACAAGTTTATCTCATTCTGTAGTCTTGGCAGTTATATTATACACTGGTTATTGTGAGTCAAGCGGTAAGAATACGTTACCGTCGCCAAGTAAGTGTGAATAGCGGGAACAGTAGATACGACATGGACGTCTCTCAGACAGGTGTGAACTATGTTACAACAAAGGAATTCGAGAGTCAAAACTTCCAAAACTGAACGCAACTTCAAAAACGTTAAAAACATACTTTTTGACAGCACGGGGAACCCATATGATTATGAAACTGTTGCGTTCATTTGTTGCAGCTTATGTGACAAACTATTATGTTTTCATCATTTCCTTAGAAGTGTTCACATTCACATCTAAATCGGGCAAGGAAGCCTATCTCACCAGGCGTACAAATTAGGTGCGTCGATAAGACACAAACACTGTCACTAACGCCGTGTATGACACCAGACCTTTGTTTTCCGGTGGAGGATACGGTTGACTTGTCGCCTTATCAAACGTTTGCGATTCCCGTTCGAAAGCCACTTCCTTCGGCTGTTAATAGAGTAGTTGTGTAGAATCAACTGTCTTAAGCCCCCTATCCTACACCTCGCTGTTGCAAACGGACGTTACGCCACGACAGACACAAATTAGAATACAGTGAACATCGAAAAATAAATAAATTAATTAATATAGCGCGAAGGAGGATTGAACAGCTCACCCGCTTGGCATTCCAACAACGTGACCTCTTAACACGACGCCGTTGCTGTTTAAGGCTGCTCTATGTTGCAGATCATGTCCTTGGACCGTTCGCTCTACTTTGCTTTTTTTTCCATTGTCCAGTACACGTTCTTCCTGTCGTCACGCTTGACCTGTGTTCAGTTTTTGACGGGCACTCCACTGGGCTCTCTTACCATTAAATCTGAGGGTTAGTGCGATGGTAATCTCCCTTGTCAGAAGCCGATGTCGCTAATACACACTATGTTGGCGATCGACTCAGGCAGCTGCTTACAGTTCTTTTAGTTCTACATGCCAACATGCACGCTCTGATCAAATTTTGGATATTTGACAAGTTACTCATAACGAGTTTTTAATGTCTAACACATATCTCTGTAATAATTACAGTGAAAATATGCTATGAAGACGATTTTGACCAACCAAAGCCGATTAGTTACTTAGATATCCGACTGTATTGCGATCAACACTCAAAATTTGTAAGTAATCAGCTTCGCCAATTCTCGAGTCGCCTGTCAAAATTAGTTATTACCGCCCTCCTCCAGGTATTCCACTCTCCACATTTCGCTCCACGTGACTATTCAAAATTAAAAACAGTGCTCAAAGAACGCGGCTCAGCACCAACGTCGAAGCTATGACGAATTCGTTATAGGCACTGGGGAACTTCCTAAAACGAGGTTCTGCGTTCCGTTCACCCTTCACCTAACGATGAGTACATGGCGAGTGTAAACGCTGCTGGAACATTTGCGAGAAAGGAAAGTTAAGGGTTCGGTGTGGTGGTGGAAGGAAGGGGGGCAGGCAGTGGGCTTTATAAATAGAATAAAATAATCATTAAAATTAAGTTTTTTTAAAAAATCTGAATGCCTCAACACGATTTCGTTGAGTAAATTAGCCCTAGGCGGTACACCGGCCAGCACACAAAGCTCGACACTTAAATTTATTAACAAAATATATTCTAAATTGCAGTTACTTTTATGATAATTATCTACTATTTTATGGTAAAATATTGAGTTACCGTCCCATCTAGTTTAGCAATAAAAAAGACACAGAAATTAAGCTAGAGATGCCGAACTAGTGCGAATGGTTTCGGACTTGGCGCAAATTTTGAGGCAGATCATGAAGGTAATTTATCTCTGCTTTCTGTAGTTCACAAACTTTTTTCTCATCTTCAAAAGCGTGAACCACTTCCTGTTGCACCAACCACGGCACCCAACCTTTCCGTCATGCTCTATTAATCCTGCAATGTCCTCTTGAAGAATCATCTACTCTTTCAGGATAGACTCCCCTAGACCCTATAGAGTATCTGAATAGTGCTGACGAGCGCTTCTTCCCAAATGGTCCGATACATGCTCTACAGGATTCAAATCAGGGCTCTGAGCAACCCAAGCCGTAGCACAGTTCTCACAAAATGTGGACGTGCATTGTCATGCGTTAGCGTAAAGCCATCACCAATAAATGGAGTGGAAGGTACAACATGCTACAAAAGGATTTGCTCGCCCGAGTGCTATAAGGCTGCCCCTCTAAGATTAATTCAATCCTTGCAGTCCTACTGATTCCAGCCTACATCATCAGACAACAACCCTATAACGCAGTCCTGGACGATAATGTGCAAGGTGAATACATTTCCACAGGCGTTCTCCTAAGCCCCTCCACCCTTGGGTGATAGCAGGCCAAACTGCGACTCATCGGCGGCAACGTTTGGTCCCATTGTTCTCACGGAAGGCAGTCGAGCTGTGCGATGCTGCTTGATGGGTTCTCAGCCTGCAACTGGTCCTCTGCATTGGAGATCGGCGTCTTCCGCCCTTCTTCGGACGGTGTTCTCAGTAACACTGACGCTTCGAATTTAATCGCGCTTCAACGGCCGTTGTGTGACGGTGTCTGAGAACTAAGTTGTACGAAGTGGTCGTTTTCGATGACATTGTTCCTCTCGGGTCTGATTCTGCCTTCTTTGCGTAGCCTCCAGTTTCCCCTGTACCTCCTTATGATTCTAGAAATCGTGGAAGGTGTACTTCTCAACACTTCGGCAACGTAACGTATTCTGCGTCCATCTTCCATCAAAGTAACAGCTTTGGCAACATCTCCAGGGTTAAACGGCAAGTTTGCTGCAGAAAGCTGGTTACGATAGTCACTTGAGAGGGGAGCAATAAAAGGTACCACGATAACAGCTACAAGAGCAGGAAAACGTGTTAGGTAGCACGAAGAAAAATTAAGGCTAATGCAATAAACAACCTACGCTTGACAGCCTCCTCGCCAAGCTGTGTCAGTAACGTACCCCGTCTAAAAACATTTGATGAAGTGCTACACTTGAATTAAAGAGATGATTACACATCGTTTATTAAGTGCTTGTTGCGTTTTTCCTGCCGGTTAGTGTAGTTACGAGTAAAACGTTGCCTCAACTTGCCGCCTCTACTGATCAGACTCATCCTTGAAATGCAGGTAGTTTTGAGACAGTGTTTACAAAAAATGGCTCTGAGCACTATGCGACTTAACATCTGAGGTGGTCAGTCCTCTAGAACTTAGAACTATTTAAACCTAAGGACATCACACACATCCATGCCCGAGGCAGGATTCGAACCTGCGACCGTAGCGGTCACGCAGTTCCAGACTGAAGCGCCTAGAACCGCACGGCCACACTGGCCAGCTAAAGAGAAGAATCTCTGTTACAGTTACTGAATAGTCCAAGTTGTGATTCGGAGGTGTGTGACGGAGTTAGGTGCTAGGAAACTGTCTGTTGTGATGGCACCTTGTGAAATTTTGGCATTACAGAAGCTCCTTAACGGACTGAGTATTGATCAGTTACATTCACGTCAGGGCTTAATCCTTGGGCTACAGAACACGCCGCCTGCCTGCTGCTGCTGCTGCTCGCACTGGCTGTCACGAGCAGCTGTCGACGGATCTGAGTTCTGCTCGCACTTCACCTGAAGACGGGCGCTGCTAGCAACGGTCCGTAAAGCACGCCACAACCTTCACTACCTCCCTTCTTTTACCAGAGGAATGGTTTAACTGAGGCGCTTACTTAATAGGTCGTAAGCTCTTGCTACACGTGCACTCACAACCACTGTGAACTGCAAATGCCGCCACACGTTAATTTTTGCGAGCACCTTAACTAGATTTTTAGCACTCATAATGGAGGCTACTTAGTCTTTTAAGCAGCAACAGGCCTTCCCCAAAGATTATGTTCCGATAAAATCTCCAGCTGTAGAGCGATGTGAGGATGCGAAGTTAATGCACTCGGTCGGAATTTATGAGGGTGTACCGTTGTGTCAGCTGGCCGGCAATCGGCGAGCACGAGGAACGGCCGCAGTGTGGGGACTGCTCGAGGCCGGAGAAAGGCAGTGCTGTGTGCAAGGCCACGAGCTGCTAGACCAGCTAACTCTAGGCTAGGCTTCGCTAGCTCAGCGCCGTGTTCTCTCAACAGCGGCCGCCACTCTCTGTACCTGGACGAAGGCTACGATAGTCTAATACATTACCTGCAGCTATGGATAGGAATTACTCTCATCCGAAATATGAGAAAAGAACCAATTGTCAAGAATTTCCAAGCATCTAGAGAGAAAATGAGAGCTGCACTCTTCGGCGTAACGTACAGACAGGGATACCCACTGATGGATGGAGGCCTCTGATCAGAGTGCAGACGTTCCGTACACCTGCAGGTTTCTGCTATCTCCACCGTCCCCCATATTCCAGCATCATTTATTTCTGGTTTCATATATAAGACCAACGTCATTGACCGTAACAGTCTGTACCACAATACTATCAGATCATTACGAGATGACAATATTTAACTAGATGACCCCCACATAAGTAGAACATCCCCACCCGCAGAATTTTACAATGTGTTTTGCTTTTGTTCCTGCAACAGGTAACCGAAAATGTCTGACTTACTAAAAAATTGTAGAGGCACATTTACTGCGTGTACAGGTATACTGCTGGGTGCAGACAAGCATTTCTAGCACTTCCCGATATCCGTCCGGCGCGTCGTCCTTAACAGATGTTGCAGAAACAGACCACGTGTAGTAGCAAAAAATTCAGATTGTCTTCTTGAGTACTCAGTATTTAACGCCTTGATACGAGAAATACACTACCACGAATTGCATTACGTGTGGTGACAAATAGTGACAGCCAAAACATTACTTCATTATGCCAATTACGGAAGAATTTACTTTGCTTTAGATTGATAACTAGATGCCATTGTGTGTATATCAGTATCAGTTAAGGAGTATTTGTATAGTTAATTCCTGATTTTTATCACCAGCAGTAGCATTTATCAGCAAACGATCTCTGTATAAGAGGCGCCCCGCCAAGACTATATAATGAATTACACGTATTAGAAGTTGTTAATATAGTATCGTCAAATTTATAGATTTCTAATGCCTCTGGCTGTCGTGTTATAGTTTTGCAAGACATCGGAATGAATGAGTGAAGAATAAGTAAAAAGTTGAAGTAATTTCTGGTCAGCCTGTAAACAAGTCTGTATAACACTAGTTTTAAAATTACATAGATTTTTTTTGCTTTTTGCATTAGTTTTGATATTAGTCACTTTGCTGTTATGAAAACAGTAACATCTGATGCAACAATCATTCGGGTGAAAATGTGGAAAGCAGTTTCTTGTGTGTTCCGGTGAGAACACAGCTGCCACCAAGTGCAAGAATTTTTGCCTAGCACGCCTAGACATCTAAAGTTAGACTACTATTATCGATTAATGTACTGTGACATGCTGTAAATGTGCTTTACCTTTCTAATTTAATAAGCCCGAAACTACTTATCTAGAAAGTAACAGAAGGAATCGCAATTTACATCACATTAAAGAAATGCAATTTATTTCATTGAATAATAGGTGCGATTTTCTTTCTTTGAATTTTCCTATGATTTATCTTTTCTTCATTCTCAACCCAGTCCTTCCAATTAAAACAACTTCGTCGGTAAAGCGCGGAACAGTACAATGTTTACCGGTGCAAACTCAGTTCGTAATACTTTTCCCACATAATATGTTGGTTTTCTCTAGAACTGAAGAAAAATACTGAAGTATTTACAACTTTGCAGTTCAGTTTTAGGGAACATAAACAACTTGATATTTTCCCTTTTGGTCATCACCAATACACACAAAGTACCGCATTAACTTTAAACACACAAATGAACGGGTGACGGGGTGTACTCTTCAGCAGCCTCCACGTCAACTTCGTCGATATTTTTCCCGCCTAACCTTGTACATGGTAGAAATATTTCAAGCGGTTCCCCAGAAACGAAACACGGGCATTCGCATCGGCAGTCAACTACAGTATCCTCTCCCCTATAGACACTCCAACCCTATTCATGCTTAGAATTCGCATAAGTCAAATCATTTTCACATGAAATTACTTCTTTCCCCATACATCAAGTGACTTAACACGCACCTGCACTGCGAACGGAAGACAAAAATTCCATTTACTACCCAGCAGTGACACGAAGTCAGAGTCAACTGCTGACATTGTGTCTGTTAACCGTCAGAGTAGCATGGACAGCTGCATCAAACCGGTCAGTGGACTGAAAACAACAACAACATGACATGCACTGCAGTCCTCACGAGACTCGGGAACATTTTTGATGACTAAACTGTCGACATCGGCTGCGTAGTACTTGTTCTTAGTGTTTCACTGTGCCGGACCAGGCCGCACATGCATCTCCAGCTTTATGCCTATTCTTTAAACACAGAACCCTAAAGATGAAAGTTGCATTGCTGCTAACCATCGTAAAGGTTACTATAAGTTTTGTTCAAAGGAAGTCAATTTCTAGGTTGTGCATTATTTAATTACCATTGTCGTCGCCAATGGCATGTTACGTACCAAGATAAGTACAAATGGCCTGTTTTATACCCTACTGCACTCGTCAATTTTACGGGGATTTAGTAATCTAGTGTTAATAGAATTACTGTAGACTATTGCATTTTTTGTGTGGCAGTATGTGCTTCATGTTGTTCAAAAGAGGGGGAGGCAGAATAAACGGACGTTGGCGGAATAACTTGGGCCAGACATGTTCTGACTGAGCGCTTACAACGAGTCATGTGTGCTGGGTATGCTCTGCGAGAGGCATCCGTAACTACGGAAGTCGTATGCACTTATTTCAGATCCTTAGTTACAACATCGTTACAATTCCATACGTACTGGCTGCATTCAGTTTTTTGTAAAATAGATGTGCAAAGAACAGCAAAACTGCAGACTGAATGCACTGGTGTGTTCGATAGAATTTATATTTGAAAGAATCTGAACTTTGAAATCACCTTTTATAATCATAAAAATTTAAAACATTGCTACTCTTACGACCAATTTTATGCTACATAAACGACGAGTTTCAAAAATCTACAAACGACGTTTCACGAGGGAAGAGCCAGAATTCTCGTTGATGCTGCCAAATTCGAATAGGGACGAACGTACAAATTACTTTGTAGTCCTCGTTTTGGGGAGAAATGGGAAATTGTTTTACACTGGACAGTTGAGTCAGTGCCTCCCTCCCTCCTCCCCCCCCCCCCCCCCATTTCCAAAATTTCAGAACAAAACAGCCGTATGCCCGATAGGGAAGTCTGAGCTCTCGCGTTGCTTCAGGGAAAAAGCAAGCACACATTTTCCTCAGCCCCGCCCCCTCCCGACTCCAATATTTCATAAGTAGTTAATACTGCAAGGAGGTTCTCGGCATCTGAAATTATGGAAAGACAGCGAATGATATTCTATTCCCGGAACTTAATTCTTTTTATAATTACCACTTTACCAGCTTTCTTCAACAGGACCTACAATGAGCACGGCGATACATTACTCCAATCTTCACACGGAACCAACGAACGAATGTGGCCAAATATATGCACCAGGTCAAAACACAAGCCTATGTTATTCCAACCTCATCGTATCATAAGCAATACTGACTGATGGCACTTTTAGTAAATATCCATTCAATTTAGACCCTATTTTCAAACACTGCGAGAAAATAAGCATAATACGAGGGAGAATCGGCCGAGACTAGTGCAGCTTTACATACTACATTAAGGAAGGAAGATTGGATTTAACGTCACGTCGACATCAAGGTCATTAGAGACGAAGCACAAGCTTTAATTGTGTAAAGGATGGGGAAGGAAATTGGCCCTGCCCTTTCAAAAGAAAGATTTCGTTATCTGCCTGGAGCGATTTAGGGAAATCACGGGAAACTTAAGTCTGGATGACTGGACGCGGGTTTGCAGCGACGTGCATACAAATGCGATTCCAGTTTTACATACAGTACGCACGGACCCACACGAGCCACGTTTATTCGGTATTTTAGCTAAAAGTTTCATAGCGAATATTTACATTTATTCTACCACTGTACTCTCCATTTAGTGGAGTTATTACAATATGTTGAATACGAAACAGCTGCTTTAATCTCTCGATGGAGAAAACATTACGCACACATCCAAATATTCGGCTGTTCGCTCGACGAAAACACTGTCACGTTTTGGGGGGGAAGGAAGGAGAGGAGAGGAGCGCGGTGACAGCGTATATGAACATATTAGTAATGAGAGCGAACTAGGTACACGTGCTGACAGGAACTGGGCGAAACAATTAGTCGTCGTGGTTGTGAATTTCCGCACGAGTCTCGGGCGGACCCCGAGACGCCGCAGACAGGAATAGCGCGGGCAGCGTGTCGTACGAGTAAACGCGTGTTACCTGCGCAGGCGGCAGCGCGCTGATGCCATGTCGAACAGGGAGCAGCGTCGTGTGCCCGTGTGTGTGGACACGTGTCGCGCCCTCTAGCGCACGTCACAGCACGTACTGGACTGGTGCACCGTCTCCTTCACCTGCACTTACCGCGTTTCACAAACAAGTCACAACCGCTTCCACTAGGGCCAAAGAGGAGACAAAACGCGCCACTTTACATATCACACACACACATTCACCTCCACTACTAACAAACACCTGCACATCACCATTTTGTCTGTAAAATCCCTAAATAATTTCATATATTTGCGACAGCCTGTTAAAGGTTAATCGTGTCTGTTTGAAACGTATTTTTACTAGGGTCGCCTACAAACGACCGCCAGATGGCGCCGCTGACACACACTGCTGTGTTTGTAAAATGCGCCACCTGGTTTTCGCATGGGATACGGTAGAATGCTGTAGCCTGCCACACATTTTAGGTTTTCGCCTCTAGCCATTCTTGTAATTCAAGTTTAATATCTTTTCACATTCCATTTTTAGGTACAGTACCCCTTTTTGTATGCTGAAGACTTTCTGAAATTACAAAAATTACTTTGAAAAGTAAAGTTTCAAAAGGATCGTAATCGAGAAAATCTTGTCACTGCTGTATTTATGTCTGTGACTTCATTGTTCTACTACACGCCAATAATCAGCAACTGAAATGAAATTAAGTTGAAGTGATACCACAAATCAATTACAGTTAAACACTGTTTCAAGCAGAAGCTATTTGAAACTGATACAAAATTTCATTTTAAAGACAGATAAATATGTTAATATATTGAACTATGTGAATGCGTGGTGCCTGTTCTTTCGGACAAGTCTTTCTAGGTACGCTGTCATGAAGACACAATACTCTCCCCTAAAAAAAAATTGCAGCTGCGAAAGTGTGTTGTGACAAAACTGAAATTTTACGTGGAGCTTTCGTCGGACAAAATTTTAGGATTTCGTAAGGGCCTAGCTTGCTTCGTTGAACTCTTCGTAATCAATCACGTTCAGAAAATACCGTTTGGACTTTGCAAAATTTCCACGTGGCTTTGCTTCCGTCAGCGACGCTTTGCATACATGAATGTCGACTTTATACGTTTACATCCGCAACATCAACCATAATGCACCATAGCTGTTACTAACACTCAAACATGCAAAAACTTACATATAAAAAAGGTGACTCGTGTAACATTCAAGTTTCGCTGTTACCGCAAAATGTAGGCAAGCAGCGTCGTCCCAAAATCACGTAATTAGCCCGGCTCGATATTAATAACATGCGCAGCTGACTATGCTCACCCCGCAGATATACAGACACTGTGTGTTTCCCAAATCCCGCTACGTGAGTACAGGACTGCCACCCAAATACCTCCTCAGTTACACGATTCGCAGTCATTTACAAAACTTCCGCTCACTTTCACATGAATAACACTGCACGCAGACGGCTGCAGTGCACGTATTCCCGGGCTGGTGACAGGAAGGGCATGCGGCCACCTTTTAAATTTACCGTGCCAAATCGGTTAACAACCATTCCGATTCCGCGCCGATGCAGAGGCAAAGAAGAAGAAATTTCATTTTTCGCGAACTCTGCCGGAATACCTCGTTGCCATATGTAGCACGAAATCAAGTTCAATATTAATTTCAGTGTACCGCTAACATTACTTTTGCAGTCGTGAAAATTGCATACTTGACTCTCTCCGTCAAAGTATATTGAGAAGATGATTTCGCTGACTGCAAATGCATGGAGACGGAGATGTTTTGCTATGCCAGCCACTATTTTCAATTACGATCGCCACTGATGATTCCGAAGTTACGCCTCGCACCAGCTCGCTGTACATGACAGGCGTTGCTACGTGCTAAGTTTGGTTGTGAAAAGTGAGGACGAAATTTTAAAACTGAAATCGACTTCCTCGAGGCACATAGGTGCATGAAACATTTACAAAAAAGGTTCACACGGAAACGTAAACATGCGGCGGATATAAACAACAGCGCCTGCCAATGTTTACACCATCTTGCTGCGCGAGGCAACGCAGAGCGTCCACGCCACAAGGAAAGCGCCGCCTCGTAACACTTAACACTGCAAAGCCCATGAGCTTGAAAAATAAGAGGTAATCAGCTTGTTGAAAGTAGCATCGCAATTTATTTATCACAGGTTAATAGTGAGACAAACCGCAGATAAAATACCGAGTCGTCGATCACAGTTTCCCGTAAAGTGCAAAGTCAGTAGCCTCTGCAACTGTTCTGTCCAACAATTGAGTTATGGAGGCTCGTATCTGTAGAGATGTGTACCAGCGGCCAGAGAGCTTCATTATGTATACTACTGAGGCGTCTTACATATTTGCGGGAATCATTATCGCCTACAAGGCTGAAGCCGGAAGCAATATTTTACAACTCCCAAGTAGCTAACGTACGAAGCGATAACTAGAGAGAGTAAGTTACTCTCATTACAGCCTAAGATAGTGCGAAACCGTTATTCGTGCGATAGCTCAAGTCCAAAACGCAGCAGTGCATCTGTTCATAATTGAAACAATAGTGCCGGCCGGAGTGGCCGAGCGGTTCTAGGCGCTACAGTCTGGAACCGCTCGAACGCTGCGGTCGCAGGTTCGAATCCTGCCTCGGGCATGAATGTGTGTGATGTCCTTAGGTTAGTTAGGTTTCAGTAGTTCTAAGTTCTCGGGGACTGATGACCACAGCAGTTAAGTCCCATAGTGCGTGGAGCCATTTGAACCATTTTTGAAACAATAGTGTCTCGAGAAATGAACCAAAATATGAACAGTGGGCACTGCAGTACTGTAATCTACTTTACTGTAAAATTTTTCTTTTTCAGAGATTCTTGGTTCGTCCAAAGGTGTATCCAGAAACTGAAGAGTCCGTAGTTAACAACTAGTTTGACGAAGGTCAATCTACATCTACATACAGGCCGGCCGTTGTGGCCGAGCGGTTCTAGGCGCTTCAGTCTGCAACCGCGCGATCGCTACGGTCGCAGGTTCGAATCCTGCCTCGGGCATGGATGTGTGTGATGTCCTTAGGTTAGTTAGGTTTATGTAGTTATAAGTTCTAGGGGACTGATGACCTAAGATGTTAAGTCCCATAGTGCTCAGAGCCATACATCTACATACAAAGTTTGCAAGCCACCGTATGGTGCATGTCGGAGTGTACCTTGTATCACTACTATTCATTCCCTTTCCATTTCCACTCCCAACTGGAGCCAGTGGAAAACAACTGTTTATTTGCCTCTGTGCGACTCTTAATTTCTCTTAACTTGTTTTCGCGGTCTGTTACGCGAAATGTACGTTGGCGGCAGTAGGATCCTCCTCTAAATTTTCTCAACAGTCTTACACAAAAACAAGATCGTCTTTCCAACAGAGATTCCGTAATATCCGCGTACTGATCGAACCTACCTTTCACCCATATAGCCGTACGCCTCTCAATTGCTTCGATGTCTCTTTTTAATCCGAGCTCGTGGGGATCCGAAGAATGGTTCGCAGTAGTGTTCACCACGCGATCTCCTTTGTACATAAGCCAAACTTACCTAAAATTCTCCCAATAACCGAATTCCACCGTTCGTCTTCCCTTATACCGTCCTCACCTGACGTGCACGTTCCATTTCATACCACTCTGCAATTTAAACCTAGATATTTAATCGTGTTTGTGTCAAGCAGCATACCACTAACATTGTATTCGAACATCACAGGATTGTTTTTCCCGCTCATGTGAATTACCTTACATTTTACTATATTTAGTGCTAGCTGCCGTTTATCAACGGCCGCAGTGGCCGAGCGGTTCCAGGCGCTTCAGTCCGGAACCGCGCAACTGCTACGGTTGCAGGTTCGAATCCTGCCTCGGGCATGGATGTGTGTGATGATCTTAGGTTAGTTACGTTTTAGTAGTTCTAAGTTCTAGGGGACTGGTGACCTCAGATGTTAAGTCCCACAGTGCTCAGAGACCATTTTTTTTTTTTTTTTTTGCCGTTTATCACACCAACTAGAAATTTTATCTAAGTCTTCTTGCGTCTTCCTACAGTCACTCAAAGACGATAGCTTCCCGTATATAACAGTATGGTTAACTTCTGAGGTCATCAGTCGCCTAGAACTTAGAACTAATTAAATCTAACTAACCTAAGGACATCACACACATCCATGCCCGAGGCAGGATTCGAATCTGCGACCGTAGCGGTCGCTCGGCTCCAGACAGTAGCGCGTAGAACAGCACGGCCACTCCGGCCGGCTACAACAGTATCATCAGCGAACAGTCGCACATTGCGGCTCACCCTGTTTGTTAGATCAGTTATGTATGTGGAGAACAATAGCAGTCTTCTGAAACTTCCGTGGTGCACTCCAGACGATAGCCTCATCTCTGACGAACATTCGCCGTCCAGGAGGACGTACAACAGGGAGTCGGTGGTCAAGCCATGAGACACCCAACGACAGCAGCGAACATCGCAAACACCGCCGAGCAGCGCTAACGTCGAACCGCGCGTAGGCAGCACTGCACAAACATCCGGTCAGCGAATGTGTAGAGCTCTTTAGCACTCGTGTGTGCGGTCTCTACTGTGATAAAACTGTTTGAAGAGCTTTGGATGAGTTCGGCTTACTAAGAAAATCATGGGAAAGTTCCCTATAGCTGCAAGACAGGCTACAAACTATAACCTTACCTCCATCGAGAGTTAGAACGACGTAAGATAAATTAGAAAGCGTACACAGGAGGCTAGCATTTTTCCGCGGTCCATTTGCGAGTCGTCAGGAGCAAGGCGTGGAAAGATATGATAGACACCCCGCCACGCACTGCGGGATATTTAAGTGGATGTGTACAGCTATTGCCGCTGGTCGAATAGTCAGATGTGGCGCAGCGCAGAGCAGCTTGCATCGTATGATATAGTCAGTCTGCTTCTTACAAAGTCTCACGTTGCTTCAGCTCTGCGCGTGCGGAAGTACACGGGGAATCTTGTTGCGAGTTCAGTGAGTCAGCGTGAGCGGGCGCACTCACACACGCACAACGCTGATGTCCTTTCAGACAACATGCAAGAGGTACAGCAGTAGAGACGCAGGTGCGTGCTCGACTTACCACATATGGGAGGCCGCGGTTCGTGGTATTTGCTCGACCTCACTAATGGAAACGTCCTTCGTTAGGTGTCTCCAGAGAGGAAAGAGAAAAGATGACGTGTGTAATGGGGGACACGGCGGGTTTTATTGCTCTACAGGAAAAATGTATTCGCAGTTGCGAATATGAATCACTTTCGGCTGTATATTAGAATGACTACAATGAAAACTTCCGTGTCGTGCGTACACATCCGAAGGAACATTGCATCGTACTTCTTAACAACACAAGACACTGCTTTTTCGTATGTATTCGCCGATACCAGGTCCTTCACTCTCAAAAATAAATATGTCCTTCCTGGACGAGAATACACGCAACGTACGATTGCATGTAGTGACACATGGGTGACGAATATGATCATCGTGACAGTCTGCCGTGTCTGTGGACTCCGTTGGTACAACACAGGAATTTGCGAAGAAATTCACACAAGCTGCACGGCAGTGAAATTGTGTGTCTCTCAACAAGTGTACTGGAACGGACTTGTACTTTATGATCCAATCAAATTTCTGTAGTAATATACACCGAGAACTGCTCCATTGCCCGGGAACAGCGAGGGCAAAGAGGTGGACGATAAGGCGATATAAAGTGAAGCCGCCGCTCGACTAGTATGGAGCTGGTCGGCAATAGCCGGTGAGGTCACCGTGGAATGCCACGCCGCACAACTGGTTTTGAACCGAGCCCTGCCACTGCACAGACCGGCCAGCCATCTGTCAGCTGCTTCGCGGCGGAATGTCTCGGCTGGCACGAAACGCCTTCTGCAGAGTTATTCCACGAGCTCGGACGGCACTCACGTCTTCGTTCACTGAAAGAGTTCGGGGAAAGTGTAGATTACCTGTGGAAGGAGGTCGCTGGTAAAACTCTGTTCCAGTCAGTGAAAGCACAACTCAGATCGAGCAAGAAGCCTTTAGACTCGTTATTCGTAGTCTCTGACTACTCTACTACGCGGCAAACTATTTGGTACAGTATTTTAGAGAGGTACAGTATTTCACAGAGGTACTGCTTCTTCAGTGATGTTGGCACGACAATCGGCGCGGAGTGGCCGTTTGGTTTGCGCGACCCCTCCAGCCGGAGGTTCGAGACCTCCCTCGTGCATGGGGGATGTGTGTGTGTTGTTCTTAGCATAAGTTAGTTTAAGTAGTGTGTAAGTCTAGGGACCGACGATTTCAGCAGTTGGTCGCTTAGGAATTCACGAACATTCGAACATTTGGCACGAGAGTGCAACACTAACTAGTCTCTCAGTTACAGAATTTTTTTTACTCGTTTGATAGAGCGAATTGGGATATGCAATAGCCACAAAGAATTTGAAATAACCAGTCATTATGTGCCAGACGGTTTTCTTCTGGGTCCTCTGTTGTTTCTCAAATACATAAATAATCTTCTAATTGCAAATTTTGTCCTATTTGCAGATGATGGAAGTATAGGAATCAAAAGTAGTACCGGTAATCTTACTGAAAAGGCAGTTAATTAAAATTTTGAAAACATAAAGATATGGTTCAAGACAAAAAGATCATCTTTAAATCTTGAGGAGACCCAGTACATACAATTCAGTACTTCTCATACAACTCAATTTACAAAAATTGTCATCTCAAAACAATGAAATATCAGCACCAGAAAATCTTAAATTTATGGGACTGCAAGAAGATCATACCTGCAGCGACATTTTCTAAAACAATATTGTACGAGTATTTTGACGACTGCTTCACAATATATTCTCTAAGTCCTTTGAAGAAGTAATGTGAAAACTAAACCAACCTCTATAAAGGCTGTAAAGGTTGAACATTAATGCAGAAAGAAGTCAAATACCTGGATACAAATGTTTTCACAACCCATTCGAGCCATGTTTATTGTCTTCATGGGTAACGTGGTGTTGAAACCTGAATTACGTAGCTTTCCTTTCGGTAAACGCTTTTGCTCCACTGAAGAGTATCTTCACAGAAGATCCAAAAATTAATTTTGTACGTTATAATATAATTAATAATAGTAATATAACACAATAATATTTCGTAACGTGAATGGACTACACTCTGATATTGTGAAGGAAGCACGGATTACACAGAAGGAGTGAAACGTTATCTCCAACATGTACAGATACCACACTGCAGCTACAAGAATTGGAAGCAGCAACTGACGGAATGAGACAGGGATGTAACCTGTCGCCGTACACTGAGTTACGCGAGATACAGAGACTTGCGCTGCATCGGTTAGCG
This sequence comes from Schistocerca piceifrons, assembly GCF_021461385.2. NCBI lineage: Eukaryota > Metazoa > Arthropoda > Insecta > Orthoptera > Acrididae > Schistocerca > Schistocerca piceifrons. The sequence continues at coordinate 880,720,907 of NC_060140.1, forward strand.
TGGAGAGCTGCATCAAAGCAGTCTTCAGAATTAAGACAACAACAACAGTGGAAAGCACTGTATTACGCTTTAATAAAATGTACATCCTTGACCGCTCTCCATAGAAAGGATGAAATGCTGCACTTTTAACGTACCGTCGGCGCGCGGGCGAGAGACGTAGCACAAACTCGGAATGAGGATGGAAGGGGAAGGAATCCAGCCGTGCCCTATCAAAGGAATCATCCCAGCATTCGTCTTAAGCGATTTAGGAGATCACGGGAAACCTAAAACTCAATGGCCACATGGGTATTTGAACTGCCGTCTGCGTAGAATAGGCATTTACAATGTATCGAGGTGTACGAGTGGTGTTGTGTACTAAATACTCTCCCCAACCAAGTCACGCGCGCACCGAGATGACACAGCGTCTGTACTCCCATTCAGACACGCATGCGCAACGATGTGCCCGTTTTCGAGGGCGAAGAAGGATGTTTTTACGCATCCCCCGTGAAAATGCAAGCTGCTGTAATCTCTAGACGGCTAACGTCAGGCGTAGTGCGATAATGGGCCACAGCGGACTACTTACGGTTGGCTCTTCAAAGCGACATCGTGCAATGCGTCCTGGTGATTACACGTCGGGCAAGAGGGATGCGCCGGCCGGAGTGGCCGTGCGGTTCTAGGCGCTACAGCCTGGAGCCAAGCGACCGCTACGGTCGCAGGTTCGAATCCTGCCCCGGGCATGGATGTGTGTGATGTCCTTAGGTTAGTTAGGTTTAATTAGTTCTAAGTTCTAGGCGACTGATGACCTCAGAAGTTAAGTCGCATAGTGCTCAGAGCCATTTGAAACATTTGAACCAAGGGCGATGCACTTATCCGTGACCTGACTCCATCTGTGGTACGCATCCCGTAGCTTTGCCAGCTCGTTCCGCACCCAGTGGACTTTTCACTCTGGGTACATCTCTCACCGAACTTTGACGAACTCCACGCTTCCGACAGCTGGGTGACACTCCTGCCCTCTGGACACCTGCGTCCAGCGTTTCTACGGCTGCCGATGTCCAAGGCTGCGCCGTGTCGTGTCCTTTCTCACCCCCAAATCAGTCACAGTCAAAAAGACCGCCCAGTATGGACCCCGCCATTTATCAAGCGATAATCTGAATTCGTCGGCCAAGGTTAGCGACGAACGAACCGGAGGGACGGAATTATACGAAGCCACTCCGTATGTATGACGGCTGCTGGTTAATACATGGATCATTTCTCAGCTGCCTGCGTCTGCTACGGTACGTGAGCCCCTCGCCTCCCTCCTCTGACTGGTGCGTTGTCACCGCAGACCGCGCAACAACTCGCAGCCTCTCCACACCAGCGCAAGCTGCAAAACTGTGTTAACAGTGTATCACACCCACACAGAGCGTGTGGGTTCGAATCCTGTTACTAGAAGACTGCTTTTCGCCGAAATCGTAACTGGCTACAGTTCACACCCACCGATTGCCAGACAACATGCCAGTGACCTTGCTTGTGTAGCTGTAATTATCGCTAGGGTTCCAGAATGAGTTTTTCACTCTGCAGCGGAGTGTGCGCTGATATGAAACTTCCTGGCACATTAAAACTGTGTGCCCGACCGAGACTCGAACTCGGGACCTTTGCCTTTCGCGGGCAAGTGCTCTACCATCTGAGCTACCGAAGCACGACTCACGCCCGGTACTCACAGCTTTACTTCTGCCAGTATCTCGTCTGGTTCGCAGGAGAGCTTCTGTAAAGTTTGGAAGGCAGGAGACGAGATACTGATAGAAGTACAGCTGTGAGTACCGGGCGTGAGTCGTGCTTCGGTAGCTCAGATGGTAGAGCACTTGCCCGCTAATCTGCATGGATGACGGAGAGGTACAGCTGGCTACACCAGGTGGCGAAATTTTTTACACGTAGTTCAAGGGTTAGCTGGGACGAATGATGAGCACGATGGACGGCCTGGAAAGCTGAGTCGTCAATATATGGGAACAGGTACGTAGGAGAGGATAGTTCACGGACATCCGCGGTGTGCAGGGGATAAGTTAGTGGTGTCAGGACGAGTCCTAGAGGCCACATCAGTAACTGGTTGGAAAATATGGGAGTAGGTGTTGTTTCTTGTTACGTAGCATCAGCGCACAGTCGAAAGGGATGCCATTAGGAGGACGCAGTTGCAAACCCCTTAAGGAGGCAGGAAATTTTCTGAGGTCGTGGGGCAATTCTAGACGAGAAAGCTTTGTACAGATACGTGTACCGACCCTAGCGCTCCGTAAATAGAGACATACAGCACGCATTACTGCCATACACACAACGCAGTGGCAGACTACGAGTCTCTACACCAGACTCCCCCAACCAACGACGCAGACCGTCCCGCACTGTAGCGTGCGAGGTGTACAGTGGTTGGCACACAGGGCCTGCATTCGGGAGGACAGTGGCTCAAGTTCCCGCTCGGTCACCCAGATTTCAGGTTTCCGTTGTTTCCGCAAATGCCAGGATGGTCACTTCGAAAAGCAAACGGTCAATATCCCTCCCCATAATTCCCTCAGACCAACTTAGTGCTCCGTCTCTGTCCTGCCACGGACGGGACTTTAAAGCTAATCACCTTGCTTCCTTCCTTGTTCCGCTTTGCCTCTACCGTCAGCCGCCACGCTAGACAAGGTGAGGTGCATGCGGCGATGCATTTCTCTGATCAGAAATGGAACCTGCAAGGCGATCACTTAAACAGCCCCCGACCCAGCTCGGAGCACCACGAAGCAACTGTGGCACTCGACAAGCGGACACTATATTCGAGAATTACGCTCGGATTTCTCCTCTCTGCGTGCTGGAGCGTTAGTTTATGTTCTTCCGCGAAGATCTGAGTGTGTAGTTTTTCTACATTTCCCATGTATCTACAGGGCGTCTCTCCTAAGAGTCGTCAGCTGCATTTTCTCTGGTGTTTCGGCACATATCAGCAGTTCGGTTTTTTCAATGTTTAGCCGGAGTCAGCCCAGACAAAGATTGCTCATCGCGTCTTTGATGTCGCCTCCAGCTTTGATAGAAAGCGTCGGTTTGTTTACCGTTACAAACAAAATTATTTTTAAAGTGAATTTTACATGTCAATTCCACAGAGCGGTCCCAAATTAGTCTAGTGTGATATTAGTTTTATCGATACTTAGTAACAGGGACAGTGTCCGTAGCGTAGAGGTAGCGTTACCGCCTACCACGCAGGGGGCCCGGGTTCAATTCCCGGCAGGGGACGGGGGTTTTGCGTGTCCCTCGCCATTATTTTCATCATCATTGACTCGCAAGTCGCCGATGTGGTGTCAACTAAAAAGGACTTGCAATACGGCGGCCGAACTCCCCCGCATGGGGCCTCCCGGCCAACAATGCCATACGATCATTTCATTTCAACAAGGACAGTAACGAGTACTCTGCCAGCGATAGCACCACGCTGACCCGCGTTCACTGCCACCGCCACGCAGAAGCGCTGCTCAGGCGCTGCTGCAGTACTCATGGTTCTTCGTCTTTTACTGGTCCTGTCAATACGTATCGATAAGACGAATAACGCACTACACTAATTTTGGACCGCTCCATCGAATGGTAACTCAAAGTTACGATTCAAAAATCGTTTTGTTCGTAAAGGAAAACAAGCCGACGCTGTCAGTCGAGGCTGGGTGGTCGTATGTCTGACGCGATGGGCAGAATTTGTTTGGCATGGCTGCAGCTATACGTTGCAAAAATGAAATTGCAGATACGTGCCGAAACACTATAGAAAATGCGGATAACGACCCGTATGAGAAGAGACGCGGTATATTTTTTTGCCACGCTTTCCAGTTTCACGTAATTGTTGTTTTATGTGAGACCCGCACACGCTCATGTCTGGGCGAAGAGAGACCAGGAGGCGGCGATGGAGCTCGTGACCTCTGACCTGTGAGTGGCAGGCTGTGCCCGCTGATCAGGAACCGGCTTGCGTCCAACGATATCGCTACTGATTTGCCTGAAAATGCAGCCACGCTATTTTATCTGGACTGTCAACAGGAAACGACCGATGGCATAACTTGGCGACGTAGTGGCTTTTACCGCTGACTGAATCCGTACTGTGCATTGTATCGACCTAGGAATACATCATAATTTTAACTAAACTCGGTAAGCATGTAACATACTATCTGGAAATAATACTTCGAACGCGCCACGCACTTTATCACAGGGGGTACGTTTTGGGAGGCCCGCCCGTTTAACCGTTCGGTCTAAAGCACGGCTTTCCGGGCGGGAAGGAGCACCTGGTTCCCGGCACGAATCCGCCCGGCGGACTTGTGTCGAGGTCCGGTGACCCGGCCAGTCTGTGGAGGTTTTTAGGCGGTTTTCCAACTGCCACGGCGAATGCGGGCTGGTTCCCCTTATTCCGCCTCAGTTACACTATGTCGGCGATTGCTGCGGAAACAAGTTGTCCACCTACGCGTACACCACCATTACTCTACCATGCAAACATAGGGGTTACACTCGTCTGGTGTGAGGCGTTCCCTGTGGGGTCCACCGGGGACCGAACCGCACAATAACTCTGAAAGAGTGGTTCGGTGTGGGGCGGCGGAGGGGTGAAGTGGACTGCGGAGCACTGCGGCTGCGGCAGGGACGGAGCCTCTATGTCGTTTCTAGGCCCCCGGTTAATATACAATAAAATGTTTTGGGAGACACCGAAACATGGAAAAATGAAGCATTACTCTTTGCTGATTAGAACAATTGCATCCCAGGATGGCACAAATAGGACTTGCTGAGAGAAACTAAAATGTGCTGCAAGATAAGATGCACTCGTTGGCAGGGAACGGGGCTGAGAAGAATGTAAAATGTAAAACTTAACGTATCTTTGCAGGATCTGGAGCAATTTCAAACGAACTTGTTACACTATAACTCGCTAAATGAAAACAAATACTCCTTCCGTAGAAAACCCATTGGACCGAATCAGGCAGTGGTGCGAATGGGAAGGAGATGAAAATTAATCTAAAATGTCGAGTTTGTAGGCTGTTTCGTGACAGTCCCAGTGATGTTTAAGTTCAACTTTAGACGAAAAGAACGAGTACAGCTCACTACAACTAAAGAGATTGCCTACTCTGCACTTGTCCGTCCTGTGTTAAGGTATTGCTGTGTGGCGCAGAATCCTTACCGGATAGGATCGATGGAGGACATCGAAGAAGTCCAAAGAAGGGCAGTTCGTTTTGTATTGTCATGAAATAGGGGAGAGAATGTCACGGATATGATAAGTGAGTTGAGGTGGCAATCATTGAAACAAAAGTGTTTTTCGTTGCGGCGAGATCTTTTCACGAAAGTTCAATCGCCAAATTTCTCCTCCGAATGCAAAAATGTCTTATTGACGGCAACCACCACCGGAAGAAATCATCATCAAAATAAAATAAGCGGAACCAGTGGAAGGATAGAAAAAAAAGCTCAGATGAGGTTCGTTGTACTCTCTGCCAGCCACTTACGCGTGAATTGCAGAGCAGTCGTGTACATGTGGATCTAAGAAGAACGATTAGGGTTTAATGTCCCGTCGACATCGAGGTCACGAGAGACGGAACAGAGATGGGACGCAAGCTCGGATTGTTTCGAGGATGGGGAAAAGAGATCGGCCGTGTACCCTTTCAAAGGAACCACCCCGCCATTTGCCTGGAGCGATTTAGAGAAATCACGAAAAACTTCATCGTGAGTGGCCGGACGCAAATTTCATCCGTCGTCCTCCAGAATGCGAGTCCAGTGTGCTTAACCAGTGCACCACCTCGCTCGGTCAGAACACTTTAGAGCGGATCAAACGCGCGAGAAATCTTCCTCCCGTGTATTTATAATCTGAGAAATTCCAATACGCTAGTTATAGTCGATAAACCACGAAGATTCTGTTATTCTTTTATACCAGTTCCCTTGTGTCTACTGAAGAAGGGACTAAATAATAAAAAATTCACCTCCTAACTCAGTCCTCGAATGTGTAGGTCTATGGAACTGTCGACACGAGGCATTTTACAGGAGAAGACTTATAAGCAACTGTGGAAAGCTACATCCTAGCTGACGTAGCAGTACTTGTGTGCGGTGACATTCTATGTTGCGGCTCCCGCAACTCCTTGTCTTGTGGGAAACTTGTGTTGGTCCGTGTGGGTGTCTACGGTATAATGAAAGGAAACGACTCAAAATTCTCGTGAGAGACGCTGTGGCGTCTACTGGGAAGACGAGGGAGTGCTGGAAGGGTTAGCATTTCTGAGCGTGTCGCAGTAATGTTTCCTAGAACCAACACGCGGACTACGCCGGATATGAACCTGCGGCCGGTTTAATGACCGCTGCTTCGGCACGCAGGACAACCACTTGTGACTACGCACGCCCTCTAACAGCCGTTTGCTGGATGTTGTTCCACTACTGAAGTAGAGTTTTTGCTAAGAAGGGCGTCCAAGATGAAGAAATCAGTCACAGACATCGATTTTCTACGAGGATTTTTCCTTTCCACCGCGGAGTATTGCAACAAAGACTGATAGGCGTCTTCCAAAGGTAAGTGAAGAGATCGAGACTACTATATCCTTTCCCACTCGGGCGCACATACGCCGATCTTAGACTCATCATCGCATATGTCAGCAGCAATGGTAACTGCTTCAAGAAACATCTGTACCGCATCCACCTCACACAAACCCCATCGTAAGCATGAGGTGATGAGGAAAACACCGCTGATTCTTCTTCGGTTGCACAAATCGGCGTCATTGCATAAGTCCTGTATTGAGAGATCTGCTGTTGACTAAACTGTATCCTGTCGGCTTCAATTGCTTCGTTATTATCTGAGAAGAACTACAAGAAGTATACTCTCACACAGGGCTTTCAGTCAAGTTGAGCCTCAGCCGTTAATATGAAGCTAGCACTGAAGCGTTTACAATGCTGCGTAAAATTGTTTACATGATGTGGACTGCTTACGTAACTGCATCGTATTACTAATTATCAATACAATAGCACTAATATTTCTAAAAACTAATTAAAAAATTAAGAAAAAGCTCTTGAGTGTACTGTCGTACAAGTGTCCCGCCAGGAATCACAAACGTGGGGAATCAGAAAACGTCGAGTTCATTTCACTCGCTGGCGTCAGAACATAAGTGTCGAGTTTGCATCGGAACACTTTGCACGCGGCTTTCTTTTCATGATCGAAAACTCTCCATTATTTATACATATTAACAAGTGTCAATCTCGAGGGTTACCTGCAATAATGATACACGCACACTACTGAAAACATTATTCTGATTACAATAGGAAAAAAACTAATTCACAAAATAAGCACTATCACTATCATAAATTTCTAGTAAAATTCACTGGTTCAATGTTCATGTCTGTTTTGTCTTCCGTCGTATTTTGTAGTTCGTCATTCCTCCAGGAGACACATTAACTTGATTCCGATTGTTCTCCCTTCCTACGCACTCGCATGTAATCGCTCTATCGATGTCTGCAGCAGAAAACAAGTGCTGACTTCCTGGCAGCATCTAAAATTCACAGTACCCGTTAACTTGGATGCTCCTAACTTCTTCAGATACGTGTACAAAAGTTAATAAACTCTGACACATGTCGTCCCCAACAGAGGAGTAATTCAGTACGTACTTTTTTACCCTACAGCACCAAATGGATTTAGTGTTCGACATGCTGTGGTTTTCTTCTCGGGACATTGCGTGGTTCATATCTCGTTATACTCTACATGTAAACTCCGTCCGGCCATCCAGATTTAGGTTTCCCGTGACTTCCCTAAATCGCAAGTGTCAGGATGGTTCCTTTCATAGGGAACGGCCCATTTCCTCCCTCGAGCTCCGTCTCTAGCGACCTTGTTGTCGACGGAACCTTAAACCCTAATCTTGTTGTTTCCCGCTCACGTATAAAGGAGAGCGACCGTCAATCAGCCTGTCGACGAAGACGTTTTTCTTTATCTTTAACGGCCGTTGTTAAATTTCATACAAGAGACCTGCTGGGACGCGAGTAATTAGCGTGCCGGCAGTATCGGATGGCGAGGGGAGCAAGGTCGCGCGCCACGGCTCTTCCTGACGGCCGGCGAGGTCAGCTGCCTCGCCTTGGCTTTCCTTTCGTACCGAGAGGAATGCCTGCTGCAGAGTGCGCTAAGCAGAACGTAATGCCATCTCGATAAGCGCGGATGCCAGCCCGCTGACAATGCTTTATGCGAGCCCCTCTTCACGAGAACACGCGCCTCTAACCTGTTGCCGTGCTTCCATGAGCGCCTCTTTATGTTTCTATTTTATCAGTCAGTCTTTTCTGCGCTCTGCTGATCCTTCCACACTTCCTCGTAACACACACCCGCCTCCGCTTCTACTTATTTATTCCACGACACCGTAGCACGTCACGCGTCAACCTTGCGCCTCCTTCCGTAGTTTTATTTGTCCACCGGTGCAATTTTCTACGTAACCTACTGGTTGCGAGACGCAGCTGCAAGCGTAATTTGATACCGCCGTAGCGCGAGAAGAATTTTCGTGTTACTACGGTGTGCTTGGGCATTTGCTGTATTTTCTGAAGACAGGCCTAGCTGGTATGTTCCCTTTACCTCCTGAACATTGGTACGGTTAATAATGGCACCAGAGGTGCTGCCAAGAGGCAGAAGGACAAAGTGAAACGCAGTCAGTCAGAAAGTGGGCGGATCCGAAGGGTTTGACTGTGGCGGAGGCGAAACCGCTGCTTTGCTGAAAGGCCTGAATGTTTCCCAGAGCTGTACGGGTAAGAAGGTTGGGGAATTCGAGCACAGGTTTCCACAGAGAAAAGATTTTAGTTTTTCTTGAGACGGTGGTAATTCGACGAATACGGAGTTTTAGTGGGGGACAGTCGTGCAGTATCGGCCTGCTTAGGTTTATCGACTTTACTGTGTAACTGTGGTGGTTAATCCGAATATTAATATACCATTCCCTCACCTCAAGACATGTTCTGTAAAATGAAGAGAGTTAAGATTTTTAGTGCTTAATTACATCGAAAATAAAAGGGCCACAATTACAAGGCTTGTAGAAATTTTCTTGCTATATCGGCCATTTTCTTTCCTGTGATAATATCGGTTGGGCAACGGCCTTGCCGCAGTGGATACACCGGTTCCCGTGAGATCAACGAAGTTAAGCGCTGTCGGGCGTGGTCGGGACTTGGATAGGTGACCATCCGGGCCGCCGTGCGCTATTGCCATTTTTCGAGGTGCATTCAGCCTTGTGATGCCAATTGAGGAGCTACCCGACCGAATAGTAGTAGCGGCTTCGGTCAAGAATATCATCATAACGACCGGGAGAGCGCTGTGCTGACCACACGCCCCTCCCATTCCGCATCCTCCACTGAGGATGACACGGCGGTCGGATAGTCCCGGTAGGCCACTCGTGGCCGGACGACTGAGTGCTTTTTTTGTGGTAATATCGGTTGCTAATGACACACTGCACTGATACTTACCACGTAATAAGCAAGGGTACTTATAGTTACTATTTCAGCTCAATTCACCAATGTTTACCTCACTGTTTCACAGAGATCGCAAATAAAATACAAAATATTCTCGTGATCCGCACATCCAACACGTGCCCAGCCTCTATACTTGTTACACAGCACTCATTCTTCTTCAAATGATTCCAACACGTAATGCACGTTTCACAGTCTTCTGTCGACCCTTATTTCCTGTACGCTCTAGTTTTATTCGCCGCTTTGTAATTGAAAAATGATTCAAATGGCTCTAACCACTATGGGATTTAACATCTGAGGTCATCAGTATCCTAGACTTAGAACTACGTAAACCTAACTAACCTAAGGACATCACACACATCCATGCCCGAGGCAGGATTCGAACCTGCGACCGTAGCAGCCGCGTGGTTCCGGACTGAAGCGTCTAGAACCGCTCGGCCACAGTGGCTGGCTTTTGTAACTGAGTTCCCACGGACACCCCTTGGGTGTTTATTTTATTTTGAAGTGCGGGGTCCTGCCCACTCGTCTTTTATAGGGTGCCTAAAGGATGCTGCTTTCTCGTATAGCTACACAACAATTCAAGCAAACTACATTAATTGTTTTTATTACAATAAAGTAGATTGACAATACTTAACCGGGTCGCAAGCAACTGGCGACATGCAAATGACCCATGTCCTTCGCTATATACAATGTCCATACAAGTGATACACGGAAGTTCATCTGGACCACCCATCACGGACCTTCTAGTGCCTCTCTTCTAGTGCGTGGTTTCTAGTCCGGGTCTGCTAGTGCGCGTCTTCTACTGTCCGCCCGGGACTCGCAGGAGCGGCGCTTCTACTCTCTTCTGATAGAAGCCAGTCCTGCCGTGGTGCGGTTGCGGTCCTAGTCAGCGTACTATTGGCTCACAGCCTTCTCTGCGGTTACGCTGTTGATCTTCGTGCCGGCGCTTGTCGTTATGCCGGAACACGGAGTACCCGACTTGAGTTCAGCTTTCTTAAACTCTGTTTCAACCTTTATTTACTTATGGCTTCTAATGTCTTCTCTTCGATGCCGATCTTTCTCTTTTATAATTGCTGAAAACGCTTTAGTTGTCACCCTCGCGGTTATTTTGTTAGACATAACCCTGCTCACAGCCTTTCTCATGCACTCTTCATTCCATCTTCCTTTCACTTTTTTTCTCATTTTCCAACCTTTAAGTCTGAAAAGAAGTAGGAAGCAGAAATGTAATTTACTACTTACAATTACTTCCAGCCGATACTGAAAGACAATCGGGTGGCCGGTACAGCACTACAGACACACAGTAGTACCTAGTCATATTGTACGTTCTTTCATAGAAATCATCTCGAAACGTTTCTAAGATGTCATTGCTTACACAACATACATAGCCGGGGTATACCAACGAAATTAACGGGGTACCACAGGCCTGATAATATCTTTCATGCGCTAAGTGCTACAGCAACAGCGTCAGGCACTCAAAGCAGAGAAAGCACTGCAGAGAGGAAAGAAGATATTCGAGTTCAGTGCACATGGACACACAAGCTTGCTTCTGCTTACAGCACACTTCTGCCATTTAGAGGCGGAAAGGGGGATCACAGTAGCGGCCGCTACTGTAAGCCTGGCCGATACTGCACCACTCTCCCCGAAGTAGAATGTATGTTGAAAAAGCAGTGACGCAAATAACAGAAAGGTCCAAAGAACGGATTAAAATTCAATGTTAAATGATGCTAGTAATAAGATTCGCCACCGTTATTCTCAGTGATTCCGCATAGGTAGCTGAGTGGTCGACACGGCTTGTTGATACGCGGTGATCCCGGGTTCGATTCCCGGTACTGCCAGGGATATTTTTCTCGATAGGAGGACTGGAACTGGGTGCACTCGGCCTCATGATAGCAACTGAGGAGATACTCGACGTATTAGTAGCGGTTCTAAGATCAAGAAGCCCGTCAACGACAGGGAGAGCGGCGTGCTAACCACGTGCCCCTCCATACCTCACCTAGTGACATTTCTTGCAGAGGATGACACGACACGACACAATACAGTGGCAGCAGTAACTACCCAACACTGTCTCGTCAGTTAAACTGAAACTGGCGACTGTCACCTAGTGATGGTTTCAGAAGTAGAGGAGTGTGAGCAGTTGGTCAGAGTTCCGCGGCTAATATTTCTTTCATTTACAGTAGTGCAGTTACGTCAAACAGCGCGGCTCAGTTCCCCTTGAGCACGTGGATTGCTACCGCAAAAGCTCCTCGGCGACCACATAAAGGAAATGAACTTTTCAATAACAATGAAGTCAAAACATAAAATTTCAGAAACTATTTTGGCTACTGATCGACTCTTCCGTATTACACAACAATGAAAGCGAAGAATAGTTCCAGACGAAAAGTACCTCCGGACTGGTGTGAAAATAGGCATTCCAGAGGGGAATGCGCCGAGGATTCCGCAAACGTACTCAGTGAGTGCCCCAGTGGCCCCTTATAAAGATGAAATGTTGATCAAATACGACAATTTTTACACTAATGGAAGAAGACGCGTGCATGACAGCGCCTGGGTAAAGAGGCAGCATAACTTGTAACAAATATGAAAATGTATATACACTGAAGATCACAAGGTAATTCTTAGGCTGTTATAGCCATGCATCATCAACCAGAAAAGCAGCTTACAAACACTCGTTTACAGCTATCACTTTACTTCACTGTAGATCTGCCGGTGTCAGGTTCATGTAACACGTTATTTCACCTTATTAATTATGTATACAGCAAATAACGCCTTGCTTCTTGGCTTCTGTCCCGGGTTCTTCGCACGACATTTGTTTAACGAGTTCCTTAACGTTACGCTAGCACGAGTGTCAAAATTTTACTCGCTATTGCTGTTCCGTCGGCCGAAGAACCTGAGACAGAAGCCAACAAACAAAATTTCAACAAGAGGCCACGAAAGCCTCAAAATTTTGCATATAAATATACAACGAAATCAGCTAGTGGAGTAGGAGTTGGCCACCAGTACAACTGTACTTTATTAGTAGCTAAACGTTTTATGACGGCTGGCAAGTTACTTTAATTTTTTTTCTTTTCTTTCTGCGAGTTTTCTACACCGTGCGGCGTCCCTCGCATCCAAGTTTCCATCTGCTTCTACGTTGCCAGTCCTCTTCTTGCATGGTGCCGGCCGCGGTGGTCTCGCGGTTCTAGGCGCGCAGTCCGGAACCGTGCGACTGCTACGGTCGCAGGTTCGAATCCTGCCTCGGGCATGGATGTGTGTGATGTCCTTAGGTTAGTTCGGTTTAAGTAGTTCTAAGTTCTAGGGGACTGATGACCACAGCTGTTAAGTCCCATAATGCTCAGAGCCATTTGAACATTTCTTGCGTGGTCCTCTGCTGAATCGCACGCCTCACTCCATCGTTTCAAAGCAGCCGTGTCTTCCTCTTTTTCTGAGTCGTAGAGGTGTCCAGTGCCATATTTTAGAAGTTTCAAATGTGTGTTCCTAAATAATGGACACCTTTGCAGACGAAAGTAAGTGACTTTGTACCTTTGCGGAGATTATTCTTATCTGGATTATTGAGTCCGAGAACAGAGCTTTTGCTTTGAAAAAGAGATAAATCCTATAGCATAAATGTGATTAAGGAATATATATATATATATATATAGCGAAGCAGTTGCTTGAGCATTTCTCTGCCGGCCTGTCTGCGTCAAGACAGACCGCAGTGTCCCGTAATCCGGTTACAGTACAAGCAATCAGATGACCGGACCACCGGCGGACCAAAGTAAGATTCGGGAACAAGAACAACAACTACTAAATGAGTACGAAGAGCGTGACGATGAGGATGGTGACAATGATGACAGACACGGAGAGCATATGTATAATTATGATAGTGATACAGCTAATACAATGGGACGTTAAATCAGAACATAAGGCGAAAGTAGGCTGAGAATCAATCAGACGCAACTCGACAACAACAGAACACGTGCTGTCAACTCGAAATCTCTACAGCAGTTTAATGTCGTTTTGTTACCCCTACTCAAGGGCAGAATTAACTTCCCAGCTTGACCAAGCGTTCGTCAGACGACACCTGTAACAACCGTGTCAGAGATGCAAGATAATGTGGAGGGGCAGAAGCAAGGGGAGGGCGCCCTTTGTTGCGCACGGCAGGGCGCGTGCAGCGTAAACCACTAACCGCCAGTAACTGCCACGATGCCTGACACGAGATTTAAGGGACAAATCACCGACCTTTTCAGTCAGCATTACACTAAACAGATGGGCACTGATAAGCGTCCAGGGCCACTTAGCTTTTGTTGGTTAATAGTACCAACAGTAAAGGGAAACTCCGCACGCAAAAGAAATCTGTCACATACAGGGCGTTACAAAAAGGTACGGCCAAATTTTCAGGAAACATTCCTCACACACAAATAAAGAAAAGATGTTATGGGGACATGTGTCCGGAAACGCTTACTTTCCATGTTAGAGCTCATTTTAGTTTCTTCCACCTACGCTCAATGGAGCACGTTATCATGATTTCATACGGGATACTCTACCTGTGCTGCTAGAACATGTGCCTTTACAAGTACGACACAACATGTGGTTCATGCACAATGGAGCTCCTGCACATTGTTCGTACGCTTCTCAACAACAGATTCGGTGACCGATAGATTGGTAGAGGCGGACCAATTCCGTGGCCTCCACGCTCTCCTGACCTCAACCCTCTTGACTTTCATTTATGGGGGCATTTGAAAGCTCTTGTCTACGCAACCCCGGTAACACTCTTCGTGCTCGTATTACGGACGGCTGTGATACAATACGCCATTCTCCAGGGCTGCATCAGCGCATCAGGGATTCCATGCGACGGAGGGTGGATGCATGTATCCTCGCTAACGGAGGACATTTTGAACTTTTCCTGTAACAAAGTGTTTGAAGTCACGCTGGTACGTTCTGTTGCTGTGTGTTTCCATTCCATGATTAATGTGATTTGAAGAGAAGTAATAAAATGAGCTCTAAATGGAAAGTAAGCGTTTCCGGACACATGTCCACATAACATATTTTCTTTCTTTGTGTGTGAGGAATGTTTCCTGAAAGTTTGGCCGTATCTTTTTGTAACACCCTGTATATGCAAACACACAGGACACAAGCACGCATAGCCGGCCGCGGTGGTCGTGCGGTTCTAGCGCTGCAGTCCGGAACCGCGGGACTGCTACGGTCGCAGGTTCGAATCCTGCCTCGGGCATGGATGTGTGTGATGTCCTTAGGTTAGTTAGGTTTAAGTAGTTCTAAGTTCTAGGGGACTGATGACCTAAGATGTTAAGTCCCATAGTGCTCAGAGCCATTTGAACAAGCACGCATAACACTTATAAGTGTAAGTTGAACTAGAAACACCCGCAACAACAAGCAAATGGTACGCTCTCACTTACAACAACAACGCAACACATTCAAAAAACGAGGACTAAAAAACGGCCTACGTGGCAGATAACTCAATACAGAGAAATCTAAGAGCAATCAAGACAAACACAGACAAACAACCACACCTCTTATTTACTAAATGACGTGCCAAGATTGTATTTAAATTTTCTTGTATATAGGATAGACAAGCAGAAACTTTAATACCAGATACACAGAACACAGAAGAGCATTAAAAAGTAACAGCTGTCATTTTACATTTGCTGAACATTTTATGAACAAAAACGCGGCCCGACAAACAGCAACACTGGCTTCAAAATTCTTAACCCCTCACGAAAACTAATAACTGAAGAAAACTATCGAAGATAGAAAGCCATAAATAAAGGAAAACAAGTAATAAATGAGTACAAAGTTCTCTGCTGTAATGGGACTCTGTTCTCTACCCTCAAGGAAACTGCCTACACTACGCTTGTCCGTCCTCTTTTAGAATACTGCTGCGCGATGTCGGATCCTTACCAGTGAGGACTGACGGAGTACATCGAAAAAGTTCAAAGAAAGGCAGCACGTTTTGTATTATCGCGAAATATGAGACAGAGTGTCACAGAAATGATACAGGATGTGGGTTGGACATCATTAAAAGAAAGGCGTTTTTCGTTGCGACGGAATCTTCTCACGAAGTTCCAATCACTAACTTTCTCCTCCGAATGCGAAAATATTTTGTTGACAACGACCTACACAAGGAGGAACAAACACCACGATAAAATAAGGGAAATCAGAGCTGGTACGGAAAGGCGTAGGTGTTCATTCTTTCCGCGCGGTATGCGAGATTGGAATAATAGAAAATTGTGAAGGTGGTTCGATGAACCCTCTGCCAGGCACTTAAATGTGATTTGCAGAGTATCGATGTAGACGTAGAAAGAACTATCAGGCAACAGCAACCCATAAAAACCCAAACACACAAACACACACACACACACACACACACACACACACACACACACACACAATAGCCGGCCGAGGTGGCCGAGCGGTTCTAGGTGCTACAGTCGGGAACCGCGCGACCGCTACGGTCGCAGGTTCGATTCCTGCCTCGGGCATGGATGTGTGTGATGTCCTTAGGTTGGTTAGGTTTAAGTATTTCTAAGTCTAGGTGACTGATGACCTCAGATGTTAAGTCCCATAGTGCTTAGAGCCATGTTTGAACAAATTTCCAATTTTTTTACGTTCAGAGTCAACAGCCAGAGCCAGCGCCATTGATCAATCTTGTGCAGGTCATTCTGCAAATCGATGCTGTTTTCCGGCATTGTACTCAGTTATAGACTTATGGACGACCGCATCATCTGAGAACAGTGTTAAAGAGCACCCGATGCTTTCTACTAGATCATTTATGTACACTGTAAAACAATAACGGTCCTATCACTTTTCCTTGGAATGCTTCAGGAATTACGTTCACGTTTGCAAACTTTGTCCCGTGAAGAGCGACGGTTGCTGAGTGATGGAAGAAAGGCGACAAGTGCGAAACGATTCTTTTATTAATAATTTTGGAAAAATTTGTTGCGTGGCTGCTGGGAAGAACGTCTGAACCACCACGCAACATCCCTTTCCGCTAAACTAATGTGGATGCGGCAGAGGCGTAAAACAGCTTCCGTGGAGCGAGTCGCACTATATAACACACCGGTCAAGGTTTTTTAAGAACAAACAATAAAAATCTGTATGATAAGATACTCTTTGTACTTTATCCATTTTGAAGTGACCTGTTTATAACTGCGTCAGGCTAAGGCAGCTAGTTCTACGAGATGCAGTACATGTAATGTTATTCTTGCAATAATATTACTTTAAATCCGTATTAAATGGTTTATTTTAAAATGTCAATTAATATGACAGCATACTCGTTTATTTTTAGTAGTTTTGCACAGAGTGCAGTTAAGTCGCTGCGTGAAGGTACATCAGACACCTACGCTTTGGAAAGGATATTTTTAGTCTCATAGTTTTATTAGAGGTGCATATCTCACACACTCAGATGCTAAATCTAGGGTGCCAGTTATGACTTTTATGTACTGGTAACTTAATTTTTCCTGGGGTTTTTACGTAGGCTCCTTACTGCGGTCGCTCACCCGAACAAAATTGTAAAGTGAGCATACGCTTTGGCGGAGAAGCAGTGCTCGGGATTGGAGGCAATCTTAAAGAAGATTTAAATAAAGTCAGATATCGTTTTAAGAAAGGGACCCGCCACACGGCACAGCATCACATGAGACGGCCCAATGTTGACGATCAGTCAGGTGGAAGACGCCCGTTATCTTGAGCGCGAGATGCCAGCATAGGCGCACAATGTCGAGTGAATCGTTCCCACTCGTGCCCGCTTGTAGCTCGGAGTATGTGGGAGGGGTCTTGCGGATAAACACACACCTCTCTCTGTGTTACAGCGTCATCGCTGTCCCGCTCTGCCTCTCCCCCCCCCCCTCTACCAACCCCTTCCCCTACTCCTCACCGCCCCCCCTCCTCTCTCTCTCTCCCTGACTGCTTCCGGCAACAGCACATTTAGTAATTAGGCGAGCAGCGGACTGTTTGGACACGTGCACGCGCGCTGATAATGCCCGAGCGGCCTGCCTTTGATTTACGCTGGAGCGGTCGACTCGCGGCAGCGCCGGCGTTTTAAATTCTCCGCAAAAAGAGGAGAGCCCGTTGCATAAAGCCGTACGGTCACACGCTCGTGTGGCGCAGCTACTGAGCCACGGGGAGTTTTGATGTCACTGCTAATGCGTCATACAAGAATGTAACAGCGTATTTTGTTTGGCTTCTACATAAACAGATTTCCCATTTCAGTATACCCCTGCACTTCGCATGTTACATTGCCGAGTCTCTTATCAAAGTCAAACGTATATGCCCAAGTATTTATTTTTGACTTCCAAAGCTTTGTGCACAACATTTGAAAGTAGTATGACTGGGGACATGAGCGAAGACCTTTTCTGTTTCACTAACACGGTAAAGAGCGGTGCAGAGGTGGCAGTGCGAAAAGCAGCAGCCACGAAGGTCCACACCTGCAACCCGCAGCTTCTGGTCTTATGCTCTGTGAATGGTCACAGTATAACATAACCTCCAGGGAGTTGTTCGCGTTTAAAGCGAATTGGTAAATTGTTAGGAACAAGCGGGATTCGTTGTATAAGAACTCCCTCGCCTGCGCCACTTCCCGTCAAAATTTCCGCTCGGAGAGAAGTCACTTTAAGCCTCTCTGAATGAAGGGTTCTGGGGTGTGAGGTAATGCATGACCGTCTCGATCACGGTCACGTGACGCCTCACATCTGGAAGCAGTTTCCAAAGAGCGAGTTAAAGCCTAATCTCCGTTGAATTCTTGACACCGCCTAGTGCTCACCATTCTGGTGTATTCAGAGAGACTCGACTTTTTTGTAGGTAATTTTACTCGTAAAGAAAACGAAATCAAAATGTAATGAGTTGGTACCCAAATCACAAAGCAACTTAATAAATTCGTTTTTGCTAGCAAAGAACATAAACGAAACTTATCGAAGGAAGCAAAAATACACAAAGCGAAATCAGTAAATCGGTATACCCTAGACAAGTATAATTCACAGCTAGTTTGTATTCGTAAAGATAAGACTGCGGCGCTTAATTCTGTCACTGACGTAAACTTCCTAAAATGCACTTTCAATGAGTTAAATAAATTAACAGCGCCATCTATTGGTTCTTTGCTGTACAACGCCGTGATGGTTACTCATCCGAACTATTAAGCTGAGCAGACGATTTTAGATAAACAATTAAATAACGATGTCTTTTTTTCCCGTGGTCCGATTTTGATGTAACGAAGTCTGTGAGTTGCCCCAAGTCTACGTACATGTTACAGGTGAAAACCTTTTGAAAATTCGTCAAGCGGTTTTGGAGATCAGCGTATTCAAATAGACAAGCAAATACGCACGACAGGGTTACAATTTTATTATTAGTACAGAAGATGTAGCTATGAACTCTGATCACAATTAACTACAATACACGATACGCCCAATTTAATTTACGAGTAATAATTTTTTATTGTCCTTACAAGTAAAGAGTTTTTTATGTAAACCCCACTGCCTCAAGCGGTAACCAAGGCGATAACTTCCTGCCCCTCCCCCCCCCCCTCTCCTGCCCGCCCCTCACTTGTCGGAGCCTTAGTGCTAAATAAAGCAAACGCTTTGCAGTACACGCTCCACAACATACGTCGGCGCGGTTTTGCGATATTTAGCAACGGTCGGCCGACTTTATAAAATCTGTCTGTTGTGCGACCACGTATCGTCTCCTAATGCTCGGCTTGATCAGCTTCTTTAAGTCTGACAGTCAGTTAACTACGTTTCTTTAGTCTTTGAGGATTGTTAGGCATTCGGAGACTTTTGTGCCTCATTAAACTTCCTTTCAGTGCGCAACAACAGTCCCTGCAGTTGCGCCACATATACAGAGTCGTGACACCCACAGCTGTGAAAGTTGTCGCCGTCTGACGGATGGAGCGACATTAGTGCCCCCGACCGTAAGAAAGCCAGACGTACGATTACTACTTCTTTTGAATTTATTTCTATTTAATTTACGAAATAGTTATATTTATGCGCGCAAAGCATAAGCAAATTATCAAGAGGCACGAATGATCGTGTAATAAGTGTACAAAGAGTCGAAGTTCACAGACTCGATGACTTAAGGTATGACGCATTCGCGAAGAAAATCGAAATTGCGTATAACTGCAGATTAATTTGCTGAGGGCAAGGCGATATAAACGTGGTGTTTCACGCATGAGAAGCGTGTATCTATGTAGCTGCCGCTCTTTTTATGATACGCTTTTTTCTTGGCAAGCAACAAATTTGCATGTAGTTTAATGATTCGTACATTCTTACACTGCCCTCAACTTTCCAACAATTTAGGTATATTTTTGTGAATGTAGTTTCCTTTCCTTCAAAATTCTGCTGTGAGGACGATTCTGCCGTTCGTGGTTTTAATGTCTGTGGCTCAAATGTAGCAGCAATTAATTTCTTCGATGATGGGAAATATTTATTGCATTTAACGCTTCATTATCATGCCTGTTGGTTTTGACCTCATATACAATTCTGGTGATTTATTTCGTACGTTAAATAATACAAGCACTGTATTCCATACCACTTTACCTGTGTTACGCAGTCATCTATCAGCAGGAAAAAAAAAAAACTTCACGTTACTGAGTATATATGCGACGTATTTCAGCAACAGGTCATGGCTACTGCTTTTTGTTAGCTAATTTTCGTTCTGATAAGTCAACGAAATTCTTTACAAAAGTCTACAGGTTATAAGAGAATCGTATATAAACCGCCCCGTAGTGCGCTGTTTCTATTGCTGTTATTTATTGCACCACACATTGCTCTCTTTTAAAAAAAAAACAACTTTGTTACAAATCCTTAGAAACAAAAGTATTCTTACCCACCCGATTTCGTATTCAACAGCGTGGCTTACGATCTGCTTGGAGCATTACTGTGGCTGTGTGTTTCGAAAAAGAGCTGGAATCGTCCGACTGTACACCATAAGCCCTTTTTAAACGATGGACTTTCTTGCCTCAGTTGACTACAAGAGCCAAGTGGTTACTGCAGTACCGCTGGCGTTTTATTTCTGTACAGAGTCTCATCTGTTTGGAACAGTCATTTCCGTTTACACATCAGCGCCAAAATTGTGTGTGTTGTCAGATCTGTGTGCTGTGCGCTTTGGCATCCGAACGATGAAAGCGTGTTTATTAGGAACTATCCCTTTTTCCGAAAAATCGAAATGTTTTACCAAAAAGTAGAAACAGGCAGTTGTAATAGAGTTTATTAATGACCAATGCAAAAGTCATAGTGGATGTTCTTGTCAGAAGTCAGGTGGTAAATTCTCTATGCTCTTGAGAGCTGAAAGAACGGAAGTGTCGTCCGAACACTCCAAAACATATACATTGATGTGCTCGAGAAAACTTATAAATATCAAGCAACATCTACAACGCAGTAAATACGAAGGCTAATCGGAAAGTAAGGTCCGATCGGGCGCGAAATGGAAACCACAGAGAAAATCCGCTGAAGTTTTGCACATATGTTTTAGGCAGTGTCTCTCAATACGGAAAATTTTGCGGTCATCGATAAGAGTAAAAAAAATAAAGAAATAAATAAAATGAAATAAATAAAATAAAATAAATCCGTTAAATTTCGATTACAGGATAAAACAAACAAATTTAAGGGCTGTCAATTCGACTAAAAACCTAGGAATTACAATTATGAACAACTTAAGTTGAAACTATCTCATAGGTAATGTTGTGGGGAAGGCAAACCGAAGACTACTTAGGAGATGCAGCAGACCTACTCCTCTGCTAGAGTACTGTTGCGCCGCACGGGATCTTTGCTAGATAGGACCGACGGAGGACACGGGGAAAAAGTTGAAAGACGGGCAGCTCGTTTTGTATTATCGAGAAATTGAGGAGAGAGTGTCACGGATATGATGAAGGATTTAGGATTTACATCGTTGAAACAAAGGTGTTTTTCGTTTCGGCAAGATGTTTTCACGAAATTTCAACTACCAGCATTCTCCTTTGGATGAGAAAATATTTTATTTTCGCCAACCTACATAGGGAGAGATCATGATCACGATAAAATAAGAGAAAGCAGAGCCCGTACAAAAACGTTAAAATAATTTACCATAGCAGTGTATATGTCAGGGTTGTTATCCTTCTGGATATCTAGGTATACAGATGTTAAGTGGCTTTTAGTGACGCTGATATGGCGCGTGCCGCTATACTGTGATCTTGTTTAGAGCGCGCGCTATAATCGATTATAGTTCGCTGTTCTGGTGCGTGTGGCGCTCCGGTGGTGATCTGCTATTACGTCGCCGGCGTGTGTTTGCGGTGGCCGGCGGAAAGCGAGAGGGTAGTCGGTTTTCCGGGTATGGCACGGAACGTGAAGTTTGCTCTGCCTGACCTGCTAGTGACTAGCGCTAAGGTTGTTGTACCTCGCAGTATGAGCAGAGTAGTCTGGGGCGGAGGCGACTCGCCATTGCGCTGGCCATGCGGTGGTGATTAATTGGAGTCGGCGAAATTGTTCTGCCTGCCTGTCTGATGTGGAGGTCTGGTGGGGACCTGTGATACTCTGGCCCGGAGACAACTAGCTGCTGAGTTTTGGAGTCGTCTGCCAGGTTCGGGTGTGAGCTCGGTTGGCTCGTCAGATTTTCCGCTGGAAGGTCCAGCTGCGGTTTCTGAACTTCATTCTGATATGGGACGGCGTTGTTGGAAGTTTTTGCTGTGTGTGTGTGTGTGTGTGTGTGTGTGTGTGTGTGTGTGTGTGTGTGTGGCACGTTACGGTATTTGTTGGTACTAATTTATTTGCTCAACTGGAGTATCTTTAGGTTATCCTGCTGAGTGGGTCGTTGTCCACCCGGTCTGCTCAGCGTTACCTTTGGCGGTGCCTGTTTTTTTTTCCTTTTTGAAGGAATTCACATAGGTGGTTCCTGTTACCTGCCCGGAGTTCAAATGGTTCAAATGGCTCTGAGCAGTATAGGACTTAACATCTGTGGTCATCAGTCTCCTAGAACTTAAAACTACTTAAACCTAACTAACCTAAGGACATCACACACGTCCATGCCCGAGGCAGAATTCGAACCTGCGACCGTAGCGGTCGCGCGGTTCCGGACTGAAGCGCCTAGAACCGCCCGGCCACCACGGCCGGCTGCCCGGAGTTACGTTCATGTATGGTATCTTTGGCATTTGATGTGTTAGGTGAAGTCTGACTAAGAAAGGCGGTTTTGGACAGTATATGCGTAGTGAATTACTGCTGCTTGGTATATGTGGTCTTCTGGGACCTGAACAACACGATCTCGTCAATTTGGTTTGGGTCACAGCATTTAGTGGTATGTTCTGTATTTTTTATCTCACTGTGTTATTATTAACTTGGTGAAATAGTCGCGTTTGGTATCATTAAGGCACTTCTAAGACAGTGGTTTGACTATTCATGTGCGCTTGGCTTTTATTGTTTTGTTTTAAGAAGCGAGAATTGTTTATTAAGATTTGTGAGTGTTGGCTTCCGGCACTTGTCAAGAGCACCCGAGTTAAAGGCGCCGTGGTTATCATGTGCTGTTGGTATGTTATATTGTTATTTGATTTTTGAATTTTATCTTGTGTTGATGTTATCTGCATTTTGCTACAGACCAAGGTGCGTAAGTGATGGGCAGTTGTGGGAGGCATGTCGGGGAGCTGTCAGCGGTTTATTTCGGGGACCGTTTCTAGTGGGAAGGCTCCGAAATGTTGAGAGCTCGCTCGTCTGTGATTGCGTTGGGGGTTGCCCTTGCCCTTCGGTTGTATCAAATTATTATTTTGTTATTATATCTATTGGTTGTGTGTTGCGCTTCTTTTATTTTATGGTGCCAAGTGCCATTATCTTTCTCAAAATTTTTTTATATAAATGATTTTAAATTGTAATGCCAAGGTAATTTATTATTGGATCTTGGTCTATGGAGTAAAATCTTTTAAAGCACCATTGTAATTTGTTCTTGCACAAGAAATTTCTTTTATTTTATGGTACAAGTTGCCATTATTATTATTATTATTATTATTATTATTATTATTTAAGTTTATTACTGCTCTTAATGTTTTCCGATTTTATGCTGCCAAGTGTCATTATTATTCTTAAAAGGTTTTTTTGGAAATGATCTTAAGTTGTATTGCTAAGTTAACTTATTACTGGATTTTGTCTCTTGTGTAAACTCTAAAAGCACTATTGTAAAATATTCTTTGCTTTTATGGTGGCAAGCCGCCGTTATTGTTTTTAAATCTCATTCTTTTAACCATTTGTTAAGTTTTGTAAGTTATATGAATTTGTTGTTATTTAAAAGAGTTTAGTATCGGCAATTTAATAAATCGTGTACAGAGTCTGCTGTTTGGATATTATTGGGTGGAAATCCTTGGATAGTTGTCCTATAAGAAAACACATTCCAGATGCGAAACCGGTAGTGATCCAATAATAAAGGACTAAATACAGCTGAAGCGGTTATTAATACCCAAGACAACCGTACAGGAATATTTAAGCGTTCGTTTTTCCCACGCGCTGTTAGAGAGTGGAACGGTAGAGAAATAGTCTGAGTTTGGTTCGAAGGGCCCTCTGGCAGGCAATGCAGCTTAGTCGTGCAGATACAGATGGAAACGGTAGCTATTGACTCTACGGGCCCGTAGTGATGGACGGCACTCTGCTGCGTGCAGCTCTGATGTAGACAGGAGAAGGGGGGGTGGGGGGGTGCGCCTCCGCCAGCCGGTGTCGGATCGATGCCGGGGTGCGTGCCGCGCGGCCCCTGCGGAAGCGAGCATTACGCGATCCGGCGATACCGACACGGCACGGGCACGCCACGCCAGATGACAGCTGCGATTGCCGCGAATTAGCGCCGGAAACCGGCGCTTAGTGGCGCGTCCGTCACGTCTCGAGGAAACCGGCCACCCACTTACTGCGTACGACACCACTCACTCAGCGGCCGAGCCGGCTGTGCGGTCATGCAGTCGTGGACTGTGCAGCTGGTCCTGGCGGAGGTTCGAGTCCTCCCTCGGGCATGTGTGTGTGTGTGTGTGTGTGTGTGTGTGTGCGTTAAGATTTCACACACATTTGAACATTTTTTTTTCGCTATGCCGTACACGGGAGGTGTGTCCACGGGTGGCTTTGTAAACTTGCAAAGGTGATCGCAAAGGAGCGGCTCCTGGCATCTGGGAACAGGCTTTTTATTTATTATGAAATTGTCCCACATTTCTAGAAATCATTATCAGCGACTCTACGGTACTACACATTTAAAACTGGTGACCCCGACGGGAAATACTCTGACGTCAGCCCTCACTGTCCATCTTGGACTTTTCACGCTGTTCGCGGAAAATTATGCCGATTTCTACACGTCCTCTACATGTATTAGGGCCGTAATAAATGCTTCGGGCTCCAACACAGCGCCAAATCGAGTCATACAGCAGTAAATTTTGCAGTCTGATTGCCCTGAATGCATAATAAATGGGACGAAGTGAAGGCAAGAGAATTGCCTCGGTCGAGTCCTAGGCTGTTAAGTCAGTTTTACCAGCAACGTATATTACCTTTGTAGCTAACTATGAACTAAAAGTCGTTATATTTGATTATATGAGATACATTTTGGGGATCTTCAAGATATTTTTCCAGTCATATGTATTCGCAGCAACTTCAACTTTTTCATTCCAGCAGCAACAGCGGAATTAAAGTGTGCTGTACGCGCAGATTTTTGTTGGTACAGTAACGTCAGCTGTAAGGTGGCATTTTCGAGATGCCAGCTGCAAATTAGTAACACTTGTAAGCATTTATAACTCTCCTATAAAACGGAAAACTTGTATTCACAAAACGTTCTTTTATAGGTAGCTGCTCTGAGCTTCTTAAAACACCAATAAAATTTAGGAGGTACTATTTTATGAAGCATTGCATATGCAGCTGCGATATTTGGAAAACTGGCCTCTTGTCGGGCTAATGCTTTTCCCTCAGAATAACAAGAGGTTGTTTGCTTCTAATGATATTATTGACTCCTGTTGTATTCAAACAATTTTCAAATCGATACGAGCTTGTACAGAATGAAGTAAATTACTGCAACATACAAAAAGCCGAAAATAAATATTTTATATACTGTCGAAGATTTCTGTTTGTAGTGAAAATTTTATTTCTGCGATGAGAGGTCCCTTTTTTGCTTTCCGCCTCACAAATCTGCAACTTATCCATCATTATTGCCAGGAAAATCAATGTTATACAAAGAAAAATCACACCTGCATTCTGAACGAAATTTTACCAAACTGTACATACATCTTCGACAGACATTACAAATATGATCGCCGGCCGCGGTGGTCTAGTGGTTCTAGGCGCGCAGTCCGGAACCGCGGGACTGCTACGGTCGCAGGTTCGAATCCTGCCTCGGGCATGGATGTGTGTGATGTCCTTAGGTTAGTTAGGTTTAAGTAGTTCTAAGTTCTAGGGGACAGCTGACCATAGATGTTAAGTCCCATAGTGCTCAGAGCCATTTGAACCAGCCACAAATATGATCCATACTTATAATATTTTATTTCCATCAAATGCCTCTCACATACAGGGTGTAACGGGAATAAGTCCAAATATTTTTATATATGGTACCTTAATATGTACACACATTAGTGATTTGTTTTTTTTTTCTTCTTTCTTTGTGTTGCACGATCTTCACACAAACACGTCACAAACTTCAAGACCTGATGTTTTCTCCATGGCCTTACCTGGGCCGTGAAATGAACGACACCTGGAAGTATAGACTACCAGTTTTGCGCTCACGCCTTCACATTTCTACACTTGACCTGCTGCCCAGGGAAAATAAGCATTAATGGCTTGCTCTTGCCACGTGTACTTCGAGGTACTACCCAACCTAAAAACATAAAACTTGTAATAACTAGAATTATTAGTCAGCAAACGACGTAAATACTGGTGTGATGTTGTTCAGTAGACTGTCCTCACTCACCATTAGTAATATCTGCAGTTACACCTGTTTAAAAATACCTGGGGAGCGTAGTAACATCGTAACCAGCCGACTGCGATAAGAGGCTTCGGACAGCACAGAGTGCTTATCAGAGATGTGGCACATCCCAGTTGTATACTTCCAAACACCGCTTTTAACTTCATTTGAACCAAATTGATGCCCACTGACAAACGAATACGAATACTTAATTATTTCAGTTGATATACTTCTCGTCATCTTGGCATCAGGTTGGAACCAGTTGGCAGTTGTAATATACGTTATTTTGAAATAGTCACTTTACAAATTATAATACAAATGGTTAAGATATTAAAAACGGTCTAATGCCAGGTATAGATATTTTCCGTATCGTGCAGGGTGTTTGTAAAATAATTAGTATATCATTACGATACTTCAAAAACACCACCACGCAGTGTTGTAAATCAGTTAAATCGCTGACGTTACATGGCCGAGTACAGATCGGGCTACCAAGAGGAAGGCCACGCGTCGCAAGGTAGAGATGTCGTTCGGCGTTACACCACTACGGTACCGGGGAACATGGTGAGACACGCTGGGCCGTTTTCAGTGTAGTCAGAAGCTGCCAGTGATTCGGCGTTTCGCGCATCGCCAAATGGACCATCCGTCGCCGGCGGCGGAATTCCATTAGCGATTTTTATGAAATTTTCATGCTGCCTTTGGCCGCGGCACAATAAGCCTAATCAACGGCGCACAATCGATCGCTCAGCTTTCTCGATTCAAAGGACGGCGCAGACAATGCTGGCGCAATGCTAGAGAGGCGAGTGGCTCTCCCCCCCTCCCACAACGCACACACACTCGCACACAAACCATCCCACATCAGGACGGGACTACGCTGCGGGGTTTGTTCAGTGGTAGAGAAAGCGAGAGAGAGAAATCAATATCTCATCTACATCCGTACTACAGCACTGCAGATACGTACCTAAACGTAGCTCGACTGTAGAGCCCGTACTCTCACATAACGCACACATTCGAATCGTAAACATTATTATAACGACACAAAAACTATTTGTTCCAAATGAACGATCTGGTCCACCTGGTATATGTAGGAGATACGAGACTGGTTAAATACCAACACACTTCAAGGAGCATCAAGTAAAGCCAGTATTAAAGAACGCAGGATTACAGAACCATCATTGTAATACGTCGTAGTTGCCAGATATTAAAACGAATTACACGATGTAACACACTTTTTGCCCACTGCATGAAAATACGTGATGATTAATTTTTCGACTGCTGAATTCAGATTTGCTTTTAGTTTTTCTCCTTCACGTACAGTTTCTTGTGGATGCCAGTTTTTCTCTGTACGGAAATATGCTTTAATTTAGTTGAAATTTTCGTTTAAAATTCGGCAGGGTAACTTTCTTCTCTACATGTATTTTGATCTCTGTGTTTGTCCACCTAGTACTTGCTATCATAAGCAGAAATCACTATTCCGCCTTGCGCTGCCACCTGGTGAGTTTTCATACGATTTCGTAGAAAGAGTATTGGTGCGACACTGTAATGGCAGATGCTACTGTAACTGTGTGTTGTGCTTATGTGATTTTTTTTTTTTTTTTTACGTACGAGTGTACTTCTGAACACAAGGTCTAGACAATGTGTAAATAACCCCAATACGTTTTGTCACATATGTGATAAGAAGGCACACGAGTTGTATTTTGGTTGCAGAGATGAGGACCAAGATAAGCATTTTGCTTCTCGTCGTTGTTGTGGCACATTTTCAAGTAGCTTGCGTAAGTGGCTGCATAGTTCTCGAGCATCAATGCCATTTCTGGTACAAATGGTGCGGCGCGAACAGAAGGATCATGCCACTGACTGTTATTTTTGCTTGACCAAAGTGAAAGTGTGTTCTGGAAAATCAAAATATGCTATTCAATATCAAAACCTGCCCTCAGCCATGCGGCCAGTTCCTCATGACGCTTCTACATTTTCTAAGCCATCAAGTGATTGGATCATTGACGAAAAACGTATAGAGAAGCTATCCGACAGCTGTGGGAACGAAACTGCAGCAGCAACCGGCACAGCACATGCTGGTCCGGATCTGAGTATTTGCAATTACAGTCAACATCATCTCATCGCATTACACAGGGAAAACTTAAGGACCAATGCAGGGACTTGAGTCTGTCACAGGCACAATCTGAGTTACTGGCTTCGCGATTGCAAGGATGGGATTTGCTAGCTCAGGGTATGAAAGCGATTCATCTTGGAGGCGTCCGATCGAGTTTGAAACCTTTTTTTCTTCCTCCAACGAGATTTGGTACCGTAGTGGCACCAGTGATTTGTTAGGAGCACTGCGTCAAGTTCACAACCATGAGGAACGGAAGCTCTTTCCTGATTCCTCGAAATCAAGTTTAAAGGCAGTCCTCCTTCATAATGGTCATAAATATCCCTCAGTTCCAGCCGGAAACGCAGTGAACAAGAAAGAGCCTTGTGTATCCATGCGAGATTTACTCAGTTACTTACATTACGATATGTATAACTATAAACTGTGTGCAAATCTGGAAGTAATAGGGCTGCTGATTGGCATACAACCACGTTACACGAATGCTTTCTTTGGGAGTGGTACAGTCGCAACAAGAAAGAATATTACGTACGTAAAGAGTGGCCTAAGCGAAACGTATTCATTCCAGGTAAAATGAGTGTTTTGTAGGAGCCCGCTAGTAAACTCTGAAGATATGTATCTCCCACCTCTGCATATTGAAATGGGGTTAATGAAGAAATTAAGAAGTGCTGGACAGAGAAGGAGAACCTTTGCACACCTGAAGACAGAGTTTCCCAATGTCAGCGGCGCATGTCCTCAAACACGTCAGCCTATGCAAGATGCAGATTTCACCAACTCGTTAATTGAGACTGAAAAAGATGCATGGAATGCCTTCAAGTAACTGTGTACGCACTTACTCGGAAATCACTAATTGGATGAATATAAAGAGGTTGTGATCAACATGATGTTTCCAACGTATGTGGTGTCGTATGTCACCAAATTTGCATTTCATTGATTGCCATTTGATTATTCCCTCTGAAAGTGAGGGATACAAGACAGGAACACGGGGAACATTTTCACCAGCATATTGTAGCAATGGAAAAGCAGTTTGTGGGGCGTTGGAACTGCAGCACGTTGACAGAATATTGTTGGTCCTTAGTTAGAAACCTTGCACAACATGATTAAGAAAAAAATAATGTCCTTACAAACTTATCCCCGGGTGAAATATTCGCCTTTCCAAACTTTCAAAATTATTATTTTTCATAAAAAATAAGACCTCTGCTTTTGTAAAACGGTATGTGATACGAAATGTTTAGTTTCAAATCCTCATTCCTCATAACCACACCAAATGAAACACCATAATTTTATTCAGAGGGCAAACACAGCGTTTAAATGTGTTATACACTGTTATTATCGACAGGAGAATGGAACGACTGAGAGAAGCCGACATGGAGGAAGATCAGTCCGTGCTCCGGAGAAATATGGGTACACGTGAGACAATACTGATTCTGCAACTTATCTGATATGTTGGATAACGGGAAACGTACATTTATAGCATAGGTACATTTAGGGAAAAAAATTGAAAATGCTGATGGAATACTTTTTTTAAAAAATAATTATGAAGTTAGCAGGGACAAAGTACAAGAAGAGAAAGTCTACTTACTACTTGTACATACGCCTAATGTAGTTTTTAGAAGAGAGGCAGCAGTTGGAAAGCAAGTGGAACAGGGGTGTAGCCTAATTAAAATTCAGGGAGAAGTAAAAGCTTTAAGGTTGGATGCTATTCTGGCAGAAACTGGAAAGAAGTTTGAAGATGATCTGAATGGAAAGGGTAGTATCTTGAAGAGAGAATATTTAAGTGCTTGAACATGTTCCACGTTGACTGTGTATGATTAGTCGTATACATGTTAGCAG
This sequence comes from Schistocerca piceifrons, assembly GCF_021461385.2. NCBI lineage: Eukaryota > Metazoa > Arthropoda > Insecta > Orthoptera > Acrididae > Schistocerca > Schistocerca piceifrons. The sequence continues at coordinate 880,751,070 of NC_060140.1, forward strand.
AATAGTGTGTTACAGTCGAACATTCTCTGTGTCTAGCTGCTACATAGAAAAAAAGGCTGCCGAAAAAAACGCAGACTTTCAGCTGAAGAGATTTTGTCTTGTTGACAAATGTGCGCTTATACCGTAAGTTAAGGACATCAGTATACGAGAACGGTAAGAACTTTTAAGCGGCGTCAGTTTCTCTGGGGATTTGTGACGCTCCCATATTTATATGACAGCTGACCACAGCACCAGCTCGGCACACAATGATATGCTGCTGGCATCTTTCCCTGTACGTAAGCCCGCCTGTAGTGCCTCGGCAGAAGTTAGCAGCGCCTAATTCGGCTCACACGCTCCGAGGCGTGAGCAGGGGATTTGCAAGCCCAAAACTTATTCGCACTTGTTGGCTGTTGGCTGCGCGTCGGCATCAACACCCCACGTGTTGCCGACTCCGCGCTCATTACCGAGGGGAGGGCTCCCATATTCGCCACAAAGCTCCAGGCTGGAACAGCTGACAGCTTTGGCTGTGTTATCTTCCAAAAGCGGTTACACATAGGCTTAGAAATTATCAATCACCCACATGTCGTAGAGAGGAAGTGGAGACGTGTAAGTTCTCTTCCTGTCTAGGAATTATAATTTACTGCAGTGCAACGCTGTTCTAAAACTTCCAGGGGATAATGGAGTTTTACAGATGTACGTCAAGAAGTAGCTTTGTTGGATACAAACACGTTTTAATGCAATCCGATTACTACTTGAAGACTCTCTCTTACGATTCACCAGGGTTTTACACATACGAAACAGTTTGCATCACAGTTTAATGAACTAATCATACAGGTGGCTCAATGTGTGAGTGCCAGAGTACAAATCCAAGAGGCCGCGGTTCGATCTCCAGTAGGTCTCAATACAATTCCCTCACTTATCACTTATTTCGCAGAATACAATATTTTTCCTGTTTGGATCATTTGAGGATGGGTTCTGATACCCGAAACATGTCATCAGTTAAATTAAAAGAACTGAATTTTGCAACCTTTGGCTGTTTCCTGCATCAATATCATCCAGAAGTTAGCTGGTTTTGCACTTAAATATAACTGGAAGTTCAAAGTTGTGAAGTGTGACAGGAACACCCATCCTGCAGTGACACAAAAGCAGCTGAGACCGAACAGATTTTGAAGAGGGTACTGAGTCTCAATCATCTACCCATCTACCGTTCGTCTTCAGACTCTCGTCCATTGGTTCAAACTCCGGTCTGCACCAGTTCACGGTGCGTTTCGTGGGCTGGGAAACATATCAACAACAATAATTTCATCAAATCGGATCAGATTGCGTTGGTCCAACAAATGTGAAGAAAATTTTATCCGCGTAGGCTTGTTTCCTGGTAACGGCATCAAAAATGGTTCACATGGCTTTGAGCACTATGGGACTTAACTTCTGTGGTCATCAGTCCCCCCAGAATTTAAAACTACTTAAACCTAACCTAAGGACATCACACACATCCATGCCCGAGGCAGGATTCGAACCTGCGACCGAAGCGGTCGCGCGGCTCCAGACTGAAGTGCCTAGAACCGCTCGGCCACCACCGCCGGCGTGACGGCATCAACCGTCACCTCTGGACGGAGGACGTCAATATGAAAGAAAATTTGCGTGGCGTCGGCATAACGCGGAGCGCTGGGGTCGGCGCGCCAGAGGCAGGGGAGCTCGTTATTAAGGGGACATGGCCAGAGGGTGAGCGTTATTAGGTGAAGGGGCGTGAGGGGGGGGGGGGGGGGGAGAGCTAGCGGCAGCTACTTGTTGCGTACCGATTTACACCTCTCGTCCACGTCACCGGTATGTAGCAGCGCACCACAGGCAAAGGACAACGGCCAAGACATCCGACGCACACGGCGCACACGTAAAAGCAACGTCGAGAACGTAAACGAGTATCGAGATGGACTCACGGTAGCCAGTTAAATGTCCAGGTGTCGCAGCTAGTTCGTCACGTAGGGATCAGACGCGCGTTAGGATTTTACTGCAAGTACACAGCGTGTCAAAAAAAAGTGAAGCACCCGGAATGAAACGAAATGAGACTTCACTGGCATGTAACACCAGTGATTACAATATCGAGTCAAAGTTACAAAGAACTTACCAGTATGTGCCCACTTTTCAGTATGACGTTGCACCCCTCTGGCCTAGATGTATGCACATTTCAGTTGGAAGAGGGCCATAACCCTTTGTATCCTCTCCTGAACTGGTCCAAAACTATTGTAACTGGTCCTTGGTATCCTCAGTACTGACACCGGGACGAAGTCGACGTCTGAGCTGGCCGCATACACGGTTCTGCGAGCAGTGATGTGGGGGTTCTGCTGGCTACAGAAGTACCATGTCTTTCGCCACGATACTGTCGCATGAGGACGCAGGAGGTCCGTGGCGCACCGTTGTGCCGTAAGAAATCTCTGTCACCACCAGCCACGATCTGAAGTCCTACCAGGTGGTTCTCCACGCCAGGAGCAACACCGCTGTGCCTCTCCAACACATTAGAAGAATAGGATCTCTTCCCAGGTCGCCGACTGAGATAAAAAATGGTTCAAATGGCTATGAACACTATGGGACGTAACATCTGAGGGCATCAGTCCCCTATAGCTTAGAGCTACTTAAACCTAACTAACCTAAGGACATCACACACATCCATGCCCGAGGCAGTATTCGATCCTGCGACCGTACAAGTTGCGCGGTTCCGGACTGAAGCACCTAGAACCGCTCGGCCACCGCGGCCGGCCGACTGAGATCATTTATGATGGTGCAGACTGGGATTCATAGCCGAACACCATTCATCATCAGTCCACGCTTCGTGGTCACGACAGCTGCACACTACGTATGGGCTGGTAATTCCCTAGCCCGGCTGCTCATCATCTCTGACCAACGGCGCGGAATAGCACAGGATGTTGTAGGGAGATTACTAGTTTTTGAATGGGGGCGCAGATGTGAAGGCGTCACGATGTGTTTAGTGCACAGTACGACCGTCCTCCTTTGTGGTAGTCATACGTTATCAACCGGACGCTTGAGGGCGAGTGTGCCTGTCCTGAAGGTATCATGCCATCCAACATGGGCCCACTGTCACATCCGAATTCCCTACAAATCTGGATACTGCACGGCCCGACCAACCCACAAACTAAAGATCCACAATGAGGCCACGTGCTGAGAACGCTGTCTCACACGAGTACCGGGCATCTCCTCATCATTCGAGGTGATCACTCAGTATCTGATGGCGTTCGCGCCCCTTGCGTACCCTACGACGCCTGCTAACTACACTAAACACGAACAATGCTAATCCACTGTGGTGGCCCTTGCATCTGTCACAGAGAATTGCAGCTCGGATCATTTATGTACCAGCCGGTGGTACGTACGTGTAAGAAGGTACACTGACATTCAACAATGTCTTCTGAGTACTTCGTTTTTATTGTTAGACACCGTAAATACTATGCACGGCGGGATGACATGACAGTTCTTATATCGCTATTGACGTCGTATTTACGTCGATTCCGAATACAGATATTACCTTATTTTCTGACCTTGGACTTCGATTTGGAACTCTGTCGGACTTTGTGTAGTGTAAACCGATTCTGCCTGTCGTTCATTGGTACTGATTTAGACTTATATAATTTGAAATGATAAAGTTCGCTGTCTACTGTGTTTCCGCTGTCGAATTTAGGCTCATCTTGGTTTCCAGATGCTCCGTGCTCCGCGGAAGTGATCTACCTAGTTTAGTGTCAGGCGTAATTCGCTCACAAATAAAGCAGCTTACAGAACACTCGTTCGATACATTCTCCAGTATTGCTTGCCAGTCTTGGACGTTTATGAGATTGGATTAATAGAGGAGACAAAGGACGGCGGCAAGTCCCGTTACTGGTTTATTTAGTAAGCGCTACAGCATCATCCAGCTTCAGTAGATGACGCAATCTCTCGCGTTTCCTCAGCATGATCGACAAATGATGTGCTTTCGGTTATTCGGATGAGCAGTTAATTCCACTTTATGCATAATATTTCAACGACTGGCGCAACCGCCCACTTCAAGTGCTGCGAACTGATTCGTTATACGTACTCGCTCCCTGGAGTCTTGTTGGAGTCCACGTGCGAGTGCGGACGATGACTTAGGTCGTCACACCTGAAGAAGATGCTTCCTCAGTCGTCGAAATATTTTGAATAAAAATGTGATAAACATCGTTGAACACGCAAAAGCTCCGCATTAATCAATGAAAGACGTTACAAGAGAGTCGCCGTGCAACACGAAAAGGTTCCTAAAATCTTGAGAACGTTCGTTCCAACAAGAGTACGACAGTCCTTCAGTTTCAACATTTTGTTGACACAGGAGCAGAGCAACATTTTAATCTTTCGTGAAAGTATCTGTCACAGCTGCAAAAAAATGGCTCTGAGCACTATGGGACTTAACATCTGTGGTCATCAGTCCCCTAGAACTTAGAACTACTTAAACCTAACTACCCTAAGGACATCACACACATCCATGCCCGAGGCAGGATTCGAACCTGCGACCGTAGCAGTCCCGCGGTTCCGGACTGAGCGCCTGAACCGCTAGACCACCGCGGCCGGCGTCACAGCTGCAGTAAAGATGTTTGGTGACTAGTTTCGAACCAGCTGATTCATTCTCAAGCTTGGCCTATTGAGTTTGATTCTGATTTGCTTAGAGGTACATGTTGATTGTGACAGTCGTCCGAGAACATTTTACAAAGCATGTATTGCCATTTTGATGATTGTCATTAAGAAATGCACTTTCAGTGCAGCGTCAGTAGGCAGCGTCAGTAGGCCAAGCTTGAGAATAAACCAGCTGAGACTAGTCGCCAAACATATGTGCTGTAACTGTGACAAATTGTTAATAAACTCTTAATGAAAGTAACATAATTTATTACTTTGTGATATATACGATTCGCAAATTACTTTACTTCCTACGTGCTGTAGCTCTGGTCGTAGATATATCGCATTTATGAATATCATCTGTAGCTTGTCCACCTCACCATTCCTTGTAGGCAGCAGCTACTATAGCATCTCTACGTATGAGCGCAAACTGCCGAACTGAAGCACCACCGTTGTTCCACCGCTCAGATCCCTTTACGCAGCAACGCAACGCTGTCTGCGTGAGAAGAAGGAAACAAGGGTGACGGCAAGAACTAGAGGGAAGCATTTACAAGCACAGACAGAGGCAGGTATGTCCCCGATATAGCAAACATTTACCACCCTAGGCGCACACCACCAGCAATATCTCGGCCACATCTGCCCCATCAGCAACAGTTCCCGGCCATACTGCATTACTGCCGCGTATTGAAGCCGCATTGCAGCAGTATTGACGGCAACACTACTACGACCACGCATTCCCGTAAAATATGGCCCTTGTAAATGCACCTTTACGACTAAAGCCAATAGAAGCCAAACTGCGGCGACGAAGCTCCAAGAACGGAGAAGCAAGAATTTTCATTAGTACAATGTGACATTTCCATTACAAACAATAATATATTCTTCTTTTCTTTACTGCACTCACTGTATTCGGTTAAAAAGCTGGAAGACACGCCTTAAGCGCAGAGAACATACAACGTTATTGGACAGTGCGAATGGGTAGGCCCAGGCCCGTATCTCGTTCACACGCTCGGCAGTCGCTTGCTGCCCTTAAGCCGGGTTATCCTTGGAGCAGGAATTCTGCGCCGCGAGAACAGGACAGGGCGTTTAGCTTTGGCGGGGACACAAAACTTAAATACGGAGAGCATTTCTTTTTTTCTCAGAAAATGAAACTGCAAGCGCATTAACTATTCAGTCCACGTGTGTTGCTTGGGAGGCAGTTTTCTTACAATTGTTATCAATTATTTTTATTATCTCCATGAAATTCGATGAAAAAAACGTTTAACACGTTTGTAACATACAATAAAAACCCCAGCTGTGTACAACCACAAAACACTTTTCATACACACATCAGAAATTTTTTCATCACCCCAGTTCCCATAACTCCTGAAGACAGACTTTGACTGTGGATATTGTATCACAGATACAGTCCCTTTGACTGTTTAGAGATGTCACTAAACCCACCCGGAGATGTAAAACAATCATGCATGAGCAGCACCTATTAGATGGAGGGGGTCCGACAACCGATCAGTTTCAGTCATTCCACCAGGAAGGAGGTACACGGCTCGTGTTGTCTGCAGTTCAACCATGCCTAGACGGTCAATACCGCGGTTCGATCGCGATCCGCATTGTTACTTTGTGCCAGGAAGGGCTCTCAACAAGGGAAGTGTCCAGGCGTCTCGGAGTGAACCAAAGCGATGTTGTTCGGACATGGAGGAGACACAGATAGGCAGGAACTGTCGGTGACATGCCTCGCTCAGGCCGCTCAAAGGCTACTACTGCAGTGGATGACAGCTACCTACAGATTATGGCTCGAAGGAACCCTGACAGCAATGCCACCATGGTGAATAATGCTTTTCGTGCAGCCACAGGACGTCGTGTTACGACTCAAACTGTGCGCAATAGGCTGCATGATGCCCAACTTCACTCCCGACGTCCATGGCGACGTAAATCTTCGCAACCACGACACCATGCAGAGCAGCACAAATGGGCCCAACAACATGCCGAATGGACCGCTCAGGAATGACATCACGTTCTCTTCACCGATGAGTGTCGTATATGTCTTCAACCAGACAATCGTCGGAGACGTGTTTGGAGGCAACCCGGTCAGGCTGAACGCGTTAGGCACACTGTCCAGCGAGTGCAGCAAGGTGGAGGTTCCCTGCTGTTTTGGGGTGGCATTATGTGGGGCCGACATACCCCGCTGGTGGTCATGGAAGACGCCTTAACGGCTGTACGATACGTGAATGCCATCCTCCGACCGATAGCGTAACCATATCGGTAGCATATAGGCGAGGCATTCGTCTTCATAAACGACAATTCGCGCCCCCATTTGCACATCTTGTGAATGACTTCCTTCAGGACAACGTCATCGGTCTACTAGAGTGGCCAGCAAGTTCTTAAGACATGAACCCTATCGGACATGCCTGAGATGGATTGAAAAGGGCTGTTTATGGACGACGTGACCCACGAACCACTCTGAGGGATCTACGCCGAATCGCTGTTGAGGAGTGGGACAATCTGGACCAACAGTGCCTTGATGAACTTGTGGATAGTATGCCACGACGAATAAAGCCTTGGATCGATTAAAGAGGACATGCTACTGGGTATTAGAAGTACCAGTGTGTACAGCAATCTGGACCACCACCTCTGAAGGTCTCGCTGTATGGTGGTACAACATGCAATGTGTGGTTTTCATGAGCAATAAAAAGGGCGGAAATGATCTTTATGCTTCTCTCTATTCCAATTTTCTGTACAACTGCCGCAACTCTCGGAACCGAGGTGATGCAAAACTTTTTTTGATGTGTGTATATTTCACTGAGTTTTATGAAGTAAATAGAGTATCGCACCTTATACGAACCACTGTCTCGTTCTGTATTATTTGTTATATTACTACTGGTCACTAAGATGTGTCGATGACAAATGACTTCACTATAATTCACTAATGAACTAGAACGGCTTCGACAATGTCAGTTAATCACTTCCATATCTGACGATTCGATAACTCCAGTCTTGGTCTACTTAGTGGGGTCTGGCGGAAATTTTTTCACGTCATAGCCATGATTCTGAAGAAAATGTCTACTTCATCCTCTTGTGTGGTGTTTTTGGCAGCTATTCCAGGCAGTTTTTAAAGTAAAATCAGTCTTCTTTGTTCTCATTTAAATATTTGGGAAAGACATCACTTTCCTTCCTCATTTTGGTCGTAGGACGTTGGTATGCGGCAAAATTGTTTCTGGACAATTACCGACAGCGTTGCTTCAGAGGCAGCACGACACGTTAGGGCAACTTTTCACATTTCCAGTTTGCTGTGTAACATCCAAAAAAGTGTTCCTTTCGTCCTCCACACATTCTATAAATCTCAGCCTGTCCCACTATCTGGATCTGTACTTTTTTTGCAGCAGATTCTGTGATACCAATTTCTTCCTTTCTCTGCGTTCTGTAGTCATCAAGGATACTCTTCCACCGCCTTTGGCACTCAGTCACTAGAATGCAGCCTACAGCGCGTTGGGCTCGTCTACAACCAGTCAGACTGTCCGCTTGACGTAAAGCGCTGGCGCACTGTGCATTGCGCCGTGTCGGAAAACACGTTGACTCTTTCGCCACTGCTGAGTGGACGGCGCATTACGTACTACGCGGCGCAAAATTCCTGCTCCTAGGAAAGCCCGGCATTAGCTGGCTCAGCAGCGGGAGCCACAGCTGAAGATGTGAGGAGAATACATATTCACCAAGCTACGGTGAGAAACGGATAATGAAGTAACCGCTAGAATGCCGAAATTGATTGTTTACGTACATGAAAATATACGTAATATTGTTCCAAGTATAAAATACTTACAGCGTTAACGGAATTGGACAGTTGTTGATCAGACATGGCCCTGAAAATACTTGTGTGCCCGGTCGCGCTTCGTATGTCGTATAATTTCTATTAAGTAACTAACATTAACTACACAAGCAGCGACGAGTCAAGTGTGATTATACAGTCTCAATGTACTGTTTAAGAGTGAGTGGAATCACAACTTCAGTGTATGAACTTTACTGGCACTCGCAAAGGATGCGGCGCCGGATATATAAAACTTCCATACATCAGTTTACCCCCCCCCCCCCCCCCATGAACCATGGACCTTGCCGTTGGTGGGGAGGCTTGCGTGCCTCAGCGATACAGATATCCGTACCGTAGGTGCAACCACAACGGAGGGGTATCTGTTGAGAGGCCAGACAAACGTGTGGTTCCTGAAGAGGGGCAGCAGCCTTTTCAGTAGTTGCAAGGGCAACAGTCTGGATGATTGACTGATCTGGCCTTGTAACAATAACCAAAACGGCCTTGCTGTGCTGGTACTGCGAACGGCTGAAAGCAAGGGGAAACTACAGCCGTAATTTTTCCCGAGGGCATGCAGCTTTACTGTATGATTACATGATGATGGCGTCCTCTTGGGTAAAATATTCCGGAGGTAAAATAGTCCCCCATTCGGATCTCCGGGCGGGGACTACTCAAGAGGATGTCGTTATCAGGAGAAAGAAAACTGGCGTTCTATGGATCGGAGCGTGGAATGTCAGATCCCTTAATCGGGCAGGTAGGTTAGAAAATTTAAAAAGGGAAATGGATAGGTTGAAGTTAGATATAGTGGGAATTAGTGAAGTTAGGTGGCAGGAGGAACAAGACTTCTGGTCAGGTGACTACAGGGTTATAAACACAAAATCAAATAGGGGTAATGCAGGAGTAGGTTTAATAATGAATAGGAAAATAGGAATGCGGGTAAGCTACTACAAACAGCATAGTGAACGCATTATTGTGGCCAAGATAGATACGAAGCCCACGCCTACTACAGTAGTACAAGTTTATATGCCAACTAGCTCTGCAGATGACGAAGAAATTGAAGAAATGTATGATGAAATAAAAGAAATTATTCAGCTTGTGAAGGGAGACGAAAATTTAATAGTCATGGGTGACTGGAATTCGAGTGTAGGAAAAGGGAGAGAAGGAAACATAGTAGGTGAATATGGATTGGGGGACAGAAATGAAAGAGGAAGCCGCCTGGTCGAATTTTGCACAGAGCACAACATAATCATAACTAACACTTGGTTTAAGAATCATGAAAGAAGGTTGTATACATGGAAGAACCCTGGCGATACTAAAAGGTATCAGATAGATTATATAATGGTAAGACAGAGATTTAGGAACCAGGTTTTAAATTGTAAGACATTTCCAGGGGCAGATGTGGACTCTGACCACAATCTATTGGTTATGACCTGTAGATTAAAACTGAAGAAACTGCAAAAAGATGGGAATTTAAGGAGATGGGACCTGGATAAACTAAAAGAACCAGAGGTTGTACAGAGTTTCAGGGAGAGCATAAGGGAGCAATTGACAGGAATGGGGGAAAGAAATACAGTAGAAGAAGAATGGGTAGCTTTGAGGGATGAAGTAGTGAAGGCAGCAGAGAATCAAGTAGGTAAAAAGACGAGGGCTAGTAGAAATCCTTGGGTAACAGAAGAAATATTGAATTTAATTGATGAAAGGAGAAAATATAAAAATGCAGTAAGTGAAACAGGCAAAAAGGAATACAAACACCTCAAAAATGAGATCGACAGGAAGTGCAAAATGGCTAAGCAGGGATGGCTAGAGGACAAATGTAAGGATGTAGAGGCCTATCTCACTAGGGGTAAGATAGATACCGCCTACAGGAAAATTAAAGAGACCTTTGGAGATAAGAGAACGACTTGTATGAATATCAAGAGCTCAGATGGAAACCCAGTTCTAAGCAAAGAAGGGAAAGCAGAAAGGTGGAAGGAGTATATAGAGGGTCTATACAAGGGCGATGTACTTGAGGACAATATTATGGAAATGGAAGAGGATGTAGATGAAGATGAAATGGGAGATATGATACTGCGTGAAGAGTTTGACAGAGCACTGAAAGACCTGAGTCGAAACAAGGCCCCCGGAGTAGACAATATTCCATTGGAACTACTGACGGCCGTGGGAGAGCCAGTCCTGACAAAACTCTACCATCTGGTGAGCAAGATGTATGAAACAGGCGAAATACCCTCAGACTTCAAGAAGAATATAATAATTCCAATCCCAAAGAAAGCAGGTGTTGACAGATGTGAAAATTACCGAACTATCAGCTTAATAAGTCACAGCTGCAAAATACTAACACGAATTCTTTACAGACGAATGGAAAAACTAGTAGAAGCCAACCTCGGGGAAGATCAGTTTGGATTCCGTAGAAACACTGGAACACGTGAGGCAATACTGACCTTACGACTTATCTTAGAAGAAAGATTAAGGAAAGGCAAACCTACGTTTCTAGCATTTGTAGACTTAGAGAAAGCTTTTGACAATGTTGACTGGAATACTCCCTTTCAAATTCTAAAGGTGGCAGGGGTAAAATACAGGGAGCGAAAGGCTATTTACAATTTGTACAGAAACCAGATGGCAGTTATAAGAGTCGAGGGACATGAAAGGGAAGCAGTGGTTGGGAAGGGAGTAAGACAGGGTTGTAGCCTCTCCCCGATGTTGTTCAATCTGTATATTGAGCAAGCAGTAAAGGAAACAAAAGAAAAATTCGGAGTAGGTATTAAAATTCATGGAGAAGAAATAAAAACTTTGAGGTTCGCCGATGACATTGTAATTCTGTCAGAGACAGCAAAGGACTTGGAAGAGCAGTTGAATGGAATGGACAGTGTCTTGAAAGGAGGATATAAGATGAACATCAACAAAAGCAAAACAAGGATAATGGAATGTAGTCGAATTAAGTCGGGTGATGCTGAGGGAATTAGATTAAGAAATGAGACGCTTAAAGTAGTAAAGGAGTTTTGCTATTTGGGGAGCAAAATAACTGATGATGGTCGAAGTAGAGAGGATATAAAATGTAGGCTGGCAATGGCAAGGAAAGAGTTTCTGAAGAAGAGAAATTTGTTAACATCCAGTATAGATTTAAGTGTCAGGAAGTCATTTCTGAAAGTATTCGTATGGAGTGTAGCCATGTATGGAAGTGAAACATGGACGATAAATAGTTTGGAGAAGAAGAGAATAGAAGCTTTCGAAATGTGGTGCTACAGAAGAATGCTGAAGATTAGATGGGTAGATCACATAACTAATGAGGAAGTATTGAATAGGATTGGGGAGAAGAGAAGTTTGTGGCACAACTTGACCAGAAGAAGGGATCGGTTGGTAGGACATGTTCTGAGGCATCAAGGGATCACAAATTTAGCATTGGAGGGCAGCGTGGAGGGTAAAAATCGTAGAGGGAGACCAAGAGATGAATACACTAAGCAGATTCAGAAGGATGTAGGTTGCAGTAAGTACTGGGAGATGAAAAAGCTTGCACAGGATAGAGTAGCATGGAGAGCTGCATCAAACCAGTCTCAGGACTGAAGACCACAACAACAACAACATCAGTTTACATTGATTAGCGACAGGATTATGATCATCGACCTACTGTAGATAGAAAACCCGCCCAGGTGATAGCAGTGTCACCTGGCGAGGAATGACTGCTAGTCAGACACACGCACGTGAGCGTGCTGTCCGTGTGTGGAATGGGGAGAGCGCGCGATCTATCTCAGTTTGACCGAGGGCAGATGATGATGGCCAGAAGGCTCGGCACGAGCATTTCGGAAACTGCACGACCTGACGGATGTTCGAGGACTGCTGCGGTGAGTGACTTCAACATGTGGCGACGTTCAGACGTCGTGGGGTCGGGCGGCTGCCCCTCATTACAGATGTAGGACTTCGTAGGCTGGGCAGACTGGTAAAACAGGGCAGACAGCAAACTGTGGCGGGACTAACATCAGACTCTAATGCTGAGCAGTGTACGAGTGTGTCTGAACACACAGTGCACCGAACACTCCTAACGATGGGCCTCCACAGCCGACTTCTGCGTGCGGACGTGGTTCCAACTTCCTCCAGTGACCTACCAAGGCCTCAATGCATCCATGCCACGACGCGTCGCAGCAAGTTGGACATAGCGGCTATTAGGTAGGTAATCATAATATTCTCGCTGATCAGTGTACATTATACTTCCCCCATATGTAGTCAAAGCCAGCAACTGGTTTGTTTTTCATGAATAACCCTGCCGCCGAGAGGTACGAAGAGGGCAATGTCTGATAGGTGAGAACGAACTACTCGTAATTGTGTAGCAACTCTGTGCGGAAGATCAGCTTCATTCCTCTCGAATGCAAGTTCATTCACCACTGTACGACTAAATCGCCCTGCGAAGGTCACACGGCGTGGCGAGTACAGATTTAACTAGCAGGAAAGCTCCAACAGCCAATAAAGTTCCTCACTATACTATCGACTGCTGCCAACACGACCGGATCTGCAATGAGAAACGACAGGTCTTGTTCTGGTTTTGAGATCTGAATACTCGACATCGTTCATCTGGAACTCGTTGCAATCGAGAACTTCTCAGTTCTTTAATTATTACTACTAGCAAGAGATATCAACAGCGTTTCTCTGCGCCCTTACTTGAATTGTTTTAGAGATTACGAGATGGTTATCTAATCTGTACTGAAGATAGTTCTCACGTGCCACTCCTCATTCAACACGTGACACTGACCTTGCTACAAGTTAGCCTATGAGTAGCGCAGTTTATGCGGGACACGACCTAATACTGGGAAGGTACGTTATAAACTTTATAATTAAAAACAGCAACCAGCCACGATTATAGTTTAAAAAAGTTTATTTAAATCAAGCCATTACCGATTTACGATTTATTACGAATCCATATTCAGACAGCTCTTACACATTTTCATTGCTTTCCTGTTGGGGACTTGTTTCGCAGTCGTATTGGTATTGTGCACTACGATCAATAAAAAGTTTTTCGTTCAAAATTCGGTAAACTTGCGGAGGTGCTTGTTTTCTAGTTAATAAAACATGAAATATGGGAAAACTTTGGTGGCGTATATTTTTGTGCGGCGAATTCTTCGTGTATTTGTGTCACACATTTTAATTTCTCCACGTTTTGGCACGCGCGGTATGTGAGTGTTGTTAAATTCTCAGGCAACTGTCTGGATGCACATCATCCTACGTTTTTTTCGCAGCAAGCAAGCTCAACATTTACAAAACATGGCCCTGCTTCACTTACATAATAACTGGATAATGAATAAAATACATCTGAATGCTATCTATAATACTGAATGCAACTTCAGGTTCGATGTTTATATTCAATTTCACCACAGTAACGAAGGAGGTAAAATCCTTGTTTCACTGTGCTTCTGTACTTTACGCGGTGTTAGTCATCTAAGGCCCATATTCAATATACATATGCTTCATCTGATTAGTTAATGACTTGATCAGGTAGTTCACACCTAAAAACTCGTGTTTATGTACAATATTTTGTTTATATAATCTTAACCATTAAATAGAATGATATATTACAATGCATTCCAAATTATTTTACTTCTCTTTTGGACCTCTAAACTAATTTCACAGCTCTAGTGCAGACATGTTTCACTGTGCCCATGAAATCTGCTGCAATAAAATGCAGAAAGGTGAGTGTCCAGACGGATGCCCGAGAATTTAACAGCACTCACATATGGGGAGAAATTAAAATTTATAACCAAATACACACAGAATTTGTCGCATAAAAATGTACACCACCTAAGTTTTTCCATATTTAATGTTTTACTAACCTTAAAATCATTTCATGCATTTTTCTGTGAAAGTCAAAAAGAAAAACAGAACATTTTCATAGGTGTGCCGACTTGTGAACGGCAAAAGATTTTTGTTTTTCGTAGTGCACAAGACCAATACAACTACGAATCGAGGCACCAGCAGGAAAGCCAGAAAATCTGTAATAGCAGTCTGAAGATAAATGTGTAATAAATACCAAATCGGTAGCGTACTTTTTAAAACTTTTTTAAATCATACTTATGGCTGGTTGATGTTTTAAACGATAACCTTATAACTGTACTACAAGTACAGTTCTCATGAAGCCTACTTTCGACAAGATAGCGGGTACGTACGCTATACGCCAAGAAGTTTAAATACTTCGACTGAGACGGCAACCATGAGCTTGGTCGCGGGAAGAGCGAGGAACCTTCCACCGCCGGGAAGCCTGGACGAAGAGGCTTCCAGCGAACAGATGGTTTAAAGCCACTGCTATACCGAATAGGGATGTACACAACAGCCTTCACGTGGCACGTATTATCCTACAGCTGCAGCCGAAAGCTTCCCTTTTATTACAACTGGCTAATTAGCGACATTCTTATTCTTCTTTAATGGACAAGAACCAGAGTACGGTCCAATAAATCATTCGACAATTATATCTCCGACGACTTGGAAACAACGGCACTTTTGTAGTTATCGGACGTACTCGAGCAAGTTTATGGGCAACGATAAGCTACACGGACCAGCACTCCAGTGTTGGCGTCAGAAAATTTATCTCGCAGATAAGAACACATCTGCCACTTTCCCCCGCCGGTTTCCGACTCAAAAAATTCCGCCTCCGTTGTTTCCTGAAATAAAGACACCTGCTTAGTCCCGGGTGCCGTCTAGCAAGTGTTTAGGCTCGATGGAGGAGGCTAATTGAGCAAATTACGGTCTCAAAATATTAATGTGTCGTTACAGGCTTTAGTCGATATCTACAAACGCATAGTCACTAGGCTTGACTGCGTTCTACGGTACTTGAAGCTATGTTTAAAATTATGGACTTATTTACTCTGGTAAGACTAGGTCTATTGGGACCCTCTGACATACAGTAAAATCATCTACATAGTTTACACTATGTTCATTACGATACATTTTATAAGAAGTCCTACGCTTAGTATGGTAAAAAACACTTAGGATTAACTACAACATAAATAGGAGAAAACAGTAGCAGCTATACTAGGACAAAACTACAAAGTTTGAATTAATTCACAAGCTGAAAACGACCCGCATCGCTTAGTCTTTATTTACAATTGTTTTCGAGGTTTCTTGATCACTCGAGAGCATCGTAAAAAAACTCGAAAAAAATTCGTAGTCCATGCTCAAAAATACTCTTTTAAATATTCTTAAATCCACAGTACCCTAATTTGAATTAAAAAACTCTGGCCCTCACTTACTCATTTCTATATAGAACATCGAGAACATTCCGAAACACTTGGGAACATTCTAAAACATTCCAGAAAATTAGAAAGTTGCGTTAAAGAACACTCCTCAATGATCTAGAGCACTCTGGATTATTCTAGAGCATATTTTTGAAGATTCGAAAACATTCTTTGCTGTCAAGAATATTCATAAAAGCTCGAGAATATTACAGGTAAATCTCGTATTTTTCCAGTGAAACATACACTGATGCGAAAAAGACGGAAGTTGTCTTGATGAGCAACGCACTGCTACAGTAACGAGTTCCAAAACAACAACACAACCACTACAGTGCACCTCAGGATAACCAAAGATAGCACCAGGCACAAAAACCTGATCCGACCAAATGAGAATTTTGAAAAATGGACCTTTATACACAGAAAACGTAAAGCTGAACAAAATCAACAAGTTCTCAAAAAATGTTCAAATGTGTGTGAAATTTTATGGGACTTAACTGCTATGGTCATCAGTCCCTACGCTTACACACTACTTAACCTAAATTATCCTAAGGACAAACACACACACCCATGCCCGAGGGAGGACTCAAACCTCCGCCGGGACCAGCCGCATAATCCATGACTGCAGCGCCTCAGACCGCTCGGCTAATCCCGCGCGGCAAGTTCTCAATACAGTTGTATCTGTTTTAGTGTGGGGCAGCTCTGTCTGTCTTCACTTCTTTCATACTCGATTAACTTATTCTATTTGAGAAGATATATAAATTCTTTGAATTTTCTTATTCTAGAGCAAGTTAAGTATCAGTATAGCTAGCTGACAGTGAGGAAAAAAGTAAGATTCTTCTAAATTTCTTAACGTTGTCCTCGTGCCTTATTTAAAATGATACTAAATGCTAACCTTCCAGTAAATTGCAATCTTTTGAACTGAAACGGCAGATCCACAGGTAGGAGAAATCCTCGGAATGAATACTATTTTTCCTCCGTCTTATCCAGACATCTTTCCTCGCCAGGAATCTTGTTTTGAATTCTTAAAATAATATCGTGAACTACTTAATTTCTTCCCGCTAAAATGGCTCTCTCAAATAACGAACTTTGATCTGTGTAATTTGGACAATGTTCGCATAAGCTTCACATATAAATTCATCTGGACTGTCGACAATGTTACGTAAATATTTGCAAGTTCAGTTTGTCCAGTTACACAATCAGTTGGGCGAACGGCTTCACCAAATTTAAGAGTGTTCGACGAAAGTCTTGCTTCTTTACACTAAACTCTCAATTTTGTTTTTAATCGTACTTTTTTTCACTCGAGGCTAGACAAATTATTGTTTCAAACATACACTAATTTCATGTGCTGGGGATGATTTTGGAATAACTGGCTGCGTTTACTGACTGACAATCTTCAGAATGTATGACTCTTGCCCCTCCCATTAATTCTGAGATACCTCGGAGATCTTTTAGTATTCTATTAAACGCTTCGAATGATTTTTAATGGGCCATTCTACATTCGTCCCAAAAGATTCCTACACACTGTTTTGAAATTTGACATCGTCCATAAGCTCATAATTCATTACCAACAGGAAATTATTGTTCTGCAAAATGTGACTGCAATTTCAAAGCAGACTGGGCAGTTAGTCCTCCCCGCTTTAATTTGCCGCGAGTCCACACCATGCCACTGCAAGCGCAAACTCTTTTCTGGCGCGTACTACAGTCAACGTAAAACTTATCAAATATGCCTTTCCATTACCTGCTGGTGCCTCCATCAGTACCTCTGTTCTGATGATCCATGGTTCAAATGGCTCTGAGCACTGTGGGACTTAACCTCCATGGTCATCAGTCCCCTAGAACTTAGAACTACTTAAACCTAACTAACCTAAGGACATCACACAACACCCAGTCATCACGAGGCAGAGAAAATCCCTGACCCCGCCGGGAATCGAACCCGGGCGCGGGAAGCGAGAACGCTACCGCACGACCACGAGCTGCGGACTCTGATGATCCATGATGAAATCATAACCCTGCTTTTGACTTTCTATTGACAATGGTTTGCAACAATTCATCAAAGTTATAACTTTTGTCTTCCAAAATTTCGGAATTCAATGTATCGGTTCCATCTCTCGTAGCCCTTGCATTTCGAGTTTCAACTAAAATTTAATAGCCTACTGCTAAGCATTTTTCTTCCAAATGAATAAGTGATTGACATCTATTCACTGAACTCCGGCCGGCCGTTGTGGCCGTGCGGTACTGGGCGCTTCAGTCTGGAACCGCGTGACCGCTACGGTCGCAGGTTCGAATCCTGCCTCGGGCATGGATGTGTGTGATGTCCTTAGGTCAGTTAGGTTTAAGTAGTTCTAAGTTCTAGGGGACTGATGACCTCAGAAGTTAAGTCCCATAGTGCTCAGAGCCATTTGAACCATTTTTAAACTGAACTCGGTGTATTTAATTCATGATGAACTTATCGCATCGCATGCAATACATCATTGCTCATATTTCGTTGAATTTCTCCCATGATCTGTTTGGGTTTGATGAACTACATGCTGTCAGTATTTTTGGATACATATCTCGTTTCTTCTGTGGTTGCTGCAAATGCAGCTTCTCCCGAGAGTTATCATTTTTCACTAACTCTAAATGCTGACATGATTCTCTGTACGTCCCACATACGTACCCAGCAACAGTTTTTAAAGCTGTAAAACATGTTTTTCCCCGAATTTCAGTAGCTTTCGAAGATAGAAGCACTCGACATTTTTTGGATGCACGTTTGAAGATTCTTTCGTAACCTTCGACTGGAGTACTTTTTTTTCACTGAAAGGTTCGTCTTGTTATATTCCTTGTATATACGAAGGTACATTGGGATATATCAGTGTTCTTTCAAATGGATCATTCTAATGTGGCTGGAAAAATGCAGTTACTGTACCCACAAGCAATCCACTGCCTACTCCCTCTTCATTTTCTCGTGTAAAATGTACTCGTTGATCGTTTTCCATATGTTTATTCAGATACACAACTGTTGGTTCTCAATCATGTATTGGGGAAACAGGAAACCCAATATTCGCCACGGTGCTTCCTTAAAATTTATACATCTGCCCTTTTGATACTAAAACATTTTATCTTTCGGATATTGTTCCTTGTTTTCTCTACTTCACATTTATGGCTGATTGAAATATTTTTGGGAGAAGCAGACTGTATGGCACCTCGCACTGGCTAACTCGTACTCGCATTTTGGCAGTGGAACGACCAGTTCCCGGAGACCGTCTCCTGTACTCAGGATGCGCATCTTCTCCCGTTTGTGTCTTATCTAAATAACGTTTTGGATATCTCTTTGTACACTTTTCTTCATGCAAACAAGGCGTAATCAAATTTAATCTTCCACATGGATCATGAATAATATTTTTTACTACTGTTTTGTGTAATGCACCTCGTATTATTTCATCAGTCTGGTGTAGACGTTTTTGTCATGTATCCAAATTAAATTGTTTAAACGAGGTAATTCTTGTTTCTGCCATTCGACTGTGTACATCCTGCATCTGACGGTTCTAAAAACGTGATACGTTTTTGATAACGTCCATTAATATCATTTGTTCGGTAGAAAAACTCGAGCTATTACGTCATGACTATCCATCAGAGCAAGTCCATAGATCGTATCTCCTTTGATCTCGACCATGATTAACTGAAAGCGAATGTTATGAATCAATCAGAACGGCAATGTTTTCTTACACAGGGCATAGGTTCTTGCGTGCACTTATCGTTGTGTCGTGCACTTCCTACGTCAGTTGACGGCAATACCACCAGCCTTCCAAAGCCCTCAACGTCTAGCAAATGAATGTTCTCTTCTGTACGCAATTTCTTTTGGTTCTTTCTGCCTCCACTTTAGTGTACACAGCAACTAAAAACTGTTCAAATAAATGACGGGAATTGGTAATAGGATTTTAACCTTCTTTGTTTCTCACCATTGTGCAATACACACAAAATTCCTTCGAAGCTACATTTCTATTTGTTTCTGCGCCTGTGTTTGGTTTTACTTTACTTTACCATTTCAAACTGAAATGGTAACCCTCTTCTCCTCCTATAAAAATTAACCGATATTGAAGTGAATTGAAAGAGCGATGTTTTCCTCTCTATTCTTCGTCAAATAATTACACCACAACTTGTGTACTCACGGTCCACAGTGACGACATATTCACTGACCTAAGATGTATCGAACCGACGTTCGCGTCCTCAAACTGGTCTTCAGTTGGCTCGAATAACAACTCATGGGATACCATTTGACCCACTGCTGTTTTGAATAAGTAATCCAATTGATTGTATTTACGTAAAATTCTCTGTAGTTCTGAAATTATTTCTCGTCTCTATCCATTTACACTTTCGTAACGTTGATCGATTTCCGTTTGTTCTTCTCTAATGAAATACATTTTCAAACATTCGTTTGGCAATGGTAACAATGATCCTACTCAATGATAAACCTGCACTTTAATCGAAAACACAGTATTAAATAGCTGTATATTACTGCTTATGGAGTAGCACCAAATGATGTCTTTTGAAAGCAAGCAAAAACGCTCTCATATCGTGTAAAAAATGTTTTGATTCCGGCGTTTCTTCAATGATGCGATGAAATAATTCTGATGGTGGCACTTCCGATGGTGATGATCAAAATTTTCTCCTCGCGCAGCAATTTGCTCGCGTTTCTCTATCACTTTCTTGGCACCCTTGACCCATTTTGCCAGTGGCAACTATTATGACGTTCACGAGCTCGCGATCGTTCACGAATATCGACCTAGTTCATTTCATAATCTCGTTTCTCCAGCAGTTTCTCCATGTCTGCTTGCTGAGTGTCTCACTCGATCCTCTTCTCTAACTGCATCTCGTTCCTCATCGGTTTTGCCTCTCCCGTTGTAGACGTAATCTTGTTCTCCGTCCTACCTGTCTTTTTTTCTCACTGTTCTTCTGTTTCCTTCTTTTCAGTTCACTATTGCCAAGGTCTTCTCTTCCTTTATGTTTTGGCATCCCGTTAACTAAAATTCCCTTTAATACACTGCTCACCACCTTATGCAGCACACTTTCAGTTAAGTTTTATCGCTTACACTTTTCCTTTATCCCCTCCAACCGATTTTCAGGAGTATACTGACTCATGCGTCTCGCCATCGACTTTATGTACCCTCGCGCTGGAAAGCTTCCCCACCACAACAGCATAACGGAATATTCAAGAACAATATCGAACATTCTCGAACACTTTAGACCAGAAGAATCATTCTGACCAATCTTCGGTCTCTTCGATACTAGATTCCTAGCTGCTTCGCCGATTTCCTACAAGGCCATCGTTCAGACGCCCTCTTTTGACATCCACATCTTCTAAACCAATGCCTGTGGTTCCAAAACGAAACCTTCTTATGGATAGGGGATGGAGGATACCATACCATACAAGCCCTAGGGGTTGCAGTGGTGGGTTGCGACGTTGCAGCGACACGTACGCACGCTTACATTTATATACTGATTTATGGCTGCAGTGTACCAAAGATGTGCCGTAAGTCTGATGTGTGGTTTGTTGCAGCTGTCCACGCTAGTCTACTGTGTGCAAGTCTCCTCATAACCATTGCAACCTACATCCACTTATATCTGTTCACTGTAGTGAAGCCTTGATCTCCTTCTAGGAATGTTTCTCTCACACTTTGCATCTTCGCCAAATTAACTATTCCTTGTTGCCTCAGGCAGTGTCCTATAAACATATCCCTTTTTCCAGTCAAGTTGTGCCACAAAGCTCTTTTCTCCACGATTGGATTCAGTACATCTTCGTTGCCTGTCCTATCAACCTATGTAAGTTTCAGCATTATCCTCTAACACCACATTTCAAAAGTCAATATCCAGAAAAATACTTTCAGAAGTCTTTCTAACACTTGAACTTATATTCGATGTTAATATACTTCATACAAAAAAGTTTTTTCTTGCTATTGTGAGTCGCATTTTATTTCCGCTTTACTTCTGCCGCCTTCAGCTATTTCGGTGCCAAATTAGCAAAACTCCTCTGAATTAACCCGACAACATTCCACTACCCTTGTTTTCCTTTTATAGAAGACCTTTGGCATCTCTGACAGAATTACAATGTCACAGGTAAACTTTAAAGTTTTTATTCCTCTTGCTCAAATTAAATTCGTTTTCCAAATTTCTCCTTGGCTTACGTTACGTCTGGCTCTAAGGACAGGCTGACTAACACGAGGGATAAAGCACAATCCAGCCTCACTACTTTCTCAACCACTGCCTCCTTCCTCCTGCTCATAACTACAGTTTGGTTCCTGTACAAGTTCGGTGTCACTTCATTCAATTCGCAGAGATCACAGCGAGGCCAATTATCACCTGATATAGTCGCCAAGTTCGATGTCAAGTAACAAACACAAGGACAGATACTTTGCATCACCGGAGTGGAGTAACCGAGATAAGATACGAAACTGATTTTCACAACGGCATCAGGCACGTTGAACTGAATGCGCGGAATGGCAACGAATTTCGGAGGGTCATGTTTGACAGAGAGAAGAAAATAGCATCAAGAAGCATCCAAGACACTGAAGGGAGAGATAAAAAGGGTGGAACAATTTTCTTGTAGGTTCCACCTGTTGCATGTCTCCCCTTCTTTAACAAACCATAAAATTACCCACTCACTGACGCCCCCTTCACCAGGAACGTTCTAACAAAAAGCTACTCAATAAAATACACAGCAATACAGAAGCGCCGGTCGCTGGTGACCGATCGGTTCTAGGCGCTTCAGTCCGGTTCAAAAATGGCTCTGAGCACTATGGGACTTAACGTCTATGGTCATCAGTCCCCTAGAAGTTAGAACTACTTAAATCTAACTAACCTAAGGACATCACACAACACCCAGCCATCACGAGGCAGAGAAAATCCCTGACCCCGCCGGGAATCGAACCCGGGAACCCGGGCGTGGGAAGCGAGAACGCCACCGCACGACCACGAGATGCGGGCGCTTCAGTCCGGAACCGCGCGACCGCTACGGTCGCAGGTTCGAATCCTGCCTCGGGCATGGATGTGTGTGATGTCCTTAGGTTAGTTAGGTTTAAGTAGTTCTAAGTTGTAGGGGACTGATGACCTCAGAAGTTAAGTTCCATAGTGCTCAGAGCCATTTGAACCATTTTTTTGATACAGAAGCGATTTATCTTTTCCTTCTAGGAGCTAACAAAGTCTTCGGTTGTCCTAAAACTTTGGAACAATGTACAAGTTTATCTAAATCTACAGCTATGAAACTGCACATCACTTAAAGGTGCTTAAAGGTGGATACTTCGGATAACACCATCTTTACATACAAGAAAGTAGTATGTTACCGTATTGTTGCTTACTAAATGAAACCTTTACGAAACACGCCACTGCTCTTTGGATCTTTTTTATCTCCTATATTAATCTTGCCTGATAAATATCCCACACTGACGGCAAATATTAATGAATCTGTAGAACGACGGATTTGTAAGATAGTCTATTTGACGGGAATTTTATGTTCATTTTATGTTGATTTCATCGTAGCCTGATACCAAACTAGAGAGATCGCCGCCCCGAAACAGTGGCCGCCTGGAAACCAAGTTCGTCGCTGATAGTTGTAACACGCAGCAGAGGGGAGAACGATGCGACTGCAAGGAATGAGAGCGCGTATCACTGCCGGTGACCACAATACACACTCTAACGGAGTTCCAAATTGAAGACCGCGTCCAAAAAGCGACGTAATATCGTTATTCTAGAACTGCCTTCAAAGACGAAATCTGAACTGTTCGTTCTATCCGCCATGCCAGGTATTAATTTCTATTAAAGGACTAACGACCATCGTCTCGCTCATGCGACGTGTTTGCCGTGACCCAGGGGTGGTGGATATCGAAGGCGGAACCGTGAGCCGAACACATATTAACACTACTTTATGAGACGGTACCCATATCTTTGGAATGGAGGGGTATTAGACATCCTCTTAGGAATTTTCTAACGTATCTTAATCTGGCGTTCCCTTTCCCTAGAATTAGATTTGTGTTATCATTCTACAGAAGTTTTTTGAATGTGTAATACTATTGTGTGTGTGTGTGTGTGTGTGTGTGTGTGTGTGTGTGTGTGTGTGTGTGCGCGCGCGCGCGTGTGAGGGAGAGAGAACAGGAGAGAGACTCAAAATAGTTAACTATAAGCCAGTACATGAATACACAAAAAATGAGGTTAAGGCAATTATGAAATGGTCAGCATGGCACACAAAACCGATTCGTTCATAGTGAGAGGTTACAATTGTAATCAACGGAACGGGAAGATAACTGAACTAAACTAAACTTCTAGTTTAGGTCGCTATGGGCGCGTAATGCTGGATATTTTATGGTTGTTAATCGAACAGTAATCGGTCTTTCCGCTTATGAAAGCGCAATACGTAATGTCCTCGAGCCGAGGGTTGCTTTGAACAGTACTCTCCTCTGAACAGGAAAATCGTGTGGTCTGAACTGGGACACCAGTATAATTAACACCAGTTTCCGTTGAAATTCAAATACTTTCGCACAGTCCTTATACTTTTCTGTAAAATGCTTGGATAAGTTAATAGTTCTGAATCCAGCGAAGCCCCTTGGTTCGGTTGCGTTTCGTTGATTCAATAGGAGTAATTATGAGGTGGTAGACGGTCCTTTAAGCAGCCGCAGATGTCAGTGAACCTGACGTAGAAAAGTTGTGTGAAACGTGTAAACTCTGTTCTGTGTGCTGTCTTGTCGTAACTGTTTTGTGTGGAATGTTTTCTAACGCTGAGATTGGGAACCAGCAAGGTATTTGCCACAATGGATGTGAGAAACCTCCTAAAAATCACACCTGGAATGGCACATGTGCCATTAAACCGACGAGCAGATTCCGTACCAAAATTAGACAAAACATCTCCAAATATGTGTATATGGAGAAGATGGTATTGCAGTTGCGTAAAGGGGTACGAAGACCCTTAATAAAAATATGCTGAGTAGTGGTAGCAGTAAGAGTGAAAATTGGGCTCACTGTGATTCAAAATAAGACAAAAACTTATGATAATGTCCGATTCGAAGTTCAAAATAATACCATAGGACCTGATGGCATCTAAGAACTGTTTCAGTTAACTAGGTGGCATCTTAACCAGTAAAAACACTATGAGACAATATGTAAGAGAAAGAATACAGGCAAAAAAATGGAGGTTATTAAAGATTCCCTAATAACAAGAGCATCATAATGAAGGGTATATTGTTCTCTTATACAGCCAGTTTTTATATGTCGGTTAGAAGCTTGGACAGTGACAGATGTAGATATAAATAGGTTTTGGGAGAAAAAACCTACGAAAAATAATGGCCTTTTGAGGTAAGCTGAGGGCCAGAGAATCAAATTTAATCATGAATTCTACCAAATAGCTACATGTGTCACATCACTGATTACGACGTATGTAGAGGATGGCAGACGACAAGGTGCCCAAAAGAATGTGGACAGAAAAATTGTATTTCACCAGAAGGAACATCCGACCAAGAGTGAGATGGATGAACAATGCATTAGCCGATTTTAACTAGTTAGGGATTCGAGAATTGATGAGAAAACTAGAAAAAAAACGAGATTTGTAGAGGCAGATTGCTGAGCAACCATCCAGGTCTGCAGTGCCGAAGAAGAAGAAGATGATACACGTCTGCCTGACCTCCTTGTCTCATGCGATACCGTGGCGCGCCTTTTTAAGAAAATATTACATCACCATCATCATCATCATTTAAGACTGATTATGCCTTTCAGCGTTCAGTCTGGAGCATAGTACCCTTTATAAAATTACTCCATGATCCCTTATTCAGTGCTAACATTAATGCCTCTTCTGATGTTAAGCCTATTACTTCAAAAGCATTCTTAACCGAATCCAGGTACCTTCTCGTTGGTCTAACTCCACTCCTCCTACCCTCTACTGCTGAACCCATGAGTCTCTTGGGTAACCTTGCTTCTCCCATGCGTGTAACATGACCCCACCATTTATGCCTGTTCGCTCTGACTGCTACATCTACAGAGTTCATTCCCAGTTTTTCTTTGATTTCCTCATTGTGGACATCCTCCTGCCATTGTTCCCATCTACTAGTTCAAAATGGTTCAAATGGCTCTGAGCACTATGGGACTTAACTTCTGAGGTCATCAGTCCCCTAGAACTTAGAACTACTTAAACCTAACTAACCTAAGGACATCACACACATGCATACCCGCGGCAGGATTCGAACCTGCGACCGTAGCGGTCGCGCGGTTCCAGACTGAAGCGCCTAGAACCACTCGGCTACAACGGACGGCCCATCTACTAGTACCTGCAATCATCCTAGCTACTTTCATATATGTAACCTCAACCTTATTGATAAGGTAACCTGAATCCACCCAGCTTTCACTGCCATACAACAAAGTTGGTCGAAAGATTGAACGGTGCACAGATAACTTAGTCTTGGTACGGGCTTCCTTCTTGCAGAAGAGAGTAGATCGTAGCTGAGCGCTCACTGCATTAGCTTTGCTACACCTCGCTTCCAGTTCTTTCACTATGTTGCCATCCTGTGAGAATATGCATCCGAAGTACTTGAAACCGTCCACCTGTTCTAACTTTGTTCCTCCTATTTGGCACTCAATCCGTTTACATCTCTTCCCCACTGACATTACATACGGCATAAATAATCCCATTCTCCCTAAATGCAAATAATTTCTCACAGTTTTTTATCGTCCACCCCGCGATGTACGATGACTCGCTTAAATAAAGAATTATCGTTACTGTCGGCGTCCGACGTGAAAGTACCAGCTGTGAGACGTGCCTTGGAAGCGCACATCTAATCAGTCGGAACTCGGCGCGGGCCAAACCCTCGTAAGCGGAAACATTGATGAGCTCTTGGCAGCTGAAAGAACCTGACTTGGACGAGTGGAGGTGCCCGGTAGAGCGGCAGTCGCCCAGACAGAACAAAATGCCGACAGATGAGGTGGCCCGCTGCCAACTGACCCGCAGACACACGGCTCGTGGCGAGTCACAGCCGTGGCGCCGCGCCGGGTATTAAAACGGTAAACAAAGGACGGCGGCCGGAGGCGGCTGCGCGCGCACAAAGGGTTGCTGACGTCACCGCAGTCGGGCCCGCTCGGCACGCGCCGCCTGCAGCCAGGCGCGTAGAGGGGGACGACGGGGCTTTGGGGAGGGGAGGGGTGGGGTGGGATGGGGAGGGGGGCGGCGCTATGACGTGGCAGTGATTCACTTGGCGGTCGCCGCGCCGGCCGGCGGCAATCTGATTACGACACAATTGCACTTGCGGTCGGTCGCACGGCGCGCCAGCTCGGGTATTTAAAAAGGGCACGGCGGGCCAACGCAAGGTCAGCCGCCTCAGCAGTCGTGCTTTACGCGGTACCTGCACGACGCGTCAGTTTGTTGAACTCCCTTCTCCGAAAGGTAATTTTTTGCTCCCGGAAACTTCTGGGTCTTTTTTCAGTCACTTTCTGCGATTATACTCCTTTTATCTTAAGCGTGACAAGAAAGTCAACATTGCACAACTAATTCCTCTGCATTTCTCACTCCAGAGCCTCTTCCCCGCAGAAGTAAACCATGCCACAACGTCGCCACCACTGATGGGCAAGATTATGCTACGGCTGCGGGCATCGTCTTCCTGCCGCATTTAACCACAGCTGCACTGTCCTCCCCACAGTTTGCCGAAATGTAGGCGAGAAATAGGCTGCATCTACGCACGAATCTACCCTAACAGCCCAACAACAAAAATTCTAATTCCATCTACTTACATATTATTGGTAAAAACGACAAAAGGAAGCAGGGATTACGTCAAATGCAGTTTAGAACAGTTTGTGAAATGGTTGAATTAATATAATAATATTCAAATAAACGCCTCACGAGTGATCAGGCTGAAAATACTTCACAAAAATAAGATATTTAATCCGCACGAGGTATTTGTGCTGTAAGGACTTTTGTAATCTAATTATTGGCTTTGAGGTCTCTATCTGGATTCGAAATCTTTGCTTGAGTACATGGAGAGGTGTAACTAGAACGGTTCAGATTGAAACATCGTGTGGTATTCCGCTACGTCAGTTGAAACAAAACAGAGACAAAACAGCTATAGAGAAAACTAGATAATTAGAAAAGAATAGATTTACATTACTGGTAGAACTATACGCTCCAGAAGAGTCATAGTTGACAGTATCCACCCGGGTAAATTAAAAACCAAATTCAAATTTACAAGTTTCTTCTACCTCAACTTAACAGTGATTTATCTTACTGCACAGATTTTACACTATATCAAATACTGAAGCCAATGAAGCTAATACTTACAATCAAGAGTAACTAATTTACCCGTGCTTTGTTTTTCTTAGTGCAGGTAGCCCAGAAACTCCAGTAAACTGTGTTATTTTCGCATCTGTGGTGTCGGTAGCATCGTTTGTTTCTTTACAAACCAATTGGAAACGGTTAAGCACACTTTCTTTATGGTTTCTACGACTACATTTAACTGAAGAACACGAAGCAGCTTTACACGCCTACAAGAATCATACGAACGACGAGACCACGAGGGCATGACTGGCTCAACAGAGAAAGTAAATGTCCGATGAGATTCCACACAAGGACTACGTGAGTCAAACATTCCTAACACATAAGCAGGACTATTTCCAGTGGCGTTACAACACCCGGTGGACGAACACTGCGGCCGACGACCAATCAGGAGCGTTCGTTCTTCTTAGCTGGGGCTGAACATACGATGAACAACGTAGAGTTCGACACTGATTGTTTGATCAGTCGGCATAATGTTCAACAAGTGTTCTTCTCTATCTCCACCATTAACAGAATATTAAGATACGAGTTGATTTCCTATAGAGAAGAACTTGCATAACACGTTATGTGACTGACGTTTCCCTAAAAGCAAAATGCCTTTATAAGCGTGCAATATTTGTTTACTGCCTCTCAAGTATGCAAAACAAACATTCGAATGAAACTGTTTATATGTCATATTAAAGATTCCCGAGATAAAGACAGCGAAATCTAACAAAATAATACGAGAATAAGGACAATTAGACGAGAGACGTTCAATGAATTTCTAAGGAAAATGTATAAAATTGTCAAAAATTGCTTGGTAATGGTCCCAGACCGACGAACAATACAAAAGAAATGGTCGAAAAAGCTACCTACTTTGTGGGTTAATTACACTTCCTTAGGATTATTTCAATAAAGCCAAGTGTGGCATCTGTCCTTCCCAGTCCGCAGCTCGTGGTCGTGCGGTAGCGTTCTCGCTTCCCGCGCCCGGGTTCCCGGGTTCGATTCCCGGCGGGGTCAGAGATTTTCTCTGTCTCGTGATGACTGGGTGTTGTGTGCTGTCCTTAGGTTAGTTAGGTTTAAGTAGCTCTAAGTTCTAAGGGACTGATGACCATAGCTGTTAAGTCCCATAGTGCTCAGGGCCATTTTTTTGTCCTTCCCATGTTCATGTGGATGTTCGACCATACATCACTCTAGAAGGAAACTGCTAAACACTTGACAGTTACACCGATTTCTGTGACGGATCGCCGATCGCGTGGTCAAACGACATCTGATCTTTCCGCCTAATACGCTCATAACGTTACGTTAAGTTGTGGGTCGGCTGTAAATATTTGCACCAAGCACTGACCATCCACGGGTCTTTGCACTGTTTACTATTAAATCAGTTTCACAATATCTGCTGACAAGTGACACATATGTGTAATATGGACTTTGCGTGCACTTTTCTGAGAGATCTGCGTCTACTGAACACTTGAAAATAGCCACAGCGACCGAAATCAACTGTACGCGCGGGTCGTATAGGTTTTTCTGTCGAATTCCAATAGGACTAATATTCACTTGGCACCAAACTGTCACATTTCAGGGCAGGTCATAAAGCAAAATACGCAAGGTATATGCAATGTACAAACAGCGTGAACTGTTCGTAACGGTTCTGTTAAACTGTTTCATGACAACAGACTTTTATCTAAATATTAATGCAAAATCAAGGAATAATGTCGTCATTTAACAAGTTTTTTAAAAAATTTATCGCTTGCTTTCAGTGTTTCTTCCGTGACTGTTCTACTTTCATAAAATAAATAATACTCGACTTCAGTCACAACCGTGATTTTATTTGAGTGCAATATGCATTTCGATTACTGGGGACTCATCTTCAGGTACTCTGACATTTGACATATCGTAGCTTATTTTTCCAAATAAACAAAAAAAAAGATGTAGACTATCAAAGCACCCGAAGATTACGAAATAAAATCACGATTGTTACTGAAGGCCGTTGTTCTTCATTATGCTTTAATAATTTTATATAGGCTACGGACTCCATCTAGAAACCCGCCAGGTTAACCGAGAGTGCTAACACGCTGCTTCCTGGACTCGGGTAGGCGCGCCGGCCCCGGATCGAATCCGCCCGGCGGCTTAACGACGGAGGCCGGTGTGTTGGCCAGCCTGGATGTGGTTTTTAGGCGATTTTCCACATCCCAATAGGTGAATATCGGGCTGGTCCCCACGTCCCGTCTCAGTTCCACGGCTCGCAGACGTCTGAACACATTCGCACTATTCCATGGATTACACTACACGCAGACAATTGAGGTACACTAATTCCGTCCCAGGGGGTACGGGGTGGCGGCAGGAAGGGTATCCGGCCACCCCTTAAATAGACCTTGCCACATCCGATTAACCATGCCGATCCTGCGTCATTGCGAGAAAAAGGCACAAGCAAAAGAAAGAAAGAACGGACTCCATCTAGAAGAAATTAATCAAACGGTCTTTCTTTTTTTTCCCAGGATATCTCATTACTTGGGGTCAGCTTCCCTAATTATGTGGTGTCATCTGTCCCGCTGGTAGGCGTCATCAACACTAAGGCTTGGCTCCTTCATATCACTTTGCATATTCGTCAACGAACTAGTTGAGGCCTTCCTCTCCTCTTTGGAGCCATGGAAAGATACTTTTTCACATCATTGTTGTTCAAATGGTTCAAATGGCTCTGAGCACTATGGGACTTTTGAGGTCATCAGTCCCCTAGAACTGAGAACTATTTAAACCTAACTAACCTAAGGACATCACATACATCCATGCCCACATCATGGTTGTCAATTATTTGTGTTAAGTGAAAGTGCTGTCCCAGTCTGGATTCTGACACACTTTCATTTCTGGGTTCGACCTTAAAGCAGTCTCTTACTAGGTCATTGTGCTCTTTGTCTTTGAATGTTGCTCCTCCGGCCAATCGTAACATTCACATTTCTGTTGTATGGAGTACCTGTTCGTAAGTCTTTTTTTATGTGCAGACTTCACTGCAACACAACAGCGCTGATCTTACAACTGTTTTATAATTATGCCTTTGGCTTATTTGAAGTTAAGTCGTCCAAATGTATTTTAAATTCTGACTCTAATACTGGCTCCCCTAACTAGCTCCTGTAACTTAGTGGCTTAAAAGTGGCCCTTAGATGGGCTGTAACGGAAGTATAGAATCACAGATCGATACCACCCTCACCGGCGCCTAACAATTGGCAACGGAAACGTAAGATATGGGATGACAGGCGGTAGCTACTCGGCTCCAGTCTCAGTCGCAGTCTTCGAAAGTCTTCAGTGTTAGTTACGACACTCTTCAGTCTTAGCCTTCGACAGTTCGTCCCTGAATTAGCAGCGGGAGCCTCGTACTGCACGACGCTCTTTTCTTCTTAGAAATTATTCCAATCCATATGTGGCATACAGCAAACCAGTGCTTAACGGTATTGGTTAAAAACAGTCTTGGATGCAATTTTAGTTTTTTATTTTTCAACGACGCGTTTCGCCTTATTTAGGCATCTTCAGGTTATCTTTTCTAGATGGACGCGAGAGGCACCAAGATATGCATTTACTCAGGTAGTATGCTTACTACCTGAGTCCCCATCTTACTCTGTTACTCGCTCCTGTGAACGGGAATGCGTTATGCAGATCTTGGTTACTACCTGAGTCCCCATCTTACTCTGTTACTCGCTCCTGTGAACGGGAACGCGTTGTGCAGATCTTGGTGCCTCTCGCGTCCATCTAGAAAAGATAATCTGAAGATGCCTAAATAGGGCGAAACGCGTCGTTGAAAAATAAAAAACTAAAATTGCAACCAAGACTGTTTTTAAGCAATACTCTTTTCTTCTTGTAATAGCTGGACTTTATTGGTGTCTGTTCTTTTGTAAAGTTTGTACGCGACACTTGGAGAAAGCTGTAAGTTCCGTGAAACGCCTGTTTACTGTATTTACCATTTCTGGTCCCATCTCGTTCCTCTACGACAGCTGCAGCACCAGTCTGTGGCCCACCTCTCCTTGCCGTTGTATGCGAAGCAGTACACGACAGAAAGAACAACACAGGGAGGTGATACCTGTGGCGCCAGACGGCAGG
The DNA here is from genome assembly GCF_021461385.2 of Schistocerca piceifrons. Classification (NCBI taxonomy): domain Eukaryota; kingdom Metazoa; phylum Arthropoda; class Insecta; order Orthoptera; family Acrididae; genus Schistocerca; species Schistocerca piceifrons. The sequence continues at coordinate 880,783,012 of NC_060140.1, forward strand.
TGCGCGTTTCCAGCAGTGGCGGCCGGCGGCCAGTCCAGCGGGCCAGACAGCTCGCGGCTCCCGCGGGCTTGGCCGTGCTCCAGGCGCTATTTTGGACGGCACGCCGCGCTGGAATGGGACCGCCGCTCTCGCCCGCCCGTGCCACGACACGGCACGCAAACGCGAGCTCACAATACTTCCCTCGCGGCAACCGGCAGGCTCGTAGTTTCAATCGCAGCTTTCGACTTTTTGTAGCTGGGCAGGCCGCACTTGATTCTATAGTCTGCTCAAAATTACTGGGATTGGCAGCTCTGCAGGAGCACTTGGAGGCGCGGAGCACAGTTGCCACGTCGCGCACGTACCTCAAACTCGCAACCTACTCACTTTATAACTATGGAACTTACGTCACTCTGTTCTGGAAGAGCTGCACTATGTTTTCAATTTAGTTTTACGATGGGCGTTCAATAAGCACGCGCCGGGGTAGCCGAGATCGATAACGCGCTGCTTCCTGACCTCGGGTAGGCGCGCCGGCCCCGAATTAACGACGAGTGCCGATGTGCCGACCAGCCTGGATGTGGTTTTTAGGCGGTTTTCCACATCCCGCTAGGTGAATACCGGGCCGGTCCCTATGTCCCGCCTCATTTACGCGTCTCGCAGACATCTGAACACTTTCGCACAATTCCATGGATTACACTCGACGCAGACAGTTGCGATGCACTAATTCCGTCCTGGGGGTTACAGGGTGGCGGCAGGAAGGGCGTCCGGCCACCCCTTAACCATTAACATGCGAAATCAGATTAACGATGGCTGATCCTGCGTCACTGCGGGACAACGCTCAAGCGATAGACAGACAGATAGATGGGCGTTCAATAAGTAATGTACATTTTTATCTCGGCCAATTTCGGTTGAGAAAAAGTGGAATTTGTCGTGGGACATCGTGAAATACAGTTTCATGTAGTGCCGATATGTGGCGGCGCTATACGTAGCCTTCAGAAAGCCGTCGGTAACGGAGGTGCGTTCCAAGCAGAGAGCTGTCGCTGAGTTTCAAAAATCTTCAAATGTGTGTGAAATCTTATGGGACTTAACTGCTAAGGTCATCAGTCCCTAAGCTTACACACTACTTAACCTAAATCATCCTAAGGACCAACACACACACCCATGCCCGTGGGAGGACTCGAACCTCCGCTGGGACCAGCCATACAGTCCACGACTGCAGCGCCAAAGACCGCTCGGCTAATACCGCGCGGCTTCACTGCATTTCCTTTTGCGGCAAACCAGAGCATCGCTGATGTTCATAGGCGCTTGCAAAATGTTTACGGAGACGTGGCAGTGAACAAAAGTAAGGTGAGTCGTTGGGCGAAGCGTCTGTCATCATCGCAACAAGGTCGCGCAGACTTGTCCGAACTCCCGCTTGCCCACTGGACAGCTGTGATCTCCTGCAATGTTGGAACGTGCGGACACTCTCATTCGATGTGATAGACGGATCACAGTCCAACACTTCACTGGACAACTGGACATTTTTGCCGGAGTGGCCGAGCGGTTCTAGGCGCTACAGTCTGGAACCGCGCGACTGCTACGGTCGCAGGTTCGAATCTTGCCCCGGGCATGGATGTGTGTGATGTCCTTAGGTCAGTTAGGTTTAAGTGGTTCTAAGTCCTAGGGCACTGATGACCTCAGCAGTTAAGTCCCATAGTGCTCAGAGCCATTTGAACCAAAAAAACGTTACTCCGGTATTGCAGCAATTCCATTGTAAACAGTAGTATTTATTTTGCGTGATATAGACTGAATTCCTGAGACCAACTTCAATTGTAGTTAGTTGCTTAGAAGACCTTCTTATTAAAATATGATATCTTACGAAAAAATAATTTTGTTATATAGCTACTTACAGCTGTAAATTGCACACTTCAAATATGCAACTGAATCGTCCTGTATTTCATTTCTACGGTGATCATGGACAAACCCCACTTGCATCGCTCGTGTCGATATGACGCATGTTTGAAGTATCTTTCTGTCGCTGGTATAATTTAACGAAATGAAAAAACTGTGGGCCTGCCTTGAACGAGACCTGATTCCTTAACAGTGACCAGTAACTTGCCTTTCTGTGGTAGTAATCATAATAGTGTCCGTGCGAACAGTTGCTCGAAATACACTACTGGCCATTAAAATTGCAACACCAAGAAGAAATGCAGATGATAAACGGGTATTCATTGGACAAATATATTATACTAGAACTGACATGTGATTACATTTTCACGCGATTTGGGTTCATAGATCATGAGAAATAAGTACCTCTGGCCGGAGTAACGGCCTTCATACGCCTGGGCATTGAGTCAAACAGAACTTGGATGGCGTGTACAGGTACAGCTGCCCAAGCAGCTTCAACACGATACCACAGTTCATCAAGAGCAGTGTCTGGCGTATTGTGACGAGCCAGTTGCTCGGCCACCATTAATCAGACGTTTTCAATTGGTGAGAGATCTGGAGAATGTGCTGGCCAGGGCAGCAGTCGAACATTTTCTGTATCCAGAAAAGTCCCTACAGGACCTGCAACATGCAGTCGTGCATTATCCTGCTGAAATGTAGGGTTTCGCAGGGAATGAAGGGTAGAGCCAAGGGTCGTAACACATCTGAAATATAACGTCCACTGTTCAAAGTGCCGTAAATGCGAACAAGGCGTGACCGAGACGTGTAACCAATAACACCCCATGCCATCACGCCGGCTGATACGCCAGTATGGCGATGACGAATACACGCTTCCAATGTGCGTTCAACGCGATGTCGCCAAACACGGATGCGACCATCATGATGCTGTAAACAGAACCTGGATTCATCCGAAAAAATGACGTTTTACCATTCGTGCACCCAGGTTCGTCGTTGAGTACACCATCGCAGGCGCTCCTGTCTGTGATGCAGCGTCAAGGGTAACCGCAGCCATGGTCTCCAAGCTGCTACTCCATACTGCTGCAAACGTCGTCGAACTGTTCGTGCAGATGGTTGTTGTCTTGCAAACGTCCCCATCTGTTGACTCAGGGATCGAGACATGGCTGCGCGATCCGTTACAGCCATGCGGATAAGATGCCTGTCATCTCGACTGCTAGTGATACGAGGCCATAGTGATCCAGCACGGCGTTCCGTATTACCCTCCTGAACCTACCGATTCCATTTTCTGCTAATGATCATTGGATCTCGACCTAAGCGAGCAGCAATGTCGCGATACGGTCAACCGCAATCGCGACAGGCTACAAACCGACCTTTATCAAAGTCGGAAACGCGATGGTACGCATTTCTGCTCCTTGCACGCGGCATCACAACAACGTTTCACCAGGCAACGCCGGTCAACTGCTGTTTGTGTACGAGAAATCGGTTGGAAACTTTCCTCACGTCAGCACGCTGTGGGTGTCGCCACCGGCGCCAACCTTTTGTGAATGCTCTGAAAAGCTAATCATTTGCATATCACAGCATCTTTTTCTTGTCAGTTAAATTTCGCGTCTGTAGCACGTCATCGTTGTGGTGTAGCAATTTTAAAGGCCAGTAGTTGGGACGCTGGCTGGTGTAGGTGGAATTTTCACCTGCGCGTCTACAGACCCTGTGCGTTCACGTTTGATATCTTCGTCGACCGAGATGACAAATTTGCTCCAATATAAACAAAAATTCAAGATTTCAGAAGTGTGGCAGTGACGACTGCGCTACCAGTTCGTGTTATAATGTTACTTAGGTGAAATGATATCAAGGAACATTGGTTTTCTTCATTTTTCTTGAACGAATACTGCTTATCATCTCATACACTCACTGCGGTCTTCATTACTATTCAAGTTCGCTGGGCAATAATACATGATATCTCGACTCATTACGTGTTCTGACTCATATCAGATGGAAACAAATACGTGAGAAGTAAAACACGTTTCTTTTTTTTCTGTAGTGGCATGTCTTAGTGCTTTATCATGATATCGCAGCATCTTTGGCGCCCATGTACCTTGTGACGACTCTTCATCTGATATAAGTGAGTAAAAACACGTGGTGAGTAGAGATATTCTGTGCTGTTGCCAACGAACTTGAATGTTAATGAAGACCGCAGTGGGTATGTGTATATACAGAAAGAACGACGTAAATCTTGGAGTAAAACCCGCTAAAAAGACCGTCGAAAGTCGGTAAGTCGTTTTAGTGTTTTATAATGACGCGGTCTACACCCTCGCCGTGGAACCCAACGAATATGTTGTTCGTTCATCAAAGACGATAAAACCAAATGTTTCCGATGGTCTAACAGGGGCTTGTAGCGCAACAATCGTCACAATTTTGAAACTATGAATTTTTGTTTATCCTAGGACAAATCGTCTTTAAATCAACGTTCACGTGTATTAATACAATCACGAAAGTCATTTGGAGATGACTGTATCCAGTATTGGTGCTTTTGTTAATAAAGTAAACAAAAAAAACTTATTGCGGCGCTTACAGCTGAGTGCCATAAATACTCTGTACCACGCAACAGGCGCGGTTCTCTAATAACGTCGTCATTTGACAAAATAGCACTACTTCGCGACGTTATTATTGCAAGCTGCTATTGCAGTCTGCGCGTGACAGGGAGACTGATCCTGAAATGCTCTCCTTCTCAGAGGAAATACGCCTCCATTTATCGGCGTACGTGAACTGGCAGAGAAATCGATGCCGCAGTTCTGAAAGAGCCTCTGCATCACATGAAAACAGAAGTGTGGCGCGCATTTAGTGCAATACTTCAGTGATAACGTTTTGGTCATAACGAATAGTTCAAGCGCTACGATGTCTTAATGAACAATGCTTGCGAGGAGGCAAGAGTTTGTAGACAGCATCGTCGTTGATTGAGCTACCTTCAAAAACCGTACACAGTCGTCTGTAATGTGTCCTAATCTACACCCTAAATTTACGTGATATTTCATTTAAATTTAGTATGCACCCAACATAAAGTTCTCGCATCACTTTTGCTATCCACGCTAACTGTATTTACTCCTGTGGACATCTGAGAATAAATCCAATATACGCGTCCAGTTCTCTATTCTGTGTTCGCGCCAAATGAGATCAACATAAAGAAGACATGACTACACGTAGTTCACAGTGACATGATACAGTAAACTGACCACTCATATCTGATATATGGTGATTTCCATATGTCGTAATGCATCGCTTTGATTACGTCAAATGTCACAGTGATAATGCTGCTACACACGGCGGTGGATATCGAACTACCTCGACACAGGCAATCGGACGCAAAAAAAGCCACATCAAACATCACTTACCTCTTGAACATTCACCAATGGAAGATTTTAATTGCAGCGGCAACCTTGTAAGTGAATGACGTACATCAGAAAATTAATTATACTTTTTAAGGAAAAAATAGCTATTTTTATTCTTTTTCTTTAATGTCAGTCACATCGTCTTCTTCTAGCAAACGTATTTCGAACAACTTATTACGAATGCTGTTGGTCAAAATGGAATCTGAATCATAAACGATGAGGTAGATGGTCCAGTTTTTGAACAGAACTGCTTCAGGCAGACGCAGCAGTTATTGATACACTTTCTTCCGAGTTGGAGGTAAGTACGATATCGGCGTCTGCTAAATCATTTTTCTTATTAATTTTAGGGTGCCTACATGTTACCTACGCTGGCTTCTACTGCAGCTGAAATGTCGGTTTGTTTATTTAGATAATAAATATAAGATAACAGTATTCCTTGAAATTAATGAGTTGGAATCTTACACACGAGTACTTTTCAGACAGTGAACCTGTTAACTCACAAGCCCGGACTACGCATGCGAGCACGATGGTAAGCGCTCGCAATTACTGTACGCCTGGAAATACTGGACTTGTGACGTTTACCGGGTATACTTCGAAGTGGGCCTCAAAACGTGATGGATTTGGCCACTGACGTAACAACGATTACAATAACATACGCGTTTACCAAACCACGAAGAGAATCTGATTACACTGACGCACAGCTTATAATACATCGCTTGCAACCACAGGGACTTTATGTTCAAGTGATGATGCTCTTCAGGAATACTTGTAGATTGCTAAAAGAAACAGCTGAATCCAACAGTTATATACAACTTACAGAGTGAAGATCTGGAAGCGGCTGAGCTGCACATACCTGGAACAGAAAAGAAAAAAAATCAGTTACATGACTCAAATCTTCTGGGAAAAAAAGCAAATAGAATTGGTCTCAAAATATCAGTTGAAACAACACAATTTATGACAAATATAAAAAGTACTAAAATACATAGAAACACAAATAAGTAAAATAAAGAGAGTTAGAAAATTTAAATATAATCGAGAAAATATACAGCAGAATGGACTAGAAAAATTTGCAGAAAATGTAAGCATTAATAAAATGGGAAGAGCATGTGGCTTGACAAGAAATATCTACCACAAGAAATGCATATCTAAACAAATAAAAATAAAACACTACACCACAGTGGCAAGACCAGAACGTTAATATGTATATGAATGCTTAGCAATGAACTATAAGCTGGGCAGAATACAAGCACCTGAAAGAAGGGCTATTAAAAAAAATAATGGGTGCAATACAAACTAAAGATAGTTGGAGAACTAGAAGTACCGAGGAGATCTACAAAAACGTAGAGAAAATATCATAAGTAATGGCAAGTCGAAGCTTAATCTTCTTTGAGCATCTGTACCGAATGAATGAGAACAGGCAAACGAAACAAATAATCCTGTATTTCTGAATAAAGAAATCGACAACAGCATGGATTACAGAAGTAGGAAAAGAAATACAAGGAAACAAGATCAAAGAATGGATAATAGCAGAAAGAAGCTTTTTTAAAAATAAAACACTAAACTGAGAAGGCTTTCAAGATAAAAGAAATAAGAAATCGGCATCGCGCGCATCAGTCCGTCGGATATGAAACCCAACAACTTGAGAGCGAAACAAGTTATCGTTCGGCTCTCAATTTTAAATAAAATTTCCATATATTACCTACATTTCATGCACTGCAACGTGTGAGCTAAAATGTACCACATGCAAAGCTTACACTACGCGTTTTTACCTCTGTAAAAATCTTTAAAATTTCGCGAGTGTTTTACGTAATTTGAAGCAGCGTAGTAACTAAGGCATATAACGACAGGAAATGCAGTCCTTTATCGAGCGAAGTATGATACTATAAAATGTGCAAAAATCAAGTTTTTTCACCTAGCTGTTTTCTTAAAATCGGATGATACGTATTTCATAGCAGCCGGCAAGTCCGTACGAGCACAACCGGGCGCGTGGCGCGCGGCTGCCCATCGGATATAAAACAACAACAACTCGAGAACGAAATGAGATATCTTTCTGCTTTCAATTTTAAATAAAATTTCGACATCTTATCTACACTGCATTCGCTGCAACGTATGACCTAAAACCAACCATTAAGTTTAAGTTTACGCGAGGTGTTTCTACCTGTGAAATCCCTTTAATATTTCGTACAATGTTTTACTTAATTTGATACAGGGCAGTATGTATGATGGATAACGAAAAGAAATTCAGTTGTTTATCGAGTGAAGTAAGTCGAAACAAGGCCCCGGGAGTAGACAACATTCCATTAGAACTACTGATAGACTCTGAAGAGCCAGCCCTGACAAAACTCTACCATCTGGTGAGCAAGATGTATGGGACAGGCAAGAAGAATATAATAATTCCAATCCCAAGGAAAGCAGGTGTTAACAGATGTGAAAATTACCGAACTACCAGTTTAATAACCCACGACTGCAAAATATTAACACGAATTCTTTACAGACGAATGGTAAAACTGGTAGAAGCCGACCTCGGGAAAGATCAGTTTCGATTTTATAGAAATGTTGGAACACGTGAGGCAATACTGACCCTACGACTTATCTTAGAAAATAGATTAAGGAAAGGCAAACCTACGTTTCTAGCATTTGTAGACTTAGGGAAAGCTTTTGACAATGTTGATTGGAATACTCTCTTTTAGATTCTGAACGTGGCAGGGGTAAACTACCGGGAGCGAAAGGCTATTTACAATTTGTACAGAAACGAGGTGACAGTTATAAGAGTCGAGGGACATGAAAGGGAAGCAGTGGTTGGGAAGGAAGTGAGACAGGATTGTAGCCTATCCCCAATGTTATTCAATCTGTATATTGAGCAAGCAGTAAAGGAAACAAAAGAAAAATTCGGAGTAGGAATTAAAATCCATGGAGAAGAAATAAAAACTTTGAGGTTCGCCGATGACATTGTAATTCTGTCAGAGACAGCAAAGGACTTGGAAGAGCAGTTGAACGGAATGGACAGTGTCTTGAAAGGAGGATATAAGATGAACATCAACAAAAGCAAAACGAGGATAATGGAATGTAGTCGAATTAAATCGGGCGATGCTGAAGGGAATTAGATTAGGAAATGAGACACCTAAAGTAGTAAATGAGTTTTGCTATTTGGGGTGCAAAATAACTGATGATGGTCGAAGTAGAGAGGATATAAAATGTAGACTGGCAATGGCAAGGAAAGCGTTTCTGAAGTAGAGAAATTTGTTAACATCGAGTATAGATTTAAGTGTCAGGAAGTCTCGTCTGAAAGTATTTGTATGGAGTGTAGCCATGTATGGAAGTGAAACGTGGACGATAAATGGTTTGGACAAGATGAGAATAGAAGCTTTTGCAATGTGGTGCTACGGAAGAATGCTGAAGATTAGATGGGTAGATCACATAAGTAATGGGGAAGTATTGAATAGGATTGGGGAGAAGAGAAGTTTGTGGCACAACTTGACCAGAAGAAGGGATCGGTTGGTAGGACATGTTCTGAGGCATCGAGGGATCATTAATTTAGTATTTGAGGGCAGTGTGGAGGGTAAAAGTCGTAGAGGGAGACCAAGAGATGAATACACTAAGCTGATTCAGAAGGATGTTGGTTGCAGTAGGTACTGGGAGATGAAGAAGTTTGCACAGGATAGAGTAGTATGGAGAGCTGCATCAAACCACTCTCTGGACTGAAGACCACAACAACAACATCGAGTGAAGAGATCAGACCGTAAGACGAGCAAAAACCAAATAACAATTTTTTTTCACCTAACGGTTTTCAAAAAATCGAGGATAAGTATTTCATTCGGAGGTAAGTATTTCGTATCGGCCGGAATGCCCTCTCTCAGCATGGCGAGCAGTGCAGCCATAACAAAAGCCGCTCTCAGCGCGGAACACAGAGAACACGTCTGCAGCAGCGGAAAGGTTAAACAAAGACCTCACAAATACTTTCCAGGTAAAGGTACCAAAATACACATTCCTTCTCTGTCGGCACAGCAGGTTTCCATCTGAGGAAAGCTCTCTCCCCCCCTCTCTGGAGCCTAGGCCCTGAGCGGCCTACGTGTAGGGCGGGCGGGCCTTTTGCCTATCGACCGCGCGGCTGGAGGCGCAGCGCAGGCGCCCTTAGCCCTGGCCCTTCGCTTCCTTTCCCGTCCCTTCCCCTTTCCCTTCCCCTTCCGGGGACCAAGCCACGACTTTGGCCGCTCGGTGTTGCGCCAGCTGCCGCACCTGTCGGGAAAGCACTCGTGCGCCACTACTTACCGTGGATTACCTTATCTCGGATCACACCAGTCAGTGCCTCCTCTCTCAAGAGTGTCGGATCCAGTTAAGAAACAAGTATTTACGCCGACTGATAAAAAAAAGTCTCACAAATATTTGTCCTCAAGGTCCGATAAGACATGAAAGGCTGTGTGTAGAGCGAAAGTCACTCTGATACTGTGTCACAGGGACAATACCGAGCACAGCCGTTGATAACAGAGGAAGATAACGCCTCCAACAATCTCGTCACTGTGCAAGACCAAGATCCGTTCACTTCACTGCAGCTCGCTAACTCTATCCGGTGATTCATCACCAGAAGGCGACTTAAATCACGTAATATTTTTGTGTGAGTCACGGCGATCAGCAAGTAAATTCCTGTAACATTCTAAGCAAATTATAGTAATTACCCAGTAATACCATCTCTGGCGCCACGTCAGAATATGAGAAAACTTGTAAAATAATCATTGACTCTTCAAGAGATGGGCTACTACGTGCCCTGAATGTACAACATAATATTACGCTAATGATGTAGTCCGAAACAATGAATTAAGATTTGTACCAGTGCCAGGATTCGAATGCGGGACTTCAGCTTACTAGGAAGGTGTGCTAGCCGTTCAGCCACACTCTTACTCAGCTACCACACCTGCACTCGTCACCTTAGCACGTCATCCTTCGTGATGCCAGTGTTGCGTAACGGGTAGTGCATCTGCCAAGCAGCCGGGAGACCCGGATTCGAATCCGGGTACTGGTACATATTTTGATTCTTTGCCTCGGCCTACATCATTATCGCATCAGGTGAAACTCCATATGCCTCAGGCACATCAACGGTATACGATTAACATACAGTTGTTGTAATCGGCATAAGTACGACTAGTGTAATACGGGGCTCATTGGGTGGCATGGACGCCAAATGACTGTAAAATTAAATAAAAAGAAGAAACGTTCTCGAATGGAAGTCTTGCGCTACGTCTGGCCGCAACACTCAGAAGAATCTGTCTGAATGGTGAGTGCGTATCCTTTCCCATAAACAATGCCAGTACTTCTGCACGTGTGGTTATTAACAGCTCTCTGCAAAACTTTGAATTTACTTTGAAATAAGAGTAAACACGATACCGTATACTTCTCTCAGTTCTAATGCGAACGCATTAATATGTCAGAAGTAGCTGTGTCTAATAAGACTCTTAGAGAATATTGCGATGCCCATGGTAACTGTAGAGGAAGTTTTACGCGAGTAACAAATTACTGCGAGAACAACGACATTAGCCATTCATCGCGCGTTAGAAACTTGCCCCTTACTCGGATGTAGTCAGAATATCCCAACTCGAATTAATTGTCGGAAAAAAATGGGATCGTAATGAAAGCACCCAAGTACCAATGTATAATTCGTACGAGAGCGTTCTGTAATAGTTCACACACGTCGCCCGTCACCTGATGGGTCAGGTCTCACTGAATGTACGCTGACCCTCGACGAACAATTTTCTGACTAATAAATTTGTCCCCGTTTAACGACATTAATAAGACAGCGACGAAATTAACGACTTGCGGCGTGTCAATCGAATAAGAAACCTCACTGCAGCCATATTCGAGGAAATAGTTCTATGCCCAAAGCATACTGCCAACGGACTGTAAAAAAAACTGAACCTTATTTCTGACAGCTGTGTCGTGCAAAAGTCTATGTAGTCAGAAACGATGCACACGGCTCGTCCTACAGATATGGCATTCTGTTGTAAACAGCATCTGACAGTACGTGCAAATGTTCGCTGTAGGCTACTCTGTACCGTTTCTACACAAAGTACCTGGCTATCTATACAGGGTATCCTTGCTGAAAGACGTCAGGCGCATTTTTTTGACACACAGGAGACTGTCGCGGAGATGATGAAAGAATTGAACTGGCAGAGTCTTGAAGATGGACGCAAATTAGCCCGTGAAAGCCCAGTTCAAAATATGGTTCAAATGGCTCTGAGCACTATGGGACTCAACTGCTGAGGTCATTAGTCCCCTAGAACTTAGAACTAGTTAAACCTAACTAACCTAAGGACATCACAAACATCCATGCCCGAGGCAGGATTCGAACCTGCGACCGTAGCGGTCTTGCGGTTCCAGACTGCAGCACCTTTAACCGCACGGCCACTTCGGCCGGCCAAGCAGTGATTCTTCCGCCACATCAAGTGTGAGTGGTATACGTAAAAGTAGTAATAACTGGTACAATGGGAAGTATCTTTTGCCATGCACTTCACAGTGGTTTGCAGATCATAGATACAGATGTAGTAGTGTCCGCCATATAATGTATGAGAATAAGCATATGTAGCGACCTCAATTAGAAAGAACATATAAAGCCAGTTACACAAAAAGCATACATCTGGCTGAGATTCGAGGGACGCATTATAAGGAAATAACATTAATCCACAGCAGAAGGGGCTTACAAGATATTCGTCCGATCGACTCTAGTGTACTGCTTGTCAATGTGGGAATCTTAGGAAGTACGATTATTGGAGGAGACAGAGAAGCTCCAAAGAAGAGCAGCGCGTAGGGTTGGTTTAATAAGTGCGAGGGTGTGACAAGTATTTTGGCACAGGCAGATGTTACAGGAGAGAGTTCGCAACATAAGAGTGTTAGGGGTATAAGTGCAGATATTGGGATTATTGGTGCCTTAATATGTACCCGCGTCGTTTTCCTATGTCTAACAATCTTCCCGCAAACATGTCACATAAATTACTACCTAATGTTTTCTGCACAGTCGTAACTACAGCGTTAAGTGGATTGTGCCTGTCAGTATAGACTACCCATTTTGCGCCCACACTGACCTGCTGCTCACGGGAAAATAAGCATTAAAGCGTGGCGCTTGCCATTTGTACTTAGAGTTACTAACGAACCTAAAACTATTCCTAATATTTATAATTGTTGGTCTGAAAACGAAGTAGATACTGACAATCATCAATAAAAATACCTGCACTACATATCCCAACAACCCGTGTATCTCACGAAATAATCAGATAAATCAGAACCCATCAGCACGTTTACCGCGTATTCTTCTTCCTGCGCATCGTTCGCGAGCGGAAAAGAAAAGTGCCTAAAGTACCCTCCCGAACACATGGTAAAGTAACTTGCGGAATATAAACCTAGGTGCCTAAAGTTGTGGGATGCGTCCTAACACCGTATAGGACCTGCTTTTCCCCAGAGTAGTACAAGAACTCGACGTGGCATGGAGTCAACAAGTCACTGGAAGTTTTCTGCAGAAATATTGAGCCATGCCGCCTCTATAGCCGCCTATAACTGCGAAAGTGTTGCGGTGCAATATTTGATACACGAACTGACATCTCGAATATGTCCGATGGGTGGCCATATCATTGGTTCGAATTTCCAGGATGTTCTTCAAACCAAGTGGGAACAATCCCTGCCCGGTGCCATGGCGCATTGCCGTCCGCAGTAACTCCTTTGGTGCTTGGAAACATTAAGTACATGAAAGGCTTCAAATGGTCTCCAAGTAGCCGAGCATAATGAATGATCGATTCAGTTGGACCAGACTATCGAGCCCCTTGCATGTAAACATAGCCCAAACCAGTACGGACCTGCCACCAGCTTGTACAGTGCCTCGCTCACAACTTGGGTCCATGCCTTCTTGGGATCTGCCCCACGCTTCTTACCAAATGAGACTGGGGCTCATCTGACCAGGACACAGTTTTCCAGTCGTGTAGGGGCCAACCGGTATGACCAAGACCAAGACAGGCGCCATAGGGGATGAAGTTCTGTGAGCGAAGGCATTCACGTCGGTCTTCTGCCGCTATAGCCCATTAACGCCAAATTTTGCCGCACTGTACTAAGGGATACGTTGGTCGTACGTCACAAATTGATTTCTTGTCTGTTAGCATTGACAACGATACGAAAACGCTTCTGCTCTCGATCGTTATGTGAACGCCGTTAGTGAGAGGTAAAGCCTGAACTTTGATATTATCGGCACTCTCTTGACACATTGGTTCTCCGAATACTTAATTCCCAAATGACTTCCGAAATGGAACGTCCCATGTATCTAGTTCCAATGGTGATTCCGCGTTAAAAGTCAGTTAATACCCGTCGACCGGTCGTAATCACGCCGGAAACCTTTCCACATGAATCACCTCACTACAAGCGCCTCCTCAGCCAATGCACTGCCCGTCTGTACCTCGTATACGCGCATACCGCCATCTTCCGAAGTAAGAGTGATTTCAGGTGTGCCGCAGGGGAGTGTCGCACAACAGTTGCTATTCACAATATACATAAATGACCTTGTGGATAGCATCGGAAGTTTAGTAAGGCTTTTTGCGGATGATGCTGTGGTATATCGAGAGGTTGTAACAATGGAAAATTGTACTGAAATGCGGGAGAATCTGCAACGAATTGACGCATGATGCAGGGAATGGCAATTGAATCTCAATGTAAACAAGTGTAATGTGCTGCGAATACATAGAAAGAAAAATCCTTTATCATTTAGCTACAATGTAGCGGGTCAGCAACTGGCGAGCAGATTGATGCCGTATTCCTGGACTTCAGGAAGGCATTTGATACGGTTCCGCACTTACGTTTAGTGAAAAAAATACGAGCTTACGGAATATCGGACCAGGTTTGTGATTGGATTCAGGATTTCCTAGAAGAAAGAACACAACATGTAATTCTTAACGGTTCAAAATCTGCAGATGTAGAGGTAATTTCGGGAGTACCGCAGGGAAGCGTGATAGGACCTTTATTGTTTACAATATACATAAATGACTTATTTGACAACATCGGTAGCTCCGTGAGGCTATTTGCAGATGACACGGTTGTCTACAAGAAAGTAGCAACATCAGAAGACTCGTACGTACTCCAGGAGGACCTGCAGAGGATTAATGCATGGTGCGACAGCTGGCAGCTTTCCCTAAACGTAGATAAATGTAATATAATGCGCATACATAGGGGCAGAAATCCATTCCAGTACGATTATGCCATAGGTGGTAAATCATTGGAAGCGGTAACGATCGTAAAATACTTAGGAGTTACTATCCGAAGCGATCTGAAGTGGAATGATCACATAAAACAAATAGTGGGAAAAGCAGGCGCCAGGTTGAGATTCATAGGAAGAATTCTAAGAAAATGTGACTCATCGACGAAAGAGGTAGCTTACAAAACGCTTGTTCGTCCGATTCTTGAGTATTGCTCATCAGTATGGGACCCTTACCAGGTTGGATTAATAGAAGAGATAGACATGATCCAGCGAAAAGCAGCGCGATTCGTCATGGGGACATTTAGTCAGCGCGAGAGCGTTACGGAGATGCTGAACAAGCTCCAGTGGCGGACACTTCAAGAAAGGCGTTACGCAATACGGAGAGGTTTATTATCGAAATTACGAGAGAGCACATTCCGGGAAGAGATGGGCAACATATTACTACCGCCCACATATATCTCGCGTAATGATCACAACGAAAAGATCCGAGAAATTAGAGCAAATACGGAGACTTACAAGCAGTCGTTCTTCCCACGCACAATTCGTGAATGGAACAGGGAAGGGGGATCAGATAGTGGTACAAAATGTACCTTCCGCCACGCACCGTAAGGTGGCTCGCGGAGTATAGATGTAGATGTAGATTCCATAAATTATCTAGGAGTAGCCATTAGGAGTGATTTAAAATGGAATGATCATATAAAGTTGATCGTTGGTAAAGCAGATGCCAGACTTAGATTCATTGGAAGAATCCTAAGGAAATGCTATCCGAAAACAAAGGAAGTAGGTTACAGTACACTTGTTCACCCACTGCTTGAATATTGCTCACCAGTTTGGGATCCGTACCAGATAGGGTTGATAGAAGAGATAGAGAAGATCCAATGGAGAGCAGCGCGCTTCGTTACAGGATCATTTAGTAATCGCGAAAGCGTTACAGAGATGATAGATAAACTCCAATGGAAGACTCTGCAAGAGAGACGCTCAGTAGCTCGGTACGGGCTTTTGTTGAAGTTTCGAGAACATACCTTCACCGAGGAGTCAAGCAGTATATTGCTCCCTCCTACGTATATCTCGCGAAGAGACCATGAGGATAAAATCAGAGAGATTAGAGCCCACACAGAAGCATACCGACAATCTTTCATTCCACGAACAATACGAGTCTGGAACAGACGGGAGAGCCGACAGAGGTACTCAAAGTACCCTCCGCCACACACCTTCGGGTGGCTTGCGGAGTATGGGTGTAGCTGTAGATGTCGATCCCGCGACTTTTGTCACCTGAGTGTAGCCATAGATCTCCGTTAGCGGGCGCAACAGGATGTACCACTTGTGGTGAATCCTCCCGAGTGTTGCAATATGCCGGAACGGTACTGCGGTGAAGTGAAATGTTTGCCAGGAGGCGCTGGGAACGGTACGGGCGTTATCGGGCGCGGGACATCGCGGCGGCCGAGTTTCCCCCTGTACCGGCGAGGCGAGCCAGATAGCGCTTATCGCCGGCCGGCGTTTACGGCGGGCCAGATAGTCCGCTGCGCCTCCGCCCGCCTGCCTCAGCACTTGTCACGGCGCTTCCTGCGCGCGCGACACCCGCTGCTCACACCACACAAGCCCTGAGTCAGCTACACGCGCCACAGGCATGTGCATGAAGTAAAGATGTGCGCAAGCCGAAGATTGCTTTGGACACCGCAATGGCCCTATTTGAAGTGGTACAGCCTTCCCTTCCTTCGACCTTTGGCTTGACTTACCTAGCCAGACGTAGGCGCGGCATACAGTTTGAAGTAGACTCCTCCGATCAACGGTGTCACAACATTTAACATATTAACAAACGACTGGCACACGGTGCATAGCCGTCACCCATAGATACACTACTGGCCATTAAAATTGCTACACCACGAAGATGACGTGCTACAGACGCGAAATTTAAGCGACAGGAAGAAGATGCTGTGATATGCAAATGATTAGCTTTCCAGAGCATTCACACAAGGTTGGCGCCGGTGGCGACACCTACAACGTGCTGACATGAGGAACGTTTCCAACCGATTTCTCATACACAAACAGCAGTTGACCGGCGTTGCCTAGTGAAACGTTGTTGTGATGCCTCGCGTAAGGAGCAGAAATGCGTACCATCGCGTTTCCGACTTTGATAAAGGTCGGTTTGTAGCCTATCGCGATTGCGGTTTATCGTATCGCGACATTGCTGCTCGCGTTGGTCGAGATCCAATGACTGTTAGCAGAATATGGAATCGGTGGGTTCAGGAGGGTAATACGGCACGCCGTGCTGGATCCCAACGGCCTCGTATCACTAGCAGTCGAGATGACAGGCATCTTATCCGTATGGCTGTAACGGATCGTGCAGCCACGTCTCGATCCCTGAGTCAACAGATGGGGACGTTTGCAAGACAACAATCATCTGCACAAACAGTTCGACGACGTTTGCAGCAGCATGGACTAGCAGCTCGGAGACCACGGCTGTGGTTACCCTTGACGCTGCATCACAGACAGGAGCGCCTGCGATGGTGTACTCAACGACGAACGTGGGTGCGCGAATGGCAAAATGTCATTTTTTCGGATGAATCCAGGTTCTGTTTTCAGCATCATGATGGTCGCATCCGTGTTTGGCGACATCGCGGTGAACGCACACCGGAAGCGTGTATTCGTCATCGCCATACTGGCGTATCACCCGGCGTGATGGTGTGGGGTGCCATTGGTTACACGTCTCGGTCACCTCTATTTCGCATTGACGGCACTTTGAACAGTGGACGTTACATTTCAGATGTGTTACGACCCGTGGCTGTACCCTTCATTCGATCCCTGCGAAACCCTACATTTCAGCAGGATAATGCACGACCGCATGTTGCAGGTCCTGTACGGGCCTTTCTGGATACAGAAAATGTTCGACTGCTGCCCTGGCCAGCAGATATCTCACCAACTGAAAACGTCTGGTCAATGGTGGCCGAGCAACTGGCTCGTCACAATACGCCAGTCACTACTCTTGATGAACTGTGGTATCGTGTTGAAGCTGCATGGGCAGCTGTACCTGTACACGCGTTCTTTTAAGTCTGTACATTGTGCTGCCCTCTGCAGCGGATATTTTAACTGTAACTGTAAAATGGACATGTGAAAATAAAGGTGTGTGTGAGCAGAAGTTTTACTGTGCCCTTGATTTCACTAGTGCGTAGCAACAGCCCAGGCCAATCAAGGCCGTTATTACGGCCAGAGGTGGTTGTTCTGGGTACTGATTTCTCAGGATCTATGCACCCAAAGTGCGTGAAAATGTAATCACATGTCAGTTCTAGTATAATATATTTGTCCAATGAATACCCGTTTATCATCTGTATTTCTTCTTTGTGTAGAAATTTTAATGGTCAGTAGTGTATTACTAAAATTAATGTTTGTATGTGTCTATGTTCCACACCTTCTCCTCAATCGCTGGACCCATGTCAACCAAACTTGGTGCACGTGTCTCTTACTGCTAATCAACAATCGATATTGGGACAAAAACACTCACCTATCATAGTACAGGAGACATGACGTCACTCACAACGAGATTCGTGAAAAACTGCTACATCATGCACGCTGTTTAAATTTATTACTTATGTGCTACTTACTGTATTCGGAATATTATTCCGCATATAGTATGCACAGACGCCGCTAAATGCACCTACACAAATACATCTCAGCACGACACACAGTTCAAGTGATATAATGTCATAAACACAATGATGCGTGAAAGAAATGCCGCATCATGCATGAAGTTTAATACATTTATTCTTCACTACTAAGACACTCTTACAGTCCAGTAAACTGAAGGTAATCCCTGTCATTTGACAGCGCTTTTGACAACTTTCAACTACAAGGCGCTAACGGCCGTCGATGAAAACAATAGCCGTCTAGAAAGCTACGAAGATACGTTGCCATCGAGATGTTTAAAAAAACGCCATGTGGATACACGAAACAGCTGCGCCCAGCGTACGACAAACTGTCCGGGACACGGTAGGCTACTTATGCGTCTGTACAACACAGATATTTCTGTGTGCGACTGCTTCATAGTTTCAAAGGTGTTCTCGAGTTCATTTTTTGTTTCGTTTCTAATATAAAACTGGCAAAATGAATAGCCGGATAATGCCAGGTTTGTCAAGCAGTACTGTCATACAAATTACCTACACAGCAAATGAGCGAAAGGCACGTCCTTTCTCGTGTGTATTGATTGATAATTTACGATCAATATGAGCAATTCATAACGTCGAAGACTCAGGAAATCGCTCGTTTTGCATGAATTGCGCAACATATACAAAAGAGTTTCTCTAAACCCCCCCCCCCCCCCCCCCTGTCTCATCAGTCTCTTGGCTGGTATGCCAAGACTTCTTTTCTTTCGAGTCATCAGTCTTTCGAATGGCTTAATGCTTTTCCAGTACATCCATTATCTGTCATAAACTACGTTGCATATTAGAGTCTTTTTTCTGTCCCTATTAGTTTTCTCTTGAACTGCTGCTTCCAGCACACACGTAAATATTGTGCAATCTCGTAACAGGTTTCATTACTTGCCTCTTACAGTCAAAGGGTCTTCCATACACCATCTTTCTCGCGTCTTATTTTTACCAGGCCTTTGTTTCGTAGCTTACCGGCCATTTCATTTTTAACATTCTCCGATAGCACCATATTTCAAACGCTTCAGTATCTCTATATTTCCATACCGGCACGTGATACCAGTAAAGCTTTTTTTTATTGGAGAAATCTTCTTATCTTCTTCAGAAGTCTTAATCTACTTCAGATACCTCCCTTGGTTCGGACTCTGCGATCTTAATTCCTAGATAGGAGAATTCCTCCATCTTTTTCGCTGCCGCGATGTTTTCACACTTAAAACCAGGGCACTGAGCCTCACGAAAGAATCTATGGAAAAAAATGGAAATGAAGTCCCATGCTTCTTTACAGAGTGTAGGGGAACGATGCGGGAGACACGCACCGCTTTACCAGGCAAGGTCCTGGTGGAGGTGGTTTGCCATTGCCTTCCTCCGACCGCAATGGGGATGAATGATGACGATGAAGACGACAAAACACCCAGTCATCTCGAGGCAGGAAACATCCCTGACCCCGCCGGGAATCGAACCCGCGACCCCGTGCTCGGGAAGCGAGAACGCTATCGCGAGACCACGAATATATATATTAAACGGCCTATATGTGAAGGCCAATCACAGGAAGTACTGTAGGGATTTTGATAAGGTTTTCACAAATTGATACATTTATTCTCGAGGAAGCTTCGTGTGTAAACGAGGTGAGTCGGGAAAGTAATGAGAATGACAATGCTGCGAGCGACCTGGTAACGCCGTGTTGTTCTACTTGTGTAGACCGGTGTTTTCATCCCTTCCAGATGCTCAGTCTGAGTTTCAGCTCCGTACAGCCATCATGCGATATTTGAGAGAGCCATCAGGGAAGCTGTGTTTTTGTTGTGTGTTGCGAAACTGGAACAGCGGAATTTAGAGCAACGCAATAATATAAAATTTTGGGTTAAACTTGAGGAATCCGCACGTGTGACCTTTAAAAAGTTGAAACTAGCCTATGGGGAGCATTCCTTATCAGCCCGCATCTTGTGGTCGTGCGGTAGCGTTCTCGCTTCCCACGCCCGGGTTCGATTCCCGGCGGGGTCAGGGATTTTCTCTGCCTCGTGATGGCTGGGTGTTGTGTGCTGTCCTTAGGTTAGTTAGGTTTAAGTAGTTCTAAGTTCTAGGGGACTTATGACCACAGCAGTTGAGTCCCATAGTGCTCAGAGCCATTTGAACCATTCCTTATCAAGAGCACAAGTTTTTCGTTGGCACAAATCATTTTTGGAAGGTCGAGAATACGTTGAAGATGGACCTCGCTCACGAAGACCTTCAACTTCAGAAACTGACAAACACTCCGAATCCAAATTTTGATCGAAGTTTTGCACATGCGAGAGATTTGTGCCAAAATGCTGCTGGAAAACCTCACAACTGAGCAGAAGGGTAGTCGGAGAAACGTGTGCGTCGATCTTCTTGAGAGTATTGCCGATGGCCACGAAAGGTTCACTCGTGTGATCACAGGTAATGTATAAATCCTGGATTTTTGAGCACGATCCTGAGACAAAGTGGCAAAGCGAGGACTAGCACATTCAGGCATCTACCCGACCGAAAAAGCATGAATGAGAAAATCAAAGATCAAACCAAAGCTGATTTGCTTTTTGATAGTAGGGGAATCGTGCATAAAGAATTTGTTTCTCCAGGAAAAAAGGGTTTTCCAAAATTGACCTTCAAAGGGTCACGAAAAGGGTGCATCGAGAGAGACCGGACATTGCAGACAAGTGGATGCTCCATCATGATAACGCCCCATGTCACACGGCCAGTCATCACGGAAGGATGCATTCCTGTTCTTCCGCAACCCCCTATTCATCTGACTCCTTGTGACTTTTTTCTTTTTCCGAAATTGAAAAATGTCTTTAAAGTATGTCATTTTGGGATTTAAAAAAACGTGACCGACGAGTTAAAAGATCTATCACTGGAAGGCTTTCAGCGCTGCTACCAAGACTGGGAACAACGACGCCCACGGTATGTACACTGAAGCGCCAAAGAAACTGGTACAGACATCCGTATTGAAGTACAGAGATATGTAAAAAGGCAGAAAACCTCGCTGCGGTCGGCAACGTCTATATAAGACAACAACTGTCTGGCGCAGTTGTTAGATCGGTTACTGCTGCTACAATGGCAGGTCATCACGATTTAAGTGAGTTTGAACGTGGTGTTACAGCCGGCGCACGAGCGATAGGACACAGCATTTCCGAGGTAGCGAAAAATTGGGGATTTTCCCGTAGGACCATTTCACGAGTGTGCCGTGAATATCAGGAATCCGGTAAAACATCAAATCTCCGACATCGCTGCGCCCGGAAAAAGAACCTGCGAGAACGGGAGCAACGACGACTGAAGACAATCGTTCAACGAGACGGAAGTCTTCCGCAAATTACTGCAGATTCCAATGTTGGGCCATCAACAAATGTCATTGTGCGAACCATTCGACGAAACAGCATCGATATGGGCGTCTGGAGGCCAAGGCCCATTCCTGTACCCTTGATGACTGCACGACACAAAGCTTTACGCCTCGTCTGGGACCATCAACACCGACATTGGACTGTTGATGACTGCAAACATATTGCCTGGTCGGAAGAGTCTCGTTTCAGTTTGTATCGAGCGGATGGACGTGTACGGGTATGGAGGCAACCTCATAAATACATGGACCATGCATGTCAGTAGAGGACTTTTCACGCTCATGGAGGCTCTGCAATGGTGTGAGGCGTGTGCAGACCCCTGATACGTCTAGGTACGACTCTAACCGATGACACGTACGTAAGCACCCTGTCTGATCACCTGCACCCATTCATGTCCATTGTGCATTCCAACGGGCTTTGGAAATTCCGGCAGGACAATACGACATCGCACACGTCCAGAATTGCTACAGGGTGGCTCCAGGAACACTGTTCTGAGTTTAAACACTTCCGCTGCCCACCAAGGTCCCCAGACATGAACATTATTGAGCATATCTGGGATGCCTTGCAAAGTGCTGTTCAGAAGAGATGCCCACCCTATCGTACTCTTACGGATTTACGGACAACGCTGCAGGATTCATGGTCAGTTCCCTCCAGCGCTACTTCAGACATTAGTCGAGTCCATACCGCGTCGTGTTGCGACACTTATGAGTGCTCGCGAGGGCACTACACGATATTAGACAGGTGTACCAGTTCCTTTGGCTCATAAGTGTAGTTGCCGAATAAGACCACTTTGTAGTGGACAATGTTGCTGTTTGAAAAAAAAAATAAAAACTCTTGGAGATAAAAAAAATCAGCGTCATTACTTTTCTCGCACACTTTGTAATTTATGAATTTTTGGTACAAATTCGCTGAACTATAGTGGATTACAGATAGTCCCTTGTCGCGTTTTTCTGTGTGTGTGTGTGTGTGTGTGTGTGTGTGTGTGTGTGTGTGTGTGTGCGCGCGCGTGTGTGTGTGTGAAAGCTGTTCTCAGCAATTACAGCACGGCTTTCGATACTGGCGCGGCCGCTCCCGTCGGCAAATGAGCGATGCGGGGTCTCTGACGCAAGGCTCGTACTGTTGCAGTCAGACAGTCCGCTCAGCCTCAGGCTCTGTACTACGCCAGAAAGAGGCGTGTAATGCTTAAATTGTTTAATTTACAGGAAAGTGATGATATTCGGTTAGCTAAGGTTGGTCTCTGATTTCTAATCATAACTCTGCGCAGTGCCCTTAAACAAAACCACTGCTACGCCACACTAGTCGTCCGGTGGTACATAGTTAGTGCTACCCGTGCGTAGCCGGAGCTAGTTCTTTATGAAGTTCAGATTACGTCGAGAACATAACCGTGGAACTGCAACCAATGACAATAAACGACTACAATATAAGTAGGTTGCGGAACTGAGAATCGACTTTATTAGTAGGGGCTGGAACAGAAGGTAGGTGTCACTATGTTATACAAAAGTTCCACCAGTCGCCAGCGTGATTGCAACCTTGAGTCGGACAGACGCAAAAGCGTAATGACTGCTGCAGTACCACCGCCTGTAATCAACTGAAAGTTACGGTTATTGTGTTCATAATCTTACAAGGTTCACAACACGCCGGCGTAATGGCAGGTAATGGATCCCACTTCACGTGCGGCGTGCGCGGCAGAGGAATTTAACAGATATTCACGAAGCGCACGGACTGCTGCCTCGTTCCCATGGACGGTTTGAAGCTTCTCGATTGTTCGGCGGGCGCAGTGGTTAGAGCGCCGCGAATGCGTGTGAACAGCGAAGCCACGCGAGGGCTGCGGGAGCGGGGTGCTAATGCCGGCAGCGAGCGGCTGCCTCGTCCGAGAAGCCACTAAGCGGCCCAGGCAGGGCCAACATTTCGGCTCGCTCAGCCTGTTTTAAGGACGAAAATTACCCAACTGCGTCTTTTAGCCTACGAGAAGGTCTCCCGCAGTAGAAGACAAAACATTGGCCACGACCTAGCCCCCATATATCAAAATCACAATTGCATAAATACTGGCCGTGAAAGCCTGCACTGTACAGTGTGTAAACTTTTAGATGGCAGACCTCTCCCTAGTCCTGAATCGGTATAAGTAGGTAAACGTAGGTAGGCTTCGGTAGGCACGCAGTTTCGACTGCTGCCAATATTACGTAGCTGACTGTGTTGTACAAGGTAGCCATTGTCGTCTGCTTCGTTATTGTTTTGCGCTGTACTGTTCTGCGTGTTTTTATTGTGCAGTTGTGCTGAACATTATCAAAATGAGTGAAGAGGCAGTTGCTGGCCCATCTCGGGAGTCGCCAACAACTTCCAAGCCATTCGTCTGCTTTCGTGTAAGCATGACGTGCAATTTGTAGTGCCAGCACTGCAACTGGTAGGCGTGCCTTGCCCCACCCCCCAACGGCTCCTCACACACTGTATGAGGAGGAAATGACTGGTGAGTCCTAACTGCTTGTTTCACCTAACCAAAGACCACAGCGATATTTGAGAGAGCGTGGAAAAATTTTCGCACTGGCGATTTCCTTCGAAGTCGTCAAGGGCCCTTCTTTTCTCGCGTACTGGAGTATTCGAAACGTACGATGAATTCACGACACGATTCCACAGAGTGAAAACTGCGATCCTGCATTTTGGATAGTGTTAACGATGTTAATCAGATAGTTTTGTATTCAAAGTGTGTGCTCGAATACGAATCTGGCATAAATAATAATGGTTTTGTTATTTTAAGATGTTGTATGTTAACCGGGGCCCTAGAAATGACGGAGAGGCTCCGTCCCCGCCGCAGCCGCAGTGGTCCACAACCCCACGACGACTACCGCAGTCCACTTCACCCCTCCGCCGCCCCACACCGAACCCAGGGTTATTGTGCCTCACACCAGACGAGTGTAGCCCCTATGTTTGCTTGGTGGAGTAATGGTGGTGTACGCGTACGTGGAGAACTTGTTTGCGCAGCAATCTCCGACACAGGGTAGCTGAGGCGGAATAAGGGGAACCAGCCCGCACTCGCCGAGGCAGATGGAAAACCGCCTAAAAACCATCCACAGACTGGCCAGTTCACCGGACCTCGACACAAGTCCGCCGGGCGGATCGTGCCGGGGACCAGGCGTTCCTTCCCACTCCGGAAAGCCGTGCATTAGACCGCGCGGCTAACCGGGCGGGCTTTTTAGATGTTAATCAGATAGTTTTCAAAGTATATGTTCCAATATGAATCTGGCATCAATAAAAATGTTGTTTTTTTTCTTTTTGATTAGTTATTATATAATAGGTTTACATCAATAATGATAACAGCGTCTGTTTTCATACAGTGTCTGTATCTTGGCATTAAGTGTCCTTCAGACATGCACGAGTGTCTGAAGGAGCAAATACTGTTCTGAGGATTGCAGCTGCGGTAATTATTACGAAATCCATTCGCATTTTGCGAATCCGGATTGACATAAGCTGCTCGTGACAAATGAAAGTTTATGCCGGACCGAGACTCGAATCCGGGTTTTCCTGTTATCGCGGGCTGCCGCCTTAACGACTTGGGCCATGTCAGTACGCCAGTCTGCGTCGCTCAGTGTCCGCGCTCGGATTGCCGAAGTGGTTGAAGCGACCGATCGCGATGAGAGGAAAATACGGATTCGAGTCTCGGTCCGGCACAGAATTTCATTTGTCACAGCTGACATCAATCCGGATTCGCAAATGTGAATTCATTTCGTAAAATATTTTGTTAATTCGATATTTAATTATTGAATATTAATCCATTTGCAGGTATCGAGATTAAAATTGTCAATTATAAATTTTCAAGCCAACGTCAAACAAAATATTATCAATACGTAAGTGATTTGTTGCATACAAGAATCACTCTAATATGCATATAAGCTTTGTTCTTGTTAGGTGCTTGTGTGGCGTGGCTGTTGTTATGTGGCTGGCGGAAAAAGAATGATGTGAAAGTTGCCATTCTTAGCAAACACTTGATGCCTTGTATCTCTTACTATTTCATCTGAAGGATAACTACTTAAAATTGTGGAATAAATGTGATAATTGAGAACAAGACATCTGCAACGTATATTACTGGTAGTCAGAAATTCTATATTTAAAGAACTTAATATTTTTTCTGCATCCAATGGGAATTTAAAGCACCTGCTGACCAAGGTGCCTGCAATGAAAAGAAAATGTGCACGTCTTAAAGAAAGCAAGAAGAGTGAAGTAATTATTTTTCAGTTTTTTTGTTGGAAATAATATATAAAAAATTCTAATGTGTCGCCTTTGTACTTCAGTTGTTTAATGCACCTGAACCGTATTGTTGTGTGAAACGAGGTTTGGAAAAACATTTTGAACTTTGTATGATTTTTCATTTTCTGAGAGGTGTCGCACATTAGAACATCCCTAAAACGTCCGAAAAAATCTAAGTTTTCCATTGTTGTTTCCTACTACTGATATTACAGTGTAATCCAGTTTCATACTAAACAGTTAAACTATGTGACAGGCTGCACACCCTCGAAATTCACTAACCTTGTAATCAGAAGCTAACAGGTTCTTTCTCATTGTTAGAAAACAGTAGTATTAGTCTTGTATAGCGGGAATGACCGACACAAGCTGTGTCTTCTGTCGTGCAGCTGGACTGATTATGCAGTCCCTCTGCACGAAAGACGGGCCAGACCGGTTGGAGCCACTGCAATTAGTTCGCGTACTAAGGTCGCTCAGAGCACCTGCCGAGAACAAGTGTCCAAATATTCGGCAAAAAACGCTTAATCCGGCTGCACTTACTCTTCCTACTGTCCGAAAATGACACGAAGTTAACTACATGTGATTCTACGCGCTGTGGCCAACTCGTCCGTGAGCTATCAGCAGCTGGACGCTGTGCGGATGGTCACCAGGTGAACACTGGACACGATCCTCGGACTCGTCGCCGGAGATGCCGCGACGTCCGGCCGAGCCTCACTCCACGGTCGCAATCAACGAGGTTAAGCGGCGAGCAGCGGCCGAGTCAAATACGTATTGTACCACTGATAAGGAAGGAAACGTTTATCGGCGGACCCGGATCAATGTTCGGTACAGGTACACAAACCCCGGCAAACGCAGCGATAAATGCCCTTCAGATAACTAATTCGTTCAAAAGTATTACGAAATCCGACCATTGGAACCGGAAACGTTCACCACTATCAGTCAACTGAGAACCTTTCTCTTGCACACTCTACAGCAATCTGCAGGAAGACAAGGACGGGTTACTGTACAGACATGCGTAGGTCGAGACTCACGCCAAACTCAAAGCACTTAAGATATCCACGGAGACATAAGCTTTAATCAGTTTTCACCGCGTCCGTCTCCTCCATCATACACTACCTCCAGGTGGCTAATACCTGCAGGATGCGTTGCAAAACATACGCCTACTAATCACGTGCGGACTCGCTGCTCCACAGTACCGGCCGACAAATATTGGAAGAAGGCTAATCAGAATTCCACGCCTGCACAAGGGGATTCAAAATGGTTCAAATGGCTCGGAGCACTATGGGACTAAACATCTGTGGTCATCAGTCCCCTAGAACTTAGAACTAATCAAACCTAACTAACCTAAGGGCATCACACACATCCATGCCCGAGGCAGGGCACAAGGGGATGTCCTTGCAATTTCCTGTAAGCTTTCCTTACCGGCAGCGCAACTTTATGGACTAGTGAAGATGTGTAGCTCCCGAAACTGGTAACGATGTGAACCATTATTCCATACCACAGAGGGAACATGTATTGCCCCCTACACTCAAGATATTCCCGCTGTCGTGAGCTCAAGACAGCTTTCGAAATTGTTTATAGATTTAGCCCTTCCGGCCAATAACACCTGGCGGGCTGAATGATTGGTTTTTGACCTAAATGCAGACATTCTCACTGGTTCCAATGGCTCTGAGCACTATGGGACTCAACTGCTGAGGTCATTAGTCCCCTAGAACTTAGAACTAGTTAAACCTAACTAACCTAAGGACATCACAAACACCCATGCCCGAGGCAGGATTCGAACCTGCGACCGTAGCGGTCTTGCGGTTCCAGACTGCAGCGCCTTTAACCGCACGGCCACTTCGGCCGGCCATTCTCACTGGCAGTCCCCTATCTCACAAGTACTCTCTTCACCCGGATTGTCTTACTTTTTTGTGGAAGGTGAAACAAGACGTCAGTGGAAAAGTGTTTAGCCGCTAAACGAGGCTTAGTGCGCTCCGACCACAACATTGAGCATGTTTTGCGAGTCTCCCCTACAGTGCAGGGAACACCAACGCGCCGGCTCCAGCCTGGTACAAAAAGCCAGACCACCAGTCCAAGCGGTTCGATGAAACTCTGCTGGATGTCGTTTCTTGTCTCGGCTTAGCGCAGTCCCCCTTCCGGCGTCTCCCCAACATCGATGCTTTTATTCATTACTGAGATCGGCACGACTTTAGTATGAAGTATAAGGCACATCTTTCAACAATCGTTTTTGGTGTGGTACATTTCAAGACATGGGATAACACACATTCCGAAGCCGCATTGCTTGCAACATTTACGCGACCCCTTTATCGATGTTTCTGTGCCGATCAATGCGAAGCCCTAACGAACAAACCTATAAATGGTTCAAATGGCTCTGAGCACGATGGGACTTAACATCTGAGGTCATCAGTTCTGCCGGCCGGTGTGGCCGAGCGGTTCTAGGCGCTTCAGTCTGCAACCGCGCGACCGCTGCGGTTGCAGATTCGAATCCTGCCTCGGGCATGGATGTGTGTGATCTCCTTAGGTTAGTTAGGTTTAAGTAGTTCCAAGTTCTAGGGGACTGATGACCTCAGATGTTAAGTCCCATAGTACTCAGAGCCATTTGAACCATTTTATCAGTACCCTAGAACTTGGAACTACTTAAACGTAACTAACCTAAGGAAATCACACACATCCATGCCCGAGGCAGGATTCGAACCTGCGACCGTAGCAGTCGCGTGGTTCCAGACTGTAGCGTCTAGAACCGCTCGGTCACCGCGGCCGGCAACAAAACTATAAATACAAAATAAATTCTCTACACTTTCGCTGAGTCGCCTAACTTCACTTAACGAGACTGACACAACCCGGTAGCCGAAAACAAGAAACAGGAGTATCTCTATCAGGGAAAGGTAGGTCTTACGGAAATGTTGCTGAGAACACTCCAATCCAGGTATCTCAAGATACCCTTTCATACATCCTCACCCGCTCCCCATATTAGTATTACAATCCATTTCCTTCCTCTGCTTCACCCTATTACTTCACTCTTCTTGTTCTCTTTATCATTTTTCGCCTACTGCAAAACTGAGTCCGTACAGAAATAGGCACGCAGAGCACGCGCCCTCGTTGCCATACCCAAGTTACCACCACAAGTTGGTGCGGCCGCCTCTTGGTTTTCGATCCTCCTCCGAACCCCAATCTCAACAGGCTCGAAGGCATGTGACATACTTACCTACTCGCACTGCTGTGAGCAACCTGCTGACTGCATGCTCTTCAAGAAGAGAACGTGACGTGTCACAGAGCTCGCTCGGGAACGCTTCCAAGAACTCACTTCACACTTCCATTGCAGGAAGTAGCCGGCGGACTCATACAACTTGTATGTCGCACCAGGCAGGTTGAGTCACCCGTCACATCAGACACGGAGCAGCTGGCAGTGGCAGTAGCCGGTTCTACAACTGGACAGTGGTAAGCACCACTGGTGCCTTTTGAGGGAGCCTGGGTGTTGGTGGTGTGCTGGGCAGGTGTGCGGGATGCGGGCCAGTCAGTCGAAAGCTGCCACCTGCCACAGCTGGGCCAGCACACTTCAGCTGCCGCTACACATCCTGCACAATTACAGACCACTATCGTCGGCATCCTCCTGTCGCAGGACCCTAGAGAATATTAGGCAGTCGGCCGCTGTGACCGACCGGTTCTAGGCGCTTCAGTCCGGAACCGCGCTATTGATAAAGTCGCAGGTTCGAATCCTGCCTCGGGTATGGATGTAAGTGATGTCCTTAGGTTAGTTAGGTTTAAGTAGTTCTAAGTTCTAGGGGGACTGATGACCTCTGATGTTAAGTCCCATAGTGCTTAGAGCCATTTGAACCAATATTAGGCATAAACGTTATGATGTAAGCCTCTCTCAAAGAGCCAACGCGCACTGACGGAAAACCGTAACACTTGAACAGAAATTACTCATGCGAGATATCGAGCAAACAGTAGGTGCACGTAAACAGTGGAGTCTGGGTTCCTTGATTCCCGAAATATCTTCAACACTGTACACATCGTCACCCTATAACTAAGGTACGGTTCTATGCAGTATCTTCACATACATGAGACTGGCTGGATGAATTTTTGATGAATATTACCTAGCACGTCATACTGAACGGCGAATGCTTCACAAAAACAAAGACTACATTGAGTGTGTTCCAAGGCAGCGTAATAGGGCCTCTACTGTTTTTAGTATACATGAATGATTTGTCGGATAGGATCAGCAGCATTATTACATTATTGGTGGACATATTGTCATTAGACGGTCATTTGAAAATGCATGAAGACTTGTACAAAATTTTCAATTGCTCCATGAAAGGATGATTTGGATAAATGCGAGATAACGGCCATAACAAAGAGAAAGACCCCGGTTCTATTTAATTAAAAGATTATTGGTAATTTTCTAATGTATGTAACATGGCTGACATATTTATGTGTAATACGTAGAAGCGACATAAAATGCGACGGACAAGTAGGATCATAAGAAATAGAAACAAGACGTAGATTTGTTGGTGGCGTTCTGGGAAAGTGCAGTACAACTGTAAAGGAAATTGCGTACCAGCCGATAATACGACCATTCCAGGGTATTGCTTCAGTGTTTGCAGTCTTTTATCAACTAGGCAAGCAGAAGACATCGAACGAATTCAGATATAGCGCCTCTAGGGTTGTAGCTAGTGCTGTCAGACACCCCTTATTTCCCGACTTGTCCCGTATTTCCGGTATAATTTTAAATGTCCCACCGAGACAGGCTCTGTTCTGTATTTCAACCTTGTTCGATTACTATTGCGAAATCTTTCGTCCTACAGCTGGCAAGCAACTATTATCTACCCATGTACCTCATGGAGACAGGACCAGCGCGTTGCTACCGCGTGTTTGTTTACGTTCTTCTATTAGTTTATTATCCATCTCACTTTCTTTCTACAGTTTTATGTTTAACATTTCCATACTTTTACTAACTCGTTTAAACGCTGTGTCAATGCATGCTTGTTAACAGCGCTGTAAGGATTTTTTAATTCCATCTTTGACTGTCATTCTAGTTTGAAATTTCGTTCATTGTTTTGGAACTACTGCTGAGTGTTGAACGTATTATACTTGTGAATTATTCCTAAAACTACAGACAAAATGAGTGATTTAACTGAGAATGACACAGATAATTTGTCTAGAAGTGGTGGAACACCTTCTAAAAAAAGCCAAAAGTCTAATCTGAACTGGGAAAATAGTTAAGACAAGTGAAGGAAAACTCCTAACAAGGTATGCAGTCACCTGTGAAATAAAGATTTCTCGTGTTCTCATGGAGGCGTTGCTCATGTAAAACATGTATCTACTAAATCTACATGACTGTTGTTAGCAATAGAGCATCAAGTACCTTATCTAAATATTTCCCGAAGCCTGAAACATCAGCCTCGGAGACTGACAAGATTACTGCTGGAGAACACGCACGTTTATCATACGCTAAAGCATACTCTTCGTTACAATGGTATGGGCTGTTCACATAAATTATTACCATATATCTGCAGTGATTCAAAAATCGCTCTAAGTTTTAGCTCCGGAAGAACAAAAGCGGAAGCTATCGTACGTGAAGTACTGGCCAAAGCATCTGTTAAAAATATTTTACAGACCATCCAAGGGAAAAAATCTATACTTTCCTATAGCGACAGATGCAATTAGTAAAAAAAAAAAAAAAAAAAAAAAAAAAAAAAAAAAAAAAAAAAAAAAAAAAAAAAAAAAGGAAGAAAAATGTTTCCTGCTTGCTTACGATGCTTTGATTATCATATTGGGGTTGTAACCATCTACTGGAATTTGTAGAATGTACCGATGAATGTACGAATCAAGTTTCGAAGTTATTAACAGACACATTGCAGAAGAAATAGAATGTCTTTAAATAAAGGTTTGGCATTTGCCGCTGACATCACTAATGTAAGCTTCGGCAGAAACCATTCCATTTATACACTTCTTTTAGCTGAAAATGATGAAATTGTCAAAGCTGGTTGCCCTGAGCATATTCTCCACAATGCTGCAAAATAGAGTACTGATAAACTGGTAGGGGATGTAGAAAGGCTGATACAGAAAATACGCAATCACTTTGGTAGATCTGCGAAACGAAGAGCGGACTCGCAACTCCAATTTGAAGCGAATGAGATGCAATGGGAAGAGTTAACAAAACATGTACCACGAATATTTTCTCTCTTGGCCTACTGTTGAAAGAATATTAAAAATATGGCCTGCACTAAAATCTCATTTTCTGGAATTCCGCAATGGAAATGGAATGTGCTCGTCTAATAGAAAAGATAATCGCTTGTAAAGAAGAAGAGAAAAGCACTTTGGCGTATTTATCGTTTCTGCACATCATAATGGTTCAAATGGCTCTGAGCACTACGGGACTTAACATCTGAGGTCATAAGTCCCCTAGAACTTAGAACTACTTAAACCTAGCTAACCTAAGGACATCACACACATCCATGCCCGAGGCAGGATTCGAATCTGCGACCGTAGCAGTCGCGCGGTTCCGGACTGAAGCGCCTAGAACCGCATGGCCACCGCGGCCGGCATACCATAATGTTTTCGGTATAAACAACAATGAAGAAGACTGAATCAGATCCTCTGCCAGTTGTTGAGATGCATGCTGAAACGCACGGGATTCGCGAAAAGATTGAGCAAAGCTTAAATGACAACTTTTTCGTAAGTAAGGGAAGAGAAATAATGGGTGAATTACGCATTAACGCACAACAATCTATTCTGAACGATTTTCTACAGTTCTACACCAGTTTTGTTGGGTATCTGTAATGATATGATTTCTCAGAAAACTACATCCTTTTCAAGTCGCTGTTCTTAAACTTAAAATCACCAATAAATAACGACCATTTTCACAAAGCTGCAGAAGTTTCAAAGATCGATCAACTGAACATGGATTCCTTATACAAGAATTTCAAACAATTAAAAGAAGCCTGGAGACGGCACAGTCTTTTGATGACAAAAATAAGGGTGTGATTGAGTAATGGAAGAAAACCATGGAAGAGGTTTTCCAGAACGAAATCCCTGGCTTTTTCATGTCGTATCGTTCATCTTTGGTATCCCTGGTTCCAGCTGTTCCGCAGATCCAATAATATTTTTTTTTTTAAATTAAGTAGCAATATAGGTTGCAATATATTCCAAACCATTTTAACAAAAGAATAAGAGCGGAAAACATAGCTTGCTACGTAAAACCAATAAATATCATCCAACTTAGGTGTTTTATTATTTATTAATACCCATTTTTTACTCTGAACTCCAAAACAGTTACCAAAAACTACTTCAAGCAACTCCAAATTTTACCAATTTGTCGGTAGAGGACCCCAACTCTCCTTTTGTTAAGCCATATTTCGTTCCCCCGCTCACCGACTTCTAGAATCGCCCCTCCCTGCTCTAAAACAGGTCTCCACCACTTTCTTTGCCCGCGCGGGATTAGCCGAACGGTCTTGGGCGCTGCAGTCATGGACTGTGCGGCTGGTCCCGGCGGAGGTTCGAGTCCTCCCTCGGGCATGGGTGTGTTAACAATGGTCTGCGACTGCTTGAGCATTTACTCAGTATTGTTCCTTCAACGACGATCAAGGCTTTCCGTGGTTTCTTCGAAACGATCGAATAGAATCGAGACTGGTTCCTTTGAAACGGACGCGTCCTGGTCCCCTGGACAGTCTGAGCCCGTGTTACGTGACTAATGACCTCACCGTTACACTGTACGGCTTCGGCTTCGGCTTCGGCCGCTGCGTGCTGTGTGTGAATGAGACGCGCACGAGCGACGGAAGAGGGAGACGTTACGGGCGCTGGCCAAGATGGCGGCGGCGCGTTGTGCACCCCCGGACACGGTGGAATGCCAAGGCCGCGCCGCTCCCGGCTGGTCGATTTAAACCACTCCCGCCCCGCAAGCCAGCAAGATCCGGCCGTGCCAGCTGACGGCTGCTATATTCTCGATGTCTATGTGCTCTCATTTCGTCGTCACTGTCTTTCCGCTGTGACATATTCTCTAAGCCCGATGCACGCACTGCGGTCTTCAGCTCGTCATTTAAACCTGATTCACGTTCATGTGAACCTGTCATTTTGATCACTGAAACATATTTTTATGCTCTGTAAACGCCCAAAAAATGGAGCATCAATTAGAAACCAAAAAACCTAATGCGGCACACTTTACAAGTAGGGGAATTTTGTCCCTCCTTTCCTAAACCCAACTCAACCCTCAGTAATATTTGTATGAGCATTGAAAACAAAAGAAAAATGATGTACCATCACTAATAACTATCCTACAAAAACTGAAATACACAGTATTGATGTTCCACAATAATATTTAACTTATATTTCGTTGTCAAGGCCATCCTCAGACAACTAAGGACTAAATAGCATCGGCGAGACCTTACAGCTGTACATGACTTTTTTTTCCATATACAGTTTCCGACTACACATTTATACGAAAACAAAAGTATACTGAAACACACGAAGAAGGTACGAACGAATATACCTTATATTACGAGGATAACCCCAAAAGTAAGGTCTCCTATTTTTTATAAGTACATACACCTGTTTATTTCTACAATGGTTTACATCAGTTTACAGCTTGAACATTAGCTATTTTTCGACATAATCACCATTTCTGTCGATGCATTTTTGTAGACGCTCTGGCAGTTTTTGTATGCCCATGTCATACCAGCTCACCGACATGCTGTTCAAAAAAGTTATGAACCTCTTCTTTCACCTCGTCGTCGGAGCTGAATCGCTGGGACCACAATTAACGCTGACAAGTACTAAGAGACTCTGAAAAAACTCAAACGGGCAATTCAGAAGAGGAATGTAGAGCAAGGTCGTACACATTCTCCATGACAACGCTCGCCCACACATCGCTCGGCAAACCGTTGCTCTCCTGCAACAGTTTCAGTGGAACATAATCACCCACCCACC
Source organism: Schistocerca piceifrons (assembly GCF_021461385.2). Lineage (NCBI taxonomy): Eukaryota > Metazoa > Arthropoda > Insecta > Orthoptera > Acrididae > Schistocerca > Schistocerca piceifrons. The sequence continues at coordinate 880,817,621 of NC_060140.1, forward strand.
CCCTTGTCATGACTTGGAGCCCAGTGACTATCATCTGTTCCCTAGGTCAAAAGAACATTTGGCGGGAAAGCGATTCAGCTCTAACGACGAGGTGAAAGAAGAGGTTCATAACTTTCTGAACAGCATGGCGGCGAGATGGTATGAATGGGCATACAAAAACTGCCACAGCGTCTACAAAAATGCATCGACAGAAATGGTGATTATGTCGAAAAATAGCTAAATGTTCACGCTGTAAACTGATGTAAACCATTGTAGAAATAAACAGGTCTATGTACTTATAAAGACCGGAAGGAAATTGCCTGGACCGGGTTTTCGGTTTGATAGGCCACAGTTTGCTTTTTTCTCTCTTATTGTCAGTGTCTCTCCCACTCAGCCGTTACCAGTTTCGTTGCCCAAGACACTACGGCCTGTACGGTGACGTCACAGTGAGCCGTGGTTCTCCTGGTAGGGTGCTTTCGCTGCTCTGTCAGCTACATCGTACCCCTCGATTCCAATGTGTCTCTGTACTCAGCAGAGTATTATCTCTTTATCCTGCTTCTGTAAGAGATGGGTAGTGTCACGCACCATCAGAACTATCTTACCTGCAGGGCAGTGAGAGACGGTGAGCAACATCAGACTGGGGAAGGAAACTGCAAGTGCAAGTGTTCTTTTCAAAGGCACCGTTCCGACATTTGTCTTAACTGATTCAGGCGATGCACAGAAATTCTAAATTTGGCTGATCAGCCGGGATTTGGATTACTGTCCTCCCGAATGCGCGTGCAATGCCTACCACTGCGCCAGAGACGATGACCTAATGCAAGGTAGATACAAGGCGTTAGAAAAGATGGAAGTGTAACATAAAAAGATGGAAGTGTAACATACACTGATGACCCGAAACATTGTGACCAACTGATTAATATGGTATTGGGCCACCTTTGGAAGACAATACAGCAGTGATTATTCGTGGAAAGGATTCGAAAAGTCACTGGTAGGTTACCAGAGGTAAGTGGCATCAGATGTCTACGAACAGGTCACGTAATTACCGCCAATTAAGAGCCGGTGCTTTATAGATGCGGAGATGGCGCTCTGTAGCGTCCCAGATGTGTTCAGTATCATACTCCTCAAACCCCTGCGGCCCGACTCTGGCCTTGTGACACGGCCAATTACCCTGCTGGAAGATGCCATCAAATACAAATTTATGAAGGTGGTCCGCAACAATGTTCACCTAGTGCCCACACGTTATGGTCCCTTCGATTACTACCACGACTCCCATGGGTGCCCAGGTGCATGTCCCCATAGCATAATACTGTCCCCACCGCCTTTGTCCTTGCGCAGTGTATATTTCGAGCAGCCGTTCGCAAAGATGATGGCATGGTGGGACACGACCATCGACCTGGTGTAAGACGGCTCGTGGTTCAACCGACCAGACGTCACGTTTACATCGATCCACAACCCAAACTCGATGATCCCATTCCCACCGCAATCGTAATTTCTACGTTGTTCGGATCAGCATGGGAATACGTAGGGGTCGTACGCTGGGGAGCTCCATTTCCAACGATGTGCGCTGAATGGCATACCCCAAAAACTTGTGTCTCCATCAGCATAGTACTGTGTCGTCAGGTCTGCCACAGATTGAAAGTATTCTTCTTTGCGGAGCAGGAAAGTCTCCGATCTCTACATTCTGTGATGAGGCGTGGACATCCAACACATTGTGGGCCACTCGTGGTTTCACTGTCCTTCAACCACTTTCCATTGATGCCCACTACAGTAGCACAACTTCGCCGTTTCCCTGATGCTCGTTCGTTGGCGTCGGGGCATAGCAATCTCACCTAAGTCAAAGTCGCTTAGTCAGTGGGTTTCCCCATTTGCATCCCGCGTTATCGCTAGCATTATTATCCGTTCATCTCTGATCCGGTAATATACACCGAAGTACCAAAGAAACTGGTATACGCATGCGAATTCAAATACAGAGGTATGTAAATTGGCAGAATATGGCGCTGCGGTCGGCAACGTCTATATAAGACAACACGTGTCTGGCGCTGTTGTTAGATCGGTTACTGCTGCTACAATGGCAGGTTATCAAGATTTAAGTGAGTTTGAACGTGGTGTTACAGTCGACGCACGAGCGATTGGATACAGCATCTCCGAGGTAGCGATGAAGTGGGGATTTGCCTGTAAGAGAATTCCACTACTGTGTCATGTATATCAGGAATCCAGTAAAACATCAAATCTCCGACATCGCTGCGGTCGGAAAAAGATGCTGCAAGAAAGATGACTGAAGAGAATCGTTCAACGTAACAGAAATGCAAACGTTCCGCAAACTGCTACAGATTTCAATGCTGGGCCATCAACAAGTGTTAGCGTGAGAACCATTCAACGAAACAGCATCGATATGGGCTTTCGGAGCTCAAGGCCCATTCCTGTACGCTTGATGACTGCACGTCACAAAGCTTTACGCCTCGCCTGGGTCCGTCAACACCGACATTGGACTGCTGATGACAGTAAATATGTTGTCTGGTCGGACGAGTCTCGTTTCAAATTATATCGAGCGAATGGACGTGTACGGGTATGGAGACAACCTCTTGAATTCATGGACCCTGCACATCAGCAGGGGACTGTTCAAGCTCTGTAACGGTGTGGGGCGGCTGCAGTTGGAGTGATATGCGGCCCCTGATACGTGTAGATACGACTCTGATAGGTGACATGTACGTAAGCATCCTGTCTGATCACCTGCATCCATTCATGTCGATTGTGCATTGCGACGGACTTGGGCAATTCCAGAAGATCAGTGCGACACTCCACAAGTCCAGAATTTCTACAGACTGGCTCCAGGAATACTCTTTTAAGTTTAAACACTTCCGCTGCCCACCAAACTCCCCAGACATGAACACTATTGAGCATACCTGGGATGCCTTGCAACGTGTTGTTCAGAAGAGATCTCCAACCCCCCCCCCCCCCCCCTTCTCGTACTCTTACGGATTTACGGACAACGCTGCAGGATTCATAGTATCAATTCCCTCCAGCACTACTTCAGAAATTAGTCGAGTCCATGCCACAACGTGTTGCGGCTCTTATGCGTGCTCGCGGGGCCCCTACACGATATTAGGCACGTGTACCAGTTTCTTTGGCTGTTCAATATACGTTCTTCCCCACGTCACGTGGCAAGTGCCGGGATGTTTCCTCTGAAAGGGCACGGTCGACTTCCTTCCCCATCATTCCGCAAACCAATGTGACTGATGACCTAGCTATCTGGTCCCCTCCCCCGACTCAACCAACCAACCATCTCGCGATGGGCAGTAATCATAATGGTGTGGCTCATTGTTATACATCTCAATATCTGAAGCTCCTAATTATGATGATGATCATGATAAAGATGACGGAATACAGTTATCGTACACGACTTACCCACGGACATTTTTCCACGAAGGGCAGTTCGATGCTGCCGTACGGCGATCTCCAGCCACAGAGCAGGAAGTTCACCACGCTGTTGGCTGCGTCCGTGGGACGCAGCTGCCGTGTCTTTCAGCGAGCCTGACGGCACCCCGCTCACTCCAGCGCCTCAACTGCTGGGATACGAGTGGGAAGTAACAGCTTACGGAACGAGCGGCCTCCGAGCCACAGCTGCGCTTCTAAGAGCGGCCCGCACTTGGCGCCCGTCGCAGCTGTACAGCTGCCGGCCTGCTCTTGTACGCGGGAGTCAAGCCGCAGGGCAAACAACGGCTTCATTCTGCGAGCTCCCGGCACTATCGGCCAAGTGCTAAGCTCCTGGCAATGACGAAATATTATACGTGTGTGCAACACTCACCCAATAAACACTACCACACCAGCTCAAAACCTCTTTACCCACGCTACTGTGGTGATTGTTTCCAAAGTCAACAATATTCCTTACTTGAGTTTAGTGTTTCAGGATAAATGTTTGGCAAGTTGTAATATCGACCACTGTGCAAAGAACCCTGACATAAACTTTTTAACAAGCGAGCAGCTAGACGATGAACATTATCGATTGTCGTAGGGCTACTGTAGATTAGTTTCATTATCACTATTTACATATACAAAGGGTGGCGACTATGTTTCGTCTAAAGATTTTCCTGAGATTTCCAGATTAAACAGAATAAAACTACAAATTTCCCTGAACCAGTTTTTATTATATACTCATGTCAGGGCAACTTTACGTTTTTATGGCCAGAAGGGAAATTTTTTGGGTTTCCGCTCCACCTATTAGGGGCTTATTCGAATTCAGCTACGATTTACAGTTTTATTTTGTGAACCATACAGCTTTTGTCACCATACCGTACCATGCCGTGTCAGACTTTGAAAGTTAACACGTATAATGTTACAAACCGAACGCTCTCTCCACTGAGGTCATTGTTAACTCCAAGCATGATATACGAGTGTGTTGCCAAAGTACTGCTCTGCGCTGAATTAACTAAAAAGAGAGCTTAAGTATCCAATTTTAATTTACGAATGATCCGTGTTCGAAGATGCTTTTTGTATAGTTAAAAAAACCGTTGCCGTTGCGCGAATGACGATTTCATAGTTATTTGACAAATTTTCGAGCGTACATTACACTCCGTCGCTTCCGCGATCGTGCGATGGGAAACGGATTTGAAGCCCAAGAACAACCAACGGACAGTAACGGAGAATTTGGACATCGGCGACACGCGACGGACGTTGCAGTGACAAAGCAATAAACATACAATAATTCAGTACCCTCTTTCATCTTGCATTACGCAGCTCCACAACAGATTGTCTCCAAAGCAAAACCTCACGACCGATTTATAAAAAGTTACCAAGATTTCCTTCGTCAACGAACAGTTCAACTCCATATACATACTCACGCAAGTCTTTTATATTTCCTTTAACTTTCCAGCAAATTCAGTTTCCCTGTAATTTACGGGCAAGTGGCCACGCTGGTAAAGTTACTTTTGCTGCTAACGGTATCAACAGCCACAGTCGACAACGGCAACCGGGCCAGAACCCGTTTGCCTTGTAAATCTGTAGCACAATGCGGGTAAAATACAATTTCCACTGCTGTGGCCTAGGTTGTCAGGTTTTTCTAACTAAAAATACGGGAGATTTTGCAAATGTTGGCCAAAATAGTCCCATCGTGTTATTATCGGCCTGTTTTACCTTTAGGAGTCTGCCATATACAGCTATTCACAAGAGTATACAAATAATGTGTGTTTTCCGGTACTTTTACATATTGGAACTTCTTTAACAAAACAAGTTGAAAATAAACAAGGATTAGTCACTGCACACGGTATTTAAATATTTAACTAAAACAACTTTCGTATCATTATAGCACTATTCATAGTTACCGTAGCAGGCCGGAGTGGCCGTGCGGTTCTAGGCGCTACAGTCTGGAGCCGAGCGACCACTCCGGTCGCAGGTTCGAATCCTGCCTCGGGCATGGATGTGTGTGATGTCCTTAGGTTAGTTAGGTTTAATTAGTTCTAAGTTCTAGGCGACGGATGACCTCAGCAGTTAAGTCGCATAGTGCTCAGAGCCATTTGAACCATAGTTACTGTAACATTTAATTACAGCAACGTTCATAGCATCATAGGGCCATTCATATTTAAAAACATTTAATTACAAGAACCTTCATAGGCTCATAGCTCCGTTCATATTTACCGTTTGCTTAGCACTCATTCAAAAAGTGACATGTTCTTTTACGTGTTTGAAAAACTCTCTACATGAAAAGTTTGTAACAATTTGCAATTCAGGCTTAATAATTCGAACAGAACTACTCATAGTTAAAAATATGTACTAAATGCAGTAGAAACTGAGATCGAACTGTGCATTGAGATGCTAACGAGGGACAACTTCCGTCGCAGAAGCTTCGAGTTGCCCAACGTGAAAAAGAGAGAAGTCAAAGATGATAAACTGGAAATCTTGATATCTGGTTTGGGAACGATAATCTCTGAATGGTACGTAAATGTTAGCGTAAACAAATAAAACTTTATCAAACCCGAGGGAAAACATTATCAAATATACGTCAAAAGTGAGATGGATAAAATACGGGAAAACCCGTAAAATACGGGAGACCTGTCGTAAATACAGGAGAGAGGAGAAAATGTGGGTAAAATACGGGAGACCTGGCAGCCGTAGCTGTGACCCAACGTTGAAATGTGAGATGATGGACATTGAATCCTGCATAACAGGACATTCTAGCAGAAGAGGAATGTCATTTAATGCAATTTAACTGCTGTTTAGGAGTCAGTTTCAAGTACATCGATCATCAGTCACAAGCGGAAGACAATGTCCAACACACTCTCAGATCAAAAAAGTATCGTTCAGTTAAAAACGCGCATTTGTTCAAATGGCTCTGAGCACTAAGGGACTTAACTTCTGAGGTCATCAGTCCCCTAGAACTTAGAACTAATTAAACCCAACTAACCCAAGGACACCACACACATCCATGCCCGAGGCAGGGTTCGAACCTGCGACGTAGCGGTCGCGTGGTTCCGGACTGTAGCGCCCAGAACCGCTCGGCCAGTCCGGCCGGGCGGGAGCGCATTTGAGACTTGTATGGTACCGTTATGACCTGAGGTCAGACAAAGGCGCTATACGCGAGAGGTAGCCAACATGTACGCTTTCCACACACAGGAATTCTGACAGCAAACAACGTCCTGAGGACCACGCAGCCGACCGCGGTGGTCTCGCGGTTCTAGGCGCGCCGTCCGGAACCGCGCGACTGCTACGGTCGCAGGCTCGAATCCTGCCTCGGGCATGGATGTGTGTGATGTCCTTAGGTTGGTTAGGTTTAAGTAGTTCTAAGTTCTAGGGGACTGATGACCACAGCTGTTAAGTCCCATAGTGCTCAGAGCCATTTGAACCATTTGAGGGCCACGCGATGCTTACGACCGCCGTCTCATTCCCTGCTTGGGGGGCCACTCGGAAGCGGAATGGAAGGGCAATGGTTCATAGTAACGCTCTCCCAGCCGTTGTCACCTTTCCGAACTCTGAAGCCGCTACTCCTCATTCAAGTAGCTTTTCAGTTCATCTCACTAGACCGAGTGCACACCGTTCCAAGTTATCGGATCAAGGAAAAATCCCTGACACTGCCCTGAATTGAACCCAGCTCCTCCGTACAGTAGCGAGACATCCCGACAGCTCAGTTGTGCTTTAAACCCCTGTTACCGCCGTCTTCCTCGACTCCATCGACTCTACGGCAGCACCCTCGGCGTAGTATTCCTGTACTGAGCGTGCCATGTCACGACTTCTTGTCTTTGTGTAGATATCAGTGCCAGAATTACATGGCTGTGAGAGTCAGGTTTGTGCTATGTGGTTCAGCACCTAAACAGTTAAAGTGAGCTAACCTAACCTAACCTAACCTAACCTAACCTAACCTATGAGCGGCCGTCCAAACAACAAATCGAAATACAGCAACACAATAAAGGTACTAGCAATGATAACAGAGTTTATTAATGACAAACATAAAAGCCATAGTGCTTTTTCTTGAAAATGATGGTACAATGATTTCCCGACGTTGTTGAGAACTGAAGGGATAGGGAAAACGTCATCCAAACATTTCAGAACAACAACCTTCATTTCTTTGAGAAAATTACAAGAACTTTCATAGGATCATACCTCTGTTCATATTTACCATTTGCTTTGCACTCATTCAAAACGTGACATTTTCTTTTACGTGTTTGAAAAACTCTCTTCATGAAAAGTGGAAATTTGTAACAATTTGCACATTCAGTCTTAATAATTCGAACAGAAATACCCATAGTTAAAAAGATGTACTAAATGCAGAAGAAACTGCATACTGGACTGAGATCAAACAATATTTACAAAGTAGTAAATACGGCCTTTTTACTTTATCCTTTTGTGTTTTGCTTTTACCAAAGCGCCAAATAACATCGACAATTCAAAAAATGGCTCTGAGCACTATGGGTCTTAACATCTGGGGTCATCAGTCCCCTAGACTTTAGAACTACTTAAACCTAACTAACCTAAGGACATCACACACATCCATGCCCGAGGCCGGATTCGAACCTGAGACCGTAACGGTCGCGCGGTTCCAGACTGAAGCGCTTAGAACCGCCCGGCCACTCCGGCCGACACATCGACAATTACTTCTTTCGTTCCCATGCTCGGACTATTTCAGTATTGACACTATTTTCATTAAACATGTGTTTCATGTACTGACATTATTATTTATGCTTTTCTTTGTCCATCTGACGTAAACCATAAACATCTTTTTGATTTCAGATATTTGGTTTCGCTTGTGGGAGCACACTGGTGGGAGAAATATCACGTGCTCCTGCAGCCTAAGCAGCGTGTCACGAAAGCGAAGCAGACGGTAAAATAAAGATTATAAAGAGACAAAACCCATTCCTGTAACGTGAGTGAGTGTGACGAAAATATGTTAACATCCGATTATTTTTATTACTATCTTATTGTGTAACAGAACACTTACGTAACGGATGAATTTACGAGGTTAATGTTTAAACTGTCTGTTCCTCCGCACGACAGACCCGCTTTCCAGTTCTCGGTGACATCGAAATCGTTTGTGACCCTTATATCGACCCAAGGTGGCTTGCGTGACTTCAGGCGTATAACGGGCGGATTCTGGAAAGCGCTACTTACGTTAGAAATAAATTATAATGCGACTCTATATTCTTCAGAATTTGTACGTGGCCAGCTTTTTTCTGAAACCCGGAGAGGGGGGGGGGGGGGGCAACGGCAGAGGATCTGTAGGTGGCCAGCAATGGTACTCATGGCCGCATTCTTAATGGGCCTCATGGCCGCACTCAGACGTACGGGTCCGATGTTAGCAGACGACGCCAGTCGCATGTCTCTGTGGACATGCATTCTACGGCACGCTCAGGGTTTTGGATCTGTGCACTCTTGGCACAGTAATTCGATCATTGGCGTCTCTCGCGACTTGAGTGGCGGCTGATTTACACGCAGGCACGCAAGGCGCACTCACCGCGAGTATTCAGTTTTGAGCAGACAATTGCTCGCTTAACAAGGGCTTCACAAAACACGAGCAAACCCCGATTGTTTAAATAACTGAACTCCCACTTATAAAACAGCTCCAAACTTCTGATTATTTCACACGTGAGTTAATGCGTTAAAAACCTGACTTTAAGCATGTAAGTCAGTAAAAGTTTAGAAAATGTTTGAAACTATAACAAGTTTGTTTCTGTGGCCATTCTCCGCAGCAAGCATATAAATACTTGTTTTGCAAATCAAACTGCCTTTTCCTGCTGCCAGTTACTTTATTTATCCCACACGAGTTTCGCCTTCTCCAGTTCTAAGGCATCAGCAGTGGGATCTATAACGATACAGTTTTGTTAGTTATAGATTATCAAACAGTTCACTTTGTGATTTTTTGTAAAAAAAGTAATCACTTACGATTTGCTGATCTGCGTTTCCTGAAATCTGGTCTGGAGGTCGCACTACCACTTTTATTACTGCCATATATTCACATCTTTGTGTTCTCTCCATCCACACACTGTTCACCATATTTCTCACTACAAAAAAGAGTGAGAAACATGGTGAACAGTGTGTGGATGGCAAGAACACAAAGATTGGGGGGGGGGGGGGGATGTACTGGAGAGACGTACTGCAGCACCTCCACGTCACCAAAAACCATCCGGCAATTACCAATCGCGCTGGTACAGCAGCGCCTTCCCGCAACAACTCCTTACCAATCTTTTGGTCCGCATGGGAGCACGTTACACTGCCGTCCGCGGTGATCACATACCCTATTAAGGACCAGGTCCCACCTTTTGTAATATGTAAAGGACCGTAAATAAAAGTGCCATTTCTGTTTGTCTCATTGCGTATTTCTTTCCGTTATCTTCTGTAGTATATTGTAGCTGTTCTTTCGATGTGAGCTTCAAGTTTCATCGAGCCATATTACTTGGCAGCAACATATCACGCAAAACATACTCTCGTCCTTAAGGTCGTAACTGTTCCCACAAGTTTAATAAACACAAGAGATATATAGATAATAGAGACTTTAATCATCAATAATATAGTCTCCATTATTTACAACAGCCTTCCAGCGCTGGTGTAACTTTTCGATTCCGCGATTGTAGAAATCACGTGATTTTTAGTTGCCACAAAGACACTATTTCTCCTCACCAGCAACGGTAAAGGATACGAATGATCGATGTTGTTCTCCGAGCCAATTATGACGAGCAAGCAGAGATGCAAATATGGCCATTTAAGATTTTTGCTTACAGCTTGCTATAGCCGTACACCCGATTTTTGAACCTTCACCATTGCATTCAAATGTTGCGCGATCGTGGAGTGGTCACAGTCCATCACATTTGCCATTTCTCGCGTACACTGACGTGGATAATTGTGGATTAATGCGTTTCAACGATCTTCATCAAACCCCGTAGTTATTCCTGAACGTGGACAATCACTGTGTCAACACGATCCTGCTTAAAACAACAAAACAACTTTCTTGCCATGCTCTGTCCAATGGCATTATCCCCATACAGAGCATACATGTTTTTTGGCTACGTCCGCTGCTGCAATCCCTCTACTGCGTTCAAAAAGAATACCACGGAAAGGTTCCAATTTCACCACTTGACATTCCATTTTCTAGCATCCACAGCTCCACTCATTATCTCCAAATGACAAAACGATGATATGAAAGCTGCAAATAAAAAGTGCCAGTAGATAAAGAAACCCACAGCAACAGGAATTCCGCCATGCAAAACAAAAATGCTACGAACTTATTTCGGCAACGTAATAGGTGGTGCGTCTCTCGGAGGAATCCGGTGCCTGGACGTGGCAGTATTTGGGCAGTGGTGCGGCGCGGCGCGGCGCCCCGGTTTGTGGGCGTCGTCCGCGGACGCTGGGAGGGTGAGCGCTATTATGGCGGCCCCAGACAATCGACCCGGCCCTCCAGCGCCGCGCTCCCTCTGCCCTCTTCCCTCCGCACAAAGGCGCCTCGGCCCTCAGGGCTGCTCCAAGGCCGCGCCCTCACAAAGGCGCCAGCGCCGGCCACTGTCTCGCCCGGCCCGGCCCGCGCTTATTACGTCCGCGACGCGCGCGGTCCCTCTGACCCAAATAACGGGGGCGGCCGCGCTTCCTCTCCGCGTTTCTTCCAGCCTCTTGACTCGACACTGCGGTGTGTGTGCCAGTGTGTGTGTGAAAGAGAGAGAGAGAGAGAGAGAGAGAGGTACCATACCGACCTGGATAACATTCACCGAGGTCAACGATTCGACGGAAATCTCTTCGTACACATATCTCCACACTCGTTGCCAATGATCTTAGCGACAAACGGCTGTATGCAGGTTTTTACAAAATAATACCGTTAACCTTCATAGGGTTGTTGAGGAAGAAACACGATAGGAGCCCGTGTATGGAAACGTCATCCAATAACGCTACAGACCGTCGAAGTTTTTACAGGGGCCGGCATCTGCCACCAGGCCACCACTTAGGCAGCATCTACATCTACATCCATACTCCGCAAGCCACCTGACGTTGTGTGGCGGAGGGTATTTTGAGTACCTCTATCGCTTTTCCCTTCTATTCCAGTCTCGTATTGTTCGTGGAAAGAAAGATTATCGGTACGCGTCTGTGTGGGCCCTGGTCTCTTCGTGAGATATACGTAGGAGGGAGCAATATACTGCTAGACTCCCCGGTGAAGGTATGTTCTCGAAACTTCAACAAAAGCCCGTACCGAGCTACTCAGGGTCTTCCACTGGAGTTTAACTCCGTAACGCTTTCGCGATTACTAAATGATCCTGTAACGAAGCGCGCTGCTCTCCGTTGGATCTTCTCTATCTCTTCTATCAACCCTATCTGGTACGGATCCCACACGGCTCAGCAGTATTCAGGCAGTGGGCGAACAAGCGTACTGTAACCTACTTCCTTTGTTTTCGAATAGCATTTTCTTAGGATTCTTCCAATGAATCTCTGTCTGGCATCTGCTTTTCCGACGATCAACTTTATATGATCATTCCATTTTAAATCACTCCTAATGCGTACTCTCAGATAATTTATGGAATTAACTGCTTCCAGTTGCTGACCTGCTATATTGTAGCTAAATGATAAGGGATCTTTCTTTCTATGTATTCGCAGCACATTACACTTGTCTTCATTGAGATTCAATTGCAATTCCCTGCACCATCCGTCAATTCGCTGCAGATCCTCCTGCATTTCCGTACAATTTTCCATTGTTACAATCTCTCGATATACCACAGCATCATCCGCAAAAAGCCTCAGTGAACTTCCGATGTCACCCACAAGGTCATTTATGTACGACACTCCCCTGCGACACACCTCAAATCACTCTTACTTCGGAAGACTTCTCTCCATTGAGAATGACATGCTGCGTTCTGTTATGTAGGAACTCTTCAATGCAATCACACAATCGGTCTGATAGTCCATATGCTCTTACTTTGTTCATTAAACGACTTTGGGGAACTGTATCGAACGCCTTGTGGAAGTCAAGAAACACGGCATCTACCTGGGAACCCGTGTCTATGGCCCTCTGAGTCTCGTGGACGAATAGCGCGAGCTGGATTTCACACGATCGTCTTTTTCGAAGCTCGACGTTAGAGATATAGGTCTATAGTTCTGCACATCTGTTCGACGTCCCTTCTTGAAAACGGGGATGACCTGTGCCCTTTTCCAATCCTTTGGAACGCTACGCTCTTCTAGAGACCTACGGTACACCGCTGCAAGAAGGCGGGCAAGTTCCTTCGCGTACCCTGTGTAAAATCGAACTGGTATCCCATCAGGTCCAGCAGCCTTTCCTCTTTTGAGCGATTTTAATTGTTTCTCTATCCCTCTGTCGTCTATTTCGATATCTACCATTTTGTCATCTGTGCGACAATCTAGAGAAGGAACTACAGTGCAGCAAACGTGACTTTGTACGCTGACGGGCCGTAGGTGGTAATTCTCGCAATGTCGTTCGTTATTCAGAATCGTAACCGACTGCTACGATCACAAGTGGAGAAGATGGAGCTAGCTGCTGCGTAGAAATGGCTTGTCTCCTTTGAAAGTGATGCTCTGTTACCTCAGTGAATGACGGTTTCAGACACGGGTTTCTATCTTCAGTTTATTTTTATCCCGTACACCGAAAAACACTGGAGATTTTAGAGGGTTCCAGGAGAAAAATAAACTGTAGATGGAAACCCGTGTCTGACTGGATTCGTGATTTCCTCTCAGAGAGGTCACAGTTCGTAGTGATGGACGGTAAATCATCGAGTAGAACAGAAGTGATATCTGGCGTTCAGCAAGGTAGTGTCATAGGCCTTCTGCTGTTGCTGATTTACATAAATGATGTAGGTGATAATCTGAGCAGCCCCCTTAGGATTGTTTGCAGATGACGCTGTCATTTACCGTCTTGTAAAATCATCAGACGATCAATTCCAATTGCAAAATGATCTAGAGAGAATTTCTGTATGGTGCGAAAAGAGACAAATGGCACTAAAGAAAGAAAAGAAAAGTGCGAAGTCATCCACATGGGTACTAAAAGAAATCCGATAAATTTTGGGTATACGATAAATCGCAGAAATCTAAGGGCTGTCAATTCGACTAAATACCTAGGAATTACAATTATGAGCAACTTAAATTGGAAAGACCACATAGATAATATTGTGGGGAAGGCGAAACAAAGACTGCGCTTTGTTGGCAGATCACTTAGAAGACGCGACAAACCCACTAAAGAGACAGCCTACTTTACACTTGTCCGTCCTCTGCTGGAATATTGCTGCGCTGTGTGGGATCCTTACCAGGTAGGATTGACGGAGGACATCGAAAAAGTGCAAAGAAGGGCAGCTCGTTTCGTGTTATCGCGCAATAGGAGTGAGAGTGTCACTGATACGATACGCGAGTTGGGGTGGCAATCACGGAAACAAAGGCTGTTTTCTTTGCGGCGAGATCTATTTACAAAATTTCCATCACCAACTTTCTCTTCCGAATGCGAAAATATTTTGTTTGCACCCACCTACGTAGGGAGAAATGATCATCATAATGAAATAAGAGAAATCAGAGCTCGAACGGAAAGAGTTAGATGTTTCTTTCTCCTACGCGCCATTTGAGAGTGGAATGGTAGAGAAGAAGTATGAAAATGGTTCGATGAACCCTCTGCCAGGCACTTAAGTGTGAATTGGAGAGTAACCATGTGGATGTAAATGAATCAGCCATCTACCGGCTCAACAGAGCATCACATTCATAGGGGAGAAAGCTAGTCTACGCAGCAGCTATCTCCATCTTCTCCACTGGCGATAGTGGCATTCAGTCGTGATCCCTGAATAATAAACAACACTGCGAGACGTTCCGCCTATGGTCCGTCAGCGTACAAGTCACGTAGGGATAGCCAAGTGGCAGGCGCCGGTGCCTACAACTTCGACGCTCTGTACCATCTTTGGATGACGTTTCCGGACACGGATTGCTATCGTCAATTTGTTCCTCATGGCACCCTCTACAACCATTCTAAGTTTGTCGGTACCGTTTTGTAACATCCTGTGTGTACAGCGACGTAATAGCCTGTCTGCGGCAGTTTTTGTGAGCGCTGTCGGGCAGTGGTACCTACTTCCTCTCAACCAGTATCTCAAGGGCACCTAGACTGAGCTGCAGAAAACACGTACACTGTTTGTTAAATGAATCTGTGACAGATTTGTGCACATGGAACGTGCTGACATTTCTGTGGAACCCAAGACACTTCTGTTAGTGGACTAGGCAATTTCAAAAGTAGCTTACACTTACCTGTCCGCCGCTACCTGCAACTTACTACTGGGAAAGACCGCTTCGAACAAGCAATTTGGACAGTTGTTTATACTACACGCCGATCTTAACAGTTCTTGCGAGGAAACAGACACTATTCCAGCTGCCTCCGCTTTGCTGCCGAACGAAAAGCGAAAAATATTTGATCGCTCTTTATTATTATTTTAATGCCAGCTTCTGTGGATGGAACCTGCGCCTCTCATTACGGTCTTCAAAATTGCTATCGTCCACTTAGAAGTTGATTTCCTGAAACGGAGATTAAGGGTTGTAATCGCCATTTTAATCATTGTTTTATGGAAACCATCAGTGTTGCAGCTCGTTCCTGCCTACAAGGTGAAAGAAGAAATATGCTGACACATGAGTATGTATTCAGTTCTCACACACCTTCCCCTGGAAATGTTGAGTGTTAGTTGGCTGTGTAGTCAGGTGAGGACGCTTGTAAACCAAAAGATTCAGGAACTCCACGATAATTTTGTGGACCAGTTGCTCGATAACGAGCATAATGCAAGAGATATGTGGAATTGCAATGGGAAACGCCGTCGCTATAACAACGTCTATGAAGGATGGAACCGAAGTATAAATAAATTAATATAAAATTTTTCAATCGATTTCAAACCTTTTGATGGATTACAACAGAATCGTGTGATAAATTTCAGGTTTACTCCAGTTTCTCTTCACCTGACTCAACTAATATATTGCTTTCTCCTACGTATATTTTGCGAAAAGACCCTCAAGGTAAAAATTACAGATACTCGAGCTCACAAGGAGGCTTAGCAGTAATCGTTCCCCGCAAATCATTCGCCACTGGAACAGGAAAGGTGGGAAATGGTAGTGCGATACAACGTACCCTCCGCCGCAAACCAGGAAAGAAGGCAAGTTAATACTGCATTGGCATCCAGTTCTGAGCTGTTTAAAATTTCATGTCTCTAGCTTATCGGGAAGTTAGTTTAAAACCAATTGCAAAATTTGTACCGAACATTCAGACAGGAAATCGACCTAATAAAAACGTCGTAAAAAAAGGAAGGAAGACAAGTGTTAAACGTGCCGTCGATATCGAGACATCCCCGAGGACGAGACGAAGGAGCGTTTCGGTGTCATTCGCCTGGAGAGATTTATGACAAGTTCGCTAATGGGAGTCATTTGGGAAGCAGACCATTGCACCTCGGTACAGTAAGGCCCCATTTTGATTATGGCCGTCTGCGCTTCGGTACGCCTTACGATTCAACATTACGCTGCGTTGACAAGAACTAGCACTTGGCAGATACGTGCCGCTATTACCTCAACGCCCATGTCACTGCTACCTCAAATTTCTCTCCTGACCGAAAGCGCTCACAACAGTAAATAAACGCGATTGACATTGCTTTTTATGGTTCAAATGGCTCTGAGCACTATGGGACTCAACATCTTAGGTCAGAAGTCCCCTAGAACTTAGAACTACTTAAACCTAACTAACCTAAGGACATCACACACACCCATGCCCGAGGCAGGATTCGAACCTGCGACCGTAGCAGCCTCGCGGTTCCGGACTGCAGCGCCAGAACCGCACGGCCACCGCGGCCGGCTTGCTTTTTATGTACAACATACAGTAATCGCTGCAGTTCCGCAGACATTATGTCTCAAATTATTTTCTGATGGCTGTTTGATATCAAGAAAACACTGATGTTGAGTTTCATTGCGAAAATGCAAAATATGCTAGAGCTGTACCACTGTCCAATCCCTAACTACGCAAACAAAATTAGTAAACTGAAGCTTGGAATGAAATAATTATGTAGATTATAAAGCACGGGTTTTGACACATTGCCACGGTAAGAGAACAAAATAGGTAAATGCTTAACTTGTTTTTTTCCGTGGGCTTATGCCATGTCTTCAGATGGTCGGCGAGTTAATATGGATTTAGCGGTGTTAGTGGCAGAGGGTGCCGGATTCCCTTTCTGTGCTCCAACCATCGCTCGCTCTCCCCACCAGGACGGAATCTGTGTACCTCATCTGTCTGCGTCTAGTGTCACCCCTTGTCAAAGTGTGAGAATGTTTTCTAAATGTTTGCAAGTCGTGTAACTGCGGCGTGACGTGGCTACCAACCTAGCATTCACCTAGTTGGATGTAGGAAACCGTCTAAAAACCAAATCCAGGCTGGCCAGCCAACCGTCCACCGTCATTAAACGACCGGGCGGATTCGATCAGGGGCCGGCGCGCCTCCCAGAATCGCTGAAGCTGCGTGCTAACGCGCGCGATTATTCGAGTTAGCTTTTATTAATTTTTTGCGAATCATTTATTGTGGAAACTTTGGCAATGTCTACTGCAGTTCTTTCCGTGCCAATCGATGACAAGATACTTTTTTTCTTTACTCCGCGCATTTTTCAAGATTACATTCGAGTATAGTGCCATGGACAATATTCCAAATATGCCCTCGACCTCTTACTCTTGAAGCTAGTTACACACTTTCTTTTCCAAAGACAAAACACCTCCAGCAACATATCAGAACGCAACAGATACGTCTACAAACGCAATGCTTTATCTGCAATGAGAAATGAGCACTTCATGTTATCATTACACCCACAGGCACAACAAACTGATACACGCATACAAGGAAATTTAATATTTGTCTGGCACAATGAACAACATTGTGTCATAAAAAATACACAGTTTAAGTTTAGCCGAGCGGTCTAAGGCGCTGCAGTCATGGACTGTGCGGCTGGTCCCGGCGGAGGTTCGAGTCCTCCCTCGGGCATGTGTGTGTGTGTTTGTCCTTAGGATAATTTAGGTTAAGTAGTGTGTAAGCTTAGGGACTGATGACCTTAGCAGTTAAGTCCCATAAGATTTCACACACATTTGAACATTTTTTTCACCAATGTTTCCTGGAGATACCTCCTGGTAATCAGATGAATGCCAGAACTGGAATTCTCCTTCCAGATATTCCCAACCGCGACCTGCTCTATCCGACACCCAGCCTTCTGGTATTTTTGGCTGAAGAGAGCGAAGTTCTACAGCAGCCCGCGCAGCACTCGCAAGTAAGGAAGGAAAGGTGTCCGCAGGACCGCCCTTCGGGGACGACCCCTGCGCTGTCTGGCGATGTTGTTTAGACTGACTGTCGCTGTAGTGTTGAACACTTGCCGTGTACTCGTTTACGGACTGATACCCGCAGCCACACTACACTAGTTGTCGAGTGTATTCCCGCTTGTAGTGACTTTCGTATGTTTAAAATAACTCACGTCCCGGGCCCGATACTTCAAGTGCGACTTTTTGGTGGCAGCCATTTATAAGAGGGAAGCGTCAATAACCAGCTGGACTATCCCTACTCGCGTCAAAATAGCTCTGACCTTCGCGTCCCAAAAATAAGTAGTCCTTGAACGCCACGCACTACGCCTCACCTTCAGAACTCGTCGTCCCATTCACATACGTACTCTATAGCAAATGATAAAATTTCTACGTGTCTTCAAATTCCTTCACCATTTTCGCAAATCCTATTCATTCCGAAAACTTGAAGACCAAAACTCCACTGTACGCCAGTGCTCTGCAGTCCCATCCTGCTGCCGAGCCTACATCAGCACGCGCCGTCCCACCATCTCTACACCCTACATACTGTACCCCACGGAAAAACAGTACTCGTACTTATGTTTACCTATCCGACCAACTACATCCTTAGCCTCTAAACCCTATCTGTAGATAAACGTTCCAATACCACTTTCAGCCTCTCGGACGATTACCATAACCCCACAACCCCATCTGCTATCTGTTTCCAGGAACATCTGTAGCTCAGAGACACTTCCGACATAATATCCGCTTCCCCTGTTCCAAAATTATAACAGTCTAACTGCACTGCTCCTCACTCCTCCATCCTCCTTTCCCTGTCATTACGGCACTTATTGTAAGAATGACATCCACGGACGTGCCGTATGAATCACATCTACTTACACCACAGCACCAGTTCATCACCATTTGCGCTTTTTGGAGAAATGCTATCAAACGGAATCATCTTCTGCTGTATTTTAGTTCCATTATTTTATTGTTCTAACGGTAAAACTTGACTGGAATATGCTCTTTCAAATACTGAAGTTGGCAGGGGTAAAATACAGGGAGCGAAAGGCTATTTACAATTTGTACAGAAACCAGATTGTAGTTATAAGAGTCGAGGGACATGAAAGGGAAGCAGTGGTTGGGAAGGGAGTGAGACAGGGTTGTAGCCTCTCCCCGATGTTATTCAATCCGTATATTGAGCAAGCAGTAAAGGAAACAAAAGAAAAATTCGGAGTAGGAATTAAAATCCATGGAGAAGAAATAAAAACTTTGAGGTTCGCCGATGACATTGTAATTCTGTCAGAGACAGCAAAGGACTTGGAAGAGCAATTGAATGGAATGGACAGTGTCTCGAAAGGAGGGTATAAGATGAACATCAACAAAAACAAAACGAGGATAATGGAATGTAGTTGAATTAAGTCAGGTGATGCTGAGGGAATTAAATTAGGAAATGAGACACTTAAAGTAGTAAAGGAATTTTGCTATTTGAGGAGCAAAATAACTGACGATGGTCGAAGTAGAAAGGATATAAAATGTAGACTGGCAATGGCAAGAAAAGCGTTCCTGAAGAAGAGAAATTTGTTAACATCGAGTATAGATTTAAGTGTCAGGAAGCCATTTCTGAAAGTATTTGTATGGAGTGTAGCCATGTATGGAAGTGAAACATGGGCGATAAATAGTTTGGACAAAAAGAGAATAGAAGCTTTCGAAATGTGGTGCTACAGAAGAATGCTGAAGATTAGATGGGTAGATCACATAACTAACGAGGAGGTATTGAATAGAATTGGGGAGAAGAGGAGTTTGTGGCACAACTTGACTAGAAGAAGGGATCGGTTGGTAGGACATGTTCTGAGGCATCAAGGGATCACAAATTTAGCATTGGAGGGCAGCGTGGTGGGTAAAAATCGTAGAGGGAGACCAAGAGATGAATACACTAAGCAGATTCAGAAGGATGTAGGTTGCAGTACGTACTGGGAGATGAAGAAGCTTGCATAGGATAGAGTAGCATGGAGAGCTGCATCAAACCAGTCTCAGGACTGAAGACCACAACAACAACGGTAAAACACTTTGTGACTATTTTAGTTATCATTAAGCGGAAGACCCGTGACAAACTATTCAGGGCCGACCGGCCGCCGTGTCACCCCCTCTGAACGGCGCCATTCGAATGCGGTATGGATGGTGCGGAGTCAATACAACGTTCTCTCGGTCGCTAGTCAGCTTCTCAAACTTTGGAGACACTACTACTCTTTCAAATGACTCCTCAATCGGCATCGCGAGGGTGACAGTATCCCGTCCTATCCTCGAACACGAAAAAAACAAAACCGTCAGTTTTGGGGATTACCCCTGGTTCTCCACAAGACCGTTAGCCTTGCTGCACGATCAGCAACTAATGCCGACACACGAACTATAAAGAAGGGGAAAAAACGCAGCTAGAGCACCCGAGAAAGGACTTGACAAGGCTGAGTCAAAGTAAATAAATTGTGTCCTTTCAGTGAAAACTAAGGTTTGTGATTTGGAAAGACGGTTTGACTCTCCTACCTCATAATTAGACTTTTCTCCCTGAAACTTCAAGGTCGTTGGTGGAATATCGGTAAGAGAACAAGTAGAGCTAAGAAGGTGTCAGTCCCGTATTCGGCTCTGTGATGTAATCAAGGTTATCCAGAGCTCACGGTACTACAGTAAGATGTATCTGGAGCACAGTATTGTATGTGAATGAATAATGGGCTGTGGGAGAAAACAGAAAGGAACAGAAGAGAAGTGTTTGGAATTTAGTGTTAAAAATGCTGTAAATAAAGTGTACTGACAACATAAGAAATGTAAAGAGTCTCGGAAGAATCACATATATTACGTGGATGAAGCGACAGGATGAAAGGACATGTTTTAAGATATAAGCGATTGACTTCCTTGGTACTGAGGAAGTCATAGGCGACAAAAAGTGTAGGGAAAGACAAATCAGAAACCACACAATAAATAATTGAGGACATTTTGTGTATGTGGTACTCTGAAATTATGATACTGCCACAAGAGACGAAGCATGGCACACAGCATGAAACCAGCCAGAAGACTGCAACTTCACAAGTATCGATGAGAAGGAATTCGAGTCGGGACGCCCAATTAATGATTTCTTCACGGTCGTAATTACGCCGCATAGAAAACTGTAGTGAAATGAAGGAATACGTGCAAAAAGATCGGCGCTTCTTGCCCTCAAGATAAATAAATGTAACATATTGCACATTCATTCATTTCCGCGTCCGGTCAGGATTTCCAGAAGGTAGCCACTCCGATGGCCTTGTTGGTTCCCTCGATCAGGTCCTGTGTTGTGCAGGGTTGTTCAAGTTGAGGACATATTAGCAGGTGGGCCGGGTCTTGCGTTGTTCCGCACTCGCAGGATGTATCTCTATCAGCTGGAAGAATGCCCCATTTTCGCATGTTGTTCTGAAATAGGGTAGGGAAAGTCGTTTCCTGGAGCTAGCTCTTCCTTTTCAGGGATATCAGGTGGTAGCTTGCGCTTCCACCTGGTGATGCGGTTAGACTCTGGTGTTCCCTCTAGTGGTTGATTCCTGGCGACGAAGCACTTTCTCCGCTTCAGTCGACGGACTACAGCCTGATGACCATGCAGTGGATGTCGGGGATCATAAGTCTGCTTAGTCCTCTCTACATCAGCAACAACAGCCCTTCTAATAATGGGGGCAGCTATTCGAAGAATCTGGTAGATTTTATCGACTGGAGTTGGCGTCATACATCCCGACAAGATTCGGACGGTCTCATTGATTGCAATATCAACCTGTTTGGATGCAGTCCAGCCAGGTGAAGCGTACTCTGCAGCGGACACACACAGCAAGAGCCGAAATTCTCAGGACGGGAGGGCTTGCTTCACAGGCGGTGGATGTGAGCTTCCTCAAGATGTTATTCCCTGAAATAACTTTCAGCCTGGTGTTATGGCGATTTTTCTTGAAGGTCAGAGTTCGGTCAAGGGGAACACCCATATATACTGGCGTTGAACGATGCTCCAGTCGTTTGCCTTGCCATGTAACGTCCAGTTCCAGCCGAGTTTCTCTGTTCTTCAAGTGAAATGCGCACACCTGAGTCTTGTTGGGATTTGGCTTTAGATGATTGGCACATGAAGAGGCGGATATCTCCGTTATTGTATGATTACACGATTCCCGGACAATCATTTGAAGCAGTCACATCAATTAAATACTTGAGAGTATGCGTACGGGATATAAAGTGGAGCGGCAACATAAAACTAATCGTAAGAAAGGCGGGAGGCCGGGCGAAGATTCACAGCAAGAATTCTTCCTTAACACGAAGGCAGTGGCTTACTAAATACTCGTTCGACTGTTGCCTGAGTATTGCTTGTCAGTATGGGACTCTTACCATATAGGATTGGTAGACGAAATAGAAAAGATACCAAGAGCAGTGCATTTCGTTACAGGTTCGGTTAGTGAGTGCGAAGGTATCACATACGTACTCATCCAGTTCCAGTCGCGGGCGCCACAACAGTTGTCCTTCAGAGTGTAATACAGTGTCGAAATTCTAGAGCGTTCCTAGAAGAGTCAGCCAACATACTGCTTACCCCTACGTATATTTCGCGAAAAGATCGTAAGGTGAAAACTAGAACGATTCGAGTTCATAGGGTGGCTTTCCAACGTTCGTTCTTCCCATCTACTATTCGCGGAACGAGCAGGAAAGGGGGCAAGTGAGGCTGGTACAGAGAGAACCTCCCGCCACACACTATGATGTTTTTTGCGGAGTACAAAAGTACGAGAGCTCCGCTCTTGTAGCACGTGCGTGGCGGCAGTCTAGCAGACAGGTCGCAGCACACCAGTTGCGACGCTTTCCAGGAATACGGGCACGAGTCGCCAGAAGGGCCGCGGCGATTCTGCGCGTGGGCCGCGCCGCATGCTCCGTGTGCGGTAACGTCTGCTGTGCGTTACGCAAGCCGGGGGGAGAGGGCGCCGGAAGTGACGTGGCAGGAAGCCGACGCCTGCTAAGGACATAGCAGCGCTGGCGCCACCGCTTCCGCGTCTCCTCACAAACTAGTGGGCCGTGCTAGCCGCGACGCCTCGCCACGACACACGTGCCGAGCAACGAGGCCTAAGCTTTCAGTGCTGCACGCTGCTCGAGTTACAAGAATTGATGACGAGACTTCAGTGTGGATGTCGACGATGGCAAGATTAAGTTGACAGCGCCAGCTTTACTGGATTCGTGATTTCCTGTCAAAAAGGTCACAGTTCGTAGTAATAGACGGAAAATGTTCAATATAACAGTAAAACAAAAGTAATATCCGGCGTTCCCCAAGGAAGTGTTATAGGCCCTCTGTTGTTCCTGATCTATATTAACGACATAGGAGACAATCTGAGTAGCCGTCTCAGATTGCTTGCAGATGATGCTGTCATTTACCGTCTTGTAAATTCATCAGATAACCACATCGAATTGCAAAATGATTTACATAAGATATCTGTATGGTGCGAAAAGTGGCAATTCACCCTGAATAAAGAAAAGTGTGGAGTTATTCGGAGTACTAAAAGAAATCCACTAAATTTCGATTACGCGATAAGTCACACAAACCTGAACGCTTTAAAATCAACTAAATACTTAAGGATTACAATTACAAATAACCTAAACTGGAACTACAATGAAATGATTACCCCTAGCTGCATACAGGCGACGATATAAGTCAACGGGGACTGTTGAAAATGTGTGCCCCGACCGGGACTCGAACCCGGGATCTCCTACTTACATGGCAGACGCTCTATCCTTTTTTTTCCGCTTTTGTTCGTTGCATCTGCTCGAGGCGGACGTCTTATGACATCCGTTTAACTTCGTTGTTGACCGATTGACTCAGTTTTTTTATTATAGAGGGTAGCTAACCTTCTGACCGAACACGCTGAGCTACCGTGCCGGCATCTGAGCAACCGAGTACACAGAGGATAGTGCGACTGCAGGCACTTATCTCTCGCACGCCTCCAGTCAGACCCACATTCGCAAATTATTGTCCCACACTATATTCATAATGCCCCTGCCCATTAAACTCGCGGCTTTACTGCCGATTCCCGAAAAAGTTCGGGCACTGTTTGTGCATCCGCACAGAAGAAGATGGTCAAATGGCCGGTGAGCCTTAACTATATACATAAACTGGAACGCCACATAGATATTGTTGTGGGTAGAGCAAACCAAAGACTGCGATTCATTGGCAGAACACTTAGAATGTGCAACAGGTCTACTAAAGAGACTGCTTACACCATGCTTGTCCGCGCTATTCTTGAGTACTGCTGTGTGGTGTGGGATCCGCATCAGGTGGGACTGACGGATGACATCGAGAAAGTCGAAAGAAGGGCGTCTCGTCTCGGAATATCGCGAAATAGGGGAGACAGTGCCCCAGACATGATACGTGAACTGGAGCGGCAATCATTAAAACAAAGGCGTTTTTCGTTGGGACAGAATCTTGTCATGAAATTTCAATCATCAGTTATCTCCTCCGATGGCGAAAACATTCTGTTGACACCTACGTACATACGGAGAAATGATCATCACGATAAAATAAGAGAACTGAGGGCTCGCACAGAAAAATTCCACTGCTCGTTTTTCCCGCGCGCCGTTCGAGAGTGGAACGGTAGAAAAATGGTTCAAATGGCTCTGAGCACTATGGGACTTGACATCTTAGGTCATCAGTCCCCTAGAACTTAGAACTACTTAAACCTAACTAACCTAAGGACATCACAGACATCCATGCCCGAGGCAGGATTCGAACCTGCGACCGTAGCAGTCCCGCGGTTCCGGACTGCAACGCCTAGAACCGCACGGCCACCGCGGCCGGCTGGAACGGTAGAGAGACAGCTTGAAGATGGTTCAGTGAACCCTCTGCCAGGCACTTTATTGTGAATAGCAATCACGTAAATGTAGAGGTAGATGTACTTCACGCTGCGTTCGCTAAACGAGTTGTTTCACCTGCCTATATAGTACGCACATAAAAGTAAACCGCAAGCCACCTTACGGTATGTGGCAGAACATATTTCGGATACCACTACCGCCTCCCCGCGAATTGTGCGCTGCAAGAAGGATTGTCGTTAAGTTTCCGCGTGTGCTCGCATTTGTCTGATTTTGCTGTCAGTTGGTTACGTGTATGTGGGAGGAACTAATATGCTGCTCGACTCTTCTTTGAAACGGAATGTCTCGAGATTCACCTCCTTGTGATGCGAAGCACCTTGTAGCGCCTGCCCCTGCGGCTGACCATCTTCCTGCCGTTCTCGTGCTTAGTAGACCAACCTCTGAGAGGACGTGTTGGTATCCTTTGTATCATATCTAACTCCCGCATAATGGCAATGGCCCCAGACATAGCAATTACATGATCGGATGTGTAGGTCACTCAGAACAATGCAGACCGAGAACCTGCGGAACAAATTCGTCAAAGGGAGAGAGGAAGACAGTGGAGAGTAAAACACCTTTCATAACTCGCGCAACCCGAGGAGTGCGAGGTTCAAATATCACCACTACAGCCTGAGTCCTGCGAACCCGAGGAAATGCAAGAACATTCATTTCTACAACAAGCTAAACTCCTCTCAAGCGACGTGGACGAGAACGTGGTCG
Organism: Schistocerca piceifrons; assembly: GCF_021461385.2. Classification (NCBI taxonomy): domain Eukaryota; kingdom Metazoa; phylum Arthropoda; class Insecta; order Orthoptera; family Acrididae; genus Schistocerca; species Schistocerca piceifrons. The sequence continues at coordinate 880,842,914 of NC_060140.1, forward strand.
CGGTTTTCAGTGTCGTACGTGAGCGCTCAAATACGATCATATGAGACATGCTTGGCCAATGTGTCCTGGAACTTCTGCCGACCACAAAGAGTTTGTTTCAGAAAATTCAAAAAAGAGATTCAAGGGTGATTAGAGTGTTAAAAAAGCTTTAAAATAATTCTATCTGCAAAAAAAGTCGAAGAAATGTTACGATTTACAGCCCCGTCGACGACGAGGTCATTAGAGACGGGATACAAGCTAGGATTCGTAAAGAGTGGAGAAGAAAATGACGTGTGTCCTTTTCAGGGAAACCATACCAATATTCTCGTTATGCGATTTCGGGAATAAACAGAAAACTTTAGTCTAGATAAGCTACACCACATTCTGTATGATAGCGTATTGTTGCTTACACTTGGCGTTTATAATAGATAGCCGGCCGCGGTGGCCGAGCGGTTCTAGGCGCTCAGTCTGGAACCGCGCGACTGCTACGGTCGCAGGTTCGAATCCTGCCTCGGGCATGGATGTGTGTGATGTCCTTAGGTTAGTCAGTTTTAAGTAGTTCTAGGGGATTGATGACCACAGAGGTTAAGTCCCATAGTGCTCAGAGCCATTTGAACCATTATCTTACAATAGATAGTTGTTAATTCTGCGGCCGACAAGCAAGGAAAATGGAAGCTGTCAGTTGGATATTATTAACACCAATACAGTCCACATAGCCCAAAGCAGCAACCTCTAGAACCTAGTACCACGCTGCTAAAATGAATATGTAGCTTCCGCATGGCTCATCAGAAGATGAAGATGTATGAAGGTTATTTATATTTGTGCTAGCCAAAATTCAAAAAGGGCCCTCTAGGTAAGGTGTTCTGAATAGGCTGAAACCCTTTCGTCTACATAAAGTTGTCAGTTTTTCTCGTAAGACAGTTATTTTTTCTTCGTCTTCTTCACTTTCTCAGCGTTAATCCCGTCTACTAGAACGGGGTCCGGTGTACTCAACATTAGGTAAATTTAAGTTATTTAACTTTTCGGCCGGATGCCGTTCCTGTCGTCGCAACCGTCAGTTATGCTGTTGGAAATCGAGTGCGCCATTTGTCGGTGAATAGTGTAAACTTTGTTCTGTTTGTTGCCGTAATTTAACTGTTTGTGTATTACATTTTCTGAGTCGGAAATTAGCGACCAGCCCAGCATTTGCTAAACTAGCGTGGGAAACCGCCAAAATACCACATTCAGGTTGGCCGGTGTACAAAACCAACGGTCGTTCATCCGCCGCCCGGATTTTTCTTTTGCCCAAAGGGGAATTAATTACGGAAACTATCGCTGTCAATAGATCTGAATAAGTTTGGAACTTTCCCGAGCAATAAAACGTGAAAATACTTGAACACAAATCGCTTTTTTCGAAAGCAGTATGCACCGAATGCGCTTCTATGCATGCCTCACTGACTCACTCAAATGTTATTTCACAGATGCCTATGTATCTTGAAGTTTATGTCATACAGAGTCCCGTACTACATAACCAGCAAATACGTCCACAGACAATGACTGAGTAAATGTTGATAGGTTTACATTCACAACCATACCACTGCACTTAAAAACGAGCTTTTTAACCGCTTCAACGTGGCGACGCAGTGAAACAATATAGTTCGGTCATATGCAAGTTGTAGTACAAAAATCACGCAGTCTAATTTTAGAAACATGTATTGCAATATGACGTATACTCAGTCAGAACTGTGACACAGAAAGCTATCCTGCATCGCATTAGTTCTCCTTTCGTAGTGCGATGAGAAAATCCAACAAGTTCGATTCTGTTGTTCACACACACAAATGCTCCCCAATGTGCAATTCCTCGTTATGATGTCACAAAACTCATCCGTTCTATGTTCGCGTTCACGTACAGGGGTGAAAGCAGCTTTAGTGTGATATTTTTTTCATGTTTTTCTCTCCTTCGGTCTTTCAGCTGCTCCGTTCCCCGCCCCCTAAGCTCTGTGTACTTGCCTGGTGGTAAGGACGAGGCTCCCCGACAACAGAGGCGCTCAACAATGGTCCACTGTGCGCAGAGACAGAGGCCTCCCTGTGGCTACCAGGAGAACGGGAGCACTCAGGGTTATGCTGCCGCAACGAGAGACTAATAGCATCAGTACCAGGCACAATGGGTGTATTCCAGTCAGGAGACCATTTTGGAAAACGAAAACCACCTGCACAGCATTTCACAAACAGTAGTCTTGTGAAACTCGCCACGCTCCGTCCGTCCATCACGCACAGAGCGTCATAGAGAACGGTGCCCAGGTTAGCGGCATGTTCCCAGTCTTGCGAAAGGCACTGGATGTAGGTCCGCCACTGATGCTTAGTGGACGAAATACGGTACATGTTGGTGCAAGGCTTCAGTACATCCTATCTGGCAGAAATTAACACGTGGTTTGTAACGAGACAAAATCGACGGACATGAAAGTAACTTCGGGATGACGCCAAGAGATTGTTACACGACTATTGCTCTTGATAGCCCTTGCGACTAACGTCTAGGGGTAATAGATCATGCCGTGGGGGACAACTTTTGTTACAGACAAAATATTCCCTGACGTTTCTGGGTGACACCAAGACCATTTTATTGAATTCGCCGGCCCTGCGGCGACGAGATTTCACCGAACTAGCACGGTCTACTAACTACGCGTGCCGCAGTTGCATACTACCTACCCCAATAAACTGATAGCGTGATTTTCAATAAGAAAACCTTAAGAAAGAATGTCCGTAAGTCGAAATGAAATGATCGTGTGGTATTGTTGGCCGGGAGAACCCGTACGGGGAAATTCGGCCACTGGTGTTATTTCCGCTGACGTCACATTGGGCGACTTGCGCGTTTGTAATGATGAGATGATGATGAGGACAACGTAACACCCAGTCCACAAGCGGAGAAAATCTTCAACGCTGACGGGAATCGAACCCTGGCCCGGTGCATGGGAGGCAACCACGTTACCACTCAGCTAAGCAGGAATACTCTCGAAGTGGAGAAAGTTATTTCAGTTATTTCAAAAGCCTGAGCTACGGCGTTTCAAGTGGGTCAGATGACTGGCTTACAGGCAACACACATTCAAAAATGGCTCTGAGCACTATGGGACTCAACAGCTGAGGTCATTAGTCCCCTAGAACTTAGAACTACTTAAACCTAACTAACCTAAGGACATCACAAACGTCCATGCCCGAGGCAGGATTCGAACCTGCGACCGTAGCGGTCTTGCGGTTCCAGGCTGCAGCGCCTTTAACCGCACGGCCACTTCGGCCGGCGGCAACACACATTGCATAGAAACGACGCAGTGTGCCAACGCCCTAACGTCTCTCAGGTCGGGTTGGTTGGGTTGTTTGGAGAATGAGACCAAACAGCGAGGTCATCGGTCTCATCGGATTAGCAAAGGATGGGGAAAGAAGTCAGCCGTGCCCTTTCAAATTAGCCTGGAATGATTTACGCAAATCACGGGAAACCCAAATCAGGATGGCCGGACGCGGGATTGAACCGTCGTCCTCCCGAATGCGAATAAAGTGTGCTAACCACTGAGTCACCTCGGCCGGTACGTCTCTCATTGGCATAACCAATAACAATAGAACAATAGACCTGCCTAGTGATGCCGGGAAGCGTCGGCAAACATTTTGTCTGTATCAAAAGTTGTTCCGCGATCTATCAGTCCTAGCTGTATGTCGCATAGCCTTTGAAACGTCTCGTTTATGAACTGGCGGATAACGTCGAAAGCTACAAGAGACAGTTCGTAGATTCTGCCGTTATATATAGGAAAGCTGCAAACGCTAGAAGAGGGCAAGGAAATAAACGAAAATCTACACGGGATCGACATTTAGCGGAGGGACTGGCAGTTGACCTTTACCGTAAATAAATGTATCCTGCTGCTCATAAACTCGCCAGAAGATCTATTACTCTTCGATACACTACTGCTGATAAATCACCGAACAAGTAACAACTGTAAAATAGCAAGGAGTAGGCCTTCCGGAGCAACTTTAAAAAGGATCAAGCTGAAGGAAAAGCAAATGACTGGCTGCAATTAATTGGAAAAATCGTACCGAAATGTGTTTCGTTCACGAGAGCGATGGCTTACTAAACACTGGTTGGACCGATTCTTGGCTATTGCTCATCGTTCTGGAGCTTACCATCTTGAATAAATAGAAGAGGTAGCCTAATGTCCAAAGAAAAGTGCCTCGTTTCGTTCAGAATCTAACAAGCGCAGTATTGCGTTAGGTCAGTAAAAAAAATGGAAGGTACACACTACATAACTAAATAATTAACAGATTTACATTACTGATAGAAATACGGCGAATATACTTCCTACGCAGGTCCTAGAAGAGTCAGTATAATTTTGTATTAATTCGCGTAAAGTAACAGGCAAATTCAAATTCATAGTTTCTTCAAACTCAGTTTAAGGGTAATGCATCTGATTGCCTATATCTATATCGCATATTTAATTTTTCTGCGTACGGGAAGTGAAAGGGTTACTTAAATACCTTACAGTCTCTTGTCATCAGGAGTGTCAGTACGTATGTTAGAAAAGAGCGTTTTCAACGTCACCACTCGCCGAATCAGTGTTGGGAATTGTTGTCCTTGGTTGTCGGGTCAAAAGGGCAAGTGGTTCACATCCTCCGTGATTCCATATTCACAAAGCGGCGACTCAACAACGTGAATGCGATGTAGATGCCGTCGGAAGCATGCACGATTGTAGTTCAGTCGTGCTATACTGGTCACAAACTTTCTGTCATTACAGCTTTTCGTGTACAAAGGTTTGCTTGGTATTTATGATGATATACTGGCTTAATGTCGGTCTCTTGATTTCGAGAAGTGTATTCTTTATTCCATTCATTTGTTGATACTTGTCTGTATTTTTGTAGACAGTCGTTTACCTGTACTTTAGGATGGTTTTCCTCACCGTCATATAGGAGGTATGGCTATAAAATAATGGACGTACTACTCTCACAGAGAAGAATGCATGGGCGGAAGATGAACAACGAATAGCTTTGAGGGGTGAAGCCTTCTCAGTCAAATGCGCCGACTCTGGAGTGTGCACATAAATCACTGGGGCCTTAGCCTTCTTTTGTGTTAAGGGCTGTTATTTTGTTGCGCCGGAAAAACGGTATATGTAATAATACAGCAACGAATTGTCGCTAAGTTACACATGAAACTTGCAAAAAAACTGCTACGGAAATCTATCTTTCAGTAAATAAAGTTTTTGAGCGATTGAAGCGTTGAAGATGACACACACCGGGGACGCCCTTCAACATAGAAATCGGATGAAAATACCGAGAAAGTAAGTAATCTGATTCGATGTTTCCGCCGGTATTCGATCGATTGCTGAAACTTTTGATACTGACACAGAATGAGTAAGGCAAATTTTACATAACCAATTTAACACAAGACAAGCGTGTGCGAGAATGGTGCAGATAATCCTCACGATCGAACGAAAAGAAGCTCATGACAACGTTTCGGAAAATTTGTGGAAAGGGCTTATGGGACGAAACTGCTGAGGTCATAGGTCCCTAAGCTTATACACTATTTAATCTAACTTAAACTAACTTACACTTCAGACAACACACACACCCATGCCCGAGGGGGGACTCGAGTTTCCGACGGGGAAAGCCAAGCGAACCGTGACAACGTGCACTAGACCGCGCGGCTACCCCGCGCGGCGACAATGTTTCTTGTGACACTCTGAACTCCACTGAAAATAATCCTAACATCTTTGAAAGAGTAATACGATGTGACGAATCTTGTTTTTCCACTTATGATCGAGAAACTAACCGCCAATCCGTGCACTGGAAGGGCGCGGGTGTGGTTAACGGTGGGTGAAAATGTTTTTTTCAGCCAGCCTTGCCGTGTCCTGTAGAGAGAAAGTTAAGTAGTTGTATCTCATAGTCCGCTATTTTAAGGACTGTACTGCTTACTGAATAAACCCTGCCACTGGACCGTAGGGTAGAAGAGACATGCGAAGATGCACGATCGCGGTTGTTCGGTATGACTATGTGACGGGCTATCCGCATGGAGCAGCGTTCCTTTTTCCGTGCTTTTACCAACAATTGCCGTGACATTCCGTTGCTGAGTGATCCCCATGATAGCTCGCGTCCTTGTGACACAGGCCTCGCGTGTGAGGAACGTTGTACGAGGTGCATTCAAGTTATAAGGCCTCCGATTTTTTTTCTAATTAACTACTCACCCGAAATCGATGAAACTGGCGTTACTTCTCTACGTAATCGCCCTGCAGACGTACACATTTTTCACAACGCTGACGCCACGATTCCATGGCAGCGGCGAAGGCTTCTTTAGGAGTCTGTTTTGACCACTGGAAAATCGCTGAGGCAATAGCAGCACAGCTGGTGAATGTGCGGCCACGGAGAGTGTCTTTCATTGTTGGAAAAAGCCAAAAGTCACTAGGAGCCAGGTCAGGTGAGTAGGGAGCATGAGGAATCACTTCAAAGTTGTTATCACGAAGAAACTGTTGCGTAACGTTAGCTCGATGTGCGGGTGCGTTGTCTTCGTGAAACAGCACACGCGCAGCCCTTCCCGGACGTTTTTGTTGCAGTGCAGGAAGGAATTTGTTCTTCAAAACATTTTCGTAGGATGCACCTGTTACCGTAGTGCCCTTTGGAACGCAATGGGTAAGGATTAAGCCCTCGCTGCCCCAGAACATGGACACCATCATTTTTTCAGCACTGGCGGTTACCCGAAATTTTTTTGGTGGCGGTGAATCTGTGTGCTTCCATTGAGCTGACTGGCGCTTTGTTTCTGGATTGAAAAATGGCATCCAGGTCTCATCCATTGTCACAACCGACGAAAAGAAAGTCCCATTCATGCTGTCGTTGTGCGTCAACATTGCTCGGCAACATGCCACACGGGCAGCCATGTGGTCGTCCGTCAGCATTTGTGGCACCCACGTGGATGACACTTTTCGCATTTTCAGGTCGTCATGCAGGATTGTTTGCACAGAACCCACAGAAATGCCAACTCTGGAGGCGATCTGTTCAACAGTCATTCGGCGATCACCCAAAACAATTCTTTCCACTTTCTCGATTATGCCGTCAGACCGGCTTGTGCGAGCCCGAGGTTGTTTCAGTTTGTTGTCACACGATGTTCTGCCTTCATTAAACTGTCGCACCCACGAATGCACTTTCGACACATCCATAACTCCATCACCACATGTGTCCTTCAACTGTCGATGAATTTCAATTGGTTTCACACCACGCAAATTCAGAAAACGAATGATTGCACGCTGTACAAGTAAGGAAAACGTCGCCATTTTAAGTATTTAAAACAGTTCTTATTCTTGCCGCTGGCGGTAAAATTCCATCTGCCGTACGGTGCTGCCATCTCTGGGAGGTATTGACAATGAACGCGGCCTCATCTTAAAACATTGCGCATGTTTCTATCTCTTTCCAGTCCGGAGAAAAAAAATCGGAGGCCTTAGAACTTGAACGCACCTCGTAGTACGTGTTGGTGGCCGTTTCTTTAAGGGCTCGACCGCGTCGATGGCGGCGGTAGTTTCTCAGGCGAGCAGCTAATTTCCGCGTGTCTCGGTGGGAAGTGATTTCGGCGACGGCGCGCCGTGGCGAGTTTTACGTGCCGTGAAGGCGGGCGGCGCCATCGCGGGCCGGCGCGGAGTATCTCGTCTCCCCAGGGAGGGGGCGGGTGCGGGGGCGGGGGCGGCGCCCATCTGGCAGCTCCGCGGCGCCACCCACGCGGAACACGGGCCGGCTCAGCGAGGGCCGCGCTGACGCTGCGTCCCCCCGCCCGTCAGCCGGCCACATGGCGCGCCCCGTGCTGGCGTTGCTACAGCCACCTTACGGTGTGTGGCGGAGGGTGTACCACTGCTACCACTATCAGTCCCACCCTCTCCCGTCATATTCGCGAGTTGTTCGTGGGAAGAAATACGAGGGGAGACTGCAAAATAGCAGCACTGTTGCTGTAAGACATTTTGATTAAACAACATTCATATTTAGTAATTGTCGCGCTTAATATACACCACTGCCCATTAAAATTGCTACACCACGAAGATGACGTGCTACAAACGCGAAATTTAACTGACAGGAAGAAGATGCTGTGAAATGCAAATGATTAGCTTTTCAGAGCGTACACACAAGGTTGGCAGCGGTGGCGACACCTACAACCTGCTGACATGAGGAAAGTTTCCAACCGATTTCGCATACACAAACAGCAGTTGACCGGCGTTGCCTAGTGAAACGTTGTTGTGATGCCTCGTGTAAGGAGCAGAAATGCGACTTTGATAAAGGTCGGTTTGTAGCCTATCGCGATTGCGGTTTATCGTATCGCGACATTGCTACTCGCATTGTTCGAGATCCAATGACTGTGAGCAGAATATGGAATCAGCGGTTTCAGGGCAGTAATACGGCACGCCGTGCTGGATCCCAACGGCCTCGAATCACTAGCAGTCGAGATGACAGGCATCTTATCCACATGGCTGTAACGGATCGTGCAGCCCCGTCTCGATCCCTGAGTCAACAGATTGGGACGTTTGCAAGACAACAACCATCTGCACGAACAGTTCGACGGCGTTTGCAGCAGCATGGACTATCAGCTCGGAGACCATGACTGCGGTTACCCTTGACGTTTCATCACAGCCAGGAGTGCCTGCGATGGTGTACTCAACGACGAACCTGGGTGGACGAATGGCAAAACGTGATTTTTTCGGATGAATCCAGGTTCTGTTTACAGCATCATGATGGTCGCATCCTTGTTTGGCGACATCGCGGTGAACGCATATTGGAAGCGTGTATTCGTCACCGCCATACTGGCGTATCAGCCGGCGTGATGGTATGGGGTGCCATTGGTTACACGTCTCGGTCTCCTCGTGTTCGCATTGACGGCACTTTGAACAGTGGACGTTACATTTCAGAAGTGTTGCGACCCGTGGCTCTACCCTTCATTCGATCCTTCCGAAACCCTACATCTCAGCAGAATAATGTACGAGCGCATGTCGCAGGTCCTGTATGGGCCTTTCTGGATACAGAAAATGTTCGACTGCTGCCCTGGCCAGTACATTCTCCAGATCTCTCACCAATTGAAAAGTCTGGTCAGTGGTGGCCGAGCAACTGGCTCGTCACAATACGCCAGTCACTACTCTTGATGAACTGTGGTGTCGTGTTGAAGCTGCATGGGCAGCTGTACCTGTATACGCCATCCAAGCTCTGTTTGACTCAATGCCCCGGCGTATCAAGGCCGTTATTACGGCCAGAGGTGATTGTTCTGGGTACTGATTTCTCAGGATCTATGCACCCAAATTGCATGAAAATGTAATCACATTTCAGTTCTAGTATAATATATTTGTCCAATGAATACCCGTTTATCATCTGCATTTCTTCTTGGTGTAGCAGTTTTAATGGGCAATATTGTACTTCCCTCCTCTGTCCCCACAAAGCTCCATACGAATTTTCCACTGATGGAAACATTACTGCATGTCTCTCTCTGTGAGCTCCTCGATGACGCATGTCGCCTTTTCTTTCACTGCTTGAAGGACTGAAGTCTTGTTGTTTTTACTGCAGATTTGACCTTGTCGAATAGACGAAAGTCACATCGTACTAGATTAAGCGACTAAGGTGTGTGGTCTAACATTGGGATGCTGTACCTCTGAACAGACAGACAGTGCGGTATGAGCCGGTGCGTTGTCTTCATGCCGAACACGCGACTTGTTCTACTACAATACGGGACATATGTGTCTTATTTTCTCACGCTGTTGAGCGAGAACCTCAAGGTAGTAATGTTGATTAATACTTTGAGCTTCAGGAACCCAGTGAAGATAAACATCTTGTTATCGCTTTGAATTGGATTTCCTCAGCCGAGCTTACATAATTTTGGTTCAGTTGTCCTTTACTGAGAAATGAAGCGATGCAATTTGGCGTATATATACTGGGCTATAAATCTCCTACGAGAAAACACAGTATATGGAAAACAAACCAGGAGATAGTCTCCCCATTACTACTGAATACGGGAAATTGACACAAGTTGCCCAGTTCACATATCTGGGAGAGATAATCCAACCATCAGGACTGAACTCAATAGCCGATAAAGAAAGAATCTCCAGATTACAAAAAGCACACAAGCTCATTTGGAATCACTATAATAAGAAATCTATTTGTGTCAATGCGAAACTAAGGCATTACAACCCAGTAGTCCTACCAGAAGCACTTTACGCTGCAGAAACTACAGTGATTCATGGTCATACTAAGATAAGAGAGACTGAAAAGCAGGAAAGAAAAATTCTGAGGAAAATATATGGACCAGTGTTTCGGGAAGGAATTTGGATGAAGAGGCCAACTAGAGAGACTTACAAAGACATAGAAAAATTTTATGGACATATCAGCAGGATGAATAAAAGCAAGCTGACAAGACAAATCTCTGAGATAGTACACAAGAGCAAAAACAAGACAAAGTGGATCACTGAAGCAGAAGAAGACATTAAAGAACTGGGGATCACACAAGACAACATAAACAATAGAGAACAGTTTAGAAACAGCATACAGAAACACACACTCAAACAAGAACATACGGAGAACAAAACGGGAGAAAGATGGTCGTAAGAACGCAAGAGAGAAGTCAGTGAACGTATGAAGAGAATTTGGGAAGAACGAAGAAAGAAGAAGAAATCATGACTACTCATGTTCAATCGCTCTCTCAAAAGGGAATAATCAAATATATATATATATATATATATATATATATATATATATTTGAGAGAGAGAGAGAGAGAGAATACTTCTTCTTCTCCTCCTTTGCCTCCTCCCGTTTCACTACGAGGGCGTTATTTGTTAATCGGCTTTGGCAGCGTTAGAAGCTGTTGGTGGCTGGATGCCCCCTTGACGTCCCCCCTCCCCCCTCCAGGAAGGTATCTCTGCATCCCTTCTGCATGTGTCTTAGAGTAGAGCCATGTTCAAATCTTTCGAAGAAGTGTTTGCCTGAAATGTACCTAGGGCGAAAAACGAGTATCAGGCCCGAATTTATTTAGATGGATGTGGAAAACCGCCTAAAAATCACATTGACGATGGCCTGTTACATATCTCTCGTCGCTAATCCACAAGGCGGATTGGATCCGGGGTTGTCTCGCGTACCTGTGTCCCAGAAGCGAAACGTCACTAAACACGTTTAGCACCATAAAAGTATCTATTTATTTCAGATACTACACAAAAAAACGCTCCACGAAGAAATTATTCGAATGGGACAGACATCGGTAAACGTAATGTACATGTAGGGACAAACAGATGATTACAATTTCAGAAAAATCGTATAATTTACTCAAGAGCAAGAACCTCACAAATTCTTCAAGTCAATAAAGCGTTGGTCCACCTCTGGCCCGTATGCAAGCAGTTATTCGGCTTGGCATTTCTCCTGAGGAATATTGTGAAAATTTTTTTGGGCTTACTATTTTGACTTGCAAGGTTAGCAGCAGCGTTTGTGTCTAAACGCTATCTGACGTTTTTTCTGCTCGGTTACACGTTCTTGAACAGAATGGTAGTGACGACATACCAGGGAAGTACAGACGGCAGCGTATCAGCGTTCTTGAAAGAACGAGGAAAGTCAGTGACGTACCCGCTGTGCCTTTTTACCGGGAAGTTACAGCACAGCCGGAAGGTTGGCTCACACACCGATAAGACCTACAGCAGAGCACACAATGCTACATCTTGGACGCAGAAGGCTCCATTTCGTTTTGAGCGAAAAGAGTACACTAGTAGACACATACAGTATCCGATCAAAAGTATCCCGACACCCCTGTGTAATGCACAATTTACCACTAGTGTACCGAGAGACACAGCCACCACCATCAGGCAGACCTCATCTGGTTACGGGCAGGGGCCATCGAGCATTACGGAGAGTGGTTGTAGAAATTGCATGAAAGCAGCAGAAGGAATCACTTGCGAGTTCCAAAGTGCTTCCACCGCTCCAACTAGCAGCTTAGGGAGTAAAAAGAATCGTCGTAAGCCACAAATTTGTGGATCAGTGCTAAGCGATGCTTCAGGTGGCACAACGATCGACGCTGCTCGACCGTGGATGACAAGAAACGAGTGATCTCGAGTGATAAATCACACTGTACCATGTGGCAATCCGATAGTGACTACAGAACGTTACCTGCAATCATGTGTAGCGCCAATAGTGAAGTACGGAGGAGGCGTTATTGCGGGATGCGGACGTATTTCGTCGTTAGGATATCATCCCCACATTACGCTTAAGAAAACGCTAAATGCGGAATGATATGGACACATTTTACGGCATTGCTGCTGCTTACAGGAGAGGAACAGTTCGGCGACGATGATTGTTTGTATTGGTATGCCGGACGTCGACTGGCCTGCCCAGGGTCCCGACCGGCATCCAATAGAACTTCTTTGGAATGAGGAAGAACGTGTACTTCGCTCCTGATCCCAACGTCACTACCTTCTGTGGTTTCCGCTCCTGACGAAGAATTCCTCTACAGACATTCAGACTATTCATTCCAAGTGTCCTCAGCACAGTTCAAGACATGATAAGGGTCAGGGGCGCCTCATATTAACGCACATAATTTTTTAAAAAATCCATCTTTTATTCTACATGTTTGAAAGTTTTACAATGTGTATATACATCCTTTAGGAACAATATTTTCATTTCCCCACATAATTTCCATCCCTCTCAACTGCCTTATGCCATCTTGGAACCAACGCCTGTATACCCGCACGGTAAAATTCTGGACCAACCTGTCGGAGCCACTGTTTGGCAGCGTGCACAAGGGAGTCATCATCTTCAAACCTTGTTCCACGAAGAGAGTCTTTCAGTTTCCCGAAGAGATGATAGTCACATGGAGCTAGGTCAGGACTGTAAGGCGATTGTTTCAGTGTTGTCCATCCGAGATTTTTGACTGACATGTGGCCGTGCATTGTCGTGGAACAGCAAAACATCCTGCTTTTGCCTATGTGGCCGAACACGACTCAGTCGAGCTTGAAGTTTCTTCAGTGTCGTCACATATGCATCAGAATTTATAGTGGTTCCACTTGTCACGATTTCCACAAGCAAGAGTCCTTCGGAATCGAAAAACACAGTAGCCATAACTTTTCCAGCAGAAGGTGTGGTTTTGAATTTTTTTTTTCCTTGGGTGAATTTGCGTGGTGCCACTCCATTGATTGCCTCTTTGTCTCTGGTGAAAAATGATGGAGCCATGTTTCATCACCTGTCACAATTCTTCCAACTAATTCATCTTCACCATTCTCGTACTGTTACAAAAGTTCGCTGCATACCGTTTTTCTTGTTTCTTTGTGAGGCACTGTCAACATCCTGGGAACCCACCTGGCACAAACCTTTTTTAACGCCAACACTTTCAGTATTCTGCAAACAATTCCTTCCCCTATCCCAACGTGGCGTGACTATTCGTTCACTGTGATGCGTCTGTCAGCAGTCACCAATTCGTTAACCCTCTGCACATTGTCTGGAGTGTGTGCGGTACGCGGCCTGCCGCTGAGAGGACAATCCTCAATATTGCCGTGCCCGCTTTCATCACATAACCTGCTTGCCCACCGACTAACTGCACTGCGATCGACAACAGCATCTCCATACACCTTTTTCAACCTCTTGTGGATGTTTCCCACTGTGTCGTTTTGACAGCACAGGAATTCTATGACAGCACGTTGCTTCTGACGAACGTCAAGTGTAGCAGCCACCTTGAAGACATGCTGTGACGGCGCCACGCACGGGAACATGTTGAACTAAGTTTGAAAATAAGCGGGAAGGATGTATCTACACACTCTAAAACTTTCACACATGCAGAATGAAAACTGTATTTTTACATAAATATTGTGCATTTCTTTTGGAGCGACCCCTTATACGTTCCGCGACACTTTTGATCACATAGTGTTCAAAGCTTCCGATTTTGTGTCAGCAACAACATTGCTGAGACAATACAAAACACCCGAAAATAACCACGTTTGTATGGATTTGCAGGAAATTTAAAATTCCCTTTTTCCTCCCACGACAATCTGTACCGTTTGTGAGGTACCTTAAGAGAGGCTACGAAGTTTCGGTTGCCGCACCCTGTGTGTGCCACCACCACCTCTTCGCGCGGTGACTCTCCTCTGTCGCCTAATTAATGGCGGCGTGCAGCGTGCGGCGTCTCACGTAATGAGTCGTGGGCAGGGAGGTGGACCACAGCACGGAGGCGGCGCCCTACCCCAGCCGCCACGGGCTCGCTCGGCTTCCTGACGCTGCGCAGGTAGCGCACGAAACATCACGGCCACACTCCTTCACACATAACGAACGTGTATCCTATACAAAGTCTACAGTTACATGTACACTCCGCAAGCCATTGTGCAGTGCACGGCGAAGAGATGATCGTAACAATATTACGGATTTTCTTTCCCATTCCAGTCGTACAGTGAAGCAGAGGAAAATGTCTACAGACCGAGGCCCACGAGAAAGGCCGCGGTGCGCACGTCACGAAGGTAGTCCTGAACTCGCTCGCTCGCTCAGCTGAGCAGACAAAATGCGTTTCGAAACCTGTTAACTCGCAACTGGGCGTGTAAGTACTAACGAGAACTGCATCTTCCACTTGAATCTGCTATTATGAAGTCTTACTGATTAACAGTACAGCAAAATTTAATTTAAGATCAATACTCGATATAAATGGTATAACGGCTTGTTTATAGTATTTAGTCTCTTCTGCTTAACAGTACTCATTACATACTGGAAGTGGTTCCTTGCATAACTGATAATCATTTTAGCATGATTTTATTTTATTGTACACCAGTACAGCCGTAACAAATTTTAAGTAGGCCCATGGACTTCCCAACATTATAGGCCTAATAAGTAATAACAGTGAGATTCCATAACAGCGGATTCCAGTAGAAGATTCAGTTTTCGTTTGTACGGACACGCCTAGTTACGAGTTAACAGGTATAGAGACGTAGTTTGTCTGCTGATTTGAGCGAGCGAGCGAGCGAGCGACCGCAGGACTACCTTCGTGATGTACGCGCCGCGGCCTGTCTTTCTAGTGGGCCTCGCTATAGACGTACCTACCTCTTTTATCTTAGTCTAATGATACATACACGACACATACTTTAGCGGCAACATAATA
The DNA here is from genome assembly GCF_021461385.2 of Schistocerca piceifrons. Classification (NCBI taxonomy): domain Eukaryota; kingdom Metazoa; phylum Arthropoda; class Insecta; order Orthoptera; family Acrididae; genus Schistocerca; species Schistocerca piceifrons. Next base: position 880,857,970 of record NC_060140.1, read on the forward strand.
ATATCACAGTCTTCTTCGGATATTACTTTACTTCACATGTGGCAAGGGCCTTATCGACCATACGCCTGCTCCACGAACCTCTTCCACTTCTGCCTGTCCAATGCGCTGTTTGTCCAGTTGCTGCCGCTGTTCATCCTAGTTGTGCTCTCCAGAATGTTATCCCGCCATCTTATTCTGGGTCTCCCTCTTCCTCTCGTTCCATCTAATGTATGCTGAATGCCATTCTAGGTAGTCTATTCTCTGTCATTCTTGCTATATGGCCTGCCCAATTCAACCTTCTCCACTTGAGCACTTCGACGATGTTACGGTGTTTGTACAGCCGTCTTAATTCTTCATTTCTTCTTATTCTCCATGTTATTTTCGACGTATACAGGTCCAAAAATTTTCCTTAGGACTTTCAAAAATGGTTCAAAAGGCTCTGAGCACTATGGGACTTAACATCGGAGGTCATCAGTCCCCTAGAACTTAGAACTACTTAAACCTAACTAACCTAAGGACATCACACACATTCATGCCCGAGGCGGGATTCGAACCTGCGACCGTAGCGATCGCGCAGTTCCAGACTGTAGCGCCAAGAACCGCTCGGCCACATGGGCCGGCTTAGTACTTTCCTTTTCTCTAAATTTATCGAACAGGGTTTAGTAAGAGCTACCTATTATTTCTTCCACAGATTCCAATTTAAGTTCCCTGAGCATTTCTATTCTACTTTCATATGGTCTAAACGGATCTGTTACGACCTAGCGGCGCGTCATTCCATTCCTTCGATGTCTGTTCTCATGACTACTTGACAACTAATAAAAAACATTCGAACAATACTGCAGAATTGGTTGCACTTGCCTCTTGTATTAAAGTTCTTTTGCAGATGCGCTGTACTTTTCCAGAATCCTTCCAACAAATATATTCGTCTTAGTTAACATTGATTTCACGTGACAGAAAAAGGAATGTGGCGCAGAGATTGTCGTTCGGTCGCCAATGTAGTCATTACGAAGCGCGAGCTGTGAATGGATGGGGTAGGAAGTCGGCCATGCCCTTTCGTAGGAACTATAATGGAGTTCGTCTTAGGAAATTTAGAAAACCCAAGGAAAAGCTAAATGTGGGAGACTGAACGGGGATTTGAACATCCGTGCTCCAAAGTACAGACCAATGTCGTGGCACTCTGCCAACACGCTCAGCGAGAGTGAGTCATGCGACATAGCGGCTGAGGTATCCCGAGGAGCAAGTTCAGTCACCTAATTGGAAAAGCTTTTCTTTCTTAGCGAGGAATGGTATTTTATCTTTCGTGGCGTGTCGCAACTATATCTTTAGCGCATGTGGAGTTTAAATTCCATTTTTCTGTTCTTCAAAACGGCGGAGGAGAAGAACGAGGTTCAGACCTGGCCCCAGTACACATCTTACTGCTGTCCAACAACACCAAAGGAGCCGTGGAGCTTAATGTCGCCGTCCGGTGGGTAGATCACCATCTACAGCGTCACACTTCCTCGCTCCGAAAAGGGCATGGTCATTGGCTCTCGAGCCAAGGGTTGAGCATTTCCGAAATGGAAGTGTTTGTGTGTCACTGTGGTTAAAGTACCCCGTGCATTGCAAAATGGCAGTGCGGAGGCAACTGTGGTGCACCACGGACCATAGGGGACAAGAATGAAGGGCTAGCTTAGAAGATGAGTACGGGCGAACAGACGTACAAGTGTCGAGCAAGTGACTGCCCAGATGAACCAAGGCGCTATCAGGAGTGTCTCCCCCACAACAGTTCAGCGGGAGTACGGACCTTCGCAGCAGGCCCCTGCTTCGTGCACCCATGCTGACTGCTGTTCATCGGCGACGAAGGCTGAAATTAACACGCCACTACCGCAACTGGGCGTCCACTGGTGGCCTTTTCAGATGAATCACGTTTATGCTCCATCGGACTGAAAGCAAACACCCTGCAACGATTGTCGGAAGAGTCTAGATCGGAGTAAGGAGTGTTATAGTCGGGGGAATACTTTCGTGGCGTTCTCTGGATGATCTCGTCATTCTGGAAGGCCCAGTGGATCAACACAAGTATGCCTATCCCTACATACTGTTTGTCTGCCCTCAGCACGATGGCATCTACCAGCAGGACAATGAAACGCACCATACAGCTTGTAGTGTACGCGGTTGGTTCGAAGAGCCCGGAATGAGTTTACCGTATTCAACTTGTCACCAAACTCCCCGAATTTAAATCCAATCCAGTATCTGCAAGACCACCTCGGTCGGGGTGTTCACGCCATGAATCCTTAACAGGGAAATCTAATGCAACTGGCCACGCCAATGGCATGGCTCCACATCCCTGTCCCTGTCGCTACCTTCCAGAAACTCAGTGACACTCTTCCTTCAAGTCTCGCAGCCGTCCGCGCGAAAAAAGGTGGTTATTCAGGTGTTTCACATTTGATCATATTAATGTGACTGGACAGTGTGTATACCACAGGATCAACTATAAGTAAAGAAGATGGCAGCATTTGGTTCACTGGTAGGATACTAGGAAAATGTAGTAAGTCTCAGAGGAAACTGTTTATAAAACATCTGTGTGAGTCGACCTACAATGTTGCTTTAGTGTACAAGTACCATACCAGGTAGGATGGGTGTAGAAAATGGCTCAAATGGCTCTAAGTAATATGAGAATTAACATCTGAGGTCATCAGTCCCCTAGACTTAGAACTACTTAAAACTAACTAACCTAACGACATCACACACATCCATGCCCGAGGCAGGATTCGAACCTGCGACCGTAGCAGCAGCGCGGTTCCCGACTGAAGCGCCTAGAACCGCTCGGCCACCGCGGCCGGCGTTGGGTGTAGATGTAGGTATTTACACAGTAATATAAGTTTCTTCAAGAGTCTTATTAGAGACGAAGAACGGCAGTAGAATAGCAGCTGGCACGAGGCACACTAAACACCCTCGCTACCTGCTCTGAGAACACCACACACTACCCTGTCCACTGTGTCCTGCCAATACGCACGTAAGCTCACTGTGGCCGCTCCACGATCATCAGCGACCAACAGCAACTGGTAAATCAAATCGAACTAGGATACTAACATACATCTATTAACGAGTACAAATGTTCTTCGCAAGTCGCCCTGCGGTTTACCACCAGCATAACCCCTTCCCCCTTCCCCACCCCTGCTCCTCTGGCAGCTTCCCCTACCTGTTATCCCAATCGCCAGATGTGTTCGGGATGAACGATTTTATCAAATGAAGACTCGAATCCATGTACAACACCGTGTTCATATTTAACAGACCCAATTTGCACCTTTCACTCCAGATCGCACTCATATAATTCACAGTATTACCGGTTTCATGTTCGCCTCTGTAGCGTTACCGCATACCACGCAGGGGGCCCGGGTCCGATTCCCGGCAGAGGACTGGGTGTTGGGTGTCCTTCATCATTATTGACTCGCAAGTCGCCGATGTGGCGTCACCTAAAGAGGACTTGCAATACGGCGGCCGAACTCCCCCGAATGGGGCCTCCCGGCCAACAATGCCATACGATCATTTCATTTTTTTTTTTTACCGGTTTCATCTGAGTCATCATCAAGTTAGGTTACACAGAATTTTTTAAAAAGTAACAAAAGTTGTTAAGAGACAAAAATCTAAAGAGTACCGAACAAGTACGAGGTGCATTCAAGTTCTAAGGCCTCCGATTTTTTTTCTCCGGACTGGAAAGAGATAGAAACACGCGCCTTGTTTTAAAATGAGGCCGCGTTCATTGTCAATACGTCCCAGAGATGGCAGCACCGTATGGCAGATGGAATTTAACCGCCAGCGGCGAGAATGAGAACTGTTTTAAATACTTAAAATGGCGACGTTTTCCTTACTTGAACAGCATGCTATCATTCGTTTTCTGAATTTGCGTGGTGTGAAACCAATTGAAATTCATCGACAGTTGAAGGACACATGTGGTGATGGAGTTATGGATGTGTCTGTGCACACAATCCTGCATGACGACCTGAAAATGCGAAAAGTGTCATCCAGGTGGGTGCCACGAATGCTGACGGACGACCACATGGCTGCCCGTGTGGCATGTTGCCAACCAATGTTGACGCGCAACGACAGCATGAATGGGACTTTCTTTTCGTCGGTTGTGACAATGGATGAGACGTGGATGCCATTTTTCAATCCAGAAACAAAGCGCCAGTCAGCTCAATGGAAGCACACAGATTCACCGCCACCAAAAAAATTTCGGGTAACCACCAGTGCTGAAAAAATGATGGTGTCCATGTTCTGGGACAGCGAGGGCGTAATCCTTACCCATTGCGTTCCAAAGGGCACTACGGTAACAGGTGCATCCTACGAAAATGTTTTGAAGAACAAATTCCTTCCTGCACTGCAACAAAAACGTCCGGGAAGGGCTGCGCGTGTGCTGTTTCACCAAGACAACGCACCCGCACATCGAGCTAACGTTACGCAACAGTTTCTTCGTGATAACAACTTTGAAGTGATTCCTCATGCTCCCTACTAACCTGACCTGGCTCCTAGTGACTTTTGGCTTTTTCCAACAATGAAAGACACTCTCCGTGGCCGCACATTCACCAGCTGTGCTGCTATTGCCTCAGCGATTTTCCAGTGGTCAAAACAGACTCCTAAAGAAGCCTTCGCCGCTGCCATGGAATCATGGCGTCAACGTTGTGAAAAATGTGTACGTCCGCAGGGCGATTACGTCGAGAAGTAACGCCAGTTTTATCGATTTCGGGTGAGTAGTTAATTAGAAAAAAAAATCGGAGGCATTAGAACTTGAATGCACCTCGTACACTAAAGTAGGAGGCCATGGCAAACCTTCTGGAATGTCCTAATGCAGCTATCAACGCACATACCGTATCTACATCCATTTACAAACTCCGCAGGCCACCGTATGATGCATGGCGGAGGGTACCTCGTACCGATACTCGTCATTTCCTTTCCAGTTCCACTCGGAAATAGAGCGAAGGAAAAACGACTGTCTACATGTCTCCACACAGGCTCTAATTTCTCTTATCTTATCTTCGTGCTCCTTACGCGGTTGTACCCTGGCGGCAGCAATGGTGTTCTCTAAATTTTCTCAATACTGTTTCGCGAAAAGAACATCGTCTTTCCTCCAGGGATTCCCATTCCAGTTCACAAACCATCCTCGTAATACTCGCTTGCTGGTCGAACCTATTGGTAATAAGTCTAGCGGCTCCCCTATGAATTGCTTCGATGATTGCCTTTAATCCGATGTGGTGTGGATCCCAAACTTTCAAGCTATACTTAACAATGGCTCGTACAAACGATATGCATATGGTCTCCTTCACAGATGAGCTGACTTTCCTAAAATCCCCCCAATAAACCTAAGTCGACCGACCATTCGCCTTCCCTACTACTGCCCTTACTTGTTGTTCCATTCCAAATCGCCTTGCGACGCTACACCTACATATTTTATCGACGTCACTAACTCTGAATTAGAATATTACGTGATTGTTTTTTTCTACTCATCTGCAATAAATTACATTTTTCACGTTTAGAGCAAGCTGTCCTTCATCACACCAAATAGAAATTTGGTCCAAGTCATTTTTTTATCCTCCTACAGCCACCCAACGACGACGCGTTCGCGTACACGGAAGCGTCATGAGCACACAGATTGCTGCTCACCCTATTCGTCAGATCATTTACATGTTTGGAGAATAAAAGCGACCCTGTCATACTTGCCTATGGCCCTCCTGACGATGCAACTGTCTCTGACGAACACACAGCGTCGAGGACAACATAAGAAGTCGTAGGACCGTTGCTATTCACACTATACATAAATGACCTTGTGGATAACATCGGAAATACACTGAGGCTATTTGCGGATGATGTTGTAGTATATCGAGAGGTTGTAACAATGGAAAATTGCACTGAAATGCGGGAGGATCTGAAACGAATTGACGCATGGTGCAGGGAATGGCTATTGAATCTCAATGCAGACAAGTGTAATGTGCTGCGAATACATAGAAAGAAAGATCTTTTATCATTTAGCTACAATATAGCAGGTCAGCAACTGGAAGCAGTTAATTCCATAAATTATCTGGGAGTAGGCATTAGGAGTGATTTAAAATGGAATGACCATATAAAATCAGTCGTCAGTAAAGCAGATGTCAGACTGATATTCATTGGAGGAATCCGAAAACAAAGGAAGTATGTTACAGTACGCTTGTTCGCCCACTGCTTGAATACTGCTCACCGGTGTGGGATCCGTACCAGATAGGGTTGATAGAAAGAGTGAAGATCTAATGGAGAGCAGCGCGCTTCGTTACAGGATCATTTAGTGATCGCGAAAGCGTTACGGAGATGATAGACAAACTCCAGTGGAAGACTTTGCAGGAGAGACGCTCAGTAGCTTGGTACGGGCTTTTGTTGAAGTTCCGGGAAGCTACCTTCACCGAGGAGTCAAGCAGTATATTGCTCCCTCCTACGTATATCTCGCGAAGAGACCATGAGGATAAAATCAGAGAGATTAGAGCCCACACAGAGGCAGACCGATAATCTTTCTTTCCACAAACAATACGAGACTGGAATAGAAGGGAGAACCGATAGAGGTACTCAAAGTACCCTCCGCCAGACACCGTCAGGTGGCTTGCGGAGTATGGATGTAGATGTAGAAGTCTTCGAGCAACTCACATAACTGGGAACCTTCTCCGTATGCTCGGACCTTCGTCAACAGTCTGCAATGAGGCACAGTGTCAAACGCTTTCCGAAAAATGTAGGAAAGTAGACTCCGACTGTTTGCCGTTCGTCCATGGTCCGCAGAGTATCATGTGAGAAAAGGGCAAGCTCCTTTTCGCAAGAATGCTGCTCCAAACCGATATTGAGGATACTGGTTCGTAATTTTGCGGGTCCGCTCTTTGACCCTTTTTATAAATGGAGTCGCCTGCGTTTCTTTGCTGTCGCGTGAGACTACATGCCTAAAAACTGCTTGGGAAGCTTCTAAGGGTATTGCAGGGTAAGTTTCGCTGCGAAACAATTGTTAAGAAAAAATTCGATACATTGCGCCGTTTCCGAGTAAAGTCGCATTGAAACAAACCAATCAGGCCGTTGAGCGCAAATTCGAGCAGCCAGCCAGAGACAGCGTCGCTAGACGTGTTGTTCTGTTTCCTAAAAGCGAACACGAGAGCGACACAAAAAACTGGACGTGGGACGGTAGGTAGCAAGGATCGAACCCGACCCAAAGCCTGAGCATACAGATGCATTATCACCTGACGTAATTGTATCTGGCGAGATGCTTGACTTAGGGCGCGTAATTCAAATTTTCAACGACGCGTTTCTTCTCCAGAAGACACGCCTTAACGAAACGCTGCCAGTGCGGGCGACTTGTTCTGAGCTCCAGTGAAGCCAAGGCCCACCCCAGCGGCAGCAGGGCCACCCAAGCTGGGCAGGCTTTCGTGAAGAGGCCATACAAAGCGTGGAACGCGACGCTCAGTCAGTTCCTGTTCCAGTCGAGGCCCTAATCTGAAATGGGGTACTTCGAGTTTCACACCGCGTTAAGCGTCTAAAAGCAGAGAACAACGATTAAAATTTTCCTGTTCCTACAACTTGGGGGTTGGGGCGTCTGATCTGTACACTCTCCCAGGAAACATCTCTCCAATTACAAAATTTCCAATTTCAGATTCAAAAGAAAACAGTTGAAAACTGGAATTGGGAAGCGTCGACACCCGTCGGCCGGCCAGAGTGGCCGAGCGGTTCTAGGCGCTTCAGTCTGGAACCGCGCGACCGCTACGGTCGCAGGTTCGAATCCTGCCTCGGGCATGGATGTGTGTGATGTCCTTACGTTCGTTAGGTTTAAGTAGTTCTAAGTTCTAGGGGACTGATGACCTCAGATGTTAAGTCCCATAGTGCTCAGAGCCATTTGAACCACACCCGTCGAAAACATTCCGCGATACGATTTATTCATTTTATTGATGTATGTTGCGCGATATATTACTTTTTATCATTGGTCCTACACTTCAGCCTATGCCAAAACGAACGGAATTGCGATGGTTTATCGCTGTTACTGCCATGTGTAACAGACTGTACGGTACTCTCAACATTGTTACTTAACAATACTGACATGTTAATTTCAGCACTGTACAAACAATGATAGTGAATACTGTAGTATAATTATTATAAAACAATGCATTTGTGAGACTGGATACTCGTACGTTACCTCATCACTAGCGGTCTCTACAGGCGATAATTCGTGCACATATTTGTACAGGACACTATCAGCCTATATTTAACATGTGTTTATTGTAGACTACCAACGCGTACAGCGACAATGGCAGTGATACTTGTGTCCCAAAGACACTCCAGAATGGTATGCTATGGCCTTCAGCTGTATTTTATTTATTAGGTACTCTTAAATTCTTGTCTCAATACACAGTGCCTTTTTATTTGAGGCATTCCACTGTATGTAACATCTAGACTTACTTCTTAATTACAACCTCAATTGAAAATAAAAATAAAATCAAAAATAAAAAAATACCTATGTGCAGCTGTTGTATATACTCGCAGAATGAAATTTCTCATACATTCTACAACTGTTAACAACTGCTTCCTCAAAACATTACTTTTTTCAGTATGTTTAGCAGAATCCAACGTTCATTTCGACCGAAGTCGGCCATATTGACTGTGATACGTGACGCAGTGCCATCTAGACTAAAAGAAACTGACACTGTCGGCAAGCCTTCGTATTTCTGTTTACCTGGTTATTTCAGGAGGTACATGTGGAAGGAAGTAACATGTTGCCTGATTTCTTGGAACGTACGCTCTCAGAGTCTTAACAATAAGTCTCTTGGTGATGCACAACGCCTCTCCCGAAGCGTGTGCCACTGGAGTTTGATAAGCATCTCCGTTGCGCTCTCGCGCTTACTAAACGAAACCGTAACGAAACAAGCTGCTCGCGTTTGGATGCCTTCTTATCTCCCAGATCGATGAGTTATGCAGAATACGTATGGCACGCAACGAATCGTCTGGGCTCGTCAAATCCATCACTGGATCACAAGCAACTTTGGACCGAATATAGGAACACATGGCGACAATTTTTCGCCCCAACTGTGGAGGTTCAGTTACCGTGTACGAGCTGACGTGCTGTCACACGGCGACGGACGCAATTCTAGTGCAACACAGTGCCCTCTGTCAAAGCTACGCGGTAACGTACTACAGGGTGTCCCTAAAGTTATGATTCACTTTCGTGAAAAAATTAATGTAATCTGTTCTTATTTCAGAGCTCTCTGCAGAAGAAAGAATCGCCTTTGTTTCCTGGAAACTTGGTGGCAAAGCTTCGAGGAAGTGCGTGAATGTGCCTTCGAGCAAGGACGTGAATGTGCCTTCGAGCAAGGAAAACAACCCAAGAAAAAAAAGAGAGAGAAGAAGAGGGAGGGAGGGAGGGAGGGAGGGAGGGAGGGAGGGAGGGAGGGAGGGAGAGAGAGAGAGAGAGAGAGAGAGAGAGAGAGGGTTCAAATGACTCTAAGCACCGTGGGACTTAACATCTGAGGTCATCCGTCCCCTACACTTAGAACTACTTAAAACTTACTAACCTAAGGACATCACACACGCATCCAAGCCCGAGGCAGGATTTGAACCTGCGACCATAAAAGCCGCGTGGTTCCGGACTGAAACGCCTAGAACCGCTCGACCACAGCGTCCGGCCGAAATGAGCCACCAACAAAGACGAATATTATGCTTCTTGTCAACAAATTCGGACGTAGAGGCTTCGTCCTTAATTAGGAATGTCCTGCACTACCATCAACATTTGACGACGCAGTCCGGAGCATTGAGAAGGCCATAAAAGGAGCCCACGCGCTTCCGTTCGTCAGCTGATCCGTGAGCTGCATATTCCACGGTCGACTGTCTGGCATACTCTTCGTTTTAGGCTGGAGAAGACGGTGTACCGCATCCAGGTATGTGCATCACCTGGAGGAGGAAGATTACGCCGCCCGAATCGAAACGTGTGGTGCCATTTTGGACGCCGTGAGAAATAAAAACTGCTAGATAACGTTCTCTGCCCAGATGAGGCCACGTTTCACGCATGAGGGTTTGTGAACCGTTATAACTGCCAGATAGGTGTCGACAACAATTACCATGAGGTGCAACAATGCGAGAGGGACACCCCAAAACTGAAGGAAGAACGAGACTAAGGGTTACGAATCATCAGCACCCCGAGTCAGTTGCGTGTTTCGATTGTGGGAGCAGATAACAACATCAACTGACCAACTATGTAACGTGCTCCGGGCTACTGCTAAAAGGTGGTCTCTTCGTGCTGACTTGCGTGGTGGCCACTTTGAACATGCCTCATAGACTGATCAGTAAGAACATTATAACCACCTGTCTCTGGCACGGACAGCAGCGGCAACGCGTCGTTGCATGGAATCATTGAGGCCTACGTAGGTCGCTGGAGGGAGTTTGTACCACATCTGCACACACAAGTCACCTAATTCCAGTAAACTCCGGGAAGGGGGCGATGAGCTCTGACGACACGTTGAATCAGATCCCAGACGTGTTCGACCGTGTTCAGGTCTGGCGAGTTTGTGGGCCAGCAGCTCAACTGGACCTCGCCACAGTGTTCCCCGTACCACTCCATCACACTCACGGCATTATCACACAGCGCATTATTTAGTTGAAGCATACCACTTCTGTTGGGAAACTTGACCGTCATTAAGTGGTGTACGTGGTCTGCAGCCATTGTACAATACTCCTTGGCCGTCATGGTGCCTTGCACGAGCTCCACTTGTAATCTCCGCCCTTCTTCCATCTCCCATCTATCGTTCAATACAAGTAATTATTAAGCAAAGTCTTTTATGAAGATTCGAGAGGAGCGAACATTACAATAAAATTTTGCTTGTCATGTTGAGATGGCTCCAGTTCTTTGTGCCGAGGGGTCTGATTCTTGAAGCTGAAAATCTAACATCAGGTCCTCAAGGTTGGTTTGAACTAAATAAATTGGAAGATTGTAGTTGCAGAATTTTTTACGTAAATGTATAAATATATTTTCTACTGATTTTGTCGCATTTTAGTACATCATACAATATTTTTGATTTTTCACATTAACAAAGCAGAAATTACATTGGTCGCACCTATTGTGCAAAAATTCGTCCGATCACATCAGAGGCAAGCTTACAACTCTCACACTCTGCGGAAATAACAATATTCCAAAGGGTTTACAATTTTTCTTAACAAATTAATTCCTATCAGTTTTCGTTACATTAATAATTTCGATTATTATTTCATAAATGAATCCAGAAATAAACATACCAAACAGTACAGGATTGCATAATTAATAATAGAAATTTTAAGCGTGAAAATAATTCGTAATGTCAAGTGTTTCTAAAAAAATTATTTAATTCTACATTCAGAACTAGCACTTATCGATTATAACATTGAAACTAAAATATTTTTTAAAGTAATTCCTTTTCATATATTTTAGCTTGAAATATAATATACTGTGTATAAAATTATATGAATGTTTTCAGAAAAGCAACTGAGATAACACTGACCTGTCCAAAATTCGAAAAATAATACAGGTATCGACAACTGCTGTTGAGAAAAAGTAATGCCAGAGAAGGATGTCTCATTACACACTGGACCCATGGATGCCCACACGAATATTTGGAGCCGCCGTCACCTCGTCTCCGTACCGCAGTACAGGTGTCAGGGAGCTGTTCTCCTGGAATCGAATGGTTTCGCACTCTCTCATTGGCACGATGAAGAAGGTATCGGGACTCGTGAGACCGTGTAATGCTGTGCTGCTGCTCCAGCATTAAGTGCCAGTGGTCACGCACCCATTTCAGTCGTGGTTGCCAATGTTGGCACATTCGTGGGTCCATTCCTGGGTTGTCGGCTTTGGAAGCCCATCATGCACTGTGTGTTCAAAAACACTTGTACTCTGCCCAGCATTAGTCTGATGTTAGTTGCGTCACGTTTCGCCCCCACCCTGTTTTACCAATCTGCCCAACCTACGATATCCGGCATCTGTAATGAAGGGTGGTCCACGAACCCCACGACGTCTGGACGTGGTTTCACCTTGGTTTCGCCACGTGTTGGAGACACTCACCGCAGCAGTCCTCGAACACCAGCTAGGTCGAGCAGTTTCCGCAATGCTCGTGCCGAGCCTCCGAGCCGTCACAGTCTGCCCTCGGTCAAACTGATAGATAGCGCGCCCTCCCCATTCTACACACGGACAGCATACTTACTCATACTACATGTGACCTACGTATGTCATTTCTCGCCAGATGACGCAGCTATGGCCTGGACGGATTTACTGCGATAGTAGGTCGGTGGCCATACCGTTCTCGCCATTCAGTGTATGTGCTCTTGTATAGTTATACATTATCTGTACTAAACATGTATGTCACGAAAATGAGTAGTTACCTTTGGGTCACCTGTACATCAACAATCGAGGAATGGCCTAACCAGACTCTTTTAGCATTCGGGACCGTCCCAAGCACTCGGCACGTCAGAGGAGGTGGAAACGGGTCCGCATGGGCGGTCTGACAGATTGCTCTCTCCACCCCCCCCCCCCTCTACCTCTCCCCCTCGACGTCTTTTGCGTCCTTTTGTCGCCAGCTCGGCAGGACACTCGGGGTGCGTAGCGCTTTACGGACAGCGGGAGTCGGCGTGCCTTCCGGCAGTGGGAGGCGTGGGAGAGGCGGAGGCGGCAGCGGGGGCGGCGGTGGGGACGAAGGCAGCATTCTCAGCGCCGGGGAATGTGAAAGGCGACGCGCTCCCACGGCTCCACCTGCAGGCTGCACACGCTACGGGCACGGACCAGCACTACTGTCGCCACAACGTGTTTCGTGTATACATCTGCATCTATTACTCAATCCCCCCCCGCGGGCAACAGTGGGCGTTAGCACGCCGCTTCCGGGACACGGGAGGCGCGCCGGAGATGGATCGAATCGGCCCGGCCGATTATTAATGACGAGAGCCGGTGTGGTGGTCAGCGTGGATGTGGATATTACGCGGATTTTCACATACAACTAGTGAATACCAGGCTGGCTTCCACGTCCCGCCTCAATTACACGATTCACAAACGTTTCCCATTTTCACATGGGATAACACTAGATGCAGCCAGACGTACACAAATTCCGTACCGGCGTGGGGAGAGGGGGGGGGGGGGGGGGGAGGGGGACGATGAAGAGGAAATTGGTGGCGACAGGCCACACTCAATTACTAACATTGCCAAATCAAGATTAACATGCAGACCACCTGAAGATAAAGGATAAGGCCACAAAAAAGTCATCTATTCACTCTGCGGAGCGAACTGAAGATCTGGGTAGGGTGGAAGCACCGTCGTGTTTTTGCCTGAGAAACAGGGACGGAAGGCGGGGAGGAGGGGGGGGGGAGGGAGCGGTAGTACACTACTGGCCATTAAAATTGCTACACCAAGAAGAAATGATGCAGATCATAAACGGGTACTCATTGGACAAATATATTATACTAGAACTGACATGTGATTACATTTTCACGTAATTTGGGTGAATAGATCCTGAGAAATCAGTACCAAGAACAACCACCTCTGGCCGTAATAACGGCCTTGATACGCCTGGGCATTGAGTCCAACAGAGCTTGGATGGCGTGTACAGGTACAGCTGCCCATGCAGCTTCAACAAGATACCACAGTTCATCAAGATTAGTGACTGGCGAATTGTGACGAGTCAGATTCTCCGCCACCATTGACCAGACTTTTCAGTTGGTGATCCGGAGAATGTGCTGGCCAGGGCAGCAGTCGAACATTTTCTGTATCCAGAAATGCCAGTACAGGACCTGCAACATGCGGTCGTGCATTATCCAGCTGAAATGTAGGGTTTCGCAGGGATCGAATGAAGGGTAGAGCCACGGGTCGTAACACATCTGAAATGTAACGTCCACTGTTCAAAGTGTCGTCAGTGCGAACAAGAGGTGACCGAGACGTGTAACCAATAGCAACCCATACCATCACGCCTAGTAATACGCCAGTATGGCGATGACGAATACACGCTTCCAGTGCGCATTCACCGCGATGTCGCCAAACACAGATGCGACCATCACGATGCTGTAAACAGAACCTGGATTCGTCCGAAAAAATGACGTTTTGCCATTCGTGCACCCAGGTTCGTCGTTGATTACACCATCGCAGGCGCTCCTGTCTCTGATGTAGCGTTAAGGGTAACCGCAGCCATGGTCTTCAGGCTAATAGTCCATGCTGCTGCAAACGTCGTCTAACTGTTGGTGCAAATGCTTGTTGTCTCGCAAACGTCCCCATCTGTTGACTCAGGGATCGAGACGTGACTGCACGATCCGTTACAGCCAAGTGGATAAGATGCCTGTCATCTCGACTGTTAGTGATACGAGGCTGTTGGGATCCAGCACGGCGTTCCGTATTACCCTCCCGAACCCACCGATTTCATATTCTGCTAACAGTCATTGGATCTCGACCAATGCGAGCAGCAATGTCGCGATACGATAAACCGCAATCGGGGTAGGCTACAATTCGACCTTTATCAAAGTCGGAAACGTGATGGTGAGCACTTCTCCTCCTTACACGAGACATCACAACAACGTTTCACCAGGCAACGCCGGTCAACTGCTGTTTGTGTATCAGAAATCGGTTGGAAACTTTCCTCATGTCAGCACGTTGTAAGTGTCGCCACCGGCGTCAACCTTGTGTGAATGCTTTGAAAAGCTAATCATTGGCATATACAGCATTTTCTTCCTGTTGGTTAAATTTCGCGTCTGCAGCACGTCATCTTCGTGGTGTAGCAATGGCCAGTAGTGTAGATCTCGCGGCGAAGGATAACGTGGCAGTCATCACGTAAAATGTAAAAAATTCTCGCCACCATAAGGGCATACTTGCTTCGTTTTTATATCTTACCAGAGCTACACGATCCCCAGAATGCTCCAGACATTCATTAAAAGTGTACCATCTGATGATGGATCGCTAGGGAATTCGAAACCGGTCTTGGTACGTATAGACTGAAGTACCATTAAAGGCGAGTGTTTGCAGTTATTTCCGGAAACTGTTCATCATCACAGCAGCAGTGTTCTACATCCAGAATGCAAAGCTTTAAAAATCACAACGATGTCATGGTTCTACTCTTGAGGCCCTGCTTGTTTAGCAAATTATGACGGGTATTTGTTCGCGTTATAGCGAATTCTACTGGCTACGTTACAGCCTGCTTTGTTTTCGCAGTGTCCCGACTGCTCGCCTTGGCAAATTAGCCCCCCCCCCCCTCCTTTACGACGAGCTTGGCAACGTTCTGCGTCAGCCGTATTGAGGGTCGGCGGGCAGCGCTACAGTCTTTGCTCGGGACGATTATTGCTTCTATCAAACTTCCATGAAGAGCAGTTAAGGCTGACGTGGGGAATCAACCATAATGTTACGAGGGTCACTCCAAAAGAAATACACACTATTTTCGTAAAACTACAGTTTTCATTCTGCATGTGTGAAAGTTTTACAGTGTGTAGATACATCCTTCCCGCTTGTTTTCAAACTCATTTTAGCCTGTTCCCGTGAGTGGCGCCGTCACAGCATGTCTTCCAGATGGCTGCTACACTTGACGTTCGTCAGAAGCAACGTGCTGTCATAGAATTCCTGTGCTGTCAAAACGACACAGTGGGAAACATCCACAAGAGGTTGAAAAAGGCGTACGGAGATGCTGCTGTCGATCGCAGTACAGTTAGTCGGTGGGCAAGCAGGTTATGTGATGAAAGCGGGCACGGCAATATTGAGGATTGTCCTCGCAGCGGCAGGTCTCGTACTGCACACACTCCAGACAATGTGCAGAGAGTTAACGAATTGGTGACTGCTGACAGACGCATCACAGTGAACGAATTGTCACGCCACGTTGGGATAGGGGAAGGAATTGTTTGCAGAATACTGAAAGTGTTGGCGTTAAAAAAGGTTTGTGCCAGGTGGGTTCCCAGGATGTTGACAGTGCCTCACAAAGAAACAAAAAACGGTATGCAGCGGACTTTTGTAACAGTACGAGAATGGTGAAGATGAATTTGTTGGAAGAATTGTGACAGGTGATGAAACATGGCTCCATCATTTTTCACCAGAGACAAAGAGGCAATCAATGGAGTGGCACCACGCAAATTCACCCAAGGAAAAAAAATTCAAAACCACACCTTCTGCTGGAAAAGTTATGGCTACTGTGTTTTTCGATTCCGAAGGACTCTTGCTTGTGGAAATCGTGACAAGTGGAACCACTATAAATTCTGATGCATATGTGACGACACTGAAGAAACTTCAAGCTCGACTGAGTCGTGTTCGGCCACATAGGCAAAAGCAGGATGTTTTGCTGTTCCACGACAATGCATGGCCACATGTCAGTCAAAAATCTCGGATGGACAACACTGAAACAATCGCCTTACAGTCCTGACCTAGCTCCATGTGACTATCATCTCTTCGGGAAACTGAAAGACTCTCTTCGTGGAACAAGGTTTGAAGATGATGACTCCCTTGTGCACGCTGCCAAAAGTGGCTCCAACAGGTTGGTCCAGAATTTTACCGTGCGGGTATACAGGCGTTGGTTCCAAGATGGCATAAGGCAGTTGAGAGGGATGGAAATTATGTGGGGAAATGAAAATATTGTTCCTAAAGGATGTATATACACATTGTAAAACTTTCAAACATGTAGAATAAAAGATCGATTTTAAAAAAAATACTGTGTATTTCTTTTGGAGTGACCCTCGTAATATGCTAGACACGAGGGTAGATACACGCCCGGGGACAGCTGCATGTGTACCGTGACTGCTGCTTTTCTTCTGCGCTATGACAACTTTCTGCACACCAGATAGTCAAGCGCAAGCGCGGCCTTGATTTATTACGAGCGGAGCGAGCGTTGCTGAGCAGTGGCTACAACGTTGCAGGGACAAAGTTCGCTTTATGAGCTTTCAGCCGCAAATTTTCCTTGCTTGTCTTGCTTCTTCTGCATCTAATCTTGAAACCCTTAAGAAGTTGCTTCCCGTCTCCTCCGTAGGAGACTGTAGCGAAATGCAAGAAAACCTGCGGAGGATCAATGATTCGGGCATGGTCTGGCACTTTGCCATGATCATAAATAAATACAGGGCTTGCACGCGGACAGTTAAAGAGATCAAATACAGTTCGATTACGCTACTGGAGAAAAATGTCTGAAAACAGTAACATCCGAAAGCCCGCCCGCTTGGCCGTGCAGTCTAACGCACGGCTTTCCGGGCCGGAAGGAACGCCTGGTCCCCGGCACGAATCCGCCCGGCGGATTTGTGTCGAGGTCCGGTGAACCGTCCAGTCTGTGGATGGTTTTTAGGCGGTCTTCCATCTGCCTCGGCGAAAGGGGGATGGTTCCCCTTATTCCGCCTCAGTTACA
Organism: Schistocerca piceifrons; assembly: GCF_021461385.2. NCBI lineage: Eukaryota > Metazoa > Arthropoda > Insecta > Orthoptera > Acrididae > Schistocerca > Schistocerca piceifrons. Next base: position 880,875,276 of record NC_060140.1, read on the forward strand.
CTATGTCAGCGATTGCGGCGCAAACAAGTTCTCCACGTACGCGTACACCACCATTACTCTACCACGCAAACATAGGGGTTACACTCGTCTGGTGTGCGACGTTCCCTGGGTCGCAAATGTCCTACGAGTAACCATTCAGACAGAGATAAGGTAGAATGATCACATAAAACTAATTATCGGAAAAACAGACGCCAGGTTGAGATTCACTGGAAGAAGCTGAAGGAAACGTAATTCATTCATATACGAAGTAGCTCTAAAAAATCTTGTTCGACTAATTCTTGGAGTTTGTTCATCGGTCTGAGACGCTTGCCAAGAATGATTAACAGAAAAGATAGAGAAGATCCAATGACGAGCGGTACGTTTCATCACGGGATCGTTTGGTAGGTAAGTGTCGGATGCTACAAGATTGTCCTAGTGTGTCACAGAGAGGGTTGCAATTGAAATTTCGAGAGCATACATTCGAAGAAATGTCAGGCAACATATTTCCCCAAACATGTCTCGCAAAATGACCGCGCGGAGGAAACATCCGAGAAATTGGAGCTCACACGATATTTTTTAACCACCACTCTACCCAAGCATCAGTCGAGAATGGAACAGAGAAGGGGGAAAACAAGAGTGTTGCCAGATGCGCCCTCCGCCACACACCGCAATGTGGCTTGCGAAGTATAGATGTAGATATGGCTTGCACATTTCAGTGGACCATTTCCAACCATAAATGCGCCTGTTTCACGGATTGTTACGATACGCTTGCGACACTAAAAATGCAAACGCCCGGCAGGAAGTTAATCTCGCCCTTTCCGATTATTTCAGCCGAATGCTTGTTTTCCTCGGCCGGGAGACAGACCTCCCCCCCCCCCCTCCACCCCCACCCCACATACACGCGCCGAACAGCATCATTAAACCGCTTCCGTCGCGGAAGACGTATGGGGCGAGAATATTTCAATGCTGCAATCCCAGATGTTCATCGCTGTGAAAATTTGTGGCACATTGTCGGCGCTAGGACAGGATTAAATGAGTTGTTTAAAATACGTTCAAACGTGACGCGCATCCAGAATGAGTTTTATAAAGGAGCAAAGAATATTAATGCATATCATGTGGGGGAAGATTTAAAGCTGTCTTTCAAGTGATCTAGAGATAGCGATGACATTAATCTTAAATATAGACGGAGAATCTCATTATATGGAGCGATGAAGACGTACTGTACTACGAGTGTTTGAGAGGTGCAATTTCTGCAGTGTGTTCCAGTGCTGATGACATACAAGTGAAAATCTTTCTTCTGTTGTTGATAATTGCGGTAATTCCAATTTTGTCAGCATCTTCTCCTATTTTTATTCAGATCTAGATCTTAAAAACGAATAATTCCTGACTGAGCCAGCGATACTGTGCTAACCAGTAAACTGATTGTTACTTGCTGTTTCTGATTTCGGCAAAACGCTCATCACTAGAACAAAAATGAGATGAATATTTCATCATAACTTGGATGTTCTTGAGCGTCAAGATGTCTTCGTGTAAAAAATAAATGTCACAAAGAGTGAAAAAGGAAATGAGGGTAATAACTAGCCTGGATTTAAAAGGAACAGGATAAATGTACATAGAGAACTACTCCCAATCAAATCTTCCAGGTTTTCCCTCGAAAATATTACGTTTGCACATGGCACAAAGTATGATAATGAGTTGGTTTCTACTGCAACATCTGGCTTTAGCTCCACAATTGCAGGATTCTGAGGGCTAAAGAAAGGAATGGGTCACCTTTTGCACATGTAAACGAATCAGCGTGACACTGCAAGTATCAGACGATGAACGTACTGCTTAACATCAGTAAGAGCAAGGGACAATAAATGGTTTAAATGTCTCATAAATTTAGTGGGTTGCAGTTGCGCGCTACTTATCATACTTTACACCCTCGCCTTTCACAACATATCTACTGACCTTTTTTATATTACTTATTAAAATACAATATTCAAATAATATTTATTAAACGGCAACATTCACTGGTTTCAGCCATCTTTAGATCAAACGCGCAGCACTATCGAATTCGTAATGTGTATTAAGGCCTTGCATCACTGGCTTTCGATTTTTAATTTTTAATACACAGTATAAAAATATAGCTTGTAACGGGACATCCTCCTCTAGCATTACTTTTCCTCATCAGTAGTTGTCGATACCAGTATTATTTTTCGAATTTTGGACAGTCAGTGTTATCACAGTTGCTTTTCTGAAAACTTTCATTTAATTTTATGCACAGTACATTATATTTCAAGCTAAAATTTATGAAAATTAATTACTTTATAAAGTATTATAATTTCGATGTTATAATCGATAAGTACTAGTTCTGAATGTAGAATTAAATTATTTTTTTGACATTACGAATTATTTTCACACTTAAATTTTCTATTATTAATTACGCAATCCTGTACTGTTTACTATTTTTATTTCTGGTTTCATTTATGAAATAATAATCGAAATTAATAATGTAACGAAAACTAGTAGGAATCCATTTTTTAAGAAAAATTGTAAACGCTTTGGACGATAGTTTTTTTCCGCACAGTGAGAGTCACAAGCTCGCCCCTGATGTGATCGTACGTATTTTTGTTTAATAAGTGCGAACAATGTAATTTCGGCTTTGTTAATGTGAAAAATCAAAAGACTGTATAATATACTAAAATGTGAGAAAATATATTTACGTAAAAAGTCTGCAACAATCATCTTCAAATTTATTTAGTTCAAACCAACCGTGAGAACCTGATGTGAGATTTTCAGCTTCAAGACCCCTTGACATGAAGAAATGGAACCACCTCGTGACAAGCTAAGTAAACTCGAAAGTTTATTGTAATCTTCGCTCCTGTCAAAATCTTCATGAAGACTTTGTTTAATAATTACTTGGACTGGGCATTGTTTTATGTTGACAGTGTCTGGAAGAAGGAAGGATGGGGGAGATTACAAGCTGAAGTCATGGATTATACATTTCTGACAACTATGTCATACTTCATTACTGACAACACGGTTTCTGAGACTCGCGTACAATTGTCCCTCTTCTACTTCGAGCCCTGGGAATGTGAATTGCATACAGGTAGCAGAATTAGAACTCATAATATTTACAAGTTTGGTTCTGTATGTTTGGAGCTGTGGCTTGTTAGTAATTCAAAGCTCTGTCATCTGGTCCTCTGTTTCTATAAAGAAAGAAAGGAAGATTCGGGTGTAACGTATTGTCGACGACGCTGTCATTAGCGAGGAAGCTCAAACACGGATTCGAAAAGCACGGAAAAGGTAAGCAACAGTGTCCAGTTCAACAGAGTCCTTTTGAAATGAACCGGTATTTGCTTAAAATGATTTAGAGAAACCAAGAAAAACCCAAAACTCGGTGGTCAGACGCGGATTTCAAACCAGCATCTTGTCACTGCGCCATGTCGACCGTTCGGTGCATGTTTGTGTCGGGGTGAGGGGTGGGGAAGGATGGGGGTTGTGGTGTGTTGCCAAACGACCGCTCCCTTCTGTGAACACTTTCTTTTACATCTGTGAACATTGTGTGTCGGCGACAGACAGACTAAGCAAGGCCACACACACTGGGGTTGATGACTGCGCTGCAGCTGACGCGCCCGCCGGGCGTCGAACCCGCGACTGCGGGCAGGCCGTCCATTAGGCGCTGGCACAGGTCGCTTCGTTAGAGACGCGCCGCCGACGCCAGTCGACAGGTAGGGAAGCGATAGCCTCGCTCTTCACTCCTCACTGGGATACTGATCCTGTTCCTGCAGAGTCGTGCAAATACCTGAAGGCTGCAGTTCCAACAAGGTGGCCTGCCTATCACTGACTAATCTGCGACGCAGTATTTCATAAAGATTTTAGTCCCCCCCCCCCCCCCCCACACCGTCCACGGGGTGTCATTCACTCTGTAGAGAGACTCAAGGGTTGTCAAAATACAAAGAGAAGTGAGACGAAATCGACACCGACGTCTCGTTAATAATCTCACTCTTACGTGTAACCATTGCGACGAAGATTTCTCGTTGCGGGAATCTAATCGGAATTCGAACCACTATCATGCTGGTCAGAATTGCAGCTTTACAAGCTACGGGCACCTCGCTCCAGAATCATCTCTGGTTGGACGAATGTCTACAAGAAACTAATTGTACACTATTAATGGTCGCTTTATGTCTGGTGAGAGTAAGGCCGCCATTAGCCGAGGGACGCTAGTGACGCCACTCGTGACGTCACTAGGATGGCCACTGACTGCCAGCGATTTGATGAACCAGGCTACTTGCGGCGCCACTGTTTAATATAGCTCACATCTCATTGGGAAATGGTTGCGAGAATGACGTATGAAGAACTATTTCTCGCCACTCTTCTGTTAAAAAAGGAAAGTCGAAATGGCACGAAAATAAGAAAACATTTAATGTAAATTACTCGATTGACACAAGGATTTATTACATTCTCTTCGACGACACCAAATTTTTCAATTATCTTCTAATGTCGATATGTCGTTTAACGTGTTGCTTGGCTAAATGCCACGGTAAGATGAAATTTTGCTGGTAAAATTATTTTCATAGGTCAATATACGTGATGTTTACTGAACTACCTGAGAAGGGAGAGAAAAGTATTGGAAAAGCAGCTCTATTCAACCCACCACCAACTTTTAGCGAGCTATTAAACTGCCTCAGTATGACATGTGAAGACATAGGCACTCCGTTTGAATCTACAGACACTTCGAAAATATGAGTTAACATTATGACAATGGCAAGGAAAGCGTTTCTGAAGAAGACAAATTTGTTAACATCGAGTATTGATTTATGTGCCAGGAAGTCGTTTCTGAAAGTATTTGTATGGAGTGTAGCCATGTATGGAAGTGAAACATGGACGATAAACAGTTTGGACAAGAAGAGAATAGAAGCTTTCGAAATGTGGTGCTACAGAAGAATGCTGAAGATTAGATGGGTAGATCACATAACTAATGAGGAGATATTCAATAGAATTGGAGAGAAGAGGAGTTTGTGGCACAACTTGACTAGAAGGAGGGATCGGATGGTAGGACATGTTCTGAGGCGTCAAGGGCTGACCAATTTAGTATTGGAGGGCAGCGTAGAGGGTAAAAATCGTAGAGGGAGACCAAGAGATGAATACACTAAGCAGATTCAGAAGAATGTAGGCTGCAGTAGGTACTGGGAGATGAAGAAGCTTGCACAGGATAGAGTAGCATGGAGAGCTGCATCAAACCAGTCTCAGGACTGAAGACCACAACAACAACAACAACAATATTATTATATGCTAGTCCACTCAGATATCGAATTTTCGAACATCAGCTGCTTTACACAATTGTCCTATTTCGTCAACACGGTGTGGCAATGTTATCAGCACCTTCGCATTATTTTTAATGAATAGGGAGTACGATTTCGTTATGATGGCTGGGAGTTGAAAGAGGGGGGGAGGGCTGTTCAAGAAAAGAGCTTAAAATATTAAGCATGCCAATTAAAGCATGCAAAACTGTTTTATTAGAATCGCTTGAATGAGGAAACTGTGTTTTCTGTTTTGGTTTTATTGGGTCTCTGTAGTTTGTACTTTATTCAGCCACCAAAACACATGTTTATGTTGTGTATAGACGATAATTAAGTCGAATATTTTTACCCTTCACCATTCTGGAGACTTGGAATGTCTATGAAACTTTCTCGTGAGTAAATACACATTTTTAATAAGTAGCATAGAATTAGTGAATACTTTGTCAACAGTTACTGATTGTTGATGAGAGCTTATGTGACACTAGCAGCGCGAGTGGGTACAGCAACTTACAAATTGGCCAGCTATGCAGAATACATGGTAGAGGTAGAGAACAGAACCACAAGAGACCTCCACCACACAGGATTGTCTCCAACTTGGCGCCTTCTCAGATCCGAGCAGTTGCCTCCAGATGGTGCTCGCCAAAGTGGACTTCACTGTGCTTCTGCGCCACGCCTCCCAGCACGCGGTATTCGTTGCCGGTGTTGTTGTCAGCCACCAGGGTGAGCACTGTCAACAGGGACTACTTTGCTTCCGACTAGGACTCGCACTGATGCGGATCCTTCTGCCAACAGCCACAAAAGTCGACGCGCTAATCTCCCAGTTGCTGCAGTGGCAACAGTTCCTGCACAATTCCATGAGCTCAGTTCCAGATTAGCAGTCGCTATTTAGAGAGCAATCGATAGGGTGAATCATGAATGTCTGCATAACACTATCAGTCACAGACTGCCATGAGACAGCCAAGTTACTTAGAGCTAATGTATTAGGTATAGGACAAGCGTGTCCAATTCACAGCCTGCAGATCACATGCAACACAAAGCAAGAATAAGTGTGGTCCAAGAAGCCAGCATCTAAAAACACTCGAGAGTATATATATGCTATTCTCTCACTGGCCCGCCTCTCTGCCTCTTTTTTTTATTTCTTTTTTCTCCGTCCAGCGGTTATTCTTAGTGGATCCCAAAAATACTTGTCTTTTTCCAGTGTGGCCCAGCTAAGCTAAAAGGATGGACACCCCCTGTCATAGAACATCAAGTTCTGCTTATCAGACTGTTAAGAAAGTTAAGTGAAGGTGGTACTATGTCTATCCTATCCTAGGATCGCCCTGTCAAATAAGTGCCACCTTTTACAGAACTATTGTAGAAATCTGTTCTCTGCTACTGTGGATTTTCAGGCTGAATTGATAGTAACATTCAGTTACAACATTCCAACGCCGCAAATCAGTTAGATATTGTTAATTCAGCAAATATATAAGAATTTCTTTTTGTCGTTTCATCTAAGAATGACAAAATGTAGTAGTAGTAGTAGTAGCTTTATTCATCCGTAGATCTCTTTTTACAAGGCTATAGGACATGTCAAAGTATTTACAAATTTAGATCAATTTCAAATAAACTAATTCGTATACACATATATTTACAGACTTCTAGTGAGAGGCAATCATTACATAAACACTCCTGGTATACAATACTTTTTTTTACAAATAACTTATTAACCAATGTAATGCCACACTGTTCACTCATATCTCACTATCAGTCACTGCACACACACTGTTTCATAACACTTGACTCACTACACACACACACACACACACACACACACACACACACACACACACACACACACTGGCAATCTCTTCTGGGCCATTTTCTGTACCGCAACTTCCCGTTTGCTACCCTGAAAAACTGAGTCAGCATCCATCCCTCCATAATCAGTGAGATGTTGAGCTCAGAAAGAGGAAGAGGTGTTGGTATTGTGCTAAGCATAGCAAGGGGGTAAGTATTTCTAGGAGGGAAAAAAGAAGGAAAAAACATAGAGTGAAGGTGTTGTATAATCATTATTATTTATTTGTATAACATTTTTTATCAAACCCCTACTCTGTTTTAGCTACGTAATCCTCCAACGTATAAAATGTATTGCATAACAGGTACTTTTTAGCTGCCTTTTTAAATAAGTGTAGTTTTGCAATTTCTTTAATCTCTTTTGGTAATTTATTGTGCAGTTTTATTCATTGATAGAAAATGCTGTTTTCAGTTTTATGATTATTTTTTCTTGGTAAATGTAAGTTAAGTCTATCTCTTGTTGCATGGTCATGGACAGAGCTGTTTGTGCAGTAAGTACCAATGTTACTTTTTATGTATACAACTGACTGGTAAATGTATAGTGTTTTGGACAGATCTTTACAATGAGCTCGACTAATATTTTTGGTTATTATTCCTTTGGCTTTTTTCTGGAGCTAGAATACTGTGTTTATATTTTGTGCACTTGTTCCCCAAAAAAGAATGCCATAGCTGAGTACTGAGTGTACATATGAGTAATATGTAACTAAAAGACACTGCATGTTACACACTGATGATAGGATTCTAAGAGCATAATATGCTGATGACACTCTGTTTGCAAGTACCTTTGTGTGTTCACACCACTTCAACGGAGAATCAATATTCATTCCTAGAAATTTTGCATTTGTTACACAGTCTATAGAGGTGCCATCTACATTTAATTTAACAAACTGTAATTCATGGCATTAGTTTTATTTACGTTCAATGTCACTTTATTACTTATTGATCAGTCATTAACTTCCTTGAGAGTTCATTTACTTTCTCGGCAAGAAGTGCTCTTCTTTTCTCAGTGATTATAATATTGCTGTCATCAGCGAAGAGAATTTTTACACCATGAGTAACACTACTGGGAAAGTCATTGATGTATATCAGGAACAGTATAGGTCCTAATATGCTACCTTGCAGAACCCCTATATTAATGTATTTTGGTTCTGATAATTGCTTTATCAAATGTTTGGATCTATTTGAAGTATGTGTTATCCCTGCTCTTTGTACTCTATCTGTTATTTATGATCGAAACCGGTCAATAGCTAGCCCTCTTATTCCTAATGCTTCTAATTTATTTAATAGAATCTTGTGGTCTACTGTATCAAACGCCTTAGAAAGATCCAAAAATATACCCGTGACACACTCATCTTTATCAAGAGCATCAAGTACAACTTTTGTGAAATGCACTATGGCTGACTGTGTTTTTGCCATTTCGGAAACGAAACTCTGATTCGCCTAAATGATTGTAAAGATGTGTTTCTCTTGTTAAAGAAATTGAATGGTTTCCTGGTAAGTTCAATATTTGTTGTTTCCCCTGAGTCCACTCTTCATCTACATCCATACTCCGCAAGTCACACCTGATGGTGTGTGGCGGAGGGTACTTTGAGTACCTCTATCGGTTCACCCTTCTATTCCAGTCTATTGTTCGTGGAAAGAAAGATTGTCGGTATGCCTCTGTGTGGGCTCTAATCTCTCTGATTTTATCCTCATGGTCTCTTCGCGAGATATACGTAGGAGGGAGGAATATACTGCTTGACTCCTCGTGAAGGTATGTTCTCGAAACTTCAACAAAAGGCCGTACAGAGCTACTGAGCGTCTCTCCTGCACAGTCTTCCACTGGAGTTTTTCTATCATCTCCGTAACGCTTTCGTGCCGGCCGCAGTGGGCGAGCGGTTCTAGGCCCGGCAGTCTGGAACCGCGCGACCGCTACGGTCGCAGGTTCGAATCCTGTCACGGGCATGGATGTGTGTGATGTCCTTAGGTTAGTTAAGTTTAAGTACTTCTAAGTTCTAGGGCACTGATGACCTCAGATGTTAAGTCCCATAGTGCTCAGAGCCATTTGAACCAATTTAACGCTTTCGCGATTACTAAATGACCTTGCAATGAAGCACGCTGCTCTGCATTGCTCTCTATCTCTTCTATCAACCCTATCTGGTACGGATCCCACACTGGTGAGCAATATTCAAGCAGTGGGCGAACAAGTGTACTTCCTTCGTTTTCGGATTGCATTTCCTTAGGATTCTGCCAATGAACTGGCAACACTGAAAAAGGCAAGCAGCAGCAAGACAACTGAACAGCAACGCAAATGCGGAAGAGCATTTACATGGAGCGTAAACTGATTTTTCGGAGCTGAAATACGGTGGCCAGAACCACACTTCCTGAACGGATATTTTATTGTTTACGTGACGAACCAGACGAGGTAGTGGAAAATCGTGTACGAAAAGTCGGGTTTGGGAGCACACGTAAACGCAGCGTTCGATGTCTCGGATTGTTGGATGTCCTCAACGCACGTGTATTAAGCGGCAGGTGGCTGTCGAGTAGGACTTCTAGCAGCGCGTGTTGCAAGCTGCCTGGCAGCGGCTTTGTAGCTCCTCGGGTTTGCTCGCCAGGTGCAGCGTGGGCGCGCAACGAGCGAGCGCCGGCCAGCTCGGCTCGGCTCGGCCCGGCCCGTACATCTGGCCGCGGTCGCCATGGCGACTGGCAGGCGGCTCCGCCGAGTCGAGCCCTGCCGCGTCGAGTCTGGTATCGATCAGCGGCGCGCTCTGCGGCCACGTGCCGGCCTCTCCTAGCCTCGCCTTACCCCGCCGCCATTTCCTGCAACTCCCGTCTCGCGGCCGCCTCCCACACTGACGCGCCGAAGTGACGTCCAGCGCGCTTCACGGTGTCTCTACGCCAGCGAAACACGACACTCGCCCGAAGGTCGATTCACAGTGGACGTCAAAGGAACGGGACAGAACGTCACCGTCAAATGACTCGTGGTCGCACTACCCTGTACGTCAACGTGACATCACGTCGCTAAGCCTAGTATTAAATGGCAAACGTGTCGTCATGAGATACAGTCAGTCTCACGGTAAGCTGGAAAATACAGACGTACAGAGACGGCGGGACTTGAATGAATCATCAAGGAAACTACTAAAGGAACTACACTACTGGCCATTAAAATTGCTACACCATGAAGATGACGTGCTACAGACGCGAAATTTAACCGACAGGAAGAAGATGCTGTGATTTGCAAATGATTAGTTTCTCAGAGCATTCGCACAAGGTTGGCACAGGTGGTGACACCTACACCGTGCTGACATGAGGAAAGTTTCCAACCGATTTCTCATACACAAACAGTAGTTGACCGGCGGTGCCTGGTGAAACGTTTTTGTGATGCCTCGTGTAAGGAAGAGAAATGCGTACCATCACGTTTCCGACTTTGATAAAGGTCGGATTGTAGCCTATCGCGATTGCTGTTTATCGTATCGCGACATTGCTGCTCGCGTTCGTCGAGATCCAACGACTGTTAGCTGAATATGGAATCGGTGGGTTCAGGAGGGTACTACGGAACGCCGTGCTAGATCCCAACGGCCTCCTATCACTAGCAGTCGAGATGACAGGCACCTTATCCCCATGGCTGTAATAGATCGCGCAGCCACGTCTCGATCCCTGAGTCAACAGATGGGGATGTTTGCAAGACAGCAACCATCTGCACCAACAGTTCGACGACGTTTGCAGCAGCATGGACTATCAGCTCGGAGACCGTGGCTGCGGTTACCCTCGACGCTGCATTACAGACAGGAGCGCCTGCGACGGTGTACTCGACGACGAACCTGCGTGCTCGAATGGCAAAACGTAATTTTTTCGGATGAATCTAGGTTCTGTTTACAGCATCATGACGGTCGTATCCGTGTTTGGCGACATCGCGGTGAACGCACATTGGAAGCATGTATTCGTCATCGCCATACTGGCGTATCACCCGGCGTGATGGTATGGGGTACCCTTGGTTACACGTCTCGGTCACCTCTTGTTCGCACTGATGGCACTTTTAACAGTGGACGTTACATTTCAGATGTGTTAAGACTCGTGGCTCTACCCTTCATTCGATCCCTGCGAAACCCTACATTTCAGCAGGATAATGCACGACCGCATGTTGCAGGTCCTGTACGGGCCTTTCTGAATACAGAAAATGTTCGACTGCTTCCCGGGCCAGCACATTCTCCAGATCTCTCACCAACTGAAAACGTCTGGTCAATGGTGGCCGAGAAACTGGCTCGTCACAATACGCCAGTCACTACTGTTGATGAACTGTGGTATCCTGTTGAAGCTACATGGGCAGCTGTACCTGTAGACTCCATCCAAGCTCTGTTTGACTCAATGCCCAGGTGGACCAAGGCCGTTATTACGGCCAGAGGTGGTTGTTCTGGGTACTGATTTCTGAGGTTCTATGCACCCAAATTGCGTGAAAATGTAGTTATATGTCAGTTCTAGTATAACATATTTGTCCAATGAATACCCGTTTATCATCTGCATTTCTTCTTGGTGCAGCAATTTTAATGGCCAGTAGTGTAAAATGTTCAATTCTAGTTTCTCATTGCTAGCCTATCTCTCTGCATCTACATCTTCATACATACCTCGCAAGCCACCGTACGGTGCGCGGCGGAGGGTACCTTGTACCACTACTAGTCCTGTTCCACTAACAAACAGAGCGAGGGTAAAACGACTGTCTAAATGCCTCTGTATCAGCCCTAATTTCGTGGTCCTTAAGCGAATCGTATGTTGGCGGCAGCAGAATCGTTTTGCAGTTAGCTTTAAATGCCGGTTCTCCAAATTTTCTCGGCAGTGTTCCTCGAAAAGAACATCACCAAAAATGGCTCTGAGCACTATGGGACTCAACATCTGTGGTCATCAGTCCCCTAGAACTTAGAACTACTTAAACCTAACTAACCTAAGGACATCACACAACACCCAGTCATCACGAGGCAGAGAAAGTCCCTGACCCCGCCGGGAATCGAACCCGGAAACCAGGGCGTGGGAAGCGAGAACGCTACTGCACGATCACGAGCTGCGGACAGAACATCACAACCCGTCCAGGGATTCCCGTTTGTGTTCCAGAAACATCGCAATATTTGCGTGTTGTTCGAACGTAGCGGTAACAAAACTGAAAGCCCGTCCCTGAACTACTGCAATGCCTCCTCTTAATCCATAATACTCGAACACAACTCGAGAATAGCTCGCTCTCCTTTATGTGGCATCCTTTACAGCTGAATCACACTTTCCAAAATTATCCCGACAGACCAAAGTCGACCATGCGTCTTCCCTACCACAATCCTCACATGTCCATTCCATTTCTTGTCGCTTTGCAAACTTTATACGCAGATTTTTAAACTGTGACGAGCAGGACACTACTGATGTTGCATTCGAACATTCTGGGTCTGTTTTTCCTGTAATATGCATTAACTTACTTTTTTCTACATTTAGAGCTAGCTGCCATTCATCAAACCAAATAGAAAATTTTGCCTAAGTCATATCATCCTACAGTCTGTCAACGACGACACGACCTCGTACACTTCAGCAGCATGAGCAAACAACCGCAGATTGCTGTCCCCCCTGTCCGCCAGGTCTTTTATGTATATAGAGAATAACAGCGGGATTATCATACAACTCTTGTGACGACAACCTTGTCTCTGATAAACACTCCCTGTCGAGGATAACGTACTGGATTCTGTTACTTAAGAAGTCTTCGAGCCAATCGCTTATCTGGAAAGCACTCCGATTGCAGTCTTAACTTCAAAAAGACGCAAGAGAGGCACAAAATCAGACATGCAAACATCACCAGACATCTGGAATGAGATTTTAACTCTGCAGCGGAGTGTGCACTGATATGAAACTTCCTGGCAGATTAAAACTGTGTGCCCGACCGAGACTCGAACTTGGGACCTTTGCCTTTCGCGGGCAAGTGCTCTACCATCAGAGCTACCGAAGCAGGACTCAGGACCTAGCGGGAGACGTGCTTCGGTAGCTCAGATGGTAGAGTACTTGCCCGCGAAAGGCAAAGGTCTCGAATTCGAGTCTCGGTCGGGCACACAGTTTTAATCTGCCAGGAAATTTCATATCAGCGCACACTCCGCTGCAGAGTGAAAATCTCATTCTGGAAACATCCCCCAGGCTGTGGCTAAGCCATGTCTCCGCTATATCCTTTCTTTCAGGAGTGCTAGTTCTGCAGGTTCGCAGGAGAGCTTCTGTAAAGTTTGGAAGGTAGGAGACGAGATACTGGCAGAAGTAAGGCTGTGAGTACCGGTCGTGAGTCGTGCTTCGGTAGCTCAGATGGTAGAGCACTTGCCCGCGAAAGGCAAAGGTCCCGAGTTCGAGTCTCGGTCCGGCACACAGTTTTAATCTGCCAGGAAGTTTCATCACCAGACATATTCAGGCAAGGAAATGCACAAATACATTTGAAAGTGAAAATAAATTCTCGAAATGGGTTGTTCAAAAAATGGTTCAAATGGCTCTGACCACTATGGGACTTAACATCGGAGGTCATCAGTCCCCTAGAGTTAGAACTACTTAAACCTAACTAACCTAAGGACATCACACACATCCGTGCCCGAGGCAGGAGTCGAACCTGCGACCGTAACGGTCACGCGGTTCCAAACTGAAGCGCCTAGAACCGCACGGCCACACCGGCCGGCCGAAATGCGTTGTGCTAACCATTAAAAATAAGTAACTGATGTAGCTTTCATCATTCAAATTATGACTCACACAGCCGCGGGCTTCCCTGATTGTTCTAATGCGATGAAGGAAAATTGTTAGATCGGAATAAATCTGGCAAATAATTGAGGGCGTAGGTTGCAAGTGCTACCCTGAGATGAAAGGGTTGGCACAGGAGAGGAATTCGAGCTGCCTCATAATAAACTTGGATTACCAATGCTGAAAACGACTGCTCGAATCAGCCCAGCAAGTAGTATCGAGTGAGATGCACTACACGAGCTTCACTGTGCTGCACGCGTTGGCGGAAGCGATGGGCAGGCGAGGTGCAGCCCCGCAACGCGTGCGGGACTTTCCGGACGTGTGGCAGCCCACGTGGGACGCCGCGCTGTGACGCCTGTTGAGTTGCAGAGCGCCGCGTCAGCGCCTTCCGTCTCGTCACCGGCGGGCACCGAGCAATGCTCACTGCCCTGCCCCACCTGCGACACCCGTGAGCACAGTGGGACCGCGGAGAAAAATGGCCGTCAGCGAGGCACGAGACCCCCACCGTGAGCGATGCCGCCGTCGCACGACACGGCCCTGCCTCACTGCCGAGACCCGGCCGCCACATGCAATGCCCCGACTGTTCACGTCTACATATGTCTCCGTCCTTGCTCACTAAACGACTGTGCCGCTAAAGCGGAGTTATTGAACGCAGTTTTCCGAAATTCCTTCACCGGGGAATGTCGTTGTTGTGGTCTTCAGCCCTGAGACTGGTTTGATGCAGCTCTCCATGCTACTCTATCCTGTGCAAACTTCTTCATCTCCCAGTACCTACTGCAGCCTGCATCCTTCTGAATCTGCTTAGTGTATTCATCTCTTGGTCTCCCTCTACGATTTTTACCCTCCACGCTGCCCTCCAATACTAAATTGGTGATCCCTCGATGTCTCAGAACATGTCCTACCAACCGATCCCTTCCTCTAGTCAAGTTTCACCAGGGAAGACGAATGGAATATTCCAAAATTTGAAACACGAACAGCTCCTAGCATGAGTTTCTTAGAAGTTAGATACCTTAGGGGTTGCAAAGCAACTCAAAACACTTGATACGGGCAAGTCTTCAGGTCCAGATTGTATACCGATTAGGTTCCTTTCAGATTACGCTGATACAATACCTCCCTACTTAGCAATCATATACAACCGCTGGCTCACCGATAGATCTGTACCTACAGATTGGAAAATTGCGCAGGTCGCACCAGTGTTTAAGAAGGGTAGTAGGAGTAATCCATCGAACTACAGACCTATATCATTGACGCCGGTTTGCAGTAGGGTTCTGCAGCATATACTGTATTCAAACATTATGAATCACCTCGAAGGGAATGACCTATTGATACGTAATCAGCATGCTTTCAGAAAACATCGCTCTTGTGCAACGCAGCTAGCTCTTTATTCGCACGAAGTAATGGCCGCTATCGACAGGGGATCTCAAGTTGATTCCGTATTTCCAGATTTCCGGAAAGCTTTTGACACAGTTCCTCACAAGCTACTTCTAATCAAGCTGCGGGCATATGGGGTATCGTCTCAGTTGTGCGACTGGATTCGTGATTTCCTGTCAGGAAGGTCGCAGTTCGTAGTAATAGACGGCAAATCATCGAGTAAAACTGAAGTGATATCAGGTGTTCCCCAGGGAAGCGTCCTGGGACCTCTGCTGTTCCTGATCTATATAAATGACCTGGGTGACAATCTGAGCAGTTCTCTTAGGTTGTTCGCAGATGATGCTGTAATTTACCGTCTAGTAAGGTCATCCGAAGACCAGTATCAGTTGCAAAGCGATTTAGAAAAGATTGCTGTATGGTGTGGCAGGTGGCAGTTGACGCTAAATAACGAAAAGTGTGAGGTAATTCACATGAGTTCCAAAAGAAATCCGTTGGAATTCGATTACTCGATAAATAGTACAATTCTCAAGGCTGTCAATTCAACTAAGTACCTGGGTGTTAAAATTACGAACAACTTCAGTTGAAAAGACCACATAGATAATATTGTGGGGAAGGCGAGCCAAAGGTTGCGTTTCATTGGCAGGACACTTAGAAGATGCAACGAGTCCACTAAAGAGACAGCTTACACTACACTCGTTCGTCCTCTGTTAGAATATTGCTGCGCGGTGTGGGATCCTTACCAGGTGGGATTGACGGAGGACATCGAAAGGGTGCACAAAAGGGCAGCTCGTTTTGTATTATCACGTAATAGGGGAGAGAGTGTGGCAGATATGATACGCGAGTTGGGATGCAAGTCATTAAAGCAAAGACGATTTTCGTCGCGACGAGATCTATTTACGAGATTTCAGTCACCAACTTACTCTTCCGAATGCGAAAATATTTTGTCGAGCCCAACCTACATAGGTAGGAATGATCATCAAAATAAAATAAGAGAAATCAGAGCTCGAACAGAAAGTTTTAGGTGTTCATTTTTCCCGCGCGCTGTTCGGGAGTGGAATGGTAGAGAGATAGTATGATTGTGGTTCGATGAACCCTCTGCCAAGCACTTAAATGTGAATTGCAGAGTAATCATGTAGATGTAGATCGGCAGGTCTCAGACACTCAACGTTGGCCGCAAAAGGTCCCTTCCCACGAATTTCCCGGCAAAACCGTTAAATCATACCGGATGGTTATAATTATAGCGCAGATACTCACAGAGGTCAAATGTGTGCTGTAATTATCGTATGGCAGCAAAACGTGACAGATATGCTAACGCGTTAATGCGGAACCTAGTTAAGATGCAAAAAAATAGTTCCAATTTTGGCCACCAGGTGCAAATCTAGCGCTGTGAATGCAAAAAGACGTATCAAATGTCTCCCTGTGTAATGGCTTAGAAACAGATGTGGCCAAAAAAGGTCAAACAAGTGAGAAAGGGATAATGATTTTATTACTAAATGGTTCAAATGGCTCTGAGCACTATGGGACTTAACTACTGAGGTCATCAGTCCCCTAGAACTTAGAACTACTTAAACCTAACTAACCTAAGGACATCACACACATCCATGCCCGAGGCAGGGTTCGAACCTGCGACCGTAGCGGTCGCACGGTTCCAGACTCATATTATTACTAAAGCAGCTTGCAGAATTTGTTCGGTATGAACACCGGAGATGCCGATGAGATCCTGCATACAGAAAACGACGTGATCAACAGCTGCTGCAGCACTTCCGGTGGAACTTCAGCAACGTCTTCCTGTACATTGGGCTTAGTCCAGGTAGAGACGAAACGTGTCCCTGGTAAACGCGTTCTTTTCTTATTCCGCAGAACCAAAAGCCACTTGTATCCAGATCAAGTGATCTTCCAAGCCATGCATCTGGAAAACCTCTGGAGATAACACGTTCGTGGAAGGTTGCATTAAGCAGATATTTCACTTGGCGAGCGACATGTGGCGTTGCCCCATCCTGCATGAAAGCAAAGCTTTCCACACAGGTTCGTTCTTCCAAAGTAGAAATCACATGCTGTACAAGGAGACCTCGGTAAGGTGCAGACGTCACGGTGCACCTGACGGGCGCTCTCTTTTCAAGGTAGGGCAGACCGACAACAAAGGGTTTTCATGAAGCCATCAGACAGTCACACACGGCGAGTGCAATGGCTCTTCGTGCACAACAAGCGGTTTAACAGTATCCCAAATTCGGCAGCTCTGTGTATTCACTGCAACCTGTAGTGTAAAATGTGCCTCGTCTACAGAAAATACAAAATTTATTGACATTGTATTTTTTTTTTACAAACACGCTAACATCTCCCATTATGTATGAAAAATTGTGTTCTCCATATGACCACCCATGGCCGCGCGGTAACGAGCAATGCGTTCATTGGAATTCTCGATGACGCATTCAGAAACATCTGGTGGGATGCTGTTCACCCTTTTAATTTCATCCTTCAATTGACCACTGTTTGTGTTTTGTTCACGTACACTTTTGATTTCACAAATCCCCACAAAAAAACGTCACAAGCCGTAAGATCGCATGATATGGTAAGCCATTCCTGGTTGCGACGCAAAGAGATAATTTTTTGAGGAAACTTTTCACTCAGCAGAGCAATCGTTTCACGGGTTATGTGACACGTCACACTATCTTGTTGAAACCAAAAATCGCCATTTTCATCAGTAAGAGGGAAAAACCAATCAGAAGGCAAGTTTCGGTAACGGTCGCCGTTCACAGCGACGGCAGTTCACTCATCATTTTCAAAAAAGTACGGGTCGATCACCCCTGCTGAGAACCCATATCACAAAGTCGTGCGTTGCGGATGCATCTCATCTTCCACAGCCACTCGCGGATTTTCGTTACCCCAAATTCTGCAGTTCTGCTTACTGACGTACCAACTGAGGTGAAAGTGCGTCTCATCTGAGCTTTGTGAAGTTCTCGTTCTCCGCTTGTCGACCCAAGAACCGCTGAGCAAATCGATGTCTCTTTCCATGATCTGGAGGCTTCAACTCTTGTGTCAGTTGA
The DNA here is from genome assembly GCF_021461385.2 of Schistocerca piceifrons. Lineage (NCBI taxonomy): Eukaryota > Metazoa > Arthropoda > Insecta > Orthoptera > Acrididae > Schistocerca > Schistocerca piceifrons. Next base: position 880,893,502 of record NC_060140.1, read on the forward strand.
ATCTTGTACACGTGCATTTTCAGATGTTTTGAAAGGATTTCATACAGTGAACTTGGTGACAAATTCAATTTTTGAGCTCGTCGGCGAACCGATTTTTTGGGGTTTACGATCACATTGTCATGCACGACAGCAATGTTTTCTCTTGTTCGATCAGAACGCGGTCGTCCTGTTTTCTTAACGCTTGAAACATAACCCGTGGTCTCAAACTTCCCAACTGATGTTTCGGTTGGAGCAGCATTACGTCCGAGTGTCAGACGCAATTGGCAAACGGTTGCCGAGGGACTTCCATTGTTTTTATGATAATTTTGGTAATTTCCAAGAATGACTGAGTATCGAAGTTGGAGGGCTCCGAACGATACATAACGAACGTACGATAGTAAATCGATTACGGAAGTCTCGTGGCGCGCGTTATCATCAATTATTTGTGACCGTCATTTTCATCAGTTTTGCGTTGTTTCTTCAGTTCGTGTACATTACATTCCCGCCGTAATTGTTTGTGATTCCATTGGGAAATCGACACGGTTTCTCTTGATAGCGAGTGTAATGTCTGCTGCTTTTCACGTTTCTTCTGCGGTTTGCCTCACATGGAAAACTCTAATTCCATGCATATCCAGCATAGACAAGTGTTTGAATTTTTGCCGGAAATATGGACTTCTGCCGGACGAGGAAAGGAGGGACTGTGTTGACTGTGATGCTGCGAAGTCTGTGAAACTTCGTAAGAGGAGTGTGGACACTGAGAATCCGTTGCAATTTCATTGCGGACTTTGCGGAAAGCGAACCAGCATCAGGAAAAATACGTGGTTCTAGTCCTCCAAATTATCGATTGAGACGAGCGTAATTCTTGTGTCGTGCTGGATTCGAGATTACACGTTGCAAGCCACAGCATCAGAAACAGAGTTATCGGCAAATACCGTGTGTGACTACTGCGGGTTTTGCCGAGAAGTGTTCTACGTGATAGCGACAAATGACAGTGTGCCAACTGGTGGACCGAATAAAACAGTAAAAGTTGACGAGTCTCATACTACTAGACGAAAGAATCAGAGAGGACGACCTTCTAAAAGTGAAGAAGATCATATTTGGGTTGTTGGTGGGATAGAAAGGGAGTCCCGCAAGTGTTTCGTTGTGAGGGTATTGGTTCAAATGGCTCTGAGCACTATAGGACTTAACTTCTGAGGTCATCAGTCCCCTAGACTTAGAACTACTTAAACCTAACTAACCTAAGGACATCACACACATTCATGCCCGAGGCAGGATTCGAACCTGCGACCGTAGTGGTCGCGCGGTTCCAGACTGTAGCGCCGAGAACCGCTCGGCCATCCTGGCCGGCTGTGAGGGTATTGTGGTGACTTTAGTGGGTCTCATAAAACATTTCATGCTGCCTGGAACAAAAGTCATCACAGACAGGTTTCAGTCAAAAAATGGTGCAAATGGCTCTGAGCAATATTGGACTTAACTTCTGAGGTCACCAGTCCCCTAGAACGTAGAACTACTTAAACCTAACTAACCTAAGGACATCACACACATCCATGCCCGAGGCAGGATTCGAGCCTCCGACCGTAGTGGTCGCGCGGTTCCAGACTATAGCGCCTAGAATCGCTCGGCCACCCCGGCCGGCTGTGGGGGTATTGTCCCGAGACAAGGTGACTTTAGTGGGTCTCATAAAACATTTCATACTGCCTGGAACAAAAGTCATCACAGACAGGTTTCAGTCAAAAAATGGTTCAAATGGCTCTGAGCACTATTGGACTTAACTTCTGAGGTACACCACACACATCCATGCCCGAGGCAGGATTCGAACCTGCGACCGTAGCCGTCGCGCGGTTCCAGACTGTAGCGCCTAGAACCGCTCGGCCACCCGGGCGGCAGGCTTCAGTCGTACCAGACTCTCAAAGCTAAAGGGTTCGACCACGAATTCGTGAACCACTCTGTGGAGTTAGTCTCTTCAGATGACGCCAGTGTCCATACCCAGAATATAGAACGGCTGTGGTAGTCTGTCAAGTCTACCATAAAAAGAGAATGGCGTCCAAGACAGAGGGACGAACTGTACCTGTTCCAATACCTATACTTTCACAACTTGCGTTTGCAGGGGAAAGTCGACGCATGCGACACTCTGCCGATATTCCTGCGCGATATTGGCAGAGTTTATCCTGGGTGCAGCTTATACATCACGCGGAATGTCACAAGACGATAACACCGACGACGAGGAAGGTAAGTCGTCTCCTTTGAATTTACAAGTGCATCTCTAACGATTTTCTTTTGTCGTTGCTGTAGTGACAACTTCAAACGTACTCGAAATGTGCGTCACGAGAATTCCATAATCGATTTACTATCGCACGTTCGATATGTATCGATTGGAGCCCTACAGCTTCGATAGGGAATCATTCTTGGAAATTACCATAATTTTTTATCCCTTTGATACGTTGCTCAGTTGTCATTTTGCACTGAAGGATGTGCAGATGAGGTCTTGGAAGATCCAGGATGATGAGCTGAAATCGGTCTGCAAATTTAAATACCTGGGGTCGGACGGAGGACTGGTAAGCGAGATACAACACCGAATAAATTGCAGTTGGAACAACTGGAGGAAGATGAGTGGCGTGTTGTGTGACAAGAAGGTGAGCATTGGATTGGAAGGGAAAGTGTACAAGTCGGTGGTAAGGCCTGCTATGATATATGGGGCAGAGACATGGCCAATCACAGTAGCCCAGGAAAGGAAGATGGAAGTGGCGGAAATGAGGATGCTGAGGTGGATGTGTGGGGTAACAAGGAAGGACAGGACTAGAAATGAATTTGTTAGAGGAGCTGTGGAAGAGGGACCCATGTCGGAAAAGATACAAGAGAGCAGGCAAAGTTAGTACGGACACTTACAGAGAAAAGCGGAAGAGTGTATCGGAAACAGAGTTGAAAATATAAAGATTGAAGGAGCGACAAGGAGAGGAAGACGGAAGATGAGGTGGAAGGATGAGATATCTGGGGACCTAAGGGAGAAAAGATGGAAGAAGGAAGAGGCAATGGATAGTGTACTATGGAGGAGAAGGATCGAGAAGAGCAACGCCGACCCTACGTGACGTGAGACAAGGCGACGATAAAGAAGAAGAAGAAGAAGAAGAAGAAGAAGAAGATACGTTGCTCAGTTGTCATTTGCCCCCTGACGAAAATAAACACCAAACAACAATGTTCACCACACAAAAGCTATCAGGCTACTAATGAAGGATCGCAGATAACAAACATGAAAAAAAAACACGGCTGCCAACCGTCATATGACAAAATGGCGCACAATTCAAATTCGTCCTCACTTCCCGGGCAGCCGGTATCTGCGGTCGGAAAGATGACGTCGAAGTCTCGGGTCGCAAAGTCCACACAACGCCGGCTGCGCAGGCAGCAGCGGCACTGTGAGAACAGGACAGGCCAGGCCAGGCCGGGGACTGGACAGGGAGTGCGTGGCGAGGCGCTGAGCGGACGGCGACCCCGGCTTTGTCTAGCCGGCTGCCAGGTGCTGCTCAGGGCGCAGCGCTCGCCTCGCCTAGCTGGAGCAGCCGCCGGCTTTCGCTGCCGCTCGGCCGCTGCGTCGCACGCCACACACCACGGGAGCCCCACTGCACGCTGGCTTGCCGCACGATACAAATGAACCACGCCAAACGCTGATTTCTGAGAACTGTCACCTCTGCGCGGCGTTCCCCTGACGACTGGCAAGGGCAAGCATGTCTGACACGTGTAACTATGTTAAGAAAACGACTCTGTCAAAGTTGCGACGCCAAATATGTACTGCAACCAGATCTGTGCCTGGATTCAGAACTTACTAGCTGACAGACAAGAGGAAGTCGTTCTCAATGGGACGAATTTGACGGTGTACGAGGAGTGTGAGAAAAGTAATGAGGTTGACAACATCGCGGCGCGATCTGGCAACGCTTTGCTGTTCTACCTGTGCAAACAGGTGTGTTCATGCCTTCCAAATGCTTAGTACGAGTTTCAGCTCCGTACAACCGACACGTGCTTTTTGAGAGCGCTGTCAGTGAAACTGTGTGTTACGAAAATGGAATAGTGGAATTCAGAGCAACGTCTTGCAAACACGTTTCGTGTTAAAAATGGTTCAAATGGCTCTGAGCACTATGCGACTTAACTGCTGAGGTCATCAGTCCCCTAGAACTTAGCACTACTTAAACCTAGCTAAACTAAGGACATCACACACATCCATGCCCGAGGCAGGATTCGAACCTGCGACGGTAGCGGTTGCGCGGTTCCAGACTGTAGCGCCTAGAACCGCTCGGCCACTCCAGCCGGCAACATTTTCACCACACATCAAATTTTGGGCGAAATTTTGCACATGCGAAAGGTTTGTGCCAAATGGTGTCGAAAAATCTCGTAACTGAGCAGGGCAATCAAAGAAACGTGTGCATGTTCTTTTTGAAAGGGTTGCTAATGACTACGAACAATTCAGCCGTGTTATCAAAGGTGATGAATCCTGGGTTTTTGAGCACGATCCAGACAAAGCGGTAAAGTGAGGAATGTCATACTTAGACATCTCCTCGACCGAAAATAGCTGGAATGAGCTAATCAAAGATCACAACAATTCTCATTTGCTTCTTTGACAGTAGAGGGATCAGGCATAAATCAGGAAAAGGGTGAATCGAGGGAGACTGGATCCTGCATCGTGACAACGCCCCATGTCACACGGCCACTTCGATGATGAAAATTTTGACAGGCATTCCTGTTGCACCACAATCCCTCTATTCATTTGAGTCCTTATTCCTCTTTTCTTTTTCCGAAATTGAAAAATGTCTTAAAAGGACGTAATTTTGGGACTCTGGAGAATGTTCAAAAGAATGTCACAGACATGTTGACGGCCCTGCCAGTGGAAGCTTTTCAGCGCAGCTACCAATACTGGGCAACGGCTGCATCGGTGTACAGCTGCCGAAGGGAACTACTTTGAAGGGGACAAGACAGCACTGTTGATTGAAAAACATTAAAGCTTTGCTAACTAAAAAGTCAGTCTCATTACTTTTCCCACACATCTAGTACCTAGTACGAGTAATATTGGGAGTTCCCCAACGAAGTGTTGTTGAGTCGTTATTGTTTGCAGTGTATGCAGGGTGTTTCAAAAATAGAGCGCATAATTTCAGGTATGTATTCCCCATATACAAAAACTGCAAAAAGTTAATTACAACAGCTTTACCAGAACTTTCATCAGAATGTTCTTCTTCCCGCAACTGTTGTTGTTGTGGTCTTCAGTCCTGAGACTGGTTTGACGCAGCTCTCCATGCTACTCTATCCTGTGCAAGCTTCATCTCCTAGTACCTACTGCAGCCTACATCCTTCTGAATCTGCTTAGTGTATTCATCTCTTGGTCTCCCTCTACGATTTTTACCCTCTACGCTGCCCTCCAGTACTAAATTGGTGATCCCTTGATGCCTCAGAACATGTCCTACCAAACAATCCCTTCTTCTAGTCAAGTTGTGCCACAAACTCCTCTTCTCCCCAATTCTGTTCAATACCTCCTCATTAGTTATGTGATCTACCCATCTAATCTTTAGCATTCTTCTGTAGCACCACATTTCGAAAGCTTCTATTCTCTTCTTGTCCAAACTACACTCCTGGAAATGGAAAAAAGAACACATTGACACCGGTGTGTCAGACCCACCATACTTGCTCCGGACACTGCGAGAGGGCTGTACAAGCAATGATCACACGCACAGCACAGCGGACACACCAGGAACCGCGGTGTTGGCCGTCGAATGGCGCTAGCTGCGCAGCATTTGTGCACCGCCGCCGTCAGTGTCAGCCAGTTTGCCGTGGCATACGGAGCTCCATCGCAGTCTTTAACACTGGTAGCATGCCGCGACAGCGCGGACGTGAACCGTATGTGCAGTTGACGGACTTTGAGCGAGGGCGTATAGTGGGCATGCGGGAGGCCGGGTGGACGTACCGCCGAATTGCTCAACACGTGGGGCGTGAGGTCTCCACAGTACATCGATGTTGTCGCCAGTGGTCGGCGGAAGGTGCACGTGCCCGTCGACCTGGGACCGGACCGCAGCGACGCACGGATGCACGCCAAGACCGTAGGATCCTACGCAGTGCCGTAGGGGACCGCACCGCCACTTCCCAGCAAATTAGGGACACTGTTGCTCCTGGGGTATCGGCAAGGACCATTCGCAACCGTCTCCATGAAGCTGGGCTACGGTCCCGCACACCGTTAGACCGTCTTCCGCTCACCCCCAACATCGTGCAGCCCGCCTCCAGTGGTGTCGCGACAGGCGTGAATGGAGGGACGAATGGAGACGTGTCGTCTTCAGCGATGAGAGTCGCTTCTGCCTTGGTGCCAATGATGGTCGTATGCGTGTTTGGCGCCGTGCAGGTGAGCGCCACAATCAGGACTGCATACGACCGAGGCACACAGGGCCAACACCCGGCATCATGGTGTGGGGAGCGATCTCCTACACTGGCCGTACACCACTGGTGATCGTCGAGGGGACACTGAATAGTGCACGGTACATCCAAACCGTCATCGAACCCATCGTTCTACCATTCCTAGACTGGCAAGGGAACTTGCTGTTCCAACAGGACAATGCACGTCCGCATGTATCCCGTGCCACCCAACGTGCTCTAGAAGGTGTAAGTCAACTACCCTGGCCAGCAAGATCTCCGGATCTGTCCCCCATTGAGCATGTTTGGGACTGGATGAAGCGTCGTCTCACGCGGTCTGCACGTCCAGCACGAACGCTGGTCCAACTGAGGCGCCAGGTGGAAATGGCATGGCAAGCCGTTCCACAGGACTACATCCAGCATCTCTACGATCGTCTCCATGGGAGAATAGCAGCCTGCATTGCTGCGAAAGGTGGATATACACTGTACTAGTGCCGACATTGTGCATGCACTGTTGCCTGTGTCTATGTGCCTGTGGTTCTGTCAGTGTGATCATGTGATGTATCTGACCCCAGGAATGTGTCAATAAAGTTTCCCCTTCCTGGGACAATGAATTCACGGTGTTCTTATTTCAATTTCCAGGAGTGTATTTATCGTCCATGTTTCACTTCCATACATGGCTACACTCCATACAAATACTTTCAGAAATGACTTCCTGACACTTAAATCTATACTCGATGTTAACAAATTTCTCTTCTTCAGAAACGCTTTCCTTGCCATTGCCAGTCTACATTTTATATCCTCTCTACTTCGACCATCATCAGTTATTTTGCTCCCCAAATAGCAAAACTCCTTTACTACTTTAAGTGTCTCATTTCCTAATCTAATTCCCTCAGCATCACCCGACTTAATTCGACTACATTCCATTATCCTCGTTTTGCTTTTGTTGACGTTCATCTTATACCCTCCTTTCAAGACACTGTCCATTGGGTTCAACTGCTCTTCCAAATTCTTTGCTGTCTCTGACAGAATTACAGTGTCATCGGCGAACCTCAAAGTTTTTATTTCTTTTCCATGGATTTTAATACCTACTCCGAATTTTTCTTTTGTTTCCTTTACTGCTTGCTCAATATACAGATTGAACAACATCGGGGAGAGGCTACAACCCTGTCTTACTCCCTTCCCAACCACTGATTCCCTTTCATGTCCCTCGACTCTTATAACTGCCATCTGGTTTCTGTACAAATTGTAAATAGCCGTTCGCTCCCTGTATTTTACCCCTGCCACCTTTAGAATTTGAAAGAGAGTATTCCAGTCAACATTGTCAAAAGCTTTCTCTAAGTCTACAAATGCTAGAAACGTAGGTTTGACTTTCCTTAATCTTTCTTCTAAGATAAGTCGTAAGGTCAGTATTGCCTCACGTGTTCCAGTGTTTCTACGGAATCCAAACTGATCTTCCCCGAGGCTGGCTTCTACTAGTTTTTCCATTCGTCTCTAAAGAATTCGTGTTAGTATTTTGCAGCTGTGACTTATTAAACTGATAGTTCGGTAATTTTCACATCTGTCAACACCTGCTTTCTTTGGGATTGTAATTATTATATTCTTCTTGAAGTCTGAGGGTATTTCGCCTGTTTCATACATCTTGCTCACCAGATGGTAGAGTTTTGCCAGGACTGGCTCTCCCAGGGCCGTCAGTAGTTCCAATGGAATGTTGTCTACTCCGGGGGCCTTGTTTCGACTCTGGTCTTTCAGTGCTCTGTCAAACTCTTCACGCAGTATCGTATCTCCCATTTCATCTTCATCTACATCCTCTTCCATTTCCATAATATTGCCCTCAAGTACATCGCCCTTGTATAGACCCTCTATATACTCCTTCCACCTTTCTGCTTTCTCTTCTTTGCTTAGAGCTGGGTTTCCATCTCAGCTCTTGATATTCATACAAGTCGTTCTCTTATCTCCAAAGGTCTCCCGCAACTAGTTGCCGTAAAAGGAGATATTAACATAGCACATAATTCCGAGTGGAGGGATACATTGGATGTTGTGGTGGGCAGATGTCCTCTACGTGCACGGTAAGGTGGACGGCAATGCTGCGCTTGTTCGCTGTTTGTACCCATAGCGGAGATGTCCAGATCGGGATATACCTAAACGCTTCCATCACTGTATGTGCTCACAACGACAGTTTACCTCTCCTCGTTTGGAGAGGTGCCGATCCAGATATGCAATTGCAAGTGTAGCGCGTGAAGGTTAGCGTTGCAAGTGAACGTTCCTGATACAACTATCTGGAGACTGCTGCGTGAAAAACAGTTGTATATTTATCATCTACAGCGTGTAAATGCTCCGACCCCAGCACTTTACCCTGCACGGCGTATGTTCTGCCAGTGGTTCTCCTAGCACTATGCTAAAATCCGAACTTTCCTACCCTTATAACATTCACATGCGATGGCATTTTGAACGTCTTCCGTAAAGGAAACTACCTGCGGGAAGAAGAACGTTCCGGTCAGTATCACTGCTTTGAAGGCCATAACTCGGAAACAACGCATTTCCGGACACATATTGTACGATCATTTTTGTCCACATATCGTGAATGCATTCCTGTATTTTTGAAACACGCTGTGTGCATGTTGTAATAGACAAAGCTCCGAAAGGCTCTTCGTAGACGATACTGTTATCTATAGGACGGTTGCAAAGCCAGACGATCGTAGCGAAATGCAGGAAAATCTGCTGAGTACTGAAAACTGGTGCAGGCATTGGAAGTTGCCCCTGAACTTAAATAAATGTAACATACAGTGTGTTCCACGATGAACGGTCAATATTGAGGAATATGACAGGAACAATAATCCGAAGCAAAAAACGTCTAATAAATTTACGCTATAAATGCACGCCTTGGCACTTCTTCACCTTCACTACAGTGAAACATATCCCTTCTACTGCACAGCTGCTCATTGCTGTTAAGGTACGTATCTTAGAGCCGATGTTTACTACACAATTTTTCTTTTTTGGTCCATTCTGCCTCCTCCCAAAATATGGAGAGCACAGAACTTGCAGTAGAAGATACTTGTTTCACCGTATTGAAGATGCTGCTAGTCATCGTTCCGCACATATCCTTAAATGCTAATCATTCCTCCGCGGACTGCATTTAAATCGGTTATAAATGACTGGACACAGTAACAAAAAATATATATAGGTGTACCACATGCGACGTTTCGACATGTATTTGAAAATTACTCAGTACACTTCCACTGCTTCCGCCGTTGCAGTATGCGAGCATACGATACTTTGTGCATACAACTATTGGTCCTGTCTCTATTTATAGATGACGAAACAGCAGGAACTGCATCCATACAACAGATGATGATGTACTTTGTTCCCTCACCACCCGACCCAAAGGCTCCGAGTTCGATTTTTTTTTCTAGCTTTCGAGACGTGCCCATACATACAGCAATCTCAACACAGACACTGTGTTTCGACAGTTCAGAACATTCATTACGGCCAGGTCATAGCCTGGCACGAATTACATAGGCTTAGACTTGTCATGCAACGCCATGCAGGCGATTATCGTGTCACTTATGACGGTACGTAGATAAAGACAACACAACACCCATCGCCGAGTGGAGAAAATCTCCGACCCGGCCAGGAAACGAACCCGGGCCGCTTCGGTTAGCAATCTACCGCGCTAACCCCGCAGCTACCGAGGCGGACGTTCGACTCATTTTAGCTCCTAGCATTTTTCTCGGACCTGGAGATGACCCTGACCTCTAGGAATGCCGTGTACGCGAAATTGTGGAATTTCACATTAAGCTATTGGTAACCCCAATACGGAAACAGCGAGCCACGTGCAAGGTGGTGCGAAAGCAGTAAAAACAACGCCCGTACAGCAGAGGAGGAATCGCGTTTGGGCCTGCACGACTGGCTGGGTGACCGAGTTTTCGTGTTTCGGCAGCGCCGGCCTCGCGGACAAAAGCTGAGGCAACTTGTCTGGCAGGCAGGTGGGCGGCGGCGGACACACAAAAGCGCTCTGTCTCTATTGTCCACGGACGCACCCTCCGCCATCTTCCCGCGGGCAGCGCTGCCACGCCGCTCGGCCGCTCATCTGACTTGTCTGTAAACGCCTGTAGGCGAACACGAGACAAAGTACAGAGGAAGACACACATCGACTGCACCACTTGGTTTACTAGACTTTGAGACTTACCGTGGGCCCTACAGTTTGGCTTGTAAGAGGGCAAATGTCTACAACTTCGTTAGTTCACAGTCTGTTTTTATGGTGACTATCGACGTAAATTTTGTGTGTTACACTGACGTTCCGGCCTACACAGGGCGTAAACGTTGCAGTTTACAATGTACCACAGTTTCTCAGGGGAAATCGAGACGAACAGTTTGTTACAAAAATGACGGTATACTTCCTAATATCTCGTCGGAGCTCCTCTTGCCTGGCGTATTGCAGCACCTCAACGAAGCATGGACTCAATGTGTCGCTGGATGCCCCATTCTCTTGCCTCTATAGTTGGCCATAATTGCAGGATTTTGTGCACGAACTGACCTTTCCATTATGTCCCATAAATGTTCGATAGGATTTATATCGGGAGATATGGTTGGCCAAATCATTCGCTCGTGTTGTCCAAAATGTTCTTCAAACCAATCGTGAACAATTGTAGCCCCACAACATGGTGCATTGTCATACGTAAAAATTCCATCGTTGAAACTTCCTGGCAGATTAAAATGTGTGCCGGACCGAGACTCGAACTCGGGACCTTTGCCTTTGGCGGGCAAGTTCTGCAAGGTTCGCAGGAGAGCTTCTGTGAGACGAGGTACTGGCGGAATTAAAGCTGTGAGGACGGGGCGTCAGTTGTGCTTGGGTAGCTCAGTCGGTAGAACACTTGCCCGCGAAAGGCGAAAGTCCCGAGTTCGAGTCTCGGTCCGGCAAACAGTTTTAATCTGCCAGGAAGTTTCATATCAGCCACACTCCGCTGTAGAGTGAAAATTTCATTCTAGAAATATCCCCCAGGCTGTGGCTAAGCCATGTCTCCGCAATACCCTTTCTTTCAGGAGTGCTAGTTCGGCAAGGTTCGCAGGAGAGCTTCTGTAAAGTTTGGAAGGTGGGAGACGAGGTACTGGCAGAAGTAAAGCTGTGAGTACCGGGCGGGAGTCGTGCTTCGGTAGCTCAGTTGGTAGAGCACTTGCCCGCGAAAGGCAAAGGTCCCGAGCGCGAGTGTCGGTCCGGCACACAGTTTTAATCTGCCAGGAAGTTTCATATCAGAGCACACTCCGCTGTAGAGTGAAAATTTTATTCTAGAATTCCATCGTTGTTTGGGAACTAGAAGTCCATGAATGTCTGCATATGGTGTCAGTTGGACTACAGCATCGAGTCCATTCCATGTAAACACAGCCCACACCATTATGGAGCCACTACCAGCTTGCACAGTGCCTTGTTGACAACTTGGGTCCATGGTTTCGCTGGGTCTGTGCCACTTTCGATCCCTACCATCAGCTCTTACCAACCGAAGTCTGGACTCATCTCACCAGGCCACGGTTTTCTAGTAGTCTAGAATCCAACAGACATTGTCACAAGCCCAGGAGAGGCACTGCAGGCGATGTCGCGCTGTTATCAAAGGCACTAGCATCGGTCGTCTGCTGCCATAGCTCATAACGTCAAATTTCGTTGCACTGTCCTAAGTGATACGTTCGTCATACGTCCTGTATTGATTTCTGCGGGTGTTTCACGCGGTGTTACTTGTCTTTTAACACTACTACCCCTACGCAAACGCGGCTGATCTCGGTCGTTAAGTGAAGGTCGTCGGCCACTGCGTTGTCTGTGGTGAGAGGTAGAAATTTGCATTCTCGGCACACTCTTGACTCTGTGGATCTTGGAACATTGAATTGCGTAACTATTTCCGTATGGAATGTCCCATGCGCCTAGCTCCAATTTCCATTCCCCATTCATAGTCCGTTAATTCGCGTAGTGTGGACATGACCACTTTGGCAACTCTTTGACATGATTGCCTTGTGTACAAATGACAGCTTCGCCAATGCACTGCCCCTTTGTACCTTCTGTACGCGGTACTACCGCCCTCTGTACATGCGCATATCGCTATCCAATGACGTTGGTCAGCTCAGCGTACAGAACACTTGTGTTGTGTCAAGCAGGGAAACAACCTCAAATTACGAGAATGAGATTTTCACTCTGCAGCGGAGTGTGCTCTGATATGAAACTTCCTGGCAGATTAAAACTGTGTGCCCGACCGAGACTCGAACTCGGGACCTTTGCTTTCGCGGGCAAGTGCTCTACCAACTGAGCTACCGAAGCACGACTCACGCCCGGTACTCACAGCTTTACTTCTGCCAGTACCTCGTCTCCTACCCTCCAAACTTTACAGAAGCTCTCCTGCGAACCTTGCAGAACTAGCACTCCTGAAAGAAATGATATTGCGGAGACATGGGCTTAGCCACAGCCTGGGGGATGTTTCCAGAATGAGATTTTCACTCTGCAGCGGAGTGTGCGCTGATATGAAACTTCCTGGCAGATTAAAACTGTGTGCCCGACCGAGACTCGAACTCGGGACCTTTGCCTTTCGCGGGCAAGTGCTCTACCAACCTAGCTACCGAAGCACGACTCACGCCCGGTACTCACAGCTTTATTTCTGCCAGTACCTCGTCTGTAAAGTTTGGAAGGTAGGAGACGAGGTACTGGCAGAAGTAAAGCTGTGAGTACCGGGCGTGAGTCGTGCTTCGGTAGCTCAGTTGGTAGAGCACTTGCCCGCGAAAGGCAAAGGTCCCGAGTTCGAGTCTCGGTCGGGCACACAGTTTTAATCTGCCAGGAAGTTTCAACCTCAAATTAGCCTACAAAAGCCACATCACATCATCGCCGCTCGAGATTTTGAATATCCTTTCGTCCTCCCACTCCACTAGCTTAATCAGTCATATTCTGAAGTATCTTTATTTTGGTTAAATTAGTAATTAAAGGTTTTTCGTGGTGGTGATGAGAGAAAAAAAAGCTTTTGTAAGCGTTATGCAAAAACTATGTGTAAATTTTGATCTAAATTTAGCCCTTACAAGTACAGAAATCTCATAAGAAGGCCAGAGTAGGAAAACGATTTAACTGTTGCGCTTACGCTGTTAAAGTTCACAGAATTTTGAGGTAAAATTTATACTAAAAGTTAATTTTACAACGTGCAAGAATAAAATTTGTTAAAAATTCAAGAACAATTTTGACGAGGGAAAGAAATGAATTTCTAACAGTGTAAGACCGACTACGCCGGTGGCTTAAGGGGGCGAGTATATTTGAAGCCTCGTGTGCCGCGCATGCTTTTGTAGGCCAATTTTATGTTGTTCCCCTGCTTGATAGAACAGAAGTGTCCCATATCAAACTGTTCGTCTTGAACACTACTAAGGCATATTGCAAACAGTTATCGTTTACACCCTGTAGATAAGCCTCAAGCACATATGTATACAGCACGACCGGTGTCCAAACACAGCTACGTGGAGGATTTGCGCCACGGCGCTCACAGAGGCAGTCCTGCATGTCACTTTCAGTTTAGATTTCTCAACGTAGGCTGTAAGATGTACCTCGTCCATAGTGCACAGAAACAAAAAAAAAAATTTCCCAAAGAAAAATCACCAAACAGCTGTATGTTTTCAGAAGCTGTTATTTTATTTACACGACCGGTTTCGGCATCTCGTGTAAATAAAATAACAACTTCTAAAAACATACGCCTGTTTGGTGATTTTTCTTCGGTAAATACCTGATCGGCCGCTGCCCCGTATCCGCGATGGACCAACAGAAATAAAAAAAATTGTGTCTGCGCAGTTCTGGTCCGCGCAGTAGAGATTTTTCGTGAAAACGTCGGCAGAAAATCGTAACAAGTGTTTTGCGTTAATACGTAATTTAATTATCAATTTCTTTAGTACACTGACAATATTATGAAAAGGATAGTTGTTACACACCACATAACAGAGATGCTGAGTCGCACATAGGCACAACAAAAAGACTGTCAGCAAGTAAGCTTTCGGGCAAAATAGCCATCATCATCACAATTGGACAACACACACTCATGAAAACGCAACTCACACACACATGACCACAGTCTCTGGCTGCCGGCTTTTCTTTTTCATTTGCTTTTCGGCTCTACCGTAGGTCTCGCATTTGCTCGGCACTGTACTTTTTAGGCTTTTTCGATAAACTTCGATGCGACCTTACCTCTGATTTGCATCTTCTTTAGTTCTGAGCGTATTAACGATTATAATGAGACATTTCCTTTATTTGTAATTTTCAATTTAATCCCGATTTTCAAGTACATTCCGGCAAATATTTTTTATTATCTCTCTTTGGATCCTTGTAGTGCTCCGCAAACACTTCACGGTGTCACCCAAGCCATCACTCTCGTTATACGAGTTTCCACGCTATGCCAATTTATAACTTCATATGAAGCTGCTTACAATGGTACCATAAAGCAAGACCTAGAGATCTTCTGATGCCACGATATATATATATTTGGTATCTACATTGGGCTCAACCACTGTTAATGTATTATTAGTCTCCTAGTTATCAGCAATTCAAATCTGACGGTATTTTGTCACACTAGTAAGTACGACCGGCGGGCGAACATAGGTTTTCACGTCAAAAGATGGAGCTGATGCATAGTTTCAAATGTTGTTCAAATGTGTGTGAATTCCTAAGGGACCAAACTGCTAAGGTTATCGGCCCCTAGACTTTCACACTACTTAAACTAACTTATGCTAAGAACAACACACACACCCATGCCCGAGGGAGGACTCTTAACATCCGGCGGGAGCGGCTGCGCAGTCCGCGACATGATGCCTCAGCGCGGCACGCATAATTTCATTGTTCATGAGCCGGTTTGGCTGCACTGTTGGCATCATAAAAACGATCCAACCTAAAAGCGTTTCTTTTAAGACAACACGCCGATTCGCCTTGTACTACTATTGCCAACGATTCACTGCTAATCCTATTGCTGAAGGGATCAGTTCCCCTACTTGCGAGCTCTCGACTCGCAGGGGATAAAATGTTATCGACATACGACGCATACTGGCCGAAGGCGCAATGGTTCTTGAATCAGCCTACAATATTGGAATAGGTTTACAGCACGACAGAATAAACAGCGCTATTCAAGGACGTTTACCTTTCGCGATCCGCAGCAGCATAGTTCACGTTTGTTGTGTCTGATTTTGGTGCTGCATATTGAGGATTTGATTACATCATGAATGTTGCTTTGTCGTGTTTCTCTACGATGTATCGATGATCTAATTTGGATATTAAGTTGGCGAGTAAGAATCAGTCGAGGAATCTAGGTGGTGTGGGACGTCAGGTGCAGTTTGACTGACATGAAGGGGCAAGATTGGTCTTGGAATAATAGTTATAGGCTCTCATGGATCTGGAGTTCTTTATTCATCACTGAGTTTGGTAGATGACAGAAGTATCTACATCTACGTCTACATCTACATGGATACTCTGTAAATCACATTTAAGTGTCTGGCAGAGGATTCATCGAACCACCATCACAATTCTCTATTATTCCAATCTCGTATAGCGTGCGGAAAGAATGAACACCTATATCTTTCCGTACGAGCTCTGATTTCCCATATTTTATCGTGGTGATCGTTCCTCCCTATGTAGGTCGGTGTCAAAAAAACATTTTTGCATTCGGAGTAGAAAGTTGGTGATTGGAATTTCGTGAGAAGATCCCGTCGCAACGAAAAACACTTTTCTTTTAATGATTTCCAGCCCAAATCATGTATCATTTCTGTGACACTCTGTCCCATATTTCGGGATAATACAAAAAAGTTCTGCCTTTCTTTGAACTTTTTCGATGTACTCCGTCAGTCCTATCTGGTAAGGATCCCACACCGCGCAACAGTATTCTAAAAGAGGACGGAAAAGCGTAGTGCAGGCAGTCTCTTTAGTAGGTCTGTTACATTTTCTAAGTATCAATAGCATTACATGAGAATCTATTCGGTATGACGTGTATTCGCTTTTGGCAGGTAAGGCCCAGATTTCGGATCGATGTGCGATCATTGGAAGAATGTGTTACGAAGATTTTCAGCGTAGATGGTTCAAATGGCTCTGAGCACTATGCGACTTAACTTCTGAGGTCATCGGTCGCCTAGAACTTAGAACTAATTAAACCTAACTAACCTAAGGACATCACACACATCCATGCCCGAGGCAGGATTCGAACCTGCAACCGTAGCGGTCGCCCGGCTCCAGACTGTAGCGCCTAGAACCGCAAGGCCACTTCGGCCGGCTTCAGCGTAGACATGAAATTGAATGCATCACCATTAATCAGTATATACATCTGATATAGTAGCGGGGTTCCTTTGTTATAGATGCAGTCAGTACTTTTTCCGAATTTTAATTTTGAATAATTAATTAAGTGATGACGTTTTACCGTAACTTCAGTGCTCTGTACCGTCGTTGGTCGACGCTGTTTCTGTTGATATTCGGCAACCTCTACAGCCTTCATAGTTTGTCGTTACACGCTGTTACACTCTATATATGGGGTACTATGGCTAAAGGTAGCACTATTCTGAAAAAAAAACAATAACTTCAGTGCAATGAAATACGTTCGCAGTTGCGAATACGAACAACCGTCAGCTGTATAAGGGAAAAGCGACAGTGAAATTCTGTGCCAGACCGGGATTCGAACTTGCTGTCCCGCTTTACGCGAGAGGTTGCGTCAAGCGTTCTGGCTGTCTGTGCCCGACTCAGGACCACTCCCAAACTTCAACATGTCGTCGTTTCTGCGTCGTAACCTGTACTCGTACATGTATTACGTAATTCGCGCACTGCGGAGGACATCTTAACTGAAAGTCGCTGCCTGACATCGGCGTGTAAATACGATATTCAGGACCTGTGTCGTTAAGAAAAATGGCGCGATGATCCTTCGGACACACATGCCTGCTTACAAACATACGCACTGCAGTATCGTATTTATACGCCGACACCAGGCAGCGATATTCAGTTAAAAATATCCTGCCACGTACGGAAATGACTTAATATGTGTACGAGTGTTGGTTGTGGACACGTGGTTGACGGACATATAAACGATTAGGGCAGGCAGCTTGTTTGAAGAAACACGGCATCGTTCTTTTTAACAACACAGGCACGGCAGTGTCGTACAGTAACAAGAACGTCCTGAGGCCAGTGGCTGCCGGGCCAATTCGCGACACTTAGTGCCACCGGAAAATCTGTGAACACAATTGGTGTTTTTCTTTGTTACTCGTGTCTGCCACCATGTGACACACCGTGCGGTTTGAGTTCGGAAACAAGCTCATCCAAATTAGATCGTGTTATGAACCCTAAATACACTACTGGCCATTAAAATTGCTACACCACGAAGATGACGTGCTACGACGCGAAATTTAACCGACAGGAAGAAGTTGCCGTGATATGGAAATGATTAGCTTTTCAGAACATTCACACAAGGTTGGCGGCGGTGGCGATACGTACAACGTGCCGACATGAGGAAAGTTTCCAACCGATTTCTCATACACAAATAGCAGTTGACCGGCGTTGCCTGGTGAAACGTTGTTATGATGCCTCGTGTAAGGAGGAGAAATGCGTACCATCACGTTTCCGACTTTGATAATGGTCGGTTTGTAGCCCATCGCGATTGCGGTTTATCGTATCGCGACATTCCGGCTCGCGTTGGTCGAGATCCAATGACTGTTATCAGAATATGGAATTGGCAGGAGGGTAATACCGAACGCTGTGCTGGATCCCAACGGCCTCGTATCACTAGCAGTCGAGATGACAGGCATCTTATCCGCAAGGCTGTAACGGATCGTGCAGCCACGTCTCGATCCCTGAGTCAACAGATGGGGACGTTTGCAAGACAACAACGATCTGCACGAACAGTTCGACGACGTTTGCAGCACTACGGACTATCAGCTCGGAGACCATGGCTGCGGTTACCCTTGACGCTGCATCACAGACGGGAGCGGCTGCCATGGTGTACTCAACGACGAACCTGGGTGCACGAATGGCAAAACGTCAGTTTTTGGGATGAATCCAGGTTCTGTTAACAGCATAATGATGGCCGCATCCGTGTTTGGCGACATCGCGGTGAACGCACACTGGAAGCGTGTATTCGTCATCGCCATACTGGCGTATCACCCGGCGTGATGGTATGGGGTGCTATTGGTTACACGTCTCGGTCACCTCTTGTTCGCACTGACGGCACTTTTAACAGTGGACGTTACATTTCAGATGTGTTATGACCCATGACTCTACCCTCCATTCGATCCCTGCGAAACCCTACATTTCAGCAGGATAATGCACGACCGCATGTTGCAGGCCCTGTACGGGCCTTTCTGGATACAGAAAATGTTCGACTGCTGCCCTGCCCAGCACATTCTCCAGATCTCTCACCAACTGAAAACGTCTGGTCAATGGTGGTCGAGTAATTGGCTCGTCACAATACGCCAGTCTCTACTCTTGATGAACTGTGGTATCGTGTTGAAGCTGCATGGGCAGCTGTACCTGTACACGCCTCAAAGCTCTGTTTGACTCAATGGCCAGGCGCATCAAGGCCATTATTACGGCCTGAGGTGGTTGTTCCGGGTACTGATTTCTCAGGATCTATGCACCCAAACTGCGTGATAATGTAATCACATGTCAGTCCTAGTATAATATATTTGTCCAATGAATTATCATCTGCATTTCATCTTGTTGTAGTAATTTTGATGGCCAGTAGGGCACATAGAAGGATTCGGGCAACAGGGAAGCTAGGCGTTCGCTCGCTGCCGCCAAAGCCTCTAAACGGACGACACACGGGAGCAACGTGCAGAGGTGAGCGGAACGCGGACGTGTGGCGTGGTTAGCAGGCCGCGCGGCCAGAGGCCACGGCGGACTTTACGAGATCGTAAAGCAGCGGCGTCAGGCAGGCAGGCCGGCTGCGCTGCGCGCGGCGCCGCGCTCAGGTGAAAGCCGCCGCGATGCACTCACTGCACCGAGCAGTGAGCACCCACTCTTACCGCAACCAGCGCAGTGAACCTCCCTAGCGCACATCTTTTATTTCTGCCCCGCGGACCCCTCGGACGTTACCTATCGAACCAACTTCTGTTGAAGACTGAAAACAGTATGTAACACAAATTATACCCTGATCTAACTCCAACACCTCCCAACGTCTGGCCGGCCGCTGTGGCCGAGCGGTTCTAGGCGCTTCAGTCTGGAACCGCGCTGCTGCTACGGCCGCAGGTTCGAATCCTGCCTCGGGCATGGATGTGTGTGCTGTCCTTAGGTTAGTTAGGTTTAAGTAGTTCTAAGTTCTAGGGGACTGACGACCTCAGATGTTAAGTGCCATAGTGCTCAGAGCCATTTGAACCTAACGTCTGTAAACAAGCACTAGCACACACATCTCTCTCTCTCTCTCTCTCTCTCTCTCTCTCTGTCTCTCTCTCTCTCTCTCTCTCTCTCTCTCTCTCTCTCTCACACACACACACACACACACACACACACACACACATCTAAAATCCATATCACCGAAACTTCCTGGCAAATTCAAACTGCCTGCCAGACCGATACTCGATCCCAAAACCTTGACTTTGGCGAGTATCACTTCTCGTCCGAGAAATTCGGGGACGCATCAGCTACCAGAACAGCCTGCGGAGGGCTAGGTTCTCGGTTGCTGTCCCGATCCGGCACGCAGTTCTAATAAGCCAGGAAGTTTCAAAACAGTGCGAACTCCGCTTCAAACTAAACCATTTATTCTGTTAAACCATTATTTGACTATTAGCTACATAGTCTCTTTACATTTGTATTACTAGGCGATCCTGCAACCCATGATCACTTGCAGGTTGCTCAAATGGCTCTAAGCACTATGGGACTTATCATCTGAGAACATCAGTCCCCTAGAACGTAGAACTACTTAAACCTAAGTAACATAAGGACATCACACACATCCATGCCCGAAGCAGGATTCGAACCTGCCACCGTAGCAGCAGCGCGGCTCCGGACTGAAGCGCCTAGAACCGCTCGGCCACCGCGGCCGGAAAGACGGAGTTCATGAATCGTAGTTGATGGAGAGTCTATCGGCAGCCCAAACGTTTTCAGTCGATGAGAGATCTGGAAAACTAGGTGGACAGGGCAAGAATCGAACACACTCTGTATAGTGGTAGCTCAGGACAGCAATTGCAACATGTGAGGTCGCGTTGTCTTGTTGAAGAATTAAGTCAGGGGCTGCTCAACGACAGCATGCAGCCACCTCAACGACAGCATGCAGCCACCAGCCTCAACACGTCAGAAATACAGTTCTGTTGTCCAAATGACCGGCTAAGTGAACCGAAGGTGATCATGCTGTGTACCCAACGGCTTCTTGCTCTCTCGAAAGGTGCTGGTCCCGTATGAATACAATATGGCAACGTTCGTTCTCCCCAGAGCCTGCACACACGAATATGTCCATCGTGTGGCTGTACGAGAATCGGGACTCGCCAGAAAAGACGAAGTCGTGATACTCGTGTGTCGGCGCTCCTACTTCTGCTGCTGTGCCAACGAAAGCCATACTGACAGTGGTTGGTGGTGGTGGTGGTGGTGGTGGTGGTGGTGGTGGTGGCGGTGGTGGTGGTGGTTAGTGTTTAACGTCCCGTCGACAACGAGGTCATTAGAGACGGAGCGCAAGCTCGGGTCAGGGAAGGATTGGGAAGGAAATCGGCCGTGCCCTTTCAAAGGAACCATCCCGGCATTTGCCTGAAACGATTTAGGGAAATCACGGAAAACCTAAATCAGGATGGCTGGAGACGGGATTGAACCGTCGTCCTCCCGAATGCGAGTCCAGTGTGCTAACCACTGCGCCACCTCGCTCGGTTCGGTTGGTGCAGATGTCGTCGCTCTGCCTGCGAGAGCATTTGGCCTGCTGCAAACACACCCAGTTATTGACTTACCGTATGTATTGCGGCCGGGCGATCCTGCACAGCAGAGTACATAACTCTTCTATTCTCTCGGGAGTTAGTCGTGCGCAGGCTCTGAGATTATGCATGGCACTGAGTACGGCCGTCCTAAACCCATAGATTCTACATTTGCACGACAGTCCGCCGATCCCGAACAACTCGCGTAGGAACATCGCGGTATGATTAACCCACAGTCCAGACAGCCCACGATCCTGCAGTCGCCAGATTCCGAAACGTACTGGTAGACGTGTCTTGCTCTAACACGACGATCTTCTCATAAACAACAAACGCTAAAATGGGATTTATCATAGAGGAACTTGCTGCTTAATCGTTCCCTCGTACAAGATGATTCAGCTACGCCTACCGATCGGTTTTATGTAACCTGCAACGCCTTGAAAAACCACGCGCGATTTTTTTCATATTCTCTCGCTCGCTATGCACAAACTGTAAGTTCTACAGAAAAAAAAGAACAGTGTCTTTTTGTGGAAAATTTAATGAATTTTGTACCGGAATATGTTCTCGCTGGAGGCCACGTTTTTCATTCAAGAAAAACGCGCCTGACGGTCACTTTTACTCGTTTTTCTTGCGTAATTCGAAAACTATGGCCTCTAGCGAAAACGTATCCCAGTGCAAAATCTAAC
Organism: Schistocerca piceifrons; assembly: GCF_021461385.2. Lineage (NCBI taxonomy): Eukaryota > Metazoa > Arthropoda > Insecta > Orthoptera > Acrididae > Schistocerca > Schistocerca piceifrons. Next base: position 880,915,398 of record NC_060140.1, read on the forward strand.
TACACTAAATTTCCTACGAAAAGATGCTGTGCATTTTTCTCTAATAATCTCTAAGAAAACGGTCTATTGACACACAGTCAACACGGGTTTACGGTTCTAGGCGCTTCAGTCCGGAACCGCACGACTGCTACGGTCGCAGGTTCGAATCCTGCCTCGGGGATGGATGTGTGTGATGTCCATAGGTTAGTTAGGTTTATGTAGTTCTAAATTCTAGGGGACTGATGACCTCAGATGTTAGGTCCCATAGTGCTCAGAGCCATTTGAACCAACATGGGTTTAGAAAACATCGTTCCTGTGAAACACAACTAGCTCTTTATTCACATGAAGTGCTGAGTGCTATTGACAAGGGATTTCAGATCGATTCCGTATTTCTGGATTTCCGGAAGGCTTTTGACACTGTACCACACAAGCGGCTCGTAGTGAAATTGCGTGATTATGGAATATCGTCTCAGTTACGTGACTGGGTTTGTGATTTCCTGTCAGACAGATCACAGTTTGTAGTAACCGATGGAAAGTCATCAAGTAAAACAGAAGTGATTTCTGGCGTTCCCCAAGATAGTGTTATAGGCCCTTTGCTGTTCCTTATCTATACAAACGATTTAGGAGACAATCTGAGCAGCCGTCTTAGGTTGTTTGGAGAAGACTCTGTCGTTTATCGAGCAATAAAGTCATCAGAAGGTCAAAACAAACTGCAAAACGATTTAGAAAAGATGTCTGAACGGTGCGAAAAGTGGCAGTTGACCCTAAATAACGAAAAGTGTACATGAGTACTAAAACGAACTCTTTAAACTTCGGTTACACGATAAATCAGTCTAATCTAAAAGCCATAAATTCAACTGAATACCTAGGTATTACAATTACGAACAACTTAAATTGGAAGGAACACATAGAAAATGTTCTGGGGAAGCCTACCAAAGACTGCGTTTTATTGGCAGGACACATAGAAAATGTAACAGACCTACTAAGGAGACTGCCTATACTACGCTTGTCCGTCCTCTTTTAGAATACTGCTGCGCGGTGTGGGATTCTTACCAGATAGGACTGACGGAGTACATCGAACAAGTTCAAAGAAAGCCAGCACGTTTTGTATTATGGCGAAATATGGGAGAGAGTGTCACAGAAATACTACAGGATTTGGGATGGGCATCATTAAAAGAAAGGCGTATTTCGTTGCGACGGAATCTTCTCACGAAATTCCAATCACCAACTTTCTCCTCCGCATGCGAAAATATTTTGTTACATAGGGAGGAACGACCACCAAGATAAAATAAGGGAAATCAGAGCTCATAGGGAAATATATAGGTGTTCATTCTTTCCGCGCGCTATACGAGATTGGAATAATAGAGAATTGTGAAGGTGGTTCGTTGAAACCTCTGCCAAGCACTTAAATGTGATTTGCAGAGTATCCATGTAGATGTAGATGAACACGGGCGTAGCGAGCGAAGGAATACGAAAATATTGTGCGTAGTATTTCAAGGCTTTGCGGGTTTCATAAAACAAAGAGGTAGGGTGGTAGTTGACTCAGCCTGTGTACAGATATTACGTGGCGTTAGCCCTACCTGCTATTTGCGGTTCGGTTGAAACTGTAATCATTCGCATGAACCAGTATGTAGTATACGTCGATCCAATTTGGCGTTCCTTGCATATCGTCTTCATGGCACTGCAGTTTTAATGACCAGCAATGTATATGAACGACTGCTGAATGGAGTTGCGCTAATCTTATTGCTTCGATGGCAATGAATCGGATGCGGAAGTCAGCTGCTAAGCTTGTCACTACGGAAAATAAACACTGTTGAAACTTCCTGTCGCCGGCCGGTGTGGCCGAGCGGTTCTAGGCGCTTCAGTCCGGAACCGCGCGACCGCTCCGGTCGCAGGTTCAAATCCTGCCTCGGGCATGGATGTGTGAGATGTCCTTAGGTTAGTTAGGTTTAAGTAGTTCTAAGTTCTAGGGGACTGATGACCTCAGATGTTAAGTCCCATAGTGGTCAGAGCCATTTAAACCATTTGAAACTTCTTGGCAGATAAAACTGTATGCCAGACCGAGACTCGAACTCGGGAAGATCGGAAACGAGGTACTGGCGGAAGTAAAGCTGTGAAGGCGGGCTGTAAGTCGTGTTTGTGTAACTCAGTCGGCACTTGCCCCCGAAAGACAGATGTCCCGAGTTCGAGTCTCGGACCAGCATGCAGCTTTAATGTGCCAGGAAGTTTCACGCCGGCGCAACTCAACAGTGAAAATTTCATTCCGAATAAACACTATTGATACCATTTTTTACTTGCTTGTTGTCGAGAGTGCCGTATTTATCGCTTATCACTAACTGCAGTTGATTTCAAAGCTCAGGGAAAGGGGTAACAGTCCGCTGGCGGCAGGTTGTTACGCACCTGTAGCGACGTCGCGGCTCGGCTACGGGGCTGTCCACTCGCTGACGTGTCTCGTCGCGGCCCCGGCGTGCTGGCTATCAATGTGGACAGGTGCCGGGCTGGAATTCGGCGCCCGCAGAGAATGGGGCAGGGCAGGATAGGATAGGATGGCGGCCGCGGCGTAACCGCGTAAGCGGAGACCGCCAGCGCTGGCCTGCAGATCGAGTTTCGCGGTATGCGACCTCCTGCGTCCCCGGCGCTACGGCGACATCCGTAGGCTCACACTCCACCCAAAGCCGTCCTGCGGCTTCTCCGTTCGAGCCGCCTTCCTCCTCCTGATCCGGCCGATTCAGAAACATTAGTTCTCGAGAGGTACTGCTACACTGCAACACACTGTTCAGTCATTCTCACACGGGACGAGGCAGCTAACGTTGGCGTGGCCGCCGATGGGAAATCCAACTGAAATTCAAGTTGGTGAACATCAAGTGACTAAATTTTTCTCCAGCGCCGTAACAGCTGTACATCATTTTTTAAAAAATAAAGCTTCAAATCCCACCTCACGAGAGATGGCGCCCGCCTCACGTGGGTTGCGCTAGTTAACGCGATTTGCGACTGTTGCGCTGCCCAGCAGTAGCTGTCGGCAGTATCTGGTTCGCAAACCACACAGTTTGTTTACATGCGCCTGCTACTGCAGCAATGTGATGAGAGCTCTGCACGAGACCAGCCCCGTTTGTGACCGTCTAGGTGCAGTCTGGCACGGAAATGGGGTTTCTTTTGGTCGGAAGAAGATTGTTTTGTCCGTAATGTAAATGCCGCAATAGTTGCCCGCAAATCTGGTGAAAGAAATCAGTCGCTCCGAATTCTACACCAGTTAGTATTTGCCGAACTCTGTTGATCGTTGAGGTCCATAGTACTGAATCGGTAGGAACAGGAAAATTTCGAGCTCTAGTGTGTTTTGTTTAACCACTGCCAGTCCTACAGATCTAACAAAAGGTTATCGTGCAATAACGTATAGTACGGACAGACACTTTGACCGTGCCAGTTGGCCGGCCGCGGTGGTCTAGCGGTTCTAGGCGCTCAGTCCGGAATCGCGCGGCTGCTACGGTCGCAGGTTCGAATCCTGCCTCGGGCATGAATGTGTGTGATGTCCTTAGGTTAGTTAGGTTTAAGTAGTTCTAAGTTCTAGGGGACTGATGACCACAGATGTTAGGTCCCATAGTGCTCAGAGCCATGTCAACCATTTGAACCGTGCCAGTTTTCGGCCGGTGGGGAATGGAGGTAGGGTTTCAGCTATGGTTGCGGAAGTTACGAGCAGAAGTCGACTGTACCAAATCGTTTACGCCATCGCCATCCTCAGCAAGCAATTGCGCGATAGTGTAACGGAATCCTTTGCGAATTCCTCTTTGCTTTGTGTTGTGCGTAATTAGTTGCTTTCCTGTCTTGTTTTAAAATGGAGGAAGAGGCTAATCATGGTCCATCGCGAGGTTCGAGTACGCTTCCCGCGGCAACAGACGCCTACTACGAAATGTCAGTTTTGCTTTCGCAAGAGCACAGACCCTGGGTGTAGGCTGCCGGCTCGGAGAGAGAGAGAGAGAGAGAGAGAGAGAGAGAGAGAGAAGTTAGGTTTATTCTCCACGCACATCTTCTTTTCCCGTTTGTTTTTGGAAAAAGATGTATTTCTCGGCCCACGGTGGACGCTACCTACAACTCCCCGAAGAAGCGTTTGTTGCTTCCTTGTATCACTTTATTTTATTCCATTTTACTGACCTCTAGGTACAGCAATATGTTTAGTTCAGATTTTAAAAAAATGGTTCAAATGGCTCTGAGCACTATGCGACTTAACTTCTGAGGTCATCAGTCGCCTAGAACTTAGAACTACTTAAACCTAACTAACCTAAGGACACCACACACATCCAGGCCCGAGGCAGGATTCAAACCTGCGACCGTAGCCGTCGCTCGGTTCCAGACTGTAGCGCCTAGAACCGCACGGCCACTCCGCCCGGCAGTTCAGATTTACAGGGCTATCTTTTCACTGAAGTCACCAGCGAATTTCTGGGTAATGAAAACACAAATTTCAATGGCCAAAACGTCTCTGCCTATTAGTTTAAAAACAAATTTCTAAATGAGAGAACTAAAAACACACACACACACACACACACACACACACACACACACACACACACACACACACACACACTGAGCGGTTACAATTTAATGTGAACCATAAACAAAAAGTCGTTGGTTCGAATCCAGCCTCGGGCGTGGATGTGTGTGATGTCCTTAGGTTAGTTAGGTTTAAGTAGTTCTAAGTTCTAGGGGACAGATGACCTCAGATGTTAAGTCCCATAGTGCTCAGAGCCATTTGAACTATAAACAAAAATTCCATGAATTCGGAAATATTGATGTTAGTTTATATTCACTGTTGTCAAGAGTATCACAAGATTCGAGGAAGGCTCTTGTTTCATTTCAGCCTGCTCCGTAAAATAGTGTGATTCCTTTTGTCTCTAGGAAAGTCAAAGTATTGTGTGTCTTGTACTTGTATACTTGTGCTCTATACGATGCACAAATCATATAGAGTAAGTACAATCTGCTGGATTTCAATCGTGTTTTAAATAATACATCTAACAATGACTGTACTAAAAATACAGCTAATAGTTTTAGGTTCAAATGGCTCTGAGCACTATGGGACTTAATATCTGAGGTCATGAGTCCCCTAGACTTAGAACTACTTGAACCTGACTAACCTAAGGACATGACACACATTCGTGCCCGAGGCAGGATTCGAACCTGCGACCGTAGCAGCGTCCGCGGTTCCGAACTGAAGCGCCTAGAACCGCTCGGCCACTCCGGCCGGCTGCCACTAAGTAATCTGCTGTTCCACCACGGAATAATTTGTTTAAATCTGGCAATAATGTGCTATATTTCACAACAGACACGACTCACTGCGGTCGTGAGAAGTATTAAAGTTTCTATCATGTATAATACTCTGCGTTGTGTGTGTGTGTGTCGTGATGGAAGTGCTGATAGACGCGCAGTATAACGTGATACGTCACGCGGCTGCTGCCAGCAGCGGAAGTAAGCGACCCTGCAAACCACAAACACGAAGTCATCCTTTAAGATGCGTATACACTTTGTTGCCGTGCGACCATGAGCCACTTGTGGTTGTAACAGACGCAGCGAGGCTCGTCTGAGCATTCTGCGAACACGTAAGTGCATTCGCGTTGAGCCTGAGCGGCTCCTCTGCGCTCAGACTTCACTCTGAATAAGTCATTAGCAACTCGGGACTTGCGAGAAACTGTGCACAGACCTTACGCAGTGGTACCAACATTGAAACTCTACAAAAATCATTTTAAGCCAAATCTGCGTTTATAAAAAGCCGAAAATACGCGAAGGTTTACGGTAAATGCTGAAAAAATGCCAACACAATTACCTTAACGACCAGGAAATACCTATACCAATAAACAGTTCTATCAAATGTTATTTCTACATAGCAACATCTCTACCATTTACGAAACTTACCGCATGACAGCTCTACCATAAGCATCTCTACCACTTCTACACTCTACCAAATCCAATATCAACCATAAATATGTCTACCACTTTCACAATCTACCAATCATTATAGCCTACCATTAGCATGTCTACCAAATCGTAAATCTACTAACATAAAAAAACTACCAGAATAATTACATACCGCTAAACGCTTTTCCTTTTTTCAACAAAAAAAAAAAAAAGTTCCTTACTACAACTTTTCCATTTTCTAACACTACCAAAATACAACTCTACCAGACAAAGCAGAAAATATTAATTAGCTTGCGTCGGTAAGAAGAAATTTTGATCTTAAAAATTATCTGAAACAAAACTTGAAATATATTTTAGTTAAAAATGAGAATACACATCAAAATCAACAAATAATCTCCGATCTGGATTTGTACGCAAGTTTCGACCCTGAGGTTCGAGAATTCCCCAATCCAACGACAACGAATGACGTAGGATGTCCAAGTATGATACTATGACACTAGATAGCACGTCGGATATCGATTAAAGCAGCGCGGCGGCGCGGTGAAAATTAAAATGTTCCTGATAACGTAATTTTGTTTTGCGAACGAAATGCAAAATCGTTGACTTACCAGGAAAACATGCCAATATAGCACTATATGCCCAACTGAATTTCTTAATCCCATATCGCTTGAAAACGTGCTAAATTTAGCTATAAAACTGCTACATTGGTGGGACTGATTTTAAGATCACTGTCAGGAGCTAGTTGATGCAAGTAGCTGAGCCAATATAAATCAAATAAAATCGATCGTTGTTTATTGCTTTCTAACGATGCAAACGTTCACTAGAAGCCAACACCGTGTTTAGGGCATTTGCAACTACATAAGCGGTAGTAACACCGAGTTAATGATCGCTGAAATGTTTACGGTACACGAGTTTGAACTCATCCTATTTATTGTCCTATTACACGCACTAAACACTGTATCGTGTGCTAGCTGAGGTTGGCAGTCACTGGGAAGCATTTAGTACCATTTAACAATGTCATCTCTTTTCGATTCAGTTACCCCCACCAGGTACCTCTCTGGGAGTGCCTATAGTATTACACGCGCAAACTAAGTTGACACTCGGCGCAGTGGCTGATGGGGGTGACTGTAAATGGGAAATTCATTTACGGTCGCTCGCATCAGCCGCCGCGCCGAGTGTCAACTTCGTTTGAGCGTTTTGCACTCGCGAGGCACACAGTTAATAAAACAGGCACGCAGCTATGTTTCTGCGAAAGAAGAGGTAACAAGCGGAGCCAACAATCACTTGAAAATTTTTTACAGACGAAACTGAAGCCGGCCGGAGTGGCCGAGCGGTTCTAGGCGCTACAGTCTGGAACCGCGCGACCGCTACAGTCGCAGGTTCGAATCCTGCCTCGGGCATGGGTGTTTGTGATGTCCTTAGGTTAGTTAGGTTTAAGTAGTTCTAAGTTCTAGGCGACTGATGACCACAGCAGTTACGTCCCATAGTGCTCAGAGCCATTTGAACCATTTTGAACGAAACTGAAATGTTATTGCTACAAATAACAGACTAGTACCGTGAAATGTTATTGCAAACAGTATTATTTGCTAATTAAGGCTGGTATCAAGACAAAGCAAATCAATACCGGACTACTTCTACCGTTACTTCGTCTCTCTGCACCACAGGGTCCCGGGTTCGATTCCCGGCCGGGAAGGGTATTTTTCTCTGCCCGGGGATTGGGTGTTTGGTTGTCCTCATAATTTCATCATCATCCTCATCATTCATGAGAGTGGTCAGATTGGACTGTGAAAAGACCTTGGACTTCGTACGGGCACTGAAGACCGCGCAGTTGAGCGCCCCACAAACCAAACATCATCATCGTCAACGGCTCTCTGCACCTTTTGTGAAGAGTACCATGTTATATTACGCGTATTACTAACGGCGTATGTGGGTGTGATTTTATCTATAGTTTTCTCACTATCCCTGGTTGTCTATTCTACTCCGAGCTAAACTTTAACTTAAGTTGTAATCGCCTTATCCTAAAACTGGTATTTTTTCAGAAAATAGTGATGGAATGTTAAGCTAGGTTTTGGGCAGTATAATCTGTTGACAGGGCTCTGGCAAAGTGCGGGACATTTGGAAAGGAAATCGCATCGAAACGACAGTGTGAAAAATTCTAGACAAATTCTCCCACACTTGAAGACCTGTTGCCTGTTCGTCTCGAGGTCTTCGGCCGACGTTTGAAGTTGACCGACCAACCACTGTGTCTGGTGGAGACGAGTCCCCCAGAGATTCATGGCGCGGGACATGCTGAGTCTCATTCCTTTTGTCGGACAATTAGGCGTTTGGATGAAGAGACTCGGCACATAAAGAAGGCATGGTATAAGTGCGAAAGGGTTCAGAGGAGTCGGAGAAGGAAATTATTATGAGTTAAACTGGCGAGTGGCGAACATGTGGGGGAACTGTATCCTTGGGATAGTTGCCGCGCCGGCCGGTGTGGCCGAGCGGTTCTAGGCGCTACAGTCTGGAACGGTGCGACCGCTACGGTCGCAGGTTCGAATCCTGCCTCGGGCATGGATGTGTGTGATGTCCTTAGGTTAGTTAGGTTTAAGTAGTTCTAAGTTCTAGGGGACTGATGGCCTCAGATGTTAAGTGCCATAGTGCTCAGATCCATTTGAACCATTTTTTATAGTTGCAGCGTCTTGACTTGGAGCTTGAGGAGAGGTCCTGGAGTGTTCACAGGAGGAGATGGCTTTCTGTTGGGTGATGTGTGTCTTTCTGGAGTTTGAGTGTGTTGTACATATAAGTGTTTGGATGGAAGCATGGAGCACACGTTGCTATGCAGAAAAATCGATTTAGGAGATGTTGAACTATTTCGCTGTCGGTGTATGGAGCTATTGCACAAATTTCTAACGTGGTGTAAACCAATTCTAATTTCACCCTGGTGGAGAGTCCAACGTTCTATAGAAGCGGATGCAGTTGACAGAGCAATTTTTTTTTTTTTTTTTTTTTTTTTTTTGCAGTATGGGACTTAACATCTGAGGTCATCAGTCCCCTAGAACTTAGAACTACTTAAACATAACTAACCTAAGGACATCACACACATCCATGCCCGAGACAGGATTCGAACCTGCGAGCGTAGCAGTCACGCGGTTCCGGACTGAAGCGCCTAGAACCGCTCGGTCACAACGGCCGGCGACAGAGCAGTCCTGGACCTTCATTGCTGCGTAGATTTGGGGAAGCGGTATTCGAAGAAGAGTATAAGATAATTCTGCTGCCACCACAGTGTATCTAGTATAGGCAACTGTTGGATAACATACCAGAGGAGTCATACATTCAGTTATTTTTCACCAGCCAATACGCGATTGGAGTAGTACAGAAATTCGCTAACGTCTGTACGAAGTAGACTCTGTCATGCACTTTGCGTGGGCACACGATGTAGTCGGCCGCCTTCCTCACTTGCAGTCCTGTGTTTACAGCGCTGTTCTTTCCGGCTCGTTTGTCAGCGAAGACAAACCGCGTTGGCCGGAGACACGCTTGGCCGCGGCAGCTCCAAGGTGCGTTTCCATCGGGCCTGCGGCGCCCGCAGGTGCCTCTGCCGGCGATCACGCGCCAGCCGCTGTCCGCAGCCGCTCACTCACGAGCGCCGCCAGTCTTTGTTTGGCTTAGCTGGCACGTCTCGCATCAGGCGCAGTCCCCACGGAAGCGGGATGTCTCGAACCCTTTGGCTCAAACCCAAACAGGTGACAGAGGATCTACAACGATTATAGTGAGGCAGGGGACCCGTGTTAGCAAATGCATATTTATTGTGTTACGGTCATACACAGCGTACAATGCACAACAACAAAGTATCTCGTAGTAACTGTTCAAAGCGACGATCCTCAGTCTCAGTGCATGTACTGCAACAGCGACTGCAGTTCTGCCGCACTCTCTCGAAGATCCCTGGTGTCTGTTGTTGCAGATGACAGGCTGCTTGGAGCGCAACAAGCAAATCTTCACCCGTTTCTACAGGGATTTCATACACCAACGTTGTGGCGTAACCCCAAAGGAAAAAGTCCTGAGGTATGAGATCCGGCGATCGCGCTGGCCATGGGACAGAACCTCCCCTCCCAATCCAATGATGACCTTGCTTACTGTTCAGGTGCTCGCGGACGTTACCATCGAGGTGGGCTTGTGCACTGTCATGCTGAAACCATATCCTTTCACGGACAAGAGCTACAGTTTCCAAGACATGTGCCAGCACATCTCGCAGGAACACCAGGTAACGTGGACCAGTCAAACGGAGAGGCAGCATATAAGGTCCCATTACGTCATCTTGGACAATGTCTGCCCATACGTTGATAGAGAATCGTTGCTGGTGGCTACCGATGTGGGTGGCGTCGAGATTGCCCTCATTCCAGACATGGCTGTGCAACTGTTGAAAATACCATCTTCACAGGTGAATGAGGCCTCATACAAACTCAAAAAGATTAAACAGTACAGCACTGCGGTGGATAATCCATTGACAGAAATAAAAACGGGGGCTCATTTCCGTTGCTCACAGAGTTAGCACACATTCTTTGTGACAGGGGTGTAATACCCGTTCCACCAGCGCTCTCTACACTGTATCCTTTGAAGTGTGCGTCACTGGCAAGTTGACAGGTGCTTATTGGTGGGTGGCCGGCCACACGATCCAACACCATCTCCTCAAAGTCTGGTGTATTAACACGTCTTTCATGGGAACCTTGACCGACCCTCTGTCGCATGAACGACCCCGGCTCTCGTAAGTTGGTACCCACGCAGATAAACTTCTTCCAATTAGGATGACGCCTACTGGGAAAGCGTTCTCTGTACACTCATGCTGCTTTACGGGCACTACATCATGCCACACCCGTACGTTAAATGCATCTCTGCCAACTGTTATCATCGAAGATAGATTTAAGTGTTAGTAAGTCATTTCTGGAAATTTTTATAGAGCGTAGCCGCGTATGGAAGTGAAAAATGGACGAAGTTATTAAACTTTCCATCTTTGCGAGACTGCGGCAGAATTGCATGTGCTGTTGCAATACTTGAAGCAAGAGTGACGGTAGTTGCTTTGAATAATTACTATGAGCCATGTTGCTGTTCTGCGGTGTATGCTGTGTACGTCCACAACACAATAAATATGTATTTCCGACGATTGGTTCCCTATCTCAATAAAATAGGTTGTGGATCCGTTATCACCTGCTTCAGTTGGACCCAAAACGTATTCGATATTCGTTCCATTATATTGGGTATGTTTTAAAAAAATTCTACTTCAATGATTGACATGAAAGTGTTTACGATGTTGATACCAATTACAAAACAAGCGCTACTCCAAGTTACGTGCATATAATTACAGTTTATATTGCAGGGTGTAAAAAAGTTGCATATTTTGTGAGGTGGTAGTGTGGACCAGGACAAGACAAAAAAATTCAGTAAATATAAGCTCTAAAACGCATACCTTAAGAGCTGTGAGCAGTTTGAAACAGATTTCTTCTACTGAAATCTCTTTCTACTGCGAACGACCTATGAAATGCAGTGAACAAATGAAGACTCTTGCCCCGTTATTATCCGTGGATACACTATGCAGTGAGCATCTGCTAGTGTTGCAAGTGTAAACCGAATTCGCTTTTTTGACAGAGTGCATCGAATATATCGGTTCTAATGGAGCCAGTTTGTTTTCTGTTAAGTTTGTGAAACGCTCTTACATAGCAGTTTTATTTTTCCATTCACCACCGTAAGGGAAGCCTATTATTCTGCAAGCGAACTGGGAGCCATGATATTCTCTTCTTCTTGTTATTGTCGCTGTTGTTGTTGTGATCTTCAGTCCGAAGACTGGTTTGATGCAGCTCGCCATCCTGCTCTATCTTGTGTAAGCCTCTTCATCTCCGAGTAACTACTGCAACATACATCCTTCTGACTGTGCTTACTGTATTCATCTCTTTGACTCCCTCTACGATATTTATCCCCCACATTTCCCTCCGGTACTAAATTGGTGGCCCCTTGATGTCTTAGAATGTGTCCTATCAACCGATCCCTTCTTCTAGTGAGGATGAGCCGCAAATTTTTCTCCCAGGTTCTATTCAACACCTCCTCATTAGTTACGTTATGTACCCATCTAATCTTCAGCATTCTTCTGTAGTACCACATTTCAAAAGATTCTTTTCTTATTTAATCTGTTTGTCGTCCATTTTTCACTTCCATACGCGGCTACACTCTACAAAAATTTCCAGAAATGACTTACTAACACTTAAATCTATATTCGATGATAACAATTTTCTCTTCTTCAGAAGTGCTTTTCTTGCCATTGCCACTCTACATTTTGTACCCTTCTATTTCGACCACCACTCATGTACCACTTTAACTGTTTCGTTTCCTAACCTAATTCCCTTAGCACCACCTGATTTAATTCGACTCATTCCTTTATCCTCGTTTTGATTTTCTTCATGTTAATCCTGCATCATCGTGTCAAGACATTGTCCATTCCATTCAACTGCTTTTCCGTGTCCTTTGCTGTCTCTTGACAGAATTACAATGTCATCGGCAAACCTCAAAGTTTTCATTTCTTCTCCCTGAACTTTTTCTTTGGTTTCCTTTATTGCTTGATCATTGTACAGACTGAATAACTTCGGCAACAGACTACAGCTCTGTCTCACTCCCTTCTCAACCTGAGCCCCTCTACTCTTCAAATGTATGTGAATTCCTAAAGGACCAAACTGCTTAGGTCAACAAAATGTTGAAATGTGTGTGAAATCTTATGGGACTTAACTGCTAAGGTCATCAGTCCCTAAGCTTACACACTACTTAACCTAAATTATCCTAAGGACAAACACACACACCCATGCCCGAGGGAGGACTCGAACCTCCGCCGGGATCAGCCGCACAGTCCATGACTGCAGCGCCTAGATCGCTCGGCTAATCTCGCGCGCTTAGGTCATCGGTCCCTAGACTTATTTAGACTACCTTATGCTAAGAACATCACACCCACCCACGTCCGAGGGAGGACCCGAACCTCCGTCGGGAGGTACCGCGCACTCCATGACATGACGCCTCAAACCACGCGGCCCTCTACTCTTATAACTGCCTTCTGGTTTCTGTACAAGTTGGAAATAGACTTTCTGTCACTGTATTTTACGCCTCCAGAATTTCAAAGAGAGTATTCCAATCAACATCGTTAAAATCTTTCTCTAAATCTACAAAGCTACAAACGTAAGTTTGCCCCTTAACCGACCTTATAAAATAAGTCATTGAGTCAGTTTTGCCTCGCGTGTTCTTTTGTTTCCCCGGAATCCAAACTGGCCTTCCCCTTGGTCGGCTTCAACTAATTTTTCCATTCTTCTGCAAATAACTCATGTTAGTATTTTGCAGTCATGACTTAATAAATTGACAGATCATTAATATTCATACCTGTCAGCACCTGTTTTCTTTGGAATTCTTCTGTTGTGGTCTGGCAGAGGAAGAAGCTCTTGAGTATGTAATAGCAAGCAGACTATTTTTGAAGCTGAGCTGTTTTACAGTAACACAATAATGTGTTCAAATGGTTCAAATGGCTCTGAGCACTATGGGACTCAACTGCTGTGGTCATAAGTCCCATAGAACTTAGAACTACTTAAACCTAAGTAACCTAAGGACATCACACACATCCATGCCCGAGGCAGGATTCGAACCTGCGACGTAGCGGTTGTGCGGTTCCAGACTGTAGCGCCTTTAACCGCGCGGCCACTCCGGCCGCCAATAATGTGTTCATATTTATTTACTGCAGTCTGTAGGTCGTTCGTAATAGCAAACAGCCTCCAGAAGAAGAGAGATATTTCACAGTAGCGAAGATGAAAAAGTGCTCGTAGCTCTTCACGTATTCATTTTAGAGGCCATACTTACAGGACACTGACTTGTTTTGCTCCACATTACCACCTCTCAAAATATGGAAAACCTTTTTAAATCCCTCTATATACATGGCATTTCAGAATTCCTGTTACAGGCTACTAGGGATTGTATAACGGACTTAGTAGATAAAGTTTTGATAAGGATATCATTTCCGGAAATATACCATTTGGAAGTAAAATAAATTTGAACATATGATGACTTTCAAACAATAATAATAATAATGTAATGTGTTTTCTGATTAGTCGCCTGAGGATGGGCTGAAGCTCGAAGAGCGCAACATGTTCTGATTAGTAACAGAATGCACATAATACGAAGTAATACTTGTTTTGCGATTGGTATCGGAACTGGAAAAACTTAATACCCCCGACAATACAGTGGCGAGTCAAATAATGGCCCAGGGTAAATCAAAATCGCGATGCACCACCACAACGCACTGTGATGACTGAACTGGCGTGCACGGAAGAGAATATTTTATGCCTATGAAGAGCTGGTAACACATTATTTGCTAGATCACCATTCCATAATACGAGCAGATTCCAGTAATAACATTTTCGGGGCCAGTGACTTCCCTTTTCTCCGGGTTTTTCCGACGTGTCCCACGATGAACTATGATTTACTGACTCCGTACTAAAGCGAGATGCACAGTGCTTAGACTGCTAGACTCATATTCAGAAGAATCAGCTTTCAATTCCTCGTCCGGCCAAATCCATTTGTTTTCCCGTGATATCCCCGAATAGATTAAGGTGTGTGCAGGGATGAGTCCCATATAAATGAGACGGCCGTTCTCTTCCCCCATCCTTCCCCAACCCGAGCTTGTCCGTCTCTATCGACCTCGACATCGACGGGATGTTTTCCCTCTTCCACAATGCAAACCTGAAAACTTCAGCAACTGGAGACCCCAACCCAACGTTAGTAAAATGTTAGCCACTCTGTGTCAATTAAGAACAGAATGCATTTAATGAATTAGGCCTAGTCTTTATAATTCTTCTAAACGTATCTCAAATAAAAGGTGAAACTTTTGGGTTTACTCGAAATTTACTCTTCCTTGATTTAAGGCACCATCTCACGCACGGGATGTTTTCCCTCTTCCACAATGCAAACCTGAAAACTTCAGCAACTGGAGACCCCAACACAACGTTAGTAAAATGTTAGCCACTCTGTGTCAATTAAGAACAGAATGCATTTAATGAATTAGGCCTAGTCTTTATAATTCTTCTAAACGTATCTCAAATAAAAGGTGAAACTTTTGGGTTTACTCGAAATTTACTCTTCCTTGATTTAAGGCACCATCTCACGCTTTTGTAAAGTCTAGGTTTCTTCAGTTACTATATTCTGTTCCCACTTCTTTGACGAGAAACCATTCTGGTATTGTGATAAATGGCGCTAATGACGCATTTATGGAAAGATTTAAACAGTTTTGTGTACTTGTGTTTGTGTGGGCAAGACTGTAGTTAGTTAATACCGCGATTATTCGTACAATGTGTATACTGCAACTATCTCACACCCTTCTGGCGGCTATTTTGCATGTAGAACATCGTATTATTTGCCCATGGTTTGTCGCCTACCGATGCTCGTTCGTTCGGAGGGATAAGCCGCATTAAGACACATTACACTGGCAATATTATAGGCGCCGAAGGCCTAACAATCAGTACACACAGACACACACAAGCATCATGTTCCGAACAGAATAAAACAAAATAAAAGTTTGTAGCCAGGTACAATAGCAAAGCCGTATCTCAAAGAACGAAGCGAATGTCAGCCCTTGTTCACCGAACACCTCAGCCACAACGGAAGGTCACGCAAGAGGCAAGGTAAGTAGAAATGGCTACAGACACACAGCAAAACAAATTTACGTAAGGCCAACGAAAAGCATCTGCATGCACTTGTTACTGTATTCCATGACAGATGAGGGTATCACGCGCTGCTCATTTCCGAATAAAGCTCTCCAAAGTAAAAAGGGAGCGAATCCCCCCTTCCCCCCACTCCTGGCCGCCAGCTGTCAATCTGGCGTGTTTTACGTAACGGGTTGTCCGCGCACGATGGAGGGGAGGAATGAAAACACCGGCACAAGCACCTGTTGGACTCATTCAACTGGCTCCCCCCCCCCCCCCCCCCTCCCTCCTCACCCAGCAAATGAAGTGCCAGAGCAGGGCGTGCACGACCGGGGGAATGCGCTCCTTGCATCGCGTAAGGAGGGACGCACCATAGGGCGAGGGGTGACCGGAAGCGTCCAATAACCAGGTCACCAACACGGGTTTTACCGCCAACCCCTCTCACAGGATTTGTATAGGGACTCTTAAGCCGGAGGGAGCTACAGTGGACGCTAATTTGAGAAGATAAAGGTGTGTGAGCCAGGCCGTGTTCTCTCGGTCGGAGTAAAACCGTCGTGAAGAAAAGGCACCGTACAGTTCAAGCATCTTAGGTATACGAGATAACACATTATGGGGAACTTTTACGTCGGCTTCAACGTGGCCTGACACTGGCCACTGGAGCTACTCGGTTGTAATACACACGGTGAGCGTAAACTTTTACCCTGATTACGAAAAAAATATTTCTAAGGAACTATGCTAGACAAATCTGTGCAGATTGCTGCAAATGCTAGCTTATCTCACAAACGTTTGAGCATACACTTCCACATGTGCCCTATTTGCTGCCCTTAGAACGTCAGATTCTCTCTTTATCTTTACCAGAATCTCTCCCGTCACCGTCCTTATAGCATCTCGTATTCCTGCCGAAAGACTTTGCACATCAGAAACTGGTGATTTAAATAATCAAAAACAACACCAGCAAGCTATTTTTTTAATGCTTAGCACTAAACGTTTCGTGAATTTATTCTAATTTTCAAGTTCATTTGTCCATATAAACATTTTTTTTTTATGTTTGCATGTGTGATTTTGTTTCTCTTTAACTGTACTTGTCTTTTCGAGTTTATACTGCAGTCGCAAAATCGGACAAAATATTCTATGGAGGGGCAAACTGAGAGGAATTTAGAAAATAGATACACTGAACATATCAACTGTTACCACACATAGCCAATTTACAAAATCAGCAGTAGCAGCACAAATAGAAAACACGGACACCCATTCAAAAGCACAGAAGATCTTAAGATAGTCCACCACTTCCCAAAATCGCACACAATGGATTTAATGGAGAGCTTGAAATGTCTGTGCACCGCAAAAATCAAGAAGAAAAAAATGCTCAAAGACAAACTAGATAGCGCTTCAGCAAATTATTTCAAATGTTTCTCCTGCGTATGATAACTGTAGTACCTTTTATACATATGTGCACACAGATGGAGAGGGAGAAAAAGAGAGACAATGTAATCGATAATTCATGGTCAGTAATGGTAAAATAAATTTTGTAATCGACAACCTGGTACAAATAATGCAATCCACAGAAAATGTAACACCTGTGACTGAGTGTCAAACACTTTGTGAGACCCTGTCTTAATACCCGTGTAGCATGTTATATCACAAAAACGAAGAGTGGAAGTGATGATTTGCCTGTGTGTGATATTCTATGTACTGCAGCAGGCACAATAATTACAAGCAGACAAAGAAAAATACCATCGGTAACATAGCATATAAAATCATTCGAAGATTCATTTAGTCCGATTTTCCGATTGGAATAATCTAAAAAAGACAACTACAGCGCAAGAGAGGCAGAAAATCGCAAATGCGAACGGCACAAAAAATACTCATGTAAACAAATGCTCTTAAAAATTAGAATAAATTTTCGAAAAGCGTTGTGCTAAGCATGTAAAAATAAGTAACTGCCGCAGATTTTCATTATTCAGATACAAATGGCGCTGTTGCAGGTTTTCCAGAACATCGATTATGATAACGAAATTAGGAAACGTTAACGTAACTACCGTTCGATGCTCTTCACATGTGGCGGGATCTCGATCATACGTATCCACTTCGGAGCTGTCGCTGAATTGTAATAGGCGACCATGCTTGTTATGCAACCACAGAACTCAATAAACAATCGTAACAAAATGTGAGCAGAGCTGCGGGTCATGTCAGATGCCAGTTCAGACTCACTGGCAGAAACTTAAAAAAATGTAATTCATCTACTAAAACTGTAGCTTACAAAACACATGTTCGACCGATGCTTGAATATTGTCCATCATTCATTGGTTGGATTAATACAAGAGATACAAAAGATCCAACGAATCTCGGCGAGTTTCGTCAAAGAATCGCTTGGTCGGCGCGGGAATATTCTGGAGGATTCCAGTGGCCGACGGTTCTTAGCGGCGTTATGCACCACGGAAAATTTTACTGCTGAATTTCAGAGAGAACATTTTCATTTTTTATTTATTTAACGCATGGCGCCTAGGGACCTAATCAGTTTCTTACATTCAAATATAAAACATTTATGTACTGAGAATTATGCAACATTGGCAAAAAACGCTTATAATAAATAAAATATGAAAGACACTGAATATTTAATGGTGACAACAATATTTTTACATAGCATTTCATTTTTCAGTGTGCGTCTGCTACAGTGTGATGCCCAAATAACTCAGCCATTCAACTGCTGCCGCTAGCAGATCGTCTCGCGCCCCCTGTGGAATTCCCTGTGTGCACCGTCCGTCACTTACAAGGGAACCTCCCCATCGCACCCCCCGCAGATTTAGTTATAAGCTGGCACAGTGGATAGGCCTTGAAAAACTGAACACAGACCAATTGAGAAAACAGGAAGAAGTTGTGTGGAGCAAAATATACAAACTGAGTAGTTCATGGGAAGATATGCAACATCAAGGACAATAGTAACGCAGGAGCGCCGTAGTCTCGTGGTAACGTGAGCAGCTGCGGAAAGAGAGGTCCTTGGTTCAAATCTTCCATCGAGTGAAAAGTTTAATTTTTTATTTTCAGTTTATGTGACAAACTCTTATGTTTTCATCACTTTTTTGGGAGTGATTATCACATCCACAAGAAAACCTAAATCGGGCAAGGTAGAAGAATCTTTTTACCCATTCGCCAAGTGTACAAGTTAGGTGGGTCGACAATACATTCCTGTAATGTGACGCACATGCCGTCACCAGTGTCTATAGAATATATCAGATGTGTTTTCCTGTGGAGGAATCGGTTGACCTATGACCTTGCGATCAAATGTTTTCGGTTCCCATTGGAGAGGAACGTCCTTTCGTCGACTAATCGCACGGTTTTGCGATGCGGTCGCAAAACACAGACACTAAACTTATTACAGTGAACAGAGACGTCAATGAACGAACGGACAGATAATAACTATGCAAAAATAAAGAAAGTAAACTTTTCACTCGAGGGAAGACTTGAAGCAAGGACCTCTCGTTCTGCAGCTGCTCACGTTACCACGAGACCACGGCGCTCCTGCGTTTCTAGTGTCCTGGATGTTGCATATGTGTATATTTTGCTTATTTTTTCACAGTTCCACACAACTTCTTCCTGTTTTCTCAATTGATCTGTGTTCAGTTTTTCAAGGCCTATCCACTGTGCCAACTTATAACTAAATCTGAGGGGGTGCGATGGGGAGGTTCCCTTGTTAGTGCTGTATTGTCTGTTGTTGAGCGCCACAGCCGCACTGAGAATGTTCAGCCTTCAGTTTTCGTTCTGGCATGCCATGTTCTGATTCTGTACAGGCGGCTCGATGATCTCCGAGCCCCATGTATTTCTCGAAGTGGTTTGTTTGGATGCGTGTTGGCCGTGTATTTGTGATTCCGAACGGATGTCCGTTCTGATCCCATTTTTTTTTTCTTCCATGTCATGGGTGGATGGAATTTGGTTCCAGGTAGGTTTCCTAGGTTTAAGCGTATTACGGGATAAGGAGCTCAATGTATTATTTACTGTCAGATCTTTGGAGACCGAGATTTCTTGTTCCACTCTCCTATCATCTGTAGCTGTCGCCCTCGGTGAGGAGGGGGCAATCTTCGAGAGAACTGGTGACCACGGAAAAGGCGTCGACTTGAATGTTCCACACGTTAGTCCCATTGCGTGAGATAAGAGTAGGGTAGCATGTTACTTCCTCCCATTCATGTATCAAGAAATGGTTGTAACGGGAAAATCAGAGAAATTAGCGAACATACGGAGGTTTAACGACAGTAATTCTTCTCACGCGCTATTCACGAATGGAACAGTGGAAAAAGGGAGCGGTGAAATAGGCAGTGCCACCAAAAGTGCTCTCCACCGCACACCGTGTGGATGGAGACGTCAAACAGCCGTAGTCGCATTGTTAATACGATGCTCCTGGTCATAAACAAGATATACCGCATTTTTTTGTGTCATCACAACAAAAGGCCAATGGACTGGTCCTCGACTCTATTTTGGGAAGGTATGAAAAAAAATGGCGAACATGCAAACTGTTACGTTCCGGGCTCATCAGATTTGAATCATATTGGGTGTGCGAGCTGCTAGGGGTACATTTTCAAGAACTGCAGGCACCATACAAGTTACAAGCAGCGCGTACGTTATTTGTGACTTTCTGAAAAGCTGAAACTGTGTACCGGACAGGAGCTCTACATCAAAACCTTCCCTTTCGCACGCGGGTTGTAGCTAACTCTGTAAAAGCATTGCCAGCGAAATGCAAGGCTCGGAGAGTTGGTTCGGGGACAGTTGTTATTTTTCAACTAGATGTTGCCAGGCATGCATTAAAAAGTATCCTTTTCTTTCTAATTTGATACACATATACCAAGCCATGTTTACACTCCGCGGACGCTGACGTTCCACCTGAACGAAGCCAACAGGGATTGTCAACAGACCAACAGTGCATGTTTCGGCGATTTACCTGATCATGATTGGCCAATATGGCTTCATCACGGTACACGATACATCTGGAGTATCCTGTCTTAATGCCCATGTAACCAGCGAGAACACATTTTGTCGTTACTTTTTCCGTCCGTTACGTTGTCTAGGTGTTACTCTATCACTTCGTCATAAGTGGTCGAAGAAATTGATAAATAACTGCAGAGATGGTTGACCCCTACTGGGATGTCTTGCCGCATGCACCGCACAAGGACGAACTGCATTCTTCCTACACTCTCCTTACATTATAAGCATATCGATTTTTTCTACATTTGGTAAATCACATCGTCCACTAACGATCTACTGCTTGGACTGTCGCATACTAACTAGCAAGTGGCAATGCACTCAAGGAAAACAGAAGCACACTGTAAGCAAACATGACAACATCGTACCAACCAACTACGCAGGTTTAATGGCACAAACAAGTGTTGGTGTAGGAACCTTCCAAAATACGATATCGCGTAAACGAATCGCACTAGCATCCTGCAACAAACACATTCTAGTCTGCCCTACCTTTAATCTGTTAAAGTCAATACAGATTGTTCCATTTAAAAAAAGTGTATGTTAGCACAAAAAATACACTTTCTAACTATTATTACAATATCTTGATTGATTAATAACACGAGCCCCTGACTACCAATCCACTCTTTGAAAACTGCTCATCAATAGTACTTTCCATTTCCGCAATATTTGCGGTGCAAGTGATTCACCCTGTACACAAAATTTGACCGAAACTGGCCGTTCCTGAGTTAAGCTTGTATGTCATCCCCACCTCTATAGGTGGCAGTCGGTTCTTAACCCCCCCCCCCCCCCCTCCACACACACACACAGAAACCGTAGCGGGTGTGCGCACAACATCTTAACAAAGTTTCAGTATAGTCAGATGACTGGTACAGGAACGCAGATAACACAAGAGCGCTTAGAACAAACAAAAATATTGTTTATGAACGAAATTTCCTCAATTCGACTATATATTGTAATATTAATTTTTTTCACTCCATCGCGGTTTGAGCTTTATACCGGATGCAAAGCTGAAATATGACTAAACGTCATGTCATCGTCGAAATATTAAAACGTATATTTGGTCTTATAAACCAGTAGTCACATTACAGGATATAAGAGGATAAACATATATAATGCGCTTCGGCTGGTACCGGCAGAGGTTCGAGTCCTCCCTCGGGCATGGCTGTGTGTGTTTGTCCTTAGGATAATTTAGGTTAAGTAGTGTAAGCTTAGGGACTGATGACCTTAAGCAGCTAAGTCCTATAAGATTTCACATACATAATGCGCTTGAGACTGTGCACGGCAGACAAAATTTAACATACTATACTGCGTATAAGACGGCCGATACCGTGCTCCAATACGTATGCGTCACGTCCGTACGTTAACTAATGTTAACTGTAACGCGGCAACTCGTTTATAGTACTAGATATATATTTTAATATTTCGATGATGACATGTCAGTCCCGTCGGAAATTTTGTGATATTTCAACTTCGCACGTAATAAGGGCTATAAAGCTCAAATCGTGGTAGTGTAAAATAAATTAAAATTTTATTTTTATTGAGGCCTACAGCCTAAACGTCTTTTGAGAATGAAAAACATGGTCCAAGTAGGATGTGTACTGTTTATTATCCTTATAATTGACCATTTTCAACCGTGGGTCATTTTTCAAGCAAATATTTTCAGCTTAATGCTTCATTTCACATCCTAATAGATCACTGGTACCTGTGAACAGGTACATATCGTATTCCTGTTCGTATGTGGTACTGCACTGCATTGTTTTTGTGCAATATACACAAAGAAATACGCTGTATACTTGTCCACAGGTACCGACAATGTATTAGAATGTAAAGTGAAGCGTGATGCTTAAAATATGTGCCTTAAAAATGACCTACGGTTGGAACTGACTAACTGCAAGGATAATAAACAGAACAGAACGGACGATGTTTTCATCCTCAAAATATTTAAATATATATTGAAGAGAAATATAAGGTCAAGTGTAGCCATGTATGGAAGTGAAAAATGCACGATAAACAGTTTAGATGAGAAGAAAGTGGAAGCTTTTGAAATGTGATGCTACAGAAGAATGCTAAAGATTAGATGGGTAGGCCGGTCGGTGTGGTCGAGCGGTTCTAGGCGCTACAGTCTGGACCCGTGCAACTGCTACGTCGCAGGTCCGAATCCTGCCTCGGGCATGGATGTGTGTGATGTCCTTAGGTTTGTTAGGTTTAAGTAGTTCTACCTACTAGGGGACTGATGACCTCAGAAGTCCCATAGTGCCCAGATCCATTTGAACCAATTTTAGATGGGTAGATCATGTAAATAATGAGGTGGTTCTGAATAGTAATGGGGAGAAGAGAAATTTGTGGCACAACCTGAGTAGAAGAAGGAATCGGTTGGTAGGACAGATTCTGAGGCATCAAGGGATCACCAATTCAGTAGGGGGGGGGGGGGGAGCTTGGGGGGTGAAACCCATAGAGGGAGACCAAGAGATGAATACAGTAATCAGATTCAGAATGATGTAGATTGCAGTAATTACTGGGAGATGAAGTGGCTGGGACAGGATAGGGTAGCGCCCAGAGCTGCATCAAATCAGTCTTCGGACTGAAGACCACAACAACAAAATAGCCAAATGTGGGAAATTTTGTTCAGGAAGTTCTTCTTGGCTGTGGTCCACTACGAAGAAGGGGGAAAAAATCATGTTTATATAGTAGATAAGTTTCAATACAGGTTCGGCACAGTCGGCCTCCTCGTCTTTATTTCGCTCATTGCCACGTGGCAAGTCGTTCTTGCCGTTTCCGTTTACTCCTCATAACTCCTGTCTTTGCTTTTAGTTGGCTTCATCTGCATTCCGTTTTGAATGGTACGTCCACGCTACAAATTTTGGATTCTTTCCTCGGCGAGTACGTCTACTGCCGAACGTGCACATGGTGGTCTGGTTTGGAGTTCATTCAGACAGTAACGAGACACGTGGACTGGAAGGCCTGGTTACACAATAGACGATACCGGCAGGCGTTTGGGAGGAAAGTCAACATTTGGGCAAACTTTGCTTAGATCGCTGAGCAGACACAAGTTTCGTGTGTCTAGGTGGGAATCGCGGCGTCATTTTCCGCCTCCAAAGGACAGCGTAAGGGCGATTTCTGCGACGCTGCCGCTGTCCCTTTAATCCGGCCAGCGAGGCCGGAATGCAGCGAGGACTCCGAGATAAGCAGCACCGCGGCGTCAGCATCCCACCCCACGTGAGCGCGCGGCCGCCGCTCGATAGTCGCTAGACGGGGAGCAGCGGAGCCGAAAGAGAGGCGCAGAGAAGACGAAGCAGTGGAAGAAGCGGGAGAAGGGAAGAGGAGGCGGGAGAGAGGAGAGGTGGCGCGTAATGAGGCGTACACCCCTGCGGCGCGGAGCCGACCCTCCGACAGTGGCGGCGCGGAGGGTCCGGCCGCGCTAGACCGCCCTCCCAGGCGGGCGCTGCTCAACACAAACACTTCCCAGCCCAGCCGCGCTCGCAGCTGTCGCACGGCGGCCAGTTCCCCGCGACGCACGTCACTCCACACAAACACATCAAAAATCTACGTACGGAACACGGCGCGAGCAAATAGGGACTTTTGCAAAGAATGCGGCGGGTAGATAAACATTCACCCAGGCCAAAGACGGTGCAAACAATGTGTATATAGGGTTAATCACCTAACACCGTAGAAATGTACGAAGACGTGGGGCAATACTGACCCTACGACTTATCTTAGAAGAAAGATTAAGGAAAGGCAAACCTACGTTTCTAGCATTTGTAGACTTAGGGAAAGCTTTTGACAATGTTGATTGGAATACTCTCTTTCAAATTCTGAAGGTGGAAGGGGTAAAATACAGGGTCTGAAAGGCTATTTACAATTTGTACAGAAAACAGATGCCGGCCGCGGTGGTCTCGCGCTTCTAGGCGCGCAGTCCGGAACCGTGCGACTGCTACGGTCGCAGGTTCGAATCCTGCCTCAGGCATGGATGTGTGTGATGTCCTTAGGTTAGTTAGGTTTAAGTAGTTCTAAGTTCTAGGGGACTGATGACCACAGCAGTTGAGTCCCATAGTGCTCAGAGCCATTTGAAACATTTTGAGAAAACAGATGGCAGTTATAAGAGTCGAGGGGTATGAAAGGGAAGCAGTGGTTGGGAAGGGAGTGAGACAGGGTTGTAGCCTCTCCCCGATGTTGTTCAATCTGTATATTGAACAAGCAATAAAGGAAACAAAAGAAAAGTTCGGAGTAGGTATTAAAATCCATGGAGAAGAAATAAAAACTTTGAGGTTCGCCGATGACATTGTAATTCTGTCAGAGACAGCAAATGACTTGGAAGAGTAGCTGAACGGAATGGACAGTGCCTTGAAAGGAGGATATAAGATGAACATCAACAAAAGCAAAACGAGAATAATGGAATGTAGTCGAATTAAGTCGGGTGATGCTGAGGGAATTACATTAGGAAATGAGACACTTCAAGTAGTTTTGATATTTGGGGAGCAAAATAACTGTGATGGTCGAAGTAGAGAGGATATAAAATGTAGACTGGCAATGGCAAGGAAAGCGTTTCTGAAGAAGACAGATTTGTTAACATCGAGTATTGATTTAGGTATCACGAAGACGTTTCTGAAACTATTTGTATGGAGTGTAGCCATGTATGGAAGTGAAACATGGACGATGAATAGTTTGGACAAGATGAGAATAGAAGCTTTCGAAATGTGGTGTTACAGAAGAATGCTGAAGATTAGATGGGTAGATCACATAACTCATCAGGAGGTATTGAATAGAACAGAGGAGAAGAGGAGTTTGTGGCACAACTTGACTAGAAGAAGGGATCGGTTGGTAGGACATGTTCTGAGGCATCAAGGGATCACCAATTTAGTACTGAAGGGCAGCGTGGAGGGTAAAAATCGTAGAGGGAGACCAAGAGATGAATACACTAAGCAGATTCAGAAGTATGTAGGCTGCAGTAGGTACTGGGAGATGAAGAAGCTTGCACAGGATAGAGTAGCATGGAGAGCTGCATCAAACTAGTCTCAGGACTGAAGACCACAAAAACAACACCTAACACTTACACCGGTAATATTTCGGTCACGAAAGGCACGGTGGATATGCGGTTTTCAAAGAATCCAATTGTAGGCAAAGGTGCGTATTTGCAGCCAGTACACAGATTACGAGACGTCGACGAAAGTGCACGGTTTTACAAAAGTCACAAATTTTTACATGGGACAACGCCTATCGCACTAAAATCCTAAAATGAGAACGTCAATGATGTTTGTTGCTTGCACTTTACGAATTTCCGAATGAAATTTTTCACTTTGCAGCGGAGTGTGCACTGAAATGAAAGTATCCGGCTGCAGTGGACGAGCGGTTCTATCCGCTTCAGTCTGGAACCGCGCTGCTGCTATGGTCGCAGGTTCGAATCCTGCCTCCGGCATGGATACGTGTGATGTCCTTAGATTAGTTAGGTTTAAGTTGTTCTAAGTCTAGGGGACTGATGACCTCAGATGTTAAGTCCCATAGTCCTTAGAGCCATTTGATATGAAATTTCCCGGCAGATGAAAACTATATTCCGGACCGAGACTAGAGTTCGGAATCTTCGCCCTTCGCGGAAAACTGCTCTATCGACTGAGCTACCCTCCTCACAGCTTCACTTCCGCCAATACCTCATCTCATACCTTCCGTCAACCACGTCTCCGAGGAGTACTAATCTTCCAAGTTTCGCACGAGAGCTTGTGTGAAATTTGTAAAATAGGAGACGAGGTACTGGTGGAAGCAAAGCTGTGAGGACAGGTCGTGACTCGTGCTTGGGTAGCTCAGACGGCAGAGCACTTGCCCGCGAAAGGCAAAGGTCGCGAGTTCGAGTCTCGGTCCGGCTCACAGTTGTAATCTGGCAGGTAGTTTCAGTTAATAGATTGTGAAGATTGTAAACACTGAAACGTCTCCTTAGAAAAATTATGAATGACGGTGCTGGAAAAACTCTTACGTTTTTTGATATAGAGACAGCACAGTAAAACTCAACGTACTGTTGTCTGTTTACTTAATCTGATCATCACTAAACTGACACACAATATTTTCAGCGCAACGCAACGTGACTTTCAATAATCCCTACAAAAGAATGGCCCTGACCAACAGTAACCCATACCTTTCATGGACCACTTACCTCACTAAAATCTTCGTTACTCGAAGTACTGCAATACAGCGAGCCCCAATACTGCCAGCTAAATAAAAGATTCTAACTACTGTAGGCACTAACTACTGATAGGCATAGTTAGCAAATGAAAGATTTTGATAGAGAACAAACAATGTTATTTTCCTTAACAGCGTTCAAAAGTTATATATATAATTTTGTGACATCCAATTAAACAAATTTCATTTTTCCGACGGACACACGTCCAGGTCGTCCGCTCAAAACTCTGGCACCTCTCTCCGCACATACACCACTGCTGGCGGCTCATCTCCAACTGCCCAACGCTACGCGCTGTTCACATCCAGCTGCCCAACACTACAATAGCGAATATTCCAAGAATGCCAACCAGTCACAGACTGCACACAGCATAGTCAGTGATTTTCATACAGAGCGCTACGTGCTGTTACCAACATAAAAACCTAAACAGCCTACTTACAACACCGACATCTCTTTGTTCTACGCTATTGCTTAGATGCTAGGCGTCGATGTTATGCTTGTTTACATTGTATTGTGTGTACACTGCGATTGCATTGCGACGACACTGTCACTCACTCTGTAACAATGAACGCAGTAGAGCGTGCTTGGAAGATGGTATTTCCCATTGCGAAAAAAGCGGGCATGCTCACGGTTTACGGTGAATGTAGGAAGTATGCCTTTCGTTCGTGCACCGTGTACGCCGAAAGATATTCCAACAGACGTCAACCTCTTCAGAAAATTACAGATGATACGAAACGGCGCATTACTGCTGCCTGCGCTGCATTTTTCGCTGAAATGCTAAAACGTGTTCTGCAATCATTGCATGGCACACTGCAAGCTTGTACTGACGCTGGTGACGGCCATTCTGAGCACAGACTTTGAAGGCACTTTGGCTTCTTACGTGTCAGACCCCACAAAAGTACTGCATTCGCCTTTGTTCGTCTTTCGTTTGTCCTAGGCGATATCCCACTTAACAACCCAACTTCTCCGGAGACTGATTAACATCTGTGTAGAGCTGCACATACGCACCCATGTGAAATTCACATTAATTTCTGCTGAAACATGGAACAACTGTCGGTGTTTAGAATGTTCAAACTACGATATCTCGTAAATTACTTGGACTAGACTCTTGCAACACCACTGATGTTCTAGTTTAGTTTGCTCTGATCGTGATACTGCCAATAGCCAGTGCTCCATTGACATATTTGCACCCTACAAAATAAATATCTGAAACTCATAATACTCTGTGAACGGGCTGCCTACCATTTCAATCTGTGAAATCAACATATCAATGGCTCCTTCCATTATCGAAATATCTACAGCGCAAGTTTTCGTGATGAGCCTGTATACATCAACAACTGCCGTAGGAAAGGTCGTAAGCACAGTATCATACAACGCAATCCCCAAGAAACGAAGTAGCCTGTTTCCAACTACGTATTTGAAAAAAAAAAAAAAGAAAAGCTGAACTCTATCCAAACAAGTTTCGGAAGACCCAACGAAACCGACCGACCGCCGAGTCATCCTCCGCCGACAGGAGTCACTGGATGCAGACATGGAGGGGCATTCTCCGTTTTCGTGTCCGGAGCCACTACTACTCCGTCAAGTAGCTCCTCAATTGGCTTCACAAGGGGTGAGTGCACCCTTTTGCCAACAGTTCTTGGCAGACCAGAACGGTCACCTATCCAAATGCTAGCCAAGCCCGACAGCGCTTAACGTTGGTGATCTGACGGGAACGTGTGTTACCAATGCGGCAGGACCGTTGGCGCAGCTACGTATTACACAGAAAAATTAAAAGAGCAAGGCAATACCGTTACACGATATTAATGGAGGGATCACGGACATCGTAATAGCTACTATCCGGAACGCTAGGAAGACAACCATACTTTACATAATGAATCAAAATTATTTATAAACTAGTGACCCGCCCACGCTTCTTCGCACGGGTAGCACCAATTATCTACAGCTGTACGACTTATCTGGTATATCCGTAATAAACTGTACACGCAAGTCTCCCTCGTGTGCCGGCCGGAGTGGCCGTGCGGTTAACGGCGCTTCAGTCTGGAACCGCATGACCGCTACGGTCGCAGGTTCGAATCCTGCCTCGGGCATAGATGTGTGTGATGTCCTTAGGTTAGTTAGGTTTAAGTAGTTCTAAGTTCTATGGGACTTACGACCACAGCAGTTGAGTCCCATAGTGCTCAGAGCCATTTGAACCATTTCTCCCTCGTGAATCTGCTCAGCTGTTAGTGAAAGTCATATCAAAATTCACATACTGGCAGAGAAAGGCGGAGGGGGGCATTAATTTATGTTAAATCAGCGGTAAGTGCACCTGTCGGTACACAAGAAAGGCGAATATGTTGTTATCTTTGTTTCTTTTTGTGTTTGTAGATTTTACAGCCGACAGCTATCACAGGTTTCATTTCATTAAGCACCCGACTCAGTTCCTGTTTATATTCGACGTCAACAGCCATTTAGTCAGCAAACGGTATCACGCTGGTTTTCTGTCTGTGACAAACAGCTCTCACACCAAGACAGGCCTTCACTTCCCTCGTCTTTTTATCAATATACAAATTCAGTATCGATGTTAACCATGATCGACCTTGCCTTACACCTCTAGTGATTTCGAATTTTGTGTCATTTCGTCAGTGTAGCAAAATCCAGTTTGTTTCGCATAAAAATAATGGATTACCATTTATGCCGTAGTTCATACCTCACTCCCTCCTTGTCCACACATACGGACACACACAATGCTAAGATTGCTTCTCCAGTATCACTCCTTGTCTTAAAAGCAAACTGGTGCTCTCTTGAAGTACGGATGGTTATAATTACTGTAAAGCGCAGATATTTATGAAGGTCCAGTAGATATGCTGATACGTTAATGTGCAACCGATTTACGTTGGAAAAAGTTAGCTCCAATTTTGGGCGCGCTGTACATCTTCTCGTCGACACCTCCTGTGCTCATATTGAACAAATTGTGTAAGCGGCGGTTAATAATAAAAGTAACATTATGCCTTTCTCGCTTGTTTGAGCTTTTCTGCCCACGTCCCGTTCGTAATCCATTGCATATGCAAACATTTCTGTACGTCTTTCTTGCATTCACGGCGCTAGATTTGCACTTGCTGGCCAAATTTGGAACTCATTTTTTCCAGCGTAAAACGGTTCCCCATATATCTACAAAGTTTCGCTGCCAAACGATAGCTATAGCCCAGACTGGGCGCTTTAGTTATAATCACTCGGAACCTTCGAATTTCCGTTCCGTTGTTGGATGAAGTATTCGTGTGCGTTTTTGAGGCATCCGATACTACTAGAGTCATTGTGCGATAATTTTCTCATCTCTCTGCTTCTGCTACCTATAAAAGCTTCTTATAGAACAGTGACTTGCGGACTACATATGTTGACGTAGAATATTATTAAGACGAATTTGCTGTTTTTCGGCAACCAGTGACAAAACTGAGGTGAGTTTATGAGCAGCGGAGATGAGGCAGTGGCTTCGCGCACGTGTGACTCTGTGAAACGACCGATACAGGATTTTGTTATTTTACTGCACGCTCAGGAGAATGGTTCAAGTGGCTCTGAGCACTATGAGACTTAACATCTGAGGTCACCAGCCCCCTAGAACTTAGAACTACTTAAACCTAACTAATCTAAGGACATCACACACATCCATGCCCGAGGCAGGATTCGAACCAGCGACCGTAGCGGTCGCGCGGTTCCAGACTGTAGCGCCTACTATGTGGCTGGTCTCGGCGGAGGTTCGAGTCCTCCCTCGGGCATGGGTGTGTGTGTGTGTGTGTGTGTCCTTAGGATAATTTAGGTTAAGTAGTGTGTAAGCTTAGGGACTGATGACCTTAGCAGTTAAGTCCCATAAGATTTCACTCACATTTTTCTGTAGCGCCTAGAACCGCTCGGCCACCCCGGCCGGCGCACGCTCAGAAGAATTGAGTGACGTTATGAGTAGAGGCTATAGCCGTGGAAGAGGTCATTATGGCGATGGAGGGGGGGGGGAGATATTCCCATCATGAGAATTGCAGCGGCCTATATATCCTAGGTGCTGAGTATGACGACAGATTTCGGAGCAAAAATGGTCGAGTAGTTGTTTACAGGTGACAACTGAAAAAACACATAATGGATTTCGTGGGAACTCTGCGTTTGACGCAGTAGAAATTAATTACAATTTCTTGGGCCACCTGTTGAATTCTCTGTGTGTTCCGGGATCGGTTTAGAATGACCGGCCGGCCGCGGTGGTCATGCGGTTCTAGGCGTTCAGTCCGGAACCGCGCGACTGCTACGGTCGCAGGTTCGAATCCTGCCTCGGGCATGGATGTGTGTGATGTCCTTAGGTTAGTTAGGTTTAAGTAGTTCGAAGTTCTAGGGGACTGATGACCACAGATGTTAAGTCCCATAGTGCTCAGAGCCATTTGAACCACGGTTCTAGAATGACGGTTGCTGAGAAGTGTTGGGTATCACAGCTACTGGCGAGAACACATGGCTGGCGGGAAAACAAGTCGGGGCAGCAGAATGAAGCTCCACGGATGGGGAGGGGGATGGAGGTTATGTGAGGAGGAGGAGGAGGAGGAGGAGGGAAGGGCCGTTTTCTGACGGGCCATCAACTGCGAGTTGAGCGTCCATTCTACTTCGCTCCTTATGGATGCGGGACAGTACAGTTACGAGGAAAGAACTGTGGCACATTTCCCCCCAGAACACGGCAGGGTTGACAATCGCGTGAATGAATTATGGATGACCAGATAACGGGGTCGTCCGGCGAAAGGGGCGGCGACAAACGGGGGGTTGGGGGAGAGACGCAGTCGGGTATCCACGCGCGGGACGGACTCCGATGAAGAGCTCCGCCTCTTATCACGCCGTGCATCTTCTGCTCCCGCCTCGCGGTATCCTCCTGCCGAAACGAGCGGCAAGGCCACCTCCATATACACCGCACGGGGAGAAAGCCAAACGTACCGGGGCGACACAAAGGGGGAGAAAGATTCTAAAACTACCATTTTCACATAACTGATTCGGCGAGCTTGACAAAGCAACTAAATTTAAAATTTATTACACCTCAAACAACTGACAGGCATCCACACAATATTTTTAAGACAGATTAGTTTGAAACCTAAATGATACACGTATTTCCTTATTATTATTATTATTTTCGATTATTCCCATTTAAAGAGAGCGTTTGAGCTTGAATTCCTTTATGATGATTGTTTATGTTTTATCTGAGCCCAAATTTTCTTCATGTGTTCACTGTGTTGTTTCTTTAGCTCCGCTGTCCATTTGCATCCTGGTCTCTGTGTCAAATTTATGTTTTTTGATGATGTTCCTGAATTCAGTTCTATTTTCTGCATCGTTTACTGTTATGTGTGCTTGTCTGAGGCCCTCTTCAACTTCTTTTATCCATTTTGTTTTCCCCCTGCCTGAGTAGATGACTTTAAGAATTCGCTTTGAAATTCTGTTTTCATTCATCCTGTGGACATGTCAGTAGAACTGCATTCTTCTTTTTCTTATTGTATCCGTAATCATGTCTGTGTATTTATATAATTCTGATGTTGGTCTCTTCTTCCAGATTCCTTGCTCTTGTATCGGGCCAAAAATTTTCCTGAGAATTTTCCTTTCTTGTTTCTCTATTTCTAAGGCCTACTTTCTCTACTATTTCTTGTAGTGATTTCACTTGCTGCCTGGCTTCCTGAACGGTGTTGGCTAGGAGAGCAAGATCATCAGCGAATCCCCCGCAGTTTAAGCTAACATCATCTTCTGCACTTCCAATTCTTATCATCTTTGGATATATTATTATTATTATTATTTACCCAATATTTCTTCATTCTTTCAGATATTTTCTTTCTTTCTTCATATGAGACCACTCTTCCTGTACTCCTTCTATTGATTTTCATTTGTAGTATTCTGCTTTTCTCTGTCTTGTTTTTTTTTTAGGTCATCTACTGTAATTTGGAGTTCTTTTATATCTTCCTTAATTTCTGTGACCCATTTAATGTCACTCTTGCTATTCCACAATTTTTGTATTATTTTTTTACTAATTCTGTTTTCTGGAGTTCTCATCAGATGTCCAAAGAATGAGATGCGTTTCTTCCTGATTGTGCTCATGACTGGTTGTATTTTCTTATATACTGTTTCATTTGATGCTATTCTCCAATGTCCATTTATTTTATACTGTTTATTTATACATGTCCTAATTCTTCTTCTTTCTATTTTAGTATTCGGTCAATTTCTGCTGTAATAGTTGTTTTGAAGGTAGTTTCAGCTGCATACGTTACTTCTGGTTGTGAAACTGTTTTATAGCCTTTAAATTTGCATCTATAGATAGGCTTTTTTTGTTGTATGTAGTTTTGGTAATGTAATTTGCGTAGTTCAGTTTTTTATTCTATTCTGCCATGATGACTTCTCATTTAGATTGTGTGTTATTATTTCGCCTAAATATTAAAGCCGGCCGGAGTGGCCGTGCGGTTCTAGGCGCTACAGTCTGAAGCCGAGCGACCGCTACTGTCGCAGGTTCGAATCCTGCCTCGGGCATGGATGTGTGTCATGTCCTTAGGTTAGTTAGGTTTAATTAGTTCTAAGTTCTAGGCGACTGATGACCTCAGAAGTTAAGTCGCATAATGCTCAGAGCCATTTGAACCAAATATTAAAATTTATCCACAATTTTGATTTCCTGCTCTCCTATTGTAATTTTGTTTGCAAGTGGTGGATCAGTTAGCATAATCTCCGTTCTTTCAATTGATATTCTAAGGCCTACTTTCTCTGCTATTTCTTGTAGTTATTTCACTTGTTACCTGGCTTCTTGAACGGTGTTGGCCAGGAGAGCAACAACATCAGCGAATCCCAAGCAGTTTAAGTTAATATCATCTTTTGCACTTCCAATTCTTATCATCTTTGGATTGTCCTTGTACCATTCTCTCATTATATATTCCAGTGCACAGTTGAACAGTAATGGTGACAGGCAGTCACCTTGTCTTAAGGAACTTCACTTTTGATTTGGTGTTGGTTAGAGTGAGTTGTATTATTTAATTAGTTTTGGATGGAGTCGTAGATTTCTTGTAAATTTTTAATAGTGAAGGTTTGCAGAGGTTTGTTCCGTTTCTTGTTGTATGCCATAATCAATTTTAAACTGATTATCTGCTCTGCACATCTTCTCCATGGTCTGAAACCTCTCTGATATTCCCCTAACTTCTGTTCTAATTGCTCCTTGATTCTTTCTTGGATAGAATTTTGTATGTGCAATCTAGGAGAGAGATTCCTCTATAGTTGTCTGGGTTGCTCGTATCTCCCTTTTTGTGTAGTGGGTGGATGATAGCTGTGGTCCAATGTTCGGGGAATCGTTCTGTTACCCAAATTTTTTTTAGAGCCATGTGTAAGGAGGTCTTGACTGTGTCACTTGCGTATTTCCACATTTCAACAAAAACCTGATCTTCTCCACATGCCTTATAATTTTTTTGTTCTTTAAGAATTTTTTCTACTTCTTGGAAGTTTTCATTAGTATTAGCAAA
The DNA here is from genome assembly GCF_021461385.2 of Schistocerca piceifrons. Classification (NCBI taxonomy): domain Eukaryota; kingdom Metazoa; phylum Arthropoda; class Insecta; order Orthoptera; family Acrididae; genus Schistocerca; species Schistocerca piceifrons. Next base: position 880,949,585 of record NC_060140.1, read on the forward strand.
GCGCATCATTCTATATTACTAATTTCAATATTAATGCCATCTCTTTTATTGATCGATATAAAAATATACCCTTCACCTGCTCTAACAGCGCAATGCGAGCGCGTTAGCTTGCGAGATCGGGAGACCAGCCAGAACCGGTTTAACGACCCCTTGAGTGTGGTTTTTAGGCAGTCTCCCACGCTCATTTAGACAAATGCTGGGCCAGGCCCTCGAAATTCCGCCGCAGAAAATGCGGTACACAAAAAATTAAAATACAAAGCAGAACAAACTGTACACGTTTCAAGGACGGATGGCGCACGCGACCTCCCTCCCTTATATTACCTTGCTGTCATGAAGAGCGTCTGGACACAGAGTTAAATAATAAAATAAAATCTGCCAGATCCTGAAATAATGGACATCGTACATGTATTAATAACGTTAGGTTAAATTAAAACACACACACCCACACACACACAGAATTACTGAAAATGTCGTTGGGCAGCAAAAAACTGACACACAACACAACTCAAGATGTAGAAACCAGACCAAACAAAGGAATGCAAGCGATAGAGTAATTGTTGAAGCCATACCGTTATCCGCCGCGTTCGGTAATAATAATATGGCGACTGAATTTCAACGATGCAGTGGAGTGTATGCTGATACGAAACTTCGTGACACAGTCCTCCTCGGGTAGCTCAGCTTGTAGATCATTTGCCCGCGAAAGGCAGAGGTCCCAGGTCCGACACACAGTGCAATGTACTAGAAAAAAATGGCTCAAATGGCTCTGAGCACTATGGGACTTAACATCTGAGGTCAATAGTCCCCTAGAACTTAGAACTACTTAAACCTAACAAAGGACACCACACACATCCATGCCTGAGGCAGGATTCGGACCTGCGATCGTAGCAGTCGCGCAATGTACGATAAGTGCACAGTTATAATACAGAGTAATTGTACTTCCTAAGAGGTGATTGTGAACTATTTTGTAACTGTTTTAGAAAATTTAGGAGCAGAATCTTACATATTTTGGACGTGTTTTACTCTTGTACGCTACTATCATACAAATATTGACTCACCACCAGTATTAGTGCTAGAATATGCAAACCACTGTACAGTAATTCTCTAATTAGGGATTTCATTGTACTAATTTACAATATAGTACACATATATGAATTGAATGAAATGGGCCTATGAAGATGCAATGATATGAAACCGTTCAGGAATTATGAACCTGCGATGTAATGAACAGGCCTTGAGGTGTGCTGTCAGCCTAATAGTCAAGGCGACTGATCGCAAAAGACAGGAAATCGGAGTTCGAACAACGGACTAGCACCAATTTTCAATCGTCACCGTTTTCCAGTCCTTCGCTTTTTTCCCTTCCACTGGTACCCATCCTCTTTAATTATTGCAGCTTGTCCATCTTTGGTACACTCTACAATTGGAAAGACGAAACATTCTGAATCTTGCGTTGGATTTGAAGCAGCGATCTTTTTGATACGTCTGAAATCTTATGCCGCTACTTTTGTTTTCACAAGTAGTATATAGATGACATTCTACTGGCTGTTAGACTAAAATTATAAACAGCACCCAGGCTGCTGATGAAATCTTCTCGGGTGCCCATCCGGGTAGCTGCGTCGAAATTCCGCGACGTTTCGATGAGTGTCATTCTCCTGATCTTCTGGCTTCTGACTTCGCCAAAAGATGATGAGAATGACACTTATCGAAACGTCGCGGATTTTCGACGCAGCTACCCGGATGGAAGCCCGAGAAGATTTCATCAGCAGTATAAACCGGGAAAGCCTACATTCACAAACAACACCGAGGCTATTTGTGAAATTGGGAACCGACCAGCAAGTCATAACTTCTACTTCATTGCTTAAACACTACAGTTCTGGAAAATTTACCAAGATTTTGCCCATGTGAATTTCAATGAAATGATTAAAACACAGCGGAATGGAACAGCTTGAGGTAAAGATCTGAATAATATGATCACAAAGCGACTTCGGTTTTGCGAAACATGTTTTTGCAGGCCTAAGTGCAGCATGTGTTAATATGTATTGTTTCAAACAAATGTTAACTTTCTGCCAAATACCTTCCGGCACAGGACTGCTGTGAATATGTAGGCGAGGACTGTCTTTTACATATTATTCATGATAGCAACTTGTCTGATAAATTTCGCGAATTCTCAGGAAACTGATTTTACTGGAAAAGTCAGGGTATTCTGTAGGACTCAGGGATTTCTGAAAGACTCTAGGGGTATTTGCACTGTTCGTTAACGGGAAGAAATATTAATCTTTTACAAATCACTCGGAAATTTTGCTTCCTAAACAATCGATTGTGGAGTCGCAGGGGGGAAACTGAAGAAGTACACTGTACTGTCGTGATGTTCGTTGCCAGCTCCGGCGCGCTTCCCGACCTCCAGTATCTTCGTAATTGTTCGTACACTGTAGGGCTGCAGGCCCGTTTCCCAGTGTATGATTGTGAAGTCGTCACCGGCGGGTGAGAATTTGCACAGTAGCTGTGAATTCCTCGTTAGGCTTCGATTCCGTTTTACTAATTTCATCGTGAATAGTACTTTGTCGACTTTCTTGCAATTAGCAACGACCATATCTGAAGAGCTTCCGGTTTGAAACATGCAGTCAAAGTGTACTGATATTACATTACAGTGACGACATTTCGAAGCGTGTTTCTGTAGGGATTTCTCACATATTCGAGGTAGTCGCACAATGACGCGGCACAGTATGGAACGATGAAGGTCCAGGAAAAAATGGAATTTACAGGTGCGGTAAAAGCTGTAAAGTTACAGAAAAGCTGATAATAACTGTATATCCTAGCTAAAATTAGAATAATCAGTATTAGTAAGTGACGAGCAACTCAATAAAACCTGGAAAAAATTTGAAATCACAGGGAAATCTTTCGTTGAAACAAGGTTGCCACCCTGTTATCGTTTCTTCAGCGACTTGGGCTTTTGTAGTCTTAGATTCGTTAACTTGGGTGTGAAACATCGACTTCATTCAAATCCAGAGTTGAGCAGATAAATGGCGTTGATAGGTGGTAGAATAGATCTGAATACATTAAAATTATGTTTATTCGATTTCGCCCGTTACTGCTAAGGTGCTTCCCTTGTAAGTACTCTGTGATGTTAGATCGACAGCGGTCGAGTGTCAAGACTCGCTGCTTATCTTTATTATTATTGGAGTCCCACATGCGGCATCACGACGCTACGCTGCCGCGTGCCAGAACTTCCCACACCATAAAAGTCCCAGGAGGTCATTGGAAACCCGAGAGGTCGGTGTCTGTAGGCACGAGCTGTCTGGACTGAACACCTACTGTTAAGGCAGAGAGGTCTGCGCGGACAAGAGAAACGCTATCTATAGGCGCACCGTTTGTCTGTGGTATACATCCGTAGGTATTAAAGTGTAACGAATTGCTTTGACTCGTCCGGTATGACGCACGATAGGCTTTTGCCTGGCCTGAATTTTTTATGTGCTCAAGTCCGTAATCGGCTTTGAAGCTTTGCTGCGAATTTATGGTTGTACATACTTCAATGTCAGTTACATAAAATATGAACTCTTTTCTGTGCGCCTCTAACAAAGAGTTGTTAAAAAAGGTGTGGCTTATTTAGTCGTATGTTAAAGATCTCCTGCTCAGAAGACATTTCGTAATTTTCTTTGACATTTTATGGATGAACCCCGGAATTTACATTGCATAGAATATGAATTTAAGGGTGACAATGGCAACATTTTAAAACAGCATATCCTGCCATTCCAATCCCAAAGAAAGCAGGTGTTGACAGATGTGAAAATTACCGAACTATCAGTTTAATAAGTCACAGCTGCAAAATACTAACGCGAATTCTTTACAGACGAATGGAAAAACTGGTAGAAGCCGACCTCGGGGAAGATCAGTTTCGATTCCGTAGAAATGTTGGAACACGTGAGGCAATACTGACCCTACGAATCATCTTAGAAAATAGATTAAGGAAAGGCAAACCTACGTTTCTAACATTTGTAGATTTAGAGAAAGCTTTTGACAATGTTGACTGGAATACTCTCTTTCAAATTCTAAAGGTGGCAGGGGTAAAATACAGGGAGCGAAAGGCTATTTACAATTTGTACAGATACCAGATGGCAGTTATAAGAGTTGAGGGACATGAAAGGGAAGCAGTTGTTGGGAAGGGAGTAAGACAGGGTTGTAGCCTCTCCCCGATGTTATTCAATCTGTATATTGAGCAAGCAGTAAAGGAAACAAAAGAAAAATTCGGAGTAGGTATTAAAATCCATGGAGAAGAAATAAAAACTTTGAGGTTCGCCGATGACATTGTAATTCTGTCAGAGACAGCAAAAGACTTGGAAGAGCAGTTGAATGGAATGGACAGTGCCTTGAAAGGAGGGTTCAAAATGGTTCAAATGGCTCTGAGCACTATGTGACTTAACTTCTATGGTCATCAGTCCCCTAGAACTTAAAAATACTTAAACCTAACTAACCTAAGGACATCACACACATCCATGCCCGAGGAAGGATTCGAACCTGCAACCGTAGCGGTCGCGCGGTTCCAGACTGTAGCGCCTAGAACCGCTCGACCACACCGGCCGTCTTTGAAAGGAGGGTATAAGATGAACATCGACAAAAGCAAAACGAGGATAATGGACTGTAGTCAGATTAAGTTGGGTGACGCTGAGGGAATTACATTAGGAAATGAGACACTCAAAGTAGTAAAGGAGTTTTGCTATTTGGGGAGCAAAATAACTGATGAAGGTCGAAGTAGAGAGGATATAAAATGTAGACTGACAATGGCAAGGAAAGCGTTTCTGAAGAAGAGAAATTTGTTAACATCGAGTATTGATTTAAATGTCAGGAAGTCGTTTCTGAAAGTATTTGTATGGAGTGTAGCCATGTATGGAAGTGAAACGTGGACGATAAATAGTTTGGACAAGACGAGAATAGAAGCTTTCGAAATGTGGTGCTACAGAAGAATGCTGAAGATTAGATGGGTAGATCACGTAACTAATGAGGAGGTATTGAACAGAATTGGGGAGGAGTTTGTGGCACAACTTGACTAGAAGAAGGGATCGGTTGGTAGGACATGTTCTGAGGCGTCAAGGGATCACCAATTTAGTACTGGAGGGCAGCGTGGAGGGTAAAAATCGTAGAGAGAGACCAAGAGATGAATACACTAAGCAGATTCAGAAGGATGTAGGTTGCAGTAGGTACTGGGAGATGAAGAAGCTTGCACAGGATAGAGTAGCATCGAGAGCTGCATCAAACCAGTCTCTGTCATACTCTCGATATGTTCCACAAACTTCTACCTTCTGTTGTAATTCCTGAAACGGATTTTGTGAATTTTTTTGCCGAATATTTTCGTGATACTGAGTAACATTCCCACATGTGCTTATAGTTCAATATTAGACACGTACTTGGCTCATCATGTATACGTTGACTTACAATAATGTTGAATCACGTGAACGTGCTACACTCTTCACTGTAACAAGCACTGAGTAATGGGCTTTTAAATATACTTTACGCGAACAGTGATAGATTCATCGAACATAATTTGTATCGTATGTGATACAGTTAATAAAGCAAATGAAATGATCCTATGGCATTGTTGACCTGGAGGCCCCATTCGGGGCAGTTCGGCCGCCGTATTGCAAGTCCTTTATAGTTGACGCCACTTCGGCGACTTGCGATTCAGTGATGATGAACACACAACACCCAGTCCCATGCCGAGAATCGAACCCGGCCCACCTGATTGGTAGGCGATAACGCTACCGCTACGCTACGGAGGCGGACAATAAAGCAAAGATTCTATAGTATGGCTTCTCTTAGTAGGCTTATACACTGTCCAAACGCATTAAGAGTGGGCACCTGTCGGAAGCGTGAGTAACCAACTTTAACAACAAGGACCGCTGCGAGACATGCAGGAAGAGAGTCAAGTGAGGTTCTAGAATCCACTGGGACGTGGAGTCAGCGGCCAGCAGCGCTAGGTTTCTCGGTTGAGGATCCGTGACGGGAACAACCCGATCGACGTGGTCTCGCAGATTCTCGATGGGCTAAAATCCGAGGAGTTTGGTGACGGGGGGCCCTGGTGCTCTTCGAACTATGCACGTACACTGTGAGCTGTCTCTCACACGCATTGTCATGCATTGTCCTACTGGTAAATGACATCGTGCAGAGGAAAAACAAACTGGGTGTATGTGTAGACACGGACGCCAGTGAGAGATGCATACTTGTGTTGATCCATTGCGCCTTCGAGAATGACGAGATCACTCTGAGGATGCCACGAAAACATTCCTCGGTCTCCTCCGGCCTTGACATTCCGATTGTAGTTGCAGGGCTATACGCGCCAACGGCTATTTGTTAGATGGAGTATAAAACGTGACTCGTCTGAAAACAGCACTTGTTGCCACTCGTCTGACATCCAGTTGCAGTTGGCATGCATCGCCTATGAACCTCAGTCAGCACGGTCGCATGAGCAGGGCGCCCGCCGCAGAGGCCCATATGCACCTAGGTTCGCTGAACGGTCGTTGAGGAGACACTGTTGGAACCTCCTTGGTTGCCGGGCCGCTCTGGAAGAGCGCTTCTAGGCGCTTCAGTCCGGAACCGCACTGCTGCTACGGTCGCAGGTTCGTATCCTGCCTCGGGCATGGGTGTGTGTGATGCCCTTAGGTTAGTTGGGTTTAAGTAGTTCTAAGTCTAGGGGACTGATGACCTCACATAGTGCTTAGAGCCATTTAAATCTTTTTTTTTTTACTCCTTGGTTCATTTGGAAGGTCAGTTGCTCTACCTGCCCGTGCACATCTCCGCCGCCGTCATCACCTCTCATCTATGGCCCGTGGTGCCCCACAGTTGTCTCGCCGCTGGTTTTGGGTAGCGCCATTTTGCCACGCACGACATGCTTTGCCCGTGGCGGCACGCGAACAGTTTACAAACTTAGCCGTTTCGGAAATGATTCCGCCTTTGGCCTGAAAGCCAATGGCAATGCCCATTTGAACGTCGGATAAATCGTTCCGCTTCCGCATTACGACAACGACTGCACTGCTTCCGTCAGGATCGAAGATTTTCATCTGAATAGGTTGCTTCTATTGGTCATCTGAATGCAGTACGTAACCCTAAGGCATTGCCTGTCGTATCTAAGCTGATAAGTAGTACAGCTTCTAAGGATATTGGTTTTCTTCGCGGGTGTCTTAACGAGGTATAAATAAGAAACTTCCTGGCAGATAAAAACTGTGTGCTGGACCGAGACTCGAACTCGGGACCTTTGCCTTTCGCGGACAAGTGCTCTACCGACTGAGCTACCCGAGTACGACTCACGCCCCGTCCTCACGGCTTTACTTCCGCCAGTACTTCGTCTCCTACCTTCCAAACTTTACAGAAGCTTTCCTGCGAACCTTGCAGGAATAGCACTCCTGAAAGAGAGGAGTGAAAATCTCGTTTTGGAAACATCCCCCAGGCTGTGCCTGAGCCATGTCTCCGCAATATCCTTTCTTTCAGGAGTGCTTGTTCTGCAAGTTTCGCAGGAGAGCTTCAGTTTGGAAGGTAGGAGACGAGATACTGGCGGAAGTAAAGCTGTGAGGACGGGGCGTGAGTCGTGCTTGGGTAGCTCAGTTGGTAGAGCACTTGCCCGCGAAAGGCGAAGGTCCCCAGTTCGGTCCCCAGTCTCGGTCCGGCACACAGTTTTAATCTGCCAGGAAGTTTCATATCAGCTCACACTCCGCTGCAGAGCGAAAATCTCATTCTGGAGGTATAAATAATAACGATAAACTCTCATCGCTCTACTGCCTATCAAGCAGGGTCACAGGCAGCTTGAAGCGTCAACAGCTTCATTACGGCGTCCTAATCTTCGTATGAGGGTGTTTAATATGTGGAACGCTTCCCGACTTTGCGTGTCATTCTTGGGCAAGGGCCATGCTAATCTTCTCTGTAACGTTCCAGTTTTAGTAGATGTACCGCCGAAGCGAGTACTGCTGCTTCCACGTCCCCCTCCCCCCCTGAGGCCACCTGCTGTCTCCGAGTGGTTATTGCACCTTGACGTCGAACAGAGGCGGTGTTCACATTAAAGTGTACACGTCGTGTATCACGTAGCCTGGGGCGACTCTTTCAATGAGACTTGGCAGCGACTGCGCCGGAGCGAGGCAGACGCGCGTGTTAAAGCCCGCGGCAGGCACTGCAGCGTCGGTACGCCCACCTCGCGGCCAAACCTGCTCCGCGGCAAAACAAAGAGCAGGAGGCCGTCTGCCGCACAGGTCGTCCACCTGCGCTGCGCATGCGCCGAGCCGCCGCCGCCGCCCCTGCCCTTCTCCCGTTCGCATCTCCGCGTGAACACGCCGATCAAAACTGCGCTACAGCCCAAGGCACAAACAAAGTGTTACTGAAACAATAAATTATTGTGACCACTATCTTATGTTATGCTTTCCACGGGGCGTTTTAGGTGGAATGTACCTGCATCATCACGTAGATTTGTGTCAGTACACATGGATGTATTGTTTGTACGACTTTTGGGGGTAACCTGTGGTACTGTTCGGCAGCAGAACACTAAAGATATTTTAGTACAAAACTCAAAGTTATGTGAATGTTTTCATTTTATGGGTGAATATAAATATTGTTGTGTACATAGTTCCGCGTAGCTAGCGCGTACACAACTTTCCCACTAGAGCGCGCCCCGCTAAGCACAACAGCGTAGGCGCAGCGCTCGTCCGTCTCCGCACTACGAGATGGCGCTGTCATAGAGACGGACCAAATTCTGCCTCCGCCGATCCGCGTATTAATATGTAACGCAGCCAAAGAGATTGCTGCTAACGTAGAACCTTTTCTACTCGCGGATCACACTCGCGCAGTGATACCTGAACGCGCGAGGTATTATAACGAGTGTACAGACCTCCGATTAATCAGTCTGCATCAGTCTATGGTCAAGTTTCGGTCTGCGCCTGATAAGATTATCATATTCCTGTACATAGCCATGAAGATAAATGTATAGACACTTTGTCAAGTATCAGAAATATATGAGAATAAGATTAACGTACCAAGACCAAAGGAATTTCAGATTGTCAATTGTAAACAGCATCCAGAATCAAGTTACGTAATCTCTATGATTTTTATTATTTTAATAAATGTGTGTGAAAATTAATCAAGTTCTGTTTAAAGTTGGTCACCGCCAATCTGCTACTCTAAGCGTGCAAGTGGCATTTCTATCGTCTGACCTAACGGCAGAAGATAAATACGCCACGATAAGACCACGAGACATATTGCCGACACTCGCCTACTTCGTTAGAGCGACAAGTCAAATAATCTGATGGTGCGTGCACCGAAGGTCTTACAGTACGCACACCACAAATATAAATTTACCAAGAGCAGGCATTGCCAAAAGTGTCAGAGCATTTATAATGGCCAAACTCGAACAGCGTTCAAAGTACATTATAAGGAACATTGCAACTGAAATTCTAATCTTACAGCCTTGGGTCAACATTTGGGAACAACTAAACGTGAGATTCAAGATAGTATGAAAGTCATCCACAACACCGCAGATACAGGTCCTGTGCTACATGTTTTGAAAGAACTCAAAAATGGCTCTGAGCACTATGGGACTTAACATCTGAGGTCATCAGTCCCCTAGAACTTAGAATTACTTAAACCTGAGGACATCACACACATTCATGCCCGAGGCATGATTCGAACCTGCGACCGTAGTGGTCGCGCGGTTCCAGACTGAAGCGCCTAGAACCGCTCGGCCACACCGGCCGAATTGAAAGAACCGGAAAATTTTGTAGAAAAGAAAGAAAACCCGCAAAATTTATGAAAGGAACAAATTCAATTTAATTTACATGGTTTTTCCAGTTACTTCATGAAGTACTGTACATAAACGAACAAAATATAATACCTGCCGTATTCTCGTATCAGAAATATTTACAAAAATGGTCCAAATGGCTCTGAGCTCTATGGGACTTAACATCGGAGGTCATCAGTCCCCTAGAACTTAAAACTAATTAAACCTAACTAACCTAAGGACATCACACGCACCCATGCCCGAAGCAGGATTCGAACATGCGACCGTAGCGAGAAATATTTATAAAAGCAATAATTTTGAATGTATATTTGTAAAGGCATTTTTAAATATGTACTTTTTATAATGTATTTTGAAAGATGGTGTAATTTTTACGGATGTCTTTTGAAAGATAAGCAGGTATGTACGGATATGAAATGTTTATACACAGGTGCATAAAAGACGCGATTAAAATGTAAATTTCGTTACCAGCACTTGTAAATTATCTTTGGATGCTCTGTATCTCGGACGTTACAAGTACTGTTGTACACTCAATTTAATCTTTGACGCTGTCAGTATCATTATTCCCTACCGTACGTTAAACGCACTTTAAAGGTGAGTTAAGTACTATAGTACAGCCAGTTTAATATTTAGTGCTGTCAGCAAACTTGAAACGTGAGTCACCGTACTGGAAAATGAATATGTACTTTACGTAAACTCAATGTAAGTTTTCCGTATTAGTAATTTTGTATCTTTTACAGCGTATATTCCGATCATGCTCTTGTTCATTTGAGAGCGAAACCGGCAAACAAAAACATTAAATGTGACATGTGGCTGTTTTCTAAAAACTTACTGATATAAATGTTAACATCTTTAAGCGAAACAAGCAAGAACTAGGAGGAGAGACACTTGAACTGATGGCGAGTTGAATCGCAGATCTTTAGATTTGTATGATCTGACACATACCCGTTTAATTGGTGGGTCACACAACACTAATGAATTCCCTCAATTCTTCATCGTTGTCGGGATTCCTGCCACGAGAGATAACCGATCACTTGCAGCTCATGCAATGCATCAAGTGGTTAAATTCCACTTAAAGACGTTGGAGGCCTGTAAAGATTAATATAATTCATATCGCCGTGAGTTCATGCATTCACGTATCAGACATACGTTAATTATATTACCAGATTCTTCACTTCACGAAGACTATACATTGCAGTAGATAGAAAATCTGACATTAAGAAAGAGGAATACAGGACGCTAGAGCTGTTTCTTCTCTTCAACGTCGTCGATGATTGATGATTTGCTGTCCATGCGTTACGCCAAAAAATTCGACCTCTCTTCGGAAAGTTAATGGCTCCTGCTCGCTGTTTCTACCTGAGCATTTCCATAAACTCAAGTGTTTTAATAATTAGAACATATACTACCTTTTATTACGTTTTGTACCATCATATGTAATAAATATTTCATTTGCTGACATGCGATAAATATTCTCAATTCACTCTTTTAGCAATAAACATCGGCCATTATTTTGTGCACATGAGGAAGACAGTTTTTAGTATAAAAGACTGTTGAAGCACGCTGTAAACAAAAATGTGTGCACTTGAAAATAGCTTCAAGTCGAAGTATGTCAACAGTGATTAAGTAAACGAAAGTGTTTAGTTATTTGCACGTGATACTGATCATAATTCTGGTCACGTGTTATGATGTGGAACGTTGCACTTTAAACACACACACACACACACACACACACACACACACAGAGAGAGAGAGAGAGAGAGAGAGAGAGAGAGAGAGAGAGAGATTGCATCCGAAGATAATTTTATTATCTAGTTGATTCGTGACATATCACTGGGTTCGTGGTCAAAGATATTTATTCTATACCTCAATTCCTTTTCTGCTACTCTGAATGTAAGTCACATCTACTTTTATTCTTATATTTATTAATATTAAAACATTTACAGTCTTGGCGGAAGAAAATGTTCAGTTTATTTCCGGATTTTATACAGATGTTCCAGTGTTAACGGCAACAAATGGCACAAGACAGTCAGTGTTTCACTAAAACTATACAAGTCCGGCAGTCGCTTTACAACACTTGTTGCCTGTACAAAATTTAACGCAGAACTACCGAACGAATGTATAAAATAAATCCATACATGTTATAAAAATGTACGTGTATGTATGTGTTTGTGTATGTTTCACAATTTCTCCAAAACTACTAGACGTATTTCAACTAAACTTGATACACATACCCTTTACTGTCAAGCAACAATTGCTATGGCGTTAAGAACTATCAACGTATCTCTGTTCAGGAGGTATGACATCATAATCAATGGGATGGGAGAAAAAGTTCCGCATGATGCATGACGTTTAAATTTAATGCTTTTTTGCTGCTAATTCGATTCACAATATATTTCGCAAGCAGTATCAATATAAGCCGCTGAATGTGCCTACATAAATATCTGATTGTACGCCACAATATTCAAGAGATGACAGCATAACACTGAGATGCGTGAAAAAATGCCACCAATACATTTATTCTTTACTACTAACACTCCTACAGTCGAGTTCACAGGTCTCAACTGCGAAATGCAAACCGGCTCCAAGACAAAACAATAGCCGTCTATAGAGCTATGAAAGGACGTCGCCATAGAGACGGTTATAATATCGCGTTGTAGATACGCAACGTACCTACACCCAGCTTATAGAAACAGTATGTCACAAGTAGAAAATTGCAAAATGAATATCCGGAAAGCGCCCGATTTGTCAGCAAGTAAATAAATATGTATTGTAGTAACACAACTAGGCGCTGGTAAAAGGGCTTTGGCAGTCGCTGTCCTGAATAGGTGCATCGCAGTGACATAGAAACGGGCGTGGCGCGGGCAGAACCTCTCACACAGGCCAAATTATAGCTCCCGTCTATCTGCAGGAATCAGACACCCGCCTCCCCGCTCTTCGCGTTTCGTTACGTGCGTTTATCGCAGACAACACCAACTGGTTGCAACTTCACACCCAGATGAAGCGTGACACCTGCTAATAAGTGGCGATACACATCAGACAGGCAGTGCTGATTACAATTTATATTCTTCATTTACGTTTCTACATCCGACTACTCATTAGCGCTGTTACCTGGCATTCGTTGTCGCTGTGCGAAACAATGCGGAAACAGTGCCTTCATTTCTAGTGAAAGAAAAAGGGCGCCACAGTTTTCATTAGCCTGGAAAAAAGAAAAGAATGAAAAAAAGCCCGCCAGGGGCAGTAATCAGCGCCTGTAGTTGATATTCGCCTTCATCAGAGGATCAGCTCTATCATTCTCTCTTCCTCTCCCTTTGTTAATATAAGATTTTCTATCTACTGTAATTTATTGTCTTCGTGAAGTGAAGAATCTGGTAATACAATCAGCATATATCTGATATGTGAATGCATAACCTCACGGCGATATGAATTAATAAAATCTTTACGAGCTTCCAGCCACTTCAATTGGAATTTAGCTACTTGATGCAAATGAAAGCCCAAGAAGGCTTTGTTAGCCATCGTCACAATTATCGCAACTAATGTTGTATGCCTGATGAGGCTTTTGTGAGATTATAGCTGTTACTGTTGCCCTAGTGAAATGCTTTTCTCTATGGCTGCGTGCAGCGACAACGTATATGGAAATATCATCATACCAAGAAGCGTTTAGTGTGTATCAGAGAGTAAACTGTTACCAGGCAGTGCAAGCGGACCGCTGCCGAGAGTGGGGTCGCAGGGAGGAGTGTGGGATTGGGGTTTCCCATTCCTTCGACGGCCGGTTATTACATAGAACAAGTTCCGATTGGAAAATCGTGGGGTAGGAAATTGGTTATCTCTTTTAAAGGAATCGTGTTAGGATAATGCTAAGGAAACTACGGGAAACTGATGGCCGGATTTGGATTTGAAATTCGTTTTTCTGCATGTGGAGGGTTGGAGGGGGCGCACGTAGGGGCGGGGGATTCAACGGTTTAACCACTGTGCCACCACTGTTGGAACATTTGTCGGATTGTGAGAGCACTGCACTGCGTCATTTTTACGCTACCGTCCGAAAATCTCCAACGAAGCAATAAGCACATTTTTGCTCTGAATAATACTCAACACTGCACCCAAACTTAAATTTAACCACTTTACAATGGAACCGATTGAGATCTACGACTGAGTTACGTAATTTACATTTCCTGACAGTAGTTTAGCACGTCGTCCTCCTGCAGTGCGCGAATGTGCCCCCATAATTTATTACATTAGTTTGCGTAAATCATTCTTTTCAAATTCTACGTTTCTGCTGGGTGTCCCAGTGACGAAATATCACCTGCATTGGTTTGGCGGAGTATGTAATCCATTTCCGACAAAACTATACAGTTTTTATTTACAAAACTGGTCCGGAAGGAGTATCTAGAACAAATTAAATTCATTACACTGTTACGACACTATACTATTTGTACAGCTATTACTATTGACAATTTTCACGCTATCGAATTTATACTGCTAGTACTTGGGAAACAAAGCACTGCTTCAACAAATGATAAGCGCTGGAAAATATACACGTCAGCACTACAACTTCATTTAGAGCTCACTAGGACAGTGCGCAGTTAACATGTGTAAACTGACAGTCCGCAGCTCGTGGTCGTGCGGTAGCGTTCTCTCTCCTCGCGCCCGGGTTCCCGGGTTCGATTCCCGGCGGGGTCAGGGATTTTCTCTGCCTCATGATGACTGGGTGTTGTGTGCTGTCCTTAAGTTAGTTAGGTTTAAGTAGTTCTAAGTTCTAGGGGACTGACAACCATAGAAGTTAAGTCCCATAGCGCTCAGAGCCATTTGAACCATCACACTGTAACAACGTGGTAGTTCTAATAGTTGTAATTTCAAACATGAGAAGTGTTTATGAGCTTGGCGAACGGAATTGTAAGAAAAATCACATTGTTACAGTGACCACTGAGATACTTTAGAATTAAGTGAAACGCGTATGGTCTCAGTATAGGTTGCGCATCATGTCAACACCGACTCAAAGGAAAGCCTCGGCGCTTGTAGGTGACGTCACGTCAGCTAGGCACGGCGAACGCCAGGTCTGTTGCAGGCAGAAACGCCTGGGCGTGTTTATCACTATAAATCTCTTATTTTTGGACAAAATGTTTGGTATTGTTTTGAATCCTGCAGTTTTATTTAGATGAAAGATTTTCTCACTATCGTAAAGCTACAAATGAAGATCATAGTTCTGTATTACTGAATCCTGTCGAAACAAACGTAGATCAATATGAGAAGATGCTTTGCCCCATCGAAAGCTTCGGAAATTTTACATTCAAGTAACTATATTTACTTGATCCATTTTGTTATCGAAACTTACCCCAACACCCTTACAATTAACTCGTTTCTTTTATTTATTTATTTATTTATTTTCGTTTGACATCGTCACTGGAAATGTCAACTAATTTACATGTGTAAATGTCCAACTGTTGCCAGTCATTAGATTACAGTCGTTTTCAATGAAAGGAATTCTAAACAGGAAACAAAATAGCTTCATACATCGAAAATACTACTGAGCTTAAACTTTTTTAAACATGCACATTAGAAAAGATAAATATTCCCCTCTTGCAACTGAAAGGAGAAACTTTATAAGACAAAAAAAATTTATTTGATTAAACAAGTATCTCTCTTTTGCCTCTTCTTCTGTCCCCCACCCCGCCCCCAATGTGTACAATCGCAAGATATTTCATTAACATTCAGTGCTCCTCACCCCATAGTCAACCAAGATATCTAAAGAAGAGCACCAATATGTTCACAGTTTCTTGTAAAAGCAACCCAGTACAAACGTAACTTCCTCAGATTTACAAATAACGTAAAGACGCGCGAATTCTGTTGCTGGTGGACCATGAACTTGTTTTTGCATGTCAATCCTTAAAACAGGTGGAAATTTAAGTTCAGGCTGGCTCTGAGCACTATGCGACTTAACTTCTGAGGTCATCAGTCGCCTAGAACTTAGAACTAATTAAACCTAACTAACCTAAGGACATCACACACATCCATGCCCGAGGCAGGATTCGAACCTGCGACCGTAGCGGTCACGCGGTTCCAGACTGAAGCGCCTTTAACCGCACATCCACACCGGCCGGCTTAAGTTCAGGAGTACACTATTTGTTAAGAAGTGTAATGAATTGCACAATTTATTGATTGCAGAAATCTCTCAGAACAATGTGTGTTGGTCAACTACCGCCAATAGTTTCACATTTTCCTGTGTCAGAGAGGGAGACACAGGCATTATCAGTACGCCTGCAACAGACCTGGCGTTCGCCGTGCCTAGCCGACGTGACGTCACGAACAAGCGCCGAGGCCTTCCTTTGAGTCGGTGTTGATCGTATACGGGCAGACTTACTGCCATCGCGTTTGTTTCCGCTCTTGGTTGGTTGGTTGGTTGGTTGGTTGTTTGGTTGCTTGGGGAAGGAGACCAGACAGCGTGGTCATCGGTCTCATCGGTTTAGGGAAGGAAGTCGGCCGTGCCCTTTCAGAGGAACCATCCCGGGATTTGCCTGGAGTGATTTAGGAAAATCACGGAAAACCTAAATCAAGATGGCCGGACGCGGGATTGAACCGTCGTCCTCCCGAATGCGAGACCAGTGTCTAACCACTGCGCCACCTCGCTCGGTTTTCCGCTCTTGTTTCCTTGCGTTGTATACAGCGTGTACATAAAGTCTGCAAAAACTTTCAATTATTTACTGCACAAGAACTAAACATTGTACAGATATCATATATATTGCGTTTTGAAGAGAAACTCTGAAAGTTTTTTTTACGAACATTCAGTATGCGAACCATGAGTGACCCGGCAGACGTCAATATGATAATCGAATTCTTGCCATACCCGTCCCATCGACTGTGGCAGTTGCTTCCCGTATTCTCTTCCGGAGCTCTGCTACATTACGTGGTAGAGGCGGTACGCACACCATATATTTAATGTGTCCCCACAGAAAAAAGTCACACGGCGTGAGATCTGGTGATCGGGGAGGCTATTTCATGAAACAGCTGTCGAAATCCAACACACAGAAAGCTCGCTCCGCACCTGAACTCGCCATGTTTGCGACTAGCGCTGACTATCGGCAAATTACCAAACTACCCTGTGGCGGTATACATGAAAAAGAAGAAAGACTTTCATGGTCTCTTCGAAATGACATATATATGATATATGTTGTTGTTGTTGTTGTCTTCAGTCCTGAGACTGGTTTGATGCAGCTCTCCATGCTACTCTATCCTGTGCCGTCTTCTACATCTCCCAGTACCTACTGCAGCCTACATCCTTCTGAATCTGCTTAGTGTATTCATCTCTTGGTCTCCCTCTACGATTTTTACCCTCCACGCTGCCCTCCAATGCTAAATTAGTAATCCCTTGAAGCCTCAGAACATGTCCTACCAACCGATCGCTTGTAGTCAAGTTGTGCCACAAACTTCTCTTCTCCACAATTCTATTCAATACTTCCTCATTAGTTAAGTGATCTACCAATCTAATCTTCAGCATTCTCCTGTAGCATCACATTTCGATAGCTTCTATTCTCTTCTTGTCTGAACTATTTATCGTCCACGTTTCACTTCCATACATGGCTACACTCCACACAAATACTTTCAGAAACGACTTCCTGACATTTAAATCTATACTCGATGTTATCAAATTTTTCTTCTTCAGAAACGCTTTCCTTGCCATTGCCAGTCTACATTTTATATCCTCTCTACTTCGACCATCATTAGTTACTTTGCTCCCCAAATAGCAAAACTCATTTACTACTTTAAGTGTCTCATTTCCTAATCTAATTCCCTCCGCATCCCCCGACTTAATTCGACTACATCCCATTATCCTCGTTTTGCTTTTGTTGATGTTTATCTTATACCCTCCTTTCAAGACACTGTCCATTCCGTTCAACTGCTCTTCCAAGTCCTTTGCCGTCTCTGACAGAATTACAATATCATCGGCGAACCTATACAGTGTTATATTCTTGTGCAATAAATAATTGAAAGTGTTCCCGGACTTTATGTACACCCTGTATATCAGAACAGTGAAATGCAAGAGAAAAGGCTGGCGGTAAAACGTGTCAAGCGAACAGACACAATCAGTAAACACTTTGTTACTCAATGCCTTCCACCTCAACTTCGCGCGACAGGCAGAGGAAACGTGTAAGCAACTAGGGCGCCTGCGCTTTTTCTCCGTCCACTTGTCGTTGGGCGATAAATTACACTTTACCGGGGCCCGGCGTGCGGCGGAGCCAATAAAAAGAGCGAGCGGGCCAATCTGGCGCCTCGGCACACACGGCTATCAGCACAAATATTTGACCAGCAGTTTGCCCCGCGCCGCGCCCTGGTTATTACCAGGCTTCCGGCAGCCACGTACTGTATACACGTCCACCCCGGCGTGCCCCGCCTTGTCCTTCACACAACCCCGGCCCTCTTTAAAGGATACTCAATTCTGCAGTCTGATTCTATACCATTTCTGACAGTTATTACGCTACCTGGTACTTGCTAGTTGCCCAGTATCCACATTAAAAAAAAATGTCACGGTTCACTGGCTTAGTCTCACTTTGTCTAGAAGATAATCTAATGTTTTAGTAATCTGGCTGGGGCAGTTTATGCCTATTTCACCACTATTATGCCTATATGTTTATCACTATTATGCCTATTTTATCACTATTATAAGAAACAATTCACTTTATTGCTACCATGACCGCTCCCACGGGAAATAACCCAAGCAGCGAGGGCCTGCTACACTTCACAGTTAATACAGCAAGCAGTTACGAGGGACATTTCATAAATTACGCACACTATTTTTTTTTTTTACTTACAGGTTTATTTTTTTCAGTATTTCTTTAGAGTCCTTCAGTATAGTCTTCCTGCTTCTCTATGACTGAAGCCGGCCGCTGTGGCTGAGCGGTTCTAGGCGCTTCAGTCTGGAACCGCGCTGCCGTTACGGTCGCAGGTTCCTATCCTGCCTCGGGTATGGATGTATGTGATGTCCTTAGGTTAGTTAGGTTTAAGTAGTTCTAAGTTCTAGGGGACTGATAACCTCAGATGTTAAGTCCCATAGCGCTCAGAGCCATTTTCAATGACTGAATCCCAACGTCTCGGAAGCTCTATTATTGGATCCAGGGCACCACTTCTATTCATCTGCCGAATGATTCTGGTAACGGTGGTGCAAAGTTCTTCCAGATAAAGATAAAGACGTCAACGCATAGGTTTTTTCAACTTCGGGAAAAAGTCGAAATCCAGCGGACTCATTTCCGGGGTGTAGGGAGGACGAGGCAACACTTCCCATCCGTATTCGCGCAGTATTTGGGCTACAACAATGCCGACATATGATCGAGCATCGTTGTGGAGAATGAGTAGCCCAGTCTCTAGCAACTGCGGTCGGGTTCGTGCATTTTTCTGCGCAGGTTTTGCATGAAGTTACGATAATACATTGCTGTGACACTAGTTCCACGTGGAACTCTACCTGTCATGATGATTCCTTGCAAAAAATCATCATTTGCTCGAGATTTGATTGAGCGCGTCGAAATTCTTTTGGACGTGGGGTAGCTGAAGCCTCTCCACTCACTGCATTGTGATTTCAGCTCCGGTTCAAAGTCTGTAATCCACGATTCATCAAAGGCGAGGCGACAAATTGGCGCAAGAATCCTTGGCCTTCACGGTCGAATTGTTGTTTGGCCAAGTTTGCAAAGTCCACGCGTTTCTGGTTCTCTTCAGCAGTCAAACAGTGTGGGACCCATCTCGCAGAAATTTCTTTCTTCTTCAAATCAGTTGTTAGAATACGGAATACTGAAGCTGGGGGAAAACCCGTGGCTTCAGAGAGTTCCTCCTTCAAGAGCACTTGCCACATGTTTCACACTTCTTTCATCTGTTGTCGTTTTTGGCCTTCCGGGTCTTGGATCATCGTCTCTGTTCATACGTCCACCACGAAAAGGACTAACCCAACATGAAACTGTGCTACGGTCGACTGTAAACGCACCATAAACTTCACTTAACACACTGTGGATTTCTGTCGGCTTTTCGCCGCGTAAAGTTTCGATCTTGATGTACGACCTCTGGTCTTCAACAGTCACAGTATCCGAGAACCCTGCAAGGTCCATTTCTATCTCTCCCCAATTTTATATTGGAGTACACAGCGAAAAAACAAACAGAATTCATTCTGAGAAGATGACCATAAAAATTTATCCTCCTTTTTCGCATAGTATCTGAAAGTTTTTCAGTTTTCTTGTAGAGAGTTTCATTTTTGATGTATATAATCTTATTGTCTCGAAATTTTGGTCCTATGTTTTTTCTTAAAATTTTTCTTTCCTTTAGCTCAAGTTTCTCCATTTGGCCTTTGAAATTCATGTTTAGTGTTTCTAATGCATACAGTGCTTCTGGCTTAATCACTGTCTTGTAATGTGTAATTTTGGACCCCCATGAAAGGGATTTTTTGTTGTATGTATTTTTTATTAGCTGGAAGGCCAATTCAAGTTTATTTCTTCTGGATTCCATTGCTTTGCTTTCCCCAGCATTCCAACTAATCCATTGTCCGAGATATTTGAATTCTTTTACTATTTCAATCTTTTGTTCTTGAACTTTGAAGTATTTACATGAATGCTTGATGTTTGTCAATATCTTAGTTTTTCCAAAGGAGGTGTGAAGACCTATTTTAGCTGCTTGTTTCTTTAGTTCAAGGATTTGCTCCCGCGCTTCTTCCATTGTTTCAGCAAACTGGGCCATACCATCTTCGAAAGAAATGCAATTTACTTTAAGGTTCTTCTTTTTGCAACCCAGTCCTATACCACTCCATAGTATTTTAATTATCTGATAAAAATTTCCGGTCAATAATTTGAACAATTCTATATCTAGTAACATACACTGGAAATAAAATATAGCATTTTTGGCTACAATTAGGTGTCATGTAGTCATAAAAGGACGAAAAAACCATAGAAATATTATGTACCATTTTTATGTAATGTTAATAAAGTCACGGTTGAAAAGATTCATTTGACACATAAATATGAGAATATTTAGATAAGCAAAACAGAGTAATTGTTAAAAATATGTTAACAATATGTTCCTTGACGACCACATAGCTCCACTGACACATCAGATTTGTTTAGCACTTTAGATATGAAGTCTAAGATTAGACTTTGTTTCCACAGTGGATGCGGTCTCCTATTGTTAAATGAGTATTTCTTCCCACTAAACCAAATTAGGGAATCAGTCAGACTAGGAACATGTTCGAATTGCAACTTGCCATTGTGGCTGCTGCGTTGGCTGCATAATTGTTCTGGTGAAAGATGGTTTTAACTGTTGCTTGATTCAGGACTATGATGATAGATCCAAGTGTCGCCCACGGTCACGAATCTACGATTTTGTTTGAGGACTCCCACATTCAACGTTGAATATTCCTCCGCATCCCTTTTTGGTCAAACGTCAGAAATCGTGGCATCCAGCATATTTCGCGTATTTTTTGCTTAGTTTCTTCGTTCCGAAGAATGTAGAGCGCTCGTTCAGTTGAGATGCCTACAATATCAGCTATGTGGCGTATATTCATTCAGCGCTCTTCCGTTACCTTACCATGAATTTATTCAACGGCTATGTTTAGGTGCCAACCGGTGTGAGATTCAACTTGAGCGATGTCATAAGCACGTTTAAACTCATTAATCCATGAATGAATACTCTCACCGACCAGTGACGAGTCCACGCGAGCTTAGCCCCGTTAGGTTTCGATCTGCGCAGCTGTCGAATCTTTCAAACGTCCGTGTTTAATAACATCACGAAATCCGTTTTTCGACATCTTCTACGTCAACATGTTGCACTGACGATTTCAAACGGGAGTCTTGTAACACAACTAGCGCCAGCAGGTCTAATACATTCGATGCTTTCAAAAAATAATTACAAGATTCATGCGTATCTGCGCTGGTAAGATCAAATATTTCCCTCTCCATCTATGAAACTTGTCATTTTCGTGTTTAGAATAACCTGGCGACTTGTATAGAAATGCCAGAATCAAAAAGTACACTTTGTTTTCCTGTCTGTCGTTGAACCACAGTCAGGAAGAATAAAAGTAGCACATGAGTGGTACAAATCACATCATTCTCTTATAGCTCGTCTCTTTCTTCTGCGATGCATTTACCCCATGACACGTTCTTTGGGTAGCAAATGGGACTTTGACGGTAATCCTGTGTGCGCCGTATAAGGACTTCCACAGTTTCAGTCTATGGCTTCACGTATTCAATACGCATCACTATGAAGTGCGTAGCAGAGAATATCTTTAAAAACTGTTATTTACCTGACTTTATATGAAAGAGCTATGCGGGCAAAAGAATATTCGTGATTTATCCTAGTTTTCTAAGCAGGTGCTTACAAAATATTCAGCGGCTTTCTACCAGTGTCTAACAGTTAAGTTTTTTCAACACTTCTGTTACACAGACGATGTGAACTCAGAATGTTTTTAGGATTCTACCGCAGAGAGATATTGCGTGAAGAATTGTGTCAGAATTCCACCAAAGCAACAGCTATCGATGTGAGACGGGAATTCTATCTACCTGTACACATCTACACCCTATGATGTGAACTCTCTGGAACACGTGTGCTCGTGGACTGGTCTAGGCAGGAACGAACGCTGCGGCTAGAAACCTGTTTGTGGCCCTCTGTGACTTGTAATTCCACACTGGCACCTATGCTGAGAGACGCCGAGCCTTCTGCTGTTTTCAGTAAAGTTGCGCAGGCGATGTTACAGCGCGCACCTGCAAAGTTTGTGGACTATCCACAGCATTTTGATGTTCTCATACGAGCAGACGCCTACGTAACATTCTAACGGCAGGATCAAAAACCCGTCGCCCCCCCCCCCCCCCCCCACACACACACACTATGATGGGACAGTCAAAGCCCACAGTCGCACAGCTCTCATTACGGATACAACGGTAAACTGCCGGATGTTCCTGTACCGACACAGCAGCTGGCTCCTTTGTCGCATTCATAATGCTACAGAGTCCCTACCCACAACGGTCCGAAACCAGAGACATTTTCGTGGAACTAGTGAAATTACAGTACAATCAGTGACTTAATAATGAAAGAGCAAGAACATCGCGAAGTTGAAATCGACGGTCACCTCTAAAATGCATAAGTTTGATTACGGTAGAGAAACGGGAGTGAGAGTATTTTTAGCGCAGGATATTGTCAGGCTTCGAATGAGCTCCAACACAATATGAGACTGAAAATACAGCACAAGAAATCTTCATTTCGATTCACATGTCTTGAGGGACACATGTGGTATTTCTTAAATCCTTCCTCACACTGTTGAACGTTTGGGTTTCATCAGGAAACTTTATTAAGATAACTGAAGGCTAAATACTTCGAGGAAGACTTCTTGGAAGATGGCGGAATAGAAAACTAAGGACGACTGGTTCGAGAGACAATCACTGGACGTAAGTTACTTTCATGTCCAAAGAGCCTGGGGATTCTGCGTTGGCATATTACGAACAGCAACATTTCTGCAGCTATCCTGGAGCCAGATACCAGTTGCCAGTTGTACATTGTATATCTGACGGCTCAGAGTACGAGTATTACAGTTAGAAACTGTGGATTTGTCTTGAGCTACCGTTAACAGACGGCGGACGAATACCCGGACTCTTGTTCATCCAGCAATTCTCAATGAGAGCGCTTACCGACGTACAATGGAACTTTACACAGACTTTCCAACCTTTACTACCGAACATTTTCGTGCTTAAACTCTTCACAACATGATGAAAGAAAAAGAGGTTATCGTCTGCTACATTTTTACTGTTCGTGCAGTAAAACTTCAGCATCAGACGTAACGTTCTAATTTATTATTTCTTCAATATCGACTCTATTGGCAACAAAGTTTGCCGGCAGTGTCCACGTATACCAAAATTGCATCATAGCACGACACGTAGTTCCGGAGATATGAAGTCACAAACACTGCGTGAAAAAGTAGCTTTTGCTCAAAATTAAGCGTAAATTAGCTACACTATACTCATCCAATGTTTCATAATGAGAGCATTTGGCGACTTCCAACAAACTTTAAACATAATTTCAAGCCTGTCCTAAACTTTTTCTTCCCTTACGTGCTTAACTTCAAATACCCTCTCCCACAAACAGCAAGATGGCTTGCAGATCACAGACGTAGATGCAATACATTAACGCTTTTGTAAAGTAATCATACGTTTGGCGGTGTTTCATACATGGGAATTTACTGATACTTTATAAATGTGGCGTTCGTTCTTCTTTCAACTCATGATCTTTGCAATTATGCCTACACTTCAAATGTACGATTTTTTGGGCCATTTTTATCAATTGCACAGGTGTGCAAAAATACTGACAAATAAGTCAGATTAGGTACGCGACGTGGAATCTAGAAAAATTCGCTAGATAACCACAGATCGACAAAGTACCGTTGTAGAGTTACAGCCATCAAGCTGCAGCCAACCAGTGACGTGAGCGCAAAAGTGTGAGTTTTTAACCACTTTTTCCAACTCGTATACTAAAAACCGCAGTTCCTAGTTTGATTAGTTCAGTATTATTGTTTAAGCTAAGCAGTCAAAGGTAAGTAAATTTTAAATCCCTATCCACTGTTGATTGCTTCAAACGCTATTTTTCTGTAATTTCTTCTGGTTAAAGCTAGACTATTAAACCCACTATGCCAGAAGTACTGTAAAACCATTAATTTGTCAATATATGCCTAACAAGCTGCACTACGGAGCAGCACTGTAACCAAGTCGTCGACATTTGGTACTATAAAGTTCAATTGTTTTACTGATGAAATCTAAACGTCATGTGTTATAATCTTTGATAATGTACGGAGAGCATGAACTGAGCTTTTATTCTAAGCGGCGGATCACTGACTGTAGGCTATGGTAATGGAAAAATCACAACAACATTTCTACAAATTTATCTTCATCGAATAAATGGTTGAGGCACACTCTCCAAAATTCCTGCTGTGTTGCGAATGATTACGATCAAGAGCATTTTTGTCGCAAAGAACGTGAATGATGTTTTGAGGTAATTCGTGATTACTGAATTCGAAAATAAAATCCGTTTTTGCTTATGAGGCTCAGATTTTGTGACACGGCATCCTCTGTCTACAAAATAACTTGAAAATGCTCACACTGATTAGTTTGGTATGTCTTATTTAATTTGCTTTTATTTATTTATTGCGGATGTAACTGTTGGTAAACAATCGAAATATATACAAGGGCCGCGTGTTTAAATTAAGTAGTGCATAAACTTACGGACCGATGACGTCAGCAGATTGGTCCCGTAAGACCTTACCACAAATTTCCTTTCTATATACAAGGAATTCCATGCATGATCCTCAGTTGCGACATTCACAGCTGGGATAAGGAGGAGGCCGATGGGTCTTGCTCGCGTTGCCTCGCATAGCTTTCTGTTTGTTGTATTAGTTTCATTAGTGAGAAGAGCTCTGACCTTGTGAAGTGACTTGCTGTAGGATCATGAAGGCTTGTGCTTTGCGTGAATGCAGAACAAGAAATGCCTCTTAGCAGTACAAATAACACAAATTCTTTTGTTGTATCTGTGGAAAATTAACTTTGAAATTGCAAAAACGAAAACTTAATCTTTTTTTAAAAGAGATGCTACGAACTTTATTTCGAGTGCAAGGTTGGCGGCCGAGAGTAAAAATGGGCCCCCCGCATATGTTGTTTCACATCTGTTGCACTCTTGACATGCTGGTTAAAAGGATCACGCCACACGTCCGTTGGTGTCCCCATGACTTGTAGGGAACCAACGAATCACACAACAGACTGTTCTTTATATGTGTCACAAATGGTTGGAATCGCCTCTGACACAAAGGAAATTGAGCAATATCCCAATTTACTGCATTGCTGTCCGATTATTACTGGCCCGTACGAAGAGACGTTCCTGAGACAAAGTATCACAGGGAATCTGGGAAGAAAAAAATATTACGTATGTTTATTCACTTTTCTTTTGTTCTTATCTTGCTTATTTCTTTGATTAATTTGTGTACTAACAAAGAGTCTTTTATTCTCCTTTTGCCAGACATGTGATGCTAAATACATAGGCTCATATACGCGTTTAAAAAAACCAGTATCACATGGAAACTGAAGCCAATAGAGAAATTCTGAATTTATTTATTTATTTTCTGATAGTTGATTACTCCTGCCAGTTGTTCGATTTGACGAAATCCGGTTTTTCCCTGCACCACGTACAGAAACACATACATCGGATCCAGAATGAGTTTCACTCTGCAGCGGAGTGTGCGCTGATACGAAACTTCCTGGCAGATTAAAACTGTGTGTCGGACCGAGACTCGAACTCGGGGCCTTGAAGCTCTGAGGACAGGTCGTGAGTCGTGCTTGGGTAGCTCAGACGGTACAGCACTCGCCCGCGAAAGGCAAAGTTCCCGAGTTCGAGTCTCGGTCTGGCACGCAGTTTTAATTTGCCAGGAAGTTTCACATACATTGGGCGTAAACGATAACTGTTTACACCGCATCACATTGATGGAGGGAACGTCGAGAAGAACAGTTTGATAGGGGACACTTGCTGTTTGTCCGTCGGGGAAATAAAAATCATTAATTTCAACTTTCCCGTGAGGGTCATCTCGGGTACCCGTGCACACTTCCAGGATCGATCTAAATTTCCACATACTATAGTGTCTACGCCCCCATTGCACACAGCTGACCTGGATTCTCATGGGCTATGAATTTGCGTGTAATAAATAGCATTACGGCCTAGACGGGCAAAACGACGTTAATACTAACAATGAACACATTTGTCTCATAACCCTGTTGCGGCTATCTAGGTAAGATACGAATAATGGGGCCGTAGACGTTATGCCACAAGGAGATTAGGATTGGTCCTGGAAACGCGCACCAATAGCCAAGATGGTGGTTTAGCATTTTGGCACTATTCAGCGAGCAACTCCACGGTTTTACGTCGCAAGGCGTCGTATGGTTCGTTCTTCACGAATTACTTTGGGTCGTCGTTAATGCACCGTCCAGAGCATTGGTGCGTGAGAAGAGATTGAAGATATAGCACAGGATGGGCTGACGAGAGATTATACCGTGATCAACCGTTGATGAAAGAGAAGACGACCTGGACACCCACCGCCTGGCTGCTGTGGAAGTAAAAAGCAAATGAAAAAAATAATGAAGAGAATTGTATCCTTTCCTTTCACTCTCTCTCTTTATGGTGAAAGAAGCGGTGGCATCAGATATTATTTCTGTTTGTAGGTTACATATGTTTTGGGGGTTGTATGGGTGTTAGAGGCCAACACCTCAAGTGGAAAAGGTAGGTGAAAAAACAGGGAGGGGGACTAGGGTGTTTGATAAAAAGATAAGAAAGATGGTTAAGACGACCACTTGGGATAAGCGGGAAATCTGGGTTGAGTCCCAGTCCGGCAAAAATTTTCATCTTTCACTAATAGGTTGTGATTTCCATACCTAATACAGCTGATGTCAAAATATTCGCAACTGCGACAAAATTACGTAATACTACTACAGCTGCAGAGCGTCACAGACGTCTGTTGCTGCAGAAATGTTTACATTACTCAAGTAACAGACGCCGTAATAATAAGTGCTTTATCTATGACCAAGCCTACGTGATCATTCCATTTCATACACAGTCTATTTGTTACGCTCTGGTATTTGTACGAGTCGATTGATCCCGGTTCCGACTTAGTGATACGGTAGCCAAAGGACACTGCTGTAGTGTATTTTTCAGCATTTTGTGAGGTGCACAAATTTACATTTCTGAGCAATTTTGAAATCCTATGAAGATCTGACTGAATATTTTTGCAGCTTTTTTGCAGAGAGAACATCATTATAGATAAATGAATCATCTGCAAAGTATGAAGTTACGGTTAATGTTGTCTGCTGGGTCATTAGCATACGACACGATCAGTTAGGGCCCAATACACTTCGCTGGGGCTCGCCTCAAGTAACTTCTACTTCTGTCGATGGATCTCCATTCAAGATAACTTGCTATATCCTCATCACCTACAAATCCTCAGTCCAGTCACAAATTTCGTTTGATACCCCATACGTGGAACACGTGAGGCAATACTGACCCTACGACTTATCTTAGAAAATAGATTAAGGAAAGGCAAACCTTCGTTTCTAGCATTTGTAGACTTAGAGAAAGCTTTTGACAATGTTGACTGGAATACTCTCTTTCAAATTGTCCGCCGCTTGTGGTCTCGCGGTAGCGTTCTCGCTTCCCGAGCACGGGGTCCCGGGTTCGATTCCCGGCGGGGTCAGGGATTTTCACCTGCCTCGAGATGACTGGGTGTTTGTGTTGTCCTCCTCATTTCATCATCATCCAGGAAATTGGCGAAATTGGACTGAGCTGAGGTTGGGAAATTGTACGGGCGCTGATAACCACGCAGTTGAGCGCCCCACAAACCAAACATCATCTCCTCTCTTTCAAATTCTAAAGGTTGCCGGGGTAAAATACGGGGAGCGAAGGGCTATTTACAATTTGTACAGAAACCAGATGGCAGTTATAAAAGTCGAGGGACATGAAAGAGAAGCAGTGGTTGGGAAGGGAGTGAGACAGGGTTGTAGCCTCTCCCCGATGTTATTCAAAGGAAACAAAAGAAAAATTCAGAGTAGGTATTAAAATCCATGGAGAAGATACAAAAACTTTGAGGTTCGCCGATGACATTGTAATTCTGTCAGAGACAGCAAAGAATTTGGAAGAGCAGTTGAACGGAATGGACAGTGTCTTGAAAGGAGGGTATAAGATGAACGTCAACAAAAGCAAAACGAGGATAATGGAATGTAGTCGAATTAAGTCGGGTGATGCTGAGGGAATTAGATTAGGAAATGAGACACTTAAAGTAGTAAAGGAGTTTTGCTATTTGGGGAGCAAAATTACTGATGATGGTCGCAGTAGAGAGGATATAAAATGTAGACTGGCAATGGCAAGGAAAGCGTTTCTGAAGAAGAAAAATTTGTTAACATCGAGTATTGATTTAAGTGTCAGGAAGACGTTTCTGAAAGTGTCGCCATGTATGGAAGTGAAACGTGGACGATAAATAGTTTACACAAGAAGAGAATAGAAGCTTTCGAAATGTGGTGCTACAGAAGAATGCTGAAGATTAGATGGGTAGATCATATAACTAATGATGAGGTATTGAATAGAACTGGGGAGAAGAGGAGTTTGTGGCACTACTTGACTAGGAGAAGGGATCGCTGGTAGGACATATTCTGAGTCATCAAGGGATCACCAATTTAGTATTGGATGGCAGCGTGGAGGGTAAAAATGGTAGAGGGAGACCAAGAAATAAATACACTAAGCAGATTCAGAAGGATGTAGGTTGCAGTAGGTACTGGGAGATGAAGAAGCTTGCACAGGATAGAGTAGCATGGAGAGCTGCATCAAACCAGTCTCAAGACTAAAGACCACAACAAGAACGCCATACGATCGTACTTCCGTACTGCCAGGTCGGCAGGCGATGCTGTAGTGTTCACAAGGAATGTAACGCAAAACTCTCTTTGCGACTATTTTTGTGCGTCACCAATATCTGCCGAGTATGAGTGAGATATGGGAGTCCAGAGCTAGAGTGGCAGTGACAAGTGTGGAAGACGCGGCGGCCACAGCGGTCCCACACAGCTGCCTGAGCCCACCCGGGCCTGGCTCCGCTGCCGCGATCGATAGCGAGTCCTCGGTGACGTGAGGGGCAGGGTGGGGGAGGGGTTATCAGGTTTCATTACCAGCGGCGCGGCCAGCAGCTGGCGCCAGGCCCCCCTCACCTGCGGACCGCGTCCGCACCACTCCACAAGAACGATTCACCGTCAGGGAAATATCTTCCCGTGGTGAAACTGTTCCCCAACAGCTTACGACCGCCTCGGCTTCCGCTCTACTCACATATTGCCAGGAGGCGTCTCTTTTTGAGGTTTTTCGGCTGATCGCTGTTTGATAACAAAGAGCAACGAAATAACCAAATCAGTTGTTTTGCACATCTTGCTTAGGCGATGGTGACCAGCATGTCCAAATTTAAAAAAAAAAGCTTAACACTGTGCTGTCTGTAATAATGTGATTTTATTTTGCTACTCGTTTTCGATCCGATCCATCATCAACAGCAGGAAAATTATCTCAGATATATCACATGTCATACACGCTTTGATTATTACTATTTTTTTATTATTTATTTTATGGCCTTCATTGGACCACTCTAGTCAAAAATACAAAGTCGTAAACAAGTTGTTACACAGGGATACAATTTGGTTCAACAATAACTTAATATGATAGTTTGGTAATATAATTATTAGAGTCTATTCTTATATGAAAGATGTTTTGTTCTTCTGTCTGCCCAATACTTCTTCATTCTTTCAGATATTTTCTTTCTTTCTTCATCTGAGACCACTCTTCCTGTACTCCTTTTATTGATTTTCATTTGTAGTATTCTGCTTTTCTCTGTCTTGTTTTTTAGGTCATCTACTGTAATTTGGAGTTCTTTTATATCTTCCTTAATTTCTGCGACCCATTTAATGTCACTCTTGCTATTCCACAATTTTTGTATTATTTTTCTACTAATTCTGTTTTCTGGAGTTCTCATCAGATGTCCAAAGAATGAGATGCGTTTCTTCCTGATTGTGCTCATGACTGGTTGTATTTTCTTATATACTGTTTCATTTGATGCTATTCTCCAATGTCCATTTATTTTATACTGTTTATTTATACATGTCCTAATTATTCTTCTTTCTGTTTTTAGTATTCTGTCAATTTCTGCTGTATTAGTTGTTTTGAAGATAGTTTCAGATGCATACTTTATTTCTGGTTGTGTAACTGTTTTATAGTGTTTTAATTTTGCATCTAAAGATAGGCTTTTTAGTTGTATGTAGTTTTGGTAATGTAATTTGCGTAGTTCAGTTTTTTTATTCTATTCTGCCATGATGACTTCTCATTTAGATTGTATGTTATTATTTCGCCTAAATACTTAAATTTATCAACAATTTTGATTTCCTTTTCTCCTGTTGTAATTTTGTTTGCAAGTGGTGGACCAGTTAGCATAATCTCCGTTTTTTTCAAATGATATTCCAAGGCCTACTTTCTCTGCTGTTTCTTGTAGTGATTGAACTTGCCTGGCTTCTTGAACGGTGTTGGCTAGGAGAGCAAGATCATCAGCGAATCCCAAGCAGTTTAAGCTAATATCATCTTTTGCACTTCCAATTCTTATCATCTTTGGATTGTGCTTGTACCATTCTCCCATTATGTATTCCCGTGCACAGTTGAACAATAATAGTGATAGGCAGTCACCTTGTCTTAAGCCTGTTTTTATGGGGAATGGTTCCGAAATTTCTCCTCTAAACTTCACTTTTGTTTTGGTGTTGGTTAGAGTGAGTTGTATTATTTTAATTAGTTTTGAAATAAGTTATCAACAGCAAACCATAATTGCCAAGATAATATAAAATCGAAAATTGTAGCAAGATAAAAATATGATGGCACATTGACACAAGGGCAACAATTGGTCATTGTGTTAATGTGCCATCATATTTTATCTTGTTACAATTTTCGATTTTATATTATCTTGGCAATTATGGTTTGCTGTGACAACTTCTTTCAAAGCATGGATGACATGTGACACATCTGTGATAATTTTCCTGGCGTTGGTGATGGTTCAGAACCGAAACCGGTAGCAAAATAAAATCATATTATTACAGACAGCACAGGGTTATGCATTTTTGGCAGTTGTTTTGTCCTGCTACCAGTATCTATTTTTAAATTTAATATATTACTATGCGTTCCGAACATATTTTGCTCACCATCAGGCGTTTTTATTTCATTCATATGAAACCCGAAATTACTCAAATACTCAAACAAAGTATCTGATAATTTAAAAAGTACGTCTTTTTAGAAACTATGTTCATTTGATCATTTTAGTAAACGGGTGCCGGGGTGAGATAAGAAAATGAATGCACTGCTGTTGCTGTTTTGGGGTGTTGGGCCTCGATTTTGATGACTGTAATCTGGCCTGTGTTGGACCCATGATGATTTATGGCATCAGTTAGTTGGCTATCAATTAAATATTCAAACTGCTTTAACTAGTCACATATATTATTATTTATTAGTGTACAAACGATATCATAAAATACATAACAACTGAAAAAAACGAGTATATAATCAAAAAAATACGTAGCTTCGTCTGTGATCAGGCCTTCCGGATATTATTCTTGCTATAATGATTTTATGGGGGTTTCAGTTGGTTGTTCTGAGTTTATGAAACGTCGTCTAGATTTAAGCTTTTTGGGCATGGTTTGGTAGCTGTGTAGCAGGTATCGCTTGTCATTCATCCGTTTCTCTCTTTCAAACTCAGGAATGATTTTCCGACGTTTGGTGAGGCAATACCCGATAATGAATATAAATGGTCCATTCTAAAAGATTTCAGGCTGCCACTTATCTTCCTGCAGCAACAGAAAAGCAGGTGGCGAATGCTGTGGTATGGAATACGTTTGAGTTGTTGCCTCACTTTGCAGATGTCAGTTTGGTCAGTATGCCATTACGTGCTCCTATTTTAGCTAATGTTTTCTCGGTATGTTTCTTACATGTTAAGGTTCTATCGAGACGGATGTTCTTATAGGATAGATAGGGACAGTTGTTCAAGAGCGTACCACTACAGACTTCTTTCTTGCCTCCCGGCTGTTAAGGTGAAATACATACAATTGAGTTTTATTGGGGTTTGGTTTTATATGATTACGTTTGTAGTAGTTTATGAGCATTGCAAGGTCTTCGCCCTGGTCATTTTCAATTTCATTACAGATTCTGCTTGTGCTCAGTTGATATTCACGACGGTCACGGTCAAGCCTAACCTACTTCTCGCGCAATAAAAGCTGACACTCGGTGCGGTGGCTGATGGGAGCGATTGAAATTGGAAATGCGTTTACGGTCGCTCCCATCAGCCACCGCGCAGTGCGTCAACTTAGACTGCGCTAGTAAACAATGTTCGCATTTAAAATTTACCATTACGTCGCGCTAATTATTTAACGTTCTCTCTACTTCTGTGAGAGTTTACTTACGATTTATGCGTCCCGTCGCCTCATATCCACGTATTTCCCGGCAGAGCTAATCGCAGAAATGCATAGCACCGTCTTCTGAGCTCTCTGAAATTTACTTCAGAACTAGGTTTGTAACTTCACTCGACCTTCACAATACTACTACAATATGGCGGAATTAAAATTTGCGTCAGGGTATCGATTATCGATTCTGACTGCGTCGATCTTTGCAGTAATAATAGCTACGTACTCACTTGTTTACCACTAGAGCGACTTACATTTATTGTATTGCACTAGTGTTAAGGATATTGAAGAATTTTGATTTTTAACTTTCATAATTTCATTTAGAACAGTATTTTCATTTACTATATGTTTTTTTTCTATTACTTACACTTTCATCACAATGTAACTTCGTAACGAACTAGAAAATTGGCAAACACTTGCAATTGCAATCAAAAGTGATTTAATTTTTTACATAAATAAAGATTTTACTAAAGCGTAAACACGTAAAAACCTCCTTATTATGTAATAATTGTGTGTTCATTGGAATGTTTTCTTCATTTCTTTTCCATAAAGCATCAGATTAATTGCCTATTTTATATATCAGTGATGTGACCCACAGTGGTGTCCCATCATACTGGTATTCAGGCAGCCCCGATGAATCTTTCCACCTTAGATGTAATGAAAGCGCTCACTTTGTTTCTCACTGACATTACCAAAATTTTCAAAGAAAACTCGACGTAACTGTTCAAAAAGTTAATCTTGAGGCCCGTCAGTTTGCGTAACTTCTCTAACGTTTCCAGCATGTTGTGTACAACAGAAATATAATATACGTAGTTTTTGTTGCCGAAGACCTTACTTACTAGCCACCCTACCACTCTGTCATTTTGGATTAAATGTTAGAATCCAACCACGTTTTTAGAATGTCAAGGCCAACAAAAACACCTTCTTTTCAGTTTCGCTCTGATGGGCAAGGAAACTTCTCGGAGAGATACTTGAATCAGTTTCTATATTCGGCTATGGCAATAAACTACTTCATTAGCAGTAACTTAATGTGTAGGGCCGGTAATAGAATTTCTTTCCCATAAACAAAGAAAATATAGAAAAGAAAGTTCAGTGGGAATGAAATAGTTGTTCCCAAAATGTCTGTGTTTTTCGATTACAACGCAGAAGTTCATCAAACTATAATTGACATAGCATATGAAACACAAATGAATTAAACCTCTAAAATACATTTTTTTAAATTGAGTGTTTATTGTTAAAAGATGGTGGGTAATACGGTTTTTTGTATCATACTAGGTTTCAACACACTAAAAAACGACAAATAAAAAGCCACCTTCTTTTTAAAAAAGTTTATTCATCGTTGGCTTGCGTTATCTGACGTTTCGCCATCTCGTGGTGGGCTGAAAGTCGAACCGAAACGCATACACTTCTGAGATTCAGCACTTATAATCTGGAAGATCGATGGACTCTGTCTGAATGTCTTCTGTATGACCTGGGGGGTTATGAGGTGATGTAATTTGCTTACATGTATGTTTATCGTGGTTTCATTTTAGTGCATGTGTGTTTTAAAATCGAAAATGACGACCTATGGTTTTTCTTATGTTTCCAGTTAACGTGGTATGGTTCAGAACCTAAAGATGAGGTGATATGAAAAATTATTTTAAGTTTCATACAATCACTGGATGAGTGACGTAATAGAAGGCGTATTCGCGACTGAAGTAACGTGAGTGTCAGAGATGAACCAAGGCACCTGTAGTATTCCAAGGTCCTTGTTCTGAAGAATAAACATTTTATTTAGGAAAGCAGCTGCAGCCAAGTCCCCACATCTCACACCCATATAATAAAGGACGAGTAATTTCGCTCTGCTGGCCTTCGACTGTCACTGAATAATGGATAAACCTGTTTTAAGCTAGCCGAATGTCGATTACATACGTGTTATGTGGTGTTATCTTAAGGTGAAATGTTTCACCGACGCACACCCGGGAAGGACGTGCGTGCGAGCTCACGTGTGGGGGTTATATGTAAATTGTCCGAGGATCTTTAAGTGGCCTTTACCCACATGCATTCCCACTTGCTATCTGCGGTCGCAGTTCCCTGATACTAAGTTTAGATGGGGCCAAAATCAGTTTTCCTAAACCGAATACCCCAATATCACTTCTGACTAGTAACGTATACACTCCCAAAATCGATTTTTGGAAATGCGATTCTAGTTGTCAGATTTTTTCTTCCACAGTCGATTTTCGCTTCCCTGTAAACGCTCAGCTGATACGAACAGTTCGTAGTTGTTTTAACAAATGTCGGCTAATCTGCACACGGCGATTTATTGTGCAACAAAGGAGAAGATGAAATACTGGACAGACCAACAATTTAATCACGCCGTATATTTATGTGAAGAGAGGCGCCCAACGTGCTAACGAAATGGGAAACCGGAGAGGCTGATTTTCAGAGGTCAACTGTGTGAAACAATTTCCCGTAGGAAATAGGATACTGACCGGGATAGCAAAAATCCACTCACGGCTGCCATGTAAACACGACAGCCCAATATGAGTTCCCAGGTTCAGTTTTAGTCTTCTGGAAGTTATGTCGCGTGTAAGCATAATGTATGAGTCAGGATTCCAACATCCTCTTACCCTTAGGCTTTTCGTTTCAGATTATTTTCAATCGGATAGTCCTCTGCCAAAGACTCCGAAACACACTCCTCTAGCCAATACGCGAAATTCGCAATTACCGCATCATTACGCTCTCTGTTATTTTACAGTACAATGACCAAACAAAACCCTTTGTTTTTTCAGTCCCAGAGGTATGAAGCCAGCACGCTCACTACGCTACCTCTCTCGAGAAAATTACAATCGTTTCCCTCTGTCATCCTGTTGATAAATTAAAAGATATCTTCCTGTAACGATGTTTAACAAGTGCAGACATGAACAAAAGCAATGCACTGACCAGTCACAAAAACTGACATGTATTAAGTGAAAAGGTGCTCCGACCAAATTCGCGGGCAGGGACACCCTGCCCTGACACAAAAAATATGCACTTCGTGAAAGAGACTGCTGCACCTCCAGTGGGACATAAATTTTAAATTGATTCATATACACAGGGTAGCAGTCGTGAAATGTAGGAACGTAACACTCCAGCAACGCTAGTGCAGCCGTTGAAAGCCAATAAAACGATCACATCGCAGGCACAAAAACCGAAGGAGCGTCGGTTGCGCCTCGTGTAAGTGATGTCAAGACCAGAATACATCTGGTGTGTGTGTGTGTGTGTGTGTGTGTGTGTGTGTGTGTGTGTGTGTGTGTGTGTGTGTGTGTGTTTTCCAGGAGAGCTGTAGAACGCCTGGAGCAATTTCAGCCAAACCATACGAGAAACAAAAAACAAAAAAAAAAAAAAATTATAACAGTGAAGGTGAGGCATTGTTCACCCCTGGGAGCGAAGATTACGGTTGTAAGTGGGTGAAACGCAATAAATATGCACAACTCTGGAATACCTTGCATAATTTCAACAAAACTTAGTACACACGGGAATTTGTGAACAAAAAGGTACTACAGGGTAAGACACTCCTGGCTCTAGTAACCTGGGAGCGAATGATGGGGGTAGGTTGGTGGTTTACAAAGGTTATTTCGTAGAAAGGCAAGTCTAGAACCAAACTTTACATACGTGTGAGTTAGGATCTGCGGGAAAAAAATTAGGGGCAAGGAGATGAGACTAGTGTGGATAGGGCACGTAACCAGTCGAATGGATGGTAGGTGCGCCAACGAAGCTGTTCCCTGGCTGCACTTACAAGGGGAGGCCGCCAATTGTGAAATTCAGATTGGATTCATACTGCGCATAATAAAAGTTCATGGCCAGAGGTGTAATGTGGCAAAGCACCAAGATGCACTTCTCAGCCGTTGTCGAGAAAATCGACAGTTAAAAGAAACCGTCGCCGTGAAATACTCTCTACGATTAATAATTATCTGCAGCGTCGTGGCGCAGGGGTAAGCGCTCACGTTCGTAATCCGAAGGTCACCGGATCGAATCTCGCGCCATGCAAATTTTATTTTGTTTTTTGTAATTCAAATGTACACACACACACACACACACACACACATATATATATATATATATATATATATATATATATCTCCAATCCATCGTCCACCATCAATTGTCTTCTCCGATTTTTGCCGATATGATACGGTACGCGTGGTACGTATCAAACCTGACGAACGATAGAATAATTTTTTCAGAATGTCATTCAGGTGTGTTTCCCAACAGATAGTTTAAAAAACAATTGTTCTTGTAAAAACGCATCGTTTATCAGATGTGCTCGATGTCGTGCTGCTTTCTGCTTTCCATGTTTCTATGATAACTATCTCTCTGGTTCGTGCGATACTCCAGCTACTTCTGGTCACTAATTGTTAATTATGTGCGAGTGTATGCCGAACTTTTCAATCAATTGTACCCACTTGAATACTATTTGTGATATTGTGTTTTATTTCAAGTTTTATTTTTCCACGACAAACGACTTTCAACAACTTATTATATGCATAATTGTTGCAACTGATTGCCGGGAATTATATATATATATTTGAATTACAAAAAAACAAATAATAAAAAAAAGATGCATGGCGCGAGATTCGATCCGGCGACCTTTAGATTATGAACCCGAGCGCCTATCGCTGCGCCACGACGCTGTAAAAAATTAATAATCGTAGAGAGTATTTCACCGCAACGGTTTCTTTTAACTCGTTTTTCTCGACAACGGCTGAGAAGTGCATCTTGGTGCTTTGCCACATTACACCTCTGGCCATGAGCTTCTATTATGCGCAGTATGAATCGAATCTGAATTTCACAATTGGCGGCCTCTCCTTGTTAGACTTATCAACCAGGACTGAAGTGCTATCACGCAATGATACGAAACCATTCAGACGACTATTACCGCGTAACCGGAGCTATGGTATCTACTGAGTAGTTATAATTGAAGTGCAGCTACTCCCAGAGTTCCAGTCGGGGCTGTAACTCGTATGGCAGCGAAACTTTGTAGGTACTGTAATGCGTTAATGCGGAACAGATTTACGCTGGAGGGGAAAAAAAAAATCTGCGCTCCAGGTGCAAATCTGGAGCTGTGAGCGCAAGAAATACGTATGAAAATGTTTCCATATGTAATGGATTAGGAACGGGATGTGGGCAGAAAAGATCAGACAGATGAGAAGGCGTAATGTTGATTTTATTATTACCTGTCGCTTACAATTTGTCCAGTCCGGAGACGTCGACGAGATGATGTACAGCACCGGCTTTGCACCTTGTAGCCAAAATTATACTTTTTTTTTTTTCCTGCGTAAATCGGTTCCACATTAACGCATTATCATATCTACCAAATTTCGCTGCTGTACTATAATTACACACCACACTCGACCTCTGTGGTCAGCTATACTTTAATTATAACCACCTGGTACATTCAACGGCCTGTTTTTACAGAATAGCATACATCCTCGCCCATCAGAATTGCAACACACACACACACACACACACACACACACACACACACACACACACAGTAAGTCAAATACGAACCTTTTGCTATCTTTCTGTAAATGCTCTACCTATGTTCTTTTCCGTGTTCGCAAAGTAAATTCAGTTTCTCGGGATCCGCCTTCTTCAAATATCACATTTTATTGTTTCACTCTAACATGACTGAAGTACGAGGACACGGCAACATTCAGAAGCAGGCTCCAGTTTCTTCAGGTTTGCTTCGGCCTAAGACCATCGACATACACAAACCACAAGCCACCATACGGCTACGCATGGTGGAAGGTACCTTGTACCAATACTATTATAGACCCTTTGTTGTTCCACCCGCAGACGGAGCGAGGGAAAAGCGACTGTCGGTATGATTCCGTACGAGCCCTAACTTTTCTTATCTTATTTCTTTACGCGGTCCTAAAACGAAAGAATCAATCTGTAGTCATCCACAAATGCCTATTCTATATATTTTCCCAACAGTGTTTCGCGAAAACAACGCCATCGTTACCCCAAAGATACACACATTAGTTTACAGAACACTTCCGTAATACTTAAGTGTTGATCGAACCTACCGGTAACAAATCTAGCAGCCCACTGCTAAACTGCATCGATGTCTTCTTGTAACGGATCTGGTGACGGTTCCCAATACTCAGTCAGTACTGGAGAGTGTGTCGCACAAGTGGTCGGTGCGACGGTAGCCACGTGTATCGATACGGGCGGAACAATTGGCTATCACGCTGAAGCTCGGAACCTCTTGCGAAACCGGATGACCCTCGGAACAGGCCAAGGCCCTAAACCGAGCAGGCGGCTGCCACGACGTACATTTCTTTCCGACCCGAACCACACACGAGTTCTGCTTCGCTAGCGACGTACGGTATTTAGTATGAGGCACCGCATATTGTGCCGCACCGGGCGCGGTACGTCTACAGAGGTGATACACGATGGTCGTTCCGAAAGTAATGCCACCTATTTTTATTTATGGAAACTACAGGAGATACATAAATCACATATAAATGGGGCAATATTTCAGCTACAGACTGTCATTTTTCCACATAGTCACCACCATTTGTTATACACTTTTGCCAACCATGAACCAGAGCCTACACGTCGCGCTGGTAAACATCGAAACCAGTTGAGGTTAACCACTTCCTTGCAGCTGTGACAACAGCATTTGAGTCTTCAAAATCTCTGACACGTAGACTGTCTTTCAGAGGCCCAAAGAGATGGAACTCTGTAGACGCATGTGGTGAAACAGTCCAGCCGAATTTCGCAATGAGTTCTTGGTCACAAAACTGGTGTGGGGCCTGGCGTTATAATTTTGCAGGTGGAAGTTGGTCTTCTTCTTGGCCTTACCTCGGAAATTCGGGTTTTCAGGTTAGTCCGTGTCATCTTGCGGCGCGCTGAATTGAAAGTTTCTCCAGGATATCCAAAAGAATCACACCCTGGCTATCCCAGAAGACTGTGCAGGTCACTTTGCCTGCTTTTCCCTCGCTCCGTCTGCGGGTGGAACAACAAAGGGTCTATAATAGTATCGGTATGATTCCATACGAGCCCTAATTTTACTTATCTTGTTTACGTGGTCCTAAAACGACACGGCAACATTCAGAAGCAGGCTCCAGTTTCGTCGGGTTTGCTTCGGGCTAAGACCATCAACATACACAAACCACAAGCCACCATACGGCTGCGCATGGTGGAAGGTACCTTGTATGACGCCTGCAGGACCTCTGTAGAAATGCGCGCACGCACGCACCTTCAGTAAACTGCGAGCATGTGATATCTCTCTCTGTCTCCTCCTCGGCTTCGAGATCCGAACGACAGCAGACAGCAACGCCCAGGCTGACGCCGTGTTCCTCACTTCCGGTAGGCGTTCGATAGTCCTGCAGAGTCGCCTTGCGGACAAAACGCTAGCGCACAGAACAACGGAGCACTTCGTGACTGGACTGAGGTGTTCCTAAGAAACTGAATTCAGTATGTCACGGGAAGAGACCGTTAGACGAGAAGATTGTTTCGAGCGTATCTCGAGGTCACGTCATCAGAGGACCGTCGCTTTGACGACGAATATGAATATCCTGGTGGGAAAGGTGAGGGGGGGGGGGGGGGGGGGCGGGCGAGGGTTGTAACAGCGGAAAATACCCGAGGCTCATGTATTACACTGTGGTATACAATGGACTCGCAATGCCAGAAAACCTTCAGACGAGGACTGTACTTGACCCTCAACATAAATAACTGTAACTGTGCACATGAATAGACGGAGAAGACCGTTTCGGGTTTAACTGCACGATTGGTAATCAGTCACTCGGAACCGTCACTACTATGTAACAGCTTGTGGTATACGACCTGAACGACTGAAAGTTGAGTGGTCACAAGTGTAGGAAAGGCGCCTGAGTAAACTCAATGGAAGAGGTAGTTTACAAACTCCCGTTCGACTGTTTCTAGAGTACAGCTCACCGATCTTGAATCATTACCAGACGAGGCTAATAATAGATACAGAAAAGTAACACAGAAGAGCAGTCACAGGTTCAGATAGTAACAGCAAGAGCACTGACGTGTTGCGCGTCACATCTCAAGAAGATTCAAGTAGCATATGACTTCCTCCCGTAGCATCTCACGAAATGAACATGACCATGGTGAAACTGTAGCTTATCCACAGAAGCAAACACTCGAGATTTTTCCGCATTTTCCAATTTTTTACTGGAGGGAGATAGAGAGAGGGGCACTTGGGAAGCCTAATGTCCTTTGGTATCTCAGTTTATGTTATGATGTTCTGCTTCTTTTTATATTGACCGGGTGTCTTATATTTAATTAGTCCTGTGCCATTCCTTTATCTGACTGGCATTTGCCCAAGTGTCGATGGTAACCTCAGCAAAATAGCGGTGTTGACTTTTCTTTTTATCTTGCTTTGGCATTCATTCTCTCTTTTCGTTTATTTCATTAATTAGGTGAAAGAATAGTTTCGTTGCTTGTCCGGTAATATTTATGCGCTCTCTGGCGTTATTTTGTGGTCAGGTGTGTTTGTATTTGGGAAGCTGAATTCTGTCGGTTCTGTTTCTAGGAATTCTGGAGTGAATGTTTAGTAGGAGGTTTTTCTGTTTATTCCCACTTAGTCCGTGAGCTGTAACAGGTGCTCTTTCGTGGAAGGGATCTCCGTGGAATGGAGGGACAAAATTGCAGCGGTACCCGACGAAGCTTCTATCACACACTGTGAGGTGCTTTCTATGTTAGACAAAAACATGGAAGCGTCGCTATAAATGCGTACTGGAACATAAATGTAGATTCTATCCAAGCACGCTGGGCATTTGGCCATGAACAGCGCCTGTGCAATGTCTTCAACACGTTGCAAGAGTCAACCGTAGACACAACAGTGTTTTGTGTAGTTGTGAGGGCATAATGTCGGAGCTACGTAAATTCGAACATGGGCAAATTGCAGGGAAAGGGGGAAAACAGCATCTGCCAAGTCACAACGTGGACGGAAGTGTGTGTTAAGCAGTCGTGTCGGACGGTCGTTGAAGAGGACTATCACGAAAAGAAGAATACGACAGCTGCAAAAGTCACAACAGAACTGAGCGTCACACTTGCGAACTCTGTCAGCAGCCAAAGAACACCACTGGAGCTGCAGAAGTGATGCCAATGCCCGTAACAGGAAAATCTGGTGCCGAAGTCAAAAACTCTGGACTATGGAGCAACCTGAGAAAGTCATTTGGTCGAACGAGTCTTAGTTTCACACTGTTTACAACTTCTGGCCGAGTTAACAACCCAAGAGTGAAACATGGCGGGGTTTCGATGACGATTTGGGCAGATTTCGTGGGCCCGTAGGTACTCTGCAAGGCTGCAGTCCTGCCAAGGATTATGCGGTTGTTTTGACTGATCGGGTTCATCCCGTGGTACAATATTTGTTCCCCGATGGTGATGCTGTGTTCCAAGACG
Source organism: Schistocerca piceifrons (assembly GCF_021461385.2). Taxonomy (NCBI): domain Eukaryota; kingdom Metazoa; phylum Arthropoda; class Insecta; order Orthoptera; family Acrididae; genus Schistocerca; species Schistocerca piceifrons. The sequence continues at coordinate 880,991,741 of NC_060140.1, forward strand.
ACAGGGCGCCTCTTCGCACAGCTCGCATCGTCTAGAACTGTTTTGTGAGCACCAGGGTGATTGTCGTATCTCCCCTGGCTACCACAATCAACAGATCTCGGTATTATTGAGACCCTTTGGAGAAGGGTGCGTAATCGCTATCCACCTCCATCATCGTCACCCGAATTTGACATTTTTCAGGAAGAAAGGCATAGGAGCCACTGAAAACCATACAAGACTGGTATTTATCCATTCCGAGTCGACTGGAAACTGTTTTCAATACCAACAATTTTTACATACCGTATTAGGCATGATAATGTGTTGTGTTGTCCATACCTTGTACATCTCTAGCTAGCGGAGTGCGACTGTCAGCTCTCTCTATCTCTATCTCACGTGTGTACGTGTGTGTGTGTGTGTGTGTGTGTGTGTGTGTGTGAGAGAAAAAAATGTTATCAATTCACATCATTCATCTTCCACAAAGCTTGATGGCCTAGCATACAAACCGTTGTAGTAGAAACGAGGAAACGAAAACAGCAAGTTTATTCCACAGGAAGAATGACCGCCAGTGTACATTCGTACTGTAAAGGAAACATAGCTGCCATCTACTTTACGTACTAATTGTTTCAAAATTCTTTGTCTGAAAAGTGCTCACATTACATTACAGGTGCGTGTACTGTGTTGAAGAAAGTGTTTCACATTCGCAGGGAAGGGGAAGAGTGGGACGATTTCGATACATCATTCCCCCAGTTATATAAAAGGATACAATTTACAAAAGGAACGATTTAAGGGCTGTGTTCGTGTCCTCGCTTGGCTAAGCTAAAACTAAAAAGCACAAACGATCGAGGAGAGCGGTTAGTAAATCAAGTAAGCTACATTCTGCAGCAAATGAGTTTTCTAAAGCCTAGAGAACGTTTGCGTATTCTAATTCCATAGTCAGTAACTTTGTGATATTCGGAGCTTTGGATAACCACACAGTGATTCTTATTCCCCGTAATGCAATTCTGTGTCCGGATAATACGTCAGGCGATATTTCTCCATTCCTGAAACATTAATTACAAACTGACACACTTACATTCACAATGAGACGTGTCCATCGAGAAGGAATACTTTCGTTTTACAGAAGGTAGCTGCCGTTAAACATTACTGCGCGCTGCTCGAATGCGGACATTCGCGTGCCACAGCAAGCATGTAATCGAATGGTGCGTGGTATTAAACGCAATCAGAAACGCATTAAAAGAGTTTGTATGCTAAACTACTGCTTCTCAGCAGACTTATTCCTTAGTGAGGCGTATTATAAATAACACAGACTTTATTTCAAAACAGCAGCACATTTCACAAAACCACAAATAGGAACTCGATGATATACACGAAACATTGTGAAGCACTTACTTTGATTAAAAAAGGCCACTACTAAGAAACATAAGTTTTAACTAACTTGCATGCAACTATAAAAATATCTAAGGTACAATTTAAGAGGAGCCTGCTTCTAGAAGAAAATTAACTGTTAGTGTATGTTATGCAGCTTTTACTTGATAGAAGTGAGACATGAACTTTTAATTCGGAAAAACTATTCAATAACTGAAGATAGCTGAGGAAGCACTGATGCGAATTACTGGAAGAGAAAGCAAAACTGGCGGAAGTAACCTGTTGGTGTGAAAAACGTAATTAATACAGCATCGAAAATGCAATTAAATGGGCGAATGGATGGTAGATGGACCGAAGAATTTTTGCTGGATTCCAAGATACAAGAAAAGACAGAAGGAAGCAAGGAACATTACAGTTTAACGTCCCGTTGACAGCGAAGTCATCAGAGGGAGCCCAAGCTCGGATTGTATCAACGATGGGGGAAGGAAATTGGCCGTGCCCTTTTCAAAGGAACCATCCCGGCATTTACTTGGAGCGATTTCTAGAAATCAGGGAAAACCTACATTGGATGACAGGACGGGGTTCGAGAAGACCAAGACGACCATCCAGTGAAAGGTAGGTAGACGACACTCGATAACTAGCAACGTGGATGTGCAAACTTAAAATAAAAAACCGCGATGTACGAATAAGTTAAGGGGAGCCGTTGTTCAGTAGTGGACATGATGGTAAAGAGAAGCCTTAAGAATCTTTCCCTTGTCTACCATCTCTCTTGTCCCGCATGTCATCATTAAATCAAATTACCTGGGGGGCTTTCTTCCGTTAGCTTTGGGCAATAACTTTTAAAATAGATGAAAGTCTTCTGCGCATGTAGGATCCTAGTTAAATATGGTTGCTTATCTATCCTAGTAAAAATAAATATGCCACCAGTTTTCTTGACAGACATGAAATGAGTTTCATAGGCATGCTGACATTTGGGGGCTTGTTCCCATGGACGTTTTGCACGATAACTTTATAAAGCCGTGGTATGTGTACTAAAAAAATTAAAACACACACACACACACACACACACACACACACAGAGAGAGAGAGAGAGAGAGAGAGAGAGAGAGAGAGAGAGAGACGCGGATATCAAATTGAAGACACTGTCCCTCCATTTTCTGCACCTCTGTTATACATTTTGAAAAAGTGTATTATGAGGCAGGGTTACGGTAATCTTAGTATAATGACAACTAAACTTCTTGCTTCCGCGATATTCACTACGTCCATTAGCTTAATTTACACTGTTGACTTCGTAGAGCTTGTGGGCTTTGCATGAACGGCAATCAACGAAAAACCTCGATTATCAAAATAATAACTTCTAAGGTCCAGTCATTTCATCGATCAAATAACCATGTCATTGTCTTTTAACTAATGAAATTAAATGGTACATACCAAAAATACGTCGTTTATTTTTCTTGAACACCACTGCTGCTGACATCTGATTAACTATGGAAAAACTTCTAGCAGTGTTAGCACAATGTGAGATACACAAGAGGACATCAACATAATTTATTGCTACACAGCTACAAAACAACTGTGAAACTCTACAGCAATCTTTCGGTAACTCCGTTTCATACTGACGCTGTTCAAACACCTGAAATATAAATCAAAATAGGCAGCAACAGTTAAGCTCTTAGTAGCTCGCAAGCATTATATCTGACATTTTAGGGCAACTTCTGCGTATCAAATAACGATTACTATCTATGTTTCCACCCAACAATTATCTTCGTGCATAGCTAACAACAAATGCTTGTTGTTATTACACTTTCAATTTTACTTATTTCTTTTAATCTCCACGCAGCTGTTTTTTTCCAAGAGAAATAAACGTAAAATCACAGATGCTTTTGACAAACTGAAAATAGTTTTCTGAATTAACTCGAAATGATTCACAAAACAAACGTTCGATATCGACATATGTTGCCACTTTTGGCTTATGGCAGCGAGATTCGGTTTTTAATGTGAAAAAGAATTCCGAAACAGGATAGTTGAGCGAGCTGATGCATGATGGAACTAAGCGTCAGAGGTAATAAATCAGAATACTAGATTAAGGAAGAAGTAATTACGACTGTAATGAAAATGAAATAGAGGTAGACGCGGTATGTCGCCAGACGAATGGAAGAAGAAAATTATTAGCCCGATTCAAAAAGGATAAGATAAAAACGAGATTAAGTACTGAACGAAAACGGGCAGATGAAATTAGATAACGTTTAGGAACATTGGTTATAAGCACCTAAGGCCTTATTGCATGGAAATGTCTGGAGACGGTCTTTATTCAGCAGTGGACGTCTGCAGATGACAACGATCATACATTAGTACTCATACGTCGCTCTTGTTATTGGAATCACTCTGCTCAATACATGCACTCTCAAAAATTTACATTGTAAATTGCTTTGCTCTTTAAATCGAGATATAGCAATTTTAAATGTACGAACTTAATGGGAATGCTGACATTGCCGCTACACTCAAATATTACTCTATGATTCGAAGAACGCCAGTTTTCAGTACGCGAAATTCCGTTCTAAAACTTAATTGTGCCAGAATTAAAATAAAATAATTTTTCCCTATTGCGATACATGAGACGATAGGCAGACAAGTATAGTATTAAAAAGTTTTGGTCGTGTACTAATAGGTAAAAAAAAAAGCCAATTGCAGAAACGAATACAAACTGACATTGTTGCGATAATTCTTTTGCTATTGGAGTCTGAATAAAAAAACATTCCGTAAAAAAATTCGGTATACAAAAAATGGAACAAGAGTCTTTTTAATCTCGCTAATTAACAAATATGATGCCGGGCAAATAAAAAAATTACATCGTTGGATTGTTACTGCTTTAAAATATGCCGCTACAAACTGAATTAATTAACATTGGTTGTGTTGTTACTTTTTCGCTGCTTGTTTTAGTGAAGTACAAATTATTTTTTTTTTAAAAAAAGGTAGCTGCGAGGATTATGATACAAGCGACATCCATATCAAATTACTATTGGCTACGGAAAACTATATCGCTCTCTCCACTACGAAGCAGCTTGTACCCATCGCGTAGCGTATGACCTGCATTACTGGCGAAAGAGAAAGTAGTGAAGTTGCAACGCAAGCCAAAGAAATGTTACGGCTGTTGTGACGAGGCAGGTGCCTGGCGCCAGTGCGTGCGCCCGTGAATTTGGGTGAAGGGCCCGCCTGCAGCAGAAGCATCGAACCCGGCAGCGGAGGCCACGGCACTGCGCTGGCCGTGACATTCGGCAGCCGTTCAAATTAAAATGCTTTGCCTCAGCGCCTTGAGGACACGTACTGGTGTCTTCTGACTTAACATCGCCCTAGAACTCACCTGATCGCTGCCTGAGTACATAAACTGCCACCACAGATGTCAAATAACACCGTGCTGCCTTTGTATTCGTTTCTGTCCTATGAAATCGACGCATTCCTCGCCTACTTGCCGCTACAGAAAAGAGAAAAAACTCACCTGTCCGAGCTCTCGGAGCTGTCGTAGCGATCTGCACATCTCTTCTTCCTACAGTTGTCCCCCTCATTTGGACATAGGCTTGGAAATTCCACATGTTCTGAGTTGGCACCACAAAGCATTTTCGTAGCGTGCACACCCAAGCTCAGCACGCCATTCACTCGATAATTTGAACACAATTCTCCATTGTCGTCGCGAATATAGAATGACGGTTTAACACTGGTTACGTTTTTAGCCTTCATACAGTCTTTATGAGCTATTTTGAGAATATCTACTGTGTCTTTCGCTTTGATATCATTCTCTCGTCTCGCCGTCCCCTGAACACACAGCCCGTCTGCCATCTTGTTTGGTACGCACAGCAACACTGACGTGACGTCACAGACGCGGCGGAGTGGGGAGGCCAGCCCTCCACGTGACGTCACAAGTATTCGACGCTAGCCCCTCCTTTCTCTAACTCTCACTGTTCATTGGCCAGCCGTCAATTACATAATTTTCTAGCAGGAGTAATGACTTTGTGTGGAGATATTAAATATGGATGTTTGACCCATTGACCTCGACCGACGATGTTAAGATGCAGAAAAATCAATCGCTCAAGCAACTGAAAGCTCTCCCTACCTAACTGTATATGTAAGTCGCATAATTACATATTTTCGACATTATCACTACAAGTACAGAGGCGTACAAACGCTGAAGCCCCGACAACAAAATTTACTATCATTTACTTGCTTGCATCATTATCGAGCCTTTTTTTAAAAATACATCGTGTTAGTAATCAGTTATCAAGGTGACGCTAACCCACATTTTTCATCTCGCGTCCTTACGTATCATTACTGCCGTAAACACTTTTTATGTGTTTTGACGGTAGTTTGTAATTATGATCGTGAGGGAATGTTTAGAAATGTTCAGAGAGAACTTATGCACTATCCCGAGTATGTGGCAGGGTTTTATTACTCAGAATACACATAAAATGACGTGACACTGCTCTGTATATAGAACAGATGCAAATTGTGCAGGTTTCGTTCTGTAGGCACACATATCCAATTTTCAATTTTCCACAAACAAAAATAAATACCGGTAATGTAAATAAATAGCGAAAATTTTAACTTCTTTATCAAGCGCATACTGGCTGTCAAAAGAAACAATTGACAAACGCGGTTATAAAGGCAAAATAAGAACACCTTTTTTTTTCATCCTTTGCTTTTTGTTAATAGTTGTTGATTGTGGATGGCTTTTAAAATGATAGAAAAACATGACATTCATTACTACACATGAGATATAATAATGTTCGTCTTCCATACCTAGTGCACCAGATATTGAATACATGTAAAAAAAAAAGTATTGTAATGAGGGACTTTGCTTGCATGTATTGAAAATTTAGCCTGTATGTGTAACTTACTTGTGAAATATGCACCAGTAAGACAAAATGGGTTTCTTGAGTTTAACATATAACTCTTAAGTCAGCAACTAGTAAATAAAAAAAAATGCAGATGTATTATGAATAAGTCAGTCTCCATTTACACTCAACTGTACAAAGGAGTAAGTTGAAAAAATTAGATTGAGAGTTTGGCAATAAACAATGTCAAACTGGATTAGTTCTTCGAGGAATATCTACCATGATAATTACTGCAATACAACACGAAATTACCATACTGATTTTGAAGTAATTTCATATAAAAATAAGCTTAATAAATACAGCAACAATTTCTCATTGTTAATCAAAACTTCTTTAACTGTCAAAACTTACCTCAAACATGTTCACCACAAGAAATCACTTGTCAAAACTGGCCATACTGATTATGAGCTATACAAAACTTAACAATATGGGAATGCATATTCTGTCAGTCAATATGTAGGGAAAAAAGGGGAGAAACAAAAGCTAACAGACAACAACCACAGAACACAAGTTGTCTTCTAAATATGTTAACAATCTATACTCTAATTTCTACTCTTTGTACTGATATAGAATTTCAGCACTATATTGTTTTTCCATACCTGCTACCATGAACAGAACCAATAAAATATAGTTTATGCCACTTGGCAGTCTATGAGAAGAATGTGCTCAGTCTCTAACGTTACAATGTGAAATCTTAGTCTTCCTTCCTTCTTTCTTATCAGGTATTACTGACTTATATTTCAAGTGATGCCAATATATTTAAGTTAAAGTCATTAAACAGTCATTGAACAGTGTCATGCATAATAATTTTAATACTGTAATGCTCACTCTTTGAAATTCTGAAGTTATGAAGGATACAATAATGGAAATAGAAGGTTACAACTTGTACAGAAACCAGACTGCAATTGTAAGTTTCAAAGCCCATGAAAGGGAGGCAGTAGTTGAAATTGGAGGGGGGGGGGGTTGTTTATCCTTCATGTTATTCGGTCTGTAGGCCTACACTGAGTAAGCAGCAAAGGATAAATTTGTTACTGGAATTAAAAGTTCAAAAAGAATAAATCCTGTAAGGTGTGTCAGTAACATTGTAATTCTATCAGAGAAGATGAAGGGCGCTGAAGAACAGCTGAACAAAAGGAATCATGTCTTTGAAAGGGATTATAAGACTAACAACAAAAGTAGAACAAGGGCAATGGAACGCAGTTACATTAAATCAGATAACATTGAAGAAATTGGATTAGGAAGAAGAAGTGAAAATAACAAACGAGTTATTTTTTTGGGAACCAAATTACTGACATATGCAACAGTAAAATCAAATGTAGACTGAGCAATAGCAAAAAAAAAGTTTTAGAAAAAGAAAAAAATAGGTGACACAGAACATAAATTTAAGTGTTAGGCAATCACTTCTGAAAGTATTTGTCTGAAGTCTAGTTTTACATGGAAGAACAGAACAGAAGCTTTGAAATGTGCTGATAGAGACGAATATCGAAGACTGTGTGGCATTAATAGAAAACTAACAACATCAAGTAGAAAAGAAAATTATGCCACAACTTGAGCATTAGTTATATTGATAATGGAGGAAAGAGTTAGAGATTAGAGAGGAAAGAGAGAGAGAGTGCGTGCAGCATGTGTGTAAAAAATTTGTTAGCTTTTGGACAAATTCTTTAACATGCTAGAAAACACACACACACACACACACACACACACACACACACACACACACACACACACCTTGTACTGCGAGTGCATGTGCTGCTGCCCTACCTTGTTAAAGGACTCGTCCAAAAGCTAGTACTTTTCCTTTCTCTCTTGTGTGCCTCTGGACAACTCAACACTTCAGCTGTCCAATGAATAACCTCCTTTAATCCTAATCTGTTTACTGAAATGAAATGATCGTATGCCATTGTTGCTCGGGAGGTCCCATTCGGGGGAGTTCGGCCGCCGTATTGCAAGTCCTCTTTAGTTGACGCCACATCGGCGACTTGCGTGTCCATGATGATGAAGGACACAACACCCAGTCCCCTGCCGGGAATCAAACCCGGGCCGCCTGTGTGGTAGGCGGTAATGCTACCGCTAAGATACGGAGGCGGACAATCTGTTTACTGAAGTAGGATTATTGTAGTTTGAAACTACTGTTTTCAAAATACACTTTTAAGATTATATTTAACTTATTGCTTCAAGCATTTGTACATCATATCTTTTGAGCAGATGAATTACAATAGCACGTTTCTCATATGTAACATTACATAAGTTTAATTTTGGAGCAGCAGAAGGTATGGGTGCTCTTATAGTACAGCATCTCAACCAGAGTACTCCATTTTAATTTCAGATATTTGGAATTCATTTAAGTCATTATGGAGATGAGGAATTGAGTAAGTTCAACAAAATTTGTACAAATGAATAGTCATTTAACTATTTCCCTGAGACTCTTACAGAGACTCAACAGAAACCTACATAATGAAATATAATGAGGTATTCATTTTCCACTACACAACAAATAACATATCCTAAACTGTCAGAGACAGCAAAGGACTTGGAAGAGCAGTTGAACGGAATGGACAGTGTCTTGAAAGAAGGATATAAGATGAACATCAACAAAAGCAGAACGAGGATAATGGAATGTAGTCGAATTAAGTCGGGTGATGCTGAGGGAATTAGATTAGGAAACGAGACACTTAAAGTAGTAAAGGAGTTTTGCTATTTGGGGAGCAAAATAACTGACGATGGTCGAAGGAGAGAGGATATAAAATGTAGAGTGGCAATGGCAAGGAAAGCATTTCTGAAGAAGAGAAATTTGTTAACATCAAGTATAGATTTAAGTGTCAGGAAGTCATTTCTGAAACTATTTGTATGGAGTGTAGCCATGTATGGAAGTGAAACATGGACAATAAATAGTTTGGACAAGAAGAGAATAGAAGCTTTTGAAATGTGGTGCTACAGAAGAATGCTGAAAATTAGATGGGTAGACCATGTGACTAATGAGGAGGTACTAAATAGGATTGGGGAGAAGAGAAGTTTGTGGCACAACTTGACTAGAAGAAAGTAATAAAGACTATGGTAGGACATGTTCTAAGGCATCAAGGGATCACCAATTTAGTATTGGAGGGCAGCGTGGAGGGTAAAAATCGTAGAGGGAGGCCAAGAGATGAATACACCAAGCAGATTCAGAAGGATGTAGGTTGCAGTAGGTACTGGGAGATGAAGAAGCTTGCACAGGATAGAGTAGCATGGAGAGCTGCATCAAACCAGTCTCAGGACTGAAGACCACAACAACAAACTGCGTAGCCAGTTAAAGGACTTTACTTGCTGGACATACATTGCTGAGTGTATAGCCTGGTCAAAAAAGGTGTGTACAAAATGATGGGCGAAGCATTCTACCACCGTGTGCTATGAAGGAGACTGATAGAGCCATGGGAAATGTGTGAGGGAAATTAAGTAGAACTAACCATAGTCTTTATTACTGTTGCATATGGAAACAAAATACACAGAAACAAAGATGCTTGCGCATTCTACACAATACACATATGCAAAATGCACAGCTGTCCTTTCATGTGTGAACTTCACTTTAATGATAATAAAAATGTCAAAAATAATTAAAAGATTTGCTTCGGCCATAACCATAATACTTCTGTTAGAATTATTGCTGGACATATTATGCAACAAAAATGATTATACACTGCAAAATATCTTTATACAGTATTTTAATGAAATACGGAGTTGAATCTTTTTATTACTGAACTTGGTATATATTCCCTAATCACAGATTGCTTCTTCTGAGATTATATAGTTTTATGGTGTGCATTACTGCCTGCTGAGCAAAAACTGTTTGAATGTTTTGTTTTATTTTATTTTATACACAGCAGAAAATCATTATTGTTTAACTACAGAGTTATCTGCTTGACTTTTCATTTACAGATAAACCTTATCTAGAAAAAGCCATAATTACACAAATCAAAAAAAGTTTTGCATCAGTCCGGTTCCCAGAACTCCTGAAGATAGATGTTGATTGTGGACATTGTATCACAGACACAGTTCTTTTGACTGTTCAGAGATGTCACTAAACCCGCCCGAAGATGTAAACAACCATACATGAGCAGCGCCTATTAGACGGAGGGGGTCTGACAGGCGATCAGTTACAGTCATTCCACCAGGAAGGAGGTACAAGGCTCGTTTATTTATTTATTTACACGTCAAGTTCCATAGGACTAAAAATGGAGCAGAAAATCTCCATGGTCACGGAACATGTCAGTACATGAAATTGCAACATAAAAGTAACAACAGATAAAAATAAAATCTTTATGAACCCGAAAAAAGTCAATCCATAAGTTTAAGTAAACGCAATCAACAATACAACAAGAAATTTTTCAAGGAACTCATTGACAGAATAGAAAGAGTGACTCATGAAGAAACTCTTCAGTTTTGATTCGAAAGCACGTGGATTACTGCTAAGATTTTTGAATTCGAGTGGTAGCTTATTGAAAATGGATGCAGCAGTAGCACACCTTTCTGCACAAGAATTAAGGAAGTCAGATCCAAATGCAGGTTTGATTTCTGCCGAGTACTGACTTAGTTAAAGCTGCTTATTCTTGGGAATAAGCTAATATTGTTAACAAGAAATGACATTAAGGGATATATACATTGAGAGGCCAATGTCAAAATACCCAGACCCGTGAACAGGGGTTAACAAGAGGTTCGCAAACTTACACCACTTACTGCCTGAACTTCCCGTTTTTGAGCCAAAAATATCCTTTTAGAATTGGAAGAGTTACCCCAAAATATAATACCATACGACATAAGCAAATGAAAATAGGCAAAGCAGACTAACTTTCGTGTCAAATGATCACTCACTTCAGATACCATTCAAATAGTAAAAATGGCAGCATTAAGTCTTTGAACTAGATCCTGAATGTGGGCGTTCCACGACAGTTTACTATCTGAACATCTGGAAATTTGAACCGTTCAGTTTCACTAATCATTTGCCCACTCTGTGAAATTAAAATGTCAGGTTTTGTTGAATTGTGTGTTTGAAACCGTAAAAACTGAGTTTTACTGTGATTTAGTGTTAGTTTATTTTCTACATGCCATGAACTTAGGTCATGAACTGCACTATTTGAAACCGAGCCAATGTTGTGTGCAACATCCCTTACTATCGAGCTAGTGTCATCAGCAAACAGAAATATTTTAGAGTTACCCGTAATACTCGAGGACATATCATTTACGTAAATAAGGAACAAGAGTGGCTCCAACACTGATTCCTGCCCCCCCCCCCCTCCGCCCCCCCCCCCCCCCCCCCCCACACGTGGCTGTACCCCACTCAGACCTCAGATCATAGCCATTCTCAACATTGTGAATAATGACCTGTTGCTAAAGTAAGAGCTGAACTAATTGTGAGTTACTCCACGTATTCCGTAATGGTCCCAACTTCTGGAGCAGTAGTTTGTGATCAATATGTTCAAACGCCTTAGTTAAATCAAAAAATATGCTTAGCATTTCATGTCTTTTGTTTAACCCATCCAGTACCTCACAGAGAAAAGAGAATATAGCATTTTCTAAAGCAGAACGGTACATTTAACAGCAAATCGTGTGATATGAAATGATCAATTATCCTTACATATACAGCCTTTTCAGAAACTTTAGCAGACACTGATGGCATAGAAATAGGTCTAAAATTGTCTACATAATCCCATTCTCTCTTTTTATAAAGCGACTTTACTACTGTGTGCTTTAATCGTACTACTGAGTACTTTAATCATTCAGGAAACTGATCATTCCTAAATGAAAAATTACAAATATGGCTATATACAGGTCTAACATATACTTTAATATTCTGCTAGGCACTCCATCATAACCGTGAGAGTCCTTTGTCTTCAGTGATTTAATTGTTATTATTAATTATTGACTCAATCTCCCTCTTGCCTCTATCACAGAAGAGTATTTCAGACATCAATTTTGGAAAGGTGTTTACCAAGAAAGTTATATGATTCCCTAAAGAAACTAAATTTTTATTTAATTCACCAGCAATGCTCAGAAAATGATTGTTAAATACTGTACATACATCTGATTTATCAGTAACAAATATTTTTACTATGAACTGACTTTATATCGTCGACCTTGTGCTGCTGACCAGACACTTCCTTCACAGCTGACCATATGGTTTTAATTTTGTCGTGTGAATTGGCTATTCTATTTGCATAGCACATATTCTAGCTGCCTTCCTAATAACATTTCTAAGCACCTTACAATACTTTTTATAATGGGTTACTGTAGCTTGATTGTGAGTACTTCTGACATTTTGATGTAATTCCCACTTTTTTCTACAAGATATCCTTATCCCATTAGTCAGTCATCCGGGCTGCCTATTACTGCTAGTACCCCATTTAGAATGTTTGGGGGAGGAGATAAAACAGCGAGGTCATCAGTCTCGTCGGATTAGGGAAGGATGTGGAAGGAAGTCGGCCATGCCCTTTCAAAGGAACCATCCCGGCATTTGCCTGGAGCGATTTAGGGAAATCACGGAAAACCTAAATCAGGATGGCTGGATGCGGGATTGAACGGTCGTCCTCCTGAATGCGAGTCCAGTGTGTTCTAATGGAAAGCAACTCTCAAAGAGCATTATATTTATCATCTATGTTATCGGCACTATAAACATCCTGCCACTCTAGTCCCTTGACAAGGTTTAAAAAATGTTCTATTGCTGTTGAATTAACTTTCCTACATAGTTTGAAATTATATGTGACACTTGTTTGAGTAAAAAAGCCTTTAAGTGTTAAAATTTGTGCATCATGGTCTGAAAGGCCATTCACCCTTTTACTTACAGAATGCCCATCTAGTAATGAAGAATGAATATAAATACTGCCTATGGCTATGCTACTGTTCCCCTGCACCCTAGCTGGAAAAAACACAATCTGCATCAGATCATGTGAATTTAGGAGATCTACCAACATCCTTTTTCTTGCACCATCACATACAAAATTTATATTGTAGTCACCACATATAACTAATTTCTGTTATTTCCTACAAAGTGAATCAAGAACCTCCTCTAGCTTGAGCAGATACGCTCTGAAGTCAGAGTTAGGGGACCTATAAACAACAACAATTAGAAGTTTAGTTTCACTAAATGCAACTGCCCCTGCACAACATTGAGATATGTGGTCAATGCAGTGTCATGATACGTCTATGGACTCAAATGGAATACTTTTTTTTTACATACATAGCCACTCCCCCACCCCGCAAGGAACTCCTTGAAAAACAGCCGGCTAATCTGTATCCCTGTAAAGGAAGCCACTGAATTGTCAAATTATTTAAATGGTGCTCTGATACACCAGTAATGTCAGAGTCAACATCTATAACCAGTTTGCTAACTTTATCTCTAATACCTTGCATATTTTGAAGAAATATGATAATTCCTTCTCTACTTGGAAACACGACATGTTTGTAGTTCAACCATGCCTAGACAGTCAATGCCACGGTTCGACTGCATACACATTGTTACTTTGTGCCAGGAAGGGCTCTCAACAAGGGAAGTGTCCAGGCATCTTGGAGTGAACCAAAGCGATGATGTTCAGACATGTAGGACATACAGATAGACAGGAACTGTTGACGACACGCCTCGCTCAGGCCGCTAAGGGCTACTACTACAGTGGGTGACCGCTTCCTACAGATTATGGCTCAGAGGAACCCTGACAGCAATGCCACCATGTTGAATAATTCTTTTTGTGCAGCCACGGACATTGTGTTATGATTCAAACTGTGCGCAATAGGCTACATGATGCGCAACTTCACTCCCGACGTCCATGGCAAGGTCCGTCTCTGCAACTACGACACCATGCAGCTTGGCACAGATGGGCCCAACAACATGTCGAATGGACCACTCAGGTTTTGCATCACATTCTCTTCACTGATGAGTGTCGCATATGCTATCAACCAAGCAATTGTCGGAGACGTGTTTGGAGGCAACCCGGTCAGGCTGAACGCCTTAGACACACTGTCCAGAGAGTGCAGCAAGCTGGAGGTTTCCTGCTGTTTTGGGGTGGCATTTTGTGGGGCCGATGTATGCTGCTGGTGGTCATGGAAGGCGCCGTAATGGCTGTAGAATACGTGAATGCCATCCTCCAACAGACAGTGCAAACATATCGGCAGCATATTGGCAAGACATTCATCTTCATGGACGACAATTTGTGCCCCCATCGTGAACATCTTGTGAATGGCTTCGTTCAGGATAATGACATTGCTTGACTAGAGTGGCCAGCATGTTGTGCGGACATCAACCCTATCGAACATGCCTGGGATATGAAACTTCCTGGCAGATTAAAACTGCGTGCTCGACCGAGACTCGAACTCGGGACCTTTGCCTTTCGCGGGCAAGTGCTCTACCATCTGAGCTACCGAAGCACGACTCACGCCCGGTAACTGGCAGAAGTAAAGCTGTGAGGACCGGGCGTGAGTCGTGTTTCGGTAGTTCAGATGGTAGAGCACTTGCCCGCGAAAGGCAAAGGTCCCGAGTTCGAGTCTCGGTCGGGCACACAGTTTTAATCTGCCATGAAGTTTCATATCAGCGCACACTCCGCTGCAGAGTGAAAATCTCATTATGCATGCGATAGATTGAAAAGGGCTGTTTACAGACGGCATGACCCACCAACCACTCTGACAGATCTATTCCGAATCGCCGTTGAGGAATGGGACAATCTGGACCAACAGTGTCTTGATGAACTTGTGGATAGTATGCCATGATGAATACGGGCATGCATCAATGCAAGAGGATGTGCTACTGGATATTAGGGATACCTGTGTGTACAGCAATCTGAACCACCACCTCTGAAGGTCTCGCTATATGGTGGTACAACATGCAATCTGAGGTTTTCATGAGCAATAAAAAGGGCAGAAATGATGTTTATGTTGATCTCTATTCCAGTTTTCTGTACAGGTTCTGGAGCTCCTGGAACTGAGGTGATGCAAAACTTTTTTTTTTTCTTCTATGTGTCTACAAAATGGAAGGAATGATGTACTCTTAACTATGATCAATACGTCAGAAAATGGGCATGATTACTTTTGTAAAAGATGTTACTCATTGTTCAAGTTTATTGTCAGTATTTATTTTCTGTATAGTCCATTAGTGAACCAACAAGAAACCATCCTCTGTTTGATATAACAATAGATTATGTTCCATTGCTTCCTTTAGTGTATCAACATATTGCATTGCTTCACAATCTTTGCTCAGGTCCCTACAACACGATTCTAACCTGTCCTCTACGAAACTCCAGGCTATGCATTCCTTAAAAGCTGATGAATCCATTATTATCCTCACAGTAGACGAAGTATCTACCGCAGTGTTACTTGACAGACAACAATATGTTAGTGAAGGTCTATGGCAGCTGTCTGACACCTTTACACACAGTTTCTGCCATCAAGACACCATTCAAATAGACCTGCTCAATCCCTTCTTAAAACCTCAGGCCCCTCCCAAGGGCTAACACCCCAATTCACAAAACTTATTACCTCACCCAAATCATGGACCCCCACCTTTCACTTCCTAAGATCCACAGACCTAATCATTCTGGCCGTCCTATAGTTGCTGGCTTCAAAGAACCCACAGAACCTATATCAGTATTAGTCGATGAGTACCTGCAACCCATAGTACAAATACTTCCCTCCTATATTAAAGACACCAACTATTTCCTAAATCGTCTGAAATCCCTGCCCGTCCCACTTCCACCACACACCTTGCTTGTCATCATTGATGCCATGTCCCTCTACACAACATACCTCACGTACATAGTCTGTCTGCTGCTGAACATTTCCTTAGTCGGTGCCCAGCTGATTTCAAACTGTGACACCCTTCCTGCTCACCTTAATCAACTTTATACTTACCAACAAGTACTTCACCTTTGAGGGCCAAACATATAAACAGATCAGGGGTACAGCCATGGGAACCAGAATGGTTCCTTCCTGTGCCAACCTTTTCTTGGGTTACTTGGAGGTTTTTTTTCTGGAATCCATAAACCTTCAGCCTCCGATTTGTTTTGGTTTAGATACATTGATGGCATCTTTGCCATATGGACTCATGGTGATGCTGACCTGTTAAAATTCCTGGAATCCCTAAAAACCTTCTCCTAACTAAATTTCACATGGTCATATTCCGAATCCCATGCCACTCTCCTTCACATTGATCTCATCCTCACCAAAGGCCAGCTACGTATTTCTGTCCACATTAAACCTAGTAAGAAACAACAGTTCTTACATTTTGACAGTTGCCATCTTTTCCACATCAAACATCGCTCCCATACAGCCTTGGCATTCGAGGCAAATGGATTTGTTTGGATGCAGACTCTTTACAGAAGTACACTACCATTCTCACCTCAGTCTTCACTGGACATAATTACCCCACCAGCCTAGTTCAAATGTAGATTTCTCAGGCCATCACATCCAATCCTGGTACTGCTGACCCCTCCAACTAACAACTTCGGAATGCACCAGTGGTCACTCAGCATTATCCTGCTCTTGAATGTATTAATCATCAAGGCCATAACTTCTTAAAATCATGCCCTGACATGAAATCCTTTCTGTCTCACATTTTGCCCACCACGCCTAGAATAGCTTTTCATCAGCCTCCCAGTCTCTGCCATATCCTCGTTAGACCCTATGCTCCTCCTGCACCCATCTCCCTCCCATATGGGTATTATACCTGTGACTGTCCCTGCTGCAGAACTTGCCCTGAGTACCCTCCTAACACCACCTATACCAGCCCTGTAACTGGCAAAACACATCTATCAAAGGGAGAGCCATCTATGAAACGACACATCATATACCAGCTGTAAACACTATTTGGCCTTTTACATTGGCATGACTACAACCAAGTTATCAGTTAGGATGAATGGGCATAGGCACAGGGTGTATACCAGCAACACACAATATTCTGTTACAGAGCATGCTCTACAACATGACAGTCGTGACCTTGGTCCATGTTTCACTATATGCGCCATCTGGGTTCTTCCCCCAGACATCAGTTTCTCAGAATGCCGCAGGTAGGAACCAACACTACAACATGTCCTTGATTCTCGCCACCCACTTACATTAATTTCTTTCATCTCAACATTTCTCACGGTAACTATTCCTTCCTTCACTCTGTTTTAGTTTTCTACAGCTTCCATTTTCTGGTCTGTCTATTTTTGCTGTACCCCTCCCACCTCTGTTACAAATAATGCACTTAACTTTTCACTCTTATTAACTTGTGCATAATGTTTCTGCAATAATCTTTTCTGTCCTGGGTATTACCTTGTCACCCACCTTCAAGCCCTCATGTTTTCTAATCTCATCCAGTGCAATACCCAACAATCAGTCTTTCATTCTCATCCTGTCTGGTAAGTCTCCCTTGACTGGGGTTCGGGGTGACTTTTCTGAACTCTACCACTTTTCCTAAACCTCTCCAGTTCGTTCCCCTTCATCCCTTCTGCTCGAAGAAGAAGCCACTGGCTCTGAAAGCTTGCATTAGTAAAACCTTTTTTTTTTTTGTATGTGCGTTTTCCTGCCGCCACTTGGTGAGTAGATCTTTTATCTATTTATTACGACATACCCTTCAGTATTACATGCACCTAATGGTAGCTTTAATCAATTGTAGATATTCCAGCACAGTAACTAGAGACGAGGCAACAGTGCTTGAAAAGTGTATCGGATTATGCCACTATAGGCAGTTGTATAGGTCAACACACGCATAAATAGGAAAAAGAAATATCTCCACCACTATGCTATCTGATTTGTTTAGGTTACAAAGATCCATTAGTACCCAGTGATCAGCACATTCAGTCCAGGAGAAGAATTAACATTTTTTTACATTTGTGGCTCACAGAAGGGTGGCTATCAGGACAGAAAAGGGATGGAGACAGAAGTGGAACGATTATGGAAAAATAAAGAGCAATGTTTGTATCTGTAAAACAACATATACTCACACATATTCACTTCAGAGAGAGTTGCTCGAGACATATGTACATCACAGCCTTTTGAAGTACTCTTTACAAACATTATTAGTGTGACACATTGCTGGGCATCTTTGACAGGACAAGGCTACTTGGAATGAGAATTTGTTTACACATGTCCCTTTTATTGAGCCCAAACAAAATTTCCCTACACATACAAAAAGTCTTCGAAAATGATTATTTTGATCAACATATTCAAACATATCTGACATCAAGTTGTGTGCAAAGAGGCTACCGAACTTCTAATGGATCAAGATACCCCAGCGTTGTACTAATTCTAGAACATGACTTTAAAATAAAACATGAAAACAACAGTTAATATATATGTCACTCTCTATAAAATTCATTAAAATATAAAAAAATACAAAACATCATAAACTATATAATAAAAACTTTCAGTATAAATATTTGCATATAGGAACATTACTGACAGACAGCTAATGGCAAGATTTCACTGTGTCACCTAAAAAGTGAAGTGGTAATTTATGCGTATCTTTTTAAGCAATAAAATACAACTTCCATATGAATCTCAGTAAACTAAACAAATGTAACAGTTCTGCTGCACTTAACAGAAATGTCTGTCTTGTCACATGTAGCTATAAAAATAAAGACGTTTTATGAGCAACAAAAGTACTGTACACATAATTACATTACATACAACACAGTTCCAATAAAATGGAATGTACGCTGGCGTAAGTCTGTATTTCTTTACTATTATGTCATCCATGCTGCAATAAACACATCATGTCCACAGTGAAGTGGGAAGTATTCCTTCTACAGAACTTGGATTTGGGGTTAAAATTTCATCTTTCAGGAATTCTAAGGGGATGTTCACCAAGAAACCCTGAAGAGAGAAACAACAGCAATTAAATGCAGCACAGTAAAATGGCCAACGTCAACTATAACAAACAACAACTGAAGTAAATATTTCTTTTGTTACATATTCTTCAACAAAAGTGACTCTCACAGATTTCTGCGACATTTTCATTATTCCATGTTAAAGAACTATTACATTCATAATTGTTTGCAAAATTTAAAACTTCACCTCTGTTGAATTTGTACGCAAATACTATGGATGCAATACTATAATTAAAACCAAAATTTATCACTTAAAACAGATCTTTTTCTATGAAGTAGCATAGTTATTATGTGGGCAGACTGATAAACCAGGTACATTTAACAGGAAGGAGGTTCTTTAAATCACATCTTGTAAGAACTGAATGAGTACACTACATTCATCACATGAAGAACTGGTTATGAAATAGCCTTGTGTGTGTGTGTGTGTGTGTGTGTGTGTGTGTGTGTGTGTGTGTGTGTGTGTGCACACGTACTGTTTCTAAATTTTTATTAAAAATGAGAACTAAAGAACATCATTAAACAAAGTTTCCAGAATTTGCAGCACTTTTTTGGCCTATTGGTGACTGTAGATTAACTTGGATTCACCATAACACTCAAGACTCCAAACAAAACTGTGGAAAAAAGTTTCGGAAAGTTCTTCAATGAAAAGACTGTTTTGCTGAGGTGGACAAATCATGCCCACTGATTTATTGAAATCCCAATAATTATGATAGATTATTCAGAGAAATGCCTTTCATTTACTATACAACTTTCAAAAATTAATCCCTTCGTAAATGCCACACACAGAGTGATTCAAAAAAACTTTTACAAACTGATGTGGTATATCAGGCATACAAGTGTCAGTATTCATATAGGAACCAGGGGTCGCAAAGGCCACCCAGAGCTATTAAATGACATTGCAGTTACTTAGTCACATGGACACCCACTAGAGGAGATGCTGAACGTTTGGCCCAGACAAGCAGCTGACTTTGATGCTGCACTGAACGACTCACCGTCTGAAAGAAACCTCCTGCTGCTGCAACAATTCTGCCCACTAGGTTCTATAGTGCTGTAACATGTTTTATACACAAGGGCCTTCAGATCACCACCACCAGGAAAAAATCGATCGGGGGCATGTCGGGTGATCGTGGTGGCCATGTGACTGGCCCACTGTGACCAATCCAGCAGCCAGGAGAGGTCATCTGCAGATATGCCCGCACTTGTCTCTCTGTTCAGCTGATATTGAATGCTCCCGACCAGTAGGCATGGGAACATCATTCAGTATATCCGACAGAACTTCTCGCAAGAATATGAGATACATGCGACTTCAAGTTGGCTTGGGGGAATTTAGGGGCCAATTAAACAGTCTCCAAAGATGATAGTCTATACAGGGTGTTACAAAAAGGTACGGCCAAACTATCAGGAAACATTCCTCACACACAAAGAAAGAAAATATGTTATGTGGACATGTGTCCTGAAAACGCTTACTTTCCATGTTAGAGCTCATTTTATTACTTCTCTTCAAATCACATTAATCATGGAATGGAAACACACAGCAACAGAACGTACCAGTGTGACTTCAAACACTTTGTTACAGGAAATGTTCAAAATGTCCTCCGTTAGCGAGGATACGTGCATCCAGCCTCCGTCGCATGGAATCCCTGATGCGCTGATGCAGCCCTGGAGAATGGCGTATTGTATCACAGCCGTCCACAATACGAGCACGAAGGGTCTCTACATTTGGTACCGGGGTTGCGTAGACAAGAGCCTTCAAATGCCCCCATAAATGAAAGTCAAGAGGGTTGAGGTCAGGAGAGGGTGGAGGCCATGGAATTGGTCCGTCTCTACCAATCCATCGGTCACCGAATCTGTTGTTGAGAAGCGTGCGAACACTTCGACTGAAATGTGCAGGAGCTCCATCGTGCATGAACTACATGTTGTGTCGTACTTGTAAAGGCACATGTTCTAGCAGCACAGGTAGATTATCCTGTATGAAATCATGATAACATGCTCCATTGAGCGTAGGTGGAAGAACATGGGGCCCAATCAAGACATCACCAACAATGCCTGCCCAAACGTTCACAGAAAATCTGTGTTGATGACGTGATTGCACAATTGCGTGCGGATTTTCGTCAGCCCACGCATGTTGATTGTGAAAATTTACAATTTGATCATGTTGGAATGAAGCCTCATCCGTAAAGAGAACATTTGCACTGAAATGAGAATTGTTGGATGAACCATTCGCAGAAGTGTATCCGTGGAGGCCAATCAGCTGCTGATAGTGCCTGCACACGCTGTACATGGTACGGAAACAACTGGTTCTCCCGTAGCACTCTCCATACAGTGACGTGGTCAATGTTACCTTGTACAGCAGCAACTTCTCTGACGCTGACATTAGGGCTATCGTCAACTGCACGAAGAATTGCCTCGCCCATTGCAGGTGTCCTTGTCGTTCTAGGTCTTCCCCAGTCGCGAGTCATAGGCTGGAATGTTCCGTGCTCCCTAAGACGCCGATCAATTGCTTCAAACGTCTTCCTGTCGGGACACCTTTGTTCTGGAAATCTGTCTCGATACAAATGTACCGTGCCATGGCTATTGCCCTGTGCTAATCCATACATCAAATGGGCATCTGCCAACTCCACATTTGTAAACATTGCACTGGCTGCAAAACCACATTCGTGATGAATACTAACCTGTTGATGCTACGTACTGATGTGCTTGATGCTAGTACTGTAGAGCAATGAGTCACATGTCAACACAAGCACCGAAGTCAACACTACCTTCCTTCAATTGGGCCAACTGGTGGTGAATCGAGGAAGTACAGTACATACTGACGAAACTAAAATGAGCTCTAACGTGGAAATTAAGCGTTTCCGGACACATGTCCACATAACATCTTTTCTTTATTTGTGTGTGAGGAATGTTTCCTGAAAGTTTGGCTGTACCTTTTTGTAACACCCTGTATGTTAAGGGTAAATCTTCACTGTGAGGTATGCATACATGTAGCATGTGGGTTCACATCTGCCCTCGTATGCATGGTGTGAATGTTCATCACATCCTCGTGGAGAACACAGCCTTACTGGTGAGAGGACACTGTGATGCTTCGGTATGCAGCAGATTCCTAGAAAACTACCATGCAAATCCTGTGCGCTTGTAGTAGTTCCCCAGTTGCAATGCCTGGATGTGTTGGAAATGGAAAAGATGCACTTGTTCCTTGTGTACAATGCACCAGACAGAGGGTTGTGGGGTATCAGTGCTGCAGGACACATCTCGTGTACTTGTTGATGGCGTATGCTGCAGCCTTTTGAGAATGCGTTCTTTATCCCAACTGTCCATGTTGTCAATCGGTGACCAACATCCGGCTCGGGCACATGGAACGATCTGGTTTTGCACAATCAAAGATGCAAAGTGGCAAATAATGTGTGGTATGGCACCTTTCTATGGTGATATTTTGTATGTTACCATCAGATGGCTTCTTGTCCATTGTACTTGGCTGTGCCATACATCAAATGCATCTGAGGAAGTTCTACGTTGTGAATGGCAATAGGTCTCTACGCGTTCTGCGCAAGTTTGTAAAGCAGTGCCCTCTTGTGGCCGTAGTGCCCTTGACCCCAGTTCCAATTTGTATTCTTGTTGTATGCCTGATGTGCCATGTCAGTTTGTAACTTTTTTTTATCACCCTGTACATATGAAATAACAGGGCAATTGATTTTTAATAAGTGTGAGAAGAAAAGCAGCCATCAGTTTGATCCAACATCACAGTGCTGGTCATGTTGAAGGTGCTACAGCTTTGCCAATTATATGGATAGCTGTAGCTTAATATCAAATATAAATCAGCAAAGTGTGGTCTTTTTCACTTTATGAGTTAAATACTGGACTGAGTGCAAATTGAAATCTGATTTGTAGCCTGTTTACACCAATCCACACTACTATTTTTTTGAATGAAGAATCAATAAAGGTACACGTGGCTCAGTGGTGAAGTGTCAAACTACAAATTCAGTATCTCAGGTATGGTCTCCAGTCACTCTTAGAATTTTAATCTGTCTCTTATCACTTCTTCCACCTCTGGCAATATTTGTTGACGTGGAAAATGCCAAGCTGTGCCATGCTTCATAATCCTTGTTGAATTGTAGCTTACCCTATTACTGACTGGGGAGTCAGTTGAAAGGTCAGAGAAAGGCAAAAGCATACTACGTCCAAAAGGACCAAGACTAATAAAGAAATATTCAAAACTATCTCTGGGTTGATAACAGCTTTACCTTTTTAAAAATAAAGATAGCAGCCTTTTATCTATGAACTTAAGTAAACTGAACAAAAAATAAATGGATGCCATTACATTCTGAAATGGTCTGAGTACAAAGAACAGTTTGCCTGGACAGTTCTAGACATGAAACAATATGTCTTAATAAAAATCGAACAACCATTTTCATCACAGATACTTGGTAAAAAGGGTTAAAGACCTAACAAAACATGTTTTTTTCTGTCTGTTTCTCTGTCGTATTATGTACTTCTGTTACACTCAATTGAACCACACAACACACTTTAGATAATCATTGTTAATATTATCAGCACAGTACCTGGACATTCTCCAGCATTGCCTCCGCACTGGAAGGATCTGTGTCAGAAAGAGACAGTTCTTCCTGGAATTTTTTCAGTTTTGAGAAGCTAGTGGCCTGATCTGAAGGAATGCAACGGAATACCTGTGAATGAAAATTAATTGATGTGTTAGTCTCAAACTGTCAAAAACTGCAGAAAATAGCTGCCTATTTGTATCCTATTTCTGGATAGAAAGAATGACAATTTTATCAAATTATAACTTTTTGTTACACATGAATATAATTGGACAAATGGATAATATGGAAAAAAGGCACCAAAATTAAAGTACATTATTATTATAAAATCCAACAACTGCTTAGGAAAGAAAAGAGTAAGGAATATAAACAGTGATGAAGTTTTTTGTCAGACAGTGAATGTATCATACAGGCTGTTTTGCAGATTAAGTGTGCAACTGTTGGAGTTTCATGTATATAAAACAGCATACAAGTGAGTGCACTGCCCTGTAATAGATGTGATGGCAAACCCGCCTATACTAAGTTCCAAACTCTCTATTATTATAATGGATGGGCATTGTAGGTAATTTCCATTACTGTTTCAAACTTCCATAAGATACAACTTGTACATGCCCAGTAAAAATGTTACTGCACCCTAGTATTCTTTTGTTATTTTCAGGCTGTGAAATTAATGGAATTTGACAGGTAGTAGTTAAATTATAACATAGAGAGTATTAACACTTAGAAAGATTATGGGTAAACAAACAATGAGCTGGCTAAGTTCAAACTGTATGAAGTAGAAACACCAGAAATTTCCATTAACTGTTAATCTTGGACACTAACCTGAATGTAATACTGAGATTGCAACGATTCTCCAGACTTATTCTGAATAACTACGACCAGGAGATTAAATTATTATGGAGGTTTTGGAATAACAAATAATCATACAATACAGTTTTTCATCAGCGCATGTGTCTAGGCCTACTTCAGTTAGAACTTCTTGACTGAGGCCCCATGGTTGATATATCAAACTTTCCCCTGGTGTTTCATCTTTGAATGCGGGGAATATCCATAACAGTTGCCATTTTATCTCCAAAAACGTCCTCCACAGGTGGAGATGGAAGTCGGGGGAATAATTTTATGTATCAACCACAGCCTCTCGAGCCCCGTAGTTGAACTGATGACAACTGAAGCCAATAATTTCTTTTGAAATTTTGTGGAATTGTGCCAGAGAGAGAGAGAGAGAGAGAGAGAGAGAGAGAGAGAGAGAGATATTCATCAGTCATAAACTGGTCTCCATTGTGATACAAATGTCTCTCTTTACATCTGACAATTAGTTTCATCTGCACATAATAAAAGTAGTTCATTCAGCTGTAATAATTCATACCATGAGCTGCACTATCCCTTAATGTGTCAAAACTTGTCATTTTTGTTGAAGTTTTGTCAGACTGTGTCAATAAACAAATAACTTTAATATGGTTCCTGCCAGCAGTACCTCTAAAAAGCAATAACAAATGTCCAGAAGCAACAAACAGTCATTCCATTACTCAATTGCAGAGACATGCAATGAGACATCCGAAAGTTGGTGGTTACGTAGTGACCCCCACCCCGCCCGACCAGATGTATTGTTGGAATCCTCTCAAGACAATCCTGCAAGGATAAATTTAAAGAACAAAATAGACTGATAGTATCTTTATAAATATAAGACATACAAGGTGGCCAGAAACAGTCAGAAAAGCTCGTTAGGGTGTTGCAGTGTAGGTTGTGCTGAGAAATAACTGTTAACAAAAATTTTTGCTGCGTTAGGCTGTTTCCGAGTTAATTAGCATTGAAGTTAGCCAAGCAGGCAGCTGTATGTGAAAATTAAAGCAAGCAGCCCATCAGAGACTGTGTGATCAAATGTATTCTTTGCTCAATTTCCTAAAATGAAACATGAGAGTGATACAAAAATTGGACATGGGGGCAGTAGTAAGAATTGAATGTGAGCTAAAGGCTGAGCAGTCTCATGTGCTACTATCTTCACCAATGGTTCCCATACTTTTCCTCCGATGGAACATCTTGAGAACCATGGTAGTTTCATATAACACTTCGTTTGTATTGAAGGTTAATGAAATTTTAAAACATGAGAAAATCTTGTGTTATTCAGTGATTACTTCATTTTTAAATCATAACTAATAACATAGAAATCCATATATTTATGAAACTACTGTGTTTTTCAGAATAAATTGCAATGCATTATTAAACAAGGATTTGCATGACCATAATCCAAGGAAAAAGGATTACTACCACATAGATAACAAAAGAATAAAACTATGAGGGTACTTCAAAAGCAAATTACACATATTAAGGCAGGCTAAGTACCTCATATTGCATGCTGCACTACACATCAGAGTAAAACAGATACATAACACTATTTTTGAACAAAGCTGCCAAGTTCTTGTGAACAATGGTCAGCATGTTCTATCAAACATTCAATTCCTCAATGACGGACATCTGCTCCTCAGTCAGAGCCTTTCAGAAACCGCTATTTGAACATCATTGTTGTTGGAAAATCTGTGATTGCTCCAAATTCCTTTTCAATTGCCTGGACACTGTCATCCATGGTCGATGTCAATGGCCTTCTGTACCGACCAGCATCAAAAATGCCTGTATGTCCTTGGTCAAACTGTTTGCATCACTTCAGCAATCACTTCAACATGGCTATACCCAACACTGAAGTTCTGGTAGTGTATGGACTAAATGCACAGTGAATCTGTGTGCAATTTAGGCTTTTTGGCCATGTGAATTATATTGTCCCATGTACTTCAACTTCTCAGTACATTAAAAGTTATTGTGCCATTTCATTTGCATGCTGTGATGCCCCTGTTGACCATACCACACTGAAACTGTGTCTGCAGGTAACATAAAACATGTATGCTCTTCTGAAAATGTACCGCTCTTGTTGTGCAATGGTCTTACTGAGGGAAAATATGAGCAACTTATTTTTTGAAGTCCCTTCGTAATTTATACAGATTCTGTAAATGCCAACAAAATTCTTTTCAACTTGCTACCTCAGTCTTTAAAAAATATAGATAAAGTACATGATTTCAGAAATAAACAAAAGTATTTTCTAATCTCTGCCAATCACTCAGTGTTATCAAATATCGAAAAGCCCAGTACTGAAGGGATGCAGAAATTGAGAGAGTTTCAATCCTGAAATATATGCACATTTATCACGCTACAATTTCTGGTGATGTATATGAATGAGTAAACATGTAGATTTATATGGTTTTCTGTTATTAATTCATGTCAGATGATGTTATTCTGTGAACTCATGTTTACGTGATGTATTCCAGATATTTTTCTCTGTCTGGGTTTGTGCATATTCTGTTTGATTTATTCGTTGGGCTATGGATGGTGTTGGGGCATAGCAGCCGATGTTCTGACATTAGAGCAAGTGCAGACTGATTTAATCACTAACTGCTGCTCTGTGGAAAAAGCCAATGGAAGATTCTGTGAACAAATAATGAACAATGCTATACAAGAGAACATTGAACTTTGATGTGTAATTTAAGGAGTCTCTTGTCTGAAGTTTTGGGATAGAGTTCTCTTTTAAGAGTATTGCAAGAGGTATTGTATGTTGTGGTGACTGTGTCTGTAAATAAAGTTAACGAGAACTACTGATTTAAGTAGAATGGGTAGATAAATGTAGTGTCTAATGTACAACCATTCAAGTACTGTGCAAAATTACTGCGAAAGTGTCACAGTCACAATTTCATGCAATATCCCTACTAACAAATTTGTGTGGGATGCGCACGCACGCACGCACGCACACGCACGCACGCGCACGCGCGCACGCGCACCGCGCGCACGCGCACGCGCACGCGCACACGCACACACACAGCTACTGTGTCTCTGAGCACTGAGGCCTAACTCAGAGCCTGGAGATAGCCTGAAGATGACACTGGCTGTGTGTGAGTTGTGCACAACATATGAATATATATGTGTGTTTTTCTAAATCTGACTAAGGGTTTTAGCTGATAGCGCTGTCAACTTTTATTGTACTTTTAAACTGCCTGCCTGCCACTCTATGCCTCCTTTATGTGGTGAGTAGCAATCTATCTTAATTAATTTTGTTGTTAATGCCGAATTAAAATACAACTGGTGTTCACAAATATGGCAACGGGGGAATGGGAGACATGTTTTGGTGAGATATTGTGTTATACTTTGAACTGATAAGTGATTAAAAATGAACACGATTAACAGATTAAGTACTCCAGGAAGATTAAGTAAAGTGCTTAAAATAAATTATCACGTAACTGATACCATTGCATATGAAGAACTGCTGGCTCTATCTTTTCCTTGAAACTGTTTACCTATTTTTTAAAAAGAGAGAGAGAGAAACAGAAAACGTAGCTTGTATACAAGAATAATCAGGAATAATTCAAGGTCTTGTAAGAGACTTGATTAATACAAATTTAATGGATCATTTTTATCATTTAGAAAGTATATGATTCATTACAAACCTCCTCATAAATTTTGGTGTTGTCAGTGGATATCCTTTTCCACACATTATTGAAGAACTGGTGACTCACTGGGTCCATAATGTCTTCCTCTGAGAGTTTTTGCCTGTTTTTCAGAAGACCAAGATGTTCTCTAAAAAGCTGCTTTCTAAGTGAAGCTGCACATCGTCCAACCTTGTAAGGTTGTCCATTCATTACACCGTCTTCCAATTCTATATCCTACAGGCATGCAATTATCAAGGTAGCGTTAATGAAAACAACTACAGTAAAATGTATTCTACATATCAAACACAAATGGTTGAAAATACAAAATTTACGACTTCATTGTTATATGTCTAAATCTCTTTTCATTTAATTTCTTATACTGCATGTAATTTATAGGTACGCTATTACAATGTAGCCATAATTCACTATGAGCAATAGTTTTAGCAGACTTTCAGTGGAGAAAACACACACACACACACACACACACACACACACACACACACACACACACACACACACACACACACACACACCCCCCTCTAAGAGTATGTAATTTTATATATTTTTTTGCAAGTTTCAGGCATTATTAGCATGCAAGTGCGATTCTAGACATTAACAATGTAGAACTTTCAAGTTGTAGCTAAGCAGTCGCAGGAGTCAAGTGCTGTGTTTGTCTGTCTGTAAGAGAAGTTATACTTGAATTTGTGTGGATGTAGAGGGAATGCAAAGGCACCATGATCACAAATACACAATATGAAGTGTGTTAATATTAGTATTAGTGCCCAAATTCTCAAAGTGGATATAATTTTGAGCAAAATGTCAAAGATGAGTATTTACTAAAGTTGGAAAACAGAGAGAGAGGGAGGGAGGGGGGGGGGGGGGGGGGGGGAGAGAGAGAGAGAGAGAGAGAGAGAGAGAGAGAGAGAGAGAGAGAGAGAGAGAGAGAATCAAATGTGATGGAGACCTGAATAATGATTATAATTACTAAGTGTTCCATGCACATGAAATTTGTGGATATTTCAGCAAGGAAACAGAAATGAAATAAATTATGAATGTGGGTGGGGTAACAATGATCAGAAGTGAATTTACACTATCAAAATTATAAAATAAAAATCTCTGATTTGGAGATGTCTGAATCAAATAACAACAGGAAAGAAAAATTAAAAATACTGGCATTTAGGGCACAATCGCATTGTTGTCTGAATAAGGGCCAGCCATGATGTGTAAACTTCATGCGAGCAGCATGTGCTGTCTAAGCTTTGCTCAGTCCTTCCCAGAAGTATTCGGCACAATGTAACACTTCATTGAATATTGCAGTGTGGCATTTTTTTGGCCAGCACAACTCTCATCAGTTCGGCAGAATCATGGTGTCACTGCTGTTTCCTGTTCACTATTTGTTCACAGTATGAAGGACGTTCACTGACATAGTTGCATTCCTGGCCAGGTGGAGGATTTTCTCTACCTAGGGACTAAGTGTGTTTGTGTCGTCCTCGTCATTTCATCATCATTCACGAATGTGGTGAGACTGGACTGTGTAAAGATTGGGAATTTGTATGGGCACTGACAATTGCGCAGATGAGTGCCCCACACACCAAATATCATCATCATCATCATCATCATCAGACCCAATGGCTGTTTGCACAAAAAGAGGAAATCTAGTGACCTGTCCTCACAAGCCTTTAAAAATGAATGGAAATCACAGGGGAGACAGAAAAGAATTCTTAATATATGTTATGCAGTCTCATAAGTGATGGGTATTGCAAATTTGCTGTGAAACTATATTACAATACCATGAAGAAATAATTTAAAGATTTAGTTGACAATGAAAGACCAAAAAATACAAACATTTAGCAGACAGGATTCACTATTCTGTACATCAAGACGTGCTCTGTGCTAAATTTTCAGGCATGGAGCAAATGAAGAAATTGGTGGTACAAACAGAAAAAATTCTGAAGCCACATACATTATTCTGCTGCCAGCTGCAACAGTTTTCAATGGAAGTGAACAAATAGTATGGAGATCTTATATATTACTGTGAAGTATGTTGTTTAAGTTAAGGGGCACAAATGGAATGATTTTTTTATTTAAGACACACTACTGTTGAATTTACAAAGGGAAAAGGAGTGCACAAATAAAAATTACAACACCTGGAATAGATTGCAGACCTCTCATTTTAAGTGGCCTTAACTGCACACTGTTTCACAGTAAGACACTGCGAGGAGAGAAACAACTTCTTTCTGATTTGATGGGGATGCATTTAAAAAGAAAATTTGTTGTAGAAGGGACACATTCCTACAACCTTTTTCCAGTTACCTAAGCTCACTGGTGCTAAACAAGACACGAGTTTTGAAGAATTCATTGTGGCCTTGAAAGAATTACAAAGATCATTTCCTAAATGTTTTGAGGACCTGCCAATTTTACATCTGTTCTTGAGACCATTTACTGTTCCAGTTGAAAGCGCCCTGTGTATGTGTAACTTACTGATTTGCTTGGTAATTCTTGTTTTAAAGATTTTAAAACTGTCCAGGACACCTACGCTGCTTTCCTCAGGTAGAAATTTCATGGCTCCATAATAAGGTTGTAAAAGTGCCACAATATTTTGACCAACATATGTAGCTGGAAGACATTTTTTCGATTATGAAACTGAATAATAATTAAGTGGCAAAATCTGTGATACTGTTTGCATCTGTCCCTATGCTGACAGTTTTTACCAGAAAAAAATTATATTATGTCTCTAACGCATTGAAAATAATTAAATAATACTGAAAATTTGTTTTGTTTTTTATCTGTGTTGTTGAGAAGTGTGAAATATGAAACAAAGTCATACATAATGTGACTACATTGCCATTTAAATGTGGCGTGTTCACAGTTTTTCCCTCTTCCCTCTCCTGGCAATAGAAAGCATGGCGTGGCAGTGTGGGAATTGTGCGAGCCAGGCGGAGTGCTATGGCACTTGTGCCAGTGCACGGCTCGTGAGATAATTTCTTGTTCGCCCCTGGTCTAAATAAAGTGTGACCTACTCTGTTAAAGATTATCTCCTAACGAGACAAATTGCCTGAACACATTTCATAATATCAAAGAAGAAAAGCCTGCATTTGGCCATCATGATGTGACTTACCTTCAATGTAGAAATGAATGGGGGCAAATAAAAACTGACTGAGACAGATGCCAATAAAGAGTTCTGCAATAGGAACTGTAGCTACAGTACGCACAGGAATAGCGAGTGAGAGTATGTGTCTGGAGGAGTGAGCATGACACAACACCTATAAAAGTAACAGAATCAGTTTGGATTATCAGCATTGTAAAACTAAAGCCACCATGACTGAAAAGAATCATCTAACACCAGTTGATTCAGTGGCTGGCACACACAAAGCAGAAAAATAAATGTTGCTAAAGGCATACATGCTTTGGATTGTTTGTGTAGTAATATGCTTCTGAGGTAACACATAATTTTGGTGATGGAATTTAAAAGTCATTTTTTTAACACCCATATGAGCTGTTAACGTGAATTCTTTACAGACAAACGGAAAAACTGGTAGAAGCCGACCTCGGGGAAGATCAGTTTCGATTCCATAGAAATGTTGGAACACTTGAGGCAATACTGATCCTACAACTTATCTTAGAAGAAAGATTAAGGAAAGGCAAACCTACGTTTTTAGCATTTGTAGACTTAGAGAAAGCATTTGACAATGTTAATTCGAATACTCTCTTCCCAATTCTGAAGGTGGCAGGCGTCAAATACAGGGAGCAAAAGGCTATTTACAATTTGTACAGAAACCAAATGACAGTTATAAGAGTTGAGGGGCATGAAAGGGAAACAGTGGTTGGCAAGGGAGTAAGACACGGTTGTAGCCCCTCCCCAATGTTATTCAATCTGTATATTGAGCAAGCAGTAAAGGAAACAAAAGAAAAATTCATAGTAGGAATTAAAATCCATGGAGAAGAAATAAAAACTTTGAGATTCGCAAATGACATTGTAATTCTGTCAGAGACAGCAAAGGACCTGGAAGAGCAGCTGAACGGAATGGACAGTGTCTTGAAAGGAGGATATAAGATGAACATCAACAAAAGCAGAACGAGGATAATGGAATGTAGTTGAATTAAGTTGGGTGATGCTGAGGGTATTAGATTAGGAAATGAGACACTTAAAGTAGTAGATGAGTTTTGCTATTTGGGGAGCAAAATAACTGATGATGTTTGAAGCAGGGAGGATATAAAATGTAGACTGGCAATGGCAAGAAAGCGTTTCTGAAGAAGAGAAATTTGTTAACATCGGGTATAGATTTAAGTGTCAGGAAGTCGTTTCTGAAAGTATTTGTATGTGGTGTAGCCATGTATGGAAGTGAAACATGGATGATAAATAGTTTGGACAAGAAGAGAATAGAAGCTTTCTAAATGTGGTGCTACAGAAGAATGCTGAAGATTCTTAATGTGAAAGGAGATACCAAAGACATCACAGACATTCTTAATCATTTCAATAATCTAAATGAGAAAATGAAATTTACAGTGGAACATGAGCAAAATAAAAGTATCAACTTTCTGGACCTAAATATTACAAGACCCAACAACACATGCACATTCAAAATTTATGGGAAAAACACAATGACTGACACTACAATCCCTGCAACCTCATGTCACCCAAATATCCATAAACAGGCAGCATACAGGTCAATGCTGCATAGGGCAACAAAAATACCATTGAACCAAGAAAAGCAACAAGAAATAAACACAGTGAAGAAGATTGCAGTTGCCAATGATTACAATGCTTCCATGGTTGACACAATCTTAGACATAG
Organism: Schistocerca piceifrons; assembly: GCF_021461385.2. Lineage (NCBI taxonomy): Eukaryota > Metazoa > Arthropoda > Insecta > Orthoptera > Acrididae > Schistocerca > Schistocerca piceifrons. The sequence continues at coordinate 881,024,606 of NC_060140.1, forward strand.
TGAAGAGAAACCCAGGTACAAACTGCACCACAGGAGAAAAAGAGAAAAACAAATATATATCTAGCATTCCATACATAGGCAATGTATTACAGAAGATTGCAAATATTTTCAAAATCACAAAGTAAAAATTGGGTTTTCTACATCCAATAAACTACACCAAAAACTAATACATAATATAAAGTGTAATCATGATCCATATTCAGACTCTGGAATACACAAGGTAACATGCTAGGAATGCTCCAAGTTCTACGTAGGACAAACAGGCCGAAATATCAACACCAGGTACACAGAGCACATTAGAGCATACACACACAACAAACACACTACATCAGCAATAGCAACACACATACATAATCCAGGATACCCATTTGGAAAAATAGAGCAAAATGTCAAAGTACTCCACCGACTAAATAAAGGACATAAAATGGATTTGCTTGAAGAACTGAAGATATATTCACATTACAGAAAATATGAAGATAAAATATTAAATGAAAAACTTGAAAGTGAATCAGTGAATTTCTTCAGATGTTTTGATAATATACTTAAATAAAAATAGTAAAACATAGAAATAAGCACAATTGTATAATCAATATGAGTAATTCATGAGCCAAATTGTTAAGATAAATAACCTCTGTACAAAAGCATATCATAATCTATGGAAGACCTATAATGTTATCTCTGTGAACTACCTGTAAGAAGATCTTTGTAACTGTTTTGTTTATATAAGATATTTTCGATGAGTAAAGTGTACAACAAGTTGTGTGTGATGTTAAGTGTGTGTGAGACTCTACACAAATAGACCATTAGAAAACTGTAAGTACAAATTGTTCTAAATTTTAACCACTAACCTCACAACAAGAATTGATACCCAACTAAAAATTGCGCTTCTTATGTATTACAGTAAAAGTCAACAAAATGAAGCAGACTCACACACACTGACAACATCAAAAGAAATGGCTTAATACACACACACACACACACACACACACACACACACACACACAAAAACAACGCACTTGAAAATGCGAATTATTTCTAGAAATGCGTCATGCGGTTGGTAAAATAAAGAAAAAATCGTGACTGGTAGCAGAAGATTTATTTATTTATAAACAAACCTATTGACAATGCAGTTCATTTTCTGCTTTGTTTGCATATGGACCAAATGGTACTATAATTATTCTGAGCGGTAATCCTTAGGGAACTAAAGCTGCACTGACTAGTGTTTTCTCCAACAAATTATATCTTTTAAACAATGTTGGCTTTTTTACCAAAATTTACTGACGAATCCTTCTTGGTTATAAGACATTTTATAAGACAAGTAATGGCATTTTCCTAATGCAATGTATCGGCAAGTTCCTGACTTATCTTCAGGCAACTTGACTTTACCTACAGGTAACAAATAGGGAACTTGTCAAAATGTTTCTTCATGACTGTTACCTGGTTGATGTTTCTTCATGACTGTTGCCGGGTTGATAATCCAAGAAGATTACATTAGTAATGGCTTGTTAGATTTATCAAGATTCTTCATTTTCTCAAGATTTGTCATCAGTTTTACTTAGTGTATAGGCTATCTTAACAAAATTCACCCCCCCCCCCCCCTCCCCATGAACTATGGACCTTGCCGTTGGTGGAGAGGCCAGCGTGCCTCAGCAATACAGATAGCCATACTGTAGGTGAAACCACAATGGAGGGGTATCTGTTGAGAGGCCAGACAAACGTGTGGTTTCTGAAGAGGGGCAGCAGCCTTTTCAGTAGTTGCGGGGGCAACAGTCTGGATGAGTGACTGATCTGGCCTTGTAACAATAACCAAAACAGCCTTACTGTGGTGGTACTGCGAATGGCTGAAGGCAACGGGAAACTACAGCCATAATTTTTCACGAGGGCATGCAGCTTTACTGTATGGTTAAATGATGAAGGCTTCCTCTTGGGTAAAATATTCCGGAGGTAAAATAGTCCCCCATTCGGATCTCCAGGCGGGGACTACTCAAGAGGATGTCATTATCAGGAGAAAGAAAACTGGTGTTCCATGGATCGTTGTGTGGAATGTCAGATCCCTTAATTGGGCAGGTAGGTTAGAAAATTTAAAAAGGAAAATGGATAGGTTAAAGTTAGATATAGTGGGAATTAGTGAAGTTAGGTGGCAGAGGGAACAAGACTTTTGGTCAGGTGAATATAGGGTTATAAATACATAATCAAATAGGGGTAATGCTGGAGTAGGTTTAATAATGAATAAAAAAATAGGAGTACAGGTAAGCTACTACAAACAGCATAGTGAACGCATTATTGTGGCCAAGATAGACACGAAGCCCACGTCTACTAAAGTAGTACAAGTCTATATGCCAACTAGCTCTGCAGATGACAAAGAGATTGATGAAATGTTTGATGAGATAAAAGAAATTATTCAGATAGTGAAGGGAAACGAAAATTTAATAATTATGGGTGACTGGAACTCAATAGTAGGAAAAGGAAGAGAAGGAAATGTAGTAGGTGAATATGGAATTGGAATAAGAAATGAAAGAGGAAGCCGCCTGGTAGAATTTTGCACAGAGCATAACTTAATCATAACTAACACTTGGTTTAAGAATCATAAAAGAAGGCTGTACACATGGAAGAAGCCTGGAGATAATGGAAGGAGTCAATAGATTATATAATGGTAAGACAGAGATTTAGGAACCAGATTTTAAATTTTAAGACATTTCCAGGGGCAGATGTGGACTCTGACCACAGTCTATTGGTTATGAACTGTACATTAAAACTGAAGAAGCTGCAATAAGGTGGGAATTTAAGGAGATGGGGCCTGGATAAACTGACTAAACCAGAGGTTGTAGAGAGTTTCAGGGAGAGCTTTAGGGAACGATTGACAAGAATGGGGGAAAGAAATATAGTAGATGAAGAATGGATAGCTTTGAGAGATAAAATAGTGAAGGCAGCAGAGGATCAAGTAAGTAAAAAGATGAGGGTTAATAGAAATCCTTGGGTAACAGAAGAAATATTGAATTTAATTGATGGAAGGAGAAAATATAAAAATGCAGTAAATGAAGCAGGCAAAAAGGAATACAAACATCTCAAAAATGAGATCGACAGGAAGTGCAAAATGGCTAAGCAGGGATGGCTAGAGGACAAATTTAAGGATGTAGAGGCATATATCACGAGGGGTAAGATAGATACTGCCTACAGGAAAATTAAAGCGACCTTTGGAGAAAAGAGTCACTTGTATGAATACCAAAAGCTCAGATGGGGACCCAGTTCTAAGCAATGAAGGGTAAGCAGGAAGGTGGAAGGAGTATATAGAGGGTCTATACAAGGGTGATGTACTTGAGGACAATATTATGGAAATGGAAGAGGATGTAGATGAAGATGAAATGGGAGATATGATACTGCATGAAGAGTTTGACAGAGCACTGAAAGACCTAAGTTGAAACAAGGCCCCAGGAGTAGACAACAATCCATTAGAACTACTGATAGCCTTGGGAGAGCCAGCCCTGACAAAACTCTACCATCTGGTGAGCAAGATGTATGAGATAGGTGAAATACCCTCAGACTTCAAGAAGAATGTAATAATTCCAATCCCAAAGAAAGCAGATGTTGACAGATGTGAAAATAACCAAACTATCAGTTTAGTAAGTCACGGCTGCAAAATACTAACGCAAATTCTTTACAGACGAATGGGAAAACTGGTAGAAGCCGAACTCGGGGATGATCAGTTTCGATTCCGTGGAAATGTTGGAACACGTGAGGCAATACTGACCCTACGAATTATCTTAGAAGATATATTAAGGAAAGGCAAACCTACATTTCTAGCATTTGTAGACTTAGAGGAAGCTTTTGACAATGTTGACTGGAATATTCTCTTTCAAATTCTGAAGGTGGCAGGGATAAAATACAGGGAGCAAAAGGCTACTTAGAATCTGTACAGAAACCAGATGGCAGTTATAAGAGTCGAGGGGCATGAAAGGGAAGCAGTGGTTGGGAAGGCAGTGAGACAGGGTTGTAGCCTATCCCCAATGTTATTCAATCTGTATATTGAGCAGTAAAGGAAACAAAAGAAAAATTTGGAGTAGGTATTAAAATCCATGGAGAAGAAATAAAAACTTTGAGGTTCGCCGATGACATTGTAATTCTGTCAGAGACAGCAAAGGACTTGGAAGAGCAGTTGAATGGAATGGACAGTGTCTTGAAAGGAGGATATAAGATGAACATCAACAAAAGCAAAACGAGGATAATGGAATGTAGTCGAATTAAGTCGGGTGATGCTGAGGGAATTAGATTAGGAAATGACACACTTAAAGTAGTAAAGGAGTGTTGCTATTTGGGGAGCAAAGTAACTGTGATGGTGGAAGTAGAGAGGATATAAAATGTAGACTGGCAATGGCTAGGAAAGTGTTTCTGAAGAGAAATTTGTTAACATTTAGTATAGATATAAATGTCAGGAAGTCATTTCTGAAAGTATTTGTGTGGAGTATAGCCATGTACTGAAGTGAAACATGGACGTTTAAGTCATGTTGAATAGAAGCTTTCGAAATGTGGTGCTACAGAAGAATGCTGAAGATTAGATGGATAGATCATGCAACTAATGAGGAGGTACAGAATAGAATTGGGGAGAAGAGGAGTTCGTGGCACAACTTGACTAGAAGAAGGGATCAATTGGTAGGACATGTTCTGAGGCATCAAGGGATCACCAATTTAGTATTGGAGGGCAGCGTGGAGGGTACACATCATGGAGGGAGACCAAGAGATGAATACTCTAAGCAGATTCAGAAGGATGTAGGTTGCAGTAGTTACTGGGGATGAAGAAGCTTGCACACGATAGAGTAGCATGGAAAGCTGCATCAAACCAGTATCTGGACTGAAGACCACAACAACAACAACAGCAACAACAACAACAATAGCAACAAAAACAACAACAACAACAACAAAAATTCATGTACTGAATTGTAAGGGTGTTGATCCTGCTTGATAGCTATCATGGTTATAATTTATGTAGGATGTAGAGTTTTCAAGTTACTTTAATTTGATGAACAGAGGTCATGTCAACATTTTTTTTCTAAGATGGAGATATGAGGAGCTTTGGTTCCATGATCATGGTTGCCCCCTCTCCCTCTCCCACAGGTCTATTTGAATTTCCTTCACTATAGAGGTGGCCAGGTTTAGTTGACCGTGTATATTTATAAATATATATTGTTTTCAGAGTCTTTCATAGTGGCATGGCTGAATATTCAATGCATCTCTTTGAATAATTTTTGAGGTTTTTACATTATTTTGCTTATAGATATCTAAGTTTCAAGAATTTATTTAAAATTATGTGGTTTTAATACCGAGAAGATCTTTTTCGGTGAAATTTATTCTCCTTATCCTACTCGTTCACTGCACTCACTGTCCTTCAAATTACCTCAGTACTTCACTGTGAACACTCCTTCACCACTAAAAAACACAATTACATACCTGTAACACAACTGCCACTTCCGAATCACGTTTACCAATCAACGATCTGTCATTGATGTTTGCAGATCCACATATTACAGTATTGTCATCTGCAATTAGTAGTTTTGAATGAACATATATCAGTTCAGACACCTGCCAGGAATGAAGGAGGACATTTTTGAGAATACGTTTATGCTCACAGAGAAGAAACTCTGTATAAGTTACAACACACTTATCTCAAATAATGTAAATTCTCACCAAGTCCCCATTCAAGACAGAATGTGTCCGCAGGCCATGGAATGTTATATATTCACTGGGGTCTTCAATACCAGCTTCCTTCAACTTATTTAAAATAGCATCTTTCCCCCTGCAACAGAAAAAAAACTGAGACACTACTTTTCATTCTTGTGTTTCATAATCATGTGCAGTTCTTCCTCTTCCTGCTTTCATCAGTCTGCCACAGGAATTGTACTGTGTTTCACAGGTAGAATGTATACTATGTGATCAAAAGTATGAGGACACCTGGCTGAAAATGACTTAACAAGTTCTTGGTGCCCTCCTTCGGTAAAACTGGAATCAGTACGGTGTTAGCCCATCTTTAGCCTTGATGGCAGCTTCCACTCTTGCAGGCATACGTCCAATAAGATGCTGGAAGGTTTCTTGGGGAATGGCAGCCCATTCTTTACGGAGTGCTGCACTGAGGAGAGGTATCGATGTCAGTCAGTGAGGCCCGGCACAAAGTTGGCGTTCCAAAATATCCCAAAGGTGTTCGTCAGGATTCTGCGCAGGCCAGTCCACTACAGGGATGTTATTGTTCTGTAACAACTCCATCCCAGGCTGTGCGTTATGAACAGGTGCTCGACTGTGTTGAAAACTGCAATCACCATCCCTGAATTGCTCTTCAACAGTGGGAAGCAAGGAGGTGCTTAAAACGTCAATGTAGGCCTGTGCTGTGATAGTTCCACGCACAACAACAAGGGGGTGCAAATCCCCTCCATGAAAAACACGAGCACACCATAACACCACCTCCTCCAAATTTTACTGTTGGCACTACTCACGCTGGCAGATGACATTCACTGGGCATTCACCATACCCACACCCTGCCATCGGATTGCTACATTGTGTACCATGATTTGTCACTCCACACGACATTTTCCCACTGTTCCACCCTCCAATGTTCACACTCCTTACACCAAGTGAGACGCCGTTTGCCATTTACCAGCATAATGTGTGGCTTATGAGCAGCTGCTCGACTATGAAATCCAAGCTTCCTCACATCCTGCCTAACTGTCGTAGTACTTGCAGTGGATCCTGATGCAGTCTGGAATTCCTGAGTCATGATCTGGATAGATGTCTGCTAATTACACATTACGACCCTCTTCAACTGTCTGCGGTCTCTGTCAGTCAACAGACGAGGTCGGCCTGTAAGTTTTTGTGCTGTACGTGTCCCTTCACATTTCCACTTCTCTATGACATCATAAACAGTGGACCTGGGGATGTTTAGGAGTGTGAAAATCTTGCATACATAAGTCTGACCCAAGTGACACCCAATCACGTGACCATGTTTGAAGTCTGAGTTCCACGGAGCACTCCATTCTGCTCTCTCATGATGTCTAATGACTACTGAGGTGCTGATATGGAGTACCTGGCACTAGGTGACAGCACAATGCACCTAATATGAAACACGTATGTTTTTGGGGGTGTCCGGATACATTTGATCACATAGTGTATCTCTGCTTGATCTTACGCAACAACACATTTGGAATATTTAAATAATTAAGAGTTATGATAATAGAAATCTCGAAGTGGAAAAAAATTAGCAAAAACAAAAATACCTCCAGATGAATGACATTTGAAATGTGCACCCACTTACAACATTAAAACTTTGCATTTTTAACTTGGCTACTATACTCTTATGTCCACTGTTTCTCTTTATAGTTTAGTTTTTTATTTGCTTTTACTAATTTTTGTTTTCTTCTCATTATCCCAGTTCTGTGCCCTTAGCCCTTTGTACATTCCCTTTCCATGTTCTGCATCTCTCAGTTTCTTTGTCCTATTTAACTGTCTTCTTTCACTCTGTTCCCTGCCTTTACTCATATTTACTTACTCTTCCAATAGGTGCCTCATCTCCCTCTCCATGCTCTGCGCTGCCTTTCTCTGTACGTCTTCTACTGCATACACTACTGCTATAGCCCTCCAATGACCAATTTGATTCACTGAGCTCACAGCCAATAATTTTCAACATTTCACGTTACCAACAAATGTTACACGGTTCCCCGTATATCAGTCAAAAATGGCAAACAAACATTTACACCTCACCTGTCATTGGCATTGATACACAGAAATCACACAGGTAATTATGAGGGCCACCTGTTAAGTTTTTACAAAAATAATACAAGCAAAAATTTTTTGCATAAACTGTTTTATTGTTTCTGAAAATACCCAACTTTAAAATTCACACACTTTAGCATACATTTGAAACAATTGTGGGAGGTGGGCAGGGTTCAGTCCAATGTTAGTCCCTTAATAACATGGCTTAGAAAAGATCCAACAATTTCTTGAGGTGTTGAAAATAACTGTCCACACAGTTTTTGTTTGACATAAGAACATAAAAAGAAGTCTTCTGGTGATAACTCAGACAATGAGACAGTAATTCGATTTTTCACCCCTCAAATGATCAACTGTTTGATAGCTGTCATTGCCGTGATGATGAAAGATGTGCCGTTTTTGAATTTTTTTCTGACTTTGGTTACTTGTCACAAACAAACTGTTATATATCATTCAGCATTGACACTCAAGCAATTGATTGCTGCTTACTTCTGAGCTCATATGAGTATATCTGTCTTCTGTTATGATGAGTATACAAATTTTTCATTTCCTTGGTTGATTCTCCTCCTTCCACCAACTGGCATGAGCCAGTTTTTGAGCTTCAAACTGTGCAATATGCGCAGAGAACAGATCTTTTTTGATGCATTAAAGATGCAAAACTGAATGTACTGTAGTCTCTGACATGACTAAGAATGCACCTGGCAGTAAGTTACATGCCTAACCTCTTCAGTCACATTGCTCACACCATCCATGATTTTTGCAACAACTGGTTTGTTGTCAATGACATGAAAGCTTGAAAAAGTTGAACAAAGTAATTTGATACACTGTTGTTGAGTTAGTCCCCTACAAGATTGTACAAAAATCATCCTACGGAAACCTTTACATGAAATTTCCAAATTTCTCCACAGCACAGTTTCTTTAAGCACTTATGGTAATTTGGAACAACTTAAAAAGCGATCCTTGTATTATTGAACTGACAGATCTTTCTGCTTATACAAGTTCTGTAGGGACATAGTAGTAAAACTAATGGGAAAGTCATTATTTTTAAAAAGACTGCCAATTCATCAGTTACAATTAAGCAGCTGCTGCTTATTATTGACTGGTTTATATCTTTTAACAATACACAAATAACAGAAAAAATTAGAGGTATTTACATTTTGGAAGAGTAAGAGCCTGTTAACAATGTATGTTGATGGTGATGATTATCGTGGTCTACCACGGAACAGCCATTGTTGAATTTACATAATCAGATTATTTTCAGAAGAAGTGGTTGGTAAAATGTTACACTTAGTATCTGAAACACTATCACCAAGGACTTTGTGGTTCTCACAGTACTGAAACAGTTCAGGTAAATCAGAAAGCTTTTTTACCAGTCTTTTTTCAGATGAGAAGAACAGTGTCTGAAAGACTGAACATCAGGTGAATTTCAATTCACTGCTTCTCTGTAGCACACATGATACTCAACCAAAGCTGGAACACTGGTTTGATGCAGCTCTCCATGTTGGTCTATCATGTGCAAGCCTCTTCCTCTCTGCATAACTACTGCAACCTGCATCCATTCAAACCTGCTTTCAGCAGTCAAGCCTTTATTTCCCTCTACAATATTCAGCCCCTTCACATCCCTCCATTACCAAACTGATGACTCCTTGATGCCTCAGGGTTTGTCCTATCAACCTGAGGTGTCCTATCAACTGATCCCTTCTTTTACTGAAGTTACACCATAAATTTCATTTCTTCCCAATCTTGCCATTAATTATTCTACCTATTTGTTTAATCTTTAGTATTCTTATGTACCATCAAATTTCAAAAGCTTCTATGCTCTCCTTGTCTGAACTGTTCATTGTTCACATTTTAACTTTAGTTATATTTGACATTAATACATTTCTCCTTTTCAGGAATGCTGTCCTTCCCATTAAAAGCCTGCATTTTTAACCTCCTTACTTAAACTGTTGTCAGTTATTTTGCTATGAACAGAAATCTTGTACTGCTTTTTCCATCTCATATTTAATTTATTCAGTATCATCTATTTTAATCAGAATATCCATCATTCTTGTATCACTTTTGTTGAGGCTTATCTTAATAACCCCATTTCAACACACTATTTGTTCTGTTCAACTTATTTGCCAAGTGCTTTGCCACGAGCATAGTGTTGCTAATAGTATGACATTATGCTAATGATATTTTCTCCAAATTTGAATGAACAGTTACAAATTTGGGTGTACAGGGTTGAAAAAGTCTTTTTGTGTTAAATATTACAGGTAGATGTGCAGTACTGATACATACCTTGAAATTGAAGCATAATTCCAGTGGGTGACAGCATGCAGTGCAGTACTTGTAGGGCTCCCAACATCTCCTTCAAAGCCAGGAAGTAGTGGCATGACAACAAAAACTCTGAATACTGCTCTCTGCCTATACATATAAACAAAGAAGTGAAATCACTTGCTTTGCCACCACAACTTGTTCAAAATGCATAGCGCAGTACTAATACATTCTAGCATTAATTGTAAGGAATATATGTAACTATAAAGAGTATATCAACCTCATTACTTCTTCCTCTCGGGGCAGAGGAAGGTGATGTTAATATGGCATTCGTTAAATGAAGGAGTTACCATTGTCAGAGCACCTGTTTAACACCATATCTCAATTATTAACAATAACATAATAATGCCCATGTAGCATTAGTAATGTAAAGCTAAATGAAACCAAATCTTGAATTATGATTAGAAATGCACTGCAAGGGTAGGACAGACACCAGGGACAATGGCGTATTTATTGGTGTAAAGTACTCAATTAAATAAATGAGGTTATTGTAGCTTCCATCAGACAGAAGTTAACTGATTAAAGCAGGAGACAGGAACAGAGATTCACGTGATTTCATGTTAAATGTCCTATCTTACCTTGAGCAGTTACTCAAAGAATGTATTTTTGGCAGTACAATCTTCAATCCCTCACTAACAAACAGATCATAACTTCTTGAGCTAGATAATTCAGGAGGGTATCAGTGAAAAAATGAAAAATGAAATGATCGTATGGCATTGTTGGCTGGGAGGCCCCATGCGGGGAAGTTTGGCTGCCGTATTGCAAGTCCTTTTTAGTTGATGCCACTTCGGCGACTTGTGAGTCAATGATGATGAAGAACACACAACACCCAGTCATCACGAGGCAGAGAAAATCCCTGACCCCGCCGGGAATCGAACCCGGGACCCCGTGCGCGGGAGGTGAGAACGCTACCACAAGACCACGAGCTGTGGACTGGTATCAGTGATAATATGGCTATTACAATATCAGTGGCTACAGGTATTGACAGGAATGATAAGGTAGGATAATATTTTTGCATTGTAAGTGTGACAAGAAACAGTTAACAGATCTTAGGCAGAACCACCCCAAGAGATACATTAAAATATATTTTTAAATAGTGTATTACGGAATTTGAATTATCAGGAAGAATTTAGGACATTTTCTCCACAGATTAAATGATGACTGTCAACTTTTTCAGAACTATTGATACTACACAGATGGTAAATGTCATTTAGTTCCATGTAACAGAGGTTTGAAGGTGTGGCTTCTGTAGAGTATAGCTGTTATAGGCTTCCAGAAGGGGCAGCTAGCTGAGCCTAAGGGAGTCCAAACCAACCTCCACATGATTTTTCACATACTGCTAATTGCAATGAAGGGGATCAACAGAGTGGTTCAACCTTCACTCTCAATTCCCTATCTCTTCATCTATTTAATATGCTTTGATGCATCTTTAACCAATGATTAATATCAAGGTTTTGATAGTGTTAAACATACTTTTATGTTTCTGTCATTGGCAATTTATCCACTGTAGCAAAAGCATGCTAAATTTGTAAGCATCTCACGAGAAAGCACCAGAGCAAAGTAACTTAAGTGTCATCACCTGGCACAAGTTTTGCGAATGGTTACATAAAATAAGGGCATGAAACATTTGTCAATACATTCCATTGCTAGCAACTTCATTGCTTGCTAATGGCTTTTGCTTGATAAAGAGAATTACTTGCACGGTTCTTTTTGCTACATTAGGTGCAGTTAGACTGGTTGGTTGGTTTGTGGGATTGAAAGGACCAGACTACTAGGGCCATTGGTTCCTTTTTCCATGAACTTGAAACACCCACAAAGAATAAGAACAAACAATGGAGATGACAAGAGACAACACATGACAAGAAAGACACAGACAGAGACCAGGAAAAAGGAATTAAAATTACACTGAGTGTGACAGTGGTTGGCCAACCATAGAAACAAAAAAGGAAAAGCCAACCACCAAGATATGCACTAAAAACATCAATGCCAGACTCAACACAAAAAAAGGACAAACACTTAGATCAAGTGATAAAAAACCCCTGCACGAATAATACTCAAAACTAAATCTGCCATCGCAATGTCATCTGATAAAATTGCAGGAAGCATATCAAGCAGTGCAAACGTCTGGCTGAGCTGAGTTAAAAGCGGCCAGTCCAACAAGATGTGGACCACCATCAAAGCTGACCCACAGCGACATGAAGGCGGGTTCTCACGGTGCAATAAATAGCTGTGTGTTATCCAGGTGTGGCCAATGTGCAGCTGGGAGAGGACAACAGAGTCCTTGCGAGAGACCCACAAGGAGGAGCGCCATGCACCGGTAGCCTCCTTGATGGCCCGAAGTTTGTTGGGTGAAGGAAGGGTGCGACATTCTTCACCCCAGGTGCGGAGTGCCTTCTGCCACAAAACTGACCTGAGGTCACTCTCCAAGGCTGGTGCACTGACAGCCTGTTTGGCCAGCGTGTCAACACATTCATTTCCCGGGATGCTGACATGACCCGGGGTCCACGCAAAGACCACAGAGCAGCCGCAACGGGCAAGAGTATGGAGGGACTCCTGGATAGCCATCACCAGATGAGAGTGAGGGAAACACTGGTCGATAGCTCGTAAACCACTCAGGGAGTCACTACAGATAACGAAGGACTCACCTGAGCAGGAGCGGATATACCCTAGGCGCGAGAGATGGTGACCAGCTCGGCAGTGAAAACACTGCAGCCAACCGGCAACGAGTGTCGTTTATAATGACCCTTAAAGTAAGAGCATAACCGACACGACCAGCAACCATCGAACCATCAGTATAGACAATGTTAGAGCCTTGAAATGTGGCAAGGATTGAAAGAAAGTGGTGGCGGAGGGCCTCAGGAGGGACTGAGTCCTTCGGGCCCTGTGCCGAATCGAGCTGAAGGCATGGGCGGAGCACACACGACGGGGGTATATGTAGAGGGGCCCAGAAAAGAGCTGGAAGAGGGAAAACCTCAAGCCCAGAGAGAAGAGCTCTGACGCAAACTGCGATCGAACACCCTGACCAGGGCCGCCATTCCAGAAGATGGATGACCGACTGAGGGAACAGGATAGGTGGGATGCCCGAGCAAGCTACAAACATGTGTAGCGTAAGCGGCCACTAATTGTTGGCGACAGAACCACAATGGAGGGACACCTGCCTCCACAAGTATGCTGTTGACAGGGCTTGTCCGGAAAGCTCCAGTGGTGAGTCGGATCCCGCTTTGAAGGATGGGGTCAAGCAACTGCAACACAGAAGGTGATGCCGAACTGTAAGCCAGGCTCCCGTAATCTAGACGGGACTGAGGAGGGGACCCAGAAGAACAGGAAATGGCAGATTCTGTGGCAGTAACGATGCCGTTGGTGACCGAGTGAACCACTGCATCAATGGCGTCACTGGAAAGAGGCTCAATAGTGGCAATGGAGGTGAACAAGTTCCAGTGAGCCTTATTCATAGCCCATCTGCTGGGGCACCCAGAAGAGTGAAAGATCTGAAAGTGGTCACTACCGCATAAGTCGTCATGCACACTCCATTTGACAGATGGTAATAGGCTAGGGCTGCAGATCGAAAGGTCGATGGCTGAGTATGTGTCATGCACCACACTGAAATGTGTGAAGGCACCAGTATTTTAAAGAGAAAGGTCGAACTGTGCCAATCCTTTTTCAATGTTGCTGCCTCAGCCTGTTAGGTACAGTTAGATGTTCGAGAAGTGTACATTAGGTGGAACTGCCAAAAACATGTATTTTGAAACAAAATAGTTGGCAAGCCTCTCTGGTATTTGGGAATTTGAACACACTCATAAGAGCTACACAGCCTTTCCTAGTGCTGAAACCACAACCCACAACTGATTTCTGGGGAAGAAGGTGAAGTTTCAATAGGTAAAATTCTTGACATGTTTATGCGAAGAAAGATATCAAGATTATGAGGGATCGGAAAGACTCACTTCGGTTCAGCTGCTGCGTCAAAGTTGTTATAAAAGCAAAGAGCAAATAATCACAGATTTTAATGAAGCCAAATTCTTGTTGACAAACTACAGCTGGATTAAGACACCATGAATGTATGGAGAAAAATGCAAGAAGTATTCAATGAGATCAAAAATAAAGCCCTATCTAGCAATCTAGTTAAAGTGGTACCTTCACAGTGCAGATGCACACTACAGGAACTCTTGCAGGAATCAGGTGAATCTATGTGCAACGAGTATAATGGACAGTGTTTGCTAGATGTGTAGTGTGTGACAAGTTCAGAATTTGAGGTCTTATATGACTGAACGAGAGTAGATATTTTGAACTAGGTCCAGCCAAAATATAATTCTTGTTCATTAATTAAAATACTACTGTGATACTGTTTTTGTTTGGTGGTAACTTTATGTTTGGGTTATTCCTGGGGTGACTTGCAGCAATGCAAGGTCTCCTTACTATGCGATTACGTCATCATACAGTGTGTCCTCCAAGTGTGCAAAGCTGTGTGCTGTGCCATGCAGCCCTTGCTGGAGAAGTTCTTTGCCATGGACTTCTCAACAACTACAGTATATATTCGAGATTCAATGTTAAACATTCAGTTAGGTCAGACCTGATGTTGACTCAGCTAGATGATACATTCAAGTTGTCAATTGAAGGTTCCAATGTTTTATGAATTAATGAATTTTAATAAACTAAGGCATTAACTAGTACATGGCTTTTCTGTTAGTAGCTTGAAAGCCATCGCAAGAAGAGTTTTTGGGACTTTGCAGGATTGTCGTCTGAGCAGTGCCGAGGCCTAACTGTAAGAAAACGCACTTCGTCGGTACAAACCCTCACAATACCTTCACTGCGGATGCACACTATGTCCTGAACTCCTATGGGAATAACGTGAAGCAGCGAGCAATGAGGATAATGGACAGTGGATGCTACTTGTGTAGTGCATGACAATTCGAAAATTTGAGTTGGATGAAAACCATGCTAGTACAGTTGAAGCAGTTAAGGCGACCAGGGGAAATCTGGGTTTGAGTCACAGTTTGGTGCAAATTTTCATTTGTCACCATTGTATTTATTTCAATGTCCAATTGTGGCTGACGTCAGAGTTCCACTTACATCATGTATATATGTATATGGTCATAGAATCCAAAATGGTGTCTGTTCTTTTGGACACGTCTGAAAGAACAGACACTACATACGTAATAATAGTGAAAATTGTAGGGGAAATTTCGGTCCTAAATTCTGTCAACAAACTGATCACTGTAATCTCTCCAGTTGTTCAATGATCATATTGGCACTGATACAGAAGGTAACACAAAGGAGGATGAAATACTGAATTGCATCTTCCGAAAATGTTTTATTGAGGAAGACTGTAATATACTTCCTCCTCACAATTGTTGATGAAGAGCAAAGTCATTGGTATCACAGTACGTGGCTGTAAAATAGTAAATCAACTACCAGTGCTGCACGATACAACATGTGACTGATCTTGATGGGACACCTGAACAGTTCTATATAGCTAGTGTAAGGCAAGAACTTGTTCCCCCTATAGCAGCAGTTTATCATAGGAATGACATGTGCCTTTACTAATCAATTGGAATGCTTCACTGCCTTGATAACCTCATTTCAAACAATGTCCTAAATTCAAGACATGCCATGAGACAGATACATATGTCGCAAGACAGATGCACATACATACAGGCCCACAACACTAATTCTAATCTTTTGCAGGATTATGGAAAACTTTTTGGGTTTGAAAGATTACTCTGTAGGAATCAATATAGAATCCACAAATAGCAGTCTTCTGAAACTCAGCTTGCCCTGTTCAGCCACAAGACCCAAAAAAGGGACAGCAGATTAGAGTTCGACACCCTGTCAACAACGAGGTCATTAAGAGATGAAGAACAAGCTCAGATTAGGGAAGGATATTGATGGTACCTTTGTCAAAAGGAACCATCCCGCCATTTGCCTTAAGCACTTTAGGGGATATCATGGGAAACCTTAATCTGAATGGCCAGATGGGGATTTGAACCACTGTCCTCCTGTGTGCAATTCCAGTGTGGTGTACACTGTGCCACCTAGACTGATCATGCAGAAGATCCAACGGCAGTTGATTATGACACTCCGGCTGATGTCTTTACTTTCCATGTGTATTTGGTACAATGATATATTGTTATCTAGTGAACATAAGATGAGCTTACAGAATAGTGAAGCAGGGTTGTTACTCTAGTCAGGACTTTCTAACAGAGACAAGTACGCAAGTCATTTATAACAGAAATGATCATTAAATGCGAAAGCAATTTCATGTGTACCCAAAGAGAGTGTTATAGGGATCATTACTGTTCATGATCTATATAAATGATCTGGTGTGTAACATTAAAGCTATGTGAGGCTGTTTGTGGCTCATGTTGCTCAAATAGTAGGGAAGTTATAGCACCAGAAAATGACACTTCAACCCCAAAAAAATGTAGTAAAAGTCAGGAAGGTCTGTAAGTGTTGCTTGCTTGGTGTAAGGACTGCATGAAAGAGTCAGGAAGACAAATTATTATTTGATTATATGGTTGGCAAATCAGCAGACACATCTGCAATGACCTACAGTGGAGTAATCATGTAAAACTAGTCGCAGTTGAGGGGAATGCTACACAAAGACTCACTTCAAGAATTCTAAGCAAATTTACTTCATCTGTGAAGGAAGTAACATTCAAAATGCTTGTTCGTCGGATTTAGGGATACTGCTTTGCATTCTAGACTCTTGTCAATAGTGTTAATGCAGAGATGGGGGGCAGAACCAAAGAAGAGCAGCAAATTTCACTATGGCATCAATAGTAAGTGTGCCAGTGTCGTAGAGATGATCACCCAACTGCATTGGCTGGTGCTACAGAAGAGCAGTTGTGTGTCAGAGAGGTTTATTTTAAAATTCAAAGCTTTCATGTTACAAGAAGAATTCAATGACATCTATCATCCTTTCATGTGTATCTTATGATGTTAGTGTGATGCTGAAATCAGAGAAATTTGAGTTTTTATGAAGGCTTACTGGAATTCTTTATTCTTGCACACCGGTTGTGAATGAAACAGGAAATGGGGGAAAATGTGGCAGTATATGGTGTATTCTCCACCATACTCCATAAGGTAGTTTGTGGAGTACCTACATATCTCTGTGTGAATATAATTAACATACAAATGCCAAAAATATTATCAACTGATGAGTTGTTATGTACCCACAACATAAATAAATAAATCAAAAAAAGGACAAAATTTAAGCAAAAGTCACATCCTGCACTAATTCATGGAGCACTGATGTTAATGACAATAAGAAAAATGATTACAATAGGTGCAATATTTGATCACCAGTTAGTTCTACAATTTCTACCATAATGTAATGAGAGTAAGCAATCCTTTAGGTATGTGAAAATATTGAGGTGCTCTTAGGTTATGTTTCCAAGGCTAACTGTAGTCTCAAATAACTTGCTTCAAAGCAATACAATACTACCCCAACAAAGACAATCCTACCCACAATAAGACTGTGGCTAGTAAGGCACCGTGATGTTGAAGCTAATCATCATGTTAAATACCCACAACTCATATGAAGCAAAAATGTTAGTGGCAATACTGAACTTCTCAGCTGGCTTACATATCACCTGTTCTGGCATATAGCATGAAACAGAGAAAACAAAATGTCACCACAATGTGAATACACCATTGCTCTTTAATAAAAATTAAATTACCCCATTTTGGGTGACATCAGCCCCTCTCTGCATGAGTTACTGCATTTTCACTCATAGTCTACGGCAGCTTGGATGTTAATAAATAATCACTCATTAAAAATGTTTGTGAAACATGGGCTGTGTCTGTTTAAGGCATTTACAAGAACAGACAGTAGCTATAGACAGTGAAATAAATGTTATCTACCAACTGACAATTTGGTCAGCAACAGGTCATGATACTCACTGTTTTCAGTTTCTGCTTCTGCTAAGTTTACCTTTAGTTTGTATAGTCATGGCTTGTGAGGGGCAAGCATTATCTTCTCAAGGAAAACAAATGCTTTCTGAGCTCAGAGTCAGATGGTGATCAAGAAACTGTTACAGTTACAATATCCCTAGTATCCACTCCAATTACGCATTAGTCTAGACGGGGGAAAAAAATAGATTTTGTGCTTAAGGAGCAAACTCATTAATTACCCCCTCCCAAAAAAAAACACATACTTTTGTGGCACTATGAATGGGGGATGGTGTTGAGGGGGGCCATAGGGTGGGGTGCAAGGGAGGGGGGGGGGGGGTGAGGTTGCAGACTGCATGTCATTGAAGTTTTAGCATTAGACTTCTTGTAGAATAAGTGTTTTCGTGTCACTCTCGTGTAACCAGTGTGGAAAAGGTGACTCTGTTACAGTTTATAGCCTTTGGCAATATGAGCCACAGCCTCCACTGAAATGTAATAAGTAGTTAAATATATGGTCAGAGATATATTTTAATTTGCTGTAGAGTAAGTAGATACACCTTCCATAACAGCCGTCCGCAGCTTGTGGTCTTGCAGTCACGTTCTTGCTTCCTGAGCACGGGGTCCTGTGTTCGATTCCCGGTGGGGTCAGCGATTTTCACCTGCCTTGAGATGACTGAGTGTTTGTGTTGTCCTCATCATTTCATCATCATTCATGAAACTGGCGAGACTGGACTGAGCAAAGGTTGGGAATTTGTATGGGTGCTGATAACCACACAGTTGAGTGCCCCACAAACCAATCATCATCATCATACATAGCAGACATCTTGCAGTGATTGCAGGAATGGCTCAGGAGAGCAAATATTGCTGCTACAAGCTGTGCTGCATGCCTTGTGAAGTGTGGATCGTCAGTTCAAATCCCACCACCAGGAAATATTTGTTATTTAGTATTTAAATTTCTGGAAGATTTTCAAAACTTTTACACTTGTAAAGTTTACTTGTTTTTGAATATTCTATGTTGGTATAAATAGCAGCATTCTCTTTCTGGAAGTCAGCACTGTTCTGGCTGTACATTTAGTGTCTATAATAAACGTGCTTTCAGTGCTAAGTATTGTACTTCACTGACTAGTCTGCTTTTGTATTTGGACTTTGTGTGGTTACGATGTGGCATGGTTTGGTAGAGACACTGGATACTTCAAAACATCTGCATCACCGTGACTAATTACGCAATGTAAAAGCCATCTTTTACATGGACAAGAGCCAGAATACAAGCCAGATCATTCCAGAGCTCTGTATATTCAGGAGACCAATAGTAAGTCAAGTAAGTCAACTGCACATGAGGCATGGGGAAACGATACAATCGTCCATATAAAATGTTATGGCCCTATGCAACATTGTTATTCTCAGTATGACAGAAGTTGACAGAATTTCACGTTTCATGAAAGGAGTCACAGAAGACATTTATCAACACCTTCCAGTAAAAGATGAAAACAACAGTCCATCAAGGGGTGCCAGTGCACTGCAACAGAAAGAGAGTCGGATGAAAGAGGTACCATTGACTCCCAAGTGTGGAGGACCACCACCACCACCACCACCACCACCACCTCCTCCTCCTGTTTGGAGCGTTTTCAGCAACAAGTACTAAGGGAAAAGATACAGAGGTTTAAGGCGGCCAGAGATCTTGTACTGAGCACACAAGAGATAGTGGCCTCAAATGTCTACCTCAAACGTGAGGAAGTAATAGGGAATATTTAGGAAGAAATCAAACAATGGAAAATACAGGATGGAATGTAACAATATTATGAGACGGAAAGTTGCTACTCACCATACAGTGGAGATGCTGAGTCACAGATAGGCACAACAAAAAAAAGACTTCCACAATTAAAGCTTTCGGACATTGGCCTTCATCACCAATAAGCATGCAAGCACACAAGCAACCGCGCGCGCACAGCAGACACACACACACACACACACACACACACACACACACACACACACACACACCAGGGTGCGATTTGTGCTTTTACCAGTGGGGGGGATGTTACTAGCTTGGACCGTGGCGTTAACATAGTTAAACAGCTATTTATAAATAGATGTTAATGCCGAAACTCACTATTGACGCGTATGCACTATCAGAAAAGCCATCCCTTGTTATATCTTTAAAAGTACATTATAGGTAAAGCTTACTTACAAAATCATCTACATACGGGTACAGATATACGAGGGGAATTCAAAAAGTAGAGGCACATTTGTGAAAAGTTGTACTTATTCTGATGATAGAAAACTGAAACATATTAATAGTAAGACTTATTAAAAACTTTCAGTGTTCGGCTCCACAAATTTAAATTATATGTAAAGTTTTACTCCAGTGCGTGGGAAATAAATATCCCAGGCTGGGATGCATAAACTAAAACCAGAGGAGGGGATGGTCTGCTGCAGACGGGGGGAAATCCCCACCATCCCCCCCTGCAAATCGCACACTGACACACGCACACAAACGACTGCAGCCTCAGGCAACGGAAAGCACACTGCGAGCAGCAACACCAGTGCATGACTGGGTAAGGAGGAGGCTGAGACGGGGAGGGATAGTATGGTGGGGGCAGCAGATAGTGAAGTGCTGCAGGTTAGACGGAGGGCAGGGGAGGGGGGGGGTGAGTAGTGGAAAAGGAGAGAAATAAAAAGACTTGGTGTGGTGGTGGGATGACAACTGTGTAGTGATGGAATGGGAACAGGGAAGGGGCTTGATTGTTGAGGACAGTGAATAACGGAGGTTGAAGCCAGGAGGGTTACGAGACCATAGGATGTATTGAAGGGAAATTTCCCACCTGCACAATTCAGAAAAGCTGGCGTTGGTGGGAACAATCCATAGGGCACAGGCTGTGAAGCAGTCATGGAACAGGGTGGTCCACTTGTTTCTTGGCCGCAGTTTGTCGGTGGCCATTCACGCGGACAGAGAGCTTGTTGCTTGCCGTGCCTACATAGAATGCAGCACAGTGGTTGCAGCCTAGCTTGTAGACCACATGGCTGGTTTCACAGATGGCCCTGCCTTTGATGGGATAGGTGATGTTAGTGACCAGACTGGGGTAGATGGCGGCGGGAGTATGTATGGGACAGGTCTTGCATCTAGGTCTATTACAGGGTATGAGCCATGTGGTAAGGGATTGGGAACAGGGACTGTGTAAGGATGGATGAGTATATTGTGTAAGTTTGGTGGACAGGGAATAACACTGTGGGAGGGGTGGGAAGGACAGTGGGCATGACTTTTCTCATCTCAGGGCAGGATGAGAGGCAATTGAAACCCTGGCGGAGAATGTAATTCAGTTGCTCCAGTGCTGGGTGGTACTGAGTTACGAGGGGAATGTTCCTCTGTGGCTGGACGGTGGGACTTTGGGAGGTGGTGAGAGACTGGAAAGATAAGGCACGACAGATTTGTTCTTCTACAAGGTTGAGAGGATAATTACGGTCAATGAAGGCTTCAGTGATACCCTTGGCATATTTCAAGGACTGCTAGTCACTGCGGATGCGACGACCATGGGTGGCTAGGCTGTATGGAAGGGACTTCTTGGTATTGAACGGGTGGCAGCTGTCAAAGTGGAGGTACTGCTGGTGGCTAGTAGGTTTGATATTGACAGAGGTTCAGATGTAGCCATCTTTGAGGTGGAGGTCAACATCTAGGAAGGTGGCTTGTTGTGTTGAGTAGGACCAGGTGAAGCAAATGGGGGAGAAGTTGTTGAGGTTCTGGAGTACTGTGGATAGGGTGTCCTCATCTTTGATCCAGATAGCAAAGATGTCATCAGTGAATCTGAACCAGGTGAGGGGGTTTAGGATTCTGGGTTTTTAGGAAGTGTTCCTCTAGATGGGCCATGAATAGGTTGGCATAGGATGGTGCCATGCCTGTGACCATAGCCATACCCCAGATTTGTTTGTAGGTAATGCCTTCAAAGGAGAAGTAATTGTGGGTGAGAATATAGTTAATGATGGCGACTAGGAAGGATGTTGTTGGTTTGGAATCTGTCGGGCATTGGAAAAGGTAGAGTTCAATAGTAGTATGGCCAATGGAAGATGATTACAAGCAACCTGAAGAATGAAGTTCATCGCTGCACCCTGGACGAGGTCACGACCCAAGATGATGCAGACATTCCCCATTGTCGTATGGAGGTAACAACCACTCGTCTAGCTGCCAAATTCAAGAAAACTAAGTGACAATACTATCTATGGAAGTGTTCTCACCACAGATAAAAATCCTCCATGGACTAAGATGACAGGAAATCTTATCAATGCCAACTTCACCAGTCACCCTACCCGGGCGTTACTTGACTCGGGTGCTTCTTTTTCTGTAATGTTGAAAGTTTATCATTGTCACTTACAGAAGATTATGTTCTGTGAGATGGAAGCAATTGTGCTGGAGGTCTTAAATGGACGATACGTCCAGCTGACAAGAACATGCGTTGCAAGAATGCATGCAGTGTGACAGAACACATCCCCAAGAAGATAAGAGCTCTAGATTGACAAAGTTATTCCAATAAGTTCACATTACAGTGATTGCTCTGGATGGTTGTTCACTATGTAAGACCTGTTATCATTAATGAGATGAGTTCCAGTTATCAATCACGATGGTCAGTTAAAATCAGGAGCTTTTGTCAATTGCAAGAAGCTACTCAGGCTCACAAAAGAGATCTACATACTAGTGACAATCATGAGAATTGTAGGAGGTCAAGGATAACTTTGGACGCTAATTGTCAAGAGCAGACAGAACTCATCTCTAAAGGTACATACATATGAAGAGTCAAACCAGTCCAAGATGGGCAGCTCAGTGCCACCGAATCTTACTCCGCCACCACTACCAACAATGCTGTGGGGAGGTACTATCAAACTGGCAACAGGACATGGCCTGACCAAAGAACTATATCAGCGAGCGTTAGCTGTCCTGCACCAATTTTCAGATCCTTTCAAATCTGGAATGGAGGAAAGACAGCCCAGTGGCCCATGATGAAACTCCAATTATCCAGTGTTCATATACTGTGTCTCTGACTAAACAATGGATAATAATAGAGGAAGTGGAGAAGATGCTGAATGATGACATCACTGAATGTTCACAGAGTCTTTGGTCCTCTCTGGGAGATGCTCATGCAGGATGGCACATGACATTTCTTCATCATCTACTGATGACTGAACGAAAAAAATTATGTCTTCACATTGCCATAGATTGATGACAACCTAGACTGTATGAAAGTATTTCTCAACTATGGACATGGAGAAAGGCTACTGGCAAATCAAGACTGACTGGGAAAAGACTACCTTCATAACTCCTGACAATCTCTGCAAGTTCAAAATTATGCTGTTTGGACTATGCAAGGCTCCAGCCACCTTCGAATTTATGATGAACAACCTGCTCCACCATCTTAGACAACTCTGTTGAAGTGCGTTCAGACTTCAGGCCTTTGCTTGAATCCTAAAAGTGCCTCCTCACTGCCCAATAAATAAAAATTTGTGAAGGAGTGTGTCCCAATTCCGAGAATATAAGAGCAGACACAGATTTTCGGACTCCTTGGCCCATATGTGATATAAGCAGTTTTCTCAGAATGTGCTCTTACTACCAGTGATTCATAAAGCATTTCTATACCAAGACATGTGCCTTGCAAGAACTACTGCAGGGTGACAGCAAATATTTCTTCTGGAACGAGGTGCAGGAAAGCTCTTTCCTTGTTTTAAGAAGATGCCAACATTTTCCCCAGTCCTAGCATTGCACAAAGAGACTGCAGAGATGGAACTCCACAACGAAGTTATCAGGTATCAGATAGGTGCAGTTCTAGTATAAATTCCATATGCTGATGAGAAGGTGATAGCTTATGGCTCCATAGTACTCTCCAAGTCCAAGCTGAACTACTCTGCAACTGCGAATGAATGCATTGAAGTTGTTTGGGGCATCAGCAAGTTCTGGCTGTATTTATTTGGCAAACCACTTACTGCTATGACAGCCACCATTCTGTAAGTTGGTTGAATAGCCTGAAGGATATGCTGGGTTGACTGGCAAGATAGGCATTGAGGCTTCAGGAGTACGATGTCACAGTGGTATTAAAAAACAGGCACAAAAGCAAGGATGCCAACTGCCTTTCAAGGAAACCTTTGGCAATGAGGATATCTTGGTCATTGCTGCATTAAATGGCACTTCTGCTGAACAGAGGGAAGATTTGGCATTGCTGAAATAATAGAGTTGTTGAAGGAGGAGGAACTTAGTACAGGAAAATTCCAATTTTAAACAGAACATTGTGTAAGAGGAACTATATCCCAAAGGGACAGAAATGGTTGCTCATCTTCATGGCTCATCTATGGCCAGCAATCATGAAGTATTTTCATGATGCTCAAACATCTGATCACCTGGAATTTGTGAAGGCTCTAGTCAGAATCAGACACAGATATTACTTGCCAGGTCTCTACTGATCTGTTTGACACAACCCAGACATTGTAGCGAATGCCAACAATGGAAGCACATGCCTCAATTACCTTTGGTGCATTTGATACCAATTCCACATGCAGCAGTACCGTTCCACTGGATTGGAATTGACCTCATGTACAGGTTCCTGAAGTCTATGAACGGGAATTGATGGATAATAGTCTGCAATGTCTATCTCACCCACTACACTGTCACTGAAGCTGAGCTGTGCTGACTGCTGAAGCACCAGAAATTGCAAGGTTCCTTGTAGAGGACCTAATTTTGAAGTGCAGAGTACCCCTTGTGATGATCTCTGATTGTGAAAAAGTTTCCAGTTAAGACTATTATATCTGTAATTTCAGGCTGCACTGTCACCCACAGGAAGACAATTGCCTATTAACACAAATGAATGGTCTCACGGATTGCTTTAATAAGACATTGGCAGATACACTCTCTATGTAGGTTGATTTCAAACACAGAGATTAGGATACAATATTGCCTGTTGTGGCACTCACATAAAACACAGCAAAGCAAGATACTACAGCTTCATACTATTCATTCTGCTCTGTGATCAGGGGGCCAAAACAACAGTTCATACATTGTTCTTGTTTCAGTCACATGATACTCAGAATGACTACATGAAACATGTCAACAGGACCACAGAAGCAAGACAGCTGCCTTGTGTACAGACCCTTGATGCCCAGGAGAAGGACTGACAGCACTATAATGCCAAGCACCAGCCAGTGAGACAGCCTAAGAGACCTGATATGCATTTTTATGCCTGTGTGGAAAGTTACTGAAACACTACTTTGGGTCACATTGTACCCTGTGTCACTTGTCAGATATCACATACGAAGTGGAAGATTATGGCCCTTCACAAAGACGACAAAAGCGCAGAGACATCTATGTCCTCCATATGAAGACTTACTGCAGTCCTGAAGCTCAGACTGACATTGGAGGTTTCTCCATCAATGAAGCTGATGCCCCAAAATTAACATGAAACTTCTACGGGAGGGTCTACCACTTACCACTGAAGCTCATCAAACTGAGGAATACATGACAATGCAACATGTATGAAATGATCCTCCAGTGCTACCATACAGAGGATTCTTATCCCAGACAAGATCTAGATCCAGGGTGCTGTAATTGGCTCCAATGAGGACATCTAAAACTACAGGTGGCTGTTTCTTCAGGAGAGGGCATTGTGCTACAGGCCTCTTGGAGAAGTGGTTAGTTTTGCTTCCTGGTGTACTGCAGTCCTCTGGTTCAAATGCCATCAGCAAACATTTGTTGTTTAGTATTTAAAATTTCCGGAAGGTTCTTGAAACTTCTTATGTTTGCATAGTCTGGAATATTCTTTGTATAAGCAACAGCATTCTCCATTCAGGAGTCAGTTCTGTTCCGGACGTATATATGTGTCTGTAATTAATGTGCATTCAGTGCTAAGTGTTTTATTTCATTGATGACTGTGCTTCCAAACTCGACTTGAGTACAGCTACAATGTGACAGTATCATGGTATCTTTTTGGCGAACATGAGGCCAACATCTATTGTATAGGATAGTGACCTATAAGTTCCAATAAAAGTGTTCAGTGCAAGTGGAACTTTTCAACCTTCGATGTACTTAAAAACATTTTCCAGTTATTCAGTTCTGAAACTGTACTGGAATTATGTAAGCCTCCTCAGGAACAACACAGGGCAAAGAGTGTGTATTTGATTGTTAATGGCACACGGGTGTCAGAAGCCAATTTGACTTTGCAGGACACTTTTAGTGATTGTGCTGTCGATTTGAGTACCATTTCTCCTGTTAGTCAATCTTTTTCAGGGGGATACATCAACATAAAGAAAGACCAAATGACATAGCTGCTGAAAATGACAGCTGATTAAAATACAGTGCTATGTGCACTGGACATGTTTATCCAAGGTTACAAAATGATGTATATGAAAATTGTGAGAGCAACTGGAGAGTAAAGACCACCCTTATTTTTCATTTTGATATTCTACTTGCAAAACCCAAACACTGTGCTCAATAACTTTTTGACTGCTTGACAGCTAGTGAAAAGCAGAGGCACCTCAGTGTTGCAACAAATTGACAAGATGATACAAACTGATAGGACATTTCTGTAATGAACTCTTACTGCTGACTGAACATGGCCTCAGAATTTGGAACTGAAATTTAGATAATCCCTGTTAGATAAATGATGAAGTTTTTCCTTTCCTAGACCAAAAGATAATGTACCATTTTTGTGAGAAAGGAAAGAGAATTTTTGAAAGAGTGCCTGTAGAGTACTGTGTATCAAGCACAATTCAAGGGCTTCTACTATGAACTAAACATGAAATGAATCATTTTACCAGGCATTATGTCCTACAAAATCATTCACTTCTCCATACATATACACGCAAACAATGATCTATAATGAGTAGTCAAATGAAAACAAGAGAGATGGAACAAAAATAAGTAAACTCTTTAATATGTCCAAAGTAATTGCCATAACTGTTAATACATTTATCCCACAGTGAGACAAGACGGTCAATGCCTTCATGAAAAAATGTTTGCTGTTCCCTATGCAACTGTGAATGTACCCAAGCATGCACCTCTTCATCTGAAGCAAACTGATAACCATTAATGTCTTTTCTCATGGCTCCAAAAATATGGAAATTGCATGGAGACAGATAGGGACTATTTGAAGGATGTATAAGGGCTTACCAGTGAATATTCTGCAGTGTAGTTGGAACAAACTGGGCAACATGTGAACCCGTCCAGAAGTTTCGCTGGGAGCCCTTAAACATCCTCCATACAGTCCTAATCTCTCTCCATGCAATTCACATTATTTTCAGAGCCATGAAGGAAGACATTGGTGGTCGTCAATTTGCTTCAGATGAAGAGGTGCATGCCTGGGTATAATCATAATTCTGTAGACAACTGCAAACATTTTTCCATGAAGGCAAAACATTTTGTACACAGATATTAGTTCCATATTTTACATACATTTTGTATTACCTATCCACTGGATTTATACTGTCCTTGTCCTTCTTTTCCCACATCTTTGATTAATTATGTCAATGTTACTAACATTATTTAACAAGGAGACAAAATAGCTGGCCAGTACTTACCTTTGGGGGGTGAAAATCCGATTACTGCCAATATGTACATATGCACATATAAAACTAAAAACGAATTTAGGTTTTTGAACTGTTAGTTCCTTCCTTGGGGAAGAAAGGGAAAGACAAAGAGAGTGAGAGAGAGAGAGAGAGAGAGAGAGAGAGAGAGAGAGATTATGGTTAAGATTTGACTATTTGACTAGAGCAGTAGGACACTCAGAATCCAAGGTGAAATGGATTTATCTGTTGAGGAAGAGATGAGACAAAGGTGAAGGACCATGTGTCAGAGAGAGTAAGAGGTCAAAGATGGTATGGATGAGAACTCCGTACAAAGATTACAGAAGAGCAGAAAGAACTCTACCTAGGACTAAACTCAATGACAAAGGGGAAAAGCAGTGGGGATTGACAACATTTGTGTGACAGAGATAAAACACAGGAAAATATTCTGAGGAGATAAAATAAAACCTGGAATGTGCTCTCAGCACCATGTCAGTACAGTAACAGGAAAATTCCCTCAAACCAAATCCTTTAAAGACAAGTCAGTATCTTCCATCTTTGCTCTAAACAAACAAACTGAAAGCAGTATATAACCTGGAATGGTATTGCCCTGGAACATGCAGATTAACCAACATGTGAGTGTCATACTGGGACAGTCACTGACATACAAACAGCACTGTGAGAAGACTCATAATAAAGTAGCAAGACTTAACTTACTGAGAAAATCTGCTAACAGCAGCAAGAATTTGAGATGGAAGATTTGGAGAAGCTTGAACTGCTTCAGAAAGAGTGCAGCACCAGTGAAGGCAAACTTGATAAAGTGAGGCCTTATAGATGAGCTTGATGGCAGACGTGATTGTAAGGAATACCAGGATATGGAATATACCTGGACCTGTACTAACTGTCCCAGTAAATGCATTCCTGATGAATTGTGGCAGGGAAGCGACAATGTGTTGGTGTAGCCCAATTCTGTGTTGAAAAACTCTGACCTCCGGACATGAAAAAGTAAAGTAAGTGTGAGTATATGTGGAAGAACAATCTCTTAATTGGAATTTCGCCTTCTGAAGACAAGACCATGCTCTCTCTCTCACATGTAGGAGATTATGGGTTTGAATCTCATCAGGGGCAGTAATTTTTTTTTTAAATGTAATTTTTTATTTCCATCCCTATGTCACATCATCTTAGTCATAATACCAACTGCTCCATTTGCTCTCATATATCTTAATGTCATTCTTTCTCCACTTGAAATCTTTGTTCATGTATTTTGAATTAATTTTATGTATTAATTTCGATTTAATTTCCTTTGTTTTATCCTCCTGTTTCTTTGTCCAGGTTATTTTGATCATTATATCTATGTCTCATTTTGCTCCAATTTTGTTTTGTTTATAAACCCTTCTTTCATTTACATTTTCATTTGTTTATTTTGTCCATAGTGCAGTAGGAATTTAGGTTATGTTTTAAACATTGCACCACAATTACCATGCAAAAAGACTGTGCAGACCTGGTAAGAAAACATATATATTGCACACTATTGCACAGTCTATATAAATAGATTATTTTATCTTTTGTTTTTTAACTAATCAATTGTAATCTTCCAACAATCAAATATTAGAATAGAAAACTATAATTAAATTCACATTTTCAGCAGTTCCAGTTATAGAAATAATGATATAAAGAGAAAATGAAACAAATAAAAAAGTTCAAATGGTGATTAAAATGACGTGACAAATGAATAGAAATAAAAAAATTACATTTAAAGCAATTAACTGAATAAAAATAATGATCAAAGTCATTTCAATAAAGATTAAAAAATTACTGAACTTAACAAGATTTGAACCCACAACCTTCTGCATGTGAATGCTATCACCCTATCCATTACACCACCCAACCAGTCTTTGTAATACACCCTGTTTAATGCTATCGAGCACCACACAAAATTATGAAATTGTTTTTGGTCACTTACTTGCAAATGAGGGCCCACCAGGGCAAATAGCTGCAGGGTGTGGTACCTTGGGTCTTTACCTACATCATTGTATATTTGGTTTTAAAAAGTCGATCTCACCACTAGGTCTGGTATTCTTGTCTGACAGTTTGGACAGCCTGCCAGAAGGCATGAACATAGACAACAGCTGCTAGGCAGCAGTCCTATGGCAAGTGCTGCTGTCACTGCCACAGCATTATGCGTGGGTCATGTCCGCTGTGTTGGCGTTTCGGCACTAACGGCAGCCCTATAAAGCCTACAGTGCAGGTGCTCAGAAGTTAGTTGTGTTCAGACTGTGCTCTGGCACCATACATTGTTCTCATTGTTGTTTAGTTCCTGATCTTGCTACATCCAGGCTATCGATTTGGTTCTTGTTGTTCATAGCTGTTATCTTTCTGTGATTCTGGCAATTCACCATCAACGCCCTAGGCTGGTCAGCCTGCGTCTCTGAGTCATGTCAGATTCTGGTTACCAGACTGGGCGCCTCTCATTTTAAGGTAAACTCAGTCTGTTACCACAATCTTTTCTACACTGGTGTCCAAACTTAAAGCAACAAACTGGTGTTTCCTCGCCCTGTGTTTAATTCACAATATGATCATACAAACTGTCAACAGATGTCCATACGATCATGTCCTGCACGGAAGATGCCATTTTGGTCAATGGAAAACCACATTAATGATGACATGAGGGCATCAATCAAATGGAGTAATGTCTGTCGGGTACATCCACATCAACAATCACCGTGTACACAGTCACAGGCAGTGCAGTATGGCACTGAGAAAACACCTACCAGACTCCGTGCAGTGCGAGGCCATAGGAAGAACGGAAGCAGGACAGTTGCAAACTCATGTGGTCTGACAGCTTAATGGGAATTGTTTCTCGGCTGTGGCAACAGTTTATAGACACTGAAACGCTATCACGGAGACCAGGGCAGGGTGGACCACATGTGAGATCAGAAAGAGAGGACTATTATTTGGCTGTAAAGGTACCACCTTAGTATTGAGTAAAAGTGGCATCGGATCTCGCAGCAGTAACTGGACATAATGTATAGAGACAAAAGGGGTAGAGAAGACTTTGACGTAGTGGCCTTCATTGTCAGAGACCTGCCTTATGTGTGTGTCTGACACGTCTTCACACAGGAAACGTCTAGAGTGGAGTCGTCAACATGCCACCGGTACAATCAGAGTGTGGGCCAATGTTCTTTTGACAGATGAGTCCCGATTTGGTCTGGAGAGTGATTCTCAACGGATTCGCATCTGAAGGGAATGTGAAAAACGATTTTGAGACCTGAGCATTGTGGAAAGAGAATGATATTGAGGAGGATAGCTAACTGTGTGGGCAGGGACTATATTGGTCACTTTAAGATCTTTCCATGAAATTGTATGGGTGAATCAGAAATATTTAAATGCTGTCAGGTATTATGATGAGGTCTTGGGACCTCATGTACAGATGTTGCAAGAGTCTGTGTGCCCAGACTTCATATTGATGGATGATAACACTTGACCTCATTGAGCATGAGTGGTTAATGTTTTCTTGGAAATGGAAGATAC
Source organism: Schistocerca piceifrons (assembly GCF_021461385.2). Lineage (NCBI taxonomy): Eukaryota > Metazoa > Arthropoda > Insecta > Orthoptera > Acrididae > Schistocerca > Schistocerca piceifrons. The sequence continues at coordinate 881,055,620 of NC_060140.1, forward strand.
TGGATGCACAACATGGCCTGCTCACTCTCCCAATTCGAATAACATTGAGCATGACTGCGATGCACTAGGGAGACCGGTTGCATCACGTCAACATCCACCGACCACTCTTCAAGACTTGCGAGCAGCTCTGCAGGAAGAATGGGCATTATTGCCTTAACATGACATTGATAACATTACTCACACCTTGCTCTGTCGCTGTCAGGCCTTTACTGCTACCAGAGGTGGTCACACCACGTAGTGAGCACATTAACCAGTAGCCGGAATGTGGGTGCAAATTTGTTAAGTTGAAAAAAAAAAAAAAAAAAAAAAAAAAAAAAAAAAAAAAAAAAAAAAAAACATTTTTTTTTTCTCCTGTTCTGCATGTTGCAGTTGTTTACATTCTGTTTTTTTACATCGTTTCGACTTTGCTATCACCTGTTTAAAGTGTTTTGTGGCAAAATGCTGGCCAGGGTGGCTGAGCGGTTCTAGGCGGTACAGTCTGGAACCGCGCGACCACTACGGTCGCAGGTTCGAATTCTGCCTCGGGCATGGATGTGTGTGATGTCCTTAGGTTAGTTAGGTTTAAGTAGTTCTAAGTTCTAGGGGACTGATGACCACAGCAGTTAAGTCCCATAGTGCTCAGAGCCATTTGAACCAGTTTTTTGTGGCAAAATAAATCCAACCTTGCAAAATTTTCATTTGTTGCTTTAATTTTGGACACAAGTGTGTATGTTCTCTTACCAACAATGATGGGCCAAAACATTATAACCACTGCCCACCACAAGACTGAATGCTACCTGGTGGTGCTGTGGGCATATGATATGGTGCAGAGCAGATACAAATGGGAAATCACTCTTGTGGAGACATGGGCTACAAATGGAAAAGTCTGCTGACTTAAGTGATTTTGATGAAGAGCCCAGAGCCGAGGAATGAGCATCTCTGAAATGGTGATGCTGGTCAGCATGCTGGTGAGCATCTATGGCAAATTGTTGATAAAAAGTGAAACTGCAAGTAGGCAACAAGAAGTTGGATGTCCATGCTTCATCACAAAACCTGTAAATCAGAAGGTTACCCATTCTGTAAAGCAGGACAGGCAGCTATCTGTGACAGATCTGATAATAGAAGCACAATGCTGGTGTACTGGAGTAGGCATGAAGTGCTTAGGAACATAATCTTCAGTGCACATTGTTGAACAGAATCCCCTACATTTTTCTGCACTGACCCTATGACATTGACAATTACAACAGCAGTGGGCAGAGGACCATCTATACTGGGCCATAAGTAAATTTTTGTGTCTTGATATGCCATCATACAGGTATATGTATGCTCGAAACACACAACACATCACAGGTGCAGACCAGTAGATGGAGTATTATACTGTGGGATACATTCAGCTGGGCTCCCATGGGACCTGTTGTAGTAACTGAAGGCTCAATGGTAACTGAACTACATGGACAAACTGCATCTTAAGGCCAAAATAGTACTACAATGATTTGAGGAGTGTGATAGTGAACTGATATTGATGTCTTGGCCATCAAATTTGCTTGATCTAAACCCTATGGAAGACACCTGGGACACAACTAGGCACCAGCTCTGTGCCCACAAACTACCAGCTCATAATTTATGGGAATTTTCTGACTTTTGGGTAGACATCTATTGCCACACATCTTTGGAAACCTATAAGAGATTTGTCGTTTCCATACTATACAGAATTGTTTCTATATTGTGTTCCAAAGGTGGAACAGCATGCTACTAACCTTGTGGTCATAATGTTTTAACTCATTATCATACATTCAAACAAGCACTCTGAAGAAATAGTGCAAACATCATGTATACTTCAACTTGTTTTCTGGGCTAAATTTACTCTTACAGTAATGTACGAGTTGATGATAAAGAAAATTACTTACTTGTGTGCTCGAATAATTCGTTTCAAAATTGTCTCCCCTATTTGATTGCGTACACCGGTACTCTGGAAAGCGAGTGAGATGAAGAACTGGTTTTCTATGTATATGTAATGCTTCGCTTGTGTAATTATATCCAGATATGCTTCGTGTATGCTCTCCTCCCATGTATCAGCCTCCAGGAAGCCTGCACTCCAACTTGAAGCACTACGTACAACCTGAAATGATGTTCCCACAGTTTTTGATGATAATATGTGTATTTACATATGTGTTGTATGAATTCTGATTTTCATTTTGCTTATCTACATTTATATCAAACAGAAAATTCAGCTAAGCTATTAATTATTTGCTACAACTATCACTTATGCTGTAAAATTTAGGAAAATACTTATATTGTTGTGCGAATGATACATTATCTTAGTGGTTTGACTGTGAACCATGAAGGACAAAATCAGTAGGCCAAAATGAGTACAGTTGAAGAATATTTCAGCTTTGGAAACGACCCACTAACTTTCAAAACTTGACATAGCAAACTGTAATACTTGGTAAACAAGGCTTTGTAGCCTCTACATCTGTGCGGGCTAGGATAAACAGGCACCAGAATTACTATCTCCACCAGTTCCTGTATCATTCACATATGATACAAGAAAGATTGTCAGTAAGGCCAAATTTCCCAAATCTTACCTTTATGCTCATTAGTAGAGGACTAATTTGTTTATCTATTTATGTGTGTCCTAAAATAAATTTTAAATGCATATTACTTTTTGATAAATGCATAACCATTCTTATAAATACACACCCTGCCAAATCTTTCTTCTTCTTAGCGTGTGCATTCAAGAAAAGAGGCATTGTTTATGAGAAGAAAGTAGCTACACAAATTCCTGACACGGTCACACACTTATGGCTTAAAAATGCATGAATCCTCACACTGTTATAGTTCCTTTGTGAATTTTTTTTTAAAACAACCCTTCTGATTGAAACAATGAGTTCACAGAAAGTGAATTCTATTAATACTATTAACAGAAGTGTACCTCCTAAACAATTTTTACTTCGATTTTACTTGTCCCTATACTGAAGGAATTTTAGGGTGTCAAGGTTGTGGGTTAATTTGTGTATGTCAAATCATACATCAATAACTTAGCCTCAGCAATCAAATGACTGAAGGGAACAGGACTTTGATGTTTGCTTTGACATACATAGTTCTGTTACCAATGGGCAGTGATCTGCTGTCATAGGAGACAATTTCTGCTAAAATAAATATGATGGAGAAAACATATGTATAGGTTACATTTTATTTGTGATGTCAACTTTGTGCTAGTGCAGAAACCAGTGAAACATTTTGAGGAGTATTCTCCAAGCGACATAGCTGAATTGAAGTTCAATCCTCTGATGCCATATAGGGAGAGGACAGGACATTTTCAAATTTTAAAAATCTTTCAAGTGCCAAAAGAAAACATTGCTGTCCTTAACAAAGAGGAATTATCATCATTGATGTTAGGAACAGTCCACTAAGGGTTTGAATCTGAAGGAGTTTCTGTTTTGCATTGGTTCATTTCTTTCAAGTGTATGGTTAAAGTACTTTTTAGTCAATATTTCTCATATTATAGTGCGTATTTCTGGAATTTTAGTGGCTATTTTCTGGCATTCTATGCAAGCATACTTAGGTAATTTTTAATGCCCTACATTCATTAGGCAATATATTTTGGACGACACAACATGTTTCTTCACTTTACTGGAATGTAGGTCTCAGAATTTTGAGAATAAACCTCTCCACAATTCACAATACATTTCTTGTACAGCATATCTGTGGAATGCATCTAACATTTCAGTTACACTCTTAGTGCTAACTAAAAGAGCACGTGATAAATCTTGCAACTCTTCTTTGAATATTTTCTATCTCCACAATTAACTAGATTTGATTAGGGTCTCAGACTGATGAACAATATTCAACAACTGGTTGAATGAGTTTTTTTTAAGCACTCTACTTTTTGGACAAATTACACTTCATGAAGTCAAATGACAAAGTCACATTACAATGCATTACATTACAATTATTAATGTTTAGTCTACATTGGCAGTATTTGCATCAAGGTATGCTCATCAATAATTCTCGCATCATTTTGTAACAAATTTTAATGATATCACTTGCATGTATACAATGGACTGTCTCTCAACTTGTGAAGATACAGTGATAAAAATATGCAAATGAGGATAAAATACTGTTCACCTGATATAAGAGACACCGAACAGAGGACAGACTCACTGAAAGAACAATAACTTGCTTAGCTTTCGAGAGAAGTTTTGTTCAGAGACAGTGACCCCCCTCCCCTCTCTCTCTACCCTCCCCCCTCCCTCTCCCCTTTTTTCTGAGTCATTAGTCTTCTGTGACAAATGTTTCTTGTAGCAACCTTTCCATCAGAGTAGCACCTGTATCCTATGTGCTCAATTATTTGTTGGATGTATTCTGACCTCTGTTTTCCCCTACAATTTTTACCCTCTACAGCTACCTCTAGTACCACAGAAGTTTATTCCCTAATGTCTTAACTTAAGTCCTATCATCGTGTCCCCCCTTCTTATCATTGTTTTCCAGAAGTTTGTTTCTTCACTGATTCTGCACAGAACCACCTCATTTCTTATCTTGTCAGTTCACCTAATTTTCACGCTCTTCTGTAGCACTACATCTCTAACACTTCAGTTCTCTCCTACTCCAGTTTTCATAGTGCCCACTATTCACTATCACACAGTGCTGTGCTTCAAATGTACAAGCCTAGAAATTTCTTTTTCAGATTATGCCTGATGGTTGATAATAACAGCCTTTTTCGGTCAGGAATGCCTAGCAGAATTCCTTATCATCATCTACTTCTTCGTCACCAATTTTTATTTTAAGTTTACCACTATATTCATTCCTGCTACTACTCAGTCCTGTCGTCTTTCATTGTTTATTCTCATTTCCTATTCTGTGTTCATTAAACTGTTCATTCCATTCTGAAGTTTTATTCCACTCATAAACATTTGTTATTTTCATCATTGCTTCTTTGATGTATGGAATGAATGGTAGAAATGAAAGAATGTGTATCTTACACCCTTTCTTGGTCTTCCATTCTTATTATGCATTCTTGGTTCTTGTACATATTATAGATTACCCATCTTTCCTTACAGTTTACAACTATTTCTCTCAAAAAATTTTGAACATCTTACAACATTTTACATTATCAAACACTTCTTCTACATTTCAAATCCTTTGAAGGTGTCCTGATTTTTTTTTTTTATTCTTGCTTCCATTATTAAGTGCAACATCAGAAATCTCTCTGGTGCCTTTATCTTTCTGAGAGCCAAACTGATCATCAAATAACAAATCCTCAACTCTCTTTTCCATTCTTTTTCACATTATTATCTTCAGTAACTTGGATGCAGGATCTGTTAAGTTGACCGATAGTTCTCACACTTATCTACCCTTGCTCTCCTCAAAATTGTCTAGATGATATTTTTCCAGATGTTTTAGAGTGCCTCCAGTCTCACGGATTTTACACACCAACTTCAACAGTAGTTTCTCTGCCACTTATGCCAGTTATTTAAGTAGTTCCCAGGGAATGGTATCTATCACTTTTGCCTTATTTGATCACAACTCTTCCAAAGCTCTGTTAAACTCTCAGTAATACTAGATTCCTTGTGTCTTCCATATTGACTCTCGTTTCTTTTCCTTTTATGTCATCAGACAAGACTGCTTTTCTATGTACTGAATATAATACAGGGAAACATTCCACGTGGGAAAAATATATCTAAAAACAAAGATGATGAGACTTACCAAACAAAAGCGCTGGCAGGTCGATAGACACACAAACAAACACAAACATACACACAAAATTCTAGCTTTCGCAACCAACGGTTGCTTCGTCAGGAAAGAGGGAAGGAGAGGGAAAGACGAAAGGATGTGGGTTTTAAGGGAGAGGGTAAGGAGTCATTCCAATCCTGGGAGCTGAAAGACTTACCTTAGGGGGAAAAAAGGACGGGTATACACTCGCGCACACACACACACACACACACATATCGAGTGTATACCTGTCCTTTTTTCCCCCTAAGGTAAGTCTTTCCGCTCCCAGGATTGGAATGACTCCTTACCCTCTCCCTTAAAACCGACATCCTTTCATCTTTCCCTCTCCTCCCTCTTTCCTGACGAAGCAACCGTTGGTTGCGAAAGCTAGAATTTTGTGTGTATGTTTGTGTTTGTTTGTGTGTCTATCGACCTGCCAGCGCTTTTGTTTGGTAAGTCTCATCATCTTTGTTTTTAGATATATTTCTATGTACTGAGTTTGCCATACCATTGACCATTTATTGTTTTTCCCCCTGGTGTACTACGATCTGTCCCTGAATGTTTTTGTACTTCCCTCTTTTGACCATCAATGGAAGCATTTCTTCTGTTACCCAAGATTTCTTCATAGCTGCCTTCCTTGTACTTATATTTCTCTGTCTAACTTCTGTGATAGTTCTTTATAGAGATGTACATTCTTCTTCAACTGAACTGTCTACTGTGGTATTTATATTACAATACTTACAGCCACTGAGAACTTCAAATGCATCCTGTAATTCCTCTCAACTTCACAAACTATAATCTTACTCTGTATCTGCTTCTGGATACACACAATCCAAAATTTGATTTTGGAACCCAATCCAGTCCAGGTTACTATTGGGTGATGAAGGGAGGTACTCCCTTATATTTGGCTCTTGGAGGTGGTGGGATGATTAGGGATATGTGGGGAAAGAGCACAGGAGATAAGTCTAGTCTGAAAACAGCTCTCCCGTGTCATCCCCCTCTCCCCATTCCACAAGCTCCCAATCCTCCCACCTCCCCCAATAATTAGTTACAAAGGGGTTCCCCCTTCATCACCCAATACTGCCCTGGGCTGGTACAACTGAACCACATCCTTCATCAGAGCTTTGATTACCAAATATCATGCCCTGAAATGAGGGACATCCTACCCAAAATCTTTCCCATCCCCCCTAAAGCGGTGTTCCATCACCCTCCCATCCTCCACAACATCCTAGTCCCTCACTATGCCACTCCCAGCCTCAACCCCTTGCCACAAGGATGATGTCCCAGCGGAAGACCCTGGTGCAAGAACTGCACAATTCACCCACCCAGCACTTCCTATTCCAGTCCTGTTACAGGCTTATCCTATGCCATCAGAGAACAGGCCACCTGTGAAAGCAGCCATGTCATATACCAGCTCTGCTGCCATCATTACACAGCTTTTTGTATTGGTATGACTACTAACCAGCTGTTCACCAGGAAGAACGATCACCACCAAACTGTGGCACAACATGCAGCTGAACGTAACATGCTTGATTTCAATGGCTGCTTCACAAACCAAGCCACCTGGATCCTCCCCTCCACCGCCAACTATTCTGGACTGCCCAGATGGGAGTTGTCCTTACAACGCATTCCCTGCCCCTGAAATTATCCTGGCCTCAAACTACGGTAACCTGCTGCCTCTACCCACAGTTTCGGACACTTCTGTCCTATCTATCACCTCTTTCCTATTCTTATCCCCTCACCCTCTCTGTGTGCTGCCCTCTGCCAATGCACCCACCTGTCTTTCTCCTTTCTCAGTTCTCTCCCTTTCTGCTCCTGCCCCCCTCCACCTGCCACACAGCCTCCCAACACTTCACCTTTTGGAAATTGAGTTACTGCATGCTCCGCTAGACAGTGCTCTTCTCTTCTCCCATCTGTACCCTGCTGTCCCCTGCCCCTGATTAATGCTTCTGCTCTACATGACAGTTGAATTCTGGTCTGAGCTGCTGGAGATGACGGTCATGTGTGCATGATGTGTAGACTGAATGTGTGTGTGTGTGTGTGTGTGTGTGTGTGTGTGTTTTTCCTTTCCTGGAAACGGCATTGCCGGAAAGCTAAATGTATACCCTTTTTACAGTGAGTAGCACTGCATCTTTTCCTCATACTGTTGGTGTTATAATACTTCAGCTCATAGACAAAATCCTTCTTCAGAAGTAAGAAACTCTGGAAAGTGCAGCTGCACATGCATGCACACATCAATGCCCATGGAGCTTCCTACTTCTGAAGGAGGAATTGTCTGAAAGCTAAACTATTAATCACATTCTTTTTCGGTGTGCTTGTCTGCGACTCAGTTCCTCCTCTGTGTGGTGAGTAGCAACCCATACTTTCCATATTATTTTTCTTTTAAGCAATAATTTGGAGTGACTTCTCTTTCCACTAGAACTTGAAAAGTATTACTCATTTGTTCGCTTCTTCCTGTTCTCTAATCTCAGTTTCATACGATTGAATGAAAGCTTAGGAGTTTTGAGAGCGAAGGCTCTGAAACCAGTATTTTCAGTTGTGGGTCTGTCAAGGCTCATTCCAGTGGTTCTTGTTTTAGGCCATTAGTTAATTGTTCCTGCTCTTCTGTTTCAAACACCCAGACACTGAAAGGATCATTTGTCACCTCTTTTTCACTTCAGCTTTATCTTCAGTGTGAAGAGCAAACTACATTCACAAAGCCGTTAATTTTAAGTAGCAAACACTAGTTGTTATAGTATAACAATAAATATAAAAACAAAATGAACACTTTCAGGGGCAATCAAATGAAAATGAGACAGATTGAAAAAATTAAGTAAACTGTTTATTATTTGAAAAGAAATCACCACAGCTATTAATACATTAACCCCACTGTGAGACAAGATGGTCATTGTCTTCATGGAAAAATGTTTGTGGTTGCCTATGATACTGTGATTGTAACCAGGTGTGCTGCACCTCCTCATCTGAAGTGCTCCAAATATATGTAAATCATATGGGGAGAGATCAGGACTGTATGGAGGATGTGTAAGGGCTCCCCGGCAAAACTTGCAGGATAATGCATGCCCACACGTTGTCATGATTGTTTCATCTAGGGTGCAGTAGTATAATTGGGAATCCCTTACACATCCTCTGTACAGTCCTGATGTTTCCCCACGTTATTTCCATATTTTTAGAGCCCCCTAAAAAAAAAAGACATTTGTGGACATTGATTTGCTTTGGGTGAAGAGCTGCATGTCTGGGTACAATCGTGATTAAGTAGGCAACTGCAAATATTTTTCCATGAAGGCATTGACCATCCTGTCTCACAGTGGGATAACTATATTAACTATTGTGGTGACTACTTTTGAATCAATAAATAGTATACTTACTTTTTTTCCATCTGGCTCATTTTCATTTGACTGCCTCTTATATAATTGCAGCAAGTCCTCAGCTGCATTGCCTGACAAAAAATGAAGCACCCATAAGACACTGTTGGATTTGAATGTAACTTTGTACACGAATAAACCATCGGCAGATATGTAAATGATTAATAGAGTTTTGATTCTCTATGACATTCAGATCAGCCACCAGAGAGCATTAGTTTTGTGTATGTTTAATGTTATTACCACAACTGGTAGGATATACACTGAAGAGCCAAAGAAACTTGTATACCTGCCTAATATCGTGTAAGGCCTCTGCGAGCATGCAGAAGTGTCGCAACATGACATGGTATGGACTCGACTAATGTCTGAAGTAGTGCTGGAGGAAACTGACGCCATGAACCTTCAGGGCTGTCCATAATTCTGTGAGAGTACGAGAGGATGGAGATCTCTGCTGAACAGCATGTTGCAAGACAGCCCACATATGCTCAATGATGTTCATGTCTGGGAAGTTTGGTGTATAGTGGAAGTGTTTGAACTCAGAAGTGTGTTCTTGGAGCCACGTGGGGTGTCGCATTGTCCAGATGGAATTGCTCAAGTCCTTTGGAATGCACAATGGACATGAATGGATGCAGGTGATCAGACTGGAGGCTTACGTACATGTCACCTGTCATAGTCATATCTAAATGTATGAGGGGTCCCATATCAACCCAACTGCACATGCCCTACACCATTACAGAGCCATTAACACCATAAAACAAAGGTCCGTATTTGTGATACTGCTGTGACTGGGAAGCTTGGACTGCTTATGAATGGTGTTGCATTGTGTTTATTGACTGCTTATTGATGGTGCTGCATTGTATTATTGATTAATTGTGGTTCTGTACTTCCTCGCTGGCCACCCTTGGTGAGAACGGTGGCGACATGCAAGAGGTCCAGTTCTTCCAATGTCATGGAGAGGCACAATGGTGTTTCTCTTGGCATAGGCAGCCATCTAGTATGACTTCAGGTCACAGCTCTTGACAGTGCAATGGCACAGCACGGATGTCTTGTGTTATCATGTGTTTCTGTTTATGCTATAGTATCATGGTGCCAATTTTCAACAGGACAATGACTGAGTACATGGCACGCTCTTTATGAACTATCTGTGTGATGTTGAGGTAATCCTGTGACCAGCAGCATCCCCAGATGTGTCCTTGATAGCACAAGTGTGGGGCTGGCTCAACTGTCAACTCTATCCCAATAACAATATCCAGGATATAAAGGCACAATGACAACAGCTGCGGGCCAGCTTGCCCCAGGACAGGATAAAATGGCTTTGTGATACCTGTCACAACCGAATCGCTGTGTTCATCCAGGCCAGATGGGGTGCAACACCACATTAAGATCCTTGTAAATTTGACTATTTTGTAACTACTGACAAAGCACATCACATACCCTCTCAGGCCATAAAGTTTAATTTAATTTCCTGCTCTCCCTCTGGGTGTTGCACTTTTTTTGGCAGGCAGTGTAAATACAGATTTTACAGTATTTTGACGTATTCACTTACCAGGTTGATTGCTTCTTCCGCATTTATCCCGACAGTTGTGGAGCATGAAAAATATTTCACTCTTATAGACTGTCAAAGTTTATTACTTTATAGTTTAAGTCAAACTGCAGTTTTTATCACATTTAATACTAATTGCTGCATGCACACACACACACACACACACACACACACACACACACACACACACACACACACACAGATTATATATATACAAATTACCACAGAATTGATCACAGTCACTGTGTAGACACCCAGTTTATTTGTTAAGTCTTCACACTATGACATGTTTACACACATCAAAGAGATTCATACGAGTGGTTGCCTTTCCACATTTTTATTTATTGTTTTCTTCACAAAATCAATTTTACTGCAGTAATGCAATGTGAGTTAGATGCACTTCAATTATAACTGTGCAAGGACAGTGCAGCTCTGTGTGTTGAACCAACATCCTTAACATAATAACACTGGGTAAAATTTGGGAGGCGAGTTTAAACATGATGTGAGTATTAAACTAACAGAAAACCACTGGCAGTTGAAGGATAAAAAAATTATGCTTTTAAGAGCATAGATGTGAAATCTGAACTATCCTATGATGAATACACTTAATGGTGAAACTTCCTGAAAACTATATATTGCACTAGGATATGTATTGGATCATTTGGAGACAGATTTCAGTCCAATACATAGTTTTAATCTGTCAATAAGTTCTATAATGGTTTACACTCAGATGAAGAGTGAGAGACTGATTCTGGAGCTTGTCTCTGCTGTGGGAATGACACGAAGTATGGGGTAATTTGATCTGGGCAATCTTCTGAGGTATGCAATTGCAAATTATACTTAACAATGCTGCAGGTGTGTGCAGTACATGCATCAAAAATAGTTTTGCATCAGCCCAGTTCTACGAACTCCTGAAGACAGACATTGACTGTGGATATTGTATCACAGACACAGTCCCTTTAACTGTTCAGAGATGTCACTAAACCCGCCCAAAGATGGAAACAACCTTGCATGAGCAGCACCTATTAGATGGAGGAGGTCCGACATCCGATCGGTTCCAGTCATTTCACCAGGAAGGAAGTACGTGGCTTGTGTTGTCTGTAGTTCAACCATGCCTAGACGGTCCATACCGCAGTTCGATCACATCTGCATTGTTACTTTGTGCCAGGAAGGGCTCTCAATAAGGGAAGTGTCCAGTTGTCTCAGAGAGAACCAAAGCGATGTCGTTTGGACATGGAGGAGATACAGAGAGACGGGAGCTGTCAATAACACGCCTCACTTAGGCCGCCCAAGGGCTACTACTACAGTGGATGACCGCTACCTATGGATTACGGCTCAGAGGAACCCCGAGAGCCAGGCAACCATGTTGAACAATGCTTTTCGTGCAACTACAGGATGTCATGTTACGACTAAACTGTGTGCAATAGGCTGCATGATGCGCAACTTCACTCCCGACATCCATGGTAAGGCCCATCTTTGCAGCCAAGACACCATGCAGCGTGGTACAGATGGGCCCAACAACATGCTGAATGGACCCCTCAGGATTGGCATGATGTTCTTTTTACTGATGAGTGTCGCATATGCTTTCAACCAGACAATCGTCGGAGTCGTGTTTGGAGGCAACCTGGTCAGGCTGAATGCCTTACACGCAATGTCCAGAGAGTGCAGCAAGGTGGAGGTTCCCTGCTGTTTTGGGGTGGCATTATGTGGGGCCGATGTATGCCGCTGGTGGTCATGGAAGATGCAGTAATGGCTGTACAATACATGAAATCCATCCTCTGACTGACAGTGCAACCAATATCGCCAACATATTGGCGAGGCATTCGTCTTCATGGATGACAATTCGCGCCCCCATCGTGCACATCTTGTGAATGACGTCCTTCAGGATAACATCATCTCTCGACTAGAGTGGCCAGCATGTTCTCCAGACATGAACCCTATTGAACATGCCTGGGATAGGTTGAAAAGGGCTGCTCACGGACGACGTGCCCCACCCACCACTCTGAGGGATCTACGCCAAATCACCGTTGAGGTGTGGGACAATCTGGACCTACAGTGCCTTGATGAACTTGTGGATAGTATGCCACGACAAATACAGGCATGCATCAATGCAAGAGCTACTGGGTATGCTGTACTGGTGTGTACAGCAATATGGACCACCACCTCTGAAGGTCTCATTGCATTGTGGTACAATATGCAACGTGTGGTTTTCCGTGAGCACTAAAAAGGGCGGAAATGATGTTTATGTTGATCTGTATTCCAATTTTCTATACAGATTCCGGAACTCATGGAACCGAGGTGATGCAAAACTTTTTTTGATGTGTGTATAAAACATGAATATTTCATGAAGCATCGGGGGTGAGCATCACTGACTAACACATGGTGTTCTTTCTGTAAACCTTTTCTTGAATGCTCAGATCCCTAGCTCTGAATCAATGTAAGTCTAAAGGCGTTGGGTTGCTAGTGTTTTGCCTTCAGTTATAGCCAACCTAAGTGAACAAACAACACGGTTTGCAATAGCATTCTACCATCTATAAACAAATGCCAGGTTTTTGAGAAGTGACTGTAATATTTAGTATTATGTGTCGTATCATTATGGAACATGTCTAAAAGGAACTTTGAATTTCAGTTACATGAAACTTTTAAGCATTCTTTATGTTTATGTGACATTTTATTTTTTTTAAATGCTCTGAACAATGTACAACCAATAGGTACAGTAACTGCACTGCATAAGGTAAGTAGAGCTAGCTTCCTTCACATCGTTCCTTTTCTGGTGCACATTTGTGTATTCAACAGTGTTTGTTACCTCTGCTCCACACACCCCTTCAAACAGCACTCAACAGGTAATATTTAGCTCATGGATAGCTTCTACTGAGAACATGTTTTCTGAAATGCACAATAACCAGTCTGACGAGAACAGGAGGTTGGTACTTACTCAATTACTAATACCTAAGAAACGAAAGACAAGTTAAGAAGTTTATCTTACCTGGCAATTTACTTTACTTCTAACTGCATCAATAATTGGTGGTATATCATAATCGTCCAAACCCTCGTACGATTTTGGCAGCAGGAAAGGGTATGTCGGATTCAGTCGCATCTTTTCTAGCTGAAAGAATGTAATTTTTTTAAAATTACAACTTACATTACTATAAATGAGACTGTGAATTGTATTTAGATACAAATCACAGATATATACAATGGACATTCTTACTAGTAACTTGTCATGAATATATGAGCACCAGTCTCTCCTCACGGGATTCTGGGGCTCAATTTTCTCAGAGTGCAAAATACAATGACTTTCACTTACATTGTATATAAGATAAGAGAGATTCACTGGTTACTTCCAGGAGTGGGCAAGTTTCCACTAAATGCAATCTTGCCAATGCTCACATTTCACACACATCATGAATCACAGCATTGCACTACAAACCTTAATCAGTATGAATGAACCTAAGACACATGAAGCACTTGTCTATGTACAGATTATAGTGTGATTAGAATAAAGTACGATTTTTTAACAGTTCTGAATGGAGAGAGCGGAGGGGAGTGAGCTGCCCTCATGTGCTGTGTGCACCTCACATACTTTTGGCAAGTGGGCGTTACCAGGCTGTCGAAGCACTGATAAAGAATAAATATATGACAATACTAAACTGGAACCTTATGATACTGACTGTTTCATAAATACTTATGATTACAGTGTAAATGGTGTGACTCCAGGGGAAGAATGATGACTATCCTCTTCCTTAGGCCTGAAATGGGGCTGGAGGTGACAGAAATGAGCATCTTTTTTATCTGTCTTTCAGAAATCTTTAGTGGATCCATGTTTTCTCAGTTACTTTCTTGGGGTGACTAAAAATTCTGGACCAGCCCTGAGTGGTGAAATGCAACCATTTTTTCAGACAGATTATAATATACTACTCAATTTAAATGTTTGGCAAAGTACCTGACACCAGGAGTACTTTTTTCATACTTACATAATTTTACTCAGAGAAAAAGTTTCATTTCACTATTTTGAGTTTTATTTAAATGTATTCTATATGTTTTACATTTATTGTGTGTTCGTTTCAATTGTATAGCATGTTACATTACATTACTAGTTGCTCATTATCAGAACTAACAGTGGTTCAATAAGTTTTGATTGAGCTTTTAGGAACAGTAAAAGCACATTCAAGAAATTGTGCACACAGACACGTAAAGAATGATGTATAATCCTTGTGAAAATGTTATTACTTAATCTGAAATGGACCAGTATGAAAAATAGACTTGTAAATTTACAAACCTTATGTCATATATGGATATTCATGAACAATATTAATCTCAGACATTAAGACTGAAACTAAACCACCCAAAAACACTACACAAAGTTTGTAACACTTCATAAATGAGTAGTTTTAATTATAACTTGACATGTTGCCAATGATATATGCTTTATTTTATAAATGGCTGGCACACGTCATAATTGTTCGTGTTTTGTTTTGGAGTCAGTGCTGCAATGGGCTGTTGTGAATTATTTGGAGATTTAACAAAATTCTGAAGTAAGTTCTCAAGATCCAGGATCCTCCAACTGAGCTAAGTAAAATATGCTGTTTATGGTGTTTGTAATCCTGTCACTGCAGAAATAATTTAAAGCACTACATTAGAGTCATAGTAATGTTCTGAAATAAATGTGTGCAGGCAGCTGTGGTCACATTTTAGCAGTATCATTCACGATAGCTTCTTATGTCAACATACCTACTTCACTGAGAATACAGGATGGAATAAAAGCAGTATTACGGAAAGGATAGAGCGCTACTATCCATGTGGAGGAGACGTTGAGTTGCACACAAGCATAACAAAGAGACTGCTACACATTAGAGTATTCGGCCAAAAAGCCTTCTTTTAAAGTAGAAAACACACACACACACACACACACACACACACACACACACACACACACACGCGCGCGCGCGCGCGCGCGCGCCCACGGTCACCGTCTCTGTCTGCTGAGGCTGGACTGCGGCCACAGAGATGGTGTATGTATTTTTATTTTAAAAGAATGTCTTTTGGCCAAAAGTTCAAATGTACAGCTGTCTTTTTATTGTGCCTGTCTGTGACTTAATGTCTCATCTACACCGAAGAAACTGGTATAGACATGCGTATTCAAATACAGAGATGTGTAAACAGTCAAAATATGGCGCTGTGGTTGGCAATGCCTATTCAAGACAACAAGTGTCTGGTGCAGTTGTTAGAGTGGTTACTGCTGCTACAATGGTATGTTGTCAAGATTTAAGTGAGTTTGAACGTGGCGTTATAGTTGACACACAAGCGATGGGACACAGCGTCTCCGAGGCAGCCACAAAGTGGAGATTTTCCTGTACAACCATTTCATGAGTGTAACTGTGAAAATCAGGAATCCGGTAAAACATTAAATCTCCAACACTGCTATGGCCAGAAAAAGATCCTGCAAGAACGGGATCAATGACGATTGAAGAGAATCATTCAACATGACAGAAGCACAACCCTTCCACAAATTGCTGCAGATTTCAATGCTGGGCCATCAACAAGTGTTAGCGTGTGAACCATTCAACGAAATATCACAGATGTGGGCTTTCTGAGCGGAAGGCTCACCTCTGATGACTGTGCGACACAAAGCTTTATGCCTTTCTGGGGCCTGTCAATACCGACATTGGACTGTTGATGACTGGAAACATTTTGTCTGGTCAGATAAGTCTTATTTCAAATTGTATCAAGTGTATGGATGTGTATGGGTATGGAGACAACCTCACGAATCTATGAATCCTGCATGTCAGCAGGTGGAGGCTCTGTAATGGCGTAGGGCATGTGCAGTTGGATTGATATGGGCCCCTCATACATCTAGATATGACTATGACAGTTGACACATATGTAAGCCTCCAGTCTGATCACCTGCATCCATTCGTGTCCATTGTGCATTCCAAAGGACTTGGGCAATTCCAGTTGGACAATGCGACTCCCCAGACATGAATATCATTGAGCATATGTGGGATGCCTTGCAACATGCTGTTCAGTAGAGATCTCCATCCTCTTGTACTCTCACAGATTTATGCACAGCCCTGAAGGTTCATGATGTCAGTTTCCTCCAGCACTACTTCAGACATTAGTTGAGTCCATACCATGTCATGTTGCGGCACTTCTGAATGCTCGTGGGGGACCTTCATGATATTAGGCAGGTGTAAGTTTGGCTCTTCAGTGTACATGTTGAGTAGCAATGTACCTTTTCATAATATTACTGAAAATATACTTTTTATCGTTTCTTGCCAAATACTTTCAACCTGTGCCCACGTACATCCATTCAGATAGAAATCTGAACAATATGGGAGAGCTTGATAACACTATGCATTTTTACCACAATCAGTTTGTCAATGTAGTAGGGTCTGTATTTTGGCTTGAGAAACTTCACAGGTGCTGTAAGACAGCCAAGCCAATTTAATTTTCTGTGCAGAAAAATCCAAAATGAAATATTCATTTCCCTCACCCCATCATCAGAGCTTTATATAACACAACACAATAGTGTGCTATGTCACACTGTCCACAACTGTTTTTGAATTAAATGGAATATTTAGGAACAGTAAATTAGAAAACCATTCTGGGAAAGCTGTGGAGGTCATTTTCTCATGTTAGTTACTTTTCTGTAATGGGGTAGCAATAATCAGTTTGGAATGAAGCCTTGAGTCAAGTTAACATGAAGGATGATTATCTAACCAACCTTCCTTACTGGTGCTTTTGTTGTTCCTTTAACCAATGGGCCTGTCCAGCTATTTGTCATTGTGTGACACAAATGGATCTGAGTCTTGTCGAGTCGCATGATATCTTAGAACAACGCACTTCTCACAGCATGCAGTTACTGGCATCACCAGGTCCTTATGTCAGTTGTTGCAATGATTGATATCCAACATGAAAACTTTTAGTGCTTGAAACTGACATTGTGAAGACAGTTTCAAGGAGATGACTTATTCTCATTAAGCAATTCTGTTTATTTTAGACTGAAAAGAAGTCTGTTTAACATACGGTACTCTGTGCTTTGATAATAACCAACCCCCCAGTGTACATATTGCTTCCTGCTGGAATGTGTCCATGTTGATTACCCATTCACCTTAACTTCTTTTCGTGCTGTTGATTCCAAAAGGCAACGTCCTGGTGACACTTCATTGTTCTCTTCTGTCTTCCTTTTCTTTCCTTCCCTTCTCAAATTCTCAGCACCATAGATCTATGAGTGAATGTTATGTGAAGCAGCTGTTCTCTCCACCACTCTTGAAACCTTGAAAATCGGACCCCAACATTGTCCTTCAGTTGAACGTACTTGCACAAAATGCACACTAGTTTGCAGCCTTGCCCACAGATTGGAATTCCTCTTCCAACGCTAGATACCTTTGAAACAAGTGAAGGAGTTTTCAAACAACCTCTTTTATGTCAAACTCTTGTTCAGACATGCTGCAGCACTAATGAAATAATGCCAATGCGGACACATTAGATCATAACAACACCTCATGAATGCAGGACAGTCCATTGCTTTAAAAAGTATACTACACAATGAGAGCTGAGGAACATGGAACTAACTGGTACTCGACATGTGTTAATGTTTAATAACTGTGTGGCAACAGTGTCTCCTATACCTGTCAACCTGTTGTTGTTCCAAGAGAAGAAGATGGTTCATGGTTACCAGACCAATGGCATCATGTACTCTTCACTGAATTGAACTGTGAAAAGTCTCAAGTTATTTTAACTGCACTTAAAATCTTCTGTCTGTGGGTTGATCTGGGGAAAGAGACCAAACAGCAAGGTCATCAGTCTCATCAGATTAGGGAAGGAAGTCAGCTATGCCCTGTCAAAGAAACCATCCTGGCATTTGCCTGAAGAGATTTAGGGAAATAACGGAAAACCTAAATCCAGATGGCTGGACGCGGGATTGAACCGCCGCCGTCCTGAATGCGAGTCCAGTGTGCTAACCACTGCGCCACTTCACTTGGTTTCTGTCTGTGTTCGGCTTCCATATAGAAATTGAATCACCCTAGTACTTACTCATACTGCAAACAAACAAAAAATTGTGCACACTAACTATTCAGAAATTTAAATTATGAGGCTGTTTCCACTAGCACTGTTTCCAATGAAACAGGTTGCCAAATGCCTTGATTAGTTGAACTCAGAGGTACCATTATCTGTGTCCAAATACTGAAAATGTATGAAATGAAGAGGAATTGTAGAATCCCAACTTACCTTGATTGCATTCCACCTCTGTATAAAGTGCCGGGCTACATCTCTCGCAGCAGCTCCCTGCACCAATACGGCAATATCATGCCACGGCATCCGAGGGGTTGTGTTGCGGTCTACCAGGTCTGCAACAAGCATATATCCTCTCAGTTAAGTCTCCCCTGACCTGAGGTTCTGGATGACTTTTCCAAACTCTATCCTTTTCCTGAACCTCTCCAGTTCCTTTGTCCTCACCACCTTCTTTTCCCTTCAATCCTTCTGCCAGAAGAAGGAGCCACTGGCTCCTAAAGCTTGCACAAGTAAAACCTTTTTATACCTGTGTGTTCTCCTGCCACTGCTGGTGAGTATATTTTTTTTCTTTCCAATTACATAATAAGAAAAGACAAAGACTGCTGCTTACCATAAAGAAGACACGTTGAGTTGCAAACAGGCACAATTAAAAGACTCTTACATAAAGCTTCCGGCCACAGCCTTCATCAGTAAAAAACACACACACACACACACACACACACACACACACACACACACACACACACACACACACACACGAAAGCAAGCAAGCACACCTCATGCACACACAACCACAAACTCCAGTATCTTGGGCGGATGGCGGATGCTGGAGTTGATGAAGGCTGTGGTCAAAAGCTTTACATAAGTACCTTAAGTGTGCCTGTCTGCAACTTAACGTGCTTTCTCTATGGTATGTAGCAATCTGTCTTTTCCTACAATGTTGATATTTCTAGCTGAAATTTCCATTGCTCAGTTGCATTATAGTCCAAAATATCAGTTGTTTTATGGCTATATAAGAAGTACAAATGAATAAAAAGCAGTTATTTGGTCTGGTATGGCTTTGTAGTCATTTGTTCACATTTCATGGTTGGCTGTGAGGTACTATGCAAAAAATGCACACAGTAAAACAGGAAATGAGAAAATAATAAAAGCCAAAACCCACATTTGTGACTAATTCTTTTATTAATTACTCAAACAGAGAGTAAAGTCTTACCTTACAACATTCAGTCATTTTTAGGTATTATAAAGTTAATGAAGCTTGGATGGCTGTCCCACCGTAAGGCAAACACCATTCAAATCATTGTTAGCATAATTGAAAATTTAATATAAACGATAGATTACATTAGAAACATAATGACAACAACCCTTTTAGATTACATGTTTTTTTGCCCCCCAGCTCAGTACCGTGACACTACAAATTAACAGACCATATAGAGTCTCTCTCATGACTTGACTTTATATTTCCCCTTGCACTCCACTTTATATTTTCCCATGCACTATGTGGGTTGGTTGATTTGCAGCAGGAGGGGAGGAGGGGGGAGTGAGGGATTAGCAACGGGTCTAAACAATAAGGTCATCAGTCCCCTGCACACGAGATAGTCCAGCCAGAATTGATTTAAGTGTGAGAGTATGAAGAAGTAGTACAACTGAGGAATTAAAAGGAATACTGAAGCCAGAGATGAGAAATAATTTGAAGAGGAGTAAAAGTATATGTAGATTGAGAGCAGACAAGGGCTACCACAGGGCTCATCTGTGGCAGGAGAAACCTCAGCCGTATGCGAACCGTCCCCCCACCCCCTCCCACCCCACCAACCTGAAAAAGAGTGAAGACAGTAACCAATAACAAGAAATAATACCTTCTACCTGGGAGAAGGCTAAAAACATAATGAGCATCAGCAGGACCAACAACTGCAAAATAAAGTAAGAGAAATAATCATATAACTAGATGGCTGGGTGCAGCTGGACATCCCCCAGAACTCAGTATGCAAGGGGGGTGGGGGAGGGGGGTGCCTCCCCCACAACTGTTCCACTCTGATCCATTATACCTTTTCAGCTGTTCTTTTGTCATCATCTAGTATGCAGGATAAGGAATCCTTAAGATCTTGCCTTCAACTACTGTGCTACTCTAAAAATACAAATTTGGGTGTGGCAGAACACATGGGATAACCTAATGTAAAAGAAATTAAAACGAGGGATGACGAAGGTAGTTGCCAGGAGGAGGTAATGATGAGGGCCCCTAGACCTGCATGTGGCAGGAGACAAGCCAATTCCAAACAGCATGCCTCCAACCTGAAAGCAATTTAAAATTTTATATCCGAGAATAAAAACCACTTTCTTGGAAGAAATGATGAACTAGTTCTACTGCCAATATGACATCTGTCGATTTTAGAGGCAAAGAATCTGGGAAAGACCATGCTCAGCTTGGAGAGCAATAATGAGGGGGCATTCCACCAGGATGTGAGGTACTGTCTGTAAGGCTCTGCAGCCACAATGCAGGGGTGGCTCATTGTGTAAGATACAACAATAGGTTAAACTGATGTGACATCCCTGAAGCTGACATAAGAGAGCAGATTCCTCCCAGAAGGAACAGTAGGAGGAGCACCATGTAGCAGTAGTTTCTATGATAGTGTGAAGTTTATTAGAAGGTGGGCAGTAGCACCCCCCCCCCCCCCCCCCCCTCCTCCTCATGTCTCATCTCTGAATGATTAAATGTCTCCTTTGCACCAGGAAATCTGTGCCTGGTATTGTCAAAGTGAACGTTGGGTACCATCATGACTAGGGAGCCATATACGGACAAGTGAACAGATAGTATGACTGTTAAACAGAGGATCATGAATAGTGGATATCATAGAGTAACAAGAGTAATATTGATCAATAGCCAGGACACTGCTCATTCTCTTACTATGAATCAAAATGTACTTGAGGGAGGTCGTTTAATAAAACACAGGACACTTAACAGTTATCAGCTCTGCTGTAAAAACACGAAAGGTTCCCAACAACGAATGATCAAGACTTCAAAGTTATTTTATTCTGTGATATGTTATGTAAGTGAACTAATTTCATACTGTGTTTCTGCTCTGCAGAATATATTTAGTAAGCACACTAGCTGTGTACACAGCTACTTATATATTGAAATCAGTATTGTGAGTGAAAGAAATCCCCCCCCCCCCCCTCCTCGAGTTCATTTGCTACAAGGGGGTGACAGAGAAAAGGACTGATGGCGAGGAGGCAGAGAGAGGGGTGGGGAGGAGAGGAGAGGGGAAGATGAGCATACTGAGGAGGGTGTATTGACTGATTTGGGGTTAAGGCCCATTTCAGCTCCTAACACCTGTAGTTAGCATTGACTTCATAAAAGAGGGATATGTGAGAAGGGGATAGCACACACACACACACACACACACACACACACACACACACACACACACACACAGAGAGAGAGAGAGAGAGAGAGAGAGAGAGAGAGAGAGAGAGAGAGAGAGAGAGAGATTGTTGAAATCAAAATTTTAAGCTGTTACTACAAACCCTTGTATGGTTGTTCCAGATTATGGAAGTCCTTCACGATAAAGTTGGTATAGTCTTTTCCAATCCAAAATTTTGCCATTCCGGTCAGTTCACTGCTAACTTTGTTCACTGCAACACGTTCTGAGGGTGGGGACGATTCTGCTGCAGCTTCTAAATCAGCATAGCGGACACCTTTTGCATTCTGATTTGCTGCCATTGTTCCATTACTCCTCCTGAAACAGAATAATTATGTACAAATTGTGACAACTACATTGTTCAAACTGTTTTAGCTGCTAATGAGGTGATAGTATTGAAGTGAATTATTAAGGAACGGTACATACTTTTAACGCTGTAAGATGACACACTACACTGCCGATCGGAAGGGATTCATGACCATCAAGGGAGAAATAACAAAATTTGTACTTTCTGCAATAAAAACTCTGAGGCAAGTTTCTAAAATAAAGACAACCTAGCTATAGAGAGTGATTAGTAGTACTGATTAGATTGTGCATGCTTCCACACTGCAGTGCGTTCCTGCAACATATCTACTGCCAATGGCCTTTTCTCACCTACCATTTTGTGGCAGTGGATAAAGGAAACACAATGAGAGGCATTTTTTATATTGACTTCAGGCTGTTTGGCACCTGTTATTAACATCAGAGATGTACATTTTGAAATGACAGGGGAGGGGGGGGTGGCTGGGGGCAGTTACTTAAATTAAAATTTAATCTTTTTAAAAAAAACACAAAACAATGATGATAAAACTTTGAAAATAATCTGTTTCTAGACGTATTACGAATGTCAGGGAACCAAGAGCAGAGAGCCACTACATCTTACCATTACCATTACCCTCTCAGCAGAATATAAAACGTATACAGCTAAAATGCCATGTACTGAAATACAAACACCACAAGCATGTGAAACATATATCCTCCAGTCATAGTAACAACCTGTGCATAAGAAGAAAACTCCCTGTACAGAGAACGGTCAAAGCTATTTAAACTTTTTTCCGAGAGGAATGGCTTAACAAGCCAATTACTTTCATTAGCTGCAGTCTATTGTTCCTCAATTCTACGCATTTCTCTCACCCACACATGAAGTTGTGGCATGTTTACTCACAATTTCTGTTTTGTTTATTATTATTATTATTATTATTTTGTTCAGATGCAGGTTGACTATCAATCCAAAGATTTGAGGTTCAGTCCTTGGTCACCTACCACTTCTTTGATTTCTGGCAACGATTTGTTAATGTGAGGAATCCCAAGTTACACCATGGTTTGGAGTCCATGTTCAATTGTAGGTTCCCCTGCAATTTTGTAGAAATGCATTTTTATTTGCCATCAGCTGCATACATAGTATTTATTCTTGGCCGGTTTTGGTGTATTAAATCATCAGCAGCTCGAAGCAAAATTATAACATATGTTGGTTTAAAAATACACAGTTCTGATACAAGACACTTTTATATACCACATGTGACAATGACAAAACACGGAATGCAACATAACCAGATTTCGACAACATCTTGAAAAATTTAAGCAAGTTGCACATACCTCCTGATAGTTAACAGGCAACTTGCATCTGAGTCCTATGTCATAGATACTGTCAAAATCTGGTTATGCTGCATTGTCACATGTGGTATACTGAAGTGTCTTCTATGAGTAATATGCTTTTTTTAAACCAACAGACATTATTAATTTTCTTCCAGTTGATTATGGTTTAATAAACTGAAACTGGTCAAGAACAAATATATACACAGCTGATGAAAAATAGAAATGCATTTCTGCAAATATATCACAGCTGTAACTAGCTACGGACAAAAAAAAATGTTATCCCCTGTAAATGGCTGGGTGAGTCAGCACACATATCTTAACAAGCAAAGGCATACCACCTCCAACAGGACTGTGCCTAATAAAGCACTGTGGTGTTCAAACCAACCTTCAGGTGGCTACAGCTTCACTGTTTTATTTCAGTTAGCTAAGAATGCACACTGAGTTAGCAGGCATATATAAAATATTGTGAAATATAGTTAATCAGTGAAGATGGGGCATCCACACACTCAGAGGAGAGGTGTGTCAAATGCATGTCACTGTACCCATTGTATTTTTATTGTGTTCTACTTTAAAACAAACTATTATCTGCCAATCAGAATTAGTATGTTTAACAGTATCCGAGATTGAAGCATGTCTAATTACCAGCAAGGGAAAGGGTCCATCACACATGAATATTGAAAACCATGCATCAATATCAATTTATAGAACATCCAGGATCAGAAGAAACTGAGTGAGGAAGAAGGTAAAACGTAGGGCGTGTTTTTTACTGCTATCCTTCCTAGTAGTAAGGTCATCACTGAACAGAGATTCAAAAATTCTAAGACTCCCTCAGACTTTTGCATTATGCATTTCAAGATATGTAGAATCAAAATATCAAACAAAATAGGTAAATAAAAGAAAACTTCGTCCCTCTACTCTTTACCCCCACTAGTATTCACCATCTTGCAAACTTTTTTTGAAACTCTGCTCATAAATCATGTTTTACTCAAGAATCTTATCACACTGAGCATTGCGAATAGTCAGTTTTAAAGGGTGGAAATTGTGGATGGAGTGATTTATTATTGTTGCCTTAATTCTTTTTCTCTCTTATTATTTAATAGAAATTGCACACAGATAATAAGCTTTTGTGTAAAATCTGCAGAGTTCTTTTTCTTGAATTATTTCAAATGAAAAACACATTTTGACATCAAATATATTTATTTACTTTTTAACAGGAATTTAAATATAACTGAGTTTTTCTTGACAAAAATAAAAATGCTCATTCAAAAAATTCAAATTAACAGTTTAGAGAGAAGGCAAAATGGAACATTTGCCACGAACAATTAAATAACAATAATTAAAATTTCAGTAATGAATTAATCCAATGGCTAGTATTTATTGTTCATAAATATCATTTCATAATGTGTTAATCCATAAGCTGAGTCTTGTCATCAGAAACAATATTTAGAACTAAAATACTGGTATCAGTTTTAACTGGTTGCCCCCCCTCCCTCCCCCAGTTTGCAGTTACAGCCTTGCCGCAGTGGTAATACCGGTCCCCATTAGATCAACGTAGTTAAGCACTGTCGGACTGGGCTAGCACTTGGATGAGCGACCATCTGGTTTACCAAGTGCTGTTGGCAAGCAGGGTGCGCTCGTTCCTTGTGAGGCAAACTGAGGAGCTATTTGATTGAGAAGTAGGGGCTCTGATTTCGTAAACTAACATTAAGTCAGGAGAGCGGTGTGCTGACGACATATCCACATCCAATGATGCCTGTGGGCTGAGGATGGCACGGCAGTCCATCACTACTGTCGGGCCTTCAAGGCCTGTTCGGGCGGAGTTTAGTTTAGTTTAGTTTAGTAGTTTGCAGCAGTTAGGAACATAGCATCTACAGTTACTTCAAGCTTCTGATTTTTGTAGCACATTTATTGCACAGTGCACAGAATTAAAAGTCTAAATTTTACTGCATGTGAATTAAGTAAGTACTGTTTTTTGTATTACTATTTATTCTTGTTGTCAGGACAAAGAGCAAAACACTCAAATAATAAAATTATGTTCCTTGTAACTTTTATTCACTTACATGGGACTTTCAGCTTCTATTTTTACATGCGGCAGCACCATGTCTCCATCTATGCTGTCCTTATCATTGATTTCTTCCTCTTCATCCTCTTCATTTCCTCGATACAGTTTGCTTATCCATTCGCGTGCCTGGCCTGTAGATTCTATTACCCGAGACACTAGGTTCCGCCTTGCCATTTCGGGTGTGTTTTGCTTCTCATTCTCGCCAGGATCTGGAGGGGGAGTTGGTGCGACTGGTATGAATTTTGTTTCACTTGCTAGCGAAACACCTGCCTCCGAACTGTAAAAAAAAATGCACAATGCTACTGCAAATATACACACACTATTTAGTTTGCAAACTTCTTTTGATACACGGAAGAAACAAATCATTAGCAGAAAAAATAGTTTTTGGCCATGTTTCTATCCAATAATACTATTTTCCTGTTATTCCAACTGCATGCTTAAGAATGAAATGTAAATTATGCTACACAAAAACTAGCTACTCTATAAAGACATTTATCTACTCACGTGGGACATTACTTGTGAAATGAATGGAAGAAAAATTGGATAGGGGAAGACAGAAGTGTTAGTGCATGTACAGGTAAGTTAAATTTAAATTCATAAATGATGATAGGAAACAAAAGGGCAAACGTGAGCATCAAAATCATGACCACAGTACAATAGACTCCTGGAGCCTGTGCTGTACAGATCCTTCATTCGAGTTCCTTTTAACTATGCATATGTGAATTGTCCCTACAGCACAGACCTTTATCTAAAACATTGCAACCCTCTGTCCTCTTGTCTCTACTCCAATTTCTCCCTCTCATGCCTTTCTGTTCACAAAAATATTGCTATGTTTGTAACCAATGCCCTTCATTCTCTTCATATCAGCAGTCCTCCTTTCCTTTACCCATTGCTGTCAATAGAGACAATCTAGATTTTTAAGCTTGCATGACTTCCCATTCTTAATCTTCTGTTCTTATCTATTGCATCTTATGTTCCAACCCATTCTGCTTCAAATCTTCGCTCACTTCTTTTTTCTGTCTTCATCTGCTTTTGAGTTGCCCAGTTTGTAACAAGATAATTTTGGTCAGTTTGTTACTGCTCATATTGAATATGTGCCTGGAAAAAAAAGGCAATCTGATTTTTCTAGCAGTGTCACATCTTTCCCACAACTAATTCTACACTTCATAATTCTTTATGAGCTTCAATGCTCCTCATTTTACGAATCCAAGCATATTTATCTGTGTCTTTTGTTTTAACTTCTCAAGTTATCTCCTGGCAGTCTTTGACCTGCACACCAGTGCAGTTAGACACAAAACTTCTAATTTTATAACAGTTTGATGGTCGCATGTCTCTAGTCTTTCTAATATCATGGTGCCTTTCCCTCTCCAATCCTCCCTAACCCACATCACCACCTCAAAATGTAACACAGCAGCATTCATAAAAAGAACACAGCTGCAAACAAATTTCTTGCTCAGAAGTGGGATGAGAATCCAAAAATAAATTATGTGCGGTCCCATCATACATAACATCTTAACGATGGATGATGTTGGTGTCATTTGTTCTCAGTCTCTTGTCACAGACTGAACTCAGAGAAAAATGATTATTCACATTTTTATTTCAGAATTTCTGAAGTACACTATCACTGGTGTCTTGCATGAGGAATGACTTCACTGTTAAATAATCTGCCACTTGAAACAATTACTCATCTCTCTAAATTTTAATCCTAGGCACATAATTTCTAGTCTGTATAGTTCTTCTTTAAACTTCGTAAGTTTTTTTTTTTTTCAAGTCTACTGTTTTCCTCACACACAAAAAGAATATCTGAGGAGTTGGAGAGCTTTTGGTTAAGCATTGCCTCTTGAGATAACTTACATTTTTCAGATTTCAGCCAAAGACATACTCTGCTTCCCTTCACACAACTATCAGATGTGAATAATCAGTGGCACATATATGATATATCTCAACAGCACCATGCTCTAACAGATAGCTAAATTATATTGTCAAAAACATACTCCTAGACTAAATTATATTGTCAAAATGTACTCCCTAGCTATTGTCAATGCTCGTGAAAACTACTGAACAGGCGCCAAGACCAATCACTAAGTCATTTTATTTCTATTGCTCTCAATTCGTTCCAAATATTCTCTGTGCTCAAGCCTACTGGATAACTTCCCAGCACAACTGAATATCTAGAATGGCACCAAGTAAATCACACATCTTCTTCATTAAATGACTTGGTTGGTCTCCACCAAACCTTCCCCTACAGAGTCGCATTAGAGTAAACATCTCAGCTATGATCAATGTTTCATGCCAGTTAAATAATTGTATGCTTTATCTAAAAACACGTTTGTGTAATGTGTTGCAGTCTGTACAAGAACGATCCTCATCTGCATCATCACACCAAAAGTTAGGTCTTAACACCTAGAACTTTAATATAAACTCTATAAAACCTAACAACCCCAATTCTTTAAAGAAATTATAAGTTAAAATAGGAATGGAGATACACTTGCTTTACATATTCATGCGGTAGGAGAATCAAATAGTATAATTAAAATAATTATTCAGATATATCAGTCATGAAGTGCAGGGAAATCTGGCTGTCAATGCAAGTTACCCACATAATTCTATGAATATTTGTTATACCTGTTAATACTACTGTAGCTACCACCAAGTGCGCCAACACCCACCATATTGGTGGCATGAGCCAGGCTGAGGACGGACTGTGGGACACTTGTGACAGCCACTGGGCGGCTGGACGTCAGCTTCCGGCGCAGTGGGAGGTGTCCTGTTGCCAATGTCTGAGAGACGCTCCCCAGGTCTACTAATCTGGAATAATCAGAACATTGTAGAACTTGGTTCTCGCAGAGGTTGTTACATCTGTTGTTTAACAAATAAGACTTGTAGTGAAATATGGCTGTCACCATACCTTTTTAATGGGCAACAACTTTCTAGAGATCTCCATTAGCCAACCCAATGGTTCCTAAATGAGTAAATTACTGAACTTCCTTCGCAGCACATAAATAAATTGTGCCATTTGTATTTCTGAGCTGCTTCAGGTGTACAGTATCAGTCTTTTGATGTCTTTAATTTGGCACTCATTTCCAACAGATATTACATCATATTACGATGAAGTACAAAGTTATATGCAAAATTTAGATTATGTGTATCCTAAAGGTATCAAAGTTGGTTGGGTCATTGCTTGTACTTATGTCCACAGTAGGGAGAAATACTGGTGTTAAAAGATCAGTGTTGCTGGATTCATCTTTAAGCAGCTCCTGTATCTGAGGAAGAAGCTATTACCAAAGATGTTGGGTCTGAGGGAGACATTACCAAAGATGTTACGTACATTACGAGGTGTGTGTGTATATATATATATATATATATATATATATATTTTTTTTTTTTTTTCACACGACTATTTTTCTTAATGGACTGAATCAAACACTTTCTGGGATTAATTAAATTTTCTGATACTGGCTTCTCTACTCCATTTAGTATTATATTGCATTTGTTTTGGCTGGTATACAATCACTGAAGGAACACCATTTCTTATACCTATTAGATCTTGAGACAAAATATCAGTCATTTTGATGGTGTCATCACTGCAACAATACAATACACAAAATAATGTCAAGAAATGACAGTGACGTTATTCCTCTCCAGTTCTAATGGTCTGTGAGACCCATCTCTCTTTTGGCTGACCTGATGTGGATCTTTTTCTTTCCCACATATATTTCCATTTCTATTTTTGACTCATATGGATTCTAATACCTTCAATCTCATGATCAGACATTGTAATTTTTAGCGCAGCTCCTTCTAATATGGCTCACAGTACAACTGCTCTCTCCAATTTACTGGGTTGGTGTGAAAGTTTGTTACATTTTTTCATAACTTTAATAAACACAACAGATATACATAATAGAGACTTTATTCATCAATAATATATATTCTCCTTAACTATTTACAAAAGACTGCCAACACTGGAGCAATTTTTCAATTCTGCTGCTCTAGAAATAACAATGGTTTTGCAGTGAAAAACTCGTTGAGCCATGTTCGGAGCACGTTTTAATGGAAAGGAAGTTCCTTGAAGGTTGTTTGATCGAGAGCAGAATGGTGAAAATCTGATGGTGGAAGGTCAGGTGAATAAAGTGGATGCAGAATGAGTTTCCAACCCGACTCCTGTATAGTATCACCAGCGTCATAAATGTCACCAGTGACGGTTACACCTCAGGGAAGCAATATGTAGTACACAGCAATATATAGTACACAACACCATTGCTCTTCCACCAGATGCAAACATTATCTTTTGTGGATGCACGCACGTCTTTGAACAAGGAGTTGCTGCTCTGTTTGGGGTCAACCATTCCTACCTTTCCTTAAAGACACCATTTCTTGTCACCCATAATGATACAGGATAGGAATGGTAGTGTTGTTCATGAGCCAACTGATGGCAAAAAAGCAGAGGTACACAGATGGCCACCTGCTGCTTTTTGTGATTTTTAGTGTGGAGCATATGGTACCCATACATAAGATTTTAGAACCTTTCTCACTGTATGCAAATGTCACACGACAGTGGAATGACCACAGTTCACCACATCTGCCGGTTCTCGAATTCACTGACATGGATCATTGTGGATTAATGTGACTGAATGGTCTTCTTCAGACCCCAAAGTTTTCCTGAATGTTGAGAGTCACTAATGTCAAAACTACCGTACTTAAAATGAGGAAACCATTTTCTTGCCATGCACTGACCAATCCCCATACCAGGCACAATTATTTCTGGATCAGAAATTTTCTGATTCCATTTTCTAGTGTCCACAGCACCACTCACTATCTCCAAATGACAATATCTAAACTCAAATAGCACAGCAAACTACAAATAAAAAATGGCAATCGATAAATAAACCGATAGCAACTGGAATACCAACATGCAAAACAAAAACAGTACAAACTTATGCTCCAACCTAAAATTTTGCCTTCTCTGTAGCTGTATAACTTTCTTCTACAGTATTTGATATTCTGTTGAGCATCTGTAGCTTCCTTGGTCATTCCTGTCTATTCCCATTTGCAAGGTTTTTTCATTAATGAACTGATGTGTTTTGTTTTGAATCCACTGAACTTTTGAGATCTCCTTTCCAATGAATAGAATGCACTGCAACGTGACTGTGGTTTCACTGAAGAGAGGCCAGTGTCCTTCAATGGGGTCAGTAGCTTCCAATATCACAATTACAAATCAGTTTCTTGCTTTATGGCAAGATGATTTTGTTTTTTAGTATCCAAATCAAGGACTAGTTTTGACAAAGGTGGCATCTTCAGATGGATAGGAATTGATGAAAATAGTAGTTGCAAAAGCTGCACTGCATTAGGTATGCACATCCTACAAAGATTACCTGTAGCATTCATCAACATAGACGAGGCATAAACAGTATCATGTCACTAGGGTTCTCATCCCCTTAATGGTTTTCTTAATGTCAAAATCACATATTCAACTGCAAATGCCATTCAGTACTTCAAATCTCCATTTAGTTGCCCCACCCAAGTTAATCATCTGCCTTAAACCAGGTTGCTCTGGCTCGAGTGCCAGTCTGCAGGCACTGAAGCACCTACGCGTGGCAGAGGGCAAACAGCTTATGCAAGGACAATCCTGTAGCTAAGTGGGAGCCCATGTGAGCACATGTGGACAGGGATATCCAAGTGGCTTGTGCACTCGCAAAATGTGGTACAGCAGGACTGCTGGTGGGTAGTCACGCCATCTGTGTTTGAACAGCTTTCCTTAAGCCATTCTGTCATCTGGGCATTAAAATTGCTACGGAGTACTTCAGGTCATTACTTTTCTCTTGAGAAAACAATGAATGTTACATAACAATGTAAAATTGTTGCCCTTGACTAGTATTCAGAACCTGAAATTGTATTAGATAGTTCTAGCATAACTAAAAACTGAAGAAATGAAGCAAAAAATATTAACGTCCTGTTAAAAATAGTCATAAAATGATAAAGTTGTATCAAAAATTGTACCTGTGCTCATTATCATCCCAGCGGCCATAGCAGAGATCGATGCCCCCAACAAAGGCATATGTCTGATCTATTACAACCAGCTTTTCATGATGTGCCCAGAAAAGCACACCAGCTTTTGCATGATCTGGATGACGCAGAACCTTCAGAGTGGTAGAGGAAAGAGTCAAATCGCACTGTTAGATGCTAATACAACAGAAATGTGTAAAAAGTTCCTAGCTTTATATTTATATTATGATTGGCAATAAATATAGAAAACATTTGGAACATACTTGTTTACTCACTCATTATGCACAAATCAGTTTCTGACCAGTAAAATATATATAAAAATTCTGTTATCTATCGGAAAGTAACAAGCAGATACATGAAAAAGGTAATGTGTGATGGAAATGGATTACTGAGGGCGTTGTGTGTGAAAGAGATCCCGTATCCCAGTTCCATGGTGCAAATCAGGGTAACAGGCCTCATTGTATTAAAAGGACAATTCACTCAAGAAAACTGTAAAATCACAAGGAAACAGGATGCTGGACATCACTTACCTTAGGAGGACCAACAGATACACATTAAAGTACAAAATACTATCCTACCTTTCAGAACTACTATCTCCTTTCTCAGGGAGCATTAGAAAGGAAGGAAGGGCAGGTCACTCAAGCCTCAAGACAGGAGAGACCTGCCTGCTGTGAGGATGAGGTAATACAGAGTAAAGGCATCAGTCTGTAGTGGTCACGATCGTCAACTACTACGTTCCTCGCAACCGGCAAAGGGTTCGCACACCACCTGCAAGAGGCACTTTTATTTGGCATCAATGGCTGATTTGTTCTCTGTGTTCCTTGCAAGGTTCCGTGAAAGTGACAGCATGAGAGCTTCCTTGTAAATAGAGAGCGAAAGCTCAACTAGTGCTACTGCAACATAGAAAATTAGTCTCAGGTGCTTACAGGACATGTTATTCTGTGTTCTGTTTACGTTAATAAAAGTTTACTATTCCCACTACAGGAGTATTCACATTTTGTGTGCTATTTTTGCAGAATTGATAAAACACATAAACTTAATAATTTCAGAATAATGACACTTAGCCAAGGTGACTTTGGTGACCCAGACATGATTTCAGCACTGGTGATATCACCAGAAATGAATAGCCTATGGAGACCAGAAGAATCAGTTGAAACTGTTGAGAATGAATAAAGAATTTTCTCATGAAAATGCAAGACTCAGCACCCACTGAAGGAACATCAATGCCACAATTTGCAGTGAGATCCTCACAATCTACTTCTCTGGTTTGCACAGGTAGAAGCAAGTTTCCATTATGCAAGTGTAAATTCTGATTCATCCACATATGCTCTGGTAGTCAGTCAGCTTGACCATCATTATGCAGCTGAAGTCGAAGATGTAACTTCTGCTACTGCTGCACAATATTCTTAATGCAAATTCAAGACAGAATTTATATACAGTTGCAGACTCCCACGAAGAGCTAGCATGTCAAGTTCTAACACAGGACAATACCTATATTATGGAAAGGATGGTTGGTACTCACCACATAGCTGAGATGCTGAGTTGCATATATAGGTACAACAAAGAGACTGTCACACATGTAAGCTTTTGTCCAAAAAGGCATTTATCAGAATCAGACAAAACACACACGGCCACAGTCTCTTGCTGCCGAGGCCAGACTGTGAGCCGCAGCACGTGATGGGAGAAGCAAGCTGGGTGGTGGGGGTAAGGAAAAGGCTGGGGAGACGAGGTGGAGGGATACCAGAATAGGGATGGCGCCAGCAAAGTGCTGCTTGTGGGAGCATACAGGGATGAGGCTGGGAGAGGGTATGGCAGATAGAAGCAGTCAGGAGGTTAGAGACGGAGGGCAAGGGGGGGGGGGGGGGGGGAAGGGAGGGGGTTGCGGGAAAGAAGAGTTTCCACCTGTGCATTTCAGGAATGCTGCTGGTGGTGGGAAAGATCCAGATGGCACCAGCTGTGATGCAGTTACTGAAATGAAGAATGTCGTGTTGGGCAGTGTGCTCAGAAATTGGGTGGTCCAGCAGTTTTTTGGCCACACTTTGTCAATGTCCGTTCCTTCATGCGGACAGACAGCTTGTTGGTTGTCATACCATGTAGAATGCAGCACAGTTGTTGCAGCTTAGCTTCTAGATCACATAACTGATTTCACAGGGAGCCTTGCCTTTGATGGGATAGATGATGGTTGTGACTGCACTGGAGTAGATGGTGGCGGTAGGTTGGGTAGAACAGGTCTTGCATCTAGGTCTGTTATAGGGATATGAGCCATGAGGCAAGGGGTTGGGCTCAGGGGTTGTGTAGGGATGGACGAGGCTGGGAGGGGAATTTCCTTCTGTGAAGGCCTCAGTGAGACCCTTGGTATATTTCAAGAGGACTGCTCCTCACTAGAGATGCGATGACCATGGGTGGCTAAGCTGTATGGAAGGGACTTCTTGGTATGGAACAGGTGCCAGCTGTTGAATTGGAGGTACTGCTGGTTGTTGGTAGGTTTGATTTGGCAGAGACACTGATGAAGCTCTCTCTAAGGTGAAGGTCAACATCGAGGAAGGTGACTTGTTGGGCTGAGGAGGACCAGGTGAAGCGAATGGGGGAGAAGGTGTTGTGGTTAAGGACAAATGTGGATAGTGTGTCCTCACCCTCAATCCAAATCACAAAGATTTCATCAGTGAATATAAACCAGGCGAGGGGTTGGGGATTCTGGGTGGTTAGAAAGAATTCCTCTAGATGGCCCATAAGATGGTGCCAGGGTGCCCAGTGCCATACTCTGGAGTTGTTTGTAGGTGATGCCTTCAAAGAAGAAGTAATTGGGGTGAGGATGTAGTTGGTCACGGTAACTAAGAAGGAGGTTGTTGGTTTGGAATTGATAGGGTGTTGGGAAAGATGGTATTCAGTAGTGGAAAGGCTATGGTCATTATGGATGTTAGTGTAAAGGGACGTGGCATCAACAGTGAAGAGCAGGTCACTATGTGGCAAAGGTTTTTATCCCCCACCATGGATCCTCGCTCCTTCCATCTGTGTCAATACATAAAAGTTTCCTTATCACTTACCAGAACCCAGTCTCCCACACTGTTCCTGCACTGTTGCTTTGCTCATAGAGTCCCTCATATGCCATTACCATCAATTTATCCATCACTGGCTGCAACTGTCCTCCAATGACTGTCATGTGTTAAGATATGGCCAATCCTTAACCCCCACCAACACAGTCCTGCAAAACCATGTCAATCAGGCCCAAATCTCCTTGCAATACCTCCTCTCCATCCATAAAATTCTCCTGCAATGCAATCCCAAATTCCTGGATTCCATATCACAAATTGAAACTCTTGCCCTCCAGGAACCAGAGTTGCATGCACAAGCCACTTCGAAAACCTCTCCACCCTGTGCAATTCCTACTCCTGTCTTGAACCACCACTGTCTACCACAACCTCCAAACCTGCTCCACAAATACCCGCAGCTGATAAACTCATGATATGCAGACCTACTGCATTTACCTCAACCTAAAAAACTCCCTCCCACCACCATACAGAATCTAGAACCTAAAAAGAGCTGCAACACAGTCATGAATCTTTCCTCCAGAAGCCTTAGTCCCACAAAAGCATCAGTCCTTTCAGAGTGCCTCACCTTTTGCCCCTTCTAGCAGTCTGTGTTCTTCATGTCTCCATCTACCGGTAGTCTCTTTGAGACGGCTAGGTGTATACAGTGCTGCTCAGTCTCGACAAAGGTTTGCTTATTTCATGTTGTAAAGGTTGAGTATGAAGTGACTGCCTCAGCACAAGCCCTGTTTGATGATTCTTCTGGTTTTGATGTTATTAGTAGTACTAGTTGTCCTCATCATACTCTTCCAACTGATGACTCCCAGTCACGGTCATCATCTGATTTAATTAGCTCTCATGTGTCCGGTGTCACGGGATTCAGTAGTTGGTCACCATCGTCCTCATCGTTCAACTGATAAATCGGCCAAGGCCATCATCTGGTTCACCGAGTCTGGTAGTCCAGTGCCATGGGATTCAGTACTTATTGCTTCCTTACCATCTGTGTTTGTAGATGTGCAAAGATGAAAGCACTTAGTTTGCTGTCACTGTCTTCCATAGTGAGCAGTGGCTCTTGAAGAGCTTTCCTCCCTATCATTGTATAAGAACCACAGCTCAAGTTGTACTGTCAAATCATGTCCAAAGTGCGGCCCTCATCATTGCCAGTACTACTACCTGCACCATAACACTATCTGGTTTGCTTGCTGGAAGGCGAGGACACCTAGCGAGTGTTGCCTTGTCTGGTGGGCATCTACTTTGGCCACTAGCCTGCTGCACGATATTCTACTGCTGCCAGGGTCAACAGCAGATGGGATGCGGTGTATCTTACAAATGGACGTTGATGGGGTGACAGCAGAATTTTATGTGACTTCTGAAATTTTCCCGGCGTATTTCTTCTTCTAATAATTTCCGGGTATGCAGCCGGATCCCGTCGACATTCTGCCACGGAAATTATTAGAAGCAGAATTTTAGTTGGACACCAGGAGGTGACAGAGGAATTCTAGGAATTCTAGTTGGACACCGGGGGTGACAGAGGAATTCTAGTTGGACACCGGGAGGTGACAGAGGAATTCTAGTTGGACACCGGGAGGTGACAGAGGAATTCTAATTGGACATCGGCACAGGGGATACTTATTGTCACATTGGCTCCCCGTCGCTGCATGCACCAAGGCGCAAAGTGCTGATGTACAATGACCAGTCAATCCTTCTGAGGAGTCAAATCATAGTGCAAGCTAAGTACACAAATGTAGCTTGGCAACTAACTTTGTTTATAGTATATTCTTGGATTACTACTAACGTTTTCCATCTTGACACTTTAACGTTTTTCAGGGTCCACGTTCAGGATAAGGTGAATCTAATTTCTAATGTGAGTCCATTTGTGGAAGTGGAAGTGTTGCACGAAAATTTTGCAACATTTGCTTGAACCCTCCATAGGTTGTGCTACAAATTTTCAGGCACATATCTATTTGAAGCATTCAACAGTTCCTAAGTTTTGCACAGCCCATCCAATACCATTCACCAAGCATGAACAAGTTAAGGAAGAACTAGACAGACTGCAGAATCTGGGCGTTATCTCTTCAGTATTGTCTAGTCTGAGGGCAGCGCCTATAGTTAGATGCACATTTTTCAGTTACCTGTTCATAAGCCCACAATACAGTTTCTAGTGATTAATGTGCTTTCTGGCATGTACAAATATAACAGGTTGCCATTTGGGATCTCTAGTGCTCCTGCAATTTTTCAGAGGTATCTAGGACAGCTCATCTAGGGAATTCCTAATTGTGTGAATTATTTGGATGATTTGTTAGTTACGGGAGACACGTGGGAGCAGCACTTGCACATTATATGATGCTGTTTGAGGAGTTGGCAGCCAATGGTCTATGTTGTTGTCTCACGTAATGTAGTTTCTTCCAGCCGAGAGTCAAGTATTTGGGCCACATATTAAGTAAAGATGGGCTTACACCTGCACAAGACTGTAATCACCATAGTTAATTTACAAGTGCCTAAGAATCTCAAAGAATTGCAGTCTTTCTGGCAATGTC
Organism: Schistocerca piceifrons; assembly: GCF_021461385.2. Taxonomy (NCBI): domain Eukaryota; kingdom Metazoa; phylum Arthropoda; class Insecta; order Orthoptera; family Acrididae; genus Schistocerca; species Schistocerca piceifrons. The sequence goes on from NC_060140.1 coordinate 881,092,908, forward strand.
AATTATTATGCCAAGTTCATTCCAAATGTTGCTTGTATTTCTCACCTGCTTAACCAGTTGTGTGTGGAAGAGCATTTGTGCAACTTAAACAGAGTCTTAGGTTGCCTCGTTTAGTGAGGTTCCAGCCAGGCAAACTGTTAACACTGGCCACAGATGCATTCAATTGTGATGTTGCTGCTGTCCTGTCATATAAATTTGTCAATGGAATGGAATAACTTACTGCATTTGCATCTAAGATGGGGCACTCAGCACAGTGAAATTATTCAGAAATTATTTATAGTGTCTAGAAGTTCCTTATCTACCAAGTTTCATCTGATTATGGATCACAAAAAAACTTGCTGTCATTTGGTCCCCATGCAAACCTTCCGGACGAAACAGCACAACGGCTGCAGCAGTGGGTGTTATCTCTTTGTAACTACACTTATGACATTCATTATTGAACTACCACACAGCACTTAATGCCCATGGCCTGTCTCACTTGCTGTCTGACCCTGATGCAAATTTTGACATACATGAAACCCTGTGTTTTGCCTTGGACACGAATGAGCAGCGCACCCTTGATGAGATTCCCATTACGGCAGACCACGTAATGGCAGAGACAAGCCAGGACCCTCTCCTTCACAGGGTGTTGTCCACGGTGCAGTGGGGCTGGCCTGAACTTTTGCCTAACGATGTGGAACCAATGGAGTGCACTTATTTCTCCCTCAGGCACAGACTTAATGTTACAGAAGGAGTAATTCTGTTACCTATGGACAATGCAGAATGTCAGAGGGTTGTCCCTCCCACGCTCCTCCCCTTGCATATTTCAACTCCTCCACACTGTTCATTGGGGAATGTACTGCATGAAAAAACTGGAGCAGCATCACTTGTATTGGCCGAGCATAGATGCTACCATTGACTGTAATGTCTACAACTGCCACTTCTGTGCGTATCCCCAGTCAGTCCCAGCACAGCATTTTAACTCATGGACCTGGCCTGTACAAAGAGTACACTTGCATTTTGCCAGCCCCTTCCAGGAAGAGGTGTGGCTGTTGGTCACTGATGCCCTTTCAAATTGTAGTGCGGATGTCCAAAACACCCTTCAGGGTCACAGTCTGGGCATTGTCTACTATCTTTGTTATAGAGGGGGCTCCAGACAATGGTCACAACTTATGGCTTTGGCATTTTTTAAGATGTAATAGTATCAATCACCTGACCACTGCCTCCTACCGTCTGGTATCCAGTTCAGAAAGAAGCCAATTGGTTGGTGAGGATGTTCAAGTTGTAGATGGAGAAAGATCTTCACATCGACAAACTCAGGGATGCACTCACAATCTTCCTGGCCACATACTGGTCCACCTATGTCAGTGGACACAGCCCATTGAGATTTTGCACGGGTGCCAACCATGTGGCCTATCTGATCTCCTGAATACGGCAGTGCAGGCTCTGTGTTCCTACTGTATTATTGAGCTGGGTCTCATATCTGGGCCCACTTGTTTGGCAGAAATTCTGGGTGACCCCAGGCCATTATGGTCGGCAATAGGGAGGGGGATGGGGGGGCGACAGGTTCAAGGTGGCAGTGAGCCAGGAGCACCCACAATGTGACGTGCTGCCCCCAAATCCTCCTCACGCACTGATGGGACCTTCTCCTTCCCCCCCTCCACCCTCTGTCCTGGTGCAAGGCACCTAGGGGAATCAGATACTGACAAATGATTGGAGCCAATGTAGGTGGACCCCTGCTTCTTGTCGTACCGTGTATGGCTTCTGTCTTTATTACTGGTGCCGCTCGCTCTGAACAATTGCGGGACTGTGCATGTTCTCGGGATGAGTTGCGGAAGGAGCGTGACCCAATGGTGCCACCCCCATCACATGTAATGGCCACGTCCCTGTGGGTCGATCTTAGCTGAGCCCCACAGGTCAATCCTGGGCCTCAATCCATGAAGATGGTGCCACATCCCATTCCAGCCATGGAGCATGTGGCACTTGGGCCATTGGCAGGGATTCCTGCTTTCCCTGCCCCTGTCCTCGAGACAGTCAACATATGTGCTGATTAAATGGGGGGAGTGGTTTTGTAACAGACAGTGATTTGGATTCCCTGCCTAGCAATGCTATGGACACGTCAGAGGTACTACGGCTGCGAATGGTGGGTGTGGGCTGCCATTGTAAAGGGAGCTGCTGCTGAGATATGCGGGTCAGGTGGTGCCACCCAGAGGTAACTGTCTGCTGCTGAGCCTGTGGCCTGGGCTCATGGTGCAGCTCCTTCCTTGCTGTACTTTGTAGCTATTCGTGTTGCACTATTGCAAAGCCAAGTTGACTCTGTTTCTGTTCTCGAGTGGGTGCTGATTTGAAATGCGGTGTTGCTATGCTGACTTTGCTTTGTGCTGGACTTGTTAGTGCTTTGTTCACTTCATGAACTGTGTATTGAGGATTTTTAGGAACTTGTGCTCATTTCTCTGTGATTTGATGTACCTACCAGAGCAAGTGATGATAAACAATTTCTAATTATGCAACACAGTTAGAAAAGTAGTGTAATGTATCATTTTGATGAAGTGATGTGTTGCACAAGCATTTTTCAAACCAACTAATGATGATTGCCACTAAATACTTTTTCATAAAGATTTAGTTATCCAACTGTTTGGCTGTATGTTTTATTTATGTACACGTATTATGAAATAAGGGAAGCAGCATATCTGCATGCCAGGATGACAATAAACATTGTATCATGTTTGCGATTCTTTCTGACTGGGTGTTTATTCCATATCATCAGGTCCTGCCTTCGACACATGGTGCGAGCCATGGAGGAAGAGTGGCCATGACAATGCATATGATGTCATGAGGATAAGAGAAAACTTGTTATATGCTTACTCAATTGGAAACTTTTAAAGAACACAGAGCTTACCAATGTATTCGTAACATTCCAAATAATGAAATAATTTTGTATTTATGGTCATTGCAAACAAGAATATAATATATGATACACTGTTTGTAAGAAGCATTGTATATTTCAAGAACTGGAGGCTGGATTTGTGCTTTAACTTGTAGCGGAAACCATGGCACTTCAAGACATGAGGTTCGTTCAGAAGGGGTTGGCAAGTGTGCTGAAATAACACTACTGAATAACAGGAACTCTCAGCTCCCAATCACATTTTCGTTTTCCACACGATATGGTAAAGAATCAACAGAACACTGCAATAGTTTTGCTTGGTATTCAAACCAGATGCAAACCAGACTTGGATATAGCATCAGAGGAGTTAATGTATACTGAAGCACATGAATGCCTGGCAAGTTCATCAACTAAAGTTCCATACAACTACCTGAACACAACCAATCATACTTCATTTGCCTTGTTGAGCATCATGAGATGAAATGTGGTCAAAACATTGGTATAATCCCCATATACATTACAAATTTTTATTTCCGGGACATCCACAACTGTTCTGGAACGTGTTCACGGTAAACAAATCCACCACAGTTGTAAAAAACTTTTTTGACTGAAATCTTGTACAACACAAGTCACTACACACTATCATGGTTTTGGGGTCTTAGCCCATTTGGGGTATTAGCCGATTATCAAGTATATCTGAAATCTAGCAGTAGTAGGACATCATTACAATGCCCTAACAACTAATAGGCAACCATCTGCCATAGGAGGACCGTCAAACGACATCCCAAATTGTGACTACAAAGAGCTCCAATTTTCAATCACAGCCTGGGAAAATTTCTGTTGTCCTGAAATTGCCACTGGGAATGCATACAGTCAAATGCTGATACAGTGTGGCTGTGTAGCCTGTGCAGCTATAGCAAGCAGACAGAATGTTGGAGCTCTTTGCAGCCACAATTTGGGATGTGTGACGCTCCATCTACAGTAGACATTTGCCTATCAGTAGTTAGGGCATTAACATGATGTCCTCCAAGTGTTAGATTTCAGATACACCTGATGATGGGACTGAGACCCCGAAATCGTGGCAGTGCATAGCAATTTCTGTTGTGCAAGACTTTGGTCAATAAATATTTTTTTTACAACTGTGGTGGATTTGTTTACCATCTCCATGTATACGCCCATATCAATAAGGTGAGCACAAATTGTGGATGTACTATTAAATAGTAAGGCTACTATAGTCTCAAATTGCAGAGTGAATACTGCATATATGTTCCCAAAAGTGCCACCAACACTCTTGCTTGAGGCTGAGACTGGTTTTATGGTTCAAGTGTAATCATTTACAGCAGACTCATTAGCTGAAAGAAGAACACACTTTAGAGGTTGAGTGCACTTTCCTGCACGATGCTTTGGACAGGGCTGACATAGTAATCAAGATTGCTGACTACTGTGTTCATGTTTCACAGCTGTCAAATAGTTTGTGTACCAGCTGACAGAGGTGCTGTTGTTCATCACTGGCAGTTGGTTGGTTGTGTGTGTTCCTTGAGACATTCTGTGAAAGTGACAGTACAAGAACTTCCTTGTTAACAAGCAGATCTCTACTTGTGCTAATCTAATGCGGAAAACTAGTCTCAAGTGCTTGCAGGGAATCTTCTTCTGTGTTCTGCCTACATTAATAAAAGTTTATTATTCCTGGTACATGAGTGTTCACATTTCATCTGCTGTTTTGGTTGAGTTGCTTGAATACATGAAATTAATTAGCTCAGATGGTTAACTCTTATCCACATAATGACAAGTCAGTTTTAGACTAGAGGACTTCCATAACTCTTCTCCTGATAATTACTGAGTATTGTTTCCCCATTTGGAGTCAGCTGCAAATAATATCAGTTAAAGATAGAACGAGAACTTTTAAAAAAGTGTGGGAAGCATCATAGGTTGTTTAAACCATACAAGAGCTATGCATGAATTGTCAGTAGACTCCAGAGAGAGATGCTCAAGAAAATTATTTACTATCACAAATGTGTGCAGTTATCTTGGAAAAAGGAATCTGGGCTCAAGCAAAAGCTTAAACAATGTAGTCCTGCACCATCAGCTTTGGTGTTGTAAGAAACAGGTTAATTTACTTTTTTTAGCAGCAGTGTCAACAGCAGCAGAAGAGTAGAAATAAATAAAAAATAAATATTTTTTGATGTAGTGTACCTTTATATTAGGGTTGCAAGACGTTAACTTCCGTTTACTGTAGTAGCTATTTATACCTAGTGCAAGCTCCACTTCTTTGTAAAGCATAACAAATACTTTGACACCATTTTCCTGCAAAAGAAGGTATTTATTAATTAAACATACACTTGATGTGAAATTCTTAAAGAAGGTACCCCTACAGTGCAGAAATAGTTATCAATTATGTGCCAGTAAGTAACCAAGATATTAATAATGGGGACATTTACTGAAATCTAACAATTAGTGACGAGTAACATATAATGGTGTAACAAGGCACATGCAGAAATTTACCCAAAAATGAGTGGGGGTGGGGGGACAGGAGTGGATAAATTATTCACAGAAAATATTTTTATTTATGAATCAGTAACGTTTGATTGACACCAATTGGGCAATATATATAAATTAGTGGACACCTCTCCCTTAAAACCCACATCCTTTCGTCTTTCCCTCTCCTTCCCTCTTTCCTGATGAAGCAACCGTTGGTTGCGAAAGCTTGAATTTTGTGTGTATGTTTGTGTTTGTTTGTGTGTCTATCTCCGCTAATTTCAAGTTGCCGCCACTCATACCTCACCTGTCATTCAACAACATCTTTGCTGTGACTTACCAAATGAAAGTGCTGGCAGGTCGACAGACACACAAACAAACACAAACATACACACAAAATTCAAGCTTTCGCAACAAACTGTTGCCTCATCAGGAAAGAGGGAAGGAGAGGGAAAGACGAAAGGATGTGGGTTTTAAGGGAGAGGGTAAGGAGTCATTCCAATCCCGGGAGCGGAAAGACTTACCTTAGGGGGAAAAAAGGACAGGTATACACTCGCACACACACACATATCCATCCACACATACAGACACAAGCAGACATATTAAAAGACAAAGAGTTTGGGCAGAGATGTCAGACGAGGCAGAAGTGTAGAGGCAAAGAAGTTGTTGAAAGACAGGTGAGGTATGAGTGGCGGCAACTTGAAATTAGCGGAGATTGAGGCCTGGCGGATAACGAGAAGAGAGGATATACTGAAGGGCAAGTTCCCATCTCCGGAGTTCGGATAGGTTGGTGTTGGTGGGAAGTATCCAGATAACCCGGACGGTGTAACACTGTGCCAAGATGTGCTGGCTGTGCACCAAGGCATGTTTAGCCACAGGGTGATCCTCATTACCAATAAACACTGTCTGCCTGTGTCCATTCATGCGAATGGACAGTTTGTTGCTGGTCATTCCTTTTGTGGCGGCGTTCGTAGCGACAAACAATTCGCTGTAGAAACGGCTTACGAAGTCACCGCCACACTTTTAATAGCGGGCCGACCGGTCCGCTGGAACAGTGAACAGAAAGATGAAAACCCAAACACTCTGATTAAATAAAAGTCGGTACTTATCTTTATTAACGAAGATACAGAAACACAGTAGTGAACTCCGTGTCTACAGAAATCTGTCTAGTTCGAGTCGGAGCGGCTAGGTCAGCGTCGGCTGACGACAAACAACAACTCTGCTGCGATGAACACACAACTGACTAGCAAGTACACAATTCGGTGGCGAGTATACAACTGAGCGGCGAATACAAAACTGTCCTAGCGCTCGCGACTCCAGCGCTTAAGAACCCAGAAGCCAGCGATGGCGCGCGCAGACTTGCGGCGATTTGCTGTCTCGCTGGCGCTGCTTATGCGGACGGCGTCCGGACTTTGATGCTGCCAACCTTTTGGCAGCGGGCTCGGGTGGCATTACTGGCTAGGATATAACACTCCTCCCCCCCAAATCGCCGCACCGTCGTTGAATAATGACGTGGCGAGCGTCGACGGCGGGGGAGGGGTCTGGCCGCAGGCGTAGCAGAAGAGACCGGGGCGGAGACTGTTGTTGGTGGCAGTCCCCGGTCCGCACCCCAGCATTGGCTGCGCGGGGCCTCGGGAAACACCGACTGAAAACCGAGGTCAGGGTGCACGCCTGTGACCACGGGCGCAGCTTCTGGTACTGGATGCGACGGGGCGTCGGGACCCACGAAGAGAGGCAGCGTCTCCTGACGCTGCGTCGACGGCTGCTGAGTGGGCGCCGGACAAGGCGCTGCGGTGTCAGACTCCGTGGGGGTGCCCAAGGACAGCGGCTGCAGGACAGGCTGCACAGCCACCGCTTGGGAAGGCGGCCCGGCTGAGGGGTCGACGTCCATCAGCTCCGAAGGCGGGTGGCGACTGAAGAGGGACCGCAGGTGCCGGAGCGACCACCTGGGGCGCTCCCGGATGAAGCTGCGCGGGAGGCATCAACGGGACGGGCTGTCGGCGTGGTAGCGGCGACGGCTGCTGCTGCTGCCCTGGGGGCGGCAGCGAAGTCGGAAGGCGCGGCTGGAACCCGCCGCGGACCAAATCTGTGGATAAAGAACGAGCGGCAGAATCCGGTCGGCCAGCGCGGCGCAACTGGTTCTGATGCCTCCTGTGCACCCCAGTAGCACCTTGAACAGTATAAAAATCGCGACCCTGGACACTTATCACGGTACCACGTTCCCAACGACGGCGACCGTGATAAACTCTGAAAAAAACGGCGTCGTTGCGCTGAAAACGCGTGCGATGCTCAGAAGCGGCGGGTCGATCCGGGGGGTGCAACAACCGTAGTAGGGTGCGATGACGACGGCCGTGGAGAAGCTCCGCAGGCGAAGGGCCGTCACATGGCATGGCCCGGTACGACGACAGGAACGTGATGAGGGCCTGCCGACGAGAGTGCGTAGCACGAAGGCGGTCCATATGATCCTTGAATGTGCGTACAAAACATTCCGCTGCACCATTCGATTGAGGGTGGAACGGCGGAGTAAGAACATGGCGAATGCCATTGGCAGAACAAAAACTTTCAAATTCAGCAGAGGTAAATTGTGGACCATTGTCAGACACTAAAACTTCTGGAAGACCCTCAATACAAAAAATTGAAGTCAACGCCTGTATAGTTTGTGCAGACGTTGTAGACTGCATGGGCACAACAAACGGAAAATTACTAAATGCATCTATCACGATGAGCCAACGAGAATTCCAATATGGACCAGCGAAATCAATATGGACTCGCTGCCAGGGACCGGCAGGGCGTGCCCACTCAAAATAGCGTTGAGGCGGAGCAGCTTGGTGTTCGGCACACGTCGAACAATCTGTAGACATCTGCGTAATCTGCTTATCAATGCCGATCCATGTACAATGACGGCGGGCAAGCTGCTTGGTGCGGACCACTCCCCAATGACCTTGGTGCAACAAGTCGAGGACCTTGGATTGGAGCACTTGGGGAACCACTACACGAAGCTGGTCATTCTCGGTGCGTAACAGCAAAACTCCGTGCGAAACAGACAACAGATGACGTTGCGGATAATAGTGACGAACCACAGGATCCGATATGTCCTTTGCCTTGGACGGCCAACCACGTTGAACAAAACGTAATAGTAAACTCAGATAAGGATCCGTAGCTGTCTCACGTGCCACCTGACGATAATCAATCGGAAAATCCCGGAGGGATTGATGCTCATCGGCGTCAATCTGATGGCAAGAGTCATCAGAGGAATCGAAGACATCATCCGCAGCAATCGGCAATCTAGAAAGCGCGTCAGCGTTTGCATGCTGAGCTGTAGGGCGATACAGTGTCTCATACTGGTATTGTGATAACAAAAGAGCCCAACGTTGTAGTCTCTGAGCTGTCCGCTGAGGAACTGGTTTAGACGGATGAAACAGTGACGTCAGGGGCTTGTGATCTGTCACTAAATAGAATGGTCTACCATAGAGGTAGTGATGGAATTTTGTGACACCGAACACAATAGCCAACGCTTCCTTGTCCAATTGGCTATAATTACACTGAGCTTTGTTGAGCAATTTAGATGCGAACGCAATAGGATGTTCGGTGTTACCGACTCGGTGAGACAACACAGCACCGAGGCCGAAAGAAGAGGCATCACAAGCTAACACCAGAGGCTTCTGAGGTTCGTAATGGACCAGACAACGATCATTCAATAAAGCCTCTTTAAGCTGCTGAAAGGCTGATTGGCAATCAGCTGACCACACAAACGGAACATTCTTACGGCGGAGACGATGCAACGGTGCAGCAATCTGTGATGCATTAGGTATAAACCTAATATAATACGTCAATTTGCCAAGAACTGCTTGCAATTCATGCAGATTGCGAGGGGCGGGCAAATCACGAATAGCTGCTAAATGTGACTGGGAGGGATGAATGCTTTTAGCATTAATAACATGTCCCAGATACTCCATCTCCGTAAGGAAAAATGAACATTTATCGATGTTGCAACGTAGGCCTGCCTGAGACAACACTGTAAACAAACACTCCAAATTACGGAAATGTTCAGCAGGCGTCCGACCGGACACAACAATATCGTCTAAATAGTTGCAACACGATGGCACATTAGCCAGAAGTTGTGACAAAAAACGCTGAAAAATAGCTGGAGCTGACGCACAACCAAAAGGCAAACGCAGAAAACGGAACAACCCCAACGACGTGTTTATGACAAAATACTGTTGTGATTGCTCGTCGAGGGGCAATTGCAAATATGCTTCACGGAGATCAATTTTGGAAAAGAAACGAGCTTCCCCTAACTTATCCATCAGCTCGTCCGGTCTAGGCAAAGGAAAAGAATCAATGACAGTCTGAGGATTAACTGTCGACTTAAAATCAGCACACAAACGTAAATTGCCAGACGGTTTCTTTATAATAACTAAGGGAGAAGCCCACTGGCTCGCTGAAACGGGTTGAATAACACCGTTGTTTTGCCAACGACGAAGTTCATCTGCTACAGGTGCCCGGAGGGCGTGAGGCACTGGACGAGCACGAAAAAATCGAGGCTGAGCATTATCTTTTAACGTAATATGAGCAGCAAAGTTCGCAGCACAACCTAGTTCGTCTTTAAATATGTCACTGTATTGTTTACACAAATTGGTTATGCTGTCTTGAGGAACAACAACAGAATTAATTTGCAACACATTGTCTTGGATAGACAGGCCAAACAAGTCAAAACAGTCTAATCCGAAAATGTTTACACTGTCTGTAGCGCGGAGCACTGTGAATGAAACTGTTTTTGTATTGCCACGGAATGTGGCTGGCACGCTACATACACCTAACACAGGAATTTGTTCTCCACTATAAGTAGCCAAAGAACGTTTTGCCGCTGAAAGTTTAGGGCGGCCGATAGCCGCATACGTAGCACTATTTATGAGAGTCACAGATGCACCAGTGTCTAATTGAAAATTGAAGGTCTTATCCTGGATGCGTAGCTTCACAAATAGTTTATTACACTGTCTCTGGATCGGCGCAGTGGAGGCGGAAGACACAAAATCAGCGCGTTTAGCGCGCGTTCGCTGCTTACGACAACTCGTGGGTTGGGCGGGTGGAACAACAACTCCCGCTTCACTTGCAGTCTGTACATTACTTTTTACAGCGTTAGAATTACGCTTGGGTCGCATAGCAGAGGGCTGGGTGGGTGGCTTATTGCGAACAAGTTTATTACCCACACGAACCGTGGAAGAGTCTTTAAACGCGACCTTCTGGGCGGGCTGGCTTTGAAGAACATGAATATCCATGGGCTGGGCAGCACTAGAATTGTTCTCGCGTTTACGCAAACAAACAGTCTGGATGTGTCCTTTCCTTTGACAAAAGTGACAAACCGCGTTTCTTAACGGGCAACGTTCACGAGGATTAGCAAGAACACACTTAGGGCAAGGCAAGACTTAACTCTATCATTTTGCACACGCGGCTGACGAATGTGTTTAACATGACGCGGCCGGCTAGTGTTTACAGTCTGACTCTGCCAGTGGGGCCGCGGGCGTGACATAACTTGCTTAGCACAGGCAATTTGAGAAATACATGGCTGATCTAACTCACACTCAGCATAGTCAAAAGTATCTTGGGCTTCAATGATGTTCATCACAGTCTCTAATGACGGGTCAGGCAACTTTAAGATAGCAGCACGAATACGAGAATCTGCAATGTTTTGAGTAATAGCGTCTCGTAGCATGACATCATTGTAGGAAGCTCCACACACACAATTAAATCGGCACTGACGGGTGAGGCCCCGTAAATCTGTTAACCACTGTTTATTAGATTGATGTGGCAGTTTCTTTAATCTGAAGAACTTGAATCTGGCTGCTGCCACATGGACTCGCGACTCGAAATACTCAGCAAGCTTGTTAACAACAACGTCATAGTCTAAAGCTTCTGGCTGGGATTCCGGGAACAACTTACAAAGTAGTCGATAGATTTCCACGCCTGCAGTGGAAATTAAATAAAGCTGCCGCTCAGTACCTGTGATTTTGTAGACCGTCATGTGCGCCTGCAACTGCGCAAAATATTCTCGCCATTCTTCTCTTGATGCATCAAAAGCACGGAAAGGTGGTGCTGCCTGTGCTTGTTCCTTTTGTGTTGGAGGATTAGCCGCTTGTTTGGCGATTGCTTCCACCAGACTTTGTATTTGCTGACTCTGTAACAAGATCAACTGTTGTAATTCGGCAGACATAGTGAACACAAATTAAACCAGCCCCCAAAATTTTATCGCTATAATTAGTATAACCAGAAACAAGTTGAACCAGCCCTGCACACGAGTTCGGAAGTCCTCGTCGCCAGTTTTGTGGCGGCGTTCGTAGCGACAAACAATTCGCTGTAGAAACTGCTTACGAAGTCACGGCCACACTTTTAATAGCGGGCCGACCAGTCCGCTGGAACAGTGAACAGAAAGATGAAAACCCAAACACTCTGATTAAATAAAAGTCGGTACTTATCTTTATTAACGAAGATACAGAAACACAGTAGTGAACTCCGTGTCTACAGAAATCTGTCTAGTTCGAGTCGGAGCAGCTAGGTCAGCGTCGGCTGACGACAAACAACAACTCTGCTGCGATGAACACACAACTGACTAGCAAGTACACAATTCGGTGGCGAGTATACAACTGAGCGGCGAATACAGAACTGTCCTAGCGCTCGCGACTCCAGCGCTTAAGAACCCAGAAGCCAGCGGTGGCGCGCGCAGACTTGCGGCGATTTGCTGTCTCGCTGGCGCTGCTTATGCGGACGGCGTCCGGACTTTGATGCTGCCAACCTTTTGGCAGCGGGCTCGGGTGGCATTACTGGCTAGGATATAACAATTCCCACATAGAATGCATCACAGTGTAGGCAGGTCAGTTGGTAAATCACGTGGGTGCTTTCGCACGTGGCTCTGCCTTTGATTGTGCATGGGACAGGTTTTGCATCGGGGGCGGTTACAAGGATAGGAGCCAAAGGGTAGGGAAGGTGGTTTGGGGATTTCATAGGGATGAACTAACAGGTTACGAAGGTTAGGTGGACGGCGGAAAGACACTCTTGGCGGAGTGGGGAGGATTTCATGAAGGATGGATCTCATTTCAGGGCAGGATTTGAGGAAGTCGTATCCCTGCTGGAGAGCCACATTCAGAGTCTGGTCCAGTCCCGGAAAGTATCCTGTCACAAGTGGGGCACTTTTGTGGTTCTTCTGTGGGGGATTCTGGGTTTGAGGGGATGAGGAAGTGGCTCTGGTTATTTGCTTCTGTACCAGGTTGGGAGGGTAGTTGCGGGATGCGAAAGCTATTGTCAGGTTGTTGGTGTAATGATTAAGGGATTCCGGACTGGAGCAGATTCGTTTGCCACGAAGACCTAGGCTGTAGGGAAGGGACCGTTTGATGTGGAATGGGTGGCAGCTGTCATAATGGAGGTACTGTTGCCTGTTGGTGGGTTTGATGTGGACGGACGTGTGAAGCTGGCCATTGGACAGGTGGAGGTCAATGTCAAGGAAAGTGGCATGGGATTTGGAGTAGGACCAGGTGAATCTGATGGAACCAAAGGAGTTGAGGTTGGAGAGGAAATTCTGGAGTTCTTCTTCACTGTGAGTCCAGATCATGAAGATGTCATCAATAAATCTGTACCAAACTTTGGGTTGGTAGACTTGGGTAACCAAGAAGGCTTCCTCTAAGCGACCCATGAATAGGTTGGCGTATGAGGGAGCCATCCTGGTACCCATGGCTGTTCCCTTTAATTGTTGGTATGTCTGGCCTTCAAAAGTGAAGAAGTTGTGGGTCAGGATGAAGCTGGCTAAGGTAATGAGGAAAGAGGTTCTAGGTAGGGTGGCCGGTGATTGGCGTGAAAGGAAATGCTCAATTGCAGCGAGGCCCTGGACGTGCGGAATATTTGTGTATAAGGACGTGGCATCAATGGTTACAAGGATGGTTTCCGGGGGTAACAGATTGGGTAAGGATTCCAGGCATTCAAGGAAGTGGTTGGTGTCTTTGATGAAGGATGGGAGACTGCATGTAATGGGTTGAAGGTGTTGATCTACGTAGGCAGAGATACGTTCTGTGGGGGCTTGGGAACCAGCTACAATGGGGCGGCTGGGATGATTGGGTTTGTGGATTTTAGGAAGAAGGTAGAAGGTAGGGGTGCGGGGTGTCGGTGGGGTCAGGAGGTTGTTGGAGTCAGGTGAAAGGTTTTGCAGGGGGCCTAAGGTTCTGAGGATTCCTTGAAGCTCTGCCTGCACATCGGGAATGGGGTTACCTTGGCAAACTTTGTATGTGGTGTTGTCTGAAAGCTGACGCAGTCCCTCAGCCACATACTCCCGACGATCAAGTACCACGGTCGTGGAACCGTTGTCCGCCGGAAGAATGACGATGGATCGGTCAGCCTTCAGATCACGGATAGCCTGGGCTTCAGCAGTGGTGATGTTGGGTGTAGGATTACGGTTTTTTAAGAAGGATTGAGATGGAAGGCTGGAAGTCAGAAATTCCTGGAAGGTTTGGAGAGGGTGATTTTGAGGAAGAGGAGGTGGGTCCCGCTGTGACGGAGGACGGAACTGTTCCAGGCAGGGTTCAATTTGGATGGTGTCTTGGGGAGTTGGATCATTAGGAGTAGGATTAGGATCATTTTTCTTTGTGGCAAAGTGATATTTCCAGCAGAGAATATGAGTGTAGGACAGTAAATCTTTGATGAGGGCTGTTTGATTGAATCTGGGAGTGGGGCTGAAGGTGAGGCCTTTGGATAGGACAGAGGTTTCGGATTGGGAGAGAGGTTCGGAGGAAAGGTTAACTACTGAATTAGGGTGTTGTGGTTCCAGATTGTGTTGATCGGAATTTTGAGGTTTTGGAGGGAGTGGAGCTGGAAGTGGGAGATTGAGTAGATGGGAGAGACTGGGTTTGTGTGCAATGAGAGGAGGTTGAGGTTTGCTAGAAAGATTGTGAAGGGTGAGTGAGTTTCCTTTCCGGAGGTGGGAAACCAGGAGATTGGATAGTTTTTTGAGGTGGAGGGTGGCATGCTGATCTAATTTACGGTTGGCCTGTAGGAGGATGCTCTGAACAGCCGGTGTGGATGTGGGAGAGGAAAGATTAAGGACTTTTATTAAGGATAGGAGTTGACGGGCGTGTTCATTGGCTGAGTTGATGTGTAGGTGAAGGATTAGGTGGGTGAGGGCAATGGATTGTTTGGTTTGGAACTGGTATAGGGACTGATGGAAGGAAGGGTTGCAGCCAGAGATGGGAACTTTAAGTGTGAGGCCTTTGGGGGTAATGCCAAATGTCAGACAAGCCTGAGAAAATAGAATATGGGAGCGTAATCTGGCTAGGGCAAAGGCATGTTTGCGGAGGGAATGTAAATAAAACTTAATGGGGTCGTTGTGAGGGTGACATGGTATTAGAAGGTGGAAAGTGTAACATGAGGTGAAATGAAAAAAAAAAAAAATATATATATATATATATATATATATATATATATATATATATATATATATATGAATATTAGAAGGTGGAAAGTGTAACATGAGGTGAAAAAAAAAAAAAAAAAAAAAAAAAAAAAAAAAAAAAAAAAAAAAAAAAAAAAAAAAAAAAAAATGTCTGCTTGTGTCTGTGTATGTGTGGATGGATATGTGTGTATGTGCGAGTGTATACCTGTCCTTTTTTCCCCCTAAGGTAAGTCTTTCCGCTCCCGGGATTGGAATGACTCCTTATCCTCTCCCTTAAAACCCATATCCTTTTGTCTTTCCTTCTCCTTCCCTCTTTCCTGACGAGGCAACCATTGGTTGCGAAAGCTAGAATTTTGTGTGTATGTTTGTGTTTGCTTGTGTGTCTATCGACCTGCCAGCGCTTTTGTTTGGTAAGTTTCATTATATATATATATATATATATATATATATATATATATATATATATATATATATATATATATAAAAAAAAACAAAGATGATGTGACTTACCAAATGAAAGTGCTGGCAGGTCGACAGACACACAAACAAACACAAACATACACACAAAATTCAAGCTTTCGCAACAAACTGTTGCCTCATCAGGAAAGAGGGAAGGAGAGGGAAAGACGAAAGGATGTGGGTTTTAAGGGAGAGGGTAAGGAGTCATTCCAATCCCGGGAGCGGAAAGACTTACCTTAGGGTGAAACAAGGACGGGTATACACTCGCACACACACACACATATCCATCCACACATATACAGACACAAGCAGACATATTTAAAGACAAAGAGTTTGGGCAGAGATGTCAGTCGAGGCAGAAGTGCAGAGGCAAAGATGTTGTTGAATGACAGGTGAGGTATGAGTGGCGGCAACTTGAAATTAGCGGAGATTGAGGCCTGGTGGATAACGGGAAGAGAGGATATATTGAAGAGCAAGTTCCCATCTCCGGAGTTCGGATAGGTTGGTGTTAGTGGGAAGTATCCAGATAACCCGGACGGTGTAACACTGTGCCAAGATGTGCTGGCCGTGCACCAAGGCATGTTTAGCCACAGGGTGATCCTCATTACCAACAAACACTGTCTGCCTGTGTCCATTCATGCGAATGGACAGTTTGTTGCCGGTCATTCCCACATAGAATGCGTCACAGTGTAGGCAGGTCAGTTGGTAGATCACGTGGGTGCTTTCACACGTGGCTCTGCCTTTGATCGTGTACACCTTCCGGGTTACAGGACTGGAGTAGGTGGTGGTGGGAGGGTGCATGGGACAGGTTTTACACCGGGGGCGGTTACAAGGGTAGGAGCCAGAGGGTAGGGAAGGTGGTTTGGGGATTTCATAGGGATGAACTAAGAGGTTACGAAGGTTAGGTGGACGGCGGAAAGACACTCTTGGTGGAGTGGGGAGGATTTCATGAAGGATGGATCTCATTTCTGGGCAGGATTTTAGGAAGTCGTATCCCTGCTGGAGAGCCACATTCAGAATCTGATCCAGTCCCGGAAAGTATCCTGTCACAAGTGGGGCACTTTTGTGGTTCTTCTGTGGGAGGTTCTGGGTTTGAGAGGATGAGGAGGTTGCTCTGGTTATTTGCTTCTGTACCAGGTCGGGAGGGTAGTTGCGGGATGCGAAAGCTGTTGTCAGGTTGTTGGTGTAATGCTTCAGGGATTCCGGACTGGAGCAGATTCGTTTGCCACGAAGACCTAGGCTGTAGGGAAGGGACCGTTTGATGTGGAATGGGTGGCAGCTGTCGTAATGGAGGTACTGTTGCTTGTTGGTGGGTTTGATGTGGACGGATGTGTGAAGCTGGCCATTGGACAGGTGGAGGTCAACATCAAGGAAAGTGGCATGGGATTTGGAGTAGGACCAGGTGAATCTGATGGAACCAAAGGAGTTGAGGTTGGAGAGGAAATGAGGAAAGAGGTTTTGGTAGGGTGGCAGGTGATCGGCGTGAAAGGAAGTGCTCCATCGCAGCGAGGCCCTGGACGTGCGGGATATTTGTGTATAAGGAAGTGGCATCAATGGTTTCTGGGGGTAACGGATTGGGTAAGGATTCCAGGCGTTCGAGAAAGTGGTTGGTGTCTTTGATGAAGGATGGGAGACTGCACGTAATGGGTTGAAGGTGTTGATCTACGTAGGCAGAGATACGTTCTGTGGGGGCTTGGTAACCAGCTACAATGGGATGGCCAGGATGATTGGGTTTGTGAATTTTAGGAAGAAGGTAGAAGGTAGGGGTGCGGGGTGTCGGTGGGGTCAGGAGGTTGATGGAGTCACGTGAAAGGTTTTGTAGGGGGCCTAAGGTTCTGAGGATTCCCTGAAGCTCCGCCTGGACATCAGGAATGGGATTACCTTGGCAAATTTTGTATGTGGTGTTGTCTGAAAGCTGACGCAGTCCCTCAGCCACTTACTCCCGACGATCAAGTACCACGGTCGTGGAACCCTTGTCCGCCGGAAGAATGATGATGGACCGGTCAGCCTTCAGATCACGGATAGCCTGGGCTTCAGCAGTGGTGATGTTGGGAGTAGGATTAAGGTTTTTTAAGAAGGATTGAGAGGCAAGGCTGGAAGTCAGAAATTCCTGGAAGGTTTGGAGAGGGTGATTTTGAGGAAGAGGAGGTGGGTCCCGCTGTGACGGAGGACGGAACTGTTCCAGGCAGGGTTCAATTTGGATAGTGTCTTGGGGAGTTGGATCATTAGGGGTAGGATTAGGATCATTTTTCTTCGTGGCAAAGTGGTACTTCCAGCAGAGAGTACGAGTGTAGGACAGTAAATCTTTGACGAGGGCTGTTTGGTTGAATCTGGGAGTGCCATTGATGCCACTTCCTTATACACAAATATCCCGCACGTCCAGGGCCTCGCTGCGATGGAGCACTTCCTTTCACGCCGATCACCTGCCACCCTACCAAAACCTCTTTCCTCATTACCTTAGCCAGCTTCATCCTGACCCACAACTTCTTCACTTTTGAAGGCCAGACATACCAGCAATTAAAGGGAACAGCCATGGGTACCAGGATGGCCCCTTCGTACGCCAACCTATTCATGGGTCGCTTAGAGGAAGCCTTCTTGGTTACCCAGGCCTGCCAACCCAAAGTTTGGTACAGATTTATTGATGACATCTTCATGATCTGGACTCACAGTGAAGAAGAACTCCAGAATTTCCTCTCCAACCTCAACTCCTTTGGTTCCATCAGATTCACCTGGTCCTACTCCAAATCCCATGCCACTTTCCTTGATGTTGACCTCCACCTGTCCAATGGCCAGCTTCACACGTGCGTCCACATCAAACCCACCAACAAGCAACAGTACCTCCATTACGACAGCTGCCACCCATTCCACATCAAACGGTCCCTTCCCTACAGCCTAGGTCTTCGTGGCAAACGAATCTGCTCCAGTCCGGAATCCCTGAAGCATTACACCAACAACCTGACAACAGCTTTCGCATCCCGCAACTACCCTCCCGACCTGGTACAGAAGCAAATAACCAGAGCAACCTCCTCATCCTCTCAAACCCAGAACCTCCCACAGAAGAACCACAAAAGTGCCCCACTTGTGACAGGATACTTTCCGGGACTGGACCAGACTCTGAATGTGGCTCTCCAGCAGGGATACGACTTCCTCAAATCCTGCCCTGAAATGAGATCCATCCTTCATGAAATCCTCCCCACTCCACCAAGAGTGTCTTTCCGCTGTCCACCAAACCTTCGTAACCTGTTAGTTCATCCCTATGAAATCCCCAAACCACCTTCCCTACCCTCTGGCTCCTATCCTTGTAACCGCCCCCCCGGTGTAAAACCTGTCCCATACACCCTCCCACCACCTACTCCAGTCCTGTAACCTGGAAGGTGTACACGATCAAAGGCAGAGCCACATGTGAAAGCACCCACGTGATTTACCAACTGACCTGCCTACACTGTGATGCATTCTATGTGGGAATGACCAGCAACAAACTGTCCATTCGCATGAATGGACACAGGCAGACAGTGTTTGTTGGTAATGAGGATCACCCTGTGGCTAAACATGCCTTGGTGCACGGCCAGCACATCTTGGCACAGTGTTAGACTGTCCGGGTTATCTGGATACTTCCCACCAACACCAACCTATCCGAACTCCGGAGATGGGAACTTGCTCTTCAATATATCCTCTCTTCCCGTTACCCACCAGGCCTCAATCTCCGCTAATTTCAAGTTGCCGCCACTCATACCTCACCTGTCATTCAACATCATCTTTGCCTCTGCACTTCCGCCTCGACTGACGTCTCTGCCCAAACGTAAGGTAAGTCACATCATCTTTGTTTTTATATATATATATAAAAAACAAAGATGGTGTGATTTACCAAATGAAAGTGCTGGCAGGTCGACAGACACACAAACATACACACAAAATTCAAGCTTTCGCAACAAACTGTTGCCTCATCAGGAAAGAGGGAAGGAGAGGGAAAGACGAACGGATGTGGGTTTTAAGGGAGAGGGTAAGGAGTCATTCCAATCCCGGGAGCAGAAAGACTTACCTTAGGGGGAAAAAAGGATGGGTATACACTCGTGCGCACACACACACATATCCATCCACACATATACAGACACAAGCAGACATATATATTCCTCAGAAAAAGGGTTCTTAACTGTTAGACAGACAGACAACAATGCAATCATACAAGGGCTCCGTTTTTACAGATTGAGGCATGGAAAACTAAAAATTAAATAACTGAAACTGAAACAGAAAAAGGCAGAACTGAGAAAATCCTATTGGCTATCAACAAAAAAAGCAACAAGTCAAAAAAGACTCTCAAAAGTGGAAATGCATATAAATACAGTGTATTTAGTTTCACTCTTCTCCATTACATATCTTCCAAAAATTCATTAGGATGCTTTTAACCAGTTTTGTCAGGGAAACTTTATTTTCACTGCTGTCAAAAACACATCAGAGGAGTTTCTTTGGTTGAGAATAGTAATGCTGAAGCACTAGTATCTCACACAGATACCAGTCAAATGTAAGGATTCTAAAAGAATGAAAGGGATTAGGGCTTACTGTTCCCTTCATGACAAGTTCATTAGAGAGAGAGCATAAACTCGCATTGGGCAAAGATAGTGAAGGAAACAGGCTATGTTCTTTTCAAAACAAATCATTCTGGCATTTGTATGAAGCAGTTACAGAGATTTAAACACTGATCCTTCTGAATATGATCTAGTGTCATCTCACTCAATATATTGAGCAGAGATAGTAATTGCAGTCTGACATTTTACTACCGAGACCAATATGTCATGTGTAATAATGTCGTACTGGGATTCAGCTGCTACATGAAAGGCAGAAGACAACCTACAAGACCACAGTAGTCGTGAATGGAAGTATTGTAAGTTGCAGGTTCTATATCTACTTTTTGTCACTGGGATTTAATGCTAATGGAAGGTCAGTTATAAGAGACAGAAAGCTACACAATTCTGGCAAGGAAGAGTGTTGTTACATTGAAGGAACTATTCCACCTTCCATGTAGAATGGTTTATGAAATCAGCACAAACTAAAATAGATTTGACAATTCTGGATTCTTCAGAGTTTCCTGCTAAATAGACCTATACGGATACCACACATTTTTAACATCCTTTGTACTCTATTTGTGTTACCACAGGACTGGAACCTTTACTGATACTATTACAATGTTAATGTTTGTTTGTGTGCATTAACATAATAGTTATTATAATTCAACTTTAAAGAGTGACACAATAACACTCACAGCTTTCCTTGTTAGTATTTTATCCAACCTCCATGTGTCTCCTGCTATTGCAGGCCTTTTCATGTGAATTTCGGGACTAAGCCACCAGTCTGCAATGAAAATTTCTTCTTTTGCTGCTTCTAAGGCATCTGCCACTGCACTCATGTAGGAACATCCATCGACAAACCAAGAGACGCTGGTGGTGGAGCGTATTGGAGCAAATGAGTTGAAACGATTCTTCATGGTGAAGTCACGTGCTGCAACCACAAACACACTTTATGCACTGAATAGAGCTATGTGCAGATAAGATTACATTAAAGGGCACTGGAAGACCTTGATCAAGATGAGAAACTGCGAAATGAACTTTACACCATCTGACGAATAACATTTATGTTTTTGCAAACAGCAGTATTAAGAAGTGACATTACTATTGTTTTAATATTTGTTATTGTTAAGCCAGTGACAGGACAGAAATTTGCCAATTAGTTTGTTTACAGCAAGAGTTAAAAGATACAGTATAGTGAAAAAAATCAAAATTTCACTTGAATGCTTTCACTTAGTAATTTTTCAAAATTTTCATAAAGGCCTAACTCACCAACAATGCCTCTAATTACATTATTAACATTTGGTAATCAATCTCCTTCAGAAAAGACTGTTTGCAATTGGTTTGAAGACTTTTGTTGTGATTACACTTCAATCAGTGATGAATTTTATGAAGGTCAACTGAATTCAGTTTTGTTCCAAAAAAATGTAAATCCTATGTGCCTTAAAACTGACAAGGATCAGTGTGTGCTTACCATGATATATAGTCATTCTTAGGCAGTACATTAAATTTTGCTGAATATTTAAAGTTGTCAAAAAGATCTTTTCGCAATGGATTCCATACAGTTTGGCTGAAGCTCAAAAACAGGCTCATATCAATTGGTAGAAGCAAACGATTTAAGTGAGGAAATGGAAAATTCATATCCAACTTTGTAATAGGGGATGAAACTTGGATAATTTGCACAAACTGGAGACTAAAAACCAAACAACTGCCTGGGTGTTCCAAGATGAACTGAAACCAATGAAAGTGGTCCATTGAAGATCAACTGTTATTTTGATTACAATGGGTATTTTTCCCTATTGCTTTACAGGACTGAAGAACAGTTAATGCTGAATGTTAACTAAACAAAGGAATATGAAGAAACAATTTAAAATTTTACATCATTCAGCATTGTGACAGTGCACACTGTCAAAACAGCACAACTGCCTATTTCATGGAGGAAAACACTGAATTAATGTGGTATGCCCTTATTGACCTGAATTGTCATATAAAAAAACTTATTTTTGTTCCCTTATATCGAACAAAAAATGTGTGGACAACGATTTTCATCACCCCAAGCAGCTGTTGAATCCTTCCAAACTCATATTTTTGAGGGTATAGAATTGGAGTTGAAAAAATATTTCCAAAATTGGTTCAAATGCATGCAATAGTTTATAAATCTTGAGAAACAATAAAAATGTTTTTCTTTTATTGTTTTTGTAAAGTATTAAAAGGTGGTCCTCATGATGGCAATATACAAATGATTAGTATTGCACAAACCTAAATACTTTGATTTTGAGAATTAAGTTTGGTACCAAGCCTCCATGTAATATAACCTTCATTGAATGTTATGGCATGAAACTGAACTAATCCTAGGGATCTCCCACCACATCACTTATGAGAGTACACTGCAAGTGCTTGGTGAAGGACTACCATGAACAAATCGGTGAGTAATCTTAGCCCAGACATGTTTGATGGGTGACATGATGGACAAAAGTGTAGGTTCGGGAAGCAGTGATACCTGCTGTTCATCAAAGAAAGTGTGCACAATTTTTGCCACATGTGGACAGGGACTGTGCTGTTGATATATGCTGTGCAGATATGCCTCAAGGATGAGCAATAACTGAGTCTAAGAAACGCCTAGAGTAGTAGTTGCTGTTCATGTTGCCCTCAATATGAAGGATCTGAGATCATACATTTTTCTTGATTGTCCACCAAAAATATTGTGTTTGCCTGATACATAACTTAAGAGCACAAGGCACCTTTTGCAGTCACAACAGTAGTCTATTAAGTGTGTAGCAACATCTGAAGGACAAACTGAATTGGAAGTTATACAAAAGTACTATAGAGTGTCACCCAGCATGGTAGAGCTTTTGTTCACATGTCCATTACCATCTGAAATATTTGTGGTTTTTAAGCAATGGAACATGTCAATGACATGCAAGCTTCCAGACCAAATTGCAGCAGACTGTGTGGAACCATCAGTGTAGATAAGTCCACACCCAATACTGGACAAAACTTTATGGTTCATCATGGTCACAAAGGCAAGATAGTAGTGGTCATCCCATACTGTGATCACAGTGTTGTGCAGTAGCTGCATGGCATTACTTATGACGCTCTTCTATCTGGTGGTGTCACATATGGATCACAGTCATAGCAACATGCTCTTTATAAAGCAAATTGCACAGTACAATAATTCTATTCATTTAATTTATTTAAATTCATTTTGATGCTTATTTCGTGCATCCTAAAGCTGACAAGGAGTACTAGCTCCAGTATTCATGTTTCACTCCATTCAACACATGTTCATTGACTGAGCACATAACTGATCTCGCAAGAAAGAGCACAACTGAGTCACGTATGTACGCCATCTGTCTTGAATCTTTATAACTCACTGCCGATGAATTGTTGTATACATCCTCTGAGTTAGGTTTCATTTAGACAGTTTTCTATGTGTACTGCTGTTTTCACAAATGTTAGTTGCTTCAGAGGACCAAACAACAGGTAATGTTGAATAGTATATGTCAGCTGTATGGCTTACAAAGAAACAGCTAAGCAGGTCATGTGAAAATTGCACCATGACTACACACTTAAATTACACTTTGAGCAATTTAACCACACTTCCTACCTAGCAAAATGTAAACATACCTAACAAAAAATTAGTCACCCCCGGAGATGACATACTAATGCTGTGTAACAATAGCTATAATCTTGACAGTGTCCTCAATCCAATGAGGAAGTATGTCCACAAATTGCTTCAAGTATTTTTTTCCCCATTGGTGCTGTATTTTTATAGCAGTCTGTCTAATTCCTTATTGCCAACCTTCTAGGCTTTTCAGTGGCTGCACTTTACACTGCAGACTGAGGTTACCAAGAGATCATCCCCATCCCCAACTGCCACGTGCACCATTGCTCCATCCCACCACAAGAATTTTGACCTTTTCTTTCCTCTTGTTTCCTCCGCTTATGCAGCATTTAAACTTTATAAAAATGGTTTGGGAAATAGAAAATTATAACAGTCCCTTTTAAGAAGAGAAAAAACTGAAGATGGGGTAGAGTACAGAAAAGAGGTTTGTCCCATGACCTTGGTTCCGGAGGTGAAAGTCTTGGAATGTTTTATCGAGCAACTGACAACTGGTTGCAATTACAATTCATATGACAGTCTGTACATATTACAGTCTAACTGTACTGATATGTTCAGTTTAATATGTACTATGTTTAGTGAAATATATTGAAAACTAGCCGACAGACTGCATTGCCTCAGTACTCATTTTGCCAATTTTACGGTACAAACAAAAACACAAAAATAACTGTGTTTGTCATGAAGTATCAAAAAAATTTCACTTCCATGTATTCATGTAAACACCTCCGAAATTATGAAACAGCTGTACAAAGCAAGAAGCATAATGAACAAATACAGCTATCATTTTTGCTTACAACCATTTGCGCTTCGCAGCTGAAAGCTGCCAAAAGTGCTGCCAAGTGCCAGGGATTTCCTTAAGCTGACTTGATGGTAATAGTGTCTTAGTTGTACAGAACAAATGTATCAAAACTTAATGCATGATGCAGCATTTTTTCATGTATTTCAGTGTTTATGACATTGTATCTCCTGAACTATGATAGTTAGATGGTTCTTACCCCCATAGTGATTGCTGCCTGTGAGGAATATGTACCAAGATTTGGTTGAAATTGGTCCACTGGTTTAGGGGGACATGTGAAGAAACACAGAGACAAGGACAAAAACAAACAAACAAACACAAACACACACACACACACACACACACACACACACACACACACACACACACACACACACGGCTGCAGTCTCAGGCACCTGAGGCCACACACTAATTTATCAATGAAAATAATCAGTTTTTGGAAATGTAATGTAACTGGATTGACAAAAAAATCTACTCACCGAGCAGCAACAGAAGCAGGAGAACACACACGTACAAAGATACTGAAATTTGCAAGCTTTTGGAACCAATGGCACCTCCTTCTGGCAGATTGGTTCAAGGAAAGGAAGAGTGGTGAAGGAAAAAGACTGGTGAGGAGTAGGACTGGGAAAGTTTGGAAAAGTCACCCAGAACCATGCATCAAGAGAGATTTACCAGACGAGGTTTGAAAACCTGAGAGCATAAATATGGAAGATAGGGTAATATGAAAGACAGAGATTACACACAAGAAACATTATGCACGAGTTAGTAAGAATGCAAAGCTAAGCGCATTTTATCTGGCAGAGGTGGGAGGAATGTTGACAGAAATTGTTACTGAGAAGAAACGCTGAGACAAAAAAATTAAGGCCAGGTGGGTGGTGAGAACCAACAACAAGTTTTAATGCCAGTAACCACCTGCTGAATTCTGAGGAACTGCTGTCCGGGGGAATAACTGAAGATAGCACGATGGTGAAACAGGCACCAAGACTATAACTGTCATGCTGTAGAGAATGTTCTGCAATATGATAATGTGTACTGCCAGTATAAATCCTCTGCCTATGCCCATTCATCCTAACTGGTAACTTGATGGTAGTCATGCCAATTTAAAAGGCTGGACAGTGTCTATGTAACAGCTGATACACAAGCTGCTTCGCATGTGGCTCTCCCTTTAATAGCATATATTTTGCCAGTTTTATTTTGTTTTGTTTTAGAGCACAAAAGCAACTAGGGTCATGTGCACCCACATCAGAACTGTAGAACACGAAGACAAAGACAGGAGTTAACAACAACTACACGTTAATCCCAAGTGACAGAAGAGAAGACAGGTAAAAGCAGGACAAGGCAAAAGGTCTATAAAATACGTCATAGAGAAATGGAAGTCCTGAACTAAACGTTAAATGGCCTTTGTCATACTGCTACAACGGATAAAAAGTAAAACGCAGTCAACAGCCCGCACGTCATTCGCTAGAACGGCTGATAACTCAGATGGCAAACACAAACGAGAATGTAAGGGGTTAAAAAAAGGGCATTCCATCAGGAAGTGGTGAACTGTCAGAGGCTGAGCACAGGGAGAACAAAGTGGTGGGGGAGCACCACTTAACAAAGGCTGATTGCTAAAAACACAGTGCCGGATGTGCAACCTAGCCAAAATGATCTCCTCACGGCGAAAGAGCCGAGAGGAGGTCGCCCAAGCCACTGGGAGAGGCTTAATAACGCAGAGCTTGTTCCGGTGAAGGGAGGACCAGTGGTGATCAGTGGTGATGCCAAGGGACACCACCAATTGGCAGATGGCAACACAGAGATCATCAGAGGGAATGTAAGAGCTAGTGGGCTGAGGTACAAGGACTGCAGCCTTGGCAACAGTATCAGCAGCCTCATTTCCTATCACACCGACATGACCAGGAACCCACATAAACATAACAGTGGCTCCATAAAGAGTGAGCAAGTGACAGCTTTCCTGGACCTGTTGCACTAAGGGATGGATGGTATACAGCACACAGAGGCCTTAAAGGGCACTTAGAGAGTTGGAGCAGATGATGCAATTGAAAAGCCTGTGTCGCCGGATGTACTGCGTGGCACGATACAGGGCGAAAAGCTCTGCTGGAAATACTGAACAGTGTTTTGGAAGCCGATACGGAAAAACATTGGTGCCAATGACGGCACACTTGACACCACGTTCAGTCTGAGAGCCATCAGTGTACACAAAGGTACTATCACGAAGTTCCGTGCGAGGGTCGTGAAATTGAAGGTGATAGAGCAAGGCTGGAAAAGTGTCCTCGGGAAGTGAATCGAGGCCAAAGAGAACACGGGCTGCCGCACGAAGCCAAGGTGGTGAAGGGTCCACAGCCACTGGGAAAGTGGCACGTAGCGTGAAGTTAAGCTGCCGGAGCAAGAGCTGAAAGTGAACTCCAGGAGGTAATAGAGAAGAGGGACATGCCCCATACTGGTGATCAAAGGAGTCATCAAATAAGGAGGTACAGGATGGGTGGCCACGCATGGCAGACAAACGGTACGCATATCTGCCGAGGAGAAAGTCACGGTGGTAGCACAGCGGTAGTTCGGTAGCTTCTGCATACAGACTCTTAACCGGGCTAGTGTGAAAGGCGCCAGTGGCCAAACGGATGCCACGATAGTGGATATTATTAAGACGGTGAAAGAGGATGTGCAGATGTACAAACGAAACACCCATAGTCTAGTTTTGAACGAGCAAGAGAGGAGGGTGGTGTGATCTGCTCCCCAGGAAGCACCACTGAGGACACATAGGACTTTGAGGGACCGCATACAGCAGGCTGTGAGTGGACCAAGAAAGTTCCCTGTCGAGCATGAGCTGCAGGAATTTCGTAGTATCAAAAATGTTCAAATGTGTGTGAAATCTTATGGGACTTATCTGCTAAGGTCATCAGTCCCTAAGCTTACACAGCAGTTAACCTAAATCACACACACACACACACACACACACACACACACACACACACACACACACACACACACATATACATCCGAGGGAGGACTCGAACCTCCACTGGGACCAGCCGCACAGTCTATGACTGCAGCGCCTTAGACAGTTTGGCTAATCCTGTGCGGCCAATTTTGTAGTATCAATGAATGGAAGAGCAACAGGCTGAAGATGTAAAGATGGTGGAAGAAACCAACTGTGCAACCAGAAATTCACACACACGGTTTTCTCAGTGGAAAAACGAAAGCTATTGTCGATGCTCCATGAGTAAAGACAATCGAGACATTGCTGAAGATGATGCTCAATGAGACAGGTCCATAGAGAAATCGTCAACGAAAAGGGAGCCGGAGATGCCCAGTGGGAGAAAGGCCATTATAGCGTTAATGGTGATAGCAAAGAGGAAAACACTCAAGATGGAACCCAGAGGCACACTGTTTTCCTGGATAAAGGTGTCCAACAAGGTAGAATCCACACATACCTTGAAAACTCAGTCTTTTAAAAATGACTGAAGGAAATGGGGCAGGCAGCCATGGAAGCCACATGTGTAGAGAGTACAGAGAATACCAGTCCTCCAGCAGGTGTCCTAGGCTTTCTCGAAATCGAAAAACATGGCCACAGTCTGGGATTTCCACAGAAAACCATTCACGACACGGGTGGATAAAGTGATGAGATGGTCAACTGCAGAACGCTGCGCTCGAAATCCACTCTGTGCAGTGGTTAGTAAAACCTTGCAAACACAGCTGGTGAGAGAAATGGGGCAGTAGCTAGAAGGAAGATGTTTGTCCTTACCAGGCTTAGGTATGAGTGTGACAGTGATTTCATGCCAGTGTCTGGGAGACGTGCCCTCTGCCCAAATGCACACCAGTGGGTGGGAATTGTGCCCTTTGCCCAAATGCAGTTGTATGTATGAAGCAAAATGTGCTTGCCTGCAAGAGAAAGGTGCTGCCGTATCTGAATGTGAACAATGGATGGCCCTGGGGTGGAGAAATGGAATGAAGTGAGAGTATGATATAGCTTCCTCATAGTAAAGGCTACATCGTAGCACTCACAATTTTGGGAAGAGAAAGGTATCACCCGAGCCTCCTCTGCTCATTTCCGATGGAGGAAGGCAAAGAAATAGTGGTAGGAGCTCGAAATGTCAGCACACACACACACACACACACACACACACACACACATATACAGACACAAGCAGACATATGTAAAGGCAAACTCTTTGCATTTACATACGTCTGCTTGTGTCTGTATATGTGCGGATGGATGGATGGATGTGTGTGTGTGTGTGTGTGTGTGTGTGTGTGTGTGTGTGTGTGTGTGTGTGTATATACTCTCCTTCCCTCTTTCCTGATGAAGCAACCTTGGGTTAAGAAAGCTTGATATTTGTGTGTGCGTTTGTGTGTTTTTTATTGTGTCTATCTACCAGTGCTTTCCCATTTGGTAAGTCACAGCATCTTTTTTAATATATTTTTCTCATGTGGAATGTTTCTCTCTATTATAAACACAAAGTATGTTATGCATAATTCACTATTATGAATTCGGAATTTTATTCTCTGTTGACAAAATACAGCAGAACAATTAGAAATAATTTTCTTCTTCTCCACATTTTTAGTCTATCTAAAGCATGTAAAACAATTTTTGTATCTAAATGCATCAAAAATACAGAAAACAGATGCACACATGTGGAGCCACCTATTTGAATTTTTCTGCACTTTCTGTACAACACAAAAAGCCCAAGAATCGTAACTAAAAGCTCAGTCAGCACTACTGTTAGGCAAGGCTTTTACTGAAAATTAAGATCAGCTGCAACAAGATGCTGTGTACAAACATTCTTTATTTTCTGGATGACCATCCAATAATGTCATGTTTTTTAAATTTGTAAATCCAAAGCTAGACCTCTAGGGAAAAAAAATCTATATTTAAAAATGTGTATTTGTAAGAATACTGTGAAGCAGCAAAAGTAGTGATTGGGAAGGAACGTCATTCTCTGTCCCTCACATTTTCTTCTGTAACTGCCAATGAGAACACTTCAACACGACTGTAAATGCATATAGCTGTCTGTCTTGACTTTTAACTGTAGCTGCCACTCAAGAAGCATTATATTGAAGCAAGAATTATGGAACAGATATCTGTTGCTAACATTGTTTATGTGGGAACGTTTCACTCAGTTCACTCACCTACATCTGAACAAGTCACTTATGTTCAACGTTAAAACTATGGTTGCTACTTAACAACAGTATTGTTGGATCTCAAAGAAGAGAAAAATCAAATCTTCTATTTGCTGAAAATTTTAGCAGTTCCTGGGGATAAGACTAAGGGAAGACTTGAACTGAAAATTTGGTCAATGAAATGGCATCACACAAAAGCACAAACAAGAGGAAAAAACTGTGCAATCTACAGGTAAAGATATAGTGACAGTACTTTGGGATTACAAGAGTATCCTTGTGATCTGTGCAATATACTACATCAGTCTGGGCTACTAAAGAAAGTACATTGTGGTCATCATTTTGAAGATATAATCATTCTGTTGACTGCGGAACAGCAGAGGGAGAAATTAGTAACACACTGGAATGTGCGTGCTCTATTCAAAAGTGGATAAAATGTTGAAAAGACTGGAAATTATTTTGATGAGTGGACAGTTCACTGAGACTATGCTTACATGCAGTTTAAATATAACTTTTTCCTTGTTTAACAAAGATATGAAATAGCATAGATTGCTACTCACAACATGCATGCACACACACGCACAAGTACACACACACAAACACACACACACACACACACGTGTGAAGCTGGAGCGGGAGGAGGGATAAGGACAGAGGCAGATGGATGACTGGGATTAGTGAAGGCTGAGGCCATGGCATATACAAAAGTGGAGGATGTGTTGCAGGGAGAGTTCCCACCCGTACAATTCAGGAAAGCTGGTTAATATTACTGTGAAACACCAAAGTTGTATTGATTCAATTTATTACATCACAGTTAGTTTCATTCATAAGATCATCATTAGGTTACACTTCCAACAATCTTCACACGCAATCCTCACAGAATTGTGTCAATATCATTACTTATGAAGTCTAATTACCTTATGTAAGATTAAAGGTAAATTCTGGAACATGAAAAATTGTCTTAACATTATGTAAAATAACTAGAATTCTTAAGTTATGATATTATCACATCTCTGAGGATTTCTTATGAAGTCTGTTCACAGCATAATCTGATGATTGTCTTTTGAACAAAACTGGTCATTAAATAATAAATGTGTATCAAAACAGCTGTGGTGGTTCTTATTAGTATTAAGAAGTATCAGCTGTGGAGCTCAAAAGAGAAAAACTATACTATTTCTTTGCATTCGATTTGACGGCCAGCATGGCTAGGCTGCATGGACAGGACTTTTTTGTGTGGATTGTGTGGCTGCTGTTGAAACAAAGGTACTGTTGGTGGTTAGCAGGCTTGAGGTACAGAGGTACTCATGGAATTTATCTGTGAGGTGGAGCTAGAGATCGAGAAAGATGATTTGTTGGGTTGAGGGGGATCAGGTGAAGCAAATGGGTGAGAAGGTGTTGAGGTTCTGGAGGAATACAGGTAGGGTGTGCTTACCTTCTGTCTAGATCATGAAGACGTCAATTAATCTGAACCGGGAGAGGGATTTGGGATTCTGTATGGCTAGGGAGGATTCCTCTAGATGGACTGTGAATAGTTCGGCACAGAATGGTGGCATGCAGGTGCCCAGGGCATCTGGGAATTTGTTTTTGGATGATGCCTTCAATGGAGAAGTAATTGTGCATGATGATGTTTTCCTTGTGAATTGTAAGAGAAGTAAACTAGGAAAAATTTCTATAGAGAGGCTACTAAGAAATAGCATTTGAACTAATTATCATGAAGTGGGCATCATCAGTGATATAGGGTAGTAAAGAGAAGGAAACAAGACCAAGCTAAGCTGCTGTCAGTATGTACCTTCTGCTGCAGAAATACAGAACAGAGAGGGTGTACCAAAGTAAGTTTTATGGGCTGTAACTACAGTGCTAGAAGTGAATAGCCCTTAGCATACCAACATGTCTGGCAATAAATTATGAGTTCCATTTTTCCTTTAAAAAATACAGATACTAATTGCTTTCAAGTGGAGCAGATGGCAGCAACTGCTAACATTGTAATTGTTTGTTCACGCAACTTAGTAATAGACAAATTTTCCTAAAATTAATACAGCATAACTATGAAGTATATTTCATGAGAAATTTCTATTCCACAAGTTTTCATCTTAAGATCTACAATAATTTACCTTTGGCTGTAACATCCTTGAGAAAAGAGAGCCACTCCTTCCGATTTCGTCGAGACCAGCACTTCACAATTAGCTGCCTAAAATTAAGAGAATTACAATTAGATATGAATCTAGAAGCTACAAAGGAAAGCTATGCTGAATTGTATAGAGGCAGATGCTAAGTAATAACATATTAAAACTTGAGTTAATGTGTTGCTCTTTTACATGTTACGCTAGGGCAGAATTAATACCCTTTTGGCATTTGAATGTTGTCTTCATGTCACTTTCTTTAAAAAAACCTCTGAAAGAACTGACTGTGACAACATATTTCTTGAGACAGCAAAACCAGAGTAAAAAAAAAAGTTTTGATGACAATGAAATTTAAGAGTGCCCGAGAAGCCCTTACCATTTCTGGGAAGGAGCTTTTTAATTCAAATGAAATATTTACAATAATATGAAAGAACATGAATATAATGTGAAAGAAGACACCATAATTCACTGAAATCGTTACTGCTGCTCGACATGACTGCACTCCATATTCTAGCAGAGTTGCTATTTTTCCTCAGTGCACATGAACATAAACTGCAAAATTGCTGGTGTAATTGTACACAGCATTGTCGAAATGCATTCATGTGAGTGCCACAAATCCCCAATCTTCACTTTGTTCATCTGAGTGTTGATGTGATCCCACACAAAGAAGGCCAAGGGCATTATATCAGGTGAGCATGCCGCCCAGAACTATGGTGAACCTAGTCCAATTCAGTTTCAAAGGAATATCTCATTGAGGTAATTACACACATTGTGTGCAAAATGTGGTGGTGTGCATTCCTGTTGAAACACCACAAAATTCTGAATGTTGTTGGCAAACACCTGAGGCCGGAGAAATTGGTCAACCATGTCCAGGTATGATGTCGATGTGATTGTCGCTTCAGCGATTAACAATGGTCCATAAATGTGCTGTTGTGTGAGGTCCAGCATTACATTTAATTTTGGAGTGTTCCATTCCAGTTCCACGGCAATGTGTGGTTGTTGATCAGGGTATATTCTACTGTTGTGGCAACTGACAAGGCCACAGAAATGAAAGCCAGCCTCATCCCTGAACAGGATGTATGCCACCAAATGTTCATTATTTACTGCCCCAATGAAGTCATGGCCATGAGGAGCATCTGAATGCGATAAACCCCCTCCCCCCCTTTTTTTGTACAAAGTATACGGTTTGCCATACAATGGACTCTGGGATGCCATATTCCTGGCTGACACGATGTGTCTTATGATTCCCACAGTTTCCTATGACAGCTGCCCAGAATGTTTCTAGTCACAGACATTCCCAGTTCACACAGAGTCTGTGTCGCCTGGCCACCAAGAGCTGTTGCATAGCGATTTGATTCACAGATCCAGTTATATGGCTCCTTCCGTGTACAGTGATTTTACGACTATGACATGTGAGGCCTGAAGATGGCATCAATGTAATGTCGAAACTGGTAGCACATAAGAAGTTCATAAAATAAATTTCTACAATACATACAGCTGTTGGTAAATTATTGCATCAAGAAAGACCTTTGAGAAAATGCGAGAAGGAAATGGTCTGGAATGTGGTGAGACAATTCATGGCCCCTACATCTGATAACACACCCACACATTCATCCCTGTTGGTGCATGACTATTGCTCAAAAAATGAAATCACTGTGCTGCCTGATCCTCCATACTCTCCAGACCTGGCCCCTGTGGACTTTTTTTTTTTATTTCCAAAGTTGAAAACCCCACTGAAAGCATGATGGTTTGCAACAATAGATGAGATAAAAGAAAACTTACAGACAATGCTTCACATGATCCAGTAAGAGAAGTACCAAGACTGCTTCCGGAAGTGGAAATGGAATTGGGAGCGGTGTATCATTTGTGGAGGAGAGTATTTTACAGGAAATCATGCACAATAAATAAAAGGTAAGGGTAGAAAAGTGATCAAAGTTCCAGAATACTTTGAGCAGACCTTGTAAATGTTTCCCAGCCAATTCTTTATCATTAAACTTTGAAAAGACTCACTATTTGTAGTGCATAACTTTTAAGACATGACCCCCAGTATACCTGTAAAATATGTTGACAAGCAGACTGAAGATGTTGAGTGCATTAAGTTCTTGGAATTACAACTTGATATCAAATTAAAGTGGGAGGAGCAAACCACAGATATGCTCAAGTGCCTAAACAAATCTTTAGGCAAAAACTCACACCTCCCCACATTTTTTTGAAGAGCCTGATTGAGAAATATTCCTTTACCAAAAACATTTTGGTAATAAAAGGTGAAATAAAATAAACAAAATAAAATGGTTTACATTAACTTGATTTCAGCTATCAGTCGTCCTTTTGAAATTTTTTATTGGCAGATGTAGATTTCAGTTAGAAACTAGCCATTCTCAATGCACTATCATTTTTGATCAATGCATGTAATGCCTGTTGGTTGGCTTCATCCACAAAAATTCAAAAGGACGACTGATAGCTGAAATCTACTATTTACAAGTCAATATAACAGCCGCCGTGTGCAACAACCTTCTGAATGGAAGGTAACCTGATGGTTTACATTAATTTTTATCTTCACTTCCTTTGTTTCCTTACTATGAACCAGTTAATACCACCACATTTTATCATCTTCATCACATCATCATCGTCATGGGGTATCATCTTCATCTTCATTTGTAAGCCCAATGCCATTTCTTCTTTTCTGGCACTCCTTCTACATTATATCTCATTCTGAATCAAGTGTAGCATTGGATATATAGCAGTTTTGAATCCTTTTACTAAGTTTTGAATCCTTTTACTACAGATTCACCCAAGAGTCTGCCCCAGACAGCTAGAATCCATTGGGCCAGCATTGTGATATTGAAGGTTTATTTACCTTTCCCCTGGAGTAACAGCACTGTCTTCTTGACGCCACGCACTGTAAAAGTTATCGCAGGTGAGCCTTAAGAAGGCCCATTCACAAAAGTGCCCAACACCTGAATTTTTGGTGTCATGCCACAAGGAATTATTACAAGGTTGATATCTGACCCTTACCATCTGGGTCAAGATGTCACATGAAAGAACCCACCACCAGCATTTCTCTTCTATTACGCAAAGACCCTTATATTCTACTACAAACAATCTCCAATCAATCTAGCATTTGGTCATTTGTCATCTATCTGTTTTCTTGGTATCTAAAGGTAAGTCCTACAGGTATTTTCATTGGCAGAACTTCTCATAGGAACATTTTTAACTTACTTCATTCAAAGGCATATCAAAATAAACAGACATCTGGTCAGTATTGCCCTTTTGGCCTAGCAAACAGTCATAACATTTTCTTAAACTGATTACGTGACACTGATATGCACTTTTTTTTTCTCAAACACCTGAGTAAATCACTGAGCTAGTGCCATTCAACATCATAATGTAAGACTTGCCTTTTCATCATCCTCATGCATCAGCCAGTAGTTGCTTCCAGTTCCATGACACATGCAGTTGGAAAATTATTCTATATCTTGCACCCTCATTCAGGCAATTTCTCAAATAATCAGGAAGTCTTCATTACATTTCTCTCACACATACTGAACAACCTGCTGCTCTAGTTAACGAATGCAAGAATATGACTGCGAGAGAGACTGATTATTCTCGACTCGTGATATAAAGTCTCTGTGGATATAATGTGGAACATTATGTGTACAGGGGACCGATTTGCTTCTGACTGAGAATTGCAGAGAGTAGGATCACAGTGGAATTGTAATTAGCGACACTGTTGTAAGCTGCCATTTTGAATACTGAATGTAATTTGATGAATTGTGATAACATTTCATCTCATACAAGAGGATGAAGTATCCTGAAATGTAGCTAGGAAGATAATTTATGGAAAAATATAATTTCACGAAAGGGAAAGGTGCACTCAATTCTTTGGTTATTTTAACTTCTTCCTTGTCTGTAGCTTGGAGCATTATTTGGAGTGTTGTAACTCTTTGGGAACTTTGCATCCTGGGAAATCAGTAGAGCCTGCACCACAGTCATCTATGCTCTATTTTAAGAGATTAAATTCGGGCCTTTATCGAAATTGATACACAACTTGGACACTGATTTCCACGCTGCAGAGCAAGTACGTCATAGCACCAAAGACAGTTTCCCCATGGCATACAATTATGCCTCCGATTATTTTCAGAATTTTCAGAGTCGACGATTACCGGACTTCTGCAGAGCCATTGTCAGACAAAGTACGATTATGACATGAGAACTAAAAATAGCAATAAAATTTCTACCTGGAAGTGTGGGAGATAACTGTGTAAAAATATTGAGGAAGTGACTTCCCTCGCCCAAAAGTTTTCATTCAGGTAACTAGATAATTTTCAATCATAATAATTTAACTTCAAATTTCACGGGGAGGGAAGTCAAATTGGTGATTGTTTAGGTCAGGACTCTGTGTATAATGTGTGTGTGTATCTTTTTGATGCCACAATGGAACAAGTACTGCTGCTACAACATTGGGTGCAGACTACACAGGTCCATCACACGTGAATTTCAAACCAGAAATTCGACGGGAGACCACATATAAAGGTAGGACCTCTAACCAATTATCTTTCTGCATCTTTTACACCACCAACCTGGTTTTGTAGTGAGTAAAAGTAGCAAGGACCCTGTTGCTGTTTTATATAAAAGACAGTTTTCCATTTTCACTATCATTCTATAGCAGTTTGTGAAGTGCTACGAGATTATGTGTGAAATTGTGACTCAATTTACAGTGTGAATGAAGCAGAAAATTAGAATTTACAGAATTGTTAACAGTATTTCATGGTTTTAACTCGCACACAGTTTAAAATGCAAGCGGAACAAGAAAGAGAAATGCACACTATAGGTGACCCCACAGCTGCGGTGTAGGATATGGCTAGATCCTCAGCACTTGCAATTGACCATAATTATGCAAAAGCTTAGTTTGCTATCTGATAATATGTCTCATATAGCGGAAGTGCAGTCAACCATGGCACAAGAGCAGAAAGATATGAAAATTCTAATCAGTCAGATGGCACATGTGCAGATGAACATGGAATTAATTCCACTGATTGTGCAAAATCAAAACTAAATGCAAGAGACAATAACTGATCTTATCAGAAAGCAAGAGGCCACGTCAAACAAATTACTAGAATTGTGACAGGCTCAAGACAAATTTCTGATAGAGATAAAAAAGATACGTGATTCTGTCAATGATATTATGAATCGGCAGAATCAGGTAGAAGAAATGCTTGGTAGCCTCAGCAAAACTGTGCAAGATGTTTCCCCAAGACAGGAAGATAAAATCAAAGAAAATTTTGAGGTACATAAGCATTACTTCTTAGAGGAGATCAATCACTGGGCAAATGCAAAGGAATGGCAGCTGAATCAGGAGATTACAGATGGTGTAATTTTTGTGGGGTTTTAAGGCACAAAACATCTAAGGTCATAAGTGCCCAGTGAAGAACCAGAGAATGCTGGGACTGGGAGGGGGAAAATGTTGCATGGTCCAATACAAAAAGGAAGGAAAAACAAATCTAAAACATCAAGACGTTACGGAAGAGTACCTGAAAGACGTCAACAAGTAACTGGAGTCATCAGGTAGAAATCAAATCTCTTTTGTCATATTACTACTTTTGAAAAAACTTAAAAAAACGCGAGCCACAGCTCGTGCGTCATCTGCTAAAATGTCCGCTAAAGCAGGCGGCAGCCCGACCCTGAGATGTAAGTGGCTACAATAGGGGCAGAGGATCAGGAAATGTCTGAGCGTTAATGGCTGGCTACAGAAGGGACAGCTTGGTGCAGGGTCGCCAATCAACAAGTGGCAGTGACTAATGCGGCAGTGCCCAATTCGCAACCGAGCTAACATTACTTCCTCATAGCGAGATGGCCGGGAGGAAGTCGACCAGGCTGTTGGGAGAGGTTTCACTTCTCTGAGTTTGCTCCCATGAAGGGAGCACCAATGGTAATTCCAAAGTGACTTGATATGCCGATAGAGAAAAGTACAACAGAGTAAGAGGCAGGCCAACCGAGATGGACGGCGGCCTTGGCTTCAGCATCAGCAGCGTCATTCCCAGGCACACCAACACGGCCAGGAACCCCGATGAACATCACTTGGGCTCCCCCATCTGGGAAAGAATACAGACAGTCCTGCATCCGTTGAACGATGGGGTGGACTGGATATGGATCATCCAGACTCTGAAGGGCACTGAGGGAGTCAAAGCAGATCACATAGCGAGTGAGCTGGTTGGTGTCTACGGATGTAGTGAGCAGCCTGATAGAGGGCAAAAAGCTCTGCTGTATAAATTGTACACTGGTTGAGAAGCTGGGTTTGAAACTTATCAACCCCGACGACAAAAGCAAAGCCAACACTGTGGGCAGACTTGGAACTATCAGTGTACAAAAATATGCTATCGACAAGTTGTGAGTGAAGTTCGAGAAATTTGTGGCGACAGGTCAGCTCGGGAATTGAATCCTTCTGGAATGAGCTGAGGTCAAAACAAACACAAATCTGTGTCTGAAGCCAAGGTGGTGAAGGGCTCTCCCCCATTCGGATAGTGGCAGGAAGTGTGAACTGCAGCTGCTGAAGCATGTGACGAAAGCGGACGCTGGGAGGCCGCAGAGAAGAAATGTACATCTTGTACTGGCGGTCAAGAATGTCATCAAAAAAAGGGTCAAAGTTTGGGTGGCCTGGCATGGAAGAAAGCCGATACTCATACCTACTGAGTGGGACGTCGTGCAAGTACAACAGTGGTAGTTCACCAGCTTCCGCGTAGAGACTCTCAACAGGGCTAGTATGGAAGGCACCAGCGGCAAGACGGATCCCCAAATGGTGTATTCTATTTAGACGGCGTAAGATAGAAGGTCATGCAGAGGAGTAGACAACGCATCTATAATCCGACCTGGAGCAGACAAGAGATCAATAGAGGTGGAGGAGGACAGTCCAGTCAGCCCCCCCCCCCCCCCCCCCCAAGAGGTACCACTCAATACACAAATGACATTGAGGGACCGGGTGCAGCGTGCAGCCAGGTAGGACACGTGGGGAGACCAATGGAGTTTCCTATCAAATGTAAGCCCTAAAAACTTCGTTGCATCCATGAACGGGAGAGCATTTTGGCCCAGTCGCAAGGACCGTGGAAGAAACACCTTGTACCGTCAGAAGTTGACGCAAACAGATTTGGTAACAGAAAAGTGGAAACCATTTGCAACACTCCGTGAATAGAGACGGTCCAGACAATGCTGAAGATGGCGTTGCAGGAGACACGTCCGCTGGGAGCTGCAATAGATAGCAAAGTCGTCAACAACAAGAGAGCCGGAAATGCCAGCTGTAAGGCAGTCCATAATTGGGTTGATGGCTATGGCGAAGAGGACGGCATTCAGTACAGAGCCCTGAGGCATCCCGTTCTTCTGTGAAAAGGTGTGGGATAAGGGAGGAACTGACACATACCTGGAAAACTCGATCTGTTAAAAATTCCCAGATGAAAGTGGGAAGACGACCGCGGAGGCCCCATGTGTGCATAGTACGTAGAATGCCTGTTCCGCCAACAGTTATCATAGGCTTTCTCCAAATCAAAGAAAACGGCCACTGTTTTCGCTTTTGCAGAAAATTATTCATGATGAAAGTCGACAGGGTGACGAGATAATCAACCGCGGAGCGGCGTTTTCGGAATTCACATTGAACATTAGTGAGAATATGGTGTGACTCCAGTTACCACATTAATCGACCATTGATCATGCGTTCCATCACCTTAAAAATGCTACTGGTAAGGGAAATTGGACAATAGCTGGAAGGAAGAGATCTATCTTTACCAAGCTTAGGTAGGGGAACAATAATAGCTTCACGCCAAAGCATGGGAAATACACCGTCAGCCCAAATACGGTTGTAGGTATCGAGGAGAAAGCATTTTCCTGCAGGAGGAGGATTCTGCAGCACGACGATGTGGACTGTATCAGGCCCAGGAGCAGAAGACCTGGATGAGGAGAGAGCACGCTCGAGCTCTCTGATGGTAAAAAGAGTATTTTAGCATTCTCAATTCAAAGAGAGAAAAGAAATTGTACGAGCCTCCTCTGCCTGTTTCCAAGGAAGCAAGGCAGGATGGTAGTGGGCGGAGCTTGAAACCTCCGCAAAATACTGACCCAAA
This sequence comes from Schistocerca piceifrons, assembly GCF_021461385.2. NCBI lineage: Eukaryota > Metazoa > Arthropoda > Insecta > Orthoptera > Acrididae > Schistocerca > Schistocerca piceifrons. The sequence goes on from NC_060140.1 coordinate 881,132,452, forward strand.
GCGTTTGAAACATTGACAGGGTCGACTATGACATTTCCCGCCATAGTCAGACAAGGAATTTGGGAGTGGGCGGTAGTCCCGGAAAGCTGACGCAGGCCACCCCAAACGAGAGAGGACAGAGTAAATCTGTTGAACGAACTGGTGAAGGAAACCCAGATTGCTTTCTTGCATTCCTTAATAGTGCAATGGCACTGCGCACGTAGTCGCTTGTAGCGCATGCAGTTTGTTAGCGTAGGATGACTGTGAAAGACACGAAGCGCACGTCGTCAGGCACGAATCGCATTGCCACAATCCACAGTCCACCAAGGGACCGGGACACGAGTGGAAGAAGTAGTAGCAGAAGGGATAGAGGATTCGGCAGCCGAGAGAATAACGTCCACGAGGTGCTTGACCTGATCATCACAGCTGGGAAATGGCCGGTCATCAAAGACTGCCAAAGAGGAATAAAGCCTCCAGTCAGCAAGAGAGAATTTCCAATGAGAGGGCCACTGTGGCACGGTATCATCGTACAGGCAAGTCACACAAGCGAAGTGGTCACTCAAGTAAGTATCGGAAAGAGCACACCACTCGAGACATCCAGTGAGCTGGGCAGAGCAGATCGAGAGGTCTACGTGGGAATAAGTGTGCATGGAATCAGAGAGAAACATGGGTTCGCCAGTGTTAAGGCACATGAGATTAAGATGATTAAGTAGATCCACCAAAACAGAACCTCTTGAGCAGGTGACAGGCGAGCCCCAAAGAGGATGATGGGCATTGGTGTCACCGAGGAGCAGAAAGGGTGGAGGAAGCTGACCAACAAGCTGCATCAGGTCCGCCCTAGTGACAGCAGAAGACGAAAGGATATAAATGGTGCAGAGGGAAAAGGTAAATTCAGGAAGGAAAACACGGGCAGCAACTGCTTGCAGGTGGGTGTGCAAGGCGATAGAACGATGACAATCATCTTGTAGAAGCAGCATGACCCCACCATGAGCAGGAATCCCTGCCGTAAGAGGATGGTCCATCTGCAGTGAAGTAAAATGGGAAAGAGCAAAATGGTCTTGATGACGTAGCTTGGTTTCTTGGAGACAGACTACAAGTGGACATTGTGATCGAAGGAGGACCGAAGGCCACGAATATTCCATTGTAAAAGTGCCATAAAATTTAGGAACACCGGAGAATGAAGAAGAAATACTCATCTCGAGAGTCGCTTAGGGCAAGCCGTTGAAGGAGGATGGCCACTGGAATCCACAGGTGGAGAATCTTCATCCATCAACTCAGTGGAATCAATGGAGAATGCTACAATATTTTTATACTAGCAGGGAGCTCGAGCGTGCTCTCTCCTCATCCAGGTCTTCTGCTCCTGGGCCCGATAAAATCCACGTCCTCATGCTGCAGAATCTTCCTCCTGCGGGAAGCGTTTTCCTCGATACCTACAACCATATTTGGGCTGTCAGTGTATTTCCCACGCTTTGGCATGAAGCTATTGTTGTTCCCATACCTAAGCCTGGTAAAGATAAATCTCTTCCTTCCAGCTATCATCCAATTTCCCTTACCAGCAGCATTTGTAAGGTGATGGAACGCTTGATCAATGGTCGATTAGTGTGGTGACTGGAGTCACACCATATTCCCCGGTGCCGGTCAGTTGAAAAGGACCGACGAGTCGAAGAGCGCCGACGGATCGGAGAGGGGGAAGACTGTTTGTCTTTGGATGATTGTTTTGGCTTTTGGCGATTGGCAGAAGAGCCAGACGGTTGCAAACTCAAGGTACGCAAGAAATCTTCCTGGGGATATTCCTTTTTGAATTGAGGGTTCGCTGGCTGCGTTGCAACCATCTTCGCCGGTGAGGGCGAAGAACAGGTAGCAGAATCTACAGCCTGGGAAACAGGAGACGGAGTGTCAGCTTGAAGGCGAGGCGACTTTGCCACCCTCAAACTGAACTGTAAGTCACAAGTTTGTGTAGCCTTGTTTTTCGTGGGATGGGGGGAGGCTAACACAGTGCTGTAGCTTCCAGACGAAGGGACAGTCGGTTTACGACTCACCAACAGTTTCTGGGCAACGGGAAAAGGTACCTTCTCCTTCACCCTTATCTCCTGAACAGCCCGCTCGTCTTGATAGATGGGACAGGAATGAGAAGCAGCAGCAAGGTCTCCATGACAATTAACGCAGCGGGGAGAGAAGGAGGTGGACAGGTGCCTTCGTGTGCATCCCTGTTACAAGTGACACATTTGGCTATGTTTTTACATGACATGCTGGTATGACTGAACTAGTGGCATTTATAACACCGCAACGGATTGGGAATATAAGGGCGTACAGAGATGACTTCATAGCCTGCCTTTATCTTGGTAGAAAGTGTTAACCGATCAAAAGTCAGGAACAATGTGCAAGTGGGCACCAAATCGGCAGCTTCCTTTTTCATAACTTGAACAGCAGTAACGTCCTGATCTGATAGATAGATAGATAGATATTTCGTCCTCCGTCAAACCATCCAACAGCCAGGTGCAGATAACAGCACGGGATGAGTTAAGTGTCCTGTGAGCCTCGACTTGTACAGGATATTCATGAAGGATTTGGGCCTTAAGTAGTTTCTGGGCCTGGAGAGCACTATCAATTTCCAAAAGCACAGTACCACTGCAGAGACGAGAGCATGACTTCACAGGGCTGGTGATGCCATCCACGCCTTTCTGTATAACAAAGGGGTTACCAGTAGCAAAAGTCATGTTTTCGTCTAAACATGAGACTACTAGATATCAAGGTGCAACAGGAAGAGACACTGAGGCAGGAGCCTCATTCCACTTTTGTTTATGGGAAACACTCGGAGAAAGAAAAAGAAAGTCAGTCATTGGGAAGAAGTCCCCCATGATTGCCAGTGTCTCCGATGGCGTGCTCCTTCCAGCAGTGGCCCTCCAAAGGGGAGCCCCCTGCCTTAGGTGATTGTCCTCACCTTAGGTCACACCCCTCGAACGACAGACGGAGGGACCAACTGGCACAGGAGGAAGGTAACAGCTCAGGCAATCACCCCTACCTGGGCCTGGCCTGTACCAGGGGGTACGTGCAGGTCCTACATGCCAACCCGGGGCTGGGAATTACCTGTTACCCAGTCTCCTGCTACGCGGCTAATGCGTGGATAGCCGTCAGGCACACACAGGGAGGGGGAGGAAAGATAAGAAGGAAAGGAGGAAATAAAGAATGACCTCAAACGCCACAGTGGAGGAAAAAGAGATCAGAACAAGGAAAGAGTGAACAGGGAAAGAGGAAACAGGGAAAGAGCAAAACGAGGAAAGAGCAGGTCAGGAAAGGGCAGTACAGGGAAAGAGCAGTGCAGGGAAAGAGCGATACAGGAAAAGAGCAGTGCAGTGAAAGAGCAATACCGGAAAAGAGCAGTGCAGTGAAAGAGCAATACTGGAAAAGAGCAGGGTAGGGAAAGAGCAATATAGAGAAAGAACAGTATACGGAAAGAACAGTATAGAGAAAGAACAGTATAGCGAAAGAACAGTATAGGGAAAGAACAGTATAGGGAAAGAACAGTATAGGGAAAGAACAGTACAAGAGAGAGGAGTCCTACAAGTAAACCAATGCAAATGAGTTTCAAGAGCCCAGGAGGCATGAGACATCTCCCCAAGAGAGGGGAAAAGGACAGAAGAAGAGGAAACAAGCAGCAATGAAAGAGAAGCGCTGCTGCGAGGGCTGGGACCCTCTGGTCACCAAGTATGTACTCACCAAAGAGCAGTGAGCTCCCTGGGGTGGACAGATGGTGTAAAGTCTGCTGTCTCATCTTTATACCATGAATTGCCAGAAGAGAATTTCTTCAAGAAAAGATTAGAAGAGGTTAAGACTCAGTTAGGTTCCGATTTTGTGAAATGGAAGTTGCAAGTCGAGGAATCTATTAAGATGACCAAAGGAAATCTAGAAGAGTTTCGAGGGGCAGTGAACAGTCGTGGCAAGGTATATCAAGATACATAACCATAAACTTCGGGCAGTGCATCCAGTTATGGAAATCCAAACATATATTCACCATACTATAGTCCCCCGTATAGTCTACAAGAAGCTAGCAAAATACTCATCGTGTCGAATTCAACGAGGCTGTGCCATGCAGTATTTTGCCCTGAACAATTCTCATTAAAGCAAGGGATGTTAAGAAAGTACTTCAAAAAATATCTTAATAAATGTTGCTACTGGGACGATCTGTTACCACAACATCATATATTGAGAATATTAAAAGCTAGAAGTCAGTGTCAGAAATCGGCTAGTTAATCTGTCAGACAGAAATTTGGAGGAATTTTTATCTGTGTTAGATTCAATCAATGCGATTCAAGAAGACCTGAAGTCCATGTTAGGATCAAATAATAATGCGAACACTGGTGTCTATCACTCACCAAATGGCTGTGGAAATGGTAGTAATGCACAAAGAACCAATCAAATGGATAAAGCAAATTCAAGCAATGTACGAAATGGTAATCCAAACAATAGTTGGAAGAACAACAATGGAAACGGTTGTGGCTTCCGACTGGCCGGGAACAAATTTAATAAAGGCGATCGGATGTAAATCCACTCCAACCTAATAGCCAGCAACCGTCAATTCGCCAGTTTTGGAACAATACCCTTCCACGACACAACAACAGCAACAGCCGCATTCTATGCCAGGAGATTGGCACATGCAGACACCAATAATTACGGAAGTGACAGACAACACAAATAGTGGCAGTGAAGCACATCCAACAAACAAATCACTACCACCTCGAGCTCCAGAGATGTGGTCAGGGATTCAAATAGGGCTGTGACCAGAACTGCAGACGCCACAGTATAATGATGGACAGCAATTATCAGAGGAATTGTGTGAGGATATTTATCAGTGTGACCATGTTTATCCTTCCCCCAGTGTCAGAAATTCTTGATACAATTGAAGGAATTCCAGTCACGACTCATGCAATATTAAGCACTTTGATCTAGAAGCTACCATGAAAAGCAGAACTACTAGTTTTGCCAGTGGAGAACTGTAGAATTGTAGGAGCCATAAGCACAAGATTCTCAAGTGTCAGGAAACAGACACAATTGAAACTGAATTTGGGAAATACAGCAATTACATGTGTGTTCTTAATTGTTGCAAAATTGATCATGGATTGTACCCTGGGCATTAGTAGTATTTGAGAGTGGGAAGGAAGCATCAACTTCTCAGCGGGGAAAGCAAAATTTTGGATCGACAGTGCTTTAGTGGAGGTTGACGTAATACAGAAGGAAGAAATATGTGAGCAGTACTGTGGTGCGGCTGTATAAGCTTGATAATTACAAATAATAAATGCTGAACAACGTTTTCCCGGAAAACAACAAAAGTATCTACATTTTCAGATCAAGTAAGTGAGAAACTAAAGGAACCTATGCACCTCACTGATGAACAGCAGCATCCATTATTGAGCCTTTTATTATCTAATTCAGTTGGTTTTGAAGAAAAACACAGTCAAAAGATGTGTGTGTCATCTTGCTGCTAGGACCTACAGTCATAGCTTCTATTCAGTTCCCTGGTGTCTTAAGAAAGCTGTAGAAGAGGAAAATATGAACAACTTGCTTTATTTCTCAACTGAATTCACACCTGCTGAACAGATGTTTAGAAGACAGGAAAGAAACAAATGGGCAGATAAAATTTCAAAAGCAGAAGATGCTGACACACCTTGGGAAGAGAAAATTAGACAAGTTCTAGTTAATTTCACTGAGAAGGACAGGACCAGAAAAGTGATTATCACAGCAAATTTAAATACACTCCTGGAAATGGAAAAAAGAACACATTGACACCGGTGTGTCAGACCCACCATACTTGCTCCGGACACTGCGAGAGGGCTGTACAAGCAATGATCACACGCACGGCACAGCGGACACACCAGGAACCGCAGTGTTGGCCGTCGAATGGCGCTAGCTGCGCAGCATTTGTGCACCGCCGCCGTCAGTGTCAGCCAGTTTGCCGTGGCATACGGAGCTCCATCACAGTCTTTAACACTGGTAGCATGCCGCGACAGTGTGGACGTGAGCCGTATGTGCAGTTGACGGACTTTGAGCGAGGGCGTGTAGTGGGCATGCGGGAGGCCGGGTGGACGTACCGCCGAATTGCTCAACACGTGGGGCGTGAGGTCTCCACAGTACATCGATGTTGTCGCCAGTGGTCGGCGGAAAGTGCACGTGCCCGTCGACCTGGGACCGGACCGCAGCGACGCACAGATGCACGCCAAGACCGTAGGATCCTACGCAGTGCCGTAGGGGACCGCACCGCCACTTCCCAGCAAATTAGGGACACTGTTGCTCCTGGGGTATCGGCGAGGACCATTCGCAACCGTCTCCATGAAGCTGGGCTACGGTCCCGCACATCGTTAGGCCGTCTTCCGCTCACGCCCCAACATCGTGCAGCCCGCCTCCAGTGGTGTCGCGACAGGCGTGAATGGAGGGACGAATGGAGACGTGTCGTCTTCAGCGATGAGAGTCGCTTCTGCCTTGGTGCCAATGATGGTCGTATGCGTGTTTGGCGCCGTGCAGGTGAGCGCCACAATCAGGACTGCATACGACCGAGGCACACAGGGCCAACACCCGGCATCATGGTGTGGGGAGCGATCTCCTACACTGGCCGTACACCACTGGTGATCGTCGAGGGGACACTGAATAGTGCACGGTACATCCAAACCGTCATCGAACCCATCGTTCTACCATTCCTAGACCGGCAAGGGAACTTGCTATTCCAACAGGACAATGCACGTCCGCATGTATCCCGTGCCACCCAACGTGCTCTAGAAGGTGTAAGTCAACTACCCTGGCCAGCAAGATCTCCGGATCTGTCCCCCATTGAGCATGTTTGGGACTGGATGAAGCGTCGTCTCACGCGGTCTGCACATTCAGCACGCACGCTGGTCCAACTGAGGCGCCAGGTGGAAATGGCATGGCAAGCCGTTCCACAGGACTACATCCAGCATCTCTACGATCGTCTCCATGGGAGAATAGCAGCCTGCATTGCTGCGAAAGGTGGATATACACTGTACTAGTGCCGACATTGTGCATGCTCTGTTGCCTGTATCTATGTGCCTGTGGTTCTGTCAGTGTGATCATGTGATGTATCTGACCCCAGGAATGTGTCAATAAAGTTTCCCCTTCCTGGGACAATGAATTCACGGTGTTCTTATTTCAATTTCCAGGAGTGTAGATGCAGACATTTACGAATGGCAAAAAGCTATTGGTGTGAGCACATCTGTGATCCTCGTTACTTTCCAATAAGAATAGGTAGTGGCAATTATTATAAACTGGACCATTCATACTTGTGAAGATTCCAAACCCTGTTGTGTATTTATTGGTGTATCCAGAAAGTTTATGAATCAGAGGACGGTATCCCCATCAAGATATTAAGAAATATCATGTGAAGAGATTAACCATGAGAAAATGACTGTTGTTGTTATCATTTTCAGTCCAGAGGCTGGTTTGATGCAGCTCTCCATGCTACCCTATCCTTTGCAAGGTTCTTCACCCTTGAGCAACTACTGCAACCTACATCCTTCTGAATCTGCTTACTGTATTCATCCCTTGGCCTCCCTCTGTAATTTTTACCTTCCACACTTCCCTCCAATATTAAATTGGTGATCCCTTGATGCTTCAGAATGTGCCCTACCAACCAGTCCCTTCTTCTAGTAAAGTTGTGCCACAAATTCCTCTTCTCCCCAATTCTATTCAGTACCTCCTCATTAGTTACTTGATCTACCCATCTAATCTTCAGCGTTCTTCTGTAGCACCACATTTCGAAAGGTTCTATTCTCTTCTTGTCTAAACTATTTATCGTCCATGTTTCACTTTCACTTTCATACATGGCTACACTCCATACAAATACTTTCAGAAAGGACTTCCTGACACTTAAATCTATACTCTATGTTAATAAATTTCTTTTCTTCAGAAACGCTTTCCTTCCCATTGCCAGTCTACATTTTATATCCTCTCTACTTCGTCAATAACTGAGCAAGTGATTTATATGGCTCAAAGACTCCTTACGACTGCGAGAGAGAGAGAGAGAGAGAGAGAGAGAGAGAGAGAGAGAGAGAGAGATTACCTTTGACTCATAATATAAAGACTCTGTGTACATAATGTGAAACATTATGTGTACAACGGACTTACTTCCAACTGATAATTGCAGAGAGTAGAATCATAGTGGAATTGTAATTAGTGACATTGTCGTAAGCTGCCATTCTGAATACTGAATGTAATGTAATAAACTATGATAACATTTCATCTCATACAAGAGGATGGTATATCCTGAAATGTAGCTAGGAAGATAATTTATGGAAAATATTATTTCATGATTGGTTATTTTAACTTCTCCCTTGTCTGTGGCTTGGAACATTATTTGGTGTGCCATAACTCGTAGGGAACTTTGTATCCTGGGAAATCAGTAGAGCCTGCACCACAGTCGTCTATGCTCTATTTTAAGAGATTAAATTCTGGCCTTTATCAAAATTGATACACAACTTGGACACTGATTTCCACACTGCAGAGTGAGTACATCATAGCACCCAAGACGGTTTCCCACTGGTGTACAATTGTGCCTCTGATTATTTTAAGAATTTTCAGAGTCGACAATCGCCAGACTTCTGCAGAGACCCAGAGATTTTATTTCAGGTGCTGATATTGACAATGAGCATCAGCCAGAGTATGATCATGAACTGTAACTTGAGGATTAAAAATAGTAACAAATTTTCTACCTGGAAGTGTGGGAGATAACTGTGTAAAAATATTTGGAAAGTGACTTCTCTTGCCTGAAAGTTGCCATTGAAGTAACTAGATATTATTCAATCATAATAATTTAACTTCAGATTTCATGGGGAGGGAAGTTAAAAGTTTAAGCATGATAGTTTATCAAAATCCATGGTACACTGATACATTACAATGGTTCGCAGCCTGACAATATATGTTGCCCATTCTAAACTTCCTTTCTCATTTTCATCCTAATACTCAACCAAGCTGGTGCCACTGTTCTCCATCCCACCCTTCCGAATTCTTCAAATTAAATTTGTGTATGACATCAATTGCCAAAGCTTGATGTGTAAATATGAGACAATCCCTATATTAAGCTATTACACAATGTAGAAATGTTGACATCAGCAACAATAGTCTGACCTGTGAAAGGAAGATGACTTCATAATTCCTGACTGTCAAATTTGTGGAAATACCTCATCTTATAGTCCGGTAGATATAGTATTAAATTCCTACGTGAAACGTCTCATAAATAATACATATCTCTTCTCACGGAATGAACTTCTTAGCTGGAATGACTGATGTGTATATTATTAATAATATAAAATAATGTTTTATGTAAAATATGACTTTTGTACATCTTCAGTGCAGTAAAGCGATCAATGTAAACAAGTAATGGAAACTTATTTTCTCTGTGGGACTACAATAGTGTAAGAACTACCATATGCACCTCAGTTTATTGTACCTTTAAGTGCTTCGTGGCATGTTTGCTATTACTTTTTAAAGGAAAACATGTTTAACATTTTTTACTTATTCCACATCCATGAATACAGTTTCACTTGGGATCTGTGGAAGGGACATTAGCTTACCTCTTTTGTAAATATATATTATGTATTCTTATTTTATGACAAGTTCTACATCCCTGAGGAACTCCTCACATTGACTCTATGGAACAAAAAGTACATCTAATCTAATCACCCATTCTTTAAGTGTTATGCTCCATCCTGAAATATACATTACATTCAAGTAATTGAGTAGGTAGATCTACAAACTAAGCAAATTTTTATTACATAGTCAATATTAACCTTGACAAGTTGAATATATGCATTCCATGGTTGAGTCCCGTAGCGTAAATACCAGATGAAACTTCAAAGCCAGAGTCAAAAAGCATCACACATTTCACACGGCCATCTTTAGGCCTTATGTAGCCTAGGTAGGTGTCTTTCACGAACAGCCAGCGTTGCCTCCATGATGCACAAATGTCACCACAGAAGAAGGAACATCTGTAATAATAATATAATAATAATAATAATAATAATAATGACTGAAGGATTACAGTTTTCAGACAATACGATTACAGTTCTATGACAAGGTTCCTTGACCCCACCAACCTAATTAAAGGCTAAGACACTTATGGAAGAAACAAGGTCTTCCAGACAGAAGATTCATAATAGTAAAAGTGAGAAGGCCAAAACATAATGAACAGCAATTGGATCAGTTGCAATAAAATAAGGTGAGACAAATAAACAGGCAGGTAGAGCCAGGTGTGTGTCCTCTGGGGCTTACCATACAATGGAGAGTGCCCCCATCCACAGCCATCCCACCCCTGAACCATTATAACAAAAGAGGTATAGATGGGAACAGACCACTACCTTTCAGAAAACATTAAAAATCTGTTTAACTGTTCTTTTGTTGTCAGCTGGTATCAAGGTTAAGGAATCCTCAAGGTCTTTCCTTCAACAGAGTATTATCCCTAAAACTTTAAGGTGTGACAGAAGAGTAAACAGGGACGATCAAGGCAGCTGGCAGAGGAGGTAAAGTTGAAGGCCCACTGGACTCTGCACGCAGTGGGAGGCAGCCAACCTTCGACCGCCCTGCCCTAAAAGTAGTTTCAAATATTATATCTGAGAACAAAAAGAAGTTTCTCATAGAAAATGAAGAACTAAATTAAACTATTTGCATGTCTCCAATATTGGAGGCAACAAATCTGGAAGACCATACTTAGCACGGAGAGCCACAAGGAGGGGACATTCTACCAGGATGTGAGCTACTGGCTGTAAGGCTCCGCAATCACATGGGGGTGGCTCATTATATAAGATAAAACTCTGGGTTAATCTGGTATGACCAGTGCAGAGGTGACACAGTAAGGTGGAATCTCCCTGGGAGCAATGGCAGGAGCAGCATCCTACAGCAGTAGTCTTCTTTGACAGCACAGCGTTTTTCAGAAGAGGCAGTGACCCACCAGGTGGTGTTCAATCTCCAAAAATAGGAGACATCTTGTTTGCACTCACAAATTTGCAGCTGGGACCGACGAAGCAAATGTTGGGCAAGTAATTGGTTCTATAGCCAATGGTTGGCCAGTCTATTCCCTGAAATGTCTACATGAATTGTGACCCAGAGACAACTGAGCAGCCAGTACAACTTAGGTCAGAGAGAAGATGATGGTGAATAGTAGATTTCTCAGAGTGATCAGAGTAACATCATCAACAGCCTGGAGATTGATCACTGAATTACTAAAAATTAAAAAAAATGGTCGAGGAAGATCTATTTAATAAACAGTAGTGCTCAGCTGTAAAAACACTGTATATTCCTGGAGCAAATGTTATTTCTGACCAGTGTGAAATGTAAAAGTATATCCCATCCTATATGTGGTTCTACAGTCATCATTGTAAATGAAGGTAGCACCCTCATGCTCCTAAAGAACTGAGAGAAACAGATGGTGAATGGTCATGGGGGAGACAAACTTCAGGTTCCTGAAACTGACTGATCCTAGTATGCAGCCTGAATACTATCCAGGGTGTGGGAGTATTGGGAAAAATATAAAGTGCATTCTGATGGGGTTATGAAGAGAGTCTGGCAGAGGGCATCTGGGCACCTTCCAAATGGCAATTCTACATGCTAGTGTGTTTCAGAGGGTGAATGCCACCTGTATGCAAAACCAATCTGATAAGATGGATGATGAGCAAATTGTTGGATGGTGGTTGCATAACTGAACTCCAGAGATGGTACCATCATAACTGAAGAGGTATGATCCCTGCTTCAAAGACGGGAACTATGGAATTAGTCCGGAAGGCAACAGTGGCTAGTCTTACTCCTTGATATTGGACTGGGTCCAATAATTTCAAAGTCGAAGGTGCTACTGAGCCTTAAATCCGACAAGCATAGCCCAGTCGGAGCAAGATCAGGGCCAGTGAATATGGAGTACAGTAGCACGATTCACACCCAAACTGAGTCATATGTACTCCAAAAATTGAGTCATATGTACTCCAAAAATTGAGTCATATGTACTCCAAAAATTGAGTCATATGTACTCCAAAAATTGAGTCATATGTACTCCAAAAATTGAGTCATATGTACTCCAAAAATTGAGTCATATGTACTCCAAAAATTGAGTCATATGTACTCCAAAAATTGAGTCATATGTACTCCAAAAATTGAGTCATATGTACTCCAAAAATTGAGTCATATGTACTCCAAAAATTGAGTCATATGTACTCCAAAAATTGAGTCATATGTACTCCAAAAATTGAGTCATATGTACTCCAAAAATTGAGTCATATGTACTCCAAAAATTGAGTCATATGTACTCCAAAAATTGAGTCATATGTACTCCAAAAATTGAGTCATATGTACTCCAAAAATTGAGTCATATGTACTCCAAAAATTGAGTCATATGTACTCCAAAAATTGAGTCATATGTACTCCAAAAATTGAGTCATATGTACTCCAAAAATTGAGTCATATGTACTCCAAAAATTGAGTCATATGTACTCTGGGAAGACACATGCCTGAAATGCTGGCATTTAAAGCACTGAATTGGGAGTGGGAAGTACCGTTTCACATCACACTGGCAAATCATTATTTTGACATTTCCTGAAATTGGATCCCTCTCAAAAGTCAGGATAAATGCTCCAGTGTCAATCCTGTTGTCTGGTGGGGCTCAACATACGTGATGCATGAAGTGTATCCCTAGCTTCTCCAAATGTTCATGTAGTAGTTCATCCATCTGCAGTGACATGTCATTGGAAAAAATTTAACTTGCACTATGCTTACATTCTTATGGGGTGTTATGGTGAAAGCTGCAGCACCAATTTGTTTCCAAGAGAGTAACACCCTGGACTGGGTACGAATTTTTCATCTTAAGGTGGAACCACTTCGTAATTTACTACAGGAAGAGAGTTCGCCAAACACATTTACAATATTCTCCACAAAAAACATTGTTTTTAGTAAAGAAGCCTCCCCCCCCCCCCCCCCCATACGTTCAAATGCAAACCAGGAACTGAGGAGAGCGAATGTCTGCAAGTTGCTAGACTTTGCTTTCCTCTCACAGTGTGGCCAAGGAGGGAAAGTTTCTAAGGTTATAGCAATCTGCACTGAATTGTAGTTTGTCTGAAGAGACTGCCAGAGCCTTTTGGCTAGTGGCTGCTAACTTAGGCCTTTTCATCAAAGAATGGAAAATCCAGAATGGAATAATGACAATATTGTGAAAAGGATAGTTACTACTCACCATATAGCACAGATGCTGAGCTTCAGATAAACACAACAAAAAGACTGTCAAACAAAGATTTCGGCCAAACAATCCTTCATCAGAAGACACACACACACACACACACACACACACACACACGTGCAGACACAACTCGCACACACATGATCACAATCTTTGGCTGCCAAAACCAGACTCTGAAGTACACACACACACACACACACACACACACACACACACACACACACACACACACACACACGTGCAGACACAACTCGCACACACATGATCACAATCTTTGGCTGCCAAAACCAGACTCTGAAGTTTGGCCTTGGGATCACCACCATATGGTGAGCAGCAACTATTCTTTTCATAATTAGGTCTTTTTGCGACATCCGATACTTGTGATGGTGCCGCCTGTTCTAAACAAGTGTTCTTGCCGGGTTAAAGGCTACCCTGCCTTGATGGCCAGTGCCCGGAGTCCTAGTGTTCTCAGACAGACAGGCACCTACTCCATGGCATGTGTAAGGTGACAGGCCGGCATCAATAGTGCAATCCCAGCGTCGTCAAGGAGCTATCCCCCAACAGGTAGCCTGAGTCCGCCTTGCATTCCCCCTTGCATCGACTGGTTACCATGGTAAAGACTGGGCAAGCTTCCTTGCATGGCCGACACTTCTATAAAAAATTTTGGTAAGATGCAGACCACACCCAGGCGTGGTGACCAAACATAACTTCATCAAAATATAAAATAATGGAACAAAGTGGAAGAACTATAATCTACCTGCTACAAACAAGCTAGATTGTCAGCAGGTAATCTGTCCTAGAGAATATGTCTTGAGAAAAGATATAGCCAAAGAGTAAAACTGCAGCACAGGAAGGCAAGAAGTTATGCAATAGCTTGAGGAGGCTAGGGGGACTACTCAGTAGAATCAAGAATTTAACTGGAGAAAACAGAAAAACAGCAAGCAATGCTCACTATAATTGACAAACAATGTAGCAAATATTCAGAGGCATTTTGACATCAGTCTAAAAGTGAAGACACATATGGTGCTATAATAAAACTGATTGGTCTGAAACAGTGTTGCAAGGCTATCTACCAATAATTCATAATATAAGAGGGTCATCCGTGACACCTTTCATTACACTGGAAAGGAAGGTGCTAAGATGCTATTTTAAGCTCACAAAGAGTGCATATGGCAAGGAATGGCTGGCACAAATGGACACTTGTCTCAAAAAGAACAACATAAGAAGTTCCTATCAGACCTTTAAAACCAAGCTTTCTGAATATGGAGTACTGACACAGAGATTTAAAGATGAATTAGAAAAATAAACGGAATAATAATGATAACTGTAAGACTTAGTTGTTATTTAACAAGTTTCTAAACTGCAATGAACACAAAAAGAACTTAATGAAGCAGTAAAATGAGGCATAAGGGCCAGATTCTATGCCACTACACAAAAATAAAACCATAGAACATTTTTATCGCCGAAGAACAACTGGGCGACACAGATTCATGGCAAATATTTCAAGCTGGTATTTCTAATGTGGCAGAGTGTTTTTCAACAGTTACATAAATTATGGTACACTAAGAGGGTTTACAATGTACAATGGCTGGGAATTCTTTGTGTAAACACAGGAGAATGGACTAGAATGACAAACAGAGGCATAACACTCCTGCCAGAAGTATTTTACACCCTCTTCAATGAACCATAGAGTGGCATAAAGGGCATCACAAGGAAAATTCATCAAATAAAGCTGGTTTCAAAAACAACTACCAGATTTCAAGCAGATTCTAAACTCAACAGAAAATCAGTAACAAAATAATTGAAAACAAAGTATTTGTAGATTTCACCAAATAAGAACTTCAAGTCAAGGAGAGACATACATTAAAAGATTAGAGGACAGTGGTGTACATAATGGATCACAAAACCTCACCCGGAGGATATGATCCCATGAAGCAGAAGTAAGATTATCTTTATATTACAGTAATTTAGTAAGGAAATAGAGCATTATAAATAAGGTTTAGCTAAAGGTTATAAGTGAAAGAAGTGTAGGTAAGAGTGCTAGAAACAGGAAAGGAATGGAGCAAGCCTGGAACAGTTAAATTGTCTGCACATTCCCATATGAAGTGGTAGTTGTGCAGATCATCATCAAATAATTAACAAAGTGAAGCAACATACTTAAATAAATGGCTAACATATAGTGTTTGGAAGAAGAGATTCACAATAAGCTACAGATCACTCTGCATCAGGTACACTTTACATGTGTGTCTGGTAGCGAAGTAATATCCCACATTCTGTCAATTTATCTGAGGTTTTGTAGCTCTCACTGTCTCAGTTAAGTCACTGGAAATGAAAAGGATAACAATGACATTGAGGCAGCAAACAGGGCAAGTAAGGTTACTTACCGAACACACACCGCGCATCTGCACACACCGAAGCAGTCACAGCCTGCACGGGCAAGCTGGGTGCTCCCCGTTCTCTTCAGCACCATTCCTTCCTTGCCCTTTAAGCCCAATTCCCTAACAAATGAGAGGTGACTCACTTCTAGGAAATACGCCTAAAATATAAGTGATTGAAACATGTAATGGAAAATGCAGCAATTAGTATTTTTAATATACAGAAAAATCATACATGGTCCTGGCAGAAACAGTATAGAATGCTTGCCAGTCTTTGGCTTAAATTGCTGCACATACCAGAGGTAGTACACAGGAAACTTCAGTGGCAGTGGTGTGGCACTGCAATTCCTCCACTCATGGCAATGCATTGTAGCAGTTTATGAGCCACAGGTATCACACAAATAAGCCAGCATTTGCATGTCTTGACAGTGATTATTTTGAATGTACCATCTGTGGAGTTCATATCAATATGCTTATGGTCTAGTAACCATAATTATGGAAGGGATACTGTCAGGTTTTCTTGTTCTTGGACTACAGAAAGATTCGGGGCACAGAAAGCTTTGGGAACTGCAGACTATGTGACAACTGTATCCACAAGAAATGCTGTTCTCATAATTTAATGATGACTTCGTACACAAATAAGCAAGACAGACCAAAACAGAATCTGCATGTGGATGTACCTCACAGTCATGGCATAGGAAGCTTATAGTTGATTCATCACCCCTCTCATATTCCATACTTTTTTTGCATTTGCAACAGCCCCTGTGTAGAATTCTGAGAGTTGGTATGTAACAGGGACATAAAAAGCCTGAAGAATGAGAAAGCCAAATGGAAAGAAGAGGAAGACTTTTCACTAAGTGACTCTAGTGTGATTATGTCACCAGCAAATGATGTCATAGGTATTGGAATGATTTTGAATATAAAATTTTAAGCTGTGAATGACTTAATATGTCTGGTATAGTAAAGAAACAATCTTCAGCTGATTTATTCAACCGTGAAAATGAATCAATGCTAAAGGCCAATACTCAAATTAGAAATTTGTCTCTCAAATACAAAGTACCAAAATAAGAGAAAAAATTTATTACCAAACAAGATAATAATGTATACCGTATTTACTTGAATCCAAGCCGCACTTTTTTTCCTGTTTTTGTAATCCAAAAAACCGCCTACGGCTTAGAATCAAGTGCAAAGTAAGCGGAAGTTCTGAAAAATGTTGGAAGGTGCTGCCACAACTAGCTTCTGCCATCGAATATATGTAGCGCTACACAGGCATGCTTTGCAGGCACAAAGATAAATACCGGCACCAAAACCTCTGCGTCAGTAAATAAATTAAAAAAAAGGTGGAAGACGAGCTTTTTTCTCCGCCCCGAGTTTCGACCACTGCATTTTTGTACATTATCCAACAAAGTAAAAACAAATTTCGTATTGTTCATCTTCGAATGTAGCAGCATTTCAATGTACTACAAAAATCCGACTGGCAAGACTGTTTGGGATATTTGCCAATAGGGCCAACTCCTACGTTCTGAATTTTTTCCTACCTGTGAGAAGAGATGGTTGCTGACAGGAACTTTTATGAATTGTGAATCACATGCAGTATTCTCTTCACCATAAGAATAATACGAATATAAACATTTTGCCATGTATTCTTTCGTGTTTGCTGCTATCTCCTTTAAATCCTGTCTGCCTAATAAACTACGAAATTAGAGTGAGACAACAGCAAACGCGGAAGAATATACATATCATGTCATGTTTATATTCGTATTATTCTTATGGCTAATAGTGATACAGTCAGAAATGAAGCATGGCAATTGACTAGATTTTTAAATCTAAGATGACTCTAATTTCTATGCAGAATGTAATGTACTAAAGAGGCGTCTGCAAAGATTTTCAAACGGAGAAAAATTTTCGCTAAACTCTTGTTCAGAACATCTTCTATCATATGCAGTCTATTATTTGGTTCTTCTTGATCATTATCAAAGAAAGCAGCAGTGTAAGTAACAACAAATAGCAGTCTCTTGCCATTGTTTCGCTAATGAGACGATTCCTGTCGTTTTTTTTTTATTGTAAGCAGCGGCAGTGCACACAAAAGCAAGCCATGCCGCGAGCAGCGACAGGCCATAAGCACTTATTATCAGAATGCGACAAACAATTTATGACACAGTACAGTAATGCATTTTCAGCTTAGAGTGACGTAAACACCTATAACAAAGAGAACGGCACTAATCAGATCATAGAAAAACAAGCAATCTATTGAAACCAGATGAAGCACGTGAAAAAGGAAGGGTACCCGTATAAATACGGATGGAGCGTCTGACGTATAGCAATGGCTACCTGGTAAAGCTTAACTGTTAAGCTTACGACTCGAAAAACTGCTGTAGCTGTATCGACATTCATTCGACCTAAGTTGTCTCTCATATTACAATGGACCAACATTGTTTCGATTTGGAGGTGCGGCCGAAGACTTTTCTCTTCCCTTGAATTTCAAGTCTCAAATTTCAGGTGTGGCTTAGATTCGGGAAATTTTTTTTTCCTTTGATTTTGAGTCTCATTTTTCAGGTGCGGCTTAGATTCGAGTAAATACTGTACTAAAGAGACTACAGTCCCCAGACAGCCACTGAACACACTGCATACAACATTAGACTATACAACTGAGGATATACAACACCATAAACATGTTTGTCTGTTACAGCGCATCAATGGAGACAACTGAGTGAGTGTGTGTGAGGTGTGATTCGCAATGTCAGGCATTCTCTCAGAGAGGTTCCTCAGGAGACACAAGCACCCAGGTACACAGTTACTGTGAAATACAAATGCCAGGGAAGCACTAAAACAAAACATTGGCTTCTTAATCCTAATAGAGTTAACTTATAGGGCCCACCAAACTCAATAGCTTCCTGTTTGAATAAATTGTAAAATGCTCTTACAGCATTATATAAGGGATAATCAAAAAGCTTGCATTGCCACAACATATGTGCAACTTAGCATGACTCCGATGTAAGTATATAAACACAGACATATAGGCACCGGATTAGGGTAGCATTCGAGTCTTTCTGACGTGCATGTGGCAAATGCAGAAACTATGGTGACATTCCTACTAAATCTTTCCAACATCACCACTGTGCTGCTATTCCTTTGTTGGCTGCCAAAGGAGTAATACCGGTAGATGTCCATCAGAGAATGGAGAATATGAATAAGACAGTATGCGTGTCAGAAACCATCTTTGTGAGAAGGGGCACCAAGTGGTGCTGCTGCTCCTTCAGGATAATGCACACCCCATACTGAAGATGCCTGAACACGGAAGTTACGTCAACTCAAGTGGGAGACACTTGAGCACTTGTCCTCTAGTCCTGATCTCTTCCTATGCAATTATAACGTCTTCAGTACCTTTAAAAGTGCCCTGAAAGGTCGATGATTCCTGTGGATGAGGATATGCAACAGGAAGATACGTACTTTTCCATGCAGCAGGAGACAGTGTTTTACCAAATGGATATCATCAACTTTGTGCCTTGATGGGATGATTTTGTCTGATCAACATACCGATTCTGACTGTGTGGCCTTTGAACAAGAACTTTTTGACTGCCCCTTAGATAAATATTCCATTGTAGCACAGATTTAGGGGTCAGAAATATATGTAGAGAGGCAATAAGAGTCTGTTTTCTTGTGGTTGCTGCTGGTAGAAGCCACCAATCACAAGAACCACTGCACAATTTCATACACACATCGTGAACAACGACAACAGGTGAGAGCATAATGGAAATGGTCATTTAAATCTAGCGGCAAATGCTGCAACCAAAATGATGTTAATTATGAAGAGGCTCGCTATTAAAACCTAATGCGCATTCCAAGAAGAGTCCAGCAACGTAATACTTCCTTCAGTTATGACAGAACTGGGGAATTTGAGCTTGTATGGAGGAATACATTGAAGAACTGCTTCTGCAGCCACTATTAGTATCTTTTTGTTTATATATTCACACAATCAGTTATGAGACATTCAATTTCATTATCACTGCTGAACAGCTATCACCCGATAGTAAGATTGAGTGTCTCAAAACTGATCATTTGGATAAATAACTAAACAGTCTTGACAGTGGATGTGAAAGGATTTATTCAATTTATTCTTAAAGTACTTCAGCCCCAGATCTTCAGAAACATTAGCAACACGAACAAACCTTGCTTAAAACTTACTGACTGCCTTCTTTGTTACATTTTATTTGTGGCTGGAACAGGAAGGGAGGAAAATTACAATGTACACTATACTACACATACGATGATGTGTTTGCCAAGTACAAACATAGAAAATGTCAACAGTGTGTGGAGTAACGCAAGAGGTTGTATGGACTGATGAGTCACAGTGGAGGATGTGGCATCCTACAGGACATGTGCAGGTCTACCCATTTCCTAGTTTGTGCTCCGCTCATTAGCCTTGGTTGATGGCAAAATGAACACCAGTTTTGTAGAAATATGTTAGCAATTAGTATATTAACCACAATTTAGCAACAGTTTCTAATCTAACATTTTCTGTAGCAGAGTATAATGCTCCAGTCCATGAAACAAGGGTTGCTGCATTGGTATCACAAGGTAATGGGTTAACAATGCTGGACTTGCCCAATCAAAGCATCCAAGCAAACTAAAATCAACATCTTTGGAATGACCGAACAACTAGGAACATGCAACATTAATTTGATCACACTTGAATAACAACAAGTCAACGTACTTAAGAAAGAATACGAATGAAGTCTGCCTTTGGTGTATTAAAATTTAGTGGAAAGTGGAGCTGAAAATCTAACAATGCAATAAAAGCTGTAGACTAAAGAAGGAAAGTGAAAGGAGACTCATTGTGGAATATGAGCCACAAGAAAATGATTGAGGAGACATGCTTTTGGAATGTTGGAGTTATCTGTAGGCTAGGCACTGTTAAAAACCACAAGAAATTCTGTTGTTGGAGAAGAGATCAAGGGCCTGCTTCTCCCATGATCAGAGCTGAGAGCTGTGATGAGTCCAGCTTTCCTTGCATTTGTCCTAGTTTTTAGGGTGTCCTGGGAGGAGGGGGGGGGGGGGGGGGGAGGGAGGTGTTATGCAACTGACTAACATACACCCAGACCTTTTTCTGTGCCTGGAGAAATTCTGTTGATCTGAAGTAAACAGATTTTGAATTAAAAAAATGAGACCTTCTCTTATGCACATATTTTCTGTACGACTTTAGTGACAACAATGAGAAGCTGCCAACAATCTACGAACACATGCACCGTGCCGCTGCCCTACCTGCCAGACAGTTGCATAGAGGCAACTCAATGGTTTAACTCAACTCAATGTTTCACTCCACATGTCTGTGCCACAGACACAATATCTTGATACTGCAGCACAATAACTTATGTAATTTTGTACCATTTACTGTTTATTTTTATTTATATCTGTTGCCTATTTCTTTTAATTGTACGTGTGCTAGTAAACATGCTGTTAAATGCCCTAAAATTCCAGTCACAACAGACTATTTCTTATTTGTAGATGCAAAATGCCAAAACATAAATGCATATTTAACAATGATATTACGGAAAGAATAAACCGCTACTAACCATCCAGGTGAGATGTTGCAGACAGACACAATGAAAAGACTTTTATACATTTAAGCTTGGGGCTAAAAGACCTTCCCCCAGAGCAGAAAACACACACATATTCACATAAATACAACTCGCTCACACATGACCATACAATGTGGCTGGACTGCAGACAGCTTAAATGTACAACAGTCTTTTTGTTTTGCTGCCTGTGACTCAGTGTCTTGCCTACGTTGTGAGTAGCTATCTATCTTTTTCATAAGAATGCTGTTATTCCACCCTGGACTCTCAAATGCATATTTAATAGTGGTTTGCAAAACAAATATCCAGTGTAAAAAGCAAGAAATCATGACTGGGAAGTAGACTGCACAATTTGTTTGCAAATAAGGATGGTTCCGACAGAAATTACCACTTAAGCAGAAGAGGCATAAAGATAATTCAAAAACCAAGGTTAGTGGTTCAAACATCACAACATTCTGTGAAAAGGCTACAACTGGCTCAGATGAAAATCTGATTTGTGCAGCGAAAGGTATACTGGTTTACCACACAGTTTTTCACCACATGTCATTCAAGTCTTTGTATAGCTCTAAATCTTGAATTGATTAATATTTCCAGAGTCAAATACTACAAAGGAGATAGGATGCAATGGCACCCCATAGCTACAGCTACTGTGAAGAACATGTTAAGAACCTAAAAGGTGAGCCATTCATAAGTATCTAAGGATGCTAGTAATTATGGAAGCACTACATTATTCCACACCATCATTCAGCACTCCACCGAAAGAATGGCATCACATCAAAGCTCCTTGAAACCAAAAGTACTGAAAATTAGACATCTGATAAAATTACTGAGATTATTCTATAGTAACTGTGGAAACATGCTCTATGAAAGTATGTATGATTTTTCTGGTGACAACTGCAACACAGTCTTCACTGGAGGGGGTACAGCTGGGACACACAACGTCTTGTATAAGCTGAAAATAGAAGTAAATCCAAATATTACAGTGTTGGTGTAGTATGTTCTGCCTATATAGCTCATAACACTGCATCATAGATATGACACACTTCTTATCAACAGCACCTGTGGTATTGAAAATAATAAACATTTTCTCAGTTTATGCAGTTTGCACAGAGGTACTCACAGAAACAAAATACAAACAGCTATTATTTCACTAAAAACATTATAGCTTCACCTCTTTCTCGCAATATAAGCCACTGAAAGATTATTTTGAAAGCTTAGACAGACCACCCATCATGATCAGAAATTTTTTTCTACGGCCCACTGTCTGAAAACACCCCCATGCCAACCTGCACAGATTTTGAAATTGTCAGTCATATGAAACCTAACTCACACTCTTCCCACATGACATGCTGAAAACCACTGATCAAGGCAGTCAGATAGATGCAGTATTTATTGATACCTAAAAAGCATTTGACTTGATGCCACATCTTCACTTATTGCTAAAAATACAACTGTATAGACTATCAAGTGTAATTTGTGACTGGATTGAGGATTTTTTTGGTAGGGAGCACACAGCAATTTGTCTAAGAGAGAGACTCATCGACAGACATAGAAGTTATTTCATGTGTACACCAGGAAGTGTGTTGGGTGCCTCACTGTTCTGCTGTATATTAATGAACCTGCGGACAATATAACTAGTAACCTCAGACTTTTCACAGATAATGCATGTATCTACTATTAAGTATATGATGGAAGCGGCACAAATATTTAGTCAGATCCTGATAAGATTTCAAATTGTCACACAGATTGGTAACTTCCTTTAAATGTTCAGATTTATAAAATTGTGCGCGTCACAAAATGAAATGATGTAGTATCCTAAGGCTACAGTACTAAAGAATTACAGTTGGGATTGGTAAACTCAAACAAATTCCTGTGTGACCACTGGTAAATACATGAAATGGAACAATTACAAAGATGCAGTCATGAGTAAAGCAGGTAGGAGACTTTGGTTTATTTGTTGACAGTAGGGGACAACGACAACTAAGAAAGCTTTGTCTCCTTGTGGTGCTCAATGAAGCACTACAATACACTGTCTAATCGAAAGTAACCACACATGTCAATGGGATGCTGAATCGACCAATAGATACTGTGAGAGGCAAACCCATCAGTATAAAAGAAGACTGGGAGTATCGTGTCGTCAGGAGAGAAGCAGTAACAGCAGAATGGGTCAGTCAGGAGAGCTCAGTTACGTTTAATGTGGAATAGTAATTGGATGTCATCTGAGTAACAAATCCAATAGAGATATGTCAACCTTATAAAGCTGAAAGTTAAGCTGGTGATGAGGTTCTGAAGAGAAAACAAAAAGGAACACCCACAGCTAGGCCAAGACCAGACAGACCTCACGATCTGATGGACAGGGACCATCAAACATTGGGTAGGGCAGCTGTAGAAAATCACACGAAATTGACAAAAGGAATCACCTTTGGTTGATAAGTGCTACCAGCAGTCTAGGTAATGCAGTGATTGTGCATAGGAAGTTAAAAAGGATTAGGTACAACAGTCAAGCAGCTCCTCATAAGCCACACATTTCTACAGTCAGTGCAAAATCGTGGTTGAGGTGGTGCAAAAAGTGACATCACTGGACACTGGATAACTGGAAACAAAGTGATTTGGGAGTGGTGAATCATGTCATACCCTGTGGTGAACTGATGGAAGGGTTTACGGTTGCCCGGACAACATTACCCGGCATCGTGTGCATTGCCAATAGTGAAGCACAGAGGAGGTGGTGTTACACTATGAGGCTGCTGTTCATTTTTAGTCTGTGGTCCTCTTATTGTACTTAAGAAAATGCTGTAATGCATATAGCAGAGGAAGAGTTTGGAGACTACGACAGTTTGTATTAGTATGACAGTGCAGTATAAAGCAGCACCTGCGAGGCAACAGTTTGTCGACAATAAAATTCCCAAAATGGACTGGGGTGCACAGAGCCCCAACCTGAACACAATGGAATACCTTTGGGAAGAGTTAGAATGCCAACTCCACTTCAGACCCCAGAGTCCAACATCACTACCTTATCTGATTTTTGATCTTGGTGAATGGGCTGCTATACCTTGAAAAACATTCAGACACCTCATCAGAAATGTCGCCAGCAGAGTTCAAACTATCACAAGATGAAGAGAGGACACATCCCTTATTAAAGTCCACTAATAGGTGTCTGGATACTTTTGATCAGAAAGTGTATTTCAGACACTTCTCTCAAAGCAAATGGGGCTGAAGTGTCCTCACAAGCAGTGATATCACAGATTTGAAAGCTCCAACATGAAAATGAACAGGTTATGCAGCTTTTTTGACCACAGCGACTTAATCGTTCAAGCCAGCAGCTCAAGACTGGACTCTAGTGCTGCAACCGATTGTACGGGTGGTAACAAGAGGGCTACATACCAACTACAGTCTGTCTCATAAAAATGTATTGCTCTGCTTTATATTCAATGTCGGTGATATTATTTCATCAAATAATATGAGGAATATCTTTGTTTATATACTGTAAGTATCTTCACAAGGATGATTCAAGTCACAAGCAAACAACTGTTATTTAATCAGTCTGAACAACGCTAACAAAGGTGAAGCTATACATCCGTAACATCACAAAGTTTTATGTAGGTGCATACTATTACTAACTTTAATTAACACTTCCGTTAAATGTTAGTACATGTGACAGCTTGTACTAAGACTGTGAGAGAGAGAGTCTGAGCAAAAAACCTCAGAAAAAATTTAAGAAGAAACAGCTACAGATGACAAGTCTGTTTTCTAAATATACATGAAGTGAAATAGATTGAAGTGGAAGAAGCCTTATGTCTTATGCACTTTTCGATACACCACTCGATGGAGGTGGACTTATGGTCAAAGCATTAAAATCATTTTTCAGTGACATGATTGCTAAACAATGTGGTTGTGAAATAATTGTCAAGCAGATAATTAACTAAACTACAGAATTATAATCTGTCACAATCATAGCTTCTTAATTGGGAAGGGGTTGTTACACATGGCACTGCCTTTTTTATACTGCTAAAGAGATTCTTCCAGAAGCTATCAACAAAATTAAATTTCAAGAATGTGTATTCATATACAGCTCACAGTAAAGTGCTGAACTGAGAGGACTTCACTTGCAGAAAAGAAGAATAAACCAACAAAGACCAGTGTAATATTCTGCAGGAAAACTACTAAAACAAAAATGACATTATACTGTTGCAAGGATTGTGGTGTAGCTCTCTGAAATAGTCTTCAGTACAGAGTATACAACACACAAAAATAATTTCAAATTATTATGTTTATGTTAAAAATAGCAAAAAATTGTTTGCATCCATTATGAAAGTTATATTAAGCATGAACACACAGTTCCTATATTAGAACAATTCAAATAATGTCCTGTATTACACATGTAGTTTAAATTACAGCCAGTAGTTTAGTGATACTTAATCCTTTGACTGCTGCGGACATGTTAACTCATCATGCCTCGTCATTCCCCTGGCGTGCCTGTTGTCTATATACGCGGCCTTGGATCTTCCATACAGTGCTAAGGACGTGTTTACGCATCCCGCGCCACCAGCCTTCCCACCGCTAGGGACAAGTTTAGGCGCGCTGAGTCACAGCTACCTGAGCACTACAGACATGTACACATGCAGAGCTGTCTTTCTGCCCTGCTCTTCTAGTAACTGTTCAGCGGTCTGACTGTGTAGTTCGAGAGTGCATATATCTTTGTTGCTGTGTTCGCTCTTTGCAGAATTCGACTTAGTTTTCTATATTTTCGCCAGTTTTCTTGTTTTCTATATGAGAAATGTCACGTCGCTGTGGTTGCACAGATAAAGAAATCCTGGATATGCTCACTAAGAGCGACAGTGAGTGTGAATTATCTGACATTGCTAACAGTGATGAGTCTTCAACAGAATCTCGAAGCTGTAGTTCTCAGCCCTTTACATCAGAGGAGAGAGCAATAATTACAGTCAGCAGTTCCTCTGAATCTGAGGAATCAGAAAGTGACAGTGAAATGGTTCAGAAAAGAGCGCGCTTAAGTGACACATTTAACTGGAAAGAAACAGATTTCCAGCCGTTCAACCATTACTTCGATGACTCGAGTTCAGGATACAAATGTCAATTAGACACTGACCCAAGCATTCTTTCATTTTTTGTGATAATTACATCTCACGAACTGTTGCAATTTATTGCAGATGAAACAAATCGTTTTTACGTTTACACCAGAGAAAATACTACAGAATCTGTGAATTCTCAGCTGTCAAAGGGGAACGACACTGGATTTGAGGAAATGTATTGTTTTGTTGCTGTTTGCCTTCTAATGGCACACGTTAAGAAGTTAAAATTAAGTAATTGCTGGTCCAGAGATTTTTTGTCGCATTCTGGATTTGTGCATTCTAAATGCTCATGCTCCCCACCAGTCGGTAACAGGGCAAAAAATGGCACTCGCAGAGTTTCACCTTTCTCTCGTAAGGGAGATTGTAGAAAAATATGCTACAGAACAGAGTAAAGCTGGTAGGGGAGGGTGCTACAATGACTAGAATCCTCTGTGATTTACAGGGAGACATTTTCCAGCTGTTATCATGAGTGAACATTTGCAGAAAAGTACGCTAATGCACAGATGCATGGTTTACATGAAACAAAGTGTGCTGGGAAACTAGATACCAATGCAAAACCTGCAATGTTTCATTATGTGTTGCACCCTGCTTTGAGACTTATCATGCAAAGAATCATTACTAATCATTGGTAACTAAATCTGAGAAAATTTGTTGACGCTTCTGAATGAATTACTAAAAAAAGAGGTAAAAATGTAAATAAAAAAAATATAAATCTATTTTTAACTTCGCCAGTGCCAGTCCAAAGCCCAGATCGAAAAGAAGGATGGGAAACAGATGCAACAGGTTTAAAATTAGTCAAACAAAGTCTGACTTCTTCATATGTAGCAGTTTACTGGCAAATGAATGGACTTGGTGATGGAGATGGCGCAATATCTGTACTCTGGCAAATTTAATTATGCCGAGTACAATGCGCCAGTATAACAAAACCCATACATTAATCTGCATATGATATATTTAAATTATTAAGAAGTAACATAGACAGTTATATTCTTTTATCTTTGGTAGTAAAAATGTAGATCACACTCAGTCTACTTGTACAAAACATGTTTTCCATAACTGATTTAAACGCCTTTGATCAATGAGAAACAACATGCCAAAGTTAAAACTCTTTTCTCAGTGCGATTTTTCTTGCTACTTTGCTTCTGTTACCCAATATTGAAAATTAAACTGACCGTTCTGGGGAGTGTGGGGGGCTTAAAATTTGTTGTTCGAATGAGACTGGCTTTGAAGCATTAACAGAAAATGGTATTTGAAAAATCAAATACACCCTGCTTTCATCTTTTCATAAAAAGTAACATCTTTTTGACTAATTTGTAGATTATTGGAAAATAGTAGGGGAATAAAATTTTTTATTCCTTATCATTGTGCAGTCAATCTATTGCACACTCGATTTCATTTCCATCATGCGGTCACACTATTAGATATGCTAACCCAAAGTTTACATTCTTTCGGGCCTGATTTTCGCGCCCAACTATCATTCCAGTTGTACAGCTTGGTATGTTTTATGGAGCATAGATTTTTAGCAAAATCAGAACGAAAATACAGCATTTTTGACGTTTTTACAAAATCTCCAATTTTGTGCTTAATTCATTCAGTACTGAAAAGTACTATGGAAATGAAACTTTATATTTAAGAACCTTGTGTTGTTAGGTCACTACATGCCAAATTTCATGTTCGTCATAGCATTAGCTCAGGAGAATCAAGAAGCCAAACTTCGAAATTTTTTCAGGCACCTATTTTTTTGGCTGATTTATCTACAATTTTCTGGTTCAATATGGCTCGTAAAATTCTTGTCATTATTATTCTTAAGAGAATGCATAAAGTTGTATAAAATGGCCAAATTTTATTTCTTTACAAAAACTATTGCCCGAGATATTACACCTCAAAGTCGCCAGAAATTCATGTTGGCTCTGTGCGAGTCGTATTCAGCTGAGAAATATTCAGCACAGGGTGGGTTTAGCAATGCGGGCCGATCCATTCCTGGCGGTGGCTCCGAGAGACAGGCAAGCAGCGCAGTTAGACGGATTATGCTGCAGACCGCGGCACCTCAGCGCGCCAAGCAGGTGGCGCACCTTCTGCAGTCAAAGGGTTAACTTGTCTAATGATGATATGAACTCTAGTACCAAGATTTTGTATGATAATGTCACACCAAAGAAATATTTTAATGTAATTAGAAAATGATGATATACTTTAAGGACTAACAGTGCATTGGTAATTATTCTGTTATGTAGTGGAATAATCATCATTTTGTGTTTACATATTTGGAAGTTAGTCTATTCTATTCTGTTTTGACAGGACCATGTACAATGACAGGAGTATGAATAACACATTTTTAATGTGACACAGAGAAAATATAAAAATCATCATGTTATGTAGACACAACTGAAGCTGTTTTTCTCAAATTTACAATTTTAATAAAACCTTGCACACGCTATTGCAACAAACACAGAGAAAACTGCATGCAAAAAAATAATAAAAAAAAGGAATGAAAGAAGGGAAGTTAACTTCTCATTCATGAGGAGATGGATAAAAATAGAATACAAGCTTGAACTGACAGAGCAAACTGGTCATCATTTTCCATCCTGGCATCTGCCTTGATTGATTTAACAAAACCATGGTAAAACTAAATGTGGATGGTCAGAGTCTAGTGCCTTACCCTTTGCACTATGTAGCTTGTTGCTAGTAAGAAATGAGCTGAAGGCAAAATGATTAATAAATAGAACATAACAAAGAAAGTTACACTGTCAAGTAAAGCAAATTATATACTTAACCAATGATTCATACACTGAAAGAGGGAGAGGAAAGGGGGGGGCAGGGGGAGGAGGGAGAGAAAGAATGAGAACACAAATAACTGGAAACTGTAACAGACATAAAACATCCAGGATAACGTAAATATAATTGAAGGGAAAGCAGATGCCAGGCTGAGATTAATTGGAAAAATCTTCAGGAAACTTAATACATTCATGAAAGAAGTAACTAATGAAACATTTTTAACACCAATCCTTGGGTATTGTTCATGGCAAAAACCATTAACATGTGGGATTAATGGGACAGATAGAGAAGATCCAACGGAGAGCAGCATATTTCAAAAGGGGATTATTAATTTTGTTTTAGTGCAGGATCCACCTTAGGCAACCGACTTTTTCTTCTATTTATCCAGGCATGTTTTGCTGAAGTTACAGCATCAACATTTGATTTGTTGAATTTTATGTTTAGAATAGTGTGATGTAGGTTTGCTGTGGTGTTTCAGAGTTTGTTGTAGATCAGACTAACCATGTCTAGGTAAAAAGAAGAAAAAAAATGTTTGCTTAAGGCGGATCCCATCCAAAAACAAATTTATCTGTAAGTAAACATGGACACAATAATGAGTTGGAGAAATGAGGAGTTAGAAATAAATCTCTGTCTAAGGAACCATAAGGTAAAGGAAAATGAGAAAGAAAGAGGAGAGAAAAATAGTCAATGAAAGGATTAGTTTGAGTGAAATAGAGATGAAAGAGAGAATGGAGAAACCTGAAATGTAAATAACAGTTGCTGCAGAACGCACACACATGCTCGCACACAAAAGCAGAAGAAACTACTTCAGATTTTAAAAATGTTAGTTCCTTCACAGGGAGGAAAGAGAAAGGGGTTGGATAAATTGAGAAAACAGGGGCAGGTCACTGATGCCACACATTGAGGCAGACCTATCTTTTGACAGATGAAAAGAAACAAAGTGAAAAGCACAAAGTGGGAGGGAACAGAGAGAGTAGGACATCGGCAACACAGTAAATGTATGATTTTGATATAGATGTTATCACATATGTAGTATTAGAAAGTACCGTTTCATGTCGCATTCTGTAGACTCTTATCCTTAAAAGATTGTTCAGATAATCTTCCAGCTGACGACATCGCTTGTCAATATCTTCATATGGCACAAGTGCTTCTGGTTTATTTGGAAACCTGCAAAAAACATAACAGTGAGTAGCAGTTTTCTGAGTTACAAAAAGTCTTTAGTAACAAAGGCATACAAAAAATCAGAATAAGTACAGAAATTTTTTCTGATAAAAACAAACCAATTTGCATCTATGTCTGGTACTATGATATACAGAATTTGCAGATGAGAAATACAACTACAGATCGAGACTTGAGTCTCTGACAGATATTGCATCGGGAATGAATACGTAAGGCACAATGCCCACTTAAGCACAAGAGGAGTGACTCTTCTAATAGTCTGTGCTTTGAGCTTCTCGTGGGAGACCAGTATTAGATTCCGATGCACCACTGCAGGTTTTCTGTATCCCTTGGACCTTCACATTGACCATGAAACACAGATATTGCATCGGGATTGAATACGAAAGGCATAATGCCGACATAAGTACCAGAGGAATGACTTCTAATAATCTGTGCTTTGAGCTTCTCTTGGGAGACCAGTATCAGAGTCCGATGCACCACTGCTGGTTTTATGTCAGGCACTAAAGCAAATTAACTACTGAATTTGCAATAGAGGAAACGATTGTGCTGTCAATAAGTTTATGTGCTACAAAATAAAAATTTGATTAAAATAAATTACATAATTTTTATTTGTTGACACCTGTCAATTCTCAAGCAACATCACCAAGAAGTTTTATATGAATGATCTATGGATAATAAAGCAGCCTGGATATACACAGACACACACTTGTGGTGTCAAGAGCTGGTTGTTTAAGAGTAGTTTATTGAATTTAGGTCTGAATGATAATGTGTAATACTTTACTGGGTGTAAAATGAATTTTTAATCTGGTATCAAAATCATATCCACCTAGCCCAATAATGTGCTAAGAGAGAGAGAGAGAGAGAGAGAGAGAGAGAGAGAGAGAGAGAGAGCAGGGGGGGGGGGGGGGGAGTTTTTAAGCTTTTGTAGAAACTGAATTTGTTTTGCTGGAAGAGTGCTGCTGTTTTACAGATTTTAAAAATATTCAAGAAGAGACAAATGAACATAATAGAATGAAAATAATCATAAAACCATAAATCATGTGTTAGTTGAAACCGTGCCGAGTGTGACAAATGAGTTAGATCTGTAGAACATATGGATGCAAACCAACTGACAGCCGTTGTTGATGCACTGCTTTGTTTCAAAAGGAAGAAAGATGGTGTTTTTAACATCATACTGCTGAACATTAAAGATGGAAAACATGCTCAGATTGGGGAGGGAAAGAGGCCCTGTCCATTTCAAAGGAACTATCCTGGCATTTGCTTTACATGATTCTAGGAAACCACAACAAATTTAAATCTGGATGGGCGGATAAAGAACTGAATCTCCATTAGGGCTTTGTCTTATTTATTATTATCATCAAACATGTTTCTTTATCCTAAAATTAATGTATCTTATCCATATGGTACCTTAGGTGTCAAAATCTATTGTTTTTAGCTGTAACCTTTCCAAGCTGTTTCTGCAACTAGGTTTTTCACGTGGTTATTGTCTTTGTTTGCATATTTCCTCATTATTTCTTTAATTAACTTACCTTGTTTACACAAATCTAATGCACACTTCTTTTTTACCATATGCGGCATTCAAAATTGAGGTGTGCATAAGATTCGATGGTGCATTATTTTTTATTGCAAACTTGAATCCGTTGTTCACCAACATCATCACTGAAATTCAGGTACCGTACTGTTTCTTATGTCACAAAACATTGTTATAGTTCTCAACTTCGTTACATTGTTGTTGGCATATTACTGCATAATGTGTTTGCATTAGGTAGTCACGAAATAGAAAGAGAAGATGATCATATGACGCTACTTTCAAGCATAAAGTAATTCTTTATGGTGAAAAATATGGTAACAGGAGGGCAGGATGAGAGTTCAGAGCAGCTGAGAGTAAAATTTGCTTATGGAGAAACAGCAATTGGCACTATTTGCAAGTACCACTACTAGACAGAAGTTCACTGGCCATTGCAAAGGAAGTCATCCTGATCTTAAAGTAAAAGTTTTGGAACTTTTCACTGAAAGGATGTAGAATGGGCAAGCTGTGAGTAGCGACACAATAAGAAACAAAGCCAAAGACATGGACACAGTTCTTAATATAACGAGGCAAGAATTTAAGAATAGTCGTGGATGGGCTGATCTTTTATGAAATGGGTGAGCTTATCTATGTGACACCACAGCACAATATACCAAAAGCTTCCACAGGATTTTGAGAAAAAACTTCAATTATTTCATCACACTTTGAAAAGAGAAGAATTTTTTCAATTGTCCAGATAGGTAATGTTTGTGAGACACCAATTTTATTTGATACACTACGTAATTACATGATTGACGAGAAGGAGACAGAAGAAGTTACCATCAAAAGATCAGGGTGTGAAAGACAGCATGTTACTGTAATGCTGGCAATTGCAGCAGATGGGCACAGGCATCCCCCATTCCTAATCTTTAGGAGGAAAACAAGCCCCAAGACCCCTAAAAATGAAAAGCTATTCCTTGGAGACATCATTGTTTGAAACCAAGAGAAGGGATGAGTGATAAACTTTAATGCTTGACTGTGTCAATGTGTCACTCAAAAATTATTGCTCTGTGTATACATTCATTGCTGTTTAAAACAAATTTAGCCTAGCAGTGGTGTACCAACAAACTCTTTTTTCATCGTTTTAATTTTTAAAATTGGAGCGCACACTACATCAATGGAACATTAGATTCATGCAAATATGGTACTCTACTCATCATTAATCAGATTTTTATTTTATATCCAGTGATATACTTTTATGTCCTGCAGTGCCCTTCTTGGTAGCCCTGTAAGTCATCCATAAGCATAACCCATTACCAGGTCTTTATCATTTTAGTAAAAGCAGTATCTAGCAGGCCAGCTTTCCATATTCACACTTCAATGACTGCTATTCCTATCATCAAGCAATATGATGTAGTTCCCCTCTTTTCGTAAATCTCTCTTACTCACTAATCATTTGCAAAATTTTTCTATACAAATATAGGTAAATATCACCTTTCATGTGCACAATTAGGGTTAACATTAAACGATGTGCAATGAATAAGATGAGGACTGCTGTCCATTCTGCACAGTGGATAACATTTACATTACTTTATTCATATTTCATGGATTCCATAGAGAGGGGTCTATGGTATGCGGAAAGAGCTCAAGGATGTACATTTTATTAAAGTGCAATACAATTAAGTGATTACCACTATGAAATAATATTGAATTACAATGTCACTAATACTTACAATACAACTTACAACATTAATTTTCAGAATTTCTGTTATAATACTCTTACTGTAGAGTGGGGAAAAGCTGCCCAGTAGGAAGGTCAATAATTCACTCAAACTCCACCACATTACCTAAACTGCTGAATTTTTAAGCCTCTCAAGATAAAGGATCACATTAACTGAAGTGTCAACTTCACACCACATCGCATTGCATTGCATTTCCGAACACTGAATGGTGCAAGTGACGTTGTAAGAGAATGGCCGCTGCACAAAAATTTGGGATGCAGTCCGAGCATTACAGAACTAATAATGGTAGGACAGAGATACACTTATTAACGTCCTCAGCAAAGTTCATGACAGATTTTTGTAATAAAATCAGTAGACTAAGCAGACAGCAAGAGTAAGTTAGTGTATGATATTAGCAAACAATTAGGACAGTCCTCTTAGTGTCAAAAAAATTTTCAACAGAATCCCCAATGTGACATGATTTGACTTTCTCTTCCATTAATAGCTAGAGTGCATGGCATGAATTGAAATATCAAGTGGAATGCTTAGATGTGACATTCCTTGCTATGGTGGTGTATCTTTTGCAGCATAAATCAGCATTATGCTGGTCATATATACATTTCCCTAAAGAATGTAAGCTGTTTTTATTCTGCTGTTCATTTGATTCAGTAACAATTCTACGTTGGGTTTGAATTAGGATATATACACAGATTTGCTGTAAGCAAAGCTAACAAAACTTTACCACACGCAACTAGACAGTGGGTTCATACAACAGCTTTGTTTTAGTTTAAATTGTTCTATATCTTGCTATTCTAGCTAAAATAGACAAATAAGAAAGATTACCTGGGCAAGGCTCCCTTTCCTCCTTTTTTTGCACCCGATGATATTTCATTTCTGAAGCTGTGGCGTTTTTCACGGTGGGACCGCGAAGGAAACGGCACATTGAGACTAGTACGGAACATTATAAGCTGCTGATGCAATTGTTGGAACTGGCTGTAACGTTTCTTGATCTGCCAAGTAAAATCTCCATGTTGAACTGCCAGAGTATATCTACAACATTAATGACATTGAAAAGTAATACTTGATTTGTTGCCAGTACACAATAAAAACTCAGGTGTGTGTGTGTGTGTGTGTGTGTGTGTGTGTGATTGCAATTTTCAGTTGACCAGACTGACATCAGGGGATCAACACAAGTGCTGTCATGTTTGTTGAGTATTTCTTGAACTATTCTGATAGCATGCACGAGCAAAGGGGTATGTATATATTTCTGATGATTCCTGCCTCCAGGGTCTAATGCCAAACATACATACCACACACACTCAACCAGAATCTGCATCTGCAGTTCTATATCTTTATTCACATTTCAATACTAATTTGCAATAACATAAGATTAAAATTATTCAATTTAATCTGCAGCTACTAGACTTCAAAAATTAATATTTTACTGCAGAGATTATATTACATATTTGTATTGTAGAAGATACTTAAATATTACTGTGCTGGCTGTAACAATCCCACAGATCAGATCATTTGATCACATTTATTCTTCTAATATCCTGTATTTTTTGTTTATAGCTGGTTGGTTTAAGGATTACAGAGACAAAACTATGAGATCATCAGGCCCTCCTATCTGGAACAAGCAAGTCAACAATACTACACACCAAAGAAGAGCATAGTGAATGAAACTCAAGGAAAGAAAACCCTACAGTCTATCAAAGGTCAACAAAGGAACAAGAAAAAATGGAAAGGAAGAAAGGCAGGCGAGGTGCCCCATCCAGGGAGCAGCTGGAGGTTCTCAAAGGCAGAAACTGATGTGGGACATTTACCTGAGGCACTCCACCCAACTACACACAGTAAAGACTATTGACAGTGCGAGAGCAGGGAAACAGAAGAAGAACAGCATGTCAGACAGAACACACAAGAAAGGGAAAAAGAGTAAAAGAAAGAATGATCTTAGATGGCAGAAATCAACGCAAACAGCACAGTCCAATCAAGGGGAAAGGGTAACTGACAAACAAAGAGGGAAAAGGAATGTCAGGCAAGAGGAAGAGGAAAGAACAGGAGGGAGGGGTGGGTGGAAACAGGGAGAGCAGGGATGCTGGGGAACCAGCACTACCACCGACCTGTCCCGACACCCACACTATACCATTATCATCATGGGGAAGAGGACACCCGAAAAGAGGAAACAAAACTGCACAACTGACTAGACAAAATGTAGGGAAAAAGGCAGGGAGAACCTGGCCTGTTTGGAGGTAAGGCTGAGGCCTCCGTAACCAACAGCTATGCTAACTGAGGAACTGAAATTCCAGATGAAAATTCAGGGACTTAAACCTGAGAGGACAAACCACTTTTGTGAAGAAAACCGAGGACAGATGTAACCATATGAACGTTGTCTGCTAACACATGAGACAAAGAGAGAGTGAGGCCATATTTAGTGAGAAGGGCCAAAAGGTGGAGGCAGACCAGCAGAATATGGTTGGTTGCTTGATTGGGGTTAAAGGGATCGAACAGCAAGGTCATCATCAATCCCTTGTTTCAAAGGTGGTAGATCCGTACGGATTTACATCTCAGAAGAGTCATAACGATAAAAGGTAAAACGCTAAAAAACATAAAAGTGCAGTCATGCTGTCAATGGTGAAACAGGCAAGACCACCTGCTATTCAAAAGCGTAAAACCACTAGAATGTAAAAGGAGACTAACCAAATATAAAAGGTGATAAAAACGTAGTAAAAGGAAGAGAAAAGAGGATCTTGGCCAGGGAGGGGAGTCAGGAACCTTCAAACACAGCTTACAGTGATAGACACCCCAACCCTCACTGCCCTGTCCCTACTACAGAGGGAGATTAAAAACCTTAGAACTGAAAATAAAAACCACTTTCACGGAGGAAACTGAGAACCAGTTCAACCATCCAGGAATTGTGTGCCAATATTAAAGCACGAATGGCTGCAGATTGGATGGCAGAAGTAGTTTTGACCAATAGTGAACCAAATCACATCTTACTCAGAGATTCAACTTCATCAAACTTGTGTTTGATATTTTTCACAAAAGTGACAGCTTGGTCGTGGTTCACCCTAGTGCAGACCAAGTAACGGGAAAAGTTTTTTACAAAAAGCTGGTGAGCCTGGATCTCATTCAAGAGTGTAGCCAGAGAAGGAAGGCCTGCAGGATTGTTAAGAAGCAGCTTAAATAATCCGTTACCAATTGAAGAGATGGCTGTAGGAGAATAGCAAATTTTTTGAAGCTTAGTCGTTGCTGGGAGTTCCGATGCTCCAGAATGATAAGCAACCACTCCTAGGCATACATGAGAAGCAACAGTTCAGGTACCCTGCGCTGTCAAGCGGCTGAGACGGATCGGTACATAACAGCCCCACGATACGGACTGGCTACACGTGCTGATGACCTAGCAGGGCAGAGGGGGAATATGGCAGGGAAGGAAGGAAGGAATGAGAGGAATCCACACTGTAGGCGCTAAGAAGGGAATTATTCCCCAAATCGCTCACACTACAGAGAGAGGAGGTCAGATACCGAAGGAAGACCAAAAACACCAAAAAGAAATAATGAAAAAAGAAAGGCAAGGGGGAACAAAACTGCAAGGAATATAGGAAACCAGTTGTATAGGCAGGTCAACAAAAGTGAGAATACTAAGGGGGGGGAGGCCTAATGTGGGGGGCGGTGGAGAATGGGGGGGCCGGCGGCGAATGGGGGGAGGCAGAGGGGAATGGGGGGCAGAGGGTAATGGGGGGAGGCAGAGGGTAATGGGGGGAGGCAGAGGGTAATGGGGGGAGGCAGAGGGTAATGGGGGGGGCAGAGGGGAATGGGGGGGCAGAGGGGAATGGGGGGGGGGGCAGAGGGGAATGGGGGGGGCAGAGGGGAATGGGGGGGGGCAGAGGGGAATGGGGGGGGCAGAGGGGAATGGGGGGGGCAGAGGGGAATGGGGGGGGCCGAGGGGAATGGGGGGGCAGAGGGGAATGGGGGGGCAGAGGGGAATGGGGGGGGCAGAGGGGAATGGGGGGGCAGAGGGGAATGGGGGGGCAGAGGGGAATGAGGAGCACGAGTAAGGAAATGAGCAGCAGTTGCGGGAGACAGATCTCTGTATCTGGAAAGAGGAGACGTCAGTAGTTCAGTTGCTCCAGGGAGCAGTGGATGCTTAATGCATAAGCAATCAACTGTGGTTGGTGCAGAGAACCTGCAATGGTGGAATTCCTGCCTCCACTAGGAGGCCGATCATGAGGCTAGTCTGAAAGGAGCCAGTTGACAGTCAAATCCCAAAATGACGTATTGGTTCCAGCATCTGCAACATCAACAATTTCGCTGAGAAGTATGAGAGACTCCCACAATCTAGACAAGACTGGACCAATGCTTTGTAGAGCTGCAGCAGAGCAGAGCAGAGCGATCTGCAACCCAGCTGGTATTGCCGAGACATCAAAGAGCATTGAGGTGAGAGTAACATTTCTGCTTTAGTTAACAAAGATAGTGAAACCATGTCAACCAGGCATCAATTACCAATCCCAAGAGATAATAAGAGTCCACCACACTGACGGGCTGACCATCAAGGTTCAGATCTGGATAGGGATGTACTGTAGGGTGACAACAGAAAAGCATAATGCAGGTTTTTGCAGTGGCCGCAGTACTACCCCACAGAGAGTGATGTGCATTAAAATCCTTAAGGAGAAGGAAGGAAGGAAGGAAGGAGCTGTCGAAGGAGAGCAAGAAAAGCAGGAAAAGTTGCAGGATGGTCTGGGGAGAGTTAAGGATTGCTTATTGTTACTGCTAAGTGTAAATGGATCTGAACAGCCACTGCTTCCAATGCAGTTTGAAGAGGAACCCAGAAACTAGCAATGTCTGTGTGGACCAATGTACAGACACCACTGGAGGTTCACAAAGGCCTGATCCGGTTCCGGCAGAAGGCTTGGAAACCACAAAGAGTTGGCAAATGAGTCTCCATGAAATGATATTCCTGCAATTCAACATAAGCTATAGATCACCAAGGAAGACTGTAATTCTGGAAGGTGACAATAGTAACTGCTACAGTTCCGTTGGAGTAGAGCAGTACAAGAGCCTGGACAGATATTGAATGGGCTAGAATTGATCACCTTGCTGTACCAGTGTCTGTCACTGGTAAGGACAGAGTGATGTCCATGAACGTATGATTGAACCCTGATTGAGAGGGAAGGGGTGACATCCCCTCTTACAGGGAGCTCCAGCCCTGGTGGGAGATAGAGATGAGGGTTTTCCGACTGAGGGGAAAAAGTGGTTCTTTGAAGGGAGGAAACGGGAACGGCCAGGAAGGAGGAAAAGGAAGGGGAACCGGAAGGAGGTAAAAAGGAAGGAAGAGGAGGAAAGGATGCAACAGAAGTGAAGGTAGTCGTGAAAGATGCTAGGTGGAGACAGTCAAATTTCCATCATGCATCTGAGCAGGATAGATAGTTGAGTGTTTTGCATTCCTGAATCATCCTTTTCTGTTCATAGATTGGGCAATCTGGCAAGCAAGACACAAGAAACAGTGCATGGGAGGTGAACTTCATGTCGCAATACTAAACCGTAAGTTTGATTTTTTGTGGAAGGATATCCCGCTCAAGAGGATGAAAGTGCTGGTATCAACACAACTGTCCTTAGGACCTCTCTAGACTCGCTGGATGAAATGAACACTGCACTGTGCCAGATTAGTCCTGAATTCCATATCAGGTTGAAGAATGAGGTTCCTGTGGAAAATAGTGCTCTGAGTAATATTTAAGGATTGGTGAGGAACAATACTCACCAGGATGTCTCCTAAGTGCTCACAAGCACAAAGGAAAATAAACTGACTGGCAGAAGAGTTTTCAATTGTTACGGGACAAGAGCTCATCTTACTAAGGGAATCAACTTCACCAAACTTCAATGTTTTCTACAAA
Source organism: Schistocerca piceifrons (assembly GCF_021461385.2). Classification (NCBI taxonomy): domain Eukaryota; kingdom Metazoa; phylum Arthropoda; class Insecta; order Orthoptera; family Acrididae; genus Schistocerca; species Schistocerca piceifrons. The sequence continues at coordinate 881,171,755 of NC_060140.1, forward strand.
AGGGAAGCGGAAGGCCAAAGAAGCAAAAGTAGGTGCAGAGAGAGAACTGATTGTATCTGCAGTGACAGATACAGAAGAAAGGCCAGAAGTGTGGATTTTAGCATGCTTCATGTACCATCCACTCTGATCAGAGGCTTACCCCGTGGGCACCACCCAGCAGCAGCAAGGGCCGCCTGGCACAGTGGTAGTTGCTGAAAGTTCTGATGCCCCAAAAAGATGGTAAATCACTCCTATGCATACATGGGATGGTGACAGCTAAGTTACCAGAAGTGTTATCACTGCATTGACATGGGGCTCAGCCCGATGGGTACACAACAGCCCCACCACACGGACTTGCTACTGTCCTGATGACCTAGCGGGCAGGTGGGGGGTGGGGGGAAGAGGGATGGAGGCTACAGCAGGGAAGGAAAAGGGGAAGGAGGGGAGAGGAACCCACATCACAGATGCAAGGAATGGAGTTCTTCCCCAAATGGCTCACACTAAGGAAACAATTTAGTAAGGGAAGTCAAACCCCAAGGGAGATCAGGAAAAGCTGGGAAAAAAGAGGAGAGGAAATGTAAGAGAAAACTATAAAGGAATAGCAGAACCAAGGGAACAGCAAGGTCATTGTAAAGGAAAACACCAAGGGATAAAGAGGGGGGAGGGGTGGCGGGAGGCGGAGGAGCTAGGATGGGAAAGAGTGAATAGGGGATGGGATGCAGACCGGGAGCCCTTGTGCCCCACACACACACACACACACACACACACACACACACACACACACACACACACACACACACACACACACGAAAGAGCTGAGGCCCCGTAGCGGTTTTTGTTTTTGGAGTAATCTTACTAGCATGTGTACAAAATGGAACTTAATGGTACTACTGTAACTTTGAAAGATTATAACAATAAATGATTTATCCCTCAATGGCTTTTACCTCAAGAATTTCTGTTGATATTTAACAATTTTTTTTGATGTTTTGCCAGTGCAAATTACTGATAATGCCAAAGATTCACCATCCATTTCTGGTGGTGGACTCTGCAATGGAGGGTGAACATTTGGCAATCCCACCATTCATGATGGTGAAATGTCAGAGAATTTGTTAAACGTCAGCTGAAGATCCTGAGACAAGTGTTAGCCAAAGATCCCAAAGCAAAAGCCAACAAACTATGTCAACCAGGCTCAACAATTTTATATTACAACAAATTTCGTGTCACAAAGAGGCAAAGAATGAAAAAAGAAATGTCACTCACAGATTTGGGTTCAGAATATGAGTTGTGACGCTGCGTTCCACATCAATAATTTTCACTTTGATTTCGACATGTGGGATGAACAAATGCCTGTGGAGAGCCTTGAAACTGACTGGTGGGCTGTGAACAACATTAAAAGGCAAGCCCTTTGCACCTGTAAAGTCAAAGAAGTAAATTCAGTTAAAATATTTATAGAGAAAATTGATCACCAAGCAGCAGCAGATGGGAAGATGTAGAAATACATAAAACTTTTATCATCCATAATGTAGGACTCCCTTTTCTGGCAGAAGTGAGGAAAGGCTAGGTGGAAAAGAAACTGGTAATGCTTATGATTATAAAACAGTTCATCCTGGACCTTAGGTAAAAATGAATGTATCAGAGAAACTATGAGGTAAGTTGTTCTTAATCCAGCACCTTTCCTACATTCTTAAGCTATCCCTGTTTTCTTTCTTTCTTTCTCCCACTTCACCTTTCCTGCCAGGAGTTCTACATTTCAAAATACAAGTAGCAATTTTACACCAATATACCTGTTTCCATCTGCTACAGCTTTGTGAACATTTCTCTGTCCATAGTACAAAATGTTAATTGTAAAACTATCACAGAAAATACAATCTACATATGCTAATTTATATGAAACATCATGAAGAATGACAGTTAATGCCAGAAATAATAGACAGAATCCCAGTTTAATGTTTAAACAACTTCATAGTTCATTTTTCCAAGTCAAAAAAGGAGAAGTCAGAAGGCAGAGAAACAAGATAAAGTAGCAACAGAACGTAACTGATGGGAAAGTTATGGAGATTAATGTAATTACTTGTGTGACTGTAAAATTTTAATAACTGCTACAATGGAAAATTGTTTAGGATAAAGGCAAAGTTGTTATCTGAACTATATACAGATTTACAAATGTAGAATAACGACACTTCTTACACCTATTACGAATAATAAACTCTTCAAATGTCTGAACACAAGGTCTTCTTGTGACACACATATATTTCATACCTGTAGTTCCACTTTCATTTTTACTTTAAGTGGGGGAGGGGGGCATGGTCGGTCAGTTGGTTGGTTGATTCATTGGTTGGTTGGTTTGGATTGAAAGGAACTGCAGGGTCATCAGTCCCTATATCAGTTAAGTGGCATATCCTTGGTGGGCGTCAAAGGGTGGAAGCAAAAGGCAAATCCTGGAAAGCTTAAGTGTAACTAATGCAATAAAAAATAGAGATAAAAGCTCAGGAAAAAGGCAGCACAGACAAGCCATTTAAAGATCAGTCAAGGTAAGGCATTAAAAACAAGAAATGAAGGACAATAAAGAGAATAAAAAGGTGGAAATGGTAGAGACCAGGCTGGGCCGACAAGAGACTTGGGGGGGGGGGGGGGGCGGTAATCCACCAATCCCTCAGGCAGTCAATGACTCCAAAGCTCTGCCTAACAGGGATGAACAGAAACCACCTTCACATGCTATACACATCAGATCAGCCACTTTGGCGTCATCTGCTAGCACCAATGGGAATGTGTCAGGAGATCAAGATGCCGTCTCAAAGCACCCAAATTAGGGTAGTCTATGAATATGTGGGCCACTGCCAGGCAGGCTCCACATCAGCAGTGAGAGGGTCCTTACATCGGACAATGTGGGCATGGGTCAGCTAAGAGTGGCTAATGCGGCGCCAACAGAGGACAGTGGATTCCCTGCGAGAAGCTCACAGGGAAGACTGCCACATGGTCATGGTCTCCTTACCTGTCTTTTGTTTGGGAGACCAGGGCAGACCATTCTGAGTTTCAGACTTCCAGCAATCTATGGAATATAAATGCTCAAAGGTCTGGAGCACCATCCAGCTTTATGGGGGTCAGACAAGATCCCGGATAGCCCTAACCAATGGGTGAGGTGAGCAGCAGTGGTCTATAACCTGAAGTCTGCTAAAGGAGTCATTACAGATTAGAATACTATAGCCAGTGCAAGAATGAATATGGCAGAGGGCTAGTGTGGTGGCCATCAGTTCAGCAGTGAAGGCAGTGCAGCCGTTCAGCGAAGAGTGTAGTTAACTGAAATTGTATGTGTGTGTGTGTGTGTGTGTGTGTGTGTGTGTGTGTGTGTGTGTGTGTGTGTGGGTGGGCGGGCGGGCGCACACGTGGGCGCACGCGCGTGCACACACAAAGCCTGTTCAGCCTGACTGTTGAGACATCAGACAATACCACTCTGAATCCAGATATGTCTCAAGGATAGTCGAGAGCAGGCAGTGAAAAATCATGGCGTCAACAGAATCTTTTGGACCAAAGGAGACATCATGGCAAAACCGAGGTTGGGGCACAAGCCATGGAGGCAAATGTGATGTCTCCTTGACTAGATGTGATAGTGGAGGAAGTTACAATTACGAACAGAGATACTGGAGGCGTGCAGCAATTGTAAACCCAGTTCTGGGTTGCTGTTGTGAGAGGTGAAGCTCCCTTCCTGGGAAAAGGACACAGTATGTGGGATGTCCAGGGAAGCTACGAATGCATACAGTGTAGTTCAGCAGCCATTGTTGGCGTCTGATAGGTAATGAAGGGACTCAATTAGTAGGCTGTTCACAGGACTAATTTGGAAAGCTCCTGTTGCAAGTTAGACCCCACAATGATGTGGGGTCCCGTATCCGCGATGCCGAGTGTGATGCTGAACCATATGCAAGACTCCCATAATCAATATGGGAGAGAATTAGGGCTTTGTAGCGCTGCAGAAAGGTTGGGACAGCTGCACCCCAGCTAGTGTTGCTGAGGCATTGCCAGCACTTTTGCATAAGTTGGCGAAAGTGGGAAAGCCACAACAGCCAGGAATTAAAGACCTATCCCAAAAAGTGGTGCATCTCAATTACAAAAAGTAACTGATCATGTAGGTAAAGCTCTGGGTGATGGTGACGTAGGTGCATAATGTAAGTCTTGGCACCTGAAAACCAAAAGCCATGGGCGAGAGCGCATGACTGCGCCTTTTGTGTCGCGCCCTGCAGGCGAAGCTCAACAACACTCGTACTACAGGAGCAATACGAAAAGCAAAAATCGTTGGCATATATGGAAGGCGATACCACAGACCCCACAGCTGCCACTAGGCCACTGATGGCAAAAAGAGAGGGACACTTGTTACAGAGCCCTGCAGATCCCATTTTCTTGGATATGGGAGGTACTGAGTGAAGCACCCACTTGAACCTGGAACATATGATGCGACAGGAAGTTCTCGACAGAAATTGGGAGTGGACCTTGGTGAACCCACTAATGTAATGTAGTAAGGATGCGGTGATGTCATTTTGTGTTATACACCTTCTATAGGTCGATAATGACAGCGATGACATGCTGACGACATGCAAAGGTTCTCCAGATGGTGAACTCCAGGTGAACCAAATTATTGGTAGTGGAGCGGCCTTTGCAAAAACTGCCCTGAGATGCAGCAAAAGGCCCCAAGACTCAATCGGGCAACATAGCCACTTGCTCACCATGGATTTGAGCAACTTACAGATAATGTTGGTAAGGCTGACAGGGCAATAACTGTCCATCTCCAGTGTGTTCTTATCCAGTTTCAGTACCGGAACTATTGCGCTTTCTCGCTACCAAGATGAGAACTCACCCTCATTCCAGATTTGATTAAAGAGGGCAAGTATGTGACACTGACAATCCACTGAGAGGTGTTTCACAGCATTTGGTTGTGGATGCAGTCTGGTCCTGGGGCCATAGCAGGGCAGTGGGCTTGGGCATTGGAGAGTTCCCAGTCACTGAATGGAGCATTATGCGGCTCCACCTGGCATGTAGTAAAAGATAATTGTATTTGCTCCACCCCTGTTTAACGAACTGAAAGGTGGGGTGTTAGTTGTCAGAAGTAGATGAGCAAGTATCATGTTCAGCAAAATATTCAGCAATAGTGTCTGGATCAGCATAAATGCCATCATCTAAGGAAGTGGTTGGTAACCTGTAGGGGACTGGAAGCTATAAAGGTGTCTATCTTTGCCCATATCTGTGATGGAGAGGTAAGTGATCGCAGGTCATCATAGACTCTCCAGTAGATAGATGGCAGAAGACCAGAGCTGCACAAGGAGCGATCAATGGCCGAGTAAGTTCTGTGTGCCACAAGTGTGGGGCCACCAGAGTTCAAGGGGGCAAAGATCGAGCCGTGCCAGTCAAGTTTTGATGTCTTTACCATGATCAGTCATCACTGTACAACCACACAAACAGTTATTGGCGTTAAAGTCACCGAAGACTAGGAAAGGTGGGGGGAGATGAGATGGTAATGCAGACAGTACTTCCTGAGAAACACCATTGGGTGGGAGATAAACATTACACATGGTGGAATCCTGGTGTGTCCTTACCCGCATAGCTGCAAGCCTCCAAAGGCTTATCAAGAGACACAACAAGGTCACTGGACATAGAGTCCAGCACATACATACAAACTCCACTTGATGCTCTCTCTGTCTGTACGATATAATTCTTAAAATAACCTCGGTGGCCATGAAGGATAGGGGTTCGAGTTGCTGGAAAACACATTTCCTGAATGGCAATACAGAACATGTGGTAAGCGCTTAAAAGCTGCCATAGCCCAGCCAAGAGAGGGAAAAATCCATCAAAATTCCTCTGGAGTATCAGAAATGATAGTTGGGGGGGGGGGGGGAGGGGGAAGGAAGGAGGAGCATGTTATGACCCAGGGTTGTGCCATAGATTGAGATGGCAGGGGATCTACTGACATAGGTTCTGCGGCACATTGCATGGGGAGATCTGGTGTCTTGGGGACCACCAGGATCTCCACCTGGGGCACAGGAGATGTATCTGCAGAGTGGGGGCCACCGGAATTTCCTTCATCTTAGAGGACTTTTTTTTGTCCTTCTTGTTGTCAGAAGGTGAGGACTTGGAAGGAGTCCCTGAACTGGTTGCAGAGACAGTGGAAGAACAGGAAGTCTGATGGCCAGCACTTTGTGGTTCTTTCAGCCACCAGCTAGTGTCTGGATGTGCACCAGCAGGAATCGCCGAAGGAAGAGTTTAGCTAGGGAAGCCAGAGGATTAGGGGCCTCTGGCTGCGGAATGGGGACTGGTGTGCCTGGCACTTGGGGAGCCGATGCTCCCGAAGTGGGTGTGGTGGAAGCACCAGAAGGGCTCTCGACTGCCTGAGGGGGTGGTATCAGTGTGTGGCTCTGATGGTCCACTGTAAGGGGCATAGCAGAGGAAGGCACAGTCAACAGAGAAGGGTGACATTGCAGCTGTAGCATAAGATTGTGACATTTGTATGGGATTAAGACCTTCATGCTTTTTTCTGGCCTTTTGATATGTGAGCCTGTCCAAGTCTTATACTCCTGGATTTTCTTCTCACACTTAAAAACAGAGAAATCTGGAGATCAGGGAGAGTGGAGCTCATTGCAGTTTACACAGACGGGGGGAGGGGCACAAGGAACATTCGTGTGCAGCAGACGTCCACGACTGCTACAGACACGGGTAGTAGTGCAACAAGAAGACATACATCTTAACTTCATAGATCTGAAGTATCTCATAGGAGGAGGAACATAGGGTTTCACACCACACAGGTAGACCATCACCTTGACCTTATCAGGTAACATATCACCCTCGAAAGCTAAGATGAAAGCCCCGGTAACAACTCTGTTTTCCCTTGGCCTCTATGGACATGAGGGATGAAGTGCACACACCGCCACTCTAAGTTGGCCACAGCTCATCATCAGATTGCAAAAGAGGATCACAGTGAAAGATAACATTCTGGACCATATTAAGACTCTTAAGGGAAGTGACAATCACAGAAATGTTACCCACCTTTTTGCAAGGGAGCTGAGCTGTGTGTGGCTCGTGTTCCCACCATCATGTATTTTACACCCTGTTTTTAACATACTTCCACCTCACTACGTTAATTTCAGTTACTACTGTCGCTGAGTTCCTGCTTTGCCTGACGGTGAGCGGCATTCGCAGCGCGTATTGATATGTCCCCTCTCGCAGTATCTTTGCTCGACTGCTATTACTTCCCTGTCGTCATCTGTCGTAAGCAGTTCAGATCGCGACTTCGGGTCTGCCAGTCAGTTGGAATGTGTCTGGAGCGCAGTCCGGACCTGACAGTCGGGGAGTTGCATGCGGAACTAGTGCAGTCGGGTTGGAGCAGTGAGGCCTGCGCCGACTTGGCTCGCCCGACGGTTGCCGCCACGCATCACTTGAGCCGGGCCACGGTCTTTGTGGATCACTGGTCGGTCATCATACCGGATGACGTGTTTTGGCTCGCTGATTGTTCATGAGTCGGCTGTGTGTGTGTGTGTGCACATCGACTCCCGATTTGTTTTTGTGAGCGCTTAGTTGCTGTTGTATCGTTCAGGTCTTCGTGCAAGTGTTTGTCAGGTTGTGTGTGTAGTTGGCGTTAGTTCCAATGACATTTATTTTAAATGTTGTCAGTGTACTGGCTCTGAGAGGCTGGTCGTCTCATCGGGCAATGTATAACTGGTTCTCTGAGTACTTCTGGGCCTCTTCAATTACCATCTTGTGGAACTTGGGTCAGTCCTTCCTGGTGCAGGGATGTCGTTTAGTCAGTGGGCATGTTGCCTCTGCATGGTTGGGTCCGAGCCAGTATTTCCGCCATTGGGTGTCTGGAAGTGAGTGAAAGATGCAGTCGCGACTGAGCAGCAGTCGCGGACGCACCAGTAGTGCAGTTGCGAACAGACCAGCAGGCAGTCGGTCGGTTGCTGCGACCAGGGAAGATATCTCCACGTGGTGCAGTTGCTGAGTCCGCTACCGGTCCCTGCACAGTGTCAGAGCACGTGTGGAGATGTCCGATGGCTATGAGCTTTGTGGTTCAGTGACCAATGACGTCAAAGTTGAGTGGTGTTTTAAGTACCCAAGCCTCGTCCATTCATGTTGTGGTTCATTTCGGTGGTTCGCTGTTGGAGAGGTTTTCCTGTGAGCAACACCGAGTGTTTGTACATATTTGATTGTGGATAATTACGTCCAAAACATTTTGTGTTTGAGTTCTCATGTACTGACTGGCGGCAAGTAAGTTGTGTCGGTCGGTCCGTGGCTTTTCCCTGGTTGAGTTCCGATGGATCAAGTGCAGTTGGGCTCACCTCCTGTCTCACCTAAGTAAACAAGGGCAGAATGACCTCCCTGGAGGCTTCAGAGTGCCATTGTCTTTCCCACTGGTGTTTAATTATCTGTTTTCAGCTACTTAAATATTTAAGGCTTGTGGTTATATTTTTTTTAAAAATTCTGGAAAATTAATTGTGGGCTTTCAGTCTTGCAACTTTATTCTTAAAATTATCTTTCAAGCTTAAACACTGCGGCCTTCTGCCTTTAAAAGATTACGGTAATATACTTTAAATTTGGAAACTTACTTGTGGTCTTCAGCCATTTGTATTGCACATTGCATATGTTTGTTCTATCTACTTTGCCTTGAGGCTTTCCACCTAGTTGTGATATATGTTTTTTTAATTATTTTATTTGTTTTTTTAATTATTTTATTTGCTTTTTTAACTGCATTTTTATCTGATTGATTTTTAAGATTTCTTGTTTGGAAGCCTTCAGGCGTGAAACAGTTGCATTTGGTAAAGGTCTGGCTATGTGCCACTTTGGTTTTAAATGTGTTATTAAATTACAATAAATAATTCAATTAGAAGGTGAAACTGACCCCAACCTTATTTGGTTGTTTCCACAATCCTAGTTACCTGCTCTGCCCAGCGGGTTTAGCGGGCATTTCAGGAGCAGAACCGGTGACTGGGCAGGAGACGGCGTTTTAATCAGGAGGAAACCGCTCTTCATCTTAGGGATGGCTGCAACTTACCCATGTTTGTCTTCAACGTTTTCCACAAAAAATAAAGTCTTTGTGGCCAAAACGTTGGCCCTGTCAGTCCCCATACAGACCATGTAATGGGTGGGAGGGGGAAGGGGGGCGAGTCTGCTCCCTGTCGTATAGTCTTGCATTCCTCCTATGGTGTGGTCAGGGAAGGGAATGGACTGGGAACGTACTTTGTTGCATCATGCAAGGCCTTTCCATTTCAAGAGACTGCTGGGGCTGTGTGGCCACCAGCACCAACAGTGCAGTCCATGCATTGTCAGAGGGCTACCCTCTGTGCAGGAACTTGATGTTATCGTGCTGAGTTGTAGGTGTACTACAACAGAAATGAAGTGTGCCAGATTGACAGGGCACAGGGGCAGAGTATACACCAGAGTGGGCACACGACACGCACTTCTGGTAGGTCAAACCCAATAATGGGGACCATATAATCATTAATGGGAGGTGTAGATAGTGCCAAGAGTGAAACTAAAAATTGAGACCAAAATCGTGAACAAAGTCCAGGCAGAGTCAGCACCAAAAGGGTCATCCGATGGAAAGTCAGAGGAGGTAAGACGTAGTCTAAATATAGGTTTGCAGTACAGAAAAAGGAAGTAGAGCTGGAAATGCCGGGGCCTTGTAGTAGCCAAGCATGCACCCTGGGGAGGGGGGATGTTTGGTGCCTGTAGAGGTCATTTCCAGACAGATTACATGAATAGAAATGATATGCAAAATGTAACTTACTGGTGGTGAGAGGAATTGGTGGGGGGAAGCTCTTCCCGTAGGAATGCGTAAAGAGAAGCCTGGACAGATTTCAGACTAGTCTTTTGGCTGAAGTCTACAAGTGATATTTACAACCGTGTCCACCATTCATCTGAATCAAATTCTTCCTAATAATATAGATTTGAACCCCCCACCCCCACCCTCCCGTCCTCCGATACCCATAAGGTAATAGAGACATAAACAGCTAAAATGTGCCACTTTCAGCATTTTAATAAGGCTCATAGATTCACTGCCAACTTATTATACAAGCGTTCACTTAGTGATTTACCACATTCATGGCTTCCATGCATACGGGTTCCCAGGTAGATGCCATGTTTCTAGACTTCCGCAAGGCGTTCGATACAGTTCCCCACAGTCGTTTAATGAACAAAGTAAGAGCATATGGACTATCAGACCAATTGTGTGATTGGATTGAAGAGTTCCTAGATAACAGAACACAGCATGTCATTCTCAATGGAGAGAAGTCTTCCGAAGTAAGAGTGATTTCAGGTGTGCCGTAGGAGAGTGTCATAGGACCGTTGCTATTCACAATATACGTAAATGACCTTGTGAATAACATCGGAAGTTCACTGAGGCTTTTTGCGGATGATGCTGTGGTATATCGAAAGGCTGTAACAATGGAAAATTGTACTGAAACGCAGAAGGATATGCAACGAACTGACGCATGGTGCAGGGAATGGCAATTGAATCTCAATGTAGACAAGTGTAATGTGCTGCAAATACATAGAAAGAAAGATCCTTTATCATTTAGCTACAATATAGCAGGTCAGCAACTGGAAGCAGTTAATTCAGTGAATTGTCTGGGAGTAGGCATTAGGAGTGATTTAAAATGGAATGATCATATAAAGTTGATCGTCGGTAAAGCGGATGCCAGACTGAGATTCATTGGAAGAATCCTAAGGAAATGCAATTTGAAAACAAAGCAAGTAGGTAACAGTACACTTGTTGGCCCACTGCTTGAATATTGCTCACCGGTGTGGGATCCATACCAGATAGGATTGATAGAAGAGAGAGAGAAGATTCAATGGAGAGCAGCGCGCTTTGTTACAGTATCATTTAGTAATCGCGAAAGCGTTATGGAGATGATAGATAAACTCCACTGGAAGACTCTGCAGGAGAGACACTCAGTAGCTCGATATGGGCTTGTGTTGAAGTTTCGAGAACATACCTTCACAGAGGAGTCAAGCAGTATATTGCTCCCTCCTATTTATATCTTGTGAAGAGACCATGAGGATAAAATCAGAGAGATTAGAACCCACACAGAGGCATATCGACAATCTTTCTTTCCACGAACAATACGAGACTGGAATAGAAGGGAGAACCGATAGAGGTACTCAAAGTACCCTCCGCCACACACTGTCAGGTGGCTTGTGGAGTATGGATGTAGATGTAGAAAGAATTACAACTTTTTGATTTCATTGTACAAAACAAAAATTATGTGCACAAATAAAAATGAAAGGAACATCGGTATTAATAATAAAACAAATTGAAACAATGGCACTAATTCCCCTGAAAACATGTACAAAATCCAATATGCTACCTGGTCATCTCTATAGCGCTGTCGTACTCATTGAACTGAGTTGTTACACAACTAGCAGCACGTCTCTGTATTCCAATGATCTTCTCCATTAATGTAACCTGGAGGAGATTCAAAATGCTCAAGAACAGGCTGGATACTGGCCTTTTACAAATCTCCCTTACATTTGCAGTACATATTCCAAGACCAATTTTGTCCATTTTGCTCTTGCTTCAATTTACAGATGCTTGACTTTCTAAAATTACTCCTACATATTTAACGAGTGAAAATGATTACAGCAACATATTACTTATGCTATGTCAATACTGAATAAGTGCAAGGATCCTCTTTTTAATTCTTAACATTAACTTTCACTCTACTCTTAAGAGAAGTAGATCATTAGTCTAACTTGTTCTGAATTATCCTAAAATTACCTGCGCATGGTACTTTGGTATACAGAATCACACTCTCAGCTGTTCCATCAAGTTTCTTTGACCATGCCAAACATTAGCCTATCTTTGTTTCTGGCGAATACTCACCATCTAGTACAGTGTGCAGAGTTATACCAATCAATAATTCCTAAGAGTTATTCATATGCCATAGCAGGGCCATTTAATTAATTTTTTTTTTTATTAAATGAACCTACTGGTATCAGGTGTAGACTTTGTCCTGTGGCATAATGGTGACATGACGTCATGTGCATGCAAACACAAAGAGTATAGAATACTAATAATATTTCTTTTGTGCCTTTAATAGTATTTGGAATGAAGGTTGTGTTGACATACTTATTTATAGTCTCACCACAGGTCTAAGTTACTTAATTCTAGAATCGTCTCCTCCTTCAGTGGGAGACTTAGTACACAACAGCAGGAATGATAAGAGACCGTACGTCAGCAGAACTTGCTGAGAAGAAAATGTGTTTCCTGTATGGCATATCAATGGATACAATTTAAGAATGTTGTACACTCTGCTTTAGACAGGTATGTGTTGAGCAAGGATGTAAGGTACATTGGTTTTATCTAAGAATCTTTCGCTGACATCTGCTTAATGATTTTGTAGCACAAGTGGCTGGCATTGTCAAAGATCCAACCTTTATTGTTGATGGTTGAGATAGATGAGTCACAGATTGGGAAGAGGAAGTATAGGAGGGGTAAGTCTCCAGTTGGTTTATGGGTGGGGTGGGGGGGCTGTTACTTCGGAGAGTGGGTATGGAGACTGTGTTTTCAGGGTTTTGGGGGGGGGCATACTAAGAGGGAATTGATAGGGTTAATTGAAGAGTATATTGAGGAGGGAGTACTGCCGTTTCAGATGCTTTTTCATCATACAGGGGTTTGGGTAAGAGGGGTTATGATCATTAAATTGTAAACAATAGTTTAGAGTTTAAAAAATACGACACTGGGGCGTGTACTAATACAATACAGGGGTTTTGGAGGGTGGTTAAACCAGCCATAGGGAGGGGGAAGAGGTGCTCTTCTAACCTGCTATCTCATTTAGATGAGTATTGCTGGGGGAAGAGCATCCCTGCGCATTATTGTATTTTTCATGTTTTTCTGAGGGCAGTGAGTAAGATGTACAGGTTGCAGTTGTTTTTGAGTTGAAATGTGCACTTTTCATTTATTTTGTGGTTTTTATTTGTTGGCTTTTTTGTGGGGGTGGGGGTGGGGGGGGGGGGTTGGATTGGCGTTGGTAGGTTGTGGGTGGTCTGGGAGGTTTCTTTTTGTTTGTGTTATTCTTGTGTGTGTGTGTGTGTGTGTGTGTGTGAGACGCATGCATGCGAGGCGGTGATTGGAGTGACCAACCCAGTGTGTAGTGTCGAAATTTGTTGTTGGTGGTAAGTAGTCTTTTTTTTTTGGGTCTGTTGTTTGTGGGTTGTGATGTTGTACATGTTTTTGAGATGTCGTGGGTTTGGTTTTATTTATCGCAATTGTGAGTGTTTGTGTTTTGGTATTGTCAGCTGTGGCCAAGAGAAATGTTCAGTTCCAATTTTTGTCATTGTAGCTGTGTGTCTTTTGGTATCGTTAGCTGTGGCTGACCTAGATAGGTCAAGGGAAGTGTCAGAGTCCAATTTTTGTTGTTTTAGTTATTTTGTGTTATCGATAGTTGCAGTTGAGCTATGTAGGTCAACGGAAGTGTCCAGTTCCTGTGGATTTCGTGGGTGAAGCAGAATGTGGTAATTTTGTGTTTTTGTCACTTTTTTTGTCGTCATTTTGAGCGGTTTGGGATCGTAGTGAGTGTTTTTTTTTGTGTTTATATTTGGCTAGTCCCCACCCTAAAACCCCCATTTTACTGTGGTTGTCCTGTTAGTGTGATTATATTTTTGGAGGGAGATGTTATTGTCGTATTTATGTGTATTTTCATGTTTGTTGACGTGTTTATGTAGTGATGTCATGGGCGCCATATTGGAGATGTTGAGAATGGTCATTTCCGCCACATTGCTGACATCATGGATCAAAGCAGACGGGTGGAATTGGACTCTTCTTTAACAGGGAAGTAGGTGTGAGTTTCAAGCAAATTATAAAAGGAACATGATTGGATAGGGTGAGTTACACAAAAAATATTGAAAATGGCTCTAACAGGACAAGGCAGGGCACAATGAACATTTAACGTGAATAATCACATGAGGAAAAGAAAGAACTGTGGACATCATATTTCATAAGTTAAGGTGGCAGATGGTACAGTAACTAACAGTAAAGAACAAATCATAGGCTAGAAGCATTCCAAAATTTCTTTAAATGTTTGTAGCCTTAATGAGATGAAACACAGGTAGTTGCCAGTAATCATGCAAAAAATTAAGTTCTAGAAGTAAAACCAGATGACGTGGATACAAATTAAAGGTACGAATAATGGGTAGGCACCTTAAAATAATTATTTTTCAATAAAAATTATTAAAGCTGGAGAAAAATTAATACAAGGAAAATCATAAAATAAGTTTGCATTATGGCTGAAGAAGAGAGAAATATTTTTATTAAACAACACGAAAGCAGAAATTCTACATAACTGCAGCAAACAAGATTCATTTGAACCTGCTTACTGTAGTCAAATCTTAGCCTCCCTCCACAGTTACTACTGCCCATACTTCACTGATGACTCAGGATGATGTGTCCAATGAAGCAATCTTCTCTTTTAGTCAAGTTGTGCTACAACTTTCTTTTCCCCCAAATAAGATTCATTAGCACCTCATTAGCTATTTGATCAACACATCTAATCTCCAGCATTGTTCTGCAGCCACATTTCAAAATCCCCTTTTCTTCTGAACAGTTTTACAATCCATATTTGGTTTTTGTACAACATTACACTTAATAAAATCTGAAAACATTTCCTAGCACTTATATCCAACAGTAATAAATATCTCATTTTTTGAAAATACTTTTCTCGCTAAATTGCCAGTCCGCATTGTATAGCCTGTCAACGTCATTTGTCTTTCTCCCTAAACAACAAAAGTCACCTACTATGTAGTTTCAGATCTCATTTCTGAATTTGATTACCTAAGTGTCACTTGATTTAATTTGACTGCATTCCGTTACACTAACCTATTGTGATTACCAAAAGGTACGAAAAAAGTAACAAACTAAAGGAAGGATGAATGGTAGTAGAAGCTCCTGCTGCGTCCTATACAATCCATTATTTGGAAGATATAAAAGAGCACCCATTTCCTAAGGCTATTGTTAGTGGCACTTTTTAATTGTACTGTATACTCACTAAAAACAATCAAATGAAACTATATGGTTCCCGATACCTTTTTCAAGTCTACATCTATGATGTATAGGTTCAGACTGAAGTGACAAAGGAAAATTTGCAGCAAGGCAGGTTCAATGCTCAGGTGCTCTTTCAGGGAGTAGGGTGGTGTGCTAGGGTAATCTGTGCACAGCCACTGTGTGAGTGTGGTAAAGTGATTAGCACATCTGCCAAGTAAGAAGGGTACCTGGGTTCAAATTCTGACCTTGGTATAAATCTTCATTCATCACTTCAGTCTGCATATAAACATCAGTAAATATAGTTAATTCCATTAATTAACTGAAGTAAGATTTTAGAAAGCATTCTGCTAGGAGATAATTAAACTCTTAAATTCTCTGCTTTTGAAATAATATTTTTACACTTTCTACGCAACTGAATACATATTTTCACTATAACCTAAATGTATAATATGTCCATGAGGTAATTAACAGGAGTCATAGTGGTGATATGCACACAGAAAAGGGGAGATTTGTGTATAATGTCCCATTCATTGGAAGGTCATCAGAGATCTCACACAGGCTTCGATTAGGGAAGGAATTCAGTTGCGTCCTTTTTCAAAGGAACCACTGCGACATTTGCCTTACGCAATTTAGTGAAACCATGGAAAATCTAAATCTAGTTGGCCAGTATGAGTCCCATGTCTAACAACTGTGCCACCTTTCTTGGTACTCACAACAAAACAATATTCGAAAATATTCAGTACACGGGAGAGGTAAACGCTCAAATGAAAACAAACCCACCGTATCACTGTCCTGGTGCTGAAATTCCACAGCACGACAACAATGGAAAGATGGCATAGCTGCGTGTACATCTGTGTGAGCTGAAGCTAAGTTACTTTGCTTTAATACCTGGTTATACACTTGCTATGCAAGTCTGTCAGTATAAGGTAATTTACCACTTTGACATTCACACACAAAAATACATTGTGGAACCTGACAAACCTGTGCCAACTCATCCCAGACAAACCAAGTTCAAGCACAATGAAGTGCTCTCTCTTTGTTTCTCTCTCTTGTGTGTGTGTGTGTGTGTGTGTGTGTGTGTGTGTGTGTAGGGGGGCATCATTGTGTACTCTACAGTTCAAGCTTCAAGAATTCATCCAAAAGCTAGCTAGCAAAGCTCTGTCTTGTTTGGGTGCACTTCGACAACTCAACATCCCCCCTTCCCCCCACTTGGGGAATTATTGCCTTTCCTTGTTAAATTATTTACGTTCTGCCAGGACTTTCCACTGCCTATTATTGTATTAGTAATTCCCTATATACTGATGAACACCAGAATGTCACATGTTAAGTATGAAATGGAAGATATGAAAGACCAGTATCATGTAAGTACACAGATGTGCAAGCACAGTAGTGTGGGTAGCTCAATGAAAAATATGAAAAACACTAAGCCTCATAATTAACCTGTCTCACTTCATAAATGAGCAATAATTTGCTAACTGAACACTTTTCAAATGTTGGGTAGCAAGGGATGAAAGGCAGAATACTCTGAGTTTATCTTTATAAGGTCGTAGGTGCCAACTGATCAGCATTACTACAACTATTATCCAGAAATTCTTACAAACAGAGCCTACAGAAACCTAGCTCAAAACTGTCACACTTTTATTAAAATTTGGGAGATAGACTGAAGGTATAGCAAACCTCAATTGTCTTTAAACTTGGCTCCTCTCACATATGGGGTCATAGTTTTAAAAGCTGGGTTACCTGCTTGAATAAACAAATAAAAACTTAATGAAAGGAATTATGTAAATGCAGGTCAACAAATTTGCAGCAACTTACAAAATGCAAAATTCTGTCAAAAATGTTCAACACACAGTGTTATGGACCAAAACTGATGAAGGTAAGAAATAAAAATTTACTGCAGTAGATGGCCTACTTATTCTTTCAGGGATGAAAAGGGTACGGGAGCATGCAATAGAAGAATTCTGGAATCTTATATAACATAATGTCAATGATAAAATTAGCCATGAGAGTTGCAAATACTGCACACAGATTTAATGAGGGAATGAATCAATACAAATTGCATTTCCCATGTCACCTATTAAAATGGTGAATTTGGCAACACCACTTTCTAGTGTGAGTTGCGGGAAATAACACTTTTTAGAGGTCACATCACATGTGACTGGCTATCTTCCTCTCAAATGAGAGTGTATGGACCTGACACTTAGCTCTGTCAAAGGATTTAACAAATTTATAATGCTGCGAAGGCTTGCTCTTTGCAATAAAACAGTCTTAAAAATGCCTAAAAATGAAGGAATGGGCAGATGCAGCATAGGTGAAGGTTCACCAACCAATAAGAAAACTGGCATATGCATTAGAATTTAACATAAGGCTGTAACACAGCTTACTTGCAATGACCCCCTGAAAATTCCATTTGTGGTTACCTTGAAGAAAGGATAGACCACAGATGACGAGTGCCCATGAAATGCAGTAGCACATTTGTATATATAAATACGAAAATTAGAAAGAATGCATGGTACTAGCTGCTAAATTGTAACAGACCTACTGAGTTCCATGTCCTGTCTAGAAGATACTGTGTACAGCATCTTATTGCATGAGACTGTACTGAATAATTTCTATATAACCATGGAAATGCGACGATAATTCGCGTGGGTCAGATTAGATGTACGTTTTATTCCATAAATCCATTGTGAGGAGTTCCTCAATTATGTAGAACATGTCATAAAACCAGACATACAATACAGTGCCATGTCTCCACTCTCATCTGTCTAACACCAGTGCTGATGTATTCTGCAGCATTGAGGACCCAAAACGTAAATACTACACTGCATACCGTCCTACAAACATAGTTTAGAGACACAAGCGATATAGGTGGTAAGATCGCAAAAATGCGAATTAAACTGCATGATGGCACAGACTCAACATACTTTTCTAATCACTTTACAAAATCAGCAAAGGCTTAGTTAATTTCACGCATTCATTTACGACACTTCTATTGAACACATTGTAGAAAACTGTTGGTTAAAGTTAGTATGAAACACGTTACCGTATGGGGAATTCGTTTCAGTTTTGCTGTCCATCGACGCTGGTCCATCTGCAGCATCAGCTGATGAGATGTTTTCTATTCCTATTGCTAGAAACTCATCGAAATCTGAGTCTTGTGAAGTTGGAGAGGTTGGCAGAGTTTGTTCATCTGCCATTGCTTCGTTAACATAACATGCATCTGTCATCATAAAATCTGGCGAGTGTTTGTCTTCGTTACAAATATCACTCTGTAATGCTGTATATGAGTATTAAACTACAACTGTGCACACTGTTAGCTTTTGAAACGACATAAAAATTCTCTACTTTTAATAATTCTACAACACTATATACAGGCTTCTTGGAACAACGAAACGATGCTTTTTGTCTGTCCCACGTTACAGAATCAAACGGACCGCCAGAACACGAATATACACAATCATTAAATCAACACACTTTCAATATTTTCGCTTCACAGAACACAGTCATGTTTAGGCCTTATTGTATACGAACAGTCACTCCGAGTATATATTGAACTCAATTATCAGTTCATATTTCAAATCACCTAAGTGATGCATTATAAAAAAAGCAACGCTATACTAAACGTAATGAAGCTCTCGTCTCTTCATTGTCATAAAGAATTTCTTGGCATTTTATGTGAGATCATCCCTTCTTCTGATGACACAGAACAATACATTTATCTCCGAATTTTATAACGATAAACATCACTGGCTAGTGAAACTGACACCCATCGGACTACATGCCCGCCCGCAACCGTTGCGTCGGCACTGGCGAGTGAATACTGTTGCACATATCAACAGTTGCTACAATCGATGGTCTCGAACAATCGATCGTTGTTCTTGATCGATGGCGACAGACATCGACTAAAATTAAATGTACAAAATAGGGTAATTCCTTATTTTTTTGTTTATTTCAGAACTAAATATTTGCAGGACTGGAATGATCATTTTTCAATTTCTTGTCTATGTTTCTACCGCAGAAACTGCAACACATATGCTGCTCAGTAAGTGGATTACCATCAGGCCATTTCATACGCAAAGACATGTCTGCGCAGAGTAAGCGCGCACCACATCTGCACAGACATATCGTTGCATATGGACAGGAGTTTTGTGCAGAAATTAGGTGCGCGCCTTCGACCATAGATACTAATAGACTGGGCAAGCAGTGCAGCGGCTATACGTCTGGCGTGGCTGCAACATAGAATCACGTGACTGTTGGCAGAACGCCGGCGGGAGTTCAAGGCACCATTCTGATTCCTGATTTCACTTCCAGTATTTCTCAGTGGATTTCCTCCTAACTTCACCACATTAAATGTAGTTTATGTAAACACAGCTAGAAGTGATAAATTATTGCGTAACCACTGTACAAATTTAGTTTTACAGCCATTACTTCACAATGAACTTTGTGAACTGGTGAAACACTTTCGATGTTTGGCAATATATTCGCCGCGAATTTTTCAGTGTTACCAATTATGAGATGCATTCTCTACTCACAATACGCGTTATGCACTGCATAAAATGTAAATATTGCGTGTGTGTCTTTTAGTGCCTTGGTTGTAGAAAGTGTTATAGACTTCATAAATCGGCATAAACAACGAAACCTGTAACGTAAACACACGTGTTCACATCGAATGTAATGAACTCAATTGTGTCGTTCACCCACAAAACGTAAAGCAGTTTCATTTGAAAGCTCTTTTTCGGTTTAAACAGTTTGTTTCGTAGATGTATCAAATAAGATATCTACAAAATCAGTACCTACTTACATGAATACTTGTTCCACAGATCATGAATACGATACTTCACAATGATGTGTCAGTTTAATGAAAGGTAGACCTATCATTACATGACAATTCTTCCAATCACTTATTTATACCTAAAAAATCGTCTACTGAGTAGGAGCTGTCATTCACAGATTCTTTTAGTTTGATTTTAAATGCTGGTTGGCTATCTGTCGGGCTTTTAATGCTTTTTGGTAAATGACCAAAGATTTTTGTAGCAGCATATTATTTATCCCATACATTACAGCTTATTATCTGGAAACTAACATAGGCCATACAACTACCTTTTTGCAAATGGTATTCAGTATTTGTTTCTGATATTTGTATGTTTTGTAACTGGGAAGTACAAAATAAAACTAAACCCTGATGAGAAATCAAACCCCTAACTTGTTTTTGCAAATTGTTCTCTAAAATAATACCAGCATAATTCACCCCTTTTTGTACCAAAGTCAGATTTACTCCAGGATAGTAAAAATCATCCTTTCTTCTTATGTAGTAGCAATGCACATTGCCATTGCTTTTGGCGTGGGAAGGGTTATTGGTAATCTCTCTCTCTCTCTCTCTCTCTCTCACACACACACACACACACACACACACACACACACACAAACACACTATATATCTTCTTCAAAGTGCTTCGAACAGATGCGTGTGTGCGCAGTAGGCTTGAAATCTTTTCGTTTCACTGCCTGTATCCACATCTGCCTGCGCCCTTCATCCTTTGGAAACCTATACGAAAGAGAAAAAGCAGCTTTGTAGCTTACCATTTCAAGAAATATATACGATTGCAATGTGCGCCTAGAAACACACACAGCTCTTCAAACCGCCAATTTACGTAACTGTGGCGTTCTGGGTAAGGATATGATACACACAATAGTTTATCAGTATTCAAGAAATACCGCTAAATTATACTAATAATACTTACACGTGAAATTTAATGTTACTTCCCTTCACAAAACGCTCAGTACAACCATAAGCACAACAGGATACCACCATTGTTTTGTCAATAGTCACGTGGTATAGCAGTAGAGATGTTGGTGCCACGAAATATACGTCATGACCAGTCTACCAATATCTATGGTCGAAGGTGCGAGCAAACCTGGTAGTTGAAGTTGGAGGTTTGAGCAAAATTGCTCAACTGTGGATACCAACCACATACGCGCAGACAAATCGTAGCGTGTTACTAGCAGATCGCCACAAACCAGATAATCGAAACGTGTTTGAGTACGCTGTTGGCAAGCACAGAGTGTTCTCGTCTGTAGGTGCGGAGTGAATTTTAAAATGGCTCTCGAGAGTTCACTGTTGAATTTACTGAAATTTATAGGAATCACACATGTTTGGGAAAAATTGTGACCAAAGAATACAGCGATCGAGCTAAAAGGCCCCTGCCTATAATCCATTAATAGAAAAGTTACCAGTGATTGACCCTACGGCGTAGGGGGAATTGGTAATAATAATTATTATAATAACAAAAATTGCGGACTGTTTATCGCAAAGAGCTAAGCAAAGTAACGAAATCCTAATATAATATGCGGTTCATAAAAAAAGTGAATTGGAGGTGAGCAGTAGAATTCAATAGCACAATACTGGAAGTAAAACTTCCTGTATAGACTATGAATTGCTGCTGAGGCTTCAGAATGAAGTTTTATGTGCTGGTGCAAACGTTATTAACAGGTTGCTGGCAGACTTCAAGCAAAGAATTAAAAATCTCAACTCAGGAACAAACTAAAGTATAGCTCATTGGTAACACCTACAATTTCCTAGAATCTGTAATGCTTGGCCGCTGCAGTGGTAAAGAACAAAATTAATACACATATGACCGGTATAAACGACGATTTATTGCTGAGCATTAGAACTTACACAAAGTGCGACCAGCACTTTACAGGTCAGAGAACAGATTGTCATACCATACCGAGTCCACGCAATAGAATGCTGCTGGGTACGAGAGAGGAATTTTTCTCTCATGGCAGCAGAGGCGGTCCTCCTACTCCCCCTCATTCTGAATAGCATGGGAGGAGGGAAGGAGCACCAGGCATTGACGTGCTGGAGTGCCGTTTATGGCTATGTATGACAGTTTTCATTGCTTGTGGCATACCAGTGTGCGAGTGATGCATTTCAGGTTGTGACATATGCTGTGGGGGAAATTGGCTGTAGCTGGTGGACGACGCTGAGGCGGTAATCTTGCAGATGCTGTGGTAAACGGCGAAGTCATCCGAAGTGAGACATACCTATGATAGCCAGTGTCGGTAATGAGATTGTAGGAGGTATGCTCCGGATGGCAGCTGGGCCTGGCCTGAAGATGGGAGTGGAAGAGGCAAAATCCTCAGCCCCATGATGTGCAGGATCCTGTCGGTGGAGATATGCAGGCTTCAAGTTGTTAAAGGAGATGGTGGAGCATTTACCATTAATGATAGTATCAAATGTGTTCATGCCACGTCGAACCACTCTGTACATGGCGTAATATGCGGTTACAGAGTGGGCCTGATGGTGTTTTCATTGAGTATGATGTGGGAACACAAGGCTAATGCCTTGTGAATGAACACATGAGGCCTGGAGTATGGTTTGGGAGATGGAATTTGCAGGCAGACTACATGCTAGCACATGCCTACATCCAGCATAGGAAGCTTGGTATCATTGATGTGGAAGTTTGAGTGACAAAATTGGCAGGGAGGGATAAAGGTTCCTCATAGAGAAGCATGGAGGTCCTCTTTGTAGGTTGCACATACCCTCCAACACCCATGAAGGGCCTCAGTCCATGATTTGTCATATACACAGAGTGGCCTTAAGAGTGCGGTGTCAGCATTCAACCAGCCTGTTGTTCTGTGAATCGTATGTTGTGGTGTGGTATGGCATCTGCAGGCTCCACATAGGTTACACAGTTCCTTGAATAAGGCGGACTCAAATCACGTCACTGATCATTCATACTAGGAACTGGACAACCAAAACGGAAGATCCAGGTATTGACTGGCGACTGTTTCTGCCATGATGTCTCTGATTTGTGTGGCTTCCCCCCATTAAGTAAGCCTGTCTATGATGGAGAGGATATGTCGGAACCACTCTGACTCCAGGAAGGGCCCGACAAGGTATGCGTGGATGTGTTGGAAACAGTCTTGGGGAATCTCGAATCTGCCTTATGGGGGCTGCGTGTGCCAGCTGACTTCATTCTTTTGGCAAGCTACACAGCTGCAAGTCCAGGTCTTACAGTTTTTTCCCGTTTTTACTTTCACCCAGGTGAATCATTCTGTTACAAGTCTGGCTGATGGCTCAGTCCTGGGGTGTGAAACATTGTGCAGGTGGCCAAACAAGGTTTCCTGGAAAGGGCCTGGTAGGACTCAGCAGAGGCTGTTATGCAGCACACATTTACTACAGCCCAGAAAGCAATGGAGTTCAAAGCATACTCCTGTTTCCAGGTCCTGGAGTAGGTCGATGACATCCTGGTCATCCCTTTGCACATTGATGACTTGCTCATAGTCCATGTGTGATGTGATTGTGGATACTGTAGGTAGGCTGCAATGACATTTTCCATACCCTTAATGTGCCTAACATCAAGAGTAAATTGGATGATGCAGTCCATGTGGTAGAAGTTCTGGGGAGGAGAATCAATTGATGGGTTTTTGAAGGCGTTCGCTAAAGGATGGTGATCTGTGTAGGTTTTGAGGGTTGGCCATTGACATTGTTCTGAAAGTAATGTGGGCCTTCATACACTGTGGACTGCTCATGACTAAAGGTGGACTGTTATTATTGGGAATTAGAAGGATGCCGTGAGAACAAGCTCAGGTCTTGGGCTATGCTGCCAAGTTCCTGTTGTAGAACAGCCCTGATAGTGTAGTCGCTTGCGTCCATAGTGACTGAAAGGTGGACTTTATAACAAGGGTGGGCTAGAGTAGTAGCCTTGGCAAGGTCACCTTTGATGCCATCACAAACTTGTTGCATACGTGGAGTCCATTTGATCCGGTGGTTACCAGTTTAATTTTTGCCCAACAGTAGCTTAGTTAGAGACAGAAGGATGGCAGCGACGTTAGGGACGTGGTATTGATCAGAAGTATGTCATCCCTAATAAACAATTTAATTCTTGATAGTCGTGGGTTGCGGTAACAGTCTGATCTTATCTGTTTCTTTAGGAATTGGATGGATACCATTGGTGTTGATGAGGTGGCCAATGAAGGTTACCTCGTGTTGTCATAACCGACACTTGACATCGTTAATGATCACTTCATTGAATACTAGAATGCCAAAAACTAGTCTGAGATGGCGGTCGTGTTCTTCTGGTGTAGTGGAGAAAGTGATGATATCTTCAAGATACTGCACTGAGTCCATATGGCGAGAGCAGAAATTCACAAAGCCCAAATGGCATAATGGTAGCGCTCTTTGCAATGTCCTCCTCACTTGTAGGAGTTTGTAAGTATGCTTTTCTGCAACCTATCACACTGAAAAATTGATATAACTGTGAGAGATCGTGTTAAATCTTATGTGTTGGGTTTAAATGGCTCTGAGCACTATGGGACTCAACTGCTGAAGTCATTAGTCCCCTAGAACTTAGAATTAATTAAACCTAACTAACCTAAGGACATCACAAACATCCATGCCCGAGGCAGGATTCGAACCTGCGACCGTAGCGGTCTTGCGGTTCCAGACTGAAGCGCCTTTAACCGCATGGCCACTTCGGCCGGCTTTATGTGTTGGGAATCGGGTAGCTGTCAATAATGGTGTACGAGTTTAGAGCTCTATGATCACTACACACACGCCAAGTGCAGTCTTTCTTTAGGAAAAGTTTATTGAGCGACGTCCAAGCCCAACAAAAGGGGTGTACAGTCCCTGCTTCTAACAGTTAATGAACAACAGCTTTTGCTGCACGTAGTTTGTGTGGAGGTGGACAGGATGGTTGGCGCTGAACAGGCAGACATAGGATGGTGACGATCTGGTGTCTAATCCATTTCGATAGCACTATTTGCAATGTGTGTCGGGACACATGAGGGCGATATGCCGGTTGTGTCAGAGGGATCATGCACTGTATCCAATACCGGCAGCTCACTAAACTTGTGTATGAAATCTAGTGAGCTGACTGAGCCAGCCTCATAAGTTGAACATAGTGTAGGTGGGGACGTGTGACATCGATGTAAATTGGCGATATCAAGCCATGCATCTTGCAGTGCGGCAGTGGCTGTAGCGATATGTTGCTGAAGGTTGTCGTTTCCGTTACATGTACGAGTGTTGGAGAGGCGTATGTTAAAACATTGTGTTTGGAGTGATTGAATCTCGTTGAGAATGGCGAGGCACTGGGTGAGGTGTCCATGAGAATCGACAGTGAGAGGGCTAGCAGAGATTATTACAGATCCTCGGCATCGAGATGGGAGTGTGTCACTAGTGACGCTGATGATGGGCTGACAGCTGTCTCGCCAAAGTAAAAGCCAGCCATTGTGACCGAGCGGTTCTAGGCCCTTCAGTCTGGAACCGCGCGATCAGTACGGTCGCAAGTTTGAATCCTGCCTTGGGCATGGATGTGTGTGATGTCCTTAGATTAGTTAGGTATAAGTAGTTCTAAGTTCTAGGCGACTGATGACATCAGATGTTAAGTCCCATAGTGCTCAGAGCCATTTGAACCAAAGTAAAACACCATGAGCCAGGTCTGGTAGCAACTGGTAATGTCGTGAGCTGTCTGCACCGAGGACAGGTTCTGCGACACTGGCAGTGAGGAAGGACTATAGTAGCAGGTCGTCAGAACACAGATAGACTGTGGTTGAATCGTGCACAGTGATTGTAGGATCATTCACCCTACAAAGTTGAAAGTGCGACGTAGCAGCAGGAGGTGGCTTGTCTGTTGGGGGTGCAGTGCTGACATCGGTAGCTGTGTCAACAAGTAGGTGGTTTTGTGTTTTCTGGTCAAATATGTAGAGGCAAAAGCGGGAAGGTCATGCCTGTGATGCTTAAATGTCATGCACATTCTGTGTGTTGCGGCAGCTTGACTGATGAAAGTGACCCAGTGCACCAACTGTGGGCCACTATTGGAGTTTTGGAATGTATACGGTGGACAGCTTTTGAGCGCCAAGTTCCCAAACTGAGAGTGAAACCAGCAGTAGTGGGGCGGGGGGGGGGGGGGGGGGGGAGTGGCTGGGGTGGCAGGTAAGACTGTGTTGCTGCATAGGTGGGTCTGTGTGTCAACTCGCTGACATGCTGAAGGGCGTTGTCCGTCATGGCAGCTGGTGCTAGTAGCTCGGGCGAAGTTGGGTGAACTCGGTCGGCCTCAGCAGCATCATGGGGGGTCATCGAGCGAGGTGGCTATGACTCAGCGACTTATGTATTGTTAGCTGCATAACTGATACTTTGTTGGTGCTGGCCATTGTCATGTATTCTATCCCTGAGCTATAATTTCACATCCAGAGGTTCCAGTTCATGCGAAATCATTGCGAGTTACACCTGTGACGGCAGTTTCACGACCCATAAGGTGTACAGAGTCCTATCAGGTGCCGCCCGGTGTAGTCGTGCTGTTTAGGGCGTCTTGTCACGGTTCGCATGGCTCTCCCAGTCGGAGGTTCGAGTCTTCCATCCGGCATGGGTGTGTGTGTTGCCCTTAGTGTAAGTTAGTTTCATTAGTGTGTAAGCCTAGGGACTGATGCCCTCAGCAATTTGATCCCATAGTCCTTACCACAAATTTCCAAATTTCCGGTCAGGCATTAGATTCGTATCCATGAGGATTTGTTGGTGGACCCATTGCTGTGAAGGAGTGCTGTTACCAATGGCTTCCTTGTAAACAAACTGTTTGAGTTGTTTTCTGCGACAAGTACTGGAGCAGCAGCGACTTGGCTGTGTCATGCTTGTTCGATGTGTGAAAAATAAGTTGCTAATCAAATCTTCCTGCATGTTGAAGTGGCTCAGGAGATGACGAATTTAGCACTGTAATCAGTTATTTCATGTGAGGCAATGATGCACTCACTGATGGTGAAACACATGGTGAGTTGTTCGGCGTGGAATGGTGGAAGCTTGAATGTCGAATGAAAAGTGGACGAGTACTTTGAAGGTAGTTGTCACAGTGCAGGCCAGAGCACAAGCGGAGCTGGCGTAACGAAACCTAGAGCCATAGACACAGCAGTAGTGTCGTTAGGTAAAAGTTCACTTGCCTGTATCATCTTTTGTGACATGGGCAATAGCACTGTAGACATGTGCTACACAGTAGGAGTGGCATACATGGATGAGGAAAACGGTTTGGGACATTGCGCAATCTGTTGCACAGAAAACACTGGAAAAGTCGTGGGTGTGGTAGGAACACCGTGCACAGTCGACAATATGTGTGTCTGATGCTATCGTTCAGGTGGGAGTGTAGGCATGTGTGATGCGGTAGGCACAAATACTCAAGTGGGGAATACGGATCGGAACGTTTCACGGTCTGAAGCTCGGAAAAAGTCGAAGATGTCACAGGTGCAGAAATACGCAGTGACATTGTTCGTCATAGGTACATGGCACTGTTGCATCACATCTCCATTTAGTCTGATGAGACGTTCTCGGTTGCATGGTGTTGTAGCACTTCATTTAACACGAAGTAGCAGGACGGTCATTAACTGTTCATGATAATTGTGGGACTCTGGAGTCTGAAAATGGTTGCGTTGTCACTGCGTAGTTACCGACGTGGTTGCATGGCGCGAAATTGCAGCCAGGTGAGGTCGACACAGGTCACCAATGTAGTTCTTTGCCATAGTGGTGGATAAAGAACATAGTTAATAGACATACAATTAGTATAAATTACGTTTTATTATTAAGAATTAGGGCTTATGCAAAGTGTGACCAGCACATTACAAGTCAGAGAACAGACTGTCATACCAAAGAGAGTCCACACAATACACTACTGCTAGGAACCGGAGAGGTACTTTCCTTCGCAGCAACAGTGTTATTAGTCGAGGCCCCACAAATCTATTGAGTTTCATACTCATTAGACCTGAGTCAAAACAAGGCCCTGGGAGTAGACAACATTCCATTAGAACTACTGACAGCCTTGGGAGAGCCAGTCCTGACAAAACTCTATCATCTGGTGAGCAAGATGTATGAGACAGGCGAAATTCGCTCAGACTTCAAGAAGAATTCCAATCCCAAAGAAAGCAGGTGTTGACAGATGTGAAAATTACCAAACTATCAGTTTAATAAGTCACAGCTGCAAAATACTAACGCAAATTCTTTACAGACGAATGGAAAAACTGGTAGAAGCCGACCTCAGCGAAGATCAGTTTGGATTCCGCAGAAATGTTGGAACACGTGAGGCAATACTGACCCAGCAACTTATCTTAGAAGCTAGATTAAGGAAAGGCAAACCTACGTTTCTAGCATTTGTAGACTTAGAGAAAGCTTTTGACAATGTTGACTGGAACACACTCTTTCAAATTCTGAAGGTGGCAGGGGTGAAATACAGGGAGCGAAAGGCTATTTACAATTTGTACAGAAACCAGATGGCCGTTGCAAGAGTCGAGGGGCATGAAAGGAAAGCAGTGGTTGGGAAGGGAGTGAGACAGGGTTGTAGCCTCTCCCCGATGCTATTCAATCTGTATATTGAGCAAGCAGTAAAGGAAACAAAAGAAAATAAGTTTCCTTTAATTTACATTGGGAGTAGCTATTAAAATCCATGGAGAAGAAATAAAAACTTTGAGGTTCGCCGATGACATTGTAATTTTGTCAGAGACAGCAAAGGACTTGGAAGAGCAGTTGAACGGAATGGACAGTGTCTTGAAAGGAGGGTATAAGATGAACATCAACAAGAGTAAAACGAGGATAATGCAATGTAGTCGAATTAAGTCGGGTGATGCTGAGGGAATTAGATTAGGAAATGAGACACTTAAAGTAGTAAAGGAGTTTTGCTATTTGGCGAGCAGAATAACTGATGATGGTCGAAGTAAAGAGGACATAAAATGTAGACTGGCAATGGCACGGAAAGCATTTCTGAAGAAGAAAAATTTGTAAACATCGATTATAGATTTAAATATCAGGAAGTCGTTTCTGAAAGAATTTATATGGAGTGTAGCCATGTATGGAAGTGAAATATGGACGATAAATAGTTTGGACAAGAAGAGAATAGAAGCGTTGGAAATGTGGTGCAACAGAAGAATGCTGAAGATTAGATGGGTAAATCACATAACTAATGAGGAGGTATTGAATAGAATTGGGGAGAAGAGGAGTTTGTGGCACAACTTGACTAGAAGAAGGGATCGGTTGGTAGGACATGTCCTGAGGCATCAAGGGATTACCAATTTAGTATTGGAGGGCAGCGTGGAGGGTAAAAATCGTAGAGGGAGACCAAGAAATGAATACACTAAGCAGATTCAGAAGGATGTAGGTTGCAGTAGGTACTGGGAGATGAAGAAGCTTGCACAGGATAGAGTAGCATGGAGAGCTGCATATAACCAGTCTCAGGACTAAAGACCACAACAACAACAACTCATTAGAAACTTCAAAAATATTATCTGTGCATTGTCACAATCGATATATAATAGAATTGAGGTACCGGTACACAACTTGCTTTCAAGAAATTCTCCTTCAGGACACTGTAAATACTTTCACGTGAACAGGGTATGATTTCACTCAATATTTGTTTCGAAAATACACTAGAAGATTCTAGATCCTTGCAGCTTTTTGCTGCTACCAACAACCTTAATGTCACCTCTAGCTGTTCATGTGGGATAATTTCTCCCCTCATCCAAGTATTTTTCCGAGTTATATGAGGAGATATGGGCATCAAGAGATAACTATAAGTTCCCAAATCCATCTGCAAATAATTATATCAATTGTTGGGTTCGTTGTAGTGTGAAAACTGCCTTCACTTTATTACTCATTGTCTTTCAATGTCTTGCATTTTGTTTGTATTGCGGGGGTGGCCTTCCTCCATCCCACAGACATCTTGCGTGGTTGACTTGCACTTACTTTAATTTTTGAGCAACCACATACCACACACATTTTGTCTTGTCTAATGTGGTATGTCATCGTCATCGAACCCATCGTTCTACCATTCCTAGACCGGCAAGGGAACTTGCTGTTCCAACAGGACAATGCACGTCCGCATGTATCACGTGCCACCCAACGTGCTCTAGAAGGTGTAAGTCAACTACCCTGGCCAGCAAGATCTCCGGATCTGTCCCCCATTGAGCATGTTTGGGACTGGATGAAGCGTCGTCTCACGCGGTCTGCACGTCCAGCACGAACGCTGGTCCAACTGAGGCGCCAGGTGGAAATGGCATGGCAAGCCGTTCCACAGGACTACATCCAGCATCTCTACGATCGTCTCCATGGGAGAATAGCAGCCTGCATTGCTGCGAAAGGTGGATATACACTGTACTAGTGCCGACATTGTACATGCTCTGTTGCCTGTGTCTATGTGCCTGTGGTTCTGTCAGTGTGATCATGTGATGTATCTGACCCCAGGAATGTGTCAATAAAGTTTCCCCTTCCTGGGACAATGAATTCACGGTGTTCTTATTTCAATTTCCAGGAGTGTATTTGCAGCACTTGTGGGTACAACACTGACACATTACTTTGGCCAAGCTACAAACTGTGATTATACACGGTGTTCGTCCAAAATGATTTAGAAATACTGGTGAAACGCTTGATATCTATGCCTATCGTTTATGTATATTGAGATGTGTGACATTTACAAATCAGTATGGTGAGTTGTTTGTTGTCCTCCAGCAGAATAGGTGTCTGTGGCACAAGGGCTGAATCATGTTACATTGATTTAAGTGTGTGTATAGATCACTGTAATAGTAGCCTAATACATGGCATGCTAACTGCTATGTTAACTGTGTGCTGTTGGGTATAGGGAGTTGCAGTTGTTTATAGAACAATTGCGGGGGAATGCTCTACTGTGAAATGCTGTCCCAAACTTCTGAGAGAATTTCCTACATCACATCTGGCATACATGTGGACAATTTAAACGTAATCTGAATCGTTTATTTTCATGCTGTAGCGATTCCGAGTCAGTAATGGGAACAAGTAAGATTCTACCAGCACTATGCACACATATCTCGAGCCATGTGCTTGACAGTTATTGTGAGAAAGATATCATATGAGTTAGTGTTGTATTCCATTTATGACATTTGTGCAATATAATTTATGTACTGTTAAGCTCAAACCTCAAACGCTGCTGCTCTCCATAGGTCAGTATCTGAGTCAAGGTTTCATTGCATCGGCCAGTGACATGTGTATTGAGAATAGTAGTCACTGACCAAAACAAAAGCATGTTTGATAAAAGTGAGCACTGTGTACAATATCTTTCTCAAGACTTCCAGAGGTTTGAAAGATGTATCACCAGTAAATACGTAAATATAATGTACTTGAGAGCTAATGTATTGCTAAATATATGAAATTATAGTTTGAGTACTATTCCAAGCTGCTCCCTAAATGTTTAGTTCTTCCACACTTCCTCATATCTCAATCCACTTAGCATAGTTGTTGTCTGATGTGCTACATCGTTAGGCTTTGCATAAAACATGGGGTGTCATGTAGCTCTGGGAACTTGAAGGAATCCATAGTAGCGCTGGGTTTCTACAACACTTAATCTGCTAACAATCATTAGCCACTGTAAAGAGTGAAGTATAACTTGTAACAGAAGACCACTCTATCATGACCATCCGAAAATTTGGTCAGCAAAAGTTTTCCGCAGTAGTAGCTTGTTGAAGGATTCGCAGCTATATTCAACAGAAGTGACTTAGAAATCATGTGGAAACCTTAGAGGTTTATACCTTGCTTTCACATATCTATCCAACAGCCAAAAGCAGCTAAGGCTAGTGTTTGTGAGAAATATGCATGGGAATACCAATTTCCTAGCTGTGGTTATTATGAGCCTGTGCTAGTGATGGGGGCACCCTTAATGTGATAATTCAATGTGTAATACTGCGACATGCCAGAACTATACACGTTCTGCTTTCTGCATTGCTCTCCTAGATATACAAAATTCGAGAGGCATCAATGTCATTTGGAGCATTCTCGTCTTGTGTAGCACAGCACAGCAGGTCCAGATACGAAAACTGCAGGTAAAAGTTGAACTACTTAACTGGGATGTCTTGGCTGGGGTACTAAACAATAGAGACTGGATCGTCTGCACAATATATGAGATACTCGGCGACTTGAGGCTACTGGCAGCTCTCGACCATTCAGTAGCATCTGCACCAGTTGTGTGTACCCAGGAGCAGAGTGGCATGGCACAGTGGCAGCCCCTGGTGGTGATGGAGTGGCAGTCCACTTCAGGTCTTTCTTCTACATCTACATCTACATACATACTCCGCAATCCACCATACGGTGCGTGGCGGAGGGTCCTCGTACCACAACTAGCATCTTTCCTCCCTGTTTCACTCCCAAACAGAACGAGAGAAAAATGACTGTCTATATGCCTCTGTATGAGCTCTAATCCCTCTTATCTTATCTTTGTGGTCTTTCAGCGAAATATAAGCTGGCGGCAGTAAAATTGTACTGCAGTCAGCCTCAAATGCTGGTTCTCTAAATTTCCTCAGTAGCGATTCACGAAAACAACGCCTCCTTTCCTCCAGAGACTCCCACCCGAGTTCCTGAAGCATTTCTGTAGCACTCTCGTGATGATCAAACCTACCAGTAACAAATCTAGCAGCCTGCCTCTGAATTGCTTCTACGTCCTCCCTCAATCCGACCTGATAGGGATCCCAAAAGCTCAAGCAGTACTCAAGAATAGGTCGTATTAGTGTTTTATAAGCGGTCTCCTTTACAGATGAACCACATCTTCCCAAAATTCTACCAATGAACCGAAGACAACTATCCACCTTCCCCACAACTGGCATTACATGCTTGTCCCACTTCATATCGCTCTGTAATGTTACGCCCAAATATTTAATCGACGTGACTGTGTCAAGCGCTACACTACTAATGGAGTATTCAAACATCATGGGATTCTTTTTCCTATTCATCTACTTTAATTTACATTTATCTATATTTAGGGTTAGCTGCCATTATTTACACCAATCACAAATCCTGTCCAAGTCATCTTGTATCCTCCTACAGTCACTCAACGATGACACCATCCCGTACACCACAGCATCATCAGCAAACAGCCGCACATTGCTATCCACCCTATCCAAAAGATCATTACGTTTGTGTAGATAGAAAACAACAGCGGACCTACCACACTTCCCTGGGGCACTCCTGATGATACCCTCACCTCCGATGAACACTCACCATCGAGGACAACGTACTGGGTTCTATTACTTAAGAAGTCTTCGAGCCACTCACATATTTGGGAACCAATCCCATATGCTCGTACCTTAGTTAGGAGTCTGCAGTGGGGCACCGAGTCAAACGCTTTCCAGAAGTCAAGGAATATGGCATCCGTCTGATACCCTTCATCCATGGTTCACAAGATATCATGTGAGAAAAGAGCTAGTTGCGTTTCGCAGGAGCGATGCTTTCTAAAGCCGTGCTGATGCATGGACAGCAACTTCTCTGTCTCAAGGAAATTCATTATATTCGAACTGAGAATACGAGAATCCTGCAACAAACCGATGTTAAGGATATTGGTCTGTAATTTTGAGGATCCGTCCTTCTACCCTTCTTATATACAGGTGTCACCTGCACTTTTTTCCAGTCGCTCGGGTCTTTACGTTGGGCAAAAGATTCGCGATAAATGCAAGCTAAGTAAGGATGGTTCAGATGGCTCTGAGCACTATGCGACTTAACTTCTGAGGACATCAGTCGCCTAGAACTTAGAACTAATTAAACCTAACTAACCTAAGGACATCACACACATCCATGCCCGAGGCAGGGTTCGAACCTGCGACCGTAGCGGTCGCTCGGCTCCAGACTGTAGCGCCTAGAACCGCATGGCCACTCCGGCTGGCGCTAAGTAAGGAGTCAATGCAGTAGAGTACTCTCTGTAAAACCGAATTGGAATCCCATCAGGACCTGGCCATTAAGCTCCTTCACAAACCCAGGGATGTCTATCACTATGTCCCCCATACGGGAATCTGTACGAGACTCAAACGGCGGTATGTTTGTACGATCCTCCTGCGTGAAAGATTTCTCAAATGCTAAATTTAAAATTTCAGCTTCCGTTTTGCTGTCTTCCGTTGCCAGGCCAGACTGATCAGTTAGTGATGGATGGAAGCCTTCGACCGGCTTACCGATTTTACGCAAGACCAGAATTTCCTTGGGTTTTCAGCAAGATCTTTTGCTAAGGTATGACGGTGGTAGTGGTTGTATGCTTCGCTCGTCGCTCTTTTTATAGCAGCACGAATCTCTACTAACTTTTGCCTATCCTCATTCTCCCGACCTTTCTTGTACCGCGAGTGCAACTGTCTTTGCTTCCTGAGCATTCTCCAAATTGCGCTGTTAAACCACGGTGGGTCTTTTCCGTCCGTAACCCGCGTTTCGGCACATACTTCTCCAATGCATGATTTACAATGTGTTTAAAATTTGCCCATAATTCTTCCACGTCCATCGTACCGGAAGTAAATGAAGTCGATTCATTTACTAAGTGGGATGCTAACAACTGCTTATCTGCTCTTTCTAGTAAGAATACTCTCCTAGCCTTCTTGACCGACTTTTTAATTTTCGTAACCATAGTCGTAATGACAATATCATGATCACTAATCCCTGTCTCAACACTGATACCGTCGATGAGGTCTGGTCTGTTCGTGGCTACCAGATGTAAAATATTTCCATTACGCGTTGGCTGTCGATTTAGCTACTCAAGACAGTTTTCGGATAATGTGTTCAAAAGTAATTCACACGACGGCTTGCCTGTAGCACCTGTAATGAATCCATAGACATCCCAGTCTATACTGGGTAGGTTGAAGTCGCCTCCGACTAATATAGCATGATCCGGGTACTTCTGCGATAAAGAGTGTAGACTCCCTTTTAATGATTCTAGAACTGTCATGGTGGAACCTGGTGGCCGGTAATAACACCCAACAATTAACTTTATTTCTCCTAGCCCTGTTAAACGTGTCCAGATAACTTCACAATCACACTCTACTTCGACCTCAGTAGACACAATATTTTTGTCAACTGCAATGAAGACACCACCTCCTACAGTGTCTAAAAACGTGTCCAGATAACTTCACAATCACACTCTACTTCGAGCTCAGTAGACACAATATTTTTGTGCTAATATCTTGATAGCTGAAATGTCTTTACACTGAGCGCGTCCTGATTTTCCTGCCTGCACGTCGACTGGTGAGTGTTCATCAGGACACCTCGCACTACTGCCTAGCCTAAAAAAAACCCCATGTGCACGCCACAAGTACTCTGCTAGCCGAGTAGCCGCTTCCTTTGTGTAGTGCACCCCTGACCTATCTAGGGGCGTCCTACAATTCCCCATCCGGTGCAGTGTTTGTTTAAATAAGGACATAAACACTCGTATCCTATTCCAGCTGTGGTGGTAGTTGTTTAAGCACGTTGCAAGTGGACTTCAACTTAGAAGAAGACAGGCACAAACTTAGGGTGACAAGTATTTAAACATTGATGTCAGAGGGGTGGGGGGAAATTGCTAAGACATAGGATTAGTGGACTTAAACTTAGGAAAAGCGATATGTGTGATACCAGGGAAAACTCTGTGGCCATTTGAATTTTATGCTTGGAACTAGTGATCTGACAAACATGCTCGTAGTCCCAGGTCAGCCTTCTTGAATGTGGCGTCAATAGAACCTGTGCTTTTATTCCCAGATTATGACACCATAGAGCTTGTGCTCATAGTTCCAGGTCAGCCATCTTCAATGTGCCATTATAGAACATGTGGCTTTATTCCCAAGTCCACCACCTTGAATTTCATACCAACAGGAGAATTCCCCACCTCGCATTTTCAAATTTCCCTGCATTTTATGTCTTAGACAATTCCCCAACTTCAAATAGTGGTGGCTGGCCGCTGTGGCCGAGCGGTTCTAGGCCCTTCAGTCTGGAACCGCGCTGCTGCTACGGTCGCAGGTTCGAATCCTGCCTTGGACATGGACGTATATGATGTCCTTGGGTTAGTTAGGTTTAAGTAGTTCTAAGTATAGGGGACTGATGACCTCAGATGTTAAGTCACATAGTGCTTAGGGCCATTTGAACTATTTTTTCAAGTAGTGGTGTCATAGGAATGGGGATAACACTGTTGCACAATTAGGCTATTTTGAGTTTCCTGCCAATTTTCGAATTTCCCGACACCTTTTGCATTTTCCATCATTTTATAGATAGGGCAATTGGCCTTTGTCATAGGGGGGAAATCTGTCAACAATGCTTGATGTCATCAATTACATCATATAGGGAGGCTCATGGGGAGAGGGGAAACCTGGCAACAATGCCAAGTGTGCTTGAACCCACCTTGTTATACTACTCTTGGCCATTGGAAAATAATGTGAAAGTGAAGTAACAGGAAGCCGAGTTTCAGTCAGAAGTTCGAAGGGAGGTTCATTCTAGC
The DNA here is from genome assembly GCF_021461385.2 of Schistocerca piceifrons. NCBI lineage: Eukaryota > Metazoa > Arthropoda > Insecta > Orthoptera > Acrididae > Schistocerca > Schistocerca piceifrons. The sequence goes on from NC_060140.1 coordinate 881,207,953, forward strand.
AAATGCCATTGAGCTTGTGTTAGGAGTGGGTTTCATTCACCAACGACGATTGGAATTAAACCTCCATACAACAGAGATCAATATGAGCAATGAAGTGCTCACAGATAAAATAGGCAAAAGTATATCAATACCTTCATGTCACTCTATAATTTGTGGTACCAGAAACCAGACAAGAAGTTATCGAGTTAGGTGAAATATGGTGTTCGACAGTGGACCATATTAAGACAACACCCAGTACACCAGGCTTCCAGCGGCCAGGGAGATTGGCACCTGATGATTTTTCAGTGGTATTGGTAGAATCCGAGGGAATGATACATATCGACGGTCTGTGGACACCACTATTACATTTGGTTAAGAAGAAAGTTGGCACCTGAAAGTCCTACAGGGATCACTGTGCTTTGAGTGCATGTTCGATCCCTGACTGCTATCCAGTCCCTAATATAAGGGATTTCACAAACGTATTAGTGAGAGCTAAAATTCTAGAATGATTGAATGTAAAAAGACCTATAATCAGTTTCTGGTGGCAGAAGAAGACATCCCCTAGACCGCATTGGTAACAATTTTTGATCTTTTTGAGTATCTATGCATGCCATTAAGTCTAAAATATGCTGCCCATTCATGGAAGTGTTTTGTAGATGAAGTGGTACATGGAGTGAATTTCTGTTTCGCCTATCCAGATATCTAAACGATATTTTGGTCTTTTCCCAGACTGCAGCAGTACAGGAGAAACACTTCAGTGTAGTGTCCAACAGGGCACAAAAACAGTTTGATAGTATAAATTATAGAGTGCAGCAATCAGTTGTCCTTTTTTAGAGTTTATTACGCAAATCTAGATTTCGGATAGTAGCTAGCCATTCTTAATGCACGATTTTCTATTCTCAATGAAATGACAGTAGAGCTGTGACTGACACCCAAACAACAGGGACTTACATGCATGTTTCTGTGGCCAGTATTTGTGCACTCAGAGAGGAGGTAGAGGTTCTTAAATACATCCCACACCTGAAGGGTTATCAGCAGTTAAGAAGATTTTTGGGAATCATAAACTTCTACCAACACCTCCCAGGAGCACTGATGACAGCAAGACTGACAGGAAACAACACCTTCCCCCCTGTCCTGGACGCCACTGATTCAATACTACACTGAAAAGAAAAGAGCTAGCTTGCAAATAGCATTTCTCTAGTCTCCTAAGCATTAGCAGGAGTGATAAATGGAATAGCAAGGATAGTTCCGACTGAGTTGATGCACTTATCACCTATGGCGTCATGTTACATATCCGGTGTCAGGATACACACTTGGGGGACGTCCTGCTTCCCTCCCACTGGGGAACCATTGGGAATTGATCAAGTTCTCCTCCCCTCCTCTCCTTCTCCCCATCCCCACCCATTGGACAAATGAGACTGAAGCACCCCTCCCCCCCCCCCCCCCCCGTCAGTCTTTATGTTTTATAACTGGGGCACCTGAGTGGGTGGGGTTCACTCTGAAGCTGGGTAGCATGGGAAGAGTATCAGATAGTGTCTATCTGTTAATTGCAAATTACGATAATGCATGTCAGTCAAGCTCTCTATTCGTTAGTACCAATTTAATATTACGTCATGAGAGACACCAGCAGAGACCCACCTTGGCAGATACATAAGTACTCTCATTCGTCACCAGTTTTACGTATTTTTCAGTCATTTTCGTATTTTTTCGTATTTTCCCAAATTTTACATATTTTTCCACATTTTTTCGTATTTTATCAAATTATGAGAGCTCCATCTCACATTGCTGGAAATAATGATGTTCGTGCAAATTCTATATGCACTGCAGTTTTACCGATTTCTGACAAACTGTGTAGAAAATACCACAATGTGGTAGATAAATCCCTGCTAAGTCATCACTACAATACTACACAGTGTGACATTGTAGTAAAATTCTGATGCTTCGAACCAAAGATACTGCATGTATATAAGAATTAGCATAGTGCTACAAAACATGCATCTAGAGAACATGACATTTTTTCTAAATTAGATATTTTGCAAAATGTAGTCTATCTCCGCATTTAGGTGAATTGTGTGCGTTCATCACCTCGGCGAGATTAGCCTGGTGGGAACACCTAGCGGAAACACCACAACTCGATATATAACTTTTGCAAAACCATCGCTACAATATTAGGGTGGGTTAAAATGAGCTTGTTATTATATTGGTGGAAATAATGACGTTGAAGCAAGTTCTTATGATTTCAACCAAAGATTCTGCGTGAAGCCTATAAGAAATAGCACAGAGAAAAAAATACACACCTAGAGAGGTAAGAAGTATCTCAGACAATACCCTCCCCCCCCACCCTCCCCACCCCCTTCCCAAGTATCCTGCACGCTGAAAACTCTGACATGTGGAGTATAGCTGTAACGCTGCTCCAACCCAGCAATGATTGAGAAAGTTGATTAGTTATAGGTGTAATAATCTCTGACCCAGTGGTTGGCACAAAAGTCACTGCTACGAAATCGGTCATTCAGGAAGGGTGACATCCCATTACAGTAAACCGGTCAAAACTTGCAGATGCCGACACGGTCATCAGCAGAAATCCGAGGCTGACTTTGCAAGTAAACGTTGCTAACAATTTAAGTGCCTCCCAATCCCCTTTCTCTCTGGACCAATAAGGAACAATCTCCCTCTCCTCCCCCACCCATCATGCTTTTGAAACGAGCTTCTGTGTGTGGGTAACCCGTTTTCAGCCAGACAGCACTCTCAGGTGGAATGAAGACATGTAATTATAATTACGATATCTAAACAAAATTAACGTTTGGAATATGATTTACGACATTATTATAAGTCTTGTATATTAACTACAGAAAACTCCGAGTATGGTCGTAACTATTAACGTACTTTTGACTGAGCTATAGAATTCCAAAGACATAAGATGGACAACTAGCACACTGCAGTACTTTTTGGAAAAATTATTGCTACGAAAAACATATCTGTAATTTAATAATGAGTGATATCTCATATATAAATACGTGCGTACAATAGCAGAATACCAGTGCATTACTATTAACCTACTACAACATGATAGCTACACAAACAAATCCTGCAATGTTATTAGTTTGTGGCGACGCTGTAAGATTCGTAAATACAATCCTGCAAACATACTGGTTATGGACGCGATCTATCATGGCTCCCAGGTAGAAAAAAAAAAAAAAAAAAAAAAAAAAAAAAAAAAAAAAAAAAAAAAAAAAAAAAAAAAACCATTTAATTCTCGCAATAGTAGTGTGGAACGTCACTATAAGACTCGTAAATAGATATAGAGTATATGCAAATGTCCCCGCCACCCAAAACAGAATGGGCAATGGGCACAGTTCAGCAAAAATAAACTGGTATTCCGACATACAGAGTCAACGACCCACAGATCATCCTTCTCGCTGTACGAAAAAATGCAACCTTAGAGAGCTGCAGAGATGGAGCACCATCCGCCGATAAACCTGTTCTGCAAAGAAAAAAATGGTTCAAATTGCTCTGAGCACTATGGGACCTAACATCTGGGGTCATCAGTCCCCTAGAACTTAGAACTACTTAAACCTAACTAACCTAAGGACATCACACATATCCATGCCTGAGGCAGGATTCCAACCTGCGGCCTTAGTGGTCGAGTGGTTCCAGAATGAAGCGCCTAGAACCGCTCGGCCACAACGGCCGGCTTCTCCAAAGACTCAGTTATAGTTAGACTACCACCAACGGGATTCAAATTGCAAACAGCACATGCTTAATGACTGCTGGAAAAACAGGCTGCATATATCTGATAAAATTATAATGACCATCATTTCTCCGCGATTCCTGTGACCCCTGTGAGCTCAGAGATGTCAATGGCACTCATAGCGTAAATGAAACACCTAGTCCTGGGGAAGAACCACCACAGCCTCAGAAAGCGGTCATTGGCTGACGGTAACCACTGGAAAAAGTCCTATTCAATCTAACAAAGGGGGCAGGGGGAATCATCCACCTGTGTATCTGTGCAGTTAATGCTCCAGAATTCCTATCAGTGGGTCGTAACAAGAGCAACTGCTTTCGCCGTTTAACTCACGCTGCCTTTTAAGGCGGCCGCTATTTAGAGAAGCCCATGCACTTACTTGTTAAACTGAGGTTCTTGCAGGCTTTCAGAGCGCTATATGAAGACGACCTTCAAACGTTCTACAATTATTTTCATCTAGAAGCTCATATAAGTCACTGAACATGACCGTGAGCGGTTTGATTTGCCCATACAGTCTTATTAACATCCCTACATGTACTCGATACAATATAATCATCAGGGGTAAATTGGTACGTTATGATTTTATGACGAATTAACCTCTCTCTTGGTTCTCATATATCGCTAGTGCTCCGACATTGCCCCGTGTATGACACTGCTTTGATGGCAAAGCACAAATCAGAAAAATTGGAGTCACGTTCAGAGCCTGACGCCGCTGAGAGGAGAAGACTGCAGATGCGATATTACTATTCGTTTCTTCGTTCTCTTGCAAGACAGTAAATGCGACAATTCATTTGGAAAACGCCTCTAATCCTTGCAGATGATGTTTTCATGAGTGGGGTTCCTAAGAATCTGTTCTAGGTAGTTTTCAGAGAAGGCATTTAGTAAAGTTTCAAAGGATGTCTTATTACACCTAACAAAACTGTAATTTTCTTAATTAATTGTTGGATGATTAAAGTCTCCACCAATGATTACTGTTTGATTGGGGAACATACGTACAAGCGAACTGAGGTTTTCTCTAAAGTTTTCGGTTAGTTCAGGAAATGAGTCTTGTGGACGATAGAAGGATCCAATCATCGTTTTATGTCTACCCCTGGCACCGAGTCTTGCCCAAACAATCTCACAGGCAGCTTCAATTTCTATCTCAGTGGATTTGAGTTTCTTGTCTACTGAGACAAATACACCACCCCCATTTCCCATTTACCTCTCCTTTAGATATATTGTTACATTTTCTCCAAAAATGTCACTACTGTCAACTTCAGGTCTCAATCAGCTTTCTGTACCTAGTTTTATGTGAGATGCACTGCTTTCCATGAGCGCAGTTGGTTGCGAATGCTTCAGCAGTTTACTAGTAGGATTTGAATAATCTCACCTGTGGCAGGCATTTCTTTCGATCCTACGCTGATACTTCTGAGTTTCCTTCAACTATCGTTATCCATGTTGGATGGCGAGTCGGGCGATCTAAAAAAACCCTTGTGTGCGCCCCAACCAGAGTCAGCTAGCTGAATAGCAGCCTCTGATGCGTGGTACACACCCGACCTATTCAGCGAACCCTACAATTCTCAAAACTACGACGAAAGTCCAGGAAGTCGCAGCCTAGCTTGTCACAGAAACTTAGAAGTTTTTGGGTCAGTTCTTCCAGTCAACTCAGAACCAAATGGCCATAATCAGTTCTGGGGACAACGCTGCAAATAGTGAGCTTCGTTGAAATTGCATGTGCAGGGCTGGTCTCCTTGACCTTCTTTGCCAGTCGCTTGAATGACCAAGAGTGACCTTGGTGTCCAGGTGACAGTCTTCATTTGTTCCAACGTAGCAGTTCGTCTCACCCTGTACCCTCAGTGTCTGCTCTTCAATATGTTGATTGAGATCCCCACACATAAACACTGAATGCACCTGGTGTCCTTTCCTGTCCCTTCATCACTTTCTGACATTTCCGTAAGGGGTGCCATCATTCGCTGTACCTTTGAACTGTCGACAATTAATAGACCCTACGCTTTTGCGTTTGCCTCCTCCTGACACTGAACAAAACAGGTTCCCCCAATACAAGTGAAGTGCGTCCCACTGGCTCAGTTTCAGTTTCAGTGAAAGGCAGCATCTCAAACTTATTGGTTGGGGGATCGATGCAATGCCCTGAATCCTCCCTCATCCTCATCCACCTTGTACAGGTCACCTAGATCTACCATTGACACGATAGTGCTTGAGGTACCTCTGGTGCAGGTATCAGAGCTATATGACTGTTGGAAGCTGTTCCAGCACACTGGGGCAGCAGGAGCCAATCGTTTGACAGTACTCACCGTGATTTCCAGCTGCTTATGTACATCAACCAACTCATCCCATGTTCGAGAACAGTATTCACAGTGGGGCTGAATTTTGGCTGGTACAGTGACAAATAATTTTAAATTAAGCCCACTGATTATCTTTTAATCTGGTGAGCTAAAAAGTTACTAATTCCCCGTAAAAATTGAAGCAGATACACAAAACGAGATTTCTATTAAGACAACACAAAAACTAATGGTAAAAATTACTAGTCTCCCAAAACGTTTTGAGGTTTATAGTTTTCAGCAAACTCGAGAACAGAGCTAATTTACGATAAATGCAGATAATATACAGGGTGATTCACAAAGATGTGCAAATATTTTAATATGTTACTCTACAAGTAAAAATAAAGAAAAAATTCTTGGTCTGTAAATGTTTAGTTACAGAGTTAAGGCTAATAAAAGATTTTGCCTGAAATTCGGCAACTTCGCTAATATGAAGCCATCACAAAACTGTATAAGGTTAAAGTAAAGCACGATTTACATTAATTTTGTTGTTATTGGTCTGGTGAACCTAATAAAACATGTTCTAGACGTGTATCTGCAGTAGTTTTCCAGAATATCCAGAGAAGCAAACAAGTAATTTCGTTAATTTTTTAGTTTATTAACTACTTGGCCCAGTTTGTTTTTTAAATTCTAGAAAACTGCACAAAGTTTTCAACAGAAGTTGCAGAGAATTTATTAATTTTGGAAAAATGATGGTAATAACTTTAACTGAAACTGAATGAATGAGTCAGATAATCTGCTTTTATCAGTACCACAGAACATGTGAATTCATGTTAAACCAGAAAAAACAAAGCTCAGTGTTAAGGAAGCTGTACAGTGTGCATACAGTTTCACAATACATTAACATTAAATGTGTATGGGGATGGATGAAAGACATAGTTTATGAGGACAAAGTCAATACACGTAATGTGTTACTTGCTTGCATAATGAATGCAATAGACGAAATTAAGAACAACCATGTGAAACTGAAATGAGCAACAAAATCTGTTCATGCACGTGGAGCTAAATGCAATGAACTTAGTCGAGACATTTTTGAACATTTATTGTGAATGTATTTTCAAACAGTATGTACACTGTACTACTTCCTTTACACTGACCTTTGTTTTTACCAGTTTAACATGAATTCACACGTGCTATGGTGTTAACAGCAGCAGATTATCGACTCATTCACACAGTTTCAGCTAACGTTATTGCCATCTTTTTTCGAAAATTAAATTATCTACAACTTCTGTTGAAAACTTTGTGCAGTTGTCTGGAGTTTGAAAAACAAATTGGGCCAAATACTTAATAAATGAAAAATTTTACAAAATTATATCTTTGCTTCTCTGGATCTTCTGGAAAACTACTGCAGATATATGTCTGGGAGATATTTTGTTAGATTCACCAGATTAATAACAACAAAATAAATGGAAATGGTGCTTTACTTTAATCTCATACGATTTTGTGATGGCTTCATATTAGCGAAGTAGCTAAATTTCAGGAAAAATCTTTTATTATCTACTATGTAATTAAACATTTGTGGATGTATGTTCATGTGAACTTTTTCTTTAGTTTTACTTGTAGAATAACATATTAAAATATTTGCATACCTTCATGAATCACCCTGTGTAGGGCTTCTCCTCTTTAAGGGAAACTATATGCAATGCAATATATTAGTTAGAAAATCTGCTACAGTAACAAAATCATAGATGCCAATGTGCTACAGATTCCTTGTAGGTTATGCAAAGGAAAATGGTAGCTTCCTAAAATTCTCAAAAACGCGCATTTATTTGCTTTCATATACAACGAAATTCAGGGGTGAAGTATTCTTTGGATGACATGTGAACCAAAAACGCTGATTTGTTATGAAATAAATTATGTATCAAAAACACTCTCACAAGTCACTTACAAAAATATAGTTTTACAAGCGCCCAAAAATTCTCAAAATTAGCTATTTCTCACATAATTGTACAATGAAATCAGAGAACAATAGTTTTCAACGAGGATAGGCCTACTGCTCTCAAAAATGTTAAAAGAGCAAAATTAAGTTTAAGCCTACAACTGACAATAATAGTATGAGTTGATTGCGGCATTCGTGCATGTTCAAAATTTCTCAATATATCACAATACAAACGTGTATTGATACAATCACCGAAAGATTAAGCAGAACCAACGCGAACATCATAATATGCGAATTTGGTACTTTAAATCAGCACACGATCTTGTATACGCTGTCTCACACAGAGGAAAACTCCTATGTCAGCTTTTATATGTAAATAAACTTGGGTATTGCATGGATTTTTCACTTAGCTGATTCTGTTCAAACTTCTACACTGGCATGCTGAAGAAGAAACAACTAAGTATGTCAATTAAATGAATTTTTGCACATAATTAGTCCTCTTTTTGTAATTTTTGGTCCTAATTTGCCTTGATGTTCCTGAATATGTTTCCTTGACGTTCCACCTATACTTATGACTGGCATTGTGGTGTATAAGTGTGTCGCAGCATTGATATACTGCACAAGCGACTCTGTCTGTTTTTCGCTCGAAATGGAAAACTGTGGAAGCTCGGTTTGCTCGAAGCATGACTGATTGGCTTCAAACGCTGCTTTTTAGGAAATAATAATAAGCTTCATCTTCATGTCAGCTACGAATATCTCTCTCTACAGTATTACCTATTAATTGCATCTCATCGACATGTTTACTTGAGGTAAACCTCGTAATTTTACGTTTTCATTTTCTGTATAATTTCCTGAATATGTTTAACGAGGTCGAAGAAGCCTGTAAATCAGTCACTTTCATCTCACTTGCAATTCAGAGCGCCCAGTCTCGTAGATATTGACGTTTCATCCCTCTTTCGTTTAATAAAAAAATTTGTCATCTTTTCTCTATCACTGAAAGCTATTACTGTATACCCTTTTTTGGGCTTAGAAGGAATTCCATTTTTCTTCTGGACTTTAATTAGCACAACAGTCATCGTTCAAACCGCATTCCACAGAATCTTCTGAGTTATTTTCTGTTTCCTCTAATGTTCCCACAACTGCTAACGAAATGTGAACATCATTCAAATGAATGTCCAAGGCAGTAACTAATAAATAACACATATGAAAGTCTTCAAGATAAGTAGATGATTTCGACTGTAGTAGTAGTAGTAGTAGTAGTAGTAGTATTAGTACTAGTAGTAGCTTTGTTCATCTGTAGATCTCTTTTTACAAGGATATAGGACATGCCAAAGTATTTACAAGTTTAGACCAGTTTAAAATAAGCTAATTCGTATACACATACATTTACAGACTTCTAGTTAGAGACAATCATTAGATTTACTCCTGGTATAGAATACTTTTTCTATGAATAACTTATTAAGTAATATAAAGCCACACTGTTCACTCCTATCTCACTATCAGTCACTGCAAATTGTTTCATAACACTTCACTCACAACACACACAAACACACACTGGTGATCTCAGGGCCATTTTCTGCACTGCATCTTCCCATTTGCTATCCTGAAAAACTGAGTCAGCATCTCTCTATAATGAGTGAGATGTTAAGCTCAGAAAGAGGAAGAGGTGTTAGTATTGTGCTACGCATAGCTTGGGGGTGAATTTTTCCAGAAAAGGAAAAAAAAAAACACAGTGTGAAGGTGTAATGTGGAATGTTGGACGTTTTATAATCACTATTATGATTTATTTTTACATCTTTTTTTACCAAATCCCTACTCTTTTTTATCTAAGTAATCCTTCAATGTATCAAAAGTAACACATAGCAGGTACTTTTTAGTTGCCTTTTAAATAAATGTATTTTTACAATTTCTTTAATCCCTTTTGGCAATCTATTGTACAGTTTTATTCCTTGGTAGAAAATGCTGTTTTGAGTTTTATCTTTATTTTTTCTTGGTAAATGTAAGTTGAGTCTAGCTCTTGTTCCTTGGTCATGGACAGAGCTGTTTGTGCAGTAATTACGAATGTTATTTTTGATGTGTACAACTGACTGGTAAATGTATGGAGCAGTTAGAATCCTCAGTGTTTTGAACAGATCTTTACTATAAGCTCAACTAGTATTTTTGGCTATTATTCTTATGGCTCTTTTCTGGAGTTTGAAAATTGTGTTAATATTTTGTGCATTTGTTCTCCAAAAGAGAATGAAATACCTAAGAAATGCGTCTACATATGAATAGTATGTAACTAAAAGACACTGCATGTTACACACTGATGATAGGATTCTAGGGGTATAATATGCTGATGACATTCTGTTTACAAATACCTTTGTGTGTTCACACCACTTCAACTGAGAATCAGTATTCATTCCTAGGAATTTTGCATTTGTAACACAGTCTATAGAGGTGCCATACACATTTAATGTAACATTGTCATTTTCCCTCTTCAAACTGAAATTTATGGCATTAGTTTTCATGTTCAATGTCACTTTGTTGCTTATTGACCAATCGTTAACTTCCTTGAGAGTTTCATTTGCTTTCTCTGCAAGGAGTTATCTTGTTTTCTCAGTGACTGCTGTCATCAGAGAAGATAATTTTTCCACCACGAGCAATACCTCTGGGAAAGTCATTGATGTATATCAGGAATAGTATTGGTCCTAATATGCTACCTTGTGGAATGCTGTATTAATGTATTTTGATTCTGATAAGTGTTTTACTAAATGTTTAGACCTATTTGAAGTATGTGTTATCTCTACTCTTAGTACCCTATCTGCTATGTATGATCGAAATCAGTCCTTAGCTGCCCTTCTTATTCCTAATGCTTCTATTTGTTAAATAGAATTTTTTGGTTGACTGTATCAAAGGCCTTAGAAAGATAAAAAAATATGCATCATCTTTCTTGAGAGCATCAAGTACAATTTTTGTGAATTCTACTATGGTTGACTCCATATTTTTGCCACTTCAGAAACCAAACTGCGATCCACTTAAAAATTGTATTTATTCAGGTAAATCATTAATCCGTGTTTCATAATTGCTTCTATTGTTTTTGAGAATGGTGACAGCAGGGAAATGGGCCAGTAATGTCTTCTGCATTACCTTTCTTAAGCAAAGTACAATGCTTGCCTGTTTTAACTGCTCTGGAAATGTCCTTCATGTGAAGGATTCATTTATTATATTTGTTAAGAGGCCTTGTATAATCTCTATACATTGTTTCAGCACACACATTGGCAATTTGTCTAAGGCAATTGACTTTTTATTTTTTAGTTTTTGAACAGTTTTATTGACTTCATTCTCTGTGGCTGGAATTAACATCATCTTATTTAGTGCAACATTATTTACAAGTGTTATATTTGTTTTGGGGAATTTTTGCTGTAACTTCTCTGCAGTACTTGAAACATGTTCGTTTACATAGTTTGCTAAGTGTTGTGGATCATTTATTATCTTATCCCACTCCTTTAGCAGTACGTTATTCTGCATTTGTTTGCCTTTTTTATAACGTCCCAGACTGATTTGCTTTTATTCTCTGCATCATATATTGTTTTGTTATTAAATGACATTTTTGCAGCATCTTCCTATAGATCTTTTTGTATCTGTGATTGCATACCACATTCTTCATATTTCATCTTTGTAAGATTGAGAACATACTTTGACACTCTGGAACATGCACAAAGAGAGATGCCATTAGCAAGTATATACGAAGAAATCACGAAGAAAGTTAATTCAGTTTTATCTCCAACGTCAGTACTTGGCGATAACACAAATTCAACTAATTATTGTGGATATGAAATGAAATGCAAATTCCAACGAATAGTGACTGTGAACAACTGTGTCAGACCAACTGTCTACAGAAACTGAAATACGCTATACAGAATAAGATCGTGTTCCACCATGTTATCTGTTTATCAAAGTGCTGTCAACCATATGTACATGCACACCATGTTGCACATGCACTGTCCGCTACAGCTATGATAGTGATATACATTTCTCTAGCCACCCGGTGAGCTAAGAATTCCGTAAAATTCAACAAGTTTTTAAAAATGCTAGCAGTGTGTCTTAGCAGACACAGTCTTTCTTTCGTTGCGTTCTTCCTGTATAAAAAATTTCAGGACAGGTTTCAACATGTCAGGATGGACACTTCCATTGTTAGTGATGACATGTGCAGGGAAAGGTATAGTTTGCAGATACACTGGCTGGGTTGGGATACGGTACCACAGTTAGATGGTGCAAAAAATAACAAACCACACCTGGTGATGTAAGCTATAAGAGCATCTATGCACTTGTACTTCTACATAAGAAACATAGAAAATATGGGAAAAGTTCAAAAAAAGGGAAAAATGAGGGAAAGTGGTAAAAAAAGTAAAACATTCAGCAAGCGGTTACAAGATGGCTGTACAAGATATTTGTATTTGTACTTTGGAAGTATCCAAAACTTTTTATGCCCTATGCATTACATCAAACTACTTGAGATCTCTTAGATACTTCCCTAGAAAGCTGCCAGAAGGAGACAACTATTAGAATCACCGCACCATCTGTTCCCAAAAAAAATGAACTGGTATATCTGCTCCAAAGGTTGAAATAGAGTTCACAGACCCTTGGAAACAAATACATAGAATTTGTTATTGACATAGAGGGCACGGTGTCACACATAAACTTAGTCTACAGTCTAGCATTCGTTATGGACGTAGGATTTCGTCGTTCTTACTATGGTGACGTTAAAGAGGGATATTTGCACATCCCATGGAAATTTACCCCCCCCCCCCCCTCCATGAACCATGGACCTTGCCGTTGGCTGGGAGGCTTGCGTGCCTCAGCGATACAGATAGCCATACCTTAGGTGCAACCACAACAGAGGGGTATCTGTTGAGAGGCCAAACAAACGTGTGGTTTCTGAAGAGGGGCAGCAGCGTTTTCAGTAGTTGCAGGGGCAAAACTCTGGATGATTGACTGATCTAGCTTTGTAGCACTAACCAAAACGCCCTTGCTGTGCTGGTACTGTGATCAGCTGAAGGCAAGGGGAGACTACAGCCACAATATTTCCCGAGGGCATGCAGCTTTACTGTATGGTTAAATGATGATAGCACCCTCTTGGGTAAAATATTCCGGAGGTAAAATAGTCCCCCATTTGGATCTCCGGGCGGGGACTACTCAGGAGGAAGTTGTTATCAGGAGAAAGATAACTGTCGTTCTACAGGCCGGAGCATGGATTGTCAGATCCCTTAATTGGGCAGGTAGGTTAGAAAATTTAAAAAGGGAAATGGGTAGGTTAAAGTTAGATATAGTGAGAATTAGTGAAGTTTGGTGGCAAGAGGAACAAGACTTCTGGTCAGGTGAATACAGGGTTACAAATACAAAATCAAATAGGGGTAATGCAAGAGTAGGTTTAATAATGAAGAAACAAATAGGAATGTGGGTAAGCTACTAAAAACAGCATAGTGAATGAATTATTGTGGCCAAGATAGATACGAAGCCCATGCCTACCACAGCAATACAAGTTTATATGCCAACTAGCGATGAGGATAACGAAGAGGTTGATGAAATGTATGATGAGATAAAAGAAATTCGAATAGTGAAGGGAGACGAAAATTTAATAGTCATGGGTGACTGGAATTCGATAGTAGGAAGGAAGAGAAGGAAACTTAGTAGGTGAATACAGACTGGGGGTAAGGAATGAAAGAGGAAGCTGCCTGGTAGAATTTTGCACAGAGCATAACTTAGTCATAGCTAACACTTGGTTCAAGAATCATGAAAGAAGGTTGTATACATGGAAGAACCCTGGAGATACTGGAAGGCTTCAGATAGATTATATAATGATAAGACAGAGATGTAGGAACCAGGTTTTAAATTGTATGAAATTTCAACGTGCACATATGGAATCTGACCACAAACTATTGGTTATGAACTGTAGATGAAAACTGAAGAAACTACAAAAAGGTGGGAATATAAGGAGATGGGACATGGATAAGCGACAGAACCAGAGGTTGTAGAGAGTTTCAGGGAGAGCATTAGGGAACGATTGACAAGCATGGGTGAAAGAAATACAGTAGAAGAACAATGGGTACCTTTGAGAGATGAAATAGTGAAGGCAGCAGAGGATCAAGTTGGTAAAAAGACGAGGGCTAATAGAAATCCTTGGGTAACAGAAGAGATATTGAATTTGATTGATGAAAGGAGAAAATACAAAAATGCAGTAAATGAAGTAGGCAAAAAGGAATACAAACGTCTTAAAAATGAGAACAATAGGAAGTGCAAAATGGCTAAGCAGGGATGGCTAGAGTACAAATGTAAGGATGTAGAGGCGTATATCACTAGGGTTAAGATAGATACCACCTACAGGAAAATTAAAGAGACCTTTGGAGAAAAGAGAACCACTTGCATGAATATCAAGAGCTCAGATGGAAACCCAGTTCTAAGGGAAGAAGGGAAAGCATGAAGGTGAACGGAGTGTATAGAGGGTCTATACAAGGGTGATGTTCTTGAGGACGATATTATGGAAATGGAAGAGGATGTAGACGAAGATGAAATGGGAGATATGATACTATGTGAAGAGTTGGACAGAGCACTGAAAGACTTAAGTCGAAACAAGGCCCTAGGACTAGACAACATTCCATTAGAACTACTGATGATAGCGTTGGGTGAGCCAGCCCTGACAAAATTCTACCAGCTGGTGAGCAAAATGTATGAGACAGGCAAAATACCCTCAGATTTCAAGAAGAATATAATAATTCCAATCCCAAAGCAAGCAGGTGTCGACAGATGTGAATATTACAGAACTGTCAGTTTAATAAGTGACAGCTGCAAAATACTAACACGAATTTTTTACAGACTAATGGACGAACTGGTAGAAGCAGACCTTCAGGAAGATCAGTTTCGAGTCTGTAGAAATATTGGAACACGTGAGGCAATACTGGCCCTACTGCGTATCTTAGAAAATAGATTATGGAAAGACAAACCCACGTTTCTAGCATTTGTAGACTTAGAGAAAGCTTTTGACAACGTTGACTGGAACACTCTCTTTCAAATTCTGAAGGTGGCAGGGGTGAAATACAGGGAGCGAAAGGCTATTTACAATTTGTACAGAAACCAGATGGCCGTTGTAAGAGTCGAGGGGCATGAAAGGGAAGCAGTGGTTGGGTAGGGAGTGAGAGAGGGTTGTAGCCTATTCCCAATGTTATTCAATCAGTGTATTGAGCAAGCAGTAAAGGAAACAAAAGAAAAGTTCGGAGTAGGTATTAAAATCCATGCTACCTCTTCCCAGATACCTACACTTGCTGATCGCTACACAAAGTCCCAAGACATCAGTCTATGAACCCTTCTGTCCTCATCTTTAAACTACTCCTTATTGCTGTTACTCGTGTTATCCCTTTGTATATGCTATATGACTGACAAGACCGTGATTTGCTGTTCTGTAAATAATAATAAGGATACATAGGGTAACAAATTTCTTCATTATTTATTCAATTAATTTTATACGATGTTTTCTTTGGTTGCAGCAATAATAATATGGAAATACATTTAATGAATTAATTTGCACCAATAATAATGATTTTTTTATATACAGATGTATTTTTTACACTAGTAGTTCTTAAACTTATTATATACAGAAACCCTTTTTTCAATACTAAAACACTATGTTTCCCTTCAAAGCCATCGATGGCACAATAGAAAAAACTACAATCCAGCTTTTGCAATGTAATTTGATAAGCAGTGAAAAAATTTTACGATCCCAATGTGATTTGATAGAATGGAGAAATTTGCAGTATATTTGAGATACTTTTTCAAAAAAAGACTGACTTGACATGAGAACTAGATTACAATAAAGCCTAGAGATGGTAGTAGCTAGCAGCAGGTGAAAAACTAATATGGAAATACTTATATCTGTATGCATTTCGTAATGGTATGCACATGTTGTGCAATGAATACATACATGAGTATACACAGCACACATTTCATTACAGCACTCATACTATGGAATAAACTTACAAACAACTACTTAGACTTTGATAAATAGCTCACTCCCCTCTTCCACACACACTCCCTCACACACACACACACACACACACACACACACACACACACACACACACACACACACATTATACAAATGAATATATTCACTTGAGCAAATAGTGAGAGTGCAGGAGTGTTTCAGTCCCATCCCAACATATGACTCACTTATTGTTGTGAGGTGACAGATTGATTTTCATCTGTGATACAGCACATACCTCAGGGTCCTATGATAGATAACTAACTTGTCACACCATATGCAGCAATTGAGGCAGAGCACTAGCAACACCACTGCAAAGGCACTGAAAGTGGTCTTCAACCCCTAGAGCCATTGGTGACACGAGACATACATCTGTCGCCTGTCTTTGGATGACATCCATCACTTTACGGTATGCATACATTTTCTATCTAAGACCCACAAACTCCTGAATCTGTAACTCATTCGTCTCGTTTTTTGTATGACCAACAGCCTTATCGTTGGCAGATGTTATGCCATGAGGATTATTCGCTGCATATCCAGATATGTCACATGTTTCAGGTGGCATATTCAAAAAATGGTTCAAATGGCTTTGAGCACTATGAGACTTAACATCTGAGGTCATCAGTCCCCTAGAACGAAGAACTACTTAAACCTAACTAACCTAAGGACATCACACTGTGGGGCGGCGAGTGAGTTTGTAAAAAAAAATTACTGTTGTATCCTTGCTTGAATGTTGTAACATTTCTGGCTTTTAGAATGTTGTTAATGCTGTCTTTCGCCGTTCTCAACACTGGCTCTCTATTTACTTCTTGGCACCCAGAAAGTGATTTAATAAAACATGGAGCCAGTATTTAGAGATCCTAGTGCCCACTTCAATTGAGATACCATTATAGCTGCAGCTTATAGCTCTGAGGAATTAGGAGATTGTCCGGGATTTCTAATCAAAAACGGTTTTCCAAAATAGTTGAGTATATTCTGAAATACACTGATAAAAAACACAAGTATCCCTACAACCTAACTAACAGAGCAGTTCAGAGTCTAATGCGCTAATGCAACTATAAATGTCCGAATTAAATGTTAAAAAGAATGCTCACCATAATTTGATGAAAATACTTCATCAAACGCCACGCTAAATATTTGGTAGAATGTCTGTCCCGCGACGGCACGTGAAAATACGACAATACGCAAACTGAAGCTAGATAATGAAAATCATTCCAGAATTAACACTTCACATGAAATGTTTTCATGGTTCTGCGTATCTCTAGTAACTTAATACGGCACCCGAGGCTGTTTGTAGCAGATACACTGATGCGACGCGACTACCGACACAGATGGCGTGTCATTCAGCGTCTGGAGAGAACTGGGGCCTTGCCTCCTTGCGTAGCGTCCTTATATATAAAGCCGCGGTGCGGACGGCGAAGGGAACGCCTGATCTTTTCGGCTCTCTCGACTAGCCGCTGGGCTAGTAACGCACCACTTCAAGTTACATAATAATTTATAGCTTCTTTTGCTGATGACCGAAGAAGCTCTTAATTTAAACATGCATTCAGCACGCAGGTAAGTATTGATAATAAAATTTTGACGTGGCTAAGTTAAATACTTTGGGCGAGAGAATTAATTAAATTACACTGCACGCAGTAGATGAACTCTGAACTGGCCCTTTTGAGATCCGCTATCGCTATAATTTCATAGGTATTCAAAAGAAACTTTTCACATCTTCATAGTCATAGCGGACCTCCAACCTATTTAAATCTAAACATCCTAGCCTTATTTACTAGCCTACTTAATCTATCTTGCTTCCTTCAGTTTTGAGACGAAAACCAGAAAATCATGAATTTCCACTAAAGTCTTAATTTGTGAAATCCAAAGTACTGTTTTTATTAAATCATTATGAAAGATGAATCTAAATATAAATTTTGAAGTCTCTAGCTCTTTTCTGTTGCGCCAATGATTTTTTCAGAAAAACATCCAAATTTCGAAAATGGCTGAAGTCATCGAACTGATATTTAACACATATTAATTTAGTATTACTTCTGACATGCCAGAAAAGTTTTAGGTTCTTTGCTTGATTTTTAAGGTATTGCGCAACATTTATGATGTCAGAGCTAGTTACAGAGTTACAGCAGACTGGCTGGCACACAATGGAAACTGATGTGAATTTACTACAGCGTGAGTAGGCTGCTTCCCTATATCACCCTCTACTTAAATTTTTTTGTTTATGAATGTTAATGAATGAAAAAAAAATTTAATTACAATAAGGGAAGGAAGAGTACAGTTTAATTCCCTATAAAAAATCAAAATTGAAATATAAACCTGTAGAAACATTAAAGAAAACTGATTAGCTACATTAATTATTTAAATTGTAGGCATGTTCACTGCCTTTTAACCAATGTCATTACTCAAAATTTTAAGCAAAGTCAATGAAATATTTTGGCATACATATTGCCTTAGACAAACAAGCACATACAAATTGAAAAATTATCTTAGATCCATTAAATACATTAAATACATTTTTACATACACAAATTCAAAGAAAATAACATGATACATAAACAGATGAATATCTCTTAGCAGTCTTTTCTAAACCTGAAAGAAAAGTTCACAAATAATTGTTACACACGTGGTTGTAGCCGCTTTGGCTGGCGTCCTACACTTCCATTCACAAGGGTAGAGGAGGGGAAGTTGCTATGGTGTGCGTCCTTCTCGATCACTCTAAATTACATGGGGGAAAGGGGAGGGGTCACTGTGAGTTGTGTCCAAGTCACTCCACGCTTTCACGCAGCTACCAGGCTGCCATTATCTGGTTTGTCCTGTAGAACAAACAAAAAGAGTGCCTCAGACTCTGTTCACTTAATATCTAAGGGTGGGTCACAATGAAATGGGGATATATACATTTTATCCTTCACTATGTTGCTGGAACAAAGTTAACAGAACCTTTCTCAATTTTACTCTTACGGTTACTTAACTGTCATAAAATCGGTAAACAAATGGCTCAAAACGCCGTTAGTCACGTACTAGAGAAAATCTATGCTCAAGGCATACAATCATGAATCCTATTTAACATCAATTTATTATTTCTGGGCCGGAACACTGAACCAATGCTCGGTACATTCCTGACAAATCCGCATTTTATTTACTTAACTGACTCATCTTTGATTACCTTATTCTTAGAGATAGTATGAGTATGATTAGTGGTTGTTTTCTCAGCTTCTTTGTACAGGTGAGTAACTTTTGGTAATAGTACAGTTGTGAGTGTTCAAAACACACTACGTTTAAGTGACTACAAAATCCACTTATTGGTCCTCTGCTGTTGTCAGTTCCACATCTGCAATTAGGTACTTACTTACTTTGAAGTGTATTTAAGCTGAGCTAAAATAATGTTTCACGTCTGTCAGTATGTTATTTATTTATTTAGCTAGTGTATGTACTTATTTAAACTCACTCTATTAATATTTAAAGCATAGGATAGCACATTTACTTCATATTCATAGTGTATTGCAGCTGATTAGTTTGCTCACGTGGCAATCCATTTCCACTCGATCGGACGCTGAAACCTCAGGTAGTCTCTCTCAGACCTACCACTAAAATGCATCAAGTAATTATGGACAAGCGTTATGCTAAATTCCTTAAACCTATAGGACACCATGAGCTGCTCTGTCTCATCTAACATAAGGGTACCTAATGGTCGCATTCACGCCTCCAACTCATAACCTCAATACGTGTAGGTGTATCCTGTCACACACTACACTAAAATAATGGCCAGCTCCAACCTTATAAATACTTCAGGGACGCGTCCTTCACGTCTCAACCACAAACACTGCTCAATTCTATTACACTGCCTTTCCTTGCTACACCAGGTGAGTTTAATCTTACAACTTATCTGCATATTTTTTATAACACTAAGCAATCTCTTTTACTATTTCTTAGTTAGCTCTAATGCATACACTAGGTTTCACTACCACTTCAGATCCTGCTTGTACATGAATTCATATATCTTTTTAAATTACTGTTGGTGGACCATTTCTAATAAACAACACTTTGTACTTACTATATTACCAGGGTGCTATACATAATTGTTACTCAAATACATTTTTATCTTAATTACGTCATACTTCTCTATTGTTTGTGACTATTAGGTTTGTCACATTAGGTATTTTTCTTCACTAATCGGTAGATAGAATGGTTACATAATTCATGGCTTGATAGCCATAGCGGAAAATTTTAGTATTTGGAAAGAAAAGGTCGAAATTTTTGAGGACAGGAAAGAGGAAGAATGAGTGAGACCTGAAAGGGAAAGAAGATCTCACACAGCTGGGACTGCACAGCTGCCACACTGTGTAGAGGTTACAGAACAACCTCCTCCCTACAGCATTCATTCACTACCTATGAATTTCTTTAGGTCAATCACGTTCCTGAGACCTAATAGCTTCTTACTTTTAGGGTACTCTAGCCTATATGCATTGGCATGTGGTTTTCCTATGATCCTGAAAGGTCCTTGGTATACGAACATGAATTTTTTTGTTTCTGCATTTACTTTCTTTGATTTTTCTTTGGTTTTGACAAGGACTAATTGACCTATTTCAAAGCTAGTAGGTACAGCTTTTGCGTCATGACGCTTCTTCCTTTCCAACGCTCTTTTTCTCATATTAGCCCTAGCCTTTAGTTTCTTCTCGTCTGTGGATATTTGCGTTAGAATAGGGAATTCTACCATATCTGCAATCACATTGTGCGGTTCTTGGCCAAACATCAATTCGCAAGGTGCAAAACCAGTTGCATCATGTCTTAAGTTGTTAATTACATTCTCAAAATACTTAATGTGCTCTGCCCAACTTGAGTGTTTCCGAGCACAATAAGTTCTGCAAAGCCTATTCAATTCCCTCATAATACGTTCACTCATATTTCCTTGGGGGAAATACGCAGATATTTTCAGATGTTTCACGCCGGCCTTATCTAGACATTCCTTAAATCTATCAGAAGTAAATTGAGGCCCATTGTCTGACAGCAAATTCTTTGGAACACCCATGTTCACGAAGAAATCTTTTTCCAACTTGTCAACCAATGTTTTTGCATTTGCTCTTTTAATTGGGTATAGCTTAACATATTTACTGAATCCATCCACCACAACAAAAACATGGGTACAACCACCTCTCGAAACAGGAAGAGGGCCAAACAAATCACAAGCCAGTAATTCTAGGGTTTCAGTTGGCTCTACTGAATGCATGTCTCCTTGTATTCTGGTGTTAGCAGCACGGACTCTCTGGCACACTACACACGATGCTAGACGCTTGGCCACACGGCGGTACATGTTGTCAAACACAACCTTCTCTTGTAATTTTGCAATGCACTTCTTTGCACCGTAGTGCCCATACCTCAGGTGTACATAGTCGATTAGTAAGTCTACATGTTGTGAGGGAAAGCACAGCTTCCACTCAGAAACACCTACCTTTTTCCTCCTAAACAGAATACCTTTATGCAAACAATAGAATTGCGAAACCTTAGGATAGTTCGCATTCCCTAACTAGCTCTTCACTAATTTCAGTTGGTCATCTGCATTCTGCTCACGTCTCAAGTTCTTAATCACTCTCTTTAATGCACTTTCTTCCTTTACTTCGTGCAATGCAAACATTCGAATTTCATTTGGGTCTGTTGCTGTAATTCCCGCGTCATCACAGAGCTCCGCACTTCTAGATAACCCATCAGCTACCAGATTGTCTTTCCCTTGAATATATCTAACCTCAAGGTCAAACTGCTGGAGATATAATGACCATCTTACCAAACGAGCATTCCTCAATTTACAGGTCTTTAAAAAGGTCAATGCCTTATGGTCACTGTAAACTATTATCTTGTGACCTAATAGATACTGCTCAAACTTCTGTACCCCAAATACAATTGCCAACGCTTCTAGTTCTGAGATGCCATAATTTCTCTCTGCTGCCTGTAAAGATCGACTTGCGAATGCTATAGTCTTGTGCACTTCTTGTTCGTTCTCTATTTCTACCTGGAATATCTCCACCGCTATACCATAGCCACTAGCATCAACAGACATACAGAATGGTTTTTCAAAGTCAGGGTGATGCAAAATTGGACTATTAATTAAAGATTGTTTAAGCACCTCAAACGCCTGTTGACATTCTGCTGTCCAAACCCAAGGGGTATTCTTTTTCAGCAGGAGGTGAAGACAGGGAGCATTAAAAGCCTGATCATTAACAAAACGCCTATAGAAGCCGAAAAGACCGAACATTGATCTCAACTGCTTCTTGTTTCTGGGAGCCTCAAATTTTTCAATGACTGCTAGCTTGCCTGGGTCAGGCAGAACGCCTTTACCACTTATCATATATCCCAAGAAACCTATTTCCTCTTTAACGCACTCTGTCTTTTCAATCTTTAGTTTCATGCCACCTTTCTCAATAGCCTCTAACACTTCCTCTAATAAAGCTATGTGTTCTTCCCAGGTAGGAGTTGCTATTAACAGATCATCTACGTAAACTGTTATTTTATTGCTTAAAGCTGGTCCTAAAACATGGCACATCACACGTACGAAGGCACAAACAGAGATATTAAGTCCGAACGGTACCACACGGTATGGGTAACAAACTCCTTCGTACAAGAAAGCTGTGTACTTCCTTGAGCTTTCCGCCAGTGGCAAATTCCAATATCCACACGTGATGTCCATAGAAGTTAAGAATTTTACTCCCCGGAATTTTTGCAATAACTCGTCCATGTTCTGCGGTCTATCACATTCCCTAACCACTATTTCATTCAACCAACGAGCGTCCAAGACCAATCTGACACTCCCGTCTCTTTTTGGTACAACAACAAGAGGATTATTGTACTCACTGACCGCTTTTTCAATCACACCCCACTCTAGCATTCTCTGTATCTCCTTCCGAACTGCCTCCTTCCTAGCTACATGTATTTGGTATGGCTTCCTGAAAAACACTTGGCCAGGTTTCACCTTTAATTGACATTCATAACCTTTAACTATGCCAGGTCGATCTGAAAATACCTTATGATGCCTTTTTAGAACCTGTCTCAGTTCTTCCTTTTGATTGTCTGAAATCCTATCGATTTCCTGCAATTTAGCTTCTATTTTGTCTAAAATAATTGCTTCTTCTTCTTCTTCTTCTTCTGTGTTCAGCTTATTGTCATTAAGATTAACACCTTCGTCCCAATATCTCCTGTTTTTCAGAACTCGTATAGGCAGCTCCCAAGTTTCATGATCAGTTACTACATGTTTATCACTAAAAGGTACTATAATTACTCCGGTTATTGGCAAGACCATTTTTAACTGGCTTCTTTCAAAGTCAACAACACTCTGATATTTCGACAAGAAATCTATGCCAATTAAAACCTCAATACTGAGATTGTTTACAATTAAACATGGATGATCAATTAAATTACCATTAATGTTAAAGGGCAGCAAAGCTTCTTGCTTTACCGTTTTTGAAACCTTGCCAGTAGCACCAATTATTCTTAGTCCTGATACCCTCATTACTGTAAGCTTGTCCTTACCAGGTAATGCGTCAAAGAAGGACTGAGATATCGCACTCACCTCACTTCCACTGTCTAAGAGACAACGTACATTGATACCCAACATATTCACTATTATTATAGGGTGGCTTATTCTAGGTTGTACAGGTGGTTCCTTAAATTCATCTAGTAGTTCCTTTTGGATTTGTCTCCAACTAAAGTGATCGACATCTGTCTTCATTACATTTACGTCACAGTGTGTAGGGGTTTCCTGAATTACATTTTCAGCTGCCTTTTCCAGTCGGTCTATTAATTTTAAATCGAAACACCGCACGACTTCATTACATTTAGTTTGCTGAACATGACCCAAATTACTGTAGTCTGAGCGATTCTGCACCTCCAGACCGGGCATAACATTAGTTACAGCTAAACCACTTTCACCATTATCGTCGGTTTCCTTCTCAAGTGACAACTGGTCACAGCTACTGGGTTCATCGACCCCAAACAGCCTACCCTCTACATTCCCACTTATCTCCTGTCCTAAATCTATTAGTACATTATCAACATCCTGCACAGGCACTTTAGATAAGAGCACATCATCCTCATCGTAAATATAAGCATGAATTTCTTCTGCTTCTTCATCTGTCAATTCAGTATTTTGTAGCTCGTCCCTATCGTTACACTGCTGCGCCTTCTCTTTCTCTTCCCACTTAGAAAGCGTCTCTAACACGGTATCTATCAAATACTGTGAGTGATCTAATATTTCTGTTGTATCCTTAGGGGCTACCGACTCTTCATCCACCTGTTCAGTTTGAGTATTCTGATCTGTCTTACCAATTCTCTTAACTACTGGCATAGGAAAAGTAACCGCCTGGTGAGCGCCAGTGTCCTCATAGACGGGAACTAGTTTTCCTGCCTCGGCCTACTGTTGTTTCCTCTATTTTCATTATAGTTGACTGGCACAGCATTACTTTCCGTACTGTGGTTTACATGCATAATTTTGTTTGGCACAACATTACTGCCATTTGGATGCCATTGTTGATTTTGATAATTATTTCCCCAATTCCTACCTCTCTTAGGATGGCGAACACCTACTGTTCTGATGTTTACATTGCCATTTTGCTCGTTCCTAAAATTACTACTATTGTTATTGGCATTTCGGTTGTTACGTGCTTGCTCCTCATTGGCAGCAACACGTTCTACACGTTCCAGATACTCAATGAAACGATCAAGATTGTCTCTAGGGGCAGATATAATTCTAGTTTGCCAATACCATGGCAGTTTGGCTTCAAGACCCAGTATAATCATTTCTGGTTTTAGCTTTTCCGCCAAATGTGACAAACGTGAAATCCATGACCTAGCAAACTCTTTAATTGATTCCTTGCCTGCATTGAAGCATTTCCCACTCCAAAATTCTCTCAACACTTCATTTTGCTTATTACTAGACCAATACTCATTAATGAAAGCTGTTTTAAACTCCGCTAATGTTTTACACTTCAACATAACATCAGCTGACCAACGCATGGCGTCACCTGCTAAATGACTTCTAATAAACGAGATTTTCTCTCGTTCAGACCAAGTTGGTGGAATCACATCTTCAAAATCGTTCCAGAAATCTAGCGGGTGGATATTTTTATCTGGATCACACCGCAAAAACTGCCGACACCCGATAAAAGCGGCATTTGCAGCTACAACTTGCTGTATACTACCATTACCAGAAGTTACTGAAGCTACTTTACTCTCAATGTTAGCAATGTTAGTACTTATATTTTCTACTTTCATTTCCACATTATCTACTCTTTGTACAATATGGGTAGTATCAGTTTTGATTGCATCTATGTCTGCTTGACATATGTTTACCTTAATATTAACATCTTTAAATCTATCTGAGCACAGTTCAGATTCCGCCTCGATCTTTTCTGTTAACTTGTGTTCCAGCTTCGCATCTTCCATTTGGAAGTCTTTGCGAACCTCAGCAACTTCGGATTTAACTGTTTTATACATTTCAGAAAACTGTTGAGCAACCTTTTTCTTAATATCCTCATGGTTGTAATCAATTTTATAATTCAAACTGTCCAGATCCTCTTTCAACTTATTGCAACTAGCCTTGAAAGAATTTTATAATTCAGCTTTATTGGATTCTAATTTATTGTCCATCGCCTCAAACCGTTTATTAAAATTGGTTTGGCTGGCCACAATTTCAGACTTTAATTCAGCATTACTGCTTTTGACCTGTTCACTTATTTCAGATTTTAATTCAGCTGTCATTTGTGCATTACTGGCAGCTATTGCTTGTAATATAACATTTAGATCAACAGCCCCAGCATCTTTGGGTTGCTCACTGGCGGGTTTTTTATCACACTCAGGTGACATAAAACTAGCTCCAATACCCGAATCATCAAAACTACATGAAACTTCTGATTGATTAGTCATATCCAACTGCTCCTTCTTAAACTCTACCATCTCTGATGACTGTTTCATTTTTAATTCATCAGAGAAACTATCATCCCATAAATTTACAATTTCTACTTTCCGCTTTACTACAGGGGTCTCTATTATTGAATCATTGCCCCTTCCCACACTACTGTCAGGAGACAATACCTCATTTTTCACTTTAACATTACTACTTTCATGCATATTTACACTTGAACCGTTGTCTGGATTTACAGTTCCCTCAACAGACATAGGTTCTAATTTACGTTTAAACTCCGTTTCTTTTGGCGGTTCCATCGCCGACAGTCTTTTAGTACAGGTTAGTAAAATTTTTAACAGCTTTTCACTTAACTTAGTTCCTTCTGCACGACGTATGGCGTTGCCGGCGCGGCGTACCAGGATTCCTGATGCGACGTGGCACGTTGAACTGCAGACGGCTCTCCGACGGCTGTTGTGTGTTAGCGTGGCCCGCAATTGCAGGCTCTGCGCCGGCTGCTCCAGCGAACGACTGCGGTGCGGCGAGACTGGCTTCTCGCGATGCCGGCAGCACCGCTAGACTCAGTGCCAGCTCCGTCAATCCAGATGCGTTGTTAATCCAATTGCGTCGTCCACATGCACACGTAACACTTTCACTGTTTTATACTCAGTTGCGTGTCGCATTCCACTCGCGAATCCGAATAGTTAAAAATCACTTTCACTTAGTTGATTTCCCGGCCGATGCACCATATGTGGGGCGGCGAGTGAGTTTGTAAAAAAAAAATTACTGTTGTATCCTTGCTTGAATGTTGTAACATTTCTGGCTTTTAGAATGTTGTTAATGCTGTCTTTCGCCGTTCTCAACACTGGCTCTCTATTTACTTCTTGGCACCCAGAAAGTGATTTAATAAAACATGGAGCCAGTATTTAGAGATCCTAGTGCCCACTTCAATTGAGATACCATTATAGCTGCAGCTTATAGCTCTGAGGAATTAGGAGATTGTCCGGGATTTCTAATCAAAAACGGTTTTCCAAAATAGTTGAGTATATTCTGAAATACACTGATAAAAAACACAAGTATCCCTACAACCTAACTAACAGAGCAGTTCAGAGTCTAATGCGCTAATGCAACTATAAATGTCCGAATTAAATGTTAAAAAGAATGCTCGCCATAATTTGATGAAAATACTTCATCAAACGCCACGCTAAATATTTGGTAGAATGTCTGTCCCGCGACGGCACGTGAAAATACGACAATACGCAAACTGAAGCTAGATAATGAAAATCATTCCAGAATTAACACTTCACATGAAATGTTTTCATGGTTCTGCGTCTCTCTAGTAACTTAATACGGCACCCGAGGCTGTTTGTAGCAGATACACTGATGCGACGCGACTACCGACACAGATGGCGTGTCATTCAGCGTCTGGAGAGAACTGGGGCCTTGCCTCCTTGCGTAGCGTCCTTATATATAAAGCCGCGGTGCGGACGGCGAAGGGAACGCCTGATCTTTTCGGCTCTCTCGACTAGCCGCTGGGCTAGTAACGCACCACTTCAAGTTACATAATAATTTATAGCTTCTTTTGCTGATGGCCGAAGAAGCTCTTAATTTAAACGTGCATTCAGCACGCAGGTAAGTATTGATAATAAAATTTTGACGTGGCTAAGTTAAATACTTTGGGCGAGAGAATTAATTAAATTACACTGCACGCAGTAGATGAACTCTGAACTGGTCCTTTTGAGATCCGCTATGGCTATAATTTCATAGGTATTCAAAAGAAACTTTTCACATCTTCATAGTCATAGCGGACCTCCAACCTATTTAAATCTAAACATCCTAGCCTTATTTACTAGCCTACTTAATCTATCTTGCTTCCTTCAGTTTTGAGACGAAAACCAGAAAATCATGAATTTCCACTAAAGTCTTAATTTGTGAAATCCAAAGTACTGTTTTTATTAAATCATTATGAAAGATGAATCTAAATATAAATTTTGAAGTCTCTAGCTCTTTTCTGTTGCGCCAATGATTTTTTCAGAAAAACGTCCAAATTTCGAAAATGGCTGAAGTCATCGAACTGATATTTAACACATATTAATTTAGTATTACTTCTGACATGCCAGAAAAGTTTTAGGTTCTTTGCTTGATTTTTAAGGTATTGCGCAACATTTATGACGTCAGAGCTAGTTACAGAGTTACAGCAGACTGGCTGGCACACAATGGAAACTGATGTGAATTTACTACAGCGTGAGTAGGCTGCTTCCCTACAACACCCATCCATACCCAAGGCAGGATTCGAACTTCCGAATGTGGCGGTCACGCGGTTCTAGTCTGAAGCGCCTAGAACGGCTCGACCACTACGGCCGGCTGGTGGCATATTATTACTTCACATGGATCTCAACCTTTCACTCTCTATGTACATATAAAGTCACTTTGGGTTTGCAAACTGAGTTTTATCAAAGTCGCAATGAAACTGCTACATGTGGCGGATGGATAGCTCTGATATACACATACAAACATAAAAAGGTTTCTTGAGCTCAACCAAAACCGTAGTCTCTCTAGAGTGATGAACTTCTTGCTGAAGATCATGGCCTGTTTAAAGTTTGGCCTGATGATGTAAGTCTTTGCGCCACAATGCCCATCCCATTTCGTTCTTAAACAAATTTCTCGTTGGTTTGTTAAATTCTCTGCTGAATTGCCAAAAACTGCATCATTCGTTAATTTAAAAACGTCTTTTTCAAAATCACATGTCGCAGAAATCATCATTTAGATATTAATAACAATATACACCTTCGATCTGCATGTCTGTTTGAAGGAGATAGCATAGGTGACTGTAATCAGATCCACAGATACATTGTTGGAGGTATCTGTAATGAGTGATGTATCTCTGTTTATTTCCCAGCATCATCGTCAGCTTGAGAAGGAAACCATTGCGTGTAATTAATCACTCTGGACATAGCAGCAAATCGCTGTGCACATCATTCAAACTATTAGGATAGGCCATTTCTGCCTTCTATGCCAGAATCAACAGCCATATCTGAATTTACCTAATACAGCGATTTCCTTATCAGACAGCTATCAAAACTCTCCAACAGGCAGAGGTTGCTGCATAGCATGCATATACAAGTTGTTAACATGAAAGTGCAGGATGTAGCTAGGATCGTTGGGTGCACTGAACATTTCACCCATCCACGTGTTATTAGACCTCAGTCGGCAGCTTGATGTTCACATGTGTCATTTTCAACATGGTGTACCAAGAAAACCCTAGCGCAGTGTAATAGCAGGCATGGTCTCTAGGATATGTGGTCATGTATACACTCCAGAACTTCTCAAAAATGTCTGGAAGCAACTGCTCGCCCATGTCCATAAAAAGTCTCGCATACTCCCTTAAATCAGGGATGTTGAATTCCTGCCTAACATTCACTGCATGCTCATACTTGGCATCACTTATGGCGCTACCTTAAGATTACTGGCAAATGCATTTATATTGGCCAATGTGGTTCTCTCGAATCTTCCCATTGAATCCAGATTTCTCATGGGAAGACTCCTTTCTTCATCACAAGCTGAAACTTTGCATTATCGGGATATGCACCTCTAGTTATGTGCATATCAGCCTGACACATTGTTGCAGCAAGTTTCTGAAATGGTGCATGCATTAGATGTAGCGAGTAAAGGAAGCAGAGCGAGATTCTCGGCGTCATTTGCTTGGAGAACGAGATGTATTTTTCAATACTCTCAGCCAGGGCGCTAACCTGGTCTTCGTCTAAGCTGAAATCAGGCAAGTGTTCAACGACAAATTGAGCATCATACCCACTCAAGTCATGCAAAAAAACGGGTTTGTGTCATGGTAATTGCTGTTTCAAGTTGTATGCATTGTTGAATGTACAGAAGAACTTCCCTGTCAGAAAACAGTGGTCCCTAGATGGAGTATTCACTTTTCTGTTCTGATTCCAACTCACAAATGTGAGACTTAATTGCATTATTATATAGATCTTCGTTTTCCTTCTACTTGTTATGATGCCGTTGTTGCTGTAAATCTGACCCATATCCCGTGCAAGTTTTTCAAGCTCAGAGAGCAACCATCTCGCAGGATTATCCCCAACCGTGCTGTAAATGGTACATGTCGATCTGTGAGGGTTGTATGGGAGACTGTGGGTCACACAGAGCATGGAGCATGGAGGGACTCAAAGTCAGCATTCATAACAAAGGGACAACGTTCCTGGTGGCAAGCATTCTTAAATTTGAAGGATTTATCAAGTTTACTGGCGTTGCCAACCGGGAGATATATGACCTTTAGTAAATTTTTTATTTGTGCTCAGGACTGAAAAACTATCAAATCCTTTTTATTTGGATGGGTTAGTATACTACTGGCCATTAAAATTGCTACACCAAGAAGAAATTCAGATGATAAACGGGTACTCATTGGACAAATATATTATACTAGAACTGACATGTGATTACATTTTCACACAATTTGGGTGCTAGATCCTGAGAAATCAGTACCCAGAACAACCACCTCTGGCCGCAATAACAGCCTTGATACGCCTGGGCATTGAGTCAAACAGAGCTTGGATGGTGTGTACAGGTACAGCTGCCCATGAGCTTCAACACGATACCACAGTTCATTAAGAGTAGTAACTGGTGTATTGTGACGAGCCAGTTGCTCGGCCACCATTGACCAGACGTTTTCAAGTGGTGAGAGCTCTGGAGAATGTGCTGGTCAGGCCAGCAGTCGAACATTTTCTGTATCCAGAAAGGCCTGTACAGGATCAGCAACATGCGGTCGTGCATTATCCTGCTGAAATGTAGGGTTTTCCAGGGATCGAATGAAGGGTAGAGCCACGGGTCGTAACACATCTGGAATGTAACGTCCACTGTTCAGAGTGCCGTCAATGCGAAAAAGAGGTGACCGAGACGTGTAACCAATGGCACCCCATACCATCACGCCGGGTGATACGCCAGTATGGTGATGACGAATACACGCTTCCAATTTGCGTACACCACGACGTCGCCAAACACGGATGCGACCACCATGATGCTGTAAACAGAACCTGGATTCATCCGAAAAAATGACGTTTTGCGATTCGTGCGTCCAGGTTCGTCGTTGAGTCCACCATCGCAGGCGCTCCTGTCTGTGATACAACGTCAAGGGTAACCGCACCCATGGTCTCCTATCTGATAGTCCATGCTGCTGCAAACATCGTCGAACTGTTCGTGCAGATGGTTGTTGTCTTGCAAACGTCCCCATATGTTGACTCAGGGATCGAGACGTAGTTGCACGATCCGTTACAGCCATGCAGATAAGATGCTAGTGATACGAGGCCGTTAGGATCCAGCACGACGTTCCGTATTACCTTCCTGAACCCACAGATTCCATATTCTGCTAACACTCATTGGATCTCGACCAACGCGAGCAGCAATGTCGCGATACGATAAACCGCAATCGCGATGGGCTATACAATCCGACCTTTATCAATGTCGGAAACGTGATGGTACGCATTTCTCCTCCTTACATGAGACATTACAACAACGTTTCACCAGGCAACGCTTGTCAACAGCTGTTTGTGTATGAGAAATCGGTTGAAATTTTCCTCATGTCAGCACGTTGTAGGTGTCGCCACCGGCGCGAACTTTGTGTGAATGCTCTGTAAAGCTAATCATTTGCATATCACAGCATCTTCTTCCTGTAGGCTAAATTTCGCGTCTGTAGCCCGTCATCTTCGTGGTGTAGCAATTTTAATGGCCAGAAGCGTAGATTCGGCAAACAATTTTGCCATTTTCTGATCTAAGATATAAAACAGATTTTTTCTCATATTAGCAACATACAACAGCTTACCAAACTGAACACAATATTGTAACCGGTCTCAAGAGTATATACATGAATTAAATACAGAATACATACTGTAAAACGTTGTTGATTAGTCTTGGTGTCACTGAGGCTTCACACATCATTAAAACCCTTCTTAGAATGACGACGTCCATATATGACATAGTTAAAAACAGCTTTTCATTGTTCATGGCCAGTGTAATTGAATTTTGGTCATAGAACGGAAAATATGCATGAATACAGCGAAGAGGCAGTGAAAATAAAAGAGCAATAATTTATAAGGAACTATCCACTAAAATGACTAAATGTAATAAGTATTGTCTTACCAAAGGCAATATGCGGTTCAAATTTTGCAACTGACACAGTCAGTGTTTACTTTATCTTGAAACAGAGACCGTGACATATATGTTGTTGTAACACAGTACAGGTGAATAGTATAGAAGCAAATTCCCATTTTCACTATTCAAGAAATGAAACACTCGGCATATACATAGTATACAAGTGTATGGCTGGTATGCCGGGATGGCCAAGCGGTTCTAGGCGCTACAATCTGGAACTGCGCGACCGCTATGGTCACAGGTTCGAATCCTGCCTCGGGCATGGATGTGTGTGATGTCCTTAGGTTAGTTAGGTTTAAGTAGTTCTGAGTTCTAGGAGACTGATGACCTCAGAAGTTAAGTCCCATAGTGTTCAGAGCCATTTGAACAATTTCTTATGGCTGGTATTGAAGTCAAAAGGAGCCTGAGAGGGTTTCGACACAATGCTTGAACCTAAGAATACTAGATATCATCAGTAGCTGACTGTATAACTTATATAAGATCTATGTGTTCTAATAACATTTTAAGCAACAAGATGGAAATGTAGTGAAAATTAAATAACTGACATCAATACAGCTCATCTTACAGTTAAACCAACAGGACTTTAATGATATTGACTAATGTGACAGGAATCTGCTGATGTTATATAAACGAAGCGTTATAATTTTACATAATACTTCATTATACTGATACTTTACAATGGATTGATGGCCTTAGCCACTGTCTCAAAATAATTTTAATTTTGTTTCATGACTGCACAACAAATGAAATGATAAGGATCACCACCAACAGACAATGCTACCTGTATTGTACTTTTATATGCACACTTGGTAATTACCTAGCCACAGAGCTAAATGCTGTTTTTATTATTTTTCTTTTATAATATCTTATTATATTACTCATATGATCATACATTTTGTACTTTTTCATTTGAAGAAATTGAATACTCCAATGTTATTACATACTACCACTACTAAGACATAAAAACTGCCTGACATTATTTCGACATCCATTATGATTCATAATGTTGCATGTGAGCTTATGCTATGGTTTGTTATGAAGACATGTAGCATAAAATATTAAAAAATTCTTTTCTTTTATTGTGTACATTTTCACACATTTTACTTTCTTTTCAGTTTAATAATTGTATAATCTGCTTCATTACCTATTACCATCACAATGAAGAAAAAATTGCCTGTCATTAGTTCAACCTCAATTGTGGCTTGTAGTGGTCTGTGTTGGAGATGTTCCTTACAATTTTGTTTGTTGTATAGACTTTTAATAAAATTTAAATCATCTTGAGACATTGGCTAAGGCCAACAATCCTCTATAAAGTATGAGTACAATAACCTATTAGATAAACTTAAACCACTTGGTTTGTATTACATCAGTAGATTGTTATCATGTTAGTCATTATTTTTAAAGTCCTGTTGCTTTAATTATAAGATGTGCATATTGATATCAACCATTTATTTTTAAATACATTTACATCTCGTTTCTTAAAATGTTATTAGAACATGTAGATTTTATGTATGTTATATAGCTAGCTGCTAACGCCATCTAGCTGTCTTTGTTGCAAGTGACATGTCAAAATCCAGTGGTAATCAGTCCACATTTCACTACAGTACTGGGCACACCTGTGTGTTCTATGCATATGCCAAAATGCGTTTCTTGCCATGAGATCAGCTGCTGTACTATTCACAGCTTCCTTATTGCAAAAACATATATATATTGATCTTTCGTATGAGATGACGAAAATACTGGTCGTAACAGTTACAAAGTTTTTATGGCATAACAGCTTTTGTAAGACAACACCCTGTACATTTAGTCATTTTAGTGGATAGCTCCTTATATAAATGTTATTCTTTTATTTTCACTGCATCTTTTCTGTTTTAATATCTATTTTCAGTTTTTGACCATCGTTCAGTTACACAGGCATGAACGATGAAAAACTGTTTTTAAGTATGGCATGTATGGATGTTGTCATTTTAAGAAAAATTTTAATGATGTGTGAAATTGTAAAGGCACAAACACTAATCAAGAATTTTTATGGTATGTATTCTGTAATTAATTCATGTGTATGCTATTGGACCCTGTTATAATATTATGTACACTTCTGTAAGTTGTTATATGTTGCTAATATGAGGGAAAAAATGGTGTCGTATCTTAGGTCTGAAGCTGGCTAGATTGTTAGCCAAAACTGGTATTTCATACAAATAAAGAATATTTCATGTGCGATATTGAATTAATGGGTTTAGAAACATTAACATAAATAAAAAAATGAAGAATTTCTTTTCTCTTTAAGGCTATCGACACATACCCATAACTGTGAAGAGTGATCTATTAGATGCTTCGCTAAATGCCCACTTGAAATAAAGGAATTCAGTCATCTAGGACAAAAATTCCATTTATTTCCATCTTTACTCAACTGGGAGGAAAGGAGTTTGGACACGAGTTTCATCCAACAATTGGGCTGATTGTCTTCCTCAGAGAATAGAAGCAAATTTATATGCATATGACTACTGAAATCTGAGTGCAACAACATTATTTGTGATAGTGCCATTATTATCTGGTTTGCTTTTCTTCTGGTCATAAATGTGAACCATACCGGTATTCTGCCTCTCAAATTTTGGTATGACCTGAAGTGTGATAACAAAATCAGTACAATCAAAGTCATAACATCCATGAATATTATTACCTGCATGGTATGTAATGGAATTCTGTGCATTTGTGCTCTAATTTCTCTCACAGGCCAGGATTGACTGTGAAATACAAAACCTGTCATCAAGATTTTGCTCATTAATAATGGCCTTCTTATTGGCTATATCCTGTGGAAGTTTGGTATAGCTGGGCCCTTCATTTAATGGATAAAAAAATGAGTGGCTGAGTGTCCTACTGGACACTAGCATCTTGGAAAAATAATTCAGTGTGACACTCAAGGTAAAAGTTCAGAACCGCTCAGTAATTGAGGTTCTCTACTTTATGTGACCAATATCCTCCCAAACATAGACAATGGTCTTCCTTGCAACACCACCAGGTTGTTCTTGAGGGTGTGTCAGTTCGCAGTATAACACCACACTATAATTAATGGTGGGATATCGCGGATTGTTAACGATTTGGAAGAGTTCCCTTTCCAAAACATTCAGACAGCGACTGGAGAAATGCATGAGGTCTCTACACACAGCAGTGGAATCATCTACACAGGCAAAAGAGATTCATCGTTCAAACACACTTGCAACCATTGAGTTATTTGAAGGTAGCGTACTACTAACATGGTGCATGCCTAAATTATTAGTAGGATGGTACAAGAAGCTGCTGCTAGCTGGAGTGTTACTTTAATTATTGGCAGTTGTCGAGTTTGATGGCTATGGTGAGTGAGACCGCCCAAGGCGCTGGCAGGCTGGCCCAAGGCGGTTGTATGATGGCCGATGCCATGGCAGTGAGTGTGCAGTTCACAGGCCTGGCTGTGAAGAATGTAGAGGGCCAGGTCACAACAAATGTGCCAGTGTAAGCAGCATGACGGACATGCTCTTGATGGTTTCTATGCCCTAAGTGTGCCTCCTGCTGGATTAAATGCTCCTGTAGAAACAAGTAACGAGATACAATAGCATTACATTCCAAAAAATATTTTCGACTTTTATATCTCTCTGTGTGTAAATTTCTGTCATGCTTGCCTAAGGCAACATCAATGTGTCTGTATGGTACCATTCTGATGTCCTTTCCTCCAGGTTATCAGGCACAGTCTGCACCCAGTCAAATGTCGGAATCAGCGAGCGGAGTAACGCAGTGTTTAATACACTAAACTCACATTCGAGAGGACGACGGTTCAAACTCACGTCCGATCATCCTGATGTGGGTTTTCCGTGATTTCCCTAAATCGCTCAAGGCAAATTCCGGAATGGTTCCTTCGAAAGGGGACGGCTGCTTCTCTTCTCCATCCTTCCTGAATCCGAGATTGTGCTCCGTCTTTGATGACCTCGTTGTCGACGGGACGTTAAACACTAATCTCCTCCTCCTCCTTGTGGGAATTGGTTCAAATTTTGTAAAAATGTAGAAAAATGCATATAATTAATGGTCGTCCTGTCGTTTAGTGAAAGCTTTATCCGTCGCCACCGTATAAGCAACATGGTTCGAAAGACTAAAAAAAGCCATAGTGGGCTAATGTCAAACTTCTGATTAAAAGTTGGGAACGAGAATGAAAAATGTTCCTATCACAGCACAAAAAATAGCGAATATGTCCTGCGTAGAGTTGTGGATGTAAAAGAAGGGAACCAACTTTTCGACTTATCTCGACATACTATCAGTTTTTTACGAGTTAACCCTATTACTCCAACGCAGCGAGCTCTTTCAGCTGCAGGACGTTGGCACTTGCGTCTTGCAAATTTATAGGTTGAAGTCCCTGTTCCTACGCCCAAAACCCAGAAGTTTCCCCAGCCACGTAAACAATATGTAAAATCATATGGCTGAAGGGCATAGATGTAGCAGGTAAAAAGTTTTTGTGAGGCGATAAAATTTCTGGGAGAGGATTTGTTCGTGGAGGGCTGACGTCGCATATCACGTTACTTTACTTGAAACAGTGTATTACAAGGGTTGAAACTTAAATAGTGGCAACTATTTATACACAACCGATACAAAAGAGTTACACGTTTGCACCTGTTACTGTCCTTCAGAGTAGTCATCAGCATTGTGTAGAACCCGTTGTCAGCGATGTGGAAGGCGTAGTACACCGTTAGCAGAGCCTCTTCTGGTGATGGTTCGAATGGAGTGGTCTAAAGTTATGGTGATCCTCGTGGACGACTGTATTTGGTGTTATCCTAACGCATTACGTTCCTCTACGGCAAGCCGTCAATGCACAGTATTACTGTTCGTTTTTGGAGCATCACCTGCGACCAGCTTTGCGAAAGAAGGGGCAACACTTTCTGCGCAACCTACCCATTATTTTGCACGACAATGCGCGGGCGCATAGAGTGCAAGCTATGGCTGCTCTGTTCGGTCGATGGGACTGGGAAGTACTGTACCATCCACCATACTCCCCGGACTTAAGTCCTTGTGACTTTGATTTAATTCCGAGGATTAAAGGATGAAGGAACCACTTCGTGGCATTCGCTTCAGAACTGTTCCAGAGATTAGATAGGCAGCAGACCGCTCCATTCGCACCATCAACAGAACAGGCTCTGCTAACGGTATACTACGGCTTCCACATCGCTGGCAACGGGTTTTACACAACGCTGGTGACTACATTGAAGAACAGTAACAGGTGCAAACATGTAACTCTTTTATATCGGTTATGAGTAAACAGTTACCGCTATTTAAGTTCCAACCTTCGTATATTACTTGGCCTGGGTACTAATACTGACAAGTAAAAAATTCGAATATGTGAAGATGTTTTGATTTAAATGTCTTTAAAGCTGCCAGATAAGTTGAAAACTAGTTCCCTTCTCTTACGTCCCCAGCTGTGCCCAGAATAGATTGACATTTTTTGTGCTACGATAGGAGCATTTTTCATTCTGGTAGAATATTAGTCGAGTTTTTGAGACCCCAACAGCTTACTTTCAACGAGAAATTCATAGTTATTCTGTTCGGTTTGTAGCCGGCGGTCTTACATGTAAATCTTTGCAAGAAAAACGATGTGCCTTTTGCGGAATGCCGTTTGGCGAGTTTAGAGAAACTAAATGTCAATCAGTGTGGGCGTCTGCACAAAATTCCAATGCCCTCATTGCACGTCTCGCGGAAGGCTCTTCAGGATAAATTAGAAGTATCTTGGGGCGTACGGATGCAGGCACAGTTTTTCTCCCGTGCTCGATTCATGAGCAGATCGGGAAAGGGGTAGAGAAAGAACTGTACTGTGTCTTGCAGATTGAGAGTGTAGACTGGTGGAACACTGTGTAATGATAAGCTGAAGAGACTAAACTGCTAGCTCCATGTTCAGTAAAGAGACTAACCCCAATAATGCAATTATATGGGGCTAGCAAAGAGTGAAGTGGCGCCAAGCTGCTAATGGGTGAGGTGCGCCAGTTATGTGCTAATCAACAACGGAACACACAGCAAGGAGCCCGACGTGCGGCTAGAGCTCTATTGATCCATCTGTCAGGTCGACTTGACGCCTACTGCGATTCAGATATCCTGTGAGTTTACTGGTACATCATGGCCTTAACAGGTAACGTTTTAGAGGTACTCAGTTTAGTTTTGACAAACCAAGACTGCCCTAACCCTATTACCGCTCCAGTCGCATATAGACGCTTACCGTTTCAGTGCTTCAGGCGCATATACACTGAGCAGCCAGGACATTATGACTACCTATCTAACAGCCGGTATGTCCACCTTTGGCACGGATAACAGCGGCGACGCGTCTTGGCATGGAAGCAACGTGGCCTTGGTAGATCTGTGGAGGGAGTTTGCACCACATTTGGATACACAAGTCACCTAATTTCAGTAAATACCGGGGTGTGGGGCGAAGAGTTCTGAAGCCACGTTCAATCACATCCCAGATGCGTTAGACCGGGTTCAGATCTGGCGAGTTGGGGGGCCAGTACATCAATTGGAACTCGTCACTGTGTTCCTCGAACCACTCCATCACACTCTTGGGCTTGTGACACGGCGTATTTCTTGTTGAAAAATGCCACTGCCATCAGGAAACATGATCGTCATGAAGGGATGTACGCAGTCTGCAACCACTGTGTGATATTCCTTGGCCTTCTGTGGTGCCTTGTACGAGCTCCACTGGACCCATGGACGCCAGTGCGCCAGCTTCCAGTGCCGATGGTCACTTGCCCATTTCAGTCGTAGTTGCCGATGTCGTCGTGTTAACATTGGCACATGCGTGGGTCGTCGGCTCAGGAGGCCAATCGTTAGGAGTGTTCGGTGCACTGTGTGTTCAGACACACTCGTACACTGCCCAGCATTAAAGTCTGATGTTAATTTCGCCGCAGTTGGCCGCCTGTCCTGTTTTACCAGTCTGCCCAGCCTACGATGTCCGTCATCTGTAGTGATGGGTAACCGCCCAACACCACGAAGTCTGGACGTGGTTTCACCTTGGTTTCGTCACGTGTTGAAGGCACTCACCACGGTACTCGTCGAACACACGACAAGTCGTGCCGTTTCCGAAACGCTCGTGCCCAGCCTCTGGGCCATCTGACCTCGGTCAAACTGACAGATCACGCGTCTTCCCCATTCCTCAGACGGACATCAACCTCACTGGTAGTACATGCACCGTGCATGTGTCTGACTAGCAGTCATTCCTCGCCAGGTAACGCTGCTATCGCCTGGATGGGTTTTACGTCTGTAGTAGTTAGGTGGTTATAATGTTCTGCCTGATCGGTTGTAAAGTGTCAAAATTAATTTTGAACAGTTTCGTATCGTTACGTAAATAACAAGCTCGTTCAAATGTATTATGACAGCAGCAAAATGTCAGTATTGTAACCAGCGGTACAAGTGTTCATCCAGAATCGGGAAAGACCATCTATGCTGCGGGGGCTGACAGCAGCAACGAGCGCCAGAGATCATCCTCGGCGAGCTGGCCGCTATACAATGAAACGACAGCCGCAACAATTATATCGATTGTTAAAGAATAATGCCACGACCTTACATTTGTCTAGATTTATGGTTCAGCTATGGTTTTGTGGAAAGAAGCAGTTAGTCACTATCGAGGAGCCGAAGAGTACGCGAGCTTGAGTCGGTAAAACGACTGTTGTGTTACATGTGAGTGGGGGCTTTCTCGGCGAATTTCATACATGAAGTCTTCACGGGTTGTCTGCCGAGTAGCGTCGTCGTCTCGTAGCAACGTTTCGATGGAATGCCTCTCCATTATCTTCAGGCGAAGTCTGTTGTGTTACTTCACGTGGGTCGAGACACGTTTACGTGAAACTTCCTGGCAGAACAAAACTGTGTGCCGGACCGAGACTCGAACTCGGGACCTTTGCCTTTCGAGGGCAAGTACTCTACCAACTGAGCTACCCAAGCACGACTCACGCCCCGTCATCACAGCTTTACTTCTGCCACTATCTCGTCTCCTACCTTCCAAACTTTACAGAAGCTCTCCCGCGAAAGGCAAAGGTCGCGAGTTCGAGTCTCGGTCCGGCACACAGTTTTAATCTGCCAGGAAGTTTCATATCAGCGCACACTACGCTCCAGAGTGAAAATCTCATTCTGGACGTTTACGTGTGTCACTATCGATACTTTGCTATGAGAATTCGGTATCGACTGTCTAGAAAGTTCCAGATTTTCCTTGAATTTTGTTGGAAAGGTTTCGGAAACTTGTAATGAGTGCATTTAGATTTTTAAATACAAGATTAGATGATGCAGCAGCAATACTAGAGGGCAATCCGTGGAATTGTTTGATGAATTTTGTTGGAACGCAGCTCCTCGTAATTTTGTTTTGTACTTGATCTGTGGTCAAGCGATCTTTGAGCGACAGGCTTAGCGTAGCGTTGCTGGTACGCTGTGTTAGTTTGAAGAGTGATAGTTGTGTGTCCTAGATACGACCGTGAATGAAAGTTTTAAAGCCCGCCATGGTGTCTTCCGAGAACCTGTTATGTTGCCTCTAACAATTTGTTGCACACGCCAAAGGACTTGCGAGTTGCCTATAATTTGAAGATTTTGGTATACGCAAACTCTAAGGTAGTTGAATATTAGCTATTTGTGTGCATTTGTGAGGGATAGTGTTACAACGAGGTAGTAACTTGTTGTATACTGTGGATCATTCAATAATCGAGCGTCGTTCTCGAATTTTTCTTGATCGTAATAATCGAGTACAGGAACAAATGGACCGAAAGTGAATTACGATTACCACAGCATTTACCCCGTACATATTCTTAATGACGCAATTACAGAGATTCGCTTGCCCTAGGTGCACCATTTGAAGAAAGAAAATTCAAATGCTACCGTTATTCTAATAGGAAGTGACGAGTGACATTCATTTATATTTGTACTGGGTATACGAGAAACCAACACCTAAACTGGTTGAGTTTTGAAAATATGATTTTAAGTTGAGATTGGAAGTGGTGATGGCTCGTAGGTTTTTTGTTGTGTTTCTTTAATTAAAAAAAAAAATTAGTTTCTATCTGGTTCAGTGTGAGATTAGATTTGTGATCACTCGCTCACATCAACGTTTGCCGGTGTAAAGATCTGATTCATTTTAAATAAACTCTGATTCGTTAAAATTAAAGCCAAATCCCCGTATTATCATTTTACCCACTATTCTAAATAAAGTGCAATCCAATTTTGGCTCCGAAAAGAAAAAAAATAAGTTTAGTGATCTGGCGTATAATAAGTAGAGCAAACACGCTCAAGTCAGAGATACTATATAAATAAATGAATGACGAGTCCCTAAAAAGTAAGCTGAGAAGTACTTTATCAAAGTTTAACGACGCAAAGTTTTTACTATTTACGTAACGTCTTGAGAGATAACATTGAGGTTACAGTAAAAAAACACTAACAATTATAAACTAATACGCAAAGATTTACTTATGAAAGAATTCGGTTTTAGCACAAAAGACTATATTTAAACTTTATTAGTAGAGGACTCGCTAATCAGAAGATACAACTGTTGTTAGTTTCCATAGTAACCATTACATCTTTGGCCCGAGACAAGTACTTTTATGGGTAATTAACTGCAGAACTTTTATACATTTGGAATCCGTAAGTGTTGTAATTAAGATGTAGAATTAATTAAGTAATTTAACGCCAAGTACAACGTTGTTATTGGCAGAGTAACGAAATAAGTGCTGTTAGTATTACGTGGTAGAATATGACTGTTCTGTATAATTTTCCTTAATTGTAATTTGTACGGTACTCACGTTTGTGGTGTGTTGATGATCTCTATAATTATTTATGAGCTAATCTCAAAAAGATCCGTGGGATCGTTGTAGCATAATAGTATTGAAAAGCTTGCTTAATAATTCGATCAGGTACACGAGTGCTGATTGTTTCTTGAGTTGCTCATAGTGTTTTCAAGAACCTGTTATCTTCTGAGGAGTTAGTTCAAGATATATTGCGCCTCTCCATGAATTATCAGCAATGTATTGCATCTATATTTCTTTCTTTCTCGATTTACTCTTGTACTGTGTTGGGGTGACTCCTGAGGGCTAGATACGCGGTCACTCATAGGCCGCAATTCCGACGCAGTACACTATGTACGTACGCACCACTTGTAAATTACGCACATTTGGGAGGTGGCCGCTCCGACTACATGCTCAGTGAAAGGGTTAAACCGGGAAAAATGTGTTGAGTGTTGTAAAGAATCGCAGAAGAGAAGGCAAGGGTCTTTACATGCCAGTTTGTTACAAGAAACTATTTTATGTTAGTTACCTGACTTCCATTTCCAATTTCAGTTGCATTAGTCTCGCGATCACTTCAAATATTTTGTTGAACGCCTTCATCATTTAAGAAATTCGACAACTGCAAGTACCGCAGCTCTGGTTTATGCATTTGAATTAATTAACTTCCTGATTTTCAAGATTCCATCGATTACTTTCAGTAATAATTGCCTATTTTGTTTTAGGAGGCTACAATTAGTTTGTTGGCAGCAAGTTGTATTTCTTTCATTTTTTCTACCGATTCTGAATGCCCCACTTGTTTCTTTTCGCTACATGATAATCTTTACAAATATTTTCTAGAGGCATGGCTCACTGAGGTGGATTTCAATAAACTTCTCGTCCCCGTTTCGTTTTGAGGTCGTGAAGCCAGGCTGTTTATCTCCTCGCGCACTTCGGTTTACTCGAAGAGTCGGCACCACACACACACACACACACACACACACACACACACACACACACACCACACTCTGCTTTGCCTGCACAGTCATAATGTGCGCAGGTGTACCGAATGAGCACACAAAGTCGTATTGGTCCCGGTCGCCTGCTTAGGTAAACACATCTGGGCGGTTCCTTCAACCATACGTCCCTCTTTCACTACACAGGCGCACGTCTTGCTGAACGTTTCTGGGCAAAAAGAGGATTTGTCGGAAGGGAGGATGCAGCATGTTATCTTGGATGGACAGTTATCGACAGATGCAGAAGTAACTTGAGGTCAGACCGCAAGGAAATGTGTTGGGACCCTTACTATTTACGATGTATGTTAATGACTTGGCAAACAGGATTAATAGTAACTTCAGACTTTTTGAAGATGATGCATTTATCTATAAGGTGTGCCCAAATGAAAAGGAGACTTCAGATGAATGTAAAGAAATTTTAATAACCATATATAATTAGAGTTGCCATTGGCATTGATAACGCCGATCCCAGCGCGCAGGAAGGGAGTGGATGTCTTTAGCGTAGAAACTCTTGGGTTGCTGACGCTCCAGTTTTTCACGGTGTCCGGCACTTCCTTGTCACAGGTGAACCTCAGACCTTTCAGAGATTGTTTCAATAGGCTGAAGATATGAGAGCCACATGGGGAGATACAGGTGCTGTAAGGAGGACGTTCCAGTCTCCCATCGAAATTTTTTGAAGAGCTCGAGGGTTTTCTTGCCACATATTTCCTAGCGTTACCCTGGTGAAGCACTACTTCATTCGAGAGTTTTCCCTACACTTGTTGTTGATGGCCTGTTCCAGCTTCAGCAATCTGTTGCAATACTGCTCAGCGTTGACTGTTGCACTGCATGGTAGCTAGTAAAATGTGGGGCAGTAAAGTTCATAAAATGGACTTGCCTGGCCAGAGTCCCGACCTATTCCCAATGCAACACCTTTGGGACGAGTTAGAACATCGACTTCGCTCCAGATCCCAACGTCCAAGATCATCACCTTCTCTGGCTCTTGAGAAGAAATGGGCTGCCTTTCCTCCACAGACATTTAGACGTCTCACTGAAAATATCCG
This sequence comes from Schistocerca piceifrons, assembly GCF_021461385.2. Lineage (NCBI taxonomy): Eukaryota > Metazoa > Arthropoda > Insecta > Orthoptera > Acrididae > Schistocerca > Schistocerca piceifrons. The sequence goes on from NC_060140.1 coordinate 881,251,720, forward strand.
CAGCAGAGTTCAAGGTATCACAGAGGCGAATGGTAGGCACGTCCCATATTAATGTCCACTAATAGGTGCCCAGATACTTACGATCAAATAGTGTATATTAACTGGCTGCTCATTAGCCTGCAGAAATACTGACTGGATGCTAAACGACTATAGCAACTTGAGGGCCGATCCAAATCTCCGATATTTAAAGCACTCCACCTTGACTGAGAGTGCAGCGAACGCAGCTTTTCTGTAGCTCTGCTCACTGCATGTGTCTCACAAAATTCTTCAGGATGTGGCTGGCTAGTGCAGCATGGTTAGGGGTGACAGAGGCCCAGTTGCCACATGCGAATTCCTGGGACGTAGGTACCAGCGATAGTCCCAATGTTTTAATTATCCAGTCTACATATTTGCCCTTCAATGTGACACATTTTTCCCAACGACGCATGACTTAACAGAAATCTTGGTAGTAGAGGTCTGCATTTTCGCTGTTCAGAAAACATTCCACGCCGAAAATCTCCTCTCCATCTCATCAGGCTCGGAATGCTCAACGGTACCGACAGACCGCCGTGCCATCCTCAACCGACAAGTGTCACTGGATGCAGATAGGGAGGACTATATTGTCAGCACACCACTCTCTTGCCATTGTCAGTTTTTGTGAGCAGAGCAGCTACTTCTCAATCACGTAGGTCCTCCATTGGCTAAACAAAGGTTGAGTGCTCCCTGCTTGGAAATAGTGCCCAGCAATCCCAGATGGTCACCCATCTAAGAGCTAACGAAGCCAGACAGTGCTTAATTTTGGCGATCTAACGGGAAACGGTGTTAAAATTGCAACAAGGCCGTTGGCACACCGAAAGTCACCTCTTTGTAATTCAGGAAATGCCTGCCACACAATGGTTTATCCATCTGAGAAGAGAGGAAGAAGTCATTTGGTGCCACGAGAAGTGAATGCGGTCGGTGAGGTTACATTTGATAGCCCATAGAAGCACCCTGTATGTGTCCTGTGCACAATGAGATGGGGCTTTGTTGTGTGCCAAAATTACCCCATTGGACAGGTTCCCCAAGATCCTTCGAAATGGTAGCCTCACATAAACCCGTCAGGAGACTTTGGTAGATGATATTGTGTTTTCCTCTTACGAGCGAATGAGCTGTTAGTACCACAGAATGCCAGCCCCAAAAAAGCCACTCAGTGTCACCTTGCACATTGAGAGTTGGGTTTTCACTTTTTTCAGCGGTGGTGAATCCGAATGTTTACATTATTTCCTCGGTTCTTTGGTCTCGGAGTCATATGGTACACCTAGCAGTTGTCCATAACTTTTGGGTGGCTAAATGAGTTATCTGGATTTGTGTGACACAAGTGCAACATTTCCGCTACTGTTTCGGTACGGTGGGTTTTTTGAATCCGTGTGAGCAGTCGTGGAACCCAAGAGGTCGTGTTCTTGATCATGGTCAAAATGTCATACAAGATGTAAAACGATGCAAGGCTGATATTCTCTTTTTCGAGTATCACCTCGATTATGATAAACTGGTATTCGAGCACCAAGGTCTCCACTTCTTTTGCGAATTTGGGTCTTCCCTCCTTCAGACTTGTTTGACCCCACTATAAACGTCTGCACCATCTAACCACAGTGACATACGATGATGTATTGTTAACGTGAACTTTCGCAAATTCAGCGTGGATTGTTGCTGCTTTGTTTCCCTTCAAATGCCGAAAACGAATTACCTCACGATACTCCACTTGGCCAGTGGACTGCACCATTCCGATTTGGTCCCTCTAGCAGCGCGCTACGGAACGGTGGCTCTGGGATTTCAATGTCTACTAGGAACCAGGACTGTAGACATACAGCTGCAAACAAACAAAAAGCAAATCACAGCACTTTAGCCGGCCACGGTGGTCTCGCGGTTCTAGGCGCTCAGTCCGGAACCGCGCAACTGCTACGGTCGCAGGTTCGAATCCTACCTCGGGCATGGATGTGTGCGATGTCCTTAGGTTAGTTAGGTTTAAGTAGTTCTAAGTTCTAGGGGACTGATGACCACAGAAGTTTAGTCCCATAGTGCTCAGAGCCATTTGAACCATTTGAACAGCACTTTATTTTCACTAAGTGATAATGAAATCTTTATGTTTAACCCTCATATTTAGTGGGATCATCAGAAGTGCAGTGGAATAATGAAAACGAAACTGAATTCATATCACGGCATATGTTTTATTACAGAGGTACAGACTAGGGAGGAAATTTAGGTGTAGACTTCATTGAAAATATGAAAATTAAGAATTATGTTGCAGACACTGAACAAGGAAAAGCATGATTTTTTTTAGTAAGTAAATAAAATATATTCCATGGAAATCATTCAAATCTATGCATTAATGAGCTCCAAGTTTGATGAAGAGGCAGAGAACCTGTGCAAGGAATTAGTATAACTGAAAATAAAACTAACAACAAAATACCAACAGGATGCTCTAAAAGTAATCGTAAAACTGAAGAACTGTTCATTAGGAGGAAACTTAGGTTATGGTAGCCTAATCGACTGAGCTCATACATATTTTGCTGAGAACAACAACGTTATTACTCGAACAGTCCACGGGTTTACTGCCAGTCCATAGTGTCCAACGGCACAATACAGGGTGATTCAAAAATAATACCACAAGTTTAAAAATGTGTATTTAATGAAAGAAACATAATATAATCTTCTGTTATACATCATTACAAAGAGTATTTAAAAAGGTTTTTTTTCACTCAAAAACAAGTTCAGAGATGTTCAATATGGCCCCCTCCAGACACACGAGCAATATCAACCCGATACTCCAACTCGTTCCACACTCTCTGTAGCATATCAGGCGTAACAGTTTGGATAGCTGCTGTTATTTCTCGTTTCAAATCATCAATGGTGGCTGGGAGAGGTGGCCGAAACACCATATCCTTAACATACCCCTATAAGAAAAAATCGCAGGGGGTAAGATCAGGGCTTGTTGGAGGCCAGTGATGAAGTGCTCTGTTACGGGCTGCCTGGCGGCCGATCCATCGCTTCGGGTAGTTGACGTTCAGGTAGTTACGAACAGATAAGTGCCAATGTGGTGGCGCTCCATCCTGCTGAAATATGAATTGTTGTGCTTCTTGTTCGAGCTGAGGGAACAGCCAATTCTCTAACATCTCCAGATACTGTAGTCCAGTTACAGTAGGACCTTCGAAGAAAAATGGACCATAAACTTTATTGGCTGAAATGGCGAACAAATGTACAACTAAATGAAACTTTATAGCTCCCTTAATTCGCCGACAGATAGTGCTTAGCTCTGCCTTTTGTCGTTGCAGAGTTTTAAATTCCTAAAGTTGTGGTATTCTTTTTGAATCACCGTGTATTTCAGCGATCAGACATGTGGCCATCGTCAGGTGCGCTGGCGAACTGAGCTCCTGAGGGCGGGCGGCCGTCCTAAATCCCCTTCCCCCGCGAGGCGTTCTCTCCCTGCGGTCGCTGAGAGGCTGGCGGCGGCGTCTGTGGTGGCGTCGGTGTAACTGCCACATCCGCCCTGGTCGCCCGTTCGTTTTCTTTGCTGAGCCTCTTTTTAATTAGACTCAGTGCTGGTTCCCATGGCTTGCTGAGGTTATAGCCGCAATCTCTGTTGATGAGTCCGTCCCTGGTACGAGTTTCGATAGCCTCTCTAACGACGCTGTCCCAGTATTTAGATGTCTGTGCCAAGACCCTGGTATGTTGGTAGTCCATTTCGTGATTTTCGGACAAACAGTGCTCTGCGACTGCCGACTTGTTGAGGTACATAAGTCGAGTGTGCCGCTGATGTTATCGGCAACGATCTTCGATGGTGCGCACTGTACGTGCAATGAAAGTCTTCCCACACTTACAGGGAATCTGGTATATACCAGAGAACATCAGCCTCTCAGCGTCTCAGCGACCACCGACGCGCGGCCGCGGGCGCGGACGGTGGAGAGAACGCCTCGCGGGCTCGGCGGGCGCCATCACGTTCGTCGCTGCCTATCGACCGCCGTCTCGTCCACTGGACCCTGCTGACATCGATGCTCTGCTCTCCTTCGTCGCCGGGGGCTTCAATAGCAAACATGTCTCCTGGAACTCCAGGATCACCAATGCCGCTGGCCGCTGCCTGCTCCGGGTAGCGGAACGTCACCATGCGCTTGTGGTGGGGCCGTACGACTCGACAATCTTCCCTGCCCGTGGCCTCCCGGATATAATCGACATCCCTCATCAGATCACCGCCACGACGAGGACGGCACTGTCTTCTGACCATGTCCCACTGGTTTTTGATATCGACCTAGACGCCCTACAACAGCCCAGGAGAGGCATCCCACTTGCTGGCATCGACTGGGACAGGTTTCAAGCAGCCGTGACGGACTCACTCGCCGCTGCGCCGCCCCCTGCGGAAGCTGGAGCGGACGCAGCACTTCTGCACTTCCCGGCAACCACGATCGACGCTGCCACTATAGCAACGCCGCCCCGACCTCGCACTCCGCCTGACTACTCCCGACAGCTGCCGCCGCACATCCTTGCGGCCATCACTGAGAAGAACCGGGTCTACCGGGAGTGGCAGAGAACAAGGAATGCCGACACCAAGCGCCTCCTCAACAGGATGCGTCGGGATATCCGGGCCGCCATTGACAACCATCGCAATCGCGACTGGAATAACAAGGTCGCCACCCTCTGTCTTGACGACGGCACGGCCTGGCAGACGACAAAGCGTCTCCTCCGCCGCACGCAACGTATCCCTCCGCTGCTGGTCCATGGTCAGGCTGTCTGCGAACCAGCTGCGAGGGCTGATGCCCTCGCACACGTCTTTGAGGCTGCGTTTACGCCGTTCGAAGACCCGACCGACGCTGTCCACGACGACCTAGTTGCTGACCGGCTCCCGCGCTACTTGGAGGCATGCGACGATGATGACGTCATTGAAGAGACGACGGCGGAGGAGGTGTCGTCCATCCTGCGTGCCCTGAACCCCAGGAAAGGTGCGGGCCCAGACGAAGTTTCCAACGCCCTACTCCGGAAGTTGCCGCCGGTCGCTGTCACTCATCTCGCCGACGTCTTTAATGTAATCCTCCGGTCCTGCAGTTTTCCTCAGTCCTGGAAGCATGCAGAGATCGTGACGATTCCGAAGATGGGGAAGGATCTGCGTCAGCCCGCGAACTACAGACCTATTAGTTTCCTGTCGGCCGTCTCCAAGGTCTTTGAAAGGGTGTACATCAGGCGGCTGCAGCGCCACGTTGACGAGGAAGGCCTCCTGCGCGAAGAGCAGTTCGGCTTTCGCAGGGGCCACTCGGCAGTTAACCAACTCCTTCGGCTATTGGAAGATGAGTTCGTCGCCCTCGGGCAGCGCGAGTTCATCGGCGCGGTGTTCCTGGACGTGTCGCGTGCTTTCGACAGTGTGTGGCACCGCGGCCTCTTATTCAAACTTTTTGAACTTGGGGTCCCGACGTCGCACGTCCGTCTCATCCGTTCCTATCTTGCCGATAGGACATTGCATGTGCGGGCCGCGCATGGCTTGTCCTCCGTCCGCCGCATCAACGCCGGTGTGCCACTGGGCTCGGTCTTGGGGTCACTCCTGTACTCGCTGTACACTTCTGATGCGCCGAAGATCGACCGTGTGCGGCTCGCCCTGTATGCGGATGACACGGCTCTATATACGAGGAGCCTCAATGCCGCCGTCATGCGCCGCCGTCTGCAGCTCGCCGTGGACTCCCTGGCAGCCTGGGCAGTCAAGTGGCGTCTACAATTCAATGGGGCCAAGACGCAGTTCCTGATCGTCACCAGGCGACTCGTTCCTGCATGTCTGCAACCGCTCACCGTCGGTGGAAGCCCTATCCCGTGGCGTCCAACGGCGCATTACCTCGGCGTCACCATCGACCGCCGACTCACGTGGGTTCTGCACATGCGCGAAGTGAAGAACAAAGTGCGGAACAGGCTCCGCATACTCTACCCGGTGCTGAACCCCGGCTCCCAACTACCACCGCGGCTGGGCATCACTCTCTACAAGACGCTGCTCCGCCCTGTACTCCAATACGCCGCCGTCGTCTGGGGGAACGCCGCCGACACGAACCTGAAGAAGCTGGAGACACAGCAGAATCGCATCCTTCGGCTGGCCTTACACCTGCCTTACGATTTCCCCACCGCTCATCTTCACGACATCGCGGAAGTACCTCTGCTCCGTGACCTCTTCCAGGCGACCGCCCGCACCTTTTACGAACGTGCTGGCCGGTCACACAACGACCAGATCCGGACGCTGGGCCGCAAACTGCCGCGCAGCGTCACCACCCGCTGGCCACACCTGCTCGCTGCATAGCTAGCACTGCAGAACTGTGCTGAGGAGACACCCAAGAAGACAATCTACATGTGAAGACGCATTACATCGGCATGCATGGGAGGCAAAGCAATAACTGCTGCGAACTCCATCACACATCGGAAGACAAGTTATTTCCGTGCAGATCCACGCACGAGAGAAAGGCCGCCCGCCCTCAGGAGCTCAGTTCGTCAGTGCACCTGACGATGGCGACTTGGCTGATCGCCGAAATATTGTGCCCGTTGGACGCTATGGACTGGCGGTACACCCGTGTGCTGTTCGAGCAAGAAATACGCCGGGAGAAGTTGAAGAATCACAACAACATTATTAGTTCTCATTTCTGTCTCCAAAGAACAAAACATATAGTAGCAGTAAGTTTATACATGCATGGATCATTTTGCAGGGACATTGAACCTGTCTTGATATTACAATTTAAGAACAGCGAAAAGCTTAGAAACAGAAAATGGCATGGCAAGGAACAAATTGAACCAATAATAAAATTGATACTGTTTTGCATAACAATAAAATGTGTTAATGACTGGTACGACCTCATGTGGCACATAAGACAGTGAAAGGGATACAATATGACCAATGTTTTCTTAAATCATTTTGTTGACGATATGTATGTAATTAAATCAAACAAGCAACTTTGTCAATAATTTCCACCGGGTAGGTCGCCTTCTTCTCCCAGGTGCCACATCAAAGTAAGCCGTTTTTTTTCGAATTCCATTATCATCTCCTTAAACCAATTAATGACATCGGGCCTCTGCTCGGACGTTTCTGTCGATAATACTCTCTCAATATTTCACCACAATCTAACAGTGAAGCAGATTCTCGCAGTATACTGGTGCCCTGCTTCACGAGGCGGTGACGGTAAGCCTCAACTGAAACTTGAAAACCCTAATGCAGGTTTCACTCAGAAATGCAAATAGGAAATAAAACTCGAAAAAAAGCACAGTTGATGGGCTTCGTTCATAAAATATTTATAAAAGAGAAATTGTAGTGGATGTGACAACCTTGAATCACTTTAGAATGTAATCATAGATTCGTAAGATACCGTGTAAACGTTGATAGAAAGTTAGGAAGAACTAAATTCTTCAGGCAGGAAATCCGAAGTGTAAAAATCAGAAATGTATGTGTATAGAAATTGTGTAAGGAAATGGAGGTGTAGCAAATTAAATTAAGGAAGAGTTCAGCATCTTAGAAAAACAAGATAATACACACGTGTACGAAAGACGCAACTATATAACAAAAGTAGTTAGGTTAGATAAAGCTCATCTGAAGAACGAGAATGTTACAGAAAGCTTATATGAAGAACGAGAATGGAAAGAAAATTTGAAATGAAACACAGTATCCAGGAAAGAGAAAGCCATAGTTTCAATCAAACGATACAAAGAACGTGACACAATAAGAATTAAACTAAACCTTCGGAAATGCCTTTGCGATTATGTAAGAAGACACAACGGAAATGTGATAAGAGAGACAACCGAAAACTGTAAGACGATGAACATAACAACGCAACAACATTAGTTAAGATTGCAGGTGGCATTAGCTAACATCAGAGAGAAAATTATTAAAGCTTTATAGGAATTTTTATATGTGTATGTAATTTATGAGACGAATCATAAACAGACAATTAATTCTGAGTATAATGAAATTCCGGAAGTAACACCAGATGTGGAGTATAAAGAAATTCGAAATATATAGAGAGAAAAGGCATCTGGAGTTTTAATAGAAATGATTCACGTTGGAGATATTCAGCGAATCATTTACGGAGTGTCTCCAGAATAAGTCGATATATGTACTGTAAAGACTCTGCTTCACAAGAAAAGAGATGGGCAATACATAAAGAAAGTATTGGCTTAACAGCTTCCTCTCCACAACTTACGAGATATTTACTTAAATTTTCACCATCATCTCGTAAAAAGAAACTTTAGAGTTTCATAAAAAAAAACCACATGCTAGCCTTAGAACTGCATATAGAACCATTTCTAAATCATAACGATATTATGGACTGATGCAATAAGATAGAAGAACCACCTCTTCTAGAATGAAATATTATAATTTACAATCCATGCACCCAGGAAAAACAATTAAATGTGGCTTGGAGACAGGAACTGGGAACAAAACTTTAACTAGGATGTAATCACAGATAGGACGTAATCAAGATGAAAGGATATCAGTGATAAAATTAACTGATAGCATTGCTATATTCAGTGAAAGTGATGAAGAATTACAGGATCTGTTGAATGGAATGAACAATCTAATGACTACAGAATATAGACTGAGAATAAATAGAAGAAAGATGAAATTAATGAGAAGTACCAGAAATGAAAACAGCGAGAAACTTAACATCAAGATTGGTGTACCGAGCGAGGTGGTGCAGTTTGTTAGCACGCTGGACTCGCATCCGGGCCAACGATGGTTTTCCGTGATTTCCCTAAATCGCTCTAGGCAAATGCCAGGTTGGTTATTTTGGAAAGGGCACAGCCGATTTCCATTCCCCATCGTTCCGTAACCCGAACTTATGCTTCGTCTCTAATGACCTAGTTGTCGGCAGGACGTCCTCCTCCGGATTGGTGATTACACGTAGACGACGTTAAAGAATTCTAGTGCCTAACTAGCAAAATAACCGATGACGGATGGAGCAAGGACGACATCAAAAGCAGACTAGCTCTGGCAAAAATAGCATTCCTGGCCAGGAGAAGTCTACTAGTATTAAACAAAGGCCTTAATTTGAGAAGGAAATGTCTGAGAATGTACGTTTGGAGCACAGAATTTTATCATTAGTGAAACATGGAGAGTGGGAAATCCAAAACAGAAGAGAATCGAAGCGTCTGAGGTGTGGTGCTACTTTGAACGTTGAAAATTGGGTGGACTAATAAGATAAGGAATAAGGAGGTTTTTCGCAGAATTGGCAAGGGAAGGAATATATGGAAAACGCTGACAAGAAGAAGGCACAAGGTGATAGGATATCTGTTAAGACATCAGGGAATAACTCCTATGGTACTTAGAGGGAGCCATAGAGGATAAAACCTGTAGAGGAAGACAGCGATTGGAATTGCTGTCTTCAGTCAAAAGTCTGGTTTGATGCAGCTCTCCATGCTATTCTATCGTGTGATAACCTCTTCATCTCCGAGTGACTACTGCAACCTACATCCTTCTGAATCAGCTTACTATATTCATCTCTTGGCCGCCCTCTACGATTTTTACCCTCCCCCTCCCCTTTTACACTTTTCTCCAGCACTAAATTAGTGATCCCTTGATGCCCCAGAACGTGCCCTACCTTCTTTACCACAGATTTCTCTTCTTCCCAGCATCCGGCCATCTTGATTTAGGTTTTCCATGATTTCCTTAAATCGCTTAATGCAAATGCCCAAATGGTTCCCTTGAAAGGGCACGGCCGATTTCCATACTCATCCTTTCCTAATCCGATCTTGGGCCGTCTTTAATGACCTCGTTGTCGACGCTAATCTCCTCCTCCTCTTCTTCCCAGTTCTACTCAGTACCTTCTCATTAGTTACATGATCAACCCATCCAATCTTAAGCATTCTTCTGCAGCACCACATCTCAGAAGTTTCTATTCTCTCTTTGTCTTAACTGTTTAGTGTCCATGTTTCACTTCAATACATGCCTACACTTCATGCAACTACTTTCAGAAAGGACTTTCTGACACTTAAATCTATACTCGACGTTAACAAATTTCTCTTCTTCAGAAACGCTCTTCTTGCCATTGCCACTCTACACTTTATATCCTCCCTTCTTCGACCATCATCGTTTATTTTGCTTCCCAAATAGCAAAAGTCATCTACTACTTTAAGTGTCTCATTTCCTAATTTAATTCCCTCGGCATCACCTGATTTAATTTGACTACTTTTCGTTATCCTTATTTTGCTTTTTTGATGTTTATTTTGTATCCTTCTTTCAAGGCACTGTCCTTTCTGTTCAACTGCTCTTCCAAGTCTTTTGCTGTCTTTTTAATTCCTACCCCAAATTTTTCTTTTGATTCCTTTAGTACTTGCTTAATATACAAATTGAATAACATCGGGCATAGGCTACAACCCTGTCTCACTCCCTTTTGCAACAATTGCTTCCCATCTGTGCCACTAGACTCTTATACAAGATAACTGCCATCTGATTTCCGCACAAACTGTAAATATCCTTCCGCTCCCTGTATTTTACCCAGCCACCGTTAGAATTTGAAAGAGAGTATTCCTGTTAACATTGTCAAAAGCCTTCTGTAAGTCTAGAAATGCTATAAACGTAGTTTATTTCTTCTCAACCTATTTTCTATGAGAAGTCGTAGGGTCAGACTTATTAAACTAATCGTTTGGTAATTTTTAAAGCTGCCAGTACCTGCTTTCTTTGGAATTGGAATTATTATATTATTTCTGAAGTAAGAGGGTATTTCACCTGTTTCATACATCTTGTTCACCAGATGGAAGAGTTTTGTCATGGCTGGCTCTCCCAGGGCTATCAGTAGTTCTAATGAAATGTTGTCCACTCTCGGGGCCTTGTTTCGCCTTTTCTTTCAGTACTTTGCCAAATTCTTCACGCTTTATCAGATCTCCCTTCTCATCTTCATCTACGTTTTCTTCCGCTTCCATAATATTGTCCTCAAGTACATCTCCCTTGTTTAGATCCTCTATATACTCCTTCCAACTTCCTGGTTTTCATTCTTTGCTTAGGATTGTTTTACCATCCGAGGTCTTGATATTCATACAGCTGCTTCTCTTTTTTTCCCGAAGGCCTCTTTAATTTTCCCGTAGGGAGTATCTATCTTACCCCTAGTGATATATGCTCCTACATCCTTTCATTTGTCCTCTAACTATTCCTGTTTAGCCATTTTGCTCTTCCTGTCGATCTCATTTTTTGGACGTTTGTATTCCCTTTCACCTGCTTCATTTACTGAATTTTTATATTTTCTCTTTTCATCGATTAAATTCAATATCTCTTGTGTTACCCACGGATTTCTACAAGACCTTGTCTTTTTACCTACTTTGTCGTCTGCTGCCTTCACTATTTCTTCTCTCAAAGCTACCTATTCTTCTTCTACTGTATTCTTTTCCCCTACTGTATTCTTTTGTCACTGGCTCCCTAAAGCTCCCTCTGAAACTCTCTGCAACCTCTGGTTCTTTCGGTTTATCCAGGTCCCACGTCCGTAAATTCCCGCCTTTTGTAGTTTATTCAGTTTTAATCTGCAGTTAATAACCAATAAATTGTGGTCAGAGTCACATCTGCCCCTGGATATGTCTTACAATTTAAAACCTGGTTCGTAAATCTCTGTCTTACCATTCTATAATCAATCCGAAACTTTACAGTGTCTCCAGGTCTTTTCCATGTATGCAACCTTCTTTCATGATTCTTAATCCAAGTGTTAGCTGTGATTAAAGTATGCTCTGTGCAACACTCTATCAGACGGATTACTCTTTCGTTCCTTTCCCCTAGTCCACACTCACCTAACACTTTTCCCTCGCTTCCTTTTGCTACTAGCCGGCCGAAGTGGCCGTGCGGTTAAAGGCGCTGCAGTCTGGAACCGCAAGACCGCTACGGTCGCAGGTTCGAATCCTGCCTCGGGCATGGATGTTTGTGATGTCCTTAGGTTAGTTAGGTTTAATTAGTTCTAAGTTCTAGGGGACTAATGACCTCAGAAGTTGAGTCCCATAGTGCTTAGAGCCAGCCTTTTGCTGCTATCAAATTCCAGTCACCCATGACTTTTAAATTTTCGTCTCCCTTAACTATTTGAAGAATTTCTTTTATCTCATCATACATTTCTTCAATCGCCCCTCATCTGCAGAGCTAGTTGGCATATAAACTTGTACTAGTGTGTGGTGTGGGCTTACTGTCTATCTTGGCTACAATAATGAGTTCACTACACTGTTCATGGTAACTTACCAACATTCTGTTTTCTTATTCATTATTTAACCTACTCCTCTACTTGATTTTGTGTTTTTAGCCATGTATTCATCCTACCAGAAGTCCTGTTCCTTCTGTCACCGAACTTCACCAATTCCCACTATATCTTGCTTTAACCTATTCATTTCGATTTTAAATATTATGACGTACCTGCCCGATTAAGGATTCTGACGTTCCACGCTCCGATCCGTAGAACACCAGTTTCGTTTCTCCTGATAACGACATCCTCCTGAGCAGTCCTCACCCAGAGATCCGAATGGGGCGCTAGCTTACCTCCGGAATATTTTACGCAAGAGGATGGCATTATGATTTAACCATACACTAGAGATGCATGCCCTAGGGAAAAATTACGGTTGTAGTTTCCCCTTGGTTTCAGCCGTTAGCAGTACCAGAACAGCAAGGCCGTTTCGGTTGATGTTACAAGGCCAGCTCAGTCAATCATCCAGACTGTTGCCCCTGCAACTACTGAAAAGGCTGCTGCCCCTCTTCAGGAACCACACGTGTGTCTGATATCTCAGCAGATACTCACTCCTCCATTGTGGTTGCACCTACGGTACGGCTATCTGTATCTCTGAGGCACGCAAGCCTCCCCAACAATGGCAAGGTCCGTGGTTCCTGGAGGGGGGGGGGGGGAAGATTAGAATACATGCAGCAAATAATTAGTGGCACACGTTGCAAGCGCCGCACTGAGATGAAGATGTTGGCACAGGGGAGGAATTCGTGGTGGACCATGAAAACAGACTTTTGACCATGGGATGGACAATTCTCGACACACTGGACGAGCGCTGGCAGGTGTTGCATGGCCAGTTACAGCAGCAGCAACTTCGTCAATAATTACCACTGGGATAGGACATCTTCTTCCTCCAGGTGCCACGCCAAGCTTATCAGTGTTTTCGAATTTTATTATTACCTTCTTTATACTATTTAATGACATTAGACATCTCCTCGGACATTTCAGTGTCTCATTGCAGCACTGTAATTGCTGCCGATCACATAAAACTGTTTCACAAACAGCGCATGATCTTTTCGCGATAGCCATACTGTTCACTCACGTTATTGCTTGTCAAATGACAGCGTGGATGTTATACTGTCATACAGTGTACAGCGCCGGATTTGCACGTCGTGGTCAAATTTGGAACTAACTTTTCCCAGCATAAGTCGGTTCCGCATTAACGCATTAGCATATGTACCAAGTTTCACTATCATACGATTATTACAGCGCACATTGGACCTCTGTAGTAGCTATTCTTTAATTATAATCACCTGGAATGAAGCTATGGAGTAGTGGATTACTATTTTGTATTTAGTCATCTGAAGACGGTGACTGGATGGAGAGCAGAAGAGAAAAAAGTAATAATAAAAATAGCTTAGATATATTTGATAACTAAATAGAGTTTACAAAATAACGGTTCTGATTTGTCTGAAACAAAAAAATTCACATCCATTGAGATTACTGTTCTTGACCTATGGCAGTAAGAATTGGACTTTTAATGTGAAATCCATTGAAAAACTGGGGTTTGTGAAGCAAGTGATGAAGAGATGCCTATGTCGTGTAGATGGCTGTTGTGACGGTACGTCACATAAATGGACATCTGGAGAAAGGGAAAGGAAGTTTTTGTTATGGTACATGTCAATTATGAATTATTTCAAGACTGTGTACGTGTGCGCGATGTATAACAAATAGTAAAGAACGTAAGTTATTATTATCAAAACACAGATATCGAAGTAATTAACAAAGCACAGTTTTTTTGGTATAATCTCTGTGTAACATAGGCCATGAAGATCAGAGACAATGCTTTGATTGAACTATCTCTCCTGTTTTGTATCGTCTAGCGGTAGGCCGCGATTGTAGTGTTGTCTGATAATTAACGTAAGTTTTATCTGAATTTTTGAAACATACGAGGGCAGTTCAATAAGTAATGCAACACATTTTTTTTCTCGGCCAATTTTGGTTGAAAAAACCGGAAATTTTTTGTGGAATATTTTCAAACATTCCCCCTTCGTCTCGTATAGTTTCATTGATTTCCGACAGGTGGCAGCGCTGTACGGAGCTGTTAAAATGGCGTCTGTAACGGATGTGCGTTGCAAACAACGGGCAGTGATCGAGTTTCTTTTGGCGGAAAACCAGGGCATCTCAGATATTCATAGGCACTTGCAGAATGTCTACGGTGATCTGGCAGTGGACAAAAGCACAGTGAGTCGTTGGGCAAAGCGTGTGTCATCATCGCCGCAAGGTCAAGCAAGACTGTCTGATCTCCCGCGTGCGGGCCGGCCGTGCACAGCTGTGACTCCTGCAATGGCGGAGCGTGCGAACACACTCGTTTGAGATGATCGACGGAACACCACAAAACAACTCAGTGCTCAACTTGACATCTCTGTTGGTAGTGCTGTCACAATTGTTCACCAGTTGGGATATTCAAAGGTTTGTTCCCGCTGGGTCCCTCGTTGTCTAACCGAACACCATAAAGAGCAAAGGAGAACCATCTGTGCGGAATTGCTTGCTCGTCATGTGGCTGAGGGTGACAATTTCTTGTCAAAGATTGTTACAGGCGATGAAACATGGGTTCATCACTTCGAACCTGAAACAAAACGGCAATCAATGGAGTGGCGCCACACCCACTCCCCTACCAAGAAAAAGTTTAAAGCCATACCCTCAGCCGGTAAAGTCATGGTTACAGTCTTCTGGGACGCTGAAGGGGTTATTCTGTTCGATGTCCTTCCCCGTGGTCAAACGATCAACTCTGAAGTGTATTGTGCTACTCTTCAGAAATTGAAGAAACGATTTCAGCGTGTTCGTAGGCACAAAAATCTGAACGAACTTCTCCTTCTTCATGACAACGCAAGACCTCACACAAGTCTTCGCATCCGAGAGGAGCTCACAAAACTTCAGTGGACTGTTCTTCCTCATGCACCCTACAGCCCCGATCTCGCACCGTCGGACTTCCATATGTTTGGCCCAATGAAGGACGCAATCCGTGGGAGGCACTACGCGGATGATGAAGAAGTTATTGATGCAGTACGACGTTGGCTCCGACATCGACCAGTGGAATGGTACCTCAATTCAAGGTGGCATAAGGCCGTAGCATTGAATGGAGATTACGTTGAAAAATAGTGTTGTGTAGCTAAAAGATTGGGGAATAACCTGGTGTATTTCAATGCTGAATAAAACAACCCCTGTTTCAGAAAAAAATGTGTTGCATTACTTATTGAACTGCCCTCGTATAATAGAAACTGTTATTAGAAAGTGTGTATGATTGACTTAGTTGTCACCACTCATGATCGCAACCATTAATTATAATTAACAATGTTTTACATGACTTCGTAGTGCATGGAGCTCATCTCCCCTAGCAGGATTTAGTCAGCCATTACGCTGCCGATTCATGTTGTTAAATGTAAATGCGAGAGACTTTTTAACTTGATCTTTCATTAATTTCGAAGTTAAAATTAATTTCAGTTACCAAAATTCACAGCACTGAATGAGTTCAGTATGTTTCATTTTGGCCGCCTAACGACAGATGAGATTCTCTCCAGTTTTGCCTTGCAAATAATGAACAAGAAATAATGCAAATCATTACATTTCGCAATATCTCAGTTAATCTTTATGTAATGTGGTACATAAATAACCAGTAGCCCCTGAGACCCATATTAATAATTACAGTTTGCGTAAGAATATGCATATTTTCCTTTCTAAATAGCAGTGCTCACGCAAACTATTTATTAGAAGGCGGTGAGTGGCTCAAATGGCTCTGAGCACTATGCGACTTAACTTCGGAGGTCATCAGTCGCCTAGAACTTAGAACTAATTAAACCTAACTAACCTAAGGACATCACATACATCCATGCCCGAGGCAGGATTCGAACCTGCGACTGTAGCTGTCGCTCGGCTCCAGACTGTGCGCCTAGAACCGCACGGCCACTCCGGCCGGCGAGGCGGTGTCCGTGCGACTGTTATCGCGGTATAAGTTAATTAAAAGTCTCATGCTAGCCCACAATTTTCAAAGCCACACCAACGAAAATCATAAAATATATAATTATAAAAATAAAAATATACACTTATACCGTGATACTGTGACGAGTACTTGCACAGTGGTTTGTGTTGTTATGGATGAAGGGAAGAGAGATTATGAAACCCAGTGACAGTGTTCGAGTTCCGGTCGGGGCACACATGTAAAACAAGGGCGGCCGGCTGCTCAGCTCTAGTTGACGCAGCGCCGGCCGAGGTGGCCGAACTGTTCTAGGCGCTTCAGTCTGGAGCCGCGCGATCGCTACGGTCGCAGGTTCGAATCCTGCCTCGGGCATGGATGTATGTGATGTCCTTAGATTAGTTAGGTTTAAGTAGTTCTAAGTTCTAGGGGCTGATGACCTCAGATGTTAAGTCCCATAGCGCTCTGAGCCATTTGAACCAAGCCAGTGGCAGTACATAACTTACAGCTGTCGAATAGCACCACATGGGCACTGAGCTTAATGTCCCCATCCCATGGGCGGATTAGCATCAACAGTGTCACTAGATAATCTGTAGTGATACCAAAATGAATTTTTACATTGCAGCCGAATATGAGCCCACTCTACTGCAGGGTGAAAATTCATTCTGGGAGCAGTACCTTAGAGCAGGGACCCTAGGGCAGCGACGCCGAACCAATGGCATGCGTGCCATTGGTAACACGCGACCAAATGTTTCGGACACGGCATTAAATGAGGAATTTATGTAAGCCCATTTAACCCAAATAATTCATTTGTTCGTCTGCATTTGAAGTCTGCTGCCAAAGTTCATTATGAACGTTCTATAGGTGCCGAGGCGTTATAGAAGTTGTAGATGGCTGATCTTCGCTTATGCTTAATCGCTATGAGTTACTGTCTACTCAAATGCATTACAGTGGTAACAATACACCGTCATCCACTGTTAGATCGTATTGGTTGGCAGCAGTTCCAACAACGACTTCGACCTCTAACGGTAAGTACCGTACTATCAAACTTTTGCGGCGAAACAATGATTACCTGCTTGTTTCTTTTTGTTGCTCTCTTAGGTCGTTTGCTGAATTACACATACTACCATTTTTGAACTTGTGAGTGTCATTCAACTTGGCTTGTTTGACAAAGAGAAAAAGTTTACCAGATGCGACAGCTGAAACTTGCTTGCTGGTAGAATAGTAGTCTCGTTCCAATTAAAGGGCCGTGTCCTTTTAGTGCTTACAATGTCCCTTCCGTTATACACTCCTGGAAATTGAAATAAGAACACCGTGAATTCATTGTCCCAGGAAGGGGAAACTTTATTGACACATTCCTGGGGTCAGATACATCACATGATCACACTGACAGAACCACAGGCACATAGACACAGGCAACAGAGCATGCACAATGTCGGCACTAGTACAGTGTATATCCACCTTTCGCAGCAATGCAGGCTGCTATTCTCCCATGGAGACGATCGTAGAGATGCTGGATGTAGTCCTGTGGAACGGCTTGCCATGCCATTTCCACCTGGCGCCTCAGTTGGACCAGCGTTCGTACTGGACGTGCAGACCGCGTGAGACGACGCTTCATCCAGTCCCAAACATGCTCAATGGGGGACAGATCCGGAGATCTTGCTGGCCAGGGTAGTTGACTTACACCTTCTAGAACACGTTGGGTGGCACGGGATACATGCGGACGTGCATTGTCCTGTTGGAACAGCAAGTTCCCTTGCCGGTCTAGGAATGGTAGAACGATGGGTTCGATGACGGTTTGGATGTACCGTGCACTATTCAGTGTCCCCTCGACGATCACCAGTGGTGTACGGCCAGTGTAGGAGATCGCTCCCCACACCATGATGCCGGGTGTTGGCCCTGTGTGCCTCGGTCGTATGCAGTCCTGATTGTGGCGCTCACCTGCACGGCGCCAAACACGCATACGACCATCATTGGCACCAAGGCAGAAGCGACTCTCATCGCTGAAGACGACACGTCTCCATTCGTCCCTCCATTCACGCCTGTCGCGACACCACTGGAGGCGGGCTGCACGATGTTGGGGCGTGAGCGGAAGACGGCCTAACGGTGTGCGGGACCGTAGCCCAGCTTCATGGAGACGGTTGCGAATGGTCCTCGCCGATACCCCAGGAGCAACAGTGTCCCTAATTTGCTGGGAAGTGGCGGTGCGGTCCCCTACGGCACTGCGTAGGATCCTACGGTCTTGGCGTGCATCCGTGCGTCGCTGCGGTCCGGTCCCAGGTCGACGGGCACGTGCACCTTCCGCCGACCACTGGCGACAACATCGATGTACTGTGGAGACCTCACGCCCCACGTGTTGAGCAATTCGGCGGTACGTCCACCCGGCCTCCCGCATGCCCACTATACGCCCTCGCTCAAAGTCCGTCAACTGCACATACGGTTCACGTCCACGCTGTCGCGGCATGCTACCAGTGTTAAAGACTGCGATGGAGCTCCGCATGCCACGGCAAACTGGCTGACACTGACGGCGGCGGTGCACAAATGCTGCGCAGCTAGCGCCATTCGACGGCCAACACCGCGGTTCCTGGTGTGTCCGCTGTGCCGTGCGTGTGATCATTGCTTGTACAGCCCTCTCGCAGTGTCCGGAGCAGGTATGGTGGGTCTGACACACCGGTGTCAATGTGTTCTTTTTTCCATTTCCAGGAGTGTACTCTCGCTGCGTGCCGTCTCGCAGATCTCCCTCTTCCTCGCTTGTCCTAATGCTCATTGCAGTACGAATCAGGAAACTGATTTGATTACCTTACACGAGGTTTCTGTCTGATAATTATCATTTATTGTTACTGTCACTTTCCGCGATCATAACAAACCTTACCAGAATACTTTATGCCGCTGGTTTTAACTGAGCTATCTCTTCAGCAGATTAATGAAAGTGTTCCGGCGTATCGACAAGCGCTGGCAGGAAGATGAACACAAGAGCAGAGAAGGCTGTGAGACGACGTCAGCCAATAGTTCGCTGACTACGACAGGAGTGGCCTCTACAAGAAGAGAATATAAGCGCTGCTTCTACCAGCCACTGGCCAGTACTAGATCAGGACAGTTAGAGCACAGTATTAGACCGGCCTTGCAGAACAGTTATTAGTGATCCATATCCATTGCTTGTATGGTCATTGTCTAGAACGAAAGACATTGACTGGTTGCATGTAGCCCATCGCTTGCGACACCACTTTAAATTCAAAGTTAAGTATTTTGAATATGCCTATTTGTTATAAAAACCATTAATGTGATTTGCTTGATTTGTTGTATAGCTACCCGAGAAAGCAGCATCCTTTAGGCACCCTATAAGCGACGAGTGGGCAGGACCCCACAAAAAGTTTGAATCATGTCGACTGACCAACTTCGTTATCATCGGCGGGAGGAACACGTAGAAGTTAATTCTCACAACCGATGCATACAGTCGTTCACTATTATTGCTTGCATTGACTCCAACTGCCCACTATGCTGTATACAGGGCAAAACCACAGCCAGCTTCACACAAGCCAGAGTCTTCAATGCAACACTGAGCAGCTGTCTAACAGCTTTCTAGAGCGCACGTCTGGAATTGTAAAAGATGACGGTAACTTTCTGTTGTGTATTAAATTTTCATGAAGTGGATTGTAATGTTATTACACAGTCGCCTAATTAATTAGAATTTCAATGAAAATTTCGTCTGTATTACTGCAGTAAGCAGTCACATTTATATTTTGATGATGAAAAGCACCAAACTTTCGATGTACTATTCTGACAGGATTCCTGGTGTCTGTAAATCCGTTTGAAATTATTCAAAACAAACACTCATAAATTGGGACATGTAACGAAAATGTGGCATGTGAGTACAGTTTCTCCCTTGAAAAGTTTGTGGTGGGAAAAAAGTTTTACATAGCATAGTTTGACATTAGTATAATATTTATGCTTTCCTTTACCATACTTTCTAGATCAGGACGCTCAATAGGCAAAAACCAGAATCAGTTACGTGGAACCCAAACAGGAAATTACTTGGCTGTAGGATTGCAGCACAAATAAAATAACACCACTATGGAAGCAGTAAATAATTCTTTCATTCAACGAGTGCACCAGTTTATCGGTGTCCAGGGTCATCACTTTGAGCACCTTTGAATGTTCTACTCCTGGACAGTGGTACAGGAGAATCAAAGTCAATTTTGTGTTTTTTTTACTTGGTTTTCATTAGTTCTCTGACAACTGCAGCAAGTGGACGAGTTTGTGAACCCGGGCTCAAATTCACTGTTGTGTTATGTAATTAAGAACGTTGTGTTTCAGTGAATGGTCCAGTGTGATGCATTTTTGAATAGGTCTTTGGGAGAGGAAATGAATTACCCAATAAAAAATACAGGGTGCCATTTAAAAAGTCATACCGCTGTTCATATCTTTGTAAAAAACAAAGCTACAACGAAGACAATCATGGTGATTGATGTCCCCCTGACGGCTAAAGAACATTTGCTTGAAACATTTTGTAATTTGCATCTGGTGTAAGTAGGCTGTTTAGGTTTTTATGTTGGTAACGCCACGTAGCGCTCTGTATGAAAATCACTGACTGTGCTGTGCGCAGTCTGTGGCTGGTTGGCATTGTTGGAATATTCGCTATTGTAGTGTTGGGCAGTTGGATATGAACAGCGCGTAGCGTTGCGCAGTTGGAGGTGAGCCGCCAGCAGTGATGGATGTAGGGAGAGAGATGGCAGAATTTTGAGAGCGGACGATCTGGACGTGTGGCCGACAGAAAAACGAAATTTGTAGATTGGTAAGACTGGATGTCATGAACTGATATATATGACTTTCGAACACTATTAAGATAAATACATTGTTTGTTCTCTATCAAAATCTTTCATTTGGTAACTATGCCTATCAGCAGTTAGTGCCTTCAGTAGTTAGAATCTTCTATTTAGCTTGCAGTATTGGCGCTAGCTGTATTGCAGTAGTTCGAGTAACGAAGATTTTTGTGAGGTAAGTGAGTCATGAAAGATATAGGTTATTGTTAGTTAGGACCATTCTTTTGCAGGGATTATTGAAAGTCAGATTGCGTTGCGCTAAAAATATTGTGTGTCAGTTTAGTGTTGATCAGAATAAGTAAAGAGAGAAATGTCTGAGTACGTTCAGTTTTGCTCAGGTGTTTGAAAATCAAATAAAATAGAGGTTTACCAGCACAGCTATTCTTAATTTTTCTAAGGGGATGTTTCACTGGACAAACAGTTATTTAGGGTGGTCAAGATAAATGGGACACTCTGTATATGAACATGGACATTTGCACAAGGTACTGTATATTTTTAAGTATTTTAGTTGCGACAGACCTTTTATATTGCACTGTTTTTTATCCATATGACAACTTGGATTTAAGTCCAACTTAAAATGAACACGTTTCATAAAAAATTTTAAGTCCTGAAGATCACAGTAAAGTCTATCGAAACGACTTACTTTTAAATAAAGAAATATTTATGAGATCTTTGCCTTTGAATAGTTTTAGCAAGTAAAACAGATCGCTCCTTCTGCCTTCTCAAAATGAGAAAATTCAAGCATGTAAGGACTACTTTCTTCCGAAATGAATGATCTGTAACGTACTGTCATAGTGAATAGATTATCCGTAGCTGCAAACTGTTGTCAGTGTATTTTACGGAAATAGTCTTCCATGGCTGCTTCTGCCTTTGTATAATCTGACTCGTTCCACATACCTGACGACACTTACTTATGGCAAAATTCACAGACCACGACGATATTTGAATGAATGAATTTCCTATGTAAGTGGATAGCTGTTGCAGATTTATACTCTTTATCATGTCTGAAGCAGTCAACCTGTTGTTTTAAACGCTTTTTTTGAAGTTTATCCCAGTTGATCTTACGTAAAGGACCATGTGATTTTATCTGCTCCAGGCTAAAATGTTTATCCTGTTTGGTATAGATGTTATGTGACTGTTAGTGACCACAGATATTTATCTGCATTTTCGTCACAGACTGAGCAATCAAGAGCCAATACGGCTCACAGTGATTTTAAAATGGGAAACGACGAGTCACTAAAACCGTACTGTGGTGACTTCTTACCTTCTTGCTGAGAGCACTTGGTTTGCCAGTAGCGGAAATGTCAGGAATCAGAATCCACTGCAGTGTTACTTTGACCTTCACAGACAGACTCTACAGTTTCCTGCAACTCTCCCGCTCTCTATTTTTTCCATGTTTGTTCCACATAATATACATTCTTGATTACAACTGATATCCCCGCCTACTTTGCGTTGGCAAAACTTTTCTAAAAAAATAACATATGGTGTTGTTTGTTGGTTGGAAAACCCCAAGGGATTGTTCAGTAGCCTAACTGAAAAGAGTTTGTTTCCTCCGTATATAAACATCATTTTACTCACGGTGTGAGTTTTGTGTCTTAAGTGCGCCTGTTGAATACAGATGACTGTAATGGATGAATGTATAATGTGGTGTCACGACTGTGTTGTGTGATGATGAGGAGAAGGAGAGGGTGAAACCCTGCTCTAGCACACAGCCCATTCGTCTCGAATGTCACTGGTTTTAACGTCGTCATTCGAAAGACGCATCATCTTCTATAACACGGCATGCCCACCCTCCATGAGTTATTGCAATGGTGCGAAGTCTGGTGATCAGCTGTTCCCTAAACCGCTCACTTCTGGCTACATAAGTGGTTCCTTCTTGTATCCTTGTCAATCTCAGGAAGCTGGCTGTATATCTCTTGGACATCTTGCTTTTGTCAGTACGAGCGTTCTGGGGGACGAATAGGTTCATTCAGCTTGTGGACAGCAGCTGTGGCGATACACAATGCACTTGTGTTTCATTTATGAGTTTTAACAGAAAAGGTACCACTGAAAAATACTGAGGCGAAATATTGAGATCAGTGTGACTGGTATACAGTGAACAACTTGGCCCTAATCTTTGCCAAGCAAATATTAAATTCCACAAGTTTGAAAATAAACTGCCAATGGAGATGGAAGGCATACCCTTCCCAGCTGTCCCTTTATTGTTATTGTGTTTACGTTTATTATAACGTCACATAAAGTGACGTACTTTACACTCACAACCGGGGCACAACGGTAGTACAGCCGCTCCAGCCCCACCGCACTTTGCTTACATTTTGTGACGTAACGTGCAAAGGTCAGATCTCTGCCCGTGACCTCCCAAGTCGTACGGCCTTTCTTTGATGTCATCATCATGATGTCACAAGCTGCGCACCCTTTCCATGACGCCATGGCGGCATTATGCTGGCCACTAAATCGAAACAGCCAACCACAGCCCATTCTTTTACTTAGCATTACAACAGGACAGCGACCGCAGCCCAGTATTTTAACGTCCAGCATTCGATCATTTATCAAAGACTTTGGCACTAGTGATCTAAATTATAGGTTAAGCTGTGCTTGTCAGTGAGCATAGGTCGATATCTGTAAGGCACAATGGAACTCTACAAATTAGATAATTCGATATTCAAATTGTCTGTATTCTTCATAATCAAAAACATGTAAAAATACGCACTATGTTACTCCCTCATCAAAAATACGCACAAATTACCCCATTTTATATTCGGTTACATATAAGCATCAAATGAAACTGTAACTAATTCCTCCAGGCATCGCCATGTTACAGCAAAATTGCAACAAAATACCCTCTCTTCCCAATGTGCAAAACGTGTGCAATCTTCTGCTGTAAATGATAACTTTTGCTATCAGATAGTCGAAGACTACAATTCTAAGCAGCAAAGGTACTGGTAGTTGGTACAAACAATTTTGAACTGAAACAGTTTTCTAACACCCATTTTTGCTGTTATTTTAGATATGGAAATATTGTAAGTATTGCCAATGTCTTTGTATATTTTTTATGTGAAAATAGCATTGTGGGTGTGCTAACATATTTCTGATAAATAATACAAACGATTCTGATGCAGAATTATTTAATTTGGGAAGCCCCATTGTCTTACACCAAGCATGGTACTTAGAACTATGCTCATTAACAAGTGCAGCTCAATCTGTAAGTTGGATCATCAGCGCCAAGTTGCACCAGTATTATCAATATCTTCATGTATTTTCGATAATAAAATAAAATAATTTATCCCAAGGTTTGTGACATCATGATGATGACGTCATGGAAAGTGGGCGTGGCTTTTGGCAGCATGGGTAGAGCACTGACATGTGCATGTGATCTCTCAAATGCAAACAAAGTGCTCTGGAGTCGTAATATCATACTACACACAATATTTTCCCTTCTAGTGCCTCCTTCGCATGAAAATTTTGATTATTAATCATTTAGACCTTCACGTCGTGTGAAGTATGAATCCTGTGCCTAAAACGATGGTTGATGATATTCTATAAGACACATAATGTGCCACTGTTCCTGTAATCGTTCAGTATTTACTTATCCTCTGTGTATCATTTGGGTGTAAGTTGTTTGGAAGTGTGGAATCAACAAGTTACACACTGTGACTGTTTTTATCCATGAACATTAGAACAGAATGGCTCGCTTAAGCACAATCTATTAACATGTATGTATGTATGTATGTATGTACATTCTTCGATTCCCATAAATTTATTTTCTAGCACACTTTGCGGTACGTATTTGTGATATGCTTGTTTATCACCAGAAATAAGTTGATGTTTCAGAGCAACTTCCTCGTGCACTGTTTTTGCAACTGATCTGTGTCTTATCTTGTATTCTGCTCATATTATATTCTTGAAGATCTCTGGATTAATCCAGCTATATCGGCAGCTGCTATGAACAACAGAAGAATCTTTTATGACGTACGTAGATAGTTTCTTACCGAAATTATTTCATTTTGTGTAGACACCATCAATCCCTTCAGCTACTACGAACGACTACCATAGCGACAGTAAATAGTACGACGATTTTTTCTCAAATTTTTCCTTGTTTGCTTCGTAAGGCTGTCACCCAAACAATAGTTTTACATTTGTGTTCTGGTTATCACTTGTTGATTGAGATGCAGTGACGTTGAACTGTTTGCAGTACACTCTTTATAATGCAGTAGTAAGAAATTTCTGAGTTTGTTTCTTAATTTTTGCTTTTATAACCACAAGACCTCTGTCACCCACATATCTTGGGTTCCACTGATGACTCATGACGTCGCTTCCAGGCTTTGCTCATTTGCTCTTAGTTTATTTCGTCATTTTTCTTCAATATCAGTATTGCGCCAATCTATTATATAAATGAATTATATTTATTGTTAGTTCATCCTTGAGTCATTTTGCACACTGATACTGAGTATATCACATTGTCGAAATATATCCAACTGGTACACAATAAAGATTATAGCTGGATTTATACACAAATAATGTCACCCATATCTCTACTACAACTGAATAACTGATATCCTAATAATATTGCGAACTTGCCCCCCCCTCTCTCTCTCTGTCACACACACTCACACACACACACACACACACACACACACAGTAATCCTTCGGCAGGGCTATTCCAGCAGATAGGTACTGAACAGTCAAGAACATCAACAGAGACATTCTTATATAGACTGCAGTGAAAGGTGGTCTCAATGTAGCCAGCAATAAGACTAAGGCATTAAATGCAGAAACAGACTGTAAAGTTGATGGTTAATTGGCGGAGTCTGTGCACAGCAGCCCATATTTGGGGGAGAACATAACAGGAAGCGACAAGCGAACGAAAACATAACACACAGTTACAAATTTTGCAGAGACTACAATATGTTTCAAAGACAGCGCATGGAAAAAAGTAATTGAGGAACACCAAATTGCGATATTAGCCTATACGTCCATAATTATAGACACCGGTTATATGCTATGGAGAGTATGTCTGCACACACACCGTCGTCGCGACTGCACAGATATCGCTTCGACGTTTGCCCCCGGCAGCGGAGCTGATCTCAAAAGTTTGTGTATATTTTGTCCTGGCTAGTTAAGAACCATTTCCTGCCGTGTGGTTCGGGCATAAAACATCCCTGAATCACGTTGTGATTCTAGTCGTGTGAACTAGCAGTTGAAAATTGATCGCGTTTCCAGAGATATTTCAT
Source organism: Schistocerca piceifrons (assembly GCF_021461385.2). NCBI lineage: Eukaryota > Metazoa > Arthropoda > Insecta > Orthoptera > Acrididae > Schistocerca > Schistocerca piceifrons. The sequence continues at coordinate 881,277,884 of NC_060140.1, forward strand.
ACACTTTCAACCACGACGGATCGAAAGACAGTTTGGAGTAAGATATCAATTGAGTTCCAGCCTATTTTCACTAATTTGTTTCCCTGAGCAATTTGATTTCGTTACTTTAGCAGTCTGTATGCATTCGTTGAGTCCTATTAAATATGTTTGTATAAGGTTTATCATCTTCCTCCAATAACCCTTGAATGTTCACAGATATTATTGTGTATGTACTAGCTAATTATGGAATTTAGTAAACACTGGGAAAGTCTCGTATATTTCTGTTTTATTGACACAATTAAGTTCTTAAATTAATGAAAGATAGCACTGGGGGATCAATGAAAGGATAGTTGATACTAGTGTGTATTGTTTCGGTATGATAACAGTCACTACTACATTCCTTCCTGTACCTATCACCAAAGATATGCTTTCCCATGAAACTGTCTTTTGCCATTAATGTCCGATAAATTATAAACATGTCTCTGGGCCTTACAATGTCTAAGCTTCTCAATTCTCACGACATGATATTAATTATGGGTTCGAATCCTTTCAATGTCTGTTCAGCACAAGTTTAGTCTTTCAACAGTCACTATTTTTCACCTGTCGTTTATTAGCGGAATCACCTTGACAACGAGCGGCAAAGATACTAGTGTGATAAAGTCCAAACTATTTTCGATCCCAATACTCTTTAACAATTCGCATACAGTGAATAAAGTCCTAATTCACCATAAAAGTTTCCGTATTGTCAATAAATCTCTTCACAATCGTAAGTATACGATCGTAGCGTTTCGTTTAACACGTACAATCACCATTCACTTGAATATGAATGTTCATACACCCAATCACCTCTAATTGACTCCGTCTCTGAATTGATCCCAAAATAATCTATTCTCCACCACTCGAATGTCTAATCCATTTCTAAGAATGCAGTTTAATTAGGCTTCTAATCCCAAAATTCCGACTACCACGGAAGAATTGCGAACACACTCGCCACCTATGAAAACAAAAACTCAAGAGACCTAACAATGCTGCACATTGGTTTATATATTGCATTCAAAACAAAAAGCAGCTCTGTTATGTCTTCCTTGGATTCCTTTTGTACTACTTTACGTTACTCTATTTCGAATATATACTCTTTGTAAAATTTTAACTATTACTTTGAAGTGCTACTACCGTTTTTTGGCTCTTAGGTCACTTAGTATTGCAGAATTTAATCTAATACTCGTTTCTGTATAACCACTCTCCAAAGAGCGGCTACAAGAGGACCGAGTTCCGCGCGCGAAAGCTTATATTCAACCGGAGATGAAGAAACAAAAGATTCTGAGAGTCATCTGGGGTTCGAAAAATAAAATGAAGTTTGGATCATAAATCAACACATGAATAGTATGGGAATGTAGAATCAATTGTAAGCAGTAACATAAGACAATATCGAGATTTCTTGGGTCCCTTGTGATGATGGACGACAATATATTGACCAAAAAGAAAACATGCTTAGCAATGGACAGCTGGAAGAAGCGAGGAAAAATTGGAAAAAGTTGAAAAAAGTTCCACGCGCAGTACTGCACGGTACATGCAGCTACAGGAATCTACCTACACAGGTGTGCAAAACTTAAGGAACAAAGCAACTTTCACATGATGTGTCACTGCCAAGTAACATAATTCGATGAAAATAGGCTATACATAAAAAGAAGTACTACAGTATAGCACAAAGGTAACTGAAAGAAATAGGCAATGAGATGAAAAGGAGTGTCGCTTTCATTCAAAGGCAATAATCATCCTTTATTAACCGCTATTCATTATAGCCCTCTGGATGTTACAAAAGGTTCTTAATAAGGCATGTGATCACCATGGACATGAATGCATGCTTTGGAATGTGCTCCTTCCAACATTGTGTCCACAAGGTTGGTAATAAGTTCTTGTGACAGGACGTTCCATTTCTCCAGCAGCTCGGTTGACAACTATTGGATTTTCATTGGGTCGTGTGAACATGCTGCAATACGTCTCTGAAACACCTTACAAAGTTGCTCGATGGGATTGAAGTTGAGGAAAACGGCAAACCACTCCATTCACCGAGCATCCTCTCGTTCCACGACCTCTTCCACCTGCGTAGGTCAATACGAATCAGGGCTGAATGCTACCCTGAAAAGACTCACGTGGGGAAGGAGTACAGTGTAAAAATATCCTGTTCAAAGTTTCGGAGGTCAGTATGCCCATGCGACATTGTGCCTCCCCATATAATAACACGTGGACTACCATTACGCTCGTGTTCGACAATGTTATTGGGTGCATTACTTGTTCTCACCTTATGAGGACACGTCCAGCATGATGCTTTTGGTGGCCCATTTGTTGTAGAATGAAGGGGCATAACGTTGTGTGGGTATACGGACCTCCAAATCTTTGAGCATGATATACTCACCAGTCAACGGTATTGTGATATTGTGACTCTATAATACTTTTTAGGGATGCATTCGGCCCTGGTTTCCTTTTTATGGATGACAATGTACGACGGAATCGAACTGCGCAGGTGGAGTGGCTCTTGGAACGGAAGGATATTCGGTGACTGGACTGGCCTGCCCGTTCCTCGAACTTAAAGCCGATCGAGCAGGTGTGGGGTGACGTGCTGCGGCCCGTCCACGTGAACCAAAGACCATACAGCAATTATTAAGAATTCATTACCGATCTTGTGTGCAGCGTAGGAGCACGTTACAGTGCATGATTTGCCATCCGTGGTGTTCAGACGCCATGCTCCATTAACTTCCATGACCCGACTTTTTTAATGTCCAGGGGACCATCATAAATCGCGGAGACTTCATTGTAGTTATTGTCTTCGAATAAAAGTGTAATTTCTGTTCATGTCATTGTGTGTTTCTTTCAGTTACCTTCTGTACAATATTGTAGTAGTTCTTCCCATGTATGGTCCAAGTTTCATCGAGCGATTTTATTTGTCAGTGACACATTATGCGGAAGTTGCTTTCATCCTTACGCTTTGCTCACCAGTGTGGTGGAAGATCATAGGTGAGCTTATACCGCGATCAAAATTAAGTTCACAACATCACAGGGAACCACGGGGAACGATAGAATAAAGAGATATGTGCGGAGAGAGATAACATGCTCCTAGGGAGTGCAAACAAACCGAATAAATACACACATCAAAAAGAGTTTTGCATCACCCCGGTTCCCCGAACTCCTGAAGATAGAAGTTGACTGTGGATACTATATCACAGTCATAGTCTCTTTAACTGTTCAGAGATGTCACTAAAACCGGAGTGGCCGTGCGGTTCTAGGCGCTACAGTCTGGAGCCGAGCGACCGCTACGGTCGCAGGTTCGAATCCTGCCTCGGGCATGGATGTGTGTGATGTCCTTAGGTTAGTTAGGTTTAATTAGTTCTAAGCTCTAGGAGACTGATGACCTCCGAAGTTAAGTCGCATAGTGCTCAGAGCCATTTGAACCACTTTGAAATAAAACCGCGCAAAGGTGTAAACAACGATGCATTAGCAGCGCCTATTAGATGGAGGGGGTCCGCAGCAGATCAGTTCCAGTCATTCCACCTGGAAGGAGGTACAGGCTCGTGTTGTCTGTAGTTCAACCATGCCTAGACGGTTGTTACTTTGCGCTAGGAAGGCCTCTCAACAAGGGAAGTGTCCAGGCGTCTCGGAGTGAACCAAAGCAAGATTGTTCGGACATGGAGGAAATACAGAGAGACTGGAACTGTCGATGACATGCCTCGCTCAGGTCGCCCCAGGGCTACAACTGCAGTGGATGACCGCTACCTAAGGATTATGGCTCAGAGGAACCTTGACAGCAAAGCGACCATGTTGAATAATTTTTTTCGTGCAGCCACGGGACGTCGTGTTACGACTCAAACTGTGCGCAATAGGGTGCATGATGCGCAACTTCACTCCCGACGTCCATGGCGAGGTCCATCTTTGCAACCACGACACCATGCAGCGCGGTACAGATGGGGCCAACAACATGCCGAATGGACCGCTCAGGATTGGTATCACGTTCTCTTCACCGATGAGTGTCGCATAAACCTTCAACCTGACAATCGTAGGAGACGTGTTTGGAGGCAACCCGGTCAGGCTGCACGCCTTCGACACACTGCCCAGCGAGTGCAGCAAGGTGGAGGTTCCCTGCTGTTTTGGGGTGGCATTAAGTGTGGCCGATGTACGCCGCTGGTAGTCATGGAAGGCGCCGTAACGGCTGTACGATACGTGAATGCCATCCTCCGACCGATAGTGCAACCATATCGGCAACATATTGGCGAGGCATTCGTCTCATGGGCGACAGTTCCTGCCCCCATTGTGCACATCTTGTGAATGACTTCCTTCAGGATAACGAAATCGCTCGCCTAGAGAGGGCAGCCACTGTAGCCGAGCGTTTCTAGGTGCTTCAGTCCGGAACCGCGCCTCTGCTACGGACGCAAGTTTGAATTCTGCCTCGGGCATGGATGTGCGTGATGTCCTTAGGTTAGTTAGGTTTAAGTATTTCTAAGTCTAGGGGACTGATGACGTCAGATGTTAAGTCCTATAGTGCTTAGAGCCATTTGAACCATGTGAACATGAACCCTATAGAACATGCCTGGGATAGAATGTAAATGGCTGTTTATGGGCGACGTGATCCACCAACCACTCTGAGGGATCTACGCCGAATCGCAGTTGAGCAGTGGGAAAATCTGGACCAACAGTGCCTTGATGAACTTGTGGATAGTATGGCACAACGAATACAGGCACGCGTCAATACAAGATGACGTGCTACTGGGTATTAGAGGTACTGGTGTATGTGGAAATCTGGACACCACCTCTGAAGGTCTCGCTGTATGGTGGTACAACATGCAATGTGTGGTTTTCATGAGCAATAAAAAGGGCGAAAATGATGTTTATGTTGATCTCCATTCCAATTTTCTGTACAGGTTCCGGAGCTCTCGGAACTGAGGTGATACAAAACTGTTTTCGATGTGTGTAAATCAAACAGAGTACACATACTACTTAACAAACTATCAGGCCTGTGTGAGTCTGAATAGTTGATACCCAAATGTTGTAAAGCTCTGTGATCACCCTGTGGAGACGACTGAGAAAATGTATAGACCTGCTGGTATTAAGTAATACTCCCGTTATTAATTAATACTAGTATTAATAATACTAGTGAGAGCTCTCTTACTAGTATTTGTATTCCGATAAATTCAACTGGTTGGCGCCCCGTTCTTATTGTGTAACAACGGGCGAAAGAAGGCACCATTTACTGGTCTGCTTTTGGACTTCGTCCTTCAGTAGACGAGAAGACACACGATACTCGAAACGCCTTAATGAATCTGCAGCGCAGTCAGAGTCAGCTTTTTTGAATGGTTATAAGCTTAGGAACTGGGGCGCTTATGGGGAAGCGGCGCGAAGGAACGGAGAACTCTCATGAATATTATATTTAGGCCGAGAGCTGGCCGCCTGCCAGTCGGCTAAAAAATACTTATTCCGAGTCAAACTGGGCCCAGGGCTACGAGGTCAGTTCAGTTCGCGGCGCGTTTGGACAGAAACTATACTACAGTAGCTGCTCGGAAGAGAGATAGCGCTGCTGGGTGCTGTCAAAAAGCTTGCGACAGTCCTGTCCGACTTGTTGGATTCCTATCTCAACCTCCGAACTATATCTCAAAGCTAAGAAATACCACGCGGGAGATAGCTTATCAGGAAAGATTACAGGGTCTTTGCTCTATCACAGGCGACTCTGAGCACTAAGCGTTTTGTAACCAAAATGTCGAAAGTAAAATGAAGTGGATGAAGAACGTATACAAAACCGAATAAAAATGAAATTTGTTTGTAGGTTGATATTCGTTAAATTATAGCTTACTAGACTGGAAATCTAAGATATTCTGCCGGCCGGAGCGGCCGAGCGGTTCTAGGCGTTACAGTCTGGAACCGCGCGACCGCTACGGTCGCAGGTTCGAATCCTGCGTCGGGCATGGATGTGTGTGATGTCCTTAGGTTAGTTATATTTAAGTAGTTCTAAGTTCTAGGGGACTCATGTCCTCAGAAGTTAAGTCCCATAGTGCTCAGTGCCATTTTAAGATATTCTAACACAGAGGTAGTAATCCTTTCTTTAGCTACCGCCAACTTTTGCATCTCTGTTAGTAGTAAAGTTTTCTAACCACCCACCGGTTCCACAGAAATGGTGATTTTTAAAATAGGGAACTAATTTTACTTTATAAAATTTATAAAACAGAGTTACAGCAGGTTATAGCATTCAATAAAATTGCTTACCAAATATTTTGTCAAATTTTTATCGAAACGTAATGAATTCCTACCATCTGCCGACCACCATGAATGCTGAAACGCCCATTAGTGGGCAGTAGGGATCAGGTCGGCTACCACAGGAATCTAATATATTAAATAAATAGGTTTGTTTATAAATAAATAAATCTTCTGCTACCAGTCACGATTTTCTTTATTTTACTATTTGCACTACGCGTTTCGAGAAATAATTCCCATTTTCAAGTGCGTTTTTATGATGTGTGTTAAGCCATTTCTTTTGATGTTGTCAGTGTGTGTGAGTCTGCTTCGTTTTGTTGACTTTTACTGTAATACATAAGAAACGCGATTTTTTAGTTGGGTATCAATATTTTCTGTGAGGTTAGTGGCTAAGGTTTGAGAACAATTTGTACTTACAATTTTCTAATGGTCCATTTGTGTAGAGAGTCACACACACTTAACATCACACACAACTTGTACATTTTACACATCGAAAATATCTTATATAAACAAAACAGTTACAAAGATCTTCTTATAGGTAGTTCACAGAGATAACATTATAGGTCTTCCACAGATTATGATATGCTTTTGTACAGAGGTTAATTTATCTTTACAATTTGGCTCACGAATTACTTATACTGATTTTACAATTGTGCTTATTTCTATGTTTTACTATTTTTATTTAAGTATATTATCGAAACATCTGAAGAAATTCACTGATTCACTTTCAAGTTTTTCATTTAATATTTTATCTTCATATTTTCTGTAATGTGAATATATCTCCAGTTCTTCAAGCAAATCCATTTTATGTCCTTTATCTAGTTGGTGGAGTACTTTGACATTTTGCTCTATTTTTCCAAATGGGTGTCCTGTATTATGTATGTGTGTTGCTATTGCTGATGTAGCGTGTTTGTTGTGGGTGTATGCTCTAATGTGCTCTGTGTACCTGGTGTTGATATTTCGGCCTGTTTGTCCTATGTAGAACTTGGAGCATTCCTGGCATGTTACCTTGTATATTCCAGAGTCTGAATATGGATCATGATTACACTTTATATTATGTATTAGTTTTTGGTGTAGTTTATTGGATGTAGAAAACCCAATTTTTACTCTGTGATTTTTGAAAATATTTGCACTCTTCTGTGATACATTGCCTATGTATGGAATGCTAGATATATATTTGTTTTTCTCTTTTTCTTCTGTGGTGCAGTTTGTACCTGGGTTTCTCTTCATTTTGTCTAAGATTGTGTCAACCATGGAAGCATTGTAACCATTGGCAACTGCAATCTTCTTCACTAGTTACTTGGAAGTAGGTATGACCGATGGAATTTAGCTGAAGGATCAGACGTGTGACGTGCTCATTTTGCACTCTTGGATTAAGAACGGCTGGTCTCTTCTGAGAGGCGTTTCAAGAGTTTGTGTACCATCTAGGAATGAAACTGTCGGAGACAATGCGGCTGGTTTCGCTGGTCCTGCCCTGACTTATAGCTGTTCATTATGACGTAAATTGCCGTAGGTCGCCCATTGTATACAATGGAAGCAGCCTCAACAGCAGTTATTTGAAAGAATAGTCGAACAAATTATCAAACGAAGAAAATTTGTCACCACTTGGCATGGGTGCTTAGAATTGCGTCTTGATTGGCCTTCTCGGTTTAAGGGCTATAAAACTGTAGCACCAGAAAGCGAACAAATAACGAACTGTTGCTTATTGTGGGCGTATGGCGTAGTAGGAAGAGTACATGATTAAATTAGTGGTTTGGGAGTATACGTGGTGCGATGTTTAGTAGACAGAGGTGCCACCTCTGGCAGGTACAGAGTCTATAATCCAGCTGAACACCGATTAGAACTGAGCTCCGATGACAGAACCTGGAGTACTCTGAAAAGACAAAAGGAAGCCCCTCTTGTTGTTGTGCGGCATGACTCTCACCTGCTGCCGTGTCCGGGGAAGCCTCGACAACGGTCGGTCGTGCTGGGAGTCTGTGGTGCTCCTATTGTTGTCACGCTGAGCGTGTAGATGTTGTCTTGCTGCATGGCTGTACGATCTTCCAAGGCCGAGTGAACAATGTGTGTCCTCTCAGGCGCTGGTCACGTGGGATCATCGAGATCCTGCATGGCGTTGACTAACACGCTGCTGAATCAATACATTTCATATTCATGCACTAGTCTTGGAATCTTAGCCAACACAAGCAGGAATATCACAGAACGATGAACTGCAGACTCGTTAGCTCACGATCCTGTCAGTACCCGATTCCGGACCAGCTCATTGACGGTTCTTTTCGTTACACGAGGCATGAAATGGTCTTCTCACAAACAACGAACGCTGAAATGTGTTTTGTGAATCTCGCTACATAAACCGTTCTTATGTGTTGAATGTACGAGGGCGTTCTGAAAAATAGTGCCTCAGATTGAAGCAAACGCTATTAACATTCTACACCTTTATTAGTCATGTGTACATATTTATTGCTCAATATAGTCACCCTGGCGACGAACACACTTCTCCCAACAAGAGACCGGTCTGTTGATACCGTCACTGTAGAATGTTTGACTCTGTTGACGGAGCCAGAACCTCACTTCTGCTTGTATCGCTTCATCGCTGTCAAGTAAAGTTCTCGTTCAAGTTTTGGAAACAGATGAAAATCGGATGAAAACAATTCGGGACTGATGGAGGATGATCGATGACACCCAACCCAAGGCATCGAATAGTTGCAGACGTCGCTGCCCTCGTGTGGTCTGGCATTGTCGTGCTGAAGCAGAGAGTACTCCATGTGTGGACGAACTCTCTGAATGTGAAACTGGGCTACAGAACATTGTTCCTCATGCACCAACATATTTACATTACACACCGCCATGTTACTCGCTGTAATTAGGAGCCCTATAGCGGCAGAGGGCTTTAAATATGCAGACGTGAAGAATAAAGATGTAGAATGTCAATAACATTTGTTTTACTTAAAAGGCTTTAAGAGTTTTCACATATAAAATTCGGAGGAATTACTTTTCCAACAACCCCTCGTAGATGGCGTTACTCTTACCTTCTTGATGCAATTTTAATGTCCACTTGTGTATCAGACATTGTGTACGACAAAGCACTATTCAGCTATAGATTCGAAAAGGTATTCAAAGAAGCCGTGATCTTGATCACGGTTCCACGAGTGTGTATAGCACATAATAATGAGAAAACCAGAGAGAGAGTTATTAAATATTAAAAATATTTTTATTACTGCTTCATAAAAACATCGCAAAGATGTGAATACTAGACATTAGTCACACTGTAACACATAGCTGTGCAACCCATTAAAAAACATGGAATAATATTCAGTTTAATTGCACAATGACAATGAAAGTACCCGAGCTACACGGCTAAAACAGAATACAAATGATTGGAAAGTACGGAATTTGTTTGTTCTATTACTCCTCAGCTTCATTTATCAGCATGCACAACTCTGCGTTTGTGTAGAAATGGTGTCTGAAGGTTCACGAATCTAAGGACTAGCGAACCACGAGCCTCCGAAGAAAAAATACCAGCAGCTTCACATCAACTAGTTTCACATAAAGATGATGTTTTCATTGACATTAATTAATGAAAAACAAATGAAACTCAATAACATCCAAAATACCCGCTTGTTATAATTAAAGTGCGACTACTCACGGAGGTCCAGGGTGGGGTTTTTAGTATCGTATGGCAGCCAAACTCGGTAGATATGCTACGGCATTAATGCGGAACCGATCCACACCGGAAAAAAAACAGTTCAAATTTTGGCCAGGAGGTGGAAGTCTGGCGCAGTGCACTGTATGACTGTATGATATCCACGCTGTCATTTGAGAAGACATATCGTGAGAGAACAGTATGGAACTTCGCGTCGCTGTTAGTTAAGTTGTTTTATGTGAAGGGCAGCAATTACAGTGGTGCATACAGAGTACTGACCACTGAAAAGTCTGAGGATATGCCTGATGTCATTAAATGATTTAAGAAAGATCATACTGAAATTCCAAAATATGGGTCAGCTTAATGTCGCACCTGGAAGAGGAAGGCGTCCTGTCCTGGTGGGGTTATCGACAGGTTCCTGTTGGAGTAAATGACCATACAGCACAAGCCCCGGGTAGTGCTAGTGCTCGTCCAGTGTCACGAGAATTGGTCATCTTATGGTGAATACACTACTGGCCATTAAAACTGCTACACCAAGAAGAAATACACATGATAAATGGGTATTCATTGGACAAATATATTATACTAGAACTGACATGTGATTACATTTTCACGCAAGTTGGGTGCATAGATCCCGAGAAATCAGTACCCAGAACAACCGCCCTGGCCGTAATAACGGCCTTGATACGCCTGACCATGAGTCAAACAGAGCTTGGATGGCGTGTGCAGGTACAGCTGCCCATGCAGCTTCAACACGATACCACAGTTCATCACGAGTAGTGCCTGGCATATTGTGATGAGACAGTTGCTCGGCCACCATTGAGCAGACGTTTTCAATTGGTGAGAGATCTGGAGAATGTGCTGGCCAGGGCAGCAGTCGAACATTTTCTGTATCCAGAAAGGCCCGTACAGGACCCGCAACATGCGGTCGTACATTATCCAGCTGAAATGTAGGGTTTCGCAGGGATCGAATGAAGGGTAGAGCCACGGGTCGTAACACATCTGAAATGTAACGTTCACTGTTTAAAGTGCCGTCAATGCGAACAAGAGGTGACCGAGACTTGTAACCAATGGCACCCCATACCATCACGCCGGGTGATACGCCAGTATGGCGATGACGAATACACGCTTCCAATGTGCGTTCACCGCGATGTCGCGACCATCATGATGCTGTAAACAGAACCTGGATTCATCCGAAAAAATGACATTTTGCCATTCGTGCATCCAGGTTCGTCGTTGAGTACACCATCGCAGGCGCTCCTGTCTGTGATGCAGCGTCAAGCGTAACCGCAGCCGTGGTCTCCGAGCTGATAGTCTATGCTGCTGCAAACGTCGTCGAACTGTTCGTGCAGATGGTTGTTGTCTTGGAAACAGCCCCATCTGTTGACTCAGGGATCGAGACGTGGCTGCACGATCCGTTACAGCCATGCGGATAAGATGTCTGTCATCTCCACTGCTAGTGATACGAGGCCGTTGGGATCCAGCACGGCGTTCCGTATTACCGTTCTGAACCCACCGATTCCATATTCTGCTAACAGTCATTGGATCTCGACCAACGCGAGCAGCAATGTCGCGATACGATAAACCACAATTGCGATAGGCTACAAGCCGACCTTTATCAAAGTCGGAAACGTGATGGTACGCATTTCTCCTCCTTACACGAGGCATCACAACAACGTTTCACCAGGCAACGCTGGTCAACTGCAGTTTGTGTATGGGAAATCGGTTGGAAACTTTCCTCATGTCAGCACATTGTAGGTGTCGCTACCGGCGTCAACCTTGCGTGAATGCTCTGAAAAGCTAATCATTTGCATATTACAGCATCTTCTTCTTGTCGGTTAAATTTCGCGTCTGTAGCACGTCGTCTTCGTGGTGTAGCAATTTTAATGGCCAGTAGTGTAGTATGGAAAGTTTTGCGGTCTATGTTACACTGGTACCCGCACAAGATCCAGACGGTGCAGTAACTGATACACGATCTGTAGCAACGTTCTGAATTTGCTCTTCGGTTTCTGGCACGGATTGAAGTGGATGACATGTGGTCGGGCGGTATTCTATGGAGTGATGAGGAACTTCTTACACTACGGGCTGCAGTGAGTAGACAGAACTGCAGAATTTGGGTTACTGTTAAACTGCGAGTTGTGCACGGGCAGCCACTGCACGCGTCTTACGTGACTGTGAGCTGTGGATTCACAAACAAGTTTATTCTAGGTCCGATCTTGTCTGAAGAGAATACACCCAGAGCACCTGTCAAGCTTAAAGATGGCACAACACTTGACGTCGCTCGCCCAGTGAAAGACCTGATTAATGCAACCTTCGGTTGGTGCCTTTGCTTCGTTTGTTAGTCAACTGCCTGTCCTGCACAGTCGCCATACTGTGACTATACCGTTCCAGCGAGCACAAATCTGAGACAGGGGGACTGACTCACACATTAAGTAATGTGCTTTGTGCAGCTAGTGAAAAATTGCAGCACCAGGAGTCTGATTCTACGGATATAACCGCCAACATCAATGAAATTCCTGCGTTATCAGTCGTGTAGTAGCATTCGACTATATCAACGCACAGACAACTTTCCTACTCTTCTTCTTCAGGCGAAGTATTGTGCACCAGTTGGACACCATCATTTACGGATTTTGGGGTGCGTTTTTCCAGGACCGAGAGAGTGCTGGGAGAACGAATGGCATGTGTCTGAGGAGTGTGTCTCAGTCGGATGGGTAGGGAGAGGGGGTTGCAGTAAAATGAGGGTACTGGTCGTCCAGTCTCGCCACAGCACAGCGTTCTTACCGAATTATCGCAAATGCCTCATCCCCTGCACAACTAGAATGAAAACCCTATTCCAGTACACTGGTTCATCCTTTACTCTATTTTCCAGTGCGTCCCTCATCATAAAGTTTCAGTTGCCATTGACACGACACAGCATCTTGATCTGCACAAACCATAAGACGTAACTTCTTTGACGTGTGGTCTTACACTGCAGACAACTCAGTCTGGCTGAGGGAACTCCTCACAGCAATGCGATGCGAAATACAGTGCTGTATCCGACTACTGAATTCGCATTTAATATTCTTGACGTCAGGCATTGTAGCCCTGCTTGGTCTCTGATGGAACCCAGCATCTCTTTAGTTCTCCACGTTGGGTGGAACGTGGTCTTTATGTAATGTTTGTCAAATCTACTGGCTGTCTTGACAATGGGTGGCTCTGCTTGATGTCTTCTTCTGACTCAACGTTCCTATTATTGCTCGCATCTAGAGTACCTTTTTCTTACATATACAAATTTCTTTCAGGCTTTTCTTTTATGGAGATGCTTCGAGGTCTTTGCAAGAGGAGAGTGAGCACAGATTGCGCTGTGCCAAATGGTTGCAACTCAGCGGTTAGGTAAAAATCCGTGCATGTTTTCTTCCCCTATTTGGAATACTGCAGCCTTCCGCTCGCAATCTTGTTTATTAGAACATTCAAAAGTGGGAGACAATGAAAAATTTAACTAGAACATTGACCGCATTAATGGAGGATTACTTGCCTTGAGATTAGATAAAAGCTATTTGAACTCCTCTTATCAATGTAATGAACGATTTGTTTCATTACATGTTGATAAATCGATTTAAATTCTGACTCAAGAATGTTAGAGGCGTTCAATAAGTGATGCAGCACATTTTCTTTCTCATCTAATTTCTGATATGAAATTCGGAATTTGTTGTGGAACATCTTGGAATATACCCGCTTCAGCCCCTGTAGTTACATTAAATTCCGATAGGTGGCAGTGCTATACGTAGCATTCAAAATGGCGTCCGTAACGGAGGTGCGTTCCAAGCAGAGAGCTGTCATTGAGTTTCTTTTGGCGGAAAAGCAGAGCATCGTAGATATTCTCAGGCGCTTACAGAATATCTACAGGCCCTGGAAGTGAACAAACGGACTTCGAGTCGTTGGGCGAGGCGTCTGTCATCATCGCAACAAGGTCCGCAAACCTTTCCAATCTCCCGCACGGCGGTCGGTCGCATTATATATAGCGTTACTTACGGAATGCCCATCGTAATAATTTTGTTGCGCTAAAGAATACAATTCTTTGAGACTAGCTAGTGAACCTTCTTCGGCTTCACACGATCTTTGTTCTTGTTACTTTAAGTTTTCCGGTAGTGAACACAACAGATAGTAGATATGCGCATGCTCATTGGCTGATACTGCTCGGCCTTCCGGACGACCTGTACTGCATGGTAAAGCACGTAACAAGCCAGCATGGAATGGACACTCTGTCAACTCGCTCACTGCCTCCTCTCGGGGTCCACAAATCCACGCACCTCCTCTCGCAGTCCAGAAATCCATGCGACAGGTTTAGACAACTCATAAAAGTATCTTTCCACTTACACATGATTTAACATTACAATTATACGCCATACATAATTATCTTAACTATAGAGACTACCACGCCTGATTCAATTATACTCAATTACAGGTCTGTTGAAACACACGTAACGTTTACTTTCTGTTTGCTAATTATTGTGCCGTTACGGCATATACTTATCTAACGCATATGGTTAACATGATGTTGTCTTGTGTGCTATTAGGGTGTCACAGGAATCTTAGCAGTTTTACTCTACCACACGACCAAACAATGCCTGTAAAACGATTTTCCTATACAGTGCGTGGTTTAGAGAGCCATTCTTCGAAGTTCTCCACACCGAGGTGATGCAACTAACAAGGGAACCTCCCCATCGCACCCCCCTAAGATTTAGTTGTAAGTTGGCTCAGTGGATAGGCCTTGAAAAACTGAACACACATCAATCGAGAAAACAGGAAGAAGTTGTATGGAACTATGAAAAAATAAGCAAAATATACAAACTGAGTAGTCCATGCGCAAGATGGGCAACATCAAGGACAATGTATGCTCAGGAGCGCCGTGGTCCCGTGGTTAGCGTGAGCAGCTGCGGAACGAGAGGTCCTTCGTTCAAGTCTGCCTTCGAGTGAAAAGTTTACTTCTTTTATTTTCGCAAAGTTAGGATCTGTCCGTTCGTTCATTGACGTCTCTGTTCACTGTAATGAGTTTAGTGTCTGTGTTTCGCGACCGCACCGCAAAACCGTGCGATTAATAGACGAAAGGTTGTGCCTCTCCAATGGGAACCAAAAACATTTGATCGCAAGGTCATAGGTCAACCGATTTCTCCACAGGAAAACACGTCTGATAGATTCTATACGACACTGGTGACGGCATGTGCGTCACGTGACAGGAATATGTTGTCGACTCACCTAACTTGTACACTTGGCGAATGGGTAAAAAGATTCCTCTACCATGCCCGATTTAGGTTTTCTTGTGGATGTGATAATTACTCCCAAAAAAGTGATGAAAACATAAGAGTTTGTCACATAAACTGAAAATAAAAAATTAAACTTTTCAGTCGAAGAAAGACTTGAACCAAGGACCTCTCGTTCCGCAGCTACTTACGCTAACCACGGTACCACGGAGCTCCTGAACATACTTTGTCCTTGATGTTGCCTACCTTGCGTATGGACTACTCAGTTTGTATATTTTGCTTATTTTTTCATAGTTCCATATAACTTCTTCCTGTTTTCTCGATTGATGTGTGTTCAGTTTTTCAAGGCCTATCCACTGTGCCAACTTATAACCAAATCTGAGGGGGGTGCGATGGGGAGGTTCCCTTGTAAGGAGAGCCCCCCCCCCCCCTCCAAAATGTATCCAGATAGAGTAGAGGTGAGCTTTTAGCTAAGTTTAAGCTGAAAATGTGACGAATTTTCTGGCAAAATTTGCAATTAATTTTTAACTTTTACAATTGCTGAATTGTGACACTGACTTTGTTTTATTTTTAAATGGCACAATATTTTATTTTCTGTGGCACTGGAAAGAGCCGTCCAAGAAGACTTTAACACCACAGCATGGGTGAAACTTTATCAAATAGTAACAAGACAACAGCGCCTTAAGCCGTCTTCTCACGCGTCACCTGGATGAGGAGCTGGTGACGTCACAGCGTGGAATTCGTCATTCAGCTACAGTGCGGTGAGTGAAACAATCAATCTGACGTGTCAGATTTTCGCTTGTAGAGAGAGCCAATGAGACGTGTCGTCGTTTTTACCTCACAAGCAGAACTGAGGAGCCGCTATTCTCTATTGAGTTTTGGTGGTTTTCTTTATCAAAAAGCATGTGGTACGACTATAAGCTGTTTCAAAGTTTTAGTAAACTGAGGAACTCAGGAAAACGTCGTATAATAAAGTGACATATAACAACAAATCGATGTGTTATAACTCGTGTGCGATGAAAGTTCCAATGCTACTACGACGTTAATCCCAAAAGTAAGGTATACTATTATTTTATAAGAACATAGACTTGTTTATTTCTATAATGGTTTACATCAGTTTACAGCTTGAACATTTAGCTGTTTTTCGACATAATCACCATTTCTGTCAATGCATTTTTGTAGACGCTGTGGCAGTTTTTGTATGCCCATGTCATACCAGCTCGCCGCCATGCTGTTCAGAAAGATATGAACCTCTTCTTTCACCTCGTCGTCGGAGCTGAATCGCTTTCCGGCCAAATGTTCTTTTAACCTAGGGAACAGGCGATAGTCACTGGGCGCCAAGTCAGGACTATAGGGTGGGTGGTGTAGTGTAACGATGTAAGTTTTGTATAAATGATTTTCTTTTGACATATGACCATGTACAGACTTCGTCACCTACGCCAGTTACAAAACACTTCAAAATTATTTAAATTCTTTTTAAAGTTGTCTCTGAATGGTTCTTGAACGAAACTGTAATTAAAACATCATCATTTGAGTCGTATGCACAGAATTAAGTCACTCAGTCCAATTGGTTTGCGCAAACTTTTTTCAATTTAGATGTCGTTTGTTTCTTATCAGAAATTATATTAATGCAAGTTATCTGCTTTAATAAATATTAAAACCACATTGAATAAACTTTTAAGACTCAAACTCGCGATGAACGTTGTCAAACATTAATAATCTTGTCAAATAAATCAGTAATACTTCTTCCTAAATATAATTCTTCATAAATAAATTCTCGGAACACGTATTTAAACTTTTGTAGTATACACTAGTTTATTATCTTCATGTATACTACATATAGACGTGAACATAAGCCTTGACAAAATAGGACTGAACATTTACAACATGATTAGATTTTCTATGACGTCATTGTTGTAGAAACATTACAAATTCTCATTTTTTCAGTTTTTAGAAGCACGAAGCAACAACTCGGTTTCAGGATCTTCTGTTGGTCTTTGGATGTCGACCCGTGACGTATAGTGGCCAGCAATTTTCTCTCTGGTCCCGTCAGTGAAGATGCTGTCTCCGTTCGTTGCGCCGCCCTCTCCGTACATGAAACACAAAAATAAATACAAAACTGTAGATAATTCACAAACATTACAAATATTGAAACTTCCTGGCAGATTAAAACTGTGTGCCCGACCGAGACTCGAACTCGGGACCTTCGCCTTTCGCGGGCAAGTGCTCTACCATCTGAGCTACCGAAGCACGACTCACGCCCAGTACTCACAGCTTTATTTCTGCCAGTACCTCGTCTCCTACCTACCAAACTTTACAGGAAGGTAGGAGACGAGGTACTGGCAGAAGTAAAGCTGTGAGTACCGGGCGTGAGTCGTGCTTCGGTAGCTCAGATGGTAGAGCACTTGCCCGCGAAAGGCAAAGGTCCCGAGTTCGAGTCTCGGTCGGGCACACAGTTTTAATCTGCCAGGAAGTTTCATATCAGCGCACACTCCGCTGCAGAGTGAAATTCTCATTCTGATTACAAATATTACAAAATGCATAAACAAAACACTAAATTAAACTTATATTCACCTGTAAACTGGGCTAACACTGGTGGATAGGTGACGCTTCAATTTCGCGTCCCACTACAGTGGGTGATTATGTTCCACTGAAACTGTAGAAGGAGAGCAACGGTTTGCCGAGCCATGTGTGGGCGGGCGTTGTCATGAAGAATGTGTACGCCCTTGCTCAACATTCCTCGTCTCCGGTTCTGAATTGCCCGTTTGAGTTTTTTGAGTCTCACAGTACCTGTCAGCGTTAATTGTGGTCCCAGTGATTCAGCTCCGACAACGAGGTGAAGGAAGAGGTTCATAACTTTCTGAAAAGCATGGCGGCGAACTGGAATGACATGGGCATACAAAAACTGTCACAGCATCTACAAAAATGCATCGACAGAAATGGTGATTATGTCGAAAAATAGCTAAATGTTCAAGTTATAAACTGGTGAAATCCATTGTACAAATATACAGGTCTATGTACTTATAAAAAAAATAGGAGACCTTACTTTTGGGCCGGCCGCGGTGGCCGAGCGTTTCTAGGCGCTTCAGTCCGGAGCCGCGCGATTGCTACGGTCGCAGGTTCGAATCCTGCCTCCGGCATGGATGTGTGTGATGCCATTAGATTAGTTAGGTTTAATTAGTTCTATGTCTAGGGGACTGATGACCACAGATGTTAAGTCCCTTAGTGCTTAGAGCCATTTGAACCATTGCTAATAGCAGCATGTCCCAGTTCAACTCTGCTACCACACGCACATTCTACTGTCATTCGCAGAAATCGGTTTCCTCCAAGGAGAAACATGGACTTCATGCAATAGCTACAAACGAGGACCACACAATGATACTCGTGCCACGCACTCCACAACACTACAGTAAAACAACAACTACCAATCAATGTTCGATTTATATAATAAAATGGAACACCTGCAACCGTCCTTTCGATGTCATTTACTATGTGTGAGGTTTTAGATCCACATCGGGCGCCTCTCCAAGTAGACAGGGAAAAGTCTCCCAGATATGGGTGGTACCCCAGGCCCCAGCAGTGTTCTGGGGGGACCAGGAACACCATGAGAAGGAGAAGAGTCATGGCTTCCAAACCTCTTCGCAGACACTATATTGGCACGCTCAACACAAATACGCTGGTCGAGATAGGCAAACTCAAACAGCTTACGGATGTTCTGGGAAAATTTCACATCAAAAACTTCGCAGTACAAGGGATCTACATCTACACCCATACTCCGCAAGCCACCTCTCTACGATAACCTTCAAATCAGGAAACGAAAGATACATGATTGTCAGCTCACACGTACCAAAAAATGATCACAAGAAATCGAAGTTTTTTGGGAAGTCAGGGAAGAAATAACAAATAAAATACCAGAAAGGCATGTTAAAATTGTATTAGGAGACTTCAAAACACACAAACGCACCAAAAAGAGTGGAGAACACGTCATACTTTGCCGTCAAAGTTTTAACATAAAAATTATGTCAATGCAATTTCAAAAGCCAAAACGAAAACTCACAACATGGAAAACGCTCAAAAACTATGGAGAGAATTTCAAATATATCACGTAGCCATAACAAGCAAAAATACAAGCAAAATTCTGAGTGTGAGAATACGGAAATGATCCTTCGTGTCCGACCATCATCTGCTACGAGTAAGAATAGGGTCAGTCCCAAGAAACAGAAAGACAACACAGAAAACAACTTTTAAGACTGGACGCAGAATAATTTAAGAAAAAAAAGGTAAAACTACTGAAGAAATTAATCATAGTACAGCAGAAAGTTGGACAGACCTCACGAAGACAATTCAGAATGCAATGCGTTGGGGTCAACCTCCCAAGAAACGAAAATATAGATGATGGAACGCAACTTGTGATCAGGCCATTGAACGTAGAATCCAGGCCTGAAAAAAGTTTAGCATTAACAGAACATGAAGAGACGTCTCACGATTTCCACAAATTTCAGAAACAATCCTCGAAATATGTTAGAAGAGACACAGGACAAAAATAGACTAAATGAAATCGAGGAAGACTTCAAGAGAAATAACACGAGAAATTTTTACAGAAGTTTCAGGGAAAATATAGAGGGTTATCAGTCTCCAAAATTTGCTTGAAAAGAATAGACGGATCTCTTGGAAACAAATACTAAACAAAACTGCTAAATTCTTAAACATTATTTTGATAAACTCCTCAATTGCGAGAAGCCTAAAGAAAAATTACGCTTCACGAAAATAGTAGCAAACCCAGATTCAAAGCCGCCTTCAATAACGGAGGTAGAAGATATTATAAAACAACTAAAAAGAACAGAGACCCAGGAGAAGACAACATTGTCTCCGAGATCTGGAGACTCAGAGACCAAACTATCACAAAGAAAATCCATGAAATACTTACAGAAATATGTAATACAGAGATAATTCCACAGGAATGGAAATGGGCGTTGATTCACCCACTTAACGAAAAGGGTGACAAGACAGACCCTAATAACTACAAAGGTGTCTCGTTATTACTGGTAATCTAAAAAGTTCTCTGCAAGGCATTACTCAACAAAATAGAACCACAAGCTGATTGAAAGACAGGAGAATACCAAGCAGCCGAAAAGGAAGGGCCCGTATTGAACAGATTTGGAACCTGCGAACGCGCTTGAAGCTCAAACAGACGAACAACAATGTTGTAGATTAGATTAGCTTAGTTTTTCGTTCCATAGATCCGTGCTGAGGAGATCCTCGTGGATGTGGAACATGTCAATAAATTTTTTTTAAGCTGAAATAACAATACTGATAGTATGAATATATACAATACATCATTTGTTTCTATTAAAAAATTCGTCAATAGAGTAGAAGGAGTTGGCCACTAGTAAGTCTTTCAGGCTCCTTTTAAACTGATCTTTATTTGTAACTAAATTTTTTATGTTTACTGGCAAATTATTGAAGGTATGTGTTCCTGAGTAGTGGACCCCTTTTTGAACTAAAGTAAGTGCTTTTAAGTCCTTGTGCAGATCATTTTTGTTCCTGGTATTGTATGTATGAACTGAGCTGTTTGTTGGAAAAAGAGATATATTATTTAGGACGAATTTCATTAATGAGTAAATATACTGAGAGGCAGTAGTTAGTATACCCAGTTCTTTGAAGAGGTTTCTACAGGACGTCCGTGAATTTACTCCACAAATAATACGTATTACACGCTTTTGGACTCTGAAAACTTTTGTTTGACTTGAAGAGTTACCCCAAAATATTATACCATATGACATTATGGAATGAAAGTAGGCAAAGTATGCAAGATTTTTCATTTTTATGTCGCCTATGTCTGCTAACACTCAAATTACAAATACAGATTTGTTAAGGCGTTTCTGTAGTTCTGTGGTGTGCTCTTCCCAACTGAAGTTATTATCAAGTTGTAATCCCAGGAATTTAAGACTGTCAACCTCTTCTATCTGCTCTTCTTCGTATTTTATGCATATGCTGGGTGGAAACCTCTTACAGGTTCTGAATTGCATATAGTGAGTCTTTTCGAAGTTTAATGTCAGTGAGTTGGCTTTAAACCATTTATTAATATCCATGAAAATATCATTAGCAGATCTTTCTAGAACTACACTTGACATACTATTTATTGTAATACTTGTGTCATCTGCAAACAAAACGAACTCTGCTTCTGGCAGTGTAACTGATGAGAGATCATTAATGTACACAAGAAAAAGCAATGGCCCTAAGATGGATCCTTGTGGGACACCACATGTAATTTCTTCCCATTCTGATGATGACTGATGACTTAATTCACTAGTCCCTTGCACTGATACCCTTTGTTTCCTGTTAGTGAGGTATGACTTGAACCATTTTGCAGCACTGCCCGTGACACCATAGAATTCTAATTTACTTAAAAGGATGTTGTGGTTCACACAATCAAATGTCACAATTGTGGACTTTCTGAAGGCCTACGACACTATAGACAGGCAGATTCTGTTTGACACATCAGAAGAATATGGAACAGACAGGAAAACAAGGACACTCATGCAACACACACTTACAGACACCACATTCAAAATCCATACAGCCATATATTGTGTTCGAACATTGTGAATCACCTCGAAGAAAACGGTTTATTGATACACAGTCAACACGGAGTTAGAAAACATTGTTATTGTGAAACACAACTAGCTCTTTACTCACACGAAGTGTTTTGAGTGCTATTGACAAGAGATTTCAAATTGATTCCCTATTTCTGGATTTACGGAAGGATTTTGACACTGTACCACACAAGTGGATTGTAGTGAAATTGCGTGCATATGGAATATCGTCTCAGTTATGTGACTGGATTCGTGATTTTCTGTCAGAGGGATCACAGTTCGTTGTAACTCACGGAAAATCATCGAGTAAAACAGATGTGATTTCTGGCGTTCCCCAAGATAGTGTTATAGGCCCTTTCCTGTTCTTCATCTATATAAACGATTTGGGAGACAATATGAGGAGCTTTCTTAGATTGTTTGTAGATCACGCTGCCGTTTACCGACTAATAAAGTCATTAAAACAAATTGCAAAATGATTTAGAAAAGATATCTGTATGGTGAGAAAATTGGCAATTGACCCCAAAATAACGAAACGTGTGAGGTCATATACATGAGTGCTGAAAGGAATCCGTTAAACTTCGGTTGCACGATAAATCAGTCAAATCTAAAGGCCATAAATTCAACTAAATACCTAGGAATTACAATTACAATTGACTTAAATTGGAAGGAACACATAAGAAATGTTGTGGGGAAGGCTAACCAAAGACTGCGTTTTATTGACAGGACATTTAGAAAATGTAACAGATCTACTAGAGAGACTGCCTACACTACGCTTGTCCGTCGTCTTTTGGGGTACTGTTGCGCGGTCTAGGATCCTTACCAAATAGGACTAACGGAGTACACTCAAAAATTTCAAAGGAGGGCAGCACGTTTTGTATTAACGCGAAATGGGGGAGTGAGTGTCACTGAAATTATACAGGATTCAGAGTGGACATCATTAAAACAAAGGCGTTTTTCGTTGCGGCGGAAACTTCTCACGAAATTTCAATCACCAACTTTCTCCTCTGAATGAGAAAACATTTTGCTGACGCCGACCTAAGTAGGGAGCAACGATCACCACAATAAAATAACGGAAATCAGAGCTCACACGGAAAGATGTAGGTGTTTGCTCTTTCCACGCGCTAGTCGAGATTGGAACAACAGAGAACTGTGAAGGTGGTTCGATTAACCCTCTTCCAGGCCCTTAAATGTGGTTTGCAGAGTATCCATGTAGATGTAGATGAAGAAAACTTGTGGGAGAAATCACAGATGCATTCGATACACATGCAGCGGTCAGACAAGGAGATGGCCCCTCACCGCCTTTATTCGGAATTGTTTAGGACAATAAGATCAAACAATGGAAAGAAAATTAAGTTAGAAAGAACATGTGCAAACAAGACGATCATAAAGAGCCTGGCATTTGCAGATGACCTGGGATTACTCAGCAATAATAGACAAGAAGCGCAAAAAGAACTGGAATAGGTACATGAAGTGTCTGCCGAAAGAGGTCTACAGTTAACATATGAGAAATGGCAATACATGGAAAGGAAGAACAACAACAACCAAGCCATGTACACAAAATACGGAAAGGCTAATAGAGTGGAAACATTCAGGTATCTTGGGAAATATACACAAATAGGAGGATCAGACGCGGCATCTAACATACAAAGAACAGAAAAACATACTGACATAGACGTACGACAATAAAATAAATGTTTCAAGACAGGCTAAACTCAGGCACCTTGCCAATCGTACTATCAGAAGCGCTCTACACAAAAGAAACGACCATAATCGGAGCATCAGGCATCACAGAGACGGAAAAAAAATAGGACGTAAAATGCTCAGTAAATTTTTTGGAGCTGTACACAGAGGTGGTATAAGGATGAAGAGACCAACAAAAGAATTACATGAACACACATACAGGCTCACAGACGTGATTAGAAAACGCCGACTAACATTCTATGGACGCATACATAGAATGAACAACAACAGTCTCCCAAAGAGGATTTTTGATGTAGTAAACAGTTCACTTAAAAAACCAATTGGTTTGAAGAAATAGAATAAGACCTAAAAGAAGCAGGGATCAGTATTGAAATGATAGCTGAAAGAGACCGACTCAGAAACAAAACTATGAACACGAAATCTGAAGTAAAAGAAAGGAAGAAAACAGGCAAAATATGGACAGAGCAAAGGAAACTGGAACACAGCCAAAGAACGAAGAGGTTTTGGGAAGAGAAAAATAAGAAGGGAACAAGAAAAAATGAATAATCGTGTAACATTCAAGTTAACCACTGTCCTGGAGGCAAAAATGTGTAATAATAATAATGATAATAATAATGTAGCTACCAGTTTCCGTGACTCAGTACGCCATTTTCAGGTCTTAACTAAAGCTAAGGGAGTGAACTCAAGTCATGCAATCATGTACATGACCCCATCAGTGGTCAACACCTATGAACTGGTTTCCGAAGACTACGGTAACAGCGATGTTGTATTTGCAACCATCAACTCCTACTAGTTGCAGACGCAACATCGCTGTTACCGTAGTCTTCGGAAACCAGTTCATAGGTGTTGACCAGTGATGGGGTAGTGTACATGATTGGATTTCATCCCTCAGCATCATTTAAGGCCTGAAGATAATGTACTGAATCACTCAAACTGTTAGCTATGAAATATATAATAACACCTAAAGGACGGCTGCAGGTGTTCCATTTTATTACGTAAGTCACTGGCAGAAGTCCCTCAAACCTTCAGTCAGAAGAATGGACGTACAGTGCTCCATTTGCCTCAAAGTGACAATTAAAACACGGGTAAGTCCTCCTAAATTTTTCATTAACCTAATGAGTATATTATCATTTTGGTTTGTATCTTTGCAGGTGATGGAAATATGTTGATTGCTTCAGAATAAGGTTTTTAAAGGCTAATTTCAATCAGTTGTAACTATAGTTTCAAACAACTATGTTTTGTGGAAATAAAAGCAAGTATAGTGTTTATTAATTACATTCCTGTAGGTGGCATACTTCATGATTTTGTTCATAGCTGTAGTTCGGCAGCTGTAGAATATTTCAACAAAGATAAGAAGGTCAGTCATCAGATACATAAGAAAACGTTTACTTGGTTTACTTTAGCGGCTTCGACAGCTTAAACTGTCATCTTCAGAAGCGAAATAGGCTCAAATCATTGGTAAGCCAACGTCGAAATAATAATCAGACGGTGGTGTCCTATGAAGGATTGGTCAAAAATACATATATAAAGCAAATTTGTGAAAAACAAATGTACAAAAACAGAACAGCACAAGTAAAACAGTTTTGTTAAAACAAATGAGAAAAAGCTAAACTTCGGAGGCACAATACACCTTTGCTGCAGAATCAATAAAACAGTGTAAAGTCGCTGAACTATATGATCTGTCCGATGAGTAACAAACAATTGACTGTCAAATCGCAACTCGTACATAGGATGTGCGGCGATAGTCAACCAACATACTGATGACATAAATGGCATTGAACAAGACCATATACAGAATGAGAGCGGTATGTACATATAGTACTGGTCATTGAAATTGCTACACCACGAAGATGACGTGCTACAGACGCGAAATTTAACAGACAGGAAGAAGATGCTGTGACATGCAAATGATTAGCTTTTCAGAGCATTCACGCAAGGTTGGCGCCGGTGGCGACACCTACAAAGTGCTGACATTAAAGTTACCAACCGATTTCTCACACACAAACAACAGTTGACCGGCGTTGCCAGGTGAAACGTTGTTGTGATGCCTCGTGTAAGGAGGAGAAATGCGTACCATCACGTTTCCGACTTTGATAAAGGTCGGATTGTAGCCTATCGCGAATGCAGTTTATCGTATCGCGACACTGCTGATCGCGTTGGTCGAGATGCAATGACTGTTAGCAGAATATGGATTCGGTGGGTTCAGGAGGGTAATACGGAACGCCGTGCTGGGTCCCAACGGCCACGTATCACTAGCAGTCGAGATGGCAGGCATCTTATCCGCATGGCTGTAACGGATCGTGCAGCCACATCTCGATCCCTGAGTCAACAGATGGGGACGTTTGCGAGACAACAACCATCTGCACGAACAGTTCGATGACGTTTGTAGCAGCATGGACTACCAGATCGCAGACCACGGCTGCGGTTACCCTTGACGCTGCATCAAAGACAGGAGCGCCTGCGATGGTGTACTCAACGACGAACCTGGGTGCACGAATCGCAAAATGTCATTTTTTCGGACGAATCCACGTTCTGTTTACAGCATCGTGATGGTCGCATTCGTGTTTGGCGACATCGCGGTGAAGCACATTGGAAGCGTGTATTCGTCATCGCCATACTGGCGTATCACCCGGCGTAATGGTATGGGGTGCCATTGGTTACACGCCTCGGTCACCTCTCGTTCGCATTGACGGCACTTTCAACAGTGTACGTTACATTTCAGATGTGTTACGACCCGTGGCTCAACCCTTCATTCGATCCCTGCGAAACCCTACATTTCAACTGGGTAATGCACGAACGCATGTTGCAGGTCCTGTACGGGCCTTTCTGGATACAGAAAATGTTCGACTACCGCCCTGGCCAGCACATTCTCCAGATCTCTGACCAATTGAAAACGTCTGGTCAATGGTGTCCGAGCAACTGGCTCGTCACAATACGCCAGTCACTACTCTTGATGAACTGTGGTATGGTGTTGAAGCTGCATGGGCAGCTGTACCTGTGCACGCCATCCAAGCTCTGTTTGACTCAATGCCCAGCCGTATCAAGGCCATTATTACGGCCAGAGGTGGTTGTTCTGGGTACTGATTTCTCAGCATCTATGCACCCAAATTGCGTGAAAATGTTATCAAATGTCAGTTCTAGTATAATATATTTCTCGAATGGATACCCGTTCATCATCTGCATTTCTTCTTGTTGTAGCAATTTTAATGGTCAGTAGTGTAGAAACTGCAATAAAATCTGCAACAGTTGAAGCGCAAGTATGCATTAAACCTTATGAAACTATAGAATGAATAACAAAAGCATTTACACAGACAAAAAACCATGGACCAAATGTTAAACAAACAGACGTATAAAAAATAACATCATCACAATGTAAAGGGAGCTAAACAAAGGAAGGTAAACTTTATAGATTTTGGTATCAGTTTACGGTGGTGCCCTGGACCACTGGAACAGCGACGATACGGTGAGCTGTTCAGTATCCCGGAGACGAGTCCGGTCGCTGGACGCGAGTTAGCAGGAAACAGAAATACGTGAGCTGCAGCCGGGATTCGATAGCGGGGAGCGGACGCCGCCGACCCGACGGCGTGCGGGGGGCCCCAGAGCTTGCTTACAAGTCGACTTAGGGTGTAGCAACGTGCCTGTAGCGTATCTAGATGCTAAATAAAAGATTGTGTGAGCGCGCTTACAAACCTTGGTCGGCGTTTGAACAAGTCAGCGTGTGACAGTTACTCATTAAAAGTAAGTAGCAGTTCGTGGCTATACCAAGAAGACATCGTAAGAAAGTAAACAAATTTATGTTACATAAAAGTCATTAGTGCATATTGGATAGAAACGATAAAATAAAATTGCTTTTAAAATGTATGAGCATGTTAGGTTTCAATGTGCAATCAGATATAACAAGAGTAAGGCACGGTAAGTCAGAGAAGCTGTACAATCAAAAAACAATACGTCTTTCAGTGCGATTTGATCATACAGCAAATCCTTAGGGTAAGGTGGGAATGTTCATAAATTTCGACTTCGCAGTGGTGGGTAGCTGCGCTGTCTCAGACGCCTTGCGGCTGCCCCGTCGGAGGTTCGAGTCGTCCCTCGGGCATGGGTGTGTGTGTGTGTGTGTTGTCCTTAGCGTAAGTTAGTTTAAGCTAGATTAAGTAATGTCAAAGCCAAGGGACCGATGAACTCAGCAGTTTGGTCCCATAGGAACTTACCACTTACCACCTAGTCCAATTTCTTACGAAAAACTTTGTGATAGATTGGGAGAACTGGTACATGTACTCTGCTGGCGTGAAGCATGTAACTCGATGAAGAAAGTATGTAGGCAGAGACGAATGATGAATAATTCTAGCGATAATAAATGCCGCAAATGGCGAAATCCACTGGCCTAAACGGCTTCGACAAACAGCAGATTGAAACTTCCTGGCAGATTAAAACTGTATGCTGGACCGGGACTCGAACCTCCGACCTTTGCCTTTCAGGGGCAAATGCTCTACTCACCAAGCACGACTCTCAACCCGTGGATTCCAAGATCGAATTCCGGTTCGGCACACCAGAAGTTTCTAATCGCCACACACACTGCGCTGCAGAGTGCAAAATTCAGTCTAGAAAGGACAGATTGTTATGAACTGGCGTCTGCGAACGAGGTTCTCGGAGAACGCGAAGCTCGGTGCTGTTGTCGCGAGCATCTAAGAAAAGTGATTCAGGGACGTTGAAACCACAAGCAGGCGACAAGGCGTTGGACGTTCACGCCTCATCACACAACGCAGAGGTCGCACACTTGCCCGCTCTGTGAAGCAGGATAAGCAGCGATCCGTTGCGAATCTGTCGACAACGTACAATGCAGGTGCAGGCGCAAGTGTTTTGAAGCGTGTCAGCCACATTAATAAACGTGTTCCTATGTTGATTCAACGTCGTAATCAGTTAAGATTGCAGTGGGCATGGAATCATGGAGACTGGACCGTGGATCGATGCAAAAGTGTCACACTGTCGAATGAACCACCAAGTCCACAGTCGTGTCCGAATATGCCATTATCCAGACAGATGGCTACTCAAAACGTGTATCGAACCACGGATGCAGGGCGGTAGCATAGTATTGTGCTGTGGGCGACATTTACCTGGGCTTCCAGGAACCCTATTGTAGCGTCCTGCCCACTCGTCTCCTATAGGGTGCCTAAAGGATGCTGCGTTCTCGGAATGCTATACAACAATTCAACCGAATTTACATTAATAGTTTTTATTACAAATAAGAAAAATGACAATACCTAAACTGTATTTACAACAAGTGGTCGTAAGCGATGGGCGACATGCAAATTCAATGCTATACAGGGTGGTCCATTGATAGTGACCGGGCCAAATATCTCACGAAATAAGCATCAAACGAAAAAACTACAAAGAATGAAACTCATCTAGCTTGAAGGGGGAAACCAGATGGCGCTATGGTTGGCCCGCTAGATGTCGCTGCCATAGGTCAAACGGATATAAACTGCGTTTTTTAAAATAGAACCCCCATTTTTTATTACATATTCGTGTAGTACGTAAAGAAATATGAATGTTTTAGTTAGACCACTTTTTTAGCTTTGTGGCAGATAGCGCTGTAATAGTTACAAATGTATAAGCACGTGGTATCACGTAACAATTCGCCAGTGCGGACGGTATTTGCTTCGTGATACATTACCCGTATTAAAATGGACCGTTTACCGATTGCGGAAAAGGTCGATATCGTGTTGATGTATGGCTGTTGTGATCAAAATGCCGAACAGGCGTTTGTTATGTATGCTGCTCGGTATTCTGGACGACATCATCCAAGTGTCCGGACCGTTCGCCAGATAGTTAGGCTATTTAAGGAAACAGGAAGTGTTCAGCCACATGTGAAACGTCAACCACGACCTGCAACAAATGATGATGCCCAAGTAGGTGTTTTAGCTGCTGTCACGGCTAATCCGCACATCAGTAGCAGACAAATTGCGCAAGAATCGGGAATCTCAAAAACGTCGGTGTTGAGAATGCTACATCAACATCTATTGCAGCCGTACCATATTTCTATTCATCAGGAATTGCATGGCGACGACTTTGAATGTAGTATACAGTTCTGCCACTGGGCACAAGAGAAATTAGAGGACGATGACAGATTTTTTGCACGCGTTCTATTTAGCGACGAAGCGTCATTCACCAACAGCGGTAACGTAAACCGGTATAAGATGCACTACTGGGCAACGGAAAATCCACGATGGCTGCGACAAGTGGAACTTCAGCGACCTTGGCGGATTAATGTATGGTGCGGCATTATGGGAGGAAGGATAATTGGCCCCCATTTTATCGATGGCAATCTAAATGGTGCAATGTATGCTCATTTTCTACGTAATGTTCTACCGATGTTACTGCAAGATGTTTCAGTGCATGACAGAATGGCGATGTACTTCCAACATGATGCATGTCCGGCACATAGCTCGCGTGCGGTTGAAGCGGTATTGAATAGCATATTTCATGACAGGTGGATTGGTCGTTGGAGCACCATACCATGGCCCGCACGTTCACCGGATCTGACGTCCCCGGATTTCTTTCTGTGGGGAAAGTTGAAGGATATTTGCTATCTTGATCCACCGACAGCGCCTGACAACATGCGTCAGCGCATTGTCAATGCATGTGCGAACATTACGGAAGGCGAACTACCCGCTGTTGAGAGGAATGTCGTTACACGTATAGCCAAATGCATTGAGGTTGACGGACATCATTTTGAGCATTTATTGCATTAATGTGGTATTTACAGGTAATCACGCTGTAACAGCATGCGTTCTCCGATATGATAAGTTCACAAAGGTACATGTATCACACTGGAACAACCGAAATAAAATGTTCAAACGTATCTACGTTCTGTATTTTAATTCAAAAAACCTACCTGTTACCAACTGTTCGTCTAAAATTGTGAGCCATATGTTTGTGACTATTACAGCGCCATCTATCACAAAGCGAAAAAAGTGGTGCGACTAAAACATTCATATTTATTTACGTACTACACGAATATGTAATAAAAAATGGGGGTTCCTATTTAAAAAGACGCAGTTGATATCCGTTTGACCTATGGCAGCGCCATTTGAGGCCTACCATAGCGCTATCTGGTTTCCCCATTCAAGCTAGACAAGTTTCGTTCTTTGCAGTTTTTCCGTTTGATGCTTATTTCGTGAGATATTTAGCCCGGTCACTATCAATGGACCACCCTGTATATGTTCATGCAAGCGACTGATATGGATCACACGTCACTGCTATCGTAGCACTCTCTGCTGGGCGGTGCTAATACTAACCGAATACTGAGCGGCCGATGCTGGCAGCAGCGGCGCTTATACTCTCCTCTTGCAGAGGCCGCTCCTGTCGGGGTGTGGTCCTAATCAGCCCACCATTCTCTGACGTCGTTTCACCGCCTTCTCTTCTCTTGCGTTCTTCATCTTCGTTGCAGCGCTTGTGGTTACGCGAGAACACCTATGGTAGTAATGAAAGGCACCGTGTAGGTTGTGGGCTATAGAACATTACTGCGGACGAGCTACCTCCCTTCCCTAAAGGCGACTGAATCTTCCAGCAGGACAACTGCCCGTGCCACAAGGCTACAATCGTGCTAAAGTGTTTTGAGGAGCTTAATAGTGAACGCACGTTGATGTCTTGGCTACCAAATTCGCATGATATGAGCCTGATGGAACACATCAAGGAAACTATTTGACGCCAGCTCTGTCGCCAAAAACCACCGGCCCGTAATTTACGGGAGTTGTGTGTCTTGTGCGTGGACATCTGCTTCCACGTGTCTCCTGAAACGTTCCAAGAAGTTGTGAAACACGTGCCATGCAGAATCGCTGCTGCCCTGCATTGTAAAGACGGATCAACACGCTATTAAAAATGTGTTTATAATGTTTTGACTGATCAGTTTGCTTGTAATGACACTGTATTAAATTTTTTTGCGACTGCGGCAAGGACTGGCAGCATTTCCTGCGACACAGCAGATATAATAGCTGGCCACACACGACCGAATTTTAGTGACGGGAGACGGATATTTCTGACGGATTCCTGAACACCTGCCGTCCCTGTCTGTGCGTCAGTACAGACATGACCTTGAGACCATACAAGGAAGCGGCGATCCAGCCTTATTAGCTGTCGACACACGTGCGGATTTCTGCGAAGTACCTTGTTCAGGAAGTCCGTGAGTTTTCCTGTGGTTCACAGGCGATGGCAAGTTATAGTTCCTACAAATTTAGCCAAGGCGTTGACCAACTTTCACAGTTGTACCGTGAAATACCTTGTTTGTGAAAACTGACGCACAAACATCACACGAACAAACATATAAAAAAAATAGGATGTACAAAAAGATCATTGAACACTCCTAGGCGGTATTCCAATGTGGAGCAAAGTGTTATAAAATCTAAGCTACACAATCCGAAATAACGTTTCAGAAAAGACATTCGTCATTTTTGTGGCCATGTTGTGCGTAGTTGCTTTGTAATTATTCAAGATATTTTAAATCCATCTTCACAACTACGGTGCAAGATACAAACAAAGGAATACCTCAAAGCTGTGCAAGCAGACAGTGTCTGCTAATGTTAGTAAAAATAGGATATGAAATATCGTAAGTAAAATCAACAACTTTTGTAACGAACTGTTTTTAGATCTAGAAAGCAAGCCAAATTGCAAATATATTTCCTAACAGATCACTGAAGATGTTTTGTTTGAAAAAAAAGCGAAACCCTTTTGGTGACAAAAATACACATTATCTTCTAGTTGCAAAGGCGGATTTAAAATACCTTCAGCAATTTCACAGAGCTCAGAAAGGTGCAGACCTCTTGAAAGAAGAGAAAATGACGGGGATGGGGGATGGCGGGGGGGGGGGGGGGTGAGGATGAATTGTGTAACCCAACACTATAGTGACTGCCACTAAAATTTTGTTTGTACTATGTCCCTTATTGTAGTCCACTTAACTCTACGGGTACTACGTATTATTGTGCTTTACGAAGAATGAAGAACATCCTCTCCTAGGCTATTGAACCTTCGCGATACTCAAGGGAATGCTCACGATTTTTGATCAGATTTATAAGCCTGGAATGTTGCTTTTCCGCAATTCATATTTTGCTCGATTTTGTTCTATTTTTCTTTCGAGAAATACATCAGGACACATCCTAAAAATCATCGGCGACTACCACAATTTTCATCCTACTCGTACTATCGTCCATAATAACTTCTCCTCGATAATTTAAACGTGTTTCAAAATTCGAAAATGTACTACAGACAAACGCCGTTCTATGCTACGTACTTCCGGCGAGACGTAGTCGGATTTCCTTAAATCCGTCGCCCGAGACTTTTGGCCTGTCGAGCATACACCACAGTCCTGGCTCCACGAATAAATCAGAAAAATACGCCTATTTCTGCCACACACGAAGGTATCCAGCCTCCGCACGCATCTGAGAGACTAGATCCAACGGGTGGGACCTCTACATTAGTGGGAAACGACAGCTGTGAGATCGGCGGGCCAGATACGTCAAAAATATCCGCGGAACTGGCTTACCCCTCCGGCCTGTCGTAGAAATACGCTTGTATGTGGCCAGCTAACATGTCGACGGACCGCTGTAGTTAGGGATTACACGGTTTGTTCATTGACCAGTCACGAACTTCATACACGATTAACGTTCAAATTTTGGGATTGCTGTGAACATTAACTTTATGCATCTATGTGAATTATTTCTCCTGCCTGAAATCTGTCTACATCTACATCTACATCTACATGGGTACTCTACAAATCATATTTAAGTGCCTGGCAGAGGTTTCGTCGAACCACCTTCACAATTCTCTATTATTCCAATCTCGTACAACGTGCGGAAAGAACGAACACCTGTAACTTTCCGTAGGAGCCCTGATTTCCCTTTTGTTATCATGGTGATCGTTTCTCCCTATGTAGGACGGTGTGAACAAAATATTTTCGCATTCGGAGGAGAAAGTTGGTGATTGAAATTTCGTGAGAAGATTCCGTCGCAACGAAAAACGACTTTCTTTCAATTATGGCCAGCCCAAATCTGTATCATTTCTGTGACACTCTCTCCCATATTTCGCGATAATACAAAACGTGCTGCCCTTCTTTGAACTTTTCCAATGTACTCCGTCAGTCTTATTTGGTAAGGATCCCACTCCGCGCAGTAGTATTCTGAAAGAGGACTGACAAGCGCAGTGTCTTGGATAACAGAAAAAGCATTAGATATTTTTTTTCTCCTCGTATTTCAAGTGCTATCTAAAGAATTAAATGTTAGAAACGTGCTTAAATGGTTAATGACTCATAATTGTTAATCAGAATCATGCGACATAGCACTTGGCTGCTTGTGTTTGAAATTAAGATTTGTTTTAGACCACTAAATTGCACTCTGAATACTATTTAATGTGTTCAGTGTTGTATGATTGGGAGTATTCACTTGACGCGAATGCGTTTTATTCCTGCTTGGCTAGCCTGATCCGAGTTTCCTCAGGTTTCCCTGTAACACTTGTGGCGAATATTGGGATGATTCCTTCAATGATGCCGCAGCGTATTCCCTGCAACACCCTTGCCTAATGCTAGCTTGTGCTCTGCCTCTAATTACCTCGTCATCGACGGGACATTAATAATACGTCTGCGTTATTCACTCATTTATTTCAAGTGCCATCTATTGATTCGGATATGTCTGTGTTTAATCAGGGAGGGAGATTCGTGCTGAAAGGTACGAAACGGATTGCCCGAAAGTTATCTCGAACAGTTGCTTTAACAATTTACTCGAGATTGTTATATTGCAGGTCTCTTTCCGCCAAAAAAGTCTTCTTTGTACAGTGATGGCAAAAACCGCAGTACAAAAAAATAATTAACGCAGTGTAATGAAATTTGGCGAATACAGTTGTCGAGGCAAGATATTTAAGTGATTAACATTGCAAGATCATAGGTTAATGTAAGGGCGAGATAAGCCATTGAGAGTGTGAAATGCAGGAACATTAATAACAAGAGTAGCCGCCAGAATGTTGAATGCAAACATACAGACGTGCATGCAATGTGTTGTACAGGTGCCGGATGTCAGTTCCATAGCTGCTGCACTTGGTCGCTCACTACATGGACGATTAATGCTGGTTGTGGATGGCACTGCAGTTGTCGTCCGATGATGTCCAATATGTGCTCCACTGGAGACAGATCTGGTGATCGAGCAGGTCAAGGCAATATGTCGACACTGTGTAGAGCATTTTAGATTACAACACCGGTATATGGTCGAGCGTTATCCTGTTGGAAAATACCCCCTGGAATGCTTTTGATGAATGGCTACACGGCAGGTCAAATTACCAGACTGACATACAAACCTGCAGTCAGGGTGCGTGGAACGACCACGAGAGAACTCCTCCTGTCATACGAAATTGTACCCCAGACCCTAGCTCCAGGTGTAGCTCCTGTGTGTCTAGCATACAGACAGGTTGATTGCAGGCCCTCGACTGACCTCCTAACCAACGCACAGCCATCACTGTCACCGAGACACAACCAGCTTTCCTCAGAAAAGGCAACAGGCCTCCACGCTGCTCTCCAGCGAGTCCTCGCTTGACACCACTGAAGTCAGGAATTTGAAGTAACAGATTTGTAACAGTTCGTTGTGTCACTGTGGTGCCAGATGCTGCCCAGATTGCTGCTGCAGATGCAGTACGACGCGACAGAGCCAAACGCTGAACACGGTGGTCCTCCCTCTCGGTAGTAATACGTGGCCGTCCGGAGCCCGGTCATCTTGCACTGGGCATTCTCGTGACCACCGCTGCCAGCAGTCATGTGCAGTGGCTACATTCTCGCCAAGTCTTTTTGCAGTATCGCAGAAGGAACACCCAGCTTCTCGTAGCGCTATACACGATATCGTTCAAAGTCAGTGAGATGTTCATAACGGCGTCTACATCGCCTTAGAGGCATTCTTGACTAACATCAACTCACCACGTCCAATCTCATAGGTAACTAACGCTCACGACCGCTGAAGCTTGTATATAAAGCAAAGCTGATTTGCACCCTGATAGCGGCGCTACTTCCGCCAGTCTTATGCTACTGGTGCGGAATCTGAATAGACATCAGATTTTACTTGTAGAAACTCGCCTCCCAACTTTCGTTTAAATTTCTGTAGATCCGTCTTGTCTCAATGAAAAGGTGCTGCGGCTGGTTGAACACTTGAAAATACGCTACTGGCCAAAAAGAAATGCAGATTATAAACGGGTATTCATTGGACAAATATATTATATTAGAACTGACATGTGATTACATTTTGACGCAATTTGGGTGCATAGATCCTGAGAAAACAGAACCCAGAACAACCACCTCTGGCCGTAATAACGGCCTTGATACGCCTGGGCATTCAGTCAAACAGAGCTTGGATGGCGTGTACAGGTACCGCTGCCCATGCAGCTTCAACGCGATACCACAGTTCATCAAGAGTAGTGACTGGCGTACTGTGACGAGCCAGTTGCTCCGCCACCATTGACCAGACGTTTTCAGTTGGTCAGAGATCTGGAGAATGTGCTGGCCAGGGCAGCAGTCGAACATTTTCTGTATCCAGAAAGGCTCGTACAGGACCTGCAACATCCGGTCGTGCATTATCCTGCTGAAATGTAGGGTTTCGCAGGGTTCGAATGTAACGTCCACTGTTCAAAGTGTAACCAATGGAACACCATACCGTCACGCCGGGTGATACGCCAGTATGGCGATGACGAAAACGCGCTTCCAATGTGCGTTCACCGCGATGTCGCCAAATACGGATGCGACCATCGCGATGCTGTAAACAGAACCTGGATTCATCCGAAAAAATGACGTTTTGCCATTCGTGCACGCAGGTTCGTCGTTGAGTACACCATCACAAGCGCTCCTGCCTGTGATGCAGCGTCAAGGGTAACCGCAGCCATGGTCTCCGAGCTGATAGTCCGTGCTGCTGCAATCGTCGTCGAACTGTTCGTGCAGATGGTTGTTGAATTGCAAACGTCCCCATCTGTTGACTCACGGATCGAGACGTGGCTGCACGATCCGTTACAGCCATGTGGATAAGATGCCTGTCATCTCGACTGTTAGTTATACGACGTCGTTGGTATCCAGCACGGCGTTCCGTATTACCCCCTGAACTCACCGATTCCATATTGTGCTAACAGTCATTGGATCTCGACCAACGCGAGTAGCAATGTCGCGATACGATAAACCGCATTCCCAATAGGCTACAATCTGACCTTTATCAAAGTCGAAACGTCATTGTACGCATTTTTCTTCCTTACACAAGGCAGCACAACAACGTTTCACCAGGCAACGCCGGTCAACTGGTGTCTGTGTATGAGAAATCGGTTGGAAACTTTCCTCATGTCAGCACGTTGTAGGTGTCGCCACCGGCGCCAACCTTGTGTGAATGCTCTGAAAAGCTAATCGTTTGCATATCACAGCATCTTCTTCCTGTCGGTTAAATTTCGCGTCTGTAGCACGTCATCTTCGTGGTGTAGCAATTTTAATGGCCAGTTGTGTAAATACCGACAACCGTAATTTTATGAATTATTTTATTTGCTACCAGTTTCGGTGCATCATTGGCACCAACTTCAGGCTCCTATCCACGTAGCTGTATATGTCAACCAAACCTCTGTGCTATTCCACGGATCACTAATTTCAATTGGCTACGGTAGATTTTTGAAGCTTCTCTGCAGACGTCGATTCCCTCGCGTTGACAATAAAAAATGTTCAGATGTGTGTGAAATCTAATGGGACTTAACTGCTAAGGTCATCAGTCCCTAAGCTTACACATTACTTAACCTAAATTATCCTGAGGACCAACACATACACCCATGGGAGGACTCGAACCTCCGCCGGGACCAGCCGCACGGTCCATGACTGCAGCGCCTCAGACCGCTGGGCTACGTTGAGAATAGAGGTGTCGAAATAAGATATATTAAGTTATGGAGAGGGGTTTCAGAAAAATACGGTAGCCAGTTGAAATTAGTGATACCTATACAGCAGCGCAGACGTTTAGACAACTTACCTATCTACGTGTATAAGGGCTTGAAGATGGTGCCAATGAGCCACCGAAACTGGTACTCAACTAATTCATAAAAATACGGCGGTCGGTATTTATTTTCTTCAAAACTTTCGTTTATGTCGCACAACTCCTTAGACAAGTATGTACCAGTGAAGAAATGGTATGATCGACCTTGGCTTGATAATGGTCTTAGAAAGTTACATAGAATACAGAGACTAGAAATAAATCGCACCTTTACCGATAAACAAATTACAAACGGTAGGCAATCCAGCATAAAGACAGTTATGAGAGAAACTTTCAGAGAATTTCAAACCAAAGATTACTTACAAATTATAAAGTAGTCTAGGAAATTCAGACCCTACGTAATGGTAACTTTAACGGACAAAAATTACGTCAGGCGTTCGTTGACAACAGAGATGCCGAAATTGAATTGAATTGAATTTCAGTCTTGTCAGCAGAAATTGTTTCTCTAAATAAGTTTGTGCCAGAGTCTGTATCTAAGCGTCAAATAGACGAGACAATGATTAATGACTCGAAAAGCAATTAAAGTGAACTATACCGATATTTTAGAATGTCACGTTGTAAGCATTAACTGATGGACAGCAATATTTATCCATTTATTTAACTTTGAATATGTCTCTGGGATAAAACATTTTGAGCACAACATACGTATCACAGAGAACAGTCGCAAGAGACGCACATATCCCAAGTTGATACTATGCTGTCTGTACGTCCCAAAGTCTTTTCAATATCTTCGTCAGGCGTAGTTTCCAAGGACCCTAAACAATGGAGTTGCAGTTTAGAATTGGCTGCTCTAAAATCTAATATATGATTGTTTGAACAGTCACGTGGCACTTCCCGGAGATTCTTGAAAAGTACTTCCATTCATGTTCTCTGCAACACATTTTACAATGTTCATCATGGATATTTTAACCAGTAATACAGCATCTTCAGTCATATTTTATTTCTCATTTCAAGTGGCACTGGCTTCGATGCTGTCGATCCATTTTCAAGTATTGGTTTGACGTTTTCTGAGATTGCACCTGCTTCAGTATACCACGTAAATGAATCACACAGTCGTTATTTTGACGCGACAACGGTCTCAGACGAGATTAATGAACAAAGATATCTTCATCTCGCCACAAAATTATCGTCTTCTGCATTAGCAATAAACTTCCACATCAAAACTTACACATAAAATGATGACACATGTTTATTACTGTAAATTCTGGCATTGTACGGGTCGAAGAGTGGAATATTAGCTGCAGGGAACAATCGTTACAGGTGTCAAGGATAGAACCACAACGGTAACGACCACAGAAAAGCCCTCGGACGTTGGCGCGCGAGTTACATATAATCTACGGCCGCGAGTTCGACTCCAGTCCACCACCAGCAATGGAGGGTGACGCTTTGACAATGCCAATCAGTCATGCTGGCGAAACGTCAGAAAAATCATCAAACCAATGTCGGCCAAAGAACCCCGGGCAGAAGCCAACATGCAATTATTCAATATTAGGTTTCTTAGTCAGGTAGGTAGGTTAGATTATCTGAAAAGAAATACAGAGATGTTGAAGTTAGTTATACTGCGATTTAATCAAGTGCGGTGGCTGGAAGAACAAAATTTGTTGCGAGGGATTATACAGTTGTCAGCATACAATAAAACTGGAGTAATACAGAACTAGGTCTGAAAATAAATAAAAAACAAGAATGTGGATGAATTATTAAATGCAGCATAATAAACAGATTATCATAGCCAAGACAAAAAAAAAATGGTTCAAATGGCTCTGAGCACTATGGGACTTAACTGCTGAGGTCATCAGTCGCCTAGAACTTAGAACTTCTTAAACCTAACTAACCTAAGGACATGACACACATCCATGTCCGAGGCAGCATATTTTTTTTTTTGTTAGGTAATGTTCGTTGCGTTTGGCCTGGGCGGACGTCATAGAACATCCGTTCAAGTTATCGTTGATTCCTTTACTCAGTTTTTTTTATTACAGAGGGCCAGCAGCTCTCTGTCCGAACACGCTGAAAATCATGATCTACAGGAGATTTGTAAGTTACTACGCTACCGATTGCGCTATACATACATGGATTCGAACCTGCGACCGTAGCGGTCGCGCAGTTCCAGACTGTAGCGCCTAGAACCGCTCGGCCACTCCGGCCGGCTAGCCAAGACAGACACAAAGCCAAGACCCGTCACCGTAACAAGTACACACACACACACACACACACACACACATACATACATACATACACACTGCTTGCCCTTATTTCGTTTTATCTCATCATACATTTGCGGAATTAATGTACTGTATATAGAGGATATGATTAAATCTCCTTTACTGACTTAGAGGGCAGGTTCCTTACACCAAAATAAGAAAAAAATTCCAGTAAACAGGGGCTCTAAAAAGCATACCTCAGTAGTTACGAGCACTTGTTCATCTCTTGTACTGTGAGCTCTTTGCTTGCCACATGGATGCCGGCAGTATGGACAAAATCGAGAAAAAGTGTCCAGCAAACATGGGCTCTAAAATGTGTATTTTAAGGGCTGTGGGAAGAATGTGGCAATGCAGAACACGAACCACAAATGGACGGACGATGTTAATGAAGTCGGAAAGTTTCCTGGAAGAGGCGGCAGCAGGTGAACACGTAGCGACCTCGGTACAGTGTGTTCCGGCAGTGTTCCACGGCCGCCGTGCCGTATTGGGGTTAACGCAACTGACGCAAGGCCGCACGTGGCCGTAGGCCCGTCAGCACGGACAACGCAGACTGTAAAACTAGAATATCAACAGCCATGAGCCACAGTTGCAAAACACTAACGCGAATTATTTACAGACGAATGGAAAAATTGGTAGAAGCCGACGACGGGGAAGATCAGTTTGGATTCCGTAGAAATGTTGGAACACGTGAGGCAATACAGACCTTACGACTTATCTTAGAAGAAAGCTCAAGGAAAGACTAACCCACGTTTCTAGCATTTGTAGACTTAGAGAAAGCTTTTGACAATGTTGACTGGAATACTCTCTTTCAAATTCTAAGGGTGGCAGGGGTAAAATACAGGGAGCGAAAGGCTATTTACAGTTTGTACAGAAACCAGATGGCAGTTGTAAGAGTTGAGGGGCATGAAAGGGAAGCAGTGGTTGGGAAGGGAGTGAGGCAGGGTTGTAGCCTCTCCCCGATGTTATTCAATCTGTATATTGAGCAAGCAGTAAAGGAAACAAAAGAAAAATTTGGAGTAGGTATTAAAATCCAGGGAGAAGAAATAAAAACTTGGAGGTTCGCCGATGACATTGTAATTCTGTCAGAGACAGCAAAGGACTTG
This sequence comes from Schistocerca piceifrons, assembly GCF_021461385.2. NCBI lineage: Eukaryota > Metazoa > Arthropoda > Insecta > Orthoptera > Acrididae > Schistocerca > Schistocerca piceifrons. Next base: position 881,318,605 of record NC_060140.1, read on the forward strand.
GAAGAGCAGTTGAACGGAATAGACAGTGTCTTGAAAGGAGGATATAAGATGAACATCAACATAAGTAAAACGAGCATAATGGAATGTAGTCGAATTATGTCGGGTGATGCTGAGGGAATTAGAGTAGGAAATGAGACACTTAAAGTAGTAAAGGAGTTTTGCTATTTGGGGAGCAAGATAACTGATGATGGTCGAAGTAGAGAGGATATAAAATGAAGACTGGCAATGGCAAGGAAAGCGTTTCTGAAGAAGAGAAATTTGTTAACATCGAGTATAGATTTAAGTGTCAGGAAGTCGTTTCTGAAAGTATTTGTATGGAGTGTAGCCATGTATGGAAGTGAAACATGGACAATAAATAGAAGCTTTCGAAATGTGGTGCTACATAAAAATGTTGAAGATAAGGTGGGTAGATCACGTAACTAATGAGGAGGTATTGAATAGGATTGGGGAAATGAGAAGTTTGTGGCACAACTTGACTAGAAGAAGGGATTAGTTGGTAGGACATGTCCTGAGGCATCAAGGGATCACAAATTTAGCATTGGAGGTCAGCGTGGAGGGTAAAAATCGTAGAGGGAGACCAAGAGATGAATACACTAAGCAGATTCAGAAGGATGTAGGTTGCAGTAGGTACTGGGAGATGAAGGAGCTTGCACAGGATAGATTAGCATGGAGAGCTGCATCAAACCAGTCTCAGTACTGAAGACCACAACAACAACAACATGAGCACGTACTGCTACGTCCCTACCGACACCCTTCTTTATTCGGGGGTATGTATCTACTCCCTTTGAATCACTATAAGGTGCGTCGGAAAGTGAATTTTCTATTGCACTCCTGATAGGGTGTGGATCAATAGCTGAATGAGCATGTGTCATACTAAAATTCCAGGATTTACCTCTGTCAGTTCTAGAACATTTGCTGTCACTTATAACTTCTTACATTCCTGGCACTAATTCGTAAATGTGACAACTAACGAGTTCCAACGCAGAATTTTCACTCTGTAGCGGAGTGTGTGCTGATATGAAGCATCCTGGCAGATACAAAATGCTGGTAGTGCTCTACCGACTGAGCTACGCAAGCGGAACTCACGGCCCCTCCTCACAGCTTTAATTCCCCCAGTACCTCATCTCCTTCGCTCCAAACTTCACGGAAGTTCGGCCGCGCTGGTTAGCCGAGTTTTCTGAGGCGCCTTGTCACGGTTCGCGCGGCACCTCCCGTCGGTGGTTCGAGGCCCCCCTCGGGCATGGGTGTGTGTGTGTCGTCTTAAGTTAGATTAAGTAGTGTGTAAGCCCAGGGACCGATGACCTCAGGAGTTTGGTCCCATAAGACCTTACCACAAATTTCACGGACCTTCTTCTGCATAACTTACAGCAAGAAAGGATGAATGAATTGATTGTTGGTGTCAATAACGGTCCGCAGCTCGTGGTCGTGCGGCAGCGTTCTCGCTTCCCGCGCCCAGGTTCCCGAGTTCGATTCCCGGCGGGGTCAGGGATTTTCTCTGGGTGTTGTGTGATGTCCTTAGGTTAGTTAGGTTTAAGTAGTTCTAAGTTCTAGGGGACTGATGACCATAGATGTTAAGTCCCATAGTGCTCAGAGCCTTTTTTTTTTTGTTAATAACTATCATCCTCCTTTATCTCCTTTGCATTACTGCAGATGACGTGTCACTGAGCACACTTGTTCTGTGCTTGCAGTACACGTGAGGTGCCTAGTTGTTTCCACTGCACTGTGTGGAATACGAAGGTTCTGTTATAGTTCACTAACCTGCTGTCTTCAGGTTAATGTCCTCAGCGCAGAAAACAGCACGCAGGTCGTAGGTTCTGTATCTTGAGACTGAAACTGACTTTTAGTGAGGTTCTGTTCTGAAATAACGTATCACTTCTTTGGGATGCCACTCGCGTATTTTAATATAGCCACACGAGAAGACTGCATGATACGACACCTTCTGATACAGCAAAGTACATGATCAAATACAATGTTTACGAAAATGTATCTTTACACTATTTGTGGCACATGTCTGTGCCTCATGACTACCGGAGTGAATCTTTTAACACTGAATACTGGCATACATATCCTGCCACAGACAACATGACTGTACTTCTCGATTGCCTAATCCAGAGTGACGAACAGGAACTTAAATAAAAATTGGAAACACATCCTACGACATACAACGCGTCTGTTCTTCTCGACTGCTAGAGTGACGAACAGCCCGAAACACTTCGCGCGCCATACCAGAAAAGGCGTGACCCGAACGCTTCGTCTGCAATTTCGTCAGTCTTTTGTTTTTGATTTAAATTGTTTTTAATAATTCTAAAATGACTGATTGATAGCCAGCAGTTGAGAGATATTTACATTAAAAAGTGGAGTGATTCCAATGAGTAGTTTAACTAATATTAATAACCCTAACGTTTTGGCGCCCTTGCTCCGAACACAGCAGACTATCACAGAGCAGTAGTATGATGCAGGCGGTCTTTGTCACGGGAATGGTACCGAATCTAACATCTGTTAAAGGTACCTCACACCACATTTCGTCATCTATATACTTCTTGCATCTCCACTGCTCTGAGAACAGCTTCTTGGAGCTTAATATGATGGCTGACTAAGCCAGAAATACACTGCTGGCCACCGTAAATGCAACACCCTGAAGGAAACATCCGAATCAAGTGAAATTTACACCATGGGTTTGCAGCGATGAGATATGCAACTGATTAGAATTTCAGCGCAGACGCACATCACGCGCGCCTGTGGCGCCACCTCATAGCACCATTTAAGGCTTGGCGATTTCGACGAGTGTACGTTCGGCACGTGTGTTTACCTCGTGGTTGTTTCACAAGACGATCAGTTATGCCTCGTAGACAACAGCGAACATCGTTTGATGAAGTATCCGAGTTCGACAGAGGAAGGATAGTGGCTTACCGAGATTGTGGATTATCATACAGAGAAATCGCTAGTCGTGTTGGACGAAACCAAACAACTGTAATGCGGATATGTGACCGTTGGATGCAGGAGGGTACGACGGACCGACGTGGTCGATCGCATTCACCTCGGTGCACCATTGCACGTGCTGATAGGCAAATTGTGCGCATGGCAGTGACGGATCGCTCAGTGACATCCCGAACCATAGCACAGCACATTGCGTCTGTAACGCATCATCCAGTGTCTGCGCGTACCATTCGACGCCGTTTACAGCAGAGTGGTCTGTCCGCAAGACGTCCATTGCTTCGTCTACCATTGACGCAGAACCACAGACGTCTCCGTCGCCAATGGTGTGATGACAGACGGATGTGGACGGCAGAATGGAATGACGTTGTCTTTACTGACGAGGCACGCTTCTGTCTGCAGCACCACTATGGTCGGATTCGAGTGTGGAGACACCGTGGAGAGAGGATGCTGGACAGCTGCATTATGCACCGCCACACTGGTCTTGCACCGGGTATTATGGTATGGGGCGGTATTGGATATTACTCTCGCACGCCTCTAGTACGCATTGCTGGTACTTTAAATGGCCGGCGCTACATATCCGAGGTGCTGGAGCCAGTTGTCCTTCCTTACCTTCAGGGCTCGGCCACAGCCATATTTCAACAGGATAATGCGCGACCACACGTGGCACGCATTGTCCAAAGGTTCTTCGTCAATAACCAGATTGAATTGCTTCCCTGGCCGGCTCGCTCTCCGGATCTTTCGCCGATAGAAAACATGTGGTCCATGGTTGCTCAACGAGTGACCCAGATTACATCCCCAGCTGCCACACCAGATGATCTTTGGCAACGTGTGGAAGCTGCTTGGGCTGCTGTACCCCAGGAACACATCCAACGTCTCTTTGACTCAATGCCGAGACGTGTGGCAGCGGTGATCTCCAACAATGGCGGCTACTCTGGCTACTGATTCTGGCAGGAACCACACGTCACAGACGTCTGTAAACGTAATCATTTGATACTTGGTCAACATGTTATCTACAAAATAAATTTTGTTGTGCTACCTCTTGTCTTTCTTGGTGTTGCATTTACGGTGGCCAGCAGTGTATTACAAACTTTCATGACTAGCACTCTTGGAAGAAAGGATGTTGCGGACACTTGCTTAGCCACAGCCCGGGGCATTGTTTCCAATGAACTCTCACTCCACAGCGAGATCTTCCAGGCAGATGAGAACTGTGTGCCCGACTGGGACTCGAACCCAGCACTTTTGCCTTTTGTGTACAAATGTTCTACCAACAGAGCTACCCAAGCACGACTCACCAAGCGTCCTTACAACTTTGCTTCCGGTAGTACCTTATCTCCTATCTTCCAAATTTCGCAGAATTTCTCCTGCGTAACTTGCAGATCTATCAATTCTGGAAGTAAGGGGATATGGCTTAGCCTCAGCATGGGGAATGTTTCCAAAACGAATTTTCACTTTGCAACGGAGTGTGCGCTGATAAAAACTTCCGTGAAGTTTGCAAGGTAGGAGATGAGGTACAGGGGGAAGTAAAGCTGTGAGGACGAGTTGTGAGTCGTGCTTGGATAGCTTTATTCGTAGAGCACTGCCTGAAAAAGGCGAATGTCCCGGGTTTGAGTCCCAGTCCAGAATACATCTTAATCCGCCAGGAAGTTTCAGGTTATAATGTAATTCTAAACTGCAGATCTCCCTGTGACAAGATAAGTTAGTTGCTAGATCGGGAAGGCATACCACCTCCAACAGCATTGTAAAGCACTCTTGTGTTCAAACCAGTCTTCGTTTTGAGTATAACTTTACGTACACCTGACATTCCAAACCTTTAGGCACAAAATTTCGCACACCATTGTTATTGTTGTTGTAGTCTTCAGTCCGAGGACTGGTTTGATGCAGCTCCCCATGCTTCTCTATCCTGTGCAAGCCTTTCCATCTCCGAATAACTACTGCAACTTACATCTTTCTGAATCTGCTTACTGTCTTAATCTCTTGCTCCCCTCTACAATTTTTACCCCACATACTTCCCTCGAGTACTAAATTGGGCACACAGTAAACGATCCTGAACTGAATATTCTGAGATGAGGAATCAACGGTCGGAATTGAATATTTCATGTGGCATGGAAAAGAGAGAAGATTGGGGTTTAACGTATCGTTGACGACAAGGTCACTTGAGACGGAGTAGAAGATCGGATATGGAAAGAACGGGGCAGTAATTCGGCCGTGGGCTTTCCAAAGTTTAGCATCACCTGGGGCGTGCTCATTCAAAATCCTTACCTCTCTTTATGAACGGATGGCTGTTATAAGTTCTCCAGAAATCGGCAGCAACTGAAAGTATCTAAAAAAGATTAACATTTGAAAAATGACAGCTACGTCAATTACGTTACTCACCAAGATCCGTTACCGAACGAGGTGGCGCAGTGGTTAGTACACTGGACTCGCATTCGGGAGGACGACGGTTCAATCCCGTCTCCAGCCATCCTGATTTAGGTTTTCCGTGATTTTCCTAAATCGTTTCAGGCAAATGCCGGGATGGTTCCCTTGAAAGGGCACGGCCGATATCCTTCCTCATCCTTCCCTAACCCGAGCTTGCGCTCCGTCTCTAATGACCTCGTTGTCGACGGGACGTTAAACAACACTAACCTAACCTAACCAAGATCCGTTCTTGCAAGTGTATAAATGGCGCGTTTTCTATCCTTTTTGAGTCCATACAGTTACATGGTCCGAGCAAGAGGGCAGTCATTCCTTGTTCTCCAATTTTCCCCAACCAAAAATTTTTATTTTCTTGAAAAAATTGTTGTATCAAGAGAAATGGCAGTTTTTTTTAATGTTTGCCATTATGTGTGCCTTTGCTTACCTGAATACATCAGTGATACTCTTTGGCTACCAGAAGTTGTGTTAGCAGATGAGCAGATGACGTCACTGTCATTCTGCTGCGAGCGTCTGTGCCGAGTAGTCGGTGAGTGAGTAGCTCTCATGGCGGACGAGGCGAACAGAGGATAATTTTTCTTTCAGATGCTCTCCGGTATAGCAGAAGATAGAGGACGGTTTTGAGATGCTTTATGGAGTGACTATACGTTTGATAAGACGTATCATGGACAGAGTTCTTATTTGCCAAGAGCACATATTGCACATTGAACTTCCGCTTAATGTTGTAATACAAAGGTGTGATTCCAATCGCCGGCCGAAGTGGCCGAGCGGTTCTAGGCGCTACAGTCTGGAACAGCGCGACCGCTACGGTCGCAGGTTCGAATCCTGCCTCGGGCATGGGTGTGTGTGACGTCCTTAGGTTAGTTAGGTTTAAGTAATTCTAAGTTCTAGGGGATTGATGACCTCAGCAGTTAAGTCCTATAGTGCTCAAAGCCATTTGAACCATTTTGTGATTCCAATCAACAATAGCTATACGAGTACTTTGGTATCCATTGCAAAATTATCCGTCATATGTGCAGAGATTTGGTAACTGTTCTTCATCTTCAGTTAAATGTTTTTCATAAGAAAACCCAAGAGTAAATTTTGTAATTTAAGTTCTGTTTGACTCAGTTGTCATTTGTTGACAATGACAGGGGAAGAGCATAGTTTTCGAGTTAAAATAACGTGTTATTAAAAATCCTAATACAGTTTCAACTTAAAGCAACCTTTTCATTCATTTGACAACATTTCAATAACTTTCTCCTCAAACTTTGAATGCAACTGTGTTGACATGCCTTGCATTCTTGCTTGGTCAGGTAGCAGTATATAGTACAAGGAGTTCTAGGAAAAACCAATTGACTAAATTTTAATAATACTTGCAACGGCGTGATTTCTTTCTGGGAACGCAGTTCTCCCAAAATTTGTAACAGAACAGAGCAGAGCAGAGTTGTCCATTTTAAGATTTAACATATTCAATATGCTATAGGCATTGTGTTGTGATTGTTTGGGGAGGAAGCCATTCTATATACTACTGCTAGTTATTCCTTATATCCAATTTCATTTATAGATTGTCAGATAGAGTTTGGAGCAATTTGCTTCACGCACACATTAAATGAAAATTATACAGTTAAAATTCGTACCTGAAAGCAGTGTAGCTACCGCTATTCTAGCTCATAATACATTGGCGACACTTAGCCTAATCATAATTCAGAATGATTTAGTATTGCTAATAATGTAGTAATGCACTGCATTCTTGTAGCGTGGAACAGCATAATTTATTTTATGAAAATACAGGTTAGAAATGACGTTGAAATTGCGGTTGGAACAGTTTAACTTACATTTTTGGAATCGTTAAGAAATTACTGTAATACACTGAACATAATAAAGATAGGAACATAAAGTAAAAGTTCATACTTCTGCTAACGTATGCAGTTAGGGTAATAAATATTCTTAAATAAGAGGTTTTGTCAATTTTTCAGTTAGAAATATTAGCATTTAAAAATAACGCAGTTTCCAGTTACAAGTTTTAAGTTGATTAGTCACGCATTACAAATTTCTCACGCAACAAAAGATAAGTTGCAAACTGGAGGAGTCAGCTGCGTCGATAAAATCCAATATAGATATGTAATCAACTGAAACAGTGAAAGTAACGCAGAGGCGTTACTGACGCCAAACTAGGCAGACTGCCTTACGTCCCTCCCTGTTCCCCTTCCTTCCAGGGATTGTGAAATCAGCAAAGGAACCATCTCCGCTGACTTTTTGCGCTTTTATACGATTTGACACTTCCGAGTTTGTCATGATGGATATAGTTTTCAGTATTGACAGATTTTAATTTAACATTGCATCTCTAGAATCTGCATTTATTTTTCTTTTATGCACCTTCTGTGTAAGTCTGAGTGGCGAGAGGAATTAATAAGGAATTGATCAGTGTTAGACGAAAACTTTTAATTGCGGTTTCAGTTCTGGAACTTTACTGGTGAACTTTATTTATCTTCTTGTGCTTCTTAACTCGATATTACTGTGAGATGAACAACTTCATTAAACCTTTTGGTACATCTAAATACTAGGTGTGACTGGCTTTTTTTGATCGCGGATACAGAAGCGATTCAAATGAGAATATAGAAAATATTCTTCTTTGTAGTATACTTATTCGAAACGAACTTTTTTTAAAGGATGTATGTTCGTTCCGAAATTGTGAACGAGAGAGGTTAATTGGCGATTCGTAGTGGACCTTGGGTGGTAAAATCACGACACAGTAAGGAAAAATTACAATATAACTTGCAAAAAGTTAATGTATTTTTAATTTCCTTTACTATTAGTCATGTCACTGTATATTTAGAAAAGAGGTATATCACATTTGTGATAGTCTTAACTTCTGGCGTGAAAAAAGACACTGCTTCTATTTGTACTGTTCAGTTCAATATCTCACGTGGTGTTTGTCTTATTTTTTCTCGAAATAACGTACGGACATTACATCTCATCTATATAGAAACTCCGCAAGCCAAGTGTGATGTATGGTGGAGGGTACTATGTACTTCGTATCACCACTTGTCATTTCCTTTACTATCCCACACCCATATGAAGTGAGGGAGAAACGACTGTCTCCGTACCAGCTCTAATTTATCTTATCTTGTCATTGTGGTCAAATGGTTCAAATGGCTCTGAGCACTATGGGACTTAACATCTATGGTCATCAGTCCCCTAGAACTTAGAACTACTTAAACCTAACTAACCTAAGGACATCACACAACACCCAGCCACCACGAGGCAGAGAAAAGCCCTGACCCCGCCGGGAATCGAACCCGGGAACCCGTGCGTGGGAAGTATTGTGGTCCTTATGCGAAATGTGCGTTGGCAGCAGTGGAATCACTCTGCAGTCAACAACAAATGCCTCTTATGTAAACTTTCTCAACAGCGTTTCGCAAAAACAAAGGCGTCGTCTATCCAGGGTTTCCCATTTGGGTTCACGAAGCATCTCCGTAACACTCACTTGTTGATCCAACCTACCTGTAAGAAGTCTAACAGCACCTTTCTGATTTGCTTCGATGTCTTCCTTTGATACGTCCTGGCGGGGATCCCAAACATTCGAGCGGTACTCAAGAATGGGTCCAACAAGTGTTTTATATGCAGTGTCCTTTGTAGATGAGCTACACTTTTCTAAAACTCTCGTAATAAACTGAAGTCGACCATTTGCCTTCCCTACTTCCATCCTTACGTCCTCCTTCCATTTCATATCGCTTTGCAAATTACATCTAGATATTTAATCGAAGTGACTGTATCGTCTGCATTAACGTACGTTTTTCTACATTTAGACTAAGCCGCGATTCAAAACATTAACTAGAAATTCTAACTCATCCAGTATTTTTTACACTCACTCAAGGACGGATACTTCCTTGTATACTACAGAGTCGTCAGCAGTCAGCCGTAAATTACTGTTCACCCTCTCCACCAGGACTTTTTTTTTTACTTGTGGCTAGATCCTCCCGTCGGGTAGACCGTTCGCCTGGTGCAAGTCTTTCGAGTTGACACCTCTTCGGCGACTTGCGTGTCGATGGGGATGAAATGATAATGATAAGGACAACACAACACCCAGTCTCTGAGCGGAGAAAATCTCCTACCCAGCTGGGAATCGAACATGGGCCGTTAGGTATGACGTTCCGTCGTGCTGACCACTCAGCTACCAGGGATGGACCATGTTTAAATAAGATAATAGTAATCCTATCACACTTTCGTAGAGAGCTACTGATGATATTCTTTTCTCTGCTGAACGCTTGCCGAACAATTAGTATTGTTTTCTACTCATCGACAGCTAGCGAAATTTTATGAACTGCTTCAGGCAACTATATACTACTTATCATAGCTACTTCTGCAGTTAATTCTACATCCACTACTGTCACTAAACAGATTGCACCAACGTCCGGTATGTTAAATCTACACTACTGCCCATTAAAATTGCTACACCAAGAAGAAATGCAGATGATAAATGGGTATTCATTGGACAAATACTAGAACTGACATGTGATTGCATTTTTACGCAATTTGGGTGCATAGATCCTGAGAAATCAATACCCAGAACAACCACCTCTGGCCGTAATAACGGCCTTGATACGCCTGGGCATTGAGTCAAACAGGGCTTGGATGGCGTGTACAGGTACAGCTGCCCATGCAGCTTCAACACGAAATCATAGTTCATCAAGAGTAGTGACTGGCGTATTGTGACGAGCCAGTTGCTCGGCCACCATTGACCAGACGTTTTCAATTGGTGAGAGATCTGGAGAATGTGCTGGCCAGGGCAGCAGTCGAACATTTTGTGTATCCAGAAAGGCCCGTACTGGACCTGCAACATGCGGTCGTGCATTATCTTGCTGAAATGTAGGGTTTCGCAGGGATAGAATGAAGGGTAGAGACATGGGTCGTAACACATCTGAAATGTAACGTCCACTGTTCAAAGTGGCGTCAATGCGAACAAGAGATGACCGAACGTGGAACCAATGGCACCCCATACCATCACGCCGGGTGATACGCCAGTATGGCGATGACGAATACACGCTTCCAATGTGCGTTCACCGCGATGTCGTCAAACACGGATGCGACCATCATGATGCTGTAAACAGAACCTGGGTTCATCCGAAAAAATGACGTTTTTCCAGTCGTGCACCCAGGTTCGTCGTTGAGTACACCATCGCAGGCGCTCCTGTCTGTGATGCAACGTCAAGGGTAACCGCAGCCACGGTCTCCGAGCTGATAGTCCATGCTGCTGCAAACGTCGTCGAACTGTTCGTGCAGATGGTTGTTGTCTTGCAAACGTCCCCATCTGTTGACTTAGGGATCGAGGCGTGGGTGCACGATCCATAACAGCCGTGCGGATAAGATGCCTGCCATCTCGACTGCTAGTGATACGAGACCGTTGGGATCCAGCACGGCGTTCCATATTACCCTCCTGAACCCACCGATTCCATATTCTGCTAACAGTCGGAAACGTGATGGTACGGATTTCTCCTTCTTACACGAGGCATCACAACAACGTTTCACCAGGCAACGCCGGTGAACTGCCGTTTGTGTATGAGAAATCGCTTGGAAACTTTCCTCATGTCAGCACGTTGTAGGTGTCGCCACCGGCGCCAACCTTGTGTGAATGCTCTGAAAAGCTAATCATTTGCATATCACAGCATCTTCTTCCTGTCGGTTAAATTTCGCGTCTGTAACACGTCATCTTCGTTGTGTAGCAATTTTAATGACCAGTAGTGTAGTTCGATACAGGCGGTACTTGTGGTCTTATTGCACGGCTTGAGACCTTTTCTTTCAATGTAGGAAACAAAATTATTCGCCATCTATTGGATGCGTTATGCATTACCGTGTCAGGTGTCCTGTCGTTTCCTAGCGAGGTATGCAGATGGCAGTTGTCATTTGTGGACGTCATACTAAATCAAGCATATGCAATTCGACATCTCAATGCAGGGAAAATTGCAACGTCCGTCTGTCTGATTCAAAAAGAATGTACTAACGTCATGTTGCTGCAGGTGCGAATACATATCAATGTGTTTGTTACTCACAGGTTGTGGAGACGCTGCAGGGAGACAGATCAGTAAACAAGGTTGGATAAAGTCGCCTTCGCATTGCTACATCACGTGAAGACCGATATCTGGCCATCCCTGTGTTGCTGTGTGGTACGGATATCGGCAGAGTACCGTAAGACGATGGCCACGGTAGAGCTGCTGTGTTCGATCAGACTGCAATGAACAGGTTACGAGAAAGGGCCTTAGGACCCACACGCCACGTTCGGGTATCCCGCTTGAGGCGACAACATCTTGCACCTCGCTTCTCGCCTTCTGTTCTGTCGTTCCCAAGTCAATTGACAACTTCATAACTGGCGAAACGTGTTACTCACATGCGAGTCCAGATATCCTCTGACTCAAGGTGATGGTCGCGTTCATGTGCGGAGACCCGTGGTTTGCTGTAGGTGCCAAATCTTGTCCAGCAATTCGATAGATTTCCGAGATTCTGTGTTGGTGTGCCGAGGCTTTAATGTTGACAGGTTTGCGGATATTGTTATTGTCCATGGTCGCCTTACCGCTGGGCGGTATGTCAAACATATCCTGTTGGACTATGTGGTGGCTTCTGCATACGGTTGTGGCACTGAATTCCTTCTAATGCCAGGGTCTATGTGACGGGCGTCACCAGGGATGTCTTGCTTAGCCTGCACATTGAAAGAGTGGAACGGCCGGCGGTGAGTCCCGACGTAAACACCATCGTGCAGTGTGGCACATTCTTGACAGACGAGTTCGTGGTCGTCTTGTTCTGCTCACCAATAACGCTCATGTCCTTTCACTGAAGAATGGCAACAGATACCACAGGGTGACCTCAATAGGCTTATACGGAGCATGCCACATAGATGTCACGCAGTGATAAACGCTCGCAGACAGCCTACACGTTACTGAGGCTCTCAAAGTTCAATAAAAAAAAAACACCCAAGATGACGTGATGGATGGTTGTTTCAACGTCGTTTTTGTGAAAGATTAAGTTATAATTTGGTAACATACCCAGTCCTCAATCATTGCTCAGTGGAGTATGCCAGTCATCCAAAGTAATGTTCCTCTAATTCTTTTGTGCTATGTACACGTACCACTACTACGGCATTACAACCAGTTTTCTTCTGTCTGTCGCTTCTGTATACTGTATACAGGCCGACATAATGATGAATACGAAAAAATGAAGGCATACAGATAATGCTGAAGGGAGTTGAAAAGTTATATAGAACTACTCATACAACCCGGTATTTGAGGAGCTATCGCTACGTTTCTGTAGCTCAGGAACGACCAGTCGGAATAACATACAACTATTTCATACGTAAAATGATCACTTTATGAAGATTTTATTGACTTGATTATATAAACGGAAGACACCGGGCACAAAATGTATGAAGAGTTCCAGTAATAATCAAGCGAAACACCGTATTTCCACTAGACCTGACTGAAAGCGCTAATTGGCGAATTACATCGAGTGAACATGGCATATATTTCACTGTCCACATATCGGGCACATACTGTCAATACGAACCAGTTAATCTTCCACGTGCCTGCTAATTCTAGCACCTGAATAAGGTTACCTGCTCTGGCTACATACCGAAAAAAAAAGACTTTGACGCTCATAATTGAGTAAATCAAAGGCTAAATAAAAAAAGAAATCGAAATTTTCCTCTTCAAAGTAACTATTCTTTCTACAGACGATTTTTCCATATGCATCATACAGTCACCTTGAGTAACTGAAATACAGTATAGTCTCGATTATCCGGGACGCTTGACGATTATCAGTGCTTTGCCTACGTCAGACATTTTTGAAAAAAAATGAGAAAACGAAATCTGCTGTACTGTATTGCAATTAGAACGAATATTTTCGTTTAGAATACAAATTTCTGATTGTAAAGACTTAGACGGTGAAAACTTCCGGAGATAGTAAAATAGCAATGCCTATGAACCGGGATTTCAGCAGCTAAGTGACATCACATCTACATCTACGTGGATACTCTGCAAATCACATTTAAGTGCCTGGCAGAGGGTTCATCGAACCAGCTTCACAAAGCTCTATTATTCCAATCTCGTATAGCGCGCGGAAAGAATGAACACCTTTCCGTACGAGCTCTGATTTCCGTTATTTTATCGTGGTGATCGTTTCTCCCTATGTAGATCGGTGTCAACAAAATATTTTCGTATTCGGAGGGGAAAGTTGGTGATTGGAATTTCGTGAGAAGATTCCATCGCAACGAAAAACGCCTTTCTTTTAATGATGTCCAACCCAAATCCTGTATCATTTCAGTGACACTCTCCCCCATATTTCGAGACAATATAAAACGTGCTGCCTTTTTTTGAACCCCGTCTGGTAAGGATCCCACACCGGGCAGCAGTATTCTAAAAGAGGACGGATAAGCGTAGTGTAGGCAGTCTCCTTAGTAGGTCTGTTACATTTTCTAAGTGTGCTGCCAATAAAATGCAGTCTTTGGTTAGGCTTCCCCACAACATTTTCTATGTGTTCCTTCCAATTTCAGTTGTTCGTAATTGTAATTACTAGGTATTTAGTTGAATTTACGGGCTTTATATTTGACTGATTTATCGTGTAACCGAAGTTTAACGAGTCCCTCCTAGCACTCATGTGGATGACCTCACACTTTTCGTTATTTAGGGGCAACTGCGACTTTTCGCACAATTCAGATAACTTTTATAAATCGTTTTGCAATTTATTTTGATCTTCTGATGACTTTATTAGTCGATAAACGATAGCGTCATCTGTAAACAACCTAAGACGGCTGCTGAGATTGTCTGCCAAATCGTATATATAAATAAGGAACAGCAAAGGGCCTATAACACTACCTTGGGGAACGCCAGAAATCACTTCTGTTTTACTCGATGACTTTCCGTCAATTACTACGAACTGTGACCTCTCTGATAGGAAATCGCAAATCGAGTCACATAGCTGAGACGATATTCCATAAGCACGCAATTTCACTACAAGCCGCTTGTCACGTACAGTGTCAAAAGCGTTCTGGAAATTCAGAAATACGGAATGGATCTGAAATTCCTTGTCAGTAGCACTCAACACTTCATGCGAATAAAGAGCTAGTTGTGTTTCACAAGAACGATGTTTTCTAAACCCATGTCGACTGTGTGTAAATATAGTGAACAAGAAAGCGAAGACGAGGTGATCAAGGAACGCATGTCGGGGTACTGAAATGCGTTGCCCTGTCATTAGAGAATGCTGGACAAAATTCGTTTGACTATACAGATGTTTAGACTCTCTGGAAAATGAGAACCGTCTTTAGCGAAAAAGTAAATGAAAATCAGGCAAAAACAGACGATTATTTCCCGAAAGTGTACTGGAAGAAAGTGATACGTAATGTAGTGTGTTTTGTAATTTTGTAAGTAAGTTGCTCGTTTCCGGCGAGTAACGCGTAAGTAATGCGATGCGCTTTCGAATGTGGCATGTAGCTTGTTGTGGAAATACGTTCTCAGACAGAAAAAAACACTCACCACGAAGAAATTATACGAATGGGACGGAAATCGGTAGCTGTGACGCATATGTACAAACAAACAAATGATTAGAATTTTAGAAAAAATGGATGTTTTATTCAGGAGAAAGAGAATCACAAACTGAGCAAGTTAGTAATGTGTTGGAACATCTATGGCCCTTATGCAAGTATTTAAAAAAAAACTTTAGTGATACAACAGTACAATTGAAAACAAGTATTATGATACAAATGATTCATAAACAACAACAGTATGTAATACACAATAACCCACCACCTTATTTAATTAGTGGGTCCTTTTAACATACATAACAAAGCAGCTTATACTAGTTGGTTAATGGCACTTGCTATGGACAGGGTTAATCTAACTATTTGACTACACTGGGTTATTCTAAGACTATCTACCCTGCAGCGTTGCAGGTGTGCCAGATGATACACAAACCTACTATTGAGGCCTGCTCACTGAGCTAATCCTAGTGAGCGTGCCCCTGGCACTGGGCTGGCCATCTACTTAAAAATCGCTGCTGTCCCTACCTATGTTAGTAATGTTAGTGTTCTAATTTTAACGTTATTCTAGTGTAACTACTTTCTAAAAAAATCTATTGCGAAATGTCAAGTTCGCGAATGATACACCTGCCCTCCTGATTCTGCAGCGCGGCGGATTCCGGTCGTGAAGCGGCCGGCAAGTTCCGCGCTCGGCGGCATTTGCAGGTGTACCTGCGTCTTGATCGGTTTATCTTTGGTCTCTAACAATTTTGGTCTCTGATAAAATCCCTCGTAATATTTTGGGATATTTCATTTGCCAAACTGTTTAGGACATTAAAGGTCTCGGCACGTCGTATTAGTGCATGTGTATCTCTGTTCGGTAATTGGTTCCTGAGTTCGAGCGCCACATCGTCGTAAAACGTGCAGTCATAGACGACATGTTCGGGTGTTCCGTCTGGAGCACCACAGTCGCACGCTTGTGTTGCCCGTTTTCCAAATCGACATAGATATCTTGGATATGGCCCATGTCCTGTAAGAAAGTGCAGCAGACCCCTGCTCGGCTCAAAGTAGCTGATCTGAAGTCTTTCCCTAATGTTTGGCAATAGTTGGTATACCCTTCTTCCCGTCTCCTCATTTTCCCATTGCTGTTGCCATAGCTCTTCACCCCTTCTCTTAATTGCATGTTTATCCCCAACTTGTATTTATTGAGTTCGGCATTGATTGACAAATTGTTGGATGTCCTCTTAAGGCAAATCATGCCAAATTCTGCCCAATTGTCGCATTAGATCGCCAAAATCCCGAGATGTTTGGACAGCCCTGTCCATACTGCTCGAAACGCTCCACACTGGGGAGAGATCAGTCCACCTTGATGGCCAAGGTGGGGCTTGGCAAGCACGAAGGCAAGCAATAGAAACTCTCGCTGGGGCACTATCTTGGTGAAAAATAAGCTCAGGATGGCTTACTATGAAGGGCAACAAAACGAGGCTTAGAATATCGTCGCTTACAGCTGTGTGACGTGGATGACAACCGAAGGGGTCCTGCTGCGAAAAGAAACGGCACCCCACACGATCGCTCCTGGTCCTCGGACCGTTTGGCGTCGACAATCAGGCTGGTATCCACTGCTGTCCAGGGCGTCTGCAGATACGTCTTCGCTGGT
Organism: Schistocerca piceifrons; assembly: GCF_021461385.2. Classification (NCBI taxonomy): domain Eukaryota; kingdom Metazoa; phylum Arthropoda; class Insecta; order Orthoptera; family Acrididae; genus Schistocerca; species Schistocerca piceifrons. The sequence continues at coordinate 881,335,092 of NC_060140.1, forward strand.
CGTCGGGTCGCTGTTCGAAGCGTGACTCATCACTGACGACAACTCTACTCCAGCAAATAAAATTCCAGGCCGAAGACGTTTCTAGGGACGGCGCTGTGGTTTCAACCTGACTGCAGCCTGCCACACAGCCCAAGAACCAAGAATGATGTTCTCTGATGCCACTTATTTTCATAGCTGGAACCCTTTTGTTGTCACCAGCGGCACCCTTAACAGCACAGCGGTAACTCGACGATATTCTACGCCCCGTTTTATTCCACTGCACGGCAAGCCATCCAGGGTTTACATTTCAGCAAAATAATGCCCGCCCCCACACAGCGACAGCTTCCATTGCTTTTCTTCGTGCTTGCTAAACCCAACCTTAGCCAGCAAGGACGCTGGATATCTCCCCAACTGAGAACATTTTATTTTGAGCATTATGGGCAGGGCCCTCGAGACAGGTCGGCATTTTAACGATCTAACGCGACAATTGGGCAGAACGTGGCACCGTGCCCATCAGGGAGGACGTCCAACAACTCTATCAATCAATGCCAAGCCGAATAAATGCTAACGTAAGAGCCAGAGATGGACTAATGCACTACTGACTTGCTCAATTTCTGAAGCTCTTTGTGTTCACATAATTTTTCTGAAACTGTAATCATTTGTTTTTGGGTAAATGTACATCACACATACCGATTTCCGTCCCATTTGGATAATTGGTTAGTGGCGTGTGTTTTTTGCTACCTAGAGTGTATTTTCAGTAGGTCCGAGATCTAGAATATGCGCCAGCCAAGGCAACACTCGAACACTGTCTGCTTCGAGATAGATCAGGACAGCATAGGCACATATGGTGTTGCGTTGTCTCGTTGAAAGGCAATGCCACGGCGCACAGGACTGGGCACAGCCAGAGGTCTCAACGCGACAGAAATGAAACGGTTGCTGTTCACATAACCAAAGGTATTGTGTTGCCAGTGACTCTCTATACCGTCGTCTAGTCTGCCTCGATAGCAGTTGGTTGGCCTCTGTAATAAAAAACTGAGTGGAAGGATCAACAAACGAACTTTAACGGATGTCATGTGACGTCCGCAACGACCGAACCAGAAATTAAAAAAGAAAAAAAAAGATCGCAGAGTGGTCAGCGCGGCGGTCTGTCACGCCAAGGGGGCCGGGTTCGATTCCCGGCTGGGTCGGAGATTTTCTCCGCCCAGGGACTGGGTGTAGTGTTGTCCTCATTATCATTTCATCATCATCAGTAGAAGGCAACGGGAAACCACAACTGGAATAACTCCCCTAGACGCCCACGCGGTCGATGTCTCTGACGAGGCTTCCCCTATGACAAGAATTGCCGTAAGGCAGAATACTAAGAATTTTTTTCTATACAGTCACGCCAAACGCTAGGCCCATATGTTGATGAGGAATTCGATCTGTCAACGTTCATTCTCCTTGGCGCGTTTACACAGGCATGTGTCCATCAAGATGTCGTACGATCAACTGGGTCTCGCCTGAAAATCAGACGTGATGCCACTCTTGTGCCTAGTGCTGATATTAACAAACGCGCAATAGGAAGGATGATGAGGGCGTGAGTGCTTTATGCCCACCTTTTGAAAATATTGTAATCTGGTCATGTACTTTAAATATTAAAATTTGAAAAAAATATTTTCTATTATTACTATTTTCTTGTACCAGATTCCGTCATTGTTTTGAATTTTCTAGTATAGCGTAATCTACAGACGGTTCTTAGTAGTGAATGTGACTTTCCGCGACAGATGTCACACTCGTATTTTCAAATCCAGTACTCTTCCAACACGTCTCTACATCTTCAAAAAATATATTAGGAATAACACTCAATGAAAATTAACCAAATTTGTATTTTGAAAATATTTTTATGCTGGTACTCTCCTCTCTGTGTACACGTTACGTAAAATGTGTTGATATTGCTAAGACTGCTGAACGGTATTTCCAGGTCCAAGACCTTTCTATTACATCAGTAACTATTTAAAAAAAATTATTAATAAGTTAACAACAATTAACGAAATATGTTTTTAACTTTTCTGTGGTGGCACAAAGTACACCCCCCCCCCCCCCCTCTCAATAGTACGCATTACGGAAAATGCGTTGGTATTGTCAGGGTTAAACGCACCGGTGCTTGTGCGCGTTTCTCTGCTGTAGCGTCAGAAAAGGGTCAATAGTCGTGGCCGTACAGACAGCCCGTGGTCTAGGTGTAGTGTCTTTAATTAATAATCAAAACGCTCTCAGTCACGGATTCGAACCTTGCTTAAATTTTGGATAAAAATCATCAGCAATGGCGGCCGAAGACTTTCAGCATAACAAGTCGTCCTCATTCAGTCAACGGCCTTGTCAAAAAGGTGGAGAAGCGGATAGAGGTTCAGGGCATTCTTGTCCTAGGGGTAGGAAACTGCCTCTAAAGGCGGAAGAATCAGCGATGATCAACGGCAAGAGGTTGCAGAAGACAATGGACGCCACTGCATTAATGACACATAATGTGTATCCACAGGACACGTGGTCTGTATTTGAAAAATTGTCATGATGATCCCTTCATTTGCAAAAGATTCCAGTCTAGTCCCCTTTCGGATCCACAGGAGGGGTCTGTCAACGGGGAGGTGATCATGAGAAAAAGATTGAATAACCAACGAAAGGATAACGTTCTACGACTCGGGGCGTGGAATGGCAGAGATTTGAACGTGATACGGAAGCTAGAAAATCTGAAAAGCGAAATTCGAAGGCTCAGTCTAGATATAGTGGATGTCAGTGAAGTGAAATGGAGAGAAGACAAGGATTTCTGGTTGGGTGACTATAGGGTAATATCAACAGCAGCAGAAAATGGTATAACGGGAGTAGGACTCTTTATGAATAGGAAGGCAGGCCAGAGAGTATGTTACTGTCAAAAGTCCAGCGACAACGATAGTTCAAGCTGAAGGTGGAGAGCTAGAGAAAGTATACGGGGACATTGAAGGGGTAATTCAGTACGTAACGGAAAATGAAAATCTAATAGTCATTGAGGACTGGGATGCGGTTGTTGGGGAAGGAGTAGAAGAAAGGGTTGCGGGAGAATATGCGATTGGTACTAGGCATGAGAGAGGAGAAAGATTAGATGAGTTCTACAATAAATTTCAGCTACTAATAGTGAATACTCTCTTCAAGAATCACAAGACGGAGGTATACTTGGAAAAGGCCCGGGGATACGGAAAGATTTCAGTTATATTACATCATGGTTAGGTGGAGATTCCGAAATCAGATACTGGATAGTAATGCGTACTCAGGAACAGATATAGACTCAGATTACGATTTAGTAGTGATAAAGAGTAGGCTGAATTTTAAGAGACTGGTCAGGAAGAATCAATGTACAAGGAAGTGGGATAAGGAAGTACTATCGAATGAAGAAGTACGCTTGAAATTCTGTGAGGCTACAGATACTGCGATACGGAATACCTTAGTAGGCAGTTCAATTGAAAGGGATGGGCGTCCCTAGAAGGTGCAATCACAGAACTGGAAAGAAACCCGCAGGTACAAATAAGGTAACTGTGAAGAAACCTTGGGTAACGGGAGAAATACTTCAGCTGATCAATGAAAGAAAGAAGTACAAAAATGTTCAGGGAAACAGATAAATAAAAGTCACTTAGAAATGAAATATACAGTGAGTGTAGGGAAGCTGAGGCGAAATGGTTGCATGAAAAATGTGAAGAAATCGAAAACGAAATGATGGTCGAAGGCTCACTCAGCATACAGATAACTGAATACAGCTTTCGGTGAAACTAAAAGCAAAGGTGGTAACATTGAGGGCGCAATGGTGATCCTGTTAAATGCAGAGGAGAGAATGGATAAATGGAAAAAGTACATTTAAGGTCTCTATGAGGAGGAGGATTCGATAGAAGAAGAGACAGGAGTCGATACAGAAGAGATGGGGATTCAGAATTACAATCAAATTTAAAGGAGCTTTGGAAGACTTGAAATCTAGTGAGACAGAAGGAATGGACAACATTTCATTCAGAATTTCTAAAATCGTTGGAGGAAGCGGCAACAAAACGACTATTCACGTTGATGTATAGAATGTATGAGTCTGGCGACATGCCACCTGACTTTCGGAAAAAAACATACATAAGTTTGCAAGAGGCGACAAGTGTCAGAAATATCACTGTCAGCTTAACAACTCATGAATGCAAGTTTCTGACAAGAATAAAATGAAAAAGAATGGAAAAGAAAATCGAGGATCTGTTAAATGACGATCAGTTTGATTTAGAAACGTTAAAGGCGGCAGGAAGACGGTTCTGACGTTGCGGTTGATAATGGAAACAAGAAATAGCGTTCGACAATGTCAAATGGTGCAAGATGTTTTCGACAATGTCAAATGGTGCAAGATGTTTTCGACGACGTCAATGGTGCAAGATGTTTGAAATTCTGAGAAAAATATGGATAAGCTATGAGGAAAGACTTTTAATATACAATATGTATAAGAACCAAGAGGGAACAATAAGAGTGGAAAACCAAGAACTAAGTGCTCGGATTAAAAAGGGTGTAAGACAGGGACGAAGCCTTTCGCTCCTACTGTTCAATTTATACCTCGAAGAAGCAATGACGGAAATAAAAGAAAGGTTCAAGAGTCGAATTAAAAATCAAGGTGAAACGATATCAATGATAAGCTTTGCTGATAGCATTGCTATCTTGAGTGAAAGTGCAGAATTACATGATCCGCTGAATGAAATGAACAATCTAATGAGTACGATATATGAATTGAGTGTATATCGAAGAAAAACGAAAGTAATGAGAAATAGCTGAAATGAGAACAGCGCGAAACTTGACTCATGATTAGTGATCACGAAGTGGATGAAGTTAAGGAATTCTGTTACCTAGGCAGTAAAATAACCCATGACGGACGGTGCAAGAGGTACATAAAAGGCTGGCTGGCACTGGCTAAAAGAGCCTTCTTGGCCAAGGGAAGTCTAGTAGTATCAAACATAGGCCTTAATTTGAGGAAGAAATTGCTTAGAATGTACGTTTGGGGCACAGCACTGTATGGTACTGAAATTGGACTGTGGGAAAACCCGAAAAAAGAGAACTGAAGTATTTGGGATGTGAAGCTACAGAAGAATGCTGACCATTGGATGGTCTGATAAAGTAAGGAATGAGGAGGCTCTTCGCAGATTCGGCAAGGAACGGAATACAAGGAAAACACTAACAAGAAGGAGGGACAGAATGGTAGGACATCTGTTCAGACATCGGGGAATAACTTCCATGGTACCAGGGGAAGCTGTAGAGGGTAAAAACTGTAGAGGATAACGCAGATTGGAATACATCCAGCAAGTAATTGAGGACGTGAGTTGCAAGTTCTACTCCGAGATGCAGATGCTGCATGAAACCAGCACCTCGTCCCCTACCCTCCAACGCTCACAGAAGCTCTCCTACGAAGCATGCAAGACTCTTTGGAAGGTAAGAGAGAAGGTCCTGACGGTAGAGCAATTTCCCGCGAAAAGCAAAAGTCCTGAGATCGAGTCTCGGTCCGGTACACAGTTTGAATCTACCAGGAAGTTTCATATCAGCACTTACTCCACTGCAGAGTGAATTTTTCATTCTGCAAATTGTTGGGAGTTTATTGCATTTGTCCTGCAGTCTACTGGGCGCTATCTATGCAACAGAAAGCGTCAATGTGAATAATAACAGTCCGGCAGAAACTACAAGTCAAATTCTGAGAAAGATATTCGGTCGAATCAAAGAAAATGTAGAATGCAGGGGAATACTATATCCGGATGCCGAGAAAATTTCAGAGATTATGCGGAAAAGGATTTCTTTAAGGCTCACCTGACAAAACTGCGATCAAAAAGGTTTTCTAGTCGGATATTTGTCTACTCTTTGAATAAATAAACTAAAACGGTGTGAAAGTTTTTCCATTGTGGCAGAGTGTTACAGCAACCGGTTCCGAGTTATTTCAGAATAAAACGAGCCTTGGCTGCGAAGTTATTTAATATAAATAGTGCGTCATAAGACTGTCTATAGAAACAAGAAAGTAATTAATTAGAAGCAAATAAAGGAAAGGACATTGTTTTATTTTGTACAATTACGCAGGTAAAATGAACTGGAAGTAATAGGAACTTACGTAAAAGTGGCTAGATATGTGAGCCGTTCATCACAAAGTCATATAAAATGGATGCAAAAGTAACTGAATATGTAATCCATCCGTCATAAAAACACATGCAATGCAAAGTGGACTTAGTTAAAAGAAAAGAAAATCGCCAGGATATCATCAAGAAGGTACAAGAATGCAGCGTAAAAATTTCGACTATTGCACACTACTTTCAGCACGCTCACTTCTCAACCAAGACTGCTTTTATTCTGAAATAACAGATCTCACGTGATACCATGAAATTTGACCCCCTAAAAAACAAATTTGGTGGAGAACAGTTTCCTCTTAAAATCCAACGAAACAAAGAAACGGAAGCCTGGAGGAATAGATTCCGGAAATACTGGTGAATGTCGAAGTTCAAGGTGTAACCAGTTGAAACAATGTGGTCGATAAATGGCCAGAAAATACTTAAAAAACATGTAAAATGGTATCTTTAAAATCATTCTTGATGTACTGCCGTGTCATCTTATAAAATGTTTAAAATGCTAAATTACTAAAATAAACCGACGTTTCGCCCGAGTTTCGGCGACCTTATTCGGACAAATATTAATCAGCTGAGGGACGGATGCTTCAATATATCGCTTTTCCAGCGACGCCATTATAAAAGCGACTCAGCCGAAACGTCGGTTTATTTGAGTGATTTAGTATTTTAAGTATAAGTTGAGTGGCAGCACACCCAGAAGAATTTCAATGAGACCGACATAGAGCGTGGAAGCCTACGTCTTTTTGTAAAATGATATATTCAATTCTTCGTCATCTGCTGAGTTAAAGACCGGTAATAATTCACGATGACAGGTGATAATTACATTTTTGTCCGACTCGTAATGTGATATGCCGACTGGTAACGGACGTTGTAGTGGAACAAGATTTGGTAAGCGGCAATGCGACACATGAATTCTGAACGCTTTTGTCCATTGGAATTCTGGTGCACTTTCGTTGAAATACCATATCCTCAACCCATATTTCCACTGCGTACGTTCGTTATCAGGAGAAAGAAAACTGGCGTTCTACGGATCGGAGCGTGGAATGTCACATCCCTTAATTGGGCAGGTAGGTTAGAAAATTTAAAAAGGGAGATGGACAGGTTGAAGTTAGATATAGTGGGAATTAGTGAAGTTCGGTGGGGGGAGGAACAAGTCTTTTGGTTAGGTGAATACAGGATTATAAATACCAAATCAAATAGGGGTAATTCAGGAGTAGGTTTAATAATGAATAAAAAATACGAGTGCGGGTAAGCTACTACCAACAGCATAGTGAACGCATTATTGTGGCCAAGATAGTGTAAGTAGGCTGTTTATGTTTTCTTACTGGTAACGCCACGTAGCACTCTGTATGAAAATCACTGGCTGTGCTGTGTGCAGTCTGTGGCTAGTTTGCATTGTTGTCTGCCATTGTAGTGTTGGGCAGCTGGATGTGAACAGCGCGTAGCGTTCCGCAGTTGGAGGTGAGCCGCCAGCAGTGGTGGATGTGGGGAGAGAGATGGCGGAATTTTGAGAGCGGATGATCTGGACGTGTGTCCATCAGAGACAATACATTTGTAAGACTGGATGTCATGAACTGCTATATATATTATGACTTTTGAACAGCATTAGGTAAATACATTGTTTGTTCTCTATCAAAATCTTTCATTTGCTAACTATGCCTATCAGTAGTTAGTGCCTTCAGTAGTTTGAATCTTTTATTTAGCTGGCAGTAGTGGCGCTCGCTGTATTGCAGTAGTTCGAGTAACGAAGATTTTTGTGAGGTAGGTGATTTGTGAAAGGTATAGGTTAATGTTAGTCAGGGCCACTCTTTTGTAGGGATTATTAAAAGTCAGATTGCGTTGCGCTAAAAAATTGTGTGTCAGTTTAGTGTTGATCAGAATAAGTAAAGAGCGAAATGTCTGAGTATGTTAAAATAACGTAAGGGGTTAACCAGCACAGTAATTCACTAATTTTTCTAAGGGGACGTTTCATATGTCGACCCTTAGCCGAGGATACCTCACTGGAATCTTCTGATTTTTTCTTGTAGTTTGTGTAATTAGTGTAGCTATTGTTTATTGCTAGTGCGTAATCATAGAGAGCATTTCCTTTGTAGTTGTAGTTTTTCATTGTTGTACAGTAAAACAGTTATGGCATGCATGTAGATTTGCACCAAGTATTTCGCAGCTGCGCTTGCAATTAAGTAGATATTATTTTCAGTGCTATGTTAATGTATTTTCTTATTTTGCTCTTCAAATTGTGCTTTTCTGTGTTATCGTGTGAAATATTGTGACAATAATGGCGTGTGAAAAACGTAACACTAGGCTCCAAAGTAAGCTGAGAAATAATAGTGACGACGAGCGTAGCTTATCAGCACCACTGTGAAGTGAATTAACAGACATTCAAAGTAGTAATTTGGTAATTGTGCATAGGGAAATGGAGCGGGCGGCAAATAGTAGCGTAGACAGTGAAACAAATAGTGAACGGGGAAGCATTATCGATCGATCGGTCGATAACAGCTCGCCTCAGGATTCCGAAATGACAGGACGCAATCTTGCAAATACTGTAGATACAGGTTTTGCGTCCTCGCCGTTTTCTCAAATAAGTCAAGACACATTTTCTGCTTTTCAAAATGCGAATATTGCCGGTTCAAATGCACTGCCGAATAGCACTGAGGAACATGTTTCAGACACCAGTGCATTGTTATTACATGTAAAGCAACAAATGGAACAAAATCTTCAAAAGTTAGACACAATGGAACAACACCAGAGACAAACACAGCAACAGTTAGACGGAATGGAACAAAATCTTCACACCACACTTAAACAAGCAGGTGAAGATTTAACTACTGACTTACATGAAATCGAATCGAAATGTCAAAAAGTCTGTAATGACGTAAAAACACAAATTTGTGAGCATTTCCAACCTATTTTTTCGCGGGATGAAAATACATTACAGAATCACGAAGCAGCCATAAAAGAACTGCAAACTATTGTTCATGAAAATCATGAGACCTTGCAAGCTAAAATTGACTCAGTTGCATCTACCGATTCGGTTACGCAACTTGCAAAAACTCAGGAAAACTTAAAGGACACAGTAGATACGATTTCACCACAAATGGACACTCTGAAACTTGGTTCAGAAAAGCACACTGATGAAATAAGTACACTATCGGAGAAAGTAGCCGAACTTTCGGATCAGTTCACTAACTTATCTACAAAAGTAGATGATGATCTGAATGACACAAGACATGTAGCCTTCACTGACACAGAAGAGTATGAACAAATTAAGAAATTCAAACAAAATCAGAATCAAAGTAATACGCAACACAAAAGAGAAATCCGGGAAGTACAAGATCAATTGGCACAAGTAATACAAAAATTACATATTTCAGAGGACACTCGCGCTCCAACACAGGAAGAGGGACTTAGAAATACGGAAAAGCCGCAAAATAATAACACAGGGCATTTCGGAAATTATGAAAGAAATTGGCAAGGTGCACCGAATTTTGAGATGGAACCGCCGACACGACGTAACAATGACCGATATGCGACTCGCCGACACGATGATTTTGACTATAAGCTCTTCATTACTACACGTAAATTCAAAACATTTAAGAATTCTGGCAACGACATTCGCCCACAAGCGTGGCTTCATCAATTCTCTCATTGTTTTCCTCCCAACTGGTCATTAGAGCACAGATTAGAATTTATGTGAGGCTACTTAGAGAATGAACCAGCTGAAAGAATGCGATCGGTCATTCACGATTGTCACAGTGAAGGAGAATTTTATCATGCCTTCCTCTCAGCATATTGGTCTCAAGCATCATAATGATTAAACATTTCGAACAATCTGAATTTTCCAGTCTTGTGAAATATTTTGAAGACATGTTGCACAAGAATTAGTACCTGTCAAACCCTTACAGCCCCTCAGAACTCATCCGCATTTGCTTAATCAAATTTCCTGAACATTTACGACATATTATTTTGGCAGGACGTTGCAAAGACGACATTGAAGCTTTCAGGCGACTTTTACAAGAATTGGAAATTGACACTGACAATCGCGGAACGCGAAAACAGGAGCACAACAATTACAGGTCACGTCCATCACAATTCCGCGATGACAGAAATAATAAATGGACACGACAAGGCTATTCTTACAACGTAAATAGTGACCAAAACAGACACTACCCATATGACAACTGTTGGCAGAGTAGTAATAATTACAGGGAAAGATCACCTCTCCGTGGTAATGACTATCACAGAGACAATCAGAGAAACAGACAATATGGGAACCAAAATAATTATTATCAAGGGAGACAGAATAACTTCAGATGCAATGGTCCAGCACGCAGTTACGATTCAGGGAGAAATTCTCCACCATGTGAGCGACAAGAAAGAAACTATGGAATCTACTGACATGACGACAGACGATATGATCGTAGCGACAGACCTGAATTGCATCAGAACTGGCGGGATTCAAGCAGGGCAGGGCTCTCTCGACAAGGTGAATTTGTAGAAGTTAGGTCTCCTAATCCCAATAACGACACACGCCAACAAAGAGATAGCAGACAATGACTTGCTCCGCAGGCAGCCACGTGCGCCGGCTGGCTCAGGGAAAAATAACATACACGCTAACCTTGAGAAAAATTTTAGCATTCCTTACCGACATAAACAACATGATAAATGTTTTGAAGTTGAAAGTTTGCGCACTATAAAGGGTAAAGGATTGCACCACATTTCACATGTAAAACCGTTTACTGAGAGATAATCTGCTTTTTAACTTAGTCTTTGCCATAAAAATTTTCACTTTACATTACTAGTATGCTTTGTTAGACTTAGAAACTGTTAACATGCAACAGTGTTTGAAGTTAACTATCCAATCTAGAACCTAGGGAACATATTTAAACAGAAATTACGAATACATTGTTATAGTGAACAGACGACACAGTGTTGTAATTTGTACACTCTTGCTTGTTAGTTGCATGATCACGGAACGACTATAAGGCTCACATACTTAGAACATATACCGGCACTGCTAATGAGATTTTCATGCAACATTTTGGTTTACTTGAAAAGACATTCTTTATTTGAAGTACTTTCTGTGGAATTGGAAGAAATGCACTGAGAAGCTATAAGAAAATGGTTTGGCCAAAACAGTAGTCTGGAGAAAAACTATTTTTAAAAGAGGAGGTGAACAGAATACAGGAAGCATGCTTGTATAGGTTTTTTTTTTTTTTTTGGTGGAAACAAATGTTGAAATAAGAGGAAAAATCTACAGAATGAAGTTTTGGGTTGGACTGCAGTACCAAATGTCACACTGAAAACAATCCCTGTCCCGTATTTTTGTGTTATTACACTACGTGAATTTGTGTTTTTCCTGTCTTTATGTGTTTAGCTAATAAGAGTTATGTTGTAAAATTTTTCTGATAATATGTTATTTACTTTGGAAAGATGATTAGACATTATTTATTCTGTTTTGTTTTAATGCTCATGTGTGAAGTTGATTTTCAAAAGTTATTCTGATCTTTTATGTATGTACTTATGTCACAATTCTTGTAACACTGATGTACATGTTTATTTCTATTCTTTTGTAAAGCCTGTTTTACTACAAATGATATCCATATTGTTATGTTCTTTAATGATGTATTTTGTACCTTTGTTATTGTATTCTTGTGTTATAAAATTGTAATTGACACCAGTTCATCAAATTAAGTAACTTGTAAGTTACATTTCACTGCACACGTTTCTGTTGGTCATAGTATATGGACAATATGTGAGAAGTAGGGACTGATAGTGTTTGCACATGTGTTAATAATTCAGCAAGGGACTGGTTAACAGCATTGCTGGTTCTAAGGACAATCCCAAAAACTTTGTGAGTGCACAAGTTGTGGTTTATGGACTTGCTATATTGTCTGCAAAACTTCTAAGGACAATTCCAAAAACTTTGTCCGTGCACAAGTGGTGGCTTATGGACTTGCTATATTCTCTGCAAAACTCTTTGATGGTGATTGTGCACCTGCACAGCTGCAACAGATGGCTGCTGGCCGACTCTGCAAGGACTGCAGTGGGTCTGCACCTTTGATGGCCCACCAATACCATTATTTCTACAAGTACTACAGTGGGTCTGGACGTTTGATGGCCCACCAATACCATTATCTCTACAAGGACTGCAGTGGGTCTGCACCTCTGGTGGCCCACCAATACCGTAATCTCTACCAGGACTACAGTGGGTCTGTTCTGCGATGACCTACCTACCAATATTCTTCAAAACTTCGACTGACTCTGCTGTGTGTTTGCTCTGTTGTGGACCATTACCTGTCTGCATGTCAAGAGTCAGCATTATCTTTCTGTTGGAAGGACAACACTACTTCCTCAAGACTTCCGTGTGCATTTTCTTTTACTGCTCAGACTTTGAGAAAAAAAACCACTGCAATTTTACTGTGATGAATGATCAGGACTGTCTTTATGGACAGTGAGAAAATTTTATCTTTTGACCAACATTGTATCAATAAGTGTGTGCATTTGATTTCTTTGTTATTGTAATTGTAAAAAAATTTTAACAAATATGTATTGGCCAGTGCCCAAGACAATTTGTAAAATTTTTTGTGGGGAGCATGGGGTCTATGTAAGTAGGCTGTTTATGTTTTCTTATTGGTAACGCCACGTAGTGCTCTGTATGAAAATCACTGGGTGTGCTGTGTGCAGTCTGTGGCTGGTTGGCATTGTTGTCAGCCATTGTAGTGTTGGGCAGCTGGATGTGAACAGCGCGTAGCATTGCGCAGTTGGAGGTGAGCCGCCAGCTGTGGTGGATGTGGGGAGAGAGATGGCGGAATTTTGAGAGCGGATGATCTGGATGCGTGTCCATCAGAGACAGTACATTTGTAAGACTGGATGTCATGAACTGCTATATATATTATGACTTTTGAACACTATTAAGGTAAATACATTGTTTGTTCTCTATCAAAATCTTTCATTTGCTAACTATGCCTATCAGTAGTTAGTGCCTTCAGTAGTTTGAATCTTTTATTTAGCTGGCAGTAGTGGCGCTCGCTGTATTGCAGTAGTTCGAGTAACGAAGATTTTTGTGAGGTAGGTGATTTGTGAAAGGTATAGGTTAATGTTAGTCAGGGCCACTCTTTTGTAGGGATTATTAAAAGTCAGATTGCGTTGCGCTAAAAAATTGTGTGTCAGTTTAGTGTTGATCAGAATAAGTAAAGAGCGAAATGTCTGAGTATGTTAAAATAACGTAAGGGGTTAACCAGCACAGTAATTCACTAATTTTTCTAAGGGGACGTTTCATATGTCGACCCTTAGCCGAGGATACCTCACTGGAATCTTCTGATTTTTTCTTGTAGTTTGTGTAATTAGTGTAGCTATTGTTTATTGCTAGTGCGTAATCATAGAGAGCATTTCCTTTGTAGTTGTAGTCTTTCATTGTTGTACAGTAAAACAGTTGTGGCATGCATGTAGATTTGCACCAAGTATTTCGCAGCTGCGCTTGCAATTAAGTAGATATTATTTTCAGTGCTATGTTAATGTATTTTCTTATTTTGCTCTTCAAATTGTGCTTTTCTGTGTTATCGTGTGAAATATTGTGACAATAATGGCGTGTGAAAAACGTAACACTAGGCTCCAAAGTAAGCTGAGAAATAATAGTGACGACGAGCGTAGCTTATCAGCACCACTGTGAAGTGAATTAACAGACATTCAAAGTAGTAATTTGGTAATTGTGCATAGGGGAATGGAGCGGGCGGCAAATAATAGCGTAGACAGTGAAACAAATAGTGAACGGGGAAGCATTATCGATCGATCGGTCGGTAACAGCTCGCCTCAGGATTCCGAAATGACAGGACGCAATCTTGCAAATACTGTAGATACAGGTTTTGCGTCCTCGCCGTTTTCTCAAATAAGTCAAGACACAGTTTCTGCTTTTCAAAATGCGAATATTGCCGGTTCAAATGCACTGCCGAATAGCACTGAGGAACATGTTTCAGACACCAGTGCATTGTTATTACATGTAATGCAACAAATGGAACAAAATCTTCAAAAGTTAGACACAATGGAACAACACCAGAGACAAACACAGCAACAGTTAGACGCAATGGAACAAAATCTTCACACCACACTTAAACAAGCAGGTGAAGATTTAACTACTGACTTACATGAAATCGAATCGAAATGTCAAAAAGTCTGTAATGACGTAAAAACACAAATTTGTGAGCATTTCCAACCTATTTTTTCGCGGGATGAAAATACATTACAGAATCACGAAGCAGCCATAAAAGAACTGCAAACTATTGTTCATGAAAATTATGAGACCTTGCAAGCTAAAATTGACTCAGTTGCATCTACCGATTCGGTTACGCAACTTGCAAAAACTCAGGAAAACTTAAAGGACACAGTAGATACGATTTCAACACAAATGGACACTCTGAAACTTGGTTCAGAAAAGCACACTGATGAAATAAGTACACTATCGGAGAAAGTAGCCGAACTTTCGGATCAGTTCACTAACTTATCTACAAAAGTAGATGATGATCTGAATGACACAAGACATGTAGCCTTCACTGACACAGAAGAGTATGAACAAATTAAGAAATTCAAACAAAATCAGAATCAAAGTAATACGCAACACAAAAGAGAAATCCGGGAAGTACAAGATCAATTGGCACAAGTAATACAAAAATTACATATTTCAGAGGACACTCGCGCTCCAACACAGGAAGAGGGACTTAGAAATATGGAAAAGCCGCAAAATAATAACACAGGGCATTTCGGAAATTATGAAAGAAATTGGCAAGGTGCACCGAATTTTGAGATGGAACCGCCGACACGACGTAACAATGACCGATATGCGACTCGCCGACACGATGATTTTGACTATAAGCTGTTCATTACTACACGTAAATTCAAAACATTTAAGAATTCTGGCAACGACATTCGCCCACAAGCATGGCTTCATCAATTCTCTCATTGTTTTCCTCCCAACTGGTCATTAGAGCACAGATTAGAATTTATGTGTGGCTACTTAGAGAATGAACCAGCTGAAAGAATGCGATCGGTCATTCACGATTGTCACAGTGAAGGAGAATTTTATCATGCCTTCCTCTCAGCATATTGGTCTCAAGCATCATAATGATTAAACATTTCGAACAATCTGAATTTTCCAGTCTTGTGAAATATTTTGAAGACATGTTGCACAAGAATTAGTACCTGTCAAACCCTTACAGCCCCTCAGAACTCATCCGCATTTGCTTAATCAAATTTCCTGAACATTTACGACATATTATTTTGGCAGGACGTTGCAAAGACGACATTGAAGCTTTCAGGCGACTTTTACAAGAATTGGAAATTGACACTGACAATCGCGGAACGCGAAAACAGGAGCACAACAATTACAGGTCACGTCCATCACAATTCCGCGATGACAGAAATAATAAATGGACACGACAAGGCTATTCTTACAACGTAAATAGTGACCAAAACAGACACTACCCATATGACAACTGTTGGCAGAGTAGTAATAATTACAGGGAAAGATCACCTCTCCGTGGTACTGACTATCACAGAGACAATCAGAGAAACAGACAATATGGGAACCAAAATAATTATTATCAAGGGAGACAGAATAACTTCAGATGCAATGGTCCAGCACGCAGTTACGATTCAGGGAGAAATTCTCCACCATGTGAGCGACAAGAAAGAAACTATGGAATCTACTGACATGACGACAGACGATATGATCGTAGCGACAGACCTGAATTGCATCAGAACTGGCGGGATTCAAGCAGGGCAGGGCTCTCTCGACAAGGTGAATTTGTAGAAGTTAGGTCTCCTAATCCCAATAACGACGCACGCCAACAAAGAGATAGCAGACAATGACTTGCACCGCAGGCAGCCACGTGCGCCGGCTGGCTCAGGGAAAAATAACATACACGCTAACCTTGAGAAAAATTTTAGCATTCCTTACCGACATAAACAACATGATAATTGTTTTGAAGTTGAAAGTTTGCGCACTATAAAGGGTAAAGGATTGCACCACATTTCACATGTAAAACCGTTTACTGAGAGATAATCTGCTTTTTAACTTAGTCTTTGCCATAAAAATTTTCACTTTACATTACTAGTATGCTTTGTTAGACTTAGAAACTGTTAACATGCAACAGTGTTTGAAGTTAACTATCCAATCTAGAACCTAGGGAACATATTTAAACAGAAATTACGAATACATTGTTATAGTGAACCGACGACACAGTGTTGTTATTTGTACACTCTTGCTTGTTAGTTGCATGATCACGAAACGACTATAAGGCTCACATACTTAGAACATATACCGGCACTGCCAATGAGATTTTCATGCAACATTTTGGTTTACTTGAAAAGACATTCTTTATTTGAAGTACATTCTGTGGGATTAAAGATGACTTAGCATTTGGTTTCTTTGACAGTTACACGATTATATCACGACGCTACTAATGTGTGACACAATTTACATTGTTGCTTTTGTGCTGTATCTGCTTTATATCTGCACAGTTTTTCTGAATTCTTCTGGAAAATAAAAACGTGTTTTATTAGTAACTTTGTGGTATAGCTACAATAAGACAGCCTTTTCCGTAGCACAACAATACATTACAGTGTAGTACTTTCTTGATCACAGTACTGTACATAATAACTACGATATCTATAGGCATAGCATTTCGCTTTTGTTTGTTACGAGGTAAGTACATTGACTTCCACAGAACTTTGCTCACGTACGACGATAATTACGACACTTGGCAAATTTTTTACCCTTAAGTAATGACAGTGATTATGTTAAAACATGACGCACAGTTTAGCGCTACAGGACATGCATTTGAGTGATTAATCTTGTACTTAAAAACATTTATTTTTAAAGATTTTTGAATTACAAAGAAAGTTTTCCGTGATACATTTCATTCCATTGCTGTAATCTGTAACACCTGAGGGTATAATTACATTAATCCTCAGGGGGGTACACGCTTACTTTGTGTACCATGTGTCTGGCAAGCACAAGGAGCCCTAGCTAACTAATATGGTATTTGCTTATACAACTTTACACATCGGTACCATATTTCTGTAACACAGAATTACACAGCTATCTGATCATTTAACTGAGAGAGACAAACATTTTACTATATCAGTGACAGATGTTTACGTAATTACACAGTTGGATAACTTCATACTTATGAAATTGTATTTTGTCTGTACTTTGTGAACTGTTCATATCTTTTTCGGAACCATTGTGATACTATGAGAGCTTTGAATGACAGATTTGGTATGGGATCATGATTTTTAAAGTACATTGGAGGTAGATGACACTACTGAAATGAGCAGAGAATTTTCTTTAGGTTTTGAAATTATTGGAGGAGGCTACGACGTTTTTGAGATTTGTCTGAGGTGTTATTATTACGATGATGATGTGTGTTTTGCTGTTGAGGTATGTTTATGATCAATAAGCTGATGCTATATGAGGAATTTGATTATGCTACGTATCTGTTATGATGAAATATTGAAGACGTGTCGACGAATATGTATATGTGTAATAAGGTAAGGAATAATGAGTAGTGGTTAGGGACACTGATTTGTGAAAAAGGATGTTGGAAACTAAGAATCATACTTTAAGAGTTACGAAATGTGTGTACATATGTGAATGTTAGTTACCACAATGCTGACAAAACTTTTTGGACACCGTTATACATGAGATTTTGTTTCTACACACTTCTAATGTAAATTTCTAACCTTTGAATTTTTTATTTTATATGAGACTGTCACTGTAGTGGAAACTGCTGCCATAAATATTTCAGTAAAGAAGGTAGATGACCTTGACGTAATGTGCTGTGGAGACCCAGCTGAGCGACAGTCACCTGGAAAAAAAGCCATTAGTGTGTGCCTTTCAGAGGCACAGGTGGAGAAAAAAGGAGGCCATTATCCTCGCTATTGACATTTCTTTGTAGAAAGCATCGCAAATATGTCAAGCTCAAACTTGAAAACATATGATTACACTGTGGAGCTCGTAATTTATGATATTTACTAAAATGCCTAATGAAATGATGAGAAACATTTTACATCTATTGTCTTTGTAGTTGAGAGATTGCTCATTTGTTTAATATCTAGTATCTAGCCCCACTGCAGCATTGGTTAAAGTAAAATTTTATAGATGTACTAATATAAATATTTTATGCCTGCAGATCCAGTAAATAATAACTTTATGATGTACATAAAAAGAGACGAAGGAGCACAAAAAGACATTTCCCTTCACAGGAATTGCATACAGAATTTTCTTTTCAAGTACTTGGTAATTTCTTTTGTAGAATAAGTTGTGGTGTACCACTTCAATGACATAGAAATTAAGATGTGAGTAGACATTTCACTTATCTGCATTGTTGTCTTTAGTGTACTATTTTTTCAGCTTGAGCTTTGTCATGTTTAGGTATAAGTTATAGCATTTGCTGTTGCTGTTTGCCAGGCATAGTGTTACTGAATTTGACTTTGTATTACTCTGTTAAGCCAGTTTTACTACGGATTTATTTTTCTTGTTTGCTGCACATTGCCTTATATTAGTTGTAATATTGCAATTGCTTTGCTAATTTATATATACTGCTGCTTGCTTTGCCAATTTCCATTTTTTTCTCATTGCTGTTTGTGTTAATTTGTTATGTGCTGCTGCATTGCCTTGTCCCTTGGTATATATATCTGAGCTCAGTAGATTTAAGTTAGCTTAAGAGGGGGTAGACTATATAAGAAACTATGATGAATTGGAAGAAATGCACTGAGAAGCTATAAGAAAATGGTTTGGCCAAAACAGTAGTCTACAGTGGAGGAAAACTATTTTTAAAAGAGGAGGTGAACAGAATACAGGAAGCATGCTTGTATAGGTTTTTTTTCTTTTTTTTGGTGGAAGCAAATGTTGAAATAAGAGGAAAAATCTACAGAATGAAGTTTTGGGTTGGACTGCAGTACCAAATGTCACACTGAAAACAAACCCTGTCCTGTATTTTTGTGTTATTACACTACGTGAATTTGTGTTTTTCCTGTCTTTATGTGTTTAGCTAATAAGAGTTATGTTGTAAAATTTTTCTGATAATATGTTATTTACTTTGGAAAGATGATTAGACATTATTTATTCTGTTTTGTTTTAATGCTCATGTGTGAAGTTGATTTTCAAAAGTTATTCTGATCTTTTATGTATGTACTTATGTCACAATTCTTGTAACACTGATGTACATGTTTATTTCTATTCTTTTGTAAAGCCTGTTTTACTACAAATGATATCCATATTGTTATGTTCTTTAATGATGTATTTTGTACCTTTGTTATTGTATTCTTGTGTTATAAAATTGTAATTGACACCAGTTCATCAAATTAAGTAACTTGTAAGTTACATTTCACTGCACACGTTTCTGTTGGTCATAGTATATGGACAATATGTGAGAAGTAGGGACTGATAGTGTTTGCACATGTGTTAATAATTCAGCAAGGGACTGGTTAACAGCATTGCTGGTTCTAAGGACAATCCCAAAAACTTTGTGAGTGCACAAGTTGTGGTTTATGGACTTGCTATATTGTCTGCAAAACTTCTAAGGACAATTCCAAAAACTTTGTCCATGCACAAGTGGTGGCTTATGGACTTGCTATATTCTCTGCAAAACTCTTTGATGGTGATTGTGCACCTGCACAGTTGCAACAGATGGCTGCTGGCCGACTCTGCAAGGACTGCAGTGGGTCTGCACCTTTGATGGCCCACCAATACCATTATTTCTACAAGTACTACAGTGGGTCTGGACGTTTGATGGCCCACCAATACCATTATCTCTACAAGGACTGCAGTGGGTCTGCACCTCTGGTGGCCCACCAATACCGTAATCTCTACCAGGACTACAGTGGGTCTGTTCTGCGATGACCTACCTACCAATATTCTTCAAAACTTCGACTGACTCTGCTGTGTGTTTGCTCTGTTGTGGACCATTACCTGTCTGCATGTCAAGAGTCAGCATTATCTTTCTGTTGGAAGGACAACACTACTTCCTCAAGACTTCCGTGTGCGTTTTCTTTTACTGCTCAGACTTTGAGAAAAAAAAACCACTGCAATTTTACTGTGATGAATGATCAGGACTGTCTTTATGGACAGTGAGAAAATTTTATCTTTTGACCAACATTGTATCAATAAGTGTGTGCATTTGATTTCTTTGTTATTGTAATTGTAAAAAAATTTTAACAAATATGTATTGGCCAGTGCCCAAGACAATTCGTAAAATTTTTTGTGGGGAGCATGGGGTCTATGTAAGTAGGCTGTTTATGTTTTCTTATTGGTAACGCCACGTAGTGCTCTGTATGAAAATCACTGGGTGTGCTGTGTGCAGTCTGTGGCTGGTTGGCATTGTTGTCAGCCATTGTAGTGTTGGGCAGCTGGATGTGAACAGCGCGTAGCATTGCGCAGTTGGAGGTGAGCCGCCAGCTGTGGTGGATGTGGGGAGAGAGATGGCGGAATTTTGAGAGCGGATGATCTGGATGCGTGTCCATCAGAGACAGTACATTTGTAAGACTGGATGTCATGAACTGCTATATATATTATGACTTTTGAACACTATTAAGGTAAATACATTGTTTGTTCTCTATCAAAATCTTTCATTTGCTAACTATGTCTATCAGTAGTTAGTGCCTTCAGTAGTTTGAATCTTTTATTTAGCTGGCAGTAGTGGCGCTCGCTGTATTGCAGTAGTTCGAGTAACGAAGATTTTTGTGAGGTAGGTGATTTGTGAAAGGTATAGGTTAATGTTAGTCAGGGCCACTCTTTTGTAGGGATTATTAAAAGTCAGATTGCGTTGCGCTAAAAAATTGTGTGTCAGTTTAGTGTTGATCAGAATAAGTAAAGAGCGAAATGTCTGAGTATGTTCAAATAATGTAAGGGGTTAACCAGCACAGTAATTCACTAATTTTTCTAAGGGGACGTTTCAAAATAGACACGAAGCCCTTGCCTACTACAATATACAAGTTTATATGCCAACTAGCTCTGCAGATGATGAAGAAATTGATGAAATGTAAAAAAATGGTTCAAATGGCTCTGGGCACTATGGGACTCAACTGCTGTGGTCATTAGTCCCCTAGAACTTAGAACTAGTTAAACATAACTAACCTAAGGACATCACAAACATCCATGCCCGAGGCAGGATTCGAACCTGCGACCGTAGCGGTCTTGCGGTTCCAGACTGCAGCGCCTTTAACCGCACGGCCACTTCGGCCGGCGATGAAATGTATGATGAGATAAAAGAAATTATTAGGGTAGTGAAGGGAGACGAAAATTTAATAGTCATAGGTGACTGGAATTCGAGAGCAGGAAAAGGGAGAGAAGGAAACATAGTGGGTAAATATGGATTGGGAGAGAGAAATGAAAGAGGAAGCCGTCTGGTAGAATTTTGCACGGAGCATAACTTAATCATAGCTAACACTTGGTTCAAGAATCATAAAAGAAGGCTGTATACATAGAAGAATCCTGGAAATACAGGAAGGTATCAGATAGATTATATAATGGTAAGACAGTGATTTAGGAACCAGGTTTTAAATTGTAAGACATTTCCAGGGGCAGATGTGGACTCTGACCAGAATCTATTGGTTATGAACTGTAAATTAAAACTGAAGAAACTGCAAAAAGGTGGAAATTTAAGGAGATGGGACCTGGATAAACTGACTAAACCAGAGGTTGTACAGAGTTTCAGGGAGAGCATAAGGGAAAAATTGTCAAGAATGGGGGAAAGAAATACAGTAGAAGAAGAATGGGTAGCTCTGAGGGATGAAGTAGTGAAGGCAGCAGAGGATCAAGTAGGTAAAAAGACGAGGGCTAGTAGAAATCCTTGGGTAACAGAAGAAATATTGAATTTAATTGATGAAAGGAGAAAATATAAAAACGCGGTAAATGAAGCAGGCAAAAAGGAATACAAACGTCTCAAAAATGAGATTGACAGGAAGTGCTAAATGGCTACACAGGGATGGCTAGAGGACAAATGTAAGGATGTAGAGGCTTATCTAACTAGGGGTAAGATAGATACTGCCTACAGGAAAATTAAAGAGACTTTTGGAGAAAAGAGAGCCACTTGTATGAATATCAAGAGCTCAGATGGAAACCCAGTTCTAAGCAAAGAAGGGAAAGCAGAAGGGTGGAAGGAGTATATAGAGGATCTATACAAGGGCGATGTACGTGAGGACAATATTATGGAAATGGAAGAGGATATAGATGAAGATGAAGTGGGAGATAAGATACTGCGTGAAGAGTTTGACAGATCACTGAAAGACCTGAGTCGAAACAAGGCCCCGGGAATAGACTACATTCCATTGGAACAACTGACGGCCTTGGGAGAGTCAGTCCTGACAAAACTCTACCATCTGGTGAGCAAGATGTATGAGACAGAATGAGATTTTCACTCTGCAGCGGAGTGTGCGCTGATATGAAACTTCCTGGCAGATTAAAACTGTGTGCCCGACCGAGACTCGAACTCGGGACCTTTGCCTTTCGCGGGCAAGTGCTCTATGCCAGGAAGTTTCATATCAGGGCACACTACGCTGCAGAGTGAAAATCTCATTCTGGAAACATCCCCCAGGCTGTGGCTAAGCCATGTCTCCGCAATATCCTTTCTTTCAGGAGTGCTAGATCTGCAAGGTTCACAGTTTGGAAGGTAGGAGATGGGGTACTGGCAGAAGCAAAGCTGTGAGTACCGTGCGTGAGTCGTGCTTCGGTAGCTCAATTGGTAGAGCAATTGCCCGCGAAAGGCAAAGGTCCCGAGTTCGAGTCTCAGTCGGGCACACAGTTTTAATCTGCCAGGAAGTTTCATGTATGAGACAGGTGAAATACCCTCAAACTTCAAGAAGAATATAATAATTCCAATCCCAAAGAAAGCAGGTGTTGACAGATGTGAAAATTACCGAACTATCAGTTTAATAAGTCACAGCTGCAAAATACTAACGCGAATTCTTTACAGACGAATGGAAAAACTGGTAGAAGCCGACCTCAGTGAGGATCAGTTTCGATTCCGCAGAAATGTTGAAACATGTGAGGCAATACTGACCCTACGACTTATCTTAGAAAATAGATTAAGGAAAGGCAAACCTACGTTTCTAGCATTTGTAGACTTAGAGAAAGCTTTTGACAATGTTGACTGGAATACTCTCTTTCAAATTCTGAAGGTGGCAGGAGTAAAATACAGGGAGCCAAAGGCTATTTACAATTTGTACAGAGACCAGATTGCAGTTATAAGAGTCTAGGGGTATGAAAGGGAAGCAGTGGTTGGGAAGGGAGTGAGACAGGGTTGTAGCCTGTCCCCGATGTTATTCAATCTGTATAATGAGCAAGCAGTAAAGGATACAAAAGAATAATTCGGAGTAGGTATTAAAGTCCATGGAGAAGAAATAAAAACGTTGAGGTTCGGCAATGGCATTGTAATTCTGTCAGAGACAGCAAAGGACTTGGAAGGGCAGTTGAACGGAATGGACAGTGTCTTGAAAGGAGGATATAAGATGAACATCAACAAAAGCAAAACGAGGATAATGGAATGTAGTTGAATTAAGTCGGGTGATGCTGAGGGAATTAGATTAGGAAATGAGACACTTAAAGTAGTAAAGGAGTTTTGCTATTTGGGGAGCAAAATAACTGATGATGGTCGAAGTAGAGAGGATATAAAATGTAGACTGGCAATGGCAAGGAAAGCGTTTCTGAAGAAGAGAAATTTGTTAACATCGGGTATAGATTTAAGTATCAGGAAGTCGTTTCTGAAAATATTTGTATGGAGTGTAGCCATGTATGGAAGTGAAACATGGACGATAAATAGTTTGGACAAGAAGAGAATAGAAGCTTTCGAAATGTGGTGCTACAGAAGAATGCTGATGATTAGATGGGTAGATCACATAACTAATGAGGAGGTATTGAATAGAATTGGGGAGAAGAGGAGTATGTGGCACAACTTGAAAAGAAGAAGGGATCGGTTGGTAGGACATGTTCTGGGGCATCAAGGGATCACAAATTTAGTATTGGAGGGCAGCGTGGAGGGTAAAAATCATAGAGGGAGACCAAGAGATGAATACACTAAGCAGATTAAGAAGGATGTAGGTTGCAGTAAGTACTGGGAGATGAAGAAGCTTGCACAGGATGGAGTAGCATGGAGAGCTGCATCAAACTAGTCTCAGGACTGAAGACTACAACACAACAACAACAACACGTTCAGTCGAAATAGAGGTAGAGTTTTTGCGGCTACACGCTGAAATCTAACGGATCAGTCAATGCGACACAAAAACATGACAATGCACACTGAACCACCTTGCGTTGAGCATTATATCAGCGGAAAGTCTCTGGCAATCGGTAGTTACTTAGCAACAATCGCGAAGGGCGGTTATGTGAAATGTGTGCGCTCGTAATTATTAGATTACAAACCCGGCATTGCCCGGCTATTCATTTTGCCAGTTTTCTATTAGAAACGATAGCAAAAAAGTATTGCGTTTGTAGTGAATTATAAAAAAAAAAAATTGATTGCCATGTATTCGTGAAAACACCTTTGCAATTATGAAAGAGACGTTCAAAGAAATATGTGTAATGTACAAATGTACATTTACGGTACGTAAATTAAGGAACGGGGCCCTCTTAGTTCCTGAGCTCTGTGAGCAGCTACTTCGCAAGTCCACAACGCGATTTTGTAAACATCTCTATGGCAACGCCTCTTCATACCTCTGTAGGCTCAAATGTTCAAATGTGTCTGAATTCCAAAGGGACTAAACTCTTGAGGTCATCGGTCCCTAGACTTACACACTACTTAAATTAACTTATGCTAAGAACAACACACACACCCAGGCCCGAGGGAGGACTCGAACCTCCGGCTGCAGGGGCGGCGCAATTCGTGACATGGCGGCTCAAACCGCGCGGCCACTCCGCGTGGCGCTCTGGAGGCGGCTGCTGTTTGCGATTCGAAGTTGAAAGCTGTCAAAAGGGCTGCCAGGTGTCCGGGATTTCCTTTATTTGACTCGACTCTACGAGCGTAGTACTAGTAGAGAATAACTGTATTACAACTTCAGGCACGATGCGACAGGTTTTCACACATCTCTGTGTTTATGACGTCATATCTCCTGATCCATGTGTCATACAACGACGTAAATTTATAGGTGCGTTCAGGGGCGTTTGTGGGTATTGACTGCGAAATGTGTTGAGAATAAAGTTTGTGGAAAAGAAGAATAAATTTAAACGTCGTGCACAACGCGTTAGTTTTTCACGCTTCTGAATGTTTATGATATCATATCTCCGGAGTTATGTGTGATGCCATGATGTACTATTATAGGTGCATTTAAAGATGTGTGCGGACACTGCCTGCGACATTTATTGTGAAAACAGTTACTAGCACAGAAATAATACGCTACTGGCCATTAAAATTGCTACATCACGAAGATGAAGTGCTACAGACGCGAAATTTAAGCGACAGGAAGAAGATGCTGTGACATGCAAATGATTAGTTTTTCAGAGCATTCACACAAGGTTGGCGCCGGTGGTGACACCTACAACGTGCTGACACGAGGAAAGTTTCCAACCGATTTCTCATACACAAACAGCAGTTGACCGGCGTTGCCTGGTGAAACGTTGTTTTGGTGCCTCGTGTAAGGAGGAGAAATGCATAACAACACGTTTCCGACTTTGATAAAGGTCGGATTGTAGCCTATCGCCATTGCGGTTTATCGTATCGTGACATTGCTGCTCACGTTGGTCAAGATGACTGTTAGCAGCATATGGAATCGGTGGTTTCAGGAGGGTAATACGGAACGCCGTGGTGGATCCCAACGGCCTCGTAACTCTAACAGTCGAGATGACAGGCATCTTATCCCCATGGCTGTAACGGATCGTGCAGCCACGTCCCGATCCCAGAGTCAACAGATGGGGACGTTTGCAAGACAACAACCATCTGCACGAACAGTTCTACGACGTTTGCAGGAGCACGGACTATCAGCTCGGAGACCATGGCTGCGGTTACCCTTGACGCTGCATCACAGACAGGAGCGCCTGCGATGGTGTACTCAACGACGAACCTGGGTGCACGAATGGCAAAACGTCGTTTTTTCGGATGAATCTAAATTCTGTTTACAGCATCATGACGGTCGCATCCGTGATTGCCGACATCGCGGCGAACGCACATTAGAACCGTGTATTCGTCATCGCCATACTGGCATATCACCTGGCGTGATGGTATGGGGTGTCATTGGTTACACGTCTGGGTCACTTCTTGTTCGCATTGACGGCACTTTGAACAGCGGACGTTACATTTCAGATGTGTTACGACCCGTGGCTCTACTCTTCATTCGATCCCTGCGAAACCCTACATTTCAGCAGGATAATGCACGATCGCATGTTGCAGGTCCTGCATGGGACTTTCTGGATACAGAAAATGTTCGACTGCTGCCCTGGCCAGCACATTCTCCAGATCTCTCACCAATTGAAAACGTCTGGTCAATGGTGGCCGAGCAACTGGCTCGTCACAATACGCCAGTCACTACTCTTGATGAACTGTGGCATCGTGTTGAAGTTGCGTGGGCCGCTGTACGTGTACACGCCATCCATGCTCTGTTTGACTCAATGCCCAGGCGTATCAAGGCCGTTATTACGGCCAGAGGTGGTTGTTCTGGGTACTGATTTCTCAGGATCTATGCACTCAAATTGCGTGAAAATGTAATCACATGTCAGTTCTAGTATAATATATTTGTCCAATGAATACCCGTTTATCATGTGCATTTCTGCTTGGTGTAGCAATTTTAATGGCCAGTAGTGTATATTTCAACGTCATGCATGATGCGACAGTTTTTCAAGCATCTCAGAGTTCATTACTTCATATCTTCTGAATTTACTTTTTGGATAAATAAACTAAAGGAGTGTGAAGATTTTTCCATTCCATTGTGGCAGGGTGCTTCAGCGACGGGTTTCGAACTATTCCGAATAAAAACGATCTTGGTTGCGACGCCGGAGTGGCAGACGTACGTTCAGCAACCAAGAAATTCCGCTTCCTGAAAACGAGTGACAGGAAGTGCCAAGGCAGCCAAGCAGGCAGACTCTCACCGATCACTGTGGTGCCTCATTTGAATTGCGAGGTGTCGATGCGGGAATCGTTAACCTGTTTAGTCAGGAAATACGGGTACCGGGGTATCATTTAGCGCTGAATGAATAGCCTTGACTCGTTGCAAGCTTTCCGCAGTATCGCAGGCTTTGGAAACCTGTTTACCGCCGTGGTTCTGACCCGTGTAACGACCGACGTGAAATGCTTTCCGACAGTGATCGCCATCTTTGCTTTGCCCTCCAGACAAGGTTAAAAAGTCACATCTCCGACAGAGCTGATAGCTACTCTGGAGTAATTTCAAACGGGTAAACTCCAACATCTGACCACTGGTTTAGAAACGTGCAAGGCTACAAATTTCAATTTATCCCCGTCTCGTGCTTTACAACGTCTTTGACAACCTCGACAGAGAAAATTATCTCGGGGTAACAGTTCACTTTTATAAAGGTACAAGTCACACTCCATTTACCACGGAAACAGTATACAGAGTTTCAAATCCATTTCAATCGATCACACCAATTCTATTTCTTTGACGAGTATCTCATCCACCAATTAGCTATCATTTTTATTTTTAGGAGTAGGTTGTATCCGTTCCACCATGATTTCCTGCCCTGTGACAACCTCTTCACCTCAATGCACAGCTACCTTAACTATGTGTTGTATGTATTCCAATATTTCCCGTCTACAGTACCCTCTGGTACCATGGAATTTATTCATTGATGCTTCCCTAAGGAAGTGTTATAGGCCCTCTATTGTTCCTGATCTATATTAACCACATAGGAGACAATCTCAGTAGCCGTCTTAGATTGTTTGCAGATGATGCTGTCATTTACCGTCTTGTAAAGCCATCAAATTGCAAAATGATTTAGATAAGATATCTGTGTGGTTCGAAAAGTGGCAGTTGACCCTGAATAAAGAAAAGTGTGAAGTTATTCACATGATTACTAAAAGAAATCCGCTAAATTTCGATTACGCGACAAGTCACACAAATCTAAAGGCTGTAAATTCAACCAAATACTTAGAGATTACAATTACAAATAAAAGTTGGAACGATCAAATAGATAATGTTGTCGGTGGAGCAAACCAAAGGCTGCGATTCATTGGCAGATCACTTAGAAGGTGTAACAGGTCTATTAAACAGACTGCTTACACTACACTTGTCGGCCCTATTCTGGCCTATTGCTGTGCGGTGTGGGATCCGTATCAGGTGGGACTGACTCATGATATTGAAAAAGTTGAAAGAAGGGCGGCTCGTTCCGTATTATAGCCAAATAGGATATATTGCCACAAACATGATACGTGAATTGGAGTCGCAATCAGTAAAACAAATGCGTTTTTCGGTGTGACGGGATCTTCTAATGAAATTTCAATCACCAGTTTTCTCCTGCGACTGGGAAAACATTCTGTTGGCACCCTCCTACATAGGGAGAAATGATCATCACGATAAAATTAGAGAAATCAGGGCTCGCAAAGAAAACTTGTAGTGCTCGTTTTTTCCCGCGCACCGTTAGAGAGTGGAATGGTAGAGAGACAGCTTGAAGGTGGTTCATTGAACCCTCTGCCAGGCACTTAATTGTGAATAGCGGAGTAATCACGTAGATGTAGATGTAGATCTGTCGTTCAAATCAGTGAGGTCCACATATTCCTTTCCTCGCTTATCTTGTAGCACCTTTATTATCTAATACAACCACTTAATTTTCAACCTTCTTCCTTAACGCTACATCTCAAATACTTTTCCGGTTTTCCCACAGTCCACGATTGCCTTCCGTAAAACACTGTGCTCTTGACGTGCATTCTGAAAAATTTCTTCCTCAACTTAAGGTCTACGTTTGGTAACAGGAAACTAGATTTCGCGAGGAATACCCTCCTTGTCTGTGCTTGTCTGCTTTTTCCTATCGCCATTAGTTATTTTGTTTCTGACGTGGGAGAATTCCTTTACTTTGTTAAGTGTTCCCCGCTTTCGCTGCAAGTTTATCGCTAATCTCATTTCTGATACTCCTTTGCCTCGAGCATGGATGTGTGTGATGTCCTTAGGCTAGTTAGGTTTAAGTAGTTCTAAGTCTAGGGGACTGATGACCTCAGATGTTAAGTCCCATAGTGCTTAGAGCCATTTGAACCATTTTGTGATACTCCTTTGGTTTACTCTCTGTGCGTATTCTATGATCATTAGAATGTTCACCTCGTTCAACAGCTTCCTTAATACTTCTCACTTTTATTAAGGACTGCAATACCATCAGCGATTCCTGTCACTGGTACACCCTCGTTTCATCCTGAATTTTAATCTGCTCCTGAACACTTCTTTTATTTCCATTGCTTCTTCGACGTACAGGTTGAGTAGTAGAGCAGAAAAGGTGAAACCTTAACTTACTCCCTATTAATCCTAGTATTTCTAGTCTAGTCCGTCCCGATAGCAGCCGGCACGGTAGCTCAGCGTGTTCGGTCAGAGAGCTGGTTGGCCTCTGTAATTAAAAAAAAAAAAAACATGAGTGAAAGGATCAACAACGAACTTGAACGGATGCCATGTGACGTCCGCAACGACCAAACACAACGATCAACAACGAACAAAATGGGTGGGAAAAAAAAGGAAGATAGCTGAGTGGTCAGTGTGACGGATTGCCGTCCTACGGGCCAGGGTTCGATTCCCGGCTGGGTCGGGGATTTTCTCCGCTCAGGGACTGGGAGTTGTGCTGTCTTCATCATCATTTCATCCCCATCTGGCGCTCAGGTCGCCCAATGTGGCGTCGTATGTAACAAGACCTGCACCAAGGCGGCCGGACCTGCCCCGCAAGGGGCCTCCCAGCCAATGACGCCAAACGCTCATTTCCATATTTTCTTCTAGTCTTCTCGCTTTGTTCTTGTACGAAGCTTCCTTACAGAGTACAAAACTCTCACCGAATAAAAACAATCATTCAGGACGAATCGTTGTGCAAATGACTCTGATTGTCAGAGGTGGCGATGAATTGTTACTGCTGCTGCCGCCGTGAATTAGCGCTCACCCGCTCTAAAATTTGTTAAGCCCGTCTACGGAGATCGGACTAGCCGATAAGTCCGCAGCCAGCTCCCACTGGAGCAGTCTTCTTCCCACCTCGACGGTCCGCTACCCATGCTACGACGTCTGGAGTTCAAATCAACATTCTCTTGTTTCAGCTCCGTGCACGGCAAATAACAACACAAGACGCGTTATTAAATGGGCTAAAGTTCTAAACATTCTGCGTGGTGTCTGTTTGTTATAATTCGTGTCTCCCTACCACTTTCGCGCAACGACGCTCTGAGTGTGTTTTTTAGGGAATTGACTAGTTTGAACCTGGGACCTGTTGCTGGTAAGGAGACGCCAGACCACACATGACATGTAGAATTCAGAAGAGTTCAGTGAGACTAGCGATGATATAACCAAATACTTAATGATTTCAGCTTCAGCTCCACTGCACTCCCTGTAAAGGAATCTTAATACTAACTAAATTTAGTGGAAGGGATTCAAGGCTTTTCTATTTTTAGTTAGCTGGTAAAATAACGTCGAAAAAGCAGTTAAGTTTACCATTGGAAATTTTATTCTACTCACAGAACATCGTTTATAAATTGCACTATTTATAAAAGGAAATGTTTTAATACAGGATGGTAAAAACCAACTGCGTTCAACAAAAATATGAACGAATATTCCCTGAATGGGTTTCCAAGTTCTACAATGGATCGAAGGATGACCTATGCCATATCAGATCTATAATCTAGGTTTAAATTAAGTTTCACAAAAGAGAAAACTCTCAAAATGGTCTACAGTGACCCTCAATTATCTTTAATTACTTATCTAACTTGTTGTAACTTACAGTGGCTGATATGGCTTCTCAATAACTATATAACAGAAAAATCATTGCGTTTCAGATTTTAACTTACGTAGCAAATGTGAATACCATGAGCTTCAATTGACGATA
Source organism: Schistocerca piceifrons (assembly GCF_021461385.2). NCBI lineage: Eukaryota > Metazoa > Arthropoda > Insecta > Orthoptera > Acrididae > Schistocerca > Schistocerca piceifrons. Next base: position 881,366,175 of record NC_060140.1, read on the forward strand.
TACACTAGTATTACGTAAAAAGGGGATGTAACAGATGAGACTTCTGCAGTTCTGAGTGAAGCCTTATGCGCTCAAAAATGCGGCATCGCGTGCGTTCATTACCTTGTCGGTGTTCGTCAGGGGGCGGCGACTGGCGCAGCTCCGTCCAGCTCGCCCTCTCGGAAGCAACTCTCTCCTAACTTCTCCTTACTACAATTTACCGAAGTTGGTTTAAAAAAAAACTATCTGGCTGTGTTTTCATCTGACCAATGAGGGTCTCAATGTTAACCTTAAGCTCCGCCTACAAAAATTCTGTCTGTCCAATGAGAAACGTTATACTTTTCGTGGTGGGGCAATGTTTTTAAAGTCTGCAACGTAACAGAGACGCGAAAAAGTCTCACGCTAAAACTTGCGGCTGGTGTGGCCCTTTTTGTGTTATCGTAAGATCTATACTGTTCTTCTGGAGCGCTCTAGCTTTTAACATGGACTGGGGGATGGTCCTAACGTAACAGAGACGCGAAAAAGTCTCACGCTAAAAACTTGCGGGTGGTGTGGTCGTAGCGGTTAGCTGGCGACGTGGGTGTCCGTCCCTTATCGTAGGGCCTTCTCGCTTAACACGGTTCTGCTCTCGGCTTCTGTTCTCGTTTCTCCCCTCGGAACTGCGTCTGTCTCACGGTGGGAAGGTATGACATGCATTTAGGCATTCTTGTGTTAGTCTGTGGTATTCCATTTGCTCACTCGTTACTCGTATTACTTTGGTTAATTTAATGTCACGATTTATTCGGAGCTATGTGACATACTACTGGATTTGCTTATCATGTCAGGGTTTTCACGGAAGGTGTTGGATTTGCCTGACACCTTACAAAGTAATGCCAAAAAATTTTCGTGATGTCGTAGGCAATGTGTTGAATACTGCATACACTGAAAGCATATTCGTTTGCCACAATATGATCGAACATGGGCGAAATATCTCCGCGTCTGTAAGGGAAATGCAGTTCCCCGTCTCCTGTGCAGTTCGAAAGGCCTTCAAAAACCCGCGGAGGCTTGCCGCTGTCCCAGTCACACAAATATATTCTCTGAATTGAATTCCAGATCGAATAATTACTCCTCTGGCAATCGAACACTTAGGTCACGGGAACAACGCATTACATATTCTGAACTGATAACTTGCAACTACTACCATTTCTCCACAAGCGCGACTAATGAAACTATGATATTATGTTGTCTACTGCCAGCAGTTTACTTAGATAAGATGCTAAGTCTCGTCATGATATGGTCAACATTAGCATCAAAGTCTAACATAACATTTCTTTCTCGTTCACGATTACGTTAATTATACGTTGCTTAGTGCCTGTCAAGTAATTCCATACGATTGGTAAAAGGAAGTGCCTCTTCTTGGTTCACGAGCTACAAAGTACAAATTATCAGCATCAGAATTGTCATGAAGAAAAGCGTGCTGTAATACCTGTGGGGTCCTGCCCATTCGTCTCGTATAGGGTGCCTAAAGGATGCTGAATTCTCGGAATGCTATACAACAATTCAACCAAATTTACATTAATAGTTTTTATTACAAATACGAAGATTGACAATACTTAACTCCGAATTTACAATAAGTGTCGCAAGCGATGGGCGACGTGCAAACAGTAATGTTCTTCACTATAGACAGTGTCCAAGTAAGCTCTGACAAAGTTATGGTCTCTTCGGCAGACCTCTCAGCCTCTGTTTCTTGTCCCTGAACTTTAATTCCCTTACCAAATTCCTCCTCGATAATTAGAATTATGTATGAAGTTCATGTTGTGTCTGTGCCCTCCTGTAATGTTTTGCGGTTCCTGGTTGGATAAGGAGAGGGTGGTATGACAGGTGGGTGACCACTTTCCTCTCACTACAACACAAAACACACTTTATTACAGGAACCAGTTTGAGTACTTAACTTCTTGAATCTTATCCCTGTCCGTATCACAACTGTATACAATGACTAACGTTCCCTCACAGCTAAGTGACGACTATCACTGTGGAAGACTAGAGCACGGTGCAACGTATTGAGTTGCAATGCGGAATGAGAGACTGAGCAAGTAAGACAGCTCGTTTTTTTTTCCTTTATTGGATTTCGATCCCCCCCTCCCCCCAGAGGGGGGCGGGCTGGCAGCAGCACAATACACCGCTCTGCAGCCCACAGAAAAGTTAAAAACAGAATTAGGAGATAGGAGAACAAGAAAAGCAGGCGATAAAACGGGGACTGTTGAAAACAGAAACACGGAGAAAGACAGCTCGATCGGCGACGGCGGCCTATGTGCACACCGCTCAGGGCCCATTATCGGCGCGTAGCCTGGGGACGTGTCTTGGTCTTCTCTTGTCATAACCGCACTTAGTTCAGCGCCTGCTATACAATGTTTCCCAGTGCCGCACTGTGTGCTGCCGAAGGCGTATGCCGCCACAGTTCACAACCGTACACCTTGCATGTATATCTCTAAGCAGCTGGAAATGTTAATAGTACTTCACAGCACATTTATTCACTTATGGAATTTGTTATCAACAATCCATCTACGTCTGAGAGTAACAGATAATCACAAGTCAAAATATAATGGCAACATGTGCCCGGGCCCAAGTATTGCCAAGGTTTGCTTGCAGCGTGCTGCAGAAGTTTCGCTCGGAAGCCATTACTAACATCCTCCGTACAGTCCCGCTCTCTCCTCATGCGACTCCCATATTTTTGGAGTCCTGAAGAAAGACATTCCTGGTTGTCAATTTTCTTGGAACAAGAGGTCCACGCCTGGGTACAATCATGGTTCCGTAGCAACCGCAAACATTTTTCCACGAACGCATTGATTGTCTTGTCTTACAATGGGGTAAATGTTTTAACGGTTATGGCGGTTAGTTTTGAAATAATAAACAATTTACTTCCTTCTTTTCCATCTGTCTCATTTTAACTTGGCTGCCCCTCGTATTTTCAGAAACGATTCAGAGGTAGTTCAGTACATAGCCTACAAGTGGCTACTAGCAAGTGCTGCCGCTAATGACCAGCACAGCAACTCAACAGGGAAAGAGTCGCACAAAAACATTTTTCAAGTTTCCACGGGAACGAATATATTTTAGCGACTTTCGTTAATGCTCCCTAAGTTCGTCTCATTCAATAAAACACCACTGCTGTAACGGTGAAGTTATATGTGTTTTTTTTTTCCCTGCTAAAATATTAAATTCAAATATACCAGATGTAGAAGTATGAAACCGGAATTTGGTAGCAATAATTACACGTTTGTTCTTTGAAACTGATAAACAATATTTTATTCGAAGCGATCGAGTCAACGAACCATTTTCGTACTTTTCATACGAATTGAAGTGTTGTTCAGCGAGAGCATGTCGCAGTGATGCGAACGGATAATAATCGGAAGGAGCCAAGTCTGGAGAATCAGCCGCATGCCCTAGTGTTTCCCAACTCAAATCCTCTATCGTTTCTCTGATGCGATGTGATGGGGCGTTGTCATGGAGCAATATGACTTGGTGTTGCCTTTGTCGATATTCCGGTCGTTTTCACGTAACGTTCGATTGAAATCGATCATTTGCTGTTGGTAGCGATCAGTGTTAATGGTTTCACCAGGTTTTAGCGGCTCATCATAGATGACACCCTTCTGATCCCACCAGACACAGAGCATTGTTTTCTTTCCAAAGCGATTTGGTCTTGCATTGGATGTCGACGGTTTGCCTGGATTGCATCCATGATTTACGACGCTTAGGATTCTTAAAATATATCTATTTTCCATCACCTGTCACTGTTCTACGGAGAAAAGACTTTCTTTTATGTCTGGGAGCAGAATTTCACAAGTGGTCTTTCGATTTGCTTGCTGTCTTTCGTTCAGTTCATGCGGGACCCATTTTCCCAATTTCTGCACCTTGCCCATAGCTCTCAACCTAAGAGAAACGGCTTTCTGCGTCACATTCAGTTGTTCCGCTAGTTCCTGTTGGGTATGAGTACCATTTTCATCCAATGAGGCCATGAATTCGTTGTCTTCGAACTTTTTCGGTGATTTCCCGCGCTCGTCGTTTCTCACTTCAAATTCACCACTTTTGAATTTTTTGAACCACTCGAAACACTGTGTTTTCCAAAGAGTGTGTTCGCCGAAAGCTTCGACAAGCATTCGATGCGAGTCTTCAGCAGTTTTCTTCAAACGATAACAGGAAACCAACGCTGTCCGCAAATCGAATTCTGTAGGCACAAAAGTCGGTATGTTTACGGGTTTGTAACAGATACCGATGTATGGAATTTGGGTTACTGTGTGCTGATATTCGTCGTCAGCCGTTACAGGAAGCAGATGGCGCTGCAGTCGCGGCCTCAAGGGCTCTCCACTAGAGAGCCTATATAGATGGAGAGAGTGGCCAATGGTGTTTGCATCGCTGATTGGCTGAGAGCCGAGGACGCCATGTTTTTACCAAACTGACGCTGACTTGGTACGAGTACTGTGTGTAATTCTGTACTATTGGTTCTCTTCAACGCTTCGAACGCCAATTCCATTGTACAATTATGTATAGGATGTAATGCGGTAGGCATTGAAGGACTTTTGTGTGTTCTCTGTCGGTTCTATTTACGTTAATTACCTTACAGTCACTCTGTTGGTCGGATCTATCAACTCACTGGTCGTCGCTGTTAGAAAGCTCGTTTCGTTTCTTTGTGTATCGAACAATCAATTTCTTGAATGAGATTTTCACTCTGCAGCGGAGTGTGCGTTGATATGAAACTTCCTGGCAGATTAAAACTGTGTGCCGGACCGAGACTCGAACTCGGGACCTTTGCCTTTCGCGGGCAAGTGCTCTACCAACTGAGCTACCCAAGCACGACTCACGCCCAATCCTCACAGCTTTACTTCTGCCAGGAAGTTTCATATCAGCGCACATTCCACTGCAGAGTGAAAATCTCATTCTGGAAACATCCCCCAGGCTGTGGCTAAGCCATGTCTCCGGAACATCCTTTCTTTCAGGAGTGCTAGTTCTACAAGGTTCGCAGGAGAGCTTCTGTAAAGTTTGGAAGGTAGGAGACGAGATACTGGCAGAAGTAAAGCTGTGAGTACCGGGCGTGAGTCGTGCTTCGGTAGCTCAGATGGTTCAAATGGTTCAAATGGCTCTGAGCCCTATGGGACTCAACTGCTGAGGTCATTAGTCCCCTAGAACTTAGAACTAGTTAAACCTAACTAACCTAAGGACATCACACACATCCATGCCCGAGGCAGGATTCGAACCTGCGACCGTAGCGGTCTCGCGGTTCCAGACTGCAGCGCCAGAACCGCGCGGCCACTTCGGCCGGCGGTAGCTCAGATGGTAGAGCACCTGTCCGCGAAAGGTAAAGGTCCCGAGTTCGAGTCTCGGTCGGGCATACAGTTTTAATCTTCCAGAAAGTTTCATATCAGCGCACACTCCGCTGCAGAGTGAAAACTCTCATTCTGGAAACATCCCCTAGGCTGTGGGTAAGCCATGTCTCCACAATATCCTTTCTTTCAGGGGTGCTAGCTCTGCAAGGTTCGCAGGAGAGCTTCTGTAAAGTATGGAAGGTAGGAGACGAGGTACTGGCGGAAGTAAAGCTGTGAGGACGGGGCCTGAGTCGTGCTTGGGTAGCTCAGTTAGTAGAGCTCTCGCCCGCGAAAGGCAAAGGTCCCGAGTTCCAGTCTCGGTCCGGCACACAATTTTAATCTGCCAGAAATTTTCAATCAATTTCTTTCTATATGATTATAATGCCTACAAAACAAAATTTAAAAAATTACAGAATAACCTGGCGAAGAGTTCTCGGGCTTCCAGCCGGGTGGCGGTGTCTTCAAACTGCGCCAGCTGTATACGCCGAGAAAGCATGCATTCACATTTACAGAATAACCTTTTTACTGATTCATCCCCTCCATGAAAGAAAAAGTAAATGAACGCCACACTTTCAATAATGTTGCCTTACAGCATGGGGGTAGAGTTTGTACTTTGTCGCATTGCAACATGGGAGTAGAGTTTTAACTTGGTAATCTGAAGGTCATGAGTTCGAATCCTAATCGAATCAGGTTTTTTTTAAACGTTATTTTTAGACTTTTAATGGTTCTTGAGTGACAATTCATGCTACACGATGTGTTTTGACATGTATACGGAACGACTGGCGACTCGCACTTGGGTCTGTAGTCTTGGCTATTCACATTCCTGTAAATTATAATTATCGTGTGGATATTCAGTTACCTATTTTGAACTACCTTCTGCTGTTTCAGTAGAGTACCTAAGTATTGATATTTTTCTGACTTTCTGTGGTCTAGAGTTCCTAAAAGTGTGTACAGAATGACGTATTTTGCCAGCATAAGAAAATGTTATAAGATCGACACACACTTAAAATGCATTACGTGGGAACGGAAAGAGACAAGAGTTTACCAATTTCAACGATGAATATCCGCAAGGAAAAATCTGAAATAGCATTATGCACTCTGAGATACGTTACATGAAACTTCTTTTTGTTATTAATCAGTTGTCAATGTTTATATAGCATCATAAAATACAGCTGTTGAAATTCGGCACACATACACACTGCTTCACGATACTTCCATTTGCTCACAAATTTATTAGGGCTATATAAACATAGACGAGTGGCATTTGTTTTAATTATATACCGAGTATTAAGGTAGAAGATCTGCTTTGGTCTCATGCTTCAAACACGTGCCTCATTTTACTCGTGAAGTGGCTAGCTTTCTGCTTGCGTCGCTACCTAATTGCACATCTCGCGCGCAATCTGGTAAAAACATGGCGGCCACGGGCCGATTGGCCACTCTCTCCCTATATAGGCTCTCTACCCTCCACTAACGTATAGCACCATATATAAGGAAATTCCGGTTTCATACTTCTATACCTGGTAAGCTAGGAAAATGCTAATTTCAGATTGTTGCTGGGTGATGGAAGAAGAGGAAGAGACGGAGAAAAATCCTTTTTTAATGATTTTGGAAAAATTCGTAAGATGTAACCGACAAAGATCTTCAGAATCGCCACCCAGCCTGGAGTTCTGGGGAATGCAATAGTCAGAGGGCGGATGTACGTGCTAGGGAGGCGCGCAACAGTGGCCGTGCTCACACAAGGAAGTCGTACCGTTTCAAGAGTTAGTCTTTGCATTGTATTTGCTCTAGACTTCAGTGTAGGCATAATTTCGCCAGTGTATGGCTCCGCAGCTGAGTGGTCAGTATAAATGACTGCCGTGCTGACAACCCCGTTTCCATTCCCGGTACTGCTAGCGATTTGCGTTTGGTGGCAAGGGATGCACAGAGCCTCGTAATGTAATGGCAACTGAGGTGTCACTTGATATGTGGCAGCGGCTCCACAGTCTGGAACGTCAGCAAAACGGCCAGGAGAGCGGTGTTCTCACCACATACCGCTCCGCACTGCATCCGCATTACGCTGCAAAGGAGAGCATGATACGGGAGCGGGCCTTCACGGCTTGGACTAGGAGCTGTTTTCTTAGTACTGTCGCAGTTACTTTTCATCAATACGTTGAAAGACTGTTAACAAGTTTAATGGTACGAGATGAGTGCCTGTAATGTTATTGAAAGAATACACTACTGGCCATTAAAATTGCTACACCAAGAAGAAATGCAGATGATAAACGCGTATTCATTGGACAAATGTATTATACTAGAACTGAGATGTGGTTACATTTTTACGCAATTTTGCTGCATAGATCCTGAGAAATCAGTACCCAGAACAACCACCTCTGGCTGTAATAACGGCCGGCCAGGGTGGCCGAGCGGTTCTAGGCGCTACAGTCTGGAACTGCGCGACCGCTACGGTCGCAGGTTCCAGTCCTGCCTCGGGCATGCATGTGTGTGATATCCTTAGGTTAGTTAGGTTTAAGTAGTTCTAAGTTCTAGGGGACAGATGACCTCAGATGTTAAGTCCCATAGTGCTCAGAGCCATTAGATTTGAACCCTAATAACGGCCTTGATACGCCTGGGCATTGAGTCAAACAGAGCTTGGATGGCGTGTACAGGTAAGCTGCCCATGCAGCTTCAACACGATACCAAAGTTCATCAAGAATAGTGGTTGGCGTATTGTGACGAGCCAGTTGCTCGGCCACCATTGATCAGACGTTTTCAATTGATGGGAGATCTGGAGAATGTGCTAGCCAGGGCAGCAATCGAACCTTTTCTGTATCCAGAAAGGACCGTACAGGACGTGCAACATGCGGTCGTGCATTATCGTGCTGAAATGTAGGGTCTCGCAGGGATCGAATGAAGGGTAGAGCCACGGGTCGTAACGCATCTGAAATGTTACGTCCACTGTTCAAAGTGCCGTCAATGCGAACAAGAGGTGACCGAGACGTGTAACCAATGGCACCCCATACCATCACGCCAGGTGATACGCCAGTATGACGATGACGAATACACGCTTCCAACGTGCGTTCACCGCGATGTCGCCAAACACGGATGCGACCGTCATGATGCTGTAAACAGAACCTGGATTCATCCGAAAAAATGACGTTTTGCCATTCGTGCACCCAAGTTCGTCGTTGAGTACACCATCGCAAGCGCTCCTGTCTGTGATGCAGCGTCCAGGGTAACCGCAGCCATGGTCTCCGAGCTGATAGTCCGTGCTCCTGCAAACGTCATAGAACTGTTCGTGCATATGGTTATTGTCTTGCAAACGTCCCCATCTGTTGACTCAGGGATCGAGACGTGGCTGCACGATCCGTTACAGCCATGCGGATAAGATGCCTGTCATCTCGACTGCTAGTGATACGAGGCCGTTGGGACCCAGCACGACGTTCCGTGCATATCACAGCATCTTCTTCCTGTCTGTAGCACGTCATCTTCGTGGTGTAGCAGTTTTAATGGCCAGTAGTGTATATACTGAGGTGACAAGTCATGGGATAACGATATGCGCATATGGTATCGTGTACACAAGGTATAAAATGATAGTACATTGGCAGAGCTGTCATTTGTACTCAGGGGATACATATGCAGAAGTTGCCGACGTGATTTTGGCCGCACGACGGTAATTAACAGACACTGACGCAGAATGGTGGTTGGAGCTAAGCGCGTGGGACATTCAATTTCGGAAATCGTTAGGGAAGTCAATATTCCGAAATCCACAGTGTCAAGAGCGTGCCGAGAATTATCTCTCACCACGGACATTGCAGTAGTCGATGGCCTTCACTTGACGACCGAGAGCAGCGGCGTTTGCGTAGAGTTGTCATTGCTAAAAGGCACACTGCTGGAAATAACTGAACAAACCAATGTGAGACAAAATTGTTAAGGCTTTCGTGGCCACTTGTTGATAAATTGCCTATTGGCTTCTGTCTCGGGTTCTTCGGCCGACGTTCATCTAATGATTTTTCTGACGTTTCGCCAGCACGAGTGGCTGGCATTGTCAAAGCTTCACCCTCCATTGCCGGTGGTCAACTGGAGCCGAGCTCGCGGGCGCAGACTATATGTACCTGGTGCGCCAACGTCCGAGGGCTTCTCCGCGGTCATTTCCGGTGCGGTTCTCCTCTTGCTACCTGCGACGGTCGTTCGCTGCAGTACGGGAAGCCAGGATCCGTTTACCTTAAGGCTTTCCTCTTTCTTGTTCAAACTATTCGCGTGTTTTTGAATTTCTACAGCTTCTCTGAACAAGCGCGTGTGATAGTGCTTCTCTACAGCCAGAACTTCCGTGTCGGCGAATTTTATTATGTGGTCGGTCTCATTCAGTGCGTGCTCTGCCACGGCCGATTTCTCCACCTGCCCCAACCTGCAATGTCGCTTATGCTCTTTGATCCTTGTGTTAATGGATCGTCCAGTCATTCCGACATAAACTTTACCGCATGTGCATGGTATACGGTATATTCTCGACATTGCAAGTGGGTCTCTTTTCTCCTTCGCCGATCTAAGACACTCTTTGATCTTCCTTGTCGGTTTGAAATTCGTCTTTACGCCATGTTTGCGCAATATACGGCCGATTCTGTCCGTCACTCTGGGAATGTATGGCAGAAAGGCCGTACCCGACATTTCTTTTTCTGGATCCTTACTTCGCCGAGTGTTTGGTTGGGGCAGGCGGAGAAATCGGCCGTGGCAGAGCACGCACTGAATGAGACCGACCACATAATAAAATTCGCCGACACGGAAGTTCTGGCTGTAGAGAAGCACTATCACACGCGCTTGTTCAGAGAAGCTGTAGAAATTCAAAAACACGCGAATAGTTTGAACAAGAAAGAGGAAAGCCTTAAGGTAAACGGATCCTGGCTTCCCGTACTGCAGTGAACGACCGTCGCAGGTAGCAAGAGGAGAACCGCACCGGAAATGACCGCGGAGAAACCCTCGGACGTTGGCGCGCCAGGTACATACAGTCTGTGGCCGCGAGCTCGGCTCCAGTTCACCACCGACAATGGAGGGTGAAGCTTTGACAATGCCAGCCACTTGTGCTGGCGAAACGTCAGAAAAATCATTAGATGAACGTCGGCCGAAGAACCCGAGACAGAAGCCAATAGGCAATTTGTCAAACCAATGTGAGACATACGACGAATGCATTCATCGGGACAGTGCGGTGAAATCTGGCGTTAAGGGACTATGGGAGCTGACGACCGATGCGAGTGCCTTTGTTAACAGCACGACACCGCCTGCAGCGCCTCTCCTTGGCTCGTGACCATATCGGTAGGAACATAGACGACTGGAAAACCGTGGCGTGGGCAGATGAGTCCCATTTTCAGTTGGCAAGAGCTGACGGTAGGGTCCGAGTGTGGTCCAGGCCCCTCGAAGCCATGGACCCAGGTTGTCAACACGGTACTGTGCAAGCTGGTGATGGCTCCATAATGGTATGGGCTGTGTTTACGTGGAATGGACTGGGTCCTCTGGTCTAACTGAACCAACTGAGACCATTTGCAGCCCTTCATGGACTTCCTGTTCCCAAACAACAATGGAATTTTTATGGATTACAGTGCGCCATGTTATCGGGCTGCAAGTCTTCGCGGTGTGTTTGAAGAACATTTTGGACAATTCGAGAAAATGATTTGGCCACCCAGATAGCCCAACATTAATCCCATAGAACATTCGTGGGATATAATCGAGAGACCTGATCGTGCACAAAATTCTGCATCGGCAACACTTTCACAATTATGGACGGCTATAGAGGTAGCATCGCTCAGTATTTTCGCAGGGGACTTCCAACGATTTGTTGAGTCCATGCCACGTCGAGTTTCTGCTCTAAGCGGGTCAAAAGGATGTCCGACACGATATTAGGAGGAATCCAATGACTTTTGTTACCTCAGAGTATAATTTATTGTTAATTCAGTACTCAGTCATTCCTTTTACAAAATGAACTAAGGTGTAGTGACATGATTTTATTTTCAGTCTGTTGTAGAGAGCCCAGTTTTTATTAACTGCTATGTGGATGGGAGTCTACCATTCAAAAAATGGTTCAAATGGCTCTGAGCACTATGGGACTCAACTGCTGTGGTCATCAGTCCCCTAGAACTTAGAACTACTTAAACCTAACTAACCTAAGGACATCACACACACCCACGCCCGAGGCAGGATTCGAACCTGCGACCGTAGCGGTCGCGCGGTTCCAGACTGTAGCGCCTAGAACCGCTTGGCCACTCCGGCCGGCTGAGTCTACCATTTATTCTTTGTTTTGTCATGTAGCACTCTGTGGGGTTTATCGGAGCCGGAGGAGCGGAACACAATTAAAGGCAGTCGGATCAACTCCACATAGATGAGAAGACCGTACAAATGTGAGAAGTCGTAGTTGCGACGTCAGCGAGAAGCGGCGAAAGTCAACAGCTGTCGTGTGCTATATGAACAATGCAATGGGTATAAAAAACTTGTTGTCCTATGTTACCGTTATGAGATTGTTATTTAAGCACGTATAAATCATAATATGTGTTAATAAGTTGCTTTTGGTTTCGGTTTAACGTAACATAATGCACGTTTATGCAGTTTCATATTCATTATCATTCTGAAGTGTTGTGAACCGAAATGTAATGGGAGGTACACAACAGCAAACAACGGTCTTGTGTTAAAGTTTCCGAAAAACGATATAGTGAGACAGAAATGGCTCCATTCAATTCCAACACAGGATTTCACAGTTATTAATTATTCAGCAGTAGGTGTAACATGTATCTTGTTTTTGATTGAAGTTTCCTCATGCGTGTTTTAGTTTATCATAAATTATTGTTTGCCAGATCATTTGTTTTGAATATATTATGAGTGCTGTACTTCACTGCTCATTTATCAGATGTGTCAGTGACATTTCAAAGCTAGCGACATTATCTGGGAAGTATCAATCGCAGACAAACAAACAATAACTGCTCCACTTTCAAAACCGCGCCTTGATTTAGATATGATGCATTTTTCCTATCTGTGCAGTCTACCTATCTTTAGCTGCAGGACCATCCATATGGGGACCGAAAGAGAAAAGGAGCACGTTGGAGGCAGCGGCTTTGCAGGAAAGCATTAAGATTAGTGTAGCCAAACATAACGATTATTTAAAAATATCATGAGTATTTAAAAGTATAACAACCTTCAGGAAGTGAAAGATAAAGTTAATGTAATATCATTCAGAAGAATGGATGAAAATAGTGAAAGAAGAGTGTATTATTCTTAAGTGTATCGATCTATCTGTGCAGTCCCATCACTTTGTGTATATTGTGATTGATAATCACTTGGAAGTACTGGTCTATTCAAAATGGGTTTCATTAAACAAAATTGTAGTCCCTGAATAGACTCTTGAAGTTATACCGGTAACAGAAAATTGTGTGATGCGGCCGACTTGATAGGCATACATCTCTTAAAGGCTTTTGACTGTGTGAATCATGAAATTCTTCTAGATAGGCTTAAGTATTGTGGTATGAGTGGGACAGTACACAAATGGTTTAATTCATTTAACTGGAAGAATGCAGAAGGTTGAAATTAGACTGCAAAAATCAGTAGGGTCCTCTAACTGGGGAGGTACCAAGAATGGTGTCCTCACATGGTTCAGTCTTGGGTCCCTTATTGTTCATAATATGTATTAATGACTTGCCACTTTATATTCATGAAGATGCAAAGCTAGTTATTTTTGCTGATGATACAAGGATAGTAATCACACCCAACAAACAAGAATCAGCTGAGGAAAGTATAAATAATGCCTTTCAGAAAATTATTAAGTGGTTCTTTGCAAATGGACTCTCGCTAAATTTAGAGACAACACAGTAAATACAATTCTGTACAGTAAATGGCGTAACACCATAGATAAATATAAACTATGAACAGAAGTCTGTTGCAAAGGCAGAATATTCAAAATTTCTGGGTGTGTACATTGATGCGAAATCGGATTAGGAGAAACGCATTGAAACGGTTACCATCAGCTACTTATGCCGGCCGGGGTGGCCGAGCGGTTCTAGGCGCTTCAATCTGGAAACGCGCGACCGCTACGGTCGCAGGTTCGAATCCTGCTTCGGGAATGGATGTGTGTGATGTCCTTAGGTTAATTAGGTTTAAGTATTTCTAAGTTCTAGGGAACTGATGACCTCAGATGTTGAGTCCCATAGTGCTCAGAGCCATTTGAACCATCAGCTACTTATGTTATTAGGGCTATTGCGAATTTTGGTAATAAACATATCAGTAAATTAGCGTACTACGCCTATTTTCATTCACTGCTTTCATATGGTATCATATTTTGGGGTAATTCATCAATAAGAGCAAAAGTATTCATTGGACAAAAGCGTGTAATGAGAATATTAGATGGATCCCATCCAAGATCACCTGCAACACATTTATTTAAGGAACTCGAGATATTCACTACTGTACTTTTAAAATGCTCCAAATGTTTCTAACGGTTTATACCCACGAAAATAATGCAAATATTCAAAGACGTAAGCAGCTTTGTTTACTAATTTGCTAGTCACGCTGCATATGCTATGTGCGAAATAAATCGCTGTTATTCGTTCCTAATTGTCTTTATCTTATCTCCACGTAAACAAATGTATGTGCTACATCTGTTAACGAAAATCATTCAAGTATCAACTCATAAATCGTTAATTTTACGAGCCACACAATTATTTTGGTGTTGTCGCTTGGCTATGAATTAACGGTACCTTTCTCTAGATGGTGTTGCTCATATGGGAATTCTAGGTCGTAAGTTATGATTTTTGTCGTGGTAAATTAATTTTTCCGGGTAATTTTTGTTTGTTTTATGCTACTTATAGCGGCGGTTCACTTAAACCAGACTATAACAACTGAAATTATATGAACTTTATGGCTCGGAATTCAATCTTTAAAGTGTTTATAAAAAGAAGTCCGCACACCGTGCAGCTAACTATTGGCACCGCGATTTGATGTGAGGGCTCCGACTGACGGACACGTGCGCGGATGCTTACAGTACTGAAAACTGGAGAGTGCCTAAGCAGAATTCCACGCTGTATCAGGCGAAAGTACTTTCGATTCTTGTAGACTTTTCATAGTGGAAAGAAGACATGGTTGATTATTCACCACCAGCTACTGACTTGAGAAACGAACTTTAAAGCACTACCTCTGAACGAAACGCCAGGCGTCACTGACTACACCCTGGATGAGTGTCAGATGGCTTCTCAGACGCTTCACGAAATTTAATAATTTTTTCATAATGCGATGCCACAGTCATAATATATTTCTTTAAAGTCAGTACCGCCATTAGACTGTTGTTTATTTACGTGTTACATTACACTTACATAATCATGATTTCGGCTTCAAAGTGCCATTATCAAGTGTTTTAAGTGTTATAAATTGCCTAAGATGGCACACTGTCGTATTAAAATACACAATGTGTCTAATAGTGTATTTTAATACGACAGTATGCCATCTTAGGCAATTTATAACACTTAAAACACTTGATAATGGCACTTGGAAGCCGAAATCATGATTGTGTAAGTGTAATGTAACACTGTATATAAACAACAGTCTTTAGAAGGACTTTTAAAAGTTTCTCAGCAACGGGTGTCGGAAAATACCGGCCATCATGGGAAATCACAAACCTGTAGGCCTCGACCACTCGCTATTTAGGGGGATTAGGGAGAGACCAGCTCATTACGTCCGGGCTGGAGAAAACCTCTTTCCCCTGTGTATGCAATAGCCACAGAAACGAACAAAAAGGAGCGATCCGGAAATGATATGTTACAATTTTAATCGGGCTTCGTAACAACTGTTTGCAATGATTTGCAAAAGGACCTGCAGAGAACTGATGAATGGTGGACGGCCTGGGAGCTGATCCTGAACGTAAATAAATGTAACACATAGCGCATACGTTGTCAAAGAAATCGACTACTGCTCAACTACACTAACTATAACGAATTGCTGTAAACAATAACTACTTGCAAAAATCTAGGAAATTTTTCCGGAGCGACCTTAAGTGAAAGGACCACATAAAAGATATAGTAGGAAAAGCAGATGCCAGAATCTTAAGAAAATGTAATTCGTCCATTAAAGAAGTGTCTTGCAAGGCGCTTGTGCAACCAACTCTTGAGTATCCTTTATCAATCTGGGACCCTTACGAGGAAGAACTGATAGAAGAGAGGATCTAGTGAAGAGTGTTTCGTCATGGGATCCTTTAATCCGCGCGAGAGCGTTACAAAAATGGTTCAAATGGCTCTGAGCACTATGGGACTTTACATCTGAGGTCATCAGTCCCCTAGAACTTAGAACTACTTAAACCTAACTAACCTAAGGACATCACACACATCCATGCTCGAGGCAGGATTCGAACCTCCGACAGTAGGGGTCGCGCGGTTCCAGACTGAAGCGCCTAGAACCGCTCGGCGACAGCGGCCGGCAGAGCGTTACAGAGATGCTCAACGAACTCCAGTGGAAGACGCTGCAAGACAGGCGATGTGCGTTCACTATTGAAATTTAAAGAGAGTAATTCCCGGGAAGATTCGGACAAGATATTAGTTCCTTTCATATGCGTCTCCAGAAATGACTATAACAAGGGAATTCGGGAAATTAGATCCAATACAGACGCTTGTATGGAAGTGAAACATGGACGATAAATTGTTTGGACAAGAAGAGAATAGATTAGATGGGTAGATTACATAACTAATGAGGAGGTGTTGATTAGAATTGGGGAGAAGAGGAGTTTGTGGCACAACTTGACTAGAAGAAGCGATCGGTTGGTAGGACATGTTCTGAGGCATCAGGGGATCACCAATTTAGTATTGGAGGGCAGCGTGGAGGGTAAAAATCGTAGAGGGAGACCAAGAATGACTACACTAAGCAGATTCAGAAGGATGTGGGTTGCAGTAGGTACTGAGAGATGAAGAAGCTTGCACAAGATAGAGTAGCATGGAGAGCTGCATCGTACCAGTCTTAGGACTGAAGACCACAACAACAAACAACAACAAAAACAACAGACGCTTACCGTCAATCAATCTTCCCTCGCGCCGTTCGCGATTGGAACAGGGAAGGGGGATGAAACAGTGGTAGCAGAAGTACCCACCGCCACGCACCGTCAGGTGGCTTGCCGAGTACTGATGTAGATTTAGTAGATATGAAGGTATAACAGCAGAAATTAGGCACCTACGATTTCTTTACCGTGGAGTGTGTAACACCATAGCTCTAATACTCTACGGATTTATTTTGCTTTTGTTTCATTTAATGTTACATCATTGAGCTTCCGTAAATGTGTTTGATTGAATAGATAACACAGAATTGTATACTACTTTCTTTGTACAAACTTTGATATCATGGTTTGGTTCAATGCAAAGTAGTGTATCTTTCATTTAAACTCTTTGTTCCATTTGGAGGGAACAAAACTTACTGTATATAATTGTAATTTTGTGTGAATAATTTTTTGTAGAGATGTCAGTATGTGTAAATGTTTTGTTTTATTTAATGCATTTGGTTGCTGTTATGTAAACTGCTGATCCCCACTTAGGGTTCTTAGTTAGTTTGTATGTAAACGGTGTAGTGGTTCCCCTCGGGAACGGAACTGTGTAGCGCGCGCAAATTGTGGTTGGCCTATGTAGAAAAGGTGGAACTGATAGTCAGTCGGGGACGAACTACGAGTCGGGGACGAGCTACCAAACTGTGCACTGTCATGTAAATGTTGCATATTGTGCTGGTTCCGAGAGAGGCTTTTCCTGCCGCTTTCCAATGCCTCGGATGGATGGATAAATAGCTGGAACTATTCTGGAATTTGTATCTGTCGTCGCCACCAAGAAATGACAGAGTCCAGCAATTCTGTCTGCGAATCCACCTACCAACATGCAGTTGCCACCACGTTGCGCAATCACTGTAACGTAATACTATAATGATGTACAGTGAAGGATCAGCTTAATGGATGTGCTAATGTGCTCAAATATAAGGTAATTTATATCTGAATTTATGTACCTACCTTGATTTTCCTCCTTATCATAACACCTCTCAGGTTCCTCTCCGTTTGAACTAAAGTAATTACCGAGTGTCCCTACTGAAAGAACATTTAAAACCCAGTTTTCTAATTAATGCCTCTTGAACATAGTAAAGAGAAAGTTAAAGTTAATGTGGCAAGAGAGTGAGTTAAAGTTAATGATGCTTGCTGAAAATATTCCTATTAAAAGTGCTTATTAAAGTGCTGTTGCCAACTTCAAAATTAAAAGTTCTTAAAACTGAGGCTTATAGAGTAAATGATCACATTGTTGTCTGTAGTAAATTCTAAAAGGTGAGTTAGTTTCTTGTAATTTTGCTAACATTGTGTCTCACTGTAGTAAAAGTGGAAATTATATGTTCATGATTGCTAAGTGTTTATCCCTCATGTGTTTTGGAAGTGCATATTAATAGTATAACTAGGTCCACAGTTTGTCTATTGTATTAATGCTGGGTAACAAGTAATGGGAAGACCACTGATTACAAAAACCATAATTTCTTTATTCAAATGATAATGAGAAGCAACCTGTGAGTGGATTCCAATTAACTTTCATTTTAAATAGTAAAGTATTTAACTGAGAGAGACTTCACATATGTACAATTTATGATCCTGCAGTGAATGTTAATAGTAATGATATAAATACCATTCAGTTTGAACAAGGCCTGAAAGTAATAGTGTGTTTCGGTATCTGTTATAATTTTGCAAATAGTTTGTGCTGTTCCAGTTGTTAGCTTCAATCCTAACGTAAACATATGTATGTGTCAGAGTTTACTGCACTCGCGTGTGGCCAAGTATAGGTTGTGTTTATCCATTAGAGTTACTAATAACTATTTTCTTGAACGAGAATGTTAACCATTCTCTTGCCTAGTTAGGCTGACGACCGTTTTCTTTACCAGTTGAACAGTACAGATAGGCAAAATTTTGTTCGTACTGTTCAAACATTTACGTAATTCTGACTTTCACTTCCGATAAGCCACCTCCGTTAGGTACTATACGGTCAGCATCATAAAATTCCTCTCAGAGGGTAACACTGCTCTGTTGCGTTATACCATAATTACTCTAACAAAATAATTCTGATTTACAAATTGCCTCCAGTTTTGAGGTTATGGTATAGCAGTAGCAGACGGGAGTGTTATAAGTGTCACGAAGTTAAGCAGGCTTCCCTGTGTGGGAATTCACGTGAGCTGCTACCGTGACGCCACAGAGTTGTACGTCGGCCTCATTACTACGGAGACTGCGGTGTAATGACCTGCCGGCGTTGCTGTGGTAGCCGCAGACGATTCTGACATCCAGGCGACCTTGGCGCTCGCTAAGCGTCAAGCCGTGCTGCCGGCGTTGTCGGAGCTGACTTTGCTCTTCCGCACGTACTGCAGCCTAACACTTCACCGTCACTGACAAGGAGGTCAACATCACTGCCCAGACCTTCTGTAGAAACACGTACTGTACGATAAGACATACAGGAACGGACAAAAATACGGTAACTCCGCGAGAATTGCTTGCTTGAACGTAAATGCGGGTGCTAGCCAAGCCAGAAGGTTGGACGTATTTAACCAAGAAAGGCACCTGTGCAATACTCTCAACACGTTCCAAGTACGAATCACGGTCAGAAGAGTGTTGTTGGCAGCTGTGAGTGCACGATGTCGGAGCTCAGTGTATTTGAATGTCTGCAAATATTTGGCGCCCGTGTGATGGGCGCTTCGGCGAGTAAGGGAGTCGTAGTGTTTGATCTTCTCAAGGGGCACCGTATCGAAGATTCATTGCCACATACAGGGGAGGTGAAAAAACATCATCCGCTGAGTCACAACTCGGACGAAATTGTGTGCTGAATGAACACAGTCAACATGGGTTTAGAAAACATCGTTCCTGTGAAACACAACTAGCTCTTTATTCACATGAAGTGTTTATGAGTGCTATTGGCAAGGGATTTTAGATCGATTCGGTATTTCTGGATTTCCAGAAGGCTTTTGACACTGAACCACACAAGGGGCTCGTAGTGAAATTGCGTGCTTATGGAATATCGTCTCAGTTATGTGACTGGAACTGTCAGAGAGGTCACAGTTCGTAGTAATTGACGGAAAGTCATCGACTAAAACAGATGTGATTTCTGGTGTTCCCGAAGGTAATGTTATAGGCCCTTTGCTGTTCCGTATCTATATAAACGATTTGGGAGACAATCTAAGCAGCCGTCTTCGTCGTCTATCGACTAATAAAGTCATCAGAAGATCAAAACAAACTTCAAAACTATTTAGAAGAAATATCGGAATGGTGCGAAAAGTGGCAGTTGACCTTAAATAACGAAAAGTGTGAGGTCATCCACATGAGTGCTAAAAGAAACTCGTTAAACTTCGGTTATCCGATAAATCAATCTAATCTAAAAGCCATAAATTCAACTAAATACCTAGGTATTACAATTACGAACAACTTAAATTGTAAGCAACACATAGAAAATGTTGTGGGGAAGGCTAACCGAAGACTGCGTTTTATTGGGTGGACACTTAGAAAATGTAACAGATCTACTAAGGAAACTGCCTACACTAGTCCGTCCTCTTTTAGAATACTGCTGCGCGGTGTGGGATCCTTACGAGATAGGATTGACGGAGTACATCGATAAAGTTCAAAGAAAGGCAGCACGTTTTGTACTATCGCGAAATATGGGAGAGAGTGTCACAGAAATGATACAGGATTTGGGCTGAAAATCATTTAAAGAAAGGCTTTTTTCGTTGCGATGGAATCTTCTCACGAAATTCCAATCACCAACTTTCTCCTCCGAATGTGAAAATATTTTGTTGACACCGATCTACATAGGGCGGAACTATCACAAAGATAAAATAAGGGAAATCAGAGCTCATACGGAAAGATATAGGTGTTCATTCTTTCCGTGCTCTGTACGAGATTGGAATAATAGAGAATTGTGAAGGTGGTTCGATGAACCCTCTGCCAGGCACTTAAATGTGATTTGCAGAGTATCCATGTAGATGTAGATGTAGATCGAGACAGACAGAAATTGAAGAGGATTGTGACGAAAAATAAAACGACGTCAGCTGCAAAAGTCACTGCAGAATTGAACATCGCGCTCTCGAATCCTGTCAACATCAAAACAACATGAAGGGAACTCAACAAGCAGAGAATTGCTGGACGAAGTGAAATTCCAAAACCACTCATCAGTGATGCAAATGTCTTAACGGGAAACATGGTGCCGAAGCCATAAAACTGTGCTATGGAGGAATGGAATAAAGTTATGTAGTTGAATGTGTCTTGTTTCTCATTGTTTCCAATTTCTGGCCGACTTTACGTCCCAGCCGGCCGGTGTGGCCTAGCGGCTCTAGGCGCTTCAGTCTGGAACCGCGCGACCGCTGCGGTCGAAGGTTCGAATCCTGCCTCGGGCATAGGCGTGTATGATGTTCTTAGGTTAGTTTGGTTTAAGTAGTTCTAAGTTCTAGGGGACTGATGATCTTAGATGTTAAGTCCCATAGTGCTCAGAGCCATTTGAACCATTTTGCGTCCTAAGAGAGAAACACCGCCGGGGTTCGTTAATGATTTGCGCAGCCATACAGTGGTAATCCATATTCCCCTTGGTTACTGTGCAAGTTCACATTACCATCAAGGATTAAGTGACCATTTTGGCTGATCAGGCCCACTTCCTGGTACAGTATTCGTCTTCCAGTGGTGATGATATGTTCCAAGACGACAGGGACCCTATTCACGCAGCTCGCATCGCCCAGGACTAAGTGTTGTGAACACAACGATGAATTGTCCTCTCTCCCCTGGCCAGCTCAGTCACCAATATTACTGGACTTGGTGATCTACTTTGGAGAGAAGGATGGCTGATCGCTGTCCACCTCCATCAACGTTCCGTGAACGTGGCACTGTTTTGCAAGAAGAATGGCAAAACATTCCCTTGAAAACCATACCGGCCTATATCCACACTACTGGCCATTAAAATTGCTACACCAAGAAGAAATACAGATGATAAACGAGTATTCATTGGACAAATATATTATACTAGAACTGACATGTGATTACATTTTCACGCTATTTGGGTGCATAGATCCTGAGAAATCAGTACCCAGAACAACCACCTCTGCTCGTAGTAATGGCCTTGATACGCCTGGGCATTGAGTCAAACAGAGCTTGAATGGCGTGTACAGGTACAGCTGCCCATACAGCTTCAAGACGATACCACAGTTCATCAAGAGTAGTGACTGGTGTATTGTGACGAGCCAGTTGCTCGGCCACCATTGACCAGACGTTTGCAATTGGTGAGAGATCTGGAAAATGTGCTGGCCAGGGCAACAGTCGAACATTTTCTGCCGGCCGGGGTGGCCGAGCGGTTCTAGGCGCTACCGTTTGGAAACGCGCAACCGCTACGGTCGCAGGCTCGAATCCTGCCTCGCGCATGGATGTGTGTGCTGTCCTTAGCTTAGTTAGCTTTAAGTACTTCTAAGTTCTAGGGGACTGATGGTTCAAAATGGCTCTGAGCACTATGCGACTTAACTGCTGTGGTCATCAGTCCCCTAGAACGTAGAACTACTTAAAGCCAACTAACCTAAGGACATCACACAGATCCATGCCCGAGGCAGGATTCGAACCTGCGACCGTAGCGGTCGCACGGTTTCGGACTGAAGCGCCTAGAACCACTCGGCGTCTCCGGCCGGCGGGGGACTGATGACCTCAGAAGTTAAGTCCCATACTGCTCAGAGCCATTTGAACCATTTGAACATTTTCTGTAACTAGAAAGGCCCGTACAGGACCTACAACATATGGTCTTGCATTATCCTGCTGAAATGTAGGGTTTCGCAGGGATCGAATGAAGGGTAGAGCCACGGGTCGTAACACATCTGAAATGTAACGTCCACTGTTCAAAGTGCCGTCAGTGCGAACAAGAGTTGACCGAGACGTGTAACCAATGCCACCCCATACCATCACGCCGGGTGATACGCCAGTATGGCGATGACGAATGCACGCTTCCAATGTGCGTTCACCGCGATGTCGCCAGACACGGATGCGACCATCACGATGCTGTAAACAGAACCAGGATTTATCCGAAAAAATGACGTTTTGCCATTGGTGCACCCGGGTTGGTTGTTGAGTACACCATCGGAGGCGCTCCTGTCTGTGATGCAGAGTCAAGGGTAACCGCAGCCACGGTCTCCGAGCTGATAGTCCATGCTGCTGCAAACGTCGTCGAACTGTTCGTGCAGATGGTTGTTGTCTTGCGAACGTCCCCATCTGTTGACTCAGGGATCCAGACGTGGCTGCACGATCCGTTACAGCCATGCAGATAAGATGCCTGTCATCTCGACTGCTAGTGATACGAGGCCGTTGGGATCCAGCACGGCGTTCCGTATTACCCTCCTGATCCCACCGATTCCATATGCTCCCTGCCGCCGTTGGATAAGCAGCTGCCAGCAGCAAGTCGTATACTCCTAGCTCACGTATTTGTTACATAGTTTAATTCTTAATTTCTTTGCGTGTTTTTGGTACTTGCATTGTTTAATTCATAAATTTCGGGCGTATTATAATATTTGAGAGTGTAGCATCGCGTTTTAGTACGTGAATAGTGTAAAATCGCGTAGTCTCCTTCCTCCGCCGAGCAGTGTGTCAGCAGTGCGCAAGTAGCACCATTACTGCATCTACTAGACAACCTTGTATTTTAATAACCGTTTAAATTTTGTGTCGAATTGTTTGTGATCTCTGTAGATTAGTTCAGACGTTCTTTGCACAACAGTTTTTAGCATGGATAGGGACTGCAACTGCTGTGTTCCGATGCAGGCTGAGTTGGCATCCCTTCGCTCCCAGCTTCAGGCAGTGTTGGCTTCGGTCGCACAGCTTGAGGCTGTTGCCAGTGGGCATCACTATGGGGGTCCGGATGGGGGTTTGTCGGGGACGGCCAGCTCGTCCCACGCATCCCCCGATCGGACTACGACTGTGGCTGCCCGGGATACTGCCCACACTGAGGCTAATCCCTCACTTGTGGTAGAGTGGGAGGTCGTCTCGAGGGATGGCAGGGGCCGAAAGACATTCCAGAGGGCTGAACAGAAGGCCTCTCCAGTTTGTCTGACGAACCGGTTTCAGGCTCTGTCTCAGGCTGATACTGATCTTCGGCCGGACCTGGCTGCTTGTCCTGTTCCAGAGGTTGCCCCTCAGTATGCAAGGTCCGGGCGGTCGCAGGGGTGGGCTTACTGGTAGTTGGGAGCTCCAACGTCAGACGCGTATTGGGGCCCCTTAGGGATATGGCAGCAAGAGAGGGGAAGAAAACCAATGTGCACTCCGTGTGCATACAGGGGGGAGTCATTCCAAATGTGGAAAGGGTCCTTCCGGATGCCATGAAGGGTACAGGGTGCACCCATCTGCAGGTGGTCGCTCATGTCGGCACCAATGAAGTGTGTCGCTATGGATCGGAGGAAATCCTCTCTGGCTTCCGGCGGCTATCTGATTTGGTGAAGACTGCCAGTCTCGCTAGCGGGATGAAAGCAGAGCTCACCATCTGCAGCATCGTCGACAGGACTGACTGCGGACCTTTGGTACAGAGCCTAGTGGAGTGTCTGAATCAGAGGCTGAGACGGTTCTGCGACCGTGTGGGCTGCAGATTCCTCGACTTGCGCCATAGAGTGGTGGGGTTTCGGGTTCCGCTGGATAAGTCAAGAGTCCACTACACGCAGCAAGCGGCTACACGGGTAGCAGGGGTTGTGTGGCGTGGACTGGGCGGTTTTTTAGGTTACATGGCCTCGGGCAAGTACAGAAAGGGCAACAGCCTCAAAGGGTGCGGGGCAAAGTCAGGACATGGGGGGACCAAGCAGCAATCGGTATTGTAATTGTAAACTGTCGAAGCTGCATTGGTAAAGTACCGGAACTTCAAGCGCTGATAGAAAGCACCGAAGCTGAAATCGTTATAGGTACAGAAAGCTGGCTGAAGCCAGAGATAAATTCTGCCGCAATTTTTACAAAGGCACAGACGGTGTTTAGAAAGGATAGATTGCATGCAACCGGTGGTGGCGTGTTTGTCGCTGTTAGTAGTAGTTTATCCTGTAGTGAAGTAGAAGTGGATAGTTCCTGTGAATTATTATGGGTGGAGGTTATACTCAACAACCGAGCTAGGTTAATAGTTGGCTCCTTTTACCGACCTCCCGACTCAGCAGCATTAGTGGCAGAACAATTTGGAATACATTTCACATAAATTTTCTCAGCATGTTATAGTCTTAGGTGGAGATTTCAATTTACCAGATATAGACTGGGACACTCAGATGTTTAGGACGGGTGGTAGGGACGGAGCATCGAGTGACATTATACTGAGTGAACTATCCGAAAATTACCTCGAGCAAATAAACAGAGAACCGACTCGTGGAGATAACAACTTGGACCTACTGATAACAAATAGACCCGAACTTTTCGACTCTGTAAGTGCAGAACAGGGAATCAGTGATCATAAGGCCGTTGCAGCATCCCTGAATATGGAAGTTAATAGGAATATAAAAAAGGGAGGAAGGTTTATCTGTTTAGCAAGAGTAATAGAAGGCAGATTTCAGACTACCTAACAGATCAAAACGAAAATTTCTGTTCCGACACTGACAATGTTGAGTGTTTATGGAAAAAGTTGAAGGCAATCGTAAAATGCGTTTAAGACAGGTACGTGCCGAGTAAAACTGTGAGGGACGGGAAAAACCCACCGTGGTTCAACAACAAAGTTAGGAAACTACTGCGAAAGCAAAGACAGCTTCACTCCAAGTTTAAACGCAGCCAAAACCTCTCAGACAAACAGAAGCTAAACGATGTCAAAGTTAGCGTAAGAAGGACTATGCGTGAAGCGTTCAATGAATTCGAAAGTAAAATTCTATGTACCGACCTGACAGAAAATCGTAGGATGTTCTGGTCTTACGTTAAATCAGTAAGCGGCTCGAAACAGCATATCCAGACACTCCGGTATGATGATGGCATTGAAACAGAGGATGACACGCGTAAAGCTGAAATACTAAACACCTTTTTCCAAAGCTGTTTCACAGAGGAAGACCGCACTGCAGTTCCTTCTCTAAATCCTCGCACAAACGAAAAAATGGCTGACATCGAAATAAGTGTCCAAGGAATAGAAAAGCAACTGGAATCACTCAACAGAGGAAAGTCCACTGGACCTGACGGGATACCAATTCGATTCTACATAGAGTACGCGAAAGAACTTGCCCCCCTTCTAACAGCCGTGTACCACAAGTCTCTAGAGGAACGGAAGGTTCCAAATGATTGGAAAAGAGCACAGGTAGTCCCAGTCTTCAAGAAGGGTCGTCGAGTAGATGCGCAAAACTATAGACCTATATCTCTGACGTCGATCTGTTGTAGAATTTTAGAACATGTTTTTTGCTCGAGTATCATGTCGTTTTTGGAAACTCAGAATCTACTCTGTAGGAATCAACATGGATTCCGAAAACAGCGATCGTGTGAGACCCAACTCGCTTTATTTGTTCATGAGACCCAGAAAATATTAGATACAGGCTCCCAGGTAGATGCTATTTTCCTTGACTTCCGGAAGGCGTTCGATACAATTCCGCACTGTCGCCTGATAAACAAAGTAAGAGCGTACGGAATATCAGACCAGCTGTGTGGCTGGATTGAAGAGTTTTTAGCAAACAGAACATAGCATGTTGTTATCAATGGAGAGACGTCTACAGACGTTAAGGTAACCTCTGGCGTGCCACAGGGGAGTGTTATGGGACCATTGCTTTTCACAATATATATAAATGACCTAGTAGATAGTGTCGGAAGTTCCATGCGGCTTTTCGCGGATGATGCTGTAGTGTACAGAGAAGTTGCAGCATTAGAAAATTGTTGCTAAATGCAGGAAGATCTGCAGCGGATAGGCACTTGGTGCAGGGAGTGGCAACTGACCCTTAACATTGATAAATGTAATGTATTGCGAATACATAGAAAGAAGGAGCCTTTATTGTATGATTATATGATAGCGGAACAAACACTGGTAGCAGTTACTTCTGTAAAATTTCTGGGAATATGCATGCGGAACGATTTGAAGTGGAATGATCATATAAAATTAATTGTTGGTAAGGCGGGTACCAGGTTGAGATTCATTGGGAGAGTCCTTAGAAAATGTAGTCCATCAATAAAGGAGGTGGCTTACAAAACACTCGTTCGACCTATACTTGAGTATTGCTCATCAGTGTGGGATCCGTACCAGATCGGGTTGATGGAGGAGATAGAGAAGATCCAAAGAAAAGCGGCGCGTTTCGTCACAGGGTTATTTGGTAAGCGCGATAGCGTTACGGAGATGTTTAGCAAACTCAAGCGGCAGACTCTGCAAGAGAGGCGTTCTGCACCGCGGTGTAGCTTGCTGTCCAGGTTTCTAGAGGGTGCGTTTCTGGATGAGGTATCGAATATATTGCTTCCCCCTACTTATACCTCCCGAGGAGATCACGAATGTAAAATTAGAGAGATTCGAGCGCGCACGGAGGCTTTCAGACAGTCGTTCTTCCCGCGAACCATACGCGACTGGAACAGAAAAGGGAGGTAATGACAGTGGCACGTAAAGTGCCCTCCGCCACACACCGTTGGGTGGCTTGCGGAGTATAAATGTAGATGTAGATGTAGATATTCTGCTAACAGTCATTGGATCTCGACCAACGCGAGCAGCAATGTCGCGGTACGATAAACCGCAATCGCGATAGGCTACAATCCGACCTTTATCAAAGTCGGAAACGTGATGGTACGCATTTCTCCTCCTTACACGAGGCATCACAACAACGTTTCACCAGGCAACGCCGGTCAACTGCTGTTTGTATATGAGAAATCGGTTGGAAACTTTCCTCACGTCAGCACGTTGTAGGTGTCGCCACCGGCGCCAACCTTGAGTGAATGATCTGAAAAGCTAGTCATTTGCAAATCACAGCATCTTCTTCCTGTTGGTTAAATTTCGCATCTGTTGCACGTCATCTTCGTGGTGTAGCAATTTTAATGGCCAGTAGTGTATCTACTCCGAGAAGACTGAAAGCTGTTTTGAATGCCACCGGTTTTCCTGCACCCAAGTCGGCATGGCACTGTGTTGTGTGTTTGGTGTTTTCATATTTTTGTCCACTTCTCGTACGTGGTCCGTATATGTTACATGATTCCTTTACTATGTTGAAAAAGTCTAACTCAGAGCAATGACGGCGTGGATACTTTGGCACTGACTCGCTCACTGAAAGCGAGTGCAGCGGCTGGGAACCGGATTGGCCGACGTGAACGCGCTGTGCGCCGCCCCGTTTGCAGAGCTCATTCGCGGAGTTGTTAAGACACAGCGCAGGGCCAGCTGACACCGCGAGGAGTGCGATAAGATAGCGCTGCCTCGTTCCCTCTCATTTGCTAATGGAAACAGCGCTTTGTCCTAACACTCTTAAAGAGCACTTGGTCTCGCTGTTGCTGGTAGTTACGTGAAAAAGAAAACTTTAATGGGGTTCCAAGCATTCATAGTTGTCTAGCACTCCCGGCAAACCTAGCCTTTTGCTGGTAACAAAGACGGACGTAATGCCGCATCGAGTCAGATGATAATGCTGACATTTTTACTACACTTATTTGCAGTTAGTGATAGCATAAGCGCTCTATAATTATACCAGAACAAATACTGAAGACTGAAAAATTGTAGGAACAGTTTCGTCATTAACATGACAAATATTGTACTCTCTTATTCCAACTCATAACACAATATCATTACTTTTAGCTTTTTGGTTTATAGTACAATGTCCTCTTGCAAGTTTCCTCTTCGCATTATCTTAGGAGCCCCCTAAGAGTTACGACACTGTCAGACAATTGTAATGTCAGCTGAAAACAACTTAATTTATGAATGAAATATTGTTTTCATCTTTTCTTTGTCTTATTCTCTACCCACTTAGCCTATATTTACCGTTTACAGTTTTAAATGCTATTGATTTTAGCCGTCATAAAAGTATGCGCCAA
The DNA here is from genome assembly GCF_021461385.2 of Schistocerca piceifrons. Lineage (NCBI taxonomy): Eukaryota > Metazoa > Arthropoda > Insecta > Orthoptera > Acrididae > Schistocerca > Schistocerca piceifrons. The sequence goes on from NC_060140.1 coordinate 881,394,405, forward strand.
GTCATCCACGTCCTCACTCTGTGTTATATCTAGACAGAGAGAGTGTTTCCCGAGTCCCAACAAGTCCGATTACAACTCAACTAAAAATTGAGTTCACACTAGTTGATACATGGAAAACACTTTGCTCATGTCGATGTAGTTCAGTTTCCGTATACTTTTAAGGTCCTTGAGATGCAGCCATTAGCCTTTGAAATCATGCAAAAATGAAAATAATAAATTAGACTGAATACGTAGAGGAAAACAGAGGAGAAAATGGAATAAAAGTTTCTATTTCCCTAGGTGAAAAAAAGAGTTGCACGTTTCCTTTCCGTAAAAGAATGAAGAAGCGTGACATTAATCTCAAGCAAACAGCTACTGCATATAAGCCAAGCATGTTTTTATTGAGTATAGAATATAAGCCTCTGAATTTGTGATACAGGCCGTGATTCAATGGGGGTGTCTTTGCTGCCGTAATAGGAACATCCCAATTTTCGTAAGAGCTATAGATTTCTCAATGCTTGGCGGGCGTGAAATAATGTTGTTTTGTAGAAGCTGTTGTGAGCTAGAACACGTTTGTTGGTCTAAAGCCACATAATTCTAGAGTTTTGAGATAAATATGAATAAAAAAATAATCCCAATATGTTTTGTGCAGATGAAGCTCCACAACTCGTAATTATCTGTAGAACATCGCGTTTAAGAACTGCCACGAGCTGCTGATGAAATGAACCTTTATGAACTGTAAGTTTCACACAGCTGATCATCATCAGGTACCATGTGTAGCAACGGAGAGAACACAGGAGATTCATCAGACTATCTACCAGCGCAACAATCTATAGTGCACATAATCACGGTACTGTTATAAAACATTGCGTTCAGCATATGGGCAGCTGAATAGTAATGCAGTGTGTCTATACGAGCACAGTTTATGGACTCATGGCAACGTAGAAATCACAATAATTGTAAATCACAATTTATACCAAATATCCCTGATGATAGAAAATTACATGAACATAAACACGTTCTAATAAGGAGAATAAAGGGAACCCTCTGATGGTGGTGAAACTTCACTGAATCACATAGGGGTGAGAAAAGATGGTCATTGTATTTGCCCAAGGAAGAATCCTTTTAAAAACGTATTTACTACGTAAAGCTGCAGATATTTTGATTATCAATAAAATAGCGGTGAAACGCTATTATTTTCCCAATTAGTATTTGGTACTTCCGATAACGGTACTCTCATATTTCTGACGTTACTCTGAAATAGGTGACATCGATACCGGCGCCATACCTGTCTGAACAAAAATATCGATACGTACACATCCCGGTACGTGCAACTATTTTTATATATGTTATGAGAGATACTATGGCTCCATCCTTTCAGAGATATGCTTTGGCTGAAGAACGGTATACTGGATATCGTCGTTTTTTGTTGAAGGTTATGTCCTGCGGAAAAAATAAGTACATTGAGGATTTCTCGAAAATGCGTCAGTATTAATGCACTTGATTGCAATTAAATGTCGGGTAGTGACGTATTGCCATTTAAAGATTTCAGGAGTTCTGTGGTACAGGAGAAAGTCCATAATTTATAAATGTTCACTGTGGTATAGTGGATACAGACGTCGAATTGCGAAGTTCTGGTACATCACCTGCTATCTCCAAAAAGTTTTTTATTTACCTTCGCGTCCCTGACAGATTTTAGAACTTTCTTATTCTTCTGTAACATCAACAAAAGAAAAACGAGGATAATGGAATGTAGTCGAATTAAATAGGGTGATGCTGCAGGAATTAGATTAGCAAATGAGACGCTTAAAGTAGTAAATGAGTTTTGCTATTTTGGGAGCAAAATAACTGAGAATGGTCAAAGTAGAGAGGATATAAAATGTAGACTGGTAATTACAAGGAAAGCGTTTCTGTAGAAGAGAAATTTGTTAACGTCGAGTATAGATTTAAGTGTCAGGAAATCGTTTCTGAAAGTGTTTGTATGTAGTGTAGCCATGTATGGAAATGAAACGTGGACGATAAATAGTTTAGACAAGAAGAGAATAGAAGCTTTCGAAATGTGGTGCTACAGAAGAATGCTGAAGATGAGTTGGGTAGATCACGTAACTAATGAGGAGGTATTGAATAGAATTAGAGAGAAGAGAAATTTGTAGCACAACTCGACTAGAAGAAGAGATCGATTGGTAGGGCATATTATGAGGCATCAAGGGATCACCAATTTAGTATTGGAGGGCAGCGTGGAGCGTAAAAATCGGAGAGAGAGACAACGAGATGAATGCACTAAACAGATTCAGAAGGATGTGGGTTGCAGTAGGTACTGGGAGATGAAGCTTGCACAGGATAGAGTAGCACGGAAAGCTGTATCAAACCAGCTGTGGACCGAAGACCACAACAACAACAACATCTTCTGTAATATTCGATGTTACATGCATAAAAGAGCGCTCTCTCTGAGGAGTGAGTTGCCCTTGTCCGTAATTTACAAATAAGCATGAAACACGGAAATGCGAGTAAATATTCAAAACACATTGATTATTTTGCAAAATAACCAGCTAGAATAAAAAGCATAGAAGAGACTGATACTTGAGAATAAGAATTAAAATGTGACTTAGTGTCAATTGTGTACAAAGTATAAAACAAAACTTACAAGCTAGTTATTTTAACGAACTTGTTTTTCAGACATCAATGTCTTCAATTAAAGTACACATCAATACGAAATGTGTACTGGTATCAGCACATTAATGAATGTTCGTGCTGGTGTTTTTCTCTTTGCTTAAATTACTTTCATGTGCAAAGGAAGAAGTTTACTTTTCTCACAGTGAATAGAATTTGTGCCCAACTTTGAATATACATCACGCAACCAGCACTTTTATTTACCATTGGTGAGCTTCTCTAAGTTCTTCTCAGAATACATATGGAAAAAAATAAATAATATGCAAATAAATGATGACGCAGTAGGAAAGGATATAAAATGTAGAACAGCAATCGCTAGAAAAGCGATTCTGATGAAGAGGAATTTGTTAGTACCGAATATACACTTAAATTTGGGAAGTCTTTTCTGAAGGTATTTGTACGTAGTACAGCCATGTATAGAAGTGATACATGGATGATAAGCAGTTTATGCAAGAAGAAAATAGAAGCTTTTGAATTGTGATTCAACAGAAGAATGCTGAAGATAAAATGGGTAGAGTGCGTAATTAATAGGAGGTCCTGAACAGAAGTGGGGGGACAAGAAATTTGAGGCACAATTGGCTAAAAGAAGTGATAGGACACATTCTGAGACATCAAGGGATCAACAATTTGGTATTGGAGGCAAGTATGTGAGGTAAAAATTGCAGAGAGAGACCAAGGGATGAATACAGTAAGCAGATTCAGAAGGATGCAGTTTGCATTAGTTATTCGGAGATGAAGAGGCTTGCACAGGATAGAGCAGCTTGGAGAACATCGCCAAACCAGTCCTCGGACTGAAGATCACAACAACAACAATGTAAATAACGAATATGAAGATGGCGCTCTCAGTTTCAAAGAAAGAAAAGACAGCAATAGTTTCCAAAATTGTGATCAACGCGCAAAGATAAAATGAGCTTCTAGAATGGCTGTCAATACACGTCGCTATCGTGACAGCGGAGGCATCTATCGGTGCCTTCGAGAAAGCTAGAGTATATCTTTGAAAGGAGCGGAGGAGCGGAGACACAGTACTTCTCCTACACCAGTAGTATATCGGAGACCGGGCACATCACCCAGCAGGAAATGGCGCTGATGCGTAGGGAAGGGAAGGGGAGGGAAGGGAAGGGAAGAGATAACTCGTGACTGCTGTCAAGGTAACACAGCACCGCAACGCTTCTGATAGCACTGAGTCAGAGAAGCCGACAGGAAATAAGATAGCGAACGCGCAAAAGTGCAGACGTAGCGTTGAGCGGCTAAGCTCACAGCGCTTCGTGCTATGAGGGAACCTGATATATGCAATCACAATGCTCCATCTGGCATCCGCTATTGAATAGAGACCTCTAGACTTTTCCAAGCGTTGCGGTCTTCTACTACAAGCAGCCACGTTACTCCTCCATATTTGCTAATGCCATCCACCCATCACCCGTTACATTATCGTCTAGATCTTTTCTTATCTCTTCAAGTCCAGGTAGGAAGTTTCTTGGTATGCATACTGTACGTTACCTGCCTACTTGTGTAACCTACCTCTCATTCATTTCGCTCACAAGCATAATTACGTATTCTGCATCAGTCTTTTCCCTGATCCGACAAAATACATACAGCAGTTCTCTCGCTAATTCTTTTCCTCTAGAATTATTTGTAAGGCAAATTTAAATCATGACCACATATGTAATATAGTGCAAGAATATATCATAAAAAAGTAAGAATTGGACTACAGTTCTTACCCAAGTTTACGATCGCATACATTATACCTAGCCCTCGGTCTACAGTTCTTTTGGACTATGAGTTGCTTTTTGTATGACCTGTGTATAATCTATTTACATTTTAATGCATCATTATTGGCTTTATCATCTGTTTACACAGGTTATATGATACAGTGTTAATTGGTTTTATATTAATAATAATCTTGTGGTTATGCCTAGAACCTAGTCTCCAAATATACATTGATTATACCTGCGCCTCAGGCCACATTTCATAAGGACTATAAGTGGCTTAATGTATGACCCATATGAAGTCTGCCGGCCGTTGTGACCGAGCGGTTCTAGGCTCTTCAGTCTGGAACCGCCCGACCTCTACGGTCGCAGGTTCGAATCCTGCCTCGGGCATGGATGTGTGTGATGTCCTTAGGTTAGTTAGGTTTAAGTAGTTCCAAGTTCTAGGGGACTGATCACCTCAGATGTTAAGTCCCATAGTACTCAGAGCCATTTAAGCCATATGCAGTCTCTCTAATAAATAACCACATGACAACCTAATCTGTATATAATGGGTAACTTAATTTGTCGTATTGCCGTATATGACCATAATAATCATTCCTATTAACATTCAAAGACTTCTAAAAGTCCTTTAACAAAAAGTAATCATGTTACCTCGCTATTTGGTTATAATATTCTAACAAGAAGTTGGATGGTATAGGTTTACACATTAATAATCTGCGCCAAATATTGAATTACCTATAGACCTTCCTTATTATCCAACTAATATCTTCACAGAGACATTAAGGTTCTCTCTTTAATGAGACATTTACGTGTGACAGCACATAATTATGTCAATTTGTCTAACTTGGTTAACTGAAAGAGGAATGACATTTCGTGTAGGTATGTTCATATTATGATCGACTCAGCAAACAATTCGACTGCATTCCACATGTCACACGTACTTCCGTTAATCTTATACATACCAGCATTATGTAACTAAGTGTCGCCTGCTACGACGTTCACAGGTTTTTGCAGTATTATGTTGGTCTTAACACGAGTCAGTAATATACAGATTAGAGTTACAAATCCACTGTAGACAACCATAGTCTACAGTAAGTAAGAGTGGACTACGGTAGTTTTCCTAGTAGCTTTGGTCAGTTAAGCCGCACAAGCGTTACCTATATCTTAGGTGTGTTGCATACCTATCAGGCGTTACCCAGTAACGATCGCTTGCTTTTCGTATGCCGTCAGTGTGTTACTACATTCCTCTAAAAACCGGAAGCGGTGAACCGTCTAGAAGCTCAGTGAGGATATATTAAGGGTAACTTACAAAAAATTTTTTTCGACGTTATCCAAGAGTAAAAAGTATTTACAGCAAAACTGAAATCGTCAACGCTTGGTTCAGGTTTTATGCGAAAAGTATCGATGTGTAATGTGAAACAGTGGGATGATGTAGTAAAAATAAAGAAAACAGCACAGATTTATCATATAATGCTAGAAAACTCAATTTCCTGAACAAAAGGTAAAATAAAAAAAACCCAGCAAAACAGACATACACTCCTGGAAATTGAAATAAGAACACCGTGAATTCATTGTCCCAGGAAGGGGAAACTTTACTGACACATTCCTGGGGTCAGATACATCACATGATCACACTGACAGAACCACAGGCACATAGACACAGGCAACAGAGCATGCACAATGTCGGCACTAGTACAGTGTATATCCACCTTTCGCTGCAATGCAGGCTGCTACTCTCCCATGGAGACGATCGTAGAGATGCTGGATGTAGTCCTGTGGAACGGCTTGCCATGCCATTTCCACCTGGCGCCTCAGTTGGACCAGCGTTCGTGCTGGACGTGCAGATCACGTGAGACGACGCTTCATCCAGTCCCAAACATGCTCAATGGGGGACAGATCCGGAGATCTTGCTGGCCAGGGTAGTTGACTTACACCTTCTAGAGCACGTTGGGTGGCACGGGATACATGCGGACGTGCATTGTCCTGTTGGAACAGCAAGTTCCCTTGCCGGTCTAGGAATGGTAGAACGATGGGTTCGACGACGGTTTGGATGTACCGTGCACTATTCAGTGTCCCCTCGACGATCACCAGTGGTGTACGGCCAGTGTAGGAGATCGCTCCCCACACCATGATGTCGGGTGTTGGCCCTGTGTGCCTCGGTCGTATGCAGTCCTGATTGTGGCGCTCACCTGCACGGCGCCAAACACGCATACCACCATCATTGGCACCAAGGCAGAAGCGACTCTCATCGCTGAAGACGACACGTCTCCATTCGTCCCTCCATTCACGCCTGTCGCGACACCACTGGAGGCGGGCTGCACGATGTTGGGGCGTGAGCGGAAGACGGCCTAACGGTGTGCGGGACCGTAGCCCAGCTTCATGGAGACGGTTGCGAATGGTCCTCGCCGATACCCCAGGAGCAACAGTGTCCCTAATTTGCTGGGAAGTGGCGGTGCGGTCCCCTATGGCACTGCGTAGGATCCTACGGTCTTGGCGTGCATCCGTGCGTCGCTGCGGTCCGGTCCCAGGTCGACGGGCACGTGCACCTTCCGCCGACCACTGGCGACAACATCGATGTACTGTGGAGACCTCACGCCCCACGTGTTGAGCAATTCGGCGGTACGTCCACCCGGCCTCCCGCATGCCCACTATACGCCCTCGCTCAAAGTCCGTCAACTGCACATACGGTTCACGTCCACGCTGTCGCGGCATGCTACCAGTGTTAAAGACTGCGATGGAGCTCCGTATGCCACGGCAAACTGGCTGACACTGACGGCGGCGGTGCACAAATGCTGCGCAGCTAGCGCCATTCGACGGCCATCACCGCGGTTTCTGGTGTGTCCGCTGTGCCCTGCGTGTGATCATTGCTTGTACAGCCCTCTCGCAGTGTCCGGAGCAAGTATGGTGGGTCTGACACACCGGCGTCAATGTGTTCTTTTTTCCATTTCCAGGAGTGTATATCAAACATCGCTTCAATACATTGTTGGGCTGTACAAAATATGTTTCTGTTATTTACAGGGAACTTTCGCATTTACCAATAACGAGAGGAATCTCTTGTCTTCCATCACGATGAAGAACACTATATTCATCCACTGAGTACAAAATAATAACAGTAATTATATGTTATATAATTATTGTTGTTATTTTGTTCTCAACAGATTAACAGAACGTTCTTCAACATGATCAAATACAAGAGTTTCCTGTTGTTATTGATAAATGCCAAAGTTATATTTGTGCATGTAAACTGTACTTGCATCATACGTAGTAATTGCTTTAGTTACATAAGAGCACATAAGTTCCGCGATCAACTAATCTTTATTACTTACGTAATGCAATTTCTATACTGTAAGAAGATAAAATAGACAATCGACTAATATTGAATGATGAGCGGTTCTAATTATATGCAAAACAGACACCAAACAAACGTAAAAACAAAGACAAGTCTTCAGCTCCCATTTTCTCTTTTACACATTCATTTATGATTCTCTTCCTACCAATTCTACCGATACTACCCGTAACGCTACCATTTACTGCAACATTTATCAAGTGTACCAAAACTACTTACACGTGGTTTTGGTAGAGCGCAACACTAGTACACCTTATATGTCCACTGTTATGTTGTTGTTGTGGTCTTCAGTCAGAAGACTGGTTTGTTTCAGCTCTCCATGCTACACTATCCTGTGCAAGCCTGTTTATCTCCGAATAACAACTGCGACTTACATCATTCTGGATCTGCTTTTTGTATTCATCTCTCGGTCTCCTTCTAAAGTTTTTACCCTTCACACTTCCCTCCAATACTAAATTGGTGATTCCTTGATGTCTCAGAATGTGCTCTGTCTGTCGATTCCTTCTGCTAGGCAGGATGTTCACTAACTTGTTTTCTCCACTATTCAGTACCTCATCATTAGATACGTGACCTGCTCATCTAATCTTTAGCATCTAATCTGTAGCACCACATTTCGAAATTTTCTATTCTCTTATTGTCTAAACTATTCATCGTTCATGTTTCACTTCAATACATGGCTACACTCCATAAAAATACCTCCAGAAATGACTTCTAACACTTAAATCTATATTCTATGTTATCAAATTTCTCTTCTTCAGAAATGATTTTTTTGCCGTTGCCAGTCTACATTTTATAACCTCTCTACTTCGACCATCATCAGTTATTTTGCTACTCAAATCGCAAAACTCATCAATTCCCTCAGCATCACCTGATTTAATTCGACTACGTTCCATTATCCTCTTTTTGCTTTTGCTGATGGTAATCATATATCCTCCTTTCAAGACACTGTCCATTCCATTCAACTGCTCTTTCAAGTCCTTTGCTGTGGCTGACAGATTTACAAGGTCATCGCAAATCTCAAAATTTTTATTTTTTCTCCCTGGACTTTAATTTCTATTCTACATTTTTCTTTTTTTTTCTTTACTGATTGCCCTTTGTACAGATTTAATAACACCGGGAATATTCTACAATCGTGTCTCACTTTTCTTTCAACCATTGTTTCCTTTTTAGTGCCCCTCGACTTTTACAACTGCCGTGTGGTTTCTGTACAGATTATAAATAGCTTTTCGCTCCTGTATTTCACCCCTGCTAATCTTCAAAATTTCAAAGATAGTATCCCTGTCAGCACTGTCAAAAGTTTTCTCGAAGTCTACAAACGACATAAACGTAGGTTTTCTTTTCTTACCAGTCTTCTATAAGTCGTAGCGTCAGTATTGCCTCGCGAATTCCTACTTTTCTGCTGAATCCAAACTGATCATTTCCGCGGTCGGCTTCTACCAGTTTTCCCATTCTTCTATAAAGAATTCGTGTTAGTATTTTGCAGCCATGACTTATTAAACTGATAGTTCGGTAACAGCCACACCTTTCAGCACCTGCGTTCTTTGGAATTCGGATTATTACATTCTTCTTGAAACATGAAGGTATTTCACCTGTCTCATTCATCTTGGGCACAAGATGAAAGAGTTTTGTCATGGCTGATTCTCCCAAGGCTATCCGTAGTCCTGACAGAATATCGCCTACTCCGGGTCCTTGTTTCGACTTAGGTCTTTCAGTGTTCTGTCGAATTCTTCTCGAAATATCATATCTCTCGTCTCATCTTCATCTACGTCCTCTTCCGTTTCTATAATATTGTCTTGAATTCATCTTCCTTGTATAGACTCTCTACATACTCCTTAGCATCTTGCAGCTTTCCATTCTTTGCTTAGGACTGGTTTTCCATCTGAGCTCTTGATGGTCATAAAGCTGCTTCTATTTTCTCGAAAGACCTCTTTAATTTCCCTGTAGATGATATCTATAATCCCGTAGTGAAATATGCTTCTAACTCCTTACGTTAATCCTCTAGCGATTCCTGCTTAGTCGTTTTGCACTTCCTGTCAATGTCACTTTCAGTCGTTTGTACTCCCATGCTTTGAGAGATGAAATAGTGAAGGCAGCAGAGAACTAAATAACTAAAAATACAAGGCCCAATAGAAATCCTTGGATAGAACGGGAGATACTGAATTTAATTTATGAAAGGAGAAAATATAAAAATTCAGCAAATCAAGCGTTTTTATATTTTCTACTTTCATCAATTAAATTCAGTATCTCCCGTGTTATCCAAGGATTTGTGCTACACCTCTTCTTTTTACCTACTTGATCCTGTGCTGCCTTCACTATTTCATCTCTCAATGCTAGCCATTCTTCTTCTACTGTATTCTTTTTCCCTGTTCTTGTCACTCGCTCCCTAATGCTCCCGCTGAAAGTCTCTATAACCTCTGACTCTTTCAGTTTATACAGGTCCCGTCTCTATAAATTCCCACCTTTTTGCAGTTTCTTCAGTTTCAATCTGCAGTTCATAACCAATGAACTGTGGTCAGAGTGCACATCTGTACCTGGAAATGTCTTACTATTCAAAATCTGGTTCTGAAAACTCTTACCATTAAATAATCATCTGAATCTTCAGGTGTCTCCAGATCTCTTCCACGTATACAACCATCTTTCACGATTCGTACACCAAGTGTTAGCGATGAATAAATAATACTCTGTGCAAAATTCTACCAGGCGACTTCCTTTTTCATTCATTCCATCCAATCCATATTCATCTACTGTTTTTCTTTCTCTTTCTTTCCTTGCTATCGAATCTCAGTTACCCATTAGAGTTTTTATCTCTGAATTATCTAAATAATTTCCTTTATGTCATCATGCGTTCTTTCGAACACTTCATCAGCGACGCTAAGTGGCATATAAACTATTGCTACTGTGGCGGCTGTTAGCTTCATGTCTGTCTTGAATATGACTATGGCGTTCAATATGATGTTCGTAGTAGCTTACCCGCGTTCCTACTTTCTTACTGATTATTAGACGTAGTCGTGCTTTTCCCTTATGTGATTTTGTGCTCATAACCCTGTATTGACCTGACACGAAATCCTTTTCTTCCTGCCATAGCACTTCATTAATTCCCACTATATCTAACTTCAGTCTCTTCATTCCCCTTTTAAAATTTTCTAACCTACCAGCTCGATTGGGGCGCCTAACACTCCACTCTCCGATACGAAGAACTCCAGTTTTGTTTCTTCCGATGACGACATCCTTGTGTGAAGTCCCCAGCCGGAGGTCCGAATGGGGGACATATTACCTCCGGAAGACTCTATCCAAGAGGATGTCATCGTTATTTAACCCTACTGTAGATTTGCATGCCCTCGGGAAGAATTACGGCTGTAGTTTTCCCTATTATATAGACGCTGAGTTATTACTGACAGCCGTATTAATTAATGTATCATGGCCCTTGTAAAACAACGAAATATGTTACATCTTACTACACTTACGCTGAAAATTATTCCTAAATACTGCGTTCCATAGTACGCAGCTCGTGGTCGTGCGGTAGCGTTCTCGCTTCACGCGCCCAGGTTCCAGGGTTCGATTCCCGGCGGGGGTCAGGGATTTTCTCTGCCTCGTGATGACTGGGTGTTGTGTGATGTCGTTAGGTTACTTAGGTTTAAGTAGTTCTAAGTTATAGGGAACTGATGACCATAGATGTTAAGTCCCATAGTGCTCAGAGCCATTTGAACCATTTTTTTTTGCGTCCCTTACAAGCTTTCATTCCACCTATTTAGCACCTCGACCCCAGTCAGCATATCATACTGACGTTACAATATGTGATACGTGATCGACAGACTTCCTTGCTTAATTCTTTGTTACACGTCCGTTTGTTTCATGTTTCAGCACATATTCAAAATCAGTTTTAATGGTACTTCGTTATTTGTATGCGTACTACTCTCATACTTATCAATGCAAATTTTCATGAATAATACATGCATCATCATACGTCATCACATGTTACTTCGGTCATATATCTTAACTAAAGGACAGACAGCTTTGCTTTTTGCTACGATTAATCGTGCGTAACTAAGTATCTCTACACATATAAACGTCGGGCTACGTACTTCCTGAACTTTAAGGGGCTCTGAATTGTATCAGCATTTTACGTCAAATTGTCGGCTAATGCAACAGTTACGAGCTTCCTTATAATGCTGTTTATCATAACCTATTACATGTTATGTATAAAAAAAAGGGAAATGCTAAGGATCAGTGTGGGTGCAGTGGGGGTCAGCGAAATGAAATGGAAAGATGACAAGGATTTCTGGTCAGATGAGTATAGGGTAATACAACAGTAGCGTAAAATGGTAAAACGGGAGTAGGATTCGTTATGAGTAAGAAGCTGTTCTCATCAAAATCGATAGCAAATCAACATCGACAACAAGTGTTCAGCTATACATGCCGACGTCGCAGATGGAAAGGCAGAGAAAGTATGTGAACGTGTAAAACATTACGTAAAGGGAGAGGGAAATCTGTCATTGGGAATTGGAATCCCGATTGTAGGGGAAGGAGTAGAAGAAAGTGTTATGGGAGAAAATGGGCTTGCTAGTAGGAATGAGAGAGGAGAAAGACTGATTGAGCCCTGCAATAAATTTCAGCTTGTAATAGCGAGAACTCTGTTTAGTAATCACAAGAGGAGGAAGTAAGCTTGCAAAGACCGGGAGATAGGGAAAGATTCCAGTTAGATTATGTCATAGTCAGGGAGAGACTCCGAAATCAGATATTGGATTGTAATGAGTACTCAGGAACAGTTAGACTCAGATAACAGTTTACTAATTATGAAGAGTAGACTGAACTCAGAGACTAGAGAGGAAGAATCAATGCTCAAAGAAGTGGGAAGTACTAAGCAATCAGAGACACGCTTGAAGCTCTCTGAGACTAATTGCGAGGATCCAATGGGTAACAGAAGAAATACCTCAGTTGATCGACGAAAGGCTGAAGTACAAAACCGTTGAGGGAAATTCAGGTACATAGAAATAAAAGTCACTTGTTGTTGTTGTTGCTGTGGTCTTCAGTCCTGAGACTGGTTTGATGCGGCTCTCCATGCTACTCTATCCTGTGCAAGTTTCTTCATCTCCCAGTACCTACTGCAACCTACATCTTTCTGAATCTGCTTAGTATATTCATCTCTTGGTCTCCCTCTACGATTTTTACCCTCCACGCTGCCCTCTAGTACTAAATTGGTGATCCCTTGATGCCTCAGAACATGTCCTGCCAACCGATCCCTTCTTCTAGTCAATTTGTGCCACAAACCTCTCTTCTCCCCAATCCTATTCGATACCTCCTCATTAGTTATATGATCTACCCATCTAATCTTCAGCATTCTTCTGTAGCACCACATTTCGAAAGCTTCTATTCTCTTCTTGTCCAAACTAGTTATCGTTCATGTTTCATTTCCTAAGTGAGTAGGTATTAAAATCCACGGGGAATAAATAAAACCTTTGAGGTTCGCCGATGACATTGTAATTCTGTCCGAGACAGCAAAGGACTTGGAAGAGCAGTTGAACGGAATGGATAGTGTCCTGAAAGGAGGATATAAGATGAACATCAACAAAAGCAAAACGAGGATAATGGAATGTAGTCGAATTAAGTCGGGTGATGCTGAGGGAATTAGATTAGGAAATGAGACACTTAAAGTAGTAAAGGAGTTTTGATATTTGGGGAGCAAAATAACTGATGATGGTCGAAGTAGAGAGGATATAAAATGGCAAGGAAAGCGTTTCTGAAGAAGAGAAATTTGTTAACATCGAGTATAGATTTAAGTGTCAGGAAGTCGTTTCTGAAAGTATTTGTATGGAGTGTAGCCATGTATGGAAGTGAAACATGGACGATAACTAGTTTCGACAAGAAGAGTCACTTAGGAATGAAATAAGTAGGAAGTCCACGGAAGCCAGTACTAAATGGCTGCATGAATAATGTGAAGAAATCGAAAAAGAAATGATTTTCAGAAGAAGTGACTGAGCGTGTAGAAACGGCAAACAACCTTCAGTTAAATTAAAAGCAAGGGTGATAACTTTAAGAGTGCAGTGGGGACTTCACTGTTCGATGTAGAGGTGAGAGCGGATAGGTGGAAAGAATACACTGAAGGCCTCTTTGAGGGGGAGAAATTGTCTGATCACGTGATAGAAGAAGAAACAGGAGACGAGAGGGAAGAGAAAGGGGTACAGTATTAGAATCAGAATTTAAAAGGACTTTGTACGACTTAAGAATAAATAAGGCAGAAAGGATGCATATTATTCCATCGGAATTTCTAAAGTCGTATGGGGGAGTGGCAACAAAACGATTACTCTCGTTGATGTCTAGACTGAGAACGTACCATATGGCCTTCGGGAAAATATCATCCACACAATTCTGAAGATAGCAAAGTCAGGAAAGTGTGAGAACTGTCGCACGATCAGCTTAATAGCTCATGAAAACAAGTTGCTGACAAGAATAATATACAGAAGTACGGAAATGAAAATCGAGGACCTGTTAGATGACGATCATTTACGCGTCAGAAAAATTAGACACCAGAGATGCAGTTCTGACGTTGCGGTAGATAATGGAAACAGGACTGTAGAAAATTGAGACACGTTCATAGGAACTGTCGACCAAGAAAAAGCGTTCGAAATTTCAAAATGATACATGATGTTCGAAATTCTGAGAATAAGCTACATGAAAAGACGGGTAATATTCAATACGTTCAAGATCCAAGACCAAACAGTAGGACTAGAAGACCGAAAAACAAGTGCTCGGATTAAAAAATAAGTAGTCTTTAGTCCCAATTGTTCTATCTATCCATCGAAGAAGCAATGGCAAAAAAAAGAAAGGTTGAAGAGCGGTATTAAAATTCAGGGTGAAAAGATATCAATGATAAGATTCGCTGATGACATTGCTATCCACAGTGGACGTGAAGAAGGATTACAGGATGTGATGGAGGAATGAACAGTTTAATGAGTACAGAATATGGATTCAGAAAGACGAAAATAATGAGAAGTATCAGAAATGAGAACAGCGACAAACATCTACATCTACATCTACATGGATACTCTGCAGATCATATTTAAGTGCCTGGCAGAGGGTTCATCGAACGACTTTCACAATTCTCTATTATTCCAATCTGTCATAGCGCGCAGAAAGAACGATCACCTATATCCTTCGGTACGAGCTCTGATTTCCCTTTTTTGTATCATGGTAATCGTTTCTCCCTATGTAGGTCGGCGTCAACAAAATATTTTCGCTTTCGAAGGAGAAAATTGGTGATTGGAATTTCGTGAGGAGATTCCGCCGCAACGAAAAACGCCTTTGTTTTAATTACGTCAACCCCAAATCCTGTATCATTTCAGTGACACTCTCTCGCCTATTTCCCGATAATACAAAACGTGCTGCCCTTCTCCGAACTTTTTCGATGTACTTCGTCAATGCTATCAGGTAAAGATAACACACTGCGCAGCAGTATTCTAAAAGAGGACGGACAAGCGTAGTTTAGGCAGTCTCCTTACCAGGTCTGTTACATTTTCCAAGTGTCCTGCCAATAAAATGCAGTCTTTGGTTAGCCTTTGCAACATTTTCTTTGTGTTCAATCCAGTTTAAGTTGTTCGTAACTGTAATTCCTAGGTATGTAGTTGAATTTACTGTCTTACTTTTGACTGATTTAACGATAACCGAAGTTTAACGGATCCCTTTTAGCACTCTTGTGGATGACCTCACACTTTTCGCTATTGAGGGTCAATTGCCAATTTTCGCACCATATAGATTTCTCTTCTAGTCGTTTTGCAATTTGTTTTGATCTTTTGATGACTTTTATGTTGTTGTGGTCTTCAGTCCAGAGACTGGTTTGATGCAGCCCTCCATGCTACTCTATCCTGTGGAAGCTTCTTCATCTCCCAGTACCTACTGCAGCCTACGTCCTTCTGAATCTGCTTAGTGTATTCATCTGTTGGTCTCCCTCTACAATTTTTACCCTCCACGCTGCCCTCCAATACTAAACTGGTGATCCCTTGATGCCTCAGAGCATGTCCTACCAATCGGTCCCTTCTTCTAGTCAAGCTGTGCCACAAACTCCTCTTCTCCCCAATTCTATTCAATACCTCCTCATTAGTTATGTGATCTATCCATCTAATCTTCAGCATTCTTCTGTAGCACCACATTTCGAAAGCGTCTGTTCTCTTCTTGTCTAAACTATTTATCGTTCACGTTTCACTTCCATACATGGCTACACTCCATACAAATACTTTCAGAAACGACTTCCTGACACTTAAATCTATACTCGATGTTAACAAACTTGTCTTCTTCAGAAACGCTTTCCTTGCTATTGCCAGTCTACATTTTATATCCTCTCTACTTCGACTTTATTAGTCGATAAACTACAGCGTCATCTGCAAACATCCTAAGACGCTTGCTCAGATTGTCTCCAAATCGTTTATATAGATAAGGAACAGCGAAGGGCCTATAACACTACCTTATGGAACGCCAGAAATCACTTCTGTTTTACTGGATGACTTCCCGTCAATTACTACGAACTGTGACCTCTCTGACTGGAAATCACACTACCTTGGGGAACGCCAGAAATCACGTCTGTTTTACTGGATGACTTTCCGTCAGTTACTCTGAACTGTGACCTCTCTGACAATCCATACAAATACTTTCAGTCACAAGTCACAAATCCAGTCACATAACTGAGACGATATTTTATAAGCACGCAGTTTCACTACAAGACGCTTGTGTGGTACAGTGTCAAAAGCCTACCGGAAATCCAGAAATACAGAATCAATCTAGAATCCCTTGTCAATAGCATTCAACATTTTATGTGAGTAAAGAGCCAGTTGTTTCACAAGAACAATGTTTTCTAAATCCATGTTGACTGTGTCTCAATAGACCGTTTCTTCGAGGTAATTCATAATGTTCGAACATAATGTATGTTCCATAATCCTGCTGCCTATCGACGTTAATGATATGGGCCTATAATTTAGTGGATTACTCCTACTTCCTTTCTGGAATGTTGGTGCGACCTGTGCAACTTTCCAGTCTTTGGGTGCGGATCTTCCGTCGAGCGAACGGATGTATATGATTGCTAAGTATGGAGCTAATGCATCAACATACTCTGAAAGCAACCTAATTGGTATACAGTCTGGACCAGAAGACATACTTTATTAAGTGATTTAAGTCACTTCACTACTCCGAGGATATTTACTTCCACGTTACTCATGTTGGCAGCTATTATTGATTGGAATTCTGGAATATTTACTTCGTCTTCTTTTGTGAAGGCATTTCAGAAGGCTGTGTTTAGTAACTCTGCTTTGGCAGAACTGTCTTCGATAGTATGCCCATTGCTGTCGCGCAGAGAAGGCATTGACTGTGTCTTGCTGCTAGCATATTTCACGTACGACCAGAATCTCTTTGGATTTTCTGCCAGGTTTAGAGACTAAGTTTTGTTATGGAAACTATTATAAGAAGCTCGCATTAAAGTCCGCGCAAAATTTCGATCTTATGTAAAAGATCGTCAATCTTGGAGATTTTGCGTCCGTTTAAATTTGGCATGTTTGTTTCGTTGTTTCTGCAACAGTGTTCTAAACCGTTTTGTGTACCAAGGAGGATCAGCTCCGTCGTTTGTTAATTTATTTGGTATAAATCTCTCAGTTGCTTCCGATACTAATTCTTTGAATTCAAGCCACATCTGGTCTACACTTAACATCAGACTAGGGAATCAGGAAGCAAACGAAGTTAAGAAATTATGCTACCTAGGCAGCAAAATAACCCATGACGGATGGAGCAAAGAGGACAGAAAAAGCAGACTAGCACTGACAAAAATGGCGTTCCTGTTCAAGAGAAGTCTACTAGTACCAAACTTAGGCCTTAATTGGAGAAAGAAATTTCTGAGAATGTACGTTTGGAGAACATGATTGTATGGTAGTGAAACATGGACTGTGGGAAAACCGGAAAAGAAGAGAAT